>NC_064617.1:746147701-748647701 GCF_023898315.1 Schistocerca nitens
AGTTTCCTAATCTATGAACTTTGCAGTTACCGACTCATCGCAAGTGCCTCCTAAGAAGAAGTTCATTAACGAGGAATATATTTACGAAAACGTCAATTAATATTACTCTATGTATGAGCTGCAGATCGTACTTCCTCCCTCCTCCGTGTTCTATAATTTTGTCCTCTATCTTCCTGGCGGCACAACATGCAAACTCTGTGCCGAAACCGTGGTGTAGGTGGTTACAACTGGTGGTATTGTCATAGAAATGAGGTAGTAGCTGTAAGAAGACTGCACCGCACAGAATCCAGTAATGTTTCACCGTCTTGTGATTGAGTCGCATTCCGGCAGTAATGATGACAAAAAAATTTCTATGAGTGGGAAAAAACGATGCCTTTTCAAGAATCCCATTCACGTTTCATTTTCAGAATTTAGTGTCCTGCTGTCTCCAAGTTAACTTCTGTACTATTATTTTGCATTCATAATGCTATTAATGTATGTCTACCTTTTCACAACGCTCATGGAATCAGATTCGCTATTTTCACGACGTACATGTTATTTAATAACCAACCCGACAGCTAGTTTCAACGATTGCTGCACCGAATAGTATTTTAATTACGGATTTAAACACAGTTCTCATGTCGTTCGATAAACAGTTTATTACGTGGAAAGCTCTCGGCTTTTTTCTTTTATCAAAGCCTGCGCCATCATCATCCTCTATTTCACCATCCACTATTATCGGAAATCCCTATTTGGTTCACTAGGCGACCGTTTCTATTAATCGTTTTGTAGTGTCACATGTATGATACAATTGTTTCGCTACTATTCATGTGTACGGCATTTTTGTACACAGTTCTTACGTAACTGGCATACATTTTGACCGTATACATTGGTTTTTTCGTATGAATCTTACGTGGCCATCTGCATGTCCCCATCTTCTACAGAAGGTATTATGTTACCGTCAAAGAAGCAAACGAAATAGTTTTCTCATAACCTCTTTCTATAAAACTAGTAATTAAGCGGATTTTTAATTACCTGATTGCTCCCTATAACGGTGGAAGGAACTTTTTAGAATTATAGCGCAAACGGTAAAGTATAGCGCAAACGGTGAATCACTGGAGGGTGACAAACCTACGGTAAATACTTTTAATCCACATGATAATTGACATAAATAAAAGGACTACGAGACCTAAGCCAAACATAAGCTTTGATACTGTTATCGTCAGATTCATCTGTGATGGTGAAGGTTCTATGACGAACATGTCATGAAAAGTATATGCAGTCTTTCCTCAGTTTCATTAAGTTAGGAAAATTATAATAGCATCTGAACATAATATTCACATACAAGAAGCGTCAAAACATAGTCGGAATCTTATGATGAAGAATACGTTGTCATTTATCCACGAAGATAGGACAATGGCGAATTCTAACTATGGAAGGCAATACAGAGCTTCAGCTCAATTTATATTCGTCTGTGCATCGAGAATACGTTACGCAGAAGCAGATTTAATTTTTAAAGGCAGCAGCACTAGTAGTACAGAAGTATCAGTATAGAATAGCTAAAATGAAAGGATTAAACGTTGACCAAAATGTACTTACGTAACTGATTCTGAAATAGTAGCTAATTGTTAGTAACGAGTTCTCGCTATTACGTGCCATTCATTATGTGTCCGCTGCTGGCAGACGCATAAATAATGGTACGAAGCATGATAAGACCTCATCTGTTACTCATGACGCGATCTCAAAAAAGAATTACTCTCGAACAAAACCTTGCGGTACGACACGGAGAGTCAACCTGCGAGTGGCTCTCCTAACGAACGTTTGAACACATCTGGGCGGCCGCTGCCACAGCTTCGCCTGTCCCCGTTATTGATGGCGTTCCGATGGCCAGGAAAGAGCACATCACGGGAGAAAGCAACGGGACGCGATGAAATACGGCCGGCTAAGAGCGATCCATCCCGCTTCCAATTTGCTTTCAGCCTCGTTTTGAGGGGGATCAGACTATATTTTTGTGGCCGTTCAGGTGACGTCAAGCTTGATCTGCGTTTCATTCCGATAAAATCCGTTTTTAATAAATTGGAGAAAGATGTCTTCGACATGAAAGAGCACGAGGGTGACTTTTGTTGGCACCAGAACATAGTGACATGTGAAATGCTTGGAATGGAATTTTTGAGTCTTTGAGGCAACATTTTAGACGCCGAGGTGTATTCGTCAGTGTACTATCTCTACCGTTGGTTCTGAAGCCATACTTTTTCGAAATAACTTGCATTGTATGCAACATCGGACAGTTAAATAATGAGATTGTCGGGAGAAATTTAGTTTACTGTAACATCTCTTTTCTCCACTTCCGTGTAGCTGCATTTTTTCTTGTGCTGGTTTGATTGCTATGTGATCACATAAAACCGTAGTAGAATTAAAATTTTGTTCCTCTGGGAGTCCATAGCCTGTGGTCCGTCGTTATTCTCTCTATAAATAGCGACATTAGCAAATTTCAACCATAAGTCATTTCAAGCACATAAAGTTAACCTACTTGGAAGATGTAACAAACCATTATGACTCATCTCAAAGACTTAATTGTACCGCAGAAAGTTTATCTCTTGTGCGTATTCTACTCTCTACGGAAAATCCGTTTTTCTGACGTATTATGACATTTGAAAAATATGTACAACTCACGCTTGTTTTTCTTCATTTTCGAGCTTTTATACGAGAAATTCCTGCATATATTGCCAGCATAATTTTATGGCAAAATACTAATGAGATGCTTGAAACTCATAGATTTAGTTGAGGTATATTTAGAACCATACTCCACTATCCAAATATCTGTTAGTTACTGCATATATTGCTAGCGTAATTTTATGGCAGATTAATAATGAGATGCTTAAAATTCATACATTTTGTAGAGGAATATTGAGAACCATAACCTGTTACATATTTTTCAGCCAGTTAAATCACTTGGGAGTAGTCGGTTTGCTGACGCAACAATCATGCACCATACGTACTATATCATTCCCAACTTACAATGTCCATCAATCGACCCTACAATTGTAATTTTAAGGAAAACCGACCATAATTTTTATGCAATGCTGACCTTTTGCTTTAATTGCCTTAACCGTAACAACTACAAGGTCTGTCCTCACCAATCTTACTGTTTTGAAACAGTATTCTGGCTACGAAAATTGCAATGTTCAGACGAGGAAAGTTATTTTATAGCACTAACGATGAACTTACGCCATAACATTAAATTTGCTATCGGCTTTGCGATGTGTCCGTCCTTTGTCACAAATTTTACATTCAAACATTTAATCATGAAAGTACATATTGTCACATAGAAAAGTGGTTGTATTAAAAATAGCATTGTAATGTCGGCATACATAGCCATGTATAAATAAAAAAATGAAATTTGTATTTTTCTGGATTGCTCGTCTGTATAAAGTATCAACAGGCTTGTGTCTCTGGGAGTCATTGCTGACAGAGGGCGGAAGCTTTGTAGGTAGTTTGAGCGAACACCGGAACATTTATACTGCTAATAAATCTTCAATTAGAAATCACTTATCTTTTAGTAAACACACTGCAAATGGGCCTGATACAATAGAAGTTTATATACCACTAGAAAGGGTAAGTTAATAAATATGCATCAAGAGTTGAAAATGTATGCTGCTTCTAATGAACATCCAGAGTGTGTCGTAAAGAAACGAATGGAGTTTAGAAAGAAACATTTCCTGCAAAATTTTAAAAAGATGTTCCGTAAATTTTATATTTAGATTTTTGTTTTACTTTCGCGTGGTATCACAGTATTTGTTTCGAGCCTTTCTCTTACACAGATATTCATTTTCATTCTTCATAGACTTCTATCCTTGGAATTTTGGATTTATACTGAATTGCGCCCTAAGGTTTTTATGGTTTATTTAAATTACGATGACAGAGTATGCTTTGTCTTGTATTACATGGTATACTCAGTACTGCATAGTACACTTCTTATCGTAGTTGTTCTCTGTTTGCTACCGTACTTGACATTTTACATTTGTCAACAGAGATATCTTCTATTTTTCAAAAGCATTAAGATATGGTTCTTTAACTGAGGTCTTGTTTTTTCTTAACGTGTATGCGTAGTTTCTATTAGCTCACACTTTTACGCGATGTGAGTCATCGAAAAATGTTTACCTGTGATTTCCTAATATTTCTACCTACAGTTAGTCATCACACATCTTTTTTCAAATAACACTGTTCTACAAAACAAACTTTCTTTATACTTCTAAAAAAAATATATATATATCGTGATTATAGTTGTGCTAAATACGAAAATGTTTTTAGTTTTTTTTCTCTTGGGGACAGTTTATGAACAATAGCAATTTTATTTCTCTTTTCTGTTTCTGATATATTACAGCAAACATTAGATGAAATTCGATAAACAAAGTCACGTTTTATGATGTTATAAGTTCATGACATTAATGGAGGGTGAGATCTAACATTTAACAGAGTAATCTTTGTGTATACGCTTTGTAGTAATTATTTGACATGGGAAATTACAGAACATTGACAAAAAAAATGAGCCACAGTATTGTAATGCAGATCACTTTTTCCTCTTCTAGTGTGAATCTTTCTTCCCTCAAACGATATTCCAGCGATAATCTGTTACCATAGAAGGTACCCACTTCCCTCCATAATGCCTTTCTATGGTAGAAATGTCTTTATGGAATCTTTAGCCATGTTCATCTGATACGTCACTACAACTCTGTGTGAACTAGTCCAGACGAGAGTCCATCATATGTACCTTCAAAGACGTATTGCACCCCAGATCTTGAAATGCTTTGGTCATGTCATTCACCATTGCTTTGTAGTTAGAAGCTCTTCTTCTTCCGAGGAAGTTTTCTGACACCATCTTGTAACAGTCTCATGCTGTCATTTCTTTGTCAGTTAAACGTGCTTTAAAATTTGCATCTTTCGGCAGCTCCTTGATTCGTGGGCTCATAAATACACCTTCCTTTATTTCTGCAGCTGAAAGATGGGGGAATCTGATAGCTAGATATGCAAACCCACTGCCAGTTGGATCCATGGCCTTTACTAATTGTTTCATTTGGTCAACTTTGATGTGAAGCTGTGGAAGTAGTATATCTTCAGGAGCTACCAGACTTTCACATTGTACATTTTTTCGCCCACTTTCCATCTCCACCTAGGCCATTTATTTTTCACGTAGTGGGAATTTCTGTCTCGACTATCCCACTCGCAGAGAAAACAGGCATACTTTTGGTAGACTTGTTGTATTCCCAATACCATACCAATTACTTTGAAATGTGCACATACTTCCCATTTGTATTCACTGTATTATAATGAATTTAGCATCCTGTGTACGAATTAGGCATACTCTTTGGTCAAGCTGGTATAAGCTACTGCAGCAGAGAGTATTTCATTTCCGTTCTGTAGCAAAAAACCCTTGAGACTAGTTTTCGACCCATCTATGAAACGTCTCCAGTCCTGTGAAATATAGGTAAGTTCATCAACTCCATTAGGCCAACAACGTCATCGCAAAATATTAGTGCTCCGTAAGTTACAAAATAAGAAATAAAGACATGTTCCCTGTGCCTGAACACACTGATTTTGTTACTTTGGTGGAGTAATCTTGAACCAAGAGGCTGCGCTCCTTCTTTACTTAGTACTGGATCACGTACTAAATAATTTAAATCTGCTTGTGTTAGCAAATGCGGCGATGACTCACTTCTGCAGTGATATAAAGGATCATTATCTGTGATTTCTTCAGTACCATTTACTTCACAGTCACTTTGATTTGGAGCTCTTGAAGGTACTGGAAGGCTGTCAGAATGCTGAACAGTCATTCTAGCAGAAGGCAGAGCTGGGTAAACAATGTGCATCTTCGATTTTTTCTTTGTAAAACCCTGAATCTTTGTTACACAGAAATAACTATCAATAACGTGGTCCTTGGGCTCTCTCCACACCTTGGGCACAGCAAACAGCACAACATTCTCTTTACCTTCCCATCACTGAATTAGTTTGTAGTAACATGAAGCACAACAGAAATGTGGTGACCATTCTTTATCTTGGTCTCCTATTTCTACTCCAAGGTAAGGTTTACATGCTTTCTTCATGACGGTTGAAATTTTCTTCCTGTTTCTGACAAAGGTGAACTTCCCACAGATACAGCAGAAGTTGTCTGGCTTATATTGACATCCACGACGACGTGGCATTTATGAAAATTCAAAAATACCTCTTCAGTAATACACCTGTACTATTTTAATACTAGAGAAACGCTGATATGTAAAAACAAGCAGTCAACATACATTCAGCACCAGGCTAAATAGTTTAATCACAGGAAGTTATAAGTTCAACTGTGCTCGGAAATATGACAAAACGGTTACGAGACGGTTACTTGTCAGCCAAAACACTGACTCGTTAAGATTGACATAAATTATGGCTAACACCAATGCTGCAAACTCGATGCACCTGGCTCTGGGAAGCGTGAAGGTTTACTGCCGAGGGAGCAACCGGCCGTCACCTTTCGAGTTAATGAGCTATTGCAGGTGGGCTTAATGACATAGATGTGGCGGGGGATAAAAAAATGACGTCTGACATCTGCTGTTGTCACGTTCTATCACTAATGGATGCGGCAACATACCCGTATTTCTCTACGAAGTGCCCGTGTTCGGCGTGAAATATTTGAATTTGCTACGGTAACCTGGTTTAGAAGCAAACACTTTAATATCAGAAATAGAACCCTTGTCGAAGAGATTAATTTGATGTGTTACCATGTGTTTTGATTAATGTAAGATCCATGTACATAGTTTTGAGAGGAATCTTGTGGGATCTTTATGTTTCCAATAATGTATGGTGCAGTGTATGTTGATTATCTATTTTTGTACTCTGCTCTTAAGACTTATTGTGTTACTTTTTGCTTAAATTATATTTCAATCTTGTATCTTATTTCCATATGGCCTTGCACTCTTTTTTCCGACTGTTCCATTTCACAGACATTCATTTTCATCGTTCAACGTCATCTTTCCTCAGTATTTTGGATTTTTATTGTACTGATCCTTAAGGTTTCTTAGTTTATTTTATATTACGAAAGCAAAACATAATTTATGCCATTAATTATACAGCATACCCTGTATTGGCTCATACAGTGCTCATCGCTGGTGACGTTTATTTGCTGCCGTTCTTTGCATTTTCTACCAGCTGACAGATATTAAAAAGATTTCTCTTTTGGTTCATTCTATGTTTTTTTCCAAAAAACTTATTGAACGCAACTTTAATTGATCCACTGTCTCTTTTAATAAGTGCTCCATATGCCTTCATATTTTTACTACGTGGTGTAAAGGGCAAAGTCACTGGACAGTGGATGACTGGAGTGGCGGATCGACATGAGGAAAGTTTCCAACCGATTTCTCATAAACAAACAGCAATTGACCTGGTGAAACGTTTTTGTGATGCCTCGTGTAACGAGGAGAAATGCGTACCATCACGTTTCCGACTTTGATAAAGGTCGGATTGTAGCCTATCGCGATTGCGGTTTATCGTATCGCGACATTGCTGATAGCGTTCGTCGAGGTCCCATGACTGTTAGCAGAATATGGAATCGATGGGCTCAGGAGGGTAATAAGGAACGGCGTGCTGGATCCCAACGGCCTCGTATCAATAGCAGTCGAGATGACAGGCATCTTATCCGCATCGCTGTAACGGATCGTGCAGCCTCGTCTCGATCCCCCTGTCAACAGATGGGAACGTTTGCAAGACAACAACCATCTGCACGAACAGTTCGACAACGTATGCAGCAGCATGGACTATCAGCTCTGAGACCATGGCTGCGGTTACGCTTGACGCTGCATCACACACAGGAGCGCCTGCGATGGTGTACTCAACGACGAACCAGGGTGCACGAATGGCAAAACGTAATTTTTTCGGATGAATCCAGGTTCTGTTTACAGCATCATGATGGTCGCATCCGTGTTTGGCGACATCGCGGTGAACGCACATTTGAAGCGTGTATTCGTCATCGCCATACTGGCGTATCAGCCGGCGTGATGGTATGGGGTACCATTGGTTACACGTCTCGGTCACCTCCTGTTCGCATTGACGGCACTTTGAACAGTGGACGTTACATTTCAGATGTGTTATGACCCGTGACTCTACCCTTCATTCGATCCCTCCGAAACCCTATATTTGAATAGGTTAATGCACGACCGCATGTTGCAGGTCCTGTACGGGCCTTTCTAGATACAGAAAATGTTCGACATCTGCCCTGGCCAGCACATTCTCCAGATCTCTGACCAATTGAAAACGTCTGGTCAATGGTGGCTGAGCAACTTGCTCGTCACAGTATGCCAGTCACTACTCTTGATAAACTGTGGTATCGTGTTTAAGCTGCATGGGCAGCTGTACCTGTACACGCCATTCAAGCTCTGTGACTCAATGCCCAGGCGTATCAAGGCCGTTATTATGGCCAGAGGTGGTTGTTCTGGTTACTGATTTCTCAGGATCTATGCACCAAAATTTCGTGAAAATGTAATCACATGTCATTTATAGTATAATGTATTTGTCCAATGAATACCCGTTTATCATCTGCAGTTCTTCTTGGTGTAGCAATTTTAATGGCCAGTAGTGTATATATATAATTTAATATGCCTTTTACGTTGCTGTCAATTGCTCTGTAACGTCTGGTTGTTAGTCTGTCTTTGACAACATGCTAACAGCTGTTATAAGCCGACGAGCTGAAGTACTTAGAGTGCAGTTACTAATATGTGACATGTGATGTTCTAGCATTCGCCATATGGATTCAGTAAGAACGTAATTAAGGAATATGATGTCTGGTTCGTATGTGTAATATGTAGAATCTGGTAACTACCTGTGTAATACTTGACATCACACATGTAAACAGAATTACTGCACAGAAATGTGGTTAGGTTAATATAAGTTTTGCAGTGTTTTATTTACGCTTGGTGATGTGTGTGTAGGCAGTCCGGTGCTCTTCTACGTTGGTTTATTTCAGGTGGTAGAAAATAACTTACAGTCGAAATTAGATAGTCGCACAGTTGAAATAAAGAAAACATACCTGTTATTTACGCCACGATTACCTGATTTCGGTTGTTTCCAATTTCGGATGTGTCGTCCTGCAGTCTTGTAAGCTCTGGTGACAACAACGTCTTATAATAGTCGACACTTTAAAATAATTGCTGTCACAGTAGAGCACATAAAAATAAAGCTCGCCTCTCAACTCGCACAGAACACTGTTCTGTCCGTGTCGATCCGCCACTCCAGTCATCCACTGTCCAGTGACTTTGCCCTTTACACCACGTTGGTTGGCGTTGAAAACAAATACGTGGCTTACGAAGAGCTGCACGACAACTGTACCCCATTATTTTTAGCTCCTTTCGCACAATCAGTGCCTTAGCTGGATTGCCAGTAGCACGTTTGATTTTACGATTGATTCTTCCCCTTATGCGATTTTTTACAATCACTCTCCACAGTACCTGTCGATCCCCGTCCGTTAGTTCATAAGGTCTGCACGGACTTGGTTCGGGTTTCGTTGTTTCTTCACGTTTCTACTTTACAACCATGCCACTGACAGTCGACTTGGGCAGTTTTACAGAAGAGTTGAAATGTCCTTTACGGACCTGCAACTTACGTGACATCCGGACACTAGTCCTCGTTCGAAGTTACTGAGCTCTACTGACAGACTCAGTCTGCTGTTACAGCTTCTATTCTGACAACACAATACTCCCCGCCTCCTCTAATAGTGGCGGTCCGCCTCTCGTGATATCTAGCGGTCAATTTCTTATTATATTGTAGAGGCCGGATATTGTTCATCAAATAATATATTAGTGTAACGTACGAATTCCTTGCGTCAGTATGAGTGTGATCTGATACTCGTACTCTTTACATTCGAAATCAATGAACAAACACTGAGAGTTCCTCGCTCAGTTATTGCAGATTAAAAACCAAAAGGAAATATAACTGAGCTACACAATCGAAGATACCAAAGTGGAAGGGTGAAGCTACGTCACCTTATCGATCGAGGACTGGATTATGAGATGAATGTTAGCAAACAATTGTTAGTGTGTGTTTTATAAGTCCGTTAGTGGCTCAGCAACAGGGAAATACAGGAAGTGGTACACTACTTCGTCTCTGGAGAACATCTAAAAATTCAGACACATAGTATCAGATTTCCTTTTCCTGTACCCTGCAGTGACACAGCCAGGACACACAAGGAATACAGATGTGGTTAGGTACACCGTTACGATAGAGTTTCTGTAACTCCACTCTGTTTCGAAATTTTCTAAGCCGCCTTAAGTTCTGTACCTTCTGGAACACGTAATCAATCTCACAGTACTATCACAGATGCAATCAAAGATAACGAGCTTCTCGCAAGGGCGATTTCACTGGAACCGTGGTTGAGGATTGTAAAAGATGATTCTGTTGGTGAAACTATCCGTCATCACCTTTAGTGAAAACCACGGATATATTAACAAGATAGAAATACTACATAGCAATACTTATATCTCTAAAATTTAGAAAAATGTCAAATGCTCTAAGAACGTACTCGCACATTTATCAGGAGAAGCCAAAAACGATCTATATCTTTTTGTACATATATTATTTGTATCCAAAAAACTGGGAAGTTTTTCTTATACAAGTTACTTATGCTGCTCACCTGAGTGCAAAAAGATAATGAGACAAATTAGAAAATAAATAATTTATTAAGATTGTTCTAGATGGCATACCATGGAACTGGCTGTTTCTATGTGCCAATATGAAACCTCTTTTTTCAGTTGACATTAATGCGTTTTACTTGCGATGATACAGGTGAAGAAATACAGCAGTAACGTTTAGACAAGTAGAGGTGAAGTCAACCAAAAACCATTTCTCATATCCTTTAAGTGTTTACAAGCGAGAAAGTGAGCGAAATTGAAGGTAAAAACTGTTTCATTAGAGACTTCTATTTCTTACACAACACCATTCTAGGGGTCAGTCTGTTGCAAAGTTTACGTAAAATTCCCTTTGCTGTTGAGGAATACATGGCCTTTTGCCACATTCTTCATACACATGCTATTTTATCTCTGCACTCCATCAGCATTTTCTTTTTTCAATTACAAAGACGTTCCGTTGTTACAAGCAAAAGTTTACATGCTCAATGCATATCCAACAAACTATGCATCGGTTAAATTGCTGCAACCTTGATGCATAGCATTCGTAACTCCAGATAGGAGCAATGCTTAGCACAAAGACTGTGCTCTATCTGTTAACGAACATTCGAAATATTTTCTCCAGGACTTGGCATTTGAAAAAGTCAAGGGACTTGCAACAGTGTGCCGAGAACACAATAGCACTGTGAACTCTTCCTGTGAAACAAATCGCACTTTGCGTTTTTGACTTTTCCGCTCTTAAGTTTTGATTGCCGAACAAGTTTGTCTTTCTTTATCAAATCCCGATTGCCTTTCACGTATATGCGCTACGTATTTCATTCTCGGTGTTACTCTTAAATGCTAAAGTTTTGTATCACAGGAGTGTTCGTCAAAGCGACAAAATGTACATTGGCATGCGTAAGAACAATAATTGCAGAATTAATCAGATTGGAATATTTGAGCGTTAGCATTTGCGGCCGGATTCCTGTTCAGTAAGATTCTCCTTGCTGTGTGACTACATCTTGATATGATAGAACTCCTGACTTCCGGATTCCATCAAGTTGGTTACTTGGTAATTTGAGGCAGCTGCGTAACTTATGCTATTCATTGTATACGCACTTGAAAATGACTTGACGTTAAATGCTGATCATTCATTCACTCAGTCACTGAGAATGCAATTCAGTTGCTTATAGCTATGAATATATGGGATTAATTTTTGGTTGTGCTATATAAAATTGTCGTTGTAAGCCGCCAGAGTGACGTGTTGCTGCTTACGCAGTAGCCGGTGGCATCTAAGACCTATCAAAGCCTCCTCCGAAGTGGAGAGTACGGCCGGCCGTTATGCTTCACAAGCATGATGAGCCGGAAATGCAAGGTTATTATAAACGACTGAAGCGATTTTATAAATTCATTGTAGCTGCATTAACTGACATATTGCCGCAAAACACAAAAAGTTTTGTAATGTTTCAACCGCACTTCAGATGTCTGCCATGAGAGCGCAGCAGAAAGCAGTTAGTCAAGATGGCGACAGACACCGAGACAGAGTGAATTGCGCATGACATGCATTTACGTCAGCCTGCCGTAACAAACAACAACACTTCAGAACGAAGTTAAACAAAGATCTACCAACCGCCTGATAAATTCGCAATAGTACCTGCAGATCATAGCTCTGCATGTCGGTACAGTTGGGAATCAATGGGTCGACCTGCACTGAGTGGGGACACGGTTGAGCGCCTGCGGGTGAATTTCGCACCTAGTTGGTAGAAATCGACAACACCAGATGTTGTTCCAAGCTAGGCATACATGTTAAAGGCTGGAACGTGTTTCATTTTATTTCTGACTTTAACATAGCTGATCTAATTTCTGACCATTGTTTTCTCGAAATGTAATTTTACAGTTCCTCAAAATTTCATTCTGATGAAGACACTCATAGTAGGTGTAGAAACATAGGTCAATGCACCAAACAGTTTTTTTGCGAACAATTGGGTGTATAATTCCTATGTGAGCCGTGGGGCCATTCAAGTAGACTGTTCTGTCTGGCGCCACTGGCTCAGGTGTAGTATCGACAATCCCTCTTGCGGCCCCATTGCCAATATGTATGAGGAACACTTGGTGTCTGTGGGTTGTGTCCTTAGAAGGTATTTGCTGGCCCGTGAGAGAGGCTCGCAGTTTGGGGATTGGCCGTAGCGCCGCAACAAGAGGTGGTCACGAGATCCGAACGGCCAAAGCCACGAGCTGCACAAGGAGGGCCTGTGCAGAGCGAAGATATCGGATTACTTCACCGGGTTCAGCGTCGACTACAATTCGTGTCGGACGACCGCTAGTGGACTGGCTGCTCTCTTCTACCTGGCTTTCATCAGCACCACTCGGTAACCGCTGCGACTATGGATCTGCTTGCTGATAAAAGGGAGTAACATTATGTAATCCTCATGGTAATTTGTTTCACTGTCTACCTTCCCTCTTTATTATTTTCTGGTTTGTACCCGACCATCAGAGTTCACATGGTCGGCTCTTTGGTCGTAAATATAGGCAGTAGTATTTTACTAAGACTCTAATTGTCGTTTGAAAATTGGTCCCGCTATTATATTGCCTTTCCTTTCTGGTTTTTACCCAATTATCAATGTTCTAATTAATTAGCTCTTGGTCGTAAATAAGCCCAGAGCAATTGTGCTAAGGCACAGGTTTCCGTTAAACAAAAGAGGTATCTTATGGTTAGATCTAGCTGTTAACCCGTTCAGTTCTTTGATTGTAATTGCATTTCTCAGTCATTAGTTATAATCTGTTGTACTAAGCTGTTCGTTTCTGTGTTTCAAAGACTGGCTCATTATTAGTGTATTTTAGGTGGATCTTGTGGTTCCGCCGAGTGAGTTCTCTTGCAATAAGTGTTCACAAGTAATGTTTTAAGACGTTCCTTCGGAGCGCTCTTAATAACTGACAATCAGCTTATCTTTGAAAATATTAACAGCCAAATGTCACGAGGGTTATAGTAAAACAAAACTGTCAGAAGGGAGGGTTTGGGATTCAGTCTCACCTTGGTTGCCGATTGAAATTAAGTGGTTGATTCCTTTGAAGTAAGCCTCATCATTGTCATATTCATTGTCAGATTTATTTTGGAAAAGCTTTTCAACCTAAGGTTTAAAGTCAAAATAACTTTGCAAATTTGTTCATGTTGTTAAAGAAAATGTTATGGTTAAATGGTTCGATTATCTGTATAACACAGTTTATGTATTGCTATATGTATTGTTAAATAAACAGATTATGTGAAAAGAAAGTTATATTGGTGGGTCCTCCCACATTTTCCTTAATTCCAGTAAGTACCACGTATCACTATGTTTGAAAATTATATACGGCTGCTGAGAAACAATCATGTTTAAAAGTGTAATGAACTGTAATAATAATATTTCTGGAAAATAAACCAATGACAGTAGCATTTCATTTATCTTATTAGTGCACACTCCCCGTCGTTATTGACGATAGTACTTACAGGCACACCGCTGTAATGTATTTTATACCGTGTAAATTATTACAGACTTTCTCAACTCCACAGTCTTGATCATTATTGAAACAATATACATCATCGAGTTTAGAACACTCATTCCATCATCAGACGTACACTGGCAGACCAGAACTGTATGACCACCGCCCACGGCATGCCTGAAAGTGGCCTGGTGGCTTTTCAGGCAGGAGTCGCTGTACGAAAAGTGTAAAATCGGAGCAGGGGCGAGTGGTAAATCGTTGTAGTTACGACACGGTTCGAAAATGCTTATATGTTCAGCTTCTCTCACGTCATAGTCATAGCGCCACCCTATACATGGCTATTTGTGTTGTGACGGTAACTGCAGACTTCGGCCAACGGCACGCGCTAAATCAGAATGTTGCAGACAGTCCATTATTTGTTCTCGAACGGGAAGAACAGATCTGAAGAAGATATAATGTTCTTGGTGCATAATTTGGCGATCCTCCGCTGTGCTGATCAGATGTGGTCGACCGGAAACTTGTCGCCGAGAGTCCTGCTCTCACGTTCCCATGCAGTCCTATATAGGGCCTCAGCGACAGCCGAATGCCTGCCTATGTATCTAGATATTCCACTATTCGATCAGCGATGCAATGGGGACCCTAAATGCCCCCCCCCCCCCCCATCTCCCCGTCCATCCACCCCTTCGAAACTCTTGGCGGTTGCTGGAAACACTGTTTCACAGTAGTACGCGGCATCTCCATCTCCTCCACAGTGATCACTTAACGGTGAAAGCTTCTGACGGCCCTTTTATAGGAGTAGAGAAAATATGGCAACATCAAAATACAAATTTAGCAAGCCTAATACAGAGTAGGAAATACATTGGCATTCACCACAGCTTCCAGTTACAACCTTTTCTCAAAGGCCGCACTGTCCAGAATCGGTGTGCCAAACGAGCAAGATCGCCCTGAGCATTGAGGCGATCACGTCAATGCACCGGGTTGGAGGTACACGTTTGGTAAAACACTGCGTCCTGCTGCATGAAGTGTTTGCGGCCTTTTGCACATCCTCCTCTGACAAGAATCTCTGACATTCAAGCAGTTTTTTCTAAGGGACCGAAGGCGCGATAATCGCATGGAGAGATCTCAGAATTATAGCGCGCGTGCTTCATTGTCGAGTTCGCATAACCTCAGCTTTACGATATTTGGGATGTGGGGACGTGCGACCAGCACGGAACTTGGCGCACCATTCCACAATGGTGGTTCTCGACAGACATGCTCTCCCCCACACACTCTGCATTCTCCAGTGGATGTCAAGAGGCGTTTGTGATCCAATAGCCAAGAAATGATTGACAGCAGGTGGTTCCTGTTTGGACACATTTGGTAACAGCGGCGCCGTAGTTCACGTTTCCACATTTACCGCACGCACGTCGGATAACAATAATCCCTTGACTTTATGTCGGTTCTCATAAACCTGCATCGCAATTGCAGTTGTGTCTATGAAAGCTGCAGCAGCGGAAATCTTTTGGTCGCCCCACATGCATTAATCAGTCACTTTCTCACTGTGTAACATCACAAGCATTAGTAACTGTGGCGAAAGGAATGGAAAGGAAAGTAAATAGGATGGGAAAGATATACGAAGCAAATAGCGACTACGAGCCACACAGGGCACTGCAGCAATGCAATGGTGAGAGTTGAAAAACTGCGCCGGACATGCACTCAACCCGGATGTTCCAATTCCCTATAACAGTTGTCGTACCGCGTCAGCAATTTTGACACAATTTTAGCCATACACAAATTTCCAACGTCCCGCTCACTGCACCACAAGCACCCTCACCCATTAACCTCCCACTCGCTGATTTCTGATTTCTATAGGAGTTTGGACGTAGACTGTGCATCCACACTGAAATTTTTTTGATCATACAGCTATCGTGTACTAGGAATTATAGATATGCGTGGTGTCTGTTCTGAGGAACAAGTTCGCACAGAGTCGACACCATTCGTATGTATAATCGCAAGCATTCAGAGATGGTAGGGTGCTGTGCCTGGCTGAACGTGAGGTAGAAGCCGTGGTGGCGGCTGGCGGTGGCGCCGTCCCCTGCAGCAGACGAGCGGACTCCGAGAGTGGTGCGGTCGCCCCAGTAGGCGGAGCGGCAGTAATGCAAGTAAAGCGAAAGAAAATCGCGAGGGGTGGCTGACGGCGCAGAGGCTGCGGAGAGGCGAACAGAGCCGAGCAGGGCACAGCGGAGGCGCCACTCGAGAAGAATGTAGCGCTCAGCCGGCTTATAAATAATGCAGCGCTCATAATAGGGCGGCGGCGGCGGCGTCTGCGAGGTGGCGGACTCTGCCGGGCTAGGCGCTCCACGGCAGCCGGGGCGAGCGCGCGGCGCGGATCGGTCCCCGCCGGCGCAGTCGTCACAGACGCTCCCAGCAAGTGGTCGTCGCAGAGCCACCGAAGTGTGAGAAGGCGATCGGGAGACGCGGGGGACTGATAGGCACGTTTATGGGTGTGTAAACGTGCTAGGTCTCGAAGAAAAACTACTGGCCACTTCTGCCGTTCACAGTAAAGTGTCGTCCGATAAAGCAGAGAGCGTGCTGCGCGGTGATTTATATATTTATTTTTTATTTACACGTCAAATGCCGTAGGACGAAACTGAGGAACACATCTCCAAGTTCAGGGAACGTATCACTACATGAAATTACAACGCAAAAGTAATAACAGATATAAATAAAATGTTTATGAACGCAAAAAATTGAAGCCATAAGTTTAAGTAAAAGCAATCAACAATACAACAAGAACCAACTTAATTTTTCAAGGAACTCCTCCAACGAACAAAGGAGTGACCCATGAGGGAACTCTTCAATTTCGATTTGTAAGCGCATTGATTACTGCTAAGTTTCTGGAATTCTTGTGGGAGCTTATTGAAAATGAATGTAGCAGTATACTGCACACCCTTCTGCACAAGAGTTAAGTAAATCCGACCCAAATGCAGGTCTGACTTCTGCCGACTTTTAACTGAGTGAAAGCTTCTTATTCTTGGGTATAAGCTGATTTGTTAACAAGAAAGGACAGTAAAGAATATATGTATTGGGAGTCCAATGTCAAAAGACGCAGACTAGTGAACAGGGTTCGACAAGAGGTTCGCGAACTTACATCACTTATTGCCCAAACCACCCGTTTCTCAACCAAAAATATCCTTTTAGAATGAGATGAGTAACCCCAAAATATAATACCATACGATATAAGCGTATCATATGGTATTATATTTTGGGGTTACTCATCCCATTCTAAAAGGATATTTTTGGTTGAGAAACGGGCGGTTTGGGCAATAAGTGATGTAAGTTCGCGATATAAGGCCCCCCCCCCCCCCATGAACCACGGACCTTGCCGTTGGTGGGGAGGCTTGCGTGCCTCAGCGATACAGATAGCGGAGGGGTATCTGTTGAGAGGCCAGACAAACGTGTGGTTCCTGAAGAGGGGCAGCAGCCTTTTCAGTAGTTGCAAGGGCAACTGTCTGGATGATTGCTCTGGCCTTGTAACAATAACCAAAACGGCCTTGCTGTGCTGGTACAGCGAACGGCTGAAAGCAAGGGGAAACTACGGCCGTAATTTTTCCCGAGGACATTCAGCTTTACTGTATGATTAAATGATGATGGCGTCCTCTTGGGTAAAATATTCCGGAGGTAAAATAGTCCCCCATTCGGATCTCCGGGCGGGGACTACTGAAGAGGATGTCGTTATCAGGAGAAAGAAAACCGGCGTTCTACGGATCGGAGCGAGGAATGTCAGGTCCCTTAATCGGGCAGGTAGGTTTGAAAATTTGAAAAGGGAAATGGATAGGTTAAAGTTAGATATAGTGGGAAATAGTGAAGTTCGGTGGGAGGAGGAACAAGACTTCTGGTCAGGTGACTACAGGGTTATAAACACAAAGTCAAAGAGGGGTAATGCAGGAGTAGGTTTAGTAATGAATAGGAAAATAGGAACGCGGATAAGCTACTACAAACAGCTTAGTGAACGCATTATTGTGGCCAAGATAGATACGAAGCCCACACCTACTACAGTAGTACAAGTTTATATGCCAACTAGCTCTGCAGATGACGAAGAAATTGAAGAAATGTATCATGAAATAAAAGAAATTATTCAGATAGTGAAGGGAGACGAAAATTTAATAGTCATGGGTGACTGGAATTCGAGAGTAGGAAAAGGGAGAGAAGGAAACGTAGTAGGTGAAAATGGATTGGGGCTAAGAAATGAAAGAGGAAGCAGCCTGGTAGAATTTTGCAAAGAGCACAACTTAATCATAGCTAACACTTGGTTTAAGAATCATGATAGAAGGTTGTATACAAGGAAGAACCCTGGAGATACTAAAAGGTATCAGATAGATTACATAATGGTAAGACAGAGATTTGGGAACCAGGTTTTAAATTGTAAGACATTTCCAGGGGCAGATGTGGACTCTGACCACAATCTATTGGTTATGACCTATAGATTAAAACTGAAGAAACTGCAAAAAGGTGGTAATTTAAGGTGATGGGACCTGGATAAACTGAAAGAACCAGAGGTTATACAGAGTTTCAGGGAGAGCATAAGGGAACAATTGACAGGAATGGGGGAAAGAAATACAGTAGAAGAAGAATGGGTAGATTTGACGGATGAAGTAGTGAAGGCAGCAGAGGATCAAGTAGGTAAAAAGACGAGGGCTAGTAGAAATCCTTGGGTAACAGAAGAAATATTGAATTTAATTGATGAAAGGAGAAAATATAAAAATGCAGTAATGAAGCAGGCAAAAAGGAATACAAACGTCTCAAAAATTAGATCGACAGGAAGTGTAAAATGGCTAAGCAGGGATGGCTAGAGGACAAATGTAAGGATGTAGAAGCTTATCTCACTAGGGGTAAGATAGATACTGCCTATAGGAAAATTAAAGAGACCTTTGGAGAAAGGAGAAACACTTGCATGAATATCAAGAGCTTTGATGGAAACCCAGTTCTAAGCAAAGAAGGGAAAGCAGAAGGGTGGAAGGAGTATATAGAGGGTCTATATAAGGGCGATGTACTTGACGACAATATTATGGAAATGGAAGAGGATGTAGATGAAGATGAAAAGGGAGATACGATACTCCGTGAAGAGTTTGTCAGAGTACTGAAAGACCTGAGTCGAAACAAGGCTCGCGGACTAGACAACATTCCATTGGAACTACTGACGGCCTTGGGAGAGCCAGTCCTGACAAAACTCTACCATCTGGTGAGCAAGATGTATGAAACAGGCGAAATACCCTCAGACTTCAAGAAGATTATAATAATTCCAATCCCAAAGAAAGCAGGAGTTGACAGATGTGAGAATTACCGAACAATGAGTTTAATAAGCCACAGCTGCAAAATACTAACACGAATTCTTTACAGACGAATGGAAAAAGTAGTAGAAGCCGACCTCGGGGAAGATCAGTTTGGATTCCGTAGAAATACTGGAACACGTGAGGCAATACTGACCTTACGACTTATCTCAGAAGAAAGATTAAGGAAAGGCAAACCTACGTTTCTAGCATTTGTAGACTTAGAGAAAGCTTTTGACAATGTTGACTGGAATACTCTCTTTCAAATTCTAAAGGTGGCAGGGGTAAATTACAGGGAGCGAAAGGCTATTTACAATTTGTACAGAAACCAGATGGCAGTTATAAGAGTCGAGGGACATGAAAGGGAAGCAGTGGTTGGGAAGGGAGTAAGACAGGGTTGTAGCCTCTCCCCGATGTTATTCAATCTGTATATTGAGCAAGCAGTAAAGGAAACAAAAGAAATATTCGGAGTAGGTATTAAAATCCATGGAGAAGAAATAAAAACTTTGAGGTTTGCCGATGACATTGTAATTCTGTCAGAGACAGCAAAGGACTTGGAAGAGCAGTTGAACGGAATGGATGGTGTCTTGAAGGGAGGATATAAGATGAACAGCAACAAAAGCAAAACGAGGATAATGGAATGTAGTCGAATTAAGTCGGGTGATGTTGAGGGTATTCGATTAGGAAATGAGACACTTAAAGTAGTAAAGGAGTTTTGCTATTTGGAGAGTAAAATAACTGATGATGGTCGAAGTAGAGAGGATATAAAATGTAGACTGGCAATGGCAAGGGAAGCGTTTCTGAAGAAGAGAAATTTGTTAACATCGAGTTAAGTGTCAGGAAGTCATTTCTGAAAGTATTTGTATGGAGTGTAGCCATGTATGGAAGTGAAACAAGGACGGTAAATAGTTTGGACAAGAAGAGAATAGAGGCTTTCGAAATGTGGTGCTACAGAGGAATGCTGAAAATTAGATGGGTAGATCACATAACTAATGAGGAGGTACTGAATAGGATTGGGGAGAAGGGGAGTTTGTGGCACAACTTGACCAGAAGAAGGGATCGGTTGGTAGGACATGTTCTGAGGCATCAAGGGATCACAAATTTAGTATTGGAGGGCATCGTGGAGCGTAAAAATCGTAGGGGGAGACCAAGAGGTGAATACACTAAGCAGATTCAGAAGGATGTAGGTTGCAGTAGGTACTGGGAGATGAAGGAGCTTGCACAGGATAGAGTAGCATGGAGAGCTGCATCAAACCAGTCTCAGGACTGAAGACCACAACAACAACAACGATATAAGCGAATGAAAATAAGCAAGGTAGACTAATTTTCGTGTCGAACGATCACTTACATCAGATATCGTTCGAATAGCAAAAAGGCATTGAACAAGATCCTGAATGTGGACTTTCCACGACAGTTTACTATCTATCTGAACATCTAGGAATTTGAACTGTGCAGTTTCACTAATCGTTTGCCCATTCTGTGAAATTAAAAAGGCAGGTTTTGTTGAATTGTGTGTTAGAAACTGTAAAAACTGAGTCTTACTGTGATTTAGCGTTAGTTTATTTTCTACAAGCCATGAACTTACGTCATCAACTGCACTATTTGAAGCCGAGCCAATGCTGCACACAACATCCTTTACTACCAAGCTAGTGTCATCAGCAAACATAAATATTTTAGATTTACCTGTAATAGTAGAGGGCATATCATTTATATAAATAAGGCACAGGAGTGGCCCCAACACTGATCCCTGGATCACCCACCATTTGGCTGTAGCCCACTCAGATCCACCACCACAGCCATTCTCAACACTGTGAATAATGACCTTTTGCAGTCTGTTGCTAAAGTAAGAGGTAAACCGATTGTGAGCTATTTCTCGTATTCCATAATGGTCCAACTTCTGGAGCAATATTTTGTGATCAACACAATCAAACGCCTTAGATAACTCAAAAAAAAAAGAAAAAGAAAATGCCCAGCCCTTTGTTTAACCCATCCAGTACCTCAAAAAGAAAAGAAAATACAGCATTTTCAGTTGTTAAAAGACTTCTAAAGCCCAACTACACATTTGATAGGTACTTTAATCGTTCAGGAAACTGACCATTCGTAGAGGAAAACTTACAGATATGGCTAAATACAGGGCTAGAGTGCAGCACAGTACTTTAATATTGTGCTGGGGCATATCCATGAGAGTCCGTAGCCCTCAGTAAATTCATTACTGGCTCCATCTCTCCATTGTCTGTATCACAGAGGAGTATTTCAGACATCAGTCTCTGAAAGGCATTTGCTAAGGGCGTTACATGATTCCCTCTAGAGACAAAATTTTTGAAACTTTGAACACTGGGTGTTGTGTGATGTCCTTAGGCTAGTTAGGTTTAAGTAGTTTTAAGTTCTAGGGGACTGATGATCATAGATGTTAAGTCCCATAGTGCTCAGAGCCATTTGAACCATTTTGAAAACTTTGAACATAGCTGCAAAGGTTCAGTGACCGTGTCAGAATTATATTGTAACAGATAAGCCTTCGGTCACAAATATTAAGTCAAAATTGACCTGGTTTCGACGCTACTATGTGCGTCGTCTTCAGAATTAGACTAACTGTATTAAAACATTAGGTATATAGTACATTAATAAAATTAAAGTTTGTACTGACTCGAAACGATGCAATACTTACAAGTCACATATTAAAAAAGATCTCGGCCGGAAAGGTGACGTCATGAACACTTGTCAGATGGCAAGCCGCTAGGGGCTGCTCGTACTGTGGACTGGGGTTGCAACAAGTCTTGTAGCGTCGAAACCAGGTCAATTTTGACATAATATATGTGACCGAGGGCTTATTTGTTACAATATAACAAAAGTTTTATTTAATTCATCAGAAATGCTCAGAAAATGATCTTTACATACTGTACATGTATCTGATTTGTCAATAAGAGAAATATTTTTACAACGGACTGACTTTATGTCGTCAACCTTGTGCTGCTAACCAGACACTTTCTTCACAACTGACCATATGGAGATAAAAGCAGTGCTACCTGATGACGCAACATTGTGAAAAGTGATTCTTAGATTCTATCGAGAACAAACCAGCGCATTTATAACTCTTACTTTTCGCGTCTTCAGAGGCAGACTTGAAAATGGTAACGACCAATGGACATGAAAAAGAAGCAGTAGTCCAAGCAGTGAGAGAGCAATGTAACCTATTTCTCCCGTTTTAATTATTACTTCGCAACGAAGTGTTACGTAACTAATATTTTTTTTGGTTGCTGATACACACCTATAGTCATGGTACGGACCTAAATCTCTGTGACACAGTAACGTAGCACGCCGTTATCACAATCAAAGCAAAATGCAATAGCTCGCTGGCAAAGTGGAGATGAGCTGCGCCATTTTCGCCTGGTTCCTCTAGTGTGTGTGTGTGTGGGGGGGGGGGGGGGGGGGCGGGGGAGGGTTGAGGTGGCAGGTCACAATGGGGTAGAACGGGAATGGGCCAACTTCGTTGGCCTGCAAGCCTGATTCACATATTTAAGCACCTCATCCTATGACACAACACCAATGCTCTTAGCTCATAAGTCAGAACTATAGGTTCTGTGAACTTAATGTTTATGGGGTAAAGCACCAGTCTGAATGGCAACCTTCTCCCGAAACGCCATGCCAACAAATTCTCCTTCATGCACGCTTTTGATAGCAGATTCATTTTATGATCATCTGATCTTCAGTTTTTTTACATTAATTTACACATCGTGAACAGTGCATATTTACCTACGATGTTTTACTATGATTGTCTTGAAGTCTTCCGTTTCAAAATTGTACAACGTCATTAGCTAAGAAACAATGTTCACGACAGATAAATAAATTCAGACGTCTGAAGGTGGAGTGCCAGGCAGGTCTAATATCATCATGAAACAATAAACGCTCGTAAAAGCAACATCAGTAATCCTCTTTCTTTCCTTTCTCCCCCCCCCCCCCCCCCTCTCCACCTTCGATTTACGCAGAGTGACTGGCACCCAACATTGTTACAGTTGTTTATCCCGCTCAAAAAGAAAAACGCGTGTGTCAGGTGGGACAGCCTGCCAGCATTCTAAAGCACACCATCACGTTCCGGTAGAAGAGCTGGGAACTGGTCCAGTGGAGATGTAGGCTGAGATCGGTGTCAGCTACTTGCTGTCCCATAACTTGGTAACGTGGTTGTGTGTGCAACTGCGTGGCCGGGATCGCTTATGGACACTTGTGTGGGGCGCTCGACCAAGGAGTAAGACAGTTCGAATCTTGCTCGTTGAAAACATTTTCACTGCCAATATTTGGCCAGCAAGGGGAAGAGAGGTGGTGGCTTATACAGTTCCTGGTCACCACACTTTGCGCCAATGTCCAACTACCAAACCTCTTTGCAAGGACTCATTAAGGTAGGGTATTTGAAATGTTGATGATATTTGTCTCTGTTAGAAGAGGCCGTTAATTTTGGCAGCATCCTTGGTGTTACTAACTAGGATGAGGCTATGTGCCAGCACTGGGTTCTCTCATCTTCATCATCATACAATACAAACATTGCAAATTGCATTACACCCCACAAACACAAACACACACAAAATTCATATATTAGACACATGTAGTATTACAAATATTGTGATGGACCATGATGCAAATAAATAACAAAAATAAACCTGGAAACCTGGCGGTAATATTTTATCTATCCTCAGCAATAATAGTTGTATACTGGGTGAGTTTTTTCTACCGTGTACAAAATCTAGGGACTGATCGATAAGAGGGTAAGGAACAAAAAGTTCTGATGAACTAATGTCCGGAAATGCGTGGTTTCCATGCTGGAGACCATTTATTCAACCATATATTGTCACAGAGACTGCGGTCCAAGACGCGCTGTACCACGCAACGACAGTTATAGCATATGTTGACAGTGATTCCTATGTGCTCAACGCAAGCATGTGTGTGCGGTAGCACGTTCCGTCTCATACGTTCGCACCAGCCAGGCTGCATTTGAACAATGTCAAAAGCAGCATGGATACGCTGCTCCAGTGTTTCCTCATCTGAAACGGGCTCTACATACATGAGACTTGTGAAATGGCCCCAAAACCAGAAATCGCACGGGTTGTGATCCGATGAACGAGCAGGCCAAACAACTGGAACCCCTCATTCATGACAGTATAGGAGGTGGATCTCAGGTCACACATGGTCTAATACCTGTTGTCATAGGTAGGAAAAGTAGGTCTTTTTTAGGATAAATCCATACAACAGATTCCACTGCCTAAAGAGTATCTCCAGCAGTTTAAAAAGTACTGAAACAATCACTCACAAGACAGATTTTAATACCTCAGATATTAAATATACCAGACGTCACAAATAAAAACAAAATCTGAAACTAACAAAACTGTATCGTTATAGATTCCACCGATGATGCCGTAGCACAGGAGAAGGCGAAACCTGTATGGGATAAATAAGGTAACTAGCAGCAGGAAAAGGCAGTTTTATCTACAAAACAAGTAAAAACAAACCATTGGAAAGAGTAACATGGGGCATTTCACAGACTTAACAATCCTCCATAAAAACGTGCAATCAATAAAAAATAAAATACAACTATTAGATGTTGTGCTCAATCTTTGAAATGGATAGTAGTTTGTATTACTGAGAACTGGTGTAGAGACACTTAAACCCTACATGTTGTATTATCATTGTATGAAAAGGCAAACTCTTACTGCAGAACTACTTCAAGGGGTGGAGGAACACGCATTTATATTAGAAAAGGAACACAGTTCAAATCAAGATATGACCTCAGTGCAGTAAGTGAAGATAAACACTGTGAAATATGAGCTATTGAATTAACAGGGCTTGATATCACCAAGAAATTAATCATTTTGTGTTTGTATAGATCTCCCAGTGGTAGTGTGGACACTTTTTTCAATAATTAACAGAAGTTCTAGATAAAGTCTCAAGTACAAAGGTCAACAAAATTCTGTGTGGGGACATTAACATCAACACTAATATCATAAATGAATCCAGCAGCACCTTCTAAAACATCTTACACAGTTTTGGCATGTTCCTATTGGTCAATAGTGCAACAAGAGTTACTACAACGACTGCATCAGTAATTGACCATGTGGCCACAAATATGGGCAGGGAAAAATGTGATGTAGCTGTAAAAGATCTCAGGCTATCAGACCATCGCTGTAAAATAACAACAGTAAAGTCAGGCATCGAATCAGTCCCTAAACTACAAGCCTACTAACGACATCTATCAGAAATCAAAATAAAAGGTTTTTCAGAAGAACTAGAAAAACAAAGCTGTGAAGAAGTGTATAAGGCAACCAAGTGAATATTAAATTCTCCAAATTCTCCACTTTGTTTAAACTGAACTTTGAAAAGGCGTTTCCAAAAGTATGCATGTCTGTATCAACACCCCACAAAACAGATGGATAACAGCAGTTATTAAGAAGTCCTGCAAAACACTTAAACACCTCAGTTCCATGAAAAAATATTCGCAATGATCCAGAATTCTTAGATTTCTATCATGGATAAAAAAAGATATATAGGAAGGTGCTGATTGCTGCAAAAAGTCATTTAATGACAAAATAATATATAATGCAGAGAATAAAAGCAAAGCAGTCTGGGATGTTATAAAAAAGGAAACGGGGTGAGGCAAACAAATGAAGAATAACATACTGCTAAGGGAGGGGGATAAGGTAATAAATGATCCACAATACTTAGCAAACTATGTGAACGAGCATTTTTCAAGTATTGCAGAGAAGTTACAGCAAAACTTCCCCAAAACAAATATAACACCTGTAAATAATGTTGCATTAAATACAATGATGTTACTTCTAACCACAGAGAATGAAGTCATACAAACTGTTCAAAAGCCAAAAAATAAAATGTCAATAGAATTAGATGAAGTACCAATGTGTGTACTGAAACAATGCATAGGGATTATGCAAGGCCCCTTAACAAATATAATAAATGAATCCCTCACATCAGGGACATTTCCAGAGCAGTTAAAACAGGCAAGAGTTGTACCTTTGCTTAAGAAAGGTAATGCAGAGGACATAGAAAATTACTGGTCCATTTCCCTGCTGTCAGAAATCTCAAAAATAGTAGAAGCAATTATGAAAGACAGATTAATGAATTACCTGAATAAATACAATATTTTAAGCGAATCACAGTTTGGTTTCCGAAGTGGCAAAAATACGGAGTCAGATATAGTAGAACTCACCAAAGTTTTACTTGACGCTTGATAAAGATGAGTGTGTTACAGGCATATTTTTGGATCTTTTTAAGGCGTTTGATACAGTCGACCACAAAATTCTATTAAATAAATTAGAAGCATTATGAATAAGAGGGGTAGCTAACAGATAGGGTACAGAGAGTAGAGATAAGACATACTTCTAATAGAACTAGACAGTTAGTCAAACACTTATCAGAACCAAAATACGTCAATATTAAGAGTGTCACAAGGTAGCATATTAGAACCAATACTGTTACTGATATACATCTATGACTTTCCCAGTAGCGTTACTCATAGTGAAAAAATTATCTTCGCTGATGACAGCAATATTATATTCACTGAGAAAACAAAAGAACTCCTTGCCGAGTAAGAAAATGAATCCCTCAAGGAAGTTTATGATTACTCAATAAGCAATTAAGTGCCATTGAACATAAAGAAAACCAATGCCCTGAATTTCAGTTTGTAGAGGAAAAATGACAATATTAAATTAAAAGTTGACGATACCTTTATAGACTTTGTAACAAATGCAAAATATCTTGGAATGAATATTGACTCTCAGCTGAAGTGGTGTGAAACACACAGGTACTTGCAAACAGAATGTGATCAGCATGTTATTCTCTTAGAATCCTATCATCAGTCTGTAACATGCAGTGACTTTTAGTTACATATTATTCATATGTACACTCAATTCTTAGCCATGGCATTCTGCGGTTAAAGGCGCTACAGTCTGGAACCGCACGACCACTACGGTCACTACGGTCGCAGGTTCGAATCCTGCCTCGGGCATGGATGTGTGTGATATCCTTAGGTTAGTTAGGTTTAAGTAGTTCTAAGTTCTAGGGGACTTGTGACCACAGCAGTTGAGTCCCATAGTGCTCAGAGCCATTTGAACCATTTTATGGCATTCTGTTTTCGGGAACAAATGCACAAAATATGAACACAATTTTCAAACTCCAGAAAAGAGCCATAAGAATAATAGGCAATAATACTAGTCGAGCTCATTGTAAAGATGTATTCAAAATACTGTGGATTTTAACTGCTCCATGTCATTACATTAACCAGTCAGTTGTACACATAAAAACATTGGTAATTACTGCACAAACAGCTCTGTCCATGACCATGCAACAAGAGATAGACTCAACTTACGTTTACCAAGAAGAAATAAACATAAAACTCAAAACACCATTTTCTACCAAGGAATAAAATTATACAATAAATTACCGAAAGAGATTAAAGAAACTGCAAAAATACACTTATTTAAAAAGGCAGCTAAAAAGTACCTGCTATGCAATACATGTTATACATTGAAGAATTACTTAGAGAAAACAGAGTAGGGGTTCGACAGAAAATGTTATAGAAATAAATAATAATAATGATTATAAAACATCCAACATTCCACATAACAGCTTCGCTTTATGTTTTTATCCATCTTTTTTTCTTTCTAGAAATATTTATCCACAAGCCATGCATAGCACAGTACTAACACCTCTTCCTCTTTCTGAGCTCAACATCTCACTCATTATGGAGTGATGGTGACTCAGTTTTTCAGGATAGCAAATGGGACGTTGCGGTACAGAAAATTGCACAGAGATCACGTGTGTGTGTGTGTGTGTGTGTGTGTGTGTGTGTGTGTGTGTGGTGAGTGAAGTGTTATGCAACAATGTGTGTATAGTGTGAGCAGTGACTGATAGTGAGATATGAGTGAACAGTGTGGCATTACATTGTTTAATAAGTTATTGTATACCAGGAGTAAATCTAATGATTGTCTCTAACTACACTCCTGGAAATGGAAAAAAGAACACATTGACACCAGTGTGTCAGACCCACCATACTTGCTCCGGACACTGCGAGAGGGCTGTACAAGCAATGATCACACGCACGGCACAGCGGACACACCAGGAACCGCGGTGTTGGCCGTCGAATGGCGCTAGCTGCGCAGCATTTGTGCACCGCCGCCGTCAGTGTCAGCCAGTTTGCCGTGGCATACGGAGCTCCATCGCAGTCTTTAACACTGGTAGCATGCCGCGACAGCGTGGACGTGAACCGTATGTGCAGTTGACGGACTTTGAGCGAGGGTGTATAGTGGGCATGCGGGAGGCCGGGTGGACGTACCGCCGAATTGCTCAACACGTGGGGCGTGAGGTCTCCACAGTACATCGATGTTGTCGCCAGTGGTCGGCGGAAGGTGCACGTGCCCGTCGACCTGGGACCGGACCGCAGCGACGCACGGATGCACGCCAAGACCGTAGGATCCTACGCAGTGCCGTAGGGGACCGCACCGCCACTTCCCAGCAAATTAGGGACACTGTTGCTCCTGGGGTATCGGCGAGGACCATTCGCAACCGTCTCCATGAAGCTGGCCTACGGTCCCGCACACCGTTAGGCCGTCTTCCGCTCACGCCCCAACATCGTGCAGCCCGCCTCCAGTGGTGTCGCGACAGGCGTGAATGGAGGGACGAATGGAGACGTGTCGTCTTCAGCGATGAGAGTCGCTTCTGCCTTGGTGCCAATTATGGTCTTATGCGTGTTTGGCGCCGTGCAGGTGAGCGCCACAATCAGGACTGCATACGACCGAGGCACACAGGGCCAACACCCGGCATCATGGTGTGGGGAGCGATCTCCTACACTGGCCGTACACCACTGGTGATCGTCGAGGGGACACTGAATAGTGCACGGTACATCCAAACCGTCATCGAACCCATCGTTCTACCATTCCTAGACCGGCAAGGAAACTTGCTGTTCCAACAGGACAATGAACGTCCGCATGTATCCCGTGCCACCCAACGTGCTCTAGAAGGTGTAAGTCAACTACCCTGGCCAGCAAGATCTCCGGATCTGTCCCCCATTGAGCATGTTTGGGACTGGATGAAGCGTCGTCTCACGCGGTCTGCACGTCCAGCACGAACGCTGGTCCAACTGAGGCGCCAGGTGGAAATGGCATGGCAAGCCGTTCCACAGGACTACATCCAGCATCTCTACGATCGTTTCCATGGGAGAATAGCAGCCTGCATTGCTGCGAAAGGTGGATATACACTGTACTAGTGCCGACATTCTGCATGCTCTGTTGCCTGTGTCTATGTGCCTGTGGTTCTGTCAGTGTGATCATGTGATATATCTGACCCCAGGAATATGTCAATAAAGTTTCCCCTTCCTGGGACAATGAATTCACAAAGTTCTTATTTCAATTTACAGGAGTGTAGAAGTCTGTAAATATACATGTATACGAATAACGGATCTGATACATCGTTCAGGGAAGACACGACTGAGAAGCGTCCGGACGTGAAGGGCGAAGTCACCCACAGGAAACGCTGATAATTCCGGTCTGTTAGGTGACGTTAAAGGAAGACTATTTCCAAAATACAGTCGCCCATTATCCCGGCCCACACGTTCCCGCAGCACCGATATACCAGCATACCATGGGAGTTCTGCATAATATTCCACCTATGGCTGTTATGAAAGTTGAACATACCACTCCACTTAAAGGTGGCCTCTTCTGTGTATAGGACGGATGGCACAGTCCGGGAATCCTGGTTGCTTGGTTAAGAAACCAGTGACAAAACTGCTCGCTATGTAGAAAATTTGTCGCTAGTAAGCCCTGCACACGCCCTAAGTGATAAGGGTAGCAACAATAGTCATGGGGAAGGTTCCACACGGTCATCTGGCTTATCCTGGAGGGCCGCTGTTGCCGAGCGGTTCTAGGCGCTTCAGTCCGGAACCGCGCCTCTGCTACGGTCACAGGTTTGAATTCTGTATCGGGCATGGATGTGTGTGGTGTCCTTAGGTTAATTAGGTATAAGTAGTTCTAAGTCAAGGGAATTGATGACCTCAGATGTTAAGTTCATAGTGCTTAGAGCCATTTGAACCATTTGGGTTATCCTGTACTGTCGGGCCAACTGCCTGGTACCGACACGGCGGTCGTCTTCCACAGTGTTAATTACATTTTCCTGCAGGTCTGGTGTCCTAACATTTCGAGTAAGTCATTCATGATTTCCTGTTTCCTGAAACGACCCTGATTCAGACAAACGGTGATACATCATTGCAAGCATTGAATGCTGTGTTTGTTGTGCGGGTGGGGGATAGGTCTCCTGATACAACCTTGCTGCCTGCCGTCCGTTGGCGTTTGCTTTTCCGTCAGTAAACAGCATGTCGGCAAGCTCTCGATTCGAATACGGAACCATTGTGTGCAACGCCATATCACGTCCATTGCAAGGTGAGTCAGCAACAGAAGTGAATCGGACACAATATTACCAGTTACTGTGCAGTATAGTTCGCTAGGGCAAGTATGGAGGAAACCATAATGCAACTGTGGATTCAAGGTACAGCGCATATTAGACGGCAGTCTCTGTAACGAATATAATTGAGTAAATGGTCTCTAGCATGGAAACCGTGCATTTCCGATTATAAGTTCATTAGACCATTTTTGTTCCGCATACACTCATCGACCGATTCCTACAGTTTGCACACTGTGGAAAAAATCGCTTTGTACATCGAAATAATCAGGGACCAATTGCATAGAAGAGATATAATTCCTTAACCGGTTTGTTGACACCCGTAAATAATGCGATAGGTAGATTTTTCCGAATAAGGCCACTAAGTGCCCAAAACCAGTAAAGAAATTAAAATTCTTTTATGCAACTGCAAGCTTATTATTTCGATATATAAACCTGGTGGTGACTGGCGTGGCCCCCGATTCGCAGTAGGTGCCGCAGGATTGCTCACATCTTGGTTGACATCAACGGGTATTTATTCTGGTTAATGGCTCATTGGTTTTGCCTTGCAGTGCTTCTGGCCATGTACGAATAAACAGCTCCGTGGGTCACCTTGCAACGGCGTTGCACTTGTGATACGTCGCTAGGATTGTGAGGCGCGGCCTCGCTCGCCTCGTGTGGCTCAGGAGCCCTGTTGACGAAATCGACGTACCATCGCCTCAGCGCCTTGTTCATCTCGCTACTGTGGACCACGTCTCTTCTGCTGAGCAAATGCTGATTCTGGTGAGCATGTTTACTAGACGGTTTTGAGTCAAATTATTGTTTCAGTCATATTTCTGGAAACTTACCATTCCTCCTGCGACACCCAGTATGGATTTGAAAAATTATTTATAACGAAATCTTTTTATGGCGCAAAATGCATAATCATTTTACGTTTTGTTAGAGAAAATTGTTCTTCTTCTTCTGTATTTTTCTAAGCGATAAATCCTAGTTACGTTCTAGGGTGTACTCAAGTTTTCACAGATTTATTACATTTAACTTCTGTGTCCTGACGTCCTCCCCGATGCCGCAGTCGTCACTTACAAAATGGATTGAGGTCGGTTGCGACACTTAGCCGTGAATTGTGTCAGTCTGCACCTGCATGTGTAATTGTATATTAAATGTTTGTGTATCGTATGTTCTGAGGCGGAAAGTGGGGCCCATCACCGTATTTGCTTAAATTAGCGTGGAGCCTAAACGTCACACACAGGCTGCCCGCAATACCAGCCGCGAACGTTAATCCGCCACTTGGATTTGACCGTCGTCTGTCACGCTTTACTGTACCGCAGGCGATCGCCCCGCACGCTACACTGTTCGAGCACGTATGTACTAGGACAGCTTTTGGGCATCAGAAAAGAAGGGAAGTTAGAACCTGTGTGAAATGCGTATGTAAGAGTGCATATCGCAGAGCTATATGTCAACCATTGATGGCGCTCTTCTGGCTGCGGGATGCTGCTGGTCATTTGCATGGCGGCGCCTGTGTTGCTCGGACAGAGCCGTACTACATCTCAATGTGGGCACAGGGCGGTTTACGGTATAGGAGGTTTCTCCGAGTGCAGACCGTGACGTAATTTCCAGAAATATTGCACACAAATTTTACAGAATTTTCTATGTGTGCAAGTACACTGGGCGTAGTTTTCATGTATCAGTTTGAGGCGATTCACCATGAATACCTCTCTCGCCAGCCTCAGAACAGCAAATGCACACATCTTCCTAAGTGAGTTGTCGGGTGAATTCCAGTCTATATCTTCCCCTACAGATTTTGCAGTCTACAGCTGACTCTATAATCCACAGCTCACTCTAGCACTGTGGAAGTTATTGTATGTTGTCTTAACACATGGGCCATCATCATGCTGTCCTTCTTATCAGGGTTCTCCGTATGTTCCTATCTTCGCTGATTCTGTGGAGAACGTCTTCATTACTTATAAGAGCGCCTAATTTTTAACAGCCATCTATAGCATCACCATTCAGTCGCTTCCTCTTCTTTTCCGGTTTTTCTCACAATCCAATATTCATTACCATTCAATGCTGAGCTCCACAAGTAGATTGTCTGAAATTTCGTCCTCAAATTAAGGCCGATGTTTGATACGGTAGAGTTATTTTGTCTAACAATGCCCTTTCGGCTTGTGATAATGTGCCTTTCATGTCTTCCTTGCTTCGACCGTGCTGAATTACTCGTTTCCAAGGTATCAGAATTCCTTAATTTCGTCTGCTTTGTAGTAATCAAATTTTTGTGATAAGTTTGATCAATAATCTCAATTCTGCTATTACTTTGATCTTTCTTAGGTTTTCCCTTCAATCTACATTCTCTATTCATTATCCTGCCCAAACTGTTCGATCCACCCTGTAATTATATTTTTATGTTCACTGTGGATAGCTTTACAGCAAGAATATTATCATTGATATAATTGTACCCTAAATTTTAATTTCCCTATTGAACATTACTTTTATTTGCGCCAGTCCTGAAAAGTATAGGCGAGAAACGGCGTCCTTGACTTACACCTATTTACTCCGACCATTCTACATCTACATATACATTCCACAAACCATTTTACTCCATGTGGTGGAAGATATTTATATATAATTGTCACTTCCCTATTTTCCTGTGTCAGTCGCTAATGGCTCGTGGGAGAACAACTGCTTCTAGGTCTCGGTGTGGGCTCGAATCCCTCTAGCTTTACCTCCATCGTCTTCGTTCTTGATCTTCGATTCTTATTTTTCCCTCTTCGTTTTTACAGATGTTGTACACACCTCAAAAACAGTTTTGCATCACCTCGGTTCCGAGTGTTCCGGATTCTGTACAGAAAATTGGAATACAGATCAAGATAAACATCATTTCCGCCCTTTTTATTGCTGATAAAAACCACTCATTGCATGATTTACCGCCATATAGCGAGACCTTAAGAGGGGATGGTCCAGACTGCTGTACACACTGCACACACTGGTACTTCTAATACCCAGTACCACATCCTCTAGTATTGATGCATGCCTGTATTCGTCGTGGCATACTATCCACAATTACATCCACTATTGGTCCAGATTGTCCCACTCCTGAACGGCGATTTGGCATGGATACCTCAGAGTGTTTGATGGGCCACGTCGTCCATAAACTGCCCTTTCCAATCTATACCAGGCATCATCGATAGGGTTCATGTCTGGAGAACATGCTGGCCACTCTAGTCGAGTGATGTCGTTAGCCTGAAGGAAGTCATTCACAAGGTGCGCACGATGAGGGCACGAATTGTCGTCCATGAAGATGAATGCTTCGCCAATATGCTGCCGATATGGTTGCAATATCGGTCGGCGGATGGCATTCACGTATTGTACAGTCATTAAGCCGCCTTCCATGGCCACCAGCGGCGTACGTCGACCCCGCATAATGACAATCCAAAACAGCTGGGAACCTCCACCTAGCTGTACTCGTTGGACAGTGTGTCTAAGGCGTTTAGCCTGACCGCGTTGCCTCCAGACACGTCTGTGGCGATTTTCTGGTTGAAGGCATACGCTACAATGATCGGTGAAGAGAACGTGATGCCAATACTGTGCAGTCCGTTCGGGATGTTGTTGGGCCCATCTGTACCGCGCTGCATGGTGTCGTGGTTGCAAAGATGGACCTCGCCATGTTGTTGTTGTTGTTGTTGTTGTTGTGGTTGCGACCGAACCGCCGAATCCTTGCATCAGTAAATGGGGTATGTTCTCTACTGACTCTGTTGTTTTAACCCCATCCACTGACGGAATGACCCGCTTCCTAATTCCGTATGTATAAAGCCAATACGGACTTGTAGCTGTCACGCCTTTGCGCTTACTGCTACGTATTTTAACCGTAAATAGCTCAGTCCTAATGGTAAGAGGTAGTAGTGAATTCACGTTGTTAATCTTTGAATACAGCACAGCTGCCACAAGCTCAGCTCACTTTTACTGCACTCCTACCCTCGCCATGGCACCACATTAACTAGGTGCTACATGGACCTTGCTAAATTCACTTGCGTGTACATTTTGACCGTTACTCGCCAGTATTTACCTAATGATTAGTACACTCCTAACCAGACTATTCCCAAAGAGCTGTGATGATTGAACGGGTTCGATCCACGGTCTACAGTGCCCTACAGTTCACACGGTAACACTGCCTACCTGACCCACTTAACTTGGTAGTGAGCTTATGTATCCAATCACCACTGCTAGCAGCAGTGGATAATCCTATCAGCACGACGAGAGCAGCAGACTTACCGTCGAATCCTCCTGAAAATACTTATAACTACGGTCGCCAGCTCTGAAGGAGCAAAGGAATAAATCAATTTTTGGCTCGTTTCAAAGTGAAACGGCTTGAGTTGAATTTAAATTTAATTCTGAATATTACTATTTCTGATCATTCTAGGTGATTCTACAAAGCAAATACTCTCTCAATTTCTGTGAGTCGGCTTGGTAATTACTACCAAGACAATTTATGCAACTTAGGTTAACAAAATTCTATCCTTCACTTATTTAATGATTTTGGATAATACTCTTTGGACAATTGATATAGAATTAGTTAAGTGACTTTACTTGAAAGGTTACTCTGAAAAATTTAAGTAACTATAAATAGGCGACTCATTCTGGTGTGACCATTGCTCTTTTCAACATTCTTATACGCTAAAGTATTCTACAACCAAAAGAATTGTAAATGAAAGAGGCGATGGTGGCCTCAGTCTGATTTCACTATACTATGTTTTAGGTTACTACACTTTACAATGAACAACATGCGTCGTAATTTTACTCATTACTATATTCTGCACTTGCATAAAAGATAACTGGTATTCTCCTTTTACATGTATACAAAGTTCGACTTAACAATTGCAAGCAGTCTTGCCTTGGGTAGACGTGTCGGTGCTGGTGGTGAGACGCATGTGGCTAACGCAGCTCTTCACGCCTCATGCCCTTAATGGCGGCTGGAACTACGAGCTGTAGCACTCGTATAAGCTACTGCACGTCCGCCATAAAATCTGGGCGCAGTAACTCTTACAATCAGCCCCAGTGGCGTAGAGGCGGCTTCAACAACCATTCGTCGCGTTGTACTCCACAAACGGCGACGATATTCGCCTCTTCACTGTTGCACAATCGCTTTTGCGTGAGCACAGTTACGCACGTCCGATCACGTCAACACTCCACAGGCCATCCCATTGTTCAGTCCCTGTGTCTCCAGCTACCCCTAGCTACGCTCGTATCACCAAGAGTGGGGGCGTTCCCCTACCACCTTTTTACCGAAATCATTTGGTATTTAAGAATATTTATATTTATTACCCTGGAGTTCATACCAGTCATAATAATTTACTACTAGTGCTTTATAACATTAAATCATACAGTAATAACTTATAATTACCAAGAAAAAGAATACATTTGACTCCGAGAGCTTAGTGCATTGTCTGACAGGTAGCGCTACTTCCCAGTTTCGCCAATAGATGGCATCAGGGTGCACTCCCTGGCAGTCTCACACCAGCGCGCCCGTTTCCGACGCGCGGGCTCCAAATTACTGTCAGCCCACCATCATTTCAGTTCCGTTACATGGTCTTCAGTCCTAAGACTGGTTTGATGCAGCTCTCCATGCTAATCTATCCTGTGCAAGCTCCTTCATCTCCCAGTACCTACTGCAACCTACATCCTTCGGAATCTGCTTAGTGTATTCATCTCTTGGTCTCCCTCTACGATTTTTACCCTCCACGCTGCCCTCTAATGCTAACTTTGGGATCCCTTGATGCCTCAGGACATGTCCTACCAGCCGATCCCTTCTTCTAGTCAAGTTGTGCCACAAATTTCTCTTCTCCCCAATCGTATTCAATACCTCCTCATTAGTTACGTGATCTACCCATCTAATCTTCAACATTCTTCTGTAGCACCACATTTCGAAAGTTTCTATTCTCTTCTTGTCCAAACTATTTATTGTCCATGTTTCACTTCCATACATGGCTACACTCCACACAAATACTTTCAGAAACGACTTCCTGACACTTAAATCTATACTCGATGCTAACAAATTTCTCTTCTTCAGAAACGCTTTCCTTGCCATTGCCAGTCTACATTTTATATCCTCTCTACTTCGACCATCATCAGTTATTTTGCTCCCCAAATAGCAAAACTCCTTTACTACTTTAAGTGGCTCATTTCCTAATCTAATTCCCTAAGCATCACCCGACTTAATTTGACTACATTCCATTTTCCTTGTTTTCAAGGCACTGTCCATTCCATTCAACTGTTCTTCCAAGTCCTTTGCTGTGTCTGACAGAATTACAATGTCATCGGCGAACCTCAAAATTTTTATTTCTTCTCCCTGGATTTTAATACCTACCCCAAATTTTTCTTTTGTTTCCTTTACTGCTTGCTCAATATACAGATTGAATAAAATCTGGGAGAGGCTACAACCCTGTCTCACTCCATTCGCAACCACTGCTTCCCTTTCATGCCCCTCGACTCTTATAACTGCCATCTGGGTTCTGTACAAATTGTAAATAGCCTTTCGGTCCCTGTATTTTACCGCTGCCACCTTTAGAATTTGAAAGAGAGTATTCCAGTCAACATTGTCAAAAGCTTTCTCTAAGTCTACTAATGCTAGACACGTAGTTTTGCCTTTCCTTAATCTTTCTTCTAAGATAAGTCTTAATGTCAGTATTGCCTCACGTGTTCCAACATTTCTGCGGAATCCAAACTGGTCTTCCCCGAGGTCCGCTTCTACCAGTTTTACATTCGCCTGTAAATAACTCGTGTTAGTATTTTGCAGCTGTGACTTATTAAACTGATAGTTCAGTAATTTTCACATCTGTCAGCATCTGCTTTCATTGGGATTGGAATTATTATATTCTTCTTGAAGTCTGAGGGTATTTCTCCTGTCTCGTACATCTTCCACACCAGATGGAAGAGTTTAGTCAGGACTGGCTCTCCCAAGGCCGTCAGTAGTTCTAATGGAATGTTGTCTACTCCCGGGGCCTTGTTTGATCTTTCAGCGCTCTGTCAAACTCTTCACGCAGTATCGTATCTCCCATTTCATCTTTATCTACATCCTCTTCCATTTCCATAATATTGACCGCAAGTACATCACCCTTGTATAGACCCTCCGTATACTCCTCCCACCTTTCTGCTTTCCCCTCTTTGCTTAGAACTGGGTTCCCATCCGAGCTCTTGATATTCATACAAGTGGCTCTCTTTTCTCCAAAGGTCTCTTTAATTTTTCTGTAGGCTGTATCTATCTTACCCCTAGTGAGATAAGCCTCCACTAGCCATGCCCGCTTAGCCATTTTTCACTTCCTGTCGATCTCATTTTTGAGACGTTTGTATTCCTTTTTGCCTGCTTCATTTACTGCATTTTTATATTTTCCCCTTTCATCAATTCAATTCAATATTTCTACTGTTACCCAAGGATTTCTACTAGCCCTCGTCTTTTTACCTACTTGATCCTCTGCTGCCTTCACTACTTCATCCCTCAGAGCTACCCATTCGTCTTCTACAGTATTTTTTCCTGCATTCCTGTCAATTGTTCCTTTATGCTCTCTCTGAAACTCTGTACAACCTCTGGTTTAGTCAGTTTATCCAGGTCCCATCTCCTTAAATTCCCACATTTCTGCAATTTCTTCAGTTTTAATCTACAGTTCATAACCAATAGATTGTGGTCAGGGTCCACATCTGCCCCTGGAAATGTCCTACAATTTAAAACCTGGTTCCAAAATCTCTGTCTTACCATTATATAATCTATCTGATACCTCTTAGTATCTCCAGGATTCTTCCAGGTATACAACCTTCTTTTATGATTCTTGAACCAAGTGTTAGCTATGATTAAGTTATGCTCTGTGCAAAATTCTAGCAGACGGCTTCGTCTTTCATTTCTTAGCCCCAATCCATATTCACCTACTATGTTTCCTTCTCTCCCTTTTCCTACTGTCGAATTCCAGTCACCCAAGACTATTAAATTTTCGTCTCCCTTCACTACCTGAATAATTTCTTTTTTCTCATTATACACTCCTGGAAATGGAAAAAAGAACACATTGGCACCGGTGTGTCAGACCCACCATACTTGCTCCGGACACTGCGAGAGGGCTGTACAAGCAATGATCACACGCACGGCACAGCGGACACACCAGGAACCGCGGTGTTGGCCGTCGAATGGCGCTAGCTGCGCAGCATTTGTGCACCGCCGCCGTCACTGTCAGCCAGTTTGTCGTGGCATACGGAGCTCCATCGCAGTCTTTAACACTGGTAGCATGCCGCGACAGCGTGGACGTGAACCGTATGTGCAGTTGACGGACTTTGAGCGAGGGCGTATAGTGGGCATGCAGGAGGCCTGGTGGACGTACCGCCGAATTGCTCAACACGTGGTACGTGAGGTCTCCACAGTACATCGATGTTGTCGCCAGTGGTCGGCGGAAGGTCCACGTGCCCGTCGACCTGGGACCGGACCGCAGCGACGCACGGATGCACGCCAAGACCGTAGGATCCTACGCAGTGCCGTAGGGGACCGCACCGCCACTTCCCAGCAAATTAGTCTTTCTTCTCTCTCATTCCTACAGTCAACCCTATATTCTCCTGTAAATTCTTCTTCTGTTCTTTCTTGTTATCGCTGTCCAGTTCCCCATGATTATCAGATTATCATATCCCTTTACATACCTAATTATTCGTTCTATATCATCATACACTTTGTCTGCCTTTTCATCGTCTACTTACGACGTTGGCATATGTAACTGAACTATTTTTGTTGCTGTTGGTTTGCTGTCGATACTGATAAAGACAACCGTATTACCGAACCGTTCACTGTAGTCCACTCTCTGGGTTATTTTCCTTTACCTAACTAATCCTACTTCCATTATATCATTTCCTGCTGCTGCCGTTGAGATTAACCTATATCTGTCTGGCTAGATATCGTCTTCTTGACATTTCACTTCATTGACTCCCATTATATCTAGTCTGAACCTTTGCATTTGCCCTTTACAAATTTCCTAGTTTCCCGACCATACCCTAACTTCAGAAATTCCACCCTCTGATTCGTCACTCGTGACCCTTTCGTTGATTATTAAATATTTCTCTCATGGTTACCCCCTCGTCCTTCCCCCTGAGCCCGCAATTGACAGCCCCATCCTACAGATCCTCATCAGGAATGGAGAAATCATTATGCTATGTTTTGAATTACAGGTCACATGTTCCGTGGATTCATGTTGTGTGTCCTTAATGCAGTGTTTTCACATTGCCTTACGCATCTTCATGCCGTCGACCATTGCTGACTCTTCCGCCTTTGAGCGGCAGTTTCCCACCACAAGGACAGAAGGCTGCCCGTAAACTAAGTCCTCTCGTCCATTCTCTTGTACAAGGCCGTTGAAATGGAGGGTTGTCCCTTCGGTGCCTGTTTCTGACGACTATTGTCCGAAATTTAAGCAGTGACTCGGTTCAGACCTGAGACCCTGGATGCTTCGCTTACCACACGAGGACGGCACTCTTAGATCTGGTAAATCTGTACTTTTACATGTAGAGATGTTCTTAGCTGCTGAAAAGAACTAAACGCTGAGATTTTATAATTTAGCTCTCTGCGAAGTAAAAAAATTATGTGATTGACAAGATTCCTAGATAAGATAATGAAAGTTATTATATTGTTAGATGGTTTCCTGTCGATCCATCAATGTATCGATCTACAGTGCCTCATCTACACTCAAAGGAGGTAACTGGGGCATCTCCGACTTCTGAGATCCCTTTGGTTCATTCTGAGATAGTAAAAATAAGGTTTCAGCTGAACATCTACAATATGTTACTGTAAAGTAGTCTAAGTCTACATTCAGTTCGATGCCTGGCTAAACCGGTGCCAATAAAATGAAGTATTCGCTGTTACATGCGATACCTGAATAAAACGTAACTTAACAGTTCACTACGGTGCGTAATATTTTTAATTGTGAAAGAAACTTCATACACACCAAAAAATGGCTCTCTACAATGGCAAATGAGTGGCTGCCATTACAATGTTGACAAAGCAGATTTTACAAAAACGTGTTATAACATGTTTGACGTCAATGCAGACCTGTACAAACAATATTGTTATGATGATATATGACAGACTTGATAGGGCCTATAAGAAGCAAGTAAATCTTACGAGTAATAGTATTTAGTCGCTTTACGAGATTTTATGTTTACTGATTACAATGTATACATACATTTTATTGCTTTCACGTAATTCCAACAAGGATCAGCAACTTGAGTTTGATAATTATTTATTCAGGTTTCTATCAAAATTGTATACAATATCCTCGTAGTAACTAGTTCTGAACGTTAACGTTCATTCTCAACCCACTGTCTCCATTTCGAGTGTTTCTTACAAGGGAACCTCCCCGTCGCACCCCCCTCAGATTTAGTTATAAGTTGGCACAGTGGATAGGCCTTGAAAAACTGAACACAGATCAATCGAGAAAACAGGAAGAAGTTGTGTGGAACTATGAAAAAAAAAAACAGAATATAAAAACTGAGTAGTCCATGTGCAGGATAGGCAACATCAAGTAATACGTGAACTCAGGAGCGCTGTGGTCCCGTGGTTAGCGTGAGCACTTGCAAAACGAGAGGTCCTTGGTTCAAATCTACCCTCGAGTGAAAAGTATAATTTTTTATTTTCACACAATTATCAAAGTTCAGGCACTCACACATAATCAACTTCGCTCTCCAAAATTCCAGGACATGTTCAGATTTCTTTGGACATATGCAAGATTTGACGGTCTACACACGGAAAAATTTGAAAACGTTAAAAACATATGTTTTGACAGAGCAGAGGGAAAACTGTGCGACTGTGAAACTGTTGCATTCATCTGTTGCAGTTTATGTGACAAACACTTATGTTTTCATCACTTTTTGGGAGTGATTATTACATCCACAAGAAAACTTAAATCGGGAAATGTAGAAGAATCTTTTTACCCATTCGCCAAGTGTAAAAGTTAGGTGGGTCGACGACATATTCCTGTCATGTGGAGCACATGCCGTCACCAGTGTTTTCCTGTGGAGGAATCGGTTGACCTATGACCTTGCGATCAAATGTTTTCGGTTCCCATTGGAGAGTAACGTCCTTTCGTCTACTAATCGCACGGTTTTGCGGTGCGGTCGCAAAACACAGACACTAAACTTATTACAGTGAACAGAGACGCCAATGAATGAACGGACAGATCATAACTTTGCGAAAATAAAGAAATTAAAATTTTCACTTGAGGGAAGACTTGAACCAAGGACATCTCGTTCCACAGGTGCTCACGCTAACCACGGGACCACGGCGCTCCTCGGCTGGATAGTAACCTTGATGTTGCTGATCCTGCGCATGGACTACTCAGTCTGTATATTTCGCTTATTTTTTCATAGTTCCACACAACTTCTTCCTGTTTTCTCGATTGATCTGTGTTTAGTTTTTCAAGGCCTATCCACTGTGCCAACTTATAACTAAATCTGAGGGGGGTGCGATGGGGAGGTTCCCATGTTAGAGCATAATTATCAACAACCAGTAAGTGTATCAGTGTAGTTATGTCCGCTCTGAGCACTATGGGACTTAACTGCTGTGGTCATCAGTCCCCTAGAACTTAGAACTACTTAAACCTAACCAACCTAAGGACATCACACACATCCCTGCCCGAAGCAGGATTCGAACCAGCGACCGTAGCCGTCACGCGGTTCCAGACTGGAGCGCCTAGAACCGCACGGCCACTCCGGCCGGCCTGAATTTTTAATAGCTATGAAAATACTTGAAAAATTTGAAACGAGAATTGCGAGGCATATGTAGCTGATATTAGTGTGGAGGTGAAATATTCATGCATCAACTAAGTAAATCATGCGCCCCGTATCTGTCGTCTTCTACAAGTGTCTTCATACCTGTTACAAATCCACAAGCACGAATTTTCAGGACTATCGTATGGGCTGAGGACCCTGTATGGGATCGGGACAAATTATTTTGAACTTTTCTGCCCGTTTTAAGAACTTGCAGTACTTAAAAACATTTTATTTAAATATTTATTTTCTGGGTTTTAGTTGGTTGGTTGGTTTTGGGGAAGGAGACCCGACAGCGTGGTCATCGGTCTCATCGGATTAGGGAAGGATGGGGAAGAAAGTCGGCCATGCCCTTTCAGAGGAACCATCCCGTCATTTGCCTGGAGTGATTTAGGGAAATCACGGAAAACCGAAATCAGGATGGCCGGACGCGGGATTGAACCGTCGTCCTCCCGAATGGGTTTTAGTCTTGTGTGTGTCAAATTATTCAACCGATTTCAAACGCTTTGATGAAATTACAACACAGACATTAAAGAGAATTGTGCTCAAACGGTGACTTACCGTGAAACATTCGCAACTGGGGAAGGGGAAATAACAGTAGTAGACAAAGTACTCTCCAACACACGTAAGACAAGACAGCGAGTAAACATCGTATTGTCATCCGTTTCTGACTTACGTTGAAAGCTTTAAGTCTCCAGTTCTCTTGAAAGTTAGTTTAAACTTAATTGCAAAACTTGTACCGAACAAACAGACAAAAAAGTGACCTAATAAAACCGTCGTAAAATGTGGAAGTATTATTTCAAGTAGAGAATGTTACTTGATGCGTAATTTTTGTCGAGTCATTACAGTATTTATTATCATTTTCTTTTAATAAATAAGCAAGGGGGCTATCACAGTCCCACTTTACTGCCCGAGAACGCTAGAGCAGTGGCTTGTTTATGGAGATGTAGTCTCCGAAAAGAGCTGCAGTTGTTCATCCTGTATCGAAACCCTGTCTTTCGCTTTTGTGAAAAACTGTGGTATACTATCGTACGTGAGCTAAGCATTACGGTCAACGGTCTGTCGCGAAAGGCCTTCCTTGATATTTATCGAGAGTTGTGAAGCTCCTTTCTCCGTCATAGAGGCGTCGAAGGACCTCTTCTGTTTGTCAACGGCCCTATGCCAAGACCCAAGGGGGGGGGGGGGGGGGGGGGGAACGGGGATGCATCGGCAGTAGCAGCGCGACGCCGGGCTTCTGGCTGAGCGAGGAGGGCTGCCGAAGAGGGGGAAGGGGGGGGGGGGAGACGTGCGGTGCGAAATAACGGCGCTCCATAATTCAGACCCACTTTGCTGCTGATCGATGGCGTTTCGCCGGCGGGTCCGCGTCCTCGGGCAATAATAAATACGGCTGGAGTCTGCCCTTTCCCTTTCCCGGCAGCGGCCAACTTTTAGCGCGGACAGGGTGCGCGGCTTAAGGGAGGACTCGGTAAACAGTGCGGCAGCTCTCGGGCACCGGCGTGTGTGGTCTTTTCCCCGGCCAGATGTCGAGATAAAAAGATCAACAGGGCGCCGTCCGCTGCGTATCCTCCCACCGTGAGAGTCGGTGCCGGTACCGGGGGGCTCTTCTGGGCCGCTTGTGCGGCAGGGCGTAGTGTGTGCTGGGTGCGGCACTGCGATGGCAAATGGAAATGTGTCCCTCCTGCACTCTCTTTTAACCAAACAGTCGTTGTTATTCTCCCCATATTCTACATGAACAAATGTAACGTGTTGTGTAAACATAAAACCCCAACATCGTATTGTTAACGATTACAGAACAATCACTGGAAGCATTCACTTCCATAAAACATATAGAAGAAATTGGAACGAACACATAGATAACGCTCTCGGAAAAGCAAACCAAAGACTGACATTTATTGTCATAACACTTTGGAGTGACAACCATTACAATAAATGCAGTTTTTGATTGCGGCAGTTTATTCGCATGAAATATCAATCACCAACTTTTTGCTCAGAGTGGAAAATATTTTATTGGTGCCCACCAATAATAAGAGAAATGAGAGCTCGCACGGAAAAATCTAAGTATTCGCTTTTCCCATGCGCTGTTCGAGAGTGGAACGGTAGAGAAATAGCCTGACTGTCAAGTGGTAAGGGGGAAAAGAGAGCCTAGATGTCAAGGCGGTTAAGGCAGGAATATTGGTCTTGAAAGACCGATGACTTTACCGGAAAGTGCTGTTTACTTGAGATATAAAACATGCTACATTTAAAAGCCCACTGCATTATTTTCGCTTTACGTGCGGACACTCATATGGTATCCACAGAATTTCACTTGAAGCACACTGCTTTTCTTATCACTTGCTGTCAGTTCACTTTTCGGAAATAATCGGCAAATGTTTTTTCTTTCGCCGGCCGGTGTGGCCGAGTGGTTCTCGGCGCTTCAGTCTGGAACCGCGTGACCGCCACGGTCGTAGGTTCAAATCCTGCCTTGGGCATGGATGTGTGTGATGACCTTAGCTTAGTTAGGTTTAAGTAGTTCTAAGCTCTAGGGGACTGATGACCTAAGATGTTATGTCCCATAGTGCTCAGAGCCATTTGAACCATTTTTCTCTTTCTGTTAATCATCGACAGTTTTCTTGACGATGGATCTCGTTTAACGGAGAGTTAAAACGTCGGGATAGGCAAACGAATTTCGGACTGCACACTCTAAGGACAGACGAAAGCCTTTCAGTGCCTCGTTGACCGTGCCTCTCGCTCTCTCCTTCCGTACTGAACACTCTTCGTTCGATATAGGCCTGTCAGCGTCACTTCTCCGCTCAAATAACGGTTCGTAGGTATCGCTATTTCACCGCTCGTGTTTTTTAAGTCATCAAGGTCTAAATAATCATAAATATGTAATGTAAACGAAAATATTTGTGTTAACTGAATATCCCAGGCTTCCTTGATTGTGTTTTCTAAAATCTAACTATGCTCGAATAAATAGTAAGCTGGTTACTGTGTATTCGAATAATCGGGAGCGTGATGTATCAGTTTTTCACCTACCGGAGAGTGGAGTAGCGCGAATTCTTAGTCTCAAAAATCGGTACAAATATTCGAAAATTACAAATTTCGTTTAACACAGGATTCTTTTCAGTACCGAAACGTTGGTTAATTTCGTGCCTGAGCGGCTGTAGGAAACATTGTAGCCAGGAGAAGGCACCCATTCGCAGATTTTGGGCAATCACAGCAGCAAACTTTCATAAGTACAAACTGTAGCTATGATAACATGTATACGGAGGTATGGAGCTGCAAATCATTTTAGGACTATTATAGAAACAAACTTCCAAAACTACAAAATGTAGCTACGTGAGCATGTACATGGAGAAATATTCTTTCTTTCGGTCGTTTCCCTCTCCGTTCTGGAAGGTCTGCGTTTCCATTTTTTTTTCTTAGTCTGATGGCAATCTCTTTGTGTCTTACCTTAGTCAGCATTCCGTTTTCTTTCGGTTTTAAATGTAGACTTAAGAAGAACATCGGTACGCTGTGGTGGCGTGTGTTCCGATTCTTGTATTGACAACAACGATGACACGACGCTGTACAAATATGTAGTTACGTTTTGGGTAGCGTAATAAATACTGGTCCTTCAAAGTCAAAAGCGCAAGTCCGTATGCGTGGTACCATCTACCTTGCTGCCAACAATGATCGTTGAAAATGTAATCATTTCGTATGCATGATGCCATCGATCTATCTGCCAACAATGATCTCAATCCGACTTGTCTTTCTAATTTTTTTATGACCATCACTGTAGAGAAAATGGATGATTGATTGAAATTCATATGATATTAATTTCTTGTTGCTAGGTAGGATGCTGAGGTTACACATAAAGTTTACGTGTCTATTTAATACACTCATCAGTTTAAATGTAACTTGATACACGCATTACTTACTACCTGCATAGAAGACAACATAGCACAGTCCTAGGACTTCTAGAAAAGAAAAGGAGGAAAGCGAGTATCCGGAAGGAAAGGTCTCACATATAATCATTATTCTGGAATGCTTCAGCAAATTTGAACTGAACTTCGTATTCATAAGTCTTACAGTCAAAACAAACAGAAGAACTGCGTAATGAGCTACTTGTTAATAAAATTATAACTCTTCCATGACTCTCTTTCCTACATGGTTGAAAAGCTGTGACTAAACACCAAATAGTAGCAAATTACGAATTTGGAAAAGATACAAAGCTAATGGAAACCTTACATTAAAGTTACTAGAAGATTGTATGTGTGTATTGTAGCTAACTGTTTGCTCGTACACAACTGTAAACAAAAGTTGTTCTTCGACATAACCACTTAGAAAGAGAAAATGACTGCAACATCTAGTGAGGTATCGGTATTCTCACGTGTCGAATTATGTGGGTACTGATATAACTGTTTACTTAATCATACTTCTGCTTCAGTGTGAAATAGAATGACGATTACTGCTGACAGAACGATGGCGACGTTTATGGATATGTTCTAATGTGCTACGATGTTTACTGCGAACAAACTCAGAATTCACCTTTTGTAATACTGCCTGTAAATCCAAAGAAAACAATTTCAACTCATGCCTGATCTCACATACGAAGGGTCACTGTAATAAAGGGTAAATGGAGTCATAGCCGTGAAAACACAAGAATTAATATGACGCTATTCAGATTATAACGAAGGCAGGTAGCATTGTAATTTTCTATTTTTCATATTTTTTTAAGGTTTACATTTTCTTGTGTCTTCGAAATGGACAGACAGAACAACTGGATGACGGAAATAACTGATGAATTCCTAAATTTCAGGATTCCACCTAAATTAATTTATCGGCCCTCTACCTATCAAAACTCGCTACTTCATGAAAAACTTTCATTGCCTTCCAATACAATCTTATTTCGGTTCATTAATTAAAAATTACATGGCAACCCGCACCACTTGCGCAGTCAGCTGCACAGCCAGCATACTATTGTCAAGGAGCACAAAGTAATTAAATGGTTTGTTGTTAATATGTTTAAACAGAAACTGGATATGTTTCTAGCAGTGTCGACAGGTGTTTGTCGAATGCAGTTTGTACCACCGGAAACAAGGCTTAGAATTGCCTTTTATTGTCTTTAGCGAGAACAATGACTGTCTCGGCTTTCCTTTTCCACGAAGATGGGCTTTTGGCAAGCTGTTCTCTCCCTCAGGCGAGCCATTATAGCAAAAGTCAGCTTCGTTGTGAATTCGGCATGAAGTGCTATGTAATTAAAGGCCGTTTAATATTCATAACTCTGACTTAAATCCAATATTCTCTTGCGCAAAGTTACTGAATAGCATTAAGAAGTCGTCCGAATTCTATTGTACATGTGGCAACACGATGATTTTCTTGTTACACAGATTGAGTGAAAGTTATTCTCATTCTTTAAAAACAGATTCTTTTACGGAATTGCTGGTTTTCTTATCAAATTGGGAAACTCATTTAATGCGATCTCTTTACAAAATCATTAATAGGATAACAGAAGGCGCAAAAGCGATAGTTTTACACGAAATATATAAATGAGCACCACTAATTGTCTCTGGTCTTAAGCGTTACTCGGTTTGAAGAGGTTGTATTTCCACCAGACTGCATTTTAAAATACTGGTTCCGAGTGCTGCTCTTATTAAATGAATCTAAGTTAATGGAAAAACAATAGCATAATGTTCGAATACCAAATTAGTAGGCCGGCCGCGGTGGTCTCGCGGTTAAGGCGCTCAGTCCGGAACCGCGCGACTGCTACGGTCGCAGGTTCGAATCCTGCCTCTGGCATGGATGTGTGTGATATCCTTAGGTTAGTTAGGTTTAAGTAGTTCTAAGTTCTAGGGGACTGATGACCACAGATGTTAAGTCCCATAGTGCTCAGAGCCATTTGAACCAAATTAGTAGTTTCTATTGACAGAGTCACGTCGGTTAATTAATTACGTGTAACGTAGCTGGAATGAGCAGGTTTGTAGCAGGAAAGGCGAATGGTCGACTTCAGCTTATTGGGAGAATTTTATGGAAGTGTGATTCATCTATAAGCAACATTAGTGGGATCCATTGTTGAATATTGCTCAAGTGTTTGGGCTCCCCACGACGTCGGATTTTAAAGGAAGACAGCGAAGCAATTCGGAGGCGGACTCCTAGATTTGTTATCGGTAGTTCGAACAATACGAAAGTATTACGGAGATGATTCAGGAACTCAAATGGGAATCGCTGGAGGGAAGGCGATGTTTTTTTCGGTGAAAACGAAAGGGAAAATTTAGAGAATCAGGATCTGAAGTTGATTGAAGCATTGAATACATTTCGCTTAAAGACCAGGAAGATAAGAGAAAATTAGGGCTACTACGAAGGCATATGCACTTAGATCACAAAAGTCATCTGACAGTGATATGTTCGTATGTGCACACGAGGTATGAGAGGGCAGCGTACTGTCGGAGCTATCATTTGTAAGCAGGTGATTCAAGTGGAAAGGTTTCCGACGTGATTGTGCGCTCATGACGGAAATTAACAGAGTTTAAGCGCAGAATGATACCTCGAGCTACACGAATTGGCCATACCATTTCGGAAATCGTTAGGGATTTAAATATTCCGAGATTCAAGAGAGTGCCGAGACACCAGATTTCAAGCATTGCCTCTCCCCACAGACAACGCAGTAGCCGACGGCCTTTACTTAACGACCGAGAGCAGCAACGTTTGCGTGGTCAGTGCTAACAGCCAAGCAACACTGCCTGAAATAACCGCAGAAATCACTGTGAGACGTACTACGAACGGGTCCTTTAGGACACTGTAGCGAAATTTGGCGTTAATGTGCTGTAGCAGCAGACGACCGACGCGAGAACCTTAGCTAACATCACGACATCGCCTGCAGTGCCTTTCCGAGGCTCATAAGCCTACCGGTTGTACCACAGACGACTGGAAAACCGTGGCCTGGTAAAAAGATCCCGATTTCAGTTGGAAAGAGTTAATGGCAGGGTACGAGGATAGCGCGGACTCCATGAAGCCATACAAACAACTTGTCAACAATGGACTGTGTAAGCTGGTGATGACTCCATAATGGTTTCGGCTTTGTTTACGAGGAATGGACACTCTGGTCTAACTGAACCGATCATTGACTGGAAATGGATATTTTCGGCTCCTTGGAGAGCATTCATGGGCTTGATATTTCAAAACAATGATGAAATCTGTATGGATTACAATGCGCCAAGTCAGAAGATTCTGGAGAATTCGAGGGTATCCATTGACCACCCATATCTCCACACATGAATCCCATAGAACATTTATGGGAGACAATCTAAAGGTCAGTCTGTGCACGAAGTCCTGCACTGGCAACAATTTTGCAATTATGAACAGCTATAGAGGCACCACGGCTCATTATATTGTAACCTCCCAACAGAAAATATATATATATATATATATATATATATATATATATACACACTCCTGGAAATGGAAAAAAGAACACATTGACACCGGTGTGTCAGACCCACCATACTTGCTCCGGACACTGCGAGAGGGCTGTACAAGCAATGATCACACGCACGGCACAGCGGACACACCAGGAACCGCGGTGTTGGCCATCTAATGGCGCTAGCTGCGCAGCATTTGTGCACCGCCGCCGTCAGTGTCAGCCAGTTTGCCGTGGCATACGGAGCTCCATCGCAGTCTTTAACACTGGTAGCATGCCGCGACAGCGTGGACGTGAACCGTATGTGCAGTTGACGGACTTTGAGCGAGGGCGTATAGTGGGCATGCGGGAGGCCGGGTGGACGTACCGCCGAATTGCTCAACACGTGGGGCGTGAGGTCTCCACAGTACATCGATGTTGTCGCCAGTGGTCGGCGGAAGGTGCACGTGCCCGTCGACCTGGGACCGGACCGCAGCGACGCACGGATGCACGCCAAGAACGTAGGATCCTACGCAGTGCCGTAGGGGACCGCACCGCCACTTCCCAGCAAATTAGGGACACTGTTGCTCCTGGGGTATCGGCGAGGACCATTCGCAACCGTCTCCATGAAGCTGGGCTACGGTCCCGCACACCGTTAGCCCGTCTTCCGCTCACGCCCCAACATCGTGCAGCCCGCCTCCAGTGGTGTCGCGACAGGCGTGAATGGAGGGACAAATGGAGACGTGTCGTCTTCAGCGATGCGAGTCGCTTCTGCCTTGGTGCCAATGATGGTCGTATGCGTGTTTGGCGCCGTGCAGGTTAGCGCCATAATCACGACTGCATACGACCGAGGCACACAGGGCCAACACCCGGCATCACGGTGTGGGGAGCGATCTCCTACACTGGCCGTACACCACTGGTCATCGCCGAGGGGACACTGAATAGTGCACGGTACATCCAAACCGTCATCGAACCCATCGTTCTACCATTCCTAGACCGGCAAGGGAACTTGCTGTTCCAACAGGACAATGCACGTCCGCATGTATCCCGTGCCACCCAACGTGCTCTAGAAGGTGTAAGTCAACTACCCTGGCCAGCAAGATCTCCGGATCTGTCCCCCATTGAGCATGTTTGGGACTGGATGAAGCGTCGTCTCACGCGGTCTGCACGTCCAGCACGAACGCTGGTCCAACTGAGGCGCCAGGTGGAAATGGCATGGCAAGCCGTTCCACAGGACTTCATCCAGCATCTCTACGATCGTCTCCATGGGAGAATAGCAGCCTGCATTGCTGCGAAAGGTGGATATACACTGTACTAGTGCCGACATTGTGCATGCTCTGTTGCCTGTGTCTATGTGCCTGTGGTTCTGTCAGTGTGATCATGTGATGTATCTGACCCCAGGGATGTGTCAATAAAGTTTCCCCTTCCTGGGACAATGAATTCACGGTGTTCTTATTTCAATTTCCAGGAGTGTATAACATTCACACTCAGGGTAACCTCCCAATAAAAAATGTGACTCATATACAACCTTTCATTAATTAACTGACTGTTAATCTAACCTCGTAAATTTGGACGCCAGCAGTGCTGCTTCATGGCCCTGAAAGATCATTCTGAATAAATTGAAAATTCTTACCTTAATAAGGTCGCCGGATAACGCATATATATCTGCTCCTATAAGAAATTTTTCTGGCGCAGCCCAGTGCAATTCTGGCCGATAGATTTGTAATGTATAAAAAGAAACAACTGATTTTTCTTTACAATAATCGGGATGACCATGGATTGGAGAAATTAGTAAATTCTTTAAATTGAGATGAATGATTGTCTAAAGTTAATTTTCATAAGAAATATTATTATTAAGAGATTTTTCTTAAAAACGTTTACATAGGACTTCATATAACAATAGTACATATGCGCGAGGCTGTTTTTAGCTTATACTACATCGCTCAGGTACCGCCATCGCTCCCCACGATCGGCCCAGCCAATTCCTTACACACGACTGCTAGGTACTACTAACTCCTACTACTGCTGACACTGCTCTTACTGCATACAACACTGCTCTCTGGTCTGAGATTCTCTTATAGCTTACATATCGCAGGCAGCACGTGAGCAATCAATCGATTTTACATCTGCTTGAGTGCGCTAGCAAAAAATTTCTTAGTGATGGACCTCTCAAAAGACCTGCAGGGGACTTCCAACGAATTCTTGATTCCATGCCACCTCGAGTTACTGCACTACGTCGGTCAAAATGGAGGTCCAACACGATATTGGGCGGTATCCCATGAGCTTTGTCACCTCAGTGTAGATATTCGTCTTTCCTTAGCTTTATTTGCGCGTGGAGCAGGAACGGAAATGTCCATTTGTGGTGCAAGGTCCTCTCTGCCACGCATCGTACGGTGACTTGTGTAACATGTAGATATAGAAGAATTTTTCGCTCAGTTTTCGTATGTTCACCAGATAATACCATGTTTCAGCAATCTATTATTTTACTTTCTCCTTTCTTGCACTGGTCCCTACTATTTCATAACTACTTTTGTTGGGTAGTAATCAGTTATAATTATGTCTGTACCTTTCTTAATATACTATATTTAATTTGATCAGTTACAAAAAAAGTCAAGTATGAAGATGTAAACGACACACCTCTGATGCACATGGTGCCCTTCTAACTTTGCATCCTAATACATACCAGAAGTGAAATAAAATGTGAAAAATCCAATTGGCAAGGTATATATATATCAGAGGCTCACACAATGAGCCTAAATCCACCATCTATAGAAGTAAACTAACATTACTTTCAAGACAGTTACGTTTATGTAAATCGTACATGTATGTTTTTCTATCGAAATGAAAACAAGAGGTAAAATTAGTGATGTCAGATCAGGTCTCACTGTTCTAAACCTCATACCTTCTGAAATAATTAAGACTTTAAAGCATGGCAACGGCGTCACAGTTTCTACTGTAACGCTCAGGGAAAGGCTTGCTTCCACAGTCCTAAAACCTGAGATTATGAGGTCAATACCAGTGCGCAAGTTCTAAGTTCTGTCTACACTGTTCAGTCTACTTTTCTCTTCTGGTCGGTCCTGCTGCACTGCTGTCGGTACGAAACAAAGAAATACACTGCGGCGCATTTTGCTGTTGTTTCCTGTCTGGCTGACGAGGAAAGAAGAGCATCACTTGCAACTGAACGGTCAGGACTAAAACTGGCAAGCCGGTCATATTCAACGAACGAAATCAGCTGTAACATAATGAGAGTGTAATAATACAACTGACGTGGCCATATGTAACACAAAACTTTAGAGTAATCCTCAGTTCACTAGTACTTAAGTTCCGTAGTCCACTGTCATCACTGCAGGTAACTAAAATCATCCTACAACCAATTGGGGAAATTAGAATTCTGTAAGTGATGGGCCCGACAAGACGTTCTCCGAAACTCTACTAACTTCTATTCCTGAGAACTACCCAAAGCAAATCGTTTGGAGCCGGCCACCGTGGCCGAGTGGTTATAGGCGCTGCAGTCCGGAACCGCGCGACTGCTATGGTCGCAGGTTCGAATCCTGCCTCGGGCATGGATGTGTGTGATGTCCTTAGGTTAGTTAGGTTTAAGTAGTTCTAAGTTCTAGGGGACTGATGACCTCAGATGTTAAGTCCCATAGTGCTCAGAGCATTTGAACCATTGGAAATCGTTTGGAGGCCTACTCATCACTGGTCATCACCTGACCTCTTTGAAGATGTATATATAAATGCTGGAATCAACAACAGTGAGGCACCTGCAGCAACAACGATTACTAAAGCGCCAAGAGGAATTAAAACAAGTAGAAATATTTATATGGGCAGCAAACTAGCTAAAGAGGCAGTGGTATCGAGTCTCAAAAAGGAACTCTAAACATTTAGCTCTGGAAAGAAGCATGTGGGAAAACGGTGGACCAGGTTTAGAAAAATTGTCGACCGTCCGCTTCAAAGATATTAAGGGAGGAGTGTTGCACGTAGAGGAAAGCGTATCTTGGAAAACACGATATTTTTAGTTCGGTTCTTCCGTCCAATGACTGACTTTATAATCACATGAAAGAATGCAGACTACAGACAGCCATAAGGTGTTTCTGCCATTTTCTACTTTTTTATTGTTTTTGGATACGGGGTTGTGTTTTGAGCGGCATTTGCAAAGTAATTCTCGTTTTGAAAGTTTAATTGCTGTATAATATATAAAAGCCATTTGGAAAACATCGCTATCTCTTCAGATGGAAAAAATAACGTAACATAAATTGTTCAGTACAGTATTTCAAGGTTTTCTGGATTGCAACGCTTTTAGATTTCAGTAGGTTGCTTCTTCCCCAGGTACTTGACCCTGTTGTTCCTGGTACTTGTTTCTACATTTGAAAAAAAAAAAAACTTTAATTTCCCAGAATATTTTTCTTATTGCAGAAAAAGACAGAAGGAAATTTAAAAATTAAATAAGAGAATACAACGATGTACAAAATTAATGCTATATTGGATGGAGGGTTATCGACAGACGAAGAATTAACTCCGGTTGCGAACTACGGAAGTGCTTTGGTGCCGTTGCTGTCAAAGGTGTACATTAATGACGTTGAAGACAATATTAATTGTAACCTCAAACTTTTTCCAGTTTAGGGAGTTATCTTTTACGAAGTACTGTCTGAAACAGCTGCAGAAATATTCAGTCGGTTCTTGTTTCAAAGTGGAGTGAAGACTAGCAGCTGGATGTTCAGAACTGGAAGCCTATGGTGCCGCAAAACGAAACAGGTAGTATTTTACGATTACAGTATCAACGTTTCGCAACTGGAATCGGTCATCTGGTACAAATGTGTGGATGTAACAGTTTATAGGGATCTGAAATCGACCTATCAAATCCGCTCAGTCACGGGTAAAGCACGTGGAACATACTGGTCCATGGAAGAATACAAGAGAAATGTAATCATTATAACATGGAGATTGGTTACAAATCACTTATGCAGCTCATCCTAGAATATTGCTCAAGGGTGTGGGACCTACGCCAAACAGGATTAACAGGTGATATTAAAAGTTTACAGAGAAGGGCAGCAGGAATGATGAAAGATGTTTTTGGCAATCCTGAGAAAACCGAATTTCAGAATTTCAAGAACCAGCTTTAATTGATGAGTCTATCAATACGTTATTACCGCATGCGTATTGCTCCGTTAGGTGTCTGAGGACAGGATTAGGTTGAACAAATCGGGCACAGAGGCATTTACACAGGCGTTCTTCCCACACTCCTAACATGAAAGGAACGGAAAGAAACAGCAATAACAGATATAACAGCATGTAACGACTGTTGTGTACTTCATAGTGGGTTGCAGAGTTTGGATGTACATGCAGATGTAGACACTGAACGGATTCTCCGGCACAACCCCTTACTGTGAAGGACGAGGTGCCGACGCATCCAGGAGTAGATTTTGGGCACGCTATCAGATTTAGGAAAATTTGATGTGAAGGAAAACGTGAATATAGACCTAAAGAAACTACATAAGCATCCATTGGCTGACAATCGTCGAAAGCAGTCTTCTCTGCCACAAACTATTGAGCTGTCGTTTCCATAGGACTCCATGTTCAGATGGAACCGAGAGAAGAACGCTGCTAGAGCCAGTGAAAGCTTGCACTCTATAATGGAAATGTGGGTGGAGTGCTGTGATCGGAATCTTAACGTGTCTCTGTATACAGAGGAGTCCACAAAAATGCAGACACTCTTTGATAACATATTTGGAACAAAAATACGTGTCGTTGCAATTTTGCGCTGTAGCGTAGTCCATTGCTTTCTCATCAGATCTTGGTGCGAAGTTTCCAGCAGATGACAGTGCAGCAATGAATGAAGTGAGATTGTCGTTTGACAAACGCAAAGCCGTATTGAAGTGGTACTGGGCGTACAAAAACATGGTGGAGGTAGAACGGTAATGACGTAATGTGTACGGAATGCAGCCATCAACACATATAACAATTTATCGTACTGGATAAATTTGAAGCCGAACGTACTGTTCAAGATATGCATAAGAAAAGGTCTGACCGACCGAAAACATCAACAAGTGCAGCTTCCAGCGTTGCTGGGTTGCATCAAATCGTAATATTAACACATGAGACAATGTGATTGAGGTTACAGCTCGTGAACCGAGTATACCCACATGATTGATGTATTCAGCCACTACACACGTACTTTGTATTTCATGGCATTTATCTGCGACGGCAATAACTGAGACATTTATGTGTCAGGTATGCTACAAAATCTCATGAAAATTCGTTCTCCGAACTGTGGAAAGTTCTCTCAAAACACCAGAAACTGCTTAATTATCACTTCGCAACAATGAAAGAACGAGAGGATATTGTAACGATATCTATATAGAAGCTATTGGACTTATGTACCTTTTTGTGGAGTCTACATTGTATTGCCGGCCGGGGTGGCCGAGTGGTTCTAGGAGCTATAGTCTGAAACCGCGCGACCGCTACGGTCGCGGGTTCGAGTCCCGCCGCAGGCATGGATGTCTATGATGTCCTTAGGTTAGTTTGGTTCAAGTAGTTCTAAGTTCTAGGGGACTGATGACCTCAGAAGTTAGGTCCCATAGTGCTCAGAACAATTTTTATATTGTATTCTTACTAGTGTTACTATTACTGTTGTTGTCGTTGTTAGTGGCAGTGACCCGACACTAAGCACTGGCAGTCTGAAGTCCACCAGTTTCTGACGCCTCAGAAGTATTGATTAACCTTTCAAGGAGACTGATCACTTACGTGATATCATAACTGTCAAATTATAAGGCTGTTTACTGATCTATTGTGTATGGCTGCAATGTCTGTGTTAATAAAGTGTATCACAATTGCACGCATGTATGAAGAAAGAAACGCTGTTCTGGCGATTACAGCTGCTGCCTCGGAGTGTAGCGGCAGTGGGGACTCTGGTGCGTCGCATAGTACACCCCAGGTGTTACATGCTTCACCCACTGTCCCTGCTGTCGAGACATCTTCGAGGGTACCGGGCGCGGTTGAGCCACCCTCTCCCCAAGGGGAGTGGCGGGTTCAGCGGCGTTCGCCGCGCACGAGGCGGAGGGTCAATGTGGAGGCTGGCCGTGTGGCATCGCCCGCTCTGCCTGTGAGTGGACATGTGGCCGCTCCTTCAGCAAGGTCCGAGCAGGCACACGGGGGCAGGGGTTTATTAGTTATTGGGAGCTCCAACGTTAGGTAGGTGGTGGAGCCCCTTAGGAAAATAGCGGAAAGGTCGGTGAAGAAGGCCATTGTTTGTCTGCTTGCCGGGGGGTCTCATCCGAGAAGTGGAGGAGGCACTGCCGGCGGCGATAGAGAGCACTGGGTGCACCCGACTGCAAATAGTTGCTCATGTCGGCACCAGTGACTCCTGCCGTCTGGGTTCAGAGGTCATCCTCAGTTCGTACAGGTGGTTGGCGGAATTGGTGAAGGCGGAAAGCCTCGCTCGCGGGGTGGAATCTGAGCTAACTATTTGTTGTATCGTTCCCAGAACCGATCGCGGTCCTCTGATTTGGAGCCGTGTAGAAGGCTTAAACCAGAGGCTCAGACGATTCTGCGAAGATCTGGGGTGCACATTTCTTGACCTCCGCTACCAGGTGCAGAAATGTAGGGTCCCCTGAATACGTTAGGCGTGCACTACACGCCGGAAGCGGCTACAAGGGTAGCAGAGTACGTGTGGAGTGCAAGTGTGGGTTTTTTAGGTTAGACAATTCCCTCCATAGGCCCGACAAGACGCCTCCTGAGACGCGCCGAGGTAGGAGTAGGGAAAATGAAACAGGGAATAAAAATATTAATGTGCTAATAGTAAACTGCAGGAGCGTCTATAGAAAGGTCCCAGAACTGCTCTCATTAATAAACGGTCACAATGCCCATATAGTACTAGGGAAAGAAAGTTGGCTGAAACCAGATGTAAACAGTAATGAAATCCTAAACTCAGATTGGAATGTATACCGCAGAGACAGGCTGGACAGTGAAGGGGGAGGCGTATTTATAGCGATAAGAAGTGCAATAATATCGAAGGAAATTGACGGAGATCCGAAATGTGAAATAATTTGGGTGAAGGTCACGGTTAAAGCAGGCTCAGACATGGTAATTGGATGTCTCTATAGGCCCCCTGGCTCAGCAGCTGTTGTGGCTGAGCACCTGAAGGATAATTTGGAAAATATTTCGAGTAGATTTCCCCACCATGTTATAGTTCTGGGTGGAGATTTTAATTTGCTGTATGTAGACTGGGAGACTCAAACGTTCATAACAGGTGGCACGGACAAAGAATCCAGTGAAATTTTTTTAAGTCCTTTATCTGAAAACTACCTTGAGCTGTTAAACAGAGAACCGACTCGTGGCGATAGCATATTAGACCTTCTGGTGACAAACAGACCCGAACTACTTGAAACAGTTAACGCAGAACAGGTAATCAGCGATCATAAATCGGTTACTGCATCGATGATTTCAGCCGTAAATAGAAATATTAAAAAAGGTAGGAAGATTTTTCTGTTTAGCAAAAGTGACAGAAAGCAGATTACAGAGTACCTGACGGCTCAACACAAAAGTTTTCTCTCAAGTACAGATAGTGTTGAGGATCAGTGGACAAAGTTCAAAACCATCGAACAATGTGCGTTAGATGAGTATGTGCGAAGCAAGATCGTAAGAGATGGAAAAGAGCCACCGTGGTACAACAACCGAGTTAGAAAACTGCTGCGGAAGCAAAGGGAACTTCACAGTAAACATGAACATAACCAAAGCCTTGCAGACAAACAAAAATTACGCGAAGCGAAATGTAGTGTGAGGAGGGCTATGCGAGAGGCGCTCAATGAATTTGAAAGTAAAGTTCTATGTACTGACTTGGCAGAAAATCGCAAGAAATTTTGGTCTTTTGTCAAAGCGGTAGGTGGATCAAAACAAAATGTCCAGACACTCTGTGACCAAAATGGTACTGAAACAGAGGATGACAGACTAAAGGCCGAAATACTGAATGTGTTTTTCCAAAGCTGTTTCACAGAGGAAGACTGCACTGTAGTTCCTTCTCTAGATTGTCGCACAGATGACAAAATGGTAGATATCGAAATAGACGACAGAGGGATAGAGAAACAATTAAAATCGCTCAAAAGAGGAAAGGCCGCTGTACCTGATGGGATACCAGTTCGATTTCACACAGAGTACGCGAAGGAACTTGCCCCCCTTCTTGCAGCGGTGTACCGTAGGTCTCTAGAAGAGCGTAGCGTTCCAAAGGATTGGAAAAGGGCACAGATCATCCCCGTTTTCAAGAAGGGACGTCGAACAGATGTTCAGAACTATAGACCTATATATCTAACGTCGATCAGTTGTAGAACTTTGGAAGACGTATTATGTTCGAGTATAATGACTTTCCTGGAGACTAGAAATCTACTCTGTAGGAATCAGCATGGGTTTAGAAAAAGACGGTCGTGTGAAACCCAGCTCGCGCTTTTCGTCCACGAGACTCAGAGGGCCATAGACACGGGTTCACAGGTAGATGCCGTGTTTCTTGACTTCCGCAAGGCGTTCGATACAGTTCCCCACTTTCGCTTAATGAACAAAGTAAGAGCATATGGGCTATCAGACCAACTGTGTGATTGGATTGAAGAGTTCCTAGATAACAGAACGCAGCATGTCATTCTCAATGGAGAGAAGTCTTCCGAAGTAAAAGTGATTTCAGGTGTGCCACAGGGGAGTGTCATGGGACCGTTGCTGTTCACAATATACATAAATGACCTGGTGGATGACATCGGAAGTTCACTGAGGCTTTTTGCATATGATGCTGTGGTGTATCGAGAGGTTATAACAATGGAAAATTGTACTGAAATGCAGGAGGATCTGCAGCAAATTGACGCATGGTGTAGGGAATGGCAATTGAATCTCAATGTAGACAAGTGTAATGTGCTGCGAATACATAGAAAGATAGATCCCTTATCATTTAGCTACTAAATAGCAGGTCAGCAACTGCAAGCAGTTAATTCCATAAATTATCTGGGAGTACGCATTAGGAGTGATTTAAAATGGAATGATCATATAAAGTTGATTGTTGGTAAAGCAGATGCCAGAGTGAGATTCATTGGAAGAAACCTAAGGAAATGCAATCCGAAAACAAAGGAAGTAGGTTACAGTACGCTTGTTCGCCCACTGCTTGAATACTGCTCAGCAGTGTGGGATCCGTACCAGATAGGGTTGGTAGAAGAGATAGAGAACATCCAATGGAGAGCAGCGCGCTTCGTTACAGGATCATTTAGTAATCGCGAAAGCGTTACGGAGATGATAGATAAACTCCAGTGGAAGACTCTGCAGGAGAGACGCTCAGTAGCTCGGTACGGGCTTTTGTTGAAGTTTCGAGAACATGCCTTGACTGAAGAGTCAGGCAGTATATCGCTCCCTCCTACGTATATCTCGCGAAGAGACCATGAGGATAAAATCAGAGAGATTAGAGCCCACACAGAAGCATACCGACAATCCTTCTTTCCACGAACAATACGAGACTGGAATAGAAAGGAGAATCGATAGAGGTACTCAAGGTACCCTCCGCCACACACCGTTTGGTGGCTTGCGGAGTATTGATGTAGATGGAGATGTAGATGTGGTAAATATTGTCAAATTGGTCCAGTCAATCCAGATTCACGAAATGCGAATCCATTTCGTAATGTTTACTGATTATTTATTTTCTTTTCTTTTTAGTTTTAACTCATTTACAGATAATCTCCCAAAAATCAATAGACGACTGAAAATATTTAACTGACTCTACTGCTGTTTAATATTTAGTTAGACGTCTTATCGTCGATATTACAGTCCGGTTTTCTATTTTTGGACCTGGGAGTCCTACAAAGCACTACGGCCTGCAGTGTGAAACAGTCGTTCTAAACGGATGGTGCTTCCAGTACACTGAACCAGTCAGGAGGGGTAGAGGGACAGGCACGTTAATATTCAGCGGCAGAGCAAATACAGTGACAGTTGCATGTGTGGCGGCGATGGAAAAATGAGCAAATATTACGTACTTCGCAAATATTGACTCTCGCAATGTGCTGCAAACAGGTTTCAACAACCCTCTCCCCCTCCTACCCATTGCCTCCTCCCTCCCCCTCACCTCATATCATCACTCCAGGTTCGGAAAAAAAAAGAGCCACTGCGCGACGTTCAATACCGACAACCATAGCTCGGTGGAGCAGCTTGCGGACAGATGGATGCAAGTGGTCGACGGAGCGCGTGCTAATTGCACAGTGGAGGGGTAGGCATGGATCGGGGGGGGGGGGTGTGGCGTGGCGGGGGAGGAGGTGACTGCAGACGGAGTGTCGGGAGAGGTGGCGTGAGTGCGTTGGTGGTGAGAGAGGGGGGGGATGGTACTAGTTGGCAACAAGACGCGCCGATGCGGCAGGACGGTTGGGCCAAGCGAGAGCGCCAGAAGGGGAAATGAAATTGAAAAGCGGCGGACGGGACGGGGATAGAGATGCCTCGCCATTGTCCGCGGCCGGCCCGCCGTCTCTGTGGCGAACAATGCCGGCGGCGCAGCAGGCCGCGTGTACAAAACACAACCGCGCTGCCTGCTGGCGGGGCCAGCCTGCTCCCTCTGGCCACCGGCAGCTGCTAGAGCACCGCGCCGTTCCGTGGCAGTCGGTCGCCGATAAATCACCAGCAGAGACCGTGTCGCTGGTTTCTGTAGCTCGCGTCACTTCCTCAGAAAAAAGAGCACGTTTCAGAGTGAAGTAAATTCCAAGGGTAACCTTAACTACGGTCCAGCTTGCGTGATCCAATCGTATACAGTAGATACAGTGACTCCAAAAAAATATTCGTGCGACCATAGCGCATAGAATAAAAAAAAGGACAACCATAAAAATATAGGAAAGAAACGAACAACAACCAAGGGCATTCAGTAAGTATTGCATCATATTTCTTTTCTCGGACCCTATTTTTAGTTTAGGTTGAAAATATGCGAAATTTGTTATGGGACGTCGTAGAATATTCTCGCTACAGACCGAATAGTTCCATGAAGTTCCGATACGTGGCTCCGCTATCTGTGAAGCGTTCAGTGAATTCCAAAGTAAAATTCTATGTACCGACTTGACAGAAAATCATAGGAAGTTCTGGTCTTACGTTAAATCGGTAAGTGGATCGAAACAACATGTCCAGACACTCTGGGATGATAATAGCATTGGAACAGAGGATGACACGTGTAAAGCTGAAATACTAAACACCTTTTTCCAAAGCCGTTTTACAGAGGAGACCGCACTGCAGTTCCTTCTCCAAATTCTCGCACGAATGAAAAAAATGTCTGACATCGAAATAAGTGTCCAAGGAATAGAAAAGCAACTGAAATTACTCAACAGAGGAAAGTCCACTGGACCTTATGGGATACCAATTCGATTCTACACAGAGTACGCAAAAGAACTTGCCCCCCTTCTAACAGCCGTGTACCGCAGGTCTCTAGAGGAACGGAAGGTTCCAAATTATTGGAAAAGAGCACAGGTAGTTCCAGTTTTCAAGAAGGGTCGTCGAGCAGATGCGCAAAACTATAGGTCTATATCTCTCACATCGATCTGTTGTAGAATTTTAGAACATGTTTTTTGCTCGCGTATCATGTCATTTCTGGAAACCCAGAATCTACTCTGTAGGAATCAACATGGATTCCGAAAACAGCGATCGTGTGAGACCCAACTCGCTTTATTTGTTCATGAGACCCAGAAAATAGTAGATACAGGCTCCCGGGTAGATGCCATTTTCCTTGACTTCCGGAAGGCGTTCGATACAGTTCCGCACCGTCGTCTGATAACGTAAGAGCCTACGGAATATCAGACGTTAAAGTAACCTCTGGCGTGCCACAGGGAAGTGTTATGGGACCATTGCTTTTCACAATATATATATATATATATATATATATATATATATATATATATAAATGACCTAGTAGATAGTGTCGGAAGTTCCATGCGGCTTTCCGCGGATGATGCTCTAGTATACAGAGAAGTTTCAGCATTAGAAAATTGCAGCGAAATGCAGGAAGAACTGCAGCGGATAGGCACTTGGTGCAGGGAGTGGCAACTGACCCTTAACATAGACAAATGTAATATATTGCGAATACTTTGAAAGAAGGATCGTTTATTGTATGATTATATGATAGCGGAACAAACACTGGTAGCAGTTACTTCTGTAAAATATCTGGGAGTATGAGTACGGAACGATTTGAAGTGGAATGATCATATAAAATTAATTGTTGGTAAGGCGGGTGCCAGGTTGAGATTCATTGGGGGAGTCCTTAGAAAATGTACTCCATCAACATGGAGGTGGCTTGCAAAACATTCGTTAGACCTATACTTGACTATTGTTCATCAGTGTGGGATCCGTACCAGGTCGGGTTGACAGAGGAGATAGAGTGGATCCAAAGAAGAGCGGCGCGTTTCGTCACATGGTTATTTGGTAAGCGTGATAGCGTTACGGAGATGTTAAGCAAACTCAAGTGGCAGACTCTGCAAGAGAGGCGCTCTGCATCGCGGTGTAGCTTGCTGTCCAGGTTTCGAGAGGGTGCGTTTCTGGATGAGGTACCAAATATATTGCTTCCTCCTACTTATACCTACCGAGGAGACCACGAATGTAAAATTAGAGAGATTAGAGCGCGCACGGAGGCTTTCCGGCAGTCGTTCTTCCCGCGAACCATACGTGACTGGGACAGGAAATGGAGATAACGACAGTGGCACGTAAAGAGCCCTCCGCCACACACCGTTGTGTGGCTTGCGGAGTATAAATGTAGTTGTAGGTAGATGTAGAAGTATCCTCCAAAATGGCGTCTGTAACAGAGGGGTGTGTTCCAAGCAGAGAGTTGTTTCAGAGTTTCTTTGTCGGAAAACCACAGCGTTGTAGATATCGAAAGGCGCCTGTAAAACATCTGCGAAGATGTGGCAGTGGCCAGAAGCATGTTGGGTTGCCGGGCAAGGCGAAGCAACAAGGTGGCCCAAATTGTCGGAACTTCTGCGTGCCGATCGGCCGCACACACACCGGTGACTTCTTGTTGGAACGTGCGGACACTCTCATTCGCAGTGATAGGCGGATCACAACGCACACCTCGCTGCTCCGTGACAATGCACAGCCTCAAACAAGTCTGCGCAACTGAGAGGCGCTCACGATACCGCATTGCACTGATCTTCCTCATCCATCCTACAGCACGAGTCTTGCACCTTTCGGCTTCTATCTGTTTGGCTCAGTATAGGATGCAGTCTGCGGGGAGCAGGACGTGGATTATGGGTAGATTATTGATGCCGCGAGACATCGGTTCCGACTTTTATCAGTAGAGTGGTACAATGTGAACATACAGGGTTCAAATTCAAATGGCTCTGAGCCCTATAGAACTTAGCATCTGAGGTCATCAGTCTCCTAGAACTTAGAACTACTTAAACCTAACTACCCAAACGACATCACACACATCCATGCCCGACGCAGGATTCCAACCTGCGACCGTAGCCGCTACATGGTTCCGCCTAGAACCGCTCGGCCACCGCGGCCGGCGACATACAGGGCTTTCCAGTAAGATCGTGTAAGGCCGTCACAATGAACGGAGGTGAAATATAGAGCTTTTTAGCCAAAAGTGTGGGGAATAATATGGTGTATAGAAATAATGAATAAAACCAATCCGCTTTCAGCAAAGAAGTGTTGCAGTACTTACTGAACGCTCCGTTTATTTCCCTACATCGGTTAACATCTATACTTACAAGAGGTGGATCTGACATGTGGGTCACCTATTTTGATTAAGTTTTACAAAGACGTTCTGTGTTGAAAGGAAATAGACACTTCTCGACTTTTTATTAGACACACCCTGGTTTTTGCAAAATTGAGATGAAAGGTGGTGTCGGAAATTGGTATTTTCAATTATCTAAATCGAAAGAGCACCTAAAAACAAACATTTGTAATATGATGTAATTTAAGTTTTAGTGATTTCATGTTGCAACTGGAGTACCTATCTATCAGTTCATTTAGTAGCGCCAGGTCGGTGGACGGGCGGTCGAGGCATTAGACAATCAGACCGCTGGTCCGTGTTCAGTTTTTAGCTCTTTTATCTACAATTGATAGTTTTTCGGTATATCTTATAACATTCTAATAAGGGGACTATCTTTCTTTATCTTTATTTGAAGTAAAAATTGCAAAGTGTGATACTAATTAAATAAATATGTACAATGTATTTACAGTTATTTTCATAATGATACATGTCGTGCTACAATAGAACTTCGTGGATCGTGCTTAACAGAACGTCACTGTGAAAGTGGCACCACCGAAATGTACCTCTCTTTGTCAGCCGCGCGGTGTCTGCTTTTTCCGACAGGAAAGTATAACACGACTTGAAAATCATGCGACATCATGGCAGAGCATAGAAAACAGACTGGATGCTACCAAAGTTCATGCGTTGGTCTGTAATTATCTGTTCGCACCTATCTTTCAAGATATGCATTTATACACTTCATACGCCACCGAATTAATATCTGAGAAATCTGTTTCTAGATACGTGGATGAGATACGCATTTCACAAAGAATGCACCTGAAAACATGTCAAGGTGGTGAGATTTCATTCACGTGTTGCGCAGCTGAAAGAACTGTTTTTGTGAAGTTTCACTCCAGTCATAGTGACAACGCTTATTAATAGACGATCAGTTAAGATTACACACGAGTAATAACACTCTTTGGGTGTATTTTTGTACTATGCATCACGATGAAAATAACTACCAATAAATTATATATACTTACTTGATTATTAATCAAACCCCCCGATGTTTTACATGGAAAAAGGCAAAGAAACGTACTACGATTATCAGAATATTATGAAATACATCGAAAAAACATCGAATGTGACAAAGCCAGGAACAAGAATACAACGGGGACCACCAATGTTTTTGCTAATGCCTCGAATGGTTCAAATGGCTCTGAGCACAAAGAGACTTAACATCTGAGATCATCAGTCCCCAAGAAATTTGAAGTACTTAAACATAACTAACCTGGGGACATCACACACATCCATGCCCGAGGTAGTATTCGAACCTGCGACCGTAGCGGTCGCGCGGTTTCAGACTGAAGCGCCTAGAACCTCTCGGCCACAACGGCCGGCGCTAATGCCTCGACAGCTTTCTTTCCTTCATTTTGTTCGTCAGTGTTATCGTCATTTTCTCTGGGCGGACGTCTCATAACACCCCTTTGGGATGTCGTCGTTGAATACTCAGTTCTTTTATTACAGAAGGCAGCCTGCACCCTGACTAAACACGTTACCGCTCGACCTCCGACCTTGCCCTGTGAGACGCGTCGAATGACCGGTAACCAAGCTACAGCGTGAAACCACCCAGACTTAAATATGCGTATTATATTAACAAAAATGTTTGTTTTAAACGATCTGTTGATGTATACCCCTGAAAATACGAGTTTCAGTCATCAAGTTAGAGCTCTATTTTTATTTATTTTTGCAAAAAATAGAGACTAACAAAAAGTCGAACCACGATTCACTTTATTTTCAAGATAGACCATCCTTGCAATACTGGATCAAAATCGGAGACCCTCATGTCAGGCCCTCCCCTTGTTAGAAATAAAAAGCTATTTGGGTTCATATATTGCTTAATTCTGGAACAAAATCACGTTGTTTAAGAACGTGTATTAGCTGATGTCAAACAAGTATTCTTCAAGTACAGAAGATCACAAGTATGGTGCCGCACTGACACACACACACACACACACACACACACACACACACACACGCACGCATCTCTCCTTCGTTATGCAGTTTTGTTTCATCCACTGTAGAGGACAATTCCCTCTCGGTTTTGAAAGACGTTGAGTGATATTTAAGTCGTGTGGGTCGGAAATGCGCGAAACTGCTAAACAAAAAGAGGAAAAATCTACATATGGTTGTTTCGAAAATTAAAATCATTTCAAGAAACCGGAGAAATTATTAGCAGACCTACCGGGACAGTGAAGACTTTTACATACAGGTTTAAGCAGAACGAAACCTAGAAGAACAAATGACGAAGGCACGTCCTGTAATTCTATCCGAAAAGGAAAAACGACGACTGCTTTGAGAAGTCAATAAAAATTCAAAACTAAGCGCTTAAAGACTTTCTACGGCTGTTCAGTTGCATATAGAAACACACTGTAAGAAGGGTACTTTATGAAGCTCCGTATGGACAAACAGCTCGTATTAACTCGTACATCAGTAAAATCAATAGAGGGAAGCGAGCTGCATTTGCAGTGGAACATACATCCGGTTTCTTTGATATCTGAAGGAGGTTTATTTACTGACGAGGGTTTATCTGAGCTGTATAAGTCCAATGGGCAGGTTACAGTGGCGAAGCAGAAAGAATTTAGAACTTGAAGAGGGAAATACAACAGTCTCAACTAAACTGTACCAGTATATAAGTACACATTTCCGTGAACTGTTATTAACAACGAACGGGATAACTCGCAGAAAATTAAAGATCGTTTTGAGAAAGTCAGAACGTCAGGGCCGTTTTTCCCAAAACGACTAATGTGTGCATGAGCCATCGCCTCTCAATGGAAAAAAAAAATGATGAGTATTACGTTGCTATACACCGAGAACCGGACTGTGACGCAACCGACTTGAGGCATTTGAGACGTGGTTGTACAGGGGAATACACACATAAAATTATTAAAAATAAAGAAAAAAAGAACTATACACAGTAAGCCCGCCCGGCTAACCGTGCGGTCTAACGCACTGCTTCCTGAGGAGGAAGACGTGCCGGTCTCAGGCACGAATCCGCCCGGCGGATTAGTGTCGAGGTCCGGTGTGCCGGCCAGCCTGAGGCTGGTTTTTAAGGCGGTTTTCCATCTGCCTCAGCGAATGCCGTCTTGATCCCATTCCGCCTCAGATACACTATGTCGGCGATTGCTGCGCAAACACTGTCTCCACGTACGCGTACATTGGGGTTTCTCTAGTCTGGAATGAGACGTTCCCGGGGGGGGGGGGGAGGGGGGGTATCCACGGGGGGACGAACCGCACAATAACCCTAGGTTCGGTGTGAAGCGGCGGTGGGGTGAGTAGACTGCTGAAGCCTATTATGGGGTTGAGTACCACTGAGGGCTACGGCGGGGACGGAGCTTCTCTGTCCTTTCTAGGTCCACAGTTCAAGACATACATACATACAAACAAACAAACACAGTAAAGTTCATAATATTCTAATGACAAATGGTAACAGGTCGAAAACCACTGAAGAACATTTTGGTGAATTACAAAGAGAAAGATGAACTTCTTGGTTCTCTAACCTAAGGATGTGGACTTCAAGAAAGTTCTTTGGTCATGTGTGAACAAACGATCTGATGGTAGTCAGCAACATCGGAGCAGATAGGTACTAGAAGGAAAAGAGGATTGTTCGTTTCATTCTACATGTTCTGTAATTTTTCTTTACTATCACTGAGGATAGCAATGTGATCTGCAGGTCTTTTGATATTCTTTCACCTAAGAGTTTTCTTTCACCCTTTTGCTTTGCTTTTTCAACTCTAGGGGCGAAATATCCTTAACATCGGTTTGTTGCAGGATTCTCGAACATATTCTCAGTTCGAATATTGAAAAGGTACAGTACAGCCCGACATTGAAAATAGGTACAACGTTCTTCGTTATTCTTGTCATAACAACATTTTTTTTGTAATAATAACTCAATTTCACTTAATACGCCGAAGCCGGATACCAGTGTAGGAAAGAAGGATAATTAATTTATTTATTAATTGATCACATGTGCACTCCCACAAAATAAATCCCTACATCCAATTTGGTGAGATCTGTGAAATGAATGAATGTATGGTCGTCTGCTAACCGCAGATAGTGAATGTGAATATATGATCATCTTTGAGACGGTCCTTTGGTCACCTTTGGTGGAACCAAAGGGATGAAATTTACCTGAGCTTTGAGCGCCTGAAATGTGGCTGACCAACATGGTAGCAACGTGCACCCCCACCTCGACGGAGGTGCGAGCTGACCTGAAGAACGGCCATGTTTCAGCACTCTGCCCCTGGATCTTGTGTTGGTAAGACCTGTCTTAGGTGTGCTACGTAAAGACAAAAGAGTGGAGACATGGTATGCATGTGAAATACGTAAGAGTAGTTAGGAATAATAATTTCTCTATTTCAGGAACTTTTGTGGGGAGAATTAAATGTCAGGCAGGTAATATTAAGGGGATCGTAGTAATCTTCGGAAGTGACGAACGCTCACAATGAAATCACGTGTAGCAATAAGTTGAAGTACTTCCGAGTGCTTAAGTTAAGCTGAATTATTGGCGTGTGTACTATAAGTTGGAAATATTTAAGAAATGGCGTGTGCAGGACTTGAAATTAGAGACGAGTACTTCCACGTTGCGAGGACTGTGTGAGTCTCAATCTGTGTATGACACAAAGGATAAAGAGAAGTACTCGTCCATGGTATCAGTTGAGGACTCGCGTGTGTGACGAATATGTTCTTAATGTAACTTTGCGTGTTATGTTTCCGTGTGACGCTTCATTGAAACTATAATACTCTGAGAGTAAAGCAAGGTGAGTCAGCCGTCTATCCAGCAACGCCACTTGACTTGCATTGCACAGGAAGACGTGCATATATCCTCCAGAGTTCACAGTAGGAAAGAAAAGTTACGAAGTGGGGCAGTGTTGTGTGAAACTGGGATGAATACGAATTGAAGTGGGAAAGCTGAAAGTGATGTGACTATAACGTTGTGACTATTCTTTGTATTGTATGTTGCCAGAGTGATGTATTTCATGAAATTTGAGTATGTGTGGTTGGCATGGGAGAGTAACAACATAGATTCATAGGCAGTGGGTTATGCATGTTCCTTTTTGTACCGCTCGGTCTGGAGGAAAGTTTCGTGATGATGGTTGTGAGAGTCGAAGTGTGAGATGCAGCAAAAGATCCACCATCCTATCCAGAAAAAGCACTGTAGTGTTAGATAATTACGAGACCATAACATAGAGAGTCACAAATGTAAAGCCATGTCCACTAGGCGGAATTTCTCATGTGTTATTGTTGTAGGTTATATAATTTGTTTGTTTAGGTTATAGAATTTATCGGAAAAAAAAGATAGTGAAAAGAAAAAAATAGGTGGCCTTTTCCTTCGAATAGTACGTTGTCATGATATCCAGAATTTATAATATGTGCGCCATTCATATTCAGTGCGATGGCCACGTGTTGATCAAACCCGTTAAATAAGAAAGAAAATGTGGTATTGCCAGTGCGTAGTGAACAGTCAGAGTTGTGTAAATTACTAATAGTCAGATGTGCGTATCCGTTTCCGTTGCCTAATATTCATACAGGAGAATAATTTGTAACTTAATTGTACTAGGGCTCATGTTACTCGATAAATAAAATGATTCCACTCGCTTGGCAGACATCTTGCAGACCTGACTGCTTGATGCCACAGTATGAGCAAAGCATGTGGGTGCCTCTCAATATAATGAATTTCCTTGAGACAGAGATGTTGCTGTCCATGCATGGCTTTAGAAAGCATCGCTCCTGCGAAACGCAACTCGCCCTTTTTTCACATGATATCTTGCGAACCATGGATGAAGGGTATCAGACGTATGCCCTATTCCTTGACTTCCGGAAAGCGGTTGACTCGGTGCCCCACTGCAGACTCCTAACTAAGGTACGAGCATATGGGATTGGTTCCCAAATATGTGAGTGGCTCGAAAACTTCTTAAGTACTAGAACCCAATACGTTGTCCTCATTGGTGAGTGTTCATCGGAGGTGAGGGTATCATCTGGAGTACCCCAGGGAAGTGTGGTAGGTCCACTGTTGTTTTCTATCTACATAAATGACCTTTTGGATAGTGTGGATAGCAATGTGCGGCTGTTTGCTGATGATGCTGTGATGTACGGGAAGGTGTCGTCGTTGAGTGAGTGTAGGAGGATACAAGATGACTTGGACAGGATTTGTGATTGGTGTAAAGAATGGCAGGTAACTCTAAATATATATAAATGTAAATTAATGCAGATGAATAGGAAAAAGAGTCCCGTAATGTTTGAATACTCCATTACTAGTCTAGCGCTTGACACAGTCACGTCGATTAAATATTTGGGCGTAACATTGCAGAGCGATATGAAGTGGGACAAGCATGTAATGGCAGTTGTGGGGAAGGCGGATGGTCGTCTTCGGTTCATTGGTAGAATTTTGGGAAGATGTGGCTCATCTGTAAAGGAGACCGCTTATAAAACACTAATACGACCTATTCTTGAGTACTGCTCGAGCGTTTGGGATCCCTATCAGGTCGGATTGAGGGAGGACATAGAAGCAATTCAAAGGCGGGCTGCTAGATTTGTTACTGGTAGGTTTGATCACGCGAGTGTTACGGAAATGCTTCAGGAACTCGGGTGAGAGTCTCTGGAGGAAAGGAGGCGTTCTTTTCGTGAATCGCTACTGAGGAAATTTAGAGAACCAGCATTTGCGGCTGACTGCAGTACAATTTTACTGCCGCCAACTTATATTTCGCGGAAAGACCACAAAGATAAGATAAGAGAGATTAGGGCTCGTACAGAGGCATATAGGGAGCCATGTTTCCCTCGTTCTGTTTGGGAGTGGAACAGGGAGAGAAGATGCTAGTTGTGATACGAGGTACCCTCCGCCACAAACCGTATGGTGAATTGCGGAGTATGTATGTAGATGTAGAAAGAATACATAGCTATCTTAGATCCTTTTTAATAGGAGCTCTTTGTTCTTGGCATTCCATTATTATTTTTCCCTCTCAGTTCTTGTACATATATTGTCTCACCCGTTTTTTTTCTATAGCTTATATTTTTTTTTATTTTTCTTAGAATCTCAAACATTTGACATCGTCGAGCACTTCTTCCAGGTCGACGGATCGGATTAACATGTCTTGATTTTTCTTCAGTCTCTCTTCCCATTCCAACCACAAGTCAGAACTGCCTCTCTGGAGTCTATACCTTTCATAGTACCAAACTGATGGTCATCTCACAATCTTCAATTTTCTTTTCCTTTCTTCTGTCTACTATTATTGTCAATGCATGAGCTGTTAAGCTTTTTGCGCGGTAATTCTCGATCTGGACTAGCTATCTTCGGAATAGGGGGGGGGGGGGGGGAGGGTTGATGTTTCTCTGAAAGTCGCATAGTACATCGTCAGTCCCATACATTCTACACATCAACCGTCGTTTTCTTGTCATTTCCCCCAATGACTTTAGAAATTCCAAAGGTGTGTTATCCATAACAAATGGTACCCCACCCACCTGTCTTTCACAAGTCAAGCAAAACTCTGTTTGACTAATACTGGATCATCTCTATCACCCATACCGACTCACACTACTTCATCGTTGCGGCCTTCATTGTACTTTTTACACCTATCCACTCTTTGCTCTGTGAGAGCAGTGGCGTGACCACTGACCTCATCGCGTATTGAAACAGTCCTTCCGACGACCACATCTTCAGATATTCTGTAGCTATTTTCACCAAGCCTTCCTGTATTTTCTATTCATTTGGTTCCCGTGTGACGTATATTCATGAATTTTTGTACTTCTCTCTTTCGTCCATTACTTTAAGCATTTCTCCTGTTATCAAATGTTTATACGTCGTTACTCCCCTGTAACTTATGCCTGTCTCACTATCATCTGTGATTGCAGTGTGGCGGTCTAATGGCGCGGTAATGCTACTGTTCTCGCAATTACGATCCCAAGGTGCACCTTGCATTTTAGATGATGAACGTTAACAACAGTGTTATCACAAGTATGAAAGACAGGCGATGTTTTGATTGGACTAGGATGATGTATCCACGTCCATTGCTCCAGATGCACTTGAAAATTGGCCGTGCCCAGAACTAGTGGCGCGGAATAAAGTACTTTAAAATTCAGCCCTGTGTAGTGAGGTACTTGTTAAAATTTTGGGGACTGTGGTATCCCCCCCTTCCAGAATTTTCTGTGATTGCCCATTTTTAACCCCTGGGCTCAAAGCATAGGCAATGATGGGCAAGATGCTCCTTCGTTTTGTGGATTCGTGTAAAGTTGTGGAGAAGATTTCCCCTGTCATTTTCTGGATACAGCATTATGAAACCAAGAAACATATGCTGGTCCACATTAGTCAAATGGAACCTGTTAGAAAGGAGAACGTTAATGTTAAGGTGTAATGGCTCATAGCACAGAAAATGTTTCTGTGACTGCCCCTTTTTAGAGTTGTCGATTGCATCTCCACCAAATTGCGTATTGTAGTACGCACTAATACAATATGTACAACCTTAGAGAACTTCACGTTTCCTCGTTCCTTAGTACCTCAGTATCTACTTCATTCAACTTCCGGACGAGTCTCATAAACAACAGTTTACTCTTCAGCGTTACTAATTTGAGATCTGAGTCTCCATCTGTTCCTAGGTACGCCCTAAAATCCAGTACCTGATTTCTGACTTTTTGTCTGACCTTGATGTACCACATACGCTATTTCCGTGTCTCGGAGCCTTTACTAACCCCCTCCTCTTGTTATTTCTGAAGAGTGTGATCTCAATTCCTAGCTGAAATTTATTGCGGAACTCAATTGTCCTATCTCCTCCTTCATTGCTACTACCTAGACCATATTCTCCCGTAGCCATCTTCTTCTATTACTTCCTCTCCTACGACCTTACTGTCCCTCATAATCATTAGATTATCATCTCCCATTACATACTAAACTACCAGTTCACTGTCGCCATACACTTTCTCTCTCCCTCCATCTTCTTCTCGGGACGTCGGCCTGTATACCTGAATTTCTGTTGTTGGCGTTGGCTTCCTGTCGATTCTGATAACAACAAACCTATCAGCAAACTTTTCACAGTAGCCCAGTATCTGTCCTATACCACTATTCATAAAATTCTACAGAAGTTATACCACATGCTGCATCTGTTGATATTTCCTTGTATTCGTCTGAGCATAAATTCTTCCATCCACTACACTGAACCGCACCACGCCTAGACTGAGCCTTAGAATTTTTCTGTTCAAGTTTTGTAGCTTCCCTGCCACGTTTAAACTTCGGACATGTTCACCTCTCCCTTGGTAGTCTGGCCCCAAAGATTCGAATGAGGGCTAGTCCGGAATTTCTTTGCCAATAGAAAGATCATTATGACACTTTTTGAATTGGAAGCCATATGTCTTGTGGATACACATAGTATGTCGTCAATGTAATGCTTTCAGCATACTGATACCGCTGATCATAGCCGATTTTTACACCTTTCAGGAGCAGTTTCCCATTTCAAGGACAATAGAGTGTCCTGAAACTCTGTCCGCTCCTTTGCCCTCTTTGTGAACGCCTTTGGCAGAACGATGGTGACTCCTTATGTCGGAAGTCTTCGGCCACCTTTGCTTATGATTTTTATGTAATAAAATGCAAACAGCTGCTTTAAGTAGTTCAATGGTGCATTTATTGTGATGGTTCCATTTCGGTTAGATTTCCAATTCAGACCATTTGTGAAAGCTACAAAACATTTTCATTTTTTTATAATGTTGGTTATTGGTTCATGGTGTGGGTTCCTGTAGTCATGTCCTAGTTCATGAACCACGGGCAAAGTATGAGTGGCCAAGTAAGTGGTTCCGACAGTCGGGATACCAGTTACTTTGGAATAAGGCTGGGCATCTCGGACATATTCTGAGGCGTGGTCACCTTTGTGCTCATACGGCAAAGACTACCAAATCCAACGGTTAGTCCCTCAACCGTTAGGGGTAAAACTCAATGGGACTCGGGGAAAGTAAGGCTAGCAACCTGCTTCCCTGGTACTTTAAATATGATGCTGGCAACAATCAGAGCAAAATGCCTCGGACGTTTGGAGGTGACGGAGTCCCACCTCTAACTGACAAACCAGGGACTCCTAAGATATGACTTGAAAACAAATGGTAATGAGGTGGGGAGCTATTAATATCAATGGGGGCTGCTCTGGGAAGAAGGTAGAGCTGGCAGAGGCTGCAAGTAAGATGGGGCTGGACGTTTTAGCTGTTAGTGACATTCGGGTAAGGGGTGGGAAAGAAGAGGAAGTGGGAGAATACAAGGTCTATATGTCAGGATTCAAAGCAGGAATAGCACAACGGGGTGTAGGGCTTTACATCAGGAAAGAAATGGAACCCAGCATAGTTGCAATAAGGTATGTAAACGAACGACTGATGTGGATAGATTTGACAGTGTCTAGCAAGAAAATTAGGATTGTGTCAGAATATTTGCACTGTGAAGGGACAGATCAATATAAGATGGATAGTTTTTATGAGGCACTCAGTGATATAGTTGTTAGAGTAAAGGACAAGGACAGTGTTCTCCTCATGGGTGATTTTAATGCCAGGATTGGAAATCGAACAGAAGGCTATGAAAAGGTTATGGGTAAATTTGGAGATGATATGGAGGCCAACAGGAACGGGAAACAACTCTTGGATTTCTGTGCCAGTATGGGCTTAGTAATCACAAACTCCTTTTTTAAACATAAGAACATTCACCGGTATACTTGGGAAGGCAGGGGAACGAGATCTGCAATTGACTATATAATAACAGATCAGGAATTCAGGAAGGCTGTGAGGGACACCCGTGTATTCAGGGGTTCTTTGATGACACTGATCATTATTTAATCTGAAGTGAAATAGGGATTGTGAGGCCGAAAGTGCAGGAGGTCAGGTCCATATGTAGGAGGATAAGAGTGGAGAAACTTCAGGATAGGGAAATCAGGCAAAAGTACATAACAATGATCTCAGAAAGGTACCAGTTAGTTGAATGTAGTCAATTACAGTCATTGGAAAAGGAATGGAAAAGGTACAGGGACACAGTACTACAAGTGGCTAAAGAATGTCTTGGAACAGTAGTGTGTAAAGGTAGGATGAAGCAAACAGCTTGGTGGAATGACAGTCAAGGCAGCCTGTAAAGGAAAAAGAAGGCGTATCAAAAGTGGCTACATAATAGAACTCAGGTAGACAGAGAAGGTTATGTTGAAGAAAGAAACAATGCCAAACAGATAACTGCAGCATCCAAGAAGAAATCTTTGGAAGACTTTGGAAACAGGTTGGAGACTTTGGGTCAAGCTGCTGGAAAACCATTCTAGAGTGTAATTAGCAGTCTTCGAAAGGGAGGTAAGAAGGAAATGACAAGTATTTTGGACATGTCAGGAAAACTGCTGGTGAATCCTGTGGATTGCTTGGACAGATGGAGGGAATATTTTGAAGAGTTGCTCAATGTAGGTGAAAATACGATCAGTAATGTTTCAGATTTCGAGGTACAATGGGATAGGAATGATGATGGAAATAGGATCACATTTGAGGAAGTGGAGAAAATGGTCAATAGACTGCAGTGCAATAAAGCAGCTGGGGTGGATGAAATTAAGTCGGAACTCATCAAATACAGTGGAATGTCAGGTGTTAAATGGCTACACAGGATAATTGAAATGGCCTGGGAGTCGGGACAGGTTCCATCCGACTGGACAAAAGCAGTAATCACACCAATCTTTAAACATGGAAACAGAAAAGATTGTAACAACTACAGAGGTATTTCTTTAATCAGTGTTGTGGGTAAAATCTTCTCAGGTATTGTTGAAAGGAAAATGCGAGTATTAGTTGAGGACCAATTGGATCAAAATCAGTGTTGGTTTAGGCCTCTTAGAGGTTTGCAGGACCAGATCTTTAGCTTACGGCAAATAATGGAGAAGTGCTATGATTGGAACAGGGAACTGTATCTATGCTTTATAGATCTAGAAAAGGCATATGACCGGGTTCCTAGGAGGAAGTTATTGTCTGTTCTACGAGATTATGGAATAGGAGGCAAACTTTTGCAAGCAATTAAAGGTCTTTACATCGATAGTGAGGCAGCAGTTAGAGCTGACGGTAAATTGAGTTCATGGTTCAGAGTAGTTTCAGGGGTACGACAAGGCCGCAACCTGTCTCCACTGTTGTTCATATTATTTATGGATCATATATTGAAAACAATAGACTGGCTGGGTGAGATTAAGATATGTGAACACAAAATAAGCAGTCTTGCATATGCCGATGACTTAGTTGTGATGGCAGATTCGATTGAAAGTTTGCAAAGTAATATTTGAGGGCTAAATCGGAAATGTAAGGACTAGGGTATGAAGATTAGCATCTCCAAAACGAAAGTAATGTCAGTGGGAAAGAGATATAAACGGATTGAGTGCCAAATAGGAGGAACAAAGCTAGAACAGGTGGATGGTTTCAAGTACTTCAGATGCATATTCTCACAGGATGGCAACATAGTGAAAGAACTGGAAGCGAGGTGTAGCAAAGCTAATGCAGTGAGCGTTCAGCTACGATCTACTCTCTTCTGCAAGAGGAAGTCAGTACCAAGACTAAGTTATCTGTGCACCGTTCGATCTTTCGACCAACTTTGGGAGCGAAAGCTGGGTGGATTCAGGTTACCTTATCAACAAGGTTGAGGTTATGGATATGAAAATAGCTAGGATGATTGCAGGTACTAGTAGATGGGAACAATGGCAGGAGGGTGTCCACAATGAAGAAATCAAAGAAAAACTGGGAATGAACTCTATAGATGCAGCAGTCAGGGCGAACAGGCTCAGATGGTGGGGTCATGTTACACGCATGGGAGAAGCAAGGTTACCCAAGAGACTCATGGGTTCAGCAGTAGAGGGTAGGAGGAGTCGGGGCAGACCAAGGAGAGGGTATCTGGATTCGGTTAAGAATGATTTTGAAGTAATAGGCTTAACATCAGAAGAGGCACCAATGTTAGCACTGAATAGGGGATCATGGAGGAATTTTCTAAGGGGGACTATGCTCCAGACTGAAAGGTGAAAGGCATAATCAGTCTTAAATGATGATGATGATATTGATGATTGGTATCATCGGATGTATAAAGTTTGTTCTTACGCCCATGTGTCGCTGTTACTCTGTGTTGTATTACAATATGTAGGCTTAGTACTCTTATGATAAATTCTGTTTTGTGCTTTGCCCCTGTTGTTAATGATGCTTTCTCGTACTTTTATAATTTAACGTTATATCGACAGATTTGAAAGATTGACGGTTGTGACAATAGGTCAAAGATGCTATATGCTTACAGTTGCCATAGCACGTTGCTGTTATCATTTCGCCCATGCTGTAGGCACATTGGATCGTAAACTTACAATTTTTATTAAAAATTTAAGCAGAGGCTGGATTCTAATACGGAATACAGGGCGTTGTAATTACTATTCGAAGATGCTACTCTTCGATCAGAAGTACAATAGAAAAGAAAAACGATGACGTAGGAGCGTTGTCGCTTGGTTAACAACTTCTATTTTACGAGTGCCAATTCCGCTTACTTAAGTGTTTCATGATACAGTTTAATGAGGATCTGCGTGCCTAATCGCTACAGCATGAATTACTTTGAAAATGTCATTGTACGCGAAATTATTGAACCTCCCTTATAACGGCGGCTCAGCAGATGTGTGTGATGCTAAACAGATTCATGAATCGCGCCATTTAATTGTTGACACATTCAGTATTATTAAAATCGCTCCAGAAATTTTTCAGTCCATTGGAATATAGTTGTTGGAGAAGATGATGCAGCTGAAGAGGTTTATGTGCAGACAGTTGCAGGTACCATTCAGGTGAACGATTATTACGCTTTATGTAGAAATTAAAAATATTACACTGTGTGGCATAGTGATAGATCCTAACCATAAGGAAGAAATTGTTGCTGTTGTGCTCTGCATCATTAGTTATGTGATATACCCATCTAATCTTCAGCATTCTTCTATTGCACCACATTTCGAAAGCTTCTATTCTCTTCTTGTGAAAACTATTTATCGTCAATGTTTCACTTCCATACATGGCTACACTCCACACTAATACTTTCAGAAACGACTTCCTGACACTTAAATCTATACTCTATGTTAACAAATTTCTCTACTTAAGAAACGCTTTCCTTGCCATTGCCAGTCTACATTTTATATCCTCTCTACTTCGACCATCATCAGTTATTTTGCTCCCCAGATAGCAAAACTCCTTTACTACTTTAAGTGTCTCATTTCCTAAGCTTATTCCCTCAGCATCACCCGACTTAATTCGACTACATTCCACTACCCTCGTTTTGCATTTGTTGATGTTCATCTTATATCCTCCTTTCATGACATCGTCCATTCCGTTCAACTGTTCTTCCAATTCCTTTGCTGTCTCTGACAGAATTACAATGTCATCGGCGAACCTCAAAGTTTTTATTTCTTCTCCATGGATTTTAATACCTACTCCGAATTTTTCTTTTGTTTCATTTACTGCTTGCTAAATATACAGATTGAATAACATCGGGGAGAGGCTACAATCCTGTCTCACTCCCATCCCAACCACTGCTTCCCTTTCATGCCCCTCGCCTCTTATAACTGCCAGCTGGTTTCTGCACAGATTGTAAATGGCCTTTCGCTCCCTGTATTTTACCCCTGCCACCTTTAGAATTTGAAAGAGAGTATTCCAGTCAATATTGTCAAAAGTTTTCTCTAAGTCTACAAATGCTAGAAACGTAGGTTTGCCTTTCCTTAATCTTTCTTCTAAGATAAGTCGTAGAGTCAGTATTGCCTCACGTGTTCCAATATTTCTACGGAATCCAAACTGATCTTCCCCGATGTCGGCTTCTACCAGTTTTTCCATTCGTCTGTAAAGAATTCGTGTTAGTATTTTCGCGGCCGTAACTTATTAAACTGATAGTCGCCGCGCAGGATTAGCCGAGCGGTCTCAGGCGCTGCAGTCATGGACTGTGCGGCTGGTCCCGGCGGAGGTTCGAATCCTCCCTCGGGCATGGGTGTGTGTGTTTGTCCTTAGGATAATTTACGTTAAGTGGTGTGTAAGCTTAGGGACTGATGACCTTAGCAGTTAAGTCCCATGAGATTTCACACACATTTGAACATTTTGAAACTGATAGTTCGGTAATTTTCACATCTGTCGACACCTGCTTTTTTGGGATTGGAATTATTAGATTCTTCTTGAAGTCTGAGGGTTTTTCGCCTGTCTCATACATCTTACTCACCAGATGGTAGAGTGTTGTCAGGACTGGCTCTCCCAAGGCCGTCAGTAGTTCTAATGGAATGTTGTCTACTCCCGGGGCCTTGTTTGAACTCAGATCTTTCAGCGCTCTGTCAAACTCTTCACGCAGTATCGTATCTCCCATTTCATCTGCATCTACAAAATGGTTCAAATGGCTCTGAGCACTATGGGACTCAACTGCTGAGGTTATTAGTCCCCTAGAACTTAGAACTAGTTAAACCTAACTAACCTAAGGACATCACAAACATCCATGCCCGAGGCAGGATTCGAACCTGCGACCGTAGCGGTCTTGCGGTTCCAGACTGCAGCGCCTTTAACCGCACGGCCACTTCGGCCGGCTCCTGCATCTACATCCTCATCCATTTCCGTAATATTGTTCTCAAGTACATCGCCCTTGTATAGACCCTCTAATTACTCCTTCCACCTTTCTGCTTTCCCTTCTTTGCTTAGAACTGGATTTCCATCTGAGCTCTTGATATTCATACAAGTGGTTCTCTTTTCTCCAAAGGTCTCTTTAATTTTCCTGTAGGCAGTATCTATCTTACCCCTAGTGAGATAAACCCCTACATCCTTACATTTGTCCTCTAGCCATCCCTGCTTAGCCATTTTACACTTCCTGTCGATCTCATTTTCGAGACGTTTGTATTCATTTTTGCCTGCTTCATTTACTACATTTTTATATTTTCTCCTTTCATCAATTAAATTCAATATTTCTTCTGTTACCCAAGGATTCCTACTAGCCCTCGTCTTTTTACCTATTTGGTACTCTGCTGCCTTCACTACTTCATCCCTCAGAGCTACCCATTCTTCTTCTACAGTACTTCTTTCCCCCATTCCTGTCAATTGTTCCCTTATGCTCTTCCTGAAACTCTGTACAACCTCTGGTTCTTTCAGTTTATCCAGGTCCCATCTCCTTAAATTCCCACCTTTTTGCAGGTTCTTCAGTTTTAATCTACAGGTCATAACCAATAGATTGTGGTCAGAGTCCACATCTGCCCCTGGAAATGTCTTACAATTTAAAACCTGGTTCCTAAATCTCTGCCTTACCATTATATAATCTATCTGATACATTCTAGTATCTCCAGGATTCTTCCATGTATACAACCTACTTTCATGATTCTTGAACCAAGTGTTAGCTATGATTAAGTTGTGGTCTGTGCAAAACTGTACCAGGCGGCTTCCCCTTTCATTACTTAGCCCCAATCTATATTCACCTACTTTGTTTCCTTCTCTCCCTTTTCCAAATCTCGAATTCCAGTCACCGATGGTTATTAAATTTTCGTCTCTCTTCACTATCTAAATAATTTCTTTTATCTCATCATACATTTCATCAGTTTCTTCATCATCTGCTACTCACATGCAATATTAGATGCGGTGCCATGTACCTGCATTTTTGGTAAGAAAGAAACATATAATTTGCTTTTAAAAGTCGTGATGAAGAAACCCACGAAGTATGGGCGCAGGAATAACCGGAGATAATGATAAAGTGGCAGTGGAAATGGAAATGTGCGTTTGGCGTCATTGGCCGGGAGGCCCCTTGCGGGGCAAGTCCGGCCGCCTTGGTGCAGGTCTTATTACATTCGACGCCATATTGGCGCGCCGGATGGGGATGAAATGATGATGAAGACAACACCCAGTCCCTGAGCGGGGAAAGTCTCCGACCCAGCTGTGAATCGAACCCGGGCCCGCAGGACAGCAATCCGTCACGCTGACCACTCAGCTATCGGGGCGGACGAAGTGACAGTCATCCATTCTGAATATTCATGAACGTAGTTATTTAAATTATAAGAGAAGAAACGAATCTAATACTTATTTTCTCCGAGTATTCTACGTACATCAGAAAAAGGAAGGCAAGAAAATTAGTTTTAAGTCCGTTGGACAGTCAAGTCGCTAGGAATGGAGCACAAGCTGTCATCGGGAGAGTTCTTACATTTACCTTAAGCTGTTAACGGAAACCATGGAAAACCTAAATCGAGATAGCTGGATGGTAGTTAAACCGACGTCTTTCCCCCAGTCGAAGTGTCTTCCTACAGCGAAACCTTGCTCGCCGGTAAAGAATAATAAAATCTCTTACGCGTGTTGAAGCGGTGTGAAGAAATGACGAACGCGCTGCGATGTCAACTCCGTGTACACACACTAAATGGTGTCGTGGATCAGTGACGCCTCGGACGCCTCCCTGTGTTGTAGACTCATCGACAGGCGCGTCATTAGAGTCTGTACTGGCCAGCCGAGGTGTCAGCAGAGACGTGAGAAATGGCGCCGCGGCGCTGCAGCTGTGGGCTCGTAATTCCCGAGCTGCAGCGATGCGCGGAATCATTAGTTACGAGCCCACCAACCGCTAACAAACAGCCTCCCCATAAATCACTTTTACGTCTTCCCACTACCTAAGAACAGGCTGCCTGCAATTACACTAGCGTGTGCGATTTATGTTAAACATGCGTGGTGTTCTCGCACGTCTATGGCACAGAGATATATGTTTCGTTTCCGAGGACGTTGTTGGTATTTACTACGAAGTATCGCTCATTAAGAGTTTCTTGGTCACTTACTTATTCCTGCTGGAGTTAGAACTGTGTAATTTTGCAGTTGCATTGCAAGAGCAAGGGGAATAGTAAGGCCATCCTCCAATTGCTACTGATATAAAAAAAGAGTCTGTATTACCACGGACGGTACGTAACTGGCTCAATCTGTACTGGAGTAGAATTACATGTAAACAACTTAGTTGTTTTTCCGAGTAAAGTCAAATTACAGAATTTGTAATACAGGGACTGGACAAAAGTACAGAAATACCAATAACAGAGCACATTGCCATGCCTAATACGGTGTAGAAAACCGTCGGCATTGAATATAGCTCGCAATCGTCTCTATAAATGCAGTTCCCGCACTTGCCCACGAAAGGCAAAGGTCCCGAGTTCGAGTCTCGGTCCGGCACACAGTTTTACTCTGCCAGGAAGTTTCATATCAGCGCACACTCCGCTGCGGAGTGAAAATCTCATTCCGGTCCCGTATTGTTTTCTAGGGAATTTTGTACCATTCTTCCAGCAAAATAGCGGCAAGATGAGGTAATGAAGATGGAGGTGGGTAGCGATCACGCACTCCTCTCTCCAGTGTAGACCGTAGAGGCTCAATTACATTGAGACCTGGTGACTGTGGCGGTCAGGGGAGACGTGCCAATTCATCCTCGACCTTGAAAAATTAGTCCTGGACCGGGGAGCAAACATTGTGCAGGTACGCTGTTTAGGTTTTTATGTTGGTAACTCCACGTAGCGCTCTGTATGAAAATCAATGGCTGTGCTGTGTGCAGTCTGTGCCTGGTTGGCATTGTTGGAATATTCGCTATTTTAGTGTTGGGCAGTGCGATGTGAACAGCGCGTAGCGTTGCGCAGTTGGGGGTGAGCCGCCAGCAGTGGTGGATGTGGGGGGGGGGGGGGGGGATGGCAGAATTGTGAGAGCGGACGAACTGGACGTGTGTCCATCAGAAAGAGTAAATTTATAATACTGTATATCATGAACTGATATATATATATATATATTACATTTGGTGACTTTTGAATATTGTTAAGGTAAATACATTGTTTGTTCTCTATCAAAATCTTTCATTTGCTAACTATGCCTATCAGCAGTTAGTGCCTTCAGTAGTTAGAATATTTTATTTAGCTGGTAGTAGTATTGGCGCTCGCTGTATTGCAGTAGTTCGAGTAACGAAGATTTTTGTAAGGTAAGTGATTCGTGAAAGGTATACGTTATTGTTAGTCAGGGCCATTCTTTTGTAGGGATTATTGAAAGTCAGATTGCGTTGCGCTAAAAATATTGTGTGTCAGTTTAGTGTTGATCAGAATAAGTAAAGAGAGAAATGTCTGAGTACGTTCAGTTCTGCTCAGCTGTTTGGAAATTTATGAACACAATAATTCATTAATTTTTTCTAAGGGGATGTTTCAGTTGTACCATGGGATGGACGTGATCAGCCAAAATGGTCACGTGATCCTTGGCAGTAAAACAACCTTGCAGACTGCAGCAATCAAGAAACCCGTGAAATATCGCGATATGGCTGCCCAAACCATCAGCGAACCCCCTCCGTGTTTCACTGTTGGGACGCTAACTCAGCCATTATTCTACACAAGACTCTTACGACCAAATGACAATCTTCTATTGCACCGCAGTCCAGGTTTTAAGGCTACAGCACCACGTTTTCCTGTTATCGTCAATTGCGTCACCGACGATTGCTTCTGGAGTTTCAGTTCGCCCTGCAGTTCCCTTCTTGTTGCTTTGGTGCTGACAGGTCTAGCGAGTGCACTATTCAGTTCTGCAGTGAGTTTCGCAGCCGTTATCCACTTTTATCATAATCAGCTGCAACGAGTGTCTGTCACAATCATTCAGCACACACGTCCGTCTGCGTTCTGATTTAGCGGATGACGTTTCCCCGATTTCCCTGTATGCGGTATAAACCTCCAATACGGTACCTCCTCAGACAACGAACACATCGTCTCCTTTGGGTCCGGAAGCAAGCGTCATACGAGCGCCAACAATTTTCACACTTTAGAATTCACTTAGTTCCGACATAAAGCTCTCACAACTAGACAAAACACTTTAGAATTATATATTATTAACTTCTTATGCTCACGGGCGTTGATATATATCAACGGGGAGAGGTGAAAATGTGTGCCCCGTACGGGACTCGAACCCGGGATCTCCTGTATACATGGCCTGAGGACCAAAGAAGAGCAAGTAACTACGTTAAGGGAAACGAACCCCGAATGTCATCGACGACTAAACCGCTACATTAGAGGAAGGAACAGAATACTGGAGAGTACAGGCTTGGTAGTATGAATAAGAAAAGAGAAAGTCTTCAGTTCTTGTTCAAATGTGTGTGAAATCTTATGGGACTTAACTGCTAAGGTCATCAGTCCCTAAGCTTACACACTTCTTAACCTAAATTTTCCTAAGGCAAACACACACACCCATGCCCGATGGAGGACTCGAACCTCCGCCGGGACCAGCCGCACAGTCCATGACTGCAGCGCCTCAGACCGCTCGGCTAATCCCGCGCGGCTCTTCAGTTCTTCAATGAAACTCAGCTAGTAAGATTCGTAGGAGGAAGAAGCATATTAGGGATGCAGTAGGAGACACGAGAAGGTATCAACAGTCAGATATTGAATAGTGACGACTATCTAGGGGCAGATGTAGTCTCAGGCAACAAATTAGTAATGATTAATCGCCCGGAAGAATCAGTACGTGAAGAAGTGAGATACTAAAGTATTGTGGAAGGGTGAGGTATGTTGTTTGGAGTTATCTAAGGTTGGACATTCTGCGATGGTGAATTCGCTGTAAGCACTCGAGCTGAAGAGAAAAGGATATCCGTTGAAAGAGATCACAAAAGTTTAACCTCAGGTGACAGAAGAAATAATACAGACCATTGACGAAAGAAAGAAATACAGAATTATTCAGAAACACAGTAATGCAAGATACGTAGGAATGTATAAGTTGAGGAGAAGCTGTCGTGGAGCGGTCACAGAAAGAAATGAGAAGGAATCCTATAGGAAATGTTCCTCGGAAGGACAAAGGTAGTTTATAGAAAGTGAAATCAACTTCCAGTGAAATTAAAAACGGAGTCATTAACATTAAGAATGCAAGTGGAATTCTACGGTTAATTTCAGAGGATAGAGTGGATCGATGGACATAGAATATCAAAAATCCCTACAATCTGAAATTGTCGAATAGTAAGAAGAAAGTGGTGTCGAGAGCATTCGGACACCATGGCCAAACAAGGCCGAAGAGGTGGATAAATTAAAATCTTTGGGCCAAATGGTACCGAAACTTTTATTGAATTTGTGTGTTGATTCCACGGGACAGGAGACATATTACTGGACTTTCGAAAGAATATCATCCACAGTACTACTACGATGGCAAAGAATAATAAATGCTACAATCGCACACTCATCTAAGGTTCACCCTGTTAAGCTATTCACGAGAATTGTCGGAATAAAAGTGAAAAAAAGTAGAAGTCAACGGTTAGTTGAAGATCGGTTTGGATTTAGGAAAAGGAGAGGCTCCAGAGAGGAAGTCCTAACGTTGAGCTTGATAACGAAGAAGTGAAGGAAAGACTTAAAAATACCAATACACTTTAATAGGACTTGAAAACTAGGAAAGGATCCGGTAAACGTAAAATGGTTCAAGATATTTTCAATTTTTCGAAAAATAAGTGTGAGATATAAGGATATACGGGGGATAAACAATATGTACAGGAACTTAGGGAGGGACAATAAGAACAGAAGATAAAGAGACAGAGAAAGGCAAGGCTTCTGTTTGTCTGTCGTGGTTTTTTTTCTGTACATCGAAGAAGCAATAACGAACTAAAAGAAAGGATTAGGACTGTCAGTAAAAATCAGGGTGATGGAGTGTCTGTGATAACATTCGCTGACGACATTGTTTTCTTCAGTGAAATTAAGAAAATATTGCTGGACCTATTGAATGGAACGGAGAGTTAACTGGCAACATAATGTGTATAATGAGAAAAACAAAGAAAGGAGAAACTAATGGGGAGTAGCTACACTGCTGGCCACCCAGGAATCACCCTAAGGAAGCACCCAAATCAGGTAAAACATGCAGCATGCCATTGCTGCGTCGAGAGATACACTTGATTAGCATTTCAGTGCAGGGGCACAGTAGGGCGCCAGTATCATCGCCTGTAAGCGCCATATAAAGGAGATGTACAGGAATTGTTCTTATGTGCGGTAGTTTAGCGAAAACAGCTTCAGTATGTCTCGCAGAAAACAGTGCGCGTCTTCCGAGCACGTTTCGAAGTTCGACCAAGGAAGAATAGTTGCCTACAGGCATTACGGCTTATCCTTCAGAGAAATCGGTGATGTTGTCGGACGGAACCAAGCGGGACTGTAATCATGGATGCAGGAGCGAACGACGGACCGACGGGACCGGTTGTACTCGTCTCATCGTACCACTACACGAGATGATAGGCATATTGTGCGCTTCGCATTGATGGATCGTTGTGCCACATCACGAATCATATCACAACGAAAGCGGTCTGTTGCGCAACAAGCAGTGTCCGCGCATACCATTCGATGTCATTTGCAGCTGAGTGGACTGTCCGCATGACGTCCCTTGCTGCACTTACCACGCTCAACGCCACAGGCGTTTGCGCCGCCAATGGTGTGATGAACGAAGTACATTGACAACCAAATGCGACGAATTTCTATTCTGCCTCCGCCATTACTATGGTCGGATTATAGTGTGGAGACACTTTGGTGAGACACTAGTGGTCTGTTGCCTTATGCATGGCCATACTGGTTCTGCACCCGGTACTATGATCTGGGGAGGTAATGGATTCCAGTCCCGAACCTCCCTAGTACGCACTGCCGGTACGATCACCAGCCAGTGTTACATCTCTGAATTGTTGGAGCCTGTGTCCTCCCATACCATCGGAGCTTCCCGACGGTTAAATAGCTACAGGATAATGAGCGACCACATGTGGTACGCAATGTTCAATACTTAGTCACCCGTTGGATTGCATAGTTTCTCTGGCCAACCACTCGCCTATCGAAAACGTCTGGTCGATGATTGCGGAACGATTGGCCCGGGATACACCAACTGCTACTACATCAGATCAACTTTGCCAATATGGGGAAGCGGCACAGACGGCTATAACGCAACAACACGTCCATGATTAAATGCCGAGGCGTGTAGCAGTGGTCACAGCTAGCAATGGCAACAACACTCATCTTCTTCACTTCACATCGAGCTGTATTTTCAATTATGTGATCTTTGCAAACATGTTATCTAACAAATCAATTTGCCTTTGCTATCTCCGGTTCTTATGGTGTTGCAATGTGGATGGCCAGCAGTGTTTAAACGTAGCATTCTGGACCACTTTATAGGTTACGTTAAGGTTATGTGGTACCTTGCATGTGACATAACCAATGACACACCAAGTACGGAGAAAATAATAAGGAGACTTCCACGGCCTAAGAGGGGATTTCTCGATTACAGAAATCTGCTAGGGTCAAACAAAGGCTTCAGATAGAGTAACAAATTTCTGAGAAGCACTAAATTGAATGAAACTGATCACTGACTGTGCGGAAACCAGAACAGAATAGAACTGGAACTACTGAGCTACAGTAGAAATTTTAGTGGACAAACAACGTAAGAAATGACTTTATTCACAGAATCTGCTAGGAACTGAGTAGATGGAAAGCTAGAAGCTGAGACAGGATGATACGATATACGTAGTGGTATCAAGGAATAATGTTCTTTGTTCTAGAGAGAGTAGTGTGATCCAAAGCTGGAGGGCGCTAAGTAGTTACGATACACAACCTGTGTAATAATACATACCTCACACATATTGCTCATTCAAGACCTATCAGGCATGAAATACACTCCTGGAAATGGAAAAAAAAACACATTGACACCGGTGTGTCAGACCCACCATACTTGCTCCGGACACTGCGAGAGGGCTGTACAAGCAATGATCACACGCACGGCACAGCGGACACACCAGCAACCGCGGTGTTGGCCGTCGAATGGCGCTAGCTGCGCAGCATTTGTGCACCGCCGCCGTCAGTGTCAGCCAGTTTGCCGTGGCATACGGAGCTCCATCGCAGTCTTTAACACTGGTAGCATGCCGCGACAGCGTGGACGTGAACCGTATGTGCAGTTGACGGACTTTGAGCGAGGGTGTATAGTGGGCATGCGGGAGGCCGGGTGGACGTACCGCCGAATTGCTCAACACGTGGGGCGTGAGGTCTCCACAGTACATCGATGTTGTCGCCAGTGGTCGGCGGAAGGTGCACGTGCCCGTCGACCTGGGACCGGACCGCAGCGACGCACGGATGCACGCCAAGACCGTAGGATCCTACGCAGTGCCGTAGGGGACCGCACCGCCACTTCCCAGCAAATTAGGGACACTGTTGCTCCTGGGGTATCGGCGAGGCCCATTCGCAACCGTCTCCATGAAGCTGGGCTACGGTCCCGCACACCGTTAGGCCGTCTTCCGCTCACGCCCCAACATCGTGCAGCCCGCCTCCAGTGTTGTCGCGACAGGCGTGAATGGAGGGACGAATGGGGACGTGTCGTCTTCAGCGATGAGAGTCGCTTCTGCCTTGGTGCCAATGATGGTCGTATGCGTGTTTGGCACCGTGCAGGTGAGCGCCACAATCAGGACTGCATACGACCGAGGCACACAGGGCCAACACCCGGCATCATGGTGTGGGAAGCGATCTCCTACACTGGCCGTACACCACTGGTGATCGTCGAGGGGACACTGAATAGTGCACGGTACATCCAAACCGTCATCGAACCCATCGTTCTACCATTCCTAGACCGGCAAGGGAACTTGCTGTTCCAACAGGACAATGCACGTCCGCATGTATCCCGTGCCACCCAACGTGCTCTAGAAGGTGTAAGTCAACTACCCTGGCCAGCAAGATCTCCGGATCTGTCCCCCATTGAGCATGTTTGGGACTGGATGAAGCGTCGTCTCACGCGGTCTGCACGTCCAGCACGAACGCTGGTCCAACTGAGGCGCCAGGTGGAAATGGCATGGCAAGCCGTTCCACAGGACTACATCCAGATCTCTACGATCGTCTCCATGGGAGAATAGCAGCCTGCATTGCTGCGAAAGGTGGATATACACTGTACTAGTGCCGACATTGTGCATGCTCTGTTGCCTGTGTCTATGTGCCTGTGGTTCTGTCAGTGTGATCATGTGATGTATCTGACCTCAGGAATGTGTCAATAAAGTTTCCCCTTCCTGGGACAATGAATTCACGGTGTTCTTATTTCAATTTCCAGGAGTGTATTAATTTTTGACCATCGGTTTGTTATTTCAAAATATTTAGCTACTGATCCTCTACTAATTACAGAATTTTGACATCTAAGTGTTTAGGACACACTATATGTGACTGGCTGTAAAATTAATAGGCAGTCATGGTGGTCACAGTCAGTCGGGTCAATTACTCCACTGTTGTGTACATGGCCCTACTAATGCCGATCCTGGGTGAAAATTACAACCGATCTATAAAACTGGAATGTGTTTTTGTTGAAGTTAATGATATCTAACGACAGTAACTGATTCACTATTCATGCTAATAATAACCGTTTACTAAATTAAATTTTATTGCAACGGGGCTCCGTTATACCTACGTACCTGCAGGGTAGAGGATTAAAAATCTTTCAGCGGACTCACAAGAATTAGCGTTACATACGAAATGAAGTTCCCTTGGCGACGTGATGGAACAAATATGAACCCTACGAGATGCAGATTTATTTTCGTCCTGTATACGAACAAATGGACTCAATTTGTGTCGGACAATCGATGATCAGAGAAACAAAGCTGTTCATGATTCGGCTATAGAGACAAATTGAATAGGGGGGGGGGGGGGGGGGGGCTCCTATAATGTCCGAATTTACACTCTTCCAATAATGTTCCGTTCTTGCTGGAAATTCTGCATTTAGGTAACTTGTAAACTCAATAACTTCACTGCTGTCTTACTGTACAAATCACAACAAAAATAACGAAGTATTATATTGACTTAACTTCCCGTAGGTATTTCAACTCTCATGAGTGTTAGTTTGGTTCTGATTGCATGATGAGAACCATTGTTAGCACACCGAGAATTGAGTGATACAAGCAAAGAGCATCGAAACTCGAAGACAGAGGGTGAAAAAAATGGAGCAATTCATCATTTGGTACACATGAATGTGCCATAAGATTGGCAAATGAAATACGTTTTCCTGCCTGAAAGTATTTAGTATTATTTTCAAATGGTCTATCAGTTCGAAAACGATGTTAAATACCTTCAAGGCCGTGCGTAGCCCTTGGTCTTATTTATCATATCCTCTGTTTGAATTGTCACTTTTTTTCGAGTGTGTCACTTTTAGGTGTCCGTCATTGTTCATTACGTAGTTTTCTGCACGAACACGCACGTTAGCCATAATCTTGCAAATCTCGGCATAGCCTCCATTTCGAAGTGAATGAAGTTTCTCCTTAGTAGTTGTGGCCTATTAGCATGTGCTTTGGATTTAAGAAATTCCCACAGAAAAACGTCACAAGCTCGGGTGGACGGGGCAGCCAGTTGACATCACAAAAGCAGGAAACAAGATGTCCTGGTATGTTCTACGTGAGGCTGTCATGGATGTTTTGGCTGTGTGAGTGGTTTCACTTTGATTCCATAACCACAACGACTGCATGTGGACATTCTTACGGTGGATTTCCTGTTCAAGAAAAAAATATTCTAATATTTCTGTGGCAGTGCCACCTGTATCATTCTCGAAAAAATGAAGACCAATTACATGTGTGGCGACTTGCCACACCACATGGTATCTTCTGTGCTCTTTTGTGCATCCCATGAGTACCTTTGTTTGCTCACATAGACTTGTAATTAAAAACGGGCCTCGTAAGATATGACGAAGTTGTTGGCCGTCATCTCCAGAGGCTGTGTTCAGAAGCCGACATGGAAGTAATTAGAGACGCAGCACGAGCTCGGGGAAAGGAAGGGTGGAGAATGAAAGCGGCAGTGCCCTTTCGACATTTTCCTTAAGTGATTTAGGGAAATCCTTACTGATCTGTGGAAAATAAATGTTGCACCATTTGCAGCTTGTAGGGAAAGAGATGAGTATCAGAGAATTCGGTCCGATATATTAAGGATTTATAAATCGTCGATGAATCGATCGTGTTGGACTTCACTGAAAAGCTGCTGTTACTGTTGCGGTGCTGTGCTGCCCGGGGGCCGAACCGTTCTTGATCTACAAGGAGACGACTTCTTCTTGGCCGATGCTGTCTCTCTGAACTGCTTACACCGTTTCGTAAGTGACTTCTGGGCCGGAATTTGACAATTACGACCAGTGCCTAAATGATGCTGAAATAAACGAAGCTTTCATACGACTTTATTATCACATTGGACAAACGTTTCAATTTCGAACGCACTATGCTCGCTTGTCAGGGACTCATACTGACTGGTAATTTTCCAACTGGCACTGAATGTATTTTCTTGAGTAGGTGGCAAACAACTTCTGTCCTGGAAGCTACAAGAACGGCCATTAGCAATTTCACACAAATTTTGTTGAGTCCGTCTACAGGAGAGGGGGAGATAAGTATTCAACGCCTTGCCGACATGAAGGTAATTAGAGACGCAGCACGAGCTCGGGGAAAGGAAGGGTGGAGAAGGAAAGCGGCAGTGCCCTTTCGGCATTTTCCTTAAGTGATTTAGGGAAATCACGGAAAAGATAAATCCGTATGGCCGGACGCGGGTTTGAACCGTCGTCCTCCCGAATGCGAATCCGGTGTGCTAACCACTGCGCTAACTCCCCCCCCCCCTCCCCACGGACCGGCTATACGGGCTTATCTTTAGTAAATGGTGCTGTAACTTAAGACAGTAATAGTATATGAGTACCTTGCATGATATGTTCATTTAAAATCCCGAAGATCTTGTTGATGTGGATGATGACAGTCGTATTTTCAGAGTCGTTGTGCAGGTTTTTTCGATATATGAATGGCTTTTAACGTTCCAAGATTTCTTCGAAATCCTAATTCGTTGTCCAGTAGGTTTTTCGTTATTTTCTTACCCATGCTACGGTAGGAAGCCCAGACAAATACGTTTATGCAAATTTATGTAATAATACCCCATAAATTAAGCTTCTGAAGAAGGCCTCATCGTAGTTCTTGCTATACATCATACTCCACGTTCTCTTATTGTATGAAGTTCTGAGAATTTTCAGCTCTCCTTGGAGGCTGTTGAACGCATCGAAATATGATTCAGTATGGCCCTTCTCTGTACCTTATTTTTGTAAGTGGTTTGCAGTGTCTGGCTCGTACAGCAAGGCTGAAGTAGGAGGCACCTCCTCCTTCTACGGAGTTCTATGTGTTTATATCCAAATTCTTTCATCAACCCTCACCAAAAGTTAAGATTTTCCATAGCCTCCTCCGACCGCCACATAGTAATCCCATAGCAAAGTGCAAAGTTATATCTGTGCCACCGCGCTCAACCTTGTTTACAACTTTTTCGATGAGTGCGCACAGTTCTTCAGCAATATCTTATCATAAACGGAAAATAATAAAAACGGACATGAAACTTCCTGGCAGATTAAAACTGTGTGCCGGACCGAGACTCGAACTCGGGACCTTTGCCTTTACTGGCAGAAGTAAAGCTGCGAGGACGGGGCGTGAGTCGTGCTTGGGTAGCTCAGTTGGTAGAGCACTTGCCCGCAAAAGGCAAAGGTCCCGAGTTCGAGTCTTGGTCCGGCACACAGTTTTAATCTGCCAGGAAGTTTGATATCAGCGCACACCCCGCTGCAGGATGAAAATCTCATTCTGGAATAAAAACGGACATTAATAAATCCCGTACATTTACTACATTAAAATACTTCCATTGTTCACTGTGAATTCTATTATACTTGGACTTAACTTTCACCTTAACTACAAAACTAGTTTATGAAGTTCCTTGTAAGGCCATTTTCGTAGCAGCTGTGTGTAAATAGCATCAGTTTACAAGAAAAAAGCCGTTTGTATACTGCACATTAACTTTTATTCTATTTAAGGACTCCGACACATTTCGCCTCTTTGACAAGGCTGCCTCCCATAGCTGGAGCATTGCAGCAGCACTTATTCCGACTTTCGACTACTCTGGTGGGTATCGATGAGACGAAATTGAAGCAGACAAGCATGGGCAACTGTGGACAATGTGGTCTACCCGGAGAGAAGGAGTGACTGGTTAAGCCACCAACAAGTGGTTAATAGCCATGTGGGGAGACAGTACCAAGTCGCAAATACGTGTTTCGTTGGGTATCAGAATTTAGAGACGGCAACGACTCTGCTGAGAAATGCAAAAGCTCTGGGCGTTCAGAAACTGCACGCAAAGCAGCGTGTTAATGACTTGATAATGGGGAACAGGTGCTTCGTGTTTAATGAAATAGAGAAGGGAACAAGTCTACCAAAGGGAACCCTTCACACCATCATCCCAGAGCATCTGAAAATTAGGAAAGCTGTATGTGCGATGTGTGTCCATTCCATTAATATTGTCCCATCCCCTTACCATTGTTCAGGAACAGTAGCATGTGGATATATACCAACAGTTGATGCAACACTACTGTGCACATCCAGCGGAGTTCTTTGAGCGCCTGGTCACCGTCGACGAGTCATTATTCAGTCAGGAGGCTCCAGAAAATGAACGCCAGTCTTTGGAATGGAAGCAAACTGGGAGCCCTCGTTCCAAGAAGTCACGTCCGGAAGTCTTCGTGCAGAAACAAATGGCGACTGTGTTCTGGGACCAAGAAGGAATCCTGCTGGTGGACTGGCTCCCTCCCAATACGACCTTCGACAGTGGTCTGCAATGCCATTCAGTGCACGAACTCCGCCAACACATTCAACGACGCCACCACGGAAAATGGGGCCACAGCCTTCAGCTCCAACGCGATTAACCGTGGGCACATGCTACTAAATGGTTCTGAGCACTATACCACGTAACTTCAGAGGTCATCAGTCTCCTAGAACTTAGAACTAATTAAACCTAACTAACCTAAGGACATCACACACATCCATGCCCGAGGCAGGATTCGAACCTGTGACCGTAGCGGTTGCTCGGCTCCGGACTGTAGCGCCTAGAACCGCACTGCCACTCCGGGCGGCGTGGCACATGCTACTCGCCAGACCATTGCTACTGTGTATTATCTTGGGTTTACTGTGCTGCCACATCCTCCATATTCGTCAGACGTGGCTCCTAGCGAATAAGCCCTACTTGAAGCAATGCAGGAGGTCATGCGGGGTAAGAAGTTTAACAATGACTAATTCATTTAGTTATCCACCATTGGTGGCGGGATACCCCCAAAGAATGGTTTCCTACGCAAGTATGGAAGCTGCCAGAACGATGGTAAAAGTGCGTAGACATCGGCGCGAAATACCTGTAATACAATCCTATTCGTTTGTTCACTAAATAGTTCCTGTGAAGTGTAGTTCCAAGTGAAATAAAATTTAATGTGCAGCATGCAAAATGCGTTTTTCTTGTAAACTACTCCAAATATAATTTACCCGCTAACCCTTTATTTCCAGAAATCTCTGTTACTGGCGCACCTAGCTTCATTTACGTCGAGCAACTGCAGTTACTTGGCACCAAAACGCTTGAAAGCTACCACTGTTTCAGTAACGTGTCATTCTAAAGAATAAGAGGGAATTTTCCTTAACGGTTCCCCTTTATTGCAGCAGTTCGCACACACGGAATATTTATGAAGAATGCGCTGTGCTCTGGCGATGGAGTTCAAAACTAAACTTCACGTAGAGGCACTTTATGCTGTTCAAGGTATGAAAGCTGAAATCAACTGCCAATTAAGGGTAACGAGGGGGTACAGACGTAAAGAACGACTTTTTCAAAATGCGTATTGGGTCCCAGATATAGGTCGATATTTGAACAGGCTGAAAAGAACGTGAGAAAAACATCAGTTTAAATTATCTGCATTTTAATAAACGTCCAGTTTCCCATATATCAAACGATATGTTTTAGGAAATTCATTAGCAATAATATTTAGTAACATATAGGCATGAATGTTGCTCGACGTCTCGCGGTTCTAGGCGCGCAGTCCGGAACCGTGCGACTGCTACGGTCGCAGGTTCGAATCCTGCCTCGGGCATGGATGTGTGTGATGTCCTTAGGTTAGTTAGGTTTAAGTAGTTCTAAGTTCTAGTGGACTGATAACCACAGCAGTTGAGTCCCATAGTGCTCAGAGCCATTTAAATCATTTTTCTTTTGTTGCTCGACGAAATGCTACGTATTTTCAACCTGTCATGATTCCTAGAAAAAGAAATTCAGCTAACATTAATATCATCACATGAAGGTAATCGAAGCCGCTGTATTTTGTGGAACACGTTGTCGATGGATAATATCAGTTTCCACTTGTATCTAGTGTCGTCTGATCGACAATTCCAGGTAGGAGGATGTGCAGGGTAAAAACGACGAGGGAAGGAATAATAATTAAAACAGCGTCGGCTTTCGCGAAAATGGTTCAAATGGCTCTGAGCACTATGGGACTCAACTGCTGTGGTCATAAGTCCCCTAGAACTTAGAACTACTTAAACCTAACTAACCTAAGGACAGCACACAACACCCAGCCATCACGAGGCAGAGAAAATCCCTGACCCCGCCGGGAATCGAACCCGGGAACCCGGGCGTGGGAAGCGAGAACGCTACCGCACGACCACGGGATGCGGGCTCGGCTTTCGCGTTCAGAATCAGTTAATATAATAGTTTTCTGGATATTGTAATCAGAGCTGAAACGTTGGTTTCATCAGTGATAGTTATTTACAATACGACACTTTACCAGACATAGGAAACTTTCATGTTAACCGATTAATAATTATCGTTGACTCGAGTGAACGTCGGATGAATGTGACCTCTACGAAAGAAGTTCGTCGTGATAAACATGTTAAGGTAGTCATTGACGGACCCTTCTATTGTATTACGCTTCAGAATTAGCTTAAGAGCCGGTCGGGGTGGCCGAGCGGTTCTAGGCGCTACAGACTGGAACCGCGCGACCGCTGCGGTCGCAGGTTCGAATCCTGCCTCGGGCATGGATGTATGTGATGTCCTTAGGTTAGTTAGGTTTAATTAGTTCTAAGTTCTAGGGGACTGATGACCTCAGAAGTTAAGTCCCATAGTGCTCAGAGCCAATTAGCTTAAGAAAACACCGCGGAAATTAGAACATCTAAATACTGCGATAACCGGCTCCTTTCCCGTCCTCTCTGTAAGAGAAATCTTGCGTATTGATCATTCTTACAAACTGTCTGGTAACATGAGCAATCTATAAATACTTCCCTCTAGCAGGTTGCGTCACAATGAAAGTCATCTATTGATGTGTCCATTCATGGATGATATTTTTGATTCGTCGTCGGTTTGACTGCACGACATTACACTAATATGACCATATCTGTCACTTAATGCCGAAGAGTACCAGCAGCAGATTATTTTCTACTATGAAGTTGATTCCAGCAATGCTCAAGTACATTGTTTCAACTGACTAGTCAATAGTAATGTTCCATAAACGCTTCTATGCTGAAGAGTACATCAAAGCATGTCAAGAGTCAACATTTCCATATGGCTTCCCTTAAAGTGCTTCAGTAGGAGCTTTGACAGAGTCATCGGCTAAGAAGTGTTTATGGACTATTGATGATAACTGGTCAGTTGAAATCGATTTAGTCATTAAACAATTTTTGTCAGCGTTGACTGAAATAAACTTTATAGTTACATTCGTTATGTCACTGCTTTAGATGGCACAGGTCCCGAATAGAAGCAGTAGACATAAAGAAGATTTACTGCATCAAATACGTCTTACGTAGTGTATAGAAACACTATGTTACACTCTGTTTCAAAGTCCCGAGGCTACTAATCACAATATGAAAGGGTGGAGTGGAGGCAGGGATTTTGAGAAACGTCCTCTGCGCCACAACAATGTTCAAGTCCAAATGTGGAAGTGCAGTGCGTTATTTTTTTCAAGACGACACTGAGGACACTTTAGACTTTTGGAACTATTTGTAGGAACGACATTGGAAGATCCTCCGTAACCCAAAGTACCGACAATATTTTTGCAATTATTTGTGTTCCACGACCCTTCACGCAGCTGTATCATCACTGCTAAGAGAAGCTAGAACTACACAGTCCAACGTCGGATCTACCTTGGTCATTGCGAGAACGTGTACCTGGATGATAAAGAGCGAAAGGCTCTTCGCAGTTTTTTTGTTTCCCATCCGGTGCAAGATGTAGTACCGGTAATTGTGGTACGGATTCCATCTTTAGTTTTTATTTAATGGCTTCCTTAGCCTCCGACTTTGCTCTCTTTCATCTTGCCCTTTGCTGCAGCTATGTTTTCATTTATGTGCCTCCCCAATTCGACGTAACGAATGCACTGAATAGTTCCAGTTACCTACTGCTTAAAAAAATATAATTTCGTTAAAGCAACAGTTCTCGAAAAAGCGGGAGACCCGGGTTCGAGGCGTGCTCCGCCACAGATTTTTATTTGTCAGAAACAACTGACACTAACCCACATTCATAAAATGCGAAATTATATCGTTAAAAGGGAAGGTCAGTTTTACTGTACATCTCATATGGGACCTGTCTGATTGTTACCTGGTTCATTAAGATTCCTGTTACTAGCTTGTGACAAGGTGTTGCCCCCATTATGACTTCTGTTCATCGCCTAGGTGTAAGACGAGACCGAATCTAGTTTTACAGGCTTTTATTTGACGAATCAAGTTCATCCGCCACTTTAGTTCTATGCGCATGTGGCTGCAGTGCCCTCCAATCACCCTAAACCACATGACTTTGCGTGTTGTTTCGTAAATATCTTTGGTGGCTACTGTTATTGTTACGAAAGGCAGGGGAGTTCCAAGAACAGTTATTGCTGTTGTCTGGCATCGTAAATTTCCGTAATTATTATTATTATTGCCGTTATTACAGCGGTTACCGCAACTGCCGTTTCCATTGTCTTATCATGGTTGCCAGCGTTAGATGGCCTCTACCTGCACCATCTCATGTATTTTAGAATTTCGTTGCCAAAATGTAGATTGTGACCCCAGTCCGGAACGGTGCAACAGAGGATTTCGACCGACTGAATTTAAGTAGATGTAATTTGCATATCGCGATTTGTTAGTCGGTCTAAGCTGTATGATTGATTTAAAGAAAACTCGGACCTCTTTTTCTGAATGGTTGCGGATTCCGCACATGAAATAGATAAGAATGGACATTGCAAATTAGAAATGCAATCAGGCCAATGACGAATCGGTGCCATATCGAAGTGTTGCGTCTTCGCTGTTAGAAATGCTGAAAAATAAGACTCATAATAAACGACTAAAGAAGTTACACGTGTTTACCGCTTGGGTAATGATAAAACAGCACTTAAGAAATTTAAAATAAGTTAGCATAATGTGAAATCACTACGCCGGCCGCGATGGCCGAGCGGTTCTAGGTGCTTCAGTTCTGAACCGCGCGACTGCTACGACCGCAGGTTCGAATCCTGCCTCGGGCATGGATGTGTGTGATGTCCGTAGGTTAGTTAGGTTTAAGTAGTTCTAAATTCTAGGGAACTGTTGACCTCAGAAGTTAAGTCCCATAGTGCTCAGAGCCATTTGAACCATTTTTTGAAATCACTACAATTACAGCTCACGATGTTTACGTGATGAAGATTGACAAGTGCGAAGAGCCAGGCTTCTAGCTACTCCCCAAAAAATTTATTACACAAATAACAGAAATGTAACCATCGACGCTTTGGTCGCAAATGTTTACGCAATTTTGACACAAAGTGAAGTTCTTTTAGAAATGTGCAATACACATTTTCTGTGGACTCGTGGCTATTCTGAGAAAGATGTATGGAGGTTCACTGTGTTCGGGTACGCTACAGTATCTAGAGAGCAGTGCGAATTTAGACGGTCTGCAAGTATACGACTCCGCCCAGGGCACTGACTGCCTCCGTCCGATAGGCGCAACCTGCTTGACCCTGTGCGTGCGTGAGCCCTTCCCTTCCCTTCCCTTCCCTTCCCTTCCCTTCCCTTCCTCCCACGCGCCCTCCCCCCACCCCACTGCTCCGTGCTGCTCTCTCCTCGCCCCTGCTAATTAGTCCGCCCTCGCTAGCAGCCTGCAGCGACGTGGAGCCGCCCTACGGAGGGCGAAGGTTATTCTGGGAGGCGACGCGGGACGAGTCTGCGCGCACCTCCTCCTTCGCAGCTGCCAGCACGCTTCCTCCTGATGCCTGTAATTATTTCTAAATGTCCCCCCTAAAACGACTTTAATAAATGTACCTCTCGGATTTCGTCTTACGTTTCCGCGACGGCGGTTCGGGCCATTTCTGGTTTCTACGTGAATGCGACTGACGAAGTTGGTCATTATTTCAGGGCTGCGCGGCCTCAGATGGTGCGGAAGAGCGCGTGCGGGAGGAACGTCTGGAGAACGGAAATGTCCGCTTTCGTAATTTGGACAAAATGCCGGGGACACACCTCCTCCGAGAAATGAAGAACAACTCTGACTGAAGTTTGAACGAGCGAGTTAGCGAGCTGAAAAGTGAGACGTATGCGTTCAAATGCGCCCAAAGTTCCCTGCTTCATTGTGTTCTATAGCCCTTGATGACTCCTTGGTTCTGCTGACGTCAGTGAAATTTTAAATGTTAAATGCCGCGAGAATGTTTCCTACGAAATTCACTTAACTCATTTTCTGCAGAAACGGAAGTCAATTGAGGGAAACCGATACTTTCCTTTCTAAAGCTTAGTTTTCACAGAGGCACAATATTTGCCTGTACATTAACATGCGGCATTATTCTGAATGTAGATGGTCTAACTGCCCGTACACCAGGTATTACGGAGAGCCAAATTGGCATTATTCTAAAAGTAGACGGTCTAATAGCCTACAAACCGGGCACTACAGAAAGCCAAATTACTTGAAACCAAAAGCTACAGAAAAATTATAGTGAGCGTATTCATTGCATCGTTTCGTCGAATGCTCAAACTTAAGTGACACGATATTTATTGGCAACATTTACCGGTCATCAGTCATCTTTAACAGAAAATCACTCATATGATCTGTTAAGAAAAGCAGAAAATTGGCCCTATGGAAATACTGATAATTGTCGTGAAGTGCAGTGGAGTGAAAAATAAGTATTGACTGGCCAGATTCAGTATCGTTTTTCCCTCTCCGTCAAATTAAGTTTGAGTTACAATTACAAACACTAGCTTTTTTTTTGAGTCATCAGTCTTTTTACTGGTTCAACGTGGCCCGTCACGATTTCCTGTCCTGTGTCAACCTATTCATCTCAGAGTAGCACTTGCAACGTAGGTCCTCTCTTATTTGCTGGATGTATTGCAATCTTTGTCTTACTCAACTGTTTTTGCCCTCTACAGTTCCCTCTGGCATCATGCATGTCCTTCCCTGGTATCTTTACAGGTCCTATCTTCTCCTTCTCAGTGTTTTTCCTCGTATTCCTTCCCTCTCCGATACTGCACAGAACCTCCTCATTCCTTACCTTATCAGTCCACCTAATTTTTTTGACATTCGTATGCAGCACCACATCTCAAATGCTTCGATTCTCTTCTGTCCCGATTTCCCCCCATACAATGCTGTGATCCAAACGTACATTCTCAGAAACTTCTTTCTGAAATTCAGGATAACGTTTCGTACTAGTACACTTCTCTTGCCTATGGATGCCCTTCCTGCCAGTGCTACTCTGCTTTTGATGTCGTGCTTGCTCCGTCCGTTATTGGTTATTTTGCTGCCTAGGTAGCATGATTCCTTAACTTCACCTACTTCGTGACCATCAATCCTGATGTTAAGTTTCCCGCTGTTCTCATTTCTGGCGGGGTTATTGTTAGATTTATTTGTTTTCGTCAGGTTGACTTGAAGTCTTTAATTGCATATTCTTCTGTCACTCATATAAGAATGGTTATTGGTGGATTGATAACTATAAATTAGTCTCAGAGTCCGACTTCATCGACCATCTTGGAGTTTTCTTACCACCAAGCCACAATTAAATTAACTTTTCCTTTTGATCACGAACGTTCGAAGGTGTACGAGGTAGAAGATTTTATACAGGATGAAATGCGTCTCTCGCCACAAGATGTTCAGGGAATTCATTTTTCGATCCTCAGTACTACTGTGTATATAAATCTGACGAATGACGAGGTGTGCGCCGACGTTGTGCTGCGGCACGCAAACGCTTTCAAGTTCCGGTACTCTGACGGCCATATTGGGGCTGTCGTGGCTGGTCACGCTGATTTTGTCCTCAGAACTTTGCGCGTTTCGAAGTGTCATTTGAAGTACCGTCGGACGTTGTGGTAGTCGCCTTTAATCCTTACGGCAACGTCGTCATTCACTTGGCTGAAACGTGAAAGACGTTCGAAACATACCCCAGCCTCAGTGGACCGTCAGATGAAAATCGAACTACCGAAACACGTGCCTTCCTATTTTGTTATTGCCGCCTGAAGGTCTGTCGTCATGTACAATGGCTAGCCGCACACGTGATCAGGTTGTGGCCGGGAAGGCCATGTCCGTTCCGAATGTCTCCGACGTAGACTGGCTGTGAGGTAACGGGCGAGGTGTGGCGCCCTGGAAATATTCTATGTTCGAACTGGCCGCTCGTCAAAGCCGCGGCTCGTTAGCAACCGCGTGATGCCGCACAATAGCTGGACCACGTGGTGTCAAACGTTGGCCGGACGAGAGGGGTAGCCCCAGCGCATGGTCCAGCCGCGTGGCTGGGAATTCCGCTGAGATGAGGAGGGTGCTTTGTGTCGATGAAGGAGATGTCTATGCCGGGAGTGCCAAAGATGGCGGACTTTGTGAAACCTTAATGGCAGACATTTCACAGTTCGTAAAGAAATTAATAGTAGCCAGATGAATCATGATACCTCAAAAAGAAACAAGTACATTACTATTATTTGCACGACGATTCTGATGGTCTAATCAGATATTCAATATCTTTATTAGTTTAAAGTGTAGTATCTGACGGTAAATTATACAAGTAACACCCAGCAACGAATTTCCAAAATATAAACGCTTCATCCGATTTTTTCCATCGCCGTGTCTTTGAAAAACTGTTAGTGTAAACCTAAATTGCTATGAATTACAGGAATGTAAATTAAATAGTATATGAGTTATTGGAGGTCAAAGTGGCCGAATACTATCGATCTCGTCAGGCCATATGTAGTCCACAGTTACACAAAAAACGGTAGCAGCATGCTTATAAATATATTTATACGTCTATGTCTTGGTTTACATCCATTATATGCTATTTATGAAGAAAATGGTTAAATATTTACTGTGTTTTAGAAAGCATACAGACATTAGGCTCCTGGCCTACCTTTTGCTTCTTTTGTTTTGATAATTGTTTAGTTAATTGTTTATGTATTTAATAATGTGTGTTAGAGCGTGTTTATGGTCCAGCCGTATGAATATTTATTTAATTCCAAGTATTTAAATGTAAATCCAGTATTTCGTATGTGTTTCATTATTTTTGTGTGGGAGCGTTGGCATGAAGACATGACTTGAGCGATCTAGCCAATCACAGCGATCGTCTCCGGGGAGGACACGAGGTAGTTATGAGCAGTGCGCCAGTTCGGGGGAGTACGGCACACGACACGGGAAGTGCTGGACGCGACGGCACGACGGACGCGGAATCGACGGAAGGACTTGAAGAGTGGAGCGGTTTGCGCGTGGTCGCGAGAGAGAGAGAAGAATTCTTCGGAGTGTGGACTTGTGAGATTTCCGAGATTTCTACAGTATAGACGTTGTGTGCGCTTAGAAGTGAATATCTCGCGAGCTATGTTGTTGTTCATAACTAATTACGTGCAGTAGGAATCAGTTGATTCCCTGTTATTAAACTTGTGTTTTATTTAATTGCTGGACCATCGACACCAATAAGTGTTTTGAGAAATATACCGCGTTCTCAAAAATACTTCTACTGTCGTACTCATCACTCAAGGTCTTTAAGAAAGTACCCGCAGATTTTATTCATTTGCAATCTTTCATTTGTAAACGTCTATGTTACGTTCAAAAAAATGGTTCAAATGGCTCTGAGCACTATGGGACTTAACATCTGAGGTCATCAGTCCCCTAGAACTTAGAACTACTTAAACCTAACTAACCTAAGCACATCACACACATCCATGCCCGAGGCAGGATTCGAACCTGCGACCGTAGCAGTCACGCGGTTCCGGACTGACGCGCCTAGAACCGCACGGCCACCGCGGCCGGCGTTACGTTCAAAATTCGCAATTGCTAAGTGATAGGAACTTCGGCCATTCCATTCATGTGTATATTCATATTGTATCCTGTAGACTCAGCAGTATTTGGTCTGTAATGCGGCAACTACGTATCCCAGCCCCTAGACAACGAAATCAGCCAAAACTTTTAATTCTGCAACTTTGAGTCAGTGGGTATGTAGTTGAGGGCCACCACATCATTTCATTCATTATTATTTGAAAGCCCACAATTGGGGACTCGCCCGGTATTTGTGCCCTGCAAATTGGTAATTCCTTTGCTGTTATTCAGCGTACTATGTGAAGCGTAGAAACCTTTGCGAAACCGGTAGAGATTTCTGTAGAGTGAACCTCTCACAGAACTCAGACGCTTATCGGAGACGTCGCTCTTCCTGCGGTGCCCACCGTGTTACCTCTATCTTACGCGTCTGGAGCGATGCTGCCTGCTGCGCTCCCTCTGAATCAGTAGGTACCGGCGTCGATTCCTCTCGACAGCGCTATGGTTGATTCGCCTGCCTCTCCTACACTCCTGCTGAAGCCAATTCAAATGAACCATGACCGTCAGCAGGCACAAGCTGTCTGTCCAGACCTCACGGTTGTTGATCTTGGAGCTGTACCTACGTCCGCTTTCCTGCCATCTGGCCAAATGTCGGACGACACGGGATAGTACGTTACGAAGAAACGGTTGCCTGGGGAACGGAAGAGACAGCCCGTACCTGTTCTGATGACTGCGTACAGAGGATGCCTGCACAGGATGACGCCCCTGCTACTGATGGTGCGCTGTCATCTGGCGCCCTGACACCTGACGACGCGACGCCCTTCCCTGCCTCCATCTCCAGTCAGCTTCCACCTGCGGACGCCGACCTTCCCCCGCCTGTGTCTCATACAGCTGGCTCCCTTTCTGTGCCTGACGCTTCCTGTGGGCGCACCTCTGATAGTGTCCACTGAACCGGTCCGGTGAGACGCCTGCCTACGGGGCGGACGACGTCGATGCTGAGGACAGACATCCTGGAACGGTACAGAGCGGTGGACCCCTTGGTCGGGTCGGCTCTCTCCCCATCACAATGATGTGCCTTTTCACAGGCGATTAACAGGGAGTCCCCTATTCTTCCCGCGTGTTTAAATCGCCCGTCCTCCTAGCGATGGCAGCTTTCCAGACTAAATGCATAGCCACGGTCAATGTCAACACCATTCGCATTATCCACAAACTAGCTTTACTTCATCACATGCTGTATGCCGCGGACGTTGACATTGCTCTCGTTCAGGAGGTGAATATTGCAACTTTCTGTGCTCCCCATGGTTTTACAGCACATGTCCCTCATGCTTCCATTACTGGTAGTGTGGTGGCGATCGTCTTATGTAAGGGTATCCTCGCTGATGCAGTTGCCTATCTCTCTGATGCTAGAGGTATGGCTCTCACGTTTAATGGCGTCAGGATCGTCAATATCTATGTGCCATCTGATTTGGGTCACCGCCATGAACGTTCGACCTTCTTCTCAGAGATAGTAACATCTCTCTTCTTGGGTCGGCAGGATGCATTGATCATCGGAGGCGATTTCAACTGCATCCAGGCATCCAAAGACCAACTACCACGTCACTCTCCGTGCGCGGCGCTAGTGACAATTCTCCAGCACCTCAGCCTAGTGGATTCTTGGGAGGACGTTCGTAGCGATCCCCTGGGATTCAAGCATTTCACTAGCCTTTCTTCCAGCCTACTCTATCGTGTTTACACCTCCCACGATACTGTTAGCGCAGGATGCTGAACTCTGGCCGTTGCGTTTCTTGACCATGACACATATATCTGCACCATCAGTCTCTGCCTCCAATGGGTGTGGCGCGGCTGTGCACCATGGAAACTGAACACGACTGCCGGCGGCTCGTCGAGACCACGTGGACAGCTTGTCATCGATGCCGTGATGCCTGTCAGTCTGTCCTTCCTCGGTGGGTACTCTATGCAAAGCCTGCCCTCTGCAAGGCCTTTATCGGTTATGGAAGTGAGGTTGCAGCGTAGCGGCGACTGACTCAAGAATTCTATTCCACCATTTTTCGGGAGTATACCGTAATGCTGTAGTCACCAGTGCGTCAGGTTCCAAAGCACAGCTCACATCCCTACATCGCCGCCACCTTGAAGGAGCTATGTCAGGGAGCGCACAACGATATGTTGATGCAAGAATGTCCGTCTACGTATCACGTCATAGCGGAACGACGCCACCGTCGGAGGATTTTGATTAATGTTCTTACGACCGATGATGGGCAGCGTTTTGATACCCAACAGGATATCGGATCTGCCCTCACACAAACAACATGTTACGCTTTTCTCTGAGCAAAGTCACCACCCTGCCAACATTACAGCGGTCTCCAGACTCTCCTTTGGCTCGGTACGATGGATATGCTCGCTAACGTCACAGAGGACGAAGTCCATGGTGCTATCCAGTAGGGTTCTACGAACAGGTCGCTTGGCTCTGACGGCCTTCCACTGGAGTTTTATTGGGCATTTCGTCCCATTCTAGGGCCAGTGTGGACAGAAATTTGCAGAGACCTTATATCACTTTCTGTGACGATTCAAGATTGCTCCCTCATGGTTACCTGATGCCCCCTACCCCTTCCCCAGCCAAGGTGTACCTCACGGATATGCGATTACCACCCCTTGACGTTAATCAACAGCTGTTGGCCACGAGGCTTAAACGGACAGCTCGGTACGTGATTTCCCCCTATAAAATTTCTTTGGGAGGTGCCAATAACATCCGCACTGCCCTGTGTCGCTATCGGATAATAATCACTCTTGCTCACGATCGCCGTATGCGTGGTCTTTTGGCGGCTCTTGACTTAAACCAGACGTTCCATCGAGTCGATCACGACTACCTGGAATCGGTGATCAGCAATATGGGCTACCCTCATACTACCGTCGACGTCGCTATGCGTCTCCGTGGAGTTACGTCTCGTGTACTCTACAGTGGACGTCTCACTCCTCCCATCCGTCGATCAGTTTGTCAAGGTTTGTCAAGGCTGCCCGCTCTCTGCACTGTTGTATGCTTTCGCCATGGAACCGTTACTCTGCGGCCTCCGTCGACACCTCTATGGGATGTCTCTCAGTGACTATGTACCTGCTGCACTCCTTATGCCGACGATCTCGTTATCGTTGTTCGTAGCGGTGCTGAGGTCAGGTATTCACTGGCATGGGTTACCACCCATGGCGGAGCTTCTAGTAGCTACTTGAATGTCCACAAATCGAGCGCCATGGCTGTAGGTGCGGAGCTTCCTGCAGACAGTGCCGCTCCTTTGCGTGTAGCTGATAGTATCTGATAGTATCTGATGCTTAGGACTCGTTTTCGCAAGTGATCTGGGGCGAACAATTGACCTCAACCGCTGGCGCCTACTTTCCAACTGAGCTGAGCTCTTAGATCACCTTTTACGACCACTCCATCTTCTACAACGGATACAGTATTTAAATGTATATTTGAATGTATATTTTTCGTCACGTATCCCCCAAGTAGTACAGGCACTTCTGATACCGCCATCCATGGCCCACTGCATGCTAGCGGCATTGGGTTCATTGGATCCCCACGGCTTGCTGTTCAAGATAAGGTACGAGACCCTCATCCACCCACGGTGCAGGGGCGGTTTAGATCTGTATCATATGCCTGACACAGCAGTAGCCCTTTTCATTGGCTCTCGCATGGCATTGTGGAGCCGTAGTCTTACGTGCCTTACTAGCCTATTGCTGGAGGCCCTAGCACCCAACTCTCTCTCAGCACCTGTCCGGTTTTCAGAAGTCCCGCCTCCCTTGTTTTACTTCCGCTACTGTTTCCTCGAACTGAGCTACGTCCGTACTTTGATACTGCCAGCGCCCTTCACATCCACGAAGGCGATGTATGGTTTTCTTCAGGAGCACACGTCACCGAATGTGGTTGAGGGGAAGCATCCCCATGTCGACTGGCGTGCCGTTTGGCGATCCGTGTGCGCTCCTTACCTTGACACTGACGTCCAGTCTGCATAACACCTAACTGTCAATGAGAAGAAGCGTTTACAGGACTCACCTCGCAGACACCCAGTAGTGTGTCGCTTGTGATGTTTTGGATACAGACGAGCACCACCTGCTGTGCAGATCGGCAAGAAGTGTCTGGTTCTTGGTGCGACAGATGTTGTCCCTAATTACCCGTACGACTCCTCATTAAGTACCTACTCACCTGCTCCTCCCTTCGGACGCGGTATACTCAGCGCAAGCGAAGACGAACTCTGTGCAGTCGGATTGTGGACACGCAGCTCACTACTTCTTTGCTGATGGAGAGGAAAAATCCTTGCTTTTTGGCAGCTCCCCAATAAACGCCATTCCGCAGTTGTCCGCAATCCAAAATACGGACAATTTTTCTCCAATTTCATTTGCAGTGTCTTTCTTAATCCACCTCAGAGCTGGGGTGTTCCTGTTGTGAAGAGTTGAGCCCCGCCTTTTCCACACTTAGAACCAATATATTCTCTGGTCATCGGAATGTTGTACTTGGAAAATATCGATAGTCTTAATGAGTTCGACGTCTTGCTGCGCCCTCCTTCTCGCGATGCCGGTTTCCTACTATTAATGTTAATAAAAAATAAAAAGCAAAGAAAGGAGAAATAAATATACCAAATCTGTTCATTGTACTTCTACTCCACGTTCCGTAGGATTTCCTTGGTTACTGGAGAGCGGGAAAAGGACAGGGTGGCCGGGCCAGGGGTTGCGGCGACTCCTGCCCGCTTTGTTCCTACCCCTTTCCTTTTGGCGCTGGGAAGGTTCCTACATAGAAAACTCCCTCGGTCCCGGATTCGAAACCTGCCACCACTTAAAGTTTTATTATTACCCAGAATTGTGCCAACGGCCTTGTCAAATAGGGCGGAGGAGCGGACAGAGGTTCAGGGCACTCTCTTGTCCTTGGCGTGGGAAACGGCCCCTAAAGGCGGTAGAATCAGCAATGATCAACGGCATGAGAATGTAGAAGGCAACGGATGCCACTGCATTAAAAACACATAACGTGTATCAACAGGTCATGTGTCCTGCGATAGAAAAAGTGCCATGAAGATCTCTCCATTGGCAATAGATTCCGGAATAGCCACCCTTTTGAAAATCCGAGAGGGGACTGGCAAACAGCAGATGACCTCGAGAAAAATACTGAGTAACCATAGAAACGATAACATTCTACTAGACAGGGCGTGGAATGCCTGAAGATTGAAAGTGGAAGGGAAGCTAGAATATCTGAAAAGGGAAATTCAAAGGCCCAACCTAGATATAGTTGGGGTCTGGGAAGTGAAATGGAAAGAAGACAAGGATTTCTGGTCAGAAGAGTATAGGGTAATATCAAAAGCAGCAGATAATGGTATAAAAGGAGTAGGATTGGTTAGGAATAGGAAGATACGCCAGAGATTGTGTTACTGTAACAGTTCAGTGATAGGGTCGTTCTTATCAGAATCGACAGCGAACCAGCAACGACTACGGTGGTTCAGGTGTATATGTCGACGTCGCAAGTTGTAAACTAGATTAAAATCATCAATTCAGCCTCATTTTTCATGAATTTTTATTTTCCATCATACATAAAAAACTTAATATTTCCTTGTATTAGTTATTGCAACTATTCTTGTGTGAAAAATATATAACAGTTTCCTATGCAAGCACTCTACATGTCGCCACTTTTGTGTCTTCTGTATAAATAATTCGATGTTAGGCGCACGCTACTTTTCACCTGCGCTTGCGACATTCAGTTGTCATCTGAAGCTTGCCCAAGAAGCCAAAGGCCAGCTCGTCAAAGAAGTAATGTAATTTATCACAACGTTACGAAATGTTTCCTATTTAATATTATCATCATATTCCGACGGGAAATCCAGTTAATGTCAATATACAATTATACGACACGCAATAGTAAAGGACCACTGAACAAACCGCTATTTTGCAGTTGGTATCACAACGTGAATTACATCTTCTTTCTTCTGAGCATCTGATGAAATTACTTTAGTTTTCAAGATAATTTGTTTACATCTAGAAAGGGCATTGTGTATAAAGATTTCTGATGTTTCCTGGTCAAACGGAGTACTACAGCATAGTTACTTGGAACTTCACTTCTTCGAAAATTCAGTGTTACCTAGCGTACTCGATATTCACCTCTGAACAGAAACCATAATCTGCATTCTCTACATCCACGTTGACTAAAATTGTTTTCTTTTCTATTCATGTCAATCATGCCGGCCGGTGTGGCCGTGCGGTTAAAGGCGCTTCAGTCTGGAACCGCGTGACCGCTACGGTCGCAGGTTCGAATCCTGCCTCGGGCATGGATGTGTGTGATGTTCTTAGGTTAGTTAGGTTTAATTAGTTCTAAGTTCTAGGCGACTGATGACCTCAGCAGTTGAGTCGCATAGTGCTCAGAGCCATTTTTTGTCGATCATGATTCTGATTAACTAATATACTTTCGTTTAATCATACATTAGATACGAAAATAATTACCAAATTATTTACACTATTGTATAAACTTTAACAAACTTAAGGCTTCTTTAGTTTGGTGGATTATACTGCTATGACTGATTCACCTGGGTATACTACTTTCGTGTTTTTATCTCACTACATCTCACAAGTGCAGAAATTTATGTGAAAACAGCTTGTCAGTAGCTATGAGTAATATTGGCTTCTTTCTTTGAGAATGTTCAGAAACTACAATTTAAAGCATGTACCAGAGATGTATTGGAATGGAGAATGAAGTCTGAAGCTTAAAATATGCGTTTGAAAATGACCCACGGTTGAAACTGGCCAATAGCACGCCCAGTAAAAAGAATACAGCTTACTTGGATCATGGCTTCATTCTTAAAACACGTTGAGGCTGTGGCCCCCACAGAAACAATATTTTCAAAATTAAAAGAAACTGTTCCACTTTATTTTTGTTAGAGACTGATAAATTTCCATAGTTTGTAACACTTCAGCATTAAGGCATAGGTTTGCGGACAGGAAAACCGCTAGTCTCATATAACGAATTAAAATAAAACTACCGTTGCTAAGCTTGCGTAAACGACATCCTTGCTATGGCGAAAGTCATCTGATGACAGTTTTTCTTTATTTAATTCACAATTTACAGTGTTTTGTGGGAAACAAAAAAGGTGCACCTAAATGTTGATCATTATGTCCCAGAATGGGGGAAACTGGATCAAGAAATCAGCATTTCCGTCACCTCTCATGCATCTACACCTACATACAATCTGCATCTACATACATACTCCGCAAGCCATTGTGCGGCGCGTGCCGGAGGGTAAGGTGTACCACTACAACTTATTTTCCTTAACGTTCCACTTGCAAATACAGCGAGAGGCAAACGACGGTCTATATCCCTAGTATGACCCATAATTTCTCTTATCTTCATGGTCTTACGCGAAGTGTACGTTGGCGGCAGTAGAAGCATTAGGCAGTCAGCTTCAAACGCCGTTCTCTATATTTACTCAACACTGATCCTCAAAAAGAACGTCGCCTTCCCTCCAGGGATCCCCATGTGAGTTCCCGAAGGATCTCCGTAAGAAATCCAAGCTAATATAACCTACCGATAACAAATCTAGCAGTCCGCCTCTGAATTGCTTCGATCCCTCCATTAATCCGACCCAGTGGAGACCTCAAACACTCAAGCAGTACTCAAGCGTCCGCCGCACCTGTGTTTTATGCTGTCTCCCTTACAACTGAATTACACTTTACTAAAACTCGACCATTGGCCTTCCCCACCACAGTTCTTAATTCATTTCGTATAGCTTTGCAACGCTACGCCTTGATATTCAGTCAACCTGAATGTGTCACGAAGCACACTGCTAAAGCTGTATTCGAATATTATGAGATTGTTTTTCCTATTCATCTACATTAACTAGCATTTTTCTTCATTTAGAACTAGTTGTCATTTATCAACCAGTTAGAAATGTGTAAGTCATCTTGCATACTCGTAGAGCGACTCAAAGACGACACCTTCGTACATCACAACATTATCAGAAAAAAGCCACAGACTGCTTCTCACCCTGTCCGTCAAATCATTTCTTTTGCAGTACATAGATAATAACAGCGGCACTATGACACATCCCTGGGGACCTCCTGGCGATAGCGTTGTCTCTGATGAACACTCACTGTCGAGAACAACGTACTGGGGTTTCATACTTAAGAAATCTTCGAGCCACTCACATATCTGTAATCCTATTCACTTTGATCGTACCACCGTTAAGAGTCTACGGTGGGGCACCGTGTCAACTGCTTTTCGGAGAAATAGAAATATGGATACTGTTTGTTGTCCTTCATCCATATTTTGCAGAACATCAAGTGAGAAAAGGTTAAGCTGAGTTCCTCACGAGCTAAATAAGGTACCAGTGACGTAGAGTACTCCTTGTAAAACCGAATTGGATTTTCTCATCCGGACCAGAAGACTTACTTGAACACTCTACGCCAGTCGTTTTTATTTCTATGTCCTCCAGACGGGAATCTGCTCTATGGCCAAATGACGCTATGCTTTTATGATCATCTTGCGTGAAAGATCTCTGAAAGGCGAAATTTAAAACTTCAGCTTCCCTTTTCTACCTTCTATAGCCACACCAGCCTGGTCAGACGAGTGGTTAAAAGCCTTCGACTCTTTGTCGATTTTACGCAGGACCCTAATTTTCTCGGACGTAACGAGATCGTCTCGTGAAGTATGACGGTGGTAGTTACTGCATGCTTCGCGCATCGATATTTTTACAGACACACGAATCTCTACTAACTTTTGCCTGTCGTCGGTTGCTTGTTATTTTTGGAACCAGAGTGCTACCATTTTTGCTTCCTCGGTATTTTCCGAGTTTCGGTTTTAAACCACGGTGGGTGCTCTCCGTCTTTTCTCAACTTACTCGGCACACATTTCTCCAATGCGTGGTTCACAATCCATTTAAATTTTGCCCATAATTCCTCTATTTCCATCATTGATCTCCATTCGCTTATATGCTCCTTCTGGTCTTCTTGACTGATTTATTAATTTAGTAACCGTCGACTCTATGATGTTTCGATCACTAATCCTCGTCCCTGTGGTGACAAAGGTGACAGCATCACGCAGTTATGTAGGTACAAAGTCTAAAACATTACCACAGCGTGTCGGCTTTCGAACTAGATGTTCGACACAGTTTTCTAAAACATCTTCAATAGTGCTTCTCGAGACTGCCTGTCCGTACCGCCTGCAATGAGTCCATAGACGTCATAGTCGATATTAAGTAGGTTAAAGTTACCTAAGATTAATAAGCATGCTCTAGGTATTTCCGCGATACTGAACGTAGACTTTCTTTGAATGACTCTAAGCCTATCACGGCGGAATCGGATGGCTGGCAAACACCACAGCAATTAAATTGATATTACCTAGATGTGATATGCGCGATCAGGTAACTTCACAATCACATTCAAAATCGACCTCATTAGAAATAATATTTATTGTGACCGGAATGAACACTCCCTCTACTGTGTCATGTAATCTGTCTTGCCGATAGACATCCATGACTCGCCAAATATTTCGGAGCCCTCTACGTCAGGTTGCAGCCAACTCTATGTGCCGAGAATAAAGCGCACCAAATTTCCTGGAGGTTAGTAAATTTGGGAACTTTGTTACGAACACTACGATAATTTAATGATGAAATTGTGAGAGTCTAAAAGTCTTTATTCTGTACCTGGTCTGGTTTCGCTATGTTCCTGTCGAATGGCGAGTACTCACCACCTTATCTTAAACTACCACCTAGCTTAAAGTACTCCCATGTGCACTCCACAAGTACTCTGCAAGCAGTACTGTTCCCTTTGTGTAAAGCAGCTACCAGCAGGAGACCCACAACTCTCCACCCCACAACGCAGGTCCCGAAATCTGCAGCCACGACTGTCACAGAGCCGACGAAGTCTTTGGCCTAGACCTTCCACTCGGCTGCAAACCAAAGAACTCCATAAACTCTGGGAACAATGCTGCCCTCTGTTCGCATCCCGCGCGGGAGGCTACCCAGCCTTCACCACTGTCGCCAACCGCCCTCATGAACCGACCATCGCCTCAGAACAGGAGATGCAGGTGTCATTGGTGCCGACGTGAGCCAAACTTGCAACCAACTCCACACCGCATTAGCACTATCTCACTCATGAAGAATTACGTTATTGTTTTGCACATCCATTTTTTCGGAGGCAACAATATTTTGTTAAACTTGCACATGCACATGTTTCCGGAAGTTGCATGCTATTAACGTTGTAATCAAATAAACTGTAAGAGACTTCTTTCGAGGTGAATGTATTTGGGTAGTCACAACACAAGCGGGTCAATCTGCCAGTTCAATTACGTAAAATGGATTATTAACATTTTTTTCTCACGTCCCTATTTGCGTTATTGCAGTTATCCTGTTGCTCATTGTATCTAAAATAACTGATATGTTTCCTACTTATTTTTTAAACCATATTTCTGACTAAGCATATAAATCTTAGATTTTCATAGTGAAAATAATCATATGCGAGGTTGTCAGGAAGACCTGAAAAGCTTATAAGGTAGTTGCAGGGTGGATTGTGAAATAACAGATAAGTAATTGTTAAGAAAAAAATCGATAGGTCCAGTCGTTTCTGGGTTAATTAGCATTCAAATTAGCCAATCAGGCCTTTGTCGGCCTCAAGTTAAAGTAGTCCGCCAAAGCCGGTGTCGTCCATCGTGCTTTTCGTGTGGTATCCTAAAACCGAAGAAGAGAGCTATAAACTGGGCGTGGAACAGCAGTAAAGATCGAAACCAAGTCAAAGATTGAGCAGTCTCGTTGCTATCATCTATGCTATGCGAACAATTGAAAATAATTGTTATGGCGGGCCCCTTCTGTTTAAGCGCGCAACGCCCTGATTAGCTAATTCCAGTGCTAATTAAGTTTGAAACAGCGCGATGTATCGAATTTTTTCTCAACAATTATTTCTGAGCACTATCTACCCTGCAACAACCTTTTAAGCTTTCCAGACTGTTTCTGACCACCCTGCATAGTGTAAATTTAAACATATTCCGGAATGTATGATCTGTTTAAGAGAAAGAAATGAGGAAGATGTTTACCTGAAGTTCAAAGCAGTGGTCTCTTACGACTACCTGCCTGTACGTCCTACGGAGAAACGATCTTGTTACCAGATCAATAATTTGATACACACCCGGCATTATGTAGGACATAAGGTAGGTTATGAAAGAAATAAGTGGCATTTTTATATAAATCACATTAAATGCAATCTATATTTACTGTATACGCATTATCTACATTCTTTAGCATCTTACAACCTCCTAAGCTTTCGTCATCTTAAAGCTTACAAAAAGTTGAAGTATCCACAAAATTGGGTTGATTTGGTGGAAGAGACCAATCATTGAAGTCGTCGGTCTCATCGGATTAGGGAGGGATGGGGAAGGAAGTCGGCCGTGCCTTTTCACAGGAACCATCCCAACATTTTCCTGAAGCGATTTAGGCAAATCACGGAAAACCTAAATCGGGATGGCGGGACGCGGGATTGAACCGTCGTCCTCCCGAATGCGAATACAGTGTGCTAACCCCTGCGCCACCTCTCTCGGTCGAAGTACCCAGAACAGAAGCAGGAAACGAAATAAAAGTTCGCAGGTTGAGAGAGTATGTGAAGGTATTTCAGTGATTACGAAAGCGAGTCAAACTGACAAAGAACTTGGCAATATAAGCCCATTTGCCAGTATGAGGTTGCGCCAGACAAGCTACCTCATAACAGTTATAAGAGTTCCCTGACATTGTGGATACTTGTACTGGGAGGGAATTGACATACAATGTGTTCCTACATATGTTCTATTGTGGCAGATCTGGGAACCTGCTGGCCCCATGAGTATCTCGGTGCCAAGCAGACAGATCTTACAGCTATGTCCAACGTGTGGACGAGCATTGTCCTGCTGAAAAATACTATTCTGCATATGAGAGGTAATGCATGAGAATGCAGGATGTCAGTGCCGCCATTGTTCCTACAGTCACCACTAGACGTGATATGAAGTCCTATGCCATGGCTTCACACACCATGAGTAACTTTGGAATGCCTCTGCAAAACATTGACTGAATGGAACCTCACAACAGGTCACCATCGTAATCGACAACTACAGTCGTCCGGGTTAGTGCAGAATGACGATTCATCGAGGAAGAAGATGAGCGCAATTCATCATCAGTCAATGCTTCCCGGTCACGTACCACTCGAAATGCAGCCTTTAGTGTTGTGATTGTAATGCCAGCTTACGCATGGGATGATAGCTCCCTGGTCCACCTGCGGCTCGTCTCCGACTAAGGGTGGGGCACTTCACACGATGTTGCAAGAAGTGCATTTCTCGGTACCGGATGGCAGGCGCAGATGTGTACGAGACACGATGGGATCGGTGCACGATACGTTGTCAGACATGGTCGAAGAGAGCTTTGGCGGTTAGTGATTCTGTACTCAGATTCCCGTCAGCCCAACGCCAAGGCACTGTAACATTGCGATGCCCTAAAAATCTGTATACTGCACTATTCGACCAGCCGCTCAAATGGACACTGTCAATGAGACTGCATTCAAACTCTGTCAGGAGATGACAAATCTGTCTCATATGACTGCGCGCCGGTTTTGGGTCCTTCACAGTGATCATTTAACTGCCGACTCCGTTCACCTCTTTTACATAGGCTGCTACACCAGGTAGCAGTATTACATAGGAATAACACTAATTCACTCAGGTGACCATCTTACATCACAGAGAACCGCAGCTCTAATCATTTACATTCCCGCCAATATGGTGTAGATAAGACAAGTTTCGACGACATCCGACCGTGTCTTCTAGGTTCTTCACATTTTGCCAGGTAGAGTACACCGAGGCAACAAAAGTTATCGGCTAATGATAAGCAAATATACAGGTGGCAGTGGTATCAGCTACAAAACAGTGCACTAGGAGGGCACTATCATTCGTACTCAGAGGATTCAGTGAAAAGGTTGTCAAAGTGATTTTGGGCGCGCGATGACAATTAACAGACCTTGAACTCTTAGTTGGAGCCAGCTGAATAGGACAAACCACTTCTGAAATCGTTAAGGACTTTAATATTCCTAGATCCACAGTGTAAAGTGTGTGCCGAAAATACCGTATTTCGGGCATTACCTGGCGCCATGCGCCACGCAGTGGCCGATGGCCTTCGCTTAACGACCACGAGAAGTGGCGTTTGCGTATTGTTGTCAGTGCTAATAGACAAGCAAAACTGTCTGCATTAACTGTTAGGAGAGTGCGGATAAATTTGGCGTAAATGGGCTCTGGCAGCAGACGACCGACGCGAGTGTCTTTTCTAACAGCATAACAACGGATGCAGCACGTCTCCTGCGCTCGTGACCATATTCATTGGACAGCAGATGACTTTGAAACGGTAGTTGGAGGTCAGAGCTGATCGTATGATTCGAGTGTGATGCAGTCCCCTCGAAGCCATGCACCCAAGTAGTCAACGAGGCACTGTGGAAGCTGGTGGTGGCTCCGTAATAGGTGGGGAGGGCTGTGTTTACGTGGAATGGATTGGGTCCTCTGGTACTTTTTTTGTTTTTGTTTTTTCTTTTTGGTCATCAGTCTACTGACTGGTTTGATACGGCCCGCCACGAATTCCTTTCCTGTGCTAACCTCTTCATCTCAGAGTAGCACTTGCAACCTACGTCCTCAATTATTTGCTTGAAGCATTCCAATCTCTGTCTTCCTCTACAGTTTTTGCCCTCTATAGCTCCCTCTAGTACCATGGGAGTCATTCCCTCATGTCTTAGCAGATGTCCTATCATCCTGTCCCTTCTCCTTATCAGTGTTTTCCACATATTCCTTTCCTCTCCGATTCTGCATAGAACCTCCTCATTCCTTACCTTATCAGTCCACCTAATTTTCAACATTCGTCTACAGCACCACATCTCAAATGCTTCGATACTCTTCTGTTCCGGTTTTCCCACAGTCCATGTTTCACTACCATACAATGCTGTACTCCAGACGTACATCCTCAGAAATTTCTTCCTCAAATTAAGGCCGGTATTTGATATTAGTAGACTTCTCTGGGCCAGAAATGCCTTTTTTGCCATAGCGAGACTGCTTTTGATGTCCTCCTTGCTCCGTCCGTCATTGGTTATTTTACTGCCTAGGTAGCAGAATTCCTTAACTTCATTGACTTCGTGACCATCAATCCTGATGTTAAGTTTCTCGCTGTTCTCATTTCTACTACTTCTCATTACCTTCATCTTTCTCCGATTTACTCTCAAACCATACTGTGTACTCATTAGACTGTTCATTCCGTTCAGCAGATCATTTAATTCTTCACTTTCACTCAGGATAGCAATGTCATCAGCGAATCGTATCATTGATATCCTTTCACCTTGTATTTTAATTCCACTCCTGAACCTTTCTTTTATTTCCGTCATTGCTTCCTCGATGTACAGATTGAAGAGTAGGGGCGAAAGGCTACAGCCTTGTCTTACATCCTTCTTAATACGAGCACTTCGTTCTTGATCGTCCACTCTTATTATTCCCTCTTGCTTGTTGTACATATTGTATATGACCCGTCTCTCCCTATAGCTTACCCCTACTTTTTTCAGAATCTCGAACAGCTTGCACCATTTTACATTGTCGAACGCTTTTTCCAGGTCGACAAATAATATGAAAGTGTCTTGATTTTTCTTTAGCCTTGCTTCCATTATTAGCCGTAATGTCAGAATTGCCTCTCTCGTCCCTTTACTTTTCCTAAAGCCAAACTGATCGTCACCTAGCGCATTCTCAATTTTCTTTTCCATTCTTCTGTATATTATTCTTGTAAGCAGCTTCGATGCATGAGCTGTTAAGCTGATTGTGCTATAATTCTCGCACTTGTCAGCTCTTGCCGTCTTCGGAATTGTGTGGATGATGCTTTTCCGAAAGTCAGATGGTATGTCGCCAGACTCATATATTCTACAAGCAACGTGAATAGTCGGTTGGTTTGGGGAAGGAGACCAGACAGCGTGGTCATCGGTCTCATCGGATTACGGAAGGATGGGGAAGGAAGTCGGCCGTGCCCTTTCAGAGGAACCATCCCGGCATTTGCCTGGAGTGATTTAGGGAAATCACCGTGAATAGTCGTTTTGTTGCCACTTCCCCCAATGATTTTAGAAATTCTGATGGAATGTTATCTATCCCTTCTGCCTTATTTGACCGTAAGTCCTCCAAAGCTCTTTTAAATTCCGACTCAAATACTGGATCACCTATCTCTTCTAAATCGACTCCTGTTTCTTCTTCTATCACATCAGACAAATCTTCACCCTCATAGAGGCTTTCAATGTATTCTTTCCACCTATCTGCTCTCTACTCTGCATTTAACAGTGGAATTCCAGTTGCACTCTTAATGTTACCACCGTTGCTTTTAATGTCACCAAACGTTGTTTTGACTATCCTGTATGCCGAGTCTGTCCTTTCGACAATCATATTTTTTTCGATGTCTTCACATTTTTACTGCAGCCATTTCGTCTTAGCTTCCCTGCACTTCCTATTTATTTCATTCCTCAGCGACTTGTATTTCTGTATTCCTGAATTTCCCGGAACATGTTTGTACTTCCTCCTTTCATCAATCAACTGAAGTATTTCTTCTGTTACCCATGGTTTCTTCGCAGCTACCTTCCTTGTACCTATGTTTTCCTTCCCAACTTCTGTGATGGCCCTTTTTAGAGATGTCCATTCCTCTTCAACTGTACTGCCTACTGCGCTATTCCTTATTGCTATATCTATAGCGTTAGAGAACTTCAAACGTATCTCGTCATTCCTTAGTACTTCCGTATCCCACTTCTTTGCGTATTGATTCTTCCTGACTAATGTCTTGAACTTCAGCCTACTCTTCATCACTACTATATTCTGATCTGAGTCTATATCTGATCCTGGGTACGCCTTACAATCCAGTATCTGATTTCGGAATCTCTGTCTGACCATGATGTAATCTAACTGAAATCTTCCCGTATCTCCCGGCCTTTTCCAAGTATACCTCCTCCTCTTGTGATTCTTGAACAGGGTATTCGCTATTACTAGCTGAAACTTATTACAGAACTCAATTAGTCTTTCTCCTCTTTCATTCCTCGTCCCAAGCCCATATTTTCATGTAACCTTTTCTTCTACTCCTTCCCCTACAACTGCATTCCAGTCTCCCATGACTATTAGATTTTCGTCCCCCTTTACATACTGCATTACCCTTTCAATATCCTCATACACTTTCTCTATCTGTTCATCTTCAGCTTGCGATGTCGGCATGTATACCTGAACTATCGTTGTCGGTGTTGGTCTGCTGTCGATTCTGATTAGAACAACCCGGTCACTGAATTGTTCACAGTAACACACCCTCTGCCCTACCTTCCCATTCATAACGAATCCTACACCTGTTATACCATTTTCTGCTGCTGTTGGTATTACCCGATACTCATCTGACCAGAAATCCTAGTCTTCCTTCCACTTCACTTCGCTGACCCCTACTATATCTAGATTGAGCCTTTGCAATTCCCTTTTCAGATTTTCTAGTTTCCCTATCACGTTCAAGCTTCTGACATTCCACGCCCCGACTCGTAGAACGTTATCCTTTCGTTGATTATTCAATCTTTTTCTCATGGTAACCTCCCCCTTGGCAGTCCCCTCCCGGAGATCCGAATGGGGGACTATTCCGGAATCTTTTGCCAATGGAGAGATCACCATGACACTTCTTTAATTACAGGTGACATGTCCTGTGGATACACGTTACGTGTCTTTAATGCAGTCGTCTCCATTGCCTTCTGCATCCTCATGCCGTTGATCATTGCTGATTCTTCCGCCTTTAGGGGCAATTTCCCACCCCTAGGACAAGAGAGTGCCCTGAACTTCTATCCGCTCCTCCGCCCTCTTTGACAAGGCCGTTGGCAGAATGAGGCTGACTTCTTATTCATTGAGTTCTCGGCCGCCAATGTTCTGGTCCTACTGAACGGATTACTGATTGAAACTGGTTATGTTCGGCTACTTGGAGACTATTTGCAGCCATTCAAGGACTTCGCGTAGCCAAATAATGATGAAATTTTTAAGGGTGAAAATGCACCATGTCACCAGGCCACAACTGTTCGCGATTGGATGAAGAACATTATGGACAGTTCGAACGAATGATTTGGCCACCCAGATTGCCCGACGCCAATATCGTCGAACATTTATGGAACATAATCGAGATATCAGTTTGGGCACCGGCAAGACTTTCACAATTATTGCCGGATATAGAGGCAGCATGGCTTCCGACGACTTGCTGCGTCCATGTCACGACGAGTTTCTGCACTACGTCTGTCGAAAGGAAATCCGACACGCTATTAGGAGGTATCCAATGACTTTTGTCACCTTAAAGTATACTCTCCGTGGGAACGGTATGTTAAGAGAGAAGTTCGGGCTTAAAAAATGACAGCAGTGATATAGTTTTAACTTCAGGACAGGGGAGTTTATTTCTAAATATCAAACCGTTGTATGATCCATAGTGCGGATATGATTTCTCTGTGCTTGTGTTCAATAGAAACTTAAGATTGCTGAAATTTTGTTGCTTGCTACACATTATCCTCAAATTAAAATGGTATATTCCTGCACATGTAATACTTTGCGCTTGCGTATCAACATATATTTGCCCGCAAATGCCACCAGTTGTGAGAGAGGCTGCTCCCTTGGCACATCGCCTGGAAGGGCTAATAGTGGAACTTGTCAGCCGTCAAGGAGCGCCGAGAGGTGACGTGCAGCCCAGTAAATCAATCTCTGGGATCTGCTGCAACCGGTGTCCCGGGAGTGAGCGTCGTCAGCAAAGTGGGCGGCCTGCCTGCGCTTCCGGAAACTCACAAAAAGCGAGGTCGTGGTGCCACGGGGTTACGTCATCGCCAGAAACAAACACCCCTGACGAGGACGCTAAATGGAAGTTCACTGGAGCGCTCGCTAACAGAAAAAGTCAGTAGGGCTTCAGACAAGCGAAATGATTCAATCACCTCTACTGAACATAGCCATAATACACCGCCTTTTATAGTTATTTTTCGCTTGTATTTGTTGTACATACAAGAATTCTTCTTGGATAGCTCATCATTAACCGTGAATAATTAAGAGCTCGTAAAATTTACGATGTCAGGTGGCATCTCTTCTCGGTTTCCGCCGATCTCGACGCATGAACGACACGTGCTCTTGAGTAACTTCATGGCAAACACGGTTGTTAACAATGTATGAATTACTTACTTCTTGACTCCAGCGGTCTGTTGCCCCTGGTGCTCTTGTTGTAAATATTACGAATGTTTAGTAATGGTGTGCCTGTTTTGTATTAGTTGGCATACTTGCTTTACTGCTGAGATTTTATCCTGTGCGGCATCTTAAGTGAAACATCAAGCAGTCAGATATAGAAGAGTGTTAGTCTACGTTATATACATCACAAGAAGCGTCAGTGCCAATCTTCTTTTTTGATACTGAAATTAGAACAATATGGATGGTGCTGAGTTTGATTCTGACAGTAACATACTGGGTGATTTGTCTGAAGAAGCTGGTAAAGAAACAGACAATGCTGAATTTAGAGAAGACAAAGACAAGCTAAAGGGAGAAAAGCGTGCTCATTTTGGTTTTTGAAGAAATAAAGGATGACACATTTTGTAGCTGATCAAGAGCAATTTGCGCAGAACACCAAGCTAGGTTTGGCTTGGTTTGTAATAGTAGTACGTTAAGCATAAGGTTCTCTACTCATTTCGCGTGTAAAGTACTCTTGACGTTGTAATAATTCGTAACTTATGCATGACAGTTATAACCTTTTCCAGTAACATTTTGAGCAGAAAATTGTTATTATAGGGTATAAAACAGAACATTTTTTACTTATTTTGTATGTGGCAGTCCACTGGAAATCTAATAATTGTAATTAACAAGTTCATAACCTATAAATTATAATATCCTTTGAATAAAATTTGGAACAGTAATGTTTATGATGGTGAGCAGGAATGTAACATTCCCACAATTTGTATTAGAAGAATTCAGTACGCTACATAAAAATAGAATATGCCTCAGATTCTTTCCACAGTTTACGTATTAACTTCTAACATTTGGCATTTCTCGCCACGTTTGTACTAAACTGAGTGTTACATCTTCTACGCAACAGCAGAAAAAGGATAAGTGGTCAGGTTGTGGTCGATTTGTATGAAGCCATTTGTAAGTGTAACAGGTGCACATAGTTTCATAATAATTATCTGATTTCTTTCGAGGTTTTCGGTCCTACAAATTCGTATCTACAAGTTTCAAGGAACCCCGATATAACTGTACCATGCCACTAGATTTTGGAAGGACTAGATTGCTTCCAGTTGACAAATTTGTCTTATGAACTTCATATTAGCAACTGTATTAGCAATGTTGTGCAAGACGTATGACACAGTCGAAATTCCTTCGAATCTGAAGAAGGATGTAGTAATTCCAATTTATCAAAGACGACAAGCGCTGACAGGTACGAATATTACAGAACTATCACTATAATAACTCATAGTTGCAAAATATTAACACGAATTCATTACAAGCGAATGAAAAAACTGGTTGAAGCAATTCTCGTAAAAGATCAGAAAAAATGTAGGAATACGCTAGGCAATAATGACCCTACGACTTCTTTCAGAAAGGTTAAGGAAAGGCACATCCGCGTTTATAGCATTTGTAGACCTAGAGAAATCTTTTGACAATGATGACTGGAATACCCTCTTCGAAACGTGAGCTAAATGCTAGTCAAAACTTATACAGAATACAGACGGCAGTAATAAAAGTCAAGTGGCATAAAAGGGAAACGGTCGTTGAGAAGGATTGGGACAGGGCTGTAGGCTATCCCCGGTGTTACTCGATCTGTACAATGAGCGAGCAGTAAAAGAAATCAACGAAAAATTTGGAGCACGAATTAAAGTTCAAAGAGAAGAAAAAAGAACTTTGATGTTCGTTGGTGACACTGTAATTCTGTCAGAGACAGCAAAGGTCTTGGAAGAGCAGTTGAACGAAATTGACACTGTCCTGAAAAGAGGGTAAAAGATGAGCATCAATAAAACGAAACAAGGCTACTGGAGTGAAATGTAAATAAATCAAGCTTTGTTGAGAAAGTAGAGAGGAAAAATAATTGATGATGGACGAATCAGAGAGGATTTAAAATTCAGATTGGCGATGGAAAGAAAAAGTTTCTGAAGATGAGAAATTTGTTATTATCGAATACAGATGTAAGTGTCAGGAAGCATTTTCTGAAAATTTTTATATGGAGTAAACCATGTATGGAAGTAAAACATGGACGATAAACAATTTAGACAAGTAGAGAACATAAGCTTTTGAAATGTGGTGCTACAGAAAAATGCTGAAGATTAGACGATGAGGTACTGAACAGAACTGGGGAGAAAAGAAATTTATGCACAACCTGACTATAAAAAGGGATCGGTTGATAGGACACAGTCTGAGACATGATGGGATTACCAATATGGTACTGGAGAGAAGTGTGTGCGGAGAAGTAGTGAATGCGGACCAAGAGATGAATGCAATAACCAGATTCAGAATGATATAAGTCGCAGTAGTCAACCACAGGTGAAGGGGCTTGCACAGGATAGAGTTGCATGGAAAGCTAGATCGAACTTGGGAGTGGAGACATAACAACGACAACTTCTATGATTTGGGATGAATAGGATTTTGTATTAATCCAGTGTATAACTAAAACATACGGTTCAAATAGCAGGACACATTCCTCACACGTAGACGAAGGAATTATATTATATGAAAATTGGTCTGGACACGTTTTGTTTCCATGTTAAACTCATTTTTTGCTACTAGTTTAACGAGATCAGATAGTAAATTTTCACAATCGGCAAATATGGGTAGACGTCAATCCTCACACAACTACTGAAGCAAGCCATCAAGAAAGGTTTTCTATCAGTGTTTGGTCCGGCATTATTGGTGACTGTGTGGTAGGGTCTCGCTTTCTTCCACCGAAGGGACAAAGGACAAAGCTATCACAATATCGTAGAGAAAGTTCTACCGGAACTGTTAGCAGATGTGCCTTTCGCTGTGCGACAAAACCTGTACTTCATGATGCACGACGGAGCACCTCCTCGTTTTAGTCTTAATTTCCGTCGGCTTCCAAATAACAGATTCAGTGACGTATAGACAGTTAGAGATGGACAAATTGCCTGGCCTCCACTATCTCCGGACCTTAACCTACTGAACTTTTGTTTGTGGGGACATTTGAAAGCTCTGGTACTTTAACTCCAGTGCAAGATTTTCAAAGTCTTCGTGCCTGCATTATGGAAGGTTGCAATACCAAACGTCATACTCCAGCGCACCCGCAATCCACTACGACGGAAGGTTGATGTAAGTACCAACGCCCACGTGGGGCATATTGAACATCTCTCCTGAGAAAGAGTTGGATGTGCTATGCTGGTCCATTCTGTTTGTATATGTCTCTTATTATTAATGAGTTGGAGAAAATTCCTGACCCATGTTCACATAATTTCTTCGTCTACGTTTGAGGAGTGTGTCCTGCAATTTTGCCTTATATTTTTGTTACACTCTGTGTTTCAGGACAAATTGTTCACTAGAGATCGACATTATAGTTTTGAGAACAAGACTGGGATTGTTTCATGTATTCGAAATTATCTGAATACATCAAAGAAGGTTACATGTCATCATAATATGTAATATAGGTTTGTATGGTTTAAACTGTAGTTTAATCGTGCTGCCTCCATATTACTGTCAAGAGTTGTGTATTATAGTTTGACGTTACGTAGAAATAAGATGTTCCAACATCTGAAAATGGATGTAGGATATATCATAGGCCTCATCGCTTATCGTTTAGGAGTTATAGGTATGTGAAACATCGAAACTGTAGCACAGCGAGGAAATAGTACAAAGGATACTGAATGGTATTGTAGTGTACATCGTTGAGTAATTATGTTGCGCGAACGCCTTTTCAATGCAGCACTGCGTTAGAATCGACGCATACAAGCCTCTAAGTGCTGCTCTTCATATATAAACCATTGAACAAATGTTTTGGATGGGATTGGACGCCATGAAAAATTAAATTTCATCCAAAACCTGTCAGATATTCCCCGGCAGTGAAATGTACGTTAATCAAACGAATGGACAGCAGTTTTTCTCTCTGACAAACATTGACAAATATTTTACTGCAGTCATCGGTTAATCCCTGAAACAGGTCATCCGAAAGCTCAGTGCATTATTTATGCACCGAGAAATCTGTTCATTACCTCGAAATCTAAAGTTACAAGGTAGAAAGCATTGCATAACTTAATGAGGTGACGCCGCTTGGCATCACAGTAAACGTAAAAACGGCTAGGACGTAACGTTTTTGTAACTTCGCTACTATTAAAAGGGTGAACTTCCATTACGATGCTCCTAAGGTGGTTCCAACAAAATGTTTTCAAACAAAGGAAACTACGCTGCTTAAGACAGTTGATCCGAAAACTGCTCTTGTCAGAGCACCGTACATTTAGCGAAAGTTTCATCGACGTTAAATTAGATTTTAATTTCTCTGAAATAGTCAGTGGAGAGCATGGAATTACATGCAACTGGTTTCTGATAGCCATAAATTTAGCCTTTCCGCCTGATGGATTTCATAGTAGGAGCACTCATGAATACTGTCACATTCATTAACGAACGGTAAATCAAAGGAAGCATCAAGTTCCTCAGTCTGACAGGAACCAAAGACGTGCTTGCTACATGATCCTTCGTTAGCTAATATTCTGTGCTAGAACGACCCATACCGAAGACAATACCTCTGTTTCTATTGTTTTCAGACTGTCCAAAACACACCAAGCAAATAATGAATACAGTTCAAAATTCACGGTGTTATTAACAATGCTGTGATTGTTTTGGTACCAGCAGAAGCAGCTTTGTTCAATGACGAACCCTTGTATGCACTGCCGCCCTCAGACGAACGATTGAAAAGCTGGGTGAGTGATGTGGAACGATATTTACCATCATGTATTGTTGATAAAGTGCGAATATCTTTGTCGTTGTGTTAGAGGTATACTGCACCTGCTCATATGAAAGAGACCACTGCGTCGGTTTAGGCAGAGGAGCTGCTCCGCGCAGTCCAGCGCCGCCGCCTTGAATGGTAGGAGCGCTTGATATTAGCGAGAGGGGCGTGCAGCTAGCAACAAGTGTTTAGAGCCTATCAGCAACTCGTGCCGACTACGCTCTAATTGTCAGCCTCCTACTGTAATTGCGGCGCGTGACCAACGGACCGGCTTCGCCGCGCTATTTCAAACTGTTGCGTGCTCTGAGCGGAGTCTGATCTGTTGCTGCAGTCAACAAGTGGCCTCCCCCATAGAAAATTTCCAATAACGCTTCCAGCATTACCTGTGGATTATACCTGAGCCATTCCTCATTGACTGACGAACTCGTCTTGGCTGCTTAGGCTTCCATGTAAATAAAGTTAGAGATTGCCTACTCAAATACGCGTTTGGCTAAAATATTAGACAAGAATATAATTATGTAACGAAAGGTATGCCACAAGGAACGGTGATAATATCCTCAGATAGTCGCAGGAGGATTGTATGGAAATGTCGCCAGTGGGTTTCGTTTATGGGTAGTCCTCAGTGCGCTCTATTGTAGTTTGCAGAGATAGGATCGTTGACAGGTAAATGCAACCCATGTGTTGTTGTGGTTTTTAGTCAGAAGACTGGTTTGATCCAGCTCTCCATACTATTCAATCCTCTGCGAAGCTTTTTATCTCCGAATAACTTGTCTCAGAATGTGTACTATCTACCTGACTAGGTTGTGCCACAAATTCCTTTTCTTCTCAGTTCTGGTCAGAACCTTCTTATTAATTACGCGATTTACGCATCATATCTTATGCATTTTGTAGAACCACGTTTGAAAAGCTTTTATTCTCTACTCATCTATTTATCGTCATGTTACGCTTCGAGACATGGCTACACTCCATATAAGTACCTTCAGAAATTACTTTCTAATATTTAAATCCATACTCAGTTTAAACAAATTTCTCTTCTTCAGTGACGCCTTTATTTCCATATACAGGGTGTATCGGATATAACTGCAGATACTTTTATATCGGTATTTTAATTTGTACACACATCAGGGTGTTGGCTGGCTTTTCCCTATTTGAAGCAGTTTTTCTGCAAACACGTCATATAATTTACTACCTGATGTTTTCTTCACAGTCGTAAGTGCACCGGAAACACTCTTCTGAGTTTAAACACTTCCGCTGGCCACCAAACTACCAAGACATAAACATTATTGAGCATATCTGGAGATGCCTTACAGACCTTCTGTTCAGAAGAGATCTCCACCTCTTCTTACTCTTACGGATTTATGGACAGTCCTGCTGGATTCATGGTGTCAGTTCCCCCATCAGTACCTCAGACATTCCAAGCCGTGTGGCGGCAATTCTGAGTGCTCGCTTTGGCCCTACACGACATTAGGCAGGTGTACCAGATTTTTTGGCACTTCATGGTGGGAAAATTGTATTACTACCTAAACATCCTGGTCGTAATACCGATGAGAATCTTTGTCCTCTCACGGTACTGAATTCTGATTACAAGACACCGACGAGGACGGTAAATCGCAGGATGTCTGCCCTGTTGGCAGCTGTTGTCGTTGACTACCAGAGCCGTCTCTCTGGTCGCTCCAGTATTGCCCTTATGGCCGAATACCGTGATGTGGTTTCAATTGCTGTCGATACTTTTGTCCATTGTGCCCCTGCCTCTTTAGATTTTAATAAAGCTTTAGATTGTGTAAATTATGACTTTCTGTTTGGGATTTTGGAGAAACCTTTCTTCACGATAAATTTCACGATTCTACGCAAGGAGACACTAGTAAGTTCTGTGAGTTTGCCAGTATCTTTTGACTGCATTGCCTTAGAAGCTTTCCTTTTGTACGTCGCAAAGGGTCCGTAGCCGTTAATATGGGACATCAGTTTAAAGTTGATTCGTCAAACCGTACCTGAGAAGAAGGCCTCTTAATAGACAGACACACAGACAGTCTGGTAACAAATGAAAACAATTTTTTTCGTGTAATATAATTAAAAACTAATAACTTTCGGATTATTTCATTTTGTTGTTGCGTTAAACCTTAATTCTTGACAAATTTCGTGATTCTAGGTCAACGAGAAGGAACTTGTACATTTTGATGTGACATAAATGGGCATATCTTTTGACTCAATTCATTTAGAGGTTTCACTTTTTTACATAGCCAAGACCTTAATATCTTACATGAACTTTATACCTCTACAAGTTCTTTAGATAATCGTTTTGAGAAGTTAGATGGGCTGTCACACACACAGACGGACTGACAAAGTGATTCTATACGGATTGCATTTTTACCAGCAGAGGTACGCAACCCCTCAGTAAAATCTTCATACACTATCTCTGCATATATTGCTTGCGGCGTTGGCATGTATACCTTAAATACAGTTTTCGGTGTCGGTTTCCTGTAGAATATTCTGAAAACAACCCTATCACTGAGCTATCCTCAGTAACACATTTTTAATACGTTGGCGCATTCTATGTTCTTACATCTTTGCCTACTGGCGTGATACGTCTCTGTCTAGTCGCCGTGCGACGTTTCGGTCGGCAGTTAGTTGACTTTTTGGTTGTTTTCCTTGAGCAGCTTATCGTGCACGTGGGCAGTTAGTCATTCGCAGTCAGGACGAGAGAGAAATAGTGGCACATGTGACGTACGGTGGGGTGTCACGGAGCTTCCGGGCGCATGATTGTCTAAGCGGCCGGTTGCCGCTAGAGTTGTGTTCGTTGACAATACTTGCGCATTAGCACTGCGTTAATGAGACATAGTATCTGATGTGGGCGTTGGAGTGACGTTTATTTTCTGGCACTGTATGTTCTGCCTTTGGTGGTTAAGGTACTTGTTACTGGATTGATGCATGTGCTCCCACTTCGAAGTTGTCCCCGCTACGCTGGATTGCACTCTGTTTGAAGAATCGAATTTACTCTTTGGTGTTTCTGCCTGAAATTTTTTGAGTGCCACATTCGTATGTTTTAAAATTTCCTTTATTTACGATTTGTTCGCCCGTTCGGTTAGCCGCTCGGTCTAACGCACGGCTTTCCGGTGCGCGAAGGAGCGCCTGGTTCCCAGCACGAATCCGCCCGGCGAACTTGTGTCGAGGTCCGGTGAGCCGGCCAGTCTGTGGATGGTTTTTAGGAGGTTTTCCATCAGCCTCGGCGAATGCGGGCTGGTTCCCCTTATTCCGCCTCAGCTACACTATGTCGGTGATTGCTGCGCAAACAAGTTCTCCACGTACGCGTACACCACCATTACTCTACCACGCAAACATAGGGGTTACACTCGTCTGGTGTGAGATGTTCCCTGGGGGGGGGGGGGGGGGTCCACCGGGGGCCGAACCGCACAATAACCATGGGTTCGGTGTGGAACGGAGGAGGGGTGAAGTGGACTGCTGTAGTCGTCGTGGGGTTGTGGACCACTGCGGCTGCGGCGGGGACGGAGCCTCTTCGTCGTTTCTAGGTCCCCGGTTAACATACACACAACTTGTTCAGTGTTTGCTTATTTGTCAGCTGCGCCTCAAATTAATTTCTATATGTTCTAGGCCGCCACTTGTGTTAGTGACCACTGATGTCGAAATTGAGTCTCATTTGTATTGGAAGTTGTCGCTTCGCTGAGTGATGTAGCTACTACAAGATTGCCTCGGCGCGGTAAGAAAACGCTAGCGACCCAATGAATCTTCGCTCTTTCGGGTAACTGAGTTTCATAACTTTGTTGGAATTTTGCCGTTACAGGAAATTTAATATTTATTGGTTCAAATATAATTAAGATTGCAGCTGTTTGAGTTTCAGCTCTCAAGACTTGCCTGTAGACCTCTAATTCATTTAAGTTAATATGTATGATGGCTGAGTAAATACTAATTTAGCCTGTTAAATTTGATTGCAAGACTAACCGGTTAATCGTTTTAGTACTTCTTATTGCGAAATTTTTGTTTTTACACATAAGGTTTGTTTGAGACTTAAGGCAGCGCTCACATTGAGCTTTTTGTCTTGGTCTGAGCATTTTCATATGTTCCATGAATATTGTACTTGATTTATATGTTTACTTGTTTTCTCTCGGCCCTCCGAGCTGTTCGTAACATTTGGAGTTGCTACTCCGGGGTGTTATTTGTTACTCACCGAGCATACTCTGCCCGCATTGGCTGTGTATGTTCGCACGGGCGGAGCGCCGCTTCCCGTCTCACCGTAACCTCCGAGACGTTACCACCTCCTGGCTTGTTACGGTAAGCAGTTGGGAGTAATTTATCAGTAGTGTCCGTTATTCTAAACTATCTTATTCAGACCTGGCCTGCCGTACCTTCCCCTTCCGTGGTTTCCTTCTCTGGAGTTTGGTTTTTAACGTAATAGTTTTAATACTGATGTAATACTCAATTATTAAATATTATTTTACTATTTTTCCACCTCAGTGTCTTGAATATGACCAAGAGCCTTCCCTGATTGAGCAAATATGCTTTCAGAATTATGTAATTCACATTGGCCAGTGTTATAAGAAAGTTATCTTTTAGTTTATTTAAATTGAGCCTATTTCTGTGTTTTCTTGTTGTAAATCTGAATTGAAGAGTTTCCATTTTTTACGTATGTTTGTAGAATGTCCCATGTTTATGGCGGTAAGATGGAATAGGAGAATTCAGAATAAATGTGCTTTTACGAGGCAGTGAATTACAAGCTTTATCTGTGCAATAACATATTGTTAGACTTTTGTGAAGTAATAAATGACTTGTGATAACTGCTCTGCACTTTCCCCTGCCCGTTTACTTGTTCCTGGGGCGTCCACTGACATTTCACATTCTATGTCCTACTTTCCTATTCATAAGGAATCAGACTCCCATTATACCATTTACAGCTGCTATTCGTCTGAAATAAATTTCCTATCTTATTTCCATTTCACTTCACTAGCAATCACTACATCTATATCCAGGCTATGCATTTTCCCTACCAGATTCTTTAGCTTTCCTACAAAGATCAAAATTTTCACGTTCTTGCTCCGACGCATAGAATGTTACGCCGTCGACAGTTGTTCTTTTTCATATGGTCTCTTTAGCCTTGGCAGTCTCCTCTAGGAGATCCAAGTAGGTGAATAACTAAGAATCTTTTGCCAACGAGGAGATCATGATGACAATTTTTCAATTACAGAACAAGGGAGCTACGACGTTTGATTACTAGTCAAAGACCATACCCTTAGACTACTAACAATGAAATAATCGTAGTCAAGTATTAGCTGAAGCTTGTTCATAAATTCAGTACTGTTTAATAATGATACTTTGTATGTTTTAAGTAGTTTAATGATAACATTCATAGTTTCGTGTTGGGGTAAGTAGGACAATAATTTAGTAACGTTACGTTAGAGTTGTTACTAGCATTTAAAACAACATATTTTGATTATGAATTCTGGCGAATAGTTTCACTTTTGTGCTGCCTCCTTCACTCGATTATTTAGTTTCAGATCACAGCAAACATAAAAGGTAAGCTTGTCACATTTTTTCTATTTAAACGCTTTATTTCATATCATTCTTTATCTCTATGAGAAAAGGGACCACCTTATTTTGAGAATGTAACTTAACTCTGACACAGGACTTGAGGATTGTATGAAATATTATCCTACTGCAAATACAGCCTGAATTCGTATGTCGAAATTGGTAAAATACCTAAGGAAATAACAGACCCGAGAGGTTTTCGGAGGTACTTAATTACTCAGAGCGGTGTCAGATTTACACAGGGAACCAAACAGCAGAGTCTAATCCCCGAGCGAAAAGCGCCGCCCCATTAAAAACATTTTTCGTAGAAACTCTGCGAGACGGATAATTCAGCGCAATTAAAATTTGGACAAACAAGTATTAAGTTACTAAACGTAATGCGCACGACGAAAGAGCGTGGATGTCGGTGGCACGTCTTCAGATGCACCGCGGGAAGCTGAATTACAGGGGCACGGTTTGCCTCAGCTGCGGGTTGCGGGCAAAAGGCGCCCGCGGCCGGGTGGCGCCTAATTTAGCGACGTCTCGTCTCCTCGAGCAGCTCGGCTCAGCGTCACTTCTCGGCGTCGCCGTGGCGCCTTCACGGCTGGCAGCGTCACTCAAGCCCTTGCGGCGAGGCTTCCTGTGAGCAGGCAGGCGGTCCTGTTCCACGTCGGCTGCAGCTCGTTGCAGAGTAAAACGCAAGGAAAACGAGTTATCATACCAACTGCTCTATCTCCATTTTCATTTCTGTAGCACAACTGCCCTCGTTTCAGAATCATTGCAGGTCTCTCTGTAACTGGCTGGATCAGTCCAAAGGTCAGGAAGGTAAGGGAACACTACTTTTATCAAGTACAGTACAGACGCTGAGGTGTTAAAACCAAAAACGAAAATTCATTTTGTAAGTATCCAACTGATTAAAATGTTCCAGGGCTTCCTGCCACATCATTTTCTTAAAATGCCACAAGCCTCCAGTCAAGCACTCCTTAGCCCTTATCAAGTGGATTACCTGCTCATGAGCTCCAGGTACGCACTTACCTACTCTAGCTGCCGGCTGTGGGATCACTGTGAATGACTGCTGATGGGGTCCAGGTACACGATAACATACTCTAGCTGCCGGCTGTTGGACCACTGGTACTACAATTATTTCTGTATATGGGCACACATGCGGACACTACATTCGATGTGCCCGCTTCTGCCTGTCAATCAATGGCTCCCACGGTATGTAGAGTTGTAGACCACCGTTTCAATTAATGGTTTTGTAGGTGGTTTTTGAAGTTCGCTCGGGAGTTTGTAAAACTCTCAGAGACAGCGAACCGCTTGGAAGTGCAGTTGAAAGGGATAGACAGTGCCTTGAATAGAGGACACAAGGTAAGAGTGAATGGAAGCAAAACAATGGTAATCGAATTTCAGGCGCTGCTGGAGGAAATAGATTAGGGAATGAGACATTAAAAGTGTTAATAATTTTTACCAACATTGTAAGGAGGTAACAGCAATCAGTTCTTAATGACACATTAGTAAATTTCATTCAAAATCGCAGATCTTGACTGTTTTTAATAATTGACTAAAAGTATTAAATGAGATTTGCCATTTGAGCAGTAAAATAAAGATGGCCGAAGTAGGGAGTATATACAACGTATAATGGGCAATCAAAAAGTTATCGTTCGAAGGCCATGAACATAATCGGTATGCCAATCATGCAAATTCGCCGTGAGTACTGAGGTAATCATCCCACCGACGCACCAGTTTGATGATATCCGTTTGGTAGGACACCGTGACCTGTTGCGCGAAGAAGTCCCTAACCCCCTGCTGCACATCCGACATGAATCTTCGATACAGCAATGTCTTTTTTAAGGGACCTAAGGCATCATAATCAGATCAGGACTATGGGGCCGTTGTTTGAGTGTCTCCCTTTTGAATTTTCGTAACTTTTCTGTTATGACATTTGCGATGTGGAGACGTGTGCGTTGTCATGAAGCAGGAGCACGGAACTTGGAGAAAGGTGGTATTCGGTAGACATGCCGCCCCATACACATTCTGCATTATCTTATGGGTGTATACCGGTGTTTGTCCTTCGGCAGGCAAGAAAAAAATTACAATGCTGTCAGCACTGTTTGGACACATTTGGCACTAAATCGCCATAGTTTACATTTCCGATATATCCCCACGCACGTTGGAAAGATGCGAATACCACACTGTACCTCCATCGCAATCACGCTGCTTTGTTTGCAAACTGCAGCAAGCGCTTTCAAACGGAAACTTTATGAACGCTCGTTATAGAATGCCGATGGAAAGAGAAGAGAAATTTGTTAAGTTCGAAATAAAGAGTTAGGAAGTCTTTTCTGAGGATATTTGTCTGGAGTCGCTACAAGGAAGTCAAACGCGGGCTATATGCAGTTCAGACAAGAATGGAATAGAAGCCTTTGAAATTTTGGCCTCAGAATACCTGGCTTTTACAAAAGTGTTGCCAATATTACGTCTGAATACAGCACGCAGTTTAGAACAACGCAGGGAGGAGGATGACAGATTTTTACCACCTACTGAACAACGTAATAGTCCCCTTTAGCTGAGTATGCTATAGTAAATCTGATCAAATGTGACACCTCTGTAGGGTTTTCACTGACGGTTCCGAAACAGTTTAATGAAAGAAGTAGTTAAGACACGGCGACCTACAGCTGAGTACAGCATGGGATCCAGCGACTGCAAGGTTGAAGACGGCGCATCGAATGTAGAGTCACTGCATGCCCCATAAAGGTTAAGTCCGGCAGCGCAGCTTAAATAAAAACCACGGCAGATAGAGTACTAAAGGGACTCATCACCAGTCATTCCACTTGACGATGACCGAGGATTGCGTACTCGAAAGCTTGAGGCATGTGGACACGGCTGGAAGCCCGTGAACATTTCTTTCCATTTTCATATTGGGGGCAGATTTACCGTTTTTAGCATACTTCTGAATTTATTCAAAGATGGGTTGGGTACAACAACATGCTCATTAGCTTTGAGTCTGCGATTTGGTTATACCTGATAATTAGTGTTTGGTCTGCTACCTGTCTCCATAGCCAATGTGGATGGTGCACGCTTGGGCGATGGACCTCGGTTTGGAGGTACAGTATTTCGATTAGAATCATTTGACAGGCAACGGGAGGAGATTTGCTGGGGTACATTTCATGATCACCAGCCTGTGTTCCAATGTCCTGGATTATGTTCCAAACCCCTTCACAGTGCTTCAGGCGACGATATGTCACATTGTTGACGCTGATCCGTTCATCCATAGCGCTTCAAGTAACGACATGTCACACCATTAACGGTGATTCTTTCGTCGGATGGGGACGTTAAGCTCTGTGGCGTCTGTGGCGCTATTCGAGAGGAGGAGGCTGTGTTCTGGCACCAAGTTTCATCGTTTCCCTTCTTTTTAACCCTAAGAACACAAACACAACACCACACTCTACAAACACTCTTCACACTCATCCAGATACACGTTGACACTTAATGACAGGTCGGAGGAAGGCAATGACAAACCAAGTCTCTTGAGCCTTGCCATGAGCAACGATAAAAGTTTCCGGCATCTGCTCCCCCACGCTCATTTTCTGGACTACTTTGACTTTGACGTCTGACCTGAAAGTAATCTTGCGGTACAGAGAGAGATACTTTCAGGGAAAGCACTAATCTGACTTACAGCTTACCAGCCGAAAGAGGTTGTATCTGCATAGATACTTCCCAAGCCTGGAAAAATGCATGGCATTAGGTATAGCCTAGATTATAATTCTTACTTCACAAATTGGAAAGTGTTTGACACTGTAACTGCTGCGAATTATTGCATCCACTTCTTTGTAATAGCGTACACAGGAATTTCTATGGTATTTGAAGCAGCCTTCAAAGAGGACTTCAACGACATAAAATGGGTGAAATATGATCAAACGGCAACAAGATACCAGCGACAACAGGCACTGTCCCTCCGCCAGGAGAGGAGATCGTACAATTGTCTTCCTTACTGTACAAAATTCAACCAGACACGTGACTTATGAATGGTTCATATCGTAACTACTGCATTAGAAACCCATCAACCTTAGCGCCACTGATGTATCGATCACACAACTTCTTCCTGAAATTATTCAGCTATCCACATTGTACTCTCTACTAGGGAAAGTGGATATGTTTATCGTTAATGGTAAATGTTGCGCAACCGTTAGGGCAGCAGTTCGGTTCTATGCTGAAAAGTATCTTGATCGTAGTGCTCGACCGGCGCTTTGTAGAAGGCACATATAGATGGGCAACAGGCATCATAAACGTAGAAATTAATGTTATGCTCCATATTCACGATGATCTGAATGAGTGGGCTCAATTCATTGCAGGAACCCCTCCCCCCTACCCCCCCCCCCCAAACACACACTAAACAATATATCTCTGACCTTACCAACACCTTCAGAACATGTGGCTTAAACACCTGACTGGACTGTTGGTGCACTTTGCGCTGTGGATCCGTTGCCAAAAGGCAACCTCTCGATTCGTCGGACAACTCTTGAAATTTCCAGTCAGCTACTGTCCAACAGATGTGTTGTTTAGCCCACTAAAGACTTGCAGCCGTATGTATCACTGTAATGGGCGCTTGTAAAGTACTGTTGCCGATGTTGCCTTTACAATGTTCGAGTGGAAACCGACAGAGAAGGACCACCCTTAAATGACTGCAACAATTTCCGTCGTGTTTGAAGCCGACGGTAGTTAATGATTGTCACACGTCTTGTTCCCCGTCGGTTAAGAAACTTTTACAATTATCAACCTTACGCCGTGTTGTGTGGCTCCAAATGGCACATTGCACTTTGGAAACAAATTGGACGAACTATCGTTGATGTACTAACCAATCCTGTAACTCTATAAACAATCGTTCTGACACGTTTCCATATTTCAAATGGTTCAAATGGCTCTGAGCACTATGGGACTTATCTTCTGAGGTCATCAGTCCCCTAGAACTTAGAACTATTTAAACCTAACTAACCTAAGGACATCACACAAATCCATGCCCGATGCAGGGTTCGAACCTGCGACCGTAGCGGTCGCGCGGTTCCAGACTGTAGCGCCTAGAACCGTTCGGCCATAATCCATGCTTCACTGCGCTGATTCCGTGACACTGCCGCGACATAGGTCAACGGTGTTGTAAGATACCCTCACACTACTACGAAACCACTTTATTATTATTTGTTTTATCCGTCTTATGACATGTATATATTCGACGCTCTACATTTTCGTCAAATTAAGTCGGGTGATGCTGAGGGAATTAGATTAGGAAATGAGACACTTAAAGTAGTAAAGGAGTTTTGCTATTTAGGGAGTAAAATAACCGATGATGGTCGAAGTAGAGAGGATATAAAATGTAGACTGGCAATGGCAAGGAAAGCGTTTCTCAAGAAGAGAAATTTGTTAACATCGAGTATAGATTTAAGTGTCAGGAAGTCATTTCTGAAAGTATTTGTATGGAGTGTAGCCCTGTATGGAAGTGAAACATGGACGATAACTAGTTTGGAGAAGAAGAGAATAGAAGCTTTCGAAATGTGGTGCTACAGAAGAATGCTGAAGATAAGGTGGGTAGATCACGTAACTAATGAGGAGGTATTGAATAGGATTGGGGAGAAGAGAAGTTTGTGGCACAACTTGACTAGAGGAAGGGATCGGTTTGTAGGACATGTTTTGAGGCATCGAGGGATCACAAATTTAGCATTGGAGGGCACCGTGGAGGGTAAAAATCGCAGAGGGAGACCAAGACATGAATACACTAAGCAGATTCAGAAGGATGTAGGTTGCAGTAGGTACTGGGAGATGAAGAAGCTTGCACAGGATAGAGTAGCATGGAGAGCTGCATCAAACCAGTCTCAGGACTGAAGACCACAACAACAACAACATCATTTTCGTCTGTACCGTGCTTCTTCTTTTTTTTTCTTTAATATAACTTCACCCTTTTATAATATCATCCAGCATTCTTCCTTCTCCTCTTATGCCTGCAATTTCTTCTTTCAAGACTTTTTTGCTGCAGTCAGTTTTTTCATAGTACGTCACAACCAAGGTGATTTTCTCATTCTTACTAGATTTATTATCTCCGATATTCTTAGAAGTATTTCTCCATTCGCCACAGTACTATTTCATTTGACTTTTAGTATTTTCTTTTTATAGCTGTTCTTGACTCGCTACTGTTTCTTGTTATTTCTTATCACAGTCAGAATTATTTTGCCTTTCACAGACTTATACCTTCCCAAAAACTCTTTCACCCCCACAAACTCTACTCTTCTTTCGCGTCACACTTCTTGTAATTTGTTTCACAAAACCACACGAAGTACGTAAAAGATTATTTTTTCCATAGTCTACCAAAGATATTTTGAGGGAACGTTCATGTTTGCTGATTCTAGTTTTCTGACCTCTCATATATTTATCCTCATTCGATACTCATTTATTACTTTTACTACCATTATTTCAATCACTTTTGTTAATTTTTCTAACCTCTGCACTATAAATGGTAGTTCCTCGTCTGATACTACCAACAATGCCTGATGATCTGCATACTTGTTTTAACCTTTATACTCCGACGATTATGCCTCTTGCTTTTTCTAATTCATTGTCTGCTATTTTTTGATCAAATATGTCTCTAAAGAGCTAAAAAGTGACTAGTGATCAGTTTTAATGCGGGTCATCATTGAGGGGGGGGGGGGGGACGGAAGTGATTATTTTGTGTGGTGAGCTTATATTCTCAGTACAGCAGCAGGTACCGTGTCAAAGGGAACCAGAGAGCCTTTTGGCTGATAGCATAGGCCGGATGCCTTAGTTTAGAATTGTCCCTTCGCTTTCCGCAGTTGTAACCCGTTCTACAGCTGCGCACCTGGACGTCGCACAGAAACTGTGATTACCGGCCGCCTCGCACCCTGGCTGCAGCCGCGTCGCCACGGCGAATGTCAGGGTCTGTGGAGAAGGCGCCCCCGCTGCTGCGCTGGAGGCGGCGCATACCCGCCAGCCGCTTCCGCCACTCCAGGAATTCTAATATCTGGCCCCGCGGTCCGCCCCAGCCGCAGCCGCAACCGCCACCACTTCCCGATACTTGGGTTTGTGTTCGGCGTAGGCGTCCCACTGCGCTACAAGCCAGCCAACTTGGTCGCTTCTCCGCGAGCCAGAGGGACACACTTCCAGGGCGATGACAACTTCAATACCAAGCACAGACATCGGGAACTATTACTGACAGTTCGACTGCCGCAGATGGTCGCTCGCACCGGGCATGACTAGACGAACATGGGCAAGAAAACGATAACGGATTCTGATAACTGTTGTGGTTTTCAGTGCAAAGACTGCTTAATACCATTTTTCACGTTAATCGGCACGTCACCCTTACACAACTATGTCAGAAGCCCTGATATTCGCACGGAAGAGCACATTGGACACAACAGTGGTAATCTCTGATAATATTTCGCCCTACAACTAATTATAAACCATTATAATAGTTGTGCCAACACCATAATTGCTGCCATTATAGGTGTTTCGGGTGTAGAGGAACTATCGCAATATGGTGATGGTATGGACGAAAGACCACTCTGGGAGACTAGAAATGAACACGCAGATGTCCTAGCAAAGCAAGCACTTCTCTGTGGAGTTATAATCTCTCACAGATATGATGACCAAGCTGAGGAAGCACTAAGCATCGGACTGTGAAGACGAATTGTCGAGGACATCTAAAATCAAAGGCAAAGATTACCCTCTAATTCATCCTATGATTTCAAGACTACCGTGGTACAATAAGACACAAGCATTGAGAAGCTTCACGACAGTTCTAGCACGGCTGAAACATCTCTATCTCGACCTAAGCTCCACCCGTCCATGTGTTTTAGGAGAGGAAGTAGGTTCCAAGCCATATATTCCCACGATGTTTGCGAAACACATTTGACATCCAAGTCCCTGAAAGCAACCTTCGGCATCAGTTCCCAGTCAGCCTCCAAACCTTGTTATCATTCGACTATATAGCAATAAATTACTGTACGAGTTCGTTGACACAGCCAACATCCAGGTATGGCCTCTACGCCGCTAGTCTAACGCTATTGGTAATTAGAATACCAGGAGAAGGCCGAAGCACAATTAACTACTCAGCAGGATGTGAAACGATCAGCCTACAAGTCCATGTTACTGTATACGTCCTACACGTATGTGTAGGAATACTGATGTACCTGTAAGGATGGTTAATGCAGACTATTCATATATTCTGCCTGGAAGGTACTTAGAGATCACAGAAATAATCACTTCTCTATCCGCAGCTTTTGAAACAGTTCTTACACGACTTACAATAGAAAATTTATTCCTAGTTTTAGATGCACAATCATTAATATGGATTTTGTAACACTCTGTGTATCCTGCAATACATTTTCGTCTTGTTTACTCGCTTCATTATACTGTGGATGTAAAATCAGCTTTATGTCGGAATCGGTCCTTATTTAAACCTAAGTAACTTCGTTCCAGGGTACGACTTACACTAGTGTATATTCTTGATTGTCAATATCAACTGTAGTATTATATTTCGAGTGTCGAGATGGCTGCAGGGGCATGCACCGAAAGAAAATGAATTTCAAAAGAATTCAGCACCACATTTCAAAAACGTCTATTCTTGTCTTGTTTGAACTGGTGATCGTCCATATTTCACTTCAACAAGCGGCTGCATTGCGTACAAATACCTTCAGGAAAGGCTTCTTAACGTTTAAATTTAAAATCGGTGTTAATAAATAAATCCTTCTCATGGATGTTTCACTTGCTCTTGTGATCCTCAATTTTATATGTTGTGTACTTCGGCCACCATCCGTCACTTTGCTACACAAATCCCAAAACTCATCTACAGCTTGTAGATTGCCTAAATTAACTCCCATGGTACCACCTGTTTTAATTCGACCATATTCTATTACTTCCTTCTCCGTAGCTGAGTGATCAGCATAAATGGATGCTATGCGAAGGACCCAGTTTCGATTGCAGGTATTGCCGAGGATTTTCTTTTCCTGGGAGGACTGGTGCGGGGTGCTGTCAGCCTCGTGGTGTCAACTGAGGAGTTACTTGGCCGAACGGTAACGACTCCACGTTCTGGAAAGGCTGCAAAACGGCCGGGAGAACGATGTCCTGATCACATGACGCATGACGTCACAAGTCAGGGGAAGACACAGGGACCGGTAGACATCCCTTTGGACTTAACAGCCTAGAAAAGGAGCTCGTTCTACTCAGTTACTCTTGTTTTATTTCCGGTGATATCCATAAAGTCGTTCAAAAATTGTTGAAATGGCTCTGAGCACTATGGGACATATCTTCTGAGGTCATCAGTCCCCTAGAACTTAGAACCACTTAAACCTAACTAACCTAAGGACATCGCACACATCCATGCCCGAGGCAGGATTCGAACCTGCGACCGTAGCGGTCGCGCGGTTCCAGACTGTAGCGCCTAGAACCGCCCGGGCACCCCTGCCGGTCATGAAGTCGTCCCAACACATTATCCATTGAGTGCAACTGCTCTTAAATTTTTAGGCATTTATAATACTTTTTCATGCTTCATTTCCTAAATTTTTACATTTTCTACTTTCGTCAGTTAAATTAAATATATCTTGTCTTATCCGAGGATTTTAAATCAGACGAAGTGGGAGGGCTTTTAATGTTAGATGTAAAGAACACCTGCTGGGTAAAAGTTGCATTAATGTTTCGTAGCACCTTTGGAGAAATTGTGATGTATTCATGACTTGGGGCGAGAAGGAATGAACTGGTGTCATGCTAATGCTTTGCGTTTATCCATGAAAAGATATCGAATGGCACGTGTGCTACCCTTGCACTTATACAGGGTGTTACAAAAAGGTACGGCCAAACTTTCAGGAAACCATCCTTACACATAAAGAAAGAAAATATGCTATGTGGACATGTGTCCGGAAACGCTTACATTCCATGTTAGAGCTCATTTTATTACTTCTCTTCAAATCACATTAATCATGGAATGGGAACACACTGCAACAGAACGTACCAGCGTGACTTCAAACACTTTGTTACAAGAAATGTTCAAAATGTCCTCCGTTAGCGAGGATACATGCATCCACCCTCCGTCGCATGGAATCCCTGATGCGCTGATGCAGCCCTGGAGAATGGCGTATTGTATCACAGCCGTCCACAATACGAGCACGAAGAGTCTCTACATTTGGTACCGGGGTTGCGTAGACAAGAGCTTTCAAATGCCCCCATAAATGAAAGTCAAGAGGGTTGAGGTCAGGAGAGCGTGGAGGCCATGGAATTGGTCCGCTTCTACCAATCCATCGGTCACCGAATCTGTTGTTGAGAAGCGTACGAACACTTCGACTGAAATGCGCAGGAGCTCCATCGTGCATGAACCACATGTTGTGCCGTACTTGTAAACATTTATCAAGAAAACAGGTTATATGTGGCCTTTATATTATGCTTCGTACTAGAATCATGGAGAATAAACTTGTTAAAGTGCGTAAGAAATGTTTTCTGTTTCAATGCTCTTTATCCTTTCCAGGCGAACTCAGAAGCTTTTTCGTAAAAATCTGATAGGAAAACGTTTACTGTTCAATGAAGTATACCTTTGTGAATTTTGTATTTCATTTTAGAAAGCAGTCGTGATTGGAGCATGGCGATCTGTATAGAATGCTAAAAATCAATAAGAACAGTCTTGATTGCGTTTTCAGATTTTTTATTTGTCAGCAATAGGTTTCGCCCTTTTCCTCAGACTATTTTCAGATTTATCACCATTGCAAAATAAAACGTATTCAGTGTAGGAGAATGAAAATATGGCTAACTATGTGTAAAATATAAACTACGAAATACGTTATTATACTTGTTATGGCTGCTGGTGGCGGCAGATGGAACCAGATCCGCAGAAGTACGGTTGTCACTGGTGCAACCTAGTACAGCTGCTGCAGCGAGTTCATAAAAATTCCCACAGTGGGCATTCCGCACGCAGTAGCGATTACAACACACCTGTCACTTGTCTGTTACTTAAATCAGTAATGATAGGATAGACAAGTAAAATTTTTTAAAATGTAATTCATGTATTTATTGGTGTACCTATTTCTTTTTATAAATTCGGCTAAACCAATCAACGTTGTAATGTTGTATATCCCACGCATGATTGGTCATCGATGGCGTAATGCTGTAGGCGATGGGCGGAGCTTACAGTATATGATCTCGTCCATAGCTCGCTTATTGAGCAATGACAACCGTACTTGTACTGAATACATATTATTTTGCAGCGTTGATAAGCCTGAAGGTGGTCTGAGGAAAGGACCGAAACCCGTCACTGATAAATAAAAAATCTTAAAATGCGATCGAAACTGTTTCTATTGATTTTTAGATCGTTTCATTTCCTCCTTAATTTTAGTAGCATTTGTCGTAGGGACGTGATGAAAGTTATATCGAATACCGTATTTCGAATTGCGTAGAACTAGTCTGTGTACTGAATAACAACTCATTACCTTTACATTAACGCCGATAGCAGCCTGTATACTGAATAACAACTCATTACCTTACATTAACACCGAAAGCAAGCAAGGTCAAGGAATCTGAAAACTTTAATTCTGATACCAATCAAGAGAAAATTCTCACACACCTACTATATTTAGCTGTGTTTCCAAGTTTAAAGACAGTTAGCAAATAACTGTGATTGAAATTTAAGGTCAGATTTTTAGGATGTATTTTATCTTGTTAAGGAGTGCCATCGTAGCTGTTTTACAATAGGAACAAGAATGGTGAAAGGCAGAATATTATCAACTGTAAATAAAGAAACTGAACCTCTAACGAAATGCGTACAGTGTTGACTGCGGATAGTGGTATTTTGCTGTCCAGGTATTTTCTGTCTAAATTTGGTGATTATCTAAGAGTTAGTAAGGGGTTTCTCCGGATGACGTTCCCACTACCGTTAAAAGAAAACACGTAGACACTCATACGATAGTCAAGTTGAGGAACGCTGAAAAACTTATAAAGAGTTTAAAATCAGTCTACAGTCTTATTTAAAGTTCTTTGTGTGTCTTTCATATAAATTACTCAGGTTTAAAAGTTTATAAGACAGGGATGGCGCCTTCCGCATCTACTCATCGAAGAAGCAATTAGGAGAATGAAAAGAAGGTCCAAGAGAAATGTTACAAGGCAGAGATGCCGCCTTCCGCATCTAAACATTGAAGCAGCAATGACGAAAATGTAAAGACGGTCAAAGAGTAGGATTACAATTCAGGGTGAAATAATGTCACTGATAAGATTCGCCAGTAACATTACTATCCTGTGTAAAAGTGAGAAACATTTGCAGGACTTCTTGGATAGAATGGGTAGTCCAATGGGCACAGTAAACCGAATGAAGATGAAAGTAATGAGGCGTAACAGAAATGAGATTTGCGACAAACGTAACTGAGGAGCCAGGGATCCGGTTAGAGAGTTTTAAGATACTGATTAACAAAATTGTATATACTTAACAGTAGTGTATTATCAAAAAACCTATTGAATAGTAAAATACACATATTAATAATAGGAGCAAAGATGACTAGTAAATAACGCAGTTAAACCCACGGATCATCACATCAATAAATACTGTCCTTAAAATACGTGGGTGCAAGGCGGTAATAATATTATAGAAGGGGGATCGCCCACGTTGTACAGACACTAAATTAAATCACCTACGTTTTCTTTTCAAAATGATTTAATGCACTAAGCAGTAGCATCAACTGTTATTAATTGCCATGCGACGTTGCTCGCTAACAGACAGCTGTATGTCAAGAAATTCAGTTGGTCAACACATGACTACACTCAGGAAATGCACAAACGGCTTGACGCCCAAACATAAATACCCACCACGGCGAAGCCCTTTCAAGTAATTCACATTTAATCCTACACACTCCACTCTTTTGATAATTGCCCATCTCCCCGCCCGTGGAATTATGCTAAAGCAACCCGAGTTTTTTCCGTGTGTAGAAACCAATTTTGCATCTAAGTCTTTTTGAATACACATGCAATTTTAAACCCGAAAAGGAAATGGATTCATATTTTGCCTTTTAGCTTGCTAATATAGGCCGATAACTTTGCCTGCTAAAAATTATCTTCTCTTTATCACGTATAAATTCTTCAGATGAGCCGTTGTCAAATGCAGATTGTACGATTGTGTCTATTTTTCTGTTTGTATACTCACTGCTATGGTCTAACCTAGCTTGTCTGTTAAACCTTTGACGACATGTTCATCTGCAAGCAGGTGACATAATTCATCATTAAATACGATGTCATGAATTGTAGGTTTGCGAAAAATGTCTACAATAAGCCTTGACCGTCCCCTTGTAATCAAAGTAATTACGGCAACTGCCTTAGGCTAAATCTACTGTGAACTGGGTTTTGGTGTGTACTCGGTTTGGAGCAACATTATTCTTATACTTCACTTCCACGATTAGAATGCAAATGTCTTCTACATATCTACGGTGGCTTACAATGTTGTTATTAATTGATTAATTATTTGCGAAAAAAGTGATCTGAAGGTAATTAATGAAAATGGTGGCAAGCATATAGGAAGGCTGCATCCCACGGTAAGTCCATCATTTGGGTGACAAACCTTATTACTGAAAGTGAAAATATTAATAGATGAGGTAAGATGTTATGAACTCAGGTAGCTAACGAATTTCACATATACGTAGCTTTTTGTACTGCAAGAGTTTTCGTGTTTTTCTCGAAGTTCCCTCTGTAGGGATATTTGTGTAAAAGTTTGTTGGTTAGAATCTTCCGGCACAGGAGAATCTCTACGAAGTATAGTCATCTCGTAAATATTTTTTACATCCCACACCCAGGTAAATTTAAAGGTATCCTTCAACGAAGTGTGACAGGAGCCGTTTATACCTAGCATAGCGCCAGCTGCTTCTCTCGCGAAGACTCTATGGTCTGCACAGATATTTTTGTTTTTCTCTAATCGAATTTTTATGTTGTTCACGAAATGCAACACCTTGTAAACTGTTCACGCTAATTAAGGTCATAAAAGCATTGTCTTCTCCGAATGTACTTCTGACCAAAAGGCGATTCTGGTAGATGGAGTCCAAGGTTTTTGTTAATCATGCCCTTTGCGTTCTGTGGTGAGATCTCCATAGAAACTTTCATCCACTAACATATATTACTCTATATCCTACCACGAAATGAATTTAAAAAATTTCATAGATTTAGTTAAAAAATTAAAATAAAACGAAGTATCTTCTTCAAACTTTTAATCCATCATTTCAAACCCTTGGGGGTTCAATTTGCCAAAACAGTGAAATATTTTGTTTAATTTCTAACAGACAAGGGAAATACCAATTTTCATAAATCTATCTTCAAAAAATACAGTCGGCCTTTAATGGTGATTTATTTTCAAAACGACTTCCACCTACTATTTTACCTCCTTAGGTAAATTTCCAAAAATGCTGAGACACTTACTTTAATATTTCTGACTGAGGGACCTAATATCAATTTTCGCCGTTTAGCTTCAAATCTGCCTTAATAGCTGCAAATTTTCAAAAAGCCTTTCAGTCCGTATTCCACCCCCTTAGGAGTAGAATTTCGAACAATCCCTTCTTAAACGATGCCTGCAGCATAACACATGCACCCTCACCAAATTTAAAGATTCTCTCGCTATCTCCTTTTGGGCTGGTCCAATGATGAATCGAGGAATCAGTGTGACCTTATTTCAACGTTTTACGCGTTGAATTTCCTAAAACAGTGAACCACATATTTTCTTGTTTTCCAGTGGAGAAGCCAAATACCAATTTTAAAAGATTTAGTTTTGATAATGCTATCCCAATGAAATATATTAATATATCACTGTATCACTTCAACCCCTGTTTTAAGCTATTTAACGTTGAATTTCCAAAACAGTGAAATGCGTATTTCGGTTTTATTACTAACAGAGATGCTAAATACAAAATTTCATACATTTAACTTCAAAAATGTTTCCGAAATGATATATTTCAATAAAAATTTTCGTTTTCTATATCACGACCATTGGGGTTCAAATTTTCACAAACACATTTTTTTATTTCCAATTGAGAAGAAAAATTCAGGTTTTCGTAGGTTTTGTTTTAAAAATGCTTTCATAATGCATTATTTCCACAGAATATTTCAGGCCTATTTCATCCCAGTAGGTGTCGAATTTCCAAAAACTTTGGAACAAATCTTTTTTTTACTTGTAACCTAGATGGCAAATACCATTTTGATACATTTAGCTTCAAAAATCTTGTACTAGATTTTTAACAATTATTTTTTTTTTAAATTTCCACACCCATCTTCACCCCGATGGGATTAATTTTCGACAAATTCTGAAACACGCATTTCTTTATTTCTGATCGAGAATACAAATACAAATTTCCTTACATCTGGGTGGATATTTATATGACTATTTATCCGAAATGGCTCTGAGCACTATGGGACTTAACTTCTGAGGTCATCAGTTCCCTAGAACTTAGAACTGCTTAAACCTAACTAACCTAAGGACATCACACACATCCATGCCCGAGGCAGGATTCGAACCTGCGACCGTACCGGTCGCGCGGTTCCAGACTGTAGCGCGTAGAACCGCTCGGCCACTCCGGCCGGCTTTTTATCCCAAGTTTCACAGATATCTGATGATGGGTCATTCCGAATTGCGAAATATTGCAGTCATTCATTCACCTGCTCATGGCCTTTACTAAGTGATGTACTAGGTATTTTAGAGCTCTGTTACAATTATGTGGTCGCCTGCTTCCTGTTCGAATTCTTGCTTCATCTCCAATTAAACTGTAATTACATTTAAGAAAAGGACAGTATTACAGAACAAAAAAGCCGGAAGCCATTCAAACAAGTATTATAATTGATGAAAATGATCTAGGATTTGCAGGAAATTGAGTTAAGAATGAAAGATGCCAATCAGTAACTATTTTAGGAGACTTTAAGTCTACGTCTATAGAAGCCTCCGGTGCCAGCCAGGCTACCAGGCTTATCCTTAACGCACAATGGCCAGGTACAATGCGTGAAGTTCGCTATACCCTCACAGCAAATTTCCTAGAACACATGAATCACAAGGGAAATTATTTATAAATATAAATGCCCTCTGGCCGATATCATGTACAACTAAAATATTAAACGCCAAAGTAAGGGAATGCTTAACCTGAGGGATTATAGGCAAGCCAAAAATAGCACTGGCCGATAAAAAATAAAGAAACGGCAAACAAGCATGTCACAATATAATTATTACACAAGTGACAGATCTGGCAAACAGCTAGTAACAAGTAAAGCGAATTTAATAGAATCAGCTGACAAGTTGTCTTACAAAAATAAACTGGAGTCCAAAATTAAAACAACAAAAGGAAATTTTGCAAGGGTGCGTTTATTTTGTCCAGAACAGTGTACACAGGTGATAGTCGAGTATAAGCAAAGTAAAGAATACAGAAGACAAACGACTGCAATATGCGTAACGGTAGACAAAAATGTTGTTCGTTTTTTCCGACGTAACGGATTTGCATAGACATTCCAACAACTGGCTAATGTACTCAGCATGGGGTGTGACCACCTCTGGCAGCAATACAGGCCTGACAACGGCAGGGCAGGCTGTGAGTGATATCAGTCCCATGTTGAGGCAGTACCGCCCATTCTTCCTGCAGAGTCGATCACAGTCTTTGAGAGCGATTGGTAGATGCTGACATGATGTAGGCCGTCTCCCTAGTGCATCCCAGACATGCTCCGTGGGATTCAAATCGGGAGATCGAGCAGGCCACGCCTTGAATGCAATATCTTCAGTTTCCAAGGAAACATAAACCACCCGTGATCTATGATGTCGGGCATTATCGTCCACCAGTACGACGCCTGGGCCCACAGCACCTCGTAACGTCCGCAGATAAAGTCCCAAGATCTCGTCATAATACCTGACAGCAGTTAAACCTTACCGATTCACCCATACTATTTCATGAACAGGTCTTCATGTGGTTAACATAATCCCTGCCCACAACATTATGGATCCTCCTCGATATCGGTTACTTTCCATAATGTATGGGTCCCAAAATCGTGTTCCACGTTCCCTCCAGTTGCGAATGCGTCGAGAACCACTCTTCAGACCAACTCGGGACTCATCTGTGAAAAGAACATTGTACCACTGTTCACCGCCCAGGTGGGATGTTGACGATTCCACTCTAGACGTTCCTTTCTGTGAAGACGCATCAGGGGTACACATAGAGCAGGTCTCCAACAATGTAGGCCATTCTGCCGGAATCTTCTGTTAACCGTTTGTCTCGATAAAAGCGTTCAGTGGATGCTGCGGGGGCATATGCCACGTGCCGTGCAGTACTAAGGCTGTAATGTGGTGCCCTGAAGTCACACGTGGTCGGCCCTGCCCTGGTCTGGATACAATTTCGGTCTCTGTAAACAGTCGCCACATCCTAGAAGTGACAGAACGATTCACATTAAGCCATCGGCCCATATTCAGTTTTTGATGTCTTGCTTCCTTTATTTCAATGTATCTCCACGGCGTAGGTATCTTCTCTGTACCATACTGCACCGTCTTTTGACTGTGTAAGCAGCGATGGTGGATTTGGGGCTACACGGCAAACACTAATTCGTTTCAAAGTTTCCCAGACGTGAACGTTGTCATGGTTATCTGTTGACCGGAATTCCACCTTCCGCACAGAACACGATCGTACGGGCATGTGGACGACAGTTATTGATTAGATAGTCAATTAGACACAGGATGTGGAAGTAGCGGTTTATTCCTCTAATTTTGGACATCAGTGCAGATCCCTTTTCCAAATATGTACAAGAAATTTAAATTACCGGAAATGATGTGTTGTAATGCTCATGACCAACTGAAGCATATAACGCTTCCAGGTTCACTACTTCAGTAAAGAAGGTATAAAATAACGGCTAATGTGTCCTGTAAAACACCCCCCCCCCCCCCGCAGACACACAAACACAAAAGGAGAATGAAACCCTATTCTAATAAAATACACAACACCACCAATAAATAAAACAGGGTTAGCAAACACTGAACAGGTATATACCAAACAAGTAGCAAACTTTAACAGCAAGTGCGGCCTTGCGTACACAAACAACGAAGCCGAGTGTGTGTGCTATCGACAGCTTGCATGTATTTAAACGCAGAGAATCCCCGCCGCAGACGGCTGCTGGCACTTGTAAGACCTGTAGTGTCACGTGCTCACATACGCGCCACGTCCTCTCTCGCAATGGCGCGCTCGCAGGTCCCACGTAATACCGGCTCCTCAACTCCCCACACTGCTGCCACCAGGACCCTCCCTTCTGCTTATTGTGCACGCCCTTATATACCCGTCTGCCAATGCTGACGCGACCTCTTGAGGGCCGCCATCCTATGATTTACCAGCAGTAGGGCAGAGGCTTACACAGGGCGGATACTATCGATAACTAAACGACAAGGATGTTGTGCGCGCATGGCCTAGTAACATTAAAATTGGGGGTTAGTAGGTAGATAAAATGAAGGAATTTGCTACCTTGGAATCATAATACTTGACAGACAGGGAACCGCGTGACCGCTACGGTCACGGGTTCGAATCCTGCCTCTGGCATGGATGTGTGTGATGTCCTTAGGTTAGTTACGTTCAAGTAGTTATAAGTTCTAGGGGACTGATGACCTCCGCTGTTAAGTCCCATAGTGCTCAGAGCCATTTGAACCATTTTTTTTCTTTTGACAGACAGTGCAAGAAGTAAATATAATACAGACCAGCACAGGCAAAGAGGACATTCCTAATAATACTTTACAAGAATAAAGACTTTTGTAAGCAGCACATTAATTTTCGTTCTATTTATGCATCAAGACGCAATATGTCTTTAAGAAGCCATCTTCAGGAGGTCTCCTGGAATATTACATGATGTTTTCGTTGTCATATATTTTTTATGCATTTAAAACTGTTTATGGAAGTTTTTAGAATAAAATGGAAATATATTTAGAGGTGAGCGTCTAATATAGCGTCTGAAACCCTGGCAGTTGAGAGTGTTACTTTGGTGCACAACTTTTTCTTGTAGTGTGTCATGGGCAGTGGGGAACCAGAAAAGAAGATCTTTGAAGCTTTTGAGATCGTAGCAAGATGTTGAAAATTTATTACAAGAAAACAGGAGGTTCCTAAAGAACTGGTGAGGAGAGAAACACCTGGAAATCAGTGACAGTAAGAAAGGACAAAATGACATTAGAGGTGTTAAACATACCTGAGGTGGCCATAAAATTAAAAACTGGAAGGGAAGACGAAAACTTGAACACTCGTATATGCAACTAATAATACTGGATGTTGGATGTAAGTGTTTCTCCGAGCTGGAGACTCTTCTACAGAAGACGACTTCATGGCGATCTGGAATGAACCAGTCGGTCGACGATTTATGACATTCCTCCAACCCTCCCACTCCTCTAAAAAAAAAAAAAAAAAAAAAAAAAAGAAAAATATATAAAAGCATGGTTTAGTAACCACTTCCCTGTATTTAATCTGTCGACTATCGATTAACTGCGATAGGTGTTAAGCTTCATTTGTCTAATCTTCATTATTTCATGTGCAAAATTGTCCAATACGCTGGTATTGGAAGCCAAATGGCGATATAACGTTAGTAACATCGCGCGTCATCATTTAGTCACCATTCTGTGAAAGAGAACAAATAAGGAACAGTGTATTTTGAACTCTAAATAGCGTACAATAATTAGTGAACGCAAAGTATTTCTTGTAACACAACAGATGTTGTACTATTAATGGATACTAATGCGTGACTCCAGTGAAAGAGGTCTCGGCTACGCGTGGGATGCTTTAATTTCCTGTAATAGGGCATCGTTTGTTAATTACACCCTTCGCAAAGCAGGTCAAATCCTCTTCTAATTAATAATGTTTCATTAAACTATCAGTGCTCTGAATCTAATGCCGTATTTAATATCCTACGACGTGCTGGAATAAATTACGCAACCTTCCGAGACTAGATTAATTTTAATTACGACCAACGGAAGTGTCGCTTCTTGTAAACTAGGAATGATGCAGATGCTAAGCCCCCAAGTTCATGGACTCCCTATTGGCCTACGCTGTCAAAAAAAAAAAAACTGACGGTAATGGATTACCCTCAAGCGGTTACATTCACAGTATTGATGTGTTTCCCACACATCTTACAAACGTAATACTTCGGATACTAACGATTAGCTATCACGAAAAACAGTACAGGTTTTTAAGCAAGAGAGTTTTACTTTTTTGGTAAAAGTATGTACGTACTTTTCGCCGAATAACTGTGTTATAACGATTATATGAATGACATTACGCACTAGTCCTTGAACTTTGTGTTACTGCCGACATTAGACACATCTGAAGTGATAACACCACAATTCTACGTCGAAATTTATTGATTCATTCATTCGACGGCAGTGAATCAGAAATTACTGTAAAGCAGCTTCCTCTCTAACATTTTAGTTATTATGACACCGTAAAATCAGTTCCCTATGCTGGTAAAAGTGCTCCTATAATTTTCAGAAAAGTATCGGTGATTTGTCGCATTTCTTGAGCGATCTCCTTGCAGAACGCAGGAGACTTCGAGGCCGACAAACTTTGCAGACTTCCACAGAAAATTTTGCTTCTTGAGCGATCTCCCTGTAAAAGGTGACAGACTTGGAGTTCTCTAAACTTTGGAACTCTCGGAGGGTTCTTTACCGACATGATGTATCTCTACACTCTCAGTTACCTCGATAATGGCAGTATGTCTTTAATATACATCGAACTTATTCCGCACGCTGCGAAGCTCTGTCGACGGCATCTCGCCTTGTCTTACACATAAGGTTCCTGAAATTACAATACTTTGTCAAGTTGGAACTTGTCCGAACCCAGTCAATGGTCATTGCATCTTCATTTGAGTTCCATAAATTGCATTTGTGTCATCGGTACATTCAACATTGTCTTCTTTGTAACAACAAAGCACAAAATTTTGTTTACAGAAAAGTTGTGAGTGTAAACAACATTTAACTCACGAAGTAATTAAGATTTAAAAGTTTTCTAATACTGATTCCTCGTGTCAATAAGGGATCATCTTTGTAGACGACTTCGAACGTTATTTTCCGACGTAAAAACTCTTTTTCACAGTACTAATAAAGCAGTGAAAATCTACGTGCTTCATTTCCTGTACCTATAGTGTGAACCAAGTCGCTGACGACAGTACCACATTATTGTAATAACCAACTTTAGTGTTTTAAAAAGAAGAGTTCAAGAAAATTGGTAATCACTTAGATAAGACACCCCACACTTAAGTATGAGGTTAATAATTTGGAGACACACCAAAGAGAAAAACGTACAGCAGAATTTTTATAAGGAATACAACTTACACACAACCGTAGGTAAACCGTTTTAATTTGCCCAAGAAACTAGTCGTCTTCATTCTATGGTTAAGCCATCTAGCCGGCCGCGGTGGTGTCGCGGTTCTAGGCGCGCAGTCCGGAACCGTGCGACTGCTACGGTCGCAGGTTCGAATCCTGCCTCGGGCATGGATGTGTGTGATGTCCTTAGGTTAGTTAGGTTTAAGTAGTTCTACGTTCTAGGCGACTGATGACCACGGCAGTTGAGTCCCATAGTGCTCAGAGCCATTTGAACCATTTTAAGCCATCTATGTGATGGTGCAATAAAAGGGGAAACCAAAGACAAAAAGCGTTAACTTTCTATTAACAGACTATGTAGAATTAATATTATCATGTAATGCAATTGAACAGTTGATAAGGGAAAAAATAGTAATGTCTACCTCTGTTTCTAAAACTCCGTGGAAACTGGATAGCCATCTCACGACGAGATTATGTCTTTAGAACAGCAAACTTTTTTTGTATTTTTGGAAAGGATAAACAGAAAATTGTGGCAGAATGATAGGTTGCAATCCGGCGTGTCGTCTTCCTCGAGATTTGTGGAAGAGTTTTTGCACGTCTAGGCAGACGGAGCACAAAAATAGTTTAAGGATGGCCCAGGAAAATTGCGCAGTCTGTTGTAAGGCATTCGACAGAACGTCAGGGTAAACCGGATAATTTCAAACAAAGATAGCCGAGTGTATATTTAAAACTTCTTGCCGGCCGCGGTGGTCTCGCGGTTCTAGGCGCGCAGTCCGGAACCGTGGGACTGCTACGGTCGCAGGTTCGAATCCTGCCTCGGGCATGGATGTGTGTGATGTCCTTAGGTTAGTTAGGTTTAAGTAGTTCTGAGTTCTAGGGGACTGATAACCACAGCAGTTGAGTCCCATAGTGCTCAGAGCCATTTGAACCATTTTAAAACTTCATCCTCCAGAATAGAGGAACTTTCGGGTTTTATCGGCACATTGTGTAATCAATGAGGTTTAGGAGTGCCGCATTTCAGTACAAATATTTGTGAGTTTATAGCCCCACTCACTTTCTTGCATAGTGGAACGTCTACACAACAGTCTTTGACTCCTACTTTTATAACCCTAAATATCATTGCAAGTCCTCAAAATTTTAGCCACACGTCCTGAATCTCAGGCTGGAGTATGAATGCAGCTGTAATGTAAATTGACAATACGTGTAGGAGAACTCATAATTTTAAAACGCAGTCCATCAACAGTAATCCTTAAACGGACCGTCAAACGACGAAAAAGTTGTTGCTCAATTTTAATCTCAAATTCCTCAGTTTCAAATAATTGGCTGTAAGGTATTCAGTTTATGTAGAAAAATTTAGTAATAATGAAAAAATCCTGAATAACTAGATCTGTATTTACTGTAGTCAGTAGTTGTAAATATACAAACGACCTAAAGAAACGTTCAACTGTTCCCAATGACACATTTACAACTTACGGCAGCTGAAATTTTGAAACTTTTAAGGTATGGGTGTCAAAATAAGGCGAAGAGAGCTACTTTGACATAAACAAGAAAAGAAACCCTCGCGCAACGGCATTGTTGTAGACTTGGTAGACTTGGTGAACTATATTTCCTTCACGGAGGAAACTATACGTGTTAGAACTTATTCTTCACATGATACTCTGGTTGCTTTAGTTCTGAACGGTGCAGCTCAGAAGGCACTAAGTAGTTTTTCTTGTAGCGTAAAGCAGTTTGTATGTCAGTAGGGGAAAGTCGCTGTTTACCGCTGATGGCTTATTGTTCCTCCAGTATGAGAGTCACAAGTAGCAATACCAGTGCGTGGATTACGACACATCTTTCGTGCGATATTCTTAGAGTTCACAGTAAGGTATTTACCATGAAGGTCGTTCCAGACTTGACTTGACATTTTTCCTAATTCTCTTTTCGGACTTTCGCTTACATCTTTGTAGAATCACTCGATGTAGTGTTTTACCGTCTACATAAATTTCCTATATAGTAACGTGTTCGTGCAACCTCTCTTTGCCATTCCGATTTCTTATGTTACATATACTACTCGTACACTAATTACGATGTCCCATTACCCAGTACTACAAACAAACACGACTATTTTTTTCCATTATGAAGTTGGACACCTACGGTAAAAAGAGAAAATTTAATTGTATCCACTCTGTATAGACCTCTACAGTGCAGAAAGGATGGTGTACGAAACTTTCAATATTCTCTCTCCGTCTTAGTTTCATTACATTACATGGGATTAGTAGACATGCACCGTTGGCTAGAGCTATAATGCCTTCTTGAAGAACGTAGATAGAGGCTTATTTTGTTATCAGTTTCTAGCTTGTTTGATGTGGTGTGTCACTTTTCATCTCACCATCGCAATAACGTATCCTCGATTATTTGTGTGGTATACTGAAGTCTCTGTCTTCTCGTGCAGTTTTAGGCTTCCAAAGGTCGCCCTTGTGCCATGTAAGTTAGTCAATATGTGACTGGGCAGACGCTTTTGACACTAATAGCGATTTTAGATTCACGTTGATGTAGATGAGTAGATTTTATTAAGTAGTTCTCTGCAAATGGAGTCTCACTAAATTTTGAGAAAACACAGTTTATACAATTGTGTACAGTAAATGGCAGAACACCATTGATAAATATAGTCTACCAACGGAAGTCTGTTGCTAAAGCATGTATAGTCAATGTTCTGGCGTAACCACAAGTGCCGGAATGAAGACGACGAACCCAAGACCAGAGAAGGCAGTGAAACGACGTCGGCCAATGGTGCACATATTAGGACCACGCCACGACAGGAGCGACACCTGCAAGAAGTGAATATAAGCGCCGCTCCTGCCAGCTTCGGGCGGACATTGGTGGAAAGTAATCGCGGAGTACTAGCACGGCCTACCAGAGAATGCTATGACAACAGTTAGTAGTAATCCTCAAACTATGTGATAGACTTGCAGGAACATTGCATACAGCCAAGGACTCAGAATTATATTGCCTGCCGCCCATCGCTTGCGACAACATTTAATACATTCAAGGTAAGTATTGTCAATCTGGTTTATTGAAATAATGCTGCTGATGTTATTTGCTTGAATTGTGTGGGTAGCATTCCGAGAACGCAGCATCCCACATACGAGACGAGTGGGTAAGACCCAACAACTGGCGACAAGTTGTCACAACCAAATCCCATGCCTGACGGCCACAGACTTTTTTGCGCTTTATGCTGGCGCCTTAATTCTCTCTTGTCTTTACTTTGCCGGGGCGCATATTGCTTTAACACTTTCTTGTGGTTTTTACTAATCAGTGTTTTCAGGTGGGCGTTGCAGAAAATTTCTTTCTACATACCTTTGTTTGTTGCATTTGTGCCCTCCAAAATGACTCCCCCACCCCCGCCATCCACCTGACCCCTCCCCTGCTCAGGCGCGGCAGCCGCAAGCGTTAGATACCACACAGCTATTGTAGATGTCTCAGTTTCAGGCGCAGCAAATATCTAAACTGCTCGACAGGGTGAAGCAGCTACTGGCCAACGCTGTGCGCCCGACAGAACAAGCAACGCCTACTACAGCTGCTATACCACCTTTTAAACAATTTCGTGAACAAGACGAGGAATGTCTCGAGTGGTTGTTCCAGTTCGAATCGGATTTCATCATTCACAATGTACCAGGTACTGTGAAACTTCCATATCCACCGTAGGAAGTGCAGTGTTCAGATTAATTCAAATACTCTTTCGTAACGCCACCCTGAGTGAACTCGTTTATGACGCAGTGGCAGATTCACGGACACACTATTATCACCAAAAAGTGAATGTGGTAGCAGCTAGATATCAGTTCTTTAGTTGCAAGAAAACGGTCTGAACAAACTTACCACGAGCGGGTAACAGGTTTGTAAGGTATGACAAGGAAATGCTAATTCAAATGTGCTTGCGGTGCTTTATATTCAGATATTATGTTGCATGATGCGATTGTGTACAATGTGGCTGTTGTCAAACTCAGAGATTTTGAAAAAGTTCAATCCATCATTTCCGCAGGTAGTGAAATACTAGATCAGTACGATTCCAATGCCTTGTCGGCTCATACATTTGAGCAGCCAGCTATTTGTCTGGTTGAGTCCCTTGTTTGCGATCGCCCCAATCCGAACCGGCGGCTTGCACTTGCCATGAAGTGTGAACAACGCTGCACACCGTGTAAGCAGTTCACTACACAGGTGGCTACACGGGCGAACAGAGTAATGTCTTGCCCTAGGCGTTATTCATAGCGTAAACGTGAAGACTGTCCCTCCCGACAACTCAGTGCTACGCTTGTGATAGGAAAGGACATGTGCGATCCGTATGTTTGCAACGCAACAAACAAACGAATTCGGTCCACTCATAGAACTCTAGTCACAAGGCCCATGTCGTTAATATAGTATATTCCAAGAATGCAACTATCAAACATGCTATTTCGTGAGTGATACGTCAGTCAAACAAACTTTTTGTTCACTTACTTATTTGTGGGACACGTGTGAAATTTCAATTGGACACAGGTGCCTCTGTCACATTGCTCAATCGTCGCACACATGAACTGTTACGCTCTCCACACCTGTCTAAATCTAGCAGGCAACTGACGGCTTATAATAGACAAGACATTCCCGTCGTCGGAACATGTACTTTGGCTGCGATGTATCGCTCGCATACGCGCTTTCACAGCTGACTGCACAAGTGCAAAACTGTTCAAAGTATTTGGACGACATTCTCGTAGCAGGTCGTACATCCGAAGAATACATTGGAAATTTACTTTCTTTGTATCGTGTGTTGTCTGATGCAGAACTATAAGTGTAGACTGGATAAGTGTCATTTTTTTAAAACCTGAATTGCAGTATCTTTGTCATCTCGTAAACAGTCAAGGTGTACATCCTTTTCAGTCGCATTTATTAGCCATACGATTTTGCCCGTTCTTTGCAATACCACAGAATTGCAGTCATTTTTAGGGAAAATGAACTCTTATATTGGGTTAATACCGAATGCTGCACAAGTCGGTACTCCATTGCATCGCCTGCGTCGAAAGAATGTCCCCTCTGTTAGGGATAATGAGGCCAAGTAGCTTTTCAAAAACTTAAAGATGCAATGCTCAGCGATCGATGCTTAGTTCACTTTGATCGTGACAAACCAGGGGAATTGCAAGTGGACGCTTCCTCTTACGGAATCGGTGCAGTGTTTTCGCACATAATTGATGATAAAGACAGCCCTATTGCTTTCTCATCAAAAGTGTTGTGCAAAGCTCAGTGAGGAAGAGGCACTGGCTATTGTGCATCGTATCACCAAATTCCACCACTATTTGTATGGCAGAAAATTCTACTTAGTAACGGATCACAAGACTTTCCTGCCCTAGTTTCATCCAACGAAACCGCTTCCTTTACGAACTGCCCAAAAATGGCAAAGATGGGCTTTGTTGTTGTCTCAGTACCAGTGTGAAATTGTGTATCGTCCGACAGCTCAAAATGGTAATCTGGACTCTTTTTCCTTCTTCCGATTGGCCTTGATACAGACTTTGACGCTTCTGCTGTGTTTTTTTATCACATCGATGTTCAGGATTCCGAATTGCTTCAGTCTCTTCCTCTGAACTATAAGAAAATTGCCCTGGTCACGGAAGCTGATTCAGATTCGAACATTTTGCTGACATACATTTGCACAACTTGACCTCGTTCCTTGCATTGCACAAAGAACTCTGTACTGCGCTGATACTTTGCTTGTCGGAATAGTCTCGCTATACAGATTTATGTAATTCTTGTACAAAATGACAGTGGATAGTCCACTGTGTTGATCCCTAAAACTTTGCAGAAAGAAGTGGTACAGTTACTTCACCAAGGACACGGGGGGATTGTTCGTAAGAAATAGTTAGCGCGTCGACACTGTACTTGGCAGGATATGGATCCCAAATAGAACCGGTGACGTCACAGTGTCACGCACGTGCGGAAAATGAGTCCGCTCCGCGAAAAATAATTCTCCTCTTGGCCTCAGTCGCAATCGCCATGGCATCGTGTGTGCATAGACTTTGCGGGAATTTTTAGCATATAGCAACACTCGTTGGTTGATAGTGGTTGACTGGTACAGCAAGTTTCCTTTTGCTGTGCCAATGAACTCGACTACGTCAAGTAGCACAATTCAGTTGTTGTTATCGATTTTTTGTCTAGAAGTTTTACCAGAAGTATTAATGTCAGACAATGGCACTCAGTTCACGTCAAATGAATTTGAAACATTCTGTGAACGCAAAGGCATACAGCATATAACTAGTGGACCGTTCCATCCACAGTCGAACGGCGAGGCGGAACGTTTTGTTCGAACATTCAAGCAGCAGATGGCCAAACTTCGCTCCACACACACTAGTGGTCAAGCCTTGCAATTCTTTCCCGCCTCGTATCTTTCGCACCCACGATATGGACCATCGGCAGCGGAATTGCTTCACGGTCGCCGCCATCGGACACTGCTGCACCTTCTCCACCCTCCTCAGCATCTGGCGCCGAAGGAAGGCCGCAAGTATCGCTTAGTGCCGTATGGTATTGTCTTTTGCAAGGATTTTAGCGGCAGCACACAGTGGGCGCGAGGCGAGATCGTCCGTCGACTTGGCGCTTGCATCAGGCCCTGATGGCATCCAGCTCCGCCACAAAATGGACTTCGCGTCTGCCATGTACACGATGATCATTCAGTCTCTCTTCCCCCAGATTCGCGGATCCAAAGGACAGCGCGGCCACAGTAGCCGCCAGAGGGTGTCATCTCGACACCGCGCGACGACTCCATGGAGGCGGAGCCTTCGCCTCCTCCGCCTCCTCTCATCCTACCGCTGGAGTTGGATCCACCCACAACGCAGCAGTCGCCGCCTTCTTCATCTGGTTCATAGTAGCAGGAGGCGGACGCGCACCCTTCTGGTCGTTTCCTGGGAGATGTTTCTGCCAGAGTGCAGGCCGGTTGGCGGGGTGTGACCGGAAACTTAACGTCCCCTGCAAGAAAATGTAAGCGCCACTCCTGCCAGCCTCGGGCGGACATTAGTATTAGCACGGCCTAGCGGAGAGTGCTACGAGAACAGTTAGTAGTGATCCACAAACTATGTGACAGACTTGCCGGAATATTGCTTATAGCCAAGGACTCAGAATTATATTGCCCGTCGCCCACCGCTTGCGACAACATGTAGTACATTCTGGTTAAGTGTCGTCAACCTGCTTTAATGAAATCAAACTTCTAATGTTATGTACTTGAATTGTTGTATAGCATGCCGAGAACGCAGCATCGCTTAGGCACCGCATACATGACGAGTGGGCAAGACCCAACGGTCAACATCCAACCAACGATGACTCGGGCAGCAGTGGAGCAGCGTATAGTGCGGTACCTGGCGGTCGTTAGGTGCAGATGCTCAGCCCGCTGAGCACCGTTTGTAGCTTGTAACGCAAACATCGCACGCAACTAACGAATGTTACCCTCTCATGTGGAAATTAAAATATGATTCTTTCAATGATTTACTCGTTATTTCTCACCCGCAAATTCTTACAAATGTATCCATAAAATTTCATTTTCACACGATAAACGTTACCTTTGTGGGCCCTCACAGTGAGCGAAAATTTAATTATAACCACGCTGTACAAATGAATCAGTGTTTGACCGATTTATGCTGGTTCAGCAATGGAATGACATCCAAGCAAGGTCTAAAAGAACTAAATTACCTAACAGATGAAAGGAATAAAATGCAACCACACATCTTACCTGCAGTTGACCATCAGACAACTAAACGATTAATTTCCTTGATCTGAATATTTGCAATGACAGTAACGCGCATGTTTCCAAATACAGAAAAGCCGCCACCACTGATTTTGCCATTACCAATACCTCAGCTACCCGAACCTGCACAAAATCGCTTTCTTCATGTCATCTGTAAACCGTATGCGCCACATGCCCATCCGCCAAGTACACGCATGTAAGGAAATGTACAAACTTAAATCTATAGCCCATAGTAATCGATATAACATCTCTCTCACAAACACGTTAGTCAAAAAAATCCAAAGTAAATTTAAGCCACCACTTTCATCATTGCAAGCTGAGAAATAAGTTCCAAAATTAACCAGTCTTCCATTATTTGGCAAAAATTCATATAAACTTGCAAATTTCTTCAAATTATGTAACATAAAAATATCCTTCCACATTGACAATAAATTGTAGAATAAAATTGTTCACATTAATAAAACCACCTCAGAATGGTGCCAAACGTCTGGCATATATAAACTCAGATGCACATGTTCTTCCTTCTGTATAGCACAAACGGAGAGAAACTCTGAAAGCCACTACAGAAAACATATTAATTTCCTTTGGCACAAAAACTTAAATAAGTCCAGCTTTGCATCACATACTGCTCATCGAAACACTTCGTTGGTGACATCAATGACAATATTTCTCTCCAACTCACTACCGACAATGGTTTACGGATGGATCTCATTGCACAGTTCAAGATTTACCTTCACAAGTTAAAATTACAGAAAAAATATTATTAACGAACCAACTGAATCAGTGCACAGCTTTTTCTTCCAAAAATCCAGGAAATACTCTCAACAAAACTGCAGAAAACACAATAATAAGACGTATTCGTCCACATTCATCCTCCTGCATCAGTTACATTCTCTTAGTCATGTATCAAATACGGCATTCTATAACTCACTCGTTCTTTAATTACGTAGAAAATATTTCACTCTGTAACTAATGGAACAACTAAGGAAAGCTGTAACTCCTTTACTCTTTAATTATGTAGTTAATGTTTCACTCTATTTGTTTATCTTTTGTGTCATTTTTTTAATCTACACTCCTGGAAATGGAAAAAAGAACACATTGACACCGGTGTGTCAGACTCACCATACTTGCTCCGGACACTGCGAGAGGGCTGTACAAGCAATGATCACACGGACGGCACAGCGGACACACCAGGAACCGCGGTGTTGGCCGTCGAATGGCGCTAGCTGCGCAGCATTTGTGCACCGCCGCCGTCAGTGTCAGCCAGTTTGCCGTGGCATACGGAGCTCCATCGCAGTCTTTAACACTGGTAGCATGCCGCGACAGCGTGGACGTGAACCGTATGTGCAGTTGACGGACTTTGAGCGAGGGCGTATAGTGGGCATGCGGGAGGCCGGGTGGACGTACCGCCGAATTGCTCAACACGTGGGGCGTGAGGTCTCCACAGTACATCGATGTTGTCGCCAGTGGTCGGCGGAAGGTGCACGTGCCCGTCGACCTGGGACCGGACCGCAGCGACGCACGGATGCACGCCAAGACCGTAGGATCCTACGCAGTGCCGTAGGGGACCGCACCGCCACTTCCCAGCAAATTAGGGACACTGTTGCTCCTGGGGTATCGGCGAGGACCATTCGCAACCGTCTCCATGAAGCTGGGCTACGGTCCCGCACACCGTTAGGCCGTCTTCCGCTCACGCCCCAACATCGTGCAGCCCGCCTCCAGTGGTGTCGCGACAGGCGTGAATGGAGGGACGAATGGAGACGTGTCGTCTTCAGCGATGAGAGTCGCTTCTGCCTTGGTGCCAATGATGGTCGTATGCGTGTTTGGCGCCGTGCAGGTGAGCGCCACAATCAGGACTGCATACGACCGAGGCACACAGGGCCAACACCCTGCATCATGGTGTGTGGAGCGATCTCCTACACTGGCCGTACACCACTGGTGATCGTCGAGGGGACACTGAATAGTGCACGGTACATCCAAACAGTCATCGAACCCATCGTTCTACCATTCCTAGACCGGCAAGGGAACTTGCTGTTCCAACAGGACAATGCACGTCCGCATGTATCCCGTGCCACCCAACGTGCTCTAGAAGGTGTAAGTCAACTACCCTGGCCAGCAAGATCTCCGGATCTGTCCCCCATTGAGCATGTTTGGGACTGGATGAAGCGTCGTCTCACGCGGTCTGCACGTCCAGCACGAACGCTGGTCCAACTGAGGCGCCAGGTGGAAATGGCATGGCAAGCCGTTCCACAGGACTACATCCAGCATCTCTACGATCGTCTCCTTGGGAGAATAGCAGCCTGCATTGCTGCGAAAGGTGGATATACACTGTACTAGTACCGACATTGTGCATGCTCTGTTGCCTGTGTCTATGTGCCTGTGGTTCTGTCAGTGTGATCATGTGATGTATCTGACCCCAGGAATGTGTCAATAAAGTTTCCCCTTCCAGGGACAATGAATTCACGGTGTTCTTATTTCAATTTCCAGGAGTGTATATCACGTGTATATTACCAATGTAAGAACTCGCCTGCAGCAAGAAAGATTCATTTAAATAAGAGTTTGTTATCTGTTCTTTTAAACATTTATTCTCTAATACAATGTATCTCAGGACAAACATAATGAAATAGCCAAGTGCGATATCCACCATATTCACATTCTTTGTCATTGAAGCCAATGCATATTTTCTGTGAATAAGTGTAACCAAGCGCAGCTAAATATTTGCATATTTGAGTGGATTAACTCTTAATGTACATCACGGAACGGACTTTTTATGGTTAGCACGGTGCAGTGACTTTAAGTGTCCAAAACTTAAAAATCTGGCCGTTTCATATACATTTCGTCACCTACAGTTAAATTTCTATCATTTCCGCCAACAGTATCAGCATAGCGTTTAGTTACACTTGGTCCACGAAATAATGTTCTTGTAACAGTGGCTTGAAAACATTAAAGGTAGAATAAAGGGTATCAAAAATAAAAAAAATAAAAAAACGACTTGCTGCGTATTTATACCTAAACAGATGGCCAGTTTAAATCACAGTTGGAATTCGTCATCCATGATGGACATAATACATTTACTTGTATTCTTCATTTCCCCCGTTAAAGAAGGATAAAAAAATTCTCTGGTTCAGTTAGTCAGAATTTCATTTCATTTCTCTACTAAAATCTAAGAGAAAGGTATCTACAGCTTGTACAGAAACCAGACTGCAGCTATTAGAGACGAAGGGCGTGACAAGGAAGTGGATTTGTAGTCGATCTGTGAAATTATTTGCTGTGTAAATTGAGCAAGCAACAAAATAAATAAAAAAGAAATCTCGAAAGGTAATTGCAATATTCAGGGAGAAAAAGACTTCGAGGCTTTCTGTCTTCGTATGTACGTCAGTGAAGGCAGTTAACTTGATTGATTACCTGACCGAAATTATACTGTCGGGAAAAGATGATGTAAAAGGAGTATCAGCTACAATGAAATTCTGGTAGTGAAATGTAGTCTAATTTACTCAGGTAATTTCGGGAGAATTATGTTACGAAATGACACTGTAAAAATAGAATATGTGTTTTGTGTTTCGGCTGTAAAATAACTGATGATGACCGATGTATATAGGATATACAATATAGTAAGGCAACATCAGGAGAAACGTTCCTGTCAAAGGTAAATCTGATACTTCCTGTCAGATTAAAATAGTGACCAGACCAAGACTCGAACTCAGAACCTTTCCCTTTTGCAGGCAAGTGCTACCCAAGCGTGCCTGACGACCCGTCGTCACAGCTCTACTTCCGCCAGCACCTCATCTCCTACCTCCCAAACCAAACAGAAGCTGTTATGTGCTGTATACATCAAATTTTAAGCTTCTTGTGTAGCATCACATTTCATAAAATTCTATTGTTGTCTTGTCTGATCCCCTAATCCTCAATTTTCGTTTCCGTAGAGGGTAACATTGCAGAACAAATACCATCAAAAACCATTATCTAAAATTAATATTTTGATATAAACAAATTTAACTTTCCAGAACGAAATTGTCACTCTGCAGCGGATTCTGCGCTGATGTGAAACTTCCTTGCAGATTAAAACTGTGTGCCAGACCAAGACTCGAACACGCGATCTCTGCCTTTCGTGGGCAAGTGCTACCCTAGCACGACCCACGACCCGTCCACACAGCTCTATCTCCGCCAGTACTTCGTCTCCTACCTACCAGGAATCTGCCAGAAGATATTGAAGATTTTATGTATACAGCACATAACGAAAAGGTAGGTAGCCTAAAAGGGAAGAAAGTATATTTATGGCACAATTTGGTTTCAAGAGGGGATAGTTTGATAGGACAGGTCCTGAGAAATCGAGGAACCATCAGTTTGCTAATGGAGGGAATTGTAGGAGGCTGACTATAATAAGCAGGTTCAAATGGATGTATGTTGTGGTATTCATGCAGAGATTAAGAGCCTTGCAGACAGGCTACCGTGGTGAATCGTATCAAATCTATATTTGGACTGAGTACCAAATTAACAACAACAGCAACTACTACTACTATTACTTCTACTACTACCAAAAATACTCATTCTTTGACATGTGCTTTCTTATGGGAACATATGATGGAAACATGAATTAGATCCCGGAAGCACTTGTATGAAACTAAAATGTTGTGTTTTCAGGCTAGTTAATATGAAAGGAAACTGTACATAGTTCTATTCTTCATTCTGTTCTCAGTACAAAATTATTATCGACGTTACCACGCTAGTGATAATTGAAAACTTTCAGGTTCACCGTTAAATGTTCAGTGCAAAACAAGACTAACTTCTTTCAAACAACACGATTTCTAGAGTATTGTGTAAGACTGATAGTGGTATCTTCAACCAGTTGGTCCACTTCACGTACCACCTGCTATGTCACACATTTGGGTTTAAGGAAGTTATCGTACATGTTTAAAGGACTTCTCCATCCATGGGGGGAATAAACATCTTGGATTCCCAGTTGGTAATCATACATCGGTTAATGATTCGTCCGAGATACAGTTGGCAAAACAAAAGCGATAGAAACCTTACACAAACTGTGACTGTGATAGATTCACACTACAAAAAGGAAACGATTCTGGCGATACTCTCTACAGTTTCTGTGTTGGTTAGTGCTATACATTAACTTACACCTAAAACACATTTTTCAGGTAGACGAGATTTTTCTTTGTAAATCTCTTCTGAACCGATCTGTGAAAAAGTGTCGAGGAGCTATAATTAATTTACGCATAATATAATATACTTATTTGCAGATTTAGTGTCGGTGTCATCATTAGTATTCTTTCACCTGGCCGAAAATGGATCTTGCACCAGATATATCGTTTTAAAAGTTACTGTTTAACGTTTCTTCAACACAGCATACCTGTTGAATTGGTTAAATAACACCTCTGCTAATAAAAGAAACAACGCAATTGTAAATTCGTGGAAATAATTTACGAGGGGAAATCGCTGTTACCCTGGTTTAGCTCTTCAATATTCCGATTACATCCAGAGAGCGAAATAGCTAAGTGTTACACGCTAAGGTACTACAAACTGATAAGAACCACAAAATTCGTACTTCTTAACAAATGTCGTTAATTTTGCTGTTCTCACAGCGGAAGTGTGTCTTTAATCTATATCTCATACGTATGACCTCCAGAAATCCATGCCTATTTTCATCTTCCTCTTTTTTCTAATCGCCACAATGAGATTTGTTTTTCGACCTATTTCTTTTACACTTCCCTACTTGTTTTTCTTCGAAGTAATTGATACTTTTTTGTCATGTGCAATTAATGATCAGCTTTACTGTTACCACCTTCATTTCCGTCTCACCCTATGCCCTGGCACATCAATAATTAACACATCAAAAATAATCATCAACCACGAATCACACGTTCTCGAACGGCATCCTATCAAAGTCATCGTAATTGTTATCCCAGATGACAGCTTCCAATTCACGATTGTCAGATTACTGACTATCTCGTGTAACTATTGTGTACAGTAATACATATCTGTCTACTTTAATTACCGCCAAAATAAAAATCTCTGAACTTCAGAGACGAAGCACGTCCGGTGTACGTTCCTATGATGCTCTGGTCGCTTTTCCTCTGCAGTGTTGTTGTAACTGTCCAAAGTGAAAAATTTGAAAATCGAAAACCCGTCCTCCGTAAACATGAACCGAGAAAAAGGTAATTGCAGCGGAAGTGACTTTATGTGGATATTACAGCCATGAGCTAGCAACCGTTCTATTCCATTAAACACCCACCTCAATTTCTATTTATTTTTGATGACCACCAAGGTGTTATCAGTTAACCAAATCACACTGATTTTCTATCCATCACAACTCCCGAATTGCCTTACCGAGGTAATCTTTCCCTCATTTGTTCTTCAGTATCAGTGTTGATTATGTGCCAGTCTTTCTTACACCTTTCACGATTCTAGCCTGTTTCATCATTTGGTAAATACATACACCAAAATGATTCGCATGAAGAGAAAAAATTTACATCAAATCTCTGAGGTTAATACAACGCATCTAAGAGTACTAATAAACCCCCCACTAAAAATGTAGACGCTGTCTGTATTTCCTTGTTTTTCCTACCTCTGCCCTCTGTCAATGTACAGTGTTAAAATCACTTCTTAGTTACCCTTGCTCCTCCTGCAGCCTACTTGATCTTTTCTTAGTGAACTGCAATTGACCTCCAGAGAAATTAGTTGCCAGCGTGACTCTGGTCTTCATTTAAGACTAACGAACTGGGCAATGCTACACAATTACTAAATAAGTACTGGAATTAGTCACACGTCCTTTTCCACCTCTCTCTGTCCATCTTCTCCCGCTGTGTTTGTCAATGTGTAGTAATGTGACACTTCCACGTTGTCGGGTGATTGCGAGAGGGATGAAATGGGTAAACATTTGTTAAAATTTAGTGATCAAAATGCTGAGGCACTGCTTAGGTGATACCAAAGTGTGAGGTCGTACATATGTCCAACAATTGAAACGGGATGTGTCCTGAATAAGTACAAATTTAGCGAAAATGAGGAAGAACGCTATCAACAGGCCTGCAGTCACGATCTCCCACATTGAAACTATTTGATCATGACATGAAGCTTTAACGGAATAGGAGGAAGAGGGTTGGGGAGTGTAAGGATGTTCGTCAGTTTTTAACCGTTATTAATTTAGCATTTTATTTAAAATTTCTAATAACGGATTTTTTTTTAGTTGTTAGACACAAAATTGGAATTTTTCGCCTTTTCACTTACGATTATTATGTTGACGGAGAGTGAAGATAGAAAAAGTGTAAAGAATCCAAACTGCAATACTTTTCTTGAAAATAGGTATCTGTGAAAGTTTCCAGATAGAAACGCTGTCGGGTATTATGAGTACTAGTTTCGAACAACATTTCAGATAACGTTCCTCACGTGCTTGTGACGACTCCTATTTCTGAGTTAGGAATTATGTGGAGACGTTCCATACGACATATTATGACGTAAAGATACGCTTTTTTTTTCAGGCTATTGCGATATGGCAAGCGAACGTCCAAAGAGGACACCCATTACGAGCCAGAGAGATAGCAGTTTCCTCTCAAATCTAGAAGGCAGCCAATATTTTCTTCAGAAGTGTAGAGGTTGCTCACCAGTCCGTGGATACGAGTTCTTTCCCCCATCCTGTACTTCCCTTAATTTTTTGCAACCTCATAAAATAAAGTGCCCACCGCCATTTGTCAAGTAAATCGCATCTTCTAGCCCATTTATATATGAAACGAAATAGGTTTTATGTCTGTATTTCGAGTAAAATATTAACAAGCCGAAGAATATGGGAAAAACACTAGACGGTGTGTTTTCGATGAATTTATGTACCGAATAAAGCATACGATAATAATTCTGAGTTATTGTGTATTCTCGAAGTGGGAGCCAGTTATCTAGAAATAATGAGTCTCTATTGCTGAACCTCAAATGCTTTTCTCTATCTGAACCTCTTTGAATTGATTATTTTGAATTATAAATTTAAGCTTGCTTTTGGAAAAACTCTCTGATGACTTGGCAGTACTACAAAACTGCTGGTTTTATTAGCTGTAAATATTGACATGTAGCGTGAAGATATTTAAGTATTTAAGAGCACTAAGGCGTTAGATAAGAAAGACGGAATAGCATCGTTAAACTAATAGGCTACTACGTAACACGTGGAATTTAACTTACACCTATTAAAGTTATATGCATATTAACCACACGTGCTGCTATTGTAATAAGTTAGTTGATGAAATGATGAAACTTTCTTAATCATTCAAAGGAACTTCAGTTCAGACGTTCCGTAAAAGTTGTGTGACCAGAATATAGTTTCAGATCAGCAAGTTGTTGTGAGAAATAATTTGTCCATTCGTGAGTATAGATATTCATAGTTCCTCTTGGCGTCCCTTGTACGTCAGGAAAAGAACTGCAGTGAAGTGCGCACATGCTTACTGAAGGCAAACGCCGGTAATGGCATCAGGGCGTAGGAAGTAGGTTAGTGTAATCCTGTACTTCCAATCCCAATGAGCATAAGCTTGTAATCACATAACTTGGAAAGTTCTAATTTTAGTAGCACAGGTCTTGGTAAAAATAAGATTAATAGAGCATATTCCGTTATGAAGTAGTGCATTTATATTTCCGAAATTATTTTTGTGTCGCGACGCCATCTCTGCCACCGTGAAACCATTGGCAGCATTTTCTTTTTTGTTTTTGGCTTATTTTTCAATTTAAAAGTTTTCTTTTCTTCAGGCTCTAAAAGTTCCTGATACAAATTTCTCGTAACTACTCTTGTGGCTGTACAATTTGAACTCCGTGTATCCTCTGTGGATATATAACTGGCATACATATTAATATCCAATAAATATTATAAAATTGGATGTAAGTTTTATGTTCCGCATCTCCTCGTAAACCAATAGACCGGTTTCAGCCAAACTAGGTGAACATAACGTGTACTGTCTGGAAAGAAGCGTTGTGGGATTAAGAATGGCCTACCTTACACAGGGTTGTGAATCATATTGAAAAATCAGCATAGCTCATGACGAGCGAGTACCCATTCTTTAGTCATCCAGTATTTGAGAATGGGAACCCTCACTGAATTGTAACAAACTTTACACCCAACAACAAACCTTTGAAAAACTTTTTCTCGCTGATAAACTTCACAAACTGAAGAAAGGAGAAAAAATTTATAGCTTACTACATTTTCGCTGTTCATGTAGTAAAACTGCCACTTAAAGTAAGAAGTTTTAATTTATTACTTCTTTACTACTAACAGGATTCGCGATACATTTTGTGGATAGTATTCGCATATTCCACTGAATATACCAGCAAAATAATATCACTGTGTGACACGTAGTTCAGGGCATATGATGTCATAAGTGCGGAAACGCGTAAAAAACTGCCGCGTTGTGTGTGGCATTGAAATTTTACTTCAAACGAACTATATTCGCAACATATTTCTCAGACAGTATCCACACACGCCGTTGAATGTACCTAAAAATAATTCAGGAGATATGACGTCAAACGCTGAAATGTGCAGGAAACTGCCTTACCATGCATAACATTTCAATTTACTTCTCTATTAATAACGCGATTCACTAAACATTAGGTGGACAGTACCCACATATATGATTCATATACCTGCAAAATTATATCACTGTAAGATACATAGTTCAGAAGATACGATCTCATAAACATTGAGCTGCGTGAAACAAACTGCAAGGCGAATTTCGCCAGAGATACAGGTAAAATATTTGTACAAATAGGAATACATTAACAAATGTGAAATATATTTGACAAGCGGAATAAATCTCATCATGAACCGCTGGAACGATTTCAACCAAATTTGGTACACATATTACTTACGATCTGCAAAGAAATACTATGGGGTAACAGCCACGAGACTCCTGTTGGGACGAGGGTGGTAATGGTGAGAGAAAAGGGGGAAGAGGAGATGGAATGATGAAGAAAGGGAATAGATGGACATTGAAAGGGGGAAGGAGGAAATGGACGAAAGGGGAGGGGGAAATAGACAGAAAGAGGCGATAGGAGGCAGGGGGAAAGATAATTAGTGGAGGGGGGGAGAGATGGACAGAGTGGGAGGAACCAGATCGAGAGCGGATTTCGATCTGATGGACAGAGAGGAGGGAGGAGCAGATGGGCAGAGAGAGTGGCTGAACCGTGATTTTAGTTTCAAATATTTTTTTTTCTTTCTTAAAGAAAATTAATCAAGAACATTGACACATTTAATCACAGTAGGTGAGCGTGGAAGTATTTGCCAGCATGTAACTGATGGAAAATTACTTTTAATAAATGTGAATTATATTCCTAAAAGCCTTTTCAAAACAGATTTAAAATTATAAGCAGAAAAGCACCCTCGAAATATCAAGTCACAATTTAACAAATGTGAATTTTATTCCTAAAAGTCTTTTCAAAACAGATTGAAAATTGTAAGGAGAAAAGCACCCTCGAAATATCAAGTTACAGTTTTATTTAGAGGCAAAGAACAATATTAACAATAGGAGCCTTCAGGCTGAGAAGCTTGCCTGCTCCCTTTCAACACGGCCGTAGTCATGACCACTCACAACAACCTCTGAAAGAGTACACTGGTGCAAATCTGCAACACACCAGATTACCTTAAACAAAACATTTGTAACAACTCACACAAACATGTAAAAAATGCACGCCGTAAGAGGAATGGAAATGGTACAACAATCAAATTATTTGCCACCGAAAGTGCATTTTTTTAAAAGTATTCTTACGTTGGAAGGGTGGCAACCATATGACCTAAAATGACTATTTAAATAAAACCCATAAAATGCAGACTTACATAAAATGTACAACATGCTCTGCAATACACATATACCACCTCGCAAGATGATAAGCAACATAGAAACATATTTCAAGAATTCGACCATTAAGCAATAAATTCGTTAACACTGAATCCGACAAACCTGACAGAGGCCGATTGACAAGAGGGAGGGAGGGGGGTTACTAAACAACCCGAACCGCAGATTGCTCTAAACCTCCCCAATTCCACAAGGGAAAAACGGACCACTCAATTCACAATAACCACTTTCCCGCGGGTGGGCAGACGGAGAAGAATGGTGGGACGACCCCAAAACAAAACGGCTGGTGACCTCACCAAGAAAACAAGTAGGATTTAACAAGTAAATGAAACAACTTAACTTCTAATAAACTGTGATTTCTGGCGAAGACCTGGCGCAGCACCCCCAACGCTCTCCCGAACCGTCCGCTGCCAGCCGCTTCAACGGACGCAGGAGGGCTCGCCGATCTCCCGCCGCACGGCGTCGCAGCTCGCCCCGGCCAGCTCGATGTCGTGGTTCCGCTCCTGTTGCTCTCTTGTGAACCGCGAAGCCACTACCCCTTTCTATACGGCGCTGCCCACTGGACTCACGTGGGACCTCACATGCGCCGACGCTCTTGGCGGACAAGTCATCTCGTGTCTCAGTGCGCGACCAACCAACCGACCAATCCAACCGCCATTGACCGTTGCCCGAGCAACTCGAGCAGACTGGCGGCCTAACGCGCTGACTCAGATGCACGAACTCGGCCCCGACCGGGCGACCACTAGCTGAGATCTGTTACTGGCGGAGTGGCAAGACTCTCATTTCCTTACTTTAAGGTCTGATCCATACGACAGATATACTTGCACTCCAACGACAGACAGACACTAACTGCCGCACACATGCAAACGAGAGACACACCAGCAACTGGTGACGCGAGACTGACCTAGCCTCACTCCGACTGCCCCCCAGACGAGTTTTTTTTTTCTTTATTGATTTTCAATTCCCCCCGAAGGGGGTGGGCTGGCAGCAGCTTAGTACGCTGCTCTACAGCCTACAGACTTTCATTTTAAAAACGAAAGAAAACAAGAGAAACAGGCGATAAAACGGTGACGTCAAGTGTAAAATGGCGGAAAAATGCGGAAAGTTAAAACAGAAAGCAAAAGGTGTTGGCAACGTTAATAAAAGACACTGGAATCAGACAAGGAACATAGTACACACACAATTAAAAAACACGGCGACAGTCTGGTTTCTGTCCCCAGACGAGCTGATAGCGCCCCTTAAATGCAAGTGAACAGGCAACCTTTCCGCTTTCCCACAAGAGGGAGACACCAAAGCTGCGATTACCACAGCGGTGCCACCGCCAGAAACGGAGGGCGACTGCTTCACACAACGCGCTGCGGCGCGCTCTTCAAAACAGCAAGTTTTTTTACCACGGTTCAGTGGTTGTAGGAGATGGTGAGAGAGAGGGACAGGTGAGGAGACAAAAGACGGGAGTGGTGGAGGTGAACATAGATGGGAGGGAGGTGGTGGACACTTTTAGGAGCGATGAACAGAGAGCCGGTGAAGGAGGAGATAGTCATAGAGACGGCTAATAGTTAGGTATATAGGCTCATAGGAATATATGCATACCTAGGCAACGCTGTGTAGTCACCTAGGTCCTAGTTCATACATATTTATGCATCTCTTTTGGTGTGGTCCGTATTCCATTACAGTTTCAGAGAAGTGAAATGATGGAAAACTCTCATGAGTGAGAAGAAACCGTAGGAAATGCTATTTCAGTGACAGCGACTTTGCAGCAGCGACTCCTGCAGCAGCTCTACAGGATAATGCGAGTACATGTACTGGTACTAAAAATTATCTCCAGAGTAGCTGACTCACATAAAGGCACATGATGTCTCACTGGTAGCTAAACTGAACGAAGTCAGAAAGAGAAAGATAGCAGACTGCACAGTTTTGACATTGTTACCGAAGACGAAACTTGAGAAATAAGAACACGAAAAATGAGTTCGTGGCCGAGGTTACGTCGATGAATGGTAAATCCTTCCGTTTTCTTAAAATAAATATGGAAAGAGGAATATAATTCGGAATATGTAGTATAGGGAAACGCCTTGTCGAGATTGTGGTCCAATGGAACCAGTGAAGAAAAAATTTTATAATGTTATTGTAGAAGACTTTTTAATTTAGTTTCAATGTTAATTTCATTTTCACCATAGGTAATTTAGAAAACTACAGGTACGGTTTAGGTCAGTTCATTCCTAAATTACACCGACGGTGGTTTGTAAGAAATTATTTCTCTTTAGTTCCGTCGAACACTATGAAAGTAATCAATGTTTTGTTTCACAATAACTGTTTTGATGTGATTCATTTTCCTGGATGGAAACACAGGGACATTCAGCTGTGTTTTCTTAATATGGTCTTGTTGGTTAATCCATGCATCTGTTTCAGTGTTGGTAGTTAATTCACATGAACATTTTAAAACCACTACGAATATCCGTAGTGCCACTTGCTGTGAGCATTAAATGGGGCCGGTATTGTGTGCACTCAGTGTGAAGGCGAAACATACGGTAACCAAGGCCTCGTGCTAGCTTAGGTGAGTTACTAAAGTAGATGTACCGTTAGAAAAGTGAACGCAGTCCACGACATTGCTGTGTTTTTACTGAACCATCTAAGACCTCGAAAAAGATAATAAATTTACTATAATAGGCATCGAAATTCGGTTACAGTTTGTTTGGACATCTAATTGTGTGCACTACACTAACAGTAAGGCTACTAATTTTTGATGTGGTTACATTTCGGCTCGCTTTACGCAATTAAATGTTTCGGTTAGGAATAAACCGTATGATTTCGAATCGATCACATGGATTACATAAAATCGACAAAGTAAGTTGAATGAATTCTCGAATTACAATATATTCATCACAATAAATTTGTTTCTATGAACGCATTTTTTTTCCTTTTTTCATTCTTCAGATTATTGTATGTGGTCCACCCGGTCTCTCCCATGGAAATGTTACTTTGGCATGTCGTAGTGGAAGGATAAAAATGGTATTAGATGCTCCGAAATATGACAAAAATAGAAAGAAAGACTCTTTTACACCAGGCTGTTGTTTTAAAAGACTAGTTTTCATTACTAATATGTCGCTATTATGTTGCTGCATGTTTTATCATTTGTATTTTATACCAGCAATCTGTTGTTGTGCTAATTCGAGAAGGCATTCTACTCTTTCAGTCAAGTTTAATTGCCACTTTGAACAGGTCACATGAGTAATCGAGGAAGGAAATATAAGTAATCCACTGAGTTACAGACCCATTTCTCTGAGGTCGATTCGCAGTAGGATTTTGAAAAATATACAGTGTACCAAATTTACTTCCAATGGAGTCCGCCCCCGGTAGCTGAGTGGTCAGCGCGACAGACTGTCAATCCAAAGGGCCCGGGTTCGATTCCCGGCTGCGTCGGAGATTTTCTCCGCTCAGGAACTGGGTGTTGTGTTGTCCTAATCATCATCATTTCATCCCCATCGACGCGCAAGTCGCCGAAGTGGCGTCAAATCGAAAGACTTGCACCCGGCGAACGGCATACCCGACGGGAGGCACTCGTCACACGACATTTCCATTACCTCCAATGGAAGGGCCTGTTGACACATAGAACAGAATCCAAAAATTTCGCTCTTATGAAAGACAACTATTTCTTTATTCGTACAATGAATGAATCCTATCCACTGGAGATTTCAGACTAATTCCATATTTTCATATTTCCAGAAGGGTTTTGGTAGCATTCCTAACAAAAGATTCTAATCATCTCACGTGCCTACGGAGTACCGCTTCAGTTGTGCGACTGGATTCGTGATTTGCTGTCAGAAAGGTCGCAGTACGTAGTAATCGACGGGAAAACATCAAGTAAGACAGAAGTGATATTTGGCGTTTCCCAAGGAAGTTTTACCAGCCTTCTGCTGTTCCTACTGTACTTGGGCAATTTAGGAGACAATCTAAGTAGCCCTCTCAGATTGTCTGTAGATGATACTGTCATCTACTTTCTATTAAAGGCATCAGAAGACCAAAGCCAATTGCAAAATGACTTAGACACTGTATCTGCATACCGCGAAAAGTGACAATTGTGTCTGAATAAGAAAACGTTTGAGATCTTCCAAATGAGTAGGAAAAGAAATCCTTTACATTTCGGTTATTGAATAAATAAGACAAATTTAAAGACTGTCAATTCGACTAAGTACATAGGAATTCCAATTATGAGCAACATAAATTGAAACGATTACGGAGATAATGTTGTGCGGAAGGCAAACGGAAGCCAGAGATCTATCGACAGAACACTTAGATGATGCAACAAGTCTACTAATGAGAATGCTTACACCACACTTCTTCGTCCTCTGCTTGCGTGTTGCTGTGCCGTATGAGATCGCTACCAGATAAGATTGACGAAGGACTTGGAAAAATTTCAAAGAAGGGCAACTCGTTTTGTAATACTGCGAAATAGCGGAGAAAATGTCACTGATATGACAAGCGAGTTGAGGTAGCAGTCATTAAAAGAAAGGCGTTTTGCGTTGAGGTGAGAATTTTTACGAAAATTTCAGTTACTAACTTTCTCCTCTAAATGTGCAAAATATTTTATAGTCGCCAACCTACACAGGGAGAAATGATAAGCGAACAAAAATACAGAAGTCAGAGCTCGTACAGAAATATTTAAGTGGTAATTTTTCCCACTCGCTCTTAGAGAGTGGAACGGTAGAGACATAGTCTGAAGGTCATTCGAAGAACCCTCAATCAGGCACTTAAATGTGAGATGCAAAGTTGTCATGTAGATGTAGATAATTTCCAATGAACTATAGGAATGGACAAAATTGTGGTAATACCGCACTAGAATACATTACAGTGTTTAATGCGGTGCAGGAAAACCGTTGGCACCAACAATAGCTTCAAGTCGTATCGGTATGGTTAAATATAGGTCCGATATGATTTTGAAGGGACTCTTGGACTACTCTTCTTAAAAAATTGGTGGCAAGTTCAGGTAACGATGTTCCTGTCTGCATTACGTGTTTCCATCTCTCGCCATTGAGGGCATTTCCAGCATTGTCGAACATGATCGTTTATTGGTCCATGTGTTATGGTGTCGGGAGGCATAATAGTGCCTAGATGTACTGATCTCCAAATCTTTACAAGCGGTAAACTTACCGGCCAACGGCATTGTGGCACGTTCTCCATATGTGTCTTTTCAGGAGTGCGCTTCACTGTGACTTCACTTTTATGGATGACAAGGCGCGACCACATGGAACAGTGCCGGAGGAGCAGCTCTTCCAACTAGAGGAAATTCGGCGAATGGACTGGCCTGCCCATTACCGCGACCTGAATCCCGTCGATCACATGCGGGATGCATTGGTGGGGGGGGGGGGGGGGGGACGTCCACATGCATCAGTGAGGATATATCAGTTGTCAATCGCACTGGTTGTGGAATGGAAAGCCCTGAATCAAGAACTCCTTGCCAAACAAAAACTACGCGAAGCGAAATGTAGTGTGAGGAGGGCTATGCGAGAGGCATTCAATGAATTCGAAAGTAAAGTTCTATGTACTGACTTGGCAGAAAATCCTAAGAAATTTTGGTCTTATGTCAAAGCGGTAGGTGGATCAAAACAAAATGTACAGACACTCTGTGACCCAAATGGTACTGAAACAGAGGATGACAGACTAAAGGCCGAATTACTGAATGTCTTTTTCCAAAGCTGTTTCACAGAGGAAGACTGCACTGTAGTTCCTTCTCTAGATTGTCGCACAGATGACAAAATGGTAGTTATCGAAATAGACGTCAGAGGGATAAAGACACAATTAAAATCGCTCAAAAGAGGAAAGGCCACTGGACCTGATGGAATACCAGTTCGATTTTACACAGAGTACGCGAAGGAACTTGCCCCCCTTCTTGCAGTGGTGTACCGTAGGTCTCTAGAAGAGCGTAACGTTCCAAAGGATTGGAAAAGGGCACAGGTCATCTCCGTTTTCAAGAAGGGACGTCGAACAGATGTGCAGAACTATAGACGTATATCTCTAACGTCGATCAGTTGTAGAATTTTGGAACACGTATTATGTTCGAGTATAATGACTTTTCTGGAGACGAAATCTACTCTGTAGGAATCAGCGTGGGTTTCGAAAAAGATCGTGTGAAACCCAGCTCGCGCTATTCGTCCACGAGACTCAGAGGGCCATAGGTAGATGCCGTGTTTCTTGACTTCCGCAAGGCGTTCGATACAGTTCCCCACGGTCGTTTAATGAACAAAGGAAGAGCATATGGCCTATCAGACCAATTGTGTGATTGGACTGAAGAGTTCCGAGATAACAGAACGCAGCATGTCATTCTCGATGGAGAGAAGTCTTTCGAAGTAAGAGTGATTTCAGGTGTGCCGCAGGGGAGTGTCGTAGAACTGTTGCTATTCGCAATATACATAAATGGCCTTGTGGATGACATCCCAAGTTCACTGAGGCTTTTTGCGGATGATGCTGTGGTATATCGAGTGGTTGTAACAACGGGAAAATTGTATTGTAACGCAGGAGGATCTGCAGCGAATTGACGCATGGTGGAAGGAATGGCAATTGAATCTCAATGTAGACAGGTGTAATGTGCTGCGAATTCATAGAAAGAAAGATCATTTATCATTTAGCCTCAATATAGCAGGTCAGCAACTGGAAGCAGTTAATTCCATAAATTATCTGGGAGTATGCATTAGGAGTGATTTAAAATGGAATGATCATATAAAGTTGATCGTCGGTAAAGCAGATGCAAGACTGAGATTCATTGGAAGAATCCTAAGGAAATGCTATCCGAAAACAAAGGAAGTACGTTACAGTACGCATTTTCGCCCACTGCTTGAATACTACTCAGCAGTGTGGGATCCGTACCAGATAGGGTTGATAGAAGCGATAGAGAAGATCCATCGGAGAGCAACGCGCTTCGTTACAGGATCATTTAGTAATCGCGAAAGCGTTACAAAGATGATAGATAAACTCCAGTGGAAGACTCTGCAGGAGAGACGCTCAGTAGCTCGGTACGGGGTTTTGTTGAAGTTCGAGAACATACCTTCACCGAGGAGTCATGTAGCATATTGCTCCCTCCTACGTATATCTCGCGAAGAGCCCACGAGGATAAAATCAGAGAGATTAGAGCCCACACAGAGGCATACCGACAATCCTTCTTTCCACGAACAATAAGAGACTGGAATAGAAGGGAGAACCGATAGAGGTACTCAAGGTACCCTCCGCCACACACCGTCAGGTGGCTTGCGGAGTATGAATGTAGATGTAGATGTAGAATCCTGTGGTAAACATTGGAGCAATTTGCAGAGCATGTACAGCCTTCCGTGGTGATCACATACCCTGTCAACAACTTACTATGTAGCATTTTTTGTAAACTCCGGGACACCGTCATGAACAGCGGTTATTTCAGTGTAATTATAAGTGACACATAACGGATAAGTTACTTACACGTATGTTTATTTTAGAACAACAGTTTGGTGGAACGATGTCATTCTTCAAATTCATCCAAGTTATGGCGACAAACCCAGAAGATATCAGTATTTTTCTCTCATCTGCGTCATGAGTGGTAAGGGCGACACACAAGTAGCTGTTTCCCACGGCAAGGGTTGGCTGCCAAAGCGCAAGCCGTTTACAGGCCTTGTGTCCGGAGTGCGGGACGATGGCGTCAAGGCCACTGGGGACCGGGCGACGGCGGCGGCCTGAGAACACAGAGGGGGCGTCCCAATACCCCCGGCCGGACTTTGATCACCCGGCGAGAGGCCGCAAGCAGCCGTGGCGCCCCGCACACTCCCAAGGGTTCGGGGCCCGCTACCGCCGGCGCCGGAGCCGACACGGTTGCGTTCGTAGTTGATACCTACCGTCACCAACACGATCTTCAGCATAGCTGTTAATCTCTGTGACCAGCATAGCACAGCACCTTACCGCTCATTAGTCCACTCTCCCACGACATATTGTGACATACCGACAGCAGCCAGTCCTTCCCGTGTTGAGACGCATACATCGCCGTTCGCACAAAGAAATTAACGAAACCAAGGAGCAATAGCAAAAATATAAACATATGCGTACATAATCTGGACCTGTTCCTTACGGCCAACAGACCGGTGAAATTCTATTTCTGCTATTCATTTTATTTCCATGTGTGTAAAACGTAATGTAGAAACTAGCTGAGTAACCAGCACGGCCTGTGTACGTATTTATTCCAGTCTTCTGTCTGTCAGGCTCCTTCATCTCCCTCTTACCATCCATCTCATCCTTCGCCTCCCTCGGTACATCTCTGGTCACCTTCTTCAGCCTCCCAATCTCTGTCCTCTTGTGCTATCTTCTCTGTGTCTGTCCTCTCCTCCTCCTACTCTCTGTCTGCTCCTCCGCCATTCGCCCAATTCTTCCTTTGCCCTTTGTCCATTTCCTCCTCCCTCATTAATTCCCCCTCCTCATCTCCCCTTGCTTCGTTCATGTCTCTCTCCACTCTCTGTCCATCTCCTTCTCTAGCCTCTCTATCACCTCCTCCCACGACCCCCGCTCCTGCGTGTACCTCCACCACGGTAAGAGTCTGGTAGTTCTCAATCCCCTTAGCATTTCTTTTCTGATGATAACTAATATGTGTACCAAGTGTGACTGAAATTGTTCCTGGGGTTTAGGATGATCTTTCCAGTGTACACACATGTCAAATACATTCCACATACATGTAACATATTTCACAAGTATATGTAAACATTTTTCACTTTTATGCTTAGCGAATTTCGCCCAGCAGTTTAATTTTCTTATTTATGACGTCGAATCTCGTGAACTATGTGTCGTGCGATAGCACGATTTTTCAGGGAAATCCAGTCGTACGGATGTCCACTGTATGTGAAATGTGTTATGAACAATTAACAAATTTTATCGTCATGCACGATGATGCGAATCTCAGTATTTGGTGTCATATCTCGGGAACTATGTGTCGTAACTAACATGTTTTTGAGGGTACATTCAGTCGACATATATAGCGAATACGGTTAGCGGTAAAAAAGTAATACATGTCCTGCTTCAGGCAGCAGTTTTACTGCATGAACAGACAAAACGTAGTAAACAACAAACCTTCTCCCTTTCACCATTTTGTGGGGCTGGTCAGCGAGAAAACGTTTCGTAAGGGTTTAAAATTATGTGCAAGGTTTGGTACAAGCCACTAAGGGCTCTCATTGACAAGTACTGCATCAATAAGGTGTGGGTATTCGCACGTCAGTGCCTACATTGCTTTTTTCACCCCTACCCGGTCTGTATGTAACCATGCCCCTATGACGAACGTAGGACCTTTCCGTTGGTGGGGTGGCTTGCGTGTCTCAGCGATACAGATAGCCGCACCGTGGATGAAACCACAACGGGGTATCTGTTGAGAGGCCAGGCAAACGTGCGGTTCCTGAAGGGGGGCAGCAGCCCTTTCGGTAGCTGCAGGGGCCACAGACTCGATGATTCACTGATCTGACCTTCTAACGTCAACCAAAACGGCCTTGCTGTGCTGGTACTGCGAACGGCTGAAAGCAAGAGGAAACTACAGCCGTAATTTTCCCCGAGGGCGTGTAGCTTTACCATATGGTTAAATGATGATGGAGTCCTCTTGGGTAAAACATTCCGGAGGTGAAATAGTCTCCATTCGGATGGGGAGGTACTACTCAGGAGGACGTCGGTATCTGGAGAAAAAACTGGCGTTCTACGGATCGGAGCGTGAGATGTCAGATCCCTTAATCAGTCAGGTAGGTTACAAAATGTAAATAGGGAAATGGGTAGGTTAAAGTTAGATATAGTGGGAATTAGTGAAATTCGGTGCCAGGAGGAACAAGACTTTTGGTCAGGTGAATACAGGGTTATAAATACAAAATCAAATAGGGGTAATGCAGGAGTAGCTTTAATAATGAATAAAAAATAGGAGTGCGGGTAAGCTACTATAAACAGCATTGTGAACGCATTAATGTGGCCAAGATAGACACGAAGCCCACACCTACTACTATAGTACAAGCTCTGCGGATGATGAAGAGATTGAAGAAATGTATGATGTGATAAAAGAAATTATTCAGATAGTGAAGGGAGACGAAAATTTAATAGTCATGGGAGAAAATAATTCGATATCAGGAAAAGGGCCGGCCGCTGGTGGCCGAGCGGTTCTGGCGCAACAGTCTGGAACCGCGCGACCGCTACGGTCGCAGGTTAGAATCCTGCCTCGAGCATGGATGTGTGTGTTGTCCTTAGGTTAGTTAGGTTTAAGTAGTTCTAAGTTCTAGGGGACTTACGACCTCAGCAGTTGAGTCCCATAGTGCTCAGAGCCATTTGAACCATTTTCAGGAAAAGGAAAATTAGTAGAATGATATGGAACGGGAGTAATGAATGAAAGAGGAAGCTGCTTGGTAGAATTTTGCACAGAGAATGACTTAATCATACCTAACACTTGGTTTAAGAATCATGAAAGAAAGTTTATACGTGGAAGAGAACTGGAGACACTGGAAGGTTTCAAATAGGTTATATAATTGTAAGACAAAGATTTAGAAACCAAGTTTTAAATAGTAAGATCTTCTAGGGGTAGATGTGGACTCTGACCACAATTTATTGGTTATGAACTGTAGATTAACAATGAAGAAACTGCAAAAAGGTGGACTTTTAAGGAGATGAGACATGGATAAACGGAAAGAACCAGAGGTTGTAGAGAGTTTCAGAGAGAGCATTATGGAACGATTGAGAAAAACGGGGGAAAGAAATACAGTAGCAGAAAAATGGATAGCTTTGAGTGTTGAAGTAATGAAGTCAGCAGAGGATTATGTAGTAGGTAAAAAGACGTGGGCTAGTAGAAATCCTTGAGTAACAGAAGAGATACTGAATTTAATTGATGAAAGGAGAAAATATAAAAATGCAGTACATGAACCAAGCGAATAGGAATACAAACGCCTCAGAAATGAAATCGACAGAAAAGTGCAAAATAGCTAAACAAGGATGGTTAGACAGATGTAAGAATGTAGAGGCACATATCACTAGGGGTAAGATAGACACTGCATACAGGAAAATTAAATAGACCTTTCAAGACAAGAGAACTTGTATAAACACCAAGAGCTGAAATGGAAAACCAGCTCTCAGCAAAGAAGGGAAAGCAGAAAGGTGGAGCCGCGTGGGATAGCCGTGTGGTCCCAGTCGTCTTGCCTCAGTGCGCAAGGTTGCCACCACCCTCTCCCTCCTCCCCCTCCCGCTGTAGCAGGTTTGAATCTTCTTTCGGGCATGGGTGTGTGTGTGTTGTCCATAGCGTAATTTAGTTTAAGTTAGAGTCAGTAGTGTGTAAGCCTAGGGACCGATGACCTCAACAGTTTGGTCCCACAGAACTTACCAAAAATTTCCACTTTCCAGAAAGGTGGAAGGAGCGCGCATAGGGTCTCTATACAAAAGCGATGTACTTGAGGGCTATATTACGAAAGTGAAAGGGGTTCAAATGGTTCAAATGGCTCTGAGCACTATGCGAGTTAACTTCTGAGTTCATCAGTCGCCTAGAACTTAGAACTAATTAAACCTAACTAACCTAAGGACATCACACACATCCATGCCAGAGGCAAGATTCGAATCTGCGACCGTAGCGGTCTCTCGGCTCCAGACTGTAGCGCCTAGAACTGCATGGCCACTCTGGCCGGCTGGAGTGAAAGAGGACGTAGATCAAGGTCAAATGGGAGATATGATACTGCGTGGGGAATTTGATAGAGCACTGAAAGACCTAAGTCGGAACAAGGTTCCGGAAATAGACAACATTGCGTTAGAACTACTGATAGCCTCGGGAGAGCCAGTCATGACAAAACTCTACCATCTGGTGAGCAAGTTATACATCTGGTGAAATACCCTCGGTCCTCAAGAAGAATGTAATAATTCCAATCCCAAAAAAAGCAGGTGCTGACAGATGTGAAAATTACCGAACTATCAGTTAGTAAGTCACGGTTGCAAAATACTAACACGAATTCTTTACAGACGAATGGAAAAACAGGTAGATGCCGACCTTGGGGAAGATCAGTTTGGATTCTGTAGAAATGTTGGAACACGCAAGGCAATACTGAGCAGCGACTTATCATAGAATATAGATTAAGGAAAGGCAAACCTACGTTTCTATCACATGTAGACTTAGAGAAAGCTTTTGACAATGATGATTGGAATACTCTCCAATTTTTAAGGTGACAGGGGTCAAATGCTGGGAGCGAAATGCTATTTACAATTTGTACAGAAAAAAGACGGCAGTTATAAGAGTCGAGGGACATGAAAGAGAAGCAGTTGTTGAGAAGGGAGTGAGACAGGGTTGTAGCCTATCCCCAATGCTATTCAATCTGTGTATTGAACAAGCAGTAAAGGAAACTAAAGAAAAAATTGCAGTAGGACTTAAAACTCATGGAGAAGAAATAAAATCTTTGAGGTCACCTATGACATTGTAATTCTGGCAAAGACAGCAAAGGACCTGGAAGAGCAGTTGAACGGAATGGACAGTCTCTTGAAAAGAGGATGTAAGATGAACATCAACAAAGGTAAAACGAGGATAATGGAATGTAGTCGAATTAAATCGGGTGATACTGAGGGAATTAGATTAGGAAATGAGACACTTAAAGCAGTAGACGGGTTTCGCTATTTGGGAAGCAAAATAACTGATGATGGTCGAAATAGAGATATAAGATGTATATTGGGAATGGCAAGGAAAGCGTTTCTGTAGAAGAGAAATCTGCTAACATCGAGTATAGATTTAAGTGTCAGGATGTCTTTTCTGACAGTATTTTTACGGAGTGTAGCCATGTATGGAAATGAAACATGGTCGTTAAATGCACTATGTGATCAAAAGTAACTGTACACCTCCAGAAACAAACGTTTTTTCATATTAGGTGCATTGTGCTGCCACATACTGCCACGTACTCCATATCAGCAACCTCAGTAGTCATTAGACATTGTGAGAGAACAGAATGGGGCACTCCGCGGAACTCACGTACTTCGAACGTGGTGAGTTGGTTGGGTGTCACTTCTGTCATACGTCTCTACGCAAGATTTAACACTCCTAAACATCCCTAGGTCCACTGTTTCCGATGTGATAGTGAAGTGCAAAAAGTGAAGTGACACGTACAGCACAAAAGCGTACAGGCTGACGAGACCGCCGACAGTTGAAGAGGGCCGTAATGCCTAATAGGCACACATCTATCCAGACTGTCACACAGGAATTCAGGATCCACAGCAGGAACTATGACAGCTAGGCGGGAAGTGAGAAAACTTGGATTTCATGGTCGAGCGACTATTCATTAGCCACAAATCACGCCGGTAATTGCCAAACGACACCTCGCGTGGTGTAAGGAGTGTAAAAAACGTTGTGTGGAGTGACAAATCATGGTACACAATGTGGCCATCCAATGTCAGGTGTAGGTATGGCGAATTCCCGATGAACGTCGTCTGCCAGCTGCTATCATTAAAATTCGTAGGCGGTGGTGTTCTGGTGTGGTCGTGTATTTCATAGAGGGACTTGTACCCGTTGTTATTTTGCGTGCACTATCAGAGCAAAGGACTACATTGATGTTTTAAGCACCTCCTGCTTCCCACTATTGAAGAGCAATTCGGGGATGGCGACTGCACCTTTCAGCACCCTCGAGCATCTGTTCATCGTGAACGACCTGTGGCGGAGTGGTTACACGTCAATTACATCCCTGTATTGAACTGGCCTGCACAGAGTCCTGACCTGAATCTTATAGAACACTTTTGGGACGTTTTGGAACGCTGACTTCGTGTCAGGCCTCACCGACCGAAATCTATACGACTTCTCAGCGCAGCACACCGTGAATCATGGCTTGTCATTCCCCAAGAAACCTTCCAGCACCTTATTGAACGTACGCCTGCTAGAGTGGAAGCTGATATCAAGGCTAATGGTGGGCCAACACCATATTGAATTGCAGCATTACCGATGGAGGGCGCCACGAACTTGTAAGTCATTTTCAACCAGGTGTCCGGATACTTTTGATCACGTAGTGTAGTTTAGACAAAAAGAGAAAGGGAAGTTTGAAGATGTGGTGCTACAGAAGAGTGCTGACGTTTACATGGGTTGATCACGTAAGTAATGAGGAGGTACCGCATATAAATGAGGAGAAGAGGAATTTGTGGCACATCTTGACTAGAAAAAGGGATCGGTTGATAGGACACGTTCTGAGGCATGAAGGGATCACTAGCTTCATACTGGAGCGAAGTGGATAGGGTAAAAGTCGTAGAGGGAGACGAAGGGGTGAATACACTAAGCAGATTCAGAACGTTGTATGTTGGTGTGGTTACTCGCCGATGAAGAGGTTGGCACATGATAGCATGAATAGAGTAGCATGGAGAGCTGCATCAAACCAGTCTCTTGCCTAAAGATCATAACAACAACACCCAATCTGTAGGTAGGTGGCTCTTACTCCCTCAGCGAATCTCGCCAGACAATAAGTGATATGCACACCCAAAATTGGTTGAAATCGGGCTATTGATTTAGGATTAGTTGTGTAACGAACATACATACATATATAAATAAAAACTTAGATACGTTTTTATAATATATGTATGAGTGTACGTATTACTGCCTCGAAACAAATATGATGTAAAGGAGACAATAATTTCCAGATTTTTGGAATAGTGGAAAGAAATGGTGCGAAATCAGAATTCTCATACGATCGTTATGAGAGATTTATTCCTTCAGAATGGCCATTACTGTTAAAACCCGTTAGAAATTTGAGTAGCTGCTTCGCCTGCAGTGAAGTGCAACGATCTGAGAAACCCATCGCGCATCTGTCAATTGGCGCCAAGGTAGCATGAGCAAACAAGTTGTACTCGAACTTTTTTTTGAGTTTTGAAACTTACTGAAGATATGACGCTTTCTCTGACTTCAGTGCTTGCTATTACATGGTGTACTTGAAAGATGACGACATAGCACGCGGGCAGCTCTTAGCCTCCTGGTTGGACGTTCTTAATATAGTGATTAAACGCCACTGTTCTGATACCGGATGCCGGTTTCCAACAAGCAAACTCTTTAAGAACTTTGCTGCTCACTTGTCGTAGTAACTTATTTAACAAATATTATGATGACTGCTCTGAAGTAAGACAGAATTCAGCGTTTGGAAATGGAGATCGCAGCCGTAAAGGAAGAAAATCAAAAATTACGCTCTGAAACAAGGCCAACACTACTGACGTTCGCTGCAATCGCGCCAGGTGGTCCCACCACCAAGTCGAAAATCAGTGTTGAAGGATAATCTGAATTATCAAAAAATAAATAGGCAATTTTCCTCTCTTTTAAATGAGACAACAACCAGGATGCTAAAGCCATAAGGGACACCTTAACTAAAACAATAAACCCTAGACCTGATAAAACAAAATTTAATGCAATAAGGGAAGCAACAAACAAAGTACTTCTTGAATCAGGGACACAAGCAGACAAGAGGAAGCTTATTGAAAAAGTAGCAAACTTAAAGGACGTTCAGTGCGAAGAACCCAGAAAACTGAGACCACTATTGGCAGTACTATTGGCAGTACTCACGGATCAAGACTTTCTTGAAGAATTGTTTGATATAAATCTCAGGGACCACATCACCAAAGAGGACTTTCAGCAAGAGGGCAAACTACGAGTCAAAACAGGTCCTTAAGGGAAAGAGTGATGAATAACATTCTAGAGGGGACACCAGGGGTCAGATTACAGAGGGATAGGGGGTACATAGAATTTGAATCTTTACGACTTAGGGACTACGTATCAGTATAAAAGCGCCTCAACTGTTGGGATTTGGACCATTCGTTGAAAATATGTAACACGGAAGCTATCTGCAAGAAAAGTGGCTGAACACTTTCTGTTTCCTTACATAACGTAACTATCCGGCGAACGGTCCTGACACTTGGATGATGTCGTCCAGGATACCGAGCGCCATACATATCACACGCCCGTTGGGCATTTTGATCACAATAGCCATACTTCAAGACGATATCGACATTTTCCGCAGTTGTTAAACGGTCCATTTTAACACAGGTAATGTATCACGAACCAAATACCGTCCGCACTGGTGGAATGTTACGTGATACCACGTACTTATACGTTTGTGACTATTACAGCGCCATCTATCACCAAGCGAAAAAAGTGGTCCAACTAACACATTCATATTTATTTACGTACTACACGAATATGTATTTTAAAAAACGCAGTTGAAATCCGTTTGACCTATGGCAGCGCCGGCCGCAGTGGCCGAGCGGTTCTAGGCGGTACAGTCTGAAACCGTGTGACTGCTACGGTAGCAGGTTCGAATTCTGCCTCGGGCATGGATGTGTGTGATGTCCTTAGGTTAGTTAGGTTTAAGTAGTTCCAAGTTCTAGGGGACTGAAGACCTCAGAAGTTAAGTCCCATAGTGCTCAGAGCCAATTGAGCCAATCTACGTCAGCGCCATCTAGCGGGCCAACCATAGCGCCATCTGGTTTCCCCCTTCAAGCTAGACAACTTTCGTTCTTCGTAGTTTTTTCGTTTGACACTCATTTCGTGATATATTTGACCCAGTCACGATCAATGGACCACCCTGTAGTGCCCTAGGACACATAATACAGAGCTTAAGAAACCAGGACATAGCACATTTAATACGCAGACAAGATGACTGGATCTCTATAAACAACATCGAAGACGAAGTATCGAAAGTACTGTATGCGGCATATAAAGAGGACAGACTAGAGAATAAGTTAGGCGACACATCGCACAGATTAGCAGTAGATAGTAAACGACCCAGACTAAAGCACAGACATAGAATCGGATGCTATATGACACACAGGAGGTGTAGACAAGATAAATATAGCAAAAGTAAGCGAAGGTTCTACAGCATTATATCGAATCAATGTGAAAATTTAACTCTCCATGTAGCTGTTCTTTTATACCATTTCGTAGCACGTAATACTATTTGCAGCTGTGACATTTCTTCTTCTTTCGCTGCATCAAGTATCATTGTTTCGAAGATTTAACGAATCCTCGCACCTGATGACTATGACATTTTAAATCAACTGCCAATCTCCACTGTCACCTAGAGTTCGGAAACACAATACAACATAACTAATCAATACATTAAAATAAGTATTATCTCTATTAAGACAACATACTTAACATATGTAACCATACACGCAGAAGGTATAAAGGAAGAACTATCATATCGCCGGCCGAAGTGGCCGTGCGGTTAAAGGCGCTGCAGTCTGGAACCGCAAGACCGCTACGGTCGCAGGTTCGAATCCTGCCTCGGGCATGGATGTTTGTGATGTCCTTAGGTTAGTTAGGTTTAACTAGTTCTAAGTTCTAGGGGACTAATGACCTCAGAAGTTGAGTCCCATAGTGCTCAGAGACATTTGAACCATTTGAACTATCATATCATATCCAAATCAAATAACCATCCCTTGTTTCTTTCATTAAATGCACTTTCAATTTAAAATACATTCAAAATCTATTATGTGCCTTATTTATTATCATTTTCTAAGGTAGCAACATGTTTCAATTACATTTTGTATACGCATTTGTACTTATTGTATATAAATAACCCTTTTGTAAAATTTCAACAAAAGAAAGTACTAGGAATGAACCTGAATTGGTATGATATAGCATGTAAAATAACACAATGAACGACCTGGTACATAATGACAGGCAGCAGATCATTACCTGAGAAGTAAATAAATAGTCTCACATAAGAGTGCAGTTCTAAAATCACTCTTCGAAGTTGCAACGAAACGACTATTCACGTTGACCAGTAGAATGTATGACGATATATCATCAGAGTTTCTGAGGAACATCAGCCACACTACTCCGAACAGTGCAAGAAATACTGCACAATCAGCTTAACAGCTCATGCATCCTAGTTGCTGACAAGATTAATATACAAAAGAATGGAAAAGAAAATTGAGGATGTGTTACATGACTATCAGTTTGGCTATAGAAAAGGTGAGGGCACCAGAGAGGCAGTAATGGAAGCAGGACTGGAGGAAAATGAAGACACATGTGTTATACCGGAGCCAAGGTAGCCCCTGAAGGCCGGCAACCCATATTACAGCACAGAGGACGAGGTTGTGTATGTCCAAGGCATACCAAAAGCACCATGGTGAACACCGGCTATTTACATACAAGATAAGTGAAACAGACATTGCGACACTAATTCATGCAGGGGGAGCTCGATCCACGGCCTGCAGGAAGTATCATTATGCCAAAAGTCTGATTGGCTGGAGACAGCTATTTAGGTGCTAGAACCAGACCCGAAGTTCAGTTCACGCCAGATGCCGACCTCGTGTACTGCGACCGTTGAAGATCACGTCTTCGTCTCTGAGTTGGACTGTTACTAGTTGTGTGTGTGTTACCACGAAGCTTTGTGGAAATTAGATGTGAACTTATGTTTGCCTCAATTAGGAGACTTTTACTGGCATCGTTATTGTTACCTTTCGTTTGTTGTTCATTCATCAACCTTGTGAACTTTCATCAATAAAAGCTCATTTTTTGAAAAACTGCGAATTGTCAGTCACAACAACATGCATAGGATTTGTAGATCTAGAAAAAGTTTTTCGAAAGTGTGAGAAAAATAGGGGTAACCTATGCGGCAAAGATGGGGTAATACATGATATGTACAAGAACCAAGATGGAACAATAAGGGTGGGAGAGCAAGGACGAAGTACTGGGATTAAAAGAACGTTAAGGCTGTGATGCAGTTCTTTGCCGCTGCTGTTCCGTCTATACATCGAAGAAGCAGTGACGAAAATAAAAGAAATTCAAGATTGGAATTAAATATTAGAGTGAAAGGATTTGAACGATAAGATTCACAGATGACATGGCTATACTCAGTGAAAGTGGCGAAGAGCAACATGAACTGCCGAATGAAGTGAACTCCCTAACGAGTAACGAATAAGGATTGAGAGTAAGCGAAAGGACGGCGAAACGTATGGGGAGTAACAGAAATGACAACTGCGAGAATCTTATCATCGGAATTGGTGATCACGAAATGGATCAAGTTAAGAAATTCTGCTACCTAGGCAGCAAAATAACCCATGACGTACTGAGCATAGAGGACATGAGAAGCAGACTAATAACGGCAATAAGGACATCCCTGGTCAAGAGACGTCCTTTAGTATCAAACATAGGCCATAATTTGAGGAAGAAATTTCTGAGAATGTATGTTTTAAACACGAAATTGTATGACACTGAATCATGGACTGTGAGAAAACCAGGACAGAACAGAATCGTAGCATTTGAAATGCAGTGCTACATACGAATGTTGAAAATTAAGTGAGATAATAAGGTAACGAATGAAAAAGTTTTCCGAGAAATCGGCGAGAAAGGGATATATGAAGGAAATACTAACAAGAAGAACGGACACAATGATAGGTCATCTGTTAAGACATCAGGGAGTAAGTTCCCTGGTACCAGAAAAGCTGTAGACGTTAAAAACTGCAGGTGAACAAAGAGACAGGAATACATCCAATGAATACTTCAGGGAGTATGCTGTAAGTGCTACTATGAGATGAAAAATTTAGTGCAGTAGGGGGATTTGTGGTGACCGCATCAAACCAGTCAGAAGGCTGTTTACTCACCCATCTCTATTGATGGTATGCCTTCTAATTACCACCTGATTCATTTTAATCTACGGATCCTTAATATGTCTTCCTTTAAGTTGCATACATGTGGATATTTTTAGTGCTAACATGAGTTGCACTCTCGTGCATCGCTCATGCATGTTATCAAAGTAATTACCATAATTATTTTAGCTAATTATTACTGTTGCCATGCAGTAAAAATAACAAATCATCAGAATATGCTAAAACACATATTTATGACTGTTTTTCAGTGTCTCCAGAAGTGATTCCAACTTAAAATCACAGAATTTTGAACTGCAAACAGGGATTTGAGGATATTATTTCGTAGTATGTTTGGTAACTGTTGGTGCGGGACTTTACGGCGTCACGTATCGGTCTCTGTTGTAATATTGTAAGCAGTAGTGTAACATTGTTAGCTAGGCCGTTGTCTTTAGTCTTTTCAGGATTGAAGGGTACTGAGAATTACCGAACGCCCAAGATATGTCGATCGTCAACCTACCCCATACAGTTGTGGCTACAGTGTACATTAATTTTCTCGCCTCACTGACAGCATTCCCTGTACATTGAGCCTTCCTAAATCCATACTGAGCATTTTTTAATTCATCTTGCGGTATTTAAATCTAGATTTATTTCCAAATTCTCACCCACTGCATTTATTAAGCCGATAGGTTGTGTTACTTGGGGAATGTGGTTTCATGATTTTCGTCTTAAAAGTTTCGTCCGACCACCACAGGGAAGGATCGACGTATAGTGCATCAAGCACATGGTAACACCTTTTCATCTGCACCTCCCACACGAGTACGAGTAATGTATTCCATGGAACATTCTGTGTCATCTCGTACTGTTGGTAGGAGACAAGCAGCAGATAGACTATAGAATTACCGTCCAGCACCATTGTACAAAAGGCTACGGTGCCGTGACTGGGAAGTACGAAATGATTATTAATGGTGTCGCACCGTGTTCAACGATGAATCGCTTTTCAGCACTACTCCTGACGAATATGGTAAAAACCTGAGGAGAGATCCTATTCTTCCAAAGTTTTGAAGAGGCACGATGGTGATACTCCCGGCATTGAGTGTGTGGGTAGCGTTCGTGTATGTTTTCAGGTCACGGTCGGTAGTGTATGAGGGAAATCTGAAGTTAGATCATCATGTCCCCTCGTGTGTTACCTCTAATGCGACAGTGTCGCGATGGCACATTTCAAGAGGAAAACGCGCGTCCACACATGGTACGCGTCTTTGTGAACTGGGTGTTTCATGCTGAGGTACTCCCGTGGCTACTAAGATCACCATGGGAATAGCTCGGACGTGCACTCTGTCTCAGTGGCAATAGCCTGAATATCAGGGGCCCTTTTCATCTCAAAGCAGGACTTGCAAGCTACGTCAATTATTTGCTAGATTTATCCCAGTCTCTGTCTTCCTCTACAGCTATAGGCTCCGTAGCTCCCTCTAATACCATTGAAGCTATTCCCTGATGTTTCAACATATTTCCTGTCGTCCTGTCCCTTCTTCATGTCAGTGTTTTCCATGGGTACCTTTCCTCGCCGGTTCTGCGGAGAACCTCTACATTATTCCGCAACAACACATCTCAAATGCTTCGATTCTCTTCCGGTTTTCTCAAGTCGATACGCTCAAAATTTACATTCTCAATAACTCCTTCCTGAAATTAAGACTTTTGTTTGGTACTAGTAGACTTCTTTTATCCAGACATGCCCTTTCTTCCAGTGCTAGTCTGCTTTTTATGCCTTGCTTACACCATCCGTAATGTGCTCTTTTGCTGCCTAGGTAGAAGAATTCCTTATCTATTTCCTGACAACCAATTTTCCCGCTATTCTCATTTCTGATACTTCTCATTGCTTCCGTCTTTCCTCAATTTACTCTCAATCGATATTCATGTAATTCTTCTTCACTTATACTGAGGACAGGAACGTTATCAGCGAATATTATTAAGGATATCTTTTCACCTTGAATTTTAATTCCACTCTTTAACATTTCTTTTATAATCGTCATAGCTTTTTCGATGTAAATATTGAATAATAGTAGTGAAAGGCAACATTCTTCTCTTACCCATTTTTAATCCGAGCCCTTAGATTCCGTCTTCCACTCTCGTTGTTCCTTGTTGGTTCTTCTACATGTTGTATATTACCCGTCTTTCCCCGTAACATATCCGTATATTTCTTCTTTATTCTTCTTCAGTCTAGCCTCCGATAACAACAGCAATGTCAGGATTGCCTCTCTGGTGCCTTTACCTTTCCTAAAGCCCAACTAATCGTCCTCTAACAGATCCTCAATTTTTCCCATACTTTTGTATATTATTCTTGTCAGCAAGTTGGATGCATGGGCTGTTAAGCTGACTGTGCAATAATTATCCCTTTTATAGCCTTTATGGTGCCCCCTCCAACCAAAATAGTACATTTCTCTAGGACATAGGCTGAAATGTCAAAGTGATAAGTGGGCTCATATTGCCAAGTTAATTGTAGATTTGCTCGAATTTCTAATAACTCCTGTAACATCACATTATCTCTCAACTTGTGAAGTTCATTTCGTTTCCTCCTTCCCTTAGGGGAACTTCACCTTTTTGTCAGCTAATGTGTTATGCAGCATATATTCAGCTTACCGGTTCTCCATCCAAAGTAAATACCGATTATCCAACATGAATATAGATAGAAGTAGTGAAGCATCGTAAATCAATGAAAGTAAGTGGTCTGGTCCCGATCGTATACCAATTGTGTTCCCTTCAGAATATGCTGACGCTTTAGCACCATACTTAACAATCATATACGTACAACTACTAACTCGACGAAAGATCCGTACCCAAAGGCCGGAAAGTTGCACACGTCACAGCAATATTGAAGAAAGGTCTATATCATTAATGACAATATGCCGCGGGATTTTGGAACATTTGTTGTGTTCGAACATTAGCAATTACCTCAAAGAGAGCGGTCTATTGACACACATAGTCAACCCGGATTTAAAAAAACATTGTTCTTGTGAAACACAACCAGCTCTTTACATGCACGAAGTGTTGAGTGCTATCGACAAGGAATTTCAAATTGATTCCGTATTTATAGATTTCCAAAATGTTTTTGATCTTTTGACACTGTACCACAGAAGCCGCTTGTAGTGAAATTGCGGCCTTATGGAATATCGACTCAGTTATGTGACTGGATTCGTGATTTCCTGTCAGAGAGGTCACAGTTCGTACTAACTGACAGGAAGTCAACGAGTGAAGCAGCAGTGATTTCTGGTATTCTCCGCGGTGGTGTTACAGGTTTTCTGCTGTTCACTGTCTATATCAACGATTTAGGGGACAATCTGCGCAGCCGTCTTAGGGTGTTTGCACATGATTCTGTAGTTTATTGTCTAGTAAAGTTGTCAGACGATCAAAAGAAATTGAAAAACGATAGCCGGCCGTTGTGGCCGAGCGTTTCTAGGCGCTTCAGTCTGGAACCGCGCGACCGCTACGGTCGCAGGTTCGAATCCTGCCTCGAGCATGGATGTGTATGATGTCTTTAGGTTAGTTAGGTTTAAGTAGTTCTAAGTTCTAGAGAACTGATGACCTCAGATGTTAAGTCCCATAGTGCTCAGAGCCATTTGAACCATTTGAAAAACGATTTAATCTGAATGGTGCGAAAATTGGTTTGACCTTACATAACGAAAAGTGTGAGGTCATACCCATGACTGCTAACAGGAATCCATTGAACTTCGGTTACACGATAAATCAGTCTAATCTAAACCCTGCAAATTCAACTAAATACCTAGTAATTACAATTAAGAACAATTGAAATTGGAAATAACACATAGAAAATGTTGTGAGGAAGGTAAACCAAGACTGTGTTTTATTTGTGGAACACTTGGAAAATGTAACACAACTACTAAAGAGACTGCCTCCAGTACATCTGTCCGTCCTCTTTTGGAGCACTGCTGCGCTCTCTCGGATCCTTACCAGGAAGGATTGACGGAGTACATCGAAAAAGTTCAAAGAAGGGCAGCGCGTCTTGTATTATCGCGAAATAAGGAAGACAGTGTCACGGACATGATACCGGGTTTGGGATGGACACAAATAAAGGCGTTTTTAGCTGCGGCGGTATCTTCTCACAAAATTTCGATCACCAAATTTATCCTCCGAATCCGAAAATATTTTGTTGACCTCGACCTACTTAGGGAGAAACGAACATCATAATAAAATAAGGGAATTCAGAGCTCGCACTGAAGATATAGGTAAAACGAATACCTACATCTTCAGTGCGAGCTCTGATTTCCCTTATTTTATTATTCGTTTTACCCGCGTGCTGTTCGAGAGTGGAATAATAGAGAATTATCGGAAAGGTTGTGGGATCAACCCTCTGTCACGGACGTAAGTGTGATTTGAAGTGTGTCTATGTAGATGCAGATGTAGAATATCGAATATCAAAGTAGGAATTATTCTTGACATCTCTGACTTTCTTAAAGTAATCTAGCAGAATGATGGAATGCAGACAAGGAAAAAATAAATTTCCACTACCAGTTTCATGATAAATTTACATTGCTACAGCGTTTCGGAGAAGAAAAATTTCCAAAGAGACGCATTCTCAGGGTCAACACAAAATTATTCTTTTATACATCAGATAAACCAAACTCATGCATTCATCTGCACTTGCCCATTGGCAATTTTCTACAAGCTAAGAAGAGACCAGTTTGGAAAGCGTTTCTTATTTATCAATAGCGGGTAGTATTTTCCTGTTGCACAGAAAACATGAACTGCTGGAGAATAATTTGCTACTAGCTAAGAAACGAATGATTTGAAAAGCTTTCTCCATTGTCAGTATCATATTGTATTTGCCTGTTGCGCAGAAAATATGAATTGCTCGTGAATAAGGGTAAGGTAAGATAAACTTGCAGAGTACTTAGGTGTGAAAAATTCAGTGCCTGTGGTAGTTGGCCGGCAAAACTTTTTTCGTGACTGATAGACATGAGAAGACAGGAAATACTCGGAATAGCTACCGTAGGACTCGAGACGGAACGATCTGAACAACATAATGACCAGCCAAATACGTTTATAGTATGTATCAGAGTTGACGTTGAGTTCAGAGGTTACAATAACAGGAATAACTACCGCATGAAGTTAAGAGCAGATGTAAATTTTTGACCATATTTGAAATGATTCACCTAGCTGACGAAATAATGTAGCATTTCTTCGGGAAGCACTGAGATTTTACTATAAAATAATTAAAACAAAATGCAGCTCTAATAAGCAATAAAAACAATTAAATGAAAAATATTCATAAATTATAAATTGTAACGACAGAAAGGAAACGACATGGTGGGAGAAAAATAGGTAAATTCTGTCTTATAGGCTATTCGCTGGAGCATCTGCGTAGCATGTTGCGCTTAATTAACCTGAGGATGTGACGTTTGTGAGAGTATTATAAACTGGATCCCACAAGTATGGGCAGGCTTTTGTTGCTTAACGATTAGCAGGACTGGCAGTCTGGGGTTCCTCCTTTAGGCATTTCTCTTTCTTTGACATCACTTCCTCTTGAACTGCTGCTTGCTTATTAAGGAGCACTACAGGCTTTTTATCCTGTCTGGTTTGTCCTGCCCCATTCATCGAGCGTTGTACGCATTTTACCGCATGAAGCACAACACGATGATATTAAAACTTCCAAGTAAAATGTCACCAAATTCCGCCACTCAGCTAATTAATGCTATGGAAGTAGTGCTGTGTGGTGGTGTCTATAGAATTTTTCTTCCAAAAACAGAGTGTAAAAATGGCGTTTGCTATTATTATTTGCCATGTGTGTAAAATCTGAACGTTCGTAAAAATAAATGGCCAAAAATAACTAATTTCAATTGAATTACGTACACGTACGATGAGAATCCTGAAGCAGTCTTTTGCTTACACAAGATATCGATAATATTCTACAAGCAATATCATCATAGTTCACAGCCGCACTGTAGCACATGTTAAGTATGTCATTTTCTTTATCGCCAGCAAAATATGATGTATGAAGCCAGCTGCTGAGATACCCTTCTCTTTATAATTTGGTAACAACAATACCAACAGAAACAGGTAATATAAAACTATGCATAAATGATAGAAAAATTAAGCGAGAAAAATATAAGTTGCAAAATGTTGCACACAAACTAAGATGCCTCACTCTTGCTATATGACTGAAGTTCGTATCTGATTTTGTCATCGACGAACGTAATTATAACTATATTGCTCATAAGTAATCATACAGTCTCAAAAATTGAAGATTTTAGTAGAATTCCTCAATTCAAACACCTAATTTCTACCAATAGGTTCTTTGTTCTTTGTTTTATGGTTTCATTTAGAACTTTTGAACGAAAATACTACTATTTTTTTAGTTTTTACCCAATACCCACAGCTCCTGTGTTAATTTTCCAGTAAGTCAAATTAGTTTTCAGTTTATGGTTAGAGTGAAAAAATGTTAAAGAAAAAGAGAAAGAAAAGTAACACCAACTTCTGACGGTCGTGTGAACAAAACTGTTAAGAGCGGTTCTTACGGCAGTGTGATCTAAAATACAATTTTCTCAGTCTAATGACTTTCTCACTGGCTCCCAAGTATGTTCCGTATGGTGGATTTTAGTCTTCCTGTACAGACGCCTACATTTATTGTCCTCTCGTAGTATTCGCCCAGAGAGGAGGTTCACTATACCAAAAATGAAATGCAGTTTTTACGCCGTGCACTCATCTTTGCACTTCATGGCGTACGAGGTGGACTGGGGTGCTTAAGGAGGTACAAAGCAAACTGGTGTAAATGTCCTTCACTAGCGGTATTAAATATTTCATTCTCTACACTAGAAATCTGGTGAAAGAGCGAAGCATACAGCTGGTATCTACTTATTGCTTCTTGTCCCGGCCAGATTAGCAATTTAAGGCCCTCTCTTTCTTCTGACCTGGAGCAAGTCATACCAGACTTATTACAAAACTTACCCAATGGTAATAATGATAATAATGATAATTGTCACTAATAATAATAGTTACAACAGTAACAATAATAAAAATAGTAAAGGGCATTTATATCGATACAGATTATTTTATCATATCAGAAGTCATGTTTATTATTATCAAGAACGGAATCCATAAGGGAAGAGAAAGAATTTCAAATGACACTGACAGTGGAGTTTTGGAAAGAATAGAATTTACACAGAGACTCTGCCGACAAGGTGTAGGGAAATAGTGTGCGGGAGGGGATCTGACGAGAACAGGCTGCATAGGGTGTAGGAGAGATGGCTGTTATAATTGAATATGGACTGTTACAGCTGAAAGCAAGGGGAAACTACAGCCGTAATTTTTCCCGAGGACATGCAGCTTTACTGTATGATTAAATGATGATGGCGTCCTCTTGGGTAAAATGTTCCGGAGGTAAAATAGTCCCCCATTCGGATCTCCGCGCGGGGACTACTCAAGAGGACGTCGTTATCAGGAGAAAGAAAACTGGCACCCTACGGATCGGAGTGTGGAATGTCAGATCCCTTAATCGGGCAGGTAGGTTAGAAAATTTAAAAAGGGAAATGGATAGGTTAAAGTTAGATATAGTGGGAATTAGTGAAGTTTGGTGGCAGGAGGAACAAGACTCTTGGTCAGGTAATTACAGGGTTATAAATACAAAATCAAATAGGGGTAATGCAGGAGTAGTTTTAATAATGAATAAAAAAATAGGAGTGCGGGTTAGCTACTACAAACAGCATAGTGAACGCATTATTGTGGCCAAGATAGACACAAAGCCCATGCCTACTACAGTAGTACAAGTTTATATGCCAACTAGCTCTGCAGATGATGAAGAAATTAATGAAATGTATGACGAGATAAAGGAAATTATTCAGGTAGTGAAGGGAGACGAAAATTTAATTGTCATGGGTGACTGGAATTCGTCAGTAGGAAAAGGGAGAGAAGGAAACATAGTAGGTGAATATGGATTGGGGGGAAGAAATGAAAGAGGAAGCCGCCTTGCAGAATTTTGCACAGAGCATAACTTAATCATAGCTAACACTTGGTTCAAGAATCATAAAAGAAGGTTGTATACCTGGAAGAATCCTGGAGATACCAAAAGGTATCAGATAGATTATATAATGGTAAGACAGAGATTTAGGAACCAAGTTTTAAATTGTAAGACATTTCCAGGGGCAGATGTGGATTCCGGCCACAATCTATTGGTTATGAACTGCAGATTGAAACTGAATAAAACTGCAAAAAGGTGGGAATTTAAGGGGATGGGACCTGGATAAACTGAAAGAACCAGAGGTTGTAGAGAGTTTCAGGGAGAGCATAAGGGAACAATTGACAGGAATGGGGGAAAGAAATACAGTAGAAGAAGAGTGGGTAGCTCTAAGGGATGAAGTAGTGAAGGCAGCAGAGGATCAAGTGGGTAAAAAGACGAGGGCTAATAGAAATCCTTGGGTAACAGAAGAAATATTGAATTTAATTGATGAAAGGAGAATATATAAAAATGCAGTAAATGAAGCAGGCAAAAAGGAATACAAACGTCTCAAAAATGAGATCGACAGGAAGTGCAAAATGGCTAAGCAGGGATGGCTAGAGGAAAAATGTAAGGATGTAGAGGCTTGTCTCACTAGGGGTAAGATAGATACTGCGTACAGGAAAATTAAAGGACCTTTGTAGAGAAGAGAACCACTTGTATGAATATCAAGAGCTCAGATGGAAACCCGGTTCTAAGCAAAGAAGGGAAGGCAGAAAGGTGGAAGGAGTATATAGAGGGTTTCTACGAGGGCGATGTACTTGAGGACAATATTATGGAAATGGAAGAGGATGTAGATGAAGATGAAATGGGAGATAAGATACTGCGTGAAGAGTTTGACAGAGCACTGAAAGACCTGAGTCGAAACAAGGCCAGGGGTGTAGACAACATTCCATTAGAACTACTGATGGCCTTGGGAGAGCCAGTCATGACAAAACTCTACCATCTGGTGAGCAAGATGTATGAGACAGGCGAAATACCCACAGACTTCAAGATGAATATAATAATTCCAATCCCAAAGAAAGCAGGTGTTGACAGATGTGAAAATTACCGAACTATCAGTTTAATAAGTCACAGCTGCAAAATACTAACGCGAATTCTTTACAGACGAATGGAAAAACTGGTAGAAGCGGACCTCGGGGAAGATCAGTTTGGATTCCGTAGAAATGTTGGAACACGTGAGGCAATACTAACCTTACGACTTATCTTAGAAGAAAGATTAAGAAAAGGCAAACCTACGTTTCTAGCATTTGTAGACTTAGAGAAAGCTTTTGACAATGTTAACTGGAATACTCTCTTTCAAATTCTGAAAGTGGCAGGGGTAAAATACAGGGAGCGAAAGGCTATTTACAATTTGTACAGAAACCAGATGGCAGTTATAAGAGTCGAGGTGCATGAAAGGGAAGCAGTGGTTGGGAAAGGAGTGAGACAGGGTTGTAGCCTCTCCCCGATGTTATTCAATCTGTATATTGAGCAAGAAGTAAAGGAAACAAAAGAAAAATTCGGAGTAGGTATTAAAATTCATGGAGAAGAAGTAAAAACTTTGAGGTTCGCCGATGACATTGTAATTCTGTCAGAGACAGCAAAGGACTTGGAAAGGCAGTTGAACGGAATGGACAGTGCCTTGATAGGAGGATATAAGATGAACATCAACAAAAGCAAAACGAGGATAATGGAATGTAGTCAAATTAAATCGGGTGATGCTGAGGGGATTAGATTAGGAAATGAGACACTTAAAGTAGTAAAGGAGTTTTGCTATTTAGGGAGCAAAATAACTGATGATGGTCGAAGTAGAGAGGATATAAAATGTAGACTGGCAATGGCAAAGAAAGGGTTTGTGAAGAAGAGAAATTTGTTAACACCGATTATAGATTTAAGTGTTAGGAAGTCGTTTCTGAAAGTATTTGTATGGAGTGTAGCCATGTATGGAAGTGAAACATGGACGATAACCAGTTTGGACAAGAAGAGAATAGAAGCTTTCGAAATGTGGTGCTACAGAAGAATGCTGAAGATAAGGTGGGTAGATCACGTAACTAATGAGGAGGTATTGAATAGGATTGGGGAGAAGAGAAGTTTGTGACACAACTTGACTAGAAGAAGGGATCGGTTGGTAGGGCATGTTTTGAGGCATCAAGGGATCACAAATTTAGCATTGGAGGGCAGCGTGGAGGGTAAAAATCGTAGAGGGAGACCAAGAGATCAATACACCAAGCAGATTCAGAAGGATGTAGGTTGCGGTAGGTACTGGGAGATGAAGAAGCTTGCACAGGATAGAGTAGCATGGAGAGCTGCATCAAACCAGTCTCGGGACTGAAGACCACAACAACAACAACAATGGACTGTTAGCTGTCTTTTGAAATTTGGAAGGTATTTAGTTTTCCCGATATTTTGAGTAACATTGCTCGAAAGTCGGGTTCCTGAAAGAGAACATGTTATAGAGAACATTATGGTGGTGCACCAAAGCTACTCATCACGTCACCTTACAAGTGGAATATAAGGAAAGATTTTCTTTTATGTAGGGACTAGAGAGCACAAATCACATCCTACTTACAGTCGGGGATTAAGTAGTGATCTGTTACATTGATTAATCTAGACTAATCGTGAGATTAGTGCCTACTGGCACCATAACACCAGGGAAATTTGCTCCTGTGCGGTGATGGACACGGCCCAGTTCCATTTCCGCGGCATTTTAATTTCCCAGCAGCTAGGTCGAGCGACACCTTAGAGCCATATACATCGCTCTATTGTTCCTGCTCGGCGAATGCAACAGGCTGTGTGTGGCCGTGGAGTCTCTTGGGCCGGGCGACATATAGGAGGAGGACTGGCTCGTAGATGGAGCTGGGTGAGAGGAATGACTTTGTCTACGATGAAGTAGGAGAGTTGCTGAGTATGGTGGGACACCCACACCACAGCTATGTTATCAGTAGTTTCGAAATAGCTACTAGCCACTGGCGAAGAACTTCTGGAAGCAATAATCCGATCAGGCCATTGCTGACGTGACATGTTAATCCGTTCTAATATATTTCATTTGTAAATTGTAAACTTTAATTGCGATCTTCTTATATTTTTATCTGGCTGAGACGCTTCATTTTGTCGATTTTTAATTGAGTTTCGGTGCCTGTCAGTTACTATGGAAAACAGTTCCTTTTAATAAATATTGTGAAAGGCTACCTAAGTAATCAAGCTTTTGCACCAGTCCCTGTCGTTCCGCTACAGTCTCGTTAATTGCAATATAATGAGAGCCTAATAATTTATATACGTCTTGTTGTGTTGTTGTGGTCATCAGTTTGACGACAGGTCTGTTGCAGCTCAACACGCTTGTCTATCCTGAGCAATCCTCTTCATCTCTGCCCAACTACTGCAACCTACAACCATCTGAGCTCGCTCAGTGTATTCGTCTCCTGAGCGTCCTCTACAATTTCCCCCTCCCTCCCACCACCCCCGCAAGCAAACACACAAACACACATTTATCTCCAATAGCAAATTGATGTCTCAGAATTTGTCCTATCAGCCGACCCAATTTTTTATTCAATTTAACTCAGAAATTTCTTTTTCCTCCAGTTCTATTCAGTACTTCCTCATTCACCCTGCCTGTCTAGTCTTCAGCTTTCTTCTGTAGCATCAAATGTGAAAACTTCTTTTCTATCGGTGCTTAATTTGTTCATTGTCGATGTTCCGCTACTGTAGAAGAGTGTGCTACATACAAATACCTTGAGTTAAGATTTTACAATGTGTCTGTTTTTGTGGAAGGTATGTGGGGTAACTGTACTGAACTTTGGTCGCGGAATATCCTATGGTAAAGAACCACTCCTCAATTACGCTATTGTAGAATGTTCTATAACGGACAGTCTACATGCAAATGACTGATTGTGGCCCTCAGCAGTGTAGGTGAAGTTGACGCGGTGCGTAATATTTCAAAATATATCCTCTTAAGTACCAAATTATTGAATGAAATGAATAAATGAATAATGTAAAAATATCTTCTGAAATAACAGATCAGATTTTAAGTACCTATACATTTATTACATCAGCAGAGAATGATATCGGACATGAATTGATATGAACAGCATCGGTTAAATCCAAGTTCTTCTATAATGAAATAAATTGTCTGTAGTGATGTACAGTTAACAAAGTTAGGGGAAAAATTAATTCCAAATCTGACATTAACTATGATAACACGATCTGACTGAAATTAATTCGCCGACAGTGATTGTGAAATGCTAGACTGCAAGCTACCACGTAATGGAAATCGGACAGCGAATGCTATTGTTTGAGAGAACTCGTCACTGGTGGTGAAAATTAACCTTAAAAATTCCTGCTGTGCTGGAGCTGCAGAATGCTCATCACACACCAGCTGTAGTTAGCAATAGGGTGACCAGCACACCTCTGCGTGGATCGCAGCGCTGTCACCTCTAATTATTCCATGTAATAAGCTATTAATGAACGTAGTACGTGAACACTGTCATATCTCCTTAATAAACGTTATATCGAGCACTATGTCATCAGAACTCGATACAAATACCCTAGTTGTATATGTATTCATGAAATAAATTGAGTGAAACGAAGGCGAGACCAAAGGACTTGCCACCTATCAAGTTCTTAACATTTAAATTTATGTTCTGTGTTAACAAATTTCTCTTTTTCACAAATGGTTTACGTAGTACAGTCAGTCTTGATTTTATAACCTCTCTGCTTCAGCCATCATCGTTTATTTTGCTGCCTAAATACCAGAACACGTATACTACATTTAGTTTCTCATTCCGTCCGCAGCTCCTGATATAAATCAGTGATAGTACTGCACCATATTTTGCTTTGTTGATGGCCATCTTGCAGTAGTGTGGAGAAGGACGTAGGGGAACCGATTAGGGTGGCTGGTAGTAAGTGGTGAAGATGTTGTGCAAGTAATGCTAATTTACACATAATTAATCAGATTAAATAATTTATTCCTTTCACAGGAAACTCTGATTACTTTTCTTAATTGAAGGACAGGTTCATAATTCTACTGGCAGTGACTGTATCTTTCAAGGAATGGAATGAAGTAATTCATCCCTAGGTCTGTTACTGAACACAGTAGCAGGATAAATTTGTCATTGTAAAACAAGTACCAAACGTTTATTGCGGAGTTTACCAGAGAATAATCGATGGACTACCAGAACGATGGGATTTTCTTATTATTATTATTTATTTGTTATTTACGTTAGCAATTAGCTGTGCATGAACGGTGCTTTGAACTTGAATGGCCGGCCGGGGTGGCCGAGCGGTTCTAGGCGCAACAGTCTGGAACCGAGCGACCGCTACGGTCGCAGGTTCAAATCCTGCCTCAGGCATGGATGTGTGTGACGTCCTTAGGTTAGTTAGGTTTAAGTAGTTCTAGGTTCTAGGGGACTGATGACCTTAGAAGTTAAGTCCCATAGTGCTCAGAGCCATTTGAACCATTTTTTGAACTTGAATGAAACAATATAAAATGAGCGATTGCGCCCCACGCACACACACACACACACACACACACACACACACACACACACACACAGACACACACACACACACATACCGCAAAGGAAACTAGTTGCAGCGCGTTTCTTTGCTGCTGCTAGACATCCCAGGAATCACTTTAAGAACGGCCTAACACGAGGAGAAATGACATCGTACGCCGCAAGGGGGAATAACGACAGGACGGCTTACCACATAGAGGCAGCTTACATGTCGACGCGCCGTGACGGATATGGACTGCGAACAGCCATGTAACTGTACTAAGGACAGTGAAATATTGAGACAAAATGATGGCGGACAACTGCATGCAGGAGGTTTTATAGGTTGGTGGTTTGAATTTTCCATTGCCCAAGGACCCCACTACTTTACTCTAGGTATCACCACAAGATGGGGTGATCTGTTAATAACGCCCGAGACCTATCTGTTGCTTAAGCGCTTAATATTTAAAAAAAAATAATTCAGTTCCAGTTAGTTACTTCCAGTTTTATAATTTACCGTTGTATCCCTTTTAAAATTATACACATTCGTTAGTCTATCCTTTTAATGTTTAAATTAACAATTTTTCACATAATTGCTTTTTCTTGCAATTCCAATAAAGGACCCTATTCTTGTCAAACTTATAACATCCATACCACGACAAAACCAAACCTCCTTCTTACCTGTCCTGATTCCCTGGTCTCAGTCCCCATTGCTCCGTTTTATAATTTTACTATTTCACGCCGTTTGCAGTTCACACTATTAAAATTATGACGAGAATTTATATACACTCCTGGAAATGGAAAAAAGAACACATTGACACCGGTGTGTCAGACCCACCATACTTGCTCCGGACACTGCGAGAGGGCTGTACAAGCAATGATCACACGCACGGCACAGCGGACACACCAGGAACCGCGGTGTTGGCCGTCGAATGGCGCTAGCTGCGCAGCATTTGTGCACCGCCGCCGTCAGTGTCAGCCAGTTTGCCGTGGCATACGGAGCTCCATCGCAGTCTTTAACACTGGTAGCATGCCGCGACAGCGTGGACGTGAACCGTATGTGCAGTTGACGGACTTTGAGCGAGGGCGTATAGTGGGCATGGGGAGGCCGGGTGGACGTACCGCCGAATTGCTCAACACGTGGGGCGTGAGGTCTCCACAGTACATCGATGTTGTCGCCAGTGGTCGGCGGAAGGTGCACGTGCCCGTCGACCTGGGACCGGACCGCAGCGACGCACGGATGCACGCCAAGACCGTAGGATCCTACGCAGTGCCGTAGGGGACCGCACCACCACTTCCCAGCAAATTAGGGACACTGTTGCTCCTGGGGTATCGGCGAGGACCATTCGCAACCGTCTCCATGAAGCTGGGCTACGGTCCCGCACATCGTTAGGCCGTCTTCCGCTCACGCCCCAACATCGTGCAGCCCGCCTCCAGTGGTGTCGCCACAGGCGTGAATGGAGGGACGAATGGAGACGATGAGGGTCGCTTCTGCCTTGGTGCCAATGATGGTCGTATGCGTGTTTGGCGCCGTGCAGGTGAGCGCCACAATCAGGACTGCATACGACCGAGGCACACAGGGCCAACACCCGGCATCATGGTGTGGGGAGCGATCTCCTACACTAGCCGTACACCACTGGTGATCGTCGAGGGGACACTGAATAGTGCACGGTACATCCAAACCGTCATCGAACCCATCGTTCTACCATTCCTAGACCGGCAAGGGAACTTGCTGTTCCAACAGGACAATGCACGTCCGCATGTATCCCGTGCCACCCAACGTGCTCTAGAAGGTGTAAGTCAACTACCCTGGCCAGCAAGATCTCCGGATCTGTCCCCCATTGAGCATGTTTGGGACTGGATGAAGCGTCGTCTCACGCGGTCTGCACGTCCAGCACGAACGCTGGTCCAACTGAGGCGCCAGGTGGAAATGGCATGGCAAGCCGTTCCACAGGACTACATCCAGCATCTCTACGATCGTCTCCATGGGAGAATAGCAGCCTGCATTGCTGCGAAAGGTGGATATACACTGTACTAGTGCCGACATTGTGCATGCTCTGTTGCCTGTGTCTATGTGCCTGTGGTTCTGTCAGTGTGATCATGTGATGTATCTGACCCCAGGAATGTGTCAATAAAGTTTCCCCTTCCTGGGACAATGAATTCACGGTGTTCTTATTTCAGTTTCCAGGAGTGTATAATTATACTTTCTTATAATTAAAAAATTCTCTTCTTACGCTTCCCCTCCTTGTTCCTTTCTCCTCCCGCTGCATATTCTCCTCCCCCTTTTCCCCTTCCCCCTTCCACCACCCCTGCCACAACCAGATACCAGTTCAAAACACTGACTGCAGTTGCAAAACACAGTACTCTTATCTGAGGCCTTGAACCGACAAGACGAGTCGCTGATGCTACCACATTTCTTTATAATTCTTTTCCACTTATTGCAAAATAATAGAGAGTACATATTTAGTTTTAATTCGTTTTGGATCTGAAGATGATCCAGAGCGATCGGAACATGTAATTAAAAATACCGAAAAATTATTGAGAACTATTTTAAATATCAATAGAGTTACTGATTCTCTCACGACGAATATATCAGCTATAGTGATATATTTTAACTGGCCTGTTAACTGCGATAGTAAAGCAATAACTTTTGAAAGAGAGGTTAGCAACTGCTCTTTTGCACCCGATTTACAAACGAAGTGCCAAAGTCTTGACCCCTCATTTCAAGACACCATCCATTACATTCAACTGATCTCCAAGTCCTTGACTGTCTCTGGCAGAATTATAATGTCATCAGAAATCCTCAAAATTTGTGTTTCCTTTCCCTGGACGTTAATCCCGTTTCCAAATTTCTCCTTAGATGACCTTGCCTTCTTGCTGAAATTCCAAGTTGTGTAACATCGACGATACGCTACAATCCTGACTCACTCTATTCTCAACTACTGCTGCTCTTTTATGTCATTCCACTCTCATAGCCCGCATCTCGTGGTCGTGCGGTAGCGTTCTCGCTTCCCACTCCCGGGTTCCCGGGTTCGATTCCCGGCGGGGTCAGGGATTTTCTCTGCCTCGTGATGGCTGGGTGTTGTGTGCTGTCCTTAGGTTAGTTAGGTTTAAGTAGTTCTAAGTTCTAGGGGACTTATGACCACAGCAGTTGAGTCCCATAGTGCTCAGAGCCATTTTGAACCACTCTCATAACCGCAGTATTGTTTCTGAAGTGAATGTCCCTCACGGTATTGGATGCATCATTGTTTCGGTAAGTACGACACTTTTGTGGGTGATCATACTCGAAAACCAACAATTTTTGATTGCCAATAGATAAATCTAATTCTCTTGTCAGCGGAAGTGTGGCACCGAATTCCCGATTCAGCTTCAACGATATTGGTTGCTGCTCGTACTTAAGCACACATGTTCCCCGGGCGAGATCTATTAAAGCCTCTCTGTCCCTTAAAAACTCAAGCCCCAGTAACACCGGTATTGATAAGTTTTCCATTAATAGGAACGTGCATACAACGCTTTCATTTCCAAAGGGAACGTATAACTGTGTCTGGTACTTTACAATTTGTGCCTTCTTTCCCAGCGCTCCTATAACTTTGCAATTCGTAAAAGGCAAAATCGGCAGTCTTCTTCTTTTTGTTACCTTCTTGAAAAATTGTGCGTTCATCACCGATACCCACGCAACTGAGTCGAGGAAGATAATGGTTGCTACACCATTGATTTTTCCATTGACACTTGCCAGAATACTTTGTTTTTCTTCTCTATCAGCGATGATAGCGAATCGCATTGACGTTCTCTTGCATAGATCTACTGCCGTGAATCTTGATCTCGGTCTCCTGGCGAAGACCTACAGCGACCGAGATTAGTTTGTTCACTTCGGTATATTCTGCTTCGGCACCGAGGTTACCTCCACTATTTTCACATTTTGTGATTATACAGTCGGAGGTGGTCTACTCGGGTCCCACCACTGTGGATACTCATTATTAGGCATGGGTATGGCCTGTACGTAATTTACTGACTGACCCAGATTCATAAAATTTTGTTGCGGCGGCGAAAGACTTGGCCCTCGTTGTTGCCAATATTCATTGTCACCACGCATGTTTTTTGGTTTACTATTATTGTTGTTGGAATTTTCATTACTATATTGCCTTTGATTACCACCCGAATGCTGGTAGTCATTGGTTTCCTGGTAATTATTATTATTACTGAGGTGATCAGATTTTTCGTTGTAATGATTTTTACTATTGGCATGGGTTTTGTTTTTGTTTTCCTTTGGACTGCCTCCGCCCTTATTACTACTGCTTCCGTTCCAGTAAGGTTTTCCGTTAGAACAGTTGGCACTATTCGTTCCGTCTGAATTATTTCTGGCGTCTTTCTTGGACTAAGTCTAACGAGTCTATCATAGATAAAATTCCTTAAAATCAGTGTCTGTGACATCAAACAGTTTCTCTCTAATATTTATTGGCAACCTAGCCTTCAGTACTCGTAACAAGTCACGTGCGGTTACTCTTTCATCCCAGTACCTTGTCATATTAATATACTTTTCAAAGTATTTTCTCAAAGAGCTTGTATTCGGGTATTACAAGGTGTCCATAAAGTCCCTTTGGAAACTTCAAAATTTTATTACAACGGCAGTTGTTGAAATACTTTAAGAACATTTCTTTTATTGTAATCAGTATTTATAATAGTTTTTTTTGACAGTGTTTAATAGACCTCTATACGGGCGCCTTTAGTTGCACGAAGCCCATCAAGACGGTACTCGATTTCTTGCCATGTTCGCTGTAGCGTAGCGTCATCAGTGATGGCAATGGCATTATGAATCCTTTTCTTAAAGTCAGCAAAGTCCCGTATCTGTGTTATATACACGATATATTTTACATACCCCCATAAAAAAAGCGCAAGGGAATGATATCTGGCAGACGCGGTGGCCAAGGAATTGGCCCATGCCTCCCAATCCATCTGCCTGGAAATGTTTCATTGAGGAACCGACGGACATGCGGTCCCCAATGTGGTGGTGCTCTATCTTGCTAAAAATGGTAGCTGGTTGTAAGTCAATCAATTGTGGTGCTACATATTCGGTCAGAAGGTCGAGGTAAAAAAGTAATTGTTGACTCGTTGAAGAAAAATGGACCAATTATTCTTTTGCACATGATTCCACACCACACATTCACTTTTGGACTATCCCGGTGAAGCTTCCTAGTCACAGGGAGGTGTTGAGATCTCCAGATTCTCACATTATGTCTGTTTAATGTCCCAGAAACGTGAAAAGTTGCCTAGTCACTGTAACAAACTAGCTCGAGGAATGCTTCATCCTCCGAAATGCGTTCCAGAATGTTGACTGCAGCCTCTGTCCGTTTGGGCTTGTCATTTGGCTCAAGTGTCTGTAACAGTTGCACTTTGTAAGCGTACAACGGTAAGCTCTTGTGGAGGTCCTTATGCACCGTTGAACGTGGCAGTTGCAACTGTCTCGCAGCAGTGCGGATGGACTTCGTAAGTGAACGAGTGAAGACGTTTTAATCGCGATCGATGTTTTCCTCGGATGTTCTTTGGCGTCCGCTCCTCCCTTTATCAGACACTGTCCCTGTCTCCATAAATTTTTTGTGCCATGCACGGATTGAAGGGCGCGATGGAGGATCTCTTCCATACTTCGTTCTAAAGTTTCGTTTAATCTGATCTTCCGATTTTGTCTGAATAAACCAGGACACACATTGTGCCTTCTCTTCAGGAGTTGCCATTTTATAGAGGTTCAGTTCCTTCCATCAGCAGAGTATCTGAAACACAAAATGTAAGTATATATATAAACTTTAGTAAACAGTGAATACAATAAAAGAAATTTTGTTAAAATATTTCATCAACTACCGTTGTAATAAAATTTGGAAGTTGTAAAGGGACTTTATGGACACCCGTATATCTCTGAGTTATATACAATCTTTCATAGCAGTTCTTGAGTCGACGCTGACCAGAATTGGTGGGGAAACGCCTTCTCAAACCCGCTAAATGTTTTGGATGTTTACGCTGTGTTCAGCGCCCAGACTGATGCGTCACCGAAAATGTGTGAAACCACAAACTGGATTTTCTGTTCCTCCGTCCAAGACTTTGGAAGAACACGTATAAAGTTTTTAATAAAAACTATGGAATGGATACTCTTCAATTGGCGATGTTTAATTAAGCTATCTTCATGTGTTAATGTACTTAAGTGCATGGAGTTGTTGCCATTAGCAGGCGGTGTACTAACTTTATCGGAAGAACACTATGTTTCATAATTCGGGTTTCTTAGTGAAATAAATTGCTGGGGTAATACAGATTGATTACCAAACCTTAGTCTACAATGCACACTTTCTATGTTCCTTTGCCTGTCACTACCAGCACCCTCATTGCTGTGTGCTGACATTGCTTCAAGATTGTGATTTTAAATGTTCATTGCCTTGGCTACTTCCGTTCGAACTTGCTTTTATAGCCGCGTGGTCTAGGCGCCTTGACACGGTTTTCGCGGCTGCTCCCGTCGGAGTCGCTAGCGTAAGTTACTTTAAGTTAGATTAAGTAGTGTGTAAGCTTAGGGACCGAAGACCTCAACAATTGGGTGCCATAGGAACTAACCACAAATTTTCAGTTTGTTTCTGTACTTCCCTACGGATATCATTCTGTATTGACTCCACAGTAGCGGTCAAAACCTTGAAATACGTTTCTCACTTATCAACTTCGGTTTGAAGATTATTCACTTGAGTTCGTATGTTTGCCAACGGTTTAATGCTAGTCTTTATAGCATTGATTTCTTTGTTGAAATGAGTTGCAACTGCTGCACAGCGATGACTAACACCTGATGAATCATCTGGACAATTTCCTTATCTTGTTGGATAAAGATATTGTCTATTTGTTGCATGAACTTCGTATCACGCTCCTGCTCCCTGAGCTCCCATTGTTGTTCCTATATAGCCTTTTCTTGCTACGCTCTTTCTTTTCCTGTTTCACGACACTGAAATTTCCAAGTAATAATGCTACCAATTTACCACCCGGTAGTGGCGTAGCTTGAGAATTGCTAATTTCTGCCCCTTCCCACCAGAAATATTATCATTCACTTCTAAAGGTTTAATTGCAGGAATGCCAGTCTGTGTGGACAACTCAGTTTCATTTTGACTCGGAATATCAGGTAATGAATCGTTACCATCTGCATTTAAATTATTAAGCACTTGCACTGAAGTGTTCGCAATTTGATATATTTGAGGGTCTGATGGCATTTCTGCATTAGCATGATCATTCGACTTTACTTGCTTCTTCGATCCAACCATGTTTGACGCTAATATTGCGTAAAAATATATCACTGACAATGACAATAAATCCCCCAAAATATCTTACAAATAACACATATACAAATAATGATAGCTAAATGGGTGAAACTTGTGCACAAAATATCTACCAGAAAAATTATATTTGAGAGTAATACACTCGCAGCCTGAATACTGAAGCACTGATATTTAAGGCTACTGTGAGTATATGTGCGTAATTCAGGAATATAAACTTTTGTCACTATTTCTGTCCCGGTTGTTGGTGAACAGAACAGCTCAATCCGCATGAGATGCTTCCTACAACAGTTGAGATGCCTATTTTGTCACTATTTCTGTCCCGGATGTTGGTGAACAGAACAGCTCAATCCGCATGAGATGCTTCCTACAACAGTTGAGATGCCTATAATTCCAATTTACGAGCTGTGCTGTCCACCATCAACCGGGTACGAAGGAAGGAACAGACGTTCATATTGCTGGATCACAGGCACGCAACAGTTCAGTTAAAGTGACAGCAGCCTTAATTATCAGTGCCTTAGCTTTCCGGCTGCTATGTATTGGAATTACTGGCATCTGAAGTGTTGTAAGCAGTAATCTCTTCTCGTGCCAGATTCACACATGGAAGGAGAATAACATACGTATTAATATTTTATTACGGTACACTTCAACTGCAAACAATTACAATAAATACAATATTGCAATAAATTATGTGTGTTTGCGGACCCACGTTGGGTGCAAATTTGACGCGTGGTGTAATTCTGGATGTGTGGTAAAATTTCAGCAAGATTATGATAAAATTAGTTACTTATTATTAATGTAACGAGGTTTTCTTTCATCACTGCTTTTCCCCGCTAATGAACGTTATTTTTTAAAAGAAATCTCCACCTGGGAACGTTTAGCAGTGTTGTATGTCAAGCGGTGTAAATGTCATTAAGTTCATTCACAAAAGTGATCATTTATAAGCAACAAACAAGCTAAATGTATTATAAGTAATCTGAACTAAACAAGATTAATGATTTTTAGTAATTTCAGTGCTGTTATTTAAAAGACACTCTGCTAGTTGCAGGTCATTTATCACAATTAACGTTACTGTTATCTCGAGGTGGGAACACTTTTCTTTAAGCAAAATGAACAGTTTTGTCACGCAATACCACACGAACACAACACTAATGTATTTTTCTGTCAAAATATTTCATGAAAGGTGTTACAAAATTATCAGCAGATAAGAATTTATATCACGTGAAATACTGTTTGCATTAATTGAAGTTCGATGTATTGTCAGTCTAACTGGAATTTATTACCTCAATTGCAATTATAACCAACAACATTTAAGTGTGTACAGAAAATGAATTTAAAACTGCCGCTGCAATATTTCACTAAGATAGCGGCTAACATAAGACAATTATTTATCGATTCTGCTTCAGGGCTGTGTTTTACTCGCGATAAATAATATATATTAAATCTTTTTTCACGTTCACTATATGCGTTAACATTTGGAAATATTTCTCAATTCACATTAATATTCACCACTTACCAACAAACTGGGCTGTAGGTCAATAGCGTTAATGACTGCGCTCTTTGGTAGCTGAGAAGAAACTTAACATTTGTATAGGAAGAGAATTACAGTCAGTAAAACTCCAGACAAAGAAGATTCATTTCAATAACACATAGACTCTATTTTCAAATATCGGTTAACAGTATAACAATATTTTAGTACAGTTTTTACAGACCTCTTTGTTACGAGACATCACATTCTATGAGTACAATAGCTCGAAAAAGAAGAAGAAGAATTTTTCTACAAAATCATGGATAACAAAAGATTAAGATTTTGATTATGTTTTACATGGGTATTGTCTGAGAAATAATGTTTTGCAAAATATTAAAATATGTCGTTGACAATAATTATTTGTGATTTTACTAACGACGAATTCCTTTTTATTAGTATTACGAGAATAGTTCTGTCATATTCGACATACAATGCTGTCGTGAATATTATTTTGAATAAAATGTAGGCGTGGATATTACACAGCTCACTTTCTACCGACTTTATTTGGAATTATAGCCACTGCTTAGTTCTTATCTTACCTAAATTAGCTAAATATATACTAAAACATAGTCAATGAATATATGTGTAAATTAGAAAAAAACACGTAAGTAACATAAGTGACAATGGTAAAATACAATGATACTGTTTAACGCATTGTAATTATTAATAGTAGCTACCACAGTGCGTTGCAAAGTTTTCTAAATGTAAATTTTTTTTTTCAATATTGTACTGCCAAAATCTTGCCCCTGTAATAATATTTACGAAAATGTATCTATTGTCAAAATACGGAGTATTCTGCACGGCAAGTACTCGCGACGCAATTTCGTATTTAGTCCAGGAAGTATTTACGTGAATTTGGCGGCAGCGTGACGATCGATCCCTCAAAAGAAAAAAGAAAAAGGTAATATATATTGCCCTTTTAAGTTTAATATAAGTAGTAATATTTTGATTCTAGCAGTGTCACATTGTGGGGGGAAGGGGGGGGGGGAGTTACGTAAGAAAATTAATACCTAATACATCTAAAAATGATCAAGTACCGTATAAATTTTAATACAAGTAAGTTACTTAGACAACGTGGGTAAATACCAAAAGCACAACATCAATCCTTGAGATAAGTCTTAATTAATGTACGCCCCAAACTTCGCAATATTGACACAATCGTCAACGAGGCCGGCCCTCATGCGACTGCCCGTTCGTATCGCCGCACTTCATCACGCAGCGCACGCCGCATACCGCGCACCTTGTGATTCGCGCTCGGGGTCCAATGAAGCGTGAGTTAGTACGCCATAATCAAACCACTGAAAGACATAGGCCTTGTAAGACAGATTAATGCATGAAACTAAATAGCGGACAGTAATTATATAAAAAGATTATACAAAATAAACAGGCAACTCTATTCTTCATCAACGTTAGGCTAATTAACGACTGATTGACTTTCACATTTTTATAATAAGTAATTTCTATTTCTCTAATTCTTCTGAGGTGTGGATGCGAGACGTGCACGTCTGGAATATCTGACGCCAAACAGAAGAGGCTTAAGCTGAGCAGTAATGGAAGTATGTGGTTCTAGAGAGGATAGGTGGTGTTACCATTTTCTTTTTCTTTTTACTTTGGGCACCCCCGACGCGTCGACGTTTGGAGCGAAGTATTACTGCTTATTTTAAACGGAGGACTACACATATTACTTTTTAATGTATTTTGTGTTGGGTTTTTTAAACTTTCTATTTAAGTTTTGTTCACAGGTATAGCTATAATTAAAGATTTCTTCTCGTTTCCTTTTACAGTTTTTGCATGGGTTCACAGGCTCCTTGTCTAGGTCTTCAAATTTTGCTTGGATGTTTCATGATTTACCTGGAACTCGTAAATCTTTCTTGGATGGACACTTTCAACCCACATTTTGCCAGCGACGACATTTTCTGCATAGAAGTTATAGGGCAATCCGCTCCTTTCAGCAACGACAAACTAAATTTCGTACATCCGAGATGCTTAAACAGAATATTGTCTCTTCAAACGTAAGAATATGCTCATCGAATTCGTTTTCGAGTTCGTTGGAAAATAGTTTTACTGCGGCCGAAAATGTGTGTATCTCAGTTTGAATTTTTTATTTTATTTTCCGCATGACTTACTTGTTCGCTTAGGCCCTTTTTATATACGCAGACATTAAATTAACATATGGTCCCGAATGAGATGTACAGTTACAGCTAATTGCAGTTCATCTGAGCTCCATTACGCCTTTCTTTTATGTACTGTAATACAAAATATTTATTTAATTATAAACTTAGGATAAGGTAAACATTATCTAATTCATGACATTATTTTTTAACATTATATTGCCGTAATAATGCTAAACTCATTTTTTGAAGCTCACAATACGAACAAGTTTCTTGAATGGTACCAGCACAATATCGGAAATATGTAGCGGTACATTTGAGGCCACGACGCCATTTTCTCTTGGCATTTTCCTCGAAATGAAACACAACGATTACAGAATAATAACTGAAAACTAGGGTTATTTCATGTATACTGAGACATTAATAAAATATTATGTTAGCACTTTAGGCGCTTCACCATGTAAATGAAGAATTAGATCAAAACTGCAGGAACAATCGACGCTGTCTGCAGACGGCGTGTTCTTCAGCATACAGAACTCATAGCTAACAATATGGCTCCAAGAAGCACGTATGAAGTGTGATTACAAATTACAGTGAATAATTGCATTAGAACCAAAGTAATAAATTTACTTGGAATTTGATGTAATCTTCTCCAAAATAATAGCCTTGGCTAGCAAAGTGCTTATCTCAACTTCAGGGGATGACTGGAAGACTTTATAGAAGGCTTCATTTGAAAGGGTGTTCTGCTGCTCTGCCGTGGCCCCCTCAATGTCCGGGATGGAGTCAAAACGTTTTCCTTCCAGCACTGTTTCATCCACAGGTCGCTTGGTGCTAATCTGGTTACTAAAGCGCACGTGGACAGAAAAACTTTCCCTGCGTAAAAGTTTGCATAACAAAAGTCATGATGAAGAAGGAAGCCCTTGGCCCTATTTTCTGTTCTCTTTCTTCGTAAATCGTTTCGCAAACGATGTAGTACGTCCTTGCAAAATTCCGTGTTTACATTTGTCCCCTTGGAGCTAACCATGGTCGCGCTTTGCCCTCAGAATGAAAAAAAAAAAAAAAAAAAACAATGAGCGTGACTTTGATCTTTGATGTTCGATTTTGACCGACGTGCCTTCGTAAGGCGGGAGATTTATCGGTTTTCCAATGGGCATTCTGAATTTTCGTCTTAGGTTGGCACCCATGGACCCAAGATCCATCTTAAGTAACAATTCTGGACATGACGTCCGGATCTGAGTGAAGACGATCCTCAACTTACGCAAAATTCCACATTTTTTTCTCTTCATCACTCAAAAGTCTGGGAATAAATTTTGCACTCACTCGTTTCATTTGCTTGTTATTAGTTAAAATGTTTTACACGGATCCATACGAGATGTTAAGTTATTCGGTAAGCTCACGAGTAACTACTCGTTTTTTTTTCAACGAATAGGTTTTGCCACTTTTCCTCGTTTGATTCTGTTTTTAATGTTAACCCCAGCAATATCAGAGAATTTTTCATAACGCACAGTGCACATAACCAAGGGGGAGGTGGTGGATACTTTATGACTACGCAAGAAAAAATTAAAGAGGTACTGATGTTTTAGTAGGTTCCAGAACATGAAACTATGTTTTACCGCACTCTTAGCAACATGAAAACATTGTCAGTGACGTATACTACCAACGAGGGAGACCTTTGCGCACACCCTAAAAAAATTCAGACATTTAAATTTCGTTAATTCTTACTAATCTTTACTCATAACATACTTTTTAAAGAGCTATTGGTATGTCGGTAAAATACTGAATCTCTAACTATAGAATATGACGTTCTTTGGGGAAAGTACATCGATTACCGAGACTTAAATTTTTGGGTTAAGTTTTAGTGAAAAACTTAGATAATTATGGAATCAATTAGAATAATTCATTGGAAACAAAAATTTTTTTTTCAAAATTTTAAAATATAAAGTAATTGACTAAATTACAATAGTTTGAAAAGGTTGGTACAAACTGTGCCCAGCTCCGTGTTAACAGGCGTCCCGAACGCTGCTCATCTTCTACAGACTCGTTCCCGCTTTTAAATTGCTCATACCACCAATAAATCGTCTTCAGAACTACAACGTTACCGCCATACACCAAGCCGGCCGTTGTGGTGGAGCGGTTTTAGGCGCTTCAGTCTGGAACTGCGCGACCGCTACGGTCGCAGGTTCGAATCCTGCCTCGGGCATGGATGTGTGTGATGTCCTTAGGTTAGTTAGGTTTAAGTACTTCTACGTTCTAGGGGACTGATGACCTCTGAAGTTAAGCCCCATAGTGCTCAGAGCCATTTGAACCAGAGCCATACACCAATATCAGTATTTTATGACTTCCTTTGGCACTTTTTTTGCTACATGAAACAGAACTTAATATTCACGCATCGCTCTAAATCCATGATACGCTACAGATACGGTAGCTCTAGCGTCTCTGGTGCTGACTGTTAAGTCAGAACGTATTCCAGCTTGACTCTGCCTGTCTCAGCGGATCAGGCTATCGGGCAAATTACGTCAGATGGTTGTAGCGTCAACAGCTGCTGTGCCGAGGAATTTTGACTACTCAAATTAAATTGAGAAAATGAACATAGAGTGATATTTATTAGAAAATTAGTATTACATTTACCTAATACATTACAAACCTTCTTAACAGAACCATAATACCATTAGTTTCCGAAGCAGGAGCAGTTCATGGGAAACAAGCCGTTACCAGAAGACACTGTAGTTCATGATGCTTCAACTCCACTCCGGTTCCCTAAATGTTATTTCTAGACATTTCACGACGATAGTAAAAGCCTCGCATTATTAACATGACACATATATGGCTCCAAAACGAGGCTAGCACAGAATTATTCAAATACAGATTTTAATGTTAACTTTTCTTGTGCTCCCAGTCGTTCTAAATCCACACATCTCTACGTTATAACATTCTTTACATGGTCCCCTGTCCTCTTGTTTGAAAATTTTCATGTAATACCATTAACAGCATTACGAAAATCTGAAACCAACAATTGCAGTACTAAAATCCAAAGCTATAATCTAATTCATTAATTAATAAATTTAAAAGCAAATTATCTCAGGACATAAAGATACAATACAAATATTGAAGTAACTTGAGAAGATCGGTGAACCGTATCATACAGTTCCATCTTTTGTGATCAGCGTGGTACATTTCAAGTCATCTAAGCTTCGTCACTTGTTTGGGCGTTTCTGTTTACTGTCCACACAGGTAAGTGATAGTTACAATACCTAAGTTCACGTGAAACACTGCCACTATACGAAACTGCTCCTCCTGCCAGCGAGATACAGAAAACTCCAGTGTGGTTCGATGTGACAGTCAGCACTCCCCAATTAGGTGAAAATGATTTGATACCCAGAATGCATTATAACCCAGGCCCCAAATCGCCCTTCTGTGGACTTTACACTATCTCCACAGTATACTCACTACCCTGTTAGGCAAACAATCAACAACAGCGTCTGTTCCGGTACGTCAGCTCAGGGTGGCAAATTCCCTTCCATACGGAAGGCCTTGACTCAGCCCACCCGTACTACAGAATACAAAGCTGCTCGCATGTACCACGTTCCATCAAAAGCAACATACCAACATGTCTATGTCGTACGGACCTCGTTCCTTTCTGAAGGGATTGACTCAAAATATCCACAGTCTTGACCACAGTAATTACTGCAGATTTCCGCGTCAGTCGCAGAACACCGATTGCAGTAGCCCCATTTGTCGCACACAGGTTCCGTTACGTCCCGCCCCACATACAGCCCCCACGTTCCTGCGATCGCTCCGCCGTCCCCCATGTATAACCGTCTCGTCTGCCGCTGTCGTCATCTCAGCGACACACGACACGTAGTCCATCGACAGCCGTACCCTGTCGACAAGCAAACACGTACTTTTTGATCACGCCTTATAGTTCATGCTGACCTCGATAAATGTCGAATAATACACGAGATACGAATTTTACCACAGTGGTGATAACTAGGAGTCGGTACAGCATAGTCAACTCTCCTCTACTTGACTTACCGTGGCAGAATGAGACTTCTTGATTCAAATTACAATGAAATCAACACCCTTAACCCTTAGCTGCTTACAGGCATTGACATTCGTCAACGGGGACAGAAGAAAATGTGTGCCCCGACCTGGACTCGAACCCGGGATCTCCTCCTTACATGGCAGACGCTCTATCCATCTGAGTCACCGAGGACACAGAGGATAAAGCGACTGCAGGGATTTATCTCTGGCACGCCTCCCGCGAAACCCACATTCTCAACGTATTGTCCCGCACTACATTCGTAGTGCCCCTGCCCATTATACTAATTACACGCGACTCGTTGCCGATTCCCGTAAGAGTTCGGGCACTGTTTGAGCATTCGCACAGAAGAAGAAGATGGTAAAGTGGCCGGTGAGCCTTAACTATACAGGGTGTTACAAAAAGGTACGGCCAAACTTTCAGGAAACATTCCTTACACACAAAGAAAGAAAATATGTTATGTGGACATGTGTCCGGAAACGCTTAATCCCCATGTTAGAGCTCATTGTATTATTTCTCTTCAAATCAGATTTATCATGGAATGGAAACACACAGCAACAGAACGTACCAGCGTGACTTCAAACACTTTGTTACAGGAAATGTTCAAAATGTTCTCCGTTAGTGAGGATACATGCATCCATCCTCCGTCGCATGGATTCCATGATGCGCTGATGCAGTCCTGGAGAATGGCGTATTGTATCACAGCCGTCCACAATACGAGCAGGAAGAGTCTCTACATTTGGTACCGGGGTTGCGTAGACAAGAGCTTTCAAATGCCCCCATAAATGAAAGTCAAGAGGGTTGAGGTCAGGAGAGCGTGGAGGCCATGAATTGGTCCGCCTCTACAAATCCATCGGTCACCGAATCTGTTGTTGAGAAGCGTACGAACACTTCGACTGAAATGTGCAGGAGCTCCATCGTGCATGAACCACATGTTGTGTCAAATGGGCATCTGCCAACTCCGTATTTGTAAACATTGCACTGACTGCAAAACCACGTACGTGATGAACACTAACCTGTTGATGCTACGTACTGATGTGCTTGATGGTAGTACTGTAGAGCAATGAGTCGCATGTCAACACAAGCACCGAAGTCAACATTACCTGCCTTCAATTGGGCCAACTGGCGGTGAATCGAGGAAGTACATACTGACGAAACTAAAATGAGCTCTAACAGGGAAATTAACCTTCATGCACTCGCGCTAGAAATAGTCACGCGAGCGCTCGCGCGGGCGGTCGGCTGACCTCCCGACAGTTATCGTCAATCTCTTGAGGTTGTCCGTTTTTAAAGGTCATATTTCCTTAAAATATCGACATAGGATATCTCACACAATATTGCAAACACATTTGTAATGAAAATTATTTATTTAACAATAAAATATACAATCGAATACAAATAGGAAGCCAAATACCCAAATGAAATATAAGAAAATTTTTTTTAATTGCAATGTTTTGGGAATATATAATGTAATACTTAAGAGTAGAATTATTCACTGTCTGAACTCGTCACAAGAAAAGCTAATTTTGCTTTGAAAAAATAATTTTTGCTTGAAAACATTGTAACTAACCGGTTACTACGGGTTATTACGTTATTATTGGGAATGTAAATGCTTATTGCTTGTGAAGTTAACTTGAGAAGATTAGGGTCGCCACCGACTCTAACCATAGAACTAATCGAAGGTTTGGTAGAGTCGGAAAATAAATTAATTTGATCACAGACCAAAAACTCACAAAAAAGTATACGTTGTGAGGTCGCTCATAGCGGATACGATGTAATTAATAGTATTGCCCGTGCACTGTTCACGACAATCAAACATTTAAAATAAAATAGAAAATGCATGAACACTGCATAAGATCATCTCCCAGCAACACATCTGAAAATAAGACTTAACCTAAAGAATTTGTTATGAAATACAAGGGGAGGCTAATCACTGGACCTGTGCATAAGGAAACGCATTGGATGTGCTAACGGGAAAGCTACGAGGTGAGTGGCTTAGGTGCAAAAACGTAATCTCGGAACACAAGAGAAAATTGTAGATAAAATCATTTATTCCTAAGTTAAGGATGTGAGACATGTACACGATTCCTGATAACACGTGGTTTGTGGAGACACAATTTCTAGGTATAGTGCCAAATTCCAACAATATCACATCACACAATCATGTTAACATTATCTAAAACAAACATGCGATCGGACACTTAGTGATGCCGGTAGCCCAACAACTATAATGTTCTACCACGTGGTTGGCTCCCCACGGACGAAAGACACATAAAGCAAGGAAAATTTACGAGAAGACAAAGCTCTAAATATTTAGAAAGGTGAAGGCTTATGCAGACACAGCTGAAGGCAAACAGACATTCATACAGAAGCGAGTGCTCACTTCTTAACGACACCTTTGTGTGGCGCTCTTCCGGCGGATCCAAGTCTGCTACAGAAATTTGCTAAAAGAAAAATCTGCCAAAGTTTTGCATTCCTTGCTGCGACAAGGCACAGCAATCTTCCAGATTTGAAAAGCGAGACCAAAAGCTAACAGCTCTCCCCTCGCCAAGTAACAACGCGCCACGCGGTCAGTCTAACTCACCCTTCTTCGATTGGAGCACAGCTGTGGACGCTTCCCGTACCGGCGGCAGACTGCCCCCTTATTTCTCTCCAGCCTCCTCCACGCTCCGCGTGGACCGGAAAGGCCAAAGATGCCATTTCCGCCACCAACCTAACGCAGGTGGATTTCTCACAAGTAGCGCAAAAACTCTTTGCCTACTTGACCACTACGAGAGTTGGCTATTTTGTAGAACTCCTGCTGAATCTGTACGACTATCGCAGACTTTCTGCAGCAGACTACGCCACCGTCTAGCAACGTGACACACAACCACATTCATTAACTCACGCCACTATGAGAGTAAATACTTGTGAAATTGGGCTACCGGACTAATGAAAGGTGGCTACAGCACCCTTTCATCACCCCAAACGTCCGGGAGAAGACTGTGCCGCGAATTTTCTCGGCATGCTAGGAGATTCGCCAACAGTCTTCGAAACAAACATTCCCTAACGAGTAACAATTGCAACAGCAAACAGCAGCACAAAAGAATTGATTAATCTCTTACATCCAAGTGAGCTTTATCTGACCTTAGTCAATAATTGTGACCTCATGCGGTCCGCAAAGCAAACAGAACAAATTAAATTAAGCGTGATATTCTACGTTAACATCATGTCATCTGACCTACTACGACCACAATCATGAGATATTATTTTAAAATTGCTTTAACCAATTATCAAAAGTTAACATAGAGACATAGATGAACAGGTACATAATATATATAAATATATAAACAAATACGATGATGCAACATCAATATCACGAACCAAAGCAGTATCAGCTGGTGCTGACATATATAAAAACATGCAAGTGAAAGTGCAAAATACAATATTCACAACAAATACAGTGATACAAAATCATTAATGAACCTAATGGAATGACAGCTGGTAAAGAATCACCTATGGAAAATAAGACATGAGTACAGAAACACATCCAAAAAATCAACTCGTTGACACGCTGTCATTTTTCAGTTTCGTCACATGGTTGTTTCACTGGGTATTCTCTTTAGGTGCTGGGGTGGGCGTCTCTTCTAAAGGCGACTTGGAGGATAAGGTACTAGGGGACCACAACACTGAACTGGGGAGTTCGCAGCGGCGTTGATTGTAACGTTCGTTGTAACCCAGGTTGTTTGTCCTAGACAGCACCCCGCGACGTTGCCTCGTGCCCGTTTCCACCCTTTGCGTCCATACTGTGGGATGGTTCGGCGTTGCAGATTTGCAATACATCGTCGCCTGTGGGCCCTGCCTCATCATCGAGAAGGCAGCTTGGCGGTCGTCGTCCGTGTGTTGCGGAGGAAGTTGTTTTACGACACACGCCCCTGTCTCCTGTCTTGTCAATGGAGAGACACGTGCTCTTCTCCGTCGCATCGAGGTCGACGTAAACTCGTGCGGGTGTCGGGCTTGAGACCCGCTTATCGCCTCTTTGCACCGTCTCAGTTGATGCGTCAGTGGTGGGACACGCGTCCCTCCGGGCAGTGGGCGTTACCTCACCGCAGCGGCCGTCTGGACTAGCGGCGCTCAGGGAGCGGCGGCCTCGCCTGGCTTGCGTCATACTTTCCCTTTCGCTTGTCAGATGACTAGCGCATGGAGTGGAACGCCGGCAATCAGCTGGCGCTGCCGTGGTGACACGCCCGCGGGCCCCGGTGTGAGCCTGGGCTTGGGGGAAGACCAGCATCCCCTCCCCTCTGATGGGGAAACAGCTGTGACCGCTCGCCGCACCACTGTCTCGCCGTTGATAGCAGCGTTCTGCAACGCCTGCCGGTGGTCCAAGCCCTGTGCTTTCTGACGCGGAGGCTCCCTAGGTGGCCTTGCACCCACTTAAGAACTGCGCTCACAGAGATCGTTACAAAATATCATGTGTACAGATTACCACAAAATCAGCGGAGTTTCTTACTCCTGATCAATACGTGGAATAGTGCCCAAAATTAACTTGACATGAAGGGCCTTGTCAACAATACCAATAAAAAGAACAATGAGGAAAACTACATAACCAATATTCAAACAAACAAAAAAATCCTTTTTATAAAATATAGTTCCAGCATTACATCTGCTGTCAATCATTCAGGGTAGGTCTTGTACAAGGTTTGGTCAGGATTTGGATGGGATTTGGCGTCGCTGCTAACTACCGACACAAAACTCTACCTACTCCTAACTACGCTCTCACACACAATCTACACAGCTCGTACTAGTCACCATGACCATATAGCCCGACTACAATTCCCACATATAAACAAACTATTCCTTTCAACACCAATACCCATATCGTTGTTCATTGACTGCTCCTCCAAGGTTTGCAGCACACGTTTGCTGATCTGTGAAAAATTTCCGAGACTTCTTTTCTATGGACATTGCATAATAAAAGTTATGATTAATGAGACACAGAAGGCTCATTCAAGTCACATCTGGAATGGTAAATGTTTCAACATCTATTCATCAGACTAATGCAAAAGGTCAGTGGGCATAAAAATGGAAATAAAAATCATCCTATCCTATTAGCAAACACATAAACACTTCGTCCTATAAGTACATAAAAAAAGACTGTCAAAAGAAATCCATTGTCCAGGGTCATGAGTACCCAACTTACTGCTGTCATAAGATACTCATAATGATTACACAATTACTCACCACATGTCCCCAGGGGTCCTCACCTACCGTCAGGTTATTTCAGCTTGGAGGTAGTCGCACTGATTCTCTATTAAATATCAAGTTGCTTGAGTTAATAAGCGGTTTCCATATACGTCTTCTGGGGTTTCACATTCTGGTGCCCTCAACCGTACCTAGTAGTATGTGGCGGCAAGTTACACTTTCCAAATATCTTATAAGATGGCAACTCTGAAAATCAAAAACTATTAATCTCCATTCGTATACAAATTCTTCGCCTACAAGTCACCAAGTCGCTTCATCAACATCGCAGTACATTTGAAAAATCTCACTGAATCATGCTCACCTAAGGGGAATAAGAACATTACAACTGTAATTTATCATCAAGAATTACTTTACTTCCAATGGCTCGCCACGTCAATACGCCCGATACCTTTTTAGTCATCAAAAAACAAAAGCCATCTTACTGTAATAGGAAACGCTTCATCTGAGCCTCATAATCATTCACATTCATACGTTATGAAGCTGCACAACACTACTCTTTACTGCTCAGAAGAAGAAATAACTACACATATATTGGGGGACCCTTTACAATTCACAGAAAATACACACTGTAATTTTAATCACACCAGAGTGAATCAAAACATTGGAAAATATGCAGTGTAATTTTACTCACGAAAGAATGAATTCGAGAAAAACATATGGGTAATACGTCATTCCGACCTCCGAGGCGCAAGATCGTCTGCTTCTTATTCAATATAAGGTTTTGCGTTGGAGATGTGGTGCAGGCCCTTCGACTTTCGAGAGCGGAGTGTTTCTACTTCAAGCGCATTCGGATGTGGAATCCGCTTGATTCTGTATGGCCCGTTGAATAAGAAGAAGAACTTCTTTGACAACCCAGCCCGTTTATTAGAGAGCTTGTGCGAGCGTACAAGTACTTTCTGGTCTACGTGAAATGTTATGTTCCGCACCTTCTTTTTGTAGGCTCTTATCCGAGCCTCGGCGGCACTCTTTATATTGTTCAGGGCAAGCTCCACAAGTGCAGATCTTCGTAACCTGGGTTCTGCTGGCCAGGGAACCACCTCTTTTATTTTACTCGGAGGCTCCTTGTTTTTCAGGACCAGAATCGGTCGCAACATCGTCGAGGCATTTGGTAACTCATTTAATATGGTCTGGAAACCGGCTAGTTTCGTGTCCCACGTCCGGTGGTCACGGTGGCAGTATAACCTACACAATTTTCCAATCTCCTTCATCCACCTTTCACAAGGATTTGCTGAAGGGCAGAAAAGGGAGACAAAGATCGGTTTCACTCACTTTCTCCGAAGAATATGCTCCCAGTGACGTGACCTGAATTGTGGCCCGTTGTCTGAAATCACACGCTTCACAGTGCCAACCTCCCGTAAGATGTAATTTGCGAACGCGGCAGTTACTGCCTTCCCGGTGACCCTACGCAGCGGGGTGAGGCAGACGAATTTTGACGTCAGCTCTACTGCCACAAAAATGTACGCAAATCCGTTCCTAGAACGCACTAGCGGACCGAATAGATCTACTGCTGCGAGATCCCTGAGTTTATTGGGAACGATCGGGTGTATTGGTCCGGGAAACGACACAGTGGGCGGCTTGGCTTGCTGAGAGGGCTTGCATACCCTAATTACTTTACGTATACGCCGAAGCATATTATTAAAGTAACAGGTTTCCCGCAGCTTCTCCAAGCATTTCCTCGTACCAAAGTGACCGTAGCTCAAATGCACGTACCACACGAGCTTCTTCACCAGTTCCTCCGGAATCGCTAACAGCCACCTGGAGTCATCCAGAGCTCGCCTCTTAAATAGGATGCCATTCCGGATAATATAATACTGCCTGATGGCCGCGTGGGATTTATCATGCCATTTCCCTTTGATGTCACGCAAGACTTCGTCCTTGTCTTGTTCCGCCCCGATATTGCCTAGTGACGTAGTGACATAATTCTCGAATGCCACATTTTGAGGGTATAACACACTGAAATTGTTTTCATCAATAGCGTTATCGTCAGCATGGGTGAGCCCGATAGGCATTCGAGACAGAGCATCAGCAATGATGTTCTTGTGCCCCGGAATGTACTCTATCGTGAAGTGGTATTCCTGGAGGAACACCGTCCACCGTCCGAGTCTACAGTGATTGATTTTGGCGCTCATTAGGAATTGTAGTGCTCGGTGGTCGCTGTACACCCCGGTCGTGCGCCCGAACAAATAGTAACGGAATTTCTTGAATGCTCAGACAATCGCCAGGGCTTCAAGATCCGTGACAGAGTAGTTCCGTTCACTCCGCGAGAGCACACGGCTGGCGAACGAGATAGTTTTCCAGGTGGACAGGTCCTTTCCACCATCCGTCTGGAACAACACCGCTCCCAGCCCCGTCAGTGAACTATCTGTCATCAGGCAACACTCCTGATTCAAATCCGGATGGGCGAGCAATGAAGCGTTAACCAGTGCATTCTTTAATTCGTCAAATTCGCTCTGTGCTTGTTCGTCCCACATCCAAACGGTGTTCTTACCCGTCAGTGCACATAAACGAGGGGTGGACAAAACATTGAGATTTATAAATCTCTTGTAGAAATTGCAAAGCCCCAAATAACCCCTGAGCTGACGCTTTGACGTGGGCGTTGCGCACTCCGCAATCGCTGAAATTTTTTCGGGATCCGGATGAATTCCATCCGCCGACACAATATGACCCAGAAACTTTATGCTTTCGCGCCCGAACTGGGATTTGTCCAGATTCACGGTCACCCCCGCTTTCTCGAATACTTCGAGCAATCGATTTAGAACCCGGTTGTGTTCCTCCCATGACTTCTCTGCAATTAGAATGTCGTCCACATACACAGTTACGCGCGCTCTTAGATCGTCAGGTAGTATGCTATTCAGGCCTCTTATGAAGGCGGCTGAAGAAACATTCAACCCGAAAGGGAGGCGTTTAAACTGGTAGTAGCTCCCATAGCAGAGGAAGGCAGAGTATTGCCTGCAAGACGAATCGAGCATAATTTTCCAATAGCTGTTTCGGAGGTCAACGGATGACAAAACTTTCACGCCATGAAACCTTTGCAGCAGTTCCTCCAATCCCTCTGGCCTATCTGTCTCAGACATGATTACCGTATTTATTTGCCGCGAGTCCAACACCAAACGCACGGACTTGTCCCGCTTTGGCACAACGAGTAATGGCGAGTTATATGAACTCCTAGCTCGCTCTATTATACCCTGCTCCAGCATCCTATTTATTTCAGCTTCCACACTGCTCTTGTGCACCAGTGGGATGGGGTAGGGCTTAACAAAGAAAGGAAGATGCTCGCGCACCGTAAAGCGGTACAGAAATCCATCAATTGCCCCCGGTGAATCCGAAAATACTCGGGAATGGCTTCTCAGAACGCGACATAGTTCCATACGATTCGCTTCCGAGGCTCCCGCACCAGCAATACACCTTTTCACAGCGCTCGTGAAAACATCGTTCCTACCATACTCATTAGGTTGTGAATCTAGGTCACTAATCAGATTGACCAAAACCTCCTGCCCAGGTCGCGACTCAGTCCTAACGTGAAATTTCAGACAGCTCACCTCAGACTCCCTGCGCAAAACACATTCCTCGAAATTTAGACCGACAGGGTTGCTCCCGGCAACGATAGTCATAACACCGCCAGCCACGTCGATTACGGCGCGGTGGGCATTCATGAAGTCAGTCCCCAATATCATCGCCACGCTCATCAGCGGCATCACAAAAAAATTGAATTCAAACTCATGTCCTTGACAGACGAAGTTTACTCGAGTCTGAACTATAATTTTAACACTTTTTCCATATATCGCGCCCCTGACTGTGGTTCCTCTCACCTGGAAAGTTGGCCAACTCCCCGTTTCCTCAGACTTCCGAAACGCCGCCTCACTAATCAGCGAAAAGGGGCTGCCTGTGTCGAGTACACATCTACGACTGACTCCCCGAATGTAAACAGACAAGACTGGGTTTACCGCGGGCACATCAATACTGTGGTCCTCCCTCAACAAATCTTCCCTAATATCGTCTTCTTCTATCAAATCCACATCAATAGCACTGGTCCTCATTAAGTTGACGCCAACCATGTCAGCCGCTAGTCATTGATCCCTTTGATTAGGGTCATGTGGCGGATTGTGACGCGGGTTTGCGGGACGAATTTCAACACCCACTGGCGGACCACCCGTACTGTTTACGGCACCCCTGTTGTTGCTTGTTCGATAATTATTCTGTGGTCGATCACGACTAGCGTTCCTAGGTCCACTATAATTGCGCCTAAATCTCTGCTCTTTACCGTATCTTCTAAACTCCCCGGGGTGTCTCTGATTTACTCTCGGCGAATGGTGACCATTGGCATCGTTTGTTCTGCCCGCGTTCCGTGAGAAGTCGCGACGCTGCCACCGCTCGCGCGCTCTGTAACTCTCAGGCGACCCGTTACGTCTGGAGTGCCACCTGTCTCTACGGCTGCGGCTTCGCTCGCGCGGCCGCTGCTCGTAGGCGCTCTGACCGTGATTCTGCGTGGTGCCATTCGCATCGCACTCAAGCTCTAAAAGGAAATTGCGAAACCCCTCTACGTCATCCTTACATCGCCCTGCAAGGATAACGTGCCGCAACTGCATTGGAAACTTTCCCAGGCAAATACGAATAATTTCCGCAGGTCCATAAGGATCGTCAAGATGTTCATTCGCCTGCAGCATGTGCTCGAACATCTGCACAGGGCTGGAGAATTTTGACCTGTTTAACTCTGGTAGCATAATGAGTCCGTGTTTTACACGACTTTGCGCTGCCACTGACCAATAGATCGACAGGAAGTGTTGTCGAAACTCCCCAACAGTGTAGCAATTGCGTGCAATTGACCTCATCCGCGCCGCTGGCTCACCTTCGAGGTAGCCGCACATATACTCCATCTTGTGCGAACTGGACCACGTAGGAGGAAGGGAGAACTCGAACTACTGTAACCAGGCCCACGGGTGAATCCCCGTAGCCGAGTTACGGAAGACTTCAAACTTCCTCACCGTCAGAAAATGTTTAAAGTCAAATTCGTGAGTTTCCCTTGGCGAACGTTCCTGAGGGGATCCGCGCCGTTCCCACCTGGTACGAGATCCGTGATCATGACGATGATCAAATTCGCCATCGTTCCCGGAATCATTGTCGGAATAATGGCCCTTTCGTTCATTTCTTTCAACCTTATGGGCAGTTAACCCTTTTAGGTGAAGTTCTAAACGGGACATGCGTTCACATAGTCCCTCGGTAACCCCTCTTTGTTGTATATTTATTTCACACTGTCCACGCGGACATTTCGTTATCGACCGTATTTCGTCTGCATCCGCTGATGACGAGGTAATCGTTTCCCTATTATTGTCAGACTTACGCGCCACTGCGACTGAGATCCTGGCTATTTCTTATCGCATCTCTCAGTGGGCCGTGTCTTGTGTTTGCGTAAGCCCTTGCTGTCGCTCGAGAGCTATTATCGCCTGGCTGAGGGTTTCTACCTGCGCGCTAAGGTGGACCGGGCACTTAGTCGCAGTGTCCTCTATTCGGGACACAAGAGCCGCGTGGTCACTCTGGAATTGTTCTGCTAACGCGCGGAGATCCCTGGCGGAATTTTGTCCTACTCGGGACTGAAGAGCCGCTTGTTCACTCTGGCATTGTTCTGCTAGCATACGTATATTCCCAGCGAACCTTTCTTCTTGCTCCATCACCTGCTTACTAATGACTTGCTGCCCCTCTTCTAAGGCGGAGATGCGTTGGTCAATGATAGCCAGTTTCTCCCCAATACCATGTACCATTTCACTAGTCAATCTTTTATTTGCTTCTTCGATATGCCTCCTATTTTCTTCTGCTTGTTTTTTATTCATTTCCTCGATATGTCTCCTATTTTCTTCCGCTTGTTTTTTATTCACTTCCTCGATATGTCTCCTATTACTGCCTAGTAATTGTCGTAGCATAGTCTGTAATGAATTTGCATCTATCGAATGATTCGAAATCACTACAGCGGGCTCAGGATGGACAACACTTGTACTTGCGTTTTCCGCGTTTCGTTCCTAGTCGGACTCGACGTTTTGACCTCGTCCTTGTTCAGGGTTATTGTCTGGCAGGTTTTTGCGATCGCAGCTCCCTGAACAGCTACGCGTCTCCATCATAAGGATAGTTACTCCGTGCTCCAAAATACAACATAATTAATGCCAAAGTCTCCTAATGGACTCACAGTCCCCACAAAGCACCCAAGATTTACTATATGACACCGATGCACGCCACAGGACAAGAATCAACCCACACTTGTAACACAATTGAATACCAAATCACAATATATATACAGTAATACATATACAAGATAAAACATGTAAGAAAATGCACACCTATATCATAAATTCAAGTAAATTCTGTATCACAGAAAGACAATATACCAATTAGCACATCCAACGGAAAATAACTAATCCTCACTGCACATCAGAAGATCTCTAGTTTACCGAAATCCTGGCAGGGTCGCCATGTGTAACTAACCGGTTACTACAGGTTATTACGTTATTATTGGGAATGTAAATGCTTATTGCTTGTGAAGTTAACTTGAGAAGATTAGGGTCGCCACCGACTCTAACCATAGAACTAATCGAAGGTTTGGTCGAGTCGGAAAATAAATTAATTTGATCACAGACCAAAAACTCACAAAAATGCATACGTTGTGAGGTCGGTCATAGCGGATACGATGTAATTAATAGTATTGCCCGTGCACTGTTCACGACAATCAAACATTTAAAATAAAATAGAAAATGCATGAACACTGCATAAGATCAGCTCCCAGCAACACATCTGAAAATAAGACTTAACCTAAAGAATTTGTCATGAAATACAAGGGGAGGCTAATCACTGGACCTGTGCATAAGGAAACGCATTGGATGTGCTAACGGGAAAGCTACGAGGTGAGTGGCTTAGGTGCAAAAACGTAATCTCGGAACACAAGAGAAAATTGTAGATAAAATCATTTATTCCTAAGATAAGGATGTGAGGCATGTACACGATTCCTGATAACACGTGGTTTGTGGAGACACAATTTCTAGGTATAGTGCCAAATTCCAACAATATCACATCACACAATCATGTTAACATTATCTAAAACAAACATGCGATCGGACACTTAGTGATGCCGGTAGCCCAACAACTATAATGTTCTACCACGTGGTTGGCTCCCCACGGACGAAAGACACATAAAGCAAGGAAAATTTACGAGAAAACAAAGCTCTAAATATTTAGAAAGGTGAAGGCTTATGCAGGTACAGCTGAAGGCAAACAGACATTCATACAGAAGCGAGTGCTCACTTCTTATCGACACCTTTGTGTGGCGCTCTTCCGGCGGATCCAAGTCTGCTACAAAAATTTGCTAAAAGAAAAATCTGCCAAAGTTTTGCATTCCTTGCTGCGACAAGGCAAAGCAATCTTCCAGATTTGAAAAGCGAGACCAAAAGCTAACAGCTCTCCCCTCGCCAAGTAACAACGCGTCACGCGGTCAGTCTAACTCACCCTTCTTCGACTGGAGCACAGCTGTGGACGCTTCCCGTACCGGCGGCAGACTGTCCTCTTTTTCCTCTCCAGCCTCCTCCACGCTCCCCGTGGACCGGAAAGCCCAAAGATGCCATTTCCACCACCAACCTAACGCAGGTGGATTTCTCACAAGTGGCGCAAACCTCTTTGCCTACTTGACCACTACGAGAGTTGGCTATTCTGTACAACTCCTGCTGAATCTGTACGACTATCGCAGACTTTCTGCAGCAGACTACGCCACCGTCTAGCAACGTGACACACAACCACATTCATTCAATCACGCCACTATGAGAGTAAAGAGAAAAGAGGAACAAGGAAAAGAAAAATACTTGTGAAATTGGGCTACCGGACTAGTGAAAGGTGGCTACAGGACCCTTTCAACGTCACAAACATTTCTATCAGATGAAAAATGCTGATCAGTCTGTATGCATTCCATTTTCGTTTTGAGGCTGACAACAATTATTGCACGTAACTGTCGTGGTTGAATGTCGTAGACAGACGTATCTTCCACATTCACCGCATTCTCGCTTTGTTTTTATATTCTTTTTTGAGCAACACAAATAACATATTCCTCTCCTTGTAGGGCTTGATACAGCTGGATAAACTACGTCACTCTCTCTGTAATTTTCCAAAAATACTAACAAATCTTTTGGTAAATGCTGCATTTTAGCTCTTTCTTTCAGGTTTTCGCTCATCAGTTCCAAAGATAACGCATGTAAGAATTGTCTTCCCTTTTTTTCTTTCATATTACCTGTGTTGAATCGAAAAATGCGTAACGAATTTATTCCTGCCAAGTCAAGTAAGCGGAAAAACATACATGCAGGCCACCTTTGTGTTTTCCTTGATGTTGAAATTCTGGAGCACTTGCACATTCGCTAGAGAATTGGAAGAGTCTGTAAAATTGAGGAATTATAGGGGAATTACAAAAAGAAGTACTTACATTCCGAATTAGACGAGTAGAACAAAGTCTCGTAAGCGCTCGCAAGGCTGTAAACTGACCGCCGAACGTGTTCGGACCAATTTGAACTTGACCTGAGAGGCAGAGAGGTGCGACTTGGACGAACTTTGATCAGCATCTGTCGGAAAAAGGTGCTACTGGAGAATACGTGTCCCTCCCGCCACCTCGTTACCTTTGTGGGGTAAGTATGGGGCGAAATTGCAAAAAGGCGGTCACTTCACCGCCCGCACGAGCGCGTGAATGTTAAGCGTTTCCGGACACATGTCCACATAACATCTTTTCTTTATTTGTGTGAGGAATGTTTGCTGAAAGTTTGGCCGTGCCATTTTGTAACACCCTGTATGTACACTAAGATGGTATCTGTCTTTCGGACATGTCCGGAAGGACAGATACCATCTTAGTGTATATACTTCTTGAATCGGCAAGGACGGTCGACAGCCTATTGCAAATGCTCACCGTTATTTTCGACCTGACGCGTATATCCAAGTCTTTTCGAAACACTATTTCTGACACGTCAACATTCGCAACACGGCGCGAGAATATCAGAGCCAACACAGACACGATTCTCCGTGCGGGCCGGCTGGGACGCCCACCGGCGCGGCGCCGCCACCTTGTGGGATTTGCCTGTCAGAGCAGTTTTGCCTCTTTCCGCCTCGGGACACAGACTCAGCTTTCAGGCGCTGCTCGCCGTCGCCGCCGGAAAACGTTGCGCCCAGCTGTCTCTTGGTGGCGCGTCTCGTCGATTTTAGCTGCGCGCCCTAAGCTGCTTGCGAGAGCACGGCAAGTCATCTGTTAATTAAGCCCGACCCCAGGTGCTGCTCCGTGGGGCAACCGCTCGCGACCCGACTGCGAAGCGCAGATATCTACCCGCCAGCATTCAATTAAAATGTAACTGCTGCCCTGCTCACCCTTTCCGTCCGTCCTATTCAATTCGCCGCATCGCTCTGTGGCAACAATAATTTGAATAAAAATTGTGGGCGGTTCGGGCCATTACCAGGGTCACCAAATGCGGACGGGAGTTAAATTTTGGAACGAAATGTAATTTCTACTGACTACTATAGGAAAAAAGAAACATCGGACTCGGATAGTATTTTCCACCTCTGTTACATTCCACACTGTAAATTAAATTTCGTTCCCCCGGTATTTGAAGAAAACGAACACACCATCTCTGACAGGCATGTAGCAACGTGTGGTGTGCGTACTGTAAGACCTTCAGTACACATAGCATCAGATTATTTGACTTGTCGCTCTAACGAAGTAGGCGAGTATCAGCAATATGTCTCGTGGTCTTATCGTGGCGTGTTAATCTTCTGCCGTTAGGTCAGACGATAGAAATGCCACTTGTGCGCATAGAGTACCAGATTGACGGTAACCAACTTTAAACAGAACTTGATTAATTTTCACACACATTTATTAAAATAATAACAAGCATAAAAATTACTTAACTTGGTTCTGGATGCTATTTACAATTGACAATTTGAAGTTCCTTTGGTATTGGTACGTTAATCTTATTCTCACATTAATCTCTGATGCTTGACAAAAGTGTCTATACATTTATCTTCATGGCTATGTACAGGAATATGGTAATCTTACTAGGCGCAGACTGAAACTTGACTGTAGACTGGTACAGACAAATGCAGACTGGTACAGACTGGTGCAGACAAATGCACACTGGTACAGACTGGTGCAGACTAATTCAGACTGACTAATCGGAGGTCTGTCCACTCGTTATAATACCTCGCGCGTTCATGTATCACTGCGCGAGTGTGATCCGCGAGGAGAAAAGGTTCTACGTTAGCAGCAATCTCATTGGCTGCGTTACATATTAATACACGGATTGGCAAAAGCAGAATTTGGTCCGTCTCTATGGCAGCGCATCTCGTATTGCGGAGACAGACGAGCGCTGCGCCTGCGCTGTTGTGCACAGTGGGGCGCGCTTTAGTGGGAAAGTTGTGTATGCGCTGTCTACGTGGAACTATGTACACAACGCAACGAAACACACCTACTAGCACCAAGCAAGAAATTCACTACACATAGTTACTTCATGAAAAGATATATGAAATAGTAAAGGTGCAGAGAATCAAATAGTTAAATAGATAAAGCCTACTGGACATCCTTGGCTGTCACAGGGGGTAATGAAGTTAACTAATGAAAGAAGACACTATAAAAATGCAGCAAAAGAAGCAGACGAAAGGAAATAAAAAAACCCAAAAAATTAGATTGACAAGAAGCAGTAAATGGCCAAGCGGTAATGAGTAAAGAATAAGTGTAAGTATACGGAAGTACCGGGTGATCAAAAAGGCAGAATAAATTTGAAAACTTAATAAACCACGGAGTAATGTAGATATAGAGGTAAAAATTGACACACATGCTTGGAATGACATGGGGTTCTATTAGAACAAAAAACAAAAAAAAAACCACATTGCTTGACGCGTGAAAGATCTCTTGCGATCATCGTTTGATGATGATCGTGTGCTCAGCTGCCACTTTCGCCATGCTTGGCCTCCCAGGTCCCCAGACCTCAGTCCGTGCGATTATTGACTTTGGGGTTACCTGAAGTCGAAAGTGTATCGTGATCGACCGACATCTCTAGGGATGCTGAAAGACAACATCCGACGCCAATGTCTCACCATAACTCCGGATATGCTTTACAGTGCTGTTCACAACATTATTCTTCGACTACAGCTATTGTTGAGGAATGATAGTGGACATATTGAGCACTTCCTGTAAAGAACATCATCTATGCTTTGTCTTACTTTGTTATGCTAATTATTGCTATTCTGATCAGATGAAGCGCCATCTGTCGGACATTGTTTGAACTTTTGTATTTGTTTGGTTCTAATTAAACCCCATGTCATCAAAGCATGTGTGTCCATTTGTACCTCTCTACCTACATTATTCCGTGATTTATTCAGTTTTCAAATTTATACTGACTTTTTGATCACCCGGTATATGTTGGGGAAGGATAGATATCGCCGTTAGAAAAATTAAAGAGTCCTTTGGAGAAAAGAAAAGCAGCTGTACAAACATCAAGAGGTCAGATGGAAAACGAGTACTATGCAAAGAAGGGAACAACGGAAATGAACTTTAAATCAGTATTATATAAAGAAAAGAGGGCGTAGATGAAGATCAGATGAAAGATACGATACTGCGACAAAAATTTAACAGAGCACTGAAAGGCCTAAGTCGCAACAGGATCTCTGAAGTAGACGAAATTTTCACACAACGTTGATGTCCTTGGAGGGCGAGCCATGACAAAACTAATCCACGAGCTGTGTAAGTTGTATGACACAGCAGAAATACCTCAAGACTTCAAGAAAAAAGTAATAAGTTCAATTCCAAAGACAGTGGTTGCTGACAGGTGTGGATAATAAAAAATCATGGTTTAAAACTACAAACTCGTATTATTTAAAGAAAAATTGAGAGACTGGTAGAATCCGACCTCAGAGAACATCACTTTGGGTTCCGGAAAAACGTTGAAACACGTGAGGCAGTACACACACTACAAATCGTCTTGAACGATATGTTAATGGTAGGACAACCTATGTTTACCGCATTTGTAGTCTTACAGAAATCTTTTCACAATGATGACTCGAATACGCTCTTTGAAATACTGAAAGTATCCGGGGTAAAATACATGGAGCGAAAGTGTTTTACGATTTGTACAGAAACCAGGCATCAATTATAAGAGCCAATGGGCACGAAATGGATCCAGTGGTTGAGAAGGGAATGAGACAAGACTGTGGCTTACACCTGAAGTTATTCAGTCTGTAAACTGAGCAGGCGGTAAAGGAAATCAAGCAAAAATTTGCTGAATGAATTAAAGTTTAGGGAGAAGAAATAAAAACTTTGTGGTCTGCCGGTGACATAGTAATTCTGTCAGAGACAGAAGTTGCAAGAGCAGCTGAATGCAATGGACGCTGTCTTCAGAGGGGGATGTGAGATGAATATCAACAAAAGCCTAACGAAGGTAATGTAATGTGGTCGCATTAAATCAGACGACGCCGAGAAAAATTAGTAGAAGAGGCACTAAAAGTATTAGACGAGTTTTAATGAAGGATAACAATAGCCAACCAGATGCACAAATTTTATTGCACTGATCAGTTTTCGATATCGACTTAGAGTATATTCCTCAGAATAGGATGTAGTTACCTATAACTTCTTTTTAATTAACATAGGAGTCTAACAAACATTTCAAAAATCTTCAGGTAGCAGAAGGCGTATTAAAAACAGAGCTCGTATTATCTACAGGTTCACGCTTCATAGAGAGATGGTAAAATCATATGAGCTAAGTAAACATAGCAAGCCCCTAGGGCGTACATTGGACAGAAATTTTTGTCAACCGGTTACCGTGATACGTGGAAACCAAACAATGTGCGTCACTTACAGTGCGCGAATAGGGTAGACTGGCATAAATTAAGATAAGAGCTGTATTATAAATGAAAATAGTTATTAAAGCACACAAGCTTAATAAAATGCGCACAAAAATAGGCAATAAATGAAACATACAGGAAAAGCTGCAAATTGAAACAACAGTTTATACATGCCGTCTGACCACTGCGGAAAGCATTAAAGTGCTCAAAATCAACATATTAACATAGTAGAAATAAAAATAGCTATGGTATAGAATGAAACAATTAAAGATTGTCGCAGATGAGCTTTTCTATTTGGAAAGCAAAATAACTGATAATGACCGAAGTAGAGAAGATGTAAAAAGCAGACTGGCAATGGCGAGGAAAGTGTTGATGAAGAAAAGAAATTTATTAACATTGAATATAGATTTAAGGGTTAGGTGATATTTTCTGAAGATATTTTTCTGGAGTGTAGCCTTTTATGGAACTGAAATAGACGATAAACTGCTCAGACAAGAAGAGAACAGAAACTTTTGAAATACGGTGCAATAGAAGAATTCTGAAGACTAGGTAGGCAGATTGTGTAACTAACGACGATGTATTGAATGGAAACGAGAAGAAGGCAAAGTTATGCCACAACCTGACTAGTACGAGGTGTCGAGAGGAAGATCAGGAAATGAATATCTTGTGTAAGTTCCTAATAATGTAGTTTGCAGTAGTTTATCGGAGATAAAAGATTGTGGACAGGATAGAGTAAAATGGAGAGCTGCATCAACACAGTCGTCATAATTACCACAACAACAACACAGTTAATTGATGGTGCTTTCATACTTCCAGAATGGCAAAGATTTTCAGAAGTGTTAGCATTTGATTAGAATTAAAGTTTATTTGTGTATAATTGTTACATGCCTGACCATAATTAATTATCTATTTAATCAATGGTAACATCTGCCGTAACACACTACTCTACACTGCTAATATTACACTGATTATTTTTAGTAACATGCGTTATTTTTTGTGGAGAAACGCGAGGTCTCTTCCAAAGCATGACCGAAGGCTACTCTAATTATAGTATTTAACCCAGCTGTATGTGCCAAAAATTGTATGGTTTTCAAGAAGCCGTACAATAAAGTAGAAGCAAAGGGAATTTTTCAGTTCAAAAGTATATAATGTACGCTTAAAATATGTAAAGACATTAAAATACAGAATCGTAAGAATGGCGGTCTAGCTACAAGAAGCTCACTTGACTTTAGTGGTTGGTCATATGACATGCTTTAAACAGGTGAACACAGCGTTTTTCGTGATGTTTTGAGGTTCATGTCTTGGTGTATATGGTTGTTTGGTAATGTTTGTGCAGCCCGCAAGCCCACTGAGTTTAAGCGTTGGTTATGACATAGAATTATTTCAATGTGCACCTATTCAGGACTCTCATTTTAGTGTAACTTCGAAATTTCTTGAACGCTCAGTGCTATTAAAGTTACCAGTGAATGGACTTTTGTCATGGTGAATTGTATATAGTGTTGAATGAACTCATTGAACTTAAGGAACTTAGTTCAGTTTGAGCGATTTTGGTGCACTGCATATTGCCTTCGATTTAAATTCGTCGTAGCCTACGAACGCTCTGGTGTGCTCTGCTAACTTAGTCAATTGATCTCTTATTGCTTCATTGTGCTTAAATTTCACCTGTGTATGAGTAACATTCGAAGTAACGTTGTGATTGAGCCCAGTAAACTGATAGTGAATTTTACTCCTGTGGTTAGGTGTCATCATGATCCTGAGGCATTATACCTGTAATATCTCTCTGTTTATTAATCCACTGATTTATGTTCCTATGTAAATTTGTCAATAATTTTCTCTGCTAAATTAATGCGCCTAGTGTAGGATCGATGTATGTATAACAGCTGAAAGCAACAGTACATGACTGAACCCCTAATTCACGTATGGGCCATATATGAATTTAAGAGCCTGTACTGGCACTACGGTGGTCAACAAATTGATTCCGGCTGGCGATAAATTTCATGTCTTTTATTAGTTACCAGGGCCAGTGAAGATGCGGGCTGGCCGGCCGCTGTAGCCGAGTGGCTCTAGGCGCTTCAGTCCGGAGCCGCGCTGCTGCTACGGTCGCAGGTTGGAATTCTGCCTCGGACATGGATATGTTTGATGTCCTTAGGTTGGTTAGGTTTAAGTAGTTCTTAGGGGACTGATGACCTCAGATGTTAACTCCCATAGTGCTTAGGGACCGATGACCGTAGCAGTCTGCTCCCTTTAATCCCACAAACCAACCAACCATAGTGCTTAGAGCCATTTGAACCATTTGATGCGGGCTGTGGTGCACCAGATCGACCTTTGAGTTGATGAGAGCTCTGCTTGTTTGATCGGATAGTCGATAATTTGTTGATTGCTGTTACGACTGTAAACTGTTTCTTCAGAGCACTGTTTGTTAATGGTACACAGTAGATGCCAGCGTATGCTCTCAAGTTGTGTCCTGCATATTTTGCTATTGAAATGCTAAGTGCAAAGAGATTCTTCTGTTTTTTCACCATGTTCCCTTTCTTCATGTTACACGTTGAGATTGCCCCTTTCATTTGTTCAATATTGGCAATAACGGTGACATTTAAAAAAAATACATCTGATACTTTGAAATGTAAGGAAATCTGTACAGCAGACTCAGCCACGTAATTGAAAGAAAGGCTTGTATCTACATAGTGGACCTCGCGACGTCGGAATATAAGGCCGCAAGTTACAGCGCTAAATGTGAGCGAGTAGCGAAGAGACTGATGTCAGAAGTGTGTCGTTGATGAATATGAGAGACGGAATGGAATGGCTGAGACCACGTGTCAGCAAATATCGCTTCCCTAAAAAGACAAAAATGTTGGACACTACCATAGATTTCCCATTCAATGAAACACACTACTGAGTTATTGAATTCACCATGAGGATTCTCCAAGTAGTATAGCGAGTGTCTGCCTTTATGCAAAGAGGAATAAAGAGTCCAACGCTGAGTGTATTCGAGAGTACCGTTTAGATCTGACAGAACTGTTCAAGCAAATTGGATGCGGAGATCGTTATACGTTGCAGCTGGGTTGAGCCTTATAGAAGGCTAAGTATTCACGTGATGGATTTTGTAGATCTACAGAGACTAGGATCAACCGAGTGCATTTTGAGGTCTGATTTTCTTGAATAATGTACCAATACCTCATCCGCTTCATCGATTTCTTCTGAATAGACATGACACAGTCCCCGTTTCGTCGTCAAAAAGATGTCATTGTCTCGGAGCCACCTAAGCTAAAGGTAAAATCATCAATATTTCGATTTTCTTTCCTCCATCACTGGAAATACATCGTGGGATGGATGGATTAAATTATGCGATTTGATCGCCTGTTTCACACATCCTTTTCCAACTAAGCCATTGATCTAAGAACTCAAAGACTGCTTATCACCATTCTGTAGGCTTTCGGTATTTCCTTCAAAGTCATCTCAGCAAAACTGAGTAGATGCCTGCTTACAACTTATTTAGGGCGTATATCGTCAGTCAGAATTTTTTCATAAATCTACGACTAGGTGGTTTTACCATTAACATGTCAAGAAAACCAAGAACTTTGATGTAGATGTGAAAAGTGTCTGTTTCACAACACTAATAGCTACACAAGTAGCATTTGCAAACGTATTGAGCGGATGCAACAAGACTTTGAACAAAATCCAACATTTATATTGTTACAGTTTGCCATACGTCTTATTACATAAAAGGTAAGTGACTGAAATGTACTTCATCTCCTGCTGCGAATATTCAGTTACATAGTAAAGCATAATTGTAGTGGTGATGTTACAGGAGTAGAAGGACACTCTGCACCACAATCAAAGAATACAGTTACGAAATCACAAAACGAAAATATTTAAAGAATACCCAGCGATAATTCTGTGCGAAAACTCGTCGGTTACGAAACCCATAGTGACAAAAATTTTCAGCTACCACGACATATTAATTTTACTCGAGGTTTAGCGTATCTGCACTAGTAGCATTTCATGGCACTCAATCTTCATTAAATTCATACCCATAGATCCAGACATATCATTTAACTCATGTCATGGGGAAATGTCAAATTATTCAGTATTTGGACGTCTGTACTTATAAATCAGTATTCCTAACTCCATAAGACATTTAATGTGTGCAAATCGGGGACCAATTTCATCTTATGAAACTTAGACTTCCGTCTGGGAAAAGGAATATTAAAACTAAAAGGCATAATACCGGCTACAGATCATGGTATTAGATCCAACAAAACAACAAATTTACTGTTACCAGTCACTGTTTAACTATTTTCACTGTTTAATTAATTCCACTATGTGTTTTGGAGGTTTTAACCTTCATCATCAGGTGGTTCTATGTCAATTAAATGGCATGTACGTTTTGTGTTACGACTCTGGTGTAGCCTGTAGCACTGTCCAGTAGAGATAAACAAAACACAATTTCAGGACATGACTCATAGTTTTCTGGAGGCCTTTGACTAGAGCATGAACCAAAATAAAAATGTGAAAGTAGAATAAATAAAATAAAAATACCTCCAGTGACAGCAGGCTCCTGTCTCTTCGTGATACACCACATACAACATAACGCTTCCCAAGCATTGATGAGGAAGCATAGGTGGTGTTTAGCAACTAACCAGAGAAAAAAAAAACCACACAGAACATATAACAAAACAAAAACACTCTTTCGGAGAAAGACTAAAAGCATTGTAGAGATCTTTGTTAGCGTAAATGAGCATAAATGTGAGTAAAAATATCTCCAGAGGTCACAGTTCTTTTCTATCAGTCATACCAAAATTAGTATTTCGTAGAGATTTAAGGAACAAGGGTGACATGTCGCAAACATTAAGTCTAACAATTATGTTGCCAGAAGTGGTATATTTATACAGAACCAACATTTAAATTTACATCTGTGAATGTAAACCTGACAACTCACAGCTCCTTTACAACCAAAACTTGGCTCTCCTTCTCTCATATCTTCCAACCTCTACAGCGGGCGGACAAAAATAAGGAACACCTAAAACACAATACGGTGTAGGAAATCGTTGGACTCAAAACAGCTTTCATTCGTCTCGGAAGGCAATCTCATCCCATTCTTCCTGCGAAATACGGGCAAGTTCGGTTATAGATTACACTGGTGGACAGCGAAGACGCACTCTTCGCTCCAAAGCTGACCTAGACGTTGCGAGCCGTGTAAAAAGCGGCCCTGTCGTCTTGGAATCAGTAGGGATCAAAGAACCAACCCATTGTTCATTGGCAATGGGTTGGTTCTGCTGAGCCAAAAAGGTCACTTATCCCTGGCAGTAACGCGAACTTCAAAAACGTTCAAATGGCTCTGAGCACTATGGGGCTTAACAGTTCAGGTCATCAGTCCCCTAGAACTTAGAACTACTTAAACCTAACTAACCTAAGGACATCACACACATCCATGCCCGAGGCAGGATTCGAACCTGCGACCGTAGCGGTCGCGCGGTTCCAGACTGTAGCGCCTAGAGCCGCTCGGCCACTCCGGCCGGCAAGGCGAATTTGTAGAATAACTGTGTGGCCAGTAGAAGACCACAACATGGCTGATCAAGTAATCAGCCGACCCCCGCCATGTTTCACTTTTGGGACGAAATCTCAGCCAGAATTTGGAAATTGTGTGATACAACACAGCTCCGAGCAAATGACATTCTTCCATTGCCTCATATTTCAGATGTTACGGCTTCGGTACCACGTTTATCTCTCACGGGAATTTGCATCACGGATGAGTGATTTTGGAATTCTCTGCAATTTCCTGGTTATGGAACTCCCTTCAGTTGTTATAATGTTGACAGAATTCACGAGTACGACATTTCTTTCTTCTGTGTCTTTCTCTGGTGTTTTCTTCTTCAATATCCGTTTGTCAAGATCACTCAACACATAGTTTCGTCCTCGTGTGAATTAGCGGACGATATTTTTTTCACTTTTCTTGTATGCAGCATAGAGATTTGACACGGTGCCTCTTGAAACACCAGACCTTTATGACTCTCTGGTTATGGAAGCACCCACCATACGATAACGAATAATTTCACCACGTTCGAATGCAGTGAATTCTAACATGATGCACTCAAGGATACAAAGAACTATGTTCTGACAACGTCTGAAACTTGGAACGAATACGGGACACTGCACAGGTGCCGTTCGTCATTAGATGCAAAGGCGCACTAAGCAACTTTGGCTAGCATCTGTATTTATGTCGAAGCAAGTATTTCTTGCCGAGTTTCCATATTTTTGTCGACCGCCTGTATCTCTGAATAGCGTCTTCCTTACACACACACACACACACACACACACACACACACACACACAGGTGAGGGTAGGGTTAAAGGCTGAAAGTTTTCTATTGTTTGACGGAGATTCGAACCTGCTGTGCCTCGCGGGATTAGCCGAGCGGCGTAAGGCGCTGCAGTCATGAACTGTGCGGCTGGTCCCGGCGGAGGTTCGAGTCCTCCCTCGGGCATGGGTGTGTGTGTTTGTCCTTAGGATGAATTAGGTTAAGTAGTGTATAAGCTTAGGGACTGATGCCCTTAGCAGTAAAGTCCCTTAAGATTTCACACACATTCGAACATTTGATCCTGCGGTCTCTCGATTTCGTAGCGTACGCTTTACGACTCGACCACCACGCACAACGATGCTTTGAAGAAATTGTTTGTGACTCTGTATACAGATATTGGAGATTTAACTGAATTGTCAGAATATCGTAAATCATTGGCTAGAGCGAACGTACAACAAGATGTATATTAGAATTTCACTTTGACAAATCTTAATCTACTGTTATAAGATGGCAGAACAGACATCACTATAAAACTCTGAAGTATCCTATATCTGGAGTAGCTGACCCCTTCTGATTCAGAATTTGTTTATCGTTCTTCGTGTTCTTGCATATCTCATTAATGACAGTGTACAGCAGTAACACATGTATATAGAGGGTTTCCTCTTGAAATAGATTTTCTTGCATAATTTAGCGTTTTTTCCTTGAACAAGACAGTATTGAATGGTTTAAGTACGTGTCGGAGTTTTCATTAAAATTTATGCAACGTAAACGTGCTATGTAGTATCCGTTAACGTAAAAATGCTGATAAATGAAGAACGTTTTTTAAACAGATCCTATACACAGGAAAGAGTTCACCTGATACATCATTCGAGTCAGTATCGTTGTTATCAACCTTTAAAGAGACAGATCCAAATGTGCTGACAAACCATTATGCAGAATCGGATAGTCCTGCTGATGCAATTTTGCACTGTGAACATATACGCCACTCGACAGATGTGTTTCTACTACAGCCATCAGTACTTTGCGTAATGAGAATGCGGTAGCATAAATTCCACAGTCACCATCTATGACATTTGGGAAGTTGTGAAATGACAATTTTAGCCGTTCCGCGTAATGGAGAACCGTCGTGATATATTTTATGGGGTACAGTGCAGTCAACAGAAAGCATGATTACAACTTCCGATGAAGTAGTTTCTGTTTACAGTTAAGAAAATGCTTACCATTATCTTGAATAGGACGATACCTCTCTACGGTGCAAGAATGGGGAACGACAGCCTATGGTAGTGGTATTGTAGAAAAAGCGGGAAGAGCGAACGGCAGCAAATCGTGCCGGAACACAGTACAGAGCTGCGTTAGAATATATGTTCAAAATGGCCTCTATCTGTCCGCGTTGGATAGGGATAGCAGCGGGTGTCATGCAGGATACACATAATCGTACCTTGTCCTACGCCATGTAGTTAGGTCACCTGCCTGGGTCATGTACTGGGATTCGACTCAATGTCCTGTAGGACCCGGTCCTCCAAATCTGGTGTACGCACAGTTTGCCGACGCATCTTTGCACAAAATCCCAAAAAGGACTTCAAATATTGTACAGTGTGGTTGGTGTCGACTGTTTCCATCCGCTTGGCCGTACACAAACACCATCTCGGCTTGTTCCCGAAATGAATACCGGACCATTCTGCTGCTTACAGTACTCTGCGTCAATCACACAGCCTGAAACACAAAGGAGCACACGGCAAGTGATCGGATGCACTGTCATTCGTTAGTGCCACTTATCGCGTCAACGATGCGTTTCTATTTCCAGTCAGGAATCCGTCCCTGCAGTATATCGGTTTTATTAATGTTCGTCCTGTATATTATAGATACTCTACACCGAATACTCGTTTTAAATATACTTACTTCCGGTATCTTCTAAAAGTTGCACAAGCTATTACCAAATAGAATAAGTATCGACAGAAAAATTTAAAACCGTCCATACACCTCGAAACATTACAACTGTCGGTTTAACACTGTGTTGGATGAATTTTGTAACGCAAAACAGCATCGATTGCCAACGGCCTTGCCGCAGTGGCAACACCGGTTCCCTTCAGATCACCGAAGTTAAGCGCTGTCGGGCTGGGCTAGCACTTGGATGGGTGACTATCTGGCCTGCCGAGCGCTGTTGGCAAGCGGAATGCACTCAGTCCCTGTGAGGCAAACGGAGGAGCGACTTGATTGCGAAGCAGCGGCTCCGGTCACGAAAACTGACATACGATCGGAAGAGCTGACACATGCCGCTCCACATCCGCATCCAGTGACGGGGGTGGGCTGTGCATGACCCGGCGGCCGGTTGCTACCTTGGTACCGTTGGGCCGTGCCTTCATGGCCTGTTCGGACGGGGTTAAGTTTTTTTTTTTTTTTTTTTTTTTTTTTTAGCGAAATGACTTTGCGCCTCATGGATTCGACTAGACCATTTTGGGATTCCTGTGGTATATGGGAACGGACGTGTATGTACAGGACAAGCGATTAACTTACATTATGGGGTGGTGATTTTTGGATGCGGATCTGGCGCCTGATAGTATACGACTTACGTTCCGTTGCGTCCAGATCAGGTGAATGCCAACACATAAGCATTTCACCATCATTCTCCTCAAATCACAACAGCACGATTCTGGCCTTATTTTAATTACAGTTATCCTGCTGGAAGATACCATTTGCAAGCAAGATGGGACGCTGGTGCTCTACAATAATGTTCACATGGTTCACAGGTGTCGTTATGCCTTCGTTTATACCATAAGTTCCTTGGAAACTTTAACGCCTAGCGTGGGGACATGTTTCGAGTATCAATTTAGCGTTATGATGGGGTGTTAGAACACCACCATCGACCGGGTATAGCAAGAAACGAGATTCATACATCCAGACGAAGGGTTACTGTTGATTCTCGGTCGATAATCCTGGCCCATTGCAACCAAAGCTGACGAAGTCGTTCGGTAACGTTTGATTATAGGGGTGATGTGTTGCATAGTCCACGTTGAAGAATGTCAGACGAGCATTCCTTTCAGAACATTTGTGTCTGCACCAAAATTATATTAAGTCGTCAGAACTGCCACAGATAGCGACTTTTTCTGTTCTACATGGTGGCTAAGAATCTGACCTCCACGACCTGCGATAAGATGTGGAAGTCCACGTCGCTTACTCGGAGTTCTGAAACCATTTTCCACAGATGCACACAACAAAGCAAGCCAACAGCTGTCTTAAGTGCTCGACCTAAGACAATAGCAACTTGCCCTTTGAGACTCCGCTAATGTCAGTGGTTTTACCCATTTTAGGCCCGCCGCTAGAATTATTTCCGTGATCTCCGCTCCGCTTTTATATTTTTTTAAAGCCTCGTACGTACGTAACGTCACTAAGCATCATGCAGTATCACGGTGGAGAGAGGTCGTCGTGTTATCGCTCATTAATGCAGCGCCCTTTGCAAATACAGAGACGATTAAGTGTAACAGATAAATACGCATATATCACTGGAAGACGATTACGTTATCACATAAAAATGTATTCCACAATAAATGTGATAATATGCAGAAGCTGACTTAAATTCCATGAACTAAGTTAACATGATCCTAATATACCTAAGTAGATGGGGAATTGTTGGAGAAAGATAAGGGCCGACCTAGAGGGGTGGTCTTGACGGGGGAGAGGTTGACGTAATCTTGAACTGTACTAGAAACAGTTTAATGTAACTTCGTCTATCATCAAATGATTTGAAGTGTAGGAGGTGGAGTTCCACACTTTCAGTGGAAATTCTGTCAAACAAACTGATTTCCAACCGTTGAAATAGATAACTCAATATGCTATCTGATGTTGGGTCATCGCAATCTCGACTCTATGGACATTGTATAATGAAAGAGCAAAAGTGTGAGCTGAATGCAATAGGTCGATTACTACCGGCTACCAAATGAAATTTTAACTTACAATTGGCGTCAAGGTCAACCTGTAGTTTTGGTGGATGAGTTAAATTCGCACCAAGGTCCTATCTTCATTCATGTAGAACACATTGCCTTGCAAAATCGAAGAAATCTTTCTCAAAATTTCTTGTTTTTCGGAGTGTATGACACAAAAGCGTACTTGCAGGATCTTTGGCTACTTGCAAGGAGGCTCTGTCATGTTTTCGCCGAGGAAGAAAGAATGTGGCATTCGCATCTACACTGTACAAGACCGCAACCGTAGGCACACCCATGTTCCACGGGTTGGCTAAGTTTCAGGCGTCGTTCGCTTCCTGTATAGGCATCTGCATTGTAGCTCGACGTTAACAGTTCTGCGTTGGAAGCCCACTGAACAACAATAAACACAACAAGGATTGTTATCGTCAGGAACTCAGAACGCCACCATTAGCAAGTGCTACTCACTCCAGCTACAGGCTACGACAGAAGGTGCAACCGTGCAGTTTAGAGCGTAAGATCTGAAGATGGTAACACGGTCTTACCGAAACCGATTATCGAAATAAATGGTTCTCTGTGTATTACACTGCAGATCGCCCCCATTCTGGCACAATGCCAGCACTATTTACTGCGCAACAGGAATAAAGAATCACATTTTCGAAACCCCGTGTCTCTCACTGCAACGCATAAGTTTGAATTTTCACTCAGTGCTGCCTACAGTCTGTCTATGCAATGGTGCAAAAGCGTGGTGCCCTGCGCCGTCAACCTCGGACTCGACTACGCTTCAAATACCAGATGTCGACACATGCGGAAAAAAGGCCAGAGCTCAGAATTGACGTGAAAGACGCGTTAATGATGTCACATTGACCCCAGATTTCGCCACACTTCTACCCAACGCCAACATGGACGTGTCACAAGCTGGGAAAATCGTCACACGCCCTCTAACCTACATTTCAGTCCGTCTTTTCACGCTTATGCGATGGAGTCTGAATCGCACAGCCAGGTGTAGAAATCTCTTGGTTTTCTTATAAATGGGCGACGAAAAAATTTCAGATACTCTAAAAAACCATAAGGACACTTTGTTGCTTCCGATCACGTTACAATTTCAACGAATGCTTTTGAATGGTCTCCAGTGGTACACCCGCTACAACAGAGCAAAAATTGATGTCGCACTACTCTCCAAGATGGTGAGATCCAATTCAGTGGGGTTCCAGCCCCATGATGTCCGTCAACAAAAGGTTGAATAGCTCAGGTGGTGTCGACAGCACCGAGAGTTTGTCAAGAATATCGTCATTTTGCTCTCCGAACTGCGAAATGTCGATTTGGATCCCGACACATGTAGGAATCAACGCCCAAAGAAAGGGGTGGTGTCCTTGACTCCCTTTGTGCCACACACTGAGGCCTTTTCGTTTGTATTCGGAGCGATGGTGATTCCCTAGGCCACTCACAAGAAAACTGGGTGACTTCAACGGTGGCCGTCACGATTCGGACATTCATCGCAGAGACGTGAAAAGAAGAGGTGAAATGTGGGTAAGACGAGGTATGGAGACTTTCATATAGTGCGACACATCCACTGTGGCGTTGAGCAGAATCGTGGTGAAATTTGGTGCCAATGTGACATCATTAAAGTACTCTACACTTCACATGAAATTTAGCCTTGTTGTTTTGAGTGTCGTAGAGAACGAGGGTCTCATCGCCGGGCGTACGGGTTTGCACCGTTACAAATGCATCTTTCAGCCTCATTCCAAGCTTATGTTTTGGAACGAGAGACAATTACGGGGTTTCGGGTAAGTGATCTTTTAATTCTACCGCGCAGCGTGTAAAATCTAATGCGGGCCAGCGTTTTCAGGAGGTTTCCATTGGTCTTCACGCGAATGCCAAAACTGGAAATCCCCTCCAAAAAGTCGCAAATTTCATGCCTTCCGATTGTTTCCAAGCGTGTTGGGATGTGAGGCTGGGAAGAACGTATTCCTACAACATCCCGCCTTGGTCTCGCGAGTTGGTATCAAAGATGCGAAAAATTTATTTCCTTCCATTTCTTCTTACTCAACATGAACTCTTGCAGCGTTGTTCCCCTTCAAATGTAGAACTCCAGCTAACGCACGGTACTCCACATTGTCATTGAGCTATGCCCACTTATTTAGGATACTATGGCAGCGTGCTGGATACTTCATCGTGGAGAATTCATGTGAGTAAAGAAGAGCAAGTAATTATCGAAAATGTCACATTTCATTACGTAACTTCAATTTTACGGAGGTGATGGCATTGAAGTTGAACTTGATGAAAATCTCGCATTATTCATTTCACGCCATAAGAATATCAAGTTCAACGTAGAACATGAAACAAACCAGTCCATAAATTTCTTAGACCGCACGACTGTTTACATGCAGCCGGAACATAGTACTTACGTTTATAGAAAACCAACCTACACTCATATCACGGTACATGAATAACAATAAAATTCAAACACTTACAAGTATGCTGAATTGTGGTCCGTAATGAGCAGGGGGCACACATTGTCTTTAAAACGCAAAGCACTAACGTCAGAAACAGATAATGTAAAAGCACTTGCAGTAAACATGGATGGTCATGAAATCAACTGAAAAACCATCCGGCAAAAAAGAAGTCAATATAAGAACTGGAAACACTACGGCAAACAAAACTGACCAAACACAAATCGATCCTGAATGAGATTTTCACTCTGCAGCGGAGTGTGCGCTGATATGAAACTTCCTGACAGATTAAAGCTGTTTGCCGGAACGAGACTCGAACTCAGGACCTTTGCCTTTCGCGGGCAAGTGATCTACCATCTGAGTCAGCCAAGCACAGCTCACGACCCCTCCTCACAGCTTCAATTCTGGCGGTACCTCGTCTCCTACCGTCTGCGAAGAGCTTCTGTGAAGTTTGGAAGGTAGGAGACGAGGTACTGGCAGAATTGAAGCTGTGAGGACGGGTCGTGAGTCGTGCTTGGGTAGCTCAGATTGTAGAGCACTTGCCCGCGAAAGGCAAAGGTCCCGAGTTCGAGTCTCGGTCCGGCACACAGTTTTAATCTGCCAGGATGTTTCACAAATCCATCTTGTTTAGGCACAGCACCACCAAAAAATTGTTAACTAATTTAGAAACACCAGTATAAAGACATCTTTCTCACGGACAGTACTTGCCTCACACAATTAACGTAAGCACTTCAGCGACATAACACAATGGAATATATAAATTGCAATGTAGCTTTTACCCTACATTCTACAAAGGAAAAGAGGAAGAACTTTCCATACCCATTACTAAGAACACACTGATGTTTTCAGACTCAACCATTTTGAAATAACTCTCAGTAGCTAGCCAGGAGGTAGTAAAAAATATGGAAACACAACACACAACAACACTTTTTCATTCCTAATACGGTGTAGGGAAACCGTTGGCATTCGCCTTCATGTCGTCTCGGAATGGATAAATACTGGTCATAGTTCGTTATTCCGTACACCCTCCCCGCCCGCTCCCTCCCCCCCACCCCCCCCCCCCACTCCCCACTCCCCACTCCCCCCACCCCACTACTCACATCACCACTACACATGCCTATGATTCGAAAATTCGTTATATAAATAAAATGATTCATACGATGATAAAACTTTTACACATGAGTGCTTTCAAACCATAGTAGTAGAAGTAGTAGTCGTAGCAGAGTGCTTACTGCAGTAGTTGAACTCCACCCGAATAGGCCATGAAGGCCCAACGGTACCGGCCAGCCCACGGGCGTCGCCGGATGCGGGTATGCAGGGGCATGTGTTCAGCACACCGCTCTCCCGGCCGTATGTCAGTTTCCGAGACCGGAGCTGCTACTTCTCAATCAAGTAGCTCCACAGTTTGCCTCAAAAGGGGAGAGTGCACCCTGCTTGCCTACAACGTTCGGCAGACTGGATGGTCACCCATCCAAGTGCTAGCCCTCCCCGACAGCTCTTAACTTCCGTGATCTGACGGGAACCGGTGTTACCACTGCGGCAAGGCCGTTGGCTGCAGTAGTTTAGCATAATAAAAAAATTGTTAGAGTAAGGAAGATAGATTGGAAAGTAATCATACATTAATTGAAATCTACACACTTAATGCTATTTATTTAAGAGGAGAAAACTCTTACAATTTTGACACTTCCATGATTTATAAGTCGTAAAGTGAACAATACTCTCACGATTAGCTGTATTTCTACAAGAACTATCGCCGCGGGCACGGGTTTGTAGACAATGGTTGAGCGAGTGTCGGTCTATCTTACTTCTTTCCTATTCCATCTTGCCTTAGCTTCTACTGTTGGCATCAGATGGCGGCAGCATGCGAATGTGCACCTTTACCTGTTTCTAAAGGGAAAGGCAGTCAAGTTGCCCCGTCAGGAGGACCTTAAGCCGTCTTTACACGGAACGAGGCAGCTAATGTTGACGTGACGGGATATCCAGCGTCACGAGTACAGCGCCGTTGGCACACCGACGAGCTGCTTAACGTGATTTTTACTCTCAGCTCTCTCCAGCGGCAGTTATCGCCTTTGTTTGTTTCCCAAACCACACAGTTTGTTCAAGAAAATGAACACACGTAATAATCCTACATTATCTCTATTAAAGGAAGCACAGGAACTCCATTTTACATATTCTAGTCTTGATGTACTGTTTGTGGTATTCATAATAAAAAGTCGGATATCCATGAACATGTACCAAGCCGAAAAGTTGAGATGCACGTCTAGAGAGTAAGGACGTCAGCCTATAAGAGTTAGCCACATGTAACAAGCTAGTTACTGACAGATAGCACGTTTATATTTACTTAGCATCAAATATTACAAAAATTAGTTCTGTTAATAAAGGAGTCCCATAACCTTTTAGAAAACGTAAAAAAATGAGGTAAAACCTGATCTGAATCCTCCACCGGTCTACTGTCTTTACCGTAACGTGGCAAATTTACGAACTACGTTGCGCTGAAGCTCTTCAGTTAGTGAGTTTGTTTTTGCTCTTACCGTATTCTAACGGCTACATCGCTGAAATGTTACTAATTGACAGGCAGTTATAGCAAATCCTAACAAAAACGACACGTTTTACATGAAGCTTCAATGTGCTGTTGCCTTAAAACAGCTTTATTTCATAATATGCGACTAATACAGAAAAAGTAACGAAAATTCTATAACAACCAATATGACATTTCCCATCATTTTATTAAAACAGATTCCTAGCGTGTAAGAGATAACATAAAACACACCGAATGATAGCTTCTACTGAACACAAAAAACCAATCGCTCCATGCAGAATGGGCTTCAGTCCTTTTATCCTAATTTTGATAGAACCGAAGAAAAGCGTTCTGGACACGACAGCATGAGTTCAATACCAAGGGGGGCAAATCGCTGTTGTTTACTGACCGAATATGAAAGGCCTTACTGACGTTCAATGAATGTGAAGTGTTTTAAATCCCAAATCCTTTCTGTGTGGACCAAAATAGATTTTTCGTATTTTCTTGGGGAAAATATGATGATTTATTTATTACTTTGAGGATACGCTTACAGTTTAGAAATGTGAAAGGATAATGCGCATTAAATAAAATAAAACAGTTGGTTTATAATCAATATTTATTTAGAAAATAACAAAGAAGAAAAATAAGGCAATACCGCATTTCCAGTTTCTTCAGCCATCTTGATCTTGAAGGTTAAGAACTTCACTTATGGGATAACGTACAATTTCGTAATAGAATTCTTGATGTTTATTAGATAATGTAAATGAGTGAGCTAATGATGTCTTTTATTTTTGTTGCTTTTACTGGAATTTTACCAGTGGAATTATGCACATTATGTAGAAAAATATAACCTGAAATATGCTCAGGTTGAGAAAGACAATGTGTGTTTCGCGGTACCACCAATAATCTGGAATCTTATTGTACGTCCACAGAGTTGGCTAATATACGATAACTTCATAGTTATGCTGGTGTCAAAAAGTACTGTCTTGTCTCGTGGACTGACTTAGGTACAGTTTCTTGTAATAGGCAGTTTATTTTATAAATTATTGGACACTAGTTTTTCAAATCCAAGATATCTTCAGATTTCACTTCATGTACTTCTAATTTCGCAGATGTGCTACTCTCTATGATCAGTTTCGGTATTTCACGCTTAGAGCACATTTGATCATACCTTCTGAGGGCGCGTTGACTGTAGCAAAATCCCTATTGCAGCACAGGAAAGATTGGCCCTCGACAGGAAAGAGTTGCTCGATATTTTTTTAGATCAAACAGTGTCTGTTAAAAGTAGAAGCAGCCTTTCTAAAATATAGTTCTCATTCTGCCCTGCACAGTTGTCGGAAAACAAATATAGCAATGTAATTTAACCAGGAATGTCCTGGAGGTAATTAACAAGAAAGAACGTACCTCTTTACAGCCTTTCTAGGCAATTCACTCGTGATAAATGTATATTCCAGTTTTATTATCATGAATGCAAAACACATTTGTAGTCAGCTGGCGCATTTAAAATGTTTCCTGGACGTGGATGACTGGTAATTGAATGTTCTGCATAAAATCTTTCGCCAGAGACAATACATGAGGTTGAGATTTCATTAGAATTTCAGCTTCAAGTTTCTTATGCACCATCATCTCAGCCAAAGCACACCTCTTTGTCACAACGTCGATATGGCGATTTCTAGTCATTTAATTTTTCGCACAAGCAGCTTGCATCTGCCTGAGGTCGCCCAGTTAACAAATTCCATCGAAAAACAAAGCGAAAGTATGGTATCTACATTTAACACCAGCATGTTACTCCTTGAACAATTTATAAATCAACTTTCTATTGAGTTTTTCGTGTAAATGCCTTGTTGCCCTTCCAGAGTACTGGCATTCCTTTACCAGGTAGCTTTTTCTGTGTTATCTAATCAATACAAATGGTTTCCTCAGTCGGTTCACTCTCTTGTGAAATACAGCTTGAAGAGCCAGTAGTGATCTGTAATATATCTTTGTAACAATTAAATTGTAAGGAAAAACTTTGTCAATCTGTCGAACGGAATACTTTCTACTTGGTTGACGCACTGGACGTCATTTATGTCTGTAGGTAACTGGATGTGAATATTTTGTTCGTAGTGAGATGGGAGGATGTGAAGTCGCACTAAAAGAGCTTCGTTTTCATCTGCACTAATGTCTTGAAAGCACTTGACCGTCTTACATGTGAAAACATAAAATAATCCAGCCCAGAAACGTGTGTACGCTGTAAACACGATTATAATACACTATATTATTTATTACAGGTACTAGTAATACTGTTCACAAAACTGTCAGTAACATCCACTGTAGTTGGAAACTACCTACAGTCAAATCCTACAATTTTAATTGATATGCATTCCCCCTTATAGTCAATATGTTCTTGCCCTTTCATCTTTGCTGTTTTTCAAATAATACTCTTCCAAGTTAAAGGATTAGTTTGCCTTTCCTTCCCCTGTCTACTTTCTTCTTGTTCTGATACAGTGGCGCCTTCCATCTCTTTACTCAAATAAAACTGGAAACATTACCCACAAAATAAATGTGTAGGAATACAATGTACAATATCAGCTGTTTCCCTCGTATAAATAAATTGTGGAGGTTAGCCAATGTATTTAGCACATTGAAGTTAGAATTTCCATCCGAGTTGCCCGACTCACTTATGAAATGCAGTTTCTTAGCAAGGAGGACTTCAGTCCTTTATTGAATTCCTTTTTGTATAGAATTCTAAACAAGAAGTTTCAGTTTGTATATTTCTTTGTATGCTTTGACTGTTTCTCTCGACCAACTCAAGCATCTTGAGAAAATGTATAGCTGACGGCCACACGTTACAGATACCCGGGATGTGTAGCGACGCCGTCATATGTAAAATAACTAGAGGTCCGCCACGGCTTCGCAAAGACAGCACTAGGTACCTTCGACGGGAGTACTTGTCTGGCGCACTGGTTACTTTGTTTACGGGTCACGGCGCAGAGTTACGGTTAAAAACAGAGAACAACTCTAGGTAACTGAATATCATCAGTTTCATTCAAATTAAACAATTTAAACAAAACACGCGACTTGAAAACTTACTGCAGCACCTAAATGCGTCGGTGGACTGCCGTACGTCAACCTGCGTACAATGCGAGCCGAGCATCAAAGACGCCGCACTCGCGCGGTTGGGGGCGGCGGGGCAGGCGTGCCACTGCACCGCGAATAGCTCAACTCCTGAGTGTAGCCTAACCTGTACATACAGAGAGAGAACACAGGGTGGGGGTTGTAATTCGTCACAGTTCAGCCTCTGTGCACAAAAATTAATTAACAATGCATATAAACCTACCTCTTGGATCAATGTACGTATCAATGAAAACCTTGTGACTAACCTTCATGTAAGGGTAGAAAAACGCAGTGAGTGACTTTATTTTGTAAATTGTATAGAAGGAGAATGTTTATATATGCGTATAGATTCTGGTAATAATAATTTCTTGCGGTTCAATGTCCTAATGGAAGTGTTTCAATCGCACGTCACTTCGGCCAACTGCGTTCCCCTAAGCCATTCAAACAACCGGGAAAAGACGACCTATAATTGAACGTGGAATCTGAAAAACGCTTTACTTCTTACGAGTTTCCCATCATTGAGAGAGCACTGGTGTGTTAAAAATCAGATACAAAACTCCGTGCTCTAACCGTGATTCGTTGCTGCGACGGTTTCTCTTGCCAGGCCTGCATTTACCCCTCCCCCCCCCCCTTTTGTTCTTCGTATTTGTCTTTCTCTTCTGCACTATCCGTTAGCAGTTCTGTGCGGAAGAAGAACGACAGCTCTTTTATTCTATCGATGAAAGTGTCATTCTGTTTTATATAACAGATGGTTGCCAGTCCCCTACCAACCACACTGAACTACCATGTGAGCACCACAAGACTACCAAACTAGACATCATTTCAGTTCTGGTAAAATGAGAGATACAGTTTAATATGCAATGAGACTCATGATTTGCTGGCGAATAACCAAATCATGGAAAGGTTAATGTTAGAGTAGAAAACAGTGAGAAATCCATAGAACGTCTGAGGCTTTCGATTTTGAGGGATTTGTTAGAGCACCAGGCGCGACTCTCTTCTGCTCAAGCCTCGCTGCTGTCTGGAGTTGCACCAACTGTGCTGCTACATGGCAGCGGCATCATTTCACAGCGGCGGCAGACTTAAGTTATCACAGTTCAGCCAATTTCTACGAAATACTTATAAATTATATACATGAACCTGAATGGGGATCACGAAGTAGACGATGGAATTCTGCTACTTAGACAGCAAAACACCAGTGGGGACGGCCAGTCTAGCACCGGCAAAAAGGACATTTACGGTCAAGTAAAGTCTACTAGTATCAAACATAGGCCTAAACTTGAGGAACAAATTTCTGAAAATGTACCTTTACAGCACAACACTCTACGGTACTGAAACAAAAAAATGTGGAAAATCGGAACAGGAGATAAGGAAAATATTTGAGATGTGAAACTACAGAAGAATGTTGAAAATTAGGTAGGTTGATAAGGTAAGGAGTCAGGAGGTTCTGCGCAGAATCGGTGAAGAATGTAAGATATGGAAAACACAGAGAAAAAGAAGGGACAAGATGATAGGACTTTTGTTAAGACCTAAGAAAATAACTTCGATGGTGCTAGATGTATATGTTAGAGGTTACAAACTGTGGAGTTCCTGAGGTTACCCTACAGGCAGTTGTGATCCGCATACTTCAATGTGTATGTGTACAGAAGAAAAGAAAAAGAGAGAGGAAAATCAACTTGTGGGGCGTGGGGGGGGAGTTGTTTGAGGGAAGAGACCAGACAGCGAGGTAATCGGTCTCATTGGATTAGGGAAGGACAGGAAAGGAAGTCGGCCGTGCTCTTTCGAAGAAACCACCCCTTCATTTGCCTAGTGCGATTTAGGGAAATCACGAAAAACCTGCATCAGGATTGACGGACGCGGGATTGAAACGTCGCCCTCCCGAATGCGAGTCCAGTGTGCTAACCACTGCGCCACCTCGCTCTGAGGGAAAATCAAGTGTTTGTTCCATCAGGACGCCTCAGATAGGCAACCTGAAATTGTGACTGTGCCCCGGGTTAGCTGTTTAGTAATGTAAACAGTTCTTCATGCCACTTTATCCTCCGAAAATTGGAAATAGATACCCGTAAAAATACAAACGCTTACAGTGTAGGAGAATATTCGTCGGGGCAATCATAGCAGGGAGAGATACAGGGGTGACGGAGGAAGTGGGCAGGGTGGCTGGTTGCCAAAGCCACAGGCTCGTCGCCGGCCCCGTCAGATCGAAGGCGGCAGGCGGGTCCCTCATTACCGTGGGGGCTATCTATCGCGTCGCCAGCACGCGCCGTGGCGCCTCTCACCCATCCCGTACCACATCCCAACCCCTTCACCACCCCCACAGACCCCTCCCTCTTCCGAGCGGGGTGCCGGGAATTAAGCGGCGGGCGAGCAGGGCTTCGCGGCGCCTGCGGCGCTCCCCTCCTCCGCCGGAATGCGGAATATTAAAATTCCTGCGCGCGTTGTGATGCAGCCGCCGCGCCTTGCCGCGTACCCTCCTACTGCTTCACACATCGCACCCCATCCCTCCCCCGCACTCCTCCTCTCCCATTCACTCCACTGTCTCGAGGCTTGCATCCAGAGCGTGCTCTGCGATCCTCCCGAAAGTGCACGCCACGATGAGGCAGACTACGCCTATATCCAGTAACATGATATAAAAAATAACCCACCAGCAGCAGCACTGAAACGCGGAGAACAACCCCGTCTTTGAAACTTCCTGGCAGATTAGAACTGTGTGCCGGACCGAGACTCGAACTCGGGACCTTTGCCTTTCGCGGGCAACTGCTCTACCAGTAGTAGCTTAATTCTACCAGTAGTAGAGCACTTGCCCACGAAAGGCAAAGGTCCCGAGTTTGAGTCTCGTTATGGCACACAGTTTTAATCTGCCAAGAAGTTTCATATCAGCGCACTCTCCGCTGTACAGTGAAAATTTCATTCTAACCCCGACTTTGATCAATCATCGTTCATAGGTAGACATCAGGTACAGACAAAACCAAGTACAATTTTCTGAACAACAGCTAATTAAATTATTGTAGACAATAATAACTGAATTCCAGCAGATTAAATTAAATTAAATTGATTCCGTATTTCTAGATTTCCCGAAGGCTTTTGACAACGTACCTCACAAGTGCCTTGAAATCAAATTGGGTGATTCTGAAATATCGTCTCACTTATGCGACTAAATTCGTGATTTCCTGTCAGAGAGTTAACAGTTCATAATAACTGACGGAAAGTCATCGAGTAAAACAGAAGCGAGTTGCTGCGTTCCCCAAGATAGATTTATAGGCCCTCTGCTGTTCCTTATCTTTATAAACGGTTTAAGAGACAATGGCGACCAACCGTCTAGGGTTTTCTGCAGATGATACTGTCGTTTGTCGTCGAGTGACGACATCAGAGGATCAAATCCAGCTGCAAAACGATTTACCAAAGATACCTGTACGGCGTGAAAATTGGCAGTTGACACTAAACAATGAAAGGAGTGAGATCTTCTACGTGAGCTCTAAACACGATAAGTTAATGAAATATAAATGCCTTAAATTCAGCTAAGTATCCGGGAATTACACTTATGAAAATCTTAGATTTGAAAGAACACAAAGAAAATATTATATGGAAGACGAACCAAAGAATGCGTTTTATTGGCGGAACACAGATTATGCAACAGATCTCTTAAAGAGACTGCCTACCTACGTTTGTCCATCCTCTTTTATACTATTGATGCACGATGTAGGATTCTTACCAGACAGGATTACACCGAAGAAGATCAAAGGAGGGCAGAACATTTTGTATTATCGAGAAATAGCGGAGACAGCATCACAGGCATGATGCAGGATTTGGGGTGGAAATCATCAAAACCCAGGCGTTTTTCGTTGCGGCGGGACCTGCTCACAAAATTTCAATCACGAACTTGCTCCTGTGAATCGGACAAATATTTTGGTGACGCCAACCTACGTAGGGAGAAACGATCATCATAATAAAATAAGGGAAATCAGAGCTCGCACGAAAATATGTGTGTGTTCTCTTTTTCCCGCGCGCTGTTCGAGAGTGGAAGAACAGAGAATAACAGAGAAGCTGGTTCTTCGAACCCTGTGCCAGGCACTTGCGATCTGCAGGGAAGCCATGTAGATGCAGAATTGAAAAAGAGAACGTATTTTGTACTTCTGAACTTGTACAATTAACGACTAATTTCACCGCAATTTCCTAACGGATAGGTTCGTCTTACGTCTCACATTGATTTCTATCGTTATGTCATCCAGGGTTGCTTGTCTCTAACCACTGACTAGTCTTCGCAAACGCCGCTGGTCTCGGTCCTTAAGTAAAGGCCGGTGGCCCATCTGTTGCCCGTGGTGAGAGGTAATGCCTGAAATCTGGTATTCTCGGCCATCCTAGATACTGTGGATCTCAGAATATTGAATTCCCAAACAGTTTCCGAAATGAAATATCTCATGCGTGTGGCTCCAATTGCCATTCCGCGTTTAAAATCTGTTAATTACTATAGTGCGGCTATAATCACGTCGGGAACTTGTCACATGAACCACCTGAGTATGAAAGTCAGCGCCACCAATACACTGCACTTTTTATACCTCGTGTACGCGATATTACTGCCTTCTGTGCATGTGCATATCGCTACTCCATGGCTTTATTCAGTTCAGTATGTATTACTGTTCTTCAAACGTACGTCCCAAGAAGCTACTTCCCCTCATGAATTCATATATAAGCAGATGTACGTTGACCAAGAATGCTCTCTTGGCCTGTGCTGGTGTGCTTTTTACGTCGTACTTGCTTTGTCCGTCGATTTGTAGTTTTACTTCCGAGGTAAAAATAAGTTCGTCTAATTTTAATGTTAAATTTATGTCTAATCTCAGTACTGCTACATGTGAGTAGCAGTTGGCAGCACAGTGACACAACGATCTGTTACTCCTGTAACGAACTGTTACTCTGAACAACCGCCGTTTACTGCTTCAGTGGTGTCAAGCGAGAACTCTTTGGAGGGCAGGATGGAGGTCTGCTGCGTTTTCTTACGAAAGCTAGTTCAGCCTCGGCGCCAGTGATGGCCATGTGGGTAGCCAGAGGCCCTTTGAAGGCCTGCAGCCAACCTCTACTGGATCTACACCTGGAGTTATGGCCTGGGGTGCGAATTCGTACGACAGTATGAACATTCTCGTGGTTATCTCACGCACCCTGACCATAAATCTGTAAGTCAGTCTGGTGATTCGACATGTTGTGCTGCCTTTCATGAACAACGTTCCAGGGGCTGTTTTCCAACAGGATAACGCACGCCTGCATACCGTTATTCTAACACAACATGCTGTATAGAGTGTCGATTTGTTACCCTGGCCTGCTCGATTAGCAGATCTGTCTGCATTCCAGCACATTTGGGACATCATCGGACAAGAGCATCATCCGCAATCAGCGTTAACCGTCCTGTACTGACCGAAAAAGTGCAACAGGAGTGGAACTCCCTCCCACAAACTGACATTGGACAGCTCTACCACACAATGCATGCATGTCTGCATACCTGTATTCAACATTCTGGCGGCTAAACCAATTATTAATGTACCACCATTTGTTATTTTCAATAGCTTATATCAGGCTCACAGTAACGTTTGATGTTGCAATGTTAATGACTTACTTGTGTTTCATTACTGTGTTGCGATTATTTCCGTCAGTGTGTGTTACTAAGCGCCTATACCACAAACCCGAATCCAGTTTCCATTTGCAGGTTGCCTTTCCAGCGGCTCCCGGGGGCAAAATAAAATACGATTGTTAATATTTCGCGTAATTATTGACTTATTTAAAAATGTTGGATTACGCCAAAATCTATTATTTACGAGTTATAATGTTATGTTAAAAGTTCCATACCAAGAGATAAGTATTAGTGTAGAAGCTGTGATTTTCTTGAGGCAGCGTAACTGACGGCGCACGAAAACCCTGACTTTATTCATCCAATATTTTAGAATGAAGCCACTTGTGGACTACCAAGAAACCTTACACGTCAGTCCGAACCTTTGCGAATCTTTTCCTCACCCCCACAAAATAATGAACGGAGAAGTTTATTGTTGATTACGTTTTCGCTCTTCGTTCAGCAGGTCTTAATTGTCAGGCATGCCTTGTTCACTTATTACTTCCTTACCATGAAACCTTATCAGCAACACATTTTGCACACAGTATCCACATATATCACTGAACGTATCTGCTAAATTGTATCATTGTACGACACACAGACATTTCTAAACATTTCCTAGCTTACGTGTTGAATGTCAAATACTTAACGCATTAACTCATTTATAAAATTAATCACACTTTTGAAGCTGTTTCATGCACGAGAAATTGACTATTTACAGAATCGTGGATTTACTGATTTTTTCTTAGTCTTCAGCCATGATGGTGAGCCGTTGATCTCATGACGTAGTCTTTCAAATTTACTGCATGTCTTTCCAGTACAGCGTTATCGAGTTTGATCTACACATTTTCAAATGATTGTAGAAAATAGGTAAGATAGGAAAAAAAGGTAAGGTACTATGTAGCTTTGGATACGTAAATAGACATTCGAGAAGTTTTCCACCTACCAGGCAATCCATTTAAGAGTAGGTACAAAAGTTTAAAGAAACAGAATGTCTTGCAAATATAAAATCTCTGTGGAGTCGTTGACATCTCTCGAACAAATTGAAGTTCTGAAAGAATGATTCATCCGAAGTCCACAAAAATCAACGTTTCGCACCAGACACGAGCTAGAAATAACACAACCAACTGTTCGGAGACTCCTGAGAGAAAGGCTGCAGATAAAACCATGGTGACAAATGTTTACAATAACAGTGTTCCATTGATACACGTTTGCGGACTCGCTTTTGAACAACTAAATCACTCAAAATGCCTTCCGCGTTGGCCTGGGAGTCATGTCGTTGCAGATCACTGTAACAAAAAAACATTCCTTGAGTTCGTGTTAAAAATAAATGTCGTGTGGCTAGGGCGTCCCGTCGGGTAGACCGTTCGCCGGGTGCAGGTCTTTCGAGTTGACGCCACCTCGGCGACCTACGCATCGGTGAGTTGCTGTCTCCGCGCATGTAATCATCTAATTCCTTACCTCAAAAAAAAATTTAAGATCACATTACAGTATCTAGATCAGTTTGAATAACCCAGAACTAAATTCGTAACTCATGTCATACGAGCTTCTACACTACATCTACATTTATCTGCAATTGCATACGTACTTCACAAGCCACCGTACGATGCGTGGCAGAGGGTGTCCTATTTCCTTTCCTGCTCCACTCTCAAACAGAGCGAGGGAAAACGACTGTCTATGTGTCTCTGTACGAGCCCTAATTTTCCTTATCGCCGTGGTCCCTACTCGAAATGTACGTTGGAAGCAATAGAGTCGTTCTACAGTCAGCTTCAAACGCCAGTTCTCTAAATTTTCTCAGTAGTGTCCCACGAAAAGAACGTCTAGCGATTTGAGTTGCAGAAGCGTCTACTTAACACATGCGTGTTGTTCGGACCTACGGGTAACAAATCTCTGAATTACTTACATGTCTTCCGTAACTCCGACCTGTTGCCGACCCCAAATACTGCTTAAGATTAGGTAACACTAGTTTCCCATATGACTATGCCTTTCTTACAGTGTTTCACACCGACCTGCCCCTGAGTTTGATCATAAACTCATTATTTGCTAGATTCTGATTGGCGTAGCGACTGACGAAAGCCTTCGACGGGTCATTATTGTTATTTGCCTGTTTCGGATGTCATATTAGTTCCCAGCCGCAGGTGTAAACATCTGAAATGTGATGAGTACTAGTTGCTAGGAGCGCCAGTGAGGTGATGTATCACATTTAACCTTGTGCAAAAAGATAGATTTATTGTAGTGTGTGCCTTAAGTGAGTTGTGTGTTTAGAATATTTCACTAGAGTATTTTCTTACATTTTTACTGTAAATATATTTGTCTTACAAACAGAGCAACATAATAAACACATCATCCTGCCATAACACTTTAATGTTCTGATGTTTACATTAGTCCAGAGATCATTAACTGCTGAGACTAATATATTTCAACTGCTAAAAAGTACAACCAATGAAGATCGAATATTAAACAATGGAAAATCCAGGATGGAATGTATCATTATTATAAAAAGGAAAGTTGTATTCGCCATATAGCGGAGATGCTGTGTCGCAGATAGGCACAACAAAAAGACTCTCACAATTACGGCTTTCGGGCATTAAGGCCTTCGTCAACAATAAGGATACACACACACACACACACACACGCACACACAAACGCAACTCATACACACGACTGCAGTCTAGGGCAACTGAAATCACATGAAGATCGAATATTTTTGTACACACATGTTATGTCTTTTAAACATACAGTTTACTTGAGGTACCTACTAAAATAAATCTGTCTTTCTGTAGAGGATTATATTAGGATACCTGTGCTGGCGTAAGCTGTTGCCAGCAAACCGGTTGGCTAAGATGAAGCGCGAAGATCGATTAGCAGGCGCTGGATGAAGCGCGCCCATCACGAGAGAAGCCAGAGACACACCCACACACAGAGACACACCTCACTGGCGCTCCTAGCAACTAGTACTCATCACATTTCAGATGTTTACACCTGCGGCTTGGAACTAATACGACATCCGAAACCGGCAAATAACCATAATGACCGTCGAAGTCTTTCGTCAGTCGTTAAGCCCTCTCGTCATCGTGCATTTAGGCCACCGCCGCTGACCGCAGGGGTCACTCACTCGCTCACTATATCATCCAGTTTGGCGTCTGTCAGTTTACCAGCAGAACGGGTTTAGTTCATCAAAGGCTACGACGGTACGTACCGATCAGATTAGTGAATATAGCGGGGCTATTACTGATGAGCTTGTACCACAAACATGGACTCTATTCAAGCTAAGTAAATGTTCCAGTTCATGTAGATAAGGAACTGTATTAATCCATATGTTCATTTGTGTTGCTGAAAGAGGATACTGGCCACGCATAAGAACTTCCTCTGCCTTGGTTCCTTGCGATACAAGACTCTACAATACATATCCTCATTGGCACAGCTAGCAAATGATATTCGTCCAAAGTCAGTAACTGTAATGCAACTGATGATGGCAGCATGCTGCCGAAATGCATCGTACCAAAAAATATTGTCAAAACGTGACTGAAGCAGACAAAATTAATTCATAAATTTAAAACACAGTCGCAGACCGCAAACAATTCCACAGACATGGATCAAATTAATGGGACATTTGTGCGCTGAATTTGCACTCCGCTCAGTCTGCTGTTGTGTAGCCATAACATATTTATAACTTGCATGCGTGAAGGTGTAAAATAGTTACAACAATGTTTCCATAGCACAAATTTCTCAACAGAGAATCCTTCAAAAATCAAGAACGAGAATACGTGTGGTCTAACAAGTGAAGTTTCGTTTACAAGTACTGTCGACATCATTGTTCTCGCACGCTCACTTGCTGATAAAAAAATTGAACATAAATATGCTCAAAGACATTGTAAGTATACATCAGACAGTAGTTCCAATCGGACTGCGGTTTCTACTTAGTGTTCTACGTATTGCATTGACGCATATACTTTCCAGCAGCTACGGTACTTCGTTTGAGATTTGAAATGTTTAAGTACCTGATTTTGAATAACAAATTAACTAACTTTGACTTCAATGTTCGAACTCAAATTTTCATAGTTTCTAGGAAATGTTAGCCTGGTGGGTATTGTTCACAATACTTAATACTGCTGTGTGGTTATGACATACCTCTTTGATGTTTAGCAATATAACTTTAAATTCTCAAGCGGCATCTAATTTGCTATAAATTATTTCTAGCATCATTCCAAGGCATCTCAAATGTTTCTCGAATCTTTATTTTTATTTATTACATGTAGACAAATCATTCCACAATACATTTAAATTCGTCTTGTTAAAAATTTTTGTCTTCATTATAATTTTTCTGGGAACTTACATCTGGGCCCTGGGAACCATACTTCTGGTTTCCTTTGAGACATTAGTAGATTATATAATTTAGCTGTTGTAGATAAAATATAAACAATTTTATCAACAGCAAAGAGTAACGATATAGAATAATTCCTTTAATAAGTCATGAGTGTAAACCTTTGTGAAAATGAACCCCGTGTAAGGTCGAGACGGGCGAGTGAGAGAGAAATTCTAATAATGAGGAGCAAAAGAGGAGCATAACGGCGACCTACCCAGCCTCTAGGCCGTCGCATCTCGCTGTGTTGTGACGACGGCAGCTGGCGGTTGTACACGGAGTACTTTGACGTGGACATGGACGCTACGTGTTGCTTGCGCCACATCACTGACGAAAATGAGATGCAGTGACGTTGCTGGGACCTATTTTAAGAAAACAGCAGAATTTCAGGTGTAGGAATAATTTTCTACCGCCAGTCAAAAAGGCGGTTCCTACAAAAAGCTGTGTCCATGGTACTTGCTAGCTACGATCTTTTAGATTGCCAATTCTTGTCTGACCCCAAGCAGCAACTACCAGCAAGGAATGTATCATTGCAGTCCTGATGTCATTACTAGTAAGTTCCTCTAACGCCGCCATATTTCTGACCACCAATAATTATAGTCCAAAAGGCGTTGCCTTAGAATTAACACGGCCCGAGGGCACTCCTTTGCAAAGGGAATAATGTTAAGTAATTTCCGCCTCGGGGACGCAGAGAAAACATGGAGGAAAATATTTTATTTTAATTTATAGCCTATTTCCCCAACAAAATAATTGTAGTAAAACTTCGTGCTTTTGTTCAAAATGGCTCTGAGCACTATGGGACTTAACATCTGAGGTCATCAGTCCCCTAGGACTTAAAACTACTTAAACCTAACTAACCTAAGGACATCACACACATACATGCCCGAGGCAGGATTCGAACCTGCGACCGTAGCGGTCGCGCGGTTCCAGACTGAAGCTCCTAGAACCGCTAGGCCACTACGGCCGGCCCGATTTTGCTGCCTAATAAGAACTTTGTGTTGCAGCAGTGTCGTTCCTAGCCTCCTATTGATAACTAACAGCTGAAGCATTGTGGAAATTACATAATATATCGAAATTTGATCAAGATACCTGCAAGGCGTGAAAAGTGTTAATTGACCCCAAACGTTAAAAGCGTGAGGCCCTCGACACGAGTTGCAAGAAAAGGCATCATATTAAAGTTACGCGATGCATCACACGAATTTAAAGACTGTTGTTTCAACTAAATACCTGGAGATCACAAATACGAAGAACATAATTTGAAGCTATCAAATAAAAATACAGTGGAGCAAGGTGAACCAAAGTCTGTGCTTTATTCACAGAGCACTCTGATACCTACAAATGATAGTAACAGACTTGCCTACACTAGGTCTGTCATTATTCATCGGGAGTATTAATGCGGCAAACCCGAGAAGTATCTTTGGAAGAAATAAATAAGAATACGGTTTAACGTACCGACGATATCGAGATCGTTAGAGACTGAACAGAAGACGGGGTTATTTCAATGATGGGGAAGTAGACCGACCGGTCCCTTTCAAAAGTGCCATTCAGGCATTTGTCTGGAGAGATTTAAGGAGCTAACAGAAAACTTAAACCACGACGGCCGGACGTGGATTTCAACCTTCGTCCACCCGATTGAGAATGCAGTATGCTAACCACTGCGCCACCTCGCTCTGTGTATTTGCTAAGGAATCGGGGGTAAGACTCAAAGTCAGATCGTAATGATCTCTTTGAGGGTCTAATTTCTCTTCACTTAGTTCTCTTACTAGTGACCCACATATTCCCCATGTCTCAGAACAGGCGAGTTTTCTATTTAAGGATGCATACGTCGACGATGAACGTCGACATATCACGTACAGTGGACAAACTTGAATGGTGTTCTTTGTGGTGTGTTTTGAAAAACCGACACCATTTAATGGCGTCCTTATAAAACCCGGTGATATTGTTTTACACTGTTTTTCAGCACGCAGGATATTTTCAAACAGCTTTTTTCTCCGGCGTGTTTGCTATTTACTTTGCGCCGTTGCGTGGCATTAATGTGACCACTTGTCAGCAGCCAAAGTAAACGTCTTTTGCAGCGTGGACCCCTGCGAGGCGTGCAGGGACAGAGTCAATGAGGTTCTGGAATGTACCGACAGGGATGTGCAGCCAAGTCGACTCCAGTGCCGTAGTCAGCTGCCCTAGCTTTCTCGGTTGAGGATTCAAGGTACGAAAGCCTGAGTGAGATGGCCACTCAGATTCTGGATTGGGTGTAAATCCGGGGAGTTTGGTGGCCAGAGGAGTAATGCTAGCTCATCCTGGTGCTCTTCCAACCACGCACGTTCACGACAGCTGTGCGTGAAGTTGCATTGTCCTGCTCGGACATGCAATCGTGCCGATGAGAAACACATTGCACGTAGAGATGGACATGGTCCTCAAGACAGATGCATGCTTGTGTTGAGAAATTGTGCCTTCCATCGCGAAGAAATCACCCACGGAATGCTAAGGAAACATTGCTCAGACCATAATGTTTCGTCCCCAGACCTGCACCATTTAGGCGATTGCTGCAGTGTGCTTCCAGTCAGACGTCCTACGCCGTACATGCCAGCAGCCACGTGTCATCTGAAAAGGTCACCTGTGGCCACTCAGCTGACGTCACCGATAAGTAGCAATCACTACGGGTGCACGAACGAGGCCTCTGGTGCGAGAGCCCATTTGCAGCAACGTTCGCCGATCGACAGTTGACGAGATACTGTCGGTGGACCCTTGTTTCATCTGAGCGGTCAGTTGCTCAACTGTTCCACGTTTATTTGCCTGTGTATTTTCGCAACTGTCGTTCGACCCTGTCATCTACGGCCCGCAGTACACCACAGTTACCTCGGCGTCGGTTTAGAACAGCGCCATTTCGACATGCGCGATATACTTTAAGCTCGGCGGCATGCGAACAGTTTACAAATTTAGCAGTTTCGGAAGTGCTCAAACGCTTTCCTGAGAGCAATGATCATTCCCTTTTGGACTTCAGATAAATTCCTCGGTTTCCGCATTATGACAACGACCGCACTGTATACCGCGACCTCCGACATCTTTTATATGCCGTCCCCTACTAGTGCTGCCACCTGTCGTCTGTGAGTGTTTATTGCATGTTGATGCCGAATATGGTGGATGTTCACATTAATGTGACTGGACTGTGTATTTATAATATCCTAATGTAGAAAGAATGAGAAAGCCGATTTCATATAAAGTAAACAAGAAACACAGCTGAGTGGAAAAAAGGACGAAAAAACCTGTGGGCTTGAAAAGGAAATAATTTACTGCTGAAGTTCCTAGTATCCAACATCAACGATGCAAGAAGAGTTGTTTATACATTCTGTTATCTGTTACATAGATATAATCGGAAAAGTAAGAATTCTAGGAGTTAAGGATGTGATGCTATTCCAGGATTTTGAAGATTAAGTTGACTGATAAAATGGGAAACGCGGAGGGAAATGCGAATGTTTTCCGCAGAATCAATCAGGAAACGAATACCTACGAAACTCTAAAATAAGGAACAGAACGATATGACGTGTGTTACGACAGCAGGTATTAACTTCCATGGTATTAGGACGAATTATCTCCCACCAACTACGGCAGACTTCGTCCTTTTGAACCTACTTACTTTCTTCATCTCTTGGTCTCTCTCCACTACTGTTACTCGCACACTTCGCTCCAATACTAAACTGGAGATCCGTTGATAGAATGTGTCCTGTGGATCGATTCCAGCTTTCTCCTACGTGTCTCAGAAATTTCATTTCTTCACAAATCTGTTCATAAACTGCTCATAAGTGACATGATTCACCCATCAAATCCTCAACATTATCCTTTAGCTCCATATTTCTGAAACTTCTACTGTCTTCTCGTCTGAGGCGTTGATTGTCCACGTTTCACTTCTAAACAAGGCTATATTCCAGACAAATACCTTCAGTAAACACTGTCTAATACTTAATCTACAATGAATGTTAATTAAGTTCTCTTCCCAAGAAAAGCTTTTCTTGCCGTTGCCGCTCTACATATTAAAACCTACCCGCTTCGGCGATCAACATATCTATTACTCCTCAAACACCAAAACTCGTCTCCTACGTTGTGGTCTGCAGTCGGTAGACGCTCCTGATGCAACTCTACATACTTTTCTATTGTTTCGAAGCCTCTTCATCTCCGATTGAGTAGCTCAATAGACAGTTTTTCCCTAATTAATATCCTCAGCATCTTCTAATTTCATTGTTACACTCTATTACCTTCGTTTTGCTTTTTCCTACGTGTTTGTTTTCAGTGAAATATCTGAAGTTTTAACGTAGGAAGGAGGATAGAAAATCTGGAAAGGGAAGTGCTAAGGCTTACTCTAGATATGTTGGATGTCAGTGAAGTGAAATGGAAAGAAGATGAGGATTTCTGATCAGATGAGTTTAGGGTAATATCAACAGCAATAGAAAATGGTATAACGGGAGTAGGAGTCGTTATGAATAGGACGTCAGGGTAGCGTGAGTTATTGTGAAGTGCTCTGTGACAGGGTTGTTCTCATCAGAATCGACAGCAAATCAAAATCGATAACGATAGTTCAGGTTTACATATAGACCTCACAAGCCGAAGATGACGAGATAGAGAAAGTATATGAGGATATTAAAAGGGTAATTCAGTATGTAAAGGGGGAAGAAAATCTAATAGTCATAGTGGACTGGAATGCTGTTGTAGTGAGAGGAATAGAAGTAAGGGATTCGGGAGAATATGGGCTTGGTGTTAGGAATGATAGAGGAGGAATTCTGCAATAAATGTCAGCTGGTAACAGTGAGTACTCTGTCCAAGAATCATAAGACGAGAATTCATACTTGGGAAAGGAGATGCGGGAAGATTTCATTTAGATTAAATCACGATGAGGCAAAAAGCTTTATAAGACTTATGATAAAATAAGGCAGAAGGGATAGATAACAGTCCATCAGAATTTCTCAAATCATTGGGGAAAGTAGCAACAAAACGTCTATTCACTCTGGTTTGTAGACTATATGTGTCTAGAGACAGAATAATAATTGGCTCCTTCTACCGATCCCCCGACTCAGATGACATAATAGCTGAACGGTTCAGAGTAAACTTGAATCTCATTACAAATAAGTACTCATACAGTTATAATTGGCGGAGACTACAATCTACCCTCGATTTGTTAGCGAAAATACATTTTCAAAGCCAGTGGTAGACAGAAAACCTCTTACGAAACTGTAGTAAATGCTTTCTCTGAGAATTACATTCCACAATTAGTTCATGAGCTCACACGAGTTGTAAATAGTTGAGGAAACACACTTGACCTCTTAGCCACAAATAATCCTGATCTAATATGAAGCGTCATGTCGTATACAGGGATTAGTGAACAACAGGTCATTGTAGCGAGGCTGAAAACCACATCAACCAAAACCACTAAAATAAACGAAAAATATATCTATTTAACACAGCAGATAAAAATTCTCTTGATGCCTTCCTAAGAGACAGTCGCCTGTCCTTCCAAGCTAATTATGTAACTGTAGGCCGGCCGCGGTGGTCTAGCGGTTCTAGGCGCTCAGTCCGGAACCGCGCGACTGCTACGGTCGCAGGTTTGAATCCTGCCTCGGGCATGGATGTGTGTGATGTCCTTAGGTTAGTTAGGTTTAAGTAGTTCTAAGTTCTAGGGGACTAATGACCTCAGAAGTTGAGTCCCATAGTACTCAGAGCCATTTGAACCATTTTTTTAATGTAACTGTAGACCAGATATGGCTCAAATTCAAAGTTACAGTATTGACAGCAATAGATAGATTCATACGGCATAAGTTAATAAGAGACGGGATTGATCCACCATGTTACACAAAACAGGTCAGAACACTGTTGCAGAAGCAACGAAAAAAGCATGCCAAATTCAGAAGAACGCAAAATCCCCAAGACTGGCTAAGTTTCACGGAATCTCGAATTTTAGTGAGGAAGTCAATGGGAGATGCTTTTAATAGTTTCCACAATGAAAAATTGTCTCAAAATATGGTAGAAAACCTAAAGACATTCTGGTCGTATGTAAAGTACACCCATGGCAAAATAAAAATAGTCAATACCGTCACTGCGCGATAGCGATGGAAATGTTACCGATGATGGTGCCACTAAAGTGGAGTTACTAAATATAGTTTTCCGTAATTCCTTCACGAAAGAAGACGAAGTAAATATTCCAGATTTCGAAACCAGAACAGCTGTTAGCATGGGTGACATAAAAGTAGATATCTTAGGTGTTGCGAAACAACACAAATCACTTAAGAAAGGCAAGCCTTTCAGTCCGGATGGTATACCAATCAGGTTCCTTTCAGAGAATGCAGACACAATAGCGCCTTTGTTAGTAATCATATACAACCGCTCACTTGACGGAAGGTCTGTTCCTAAAGACTGGAAAGTAGCCATTGAATTACACACCCACATCACTGACCTCAATTTGCAGTAGGATTTTGGAGCATATACTGTACTCGAACATTATGAACCACCTTGAAGAAAATAAATTATTGATACATAACCAACACGGATTCAGAAAATATCGTTTTTGCGCAACGCAGCTAGCTCTTTATTCCCATGAAGTAATGAGTGCTGTCGACAAGGGATCTCAGATCGATTCCATATTCCTAGATTTCCAGATGGCTTTTGATACCGCTCCTCACAGGCGACTATTAATTTAATTACGAGCATGTGGAGTATCGTCTCAGTTGTGTAACTCGATTCGCGATTTCTTCTCAGAGAGGTCACATTTCGTAGTGGTACACGGTAAATCGTCGAGTAAAACAGAAATGTTATCTGGCGTTCCGCAAGGTAGTGTCATAGGCCCTCTGCTGTTCCTGATTTACATAAATTATCTAGGTGATAATCTGAGCTGCCCCCTTAGATTGTTTGCAGATGACGCTGTAATTTACCGTATAGTAAAATCATCAGACGATCAATACCAATTACAAAATGATCTAGAGAGAACTTCTGTTGTTGTTGTGGTCTTCAGTCCTGAGACTGGTTTGATGCAGCTCTCCATGCTACTCTATCCTGTGCAAGCTTCTTCATCTCCCAGCACCTATTGCAACCTACATCCTTCTGAATCTGCTTAGTGTATTCATCTCTTGGTCTCCCTCTACGATTTTTACCCTCCACGCTGCCCTCCAATGCTAAATTTGCGATCCCTTGATGCCTCAGAACATGTCCTACCAAGCGATCTCTTCTTCTAGTCAAGTTGTGCCACAAACATCTCTTCTCCACAATCCTATTCAATACCTCCTCATTAGTTACGTGATCTACCCATCTTATCTTCAGCATTCTTCTGTAGCACCACATTTCAAAAGCCTCTCTTCTTGTCCAAACTAGTTATCGTCCATGTTTCACTTCCATACATGGCTACACTCCATACAAATACTTTCAGAAACGACTTCCTGACACTTAAATCTATACTCGACGTTAACAAATTTCTCTTCTTCAGAAACGATTTACTTGCCATTGCCAGTCTACATTTTATATCCTCTCTACTTCGACCATCATCAGTTATTTTACTCCCTAAATAGCAAAACTCCTTTACTACTTTAAGTGTCTCATTTCCTAATTTAATTCCCTCAGCATCACCCGATTTAATTTGACTACATTCCATTATCCTCGTTTTGCTTTTGTTGATGTTCATCTTATATCCTCCTTTCAAGACACTGTCCATTCCGTTCAACTGCTCTTCCAAGTCCTTTGCTGTCTCTGACAGAATTACAATGTCATCGGCAAACCTCAAAGTTTTTACTTCTTCTCCATGAATTTTAATACCTACTCCAAATTTTTCTTTTGTTTACTGTACTAATTGCTCAATATACAGATTGAATAACATCGGGTAGAGGCTTCAACCCTGTCTCACTCCTTTCCCAACCACTGCTTCCCTTTCATGCCCCTCGACTCTCATAACTGCCACCTGGTTTTTTTGTACAAATTGTAAATAGCCTTTCGTTCCCTGTATTTTACCCATGCCACCTTCAGAATTTGAAAGAGAGTATTCCAGTTAACATTGTCAAAAGCTTTTCTAAGTCTACAAATGCTAGAAAAGTAGGTTTGCCTTTTCTTAATCTTTGTTCTAAGATAAGTCGTAAGGTTAGTATTGCCTCACGTGTTCCAACATTTCTGCGGAATCCAAACTGATCTTCCCAGAGGTCCGCTTCTACCAGTTTTTCCATTCGTCTGTAAAGAATTCGCGTTAGTATTTTGCAGCCATGACTTATTAAACTGATAGTTCGGTAATTTTCACATCTGTCAACAACTGCTTTCTTTGGGATTGGAATTATTATATTCTTCTTGAAGTCTGAGGGTATCTCGCCAGTCTCATACATCTTGCTCACCATATGGTAGAGTTTTGTCATGACTGGCTCTCCCAAGGCCATCAGTAGTTCTAATGGAATGTTGTCTACTCCCGGGGCCTTGTTTCGACGCAGGTCTTTCAGTGCTCTGTCAAACTCTTCACGCAGTATCTTATCTCCGATTTCGTCTTCATCTACATCCTCTTCCATTTCCATAATATTGTCCTCAAGTACATCGCCCTTGTATAAACCCTCTATATACTCCTTCCACCTTTCTGCCTTCCCTTCTTTGCTTAGAACTGGGTTGCCATCTGAGCTCTTGATATTCATACAAGTGGTTCTCTTCTCTCCAAAGGTCTCTCTAATTTTCCTGTAGGCAGTATCTATCTTACCCCTAGTGAGACAAGCCTCTACATCCTTACATTTGTCCTCTAGCCATCCCTGCTTAGTCATTTTGCACTTCCTGTCGATCTCATTTTTGAGACGTTTGTATTCCTTTTTGCCTGCTTCATTTACTGCATTTTTATATTTTCTCCTTTCATCAATTAAATTCAATATTTCTTCTGTTACCCAAGGATTTCTATTAGCCCTCGTCTTTTTACCTACTCGATCGTCTGCTGCCTTCACTACTACATCCCTCAGAGCTACCCATTCTTCTTCTACTGTATTTCTTTCCCCCATTCCTGTCAATTCTTCCCTTATGCTCTGCCTGAAACTCTCTACAACCTCTGGTTCTTTCAGTTTATCCAGGTCCCATCTCCTTAAATTCCCACCTTTTTGAGGTTTCTTCAGTTTCAATCTGCAGTTCATAACCAATAGATTGTGGTCAGAGTCCACATCTGCCCCTGGAAATGTCTTACAATTTAAAACCTGGTTCCTAAATCTCTGTCTTACCATTATATAATCTATCTGATACCTTTTAGTATCTCCAGGATTCTTCCAGGTATACAACCTTCTTTTATGATTCTTGAACCAAGTGTTAGCTATGATTAAGTCATGCTCTGTGCAAAATTCTACAAGGCAGCTTCCTCTTTCATTTCTTACCCCCCAATCCATATTCACCTACTATGTTTCCTTCTCTCCCTTTTCCTACTGACGAATTCCAGTCACCCAAGACTATTAAATTTTCGTCTCCCTTCACTACCTGAATAATTTCTTTTATCTCATCATACATTTCATCTATTTCTTCATCATCTGCAGAGCTAGTTGGCATATAAACTTGTACTACTGTAGTAGGCATGGGCTTTGTGTCTATCTTGTTCACAATAATGCGTTCACTATGCTGTTTGTAGTAGCTAACCCGCACTCCTATTTTTTTATTCATTATTAAACCTACTCCTGCATTACCCCTATTTGATTTTGTATTTATAACCCTGTATTCTCCTGACCAAAAGTCTTGTCCCTCCTGCCACCGAACTTCACTAATTCCCACTATATCTAACTTTAACCTATCCATTTCCCTTTTTAAATTTTCTAACCTACCTGCCCGATTAAGGGATCTGACATTACACGCTCCGATCCGTAGGACGCCAGTTTTCTTTCTCCTGATAACAACGTCCTCTTGAGTAGTCCCCGCCCCCCGCCCGGAGATCCGAATGGGGGACTATTTTACCTCCGGAATATTTTACCCAAGAGGACGCCATCATCATTTAATCATACAGTAAAGCTGCATGTCCTCGGGAAAAATTACGGCTGTAGTTTCCCCTTGCTTTCAGCCGTTCGCAGTACCAGCACAGCAAGGCCGTTTTGGTTAATGTTACAAGGCCAGATCAGTCAATCATCCAGACTGTTGCCCCTGCAACTACTGAAAAGGCTGCTGCCCCTCTTCAGGAACCACATGTTTGTCTGGCCTCTCAACAGATACACCTCCGGTGTGGTTGCACCTATGCTACGGCCATCTGTATCGCTGAGGCACGCAAGCCTCCCCACCAACGGCAAGGTCCATGGTTCATGGAGGGAGAACTTCTGTATGGTGCGAAATGTGGCAATTGGCACCAAACAAAGAAAAGTGCGAGGTCATCCACATGGGTACTAAATGAAATCCGAAAAAATTTGGGTTCAAAATGGTTCAAATGGCTCTGAGCACTATGGGACTCAACTGCTGTGGTCATAAGTCCCCTAGAACTTAGAACTACTTAAACCTAACTAACCTAAGGACAGCACACAACACCCAGCCATCACGAGGCAGAGAAAATCCCTGACCCCGCCGGGAATCGAACCCGGGAACCCGGGCGTGGGAAGCGAGAACGCTACCGCACGACCACGAGATGCGGGCAAAAATTTTGGGTATACGATAAATCGCACAAATCTAAGGGCTGCCAATTCGACTAAATACCTAGGGATTACAATTACGAGCAACTTAAACTGGAAAGACCACATAGATAATATTGTGGGAAAGACTGCGTTTTCTTGGCAGAACACTTAGAAGATGCGACAAACAGACTAAGGAGACAGCTTACATTACACTTGTGCTGGAATACTGCTGCGCGGTGTGGGCTCGTTTCGTGTTATCATGCAATGGGGGTGAGAGTGTCACTAATATGATAGGCGAGTTGGGGTGGCAGTCACTGAAATAAAGGCGGTTCTCTTTCCGGCGAGATCTATTTACGAAATTACAATCACCAACTTTCTCTTCAGAATGCGAAAATATTTCGTTGACACCCACCTACGTAGAGAGAAATGATCATCATAATGAAATAAGAGAAATCAGAGCCCCGAACGGAAAGATTTAGGTGTTCCTTTTTCCCACGCGCCATTCAAGAGTGGAATGATAGAGAAGTAGTATGAAAATTGTTCGATGAGGCCTCTGTCAGGCACTTAAGTGTGAATTGCAGACTAACCATGTAGATGTAGATGTAGATGTAGATAAACCATGCGACTCTCGGAAAAGCATCTTCCACACAGTTGCAAAAGCCGAGAAAAGCGAGTGTTCACAGTGACGTCAATATATCCAAGTTGGTGACAAAAATAATACACTGAAAAGTAGAAAAGAAAATTGACGATGTGTTAGACGGACATTTAGGCTTTAGGAAACGTAAACGCATCAGGGAAGTAGTTCTGATGTTGCGGTTGATAACGGAAGCAAGACTTAAGAAAAATCAGGACTCTTTCACGGGATCTGTCAGCGTCGATAAAGCGTTCAACAATGTCAAACGGTGCAAGATGTTCGAAATTCTGTGGAAAATACGGGTAAGCTATAGAAAAAGACATGTAATATACAATATGTACAAAAACCAAGAGGGAATAATAAGCCTGGAGGACCGAGAACAAAGTGCTCTGATTAAAAAGGGTGTAAGGCAGGGATATAATGTTTGGCCCCTACTGTTTATACATTTAAGATGTAATGAAGGAAATAAAATAAAGATTCAAGTGCGTAATTAAATTTCAAGCTCAAAGGATAAGATTCGCTTATGACATTGTTATGGTCAGTGAAAGTGAAGATGGATTACAGAATTTGCTGAATGGAATGGTGTAATGTCTATGGAGTATGGACTGAGAGTAAATCGAAGAAAGACGAATGTAACGAGAAGTAGCAGTAAGGAGAACAGCGAGACACTTGATGTCACTTGGTGATCACGACGTAGATGAAATTAAGAAATTCTGCTACCTAGACAGCAAAATGGTCCATAATGGACGGAGGTAGGTGGACATCAAAGGTTGACTAACACCGGCAAAAAGGGCATTCCTGGCCACAAGAAGTCAAACATAGGCCTAAGAGAGCCGTAGAAGGTAAAAACTGTAGAGGAAAACAGAGACTGACCACAACCACCAAATAATTGAGGGAGCAGGTTGCAACCGAGCGAGGTGGTGCAGTTGGTAGCGCACTGGATTCGCATTCGGGAGGACGACGGTTCAACCCAGCGTTCAGCCATGCTGATCTATGTTTTCCGTGATTTCCCTAAATCGTTCCAGGCAATTGCCAGGATGGTTCCTTTGAAAGGGCACGGTCGACTTCGTTCCCCATCCTTCCCTAATCCGATGAGACCTAAGAGCACGCTGTTTGCTGTCCTCCCCCAAAAAACCCAACCCAGTAGGTTGCAACTGCTACTTTGAGATGAAGAGATTGCTGGCACAGGAGAGGAATTCGTGGCGGGCCGCATCAAATCAGTCAGAAGATTGGTGACGGAATTATTTAAGAAAAAACATATACGTTTCTTTTCAACGATAAGTCGAAGAGGCAGTATTGCCTCCAGTATTCCCACATTTCTCCGTAATCCAGACTGATTTCCCCCGATGTCGATTTCCATCAGCTTTCCGTTCTGCTGTAAGGAATGAGTGTTAGTATTTTGCAACCGTAACTGATCAAGCTGATAGGTAATATTCACACCCTTCAGCACCTCCTTCCTTTGGAACTGGATTCATTAAATTTGTCTTCAAGTCTGAGAGTATTTCACATATCTCACACATGTTACGCAGCAGGTGGTATAGTTTTGTCATGGATGGCTCTCCGAATGATATCAGCAGTTAGGACAGAATATCGTCTACTCCAGAAACTTGTTTTCGACCTAGGTCTTTCAGTGCTCTGTCACATTCTTTACGTCAGCACTAATTTATCCATTTTACTGTTTGTTGAGCTCCGTGGCTATGTATTATATTACTATGAGTAATACAGCAACTTGCCACCATTTTGAGTGTTTTAATTTCAGATAATTCGCGTTTCTGGCTTTCACACATCTGAATTTGACGTAATACATATTGGAATAAGATTACAATAAGTTTCCGATGTGTGTTATGCTAATTTAAGATGGCTGAGAGCCAGAATCGCTTATTAGCTTGAACAAAAGTACACAAAATGTGACTAGTTGGTGTATTTCTAAAAATAATTTTAGGTTATGCTTTACCGTTACTGTCGTTGATGTTTCATGTTACCCCTCAAGAGATTTTTATAGCCGCTATGAGTTTTCGGAGGCTTAAGACTCCATTGTCAGATGGATTTATGTGAATTAATGACGTGTTATGCTTACTACTTCAGCGTAATCTGTAGCAGTGTCTAGTTTCAGAAGACTTATGCTATTTGATTGTGGCATAATAAACTTAATGACTGACAGTGTGAACCTCTGAAATGCGCAGTAAAAATAAAGTTGATTGTGACTCGTAACAATAAACATGTGGTCTCAATGACGATAAAATGTTGTGGAATAAACAAGCTATTATTAATTAAGTTTCGAGCACTCAGAGATTGATCGGCCGTTCACTTTTATTGAAACAACAGACGCTGCACTAGTTGGACATTTATTTACTCCGCGCACAGCGCACCGCACTGTCCCTCGGCAAGGCAGTGAATGTAATTCAGTGGCCTCCAATGGACCGACGACCGTACAACTCCGGCGCGATAGGGCAAATAAACGCCGATTCCGGCGCGGCAACAGCCGCTCAGAATTGCCTTCTGCGATCTCTTTTTCCCTATTTCCTGTTTAGGTCGGTCTTTCAGGTTTTTTTAGCCGATAAGCGAAATCATGTTTCCGTACCAGCATCAGCTCGCGACCTGTTACCTCGCTACAACTTCCGCACTGCGCGCTGTAAATTTCGATTAGGCGAATTCCAGGACGCCGCGAAAGAGAAGAGTCGGTGGGCCGCGCACCGCACCGCATCGCTGCGCGACGCAGGGCTGGGCAACACGTCGAGAACAGAAACACGGTACGCGGGGGCGGTGGTGCGAGGCAAGGGGTGGCTCGCCCCCGGTGTGGTGCGACTATCGATTCGGCGGCGGAGGGCACCGCTGCCGCCGCCAGTGGTCTTTGGAGGGCTATCCGCAGGATTCCGCGCGCCGCGACGCCGGGGGCCGGCGCGAGCGTTCTTCGAAAATTACGCCGGCGCAGCGAGGGCTGGCGCGACGGCGCGATTCCACCCACATTTCATTTCGGACTACATCGTACGCCGCCAGTTGGCTGCCCTCAGGAATGTCAGAAATGCGGGCCCGAGCGTCGGCACGCTACCCACCCCTGAGGGCTCCCCATTACCCGATCCCCTCCCGTCCCCAACCTAAGAGTGGCCTTCATACTTGCACGTCTCGTACCACCTTCAGTTCCCCACTGCCCAGTCCATACGCTGAAGAAGCAATGACAGAAATGAAAGAAAAGTACAAGATTATAATTCAAGGTGGAAAGTTATCAACGATGGGATTCGCTGGCGACATTGCTATCATCATTGATAGTGAAGAAGACGACGTTACCTGTTGTATGGAATAACATTGTTATGCGTATAGATTAGAGATTGATGACGATCTGGAGAAACACGAAAATAATGAGGGTTAACAGTAAGGAGATTATCAATTAACTCAACGTCATAATTTAAGTACAAGATAAAGTGGAGGAATCCTGCTTCTTCGGAAGCAAAATAACTCATGACGGACGAGGCAATGTGAACATAAAAGGCTAGCACAAGCAAAGAGGGCATTCCTGGCCGAAAGAAGTCTATATCAAGCACCTGCCTGAGCTACAAGAAGAAAATTTTGAGTAGTACGGTTAGAATACAGCATCGTACTGAAGTGAGTCACGGACTGTCTCAAACACCGGAAAAGACGCGAAATGTTTGAGGTGTCGTGCTATAGATAGATTTCGAAAATTAAGCGGAATGATAAGAAATGAGGTGTTTCTGACACAGAACCGACAAAGAAAAGTAGCATATGGGAGAATACTGTCGGGAAGAAGGAACAGGATGATAAGATATGTATTAAGACATCAGGGAATAACTGCCACAGTAATCTGAGATCATTACACTTGAACGAGGTCACCTGTGCTATATGATCCCAAAAAAAGCTTCGGACTTCATTAAAAAATTAGATTGTAAAAGAATTACTTCTGTTTTTAAAATTACGTATTATGTGGAATTCTTTGTCAATGCTGAAACAAGTGAAAGTCACGAGTTTTCTATGGCTTTCACTAGAGCAAATAACTAGTTAGTGAGGTGGTGGGTTCTGCTTGATTCTAAAAATTTTTATTTTTGGTTTGGTTTCCGCCGTTTCTCATTGGAAGTTATGTACCAAGTTCATACCGTTCTTTACTTCTGTACTTTCGTAATCATTGCTACCATAACCGAAATTCCACTCTCACACCTATAAGTTATGTCGAATGCAATTGGTATTCTTAAGACATTATTCAATAATAATAGATACTAATGACAGACCGTTCGCTAAACCAAATCCATTTCTGTTGTATGAAAATCAGTTTGTGGGGTGTTGGCTTTCTAAGGTCCAAGAAATTGTACACTGGCACGAATTACACTACCTGTATATATATCTCCTTATCCCTTGTGTCTGGTCTTAGAGCCCAGGTCAGTTCTGTAAATCTGCAAAAATAGTTACTATCAGAATTTATTACCGTCGCGGTGGGTGTATCAGACTCTTGAATAGCCCGAAGACAAAGAAGACAAAAGAACAAGAAAGACAAAAGTGCTGTACGTCACTCAGACAGCACCGTTCACAGGTTGATACTTATTAACGTTTGGAAAAACCCGAAGAGGTATAGATGACGCTGAAACACGTAATTTAATTTCAGACAGATGGGGTCCCAAATGTCGAGAAACAGCCCGTAAGTGGATTATAAACGTTGAAAGTGCGACGCCACCAGATAACGTACTCCGCCGCATGTGCAGCGGTTGGGATTGTCGATCCTACTCTCAGTGGTAGGGGGAAGTGGAACACATCGCTCCGCTAGGGTACTCTGTGTTCGTTCTTGCATTATCCGGAGTGGAACGGTAGTCCTTTCTGTCATGTTAATACAAGACTACGACAAATCGGTTTACTTTTACTACAACAGAGTAACTTACGTAGTAAAGCGAAACGTTTGCAGCTGCCGTTTCGATGTTATCTATTATGTAACAACCAGTTTCGGTGACAATACACCACCTGCTGCGGTGGTGACCTCCAAAGTATACACGATGCAGTGAGTGGCTAACACTTATGAACTGGCTTCCGTAAACTACTGGAACAGCGATATTGTGTCTGCAACCAGCAGCTACCCGTAGCCTGGCGGAGCGGTGTATTACACTGCCCCCTACCAGCGAGATTAGAATCGAAAAGCCCAACCGTTGTACATACAGCGAAGTACGTCATATGGTGTCACATGTTCGACATTTGTTATCCAATTTTGGGATATTTCCCGGCATTTGCGGTTCTATGAGTCATATCAAATTACTTCTGTCGGCGTTGCTTCTGGTGCTTTTGAATGCTAATAAGAAATATCCTGTATATAGCACCATGCTGCTGCTCACACGACAATGAAACGTCACACTGTGAACGACTTGACCATGCTCCATTATTTTCAAACCTGCGGTAAATGTTGAATAAAGTTTCTATGTGAATGGTCTTTGCAGAATTCCATTGGACGTGTCAAAACTTCACGACGCCCCGTAATTCCACGAAGGTGAAACATGCTTGAGCCATTGCGATCACTCGTTCTTTCTTAAATTAAGAACTCTCTTTACTCACACCAAATAATGAGTGCTGTTATTGTAGTATTTCCAAGCCTGTGGAATATTTTGACTAAACTTCAGATTTCGTGCGAGCTTGTTAGCTGAACGGTATTTTCAGTACATATGAACGACATGCCTACAGATGAAGAAAGGGGTGAATACGTGATGGATGTTCCAGGTAGAGTTCGGAACGCAGCATGTTCAGAGGAATTGCACAACTCGATTATCGACATCTCGCTGATTGTGGTGAAGGTTGAATCACTGGCATGAGAGTCATGAGAGAATCATAGTGACACATGATACGGACAGTAGCCCACAATACCATGACTGTAGCAAAGGCATTAGTTCACACATTTTGATTAGTTAACACGCAACAAATTTCAAATATTCGATAGAAACTTATTTTCAATTGACTTTTAAATCAGAGCTGTTAATTAGCCAGATTTGGAACGAGATTACTAAGTAGTAGGCCACGGTGTGTAGAACTGAAGCGCCTGAAAATATATTGCTGTACAGCGGATAATTAACGTCAGTATTCAGTAAACATTCATAAAATTTCTTTTGCCGTACTTGGACCAAGCAAATATTATTCTGCGTACCAAAAAAAAAAATCTTGGACATGAGAATCTGTCTGCATCGTTCGGTTAAGCACATGACATTATGAATGACTTTTCGGAGGATAACTAACCAGTGCGGCATGAACGATTGAGATAATGACTTCTCATTACCTAATAAATTCTCTGGCGGTGGATCGAACTGCTAGTGGTGGCGTTCCTATGGATATATGAATTGTTACAGCAGCTGACTGACACCGCCATGCAGCTGCACTACTCATTCGCTGCTAGAGTAATTCGTCTTCTTCGTGTTTCACTGCACCTGTTAATACGTACTGATAAAACAGGTATCGCATCGGGCTAGACTAATTTGGAACAGATCTGTCGGATGCGCAAGTGAAATTCATCTTTAAAAGTAATTTTGTATGTAAGATAAAAAAAACCAACGCTTTCCGTTGGTATTGCACTTCCCACAAGAAACGTGACGGGCAGTACTGATTCCAGTCTTTATCTCTTTTTTTTTTTTTTTTTTTTTTTCAATCAATCTTCCTACTGGTGCGATGTGGCCTCCACGATTTCCTGTCCTGCGTTTTCTTTCATCGCAGAGTACCACTTACGACTTGCGTTCTCTGTTATTTACTGGGTGTGCATTCCAATCGTTGCCTGTCTCTACAGTTTTTTCCATCTACTGCTCCCTCTAGCACCGTTGAAGCTATTACCTGATCTCTTATCAATGTCCTATCATGCTGTCCCTGCTTTTTGACAATGTTTTTCATATATTCCTTTCCTCTCCAATTCTACGGAGAACCACCTTATTCCTTACCATATCAGTCCACCTAATTTTCAAAGTTCTTCTGTAGCACCACATCTCAAATGGTAAGATTCTCCTTTGTCCCGATCTTTCCGCAGTTATATATTCCCAAATCGAAATTGCAGATATCTAAGCATCACAGAAAATGAACTAAACGATGCTTAGGAAGGTAACTGGTATATAGCGCAAACCAGAATTTCAGCGATGGAGGTGGTAGTATGAGCCGAAACAAGAAACAAACGTCTAGTTACCATGAGCCCTAAAATGCACACCTTAAGCGCTATGTTACTGTGAAAAATATCACTTCTACTGAACTAGTGCTCGAAACTCTTATGGTATCTATTTTAACCCTTTATTTGGCAATGTTTCTCTCAAGCAACATCAAAATTGCAGAGTGTTACTGCAACGTGTTTAAAGTTTCCTCCTTGGCTGTGGAGTGGTGCTTGCAAGCAACATTTAAGCTCTCATATACAGTGATACTCCTCTGACTGCGGTGAAAATTTTTTGAGTGGTGTGCGTCTTTAGCAAAGTATTCAGTGAGCATGAGTAATCGTGTAGCAGTTTTATTCGATTTTATGGCGCAGCTTCTTCTTGTGAAACGAAAACTGTTTATAAACGGAAAGAGGAACTCTCGTACATGAGTTGATAGACAATATATTAACATATTCTTATCTGGGGTATTGCAAAGGGGATGATATTTTCTGGGATTAGGAAGCCTGTATTGGACTATTTGATGAACAAAAAATCCAGAGGCAGAAGGAAACAGCAGTTCCTGTCCCAATGAATGATGTACGCTATGACAGTTCTAGTGATTGGTCGAGTATGGGACGAAGTAGAAGATATACGTTTTGCACTAAGGGGTATTTCAACGTAAAACGTGGAAAATCTGGAATTATTCTGTGATTTGAACTGAAAAGATATTGTTTTAAGATATATCACACAAAATAGTGCAAGAGACATCCGTTTCTCAGAAACAGGAACAGCATTGTGGTATTTATATAGCAGCACGGAAATTCCTGTTGTGGGCACTGACGCGTGCAGCCAACATACAATACTTTGAAAAAAAGAAAATAAAATTGCTCACATGATGACATCCATCTAATTTATTAAGTTAATACTGCTTCTTCACAGTATTTCTGTGTGTGCCAATTAAAGGGTTGATTTCCGTGTTTACTCGATGTCCTTTTTCTTGCTTTGGTCGTACTACCAACTCCCCAAATTTGGGAAAAATCTTTCAGTAGAACAGATGTAGTTCACAGTATCGAAGATAACTTACCCATACCTCTTAATGTATGTATGTTGGAGCACATGTTTATTGCACATTTTTTTATTTAGGTCCTTACTACGTCCTCTAAAAGTTTGTTGGTGAAGCTCGTCTACCTTAAAGGGGGAAACCAGATGGCGCTACGGTTGGCCCGCTAGATGGCGCTGCCATAGGTCAAACGGATATCAACCGCGTTTTTTTAAATAGGAACCCCCATTTTTTATTACATATTCTTGTAGTACGTAAAGAAATATGAATGTTTTAGTTGGACCACTTTTTTCGCTTTGCGAAAGATGGCGCTGTAATAGTCACAAGCATATGGCTCACAATTTTAGACGAACAGTTGGTAACAGGTAGGTTTTTTAAGTTAAAATACAGAACGTAGGTACGTTTGAACATTTTATTTTCGTTATTCCAATGTGATACATGTACCTTTGCGAACTTATCATTTCTGAGAACGCTTGCTGTTACAGCGTGATTACCTGTAAATACCAAATTAATGCAGTAAAGGGCGGACGGTGTGGCCGAGCGGTTCTAAGCGCTTCAGTCTGGAACAGCGCGACCGCTACGGTTGCAGGTTCCAATCCTGCCTCGGGCATGGATGTGAGTGATATCTTTAGGTTGGTTAGGTTTAAGTAGTTCTAAGTTCTAGGGGACTGATGACCTCAGATGTTAAGTCCCATAGTGCTCAAAGCCATTTTTGAATGTAATAAAAGCTCAAAATTATGTCCGAGAACCTCAGTGCATTTGGCAATACGTGTAACGACATTACTTTCAACAGCGAGTAGTTCGCCTTCCGTAATGTTTGCACATGCATTGACAATGCGCTGACGCATGTTGTCAGGCGTTGTCGGTGGATCACGATAACAAATATCCTTCAACTTTCCCCACAGAGAGATATCTGGGGACGTCATATCCGGTGAACGTGTGGGGCTTGGTATGGTGCTTCGAAGACCTCTCCACCTGTCATGAAATATGGTATTCAATATTGCCTCAACCGCACGCGAGCTATGTGCCGGACATCCATCATGTTGGAAGTACATTCTGTCATGCAGTGAAACATCATGTAGTAACATCGGTAGAACATTACGTAGGAAATCAGCATACATTGCACCATTTAGATTGCCATCGATATAATGGGGGCCAATTATCCTTCCTCCCATAATGCCGCACCATGCATTAACCCGCCAAGGTCGCTAATGTTCCACTTGTCGAAGCCATCGTGGATTTTCCGTTGGCCAATAGTGCATGTTATGCCACTTTACGTTACCACTGTTGGTGAATGACGCTTCGTCGCTAAATAGAACGCGTGCAAAAAATCTGTCATCGTCCTGTAATTCCTCTTGTGCCCAGTGGAAGAACAGTACACGACGTTCAAAGTCATCACCATGCAATTCCTGGTGCATATAATGTGGTACGGGTGCAATCTATGTTGATGTAGCATTTTCAACACCGAAGTTTTTAAGATTCTCGATTATCGCGCAATTTGTCTGCTACTGATGTGCGTATTAGCCGCGACAGCAGCTAAAACACCTACTTGGGCATCATCATTTGTTGCAGGTCGTGGTTGACGTTTCACATGCGGCTGAACACTTCCTGTTTCCTTAAATAACGTAACTATCCGGCGAACGGTCCGGACACTTGGATGATGTCGTCCAGGATACCGAGCAGCATACAAAGCACACGCCCGTTGGGAATTTTGGTCATAATAGCCATACATCAACACGATATCGACCTTTTCCGCAATTGGTAAACGTTCCATTCTAATACGGGTAATGTATCACGAAACAAATACCGTCCGCACTGGTGGAATGTTACGTGATACCACGTACTTATACGTTTGTGACTATTACAGCGCCATCTTTCAAAAAGCGAAAAAGTGGTCCAACTAAAACATTCATATTTCTTTACGTACTACACGAATATGTAATAAAAAATGGGGGTTCCTTTTTTAAAAAAACCCAGTTGATATCCGTTTGATCTATGGCAGCGCCATCTAGCGGGCAAACCATAGCGCCATCTGGTTTCCCCCCTCAAGCTACTGAGATTCGTTCTTTGTAGTTTTTTCGTTTGATGCTTATTTCGTGAGATATTTGGCCCGGTCGCTATCAATGGACCACCGAATATATATGGGACTTAACATCTGAGGTGATCAGTCCCCTATAACTTAGAACTACTTAAACCTAACGAACCTAAGGACATCACACACATCCATGCCTGAGGCAGGATTCGAACCTGCGACCGTAGCAGTTGCGCGCTTCCGGACTGAAGCACCTAGAACCGCTCGGCCACCGCGGCCGGCGTGTGTGTGTGTGTGTGTGTGTGTTCGGGAGGTTTCCCTTGGTCTTCAAGTGAATGTCGGAGCTTGAGGAGTCCAATTATTCCATATTGAAAATCCATTTGCCTCATTCCATCTCTGCTGGGATATTTGGCTGAAATGAACGAAGTTTTACTATGATTCATCCTGCTCTCACGAATAGTTGAGCAAAAAAATCTCTGGTAAGAAAGAGGGCACAATAGACTGCAGTAGAGAAGCCGGGAACAGGGTGCAGCACTCACGTGGCTCCTGCTCCACGGCAGACCAGCGATACCATCAGGGAGTCCTCTCTAGGGTTCAGCTAGTTTACTGTGGTGTCTTTTTGACAAGCATTCATCTTGCAGTTAGACTTTTTTACGTCCAGATCCTTTTGTGTGTTGGCAGAGAGTCTAGAAGAAATGTTCCTATTGACTCAGCTGCAGGCTCTCGTTACAATCCCGTATCATACTTTGTTGACGTTAGAAAGCCCAGCCTTTACGTTTTCTCGACTATATTAAATTACTGCTTTTCTCCGCCATTCACAGATGCTGCCACAAAACGTCATCCTATTTCTTCTCTCATTGTCTCCCCTCGTTTGGCATGTTCTCTGGAAGACCTAACTACACCAGGAAAAACGCTTTTTATGCTGACTCCAAGATCAACTAAGCATTGTCTTTATTGTGCAGTTAATTACACATTTTCTTTGAATGGGAGGTAACTGAAGAACCAGTTCACATGTGATGCCAGGGGTGACATCTGCTAACACTCTTTACAAATGTGCGAAGTCAGAAAGATTTGAACGCAGACTGTAGCAAATCACGTCCATCTGGATGGCGATTTACCAAAATCCAGTGTTGGAGGATAAACTGCTTTGGTTTCACAAGTCGTTTCTGTAGTAGGCCCTTCTCATAAAGTGGCAACTCACTGAATATTCTCATCGACTCGAAATTATGGAAGGCATCTGAAGGCCTCCCCATGAGCCATGGACCTTGCCGTTGGTGGGGAGGCTTGCGTGACTCAGCGATACAGATAGCCGTACCGTAGGTGCAACCACACCGGAGAGGTATCTGTTGAGAGGCCAGACAAACGTGTGGTTCCTGAAGAGGGGCAGCAGCCTTTTCAGTAGTTGCAGGGGCAACAGTCTGGATGATTGACTGATCTGGCCTTGTAACAATAACCAAAACGGCCTTGCTGTGCTGGTACTGCGAACGGCTGAAAGCAAGGGGAAACTACAGCCGTAATTTTTACCGAGGGCATGCAGCTTTGCTGTGTGGTTAAATGATGATGGCGTCCTCTTGGGTAAAATATTCCGGAGGTAAAATAGTCGCCCATTCGGATCTCCGGGCGGGGACTACTCAAGAGGACGTTGTTATCAGGAGAAAGAAAACTAGCGTTCTACGGATCGGAGCGTTGAATGTCAGATCCCTTAATCGAGCAGGTGGGTTAGAAAATTTAAAAAGGGAAATGGATAGGTTAAAGTTAGATATAGTGGGAATTAGTGAAGTTCGGTGGCAGGAGGAGCAAGACTTTTGGTCAGGTGAATACAGGGATATAAATTCAAAATCAAATAGAGGTAATGGAGGAGTAGGTTTAATAATGAATAAAAAATAGGCGAGCGGGTAAGCTACTACAAACAGCATAGTGAACGCATTATTGTGGCCAAGATAGACACGACGCCCACGCCTACTACAGCATGCCAACTAGCTCTGCAGATGATGAAGAAATTGATGAAATGTATGATGAGATAAAAGAAATTATTCAGATAGTGAAGGAAGACGAAAATGTAAGTCATGGGTGACTGTAATTCGAGTGTAGGAAAAGGGAGAGAAGAAAACATAGTAGGTGAATATGGATTGGGGCTAAGAAATGAAAGAGGAAGCCGTCTGGTAGAATTTTGCACAGAGCACAACTTAATCATAGCTAACACTTGGTTCAAGAATCATGAAAGAAGGTTGTATACATGGAAGAACCCTGGAGATACTAAAAGGTTTCAGATAGATTATATATTGGTAAGACAGAGATTTAGGAACCAGGTTTTAAATTGTAAGACATTTCCAGGAGCTGATGTGGACTCTGACCACAATCTATTGGTTATGAACTGCAGATTAAAATTGAAGAAACAGGAAAAAGATGGGAATTTAAGGAGATGTGACCTGGATAAACTGAAAGAACCAGAGGTTGTACAGAGATTCAGGGAGAGCATAAGGGAACAATTGACAGGAATGGGGGAAAGAATACAGTAGAAGAAGAATGGGTAGCCTTGAGGAATGAAATAGTGAAGGCAGCAGTGGCTCGGTAAAAAGACGAGGGATAGTAGAACTCCTTGGGTAACAGAACAAATATTGAATTTAATTGATGAAAGGAGAAAATATAAAAATGCAGTAAATGAAGCAGGCAAAAAGGAATACAAACATCTCAAAAATGAGATCGACAGGAAGTGCAAAATGGCTAAGCAGGGATGGCTAGAGGACAAATGTATGGATGTAGAGGCTTATCTCACTAGGGGTAAGATAGATACTGCCTACAGGAAAATTAAAGAGACTTTTGGAGAAAAGAGAACCACTTGTATGAATATTAAGAGCTCAGATGGAAAACCAGTTCGAAGCAAAGAAGGGAAAGCAGAAAGATGGAAGGAGTATATAGAGGGTCTATACAAGGGCGATGTACTTGAGGACAATATTATGGAAACGGAAGAGAATGTAGATGAAGATAAAATGGGAGATACGATACTGCGTGACGAGTTTGGCAGAGCACTGAAAGACCTGAGCCGAAACAAGTCCCCGGGAGTAGACAACATTCTATTAGAACTACTGACGGCCTTGGGAGAGCCAGTCCTGACAAAACTCTACCATCTGATGAGGAAGATGTATGAGACAGGTGAAGTACCCTCAGACTAACCTTACGACTTACCTTAGAAGAAAGATTAAGGAAAGGCAAACCTACTTTTCTAGCATTTGGAGACGTAGTGAAAGCTTTTGACAATGTTGACTGGAATACTCTCTTCCAAATTCTAAAGGTGACAGGGGTAAAATACAGGGAGCGAAAGGGTATATACAATTTGTACAGAAACCAGATGGCAGTTATAAGAGTCGAGGGACATGAAAGGGAAGCAGTGGTTGGGAAGGGTGTGAGACAGGGTTGTAGCCTCTCCCCGACGTTATTCAATCTGTATATTGAGCAAGCAGTACAGGAAACAAAAGAAAAATTCGGAGTAAGTATTAAAATCCATGGAAAAGAAATAAAAACTTTGAGGTTCGCCGATGACATTGTAATTCTGTCAGAGACAGCAAAGGACTTGGAAGAGCAGTTGAACGGAATGGACAGTGTCGTGAAAGGAGGATATATGATGAACATCAATAAAAGCAAAACGAGGATAATGGAATTTAGTCGCATTAAGTCGGGTGATGCTGAGGGAATTAGATTAGGAAATGAGACACTTAAAGTAGTAAAGGAGTTTTGCTATTTGGGGAGCAAAATAACTGATGATGGTCGAAGTAAAGAAATAAAATGTAGACTGGCAATGGGAAGGAAAGCGTATCTGGAGAAGAGAAATTTGTTAAAATCGAGTATAAATTTATGCGTCAGGAAGTCGTTTCCCAAACTATTTGTATGGAGTGTAGCCATGTATTGAAGTGAAACATGGACGATAAATAGTTCGGACAGAAGGAGAATAGATGTTTTCGAAATGTGGTGCTACAGAAGAATGCTGAAGATTAGATGGGTAGATCACATAACTAGTGATGAGGTATTGAATAGAATTGGGGAGAAGAGGAGTTTGTGGCACAACTTGACGAGAAGAAGGGACCGGTTGGTAGGCCATGTTGTGAGGCATCAAGGGATCACAAATTTAGCACTGGAGGGCAGCGTGGAAGGTAAAAATCGTAGAGGGAGACCAAGAAATGAATGCACTAAGCAGGTTCAGAAGGATGTAGGTTGCAGTAGGTACTGGGAGATCAAACCAGTCTCAGGGCTGAAGACCACAACAACAACAACTGAAGGCCGGCATTACAAATCCAATAAACATTATCGTCAAGACACCTTCAGAATTCAAAGCGTGCGACGTGTTTGACGTATTGCAACATTATTTCTTATACGCCCCGAGTTCGATTTTCGGTCGGGCACACAGTTTTAATCTGCCAGGAAGTTTCATTATTTCTTATGTTAATGGGTTTTAGAGACATGACAACGACGTTTCATTTTGCGCCTTCAGCCTTACGCCGTGTTCACATCATCCTCCAGCTCTTCCTACATTTCCACAATCTCTTCGAAACAACGCGTCTTGTGAAATCACCATCCTCCTCAAATTGTTTAATATATTCTAATTCTTTTCATGCAAAACAATGTTTCTTCTGTGTTTTCCGTACAAGCTGTAATAACGTTTAGTGCATTTAAAAATAACTGGTAACAAAGGACAGAGACGATGGTTTTGCCAACAATACGTTCACATATATTTTTCACATGGGTGTGGTAATCAAAACAATAAGCTTTCGAAATTAATTTCAAGTGAATTCATTTCGTCCTCGGTTCGCTTACTGTCACAAATAAGCGGCTATGCAATTGAGTATAACACCTGCGGTAAACATCGCTTCGCGTACCGAATATGTAGCCATTCTCGCTTCCTGCCCATTCTCGCTTCCTACCGTAGCAAGCAATTTATATTTCACCCAATGAATACGAATTGACGGAAAGAAACTGTATTGAGTATTTTAGGGAGTATTAATTAATCTTTAAATGAAATGAGACAGTCGTTACCGTAAGGGTCTTAGATTATAGTTTCTATATTAATTTTAACAACTCGTGGTAAAAAACAGAGATAGATCGTTCGCTTTCTACTCTATAGATTATTCATTATTATTTTCTAATTTTAATTTTTCTTACAATAATTTAACTGCACGTAACCGGCAGGAATAGAACCAAAGGGTTTATTAGTTTGGTATTAGGTCATTCTAGAGGATCAAGAGTATAAAGTGGTACGCATTCTTCTTTCTGTATAAACATCCAGATGCATGTTCATTGCAGGAATACCATACTGGAAGAAGCAGCGTTTTTTCAAAGCTCAACAACGATATTTTTTGTCGGACCTTCTCTCACGAATAAAGCAACAACATGTCACTCGAAAAAATGCACGAAGCAAAGCCGTCCTGTGATTCAGTCTATTACGACCGGATTCGATCACTGACCATCTTCATGGCACTGTACAGAAGAAAACCGCAATGTACCGTCAAAACAGAAAACAGGATGCACTGAGACTGACACTTAGTTTGTAATACTTATGAAAAACTTTAAATCACATGTCTTACATGTCTTCATATGTGAAGAATAACTGTACCATATTCAATCTGTGGCAAGCAGTACACTAGCTAATCAAAGAGGTTGGTTGGTTTCTGGGATTAAAGGGACCAGACTGCTATGGTCATCGGTCCCTTAATCAAACAGCAAGTGTACACAGGTACGCTCTAAGAAGTCAACAATATTCAAGTCAAAGATCACAGAGGCAAAGACAATACATGTGCATAGTACCACAGTATCATTTTTACTTGTTATATCCTAAGCTAAGTTGATAAGTACGACAGAGAAACGCCCAAGTTCAACGTAAGAATTTTTGTCCATGACCGGAACATATTTAGCAGGCGCACACATTTTTTACGTGCATGTGCCAGACAAGTAAGTTATTATTCATATTTGAACACATAATATGTGTTGTTGAGATTGTAATTACTTCGTAAATATTTTAAGTTGACTTAACCTCATGGTATCTTCTGTTGTGAAGTTACGTTGCGTTTTCTATTCTGTTTTGTCGTTTGTACAGTACTTGAGGGTGGTCAATAACCGAAACCAGTCGTAACAAATAAGAACCACAAGTTATGAGTTTTTTCCAAGTTAATACTTCTGTCAACTGTCGTGAAAAATGTTTTCGAATAATAATTCTATCAGATATGCAAAGGAATTTACTAGCATGTCAAGAGGAATCTTAAGAAAAAGCAACTTCATTACAACGGAATATACTAGCAGATGTCCTTACTCAGTAATTCAAATACTTAGTTCTCAAGACCTACTGTAGGGATTTTGATATGGTTTTCACTAATCTATAGAGTGATTTATAAGTAAAGTTATTGTAAACAGTTTATTACAGCTATTCCAGAAAAGCCGTCTTGCTTAGATAGTGCTACCCGTGCAAATATGGGGCTTGTTGCTTGTTCTAACTTAAAACTATACTTCAGTTACCTCTTTACACTATTTTCCATGGGTTACGGTCGTCTTACGTAATGACCGGCTGAAAACATCCATTATCGTGGTATAAGTTCTGAAATACGTCCGTATTTTCTGGAGTGTTACGAAATCTTTTCCGAACGTACTGTATTTGTTTTGCCTCGTTCAGAGCTGAAAGATTGACGGTAAACATTTCATCCAAGAATAAAATAAAAACTTTTGAAATTTAATGCCACAGAATAATGTGGACTTCTTTTTATTTCAGTGCGGATGCATTAGTATAGTCCAAACTCGTATGCGAATCCATAATTTGCGAGTAGAGGTTTAATGGACAAGTGTCGCTGCAATGCAGCATGCGATAATTTGAGAATTTGGGACGGACAGAAAGCGTGTCCGGATGGCCGAGGCGGGTAGGGCAACATTTGAAGAGGATCAGACCATACGGCTTCGAGTCCGCGTCCAGCACAAATTTTCGACTTTTGTCATTGCAGGCCGGCCATAGTGGCTGAGCGGTTCTAGGCGCTTCAGTCGGGAACCGCGCGACTGCTACGGTCGTAGTTTTAAATCCTGCCTCGGGCATGGATGTGTATGATGTCCTTAGGTTAGTTAGGTCTAAGTAGTTCTGAGTTCTAGGGGACTGATGACCTCAGATGTTAAGTCCCATAGTGCTCAGAGCCACTTGAACCATTTTGCCATTGCAGTACCACAACGCTGTGTGCGGCTGGACGTCACCAATTCTTACACGTCCTTTCGCTTTCTTTACACATCCTCTGTGTCATAAAAAAGACTAAAGTAGATCAGATGACAGATCACGTAACTAATAAAGATAAATCGAATTCTAGAGAACAGAAATTTGTGGCAAAAATTGACTGAAAGAAGGGATCGGGTGATGTGACACAACCTTAAGTATCAAGGAAGCGTCAATTTGGTAATGTAAGTAAGTTTGAGGCGTAAAAGTTGTAGAGGGTGAAGAAGTTCTCCAGAGATAAAGGGGCTTGAACACTATGGATTAGCGTGGATAGTAGCATCAACACAAACTGTACGCAGCGGTATGTCTCTAATAATGCAGCAGTGTACATACGACAGAGTAGGATATATTGAAAGCACTTAGAAGAAGAAAGGATAGGTTTTTGGAGTATCTACGGTATTTATATACTTTTAAGCAGTAGAGGAGAGAAACTAAAACGACAAACGAATATCAGGATACGAAAGTAGAATAATCAGGGTGCTGAATGTTGGTGGTATGGAGACGACATTCAAACTTAAATATAGAAAGGGATACAGGTCAGCATCAACGTAGTCAGATTTATCAAGTAAAAAAAAAAGGACAGTGTTCATCTTGGTCCCAGTGGCTCTCAAATTACATGTTTGCTTAGTACGAAATCAGTATTGTTTTACTGTCTATTTGTAACATATTTCTGAAATGTAGGATTTACTAAATTTATTCATTGGGGAATTTAAGATAAATATTATTGTCAACAATACGCTCGCTGTTTACATGTCTCCCAGTGAACGTACTGAGTACACATGATTTAAAGTAAACAAGTTACTAATCGCATAACGACGCATCACTACTATTCAAGTTAAAAGTCCTAAATTTTGTTTTCGTTAGCGTGACTGGATGTTTTCAGAAGTCCTCGGAATGCTAATTTTTGGTGTCAGAGCAGATGGCAATATAAAATTATTTTAGATGGAGAATCCCTCTAATTCAGTAGGTTTGTTCATTATCGCTCTTCTGCCACACGCTAGTCAGTCACGCCAGTCAGTGTGCTCCCTGCCGCCATTGGATAAGCAGCTGCAGCAACAGGTCGTATACTCCTAGCTCACTCATTTGTTACATTGTTTAATTCTTAATTTCTTTGCGTGTTTTTGGTACTTGAATTGTTTAATTCGTAAATTTCGGGCGTATTGTAGTATTTGAGAGTTGCAGCATCGCGTTTTAGTACCTGAATAATGTAAATTCGCGTAGTCGTTTTTCTTCTGTTTTTGTTTTGAACGGCCAGTGTCGGTTGGTCACAGTCAGTGTGCTCCCTGCCGCCGTTGGATAAGCAGCTGCAGCAACGAGTCGTATACTCCTAGCTCACTCATTTGTTACATAGTTTAATTCTTAATTTCTTTGCGTGTTTTTGGTACTTGCATTGTTTCATTCATAAATTTCGGGCGTATTATAGTATTTGAGAGTTGTAGCATCCCGTTTTAGTACCTGAATAGTGTAAAATCGCGTAGTCTCCTTCCGCCGCCGAGCAGTGTGTCAGTAGTGCGCAAGTAGCAGCATTACTGCATTTACTAGGCAATCTTGTAGTTTAATAACCGTTTAAATTTTGTCGATTTGTTTGCGCTCTCTGTAGATTAGTTCAGACGTTCTTTGCACAACAGTTTTTAGCATGGATAGGGACTGCAACTGCTGTGTTCGGATGCAGGCTGAGTTGGCACCCCTTCACTCCCAGCTTCAGGCAGCGTTGGCTTCGGTCACACAGCTTGAGGCTATTGCCAATGGGCATCACTGTGGGGGTCCGGATGGGGGTTTGTCGGGGACGGCCAGCTCGTCCCACGCATCCCCCGATCGGACTAAGACTGTGGTTGCCCGGGATACTGCCCGCATTGAGGCTGATCCCTCACCTGTGGTAGAGTGGGAGGTCGTCTCAAGGTGTGGCAGGGGGCAAAAGACATTCCGGAGATCTGAACGGAAGGCCTCTCCAGTTTGTCTGACGAACCCGTTTCAGGCTCTGTCTCAGGCTGATACTGATCTTCGGCCTGACATGGCTGCTTGTCCTCTTCCAGAGGTTGCCCCTCAGTCTGCAAGATCCGGGCGGTCGCAGAGGGTGGGCTTACTGGTAGTTGGGAGCTCCAACGTAAGGCGCGTAATGGGGCCCCTTAGGGATATGGCAGCAAGAGAGGGGAAGAAAACCAATGTGCACTCCGTGTGCATACCGGGGGGAGTCATTCCAGATGTGTTAAGGGTCCTTCCGGATGCCATGAAGGGTACAGGGTGCACCCATCTGCAGGTGGTCGCTCATGTCGGCACCAATGATGTGTGTCGCTATGGATCGGAGGAAATCCTCTCTGGCTTCCGGCGGCTATCTGATTTGGTGAAGACTGCCAGTCTCGCTAGCGGGATGAAAGCAGAGCTCACCATCTGCAGCATCGTCGACAGGACTGACTGCGGACCTTTGGTACAGAGCCGAGTGGAGGGTCTGAATCAGAGGCTGCGACGGTTCTGCGACCATGTGGGCTGCAGATTCCTCGACTTGCGCCATAGGGTGGTGCGATTTCGGGTTCCGCTGGATAGGTCAGGAGTCCACTACACGCAACAAACGGCTACACGGGTAGCAGGGGTTGTGTGGCGTGGGCTGGGCGGTTTTTTAGGTTAGATGGCCTTGGGCAAGTACAGAAAGGGCAACAGCCTCAACGGGTGCGGGGCAAAGTCAGGACATGCGGGGACCTAGCAGCAATCGGTATTGTAATTGTCAACTGTCGAAGCTGCGTTGGTAAAGTACCGGAACTTCAAGCGCTGATAGAAAGCACCGAAGCTGAAATCGTTATAGGTACAGAAAGCTGTCTGAATCAAGAGTTAAATTCTGCCGAAATTTTTACAAAGGTACAGACGGTGTTTAGAAAGGATAGATTGCATGCAACCGGTGGTGGAGTGTTCGTCGCTCTTAGTAGTAGTTTATCCTGTAGTAAAGTAGAAGTGGATAGTTCCTGTGAATTATTATGGGTGGAGGTTACACTCAACAACCGAGCTAGGTTAATAATTGGCTCCTTTTACCGACCTCCCGACTCAGCAGCATTAGTGGCAGAACAACTGAGAGAAAATTTGGAATACATTTCACATATATTTTCTCAGAATGTTATAGTCTTAGGTGGAGATTTCAATTTACCAGGTATAGACTGGGACACTCAGATGTTTAGGACGGGTGGTAGGGACAGAGCATCGAGTGGCATTATACTGAGTGCACTATCCGAAAATTACCTCGAGCAATTAAACGGAGAACCGACTCGTGGAGATAACATCTTGGACCTACTGATAACAAACAGACCCGAACTTTTAGACTCTGTATGTGCAGAACAGGGAATCAGTGATCATAAGGCCGTTGCAGCATCCCTGAATATGGAAGTTAATAGGAATATAAAAAAAGGGAGGAAGGTTTATCTGTTTAGCAAGAGTAATAGAAGAAAGATTTCAGACTACCTAACAGATCAAAACAAAAATTTCTGTTCCGACACTGACAATGATGAGTGTTTATGGAAAAAGTTCAAGGCAATCGTAAAATGAGTTTTGGACAGGTACGTGCCGAGTAAAGCTGTAAGGGACGGGAAAAACCCAACGTGGTACAACAACAAAGTTAGGAAACTACTGCGAAAGCAAAGAGAGCTTCACTCAAAGTTTAAAAGCAGCCGAAACCTCTCAGACAAACAGAAGCTAAACGATGTCAAAGTTAGCGTAAGGAGGGCTATGCGTGAAGCGTTCACTGAATTCGAAAGTAAAATTCTATGTACCGACTTGACAGAAAATCCTAGGAAGTTCTGGTCTTACGTTAAATCAGTAAGTGGCTCGAAACAGCATATCCAGACACTCTGGGATGATGATGGCATTGAAACAGAGGATGACACGCGTAAAGCTGAAATACTAAACACCTTTTTCCAAAGCTGTTTCACAGAGGGACACCGCACTGCAGTTCCTTCTCTAAATCCTCGCACAAACGAAAATATGGCTGACATCGAAATAAGTGTCCAAGGAATAGAAAGGCAAATGGAATCACTCAACAGAGGAAAGTCCACTGGACCTGACGGGATACCAATTCGATTCTACACAGAGTACGCGAAAGAACTTGCCCCCCTTCTAACAGCCGTGTACCGCAAGTCTCTAGAGGAACGGAGGGTTCCAAATGATTGGAAAAGAGCACAGGTAGTCCCAGTCTTCAAGAAGGGTCGTTTAGCAGATGCGCAAAACTATAGACCTATATCTCTGACGTCGATCTGTTGTAGAATTTTAGAACATGTTTTTTGCTCGAGTATCATGTCGCTTTTGGAAACCCAGAATCTACTATGTAGGAATCAACATGGATTCCGGAAACAGCGATCGTGTGAGACCCAACTCGCTTTATTTGTTCATGAGACCCAGAAAATTTTAGATACAGGCTCCCAGGTAGAGGCTATTTTTCTTGACTTCCGGAAGGCGTTCGATACAGTTCCACACTGTCGCCTGATAAACAAAGTAAGAGCCTACGGAATATGAGACCAGCTGTGTGGCTGGATTGAAGAGTTTTTAGCAAACAGAACACAGCATGTTGCTCTCAATGGAGAGACGTCTACAGACGTTAAAGTAACCTCTGGCGTGCCACAGGGGAGTGTTTTGGGACCATTTCTTTTCACAATATATACAAATGACCTAGTAGATAGTGTCGGAAGTTCCATGCGGCTTTTCGTGGATGATGCTCTAGCATACAGAGAAGTTGCAGCATTAGAAAATTGTAGCGAAATACAGGAAGATCTGCAGCGGATAGGCACTTGGTGCAGGGAGTGGCATTTGTCCCTTAACATAGACAAATGTAATGTATTGCGAATACATAGAATGAAGGATCCTTTATTGTATGATTATATGATAGCGGAACAAACACTGGTAGCAGTTACTTCTGTAAAATATCTGGGAGTATGCGTGCGGAACGATTTGAAGTGGAATGATCATATAAAATTAATTGTTGGTAAGGCGGGTCCCAGGTTGAGATTCATTGGGAGAGTGCTTAGAAAATGTAGTCCATCAACAAAGGAGGTGGCTTACAAAACACTCGTTCGACCTATACTTGAGTATTGCTCATCAGTGTGGGATCCGTACCAGATCGGTTTGACAGAGGAGATAGAGAAGATCCTAAGAAGAGCGGCGCGTTTCGTCACAGGGTTATTTGGTAACCGTGATAGCGTTACGGAGAAGTTTAATAAACTCAAGGGGCAGACTCTGCAAGAGAGGCGCTCTGCATCGCGGTGTAGCTTGCTCGCCAGGTTTCGAGAGGGTGCGTTTCTGGATGAGGTATCGTATATATTGCTTCCCCCTACTTATACCTCCCGAGGAGATCACGAATGTAAAATGAGAGAGATTAGAGCGCGCACGGAGGCTTTCAAACAGTCGTTCTTCCCGCGAACCATACGCGACTGGAACAGGAAAGGGAGGTAATGACAGTGGCATGTAAAGTGTCCTCCGCCACACACCATTGGGTGGCTTGCGGAGTATAAATGTAGATGTAGATGTAGAATTCATTTATTTTACTCTGATGCTATTGGTGTAATGCATGTTCAATTTGATACGGATGTTATACTGTTCGCTTGTAAAATTACTGAATAACACTGTTCCAGTCTGCTATTTATCATCTAAAGATTACTATGATGTATTACTCTGGGAGGGTCTGACGTCTGATCCTTTTTTACTCTCCAAAGATCAAAGAGGTGAACTATAATCGGAAATAAGTTGAGCTGTTGTTTCAGCATAAAAATTACATTATAAAAGTTTTAAGCTTTTGGAAGCACTTGCAAGAAGCAGGAAACTTACAGCTTCTCTGAAAGTTATGGGTGACGTCGAACAGCTGACACACTAGCAACAGCTCGTGAACTTTGAGGATGGAATGTGCTTGAAGATCCATGGTGAACTGCCATTTCCTAGGGCTCAGTTGACCATTACTTACGAAATGTACCTGAACTGAAACCAATCGATGCACCATAGTGTGTACTACGAAAATAAGCTTCCTTCTGTGCCTTGGCCGATAATTCACAGTGACCTTTAAACTCCCTGCAGGTAGCCTAGGTATACTGCTCTCGGTACATCTGTAAAGCATTCACTTGACGCATACAGCCTGCAAGTGTACAAATACCGCTACGAAATGTCTGTAAACTAGTCAACTACACAGCTTGCACTTTGATTACGTCTGCATTGATAAACTGGGACCTTTTCTATATCGTATTATGTATTAGTTCCGTAGTATTACTTTCTAATGGACGGAGCGCCATCGGTCAACTTTCATCGGACCAGCAACAGCTTTGTTCTACATACAGGGATTAGGAGGCGCTCAGTCTAGTATTGCCGAACCTCTACTATACGATTCCGCTCATACTGATTCCATGGAAAAGGTTCTTACATTTTGCACATTACTACAGCAGCGTGTGGTGAAACCCAAAAAATTAACAGAAGGTTCGAGCTCATAGAATATCGAGCTTCCCTAGCCAAAGTTAGCGCAAAGTTATTGGAAATCGTAAAAGAAGAAGTGCTGAAAACGGTATTACTGAAGGATATTGAAAATTAAATGGACCGACTGCTATTACACTCAAGATTATAGCAGTGAACAAGGTATGCTAATACGTTTAACTCTCATTCATCAAGGTTTTTTGTCATCCACTGTACGATCACACGAGCTGTGAACATCATTTGCCGTTTCTGACATCATGCCAACAGGGTTATGAAAGGCCACTTCATTTCAGATATTCAGAGGCAGTTCCTACCGTATTCACTCTCCTTGTCAGTTGCCATGCAAACAATCTTACGACAATGCATTTAACCTGTACAGGAAATCGTAAATCTGTACTGAATAAACATTAATAGCAGATTAAATCGCTGTGAAGTGTGGTCAGCTTTGACTAGCAAGATTTTGCGGACCAAGTTAAGTTCAATTGTAGTTATCACTGAGAACCTAGCGACACTACAAAAACAAATAAAAAAAACAGATGATGAATAGAAATATTTAATACATAACTCGCGTCGACAAAAGAAGTCGTAAGTAAAAGTGTGAACACGCCTAAAGCTGAAAAGTAAAATAGTTAGAAAATGAAATAAAACAAGTAAGTAACGGTTTAAAGTATCATCACCACACCATAGAAAATTTCCGTAAGAAAGGTAGATAAATGCGCAAAGAAAACAATAAAATTTTTCTTTTGTTACAATATAAAAATTATCAGAAACGTGAGTAATGATTGCAGATAGTAATTGCACCCATTATATTTCTTGTTGACGGCATAGATATCTGACAGTAAGCAAGAAACTAAGAAAGAATAAATCGTTTCTTAGAGTGCAGTCAGCGTACGGAGCTCGACAACAGCCAAAATGAATGACCACACCGTAAAAAACTACTGTCTAGCCAGAATAGCAACTAAACACTTGTTATTGAATTCAGCACAAACCAGCATCCATAGGAACGCAAGAATTTTAAATATCGAATGACCACACCATGCTCAGACTGCTATGCAGCCTTGACGATCCAAAAATCAATCATCAACGGCATATTTATCAGCCAGTATCATGGAAAGTCCGTCTGCAAAATAAACCACTTAATTCCGCATCCAACAACTTGTAATATTTATGTTTGCTCAAATCGCTACAGACAGCTGAACGTCGGACGCTATAACAAGGTGTGCAGCAGTTTTTGTTCGTAGTCAGATCGACTACGCCACGGCACGTGACCGTGAGCTACCATCTGCAGAAGGATGTATTCTCTAACGCGCATCCTGCTATACGATGGGCGCGCGATAGGTCTGTCGATAGCTGATTTAGCAGTTTTGATATTCAGGTTTCATGCTAACTCATATTCTCACTGACATTTGTTCATTTGATCCTGATTTAGTATTACATTCTGAACTAAAGTAAAACGCAATGAAGATTATACACAGTAACATTAATGTGACCACCGCCTACGTTCTAATTCAACTTCCAATTACCTCTCACAGATCGCAGGTGGCAGAACTGGCAGTGGAGGTAAACCTTTACAGTCGTTGTCGCAATGCGCAAACAGAAGAATTTTTCTGGTTTCCAAAAAGCCATGCCTTTGGTTTTCGGGCAGAAGGAGGGAGCATTTCAGAAATGGCTATGTAAACAGTTCGCGTGCTGCCGTGGTTAAGGTATACCGTGCATGTGAAAATGGCGGTATCTGAAACCGGTGCCGAGGCAACTGTGGTGCACCACAGGTCATAGACGAAAGGAGTCAACAACGGCTGCGGAGATGTGTACGGGCGAACATACCGGCTACTGCTGAGTAACTGACCGCCCAGATGAACCAAGGTGCTACCAAATAGCGTCTCCTCAACGACCGTTCAGCAAAAGTCCGCAGCAGGCGCTTTGTTCATGTAACCATGCTGACAGCTGTTCATCGGCGACGAAGGCTGTATTCTCCAAGCAAATACCACAACCGGACGTCCACTCACTGGCGACAGGGTGGCCTTTTGTGATGACTCCCTTTTTATGCTCCGTCGGAGAGATGGCAGTTGGCGTATACGGTGTGAAAAGTCTGAAAGCAATCAAGGAGGGTGCGTTATGGTTTGGGGAATGTTCTCGTGGCTTTCTCTGGGTGATCTCATCATTGTGGAAGGCCCAGTGGATAAACACAAGTATTCATCTATCCTTGGGGACGATGTCTAGCCCAACATGCAGTTTGTTTTTCCTCTGCAAAACGGCATCTACCAACAGGACAACGCAACATGCCACACGGCTCGCAGTGTACGTGTGCAGTTCAGAGAGCACCAGCAGGAGTTTGCTATATTTCCCTGCCCATCGATCTCCCCAGATTTAAATCTAATAGAGAATTTGTGGGGCCACCTGTAACGGGCTGTTCGCGACGTGCATCTTCAACGAGAAACCTAGCACTACTAGACACGCTACTGGGGTTGGATGGCTCCACGTCCCTGTCGGTACCTTTTAGTGCCTCGTTGACTGTGCGTCTCGCAGCAGTCCGCACCCCAAAATTTTTTTATTGAGGCTTTTGAAGATTATGACATTAATGTGACTGGATAGTGTACAATGAGCTCTACTAGTGACATAGTTTGTGAGGAACGTATCTCTTTGTGTGGTGTAGGAGGGAACGGAAGGGGGAGGTATTCTATACCGATGACATTAAAAATACATGAATGCGAAACGCAAGAAATGTAAAATTTTAAGGGGTATACTACAGGCTTAAATATGCAAATGATTAATATTTGAACACAACAGTCCAATGTAGGTAGGAGTAATGAGTTCCAGCAATGTGGCATTGGGTCGAGCTCGAGTCCCAGAGTATCTGGGAACGGTCCTTCGCTTACAGCATTTGATAAGACACGGGAAACATACCGAAAACCTTGGTCTTAGCTGTAAGGAACGAGGCTGTTTTAATTTATTTCGGGGACAATGTTACCAAGAGCCACAGAAAAAAATTAATGTTAGTGAAACATTAAACTGCAATGTGTATGTGTCAGTTTGAGTCTAGATTCAACAGCGGCAGGATCGTGGGATAACTAGACCCTGGGATATCGTTCAGCAATATTACTAATCGCGTTCTTCGAGACAACACAATTGCCATGTGAATTTGAAATCGTTAGATTCAGTGGGGGAGGCAAATACAAAGCTATAAGAATCTCAGTTATATTAGTCAACTATCGCCCGATATGCCAGACCAGACGCTAGATCGATCGTACAGGGTCCCACAAACACATCTTGTAACTTGGTTCGTGGCAAGGGCTTGCTGGCAGCGTGTTCACCCTCACAGTGCAACAACGTCTGGAGCAATGCAGACAGTAATCATTGTTACTGCTTCTCTTGAGCAAGTAGGAGCGAAGGGCTGGTGGTGCTCCCAAGGACAAGCAGCACACTGTTCTCCTCAGATGAATCCCAGTTCTGCGTACGGCATCTTAATGGACGCATCCGTGTATCCGCGTGTGGATGCTCCGAGGACGGGGTAAATGTTGCCAGGTTGCATTCATCATGGCCATACAGATACAGCACCATTATCGTTCGTATGGGGCTACACTGGGTACAAAGCCAAGTCGCCTCTGCTTTGCGCAGTAGGTAGTTCGAACAGCAGTGGTTATGTATCTGTCATGCTGACAGCAGTTATTGTGTCCCTCCTTCGAGTTCTCTGTAACATTACCTTTCAACAGGATAATGCAACACCAAACTTTCCCGTTCTGACTTGACCTAACGTGAGATAGGGTTAGACAGTTACCCTAGTCAGTACGTCATCCTGATCACAGAACACCAAAACCTAAAAAAAAAAAAAACGTCTGTGTTATGATAGGAAAGCAGAGCGATGGTAGTGCTGTTAGTGGCCTGGCAGTAAACTTTCATATAGGAAAATATGGCGCGAGAATCCATTTTCTTGCATTTCGAAATAGGAGTACTAGATGTTAATATTTTTCATTTATGCTTTATGGGTGGGCTGGTGGTAAACTGTGTACTTGGAAACGCTTTTATTACCTCGGAAAGTAATATATTCGAGAAATCACAGACAAAAACGAAGATTACCTGCATGTAGCTGGAGTTCACAGTAATGTAAAATTTTTAAAACATCGTGGTAGCCTTTTCCCTGTAAAATTATTTATTTGTAAAATCCAACAGTAAAATTTCTAATATGTAGCCTTTATCAAGTGCAATTTACGCTCTTGTTTAAGACTTCCTTGTGTGTGTATTGCACTGTTTGAAATGCACTGCAAATATGTTGTTCGTATTCGTATAAATTTTTGTTCGGATCCGTGATACTGCACTCTTTGTTTCCTTTCATATAAAACAGGTGATACTTTCGTCCCATGCTATTCTGTGAATTCATGTCCGTTTGTGAGCGATTACGAATCCGTGCGTGAACTGCACGATTTAAATACAATGTAAGTAAATTTCTTTTTTTCTTCGACATTTCATTGTCATACCTTAAATATTCTCGCATTTAATGTAGGCTACCAAAATTTCGGTTGACTTTTGATAAAACGTCTTGTTTGTGGTACCTGTTAACAAAGTGGCAACACATTTACGCAACTGCTGTTGCAGTCATAGCACTTGAAACAAATAATACTCTAAACACTAAGACTATAGCTTATCTTTTATATGGAACGGAGACAAATGTGGAATCTTTATAGAATATTTCGACGGCTCTTATAGGAACATAAACACATTAAACACTTGAATAAACGGTAATAATATTTCACTATATTATTCATATAATAGTTGGTTATGAACCGCCCTTCGGATTCCTAGGTCATCGTCATATAACGTAATAATAAAGAGATAGTCCACGCAACTAAGGTGACGGTTCATATCTGTACAAAAATGTTGTCGAAGGTATGTGACATTTAATGACTATATCGATACAAAACACAAGCATAATATAGTATCCAAAGAGACTTTGAACAAATAAATCTTATATTACAGCATATATACGAGTAAATATTAAGACTATACGAAGCTATAAGCCAAACATGTTGTTCAAGTGAGTAATAGGAAAGGCAGTTGTTTCATAAGGACAAACGTGAATGTGGCGAACAGAACGAAAAAAAGAGGGTGGGAGGGGGGGGGGCGGCGAAGTCTATGAAATGTGGGTGAGGAACAATTATAACAAGCAGATTTTCTAATGGTGTGAGAAGTAATAACTGGCTGCTGCTACTTTAGCAAGGATGAGGTAATGAAACTGTGTTTAGTCATTAAGGACCAGGCCAGGATTCTTTGATTGGTGTTTATTAATGCCCATAATTTTGAGTAATGTTAGTATCCTGCCTTCACTTCCTCTATGGAGAACATTATATTTCATATCATATGAATGACATTCAATCAAAACATGTTCAACGAAGGAGGAATCTTTCTTTTTCGTTCTCCAACTCATTTCATGCTGTCACTCTAGTAGTTATATCCCTACATGATTGGTTTATTGATTTACATATAATTAGCCACAAAGATTACAGGAAATCCTATAAATTCCACTCCGTTCTGAAGATGTAATCTCATCTTTACTGTTGAACAGAAGGTGGGAAATAGTATTCCTAGTGTAAAAAGCTTGAGTATATAGAGGTGTCCAAAAAATGTAGCCACTGTTTAAAAGTCCATAACCGGCAAACTAATTGACGGAGTTGTCTTATCTTTGGTAGTGTAATAGTTTGTAGTTCCGGCAATGGCCAGACAAGCGTTGAATTGCGTTGTTTTGTTTTGTCAGATGACAATCGCCAGATAGTCAGTGTTTTGTTCTCAGTTGCACCTAGTTACTAGAGTAAACATGGCTCGCGCAAGGCTTACATTCGATGAAAGGAAGTCAGTTTTGAAGTGGTATTTTAAGTACGAAAACATTAATGAGGTTCAACGACAATGGCGAAATGAGTATCAAACAGAGCCACCGACACGTTTAACGATTCGTTGCATTCGAGACAAATTTGAAGCCTAAGGCTGAGTTAAAGATGTACAGAGACAACGATCTGGACGACCTGTAACAGTAACAAGCCCAGCAACTCCCGTCGTGTGTTACAAGAATCCACTCGCTCACCACAGAATTCTGTGAGACAGTGTGCCTGTGAAACTTGAGTGAGTCGCTGAAGTGTTCGGCGTTTTGAAGACAGCAAAGTGGAAGTGCTACATCCCACGATTGCTACACGCAATGGACGAGGACGACCCAGATCGTAGAATGGAGTGCTGCGAGTGGTTTACTAACATGGTGCGCAACGATGAAGACTTTGCAGAGATGATTTTGGGATCTCATGAGACACAGTTCAAACTCAATGGTACAGTAAATCGCCATAATTGAATGTACTGGGCCGCCGAAAATCCGAACGTCCATGTAGACAGCGCCATGAATTTGCCAGGAGTAAATGTGTGGTGCGGGTTGTCTTACCGGGGCTTGATTGGGCCATTCTTCTTTGATGACACTCTTACAGATGAGGTGTACTTTCAGAAGCTTCAGATATCCATTCTACCTGCCATCCGAGACTTGTATGGAGACGGAAGAATTTACGTTCAACAAGTTGTTGCCCCAGCCCGCGACCAAAATCGTGTTAGGGCGTATCTCGACGAAAATCTACCCGGAAGATGGATAGGCCGTAGAGGTGCTGTGGAGCATCCACAAGTTCCCCAGACCTAACTCCTCTGGAATTTTACCTGTGGGAACGCTAAAGGAAGTCTCAGTCCCGGGTCCGGCAATCCTGATTTAGGTTTTCCGTGATTTCCCTAAATCGCTCCTGGCAAATGCCGGGATGGTTCCTTTGAAAGGGCACGGCCGACTTCCTTCCCCGTCCTTCCCTAATCCGATGAGACCAATTACCTTGCTGTTTGGTCTCTTCCCCAAAAACATCCCAACCCAACCCCAACTAAAGGACGTCGTTTATCGACAAAAACTATACACATTGGATGAACATCGATAATCCATCGTACATTCATGTGCAAATATCCAACTGAACACGTTGCAGTCAGTAGTTCGTGCTGCAGTTCGGCGGCATCGTTTGTGCGTGGATGTTAACGGTGACCATTTCGAACACCTGCAGTGATATCTTTATGTTGGACTTTAAGCTACAATTTCATGAAAAATGAGACAACTCCGTCAATTGGTTTGCAAGTTATGGACTTTTAAACAGTTGATACGTTCTTTTTCTGGACCGCTTTGTATATCCTGGATTTTAGTTTCCTGGGAAGAATCTGTGTAGTGCTGCCCTCAAGGTCGTGTTACCGGAAGCCCCCAAGTGAGTTTCAGCTCTGACCTCCAGACTTCTTAGCCACTGGAAACATCTAGTCATGACTTGCGGAGAGCCTGGCTCTCAATAACCTGCAGCTACGATCGATGAACTCTGGCACGCACTTGAAGCAGCAGGGATTGGCGTACCGATAGCTGTCATCCAAGCTCAATTCACCGCAACGCTGAGCCACACACAAAATGTCACACCCTGCATAATCCCAAATTTAATCAGGCTCTTTTATTGCTTTACTGTGTTTACACAAAACGTAAGTTTTCATTGTGTGCTTTTGTTAGTGTTGCTTTTTAAATACACTACTGCCTATTAGAATTGCTACAGAAGCGAAATTTAACCGACAGGAAGAAGATGCTGCGATACGGAAATGATTTGCTTTTCAGAGCATTCACATAAGGTTGGCACCGGTGGCGACACTTGCAACGTACTGACATGAGGAAAGTTTCCAACCGATATCTCATACGCAAACAACAGTTGACCGGCGTTGCCTGGTGAGACGTCGTTGTGATGCTTCGTGTGAAGACGAGAAATGCGTACCATCACGTTTCCGACTTTGATAAAGGTCGGATTGTAGCCTATCGCGATTGCGGTTTATCGTATCGGGACATTGCTGCTCGCGTTGGTCGAGATCCAATGACTGTTAGCAGAATATGGAATCGGCGGATCCAGGAGGGTAATACGGAACGACGTGCTGGATCCCAACGGCCTTGTATCACTAGCATTCGAGATGACAGGAATCTTATCAGCATGGCTGTAACGGATCGTGGAGCCACGTCTCGATTCCTGAGTCAACAGATGGGGACGTTTGCAAGACAACAACCATCTGCACGAACAGTTCGACGACGTTTGCAGCAGCATGGACTAACAGCTCGGAGACCATGGCTGCGGTTACCCTTGACGCTGCATCACAGACAGGAGCGCCAGCGATGGTTTACTCAACGACGAACCTGGGTGCACGAATGGCCAAACGTCATTTCTTCGGATGAATCCAGGTTCTGTTTACAACATCATGATGGTCGCATCCGTGTTTGGCGACATCGCGGTGAACGCACACTGGAAGCGTGTATTCGTCATCGCCATACTGGCGTACCACCCGGCGAGATGTTATGGGGTGCCATTGGTTACACGTCTCGGTCACGTCTTGTTGGCATTGACGGCACTTTGAACAGTGGACGTTACCTTTCAGATGTGTTACGACCCGTGGCTCTACCCTTCACTCAGTCCCTGCGAAACCCTACATTCCAGCAGGATAATGCACGACCGCATGTTGCAGGTCCTGTACGACCCTTTCAGGATACAAAAAATGTTCGACTGCTGCCCTGGCCAGCACATTCTCCAGATCTCTCACCAATTGAAAACGTCTGGTCAATGGTGGCAGAGCAACTGGCTCGTCACAATGCGCCAGTCACTACCCGTGATGAACTGTGGTATCGTGTTGAAACTGCATGGGCAGCTGTACCTGTACACGCCATCCAAGCTCTGTTTGACTCAACGCCTAGGCGTTATTACGGCCAGAGGTGGTTGTTCTGGGTACTGATTTCTCAGGATCTATGCGCCCAAATTGCGTGGAAATGTAATCACATGTCAGTTCTAGTATAATATATATTGTCCAATGAATACCCGTTTACCATCTGCATTTCTTGTTGGTGTAGCAGTTTTAATGGCCAGTAGAGTAGTTAGCTGTGTCCTCTGAGGCGGCAGCCAGCGTAGCGGGTGTGCGTCGCCAGTAGCAGAGGCAGCGGGCGCGCGGCCGCGTGTCCGGAACGCAGCCGGAGCGGGGCCGGCTCGCATGCCTGGCGGCCCCGCTTGAAAAGCAGGAGTGCCGGCAGCGGCAGCGGCGGCGGCGGCAGCGGGAGGTCGCTCGATACTGCAGCGCGGACCACAACAGGTGGCGCGCCGGCCTGCCCGCTAGTTGCACACTTCCCGGCAAGTGCCGGCCCGGAGCCGGGCCGGGTTCCCGCGCGCACAGCACAGCGCCTCAGGCGGCCGCTGCGCGCCTCGCCCTGCTACTGCAGTCACCGAGCGGGCGCGTCAGCACGGCCGTGTAAACTTGCAGCACATACGGTGTGTTTAGGCCGGTATTACACTATCAAATTTCCTTGTCAAATATCTTTGCCAAAAATCTTTGCCAAATGTCGTCCAATATTTGATCAAATCTAGGGTCTCGCTGTAGATTTGATCAAAGAAGTCGCTTGTCTTCTGTTCACTGAAATATGACATGTTACCACATGGAGCGCTAGCATCGCTGCAGCGTTCTGTCGTCTGTAGTGTTTTTATAAACATTGCCGGTAAATACAATTGGTGTATGCCGACAACTACAAAATTAATAGAAATGTATGAAGCTGATGAGGAGCTTTACAACGCGAGGTACCCGGAATACAAAAACAGTTTAAGAAGATTGGAGACCTGACCTGACCTGACCTAACCTAACCTAACCTAACCCTCTCCTGTGGCAAGGAATCGGAGTGTTACAGTGAGCCCGTCTTCTACAGATGTAGCAGTTCTTAAGTGAATATTGTGCTTTTTATTATGAGGATACACTACACAGAGCACATACAGAAGTGTATGCTCATCCATTCTTAAGTAACTCATGTGCGACCTGACGTCCTCCACTATAACTGAAAACGTAGCCCTGCACATCTGCTAACACAATGACTTGACTAACGGGCTGTTTGCCTATCTTCCTGGCGGCGTGCAATACATTTAAATGATGCCTATCTCCGATTGCTCAAGGATGTGGACAAGGCTTGCTGTACGAAAGTTGCTTGTTATCATTCACTCTAGCAGCCCTCACATTTTGTACAGTGATTCTAGAAATGTCCAGTGTATATATTTATGAGTCATCATTCTGACAGGTTGCGTGCAGCCTGCCACGGATTTCTTCGCTGCAGAGAAGCACTTACACCCTGTATCCTCCATTATTGGTTGGATGTTTTCCGGACAATTTTTTCCAGACTGTGCTTTTCAGACTTCAGTTTTTGCCCTGCACAGGCCGCCTAATACCATTTTCCCGTGATGTCTTAACTGATTCCCCATCATCCTGCCCCTTCTTCTATCAGTGATTTCCATATGTTCCTTTCTTCAGCGATGCTACAGAATACTTCCTCATTTCTTCTGATTGAGCTATCTTACAGTTAAGATAATGCACTGAATTCGGCATTGGAACGTAGTAAACGCAAATACTCAGAAAAAAAGACTTAAAATTTTCATAAATTTATTTTACCAAGTAACTTCAAGGTAAACCGCCAGCTTCGAAATTTGAGTAGCAACAACAAAGGCCACCAGAAATGAACGACGATATTTCTTTAAACCATGTACTCCTAAATATTAAATTAGATAACAATTCCCACTTGTGTGCAACATTTTCCAATAGTTTTTGCAGAGGAACAACCGCGTCCGTCATCCCAAACGTTTCCTATTCTGACAGTTATCAGTTACTATATCGAGTGGACCACACTCTTCTCTTGTGCAAAACACACATAAAAGGCAACAGAACAAGCTCTTAAATAAAGGAACACCTTACACGAAAGCCCCTTGGTAAGAGACAGTGAAACACATTGGGTAATGTAATTTGAAAAGCAAAGAACCCTTATTAGATAAAATATTAAAATTAAAAGAAATGCTCTAAGGAAAACAAAATACTATTCTTAACCGAAAGCATTTTGTTTTCCTTAGAGCCTTTCTTTTAATTTTAATATTTTATCTAATAATGGTTCTCTGGTTTTCAAATTACAAACAAAATACTAATCTTAACCGAAAGCACCCCCCATGAACTATGGACCTTGCCGTTGGTGGGGAAGCTTGCGTGCCTCAGCGATACAGATAGCCGTACCGTAGGTGCAACCACAACGGAGGGGTATCTGTTGAGAGGCCAGACAAACGTGTGGTCCCTGAAGAGGGGCAGCAGCCTTTTCAGTAGTTGCAGGGGCAACTGTTTGGATGATTGACTGATCTGGCCTTGTAACGCTAACAAAAACGGCATTGCTGTGCTGGTACTGCGAACGGTTGAAAGAAGGGGAAACTACAGCCGTAATTTTTCCCGAGGCCATGCAGCTTTACTGTATGGTTAATGATGATGGCGTCCTCTTGGGTAAAATATTCCGTAGGTAAAATAATCCCTCATTCGGATCTCCGGGCGGGGACTACTCAAGAGGACGTCGTTATCAGGAGAAAGAAAACTGGCGTCCTACGGATCGGAGCGTGGAATGTCAGATCCCTTAATCGGGCAGGTAGGTTAGAAAATTTAAAAAGGGAAATGGATACGTTAAAGTTAGATATAGTGGGAATTAGTGAAGTTCGGTGGCAGGAGGAGCAAGACTTTTGGTCAGGTGAATACAGGGTTATAAATACAAAATCAAATAGAGGTAATGGAGGAGTAGGTTTAATAATGAATAAAAAATAGGCTTGCGGGTAAGCTACTACAAACAGAATAGTGAACGCGTTATTGTGGCCAAGATAGACACGAAACCCACGGCTACTACAGTAGTAGAAGTTTATATGCCAACTAGCTCTGCAGATGATGAAGAAATTGATGAAACGTATGATGAGATAAAAGAAATTATTCAGATAGTGAAGGAAGACGAAAATTTAATAGTCATGGGTGACTGTAATTCGAGTCTAGGAAAAGGGAGAGAAGAAAACATAGTAGGTGAATATGGATTGGGGGTAAGAAATGAAAGAGGAAGCCGCCTAGTAGAATTTTGCACAGAGCACAACTTAACCATAACTAACACTTGGTTCAAGAATCATGAAAGAAGGTTGTATACATGTAAGAAGCCTGGAGATACTAAAAGGTTTCAGATAGATTATATATTGGTAAGACAGAGATTTAGGAACCAGGTTTTAAAAAAATGGTTCAAATGGCTCTGAGCACTATGGGACTTAACATCTATGGTCATCAGTCCCCTAGAACTTAGAACTACTTAAACCTAACTAACCTAAGGACAGCACACAACACCCAGTCATCACGAGGCAGAGAAAAGCCCTGACCCCGCCGGGAATCGAACCCGGGAACCCGGGTGTGGGAAGCGAGAACGCTACCGCACGACCACGAGCTGCGGACGAACCAGGTTTTAAATTGTAAGACATTTCCAGGGGCAGATGTGGACTCTGACCACAATCTATTGGTTATGAACTGTAGCTTAAAACTGAAGAAACTGCAAAACGGTGGGAATTTAAGGAGATGGGACCTGGATAACCTGAAAGAACCAGAGGTTGCACAGAGTTTCAGGGAAAGCATAAGGGAACAATTGACAGGAATGGGAGAAAGAAATACAGTAGAAGAAGAGTGGGTAGCTTTGAGGGATGAAGTAGTGAAGGCAGCAGAGGATCAAGTGGGTAAAAAGATGAGGCCTAGTAGAAATCCTTGGGTAATAGAAGAAATATTGAATTTAATTGATGAAAGGAGAAAATATAAAAATGCAGTAAATGAAGCAGGCAAAAAGGAATGCAAACGTCTCAAAAATGAGACCGACATGATGTGCAAATTGGCTAAGCAGGCATGGCTAGAGGACAAATGTAAGGATGTAGAGGCTTATCTCACTAGGGGTAAGATAGATACTGCCTACAGGAAAATTAAAGAGACCTTTGGAGAAAAGAGAACCACTTGTATGAATATCAAGAGCTCAAATGGAAACCCAGTTCTAAGCAAAGAAGGGAAAGCTGAAAGGTGGAAGGAGTATATAGAGGGTCTATACAAGGGCGATGTACTTGAGGACCATATTATGGATATAGAAGAGGATGTAGATGAAGATGAAATGGTAGATATGATACTGCGTGAAGAGTTTGACAGTGCACGGAAAGACCTGAGTCGAAACAAGGCCCCGGGAATAGATAACATTCCATTAGAACTACAGACAGCCTTGGGAGAGCCAGTCCTGACAAAACTCTACCATCTGGTGAGCAAGATGTATGAGACAGGCGAAGTACCCTCAGACTTCAAGATGAATATAATAATTCCAATCCCAAAGAAAGCAGGTGTTGACAGATGTGAAAATAACCGAACTATCAGTTTAATAAGTCACGGCTGCAAAATACTAACGCGAATTCTTTACAGACGAATGGAAAAACTGCTAGAAGCCGACCTCGGGGAAGATCAGTTTGGATTCCGTAGAAATATTGGAACACGTGAGACTATACTGACCCTACGACTTATCTTAGAAGCTAGATTAAGGAAGGGCAAATCTACGTTTCTAGTATTTGTAGACTTAGAGAAATGTTTTGACAATGTTGACTGGAATACTCTCTTTCAAATTCTGAAGGTGGCAGGGGTAAAATACAGGGAGCGAAAGGCTATTTACAATTTGTTCAGAAACCAAATGGCAGTTATAAGAGTTGAGGGGCATGAAAGGGAAGCAAGGGTTGGGAAGGGAGTGAGACAGGGTTATAGCCTCTCCCCGATGTTATTCAATCTGTATATTGAGCAAGCAGTGATGGAAAAGAAAGAAAAATTCGGAGTAGGTATTAAAATCCATGGAGCAGAAATAAAAACCTTGAGGTTCGCCGATGACATTGTAATTCTGTCAGAGACAGCAAAGGACTTGGAAGAGCAGTTGAATGGAATGGATAGTGTCTTGAAAGGAGGATAAAAGATGAACATCAACAAAAGCAAAACAAGGATAGTTGCATGTAGTCGAATTAAGTCGGGTGATGCTGAGGCATTTAGATTAGGAAATGAGACACTTAAAGTAATAAAGGAGTTTTGCTATTTGGGGAGCAAAATAACTGATGATGGTCGAAGTAGAGAGGATATAAAATGCAGACTAGCAATGGAAAGGAAAGCGTGTCTGAAGAAGAGAAACTTGTTAACATCGAGTATAGATTTAAGTGTCAGGAAGTAGTTTCTGAAAGTATTTGTATGGAGTGTAGCCATGTATGGAAGTGAAACATGGACGATAAATAGTTTGGGCAAGAAGAGAATAGAATCTTTCGAAATGTTGTGCTACAGAAGAATGCTGAAAATTAGATGGGTAGATCACATAACTAATGATGAGGTATTGAATAGGATTGGGGAAAAGAGAAGTTTGTGGCACAACTTGACAAGATGAAGGGACCGGTTGGTAGGACATGTTCTGAGGCATCAAGGGATCACCAAATTAGGACTGGAGGGCAGTGTGGAGGGTAAAAATCGTAGAGGGAGACCAAGAGATGAATACTCTAAGGAGATTCAGAAGGATGTAGGTTGCAGTAGGAACTGGAAGATGAAGAAGCTTGCACAGGATAGGGTAGCATAGACAGCTGCATCAAACCAGTCTCAGGACTGAAGACCACAACAACAACAACAACCGAAAGCAAAACAGAAACAATATTTCTTTTTCCTTAAAACAATTTAAAATATTTAAAAACATATAGCAAGAATAAAGTGCCTGATCATATATAATTTTAAAAAACACTGCAGCAATAACCACCAAAATTAGTTATTAAGATGCTTAACGGCACTGAGTTAAAACTAAATATTGAACAAATTGGTGAACCATCTGAGAACTCACTGCACCACTAGCAGTATAAAACTTGAACACAAACGTTCACAAACACCATCAAGACACTAAGCAGGTTAATCAGTGGCAGTTCATTACTACGAGAAGCTGACAAGTGTTTGCGTCCCAAACTATTAAGCTCATCATTTGCTGGTTAGCGTTTTTGCTTCTTTCTTTTCAGGATTACGGCGGAGTCAAGACTAACTGACAAATGGCACCTTCTATACTTTTTTGCTCTTATTGACCTTTAGATAATCCAGACACCTCATTCAGCAATTCATAAACAGCTCGAAATCTTAACGGAAAACTAGCTGGATAATCTAACATAACACTTTCACATCAACGCTCGGTTTAGAAGTAGCTTGAAATTGTGCTACCAGGTGACACTCCCAACATACGCTGTAAATGTCACTGAGCTTCTGTCCGAGGTGGCACTGTGCCGACCACACAGCATCAGCTCAACATGCGAACAACACCCCCGATGTCCCACAAGATTCAACAACACTTTCATTCGCTGGAGGTGAAAAGACTATGAGCCGGACCGCGTACGGCGCTTTATAACGCCATAGCGTTGCCGCTTAGTGAGACGCCGACGTAAGCGTTGCCCGGAGACGGTTCCTCGGTATCTTTCGGTACCGATTTGAGACCAGCCCAATCTTATCAGTGCAATATAGTTTTCAATATCCTTCAGTAGCATAACATCTCAAACACTTCGACGATCTTCTTTTCCGATCTTCCCACCGACCATGAAGCACTACCATTTAACATTCTGCTCCAAACGTACATACTCAGAAGTTTCTTGATCCGTAGCGGCGTAATTTCATCTTTTCTTCCCCCTTCACTTGCTGGCACCCCACTAGGTGGCATGAATTACGCTCAGTTTCTTGTGTGGTAACACCGGCGCTAAGTCTTGAAAACGCGCCGAAGCGCAAGGATTTGGGAGTGCCTGGGTACGTGGCGAGAGGACATCACAGCCTGTGGTTGGCCCGTGAGCTGTGTGGGCCGTTGTCTCTGTTTATGCGGGGACTGATTACTTACGAGTATACCGCTAGTGGCTGCATAGAAGGTATCACTACGCCCTTCAGTGTGATTCAGCTGCATTGTCTTCCCTTATGTCCATGCTGCGTGCATTTGGATGCTGGCGTTTTGCATTGAGCTGAAATTATGGAATAACGACTACTTGATGTAGGAATGGTTGATATCGATTGCACTGCGATATGCCCACCTCTGTAATTCTGGCTTTATGAATCTAAAAAGTTTTTCACCTGTGGTAATTATTATTAACCACTACTAGTCTGTTTTAGTTTGATCTGTTTAATTTTTAGTTATTGTTTCGCACGTGTGACGGTGGCTGCTTGCCATTATAAGTGCCAGTGAGTAAGTTTTGCCTTACTGTTACTTGTTTACGTCGCAAGCAGTCTATTACTTCACATCTGGTGGCCTCCAAATCAATGTACTTCCCTGTAAGCCACCAGGCCCTTTTTTGTTACATTAGTGTTTAATGAAACGGTATGTAGTGCTGTTAAATTGCTTATTAGCTGCGTAGTAAATCTGGTTTCTTTAAGTGGTTGCTTATAACGCCTTGGAATATTTTCTTCGATTTATTATTTAATCTTTTAATTATGTTAAGGAAATTTTTCTAACTAGTGTATGCTCCTCAAAATTTGTTTTAGATGTTTCTGAAAAATAAGTGCCATGGGAGAGAGACTTACTTGTAAATGCTAGCAATTAAGTTCTACCTCCTAGAGTTAATCATCTGTTTCCCATACAAATTGCAGTTTGGCCCAAATAAGTCTCTGCCTGTGTAGCCTAGTTGACTTATTGACTGGTTTTCTATTTGGAGCTGTTCGCTATAGCAGCGTACTCTGTAAGTTAATTTCAAAAATGGTTTAAATGGATCTGAGCACTATGGAACTTTACATCTGAGGTCATCAGTCCCCTATACTTAGAACTACGTAAACCTAACTAACCTAAGAACATCACACACATCCATGTCCGAGGCAGGATTCGAACCTGTTCCAAACTGAAGCGCCTAGAACCGATCGGTCACAACGGCCGGCTAAGTTAATTTTGTTTAGCCTACGCTGTTATTTATAAGCTCTTATGTTAATTTTTGCGCTAAATATTATGTCCTGAAACGGACAATATTTTCCGATCAATCTTCAAATTTTCTAAATCAGATTATTCCGGCTGTATTTATTGTGCTAAGATTTTGAAGCTTTGGACTTAATTTCTCTTGTATCCAATGTTTGTGATGTTTATCTAATTATTTTACCAAGACTTCTGTTCTCTATTCATACCACGCATGTAAAAGAAAATCCTGGTGGATCGTAATTATTGGCACTTAACTTTTATGATCGGTCTGTTCTGAATATTAAATGTTTGGCTTGTGATTTCGTAATTAGCAATGGCAGCTGCTGATGTTCCTTTCAAATGCTAGTCTGATTAAGACTGGAATTAACTTGAATTTTTTAAAACCCTTTTAAGAGCCTTAAAATGGTTCAAATGGCTCTGAGCACTATGGGACTTAACTTCTGAGGTCATCAGTCCCCTAGAACTTAGAACTAATTAAACCTAACTAACCTAAGGACATCACGCACATCCATGCCCGAGGCAGGATCCGAACCTGCGACCGTAGAGGTCGCGCGGTTCCAGACTGTAGCGCCTAGAACCGCTCGGCCACATCGGCCGGCAAGAGCCGTAAATGTCGATTTGTTCTTAATCTTCTGAAAGAGTAATTCTTTGAAATTTTCCAACGTCAAATTTCTATAATTAAGAAATGTATTACCTTATTATCCTGCAGTTTTGAATATATGACTGAATTCGTTCTTATGGCTTGGTTAGTGTGATCAGGGGCTAAAACCTTTTATTCTATAAAGATATTTGTTTAAAAAACAGTCGTGTTGCTCAATCTTTTGCATCGTTTGTTAGTGTAATGCAATCTGTAAATAAATGCGAACTGTCGAAGGAAAAATGATGTGATTATCATGGGTCCACGCTTAGATGTGTCCTATTTCTTTCTCATCTTGTGCAAGGAGCTTTCAGTCAGCAGAGTGGTGCAGTCGAAGCGTGCTGGGCCCATAATCCTGAGGTCTGTGGCTCAAAACCACACTCTGCTGCCATTGAAATCCCTGGCATTAGAGGGAAACGAAAAGGGCACATGAAAGTGCGGACCCACGACAATCGAATCATCTTTATTTTGACATTTCACATTTATTTATAGAAAACATTACACTAACAAACCGAATACAATATTAACCATGCCAATGAATGAGCAACAGGTCTATTCTATTACTTTTTTACAAATAACTTTTTAAGCCACTGATCATAGGAACCAAGCCACAAGCAAGACTTCACTAATAAACACTAAATAATAAAGTAAGACTTATCTTTTTTATAGCAATTTGGCCTTGAAAGAATTATGTGAATTACTGTCCCAAAACCTTAAGAAATTTTCGGAAAGTACGGCTCTTAAAAGGATTTTAAGATATTTAAATTAATTTCAATATTAGATAGACTAGCTTTGAAAGGAACATCTGCAGCTGCCATTACTAATTATCAAATCACAAAACCAAACATTCAATTTTCAGAACAGACCAACCATAAAAGTTGAGTGCCAATAATTACGATCCACCAGGATTTTCTTCTACATGCATGGTATGAATACAGAACAGAAGTCTTGGTAAAATAATTAGATAAACTTCTCAAACATTGAACACAAGAGAAACTAAGCCCAGTGTTTCAAAATATTAGCACAATAAGTTTTGGGACACAGCATCAGCTGTGGGGAATCAGTACTGTACCATGGGGAGGATAATCAACTAAAATGGTGAAGTGATCCTTGACAATGTCACGAATTTGCAGAGTATCCGTGGAGCACAGGTACGCAGCAATATGGGTGCCCAAATCAACACTGAACTCCCGCCATGCTTCACTCTTTGGACGTGAACTCCGACAGATGTTGGAAACAGTGTGAAAAGGGCTTGTCCGACCGGATGACCTCTTCCATTTCTCCAGGTTTTATGTCTTCGGCACCGCGTTCACCTGTCACGGACTTTTGTATCACGGAAGTGGTTTTGGCATTCCAGCTTGACGTGTAGATCCCAGCTTCTTTAGATCACTTCGTAGAGTTTCTGTGATCACAAGGTTCGCGATTGTGGCACTCAGTATTGCAGTTGCTGTTGAAGCTGTCGCCTTCTTATTTACTGTCACAATCCTCTTCAATGATCGTCAGTTACGACCTCTTTCGTCTGCCTTGTGACTTGGCAGAAAGTGTTATTTTGCTTGCCCTGTATGTGGTATAAATCTTAGGTACGGTACCTCTTGAAACATCAGACATTTCAGTTCCCTATGTTACGGAAGCACCCACCATACAAGAACCAACAATCAGCCCACGTTCGGATTCATTTACTTCCAACATTATGCAGTCTTAACGACACGGAACATTATTCTGACCACGGCTGACACTTGCTACGTATTGAGGACATTACACAGGTGCAGTTCGTGGTCAGTGCCGCCCGCAGGCTTGGCTCGCATCTGATGTCCAAGCACGCATCTCTCGCAGTATTTCCATATTTTTGTGCAACGCATGCATTTATAACGAAATGAAACTCAAAACAGAAAATTTTCTATATTCAGAAATGTAATGTAATCCACTCACCTATTTGACGAGGAGCCCTAGTGGGAAAAAATAATAATTGTGGGGAAAAAGTGGGAAAAAATAATAATTGTTTAGTATGTCTTTATGACATAAAGAGGAACATTTTCCAAAGCACAATTCAACATGGACGACATAAGTTTAAGGTCTGCTCCTCAAATTGAAGCATCTACATCTTCATACAGGCTCCCCAAGCCACTGTGTGGTGCCTGGCGCAGGGTACTTTGTACCACTACTAGTCATTTCCATTCTTGTTCCAGCTGGCAACAGACCGTGGAACCAACAACTGTCTAAACGCCTCCGTATGAGCCCAAATTTATCTAATATTCGTGGTCCTCACAGGAAATGTACGTTGGCGGCAGTAAAGCCGTTCTGTAGTCAGTGGCTCTCTAAATTTTCTAGGTGGTGTTCCTCGAAAAGAACGTCACCTTTCCCCTGAGAGATTCTCATTTGAGTTCCCGAAGCATTTCTGCAATACTTGCGTGCTGTTAGGACCTATCGGTAACAAATGCAGCAGCCCTTATTGGAACTGCTTTGACGTGTGCTGACTGCGGACCACGTGCGGATCTCAGCAGTTTGGCCACACGGGAACTTAACACAAATTTTTAAATTTCCGACAGGCACGTGAGGTATCGGACAGGTTGGCGCCACTTTGTTGCAATGATGACAGATGCCTCGCCCAACGACTCACCGTGCTTTTCTCCACAAAGTCTCCGCAACATTCCGCACGCACCTATGAATATTTGCATGCACACCTTTGCGGTCGAAACGAAACTCAATGACGGCTCTCTGCCTGGAAGGCTACATAGAGCGCCCCACCTATCGCAAGTTCATGAAACTATAGAGACTGAAGCGGGAAAATTCCACGGTGTCAGAAAAAAAGTTACGCATTTTTCAATCTAAATTGGTGGAGAAAAAAAGGTCTGTCGTTAGAACAATTTGAGCGCGAGGAATTTGCTGGATGGCAGTAAATTCGGGAACATCGTTACGAATGATTCGACAGTTCTCTGATAACATTTCTACAGTCGAAGAATGTTTAATCTAAAAAGCACGTATTAACATGTTCAATTTATCGATACAAGGCCTTAGGGAAACCAGCTTGATCTGTGTGAGAGTCGGCCTCAGGTGGACAGCAGTAGGCGCGACTGAGAGGCGGGCAGGCGCCGCGGTGCGGGAACAGATTGCTTTAATACCTCAGGGCTGGTAGGACTGGCAGCTGGATGCCGCCGCGAAGCGCCGCGCATCAACGGGGCGCGACGACAGTCCGCAGAATCTGCGCCGGCGCGCCGCCTGGCGGCAGTGTCGGGACGGCCTAGGGCGCCTGTCCGCCTGTGATGCATTACTCAGCAACACGGCCGATCTCAGCCGCCCTCCGTGCCTCTCTCAACGCGTTATGACAAAGTCTTTGTTACCTGCCTAGACAGTATAGCTTCCACGCACTTGAATTCTCTATCCTGTTCCCATAACGTAACTGAATACTTAAAGTGATTTTTCACGCCATAAACATCGTGAGCCGTGGCGGAGTCGGTGGCGGCGCCTCTAGAATTCCTGGCGCCACTAGCTCTATCCGTCAAGTGATGTCCCTCAGGTCTGAGGCCACTAAGAGCTTTTGCTCGAGGTTGTTGATAGGGACGCGGCATGTTGTGGTGTGTCGAGTTACGGGATGGTATCGGAGCGAGAAGGACAGTGTGAGAGATCCGCTCGGCGACTAAGGCGAGCACTTGGGTAAGCGCTTGGGCACGGAGTCCGGCTAGTGGTCGCTGGGCATATTTGAGGCCACTTTCAGTCCGTGGATGACTTCCAGTGCCGCCTTCGTGCTTAGCTTCACCAGCCAGCTCTAGGACGTGGCACATCGATGAGAGAGTTGAAGCCAGTTTCGCTGTGATGAATTCTGAAACCCCTCTGGAACTGGCAAACTTCAGCTTCGATTCGCCAACTTCAGTACAGTTTTGGATTTTTTGGGTCCTACTGTTGTTATTGAAGGCCTGCTCTTCTTCTAGAATGAGATTTTCACTCTGCAGCGGAGTGTGCGCTGATACGAAACTTCCTGGCAGATTAAAACTGTGTGCCGGACCGAGACTCGAACTCGGGACCTTTGCCTTTCGAGGGCAAGTGCTCTACCAACTGAACCACCCGAGCACGACTCACGTCCCGTTCTCACAGCTTTACTTCCGCCAGTACCTTGTCTCCTACCTTCCAAACTTTACAGAAGCTCTCCTGCGAACCATGCAGAACTAGCACTCCCGAAAGAGAGGATATTGTGGAGACATGGCTTAGCCACAGCCTAGGGGATGTTCCCAGAATGAGATTTTCACTCTGCAGCGGAGTGTGCGCTGATATGAAACCTCCTGGCATATTAAAACTGTCTGCCGGCCAGAGACTCGAACTCGGGACCTTTGCCTTTCGCGGGCAAGTTCTCTACCAATTGAGCTACCCTAGAACGACTTACGCCCGTCCTCACAACTTTACTTCCGCCAGTACCTCGTTTGCTACCTTCTAAACTTCCCATAGGCTGTGGGTAAGCCATGTCTCCGCAATATCCTTTCTCCCGGGAGTGCTAGTTCTGCATGGTTCGCAGGAGAGCTTCTGTAAAATTTGGAAGGTAGCAGACGAGGTGCTGGCGGAAGTAAAGCTGTGAGGACGGGGCGTGAGTCGTGCTTGGGTAGCTCAGTTGGTAGAGCAGTTGCCCGCGAAAGGCAAGGGCCCCGAATTAGAGTCTCGGTCCGGCACACAGTTTCAATCTGCCAGGAAGTTTCACTGCTCTTATTCTGTTTGGTAATTTACTTAACTGAAGCTGTTATTATTGAAGGCCTGACTGATGGTATTTGGTAATTTTAGTTAACTGAAAATGTTATTATTGAAGGCCTGCATGTTTTGTATTTAGTACGTTTACTTAAGTGAAGCTATTGTCATTGAAGGTCTGCCTGGCCGGCCGTTGTGGCTGAGCGGTTCTAGGCGCTTCAGTCTGGATCCGCGCGACCGCTACGGTCGAAGGTTAGAATCCTGCTTCGGGTGCGGACGTGTGTGATGTCCTTAGGTTAGTCAGATTTATGTAGTTCTAAGTTCTAGGGGACAGATGACCTCAAATGATACGTTCCAAACTGCTCAGAGCCATTTGAACCATTTTTTTGATGGTCAGCCTGTTTTCTATTTGGTAATTTTACGTAACTGAAGCTGTTGTTAAAGAGGCCTGCCATTTTTCTCTTTTACTTGATTGAAGCTGTTACTAAATAAGATCTGTTTCCTCTTTGCTAATTTTACTTAACTGAAACTGTTATTATTGACTGTCTGCCTGTTAGCATTTGGCAATTTTACTTAACTGAAGCTGATATTATTGAACGGCTGCCTGTTCGTATTTGGTAATTTTACGTAACTGAGAACGTTATTATTGAAAGCCTGCATGTTCCCTTCTTCATTAAATCACGAGCTGTTTCATAATTTGAGTTAGCTGAAACTCTTTATTAATCAAGGCCTACCTGTTTTTATTGCCCTATTACAGAGATCTAATATCTTACGCAGTCTGCGTTGTTATTAACTAAAATTGTTATTGCCAAAGGCTACCTGTTTCAGAGGTATTACGTCAACAAGGTACTAAGAGGAAATGACACATGATGGTACATGGGCCGTAACATTTCTCCTTACATCCCTCTATCTATAATTGCAGGTTTCCCAGGAACAGTCACGTAACGTACGTAAATTCACAATGAAACAGCCATCTATTCGTAACATAAAATCGACATCAAAGAATATGATAATCCACAGTCTTACTCCTTTTTGGCAACTTAATAATGTAGCCTTACATCTCAGTTACTCTCGATTTAGATTTTCGTGTCTTATATAAATGAGAGGATGCTGGAAGCATTGTGTGCAGTGCCAAAGTACGGGGTTGCCAGGATAGTGAAAATAGGCCCCCTCATCCCAAGCCTTTTCGCAGAAGGGCACCTGAGGGGGGGCGCAGATCAAGAGCCCACGAGCCATAAAGGTCTTTTCCATTTTCCGCATTGGGATGTCCAAGCATCGTGGATGGACACAGATGAGATCCCATGTGGTGCTGAATCTCCCTGCCGCCAAACAATTTACAGCCATGGAGAGTGGGAGGGGAGAAATTTTCTAGGAGAAGGCACTATCATGAACAAAAATATAAAGCTGTTGTTTTTCTCCACAAAAGCATTGGATACCACAAATGGACGTAAAGGAAAGAGAATGGGGATCCACAGTCTAGGACCTTTGGGACTGTGAGACACTGTTCGAAGTGTGAGCAAGAAACTAAATGTTTACTCAATATAACAGTCAGAAAGATTAACTCACATAAACAATTTAAGCGGCTAAACAGAAAAGTTCGACTGCGCCAATGAGGGCCGCCTCATTGGTCAGAGAGAGAGAGAGAGAGAGAGAGAGAGAGATGGAGAGAGAGTGAGACAACTTTCTTCTGTGTAAAGTGTCACATGTTACTGGGCAAGTGAACAGCGGACAGCCCATAGAAGGGTACTGGCGTGTCCTAAGAAGCAATTCTATAGGTCAGAAGTTAGAATGCACGAAGCCTAGTCTACCAGAATTCAGTAAGAGTCGTAAAATGCGGCAGTGCAATATTTCCTTGTAGAAAACATCCTATCAAAAATCACTTCACCTTCAACTTCTTCATCGGAGTCTTCTCCAGCGACTATGGAAGAGATGCTACTGCCATCAGAGCTGGTGTAGGGACATTTGGGCTGATTTTGACGGATTCTGCAGCCTCCACCTTCAGCATTACTGTGAAATCTGGTCGCAATCACAAGGCGATTAAAGTCACTTCACAACCTTCAAATAACTTCAAATTTCACTCCGAAGACTGGAATTTTTATTTCAGTGAACAGTCTGCTACCAACACTGACCGTAGGTACCAAGTATTCCCTCGTGTAGTACTATTTGGTTTTCAATTGACTGCATGAGGATCATTAGCCACTTCGCAATTGTGATCACTTCACTTGCGCGATTATTAGAACCTTAACCCCCCCCCCTCTCCCCTTTGTCTGATCTTCCAAGATGCTTTATATTAGTATTTTCATTGTTTGCAGTTGTTTGTGCACCACTTTATTAGAATAAATCGTCTCAATTATTTGTGCATCATTTTATCAGAATAAAGCAAAGTGATTACAATTGTTTCCTCATTTAGTATTAGCAGTAGTAGGACTACCATTTCACTGTTTTTTACAGTGATTAATTAATGTATGTCAGAGACAGGGCCCACTTGCAATTTTTTTTTATAAATTCTACACCCACATCCAAGCGACCAAGTGCCCAGAAGGCAAGAGGAAAACGAACTGCAATTTCACAGGTTCGGAGAGAAGTGATGTTATTCAGTCAGTATAAAATCGAGTCAAATTTACTAAGAACTCGGGATTATAAGCCTCACTTATCGGTACTGCGTTGCAACTCCTCCAGCCTGGATGCATACACTAATACATATGGGAAGGGTGTCATAAATCTGTAGGATCCTCTCCCGAGAAAAGTCGGCCCACAACAGTTGTAACCGAACAGTGGAAGAGAGACAGAATTGCCTCACTTTCTGTTGTGGACGCGTGCAGGGACCTTTATGGCCATAGGAATACCTCAACCACACAAAAATTGTTCATAAGTAAAATTCCATGTTTGAACGAGCATTGTCCTGCTGGAATTGGCGCCAGGATAATTTCACAAGAGAGGCAACACACTAGGACGCAAGGTGTCAATGAGATAGTGTTGTACTGTCAAAATTTCTCCAATGATGTACATATAGTAATATGTGAAATTACCTGTGGAATGACAGCCCATATGGTTAGCGAATTTATTCATAGTTGCAGTTTATAGAATATTTTGTGGTTTGCTAAGACGAATGTGGGTCTGAAAAGTGCTGTCATCTACCCTGCTTACCGATTTATGGTCTTGCTTGCAGTGGATTATAGGATAAATACCACCTGTAGTACACATGTGCTTCTTTTCGTGAGTATGTGCGTCGAAACGCCACTGCACATGTCTCTCAAAAACAAGGTTAGATCTACATATCAAAGCGTAATTAAGTTAATTATTTCTTGTGTTTCTACTAAAATACATCTTCAAAACACCATGTAGTGCAATTCAAACGTTTATTTGCAAAACCGATATTTGGATGTGTAAGTCAGTGGCACCTTAAACAATATGTACATCGATTTCTACAACATGAAAATCGCATATATAGTAGCAGAAATGTAAGTCTACTTACATTACCCGTCTCTCTCTCTCTCTCTCTCTCTCTCTCTCTCTCTCTATCTGTGTGTGTGTGTGTGTGTGTGTGTCTATGTGTGTGTGTGTGTGTGTCTGTGTGTGTGTCAAGATAATACAATAGGATATGAAATCTCTCCTATCACATACAACACAGGTTGTTGTGCATGTAATTGCTGTCAGATCTTAGTCAGTGGCAATTCTTGGCCAAATTTGACATAACTGTCATGTTGTGTAAACATGGAATATACCGGTCAAAGAATCCTACATTACCTGTCCTTTGTTATTTCGAACATAACATACATCTATGACATGCATTCGCCGGCCGAAGTGGCCGTGCGGTTAAAGGCGCTGCAGTCTGGAACCGCAAGACCGCTACGGTCGCAGGTTCGAATCCTGCCTCGGGCATGGATGTTTGTGATGTCTTTAGGTTAGTTAGGTTTAACTAGTTCTAAGTTCTAGGGGACTAATGACCTCAGCAGTTGAGTCCCATAGTGCTCAGAGCCATTATGACATGCATTCATGTATCTATAATGCGATCTTGGGACTGTTGGTATATGAAGGTGGAATATATAGAAGTTTGTTTCTCATAGTTAAGGGGCACTTGGTGAATTTGCTTTTATGTGAAAGAGTTTTAAAATTCCTGTGCCTTGTGGGCCGTATGAAGGTGCTGTAAAACTTAACGGCTTTGTTTGTGAATATCGGTGTCAATTCCACAGCCAAAATCAAATAAACTGCCACTCTTCATCATAATGGACACCTTGTTTCTTAATTATACCACATGTTTCCATTCCTATTCCGGTTCCATACATTTTGTTCATTTTAAATGTAGACATAGAAATATCTCGAAAAATATACATCGGATCAAAAAGAAATTATAATCTCAATCTGTCTGCCTCGGAGGGGGACTTCCTACGATACCACACTCGACCCACCACCCACCCCTTTGTGTGGGTGGCAATTTTGAAATCTTCAATGGGAACTCCTGTTTAATATTGCAGAGTACTGTTCTACGACAAAATCTACATACGTTTTTTTTAGCATTTTCTTCATTTCGCTGCAGAAGGCGCAGTAATCGGAGGAATAGAAGTGGGTACACAATCGTAATTTACGACATGCTACTCAACGGCCATTGGTTATCCAATGGCACGTTGGAAACCATCTCAGCGCTGCGAAAGTAGGACAGGCTAGTATTTCATAACTTGTAATTGGAAACCCAATTCGCAACGTTGTACTTCTCCGACATATCGAACAGGGGACTACTCGACACGCCACCGTGGACGTGTAGCGAACTACGAGGTGTCACAACAGGCGATACGCTGTGACCGGAGCCCACGTATCGTGCAGAAGTAGAACAGTTAGCGGCCCCAAACAGTACAATACTTGCGCAGTGTTTATTGCCTGCACACCTATTTCTCATTTGGAGAACAGACGTGCAAGTGGATGATGAATGTTGCAACCACAGCAGCAAAAACTGAAATGATCCTTATTTAAGGAGAATACAGGAGAAACGTTGAGGATTCTGTTGCCTTGTTTGCCAGAGACAGCTCGCTCTCGTTCGTTCTTTACAAGGTTGCTAACGCCTTTACGTCTGTTGGCAGCATGTACACTAGCAAAAAAAGAAAAAAAAAACGAAGCAAACGTGCATCAGGAGGAGCTCATGAAACCGGTGTAACAGCTGTACTAGCGGCAGTGCACCACGGGCGACGGATAAGCGCCCCGGTATGTCCGTATGGAGTATTGTCATAATACTTTATCCTCATAAGTATCATCCATACCTCATGTCACTGCACCAAGAACTCCATGGCCTCGATTTCCATAAGCGGGCAGTTTCTTGTGGATGGTCACATCAACAAATGCGAACGACTTCCACGTTCTTTGCCAGCGGTACTGTTTTCCGATTAGTCTACACTCACAAATCATGCTAACGTTGACCGGCGTAACATGCATTACTGGAGTCTAGGCACTCTCCACTGGTTATGGCAAGTTGTCCAGCAACGTCCTTGGTCGGGTAACGTATAATGTTGCATCGTGGGGAAACAAACTCTTTGTTCCGTATTTTATCAACGGCACGTTGAATGGACGCAAATATCGAACTTTTCTGGAAAAGGAACTGCTGACACTCATCCAGGATGTTGCCCTAAACGTTCGACAACGTATGTGGTTTCAGCATGACGGTTGCCCAGCGCGTTACCCAATTGAAGCATGCCAGGCGTTAGACCGTGTTTACACTGGATGGTGGATCGGAAGAAGTGGTCTATTAATTGGCCCACTAGGGCGCCGGATTTGACGCCAGATTTATTTCTATGGGAATATTTTAAAGATTAGGTATCCCAACAAGTGCCAACACGTTGTGAAAACATGGTCGACAGCACCAGAAACACCTGTGCTGACATTCCTGCAGAAATGCTTGTGTCCCGTGTACAGTCATTTGAACTGCGGTTCACTAAATGCACTGAAGTCGGCGGTACTACGCTTGAACACTTACTCTAATTGGAAAAGTACGGTAGCGTTCGCCTCGAGCTACGGCCACAGTGGTTCGTCGACTAGTCCCCTATTCGATATGTCGCAGGAATACAACGTTGCGAGTGAGGTTTCCAATTAGAAGTTATTAAATACTGGCCTGTCCTACCCTCGCAGAATGTCGGTGGGGTCCAAATTGCCATTGGATATTCAGAGGTCATTGAGTAGCATGTCTTAAATTACCACATGTCACCTTAAAAGTTGGCGTTTGGATACATGGCAAGGTGAGTGGAATGTAAGTGATAAGGGACGTAGTCTGCACAGTTTCCTCCCTGATGTAAGAGAGCGGTAGAGAATGAAAGGTATCGATCCCAGCCGCGATATGATACATTTCGTAACCGGCCACGGACCTTATCCCACACACTTTAACCTCTTGAGTCTGAGACAAACATCTACATGCGCATATAGGGAGGTAGGTTCCCCAGAACACGCTGTCTTCCTCTGCAGACAGTACGTGAACAGTACTTGGAGATGAAGATGCTTGCACAGGACAGAGTAGCATGGAGATCTGCATCAAACCAGTCTCAGGACTGAAGACCACAACAACAACAACACTTCTATTACACCGAAACAGACGTATATATATATATATATATATATATATATATACACAGCAAAAAGAGACGAAGAACAACGGGCACAACTAAAACCTTTGACCAACAGTATCTGAAAAACAACACATGAACACTACCTGCGGATACGACATGGCAGACATGCCTATATGCAACGCAACAACAATCTCCAGAGGGTGGACATCGACTCTCAGGTGGAGAACAATGAGATGTAATAGTAAATAAGCGTAAGGTATTGGTGAGCTAGCCGAGAAAGTACCAAATGTTGCACACGGATAAGCGCTTAAAGGTAACACTTAGGATTAGCAGTACTACTTATCTGCTACTAACTCAACTTTTTTGTTGTGGCTGGCGGTCAACAGCTTGAAGAAACTATTCCGGGGTACTCACCGCCAGTTACAGTCTGTGATGGCACTAAGAAATCTCTCCTCAGTCCTATCCACTTTTTGTATTCTTTTTAGAACAACAAAATTGTATTTATATTTCGCCCAGAAATTATTGTTATTTTGAAAAGTATTATTTTTTCTTAAATGTTGTAGACAAAAATAAAAGAAAACTAGAAAATAAGATGAAAAACGAGAACTGTAAGATATACGACCTGTTTTAAATCATCAGGAAACAGGTCTATAATTTGGCAATAAATAAAATAAAATAATAAATAAATAAAATAATTTCGAACCCATTTCTATTCCTCTGATTACAGCGCCATTCGTAGCGAAACGAAGAAAATGCTTCAGATGCAGAGCCGCAGAATCGTAATCTGCAATAATGAACGGGGATTTCAATTGCAGATTTCGAAGTTGCCCCCACCCTCCGGCCCCCACACAAGGGGTGGGGTGGGGAGTCGAGTATGGTATCGTAGGATGTTCTCCTCCGAGACAAACTAACTTGAACTATAGCTTTTTTTGATTCGGTGTGTAGTTTTCGAGATATGTCTTCAGTTACAATGAACACCTTTTTGCTAGCCCCAAATCATGGACGTAAATTTGATTGCGATTATTCTGAAAGTGTAAATGAAAATATGTGTTTAAAATGAATTCCAAGCCTAAATTTACCACATCACATTCCACTATGTGCTTATCTTAAACCATCTAAAGTGGTACAAGCATGGTAATCTTGGGCCGAATATTACTGCTACAATATAGAATTGATTATTGATTTTAGCTCAAGAAAATGAATATTTTCTCTGGGATCTCCCACTAGACCATTTTATCTTAATTAACAGGTAAAGTTACCGTTTAAACCCCATTAGCACATTTGATATATTTATCCCTTGATTTCAAAACGATTATTTTCAAAATTTATGACTTCGTCTCTCTAATTTCTTGTATGTAGTGACATATTGTTGAGATTTGCATTTGCAACATATTAAAATTTATTCATGGGCCATGTACTGAGTACCACTAGGGTCAGCATGACACCATTATAGAAACAGAATGACGAATGTTACGTTGAACAGATGTTATACGACACACCTGCAATAATGAAACTAATATTTCCCACTTATTATTTATACCCATTGTTGCCATGTCTTGCCTCAGGTGTTGTTGTGTATTACCTCAGGTGTTGCAAGTGTTTTGCCTCAGCGTAAGCAAGAACTACAAAATGAAAATAAAACATTTGAGTAGTTCTGAAATACAAGAAATTTTGAATGAAGAACAGGAATTAGGAAATATACCGTCTGATGACGGTGAAGAGATTGATGGAGGTAGTGAATCAACTGAAGATTCTGATGGAGATGTTGGAGATTTAGAAAATCTACTTCCATGAAGTTTCTGACATCTCAAGTCAGACTGTTTTCAAGTAAGTATATATAATCTACCATGTTTTTGCAAAAACGTAAATGATAGTCCTAGTAATAATAATGTGTATGCACATATGTAAAATCCCCTTTTTTCAGGTCGAGAAGTGGAAATGAAACACGGGGAAAATATCCTCTTAGATTACATAGGACACAGCGAGCACGAAATATACTGAAGACAGCTCCAGATCCCACGAGGCATACTGTAAGGAACGTAAATACTCTGCAGTTAGCATTTGAATTAAAGCCCAGTATTTTCCAGATTATTCTGAAGTGGACCAACAAAGAAGGTAACATTACTTTCGGTAGCAAATGGACAGATCTTAATAGCAAAGAATTTGATTGCTTTCTTGATCTGCTTATTCTTGCAGGAGTGTACAAAGGTCACAATGAGGGCATAGTGAATTTACGGAACGAAGAACATGGCCGAACTGTTTTCAATAGTTCTATGGGTAGGAACCGCCTTGCAGAAATATCACGCCGCATTCGGTTTGACGATGCTCAGCATCGGTGACATAATCGTAGCCCTCATGAATTGGCTCCTATAAAGGATTTATTTGAGTAGTGGGTGAGCACATTACGTGATGCATACGAACCACACGAGAGTATTACAGTTGATGAACAACTTGTATCTTTTAGCTAGTACATCCCCTCAAAACCTGGGAAGTGTGGTATAAAGATATGTGCTGGATGTGACAGCACTAATTACTATGTCACACACATGCAGGTGTACACAGAAAAGGACGAAGGCCAGCCTAGAGGACTAAATCAGAGAAAAGTGAGTAGTGTTAGAATTGACAGAACATTTACCCTGGAGTGATAGAAATATCAGAACAGATCATTTCTTCACAAGTTTGGAGTTGGCAAAGGAACTAGAACGAAAACAAATGACTGCTAGGAACGCTAAGAAAAATTCGTCGTGAACTACCTGCAGAATTTATCCAAGCAAGGGGAAGGACGGCAGCTTCATGTCTCTTCGGATTCCAGGAATCAGCTACAATAGTCTCCTATTGTCCAAAACGGGTAAGATAGTGTCACGGCTGAGTACTGTGCATTTCAGAGAGGAAATAGGTTACGGCTAAGCAGCAAAACCTATTATAATCCTAGACAATGTAACTAAATCAGGTGTAGGCGCAATGGACAAGTTAGTCACGACCTACACCACAAAACGTATGACAAGAAGGTGGCTCATGGTAATTTTTTTCATATTTTAGATATTAGTGCCCTAAATGCTTTCATAATTTGGCTGGATTTAAATCCTGACAAGAATAAAATTACCGACTACAAAAAAAGAGAGATTCTTCTCGAACTGGGAACAAGTCTAGTATAGAAAAACAGAAGTCGGCGCAGTAAAGCTTCTCTTCCTCGTACTCCTCCTTCAGCAGAAATGCATACGGGGGCAAAATGTGGACGGTGCCGCATATTCGATAGATCAATGGATAGAAAACATTCAGAAATTTGCAGTAGATGCTTTTCTTTTGTCTGTATACACTATTCAGAGATTCTTTGTTTTAAATGTAAAGAGCTGCTTTGTTTTAAATATAAGGATCTCTAAGATCAAGGATTAAGACAAGATCTGTAAGTGCTTACATATATAGTTTACCTGGTTTCAATCAGTAATGTATCCTTTTATGTCAGTTCATTAAAATAAATAAAATTCTGCCAATATATCCCGTGTTAATTACTTGGGGTCATATTGACCCCAGCCGTAATCAGTGCAACAAAAAAATTCTGGTAGTAGGAGGGTTAAACGCTTCCTCGCAAAGTCCCATCTATAGCAAAACTGGCATTATAATGCGATACTAATAGTTACATGACGACGAAGTGCCACAAACCTAAATAACTTATAAAATGAAGGTGATACAAACATAGATCAAATAATAAGTTTTTTAACAGAGCTAGCGAGGGAAACATTACAGAATGCAGCAGGTGTAAGGTAGGGCGTTGAGAAAGGTACGGTGTGAGTTTCAAATAAATCATTACAGGATATCTGATGGACCATGTTAAATCTAGCGCAGCGTTTGGAAACTTGTGATGAGAATTAGAGAGACGATTGGCAGCACTATAATTATGAAGAAAGAAAACTCTAGCTTAAGTTGGATAGGCATTAAATTTTATCAGTCACTATGTCAGATGTCACAATAGCAATGGTGGAGACGTGTTGGGCGAATTTGTCCAAGATTTCTTTAAACGTCAGTTTATTTCCAAAGATAGGTCAGGAAAATGGTAGTTAACAAACCAAGTGAATTTTTTGCAACTAATGCGAGGTGTATTAAGTCCAGACTGGTCATGAAGCAAAGTACCTAGGCTGGAGATGGTTGTGTTTCAACAAGTATGATGGATGCTATAGAAAGCTAATACCAACTGAACCAGCAAAAACGTTACAGAATTTCTGTGAAGGATAACAATTCTCCCACCAAACTTGAATAATGTTGTCATGCACTAGCTAAATGAAAAGAGACAGGCGATCAGAAAACTACAGAAATCTATCAGTATCCTGTTCCCAATGTAGTATGTAATCTAGAAAATTATTCCAAACTGTCTAGACGAAACGCTGGACTTTAATCAGACAAATGAACAATCTGGATCTTAATGCGTATACAGAAACTGAGAAATTTGCAAGAAGTTGTAGACTGTAGCAATTAGTGTCAGTTACTTCAGGTCCGAGGGATTCATGAATTTTGAAAATAATTTTGCATATAGTTTGACTCTAACTAGGCATCGATTGAACTTCACTTTCCCAATAATGTAGAGGCTAACATTTAAGCTTTCATTACAAATTATCAGGCTAGTGGAATAGTCAGAACTGATGAGAATTGTAGTTGTAATGAATACCACCACACTAATCTATCTAGGTACGTAGCATGTTTTCAGACCCGTAAATTGTGAGGAAGAAGAAAGAACACCTATTAACGGAACATAATTGAAAAGTTTTCGTTTTACCAATAACACTCCATGGTTTGCAAATACTGAAAATGAATAACTAATGGGATATGTTAGCATCTTTTAGAGTTGGATTAAAAATCAATCAAAAAAATGCTAAAATAATGGATAATTAACACATGGAATACAAAATTGTACATATTAACGACAAAGTTATAGAACGAGTCGGAAAGCTTTTGTACTTCGGATAGCTGAAGATATCGACAAGACTGACAAGAAATTAAATAAACAGAACAGTATATGTAGATTGTAATATTTTTAGTCAATAAGAGATTTTACAGTTAAGCGTTCTATATGGCTAATTGAATGGTACGGTTCATTTATAATTTAAGGGTGGCAAATGGAGGAATGGAGATTTGCATGTTTGGACTTACTTGGTCCGGCAGAAAAACAAATAAGCGCGTCAGACAAAGGAGTATAGCAGAACTTGTATTTTTACATTAATAAATGTTATATGAAGTGGGCGGAAGTTGTGACTACGTGATATATGGACTTAGGGAGCTAGCCGCTGAATTTTAGAGATATGAAAAGACCGAAATAATGACATAAGGCGTGGTGGAAAATGAAATTAGAAAACGTCTTAGAGCTACGTGGAAAATTGTAGCTGAAATTCTTCACTCTTGAAGAAGCCTGAAAGAGGCGAGTGGGTTTGATGTGGTGATACCGATTCCAAAATACTGAATGGTCGAGAATGATGAACCTCTGCAGGTTAAATGTACATAGCTTGTAATTCCTTATTCCTTTGGACTGTAATGTACGGAAGTCAAGTGAAAATAAAGAAATGTAAAACCTGGGCCACAGACGGTTCAACATTTGACTATCGTACAACTCACTTCCGATATTTTAGGTACAGGCACTCAAGATTTGCATCACTGTAAAAACATTATGTTGCAATTAATATATCTGGTTATATTTGAAACTGCATTCAATGTCATATATATTTCACAAAATCAACTATATCGTTTTTTCTCTTCAAGGAGGTCACCCAGAAAACTATTATTGTGTGTAAAACGAAAGAATGTATAGAAATCCTCCGTATTAGAGGTATCTCACGGACACAAAAATTTGTTGAGTTGCTGCTTGGGAAAGTAGACATCTGTGATGCGTAACCATGTGAAATGGACGGCCTCGTTGTTTACACGATGAGCGGTGTCGTGGCAGCTGCGTACACCACCGAGCTCTCCGCGTTGTTCGACTGTTTACAAGGGAACGCCCGCATAAGTGTTCGGGAAGTGCTGAGGGATTTGCGACCACTCGTTGAGATATTCTCACAAAAGCCTTGAAAGCCCGTGTGTACGCAGTAATTAAGGCAATTAGCAGAGCAGGACGTGAGCGATAATAAAGGAATCCTTTGGGAAGCTGTGGTGCTCTGCTTTCAGCAGCCGCGTGCAAGCGCTCTTTGCCACACACACATAGACGACGGAGAACACAGTTGTTGCTGCGTCACGTCCACATTAAACATTAAAGGTTTTTTTTAATGAACTGACGGTATCGTTTTAATGTCATTACACGTTTTGTTTACATACGTTGCCTGCTGGCAGAAACGAGTGATATTCTCGATTTACTTTGGTTCTACAATAAACAAGAGAACTTTACAAGGGTACGACGAAAATATTTCGACTTAGCATAACGGCAGCGTTGATATTAATGACATATTAAGTACACTGATACACGATGGATTCTGTAGACATGAGATCAGTGATGTACTTCACATCAAAATTTGGGACCACTTATTAGACGGAGTTACACAGTTCCGCTACTTTGAAAGTAAAATTACATATGACGGAGGATATAAGGAGCAGGCAAAAAAGGCATTTCTCCCTAACTAAAAGGAGTCTGCTTGCGTCAAACGTAGGTCTTAATTGGTGGCAGCAAAATCTGGAAAAGTAAGTCTTTAAAATAAGATTGTATGAAATTAATCACAAACCGTAGGAAAACCGGAAAAAGCGGAAAATCAAAGTGTGTGAGAGGTCGTGCTAGTGCCGTCCGTAGAGACTTACGTGGAGTGATAAGACATAAGGAGATTATCTACTGAATCGGGGAGGAAAGGAACAAGTTGGAAACACTGACAGACAGAGGGACAGAGTGGCGATGTGTAGAAACATCAGGTAATAACTTCCGTGGTACCAGACGAAGATGCAGATCAAACAAACTGCAGGGGAAGAGCGAGACTGGAATACATACAAATAGTTAATTTAGGACGATGGGTTATAGTGCTATGGAGAGGTGAAGGAGAGAGATTCCTGTGGCGATCCACATGAAACTCAGTTGCAGGAGTGATGTGCCTCACATTTGACACCACAAAAAGTTTTATAAAAAAATTTACTTTGAGAATTTCGTTGTTGTGAGGATCCACAGCCCTAATATATTTTAGGACGAAAACATGGTCCAAGCAGGCTGTAATTTATTTACTGTCTGCGCTGTTAGCTAATTTTTATCGTCGGTCGTTTTCAAAAGCTTGTCACAAACCTCTAGCCACACATCACGTCTGAATGAACAGCCAGTACATATGTAAGGGCACACATTGTTTCCATGTGCATGTATAGCAGAAATATGATTCAGCAGTGCATTATTTACGTCCATTATTAATATACATACAGAAAACTGCCGTATCATATCACAAGCTCAGTAGTTATGATAGCGAAGTTGCTTAAGCCGTATCTGAAGATAGTCGTAAGCACTTTGTATGATTGTGGCGCGATATGTACTGGCCTGGGGATGCTAACCAAATGAGATAAATTGTTTGATCATGAGGATACGTTAAAAATGCACGTCGTCTGATTATGATTTTATTTAGTGTGAATTTCTTATGTCATGTAAATTAAATTGGATGTATGTGATAACGTTGCTTCAGTACTTTCCAAAATCTGTTTATAAAACTTTAAATGCAATATTCGATCAATCATACATTCACGTTATCTCGCGTGTATCAGCTTTCACGTCATGGAACAACTAAAGTAAATGCGCAATGTAATAACTAACCTGCAACTGCATAGCGACAACGTGATTAATTTACATAAATTTTACTGATGTTATAGTAAGGCTAATTTTGTGGTAATTTTGTGGGTTTCGATCACTTCGCAGTGCATTTTCAACACTGCGATACAGTTATCTCAGTGCTAATACGTTTATGATTAATTAGCGACATCTTTACGTTACCCGAGGATCCGTGATTAAAGAGTTAACCTCATGTTAGATAAAGTAGGAACAGACGTCGTTTCATTGAATGGATACTGGGAAGATGGAGCCAGACTATGATGGAGACTGCTTACAAAACGCGTGTACGTTCAATCTTACAATAGTTTCCAATAGTGTGCGACCCATGCCAAAAAATGTTGCAAGATTGGCAACACTGGCGACAACAGATCTATGATTTTGTTCATTGCTGTTATTTTCTCTCAGACTGTAGCATGGTATATATTTGTAGAGTAAAATTCAGTCGTCGTTCCATCTTACAATAGTTTTCAATAGTGTATGACTCATACCCAAAAATGTTGCAAGACCGGCAGCACTAGCGACAACAGATCTATGATTTTGTTCATTGCTGTTATTTTCTCTCATACTGTAGCATGGTATATATTTATAGAACAAAATTCAGTCGTCAGTTGATCAGTCCTTTATATTATGTTTTAACCGTTTAGACACATTAATCTGTCATCCTCTAAATCTCAATATTGGTTTATCACATGTGGATATCTTTTTCACAGGGACATAATGCCATGATTTATATAGTGATTGTAATTTTCACATACTATATGTACCTGCTTGGACACGCCATGAAACTATGCTTCTGTGAAAACGTCTTGTAATCCACTATTAAACTTCTGAAGATGACAAATTAACACGTGAAAACCGATAAAATTGAACAAAAATAAGTGTGCAACTGATGACTGAACTGTATTCTCAAATATATAGCAGATTTGTTAAAAATTTTTTTGAAGGGATAAACAGTCTTGGCTGCAAGACAGGCTTTATTATTTTATGTTTTGCCAATAGCGCGTTTCGCCTTGTTTAAAGCATCTTCAGGCTGGCATGACAGGTGCCAAACACATATGCTGCCATCTACGCAGCGGTGATTGTCTGCTAAGACGATGGACAGCAGCATATCTCTTTAAACGTTGTTATGGCAGTCAATTTGATTTTGAATACAAAATAATAAGGGCTGTTTTGCAGCCAAGGCTGTTTATCTCTTCAAAACGTTTATCACTGGTTGCTGTACCAAACCGCAATGAAATGGAAAAAGATTTTTTTTAACTGACTGGAGAGAGTCCCGGAAAAGTGAAGCTGTAAGGTATATTCAAATTTTCCCGTGAAAGACTAATTCTGAACTTTCTAGAATCAATATTAAGTGAAGAATCTAGAAATTTATGTCAGCACTTAACATATACCTCCAGTTGAGAACACGAAGATTACAGTAATTACAGTACGTACAAAGGTATTTGACCACGGCTGTATATTAGATTGAAACATGAATAAACCCTTAAATTTGATACAGTGCTATTTATCCTCTACCATACATTCACAGTGTTCATGAAAAGTACACTCGCTGATCATCGGAGTTCATGCAACCGATCACTAACTTTTGTTTCGGAAATATGATCAGTTATTGCACTTAGTAGCAGAAGCTGTAACCAACAGTATACCTAATAATAACTATATGGGTCTAATTATTTACGTGAAATGATACAACAGATAAGAAGATAATGATTTATCTTGCCTTAAGTAGAGAGGATTTGATACGAAATGTTAAAATTTGAGATGTTAAAATCAGAATTTCATCCAAGAGGTGATGTGAAACGCATATCGTATTAATATTAAAAAGTTAATTGATATTATTCATAAGAAAATAAAATTTAACCAGGTGAATAAGATTTCATATGAATCGTACGTCACAGTATTTGTCTTAATTCGATACAAATATTTAATGTAGGACAATGACACTCTTACTGACAAATTCTGTTTGGCGGTAGGGGGTGTTTCTACTCACGACATTGAAATACTGTGGCTACACGTTGTGACCAGCGTCTTCCGGCAAACTCCTGTTGAATACATTAGAGACGCGCATAAAAGCATCTGCTTCAGCCGCGGAGGACGGAAACTCTGTTCTCCAACTTTGAAGATTATCCGATTTAAGATGGGAGAGTATCGAATATACTCATAAGAGGGAATTATAGGAGACAATATCTCCTTAAGAGATCCACTAGGAGCTAAGTTTGTAGTAAGGGCAATCCATTGTCAATAGCTCTCAAAGATGAAAAAGTCACCGCTTGTTTACTCACATTATTAAGGCGTTGTCTGGCTTGTTAAATGCACACGCAAGTCACGAAAGACCCAACTCTTCTTTCATGTGGAGGCTTATTGTGATACTGCAGCAGAGTCGAATCAATATCACTGAAATAATTTCACGAATATTTTACACTAAATCTGGAAAGTGACAAAATTAATTATTTCATCATTAATATAATACAGCATCTTAAATATATTGATATGTTCCGTCGAATAAATTAAATTTTCACACGACAATGGTAAACTCTGACAGACCAATTCCAAACGAATTTAGTAATGATGTTCGAATATTCAGTACTTTAGTCTCAAGTAATATCTCTCTGCAAAAAGCTTTTATTCTTCCATATAAATACCTTCGCCAATACTTTTGTTTTGAACTTAAAGATTGCAATAAAGAGCACAATATCGTGAATGTTCTAAAACACCCGCAGTATTACGCTTTTCATTCGTAATTATGAATCTGACCTGTCGAGAAAAGTTGGAGGAACCACGTGCAAAAAGTTGAAAATCTCTAACAGCGGGGTTTTGCAGTGATAATGACTGAAACTATATTTATCAATGACAAATTAACTAGAAACCATGTCTCAGACTGTGTCAGATGTCCTCATGCATTCAACTTCATATTTTTCATAGTTAAAATACCAATAAACTATAACATTTGAGAGAGAGAATTGTAGTATTTTGCATTCATTTGCATGACCTGTGATTTCACTGGCGAAAAATATATTTAGAACTTTACAGAATTTAAATACTAACAGAATCTTCCGTCGGTTCTTGGTAGAACTACATTATAATAATAAATGAAAAGCACCAGTTTGCTTTAGTTCTACTGAACCTGCTGGAAGCCCTGGAAATTAACAAACATCTTGCTCACAGTCCAGATCTCATCCTAAATGACCAGACACAGCTCAACACTTCCCCTCTCCTAAACTTCATATAATCATCTTTGTTGTTCATTACTTCCCACACTCTCTCTTCCTACATATCCCAATTTTCCTGTAGTCATTAAGTTGTTTTATTTTTTGCAGTTGTCTTTGTATTCCACATATGCTGTAGTTTCAATAGTTAAGGGTTTTCTTTTAACTTGTACTTGTATTACTGTCCATGTTTAACTCCCCTTGTAGTTGTCTCATCAAATACTGTTCATATTTTACTTTGCTCATTTATTTAATGTAAATTGGTATACAGCCACTGCTTTGATTATAATGTTAATGTTAAAATGCAGTACCACCACACTCTCAAACTGTAGGTTCCCTCAAACACCTCAATTTTCCTGCATTTAGTAATTTCTGTTTATCTTATTGATATAGTTTAAGTTCCTCGTGTATTCTGTATTTACATTGACAACTGTCTCTTCTTTTTTAATTGGTTGTGTATCACTCTCCATGTTTCATACATCTTGATGCAGCCTTGTCTAGTACTAATTTTATCTTATTTCATTAGTTTTGTTTATTAATAGAAACTGTTATGTATGCATGCTATTCCTATTTTGTGTTAAAGGTTTTCCTGTCAACTCCATTGTTATTTATGTACTGTTCAGTTTTTACTATTTCATTGCAAAGATGTTACTCACTGTATGTTTCTACTTCACTGTAGATGTGTTACTTCTCTTCCAATGTTGTCTGCTAACATTTAACTTCTTTGGTGATAATACTCAGTAAATGGCTGAAGATGGCCTTGTAAGCCGAAAACCGGTTAGCAATAAAAATAATATTGTAGAACAAAAGCAAACTGAATTTAAATACCTTTATGAACATTTCTTATCTCTCTAGCGCTGATTTCCTTAGAAAAATGGCGTTCATTTCCAGATAACACACTACAAATAACAGAAAAAACAAGAACTGTACTACACTCTATTCGCATGACAAGCGTGATCGAACCATACGAAGGACGGAAAAATACTGTTTCTCAATACCTGTAGATTCTGTCATTTCTTCTAAGGTCTGCTGAACGCTTATATCACAGCGTCTTACTACGAAGCGCTGTAGTCGTTCAGTAAAAGAAGCAGTTCAGTTTACAAAAGAAAATATGATTTCTTCACGTTGTGATTAATAAGGGACAGAAAACTTCGTGGTCTCATTTCGTCTAGTCTTTGACGTGAAAGGCTAGCATGAAAATCCCTAAGATGCCAATGTATATCAAAACTGAAACGTGTGAACACACAGAATATGTGTTGTATATCAGGTAATTAAAAAAAGGTACTCGAAAAAATTGATGGAATCTGAGAGGAACTTTTACATTCATTTCCGCGAAGCCACAGTATTTAATGATAAGTAGTTCACCTATTAACCAACACCACGTTATAGTTGTTATCTAAAAGGTTCCTACAACATCTGAACAGGAAAGAGACATTGGATTGTTATTTTAAGTGAATGAATAACTTGAGAAGTAAATAATCAACCGCGCGGGATTAGCCGAGCGGTCTGGGGCGCTGCAGTCATGGACTGTGCGGCTGGTCCCGGCGGAGGTTCGAGTCCTCCCACGGGCATGGGTGTTTGTCTTTGTCCTTAGGATGATTTAGGTTAAGCAGTGTGTAAGCTTAGGGACTGATGACCTTAGTAGTTAAGTCCCATAAGATTTCACACACATTTGAACATTTTTGAGTAAATAATCGTTAACATGACGTTCGCTGAATATTTACATACTTTAACGCACCAGTCGCATGAAACATAATATCAATGCAATGACAAACATTAGGCACGTGTGGGTGTAACGCGCGCGCGTTCGTGTGCGGGTGTCTGTATTGAAGGGAAAGGGGGGCGGCACGGATAATTAAACAGTTGTTGATCTGTAAATAGAGAAGATTCAAAATGTAGTTATTCGTTTTTGAAGCCAGCAACACATTAGCAGACAGAGAAGCTGAAATTTATGCACCTCGTTATTCGCTTTCGCCACCACAACGCCCTCCCACCCCCTTCTACCCTTCTCGTTGAATGTGACGAGAAGCATGTATAGCTGAACGTTTCCTTCGCTTCTGGCACATTCAGCAAGGCTTAATCCCGTCAGGGGTAACGAATTATTCATTTACTGCAAACTGCCAATAACTGTTTCACAAGCTTAAGCAAGCTTAACGAACGGGAATTACAAGCCTAAAGTAATGAAACACGACAACAGGCTAATCCGGCAACCCGGTGTTCTCTGATTTTGAGTTTTAATTTGAATTTCGCCAGTCTTTTGTTAATTCCAGTCTGCATCATTTGTTAACAGGAGCCGAGTGTGACACACGAGCCATTGTATTAAATGACAGCTATCCGCAAAAGTTCACTAATTTATGGATAAAGCGACCAGGAAGATTAAAACGGATGTAATTTAGTCATCGAAGCAGTGGAAAGTCTTTCTTCCTTCTCTCAGATTTTCCTGTGAGTGAACTACAGCAAATGCGTCAATACTTGAAAATACGTTACACATATTATCTGGTTATTTATATGGTTATTCGCGATGTGGTACAATTGAACATGAGCTCAGATGTTAACCATATAGAAAAAATTCCGCTAAGACAGAGATGGTTTCGCAAATTAATATTTTGAAAATCGGAATACTAAATTCATAGACGTTCTGAGATGAAAAATCAAGTTATTGCATGTTCAGAAAACGTTAGTTATTTACTAGTGGAATAGTATTTTATAATTAATCGACAAAAATTACCGTAAAATTGCATCGCAAATTAGCGTAGGAAAGTTAACATTTCAGTACGATTGTTTATAATGACATACGGTGTCATATTATCAATACGTTAATGTTTTCTTGAAAATATGGCGTACAGGCAATAACTTTTTAATAGATTCACAGACTGTTTTACGTACAGCATGAAGAAAATTAAATAAAATGTTTTAAGCATGTATCTGCTATTTCCGAGATCCTTTTACAAGACCGAATTTTCCGACGAAACAAAATGATACATCTAGTAATACTGAAGTGAACACTAGGTCATAAACTGCTGAATCAGAGAGTAGTACTATTAGTAATTACTACTTGTGCGAGGACTACGTACATTCAGCAACCTATTTTTGTCAACAAGAAACAGACCTCTCCACTAAACGATTATTTTTCTCTACCTTGCTGAAACGACAATGCACTACGTTTCTATTTCTACTACTAAGATAATCTAAATATCCAAACATTTACAATAGCTGTGGCTGCTAAAATTATTTCCTTAACACTCACCAATTCTGGGCGTAGGGACTCACTCACCTGTAACAACAAAATAAGCCATTAGTACAGGTTCTAAATTGTTTACAATAATATGTGTAGCAGCGCTAATAAAAACATAAATGTCAAAGGAAATTAGAGTTTGAAAGATATATTTTTAACTAGAAACATAAAACCTACGAATAGTAACTGAGTTGGTCTTCCCTTCAGATTAATAGTACACTACACTTTACAGAATTCATAAAACATAGAATCCAAATTTTGGAAAGTATTGTAGCACTATAATAAGGTCAAATAGCAAAGGAGTGTTCTAAACAGCGCAGCTGTCACATTCTGAAGAGTCACTCAAAATTTGCCTCCCTGTATGGACACACCACGTTACGTATCCTCTTCCGAAGGACAGACAACGCATAGATTCTAAGATAAATCAGAGATGAAAAATGAAACAAACAACACGTCGTAGTATGATATGCCATTTCTGGAACATCCATAGAACAACACTACATCTACAAAAAGAAATTCAATGTGGGCAGATGCTAATATTTTTTTCTTTTGTAGTTGACGTTTTACACATTAGTTATAAACTAAGGACGACTTTTTTATCAGAACACATTTTTATTAATCTACAAAGAGACAGAATATTTCATATTGCATACATGTGTGCCACGTAATAATACTGAGACATAGGCATCGAGAACCTAAGGTTCAAGTTCAGATATACGTCCAGAAAATGCTACATCTACATCTACGTGATTACCATGCTATTCAAAATAAAGTGCCTGGCAGAGGGTTCAATGAACCACCTTCATGCTCTCTCTCTACCGTTCCACTCTCTAACGGCACGCGGGAAAAACGAGCACTTAAATTTTTCTGTGCGAATCCTGATTTCTCTAATTTTATCGTGATGATCATTTCTCCCTATGTAGGTGGGTGCCAAAAGAATGTATTCGCAATCGGAGGAGAAAACAGGTGATTGAAATTTCTTGAGATCACGTCGCAACGAAAAACCCCTTCGTTTTAATGATTGCCACTCCAATTTACATATCATATTTGTGACACTATCTCCCCTATTTCGCGATAATACAAAACGAGCTGCCCTTCTTTGTACTTTCTCAATGTCAACCGTCAGTCCCACCTGATGTGGATCCCACACCGCACAGCAATACTCCAGAATAGGGCGGACAAGCGTAGTGTAAGCAGTCTCTTTGGTAGACCTGTTGCACCTTCTAAGTGCTGCCAATGAATTGCAGTCTTTGGTTTGCTCTACCCACAATATTATCTACGAGGGTCACTCCAAAAGAAATGCACACTATTTCTGAAAAAATACAGTTTTCATTCACCATGTGTGAAAGTTTTACAGTGTGTAGATACATTCTTCCCACTTGTTTTCAAACTTAGTTCAGCCCGTTACCGTGAGTGGCGCCGTCACAGCATGTCTTCAAGATGGCTGCTACGCTTGACGTTCGTCGGAAGCAACGTGCTGTCATAGAATTCCTGTGCTGTGAAAACGAGACAGTGAGAAACATCCACAAGAGGTTGAAAAAGATGTATGGTGATGCTGCTGTCGATCGCAGTACAGTTAGTCGGTGGGCAAGCAGGTTACGTGATGAAAGCTGGCACGACAATATTGAGGATTGTCCTCGCAGCGACAGCCCTCGTACTGCACACACTCCAGACAATGTGCAGAGAGTTAACGAATTGGTGATTGCTGACAGACGAATCACAGTGAACGAATTGTCATGCTACGTTGGGATAGGGGAAGAAAATGTTTGCAGAATACTGGAAGTGTTGGCTTTAAAAGAGGTTTGTGCCACGTGGGTCCCAGGATGTTGAAAGTGGCTCAGAAAGTAACAAGAAAAACGGTATGCAGCGAACTTTTGAGTAAGAGAAAGGTAGAGATGATTTTCTTGGAAGAATTGTTAAAGGTGATGAAACATGGCTCCATCATTTTTCACCAGAGACGAAGAGGAAATCAGTGGAGTTGCATCATGCAAATTCACACAAGAAAAAAATTGAAAACTACACCTTCTGCTGGGAAAGTTATGGCAGCGGTGTTTTTCTATTCCCAAGGATTCTTGCTTGTGTACATCATGCCAAGTGGAACCACCATAAGTTCTGGTGCATATGTGACGACACTGAAGAAACTTCAAACTCGACTGAGTCGTGTTGGACCACATCGGCAAATGCAGGATGTTTTGCTTCTGCACGACAATGCACGGCCACATGTCAGTCAAAAAACCATGGAAACGATCACAAAACTCGGATGGACAACTCTGAAACACCCGCCTTACAGTCCTGACCTGGATCCATGTTACTATAATCTCTTTTGGAAACTGAAAGACTCTCTTCTTGGAACAAGGTTTGAAGATGATGACTCCCTTGTGCACGCTGCCAAATAGTGGCTCCAACAGGTTGGTTCAGAATTTTACCGTGCGGGTATACAGGCGCTGCTTCCAAGATGGCGTAAGGCAGTCGAGGGGGACGAAAATTATATGGGGAAATGAAAATATTGTTCCTAAAGGATGTATCTACACACTGTAAAACTTTCAAACATGTAGAATAAAAGATGTATTTAGAAAAAACAGTGTGCATTTCCTTTGGTGTGACCATCCTATGTCATGGTTCCAATTTAGGTTATTTGTAATTGTAATCCATAAGTATTTAGTTGAATTTATAGAACTCAGATTTGTGTAACTTATGGCGCACTCGAAATTTAGCTGATTTCCTTTAGTACTCATTTGAATAACTTCACACATTTCTTTATTCAGGTTCAATTGCACTTTTCACCATACAGATAACTTATCTAAATCATTTTGCAAGTCGTTTTGATCATCTTGTGACTTTACAAAACGGTAAATAACAGCATCATCTGCAAACAATCTAAGACTGCTACTCAGATTGTCTCCTATGTCGTTAATACAGATCAGTAACAATATAGGGTTCAAAAATGGCTCTGAGCACTATGGGACTCAACTGCTGTGGTTATAAGTCCCCTAGGACTTAGAACTACTTAAACCTAACTAACCTAAGGACAGCACACAACACCCAGCCATCACGAGGCAGAGAAAATCCCTGACCCCGCCGGGAATCGAACCCGGGAACCCGGGCGTGGGAAGCGAGAACGCTACCGCACGACCACGAGATGCGGGCAACAATATAGGGCCTATAAAACATCCTTGGAAAACGCCGGATATTACTTCTGTTTTACTCGATGACCTTCCGTCTTTTACTACGAACTCTGACCTTCCTGACAGGAAATCACGAATCCAGTCGCACAACTCGGCGATACTCCGTAGGCACGCAGTTTGGTTAGAAGACGCTTGTGAGCAACGGTGTCGAAAGCCTTCTCGAAATCTAAAAATATGGAATCAATTTGACATCCCCTGTCGATAGCACTTATTACTTCATGAGTATAAAGTGCTAGTTGTGTTTCAGAAGAACGATATTTTCTGAATCCGTTCTGACTATATGTCAACAAATCGTTTTCTTCGAGGTACTTCATAATGTTCGAATACTGTATGTTCTAAAACTCTACTGCAAATCGACGTTAGTGATATAGGCCTGTAATTCGGCGGATTACTTCTACTTCCCCTTTTGGGTATTGGTGTGACCTGAGCAATTTTCCAGTCTTTAGGTACGGATCTTTCTGTGAGCTAGTAGTTGTATATAATTGCTAAATATGGAGCTATTGTATTGGCATACTCTGAGAGGAACCTGACTGCTATGCAATCTGGACCGGAGGCCTTGCCTTTATTAAATGATTTAAGCTGCTTTGTTACACCGAGGATATCTACTTCTATGTTTCTCATCTTGGCTGTTATTCTTGATTGGAATTGAGGGATATTTACTTCGTCTTCTTTGGTGAAGGACTTTCGGAAAATCGTGTTACTAACTCTGCTTTAGCGGCACTGTCATCAGTGACTTCACCATTGTTATTGCTCAGTGAAGGTACTGAGTGCGTCTTGCCACTAGTGTGCTTTATGTATGACCGGAATCTCTTTGGTTTTTCTGCCAGATTTCGAGACAGAATTTCGTTGTTGAAATTATTAAAAGCATCTCGCATTGAAGTACGTGCTATATTTCGAACTTCTGTAAAACTTTGCCAATCTTGGGGATTTTGAGTTATTTTAAATTTGGCATGCTTCCTTCGTTGCTTCTGCAACAACCATCTGACCCGTTTTGTGTACCATGGGGGATCAGTACCATCACTTATTAATTTATGTGGTATATATCTCTCAATTGCTGTTGATACTAGCTCTCTGAAAATATTCCACATCATTTCTACACTTACATGATCAGGTCAGAAGGACAGAAGACTCTCTCTTAAAAAGGCGTTAAGAGCATTTTTATCAGCTTTTTTAAATAGATATATTTTGCGTTTCATTTTGATGGTTGTAGGGTTTACGGTATTCAGCCTAGGAGCAACTTCCTTGTGGTCGCTAATCCCTGTAATCGTCACAACACTCACTATTTGTCCAGGATTATTTGTTGCTAAAAGGTCAAGTATGATTTCGTAACCATTTACGCTTCGAGTGGGCTCATGAACTAATTGTTCAAAATAATTTTCTGAGAAAGCATTCAGTACAATTTCGGATGATGTTTTAAGCCTGCCGCCGGCTTTAAACGTATAATTTTTCCGGCATATCGAGGGTAGATTGAGGTAACCATCTACTATAATTGAATGAGCAGGGTACTTATTTGAAATGAGACTCAAGTTTTCTTTAAACTGTCCAGCAACTATGTCTTCTGAGTCGGGGGGTCGGTAAAACGATCCAATTAATAGTTTAGTCCGATTGTCAGCTATAACCTCTACACATACTATTTCACATAAACAATGTACTTCAATTTCGCTACAAGGCAAACTACCTCTGCCAGCGATAAGTACTCCACCACCAACTGTATTTAATCTATCCTTTCCGAACAGTGTTAGATCGTTTGAAAAAATTTCGGCTGAACTTATTTTCAGCTTTAGCCAGCTCTCTGTACCTACAACTATTTGAGCTTCAGTGCTATTAGGGCTTGCAATTTACAACTACAATACCAATCATTTCTACAACTACCTTACTATGTTTTACCTGCCCACTTTTAGACGGACGCCCCTTCTGTGGTTCCCTGAGACCCTGTAATAAAAAAAAAAAACCGCCCAGCCCCACCCACACAGCCCCCGCTACGAGCGTAGCCGCCTCCTGTGTGTAGTGGACTACTGACGTATTAAGCGGAAAGCGGAAACCCACCACCCGATGGTGCAAGTCAAGGAATCTGCGGGCTACACGGTCACAGAACCGCCTCAGCCTCTGATTCAGACCCTCGACTCGGCTCTGCACCAAAGGACCACAGTCGGTTCTATCGACGATGCTGCATATGGTGCGCTGCGCCTTAATCCCGGAAGCAAGACTAGCAGTCTTTACCATTTCAGCTATCCGCCCGAAACCAGACAGAATCTGCTCCGATCCAAAGCGACAGACGTCGTTGGTACCGACATGAGCCAGCACCAGCAGTTGGCTGAACCTTGTACACTTCATGGCATCTGGAAGCACCCTTCCCACATCTAGAATTACTCCCCCTGGTACGCACACGGAGTGCACACTGGCTTCCCTCCCCTCATTGGCAGCCATGTTCCTACGGGGTCTCATTACGCGCCTAACGTTGGAGCTCCCAACTACCGGCAAACCCACCCTCTCTGAATGCCCAGACCTTGCGGGCGGAGAAGCTTCCTCTGGAACAGGGTGGACGACTGCATACGGCTCAGAGACATCGTCAGCCACAGATAACGCCCGAAACCTGTTCACCAAACGAACCGAGGAGACCCTACGTTTGGCCCTTCGGAAAGTTTTTCGCTGCCTGCCAGACTTTGGAATGATCTCCTGCTCGACCACGGATGAGGGGCCAGCCTCAGTGCAGGCAGTACTCGGGGCGGCCACAGCAGTGGACCGATCGGAGGACACGTGGGACGTGCTCGACGTCCCTCGCATCCCCGCGTTCGATCCCACTCAGTGACGCCCCTTGGCAGCAGCCTCAAGCTTTGTGACGGAAGCCAACCCAGCCTGAAGCTATGAGCGAAGGGTCGCCAGCTCAGCTCGCATCTGTACACAACAATCACAGTCCCTAACCATTACTGCAGTCGCTCCTGTGTGAAGCTGATAAAAATATGTAACAAGCGAACGGTGTACTCGCCTTATTAGTAGGAGGAACTAACGATGCGCTCTCGCTTACGGTCTAACTGACACGGGTTTCTTAAAAATTATTCTTGAAATTTTTTTCTCTTATGTGAAGTAGACGGTGGATGTAATGTAACACTGGATGTGGAAGTACACGAGAGAGTTCTTTCCGTGAATTGGCTGGGCATCTATCCATAACTGTCATTTTCGTTCTCTGAGCAGCTTAGAAAATACCGATTTCACTGAACCCGATGGATAGGAAGTCGGAGGTTCGTCTCCGAATTAGTTTCTGTTCACATCGCTTTTCTTTCACATAATTTTCGAAAGGTCTTTTTACTGTAGCTTAGTTTTCTTTAGTTACATTTCAACCTTAATGACAATGCTGTTGAGTGATCTGACCCAAGAACAATGACAATATACCATATTTGTTGAAGCGGGAGACTTTCAATACTAAACTTTCACAATTCGATGAAATTCATACTTCTGGAATGATCAGTACTCTCACTTTTCGCAAATGAATACGCATTTTTTTCTCATCGTTTAGAAAGGGAAACAGAGGTACCGACAAAACCCGCTCAGCACGTGCAAAGCAAAGCGTGAATTCCATCTGCGACAAACAGCGTTTGTGCTGATTGCTAATCACGTTGGGCTGTTTTGCTGCGAGAGGCAATCAAGCTGACCTTGATTTGGAAAATATTGGGCCGCATACTGAATTAAGCCAGTGATTGAACGTCAGTGTTGTGTTCTAAGAGGCGGGAACAGTACTGCTACGTTAGAGCTCTATTAAGTGCGCCGTTCCTCAGAAATTAGATGCAAATATTGATTAAACATTATTCATTCAACAGAATAATCCCTTATACATTGCGTTCCTGAATTTATTCCCTTCTGCACATTCGAAAAAGACCAATAATAATCCGCGTATAAGCGAACTCGCATCCAAGAGAATATTGACTACTTGTTGAAGGCGGCGGTGTACAGCCATCAGGTGAGAATGACGCTGCCTGATCCTCTGCTTTGTTCATTGCTGTGTAAGATTTCATAGTGTGCCGTATCTACGTACCACTGTAGAATACTTCGGTAGAAAGTTAACAACAGTGCCAACATACATATGCTGAATGCAGTCTCACAAACATGAAACTCATATAATGTAACTATATTTGTCTTGATTACAATAGAGAGAAACAGGTAACCAGTTTCAACTGCAGAACAAACATCTTCAGATATCCAAAAATAAAAGGGAATTATTATCAATAAGGGAAAGCGCAATAGTGAAAGCTCAACACATAACGAATTTTTAATACATCTAAAAAGTTAGGACAGGATAACGTATAATAGTTCATGATGCAAGTGATGGCATATAGCCCACTGTGAGACGTAAATAATAAGGACGCCATGTAGTGATCTCATACATCCTTCCTTCTAGGATTTTAAAAATGCTTCTTTTCATTGTTTCAATTTTCCTGTAGCTTTTATGTTGAATATCAACTATACTTTCTACCACTAACGACGGTATTCTGCTCTCTCCATATTAGCTCATTTTGGAAACTCTTGCTCGAGGCACACAGGGCCGCAATGCTGCATGCTGGTAGTCCACTAGGCACATTTTGCACACCTCGACAGTTTCATGTTTGCATTGCACCCTTACTGGTGGCGTCTAACAATGTACACTCCTGGAAATTGAAATAAGAACACCGTGAATTCATTGTCCCAGGAAGGGGAAACTTTATTGACACATTCCTGGGGTCAGATACATCACATGATCACACTGACAGAACCACAGGCACATAGACACAGGCAACAGAGCATGCACAATGTCGGCACTAGTAAAGTGCATATCCACCTTTCGCAGCAATGCAGGCTGCTATTCTCCCATGGAGACAATCGTAGAGATGCTGGATGTAGTCCTGTGGAACGGCTTGCCATGCCATTTCCACCTGGCGCCTCAGTTGGACCAGCGTTCGTGCTGGACGTGCAGACCGCGTGAGACGACGCTTCATCCAGTCCCAAACATGCTCAATGGGGGACAGATCCGGAGATCTTGCTGGCCAGGGTAGTTGACTTACACCTTCTAGAGCACGTTGGGTGGCACGGGATACATGCGGACGTGCATTGTCCTGTTGGAACAGCAAGTTCCCTTGCCGGTCTAGGAATGGTAGAACGATGGGTTCGATGACGGTTTGGATGTACCGTGCACTATTCAGTGTCCCCTCGACGATCACCAGTGGTGTACGGCCAGTGTAGGAGATCGCTCCCCACACCATGATGCCGGGTGTTGGCCCTGTGTGCCTCGGTCGTATGCAGTCCTGATTGTGGCGCTCACCTGCACGGCGCCAAACACGCATACGACCATCATTGGCACCAAGGCAGAAGCGACTCTCATCGCTGAAGACGACACGTCTCCATTCGTCCCTCCATTCACGCCTGTCGCGACACCACTGGAGGCGGGCTGCACGATGTTGGGGCGTGAGCGGAAGACGGCCTAACGGTGTGCGGGACCGTAGCCCAGCTTCATGGAGACGGTTGCGAATGGTCCTCGCCGATGCCCCAGGAGCAACAGTGTCCCTAATTTGCTGGGAAGTGGCGGTGCGGTCCCCTACGGCACTGCGTAGGATCCTACGGTCTTGGCGTGCATCCGTGCATCGCTGCGGTCCGGTCCCAGGTCGACGGGCACATGCACCTTCCGCCGACCACTGGCGACAACATCGATGTACTGTGGAGACCTCACGCCCCACGTGTTGAGCAATTCGGCGGTACGTCCACCCGGCCTCCCGCATGCCCACTATACGCCCTCGCTCAAAGTCCGTCAACTGCACATACGGTTCACGTCCACGCTGTCGCGGCATGCTACCAGTGTTAAAGACTGCGATGGAGCTCCGTATGCCACGGCAAACTGGCTGACACTGACGGCGGCGGTGCACAAATGCTGCGCAGCTAGCGCCATTCGACGGCCAACACCGCGGTTCCTGGTGTGTCCGCTGTGCCGTGCGTGTGATCATTGCTTGTACAGCCCTCTCGCAGTGTCCGGAGCAAGTATGGTGGGTCTGACACACCGGTGTCAATGTGTTCTTTTTTCCATTTCCAGGAGTGTATTTCATGACAACAGTTGCATGAGGAGGTATGGTACGTTACCCATTTCTTATTTGTTTACCAAAATATTTTCGCATGTAACAGGTGAGAAATACATGCACGGGGTTTAGCGTACTGGTAGGATTCTTTCACATTTATAGCTTTTTATAAGAGAATAAGACCTTCAAACAGTTTCATGACATTGTGTATGTGACATGAAGACCAGTCTTTTTTATTAAAATTGTAATTGCCATTGGAAAATGGTTGAATGTTGTACTACTAAAAACACAAAATACATAAAGATATTACATTGATAATTTTTTAAAGTGACATGCTATTGGATATTCCTCCAGAAATGAAATGTGTGTTTCATAAATAAGAAAATTACCAACTTCTCTGCTTGTTATATTGAGAAGAAAAGAGCAGTTATTGTTTAAAGTGCGAAGAAAGTCTTTTCCACACGATAGAAATATGATCGTGGTCAGTGTATAGAGTACTTTTCTAAAGCATTTCACTCTCGAACCAGCATTACCTAAAAATCGTCGACTGGATTTAAACTACTCAGTGTCTGTGCAACTAATTTTTGTTTTCAATTTTGATTTAGGACGTGCAGCTTTCCGGCGAGCATGAAGTTAAGTCCCTGCTTAGTTCTTAGTGGCCGTTTGCTTCTAAAGAACGAGAGCGTTACACTTATCGACAAACAACATGTAAGAACTGGGTCGAAAATAACTTTTTTGCGTAATCCGTGTCTTCGAATTTTATATAGCCCTAAGCTAAACCCTTTCGTAATACTTAGAGAAGCTCCATCCAGTTCTTGATGCAAGATATTCTCATTTGTGATCGTACAAAAAGGGTGGCAAAGTTATATCTCTTAAACTGCTATGGTTCATTCAAGAAGGCAGCTGCTAATTTTTAAATCCTTAATCCTACGTTCCTAGATACAGTCATGAGTAACAATATGTTCAACGTCAGTACCTCAGCAACACACGTATGAAGAACGTTTACCCGCAGAGCGCTTTAGTACCTACCACTAAAGAAATCCGCGTAATTTTCGAATGCACTGGAAAATGTCTTTCTTCATTCTTAAGAATTAGATACCTTTAAAAAATGTGAATCTCTTTATTAAAGCTTTCTGTCGATGAAAACAGCTTCTTTTCTGTGGAATTTGTCGGAAAGGATACTGAACTGAGGAAGCAGGATGGGCTGAAGACTATGGTTCATCGTGCAGTCGGAAATGAGGTCAATAGAAACAAAGCAAAGGCTTTGACTAAGGACGGTTTGGAGAAGAAATGGGACTTGGTTGCTCCAAAGGATTCTGAGAGACATTTGACTGGACGATTTCATAGACACCATGAAAAATATAAATCTGGATGATCGGGCTCAGATCTGAATCCTGTACCTCGAGAACGTGATACATGCACCACGTCGCACAGTGAACCAAGAATTCATAAAACGTTTGAGACAATACGGTGCCCAATAGAGGATGCCATCATTTTTGATGCCGAAATACGCATGGAAAGTCTAAACAAAGATATAAAATGTCTGCGACACATACAAAAAATTAATAAGGAACGTCGTTTTCCCCAGCTCCCATACCCGCTGCGCAATGACGTACATAATCTCTGCGGCTCAGAGTTCCGTTCGGAATGTATTATAATCTAGAGGAAGTGTTGTACAAACCTAGCAGAGAGTCCTTAGAGGAGGATAACTGGTTGCAGTCTGGTCGTCCCAATGGATCTGACATATTCTATGGGTACATTTTCACTTACTAGAAACCGTATAGCAAGTCTATTCAATGTCGACATGTATTATTGCCCATGAAATGTTGAACAACTATATCTCTGGAAAACTTTACAAGTGTTTGAAGCATCTAGTCTCTGTACCTCTCGACGTTAAGAAATACTCCCATTGTAAAATACATTTCCCCACGCCAGTATCTAATTAAATTTAAAGTTTTGTCCCTACTAGACCACGCGATGAACAAAAAAAGGGTATTTTCCGTTTTTCTTCCTTCCTTTATCTTATAAGGTCTCTTTTATCCGCTATTCAGACGTAGCTATTCCGGTCCTATTCAGTTTTGTTGCCCGGACACATGTCCAGTCATGAAGCTTTTGCGAATTTCTTCTTTTTTTCCCTAGTGCACCAGGTTCTGTTGTTCCTGCTTCCTTAAAGTCTTCTTTTAGGCTCCGTTTAATTTAGAGTTTCAATTTTAACCTTACTACGACTTTCGTTGAATTTCTCAATCTCTCTCGTGTGTCTGGTTGCTTCCATTCTTTTAACATGACCGTGAAATTCTACCAACGTTCTTTTCATATCCGAATAAATGTTGATACATGTTTTTTTGTTCTTAATTTGTAGGCTTCATCTTCAGTAGAGGAGACTAGGGCACGTTTACGACGATTCCTTTTCCGAATTTTTTAATTTTTTTTTATTGGAGGCACGTTCACGCATATCATACAACACATTAACGAGGAAACAAAACAGATTACTAAAATTTTCAAAATGTGTTTTATAGGCTCTACACAAAATTTCGTCTTTACTTGCACTGATTAACATGGTAATATACAAAACTTTTCCTGGCAGTACACAATCTTTTTTGGCGGACATTCAGTTGTTACGTCAATATGGTCAACATACAAATCTGAATGTTAATTAAAGCCCTGTTCATCATAATTTTCCGAGTTGCAATATATGCACACAAAAAATAATGTGTTTCCCGTGGCACAATCGTTGTGAGCCAATCTTGTACATCTAAGGTCCCTTGGCCATTATTGATTAGTTTTTTTATTGGTTGTATTGTTTAAAGAAGTAAATTCAAAGGCAGTTTTCATCCCCTTCATCAAACTGCTGTAGGTAATAAGAGAAAGGAAGGAGAACTGGATGCGACATTCATTGAGACGGGAGCGCTTTGTAACACACACACTGGAGCGACTACTTTGTGTGAAGAGATTGAGAGGAAGTAGGAAGTATAAGGTGATAAATGACATAAAGGGAAGCGGAAATTACGCGGACCTGAAGAGGATGGGAGAAGCCAGTAGACAACGGAGAGCTACCAGGTGAAAGCTTGGCATTGGGTACAATACTAACCATGACATAAAAAGTAGGCCTGTGTGTATTTTTCCTTGTTTTTGCTTTTAGCAATTTTTTGTCCTTATTACTCCTCGCTCTTATAGAATTAATTCCTTATGCTTCAAATTCATTAAGTTCAAAAAGCATTTTTAGCAGTTTCTCCTGTGCTTTCATGTTTTTAGACTGCGGTTACAGCTGCTGTTGTAAAGTGTCCTTGACTAGGGTATCAGTTAGAATGGCAATGTAAAACAGTGCGTAAACGTGCCCCAACAGATACGCCTAAACACGCCGCATCACCATGTTTGAATTCGTTTTAAAACTACATTAGAAACTTCCATGATTTCAAATAATAGAAATGTACCTTGAGGACTAATTTCCTGTAAACCAAAATATATTTATCTACTCTAAATTCTACAAGGCATGCTCCCTTGCAGATGCGGTATTTGAGTAATAAAATTTACTCATCTTGCGCAAAAACATGCTAAGACGTTCACTCAGCAGGTGTCGTGAAGTTTTTGAAAGCCCTCAGTAGATGGAAGTACTAATCTTCCATTATCGGTAGTCCTCTAGAAAGAATGGTTCCCGAGAAAAGTGCTCTGCTGAAACGTGATCTGTGCGTAAGCGTGGCGTGCCCGGTCTCCCCTATAACGTTGTCCTAAAATTTTCCTTCTCTCTTTTCGATTTACGGCTCTGGTTTTGTTAGAATGAATGTTTCACGCCCATGACTGTGTTCTAGTGTATTTGTTTTCTATATTTTGACATAAATTTTCTCTTATGGAGGTTGCTTGATAGTCTGATGGCAATTTCCATGCTGTGGCTAATTTCCTGAATGGAAACGGAGGAATTACTTTAAACAATAGTCTCCAATTTTCTCATTTGTAGATTGCAGCATGTGATATCTAGTTCGCATCTGGTGCGGTGATCTATCAGTAGAGCGTGTGGCTGGAAACCGAAAGGCTGTAGGCACGAATCCTAGGTGGGTCGCATTATTCACTCTGCCTTTTAACCTAGCATTCACTACTCAATGGTGGGGATATGACTGCCAATTTCTGCTTCTCTCCGATTAGTAGTTAAAGTTTGCACTCTTAATTCACTACAAATTTTTCGAACAATGGGCAGTGCGTTACTTTGAAGTAGTATAACAAATATGACCAATAATGAAAAGATTACCATCTCATCATCAGGCTGTGACGCGAGGCTTACAGATTAAAACAGTCAATAATTATTAACCAACAGCGTCCTTGGAGTCGTTTGAGAACAACTGCATAGCGAAAACACATGCGGATCAAAATTGAGTGGTGTATTTTTTTATGGTACAAGCGAAACGCTCTCTGAGAAACTACTTCAGCAGAATCAGGAACTTTCCTTCCTTTATGTACAGTGCGTTCATTCAGCGGCGCAGTAGAAGACTCATATTCTAGCTTTTCGCCTTTCTTAAATCAGACCGTTTCATTCCATGGCGAAGAAGTTTGCCACAAAATGTCTATGGCAAAGAATCGCAGCAGTGAGTCACAACAAAGCATGACGCTTCGTACTAAGCTTCAGAAGAGAAGATCTATAACATAATGTGAACATGTCCGTCAAGCGTGTTTTATTTTTTCTTTTATCTATGATACGTTAACCAGCCTCGGACACATACTAAATCACGCACACACACACACACACACACACACACACACACACACACACACACACACACACACAGTATTTACATTATTTGTAAACATATTACTTACATTACGATGAGCTCCCATCGTTCCCATGAGATGTCACTGTAAACGTCAAATTAGAACGGAATTATATAATTAATTTCGTGAGATCAGCTTCAGTTGTACTAATATTTATTCAGACCACGACAGGTTTCATATTTTAAAATCCCATCTTCAAATGTATTAAATTATTGTATTTGGTAAGTCATAACACGCGGTCGGACTAGTCATTACAAAGAGTTGGAGAGACTGCATGTTGACAAAAACCGTCCACCGGGGGGCAGCCGCATGGTAGGAACGCCACCCGCAACTGTGTTCCTTAATGCTACCTGTGCGAATCTGGGCCGCATCGCTAGTAATTTATAAAACTGACACAAATGGAAGCATTGGATGTTAAAACCAAAACACATTTTTTAAATTCTTTTTACTGGTTTCGAGCGGCTATCATAAATTCATGTATTTCTCCACTGTGTCCACTCCCTATCCCAGTGAATTATTTGCACCTAACGTCCTCAGATGCTAGCTGATTATATTCCAAGGTCCGTCTTCCCCTGCATTTTTTAGCCTTTACAGCTTCCTCAAGTAGTACGAACGTTTTTCTTGAGATTTTCCTCGTATATGTTTCCCCGTGTTCCTCTTCTCGATTGTGCAGTGAATCTCATCTCTTATATTATTACTCTAACTAGTCTTCAGCATCGTTCCATAACACCACATCTCAAAGGCTTCGATTACTTTCTTTTCAAGTTTCCTTACTGTTCATTATACTCTTCTTTACAGTGCTGTGCTCTAAACATACGTTCTCAAAAATTTATTCCTGAAGTTAAGGCCGATGTTTGATATAAGTAGGCTTTTTTTGCCGGGAATGCACTCTTTACCCCCTTATGTTCTGTTTGCTCCGTTCGCTATGTGATAGTTTGCTACAAAATTACAAGCATTTTCGTCTGCTCCGTTACCTCCAGTTTTGACTTTAAGTTATCGATAGTCACTTTTCTGCTACTCCTCATCACTTTCGACTTCTTCGTCAATCATTTTATCAGACAATTCGTCTACCTAGAAGAGGTCTTCAGCGTATTCTTTCCAGCCGACACTTGCATCCACTACGTTTCACAGTTGAATTTGCACTCTTAATGTTAACGCCTTACCTTTTTGCCGAAGGTTGTCATGACGATACGAAATGCTGAATCGTACCTTCCTTTTCTTCTTGTTTATTCCATTCCTAAGAGACATACTGCTGTGTTCCAGACTTTTATGAATATTTTTCTATTTTCTTTCTCTCGTCGTTCCGTTGAAGCACTTCTTCTTCGAAGTTACCTGCCTTGTGCATGTAGTTATCTGTTCAACATCACTGATTTCCCTTTCTAAAGACGTCCTGTCCTCTTCAGCGCAATTCCCTATTGTGTTACCTATTCCTGCATTAACTAAAGCTTCAGTGAACTTCAAATGTCATGACTCCTCAGTATTAACTATCCCACTTATTTCCACAAAAGTTCTTCGTGACAGTGCTCCTGAACTTCAGTCCTCATCACTAACAAATTGTGATCTTATTCCTGAACATTTGTCAGACAATGATGTTCCTCCAATCCTTTTCGAAAAATATTTCCTCCTCTTGCGATTCTCAAAAAGCGCATGCGCTATAACTAAAAATCTTTCTGCAGAACTCAGTTCTTCTCGTCTGTCACTCCAACTACCGAGCTCGTATCCTTCGTCACTTCGTCTTGTGATAATTGTCCTATCTCGGAGTTCGTAACATCCATAGCCTATAAAGTTTCATCTCGTTTTATGTACTGACTTAAACGTTCAATTTCCTAAGAAATTTTCTCTATGTCTTCATCTTCTGCTTGTAACGCCGGCACCTAAAACTTACGGGTTCACTGATATTATTTATTTAGTTATTTAGTTATTCAGTCTTCATCACAGCACAGTGAAAGTAGATGTATAGAGTCACACAATACATATGTATCAGTATGTATTTATGATAGTTAAGTTTTGTTTACTGTTGAACCCGATGTGGGTAATACTATATAACTGAACTGTTAATACATTCATGACGAATCCTACTCTCGTTATCCAATTTTAGGCTGTTTACATCGCTCTATATTCGTTTGACCAGAAATAATTATCTTCTTTGAATTTCTCTTCATTGACGCCCACTGTATTTTGACATTTCAACTTCCTGATTTTCTGGGTTGCCCGCCACATTCAGACCTATGAAGTTCCATGCTGTGACTCGTAATACGTTCCGCTTTGTTTTTCTTTTTTTCTCTCGTGATCACCTCCTCCTTGGCAAGTCCCTCCCGGACATCCGAAAATGAGAACAATCCGATGTCTTTTTCTAATGGATATCATAATGACACGTTTCCAGCTACAGGTTACTTGTAAGGTGGATGAATATAATATACATATAATTCAATGTTTTAGATGACGATCAGTTTGTTTTTAAGAAATGGAAAGACACCAGAGAGGCAGTTCTGACGTGAGGCGGTTCTGACGTTGCTGTTGATAATGGAAGCGAGTCTAAACAAGAATAAATACATATACATAGGATGTCGATCTAGAAAAAGCGTTCGGCAATGTAAAATGATACAAGATGTTTAAAATTCTGAGGAAAATGGAGGTAAGCTATAGGGTGAGACGGGTAATATAAGACATTTACAAGAGCCAAGAGGGAATAATAAGAGTGGACGACCAAGAACGAAGTGCTCGAACTAATAAGGGTATAAGACAGGGATGTAGTCTTTTGCTCCTACTTTTCAATATGTACAACGAAGAAGCAATAATGCAAAGAAGATGATGGTTCAAGAGCGGAATTAAAATTCAAGGTGAAAGAATATCAATGATAAGATTCGCTAATGACATTGCTATCCTCTGTGAAACAGAAGAAGAATTACGAGATATGCTGAATTGCATGAACAGTTTACTGAGTACACAATACGGAATGGGAGTAAATCAAGAAAGAGTGTTCTGAAACTCTATCATCTCCTCCGCCCTTTTCGACAAGACTGTTTACAGGACAATAGTGACTCATACTGTAAGGATTTTTATTCAAAATTTAAGCAGTGGCAGGGAGCGTTGAGAAAATCGATACCAGATACTTGCATATAATTACACAGTTCTCATCAGTAATGCCCTACATGAAACCATTGTATGTTAGCCACACTATGGAAGGCATACGAGACACAATCTTTCCGATTACTGATGTACCATAACGATTTAATTTGGAACTATGTCACAGTTCGTGCCCGTTCCAAAAGCTAAAAACTGATTTCCTAAATCGCAACTCCGCCCTCAATACATATGTTTATGTCCACATATGGAGCCACAAACGTTGTGTCGGACTGGGTTGGATGAAAAGACGCAAGTAAAAGATCAATGCAGTTCGCTTTCAAGTTTTTGACAGTACACATAGCTACAAAGAAAATGCGACTTGTCTAATTACATTGCAACACAGAGCCGATTTAGCGGGGGAATAGTTTTAACGCATTATTGATACAAAGTGCAATAACTGATATGAAATACTCGTAAGATCTAAGTGTAGATGTACACTGATTTATTAGTCAAACTATTCGGAGCGAAGATACATCAGAGCTGGTTACGTGTCCATTAAATATTACTGATGTCGAATAGGAGTTTAGAAACACAAAACTTGTGTAACTGACATAAAATTAACAATATACAACAAATAACTAGTCAGTTTTCATGTTGTTGCGAAGGACACCATGGCATGTTCTGTATCACTACAATTCACAAATTGATATCTTTAAAAATGGTCAAGTGTTGCTTTAATAAGAAGCGCTGTATAACATCGTATATCACTCACATTAATAATTAAAGGAACAATGAAGAGCCATAAAAGGACAAACAGTGTAAAGACGAGTGTTTCTCTTCGCCGTGACCCATACGGACATGCAGTGCTCCAGACTGGGACACAAACTCCGAACTTGCATTACCGACTGAGCTATCAGCGCACCATTCACGACCAGCTCTCACAGCTTTAATCATTCTAAATATACAGGAGACTTTCGGTGGTGTTTGGAAAGCAGGGCAGAACAGGTCGTTATGTACCTTGTCAATGAAAATATTGCTCAAGTACGCCCGGCTCTAGGTCTGAGTTCCAGTCCAACACACAGCTTTAGTCTGTTAGATAATCTAACATAGATGATACAAGCTCATGAAAGTGTAGTTACGCCAATACTGTTCGAGGACAAACGCAGGAATAAAAATTTCTGAGATCAATTCTCGTGGAGAAACAGCACTTTGACGAAAAGTACTTTAAAAACGGTTTCAAATAGTCTCGACCACAAAAACATTTATTTCTATGGTTACCCGTTTCGGTCAGTATTTGACCATCCTCAGGCTCCCATACCATCATAGTTGACGGTGGTGGTGAACGGACCAGGTGTAGTGACTCCCCGAAGTGGAAGTGTGCAGTTGACGTTCATGGAATAGCTGAAATACTGACTGAAATCGGTAATCATCGAAATAAATGCTTTTGCTGTCGAGACGGCCTGTCATCCATTTTAAACGCAGGACTGCCTGTTTACACGTTTTCATCCTACTTCCCATGTGTATCAACTTGTACGGTTGGCACGATATAGCTTACATTGCGGTTAATTAATGTCATTTCATACAGCTGCTTTACATATATTTTTTAAACACCCCGACATTATTTTCTTGCATCATACCCATTACGTAGATCTTCTATATGGTACTTCTTAGTTCTGATTTCTTACTAAATAAGATTCAGATCTTGGTCGCTGAATACGTAGGTTTGCTACAACCCTTTACAATGACATCACTGTGTTCCATGGTTGTCCAAACAGACGTGGACTACTACTGCCTTGTGTCTATGAACTACTGTTGTTGATATTATTTTTAGTTCATAATTATGAGACGGTCATCAACAAAAGCAAAGAGGATAATGGCATGTAGTCGAATTAAATCAGGTGATGCTGATGGAAGTAGACTGGGAAATGAGGCACGTAAAGTAGTAAGTCAGTTTCGCTATTTGGGAAGCAAAATAACTGAGTATGGTCGATGTAGGGAGGTTATAAAATGCAGACTGGGTATGGCAAGAAAAGCGTTTCTGAAGAAGAGAAATTTGTTAACATCAAGTATAGATTTAAGTGTCAGGAAGTACTTTCTGAAAGTATTTGTATAGAGTGGAGCGATGTACGAAAGTGAAACATGAACGATAAACAGTTTCGACAAGAGGAGAATAGAAGCTTATGAAATGTGGTGATATGGAAGAGTGCTGAAGATTAGTTGGGTAGATCACGTATCTAATGAGCTGGTACTGAATAGAATAGGGGAGAAGAGAAATTTGTGGTACAACCTGACCAAAAAAAGGGATCGGTTGGTAGACAACATTCTGAGGTATTAAGGGATCACCAATTTAGTACTGGAGGGAAGCGTGTGGGGTGAAAATCGTAGAGGAAGACCAAAAGATGAATACACTAAGCAGATTCAGAAGGATGTAGGTTGCAGTAGTTAATCGGAGATGAAGAGGTCTGCACGAGGTAGAGTAGCATGGAGAGCTGCATCAAACCAGTCTTCGGGCTGAAGACCACAACAACAACAATTATTAGTTGTGTCTATTTGACGTAACAATTTTATTGTATTATTGAACTTACTTATTTTATACTTCATTGTTCTATGCATTCTTTGTAATCATATAGGGGCCTGAAGAATGCATTACTGAGGCGTTGAAACTACTAGCCTAAATAAAGTTTTCAAACATAACGGCTCATTGTGTATATTTATACAACAACGGCTCGTGGTGTATATTTGTGAAACAGGTCAACGAACCTCTGTTCCTCATTCCATGTTTTTTATAATGTGTTTACGAAACGCAGAACAATCTAGTCACACCAATAGAAGCACCTACTAGAGGATCAGCTGCATGCAATATATGTAAACGTATATCGACGGGTCAGAGAAATACTATCGTAGCTAAACTTCTCCAGAAAATTAAGTTAAAAAGTCACTGTATTGTCCAAACTAATGTTTTGCCTGTGAAATAAAATCTTAACTGCTTGGTTTACTGATCCATCAGTGAAAAAAGATATCTCAACGATGTAACTACAAAACCAGCAAATTTTAGGTGTAATACCATGGCAAATTCGGTTACGATCCCTTTGCTGTCATATCTTCGGCAGCTTGCGTGGCCTTCTACCGTAACAGCTTTTACGACTTTGTTTTACTCAACAAACAAACGACTGAAGAGTGAAAATATAGGGGAAACAATGGAAAATAATTTTATCAGGAAGGAAAGGCTTGCATTAATTGAAGGGGAAAAGAAGTACAAGAAAAGTTGATGGGTTCAGGTTTTGGAATAGCTACAAATGTAAAGATAAAGTAGCTGCAAGTGTAAAATAGAGTATCGTTAGATAAAAGTCAGAAACTGTTTCAGATATTTTATGGCTTACAAAGTACAGATAACAAGTTAATCACAAAAATTCTAAGGAAAAGAATTTGTACTGGCACATTACAGTATACATTTATTCTTGAAAATCAAGCAGTAAAGGCATGCGAAACTATGTTTTGGCATATCAGAAGGCGTAGTGAGTAAGAGCTAACGTGGCAAGCGCATTAATCATCAACGAACGTCAAGTGACATTATGGAAGGAATAGTAAATCATACAGATTCATTTATAAAGTAATACGACACTAAATTACAACGGATAGTTCACTGCAATGCCTAGATAATATCCTCAGTATTCTAAAGATGTACAGTAGGTACATTGAGAAGTGCCAAGAAGAGGAAAAGGAATTTGCATGACCTTGGATGTATGAAAACGTTTTCAATACAGAATACCATCTTGGGTATTTCAAACTAAAAGGTATGCGTGTGACGAGTGCGAGGTCCGAAAGAATGCTGAACCAGAAAATAAGACTGTTTTAGAGGAGAAAATACAAAAACATCTGAAAAACAAAGACATGGCTCCAACAGAAAAAGATGCAGAAAAGCTGAAGGAGCAAACTGACAGTACGTTTCTGTTTGCCTGTTTTGGTTTGCAGCAGATACTCAACACTTCACATTGTGAAGTATCGCTGCTCTATTACAAAAGAAAACTGAGCACCTGCAATCTGACTAGCTACTACATGATAATACGAATGGGAATGTGATTCATCTGGCACGCGAGGAGTGTACGTAGAGTTAGCAGAGACATAGCCAGTGGTAATGACTACAGAAATCTTCCTTTTCTGACACTTGAAGTGGTAGAACATAAACAGATTTAAATCTTTCATGTAATTGCACAGTGGGAGACCGTGAAAATTGATTCAATTACCTATAAGTTTCTTGAGAAGGGGAACAAACAGAATGAAGGTAAAAGCGTACACAGTGACGTCGAGAGAGCAAAATAGCGAATGAAAACCTATTTACCACAGCAGTGGTACACTCTAGCAGCCACAGCCAAGCAAAACGGAAAATAGTATGATGTATATGAGATGTCTGAGAAGGATTTCTTTGATTTCAAAGGGACTTCATCGAAGATCCGTGACCGGACTAAAGCTGAAAATGGAGAAAGGATAAGACGGTCTGACATGAGAGTAATAATGGTGATGAAGGAAGAACTATGGATGTGGTCATTTACATATGAATATGAGTCAGGTTACAATACCAATGGTTTAAGGCACAAGTTTCGAGGTGGCAGGCCATGTGTAGAACATACTGTAGAAGACGTACTGCATGAATATTCACAAATTCGCCATCACTGCTCCTTTACAGGAAAAATTTTCTGATCTCACGCTCCTCTGCTAGTACATAATTTGAACAGTTTACCATGCTTTCTGGTATAATCTGAAGCTCGGGGAAGAAGAAGATGATGAATGAAGCGATAAAACTACTTTAATTTAAATATTAATTTGCAATATATGGGTTTTATTTTTCCATGGGAACTACTTTTTTGTTGTTGTGTTGCGCTGGCATGTTATCATATTCATGTGCTAGAAAGCTTTGGAAATAAGAAATACCGTAGAGACATTATTACTAACAACAGAATTTATGAAATAAAGATATTCACGTATCTACCCACATGTTGATGTCGAACTATTTCCGTGAAATATGATGGTAAGTGACATTTAATATCAGACGTCAGTACTTTACTAATAATTACATCTCTAAAATAACTTACGGAACATTTCTGATGTAAAGTAGTTAATAATAATGGAGCAACAGGACATTATAAGCACTATTCGCAAGTGTATGTGTCCAGGACGATTTCTGGGAAATACTGGGGCTTTCACTTTGTCATATTGTAAAGTTCAATAAACGCTACTTACGGTAGCATTACTGTGAACCGTCGATATGCTGTATAAGCAGATCTGCGGCGCAAAGAAATTCCAACATTCAGTTCATCATTGAAGAGTTGTACAAAACTAGTTACACACGCTAATCGATGCTTAGTTTTCTACATAAACAGCTGGTAAGTTAGGTGTGGAACATTATTTTGAAGCATTTTCCGTCATGTAAGACGAATTAAGGTGCTTGTCTTTTTTTATTAAGTTAAGAAGAAGGTGTGTGTGTGTGTGTGTGTGTGAGAGAGAGAGAGAGAGAGAGAGAGAGAGAGAGAGAGAATGCAAATGAAACTTAAATGGCAATTTTTCTCCTTCAAACACAAGTAAGGCTTCCCACTGGTCACAGATGAAGTGCAGCGCTGCCATTGTAATAAAGATACCCTTTGTAAACCTCCTGCCATGAAAGTACTCAGCTGTGGTGAAAGAATTCCTTTTGCCCGAGGATCATGTGGAGTCTCTGTTCTCTAAAACGGCAGAGAAAGGGAACGAAGAACGCTGTTTGTAAACGGCGCCTTACGGATATCCCGATAACAGTATTGCCGGTGCGTTCCTGCCGTGTTATTTACGGTCTCTGCGGCGCGATAAGTTTCTTTTTCTCTCGAAATGGAAAGAAGCGAGAGAGCGCGTGAATCCGGGTACGAGCAATCGGCGCAAAGCCTGCAAAGGAGAGCAGAAGAACTCCCAGAGAAATAACAAAGCACCAAACTCGACCGCAATAAAATTGTGAGTTCGCGGAGGCGGGCGGCATCTAAATCACGTCGCCTTCATAATTAATGGGTGCGACAGGGGCGGCGAGTCCTCCCCACAGGACGCAGCCTCCGCCTCCGGCCCCACCGCTGCCGCCGCCCCCGTCACCTCCGCTTCTACCCCCTTCCCCAACCCCCTGGCCTTGGGCAGTGACCACCCAGACCCACTTTAAACTCGAGGACACTGTTCTGAACTTTGCACAGTAAAAAAACATCGTGTGCAGATCCTTCTGCTCAGCCACAGGCTCTGTTTTAGCCTGGAATTCAAGCTGAAGTTCCTTTATTCTCGATATATATCGTGCTTGGTTATGTCACGCTGCAGCTCTATTTTACCTGTATCGGACTGATTTGTTGCCCAGCAACAGTACTCACATTTCTGAAGAGTTCGGTCCTTTTTAATTGTAAACTGTGCGCTGAAACGGTTCGTGGATAAGACAGTCAGCGATGAGCACATCTGGAAGCCACATTTTCTACATCGCACATAAAGCTGACCAATTTTCCCCTGTTGAGACTGATCAGATGAGCATAGGGTAATATCGAAAGCAGCAGGAGTGGAATTCGTTATGAACAGGAAGACAAGGCAGAGAGACTGTTACTGTGAATAGTTCAGTAATAGAGTTGTTCTCATCAGAATCGATAGAAAACATCAAAGGAAGAAATAAATCAGGTATACATGTCGAAGTCACAAGCAGAAGATGAAGAGAAAGACAAAGTATATGAGGATATTTAACTTGTAATTCAGTGCGTAAATGTTAATAGTTGTGGGGGATTGGAATGCAGTTGTAGGGGAAGGAGTAGAGGAAAGGGTTACGGGACAATATGGGCTTGGTAGCAATAATGTGAAAGGAGAGAGATTAACTAAGTTCTGCATTTAGTTTTAGCTAGCAATAGCGAATAATCTGTTCAAGATATACAAGAGGTGGAGGTATGCTTGGAAAATTATAAGGCGTACCCAATAACGGATAAAAACCCAGCTCACAATTTAGTGATGATGAAGAGCAGGCTGAAGTTCAAGAGACTAATCAGGAAGAATCAGTGCGCAAAGAAGTGGGAACTTAAGTATTAAGGAATGAAGAGATAAGCTTAAAGAGCTCTGAAGCTATAGATACTGTGATAATGAATAGCTTAGTAGGCAGTTCAGTTTAAGACGAATGGACATATCTGAAACAGGAAATCAGAAGTTGGGAAGAAAAATTTTGGTTCTCACATGTTCACATGTTGAGGTCATCGGTCCCTAGACGTACACATTACTTAAAATAACTTAAACGAACTTATCTTAAGAACAACACACATGTCCGAGGGAGAATTCCAACCCCCTGCGGGAGGGGCCACGCAATCCGTCACATGGCACCACAAATCACGCGGAAAAAAAAAACGGTACAAAGAGGGTAACTGCGAGGAAACTGCGGTTAAGGGAATAAACACTTCAGCTGATCGACGAAAGAAAGATGTACAAAAGTGTTCAGGAAAATTCAGAAGTACAGAAATAAAACACTTATCAATGAAATAAAGAGGAAGTGCAGGGAAGCTAAGGCAAAATGGCTGCAGGAACTGTGAAAAAATCGAAAAAGAAATGATTGTCGAAGGGACTGACTCTGTATATAGAGAAGTAAAAGTCAGTAACATTAAGAGCGCTATAGGAATTGCACTGTTAAATCTTGAAGAGAGGGCAGATGGGTGGAAAGAGTACACTGAAGGCCGCTGTGAGGGGGGCGGGAGGATGTGTTTGATGACATGACAGAAGAAGAAACAGACGTCGAGAGGGAAGAGACAAGGCATCCAGTATTGGAATCAACATTTTAAAGAACTTTGGAAGACTTCCTATTCACGTTGGTGGATAGAATCTATGACATTGGCAATATACTGTTAGACAAACGGAAAAACTCCATCCACCACAGTTCCGAAGATAGCCAGAGCCGACAAGTGCGAGAATTGTCGCACAATCTACGAGTACTCTATCCTTAACACACTGCAACTGTCAGTGTGCGGTCCGAACAGTGTTCTGTGTAATTGTGACTGCATCATGACGGAACTAAGTGAATTCTAACGTGAGGAAATGGTTGGTGGTCGTGTGGTGGCTGGTTGCCGAACGAAGGTAGTGAGGAAGTGTTTGATGCATCCAGAAGCAAAGCAGATAATTCACAACGCGGACTAAAGTGTGTGACAGGCGTTCATTGAACAGAATGGTGACACTAAGCTCCAAAAATCATTACAGAAATGACTGCCGCACTCGCGAACGCTGTCAGCACCGAAACAACACGAAGAGAGCTCCGGAAGCAGGAAACTGCAGTGCTGGCTCCAATTCCAAAATCACTCATCAGTGATGTAAATGCCCGTAACAGGAAAACGTGGTTCCAGATTCTTAAAAACTGCACTATCAATCAATGTAACTTGTTGTTGTTGGGTCATATGAGTCTTGTTTCAAAGTTTCCAGCTTCTGACCGAGTTCACGTATCAACAGTGAACCATCACAGGGCTGCGGGTGACGATTTTGGCAGCCATATCGTGGTATTCCATGAGCCCCACGATTGCTCTGAAAGGTCAAATTACTGCCAATATCACCAGTTTGGCTGACCAGGTCCATCCAGAGGAACAAAGGTTATTACCGAACGGTAAGGCTATGTTCAGAGACGCCGAGGTCCCTGATCACACAGAGCTGTTTTCGTGAGCATGAGGATGAATTATCGCATACCCCCTAACCACCACAGTCACTTTGATGAGAAGGTTGGATGATCGCTAACCACCTCTACCATCGTTACCTGAAGCTGTGAATACAAAGAAGACGTATAGAAATGTTTCCATGTGTAAAGGAACGGAATGTGAGCAGCAAAGGTCCCACAAAGCATAAGGTTGATTTTATTGTAAACTGCCGCTTGTACAATTTGTTCAATATCAGCAACAGAGACGTTGACGAGATGTCGCAACCGTAAAATGAAGCCATCAACCGTTGCTCGCAGCAGTCCCAGTGGAATCTGAACAACGTGTATAATGGCCTTCAAATCAGGCAGAGACCGAAAGTGTTCGTGGTGAAGGCGTTCTCTTAGATATCCCCAGAGCCAAAAGTCACACGGATTCAGGTCAGATGATCTATCAGTCCATGTATGTAGAAAACATCTGGAAATAACTCGTTCGTGGAAAATTATATATAGTAGATCTTTTTCTTGGGGAGCGACATGAGGCGTTGTTCCATTTTGCATGAGGAGAATGGTTTCCACACTGTTGCGCAGGAATCAGACGCTGTACAAGGAGATCTCTATAATGTGCATAATTCACGGTACACCTGACAGGCCTTCTGTGTGTATTCTCTTCAAGGAAGAAGGGACTGAGAATAATCGCGCTTGTGAATCCGCACACATAATTACATACGACTGCAATGGCCCCTCGTGTACACCACGTGCTTTAACAGTACCCCAAGTTCGGAAGTTCTCTGTATTCACTGTACCGCGTTGTATAAAACCAGCCTCGTCTCTCCATAGAATATTTCTAGGTAATAGAAATCTAAGAGATAATACAGAAGTTTGCTGCTGATCATGAGGTACCAACTGCTGCACCGTCTGGACCTCGTACAACAGGTCATTATAAAATGACTGCAAGATTTTCCGTAACGTTTACGATGTGATGGACAATTCCTGAGACACTGTACTAGGACTGTCACTACACATGGCATTTGCTGCCTGGTCAGTTACAGCAACAGCAATCTCGTCAATAACTTCCACTGGGATGCGACACCTTCCCCTTCCACGTACCACACTTAGCTCACCCACGTTTTCGAATTTCATTATCTTATAAGTCCATTATCATAATCTTTAATGCAGTTAATGCCACCGGTTCTGACATCAGACGTTTCAGTCAGCGATACTCTCACAATGCAGCACTGTAATAGCTGCCGTTGTCATAACAATCTTTCACTAAGAGCGCGCGGTCTCTCTTCTCAATATCCATACTGTTGTTGTTGTGGTCTTCAGTCCTGAGACTGGTTTCATGCAGCTCTCCATGCTTATCTATCCTGTGCAAGCTGTTTCATCTCCCAGTACCTACAGCAACCTACATCCTTCTGAATCTGTTTAGTGTATTCCTCTTTTGGTGTCCCTCTACGAATTTTACCCTCCACGATGCCCTCCAATACTAAATTGGTGATCCCTTGATGCCACAAACTCCTCTTCTCCCCAATCCTATTCAATACCTCCTCATTAGTTCTGTGATCTACCCATCTAATATTCAGCATTCTTCTGTAGCACAACATTTCGAAAGATTCTATTCTCTTCTTGCCCAAACTAATTATCGTCCATGTTTCACTTCCATACATGGCTACACTCCATACAAATACTTTCAGAAACTACTTCCTGACACTTAAATCTATACTCGATGTTAACAAATTTCTCTTCTTCAGGAACGGTTTCTTTGCCATTGCCAGTCTACATTTTATATCCTCTCTACTTCGACCATCATCAGTTATTTTGCTCCCCAAATAGCAAAACTCCTTTACTACTTTAAGTGTCTCATTTCCTAATCTAAATCCCTCAGCATCACCCGACTTAATTCGACTACATTCCATTATCCTCGTTTTGTTTTTGTTGATATTCATCTTGTATCCTCCCTTCAAGAGACTGTCCATTCCGTTCAACTGCTCTTCCAAGTCCTTTGCTGTCTCTGACAGAATTACAATGTCATCGGTGAACCTTAAAGTTTTTATTTCTTCTACATGGATTTTAATAACTACTCCGAATTTTTCTTTTGTTTCCTTTACTGCTTGCTCAATATAGAGATTGAATAACATCGGGGAGAGGCTACAACCCTGTCGCACTCCCTTCCCAACCACTACTTCCCTTTCATGTCCCTCGACTCTTATAACTGCCATCTGGTTTCTGTACAAATTGTAAATAGCCTTTCGCTCCCTGTACTTTACCCCTGCCACCTTCAGAATTTGAAAGAGAGTATTCCAGTCAACATTGTCAAAAAGTTTCTCCAAGTCTACAAATGCTACGAACGTAGGTTTGCCTTTTCTTAATCTATTTTCTAAGATAAGTTGCAGGGTCACTATTGCCTCACGTGTTCCAACATTTCTATGGAATCCAAACTGATCTTCCCCGAGGTTGGCTTCCACCAGTTTCTCTATTGGTCTGTAAAGAATTTTCGTTAGTATTTTGCAGCTGTGACTTATTAAACTGATAGTTCGGTAATTTTCACATCTTTCAACACTGTTTTCTTTGAGATTGGAATAATTTTATTCTTCTTAAAGTCTGAGGGTATTTCGCCTGTCTCATACATTTTGCTCACCAAATTCATTCAAATTATAGTTTGTGAAATGACAGCATGGCTGTCATACCGCCATACAAACGGTATTCAGCGACAGATCTGTACTGGTGGTAAAAATCGGAACTAAATTGTTCTATGGCGTAAATCGGTTCCGCTTTAACGCCTAAGGATATATGCCAAGTTTCACTGTCAACGATAATCATAACACACACTTGACCTGTATGGATACATTTCTTTTGTTGTTTAAAACTGCTTCTGCGTTACTCTGCATTGTGCTGTCTGTTAGATGAAAGTTTACGCTGCTGGTGGCTACGCTTACGTGTCGTCTCAGCAGCAGCAGGGCGTGCCAGATATTCTGTGCCGCAAGACGTCCTTGGAAGCCTGCACGGAAGACGCGGCCCGCTGCGCGGTATCCATCGTAATCAGATTTGTGCAGCGCTAAGCTAGTTTGGCGTCCCGCGAAACTTACGCCGCCGCCTGCCCCCTCTACTTATTTAGACACCAAAATTTCTTGTCGGCCTCCGAGTTTCACGAGCGAATTCTGACAATTACGGCACGAAAGCACGCTACGCAGGGGAAGTTCGTCTCCGCTGCTCTTATTATACTAAAATGCAGTGCTGGACAAATTGGAAACTTCGTAAGCTTGGCTCGGGATCGATATTGCACACAGAGGTATAAATGCCGAACTGCCCACAAAGTAAACTGCGAACGTTAGGCGTTGATAGCTATTTTATACACTTACAGTAAAACTCTAGCTTTGAACAAAAATATTTAATTTATTTCTTCCTTAGGCTTTTCGGCTTTTCGCAACTGACAAAGGAACAGTTTGCACTTACGCTTAGTGGGAGTAAGAAGCATGCGATACTTTTATCAACAGTGTGCTGTTCCTTCATGAAAGGCGAAATGCCGATCACAGTAAGGAAGAATGAATTAGTGTGTGACCGCGTGTGACCGCGCCGTGCCGTAAAGCTTTCAGGCAATATGTATCCACTATTTTATCCCGGTAACATGAATTTTTCTCGTATTCAGTGGAAATTCCAGGTCGTTGATACCCTGCCTTGTTTTAGGGTCGTAGTTCTCTCACTGCTTTGATGCGGCACGCCACAACTGTATGTTCCTTCGCTGAGTTCTTCATTTCAGAGAAGAACTTACAATCTTACCCTCCTCTGATCGGTAATGCAAATGACCGTTACTGTGTGAGGCTAAACGTATCACAAAATTAAGGCAATCGTTTCCGAGGCAGTAACTGATAAGTGGGGAAAGTGCCAACAAGTAATTTTTTTACAAACAAATTTGCCCTTCATTCCTCTTACGTTAATTTTGGCTGGGCATTACAAAGAAGTGCAAATCGCACACAACAAAGATAACAAACTGTACCCCAAAATTTTGAGAAACGTACAGCAAATCCTGTAGTTATTTATAAATTCGGATGCAATCCAATTTGACAAACTGTGTTCGTTAACCTGTTGCTTTTCGGAACAGTAATCAAAACATAACGTATCTGAAAAAAATGGGTGCCAACGAAATAGTTTTCACATGAAACCAACACGAAGCACTTTACTAAATAACAAAGAGTAGTGCTGACTATGGTTTTAAATTGTTAATGAAAATCAAGTGTAATAATCTAGGATAAAATGAGCATTCAATCGTTTCAGTAATGATTAAGTGGTGAACTGTCTCTACTGCAGTCAAAACTGCGTTGTCCCACAGTAGCGTTCATCTACAGGTAAATAAATTAACTTCCCAAACAAAGATTGCAGAATTTCACTACTTTAAATAATTTGAAATTCGGAAAAGTGCAGTCGTTATCGTAATGCGGGAACGGATTGATTTGTCTGGGTACCAACTGGGTATGATTTTTGGCTTTCGGGCCAAGGGTGGAAGCATTTCCGAACGGCAAAGTTTGTAAAGCGTTCGCATGCTACCGTGGTTAATGTACAAAGTGCATGTAAAACGGCACTATCCAAAACCGGTGTCACCGGTGCCATAGGTTTCAATTCGGCCCGCAGATGCAAGTCATAGCGGAAAGAGAGAGAGCGAGGTGCTCGGCTTGTTACCCTCCTGAAAGGCATTTCCAGATATTTCCGCCGACGCTTGGCTGGCTATAGGAGGACTGCTTTCTTGTTGACCGTCTGTGAAATATATACTGTGCCATTGTGTTACTGGTTTGAGCAGTTTCGGCCACTTATTACAATGGCAGAAATATCGTACGGAAGTTAAGGGCCCTCACACGTTCAATATCATTATCAATACGTGAATGTAATGTATGTCGAAGGGCGAGTATTTTTGTATTTCCAATACTAGAAATATTGACGGACAATGTTGTTACCAACCAGTATTTTCACATTATTACCAGTACATATTGAGCGAATGAGGGCGAGTATTATCCGTTTGACTTTTGAACTTTTTAAAATGAGCAAGAAAATAATAGTTATTCACAGAATCTGAATGACAGTTATTCAGAGACGCAGCAACAGTCCATGCAACCAGTTAGTAAAAATGTTTTGGGAAAATACTTGAAAAATGCTTGCTTATGGTGTTTGAGGATACCAGCACATAAAATTTCAAACATTCGAATTACCCGCCAGTGGTCAAAAATGGCAGAGTTACCGCTAACTTCTTAATGATTGGGATCCCAATGCCGTATTTTGATTTACTATTATTTCCAGTATTAACATTAGTAAATAATTACTGTTCGTTCCGGATGTATTACCTGCAGCTGTTGAAACTGAAACAATATAAAGTTGGGTGGACACAAAATGAATGTAACTTGGAAAACACGTGATGTGAGGCATAATTTGCTAGCGCAGCGTTTCGGGAAGGTAGTGCCATTAATATCGCTGCAGTATCCCATAAATACGATCGTCACAAACGCTATTGTTTTGACTTTATGCGGTAGAAGCGCTGCTGTCGCGACACGCAATGACGTAGCCCTCGAGCATAAGTAAGTGAATCAGGCCCACGTTTCACAAAATTACAGTTTCCACCCAAGGTGATGAAGTTTTAGATACCTATTAGACGAACGAACGAAATTCTAACGCTTCCGGTGATTGAGCGGGAAGAGTCCGACGACATTTTCTGTGTGGAAGAGCGACCGCGGCACCGTGAGAAGCGCGCCGCTACGCAATTAATTGCGCGCCCGCTTCCGGCGGAGGAGCTCGCAGGCGACCGCGGCCGGAAATGAAGTTTCCAGCGGCTGCCCGCCTCGGCGGCGCCTCGGAAGCGCCCATCACCGCCCTGTGGCCGGAAAACGGGGCGCCGCCAGAATGCTATTCGGTAAATAAACAATGAGAGCAGTTTTCTCACTACCTTCTGGAGCGATTCAGCAGCGCTTTACTGTGAGAACCCATATACCGCTTATTCCAACTACTGCCCAATCTGTAAAAACAGAAGAAAGGTTATACGAATTTTTGCAATGGCGGTTTGGTGTAGTTTATAGGCGTAAACTCCTCAGAATTGAAGCAGAATGTACAGGAACATTCAGAAACCTACACTAATGGTCATTAAAATTGCTACACCATGAAGAAATGCAGATGATAAACGAGTATTCACTGGAAAATATATTATACTAGAACTGCCATGTGATTACATTTTCACGCAATTAGGGTGCATAGATCCTGAGAAATCAGTACCCAGAACAACCACCTCTGGCTGTAATACCGGCCTTGATACGCCTGGGCATTGTCAAACAGAGCTTGGATGGCGTGTACAGGCACAGCTGCCCATGCAGCTTCAACACGATACCACAGTTGATCAAGAGTAGTGACTGGCGTATTGTGACGAGCCAGTTGCTCGGCCACCATTGACCAGACGTTTTCAGTTCGTGAGAGATCTGGAGAATGTGCTGGCCAGGGCAGCAGTCGAACATTTTCTGTATCCAGAAAGGCCCGTACAGGACCTGCAACATGCGGTCGTGGATTATCCTGCTGAAATGTAGGGTTTCGCAGGGATCGAATGAGGGGTAGAGCCACCGGTCGTAACACATCTGAAATGTAACGTCCACTGTTCAAAGTGCCGTCAATGCGAACAAGAGTTGACCAAGACGTGTAACCAATGACACCACATACCATCATGCCGGGTGATATGCCGGTATGGCGATGACAAATAAACGCCTCCAAAGTGCGTTCACCGCGATGTCGCCAAACACGGATGCGACCATCATGATGCTGTAAACAGAACCTGGATTCATCCGAAAAAATGACGTTTTGCCATTCGTGCACCCAGGTTCGTCGTTGAGTACACCATCGCAGGCGCTTCTATCTGTGATGCAGCGTCAAGGGTAACCGCAGCCATAGTCTCCGACCTTATAGTCCACTGCTGCTGCAAACGTCGTCGAACTGTTCGTGCAGATGGTTGTTGTCTTGCAAACGTCCCCATCTGTAGACTCAGGGATTGAACGTGGCTGCACGATCCGTTACAGTCATGCGAATAAGATGCCCGTCATCTCGACTGCTAGTGATACGAGGCCGTTGGGGTCCAGCACGGCGTTCCGTATTACCCTCCTGAACCCACCGATTCCATATTCTGCTAACAGTCACTGGATCTCAACCAACGCGAGCAGCAATGTCGCGATACGATAAACCGCAATCGCGATAGGCTACAATCCGACCTTTATCAAAGTCGGTAACGTGATGGTACGCATTTCTCCTCCTTACAAGAGGAATCACAACAACGTTTCACCAGGCAACGCCGGTCAACTGCTGTTTATGTATGAGAAATCGGTTGGAAACTTCCCTCATGTCAGCACGTTGTAGGTGTCGCCACCGGCGTCAACCTTGTGTGAATGCTCTGAAAAGCTAATCATTTGCATATCACAGCATCTTCTTCATGTCGGTTAAATTTCGCGTCTGTAGCACGTCATCTTCGTGGTGTAGCAATTTTAATAGCCAGTAGTGTAAGTTGAGAGAAAGTAACCATATCAGCCAGATTGCTTGTATACAAACCTTTATTGTCGATTACCAGTACAAATAAGCATAGATACCACCTTCAGACCTGTAAACAGATTCATACAGTGTGAAAATATACAGAGATAAAATTAAATAAACAACACCAGGTGCATTTTAAGAGCAAAATCGTGTTACAAAATCCCTCGATGAAAGGTTATTGCGTTCCTCCTACACCAGTACTTCTAAAACACTGCCACGTATGTGAAGCGCGAGATGAGCGAGGCGTCGGCAAGTCAAGATTAAGAGCGCAATATACAGAATAATTCGCCAAATGCTGGTGTCGCACAACCCAACTACTGTGTACTTCACTGCCGCCAGGGCACTTCCGGGATGGTGGATAGTGGCCGGTACTGGCCAGAAAATTGAGGATACACGGACAGGTACACTAGTGTCTCATTTAATTATTTATGCATTTAATTACAGCGTGATTCCTGTTACGATTCGATAAAAGTTTCCTAAACATATTTTTTCAATTATTATATAATAGTTATTAAAACCGAAAGGAAAAATTATTCTCATTATGTTCACTTGCTCAAGTGTGCATATGTAGAAGCTGCTTTACAACTAGGGCAATTTCCGCAAACTGATATACAATAAATTACTCTATGTGACCATTTTGCAATTTATAAAAATTTGTACGTATGTATTCAAAGACCTGAAGGTTGTAACCACGCTTACCGAAACTGGTAATCGACAAAATTTGTCGTTTACAAGCGATCTTGGCTAAGAAGTTCACCTTGCCTCAAGTAATTATTACAGATCGACCATTATAACTCAACTCCTGGGAAACCTGCTGAACCAGTGTCAGAAAGGAATCATGCATGATGCTTTCGTGGTGTATGATTAACTTTTGTTCTCTTTTTTTTTTCCCTAAACTTCCACCTACAGTTAAATCGCTACTGCAGTTCACGTGTCTTCTATAAGGCACAACGACAAGAATTAAAATATACACTGTGGTACCTTAATGGGGAGGTATAAACGAGGTATAGTAGCAATTACCACAAAATAAACATTTACTTATTGGTTCATTCGAATCTATGTACGGTATTCAAAGCTGGTATAGCCCGTCGTTACTTCAGTGACACGAATGTACCATCAAGATTATTCATATCACTGTTCTCTTCCAAAGAAACATGATTCGTTGTAGCGATACACCGGTTAGATCGAAGATTAGGGGAAAAAACTGGAAAAGTTCTCAAATTTTCAGTGAAATTATTTATCTAAAAGCAAGAAATATAAAGATTGAGGCCTTGAATGAATTTCGAAATTTTGTAGCCTTACAGCATATGAGATGCCCCGATTATGAATTAAAAATTAGAGACTTAGACTTCCAAATACTAGAGGATATTTGCTGTATATGGTTCTGAGCGTCAGTCAAAGGTACCTTATCGATTTAATTTTTTGTTTAACATTTTCTTCAAGTTTTTTTCAATATTCAAGTTCTTTTCAGAAATCTGAAATCCCTTAAATAATTTTTTTGGACAAACTGGACCTCATGCAGGCCAATTTGATACCCCACATGTTCATTTCCTACTTCTCATATGGTTACGAAAATTCAAATAAATTATCCATTGAGTAATTTCTAGGCAGTCTTGTTTCTGTGGAACTCCAACATTTGTCAACTGTTAAGTGTTACGTTAATCTTTTACGTTAATCTTAAGTTTTAAGTACATTATGGCTAGCCATTGAACAGACGAACTTTTCACACTTCAAGTTCATAATTATCAGCCGTTGTTCATTAAAGATTTCAGTCTGTCATGAAACCACAATTTTTTAAAATCAACATGATTACTTTCAAGCAGCTAAATTAATTTGCAAAGCCAAACATAACGTTGGTGAATTTTATGTCACATCTGTTCATTTCTTACTCTTCGTTTGACTAGGAGAATTTGGGCAAAATCTCCACTCAAATTACTAATTAAGTTTTTGTTAATTACCATGATTATTTTGGAGCAATATAACCTTTATTCTGCAAAACCTAGGCTTCACATCAGTTTCTTTGAAACCCTCTTTGTCCATTTCCCACCCTTCGTTTGGCTATGAAATTTCGATCTATAACCCCTTGTGAAATTTATGGGGAGTCACTCTTTCGTTACACTTAAACACCCGACGAAAAAAGAAATTGATGTAACTCGAACGCATTACATGAAGATATGTAATCTGACGCCTTATCCGGCTGTGCTAAAGGAATTGCTCGATTGCTAGAGTTCTCATTCAAAAACAGCACTCATCGCGGCACTGTGCGCGAAACGCACTATCAGTTTTGAATAAACTAATACCTTCAGGTACATTTCCATCAGGAACAGCGTGCTCCACGACTTTATTAATTAGTTCCTCGTTAGAAAGGAGGGCAGCTTCGGTCATGAATTTTTAATTTGCTTATTGCTGATCGAGTTCATCTACATGATGAACATGGTGGTACATGAATAAAACAACATATTGAGAATCAGACATTAAAATAAAATTAAAACCAGATTACTAATAAATACATCACAGTAAATTATATCCATATCATGATTCATCGTAACTAAAATCGCACGTGGTATCGCACTGACATTACAGATAACAAGCAGTTAAAATGAGCTTGCTGGTTATATTTCCCTGCAGCTGGCATCTGTGAAGTCGAAAGTAACTAGCCTCTCTTTGTTATTGTCATTTGTGTACTACATTTAAAACATCGTTTAAAAATTAAAATATAGTATTTCTACATAAAATTAGAACACATCACAAGGTCTCTATGTAGGGTTGTGTGAAGCCCTGTATAGTGAGAAGAAGATTCATAGCTCACGAACCAAGCAAATTTTTCAATAGTCACTGACTGTGCATGCAGCTGTATTAATATTAATACAAAATCAAGTTACATATGTTTCTATAATAGATATTGATAAGTTTATATAAGTAAATTTATACGTTGCACATCCTGAGGTCGCAACACTGGTTCATACTTGATGACCATGTAGGTTATTTTTTGTAATTTAAGCCAAGTTGCCGGCCAAAGTAGCCGTGCGGTTAAAGGCGCTGCAGTCTGGAACCGCGAGACCGCTACGGTCGCAGGTTCGAATCCTGCCTCGGGCATGGATGTTTGTGATGTCCTTAGGTTAGTTAGGTTTCACTAGTTCTAAGTTCTAGGGGACTAATGACCTCAGCAGTTGAGTCCCATAGTGCTCAGAGCCATTTGAACCATTTAAGCCAAGTTGGAAAAGATAGTGATTCAGTCAACATGCGGTGTGTATCCATAATGTAGAACTTGTTTTTAATATTAGTGCTGATTTCAGATTTTGCACAAAATTTCAATTTGCGCCACATATTTGTGTATCACTGTATTTTTTTTAAATTAGTACATAAATTACAGTAATAGAGATTTTGAAGTTGCCTACCAAGGTTAGCTCCATGCAAATGTGAGCAGCATGCTTAGTTTAACTGTTTTTTTTTAATCTATAATATCAATGTGGTACAACATGGTATTTTATTTACTGATGTAGGTAGGAAGATAAGAAATGCTATGCAGCGTTGAGGGGACGCATAAACTGAAACATTTTAAAGCCAAGTGAGGGCTAGTGGACTTCCTAAGAGGTGACAGACGTACCCTGCACACCTCTGCTAGACGAGAATAAGGGCAAGATAGATAGGTCACTGCCGTTTGAGTTGGTTGGCAGTCGTGATCACAGCACATTCGACAGCCCCACACACAATATGCTTTCTGCGGGACCTTTCCCAGTTGCTTTCGCAAGGCCAGCTCTACGTGTCTCTCTCACATGTTGGTCAAGCAACCAAGCTCTTTGTTTAAAAAAAAATGGTTCAAATGGCTCTGAGCACTATGGGACTTAACATCTATGGTCATCAGTCCCCTAGAACTTAGAACTACTTAAACCTAACTAACCTAAGGACAGCACACAACACCCAGTCATCACGAGGCAGAGAAAATCTCTGACCCCGCCGGGAATTGAACCCGGGAACCCGGGCGTCGAAAGCGAGAACGCTACCGCACGACCACGAGCTGCGGACTTTGTTCATGTATACAATTATAAAACTCCCATTGTTATATACAAAGAATTTTATCAGTGAAAAATAAATTCCACAAGTAAGAAGTCTCTCACACAGCTACAAATAAGTACTGGGCAACACCAGGTTCCTCAGCTTGTAGAAAACAACGTCAATGCTCTCTACAACTATCATGGTACCTTCGAGTATTCATGTGGTGCTGTTTTTTCGGATGCGTCCAACAGAGCAGCCACCAGATATATAATTCATGTGGGGACTACCAATTGATCACTACCGTGCAGATGCAGACCACACTCGAACTCTCAAAGGAATCGGCGAAATGCCGTGAATAATGAGAACAGTGGACAAGAGGTACTACATCAGTAATGTGTGGGAAAGTTGAGGATTTGGTTCTGACGGGAGATGTTCCAGGGTTGTCCGTGCAGCAGCAGTGGTCACTGTATCCGGATAATAGTGCAGCGGCCAGCACATCTGTCTAGTAAGCAGAAGACCATGGCGAATCCCAGTCTGGCGCAAACTTTAAACTTTTCCCACTTAAATAAATGCCCACTAGCAGTGAACGTCAGTCATTTCTTTCTGTCTTCAATTAGTGCCACAGGTCAGATAGGTAGGCGAATATCCTCCACAACATAATAACAGACACTAACGACCACTTCCGGTGGCGCTGTGACTCTTTTGTGTACCTCTTCACCTCGATGACTGCGCGTTCTGACACGACCAAGGACCTGGAATACCAAGCAACACAATACATTCGAACAGGCGACCCGTTTCCAACCATCCATTTTCCAGTCTCGGTGATTACGTGCCCACTGTTGTAGAGATCTTCAGTTGAAGAGTATCCATGCTAGTCTGTGCTGTGCAAGCCTGTTCATCTCTGAATAAGAAAATGCAACTTACGCTCATTTTAAATTGTTTTCTGTAATTTTCAGAACCCACACTACCTCCCATCACGAAATTGAAGGTTATTCCTGTAAACCAGTACCTCATTTTAATCAATACGTGATATAAATTTCTTTTCTGTCAATTAGCAGTCCCAAGTGATAATGACTTTATGTCAGTGTGGGGACACACTTGGGTAGTCTGCTGATAGCCCCATGATCAACACTGAGCACTGAACGCTGGGCTCCGAAACATTCATGCCAGTACTAGCACATCTATCAGAGATCTACCTTTACAGTACAGGCAAACGTACAAATTCCACGTTCAGCGATGACGGTTTCACTTCTGACACCCTGTACGTCAACCGTTTCCATAGATGCTAACGACAGTAGAACGTAGAGATACCAGCAGCTTCACCGTTTCCAAAATGAATGTTGCCAGGTGCAGAGTCGGAAATATTCGCGCCTTTGGAGAAGTCACTAAGCGCCATGTATTTCTCCATATGCGGCTCTTTTCGTCACTGGAATGATTTACTCTCGCCCGCCGGAGTGGCCGAGCGGTTCTAGGCGCTACAGTCTGGAACCGCGCGACCGCTACGGTCGCATTTCGAATCCTGCCTCGGGTATGGATGTTTGTGATGTCTTTAGGTTAGTTAGGTTTAAGTAGTTCTAAGTTCTAGGGGACCTCACAGCCATTTTTGATTTCCTGTCCGCTCAGTTCCTGTGTAGCATGTCTGCTACATCCAATTTTTTTTCTAGCGCAGGGAATAGACCAGGCTCACTGTGCGTAATTCTAACATATACTTCACACGATTCGCTTTCACCGCATCACTTGTTTTCGTCTCTTCATGTTCCCAGTGGCTTGCAGCATCTGCTTAAACATGCTGTTTGTCGTAGTGTCAGAAAAACTTCGAAAAATAATGGTTATTTCTGCTTGTTTTTAGTAATTTTGGACTAGAATGTGTTTGCACCATGATTTAATACACTAATATACCCTACAATATGCAATAAGTGATTGTTCATTTCATCATGACAATACAGCCATATATTGTTTTCTGATGTAGCACTGGAACTACGTTTGGCAACTGCTTATATTTTCATATTACAGTGATGTTGTTTTCATAACTTTTTGATGCTTTATATTCAGTTTTCCGAGTACTATTATATTTCATTTACTTTCTAACGTAAGTAGTATTCATTTTGAATTCCATTTAAACTTTCGCTAATGAAACTAGTTTTTTAAATTTAGCATTTAAATATTATTTTGTGGAAGAACAATGCATTGACGACCAGGACAAACATTTCATTCATAAAATCTAACCTCAGGACTTGGGAGTATACACTTCTCTGGGCGTGTCACGCACCCGTAACATCTCGAGGCGGCGGAAGACATCCGCGATGGGCAGTTCACGTTTACTCTGCGTTTTAAATATGCCTTCTCGTTTCTCAGTTAGTTAGAATCTTTCCTTACAACGATCACTTCTAATGAGTAAATAATTAAAACATACATAATAAAACTATATGTTCTGGTTATTTAAAGCACTTATAAATATTTGGTGTAATCAGTCGTATTCGAGTGTCCAATTGTTTAAAATAACTGTGACTAATACTTCACAGCTCATTGTACATCTATACATACTGGGACTGGACAAAAATATGGTAACCTTGCGAGATATATGTGCTTGAACGGAAGTGCAGATGCCAGGCATGCCTATAGACTGCGGTACTGTGTGCGACCACTGCTGACACCTGTGCAGTGTCCTCAATACGTTCCAAGTGTCAGTCGTGGTCAAAACAGCGTTCTGTGTAATTGCGATTGCATGACGTCGGAGCTAAGTGAAGACGAATGTGGGCAAATTGTTAGTGCTCATGTGGTGCGTGTCTCCGTCATCAAGGAGGGGAGGGGGCCGGTGGTAAGGCGTTTGGTGTTTCTAGAAGCACGCCATCGATGATTTATACCGCATACAGGCAAGGCGGGAAAATATCATACGATAAGCAGCAACAAGTATGAAATTTTGTATGTTGTGTGTTCGTAGCAGACAGCCATAGAAGTGAATTGTAAGGCAAAAAAAAAAGGACGTCACCTGCGAAACTCACCGCAGAACAGAATGTCGTACTCACGAATCCTGTCATCAGCAGAAGAACACGGAAGTGATCTGCTTAAGCAGGGAATTGCAGGGCGAGCTAGAAATCCAAAACTACACATCAATGATGCAAATGCCAATAAGAGGAAAAAGTGGTGCCGAAGCCAGAAAACCTGGACTATTGAGCAATTTCAGAAACTTACTCGGTCGGGTGAGTATTGTTTCTTATTGTTTACAACTTCTGGACGAGTTTACATCCCAAAAGTGAAACATGGCTGGAGCTTGCTGATGATATTTATAGGCATATCGTGGTATTCCTCGGGACACACAGTTATTCTGCAGAGTCGCATTACTGTCGAAGATTATGTATCCACATTGGCTGATCAGTTACATCTCATGATACAGCATTTGTTTCCCAATGGAGATTGTGTGTGCTAAGAAGACAGAGGCCCACTTCACACAGCTCGCATCGTCCAGGACTGGTTTTGTAATCTCTAAAACCTAGAGACCACGGTTTATGAGGCAACTTCAAAAACGAAACACTGCTATATGACGGTGATGATTCTCTAGATAGTTTTGTTTTTATGGACGAATCGGTATTTCTAAGAGGAAATGTGAACAGACGTAATACGCGCGTCTGGGGGGTCAGGCAACGACCACGAGATGGTACAGCTGCAACGACACTCTCCTAAATTGAATGGATTTGTGGCGTATGCTGACAGAATGTTTACGGGTCTTCCTTTTACGGTGATGCATCTGTATCTGGTATTTCTTATCTTTGCGCTAGCGTATAGCTCATACAGCAGTTAGAAGAACCCGAACCACAGAACTTTATATGGAGCACGGCCTCAGTGGCACAACTCAGTATGTGACTGGTTAACGCCGCTGTACGCGTACCGCTGGATTGGCCGCAAGGGTCCGGATGACAGTGGTTGTTTCTCGTGCCGCCTACGGTCACATCATTATGGATCATGTGATTTTCCTTTGGAGTCCATAATGGATCATGTGTATGTGCTTCCTCTAAAAGCTCGTCTACCCGACTTAAGAAAGAGAATTGAAACTGTTTTTGCAACAATTACTCCTGACACACTGATCAGATTTGGAAAGAAGTCGTCTGTCGACTCAATTTGTGCCGTGTGACGAACAGTGTTCACAATGAACGTAAGACGTGCCGCGAGACGACAGTCGCGTCCGGCTTCCAATTGGGCTGATCTGTCGCCAGAGGGGCTGACACTACGGTACTGAGCCTCTGGCAGCCACTCGAGTGCTCTCGCTCTCTTCAACTGGCGATCAGGAAGGAAATGGTGTGGCAAGCAAGCAGTCAGGTGTATCCAGTTTCTGATACGTGGCATGGGTCGTGTGGGCCGTTCAAGGTGGTCTTGAATTTGTCCTCTGCTGGGCCGCCGACTACGCAGGATGTGTCTGGGGGAAGTCGGAAAACACTGAGACCGTACGGGGCCGGGAAACGATAGCTAGCAGCAGGCGGACCGTTGCAATCCGAGGGGAGAGTTTTAAAGCTGCCTTGTAGCTCCAGGGGCTCTCGCGGTCAGCAACTTGCAACAGTATGCAGCCTTCCGCGAGCCTTCATTTAAAAGTATGGGTCAGTAGCTTCTGGACTGTTACGCTAGGATTCAGTTCTCTTGTGGAGTATTTCCCAGCGTGGTTTCCATGACACGCAGTCGTCCTTGTGCGTGTCCGCTGCTGAGTCCAAGTACGAGCTTGCTAGCATTTGGAGTCTGGGATGTGAACTTTTCTGACGGTAAGCTGTTATTATTACGGCTGCACCCTGTCGACGCGTTTGCTTAAGCTCAGTTCTTCATGAGGAAAATCATAATATTCTGTTTATTGCTTATTCATTTAGTGTTTTCCGCCTGATCGGTTTGCTGCGTTACAATTTCAGTGTTTGCTGTTGGATGTCTTAGCACCAAGCGCTGAAACTTGTTTCCTTCTCAGCGCATATGTGGGAGTGGTTTACCGATTATTAAACAACACTTGGTTGCTTCGCATATGAGAAACATTCCGTCGCTCAAGGGGCAGAAACAGCACCTTCTTTCGTATGTTTTGGGTACTCTCATGGTAGTTAAATTCTTTTTCAAGGGTATGGGTCGTGATTGATATGTGGACATGGTATTTAGAAATTGGCTTTTCTTTCTGAACTGCCGAGAGAAAAGTACATTGCTTGGCTTAGTCAGTGAGTCACTGAGTCGGCATATTGCTGCAGTATGATTACATTTATCTGCTCTTTGTTTTAAAATGTGTACTTTCTGTGTCACAGAAGAAGCTGACTTGAGTATCTCGGCCAGGCTACTGTGAGGCGTCCCCGCCCCGGTGACGTTATGGTCAATCGTGGTTACGCTCCTCCGCTCTGAAGTCGATGTGAAGAACTACTACCTGATTTTGAGCAATCTGTTAAGCTTTATTAACGGGTTTTGGTGTTTGTTGTTTAATTCATGCTACTGAAAATACATTGCGCTGCGTTGAAACTTGAGTGCTTGTATTCCTGTTTGAAAGCCGGTATGAGATTAAAAGCAAGAAAAATGGCTTTCAGCACTATGGGACTTAACATCTGAGGTCATCAGTACCCTAGAACGTAGAACTACTTAAACCTAACTAACCTAAGGACATCATACACATCCATGCCCGAGGCAGGATTTGAACCTACGACCGTAGCGGTCGCGCGGTTCCAGACTGAAGCGCCGAGAACCGCTCGGTCACTCAGGCCGGCAAAACAAGTGATTTGTTCGTCGGTATTTAAATAATCATTATGAAGTTTGAAATTTATTGGCTGTTCCTGTAATCTTAAAGAAAATTACTGCGTTGCTCCTTATCTGCGTTTGTTTTAAAGTTGGCTTTCATTATTAATAAACGCTGTTGAATCTTGTAATCCGTAACGAATGACGTTTAATCCCCTACTGGTCCCGTGCTTCTACATCCTATCCTTTAATTACCCTTGCGTCACGCACACTACAGAACACATATAATATGTCGGGGGTTTTCTATATTTGATGTATTATTTATAATTCTAAGTTGAATATAATGAACGTAATAAATGATATAAAGCCTCGATATTCATTTTGAAATACCAAATTCTTAGTTACAGTAAGGATTACGTATTTGCCGTTAGTTTTGTACTTCTTCTTAGTCTATTATCCTTTGATGCTCGGTAAGTGTTAAGATGGCAGCAACTCTGTCTTACTTCACTACACAATTGACTTTATTCACACTTATTACGACTCTCTGATGACTCTCAAAACGTATGAATTCTACTAGAAGGTACTGAAAGGTAGGACATTTAGATAAGGAAAAAAGTTGAAGTCTTGCATCCTGTCGGCGAAGACGTCATTAGAGACAGAGCATTGAGGAAGGGTGGAAAGAACATTGACCGTTGCCTTTTAAACGACTCATCTCCACAGATAGCTTAGGAAAACCACAGAAAACTAAACGTTTAGTCGCCTTTAGATACAAACATTGTCTAAGTTGTTATCTTATGGAGAAGCTTTATACATTCTCTTTGCTAAGTTTGACGTGAATTCCTTTATTGCCACTATATTAATTTCATAAATGAAGTGTTTCTCTCAGAAATTCGCATGCAAAGCTCTTTGTTAGAAAGCATTCGACACAATACAAGCTAAATGGAGCTTTAAAGCAGACGGTAGTGTTAATAAAACGCCAACAGACAGGTAATCTGGAGGGAGCTGTTGTATAAAACTGATCTGTGGTCTACTTTCAAGTTGTCTTCAGCGCGCCAGGTCGTTACAATTCGATTACCTGAGTACGTCCGGGACGACAGCTCCACAACAAACCTTTTTAATCAACGCTAGAGTGTTACGTAAAACTTCAGTTGGCTAACAGGGAGGCAAAGCTGTGCTCACGCAGTACTACGCACGATAAATTAGTGGTAAAATCCCACGGGATGGCGTCCCTATCTTTGAAAGCCCTGTCTTCTAACTTGATCCGATTACATGACTTTTTTTCTTTTTATTCTTTTCAGTCATCAATCTGCAACGTTTAAATCGCGGTCGGTAAAGCACCAACCGCCTTTTCCTCTACGTCGTAATGAACTTTGTACGACACGTAATTGTCTCCCACTGCGACGTAGAAGTTTGAAATTTGGTTAAGAGGTACCTACAGTCTTCCTCAGTAATGGTATATCACACTCGGTCTCGGCGGCGCTTCAGGCGGCAAGGGATCGACACATCGAAAAAAAAAAAAGCCAGAGATCGGAAGTTCATGTGACGTTTCAAGTGAGTTAATGTTTCACATAGCCACCAAATTTCACTACAATTCTGCCCAACGTCACTGTGAACGTGTCACAATAGGAATGGCGTCACGAACCCTCTTACCAAAATTTCACACATTCTTTTGACGCCTCTGAGATCGCGACTTCCAGTGTTGAAATTATGCCGTTTTCTTATAAGTGCCCATGAAACACATTTCAGATACACCGGCGATCATAATCGACCCCAAAACACCTTGGGTGGTGGCACAAAGCGCATCAGTGGAAACACTTCTTTTGAAACGTTGATTCCCACACGTTTCGCGCCCTAAAACGGCAGTTTGCAGCATGCTAACCATCAGGACGACTTTTCTGACAATATTTGACACTACTGACGCCTCCCAAACGATTCAACAATTCTCTAAGGCATCATGGGCAACCAAACCCAAATAAACGTGGTGCGACATCTGTTTGGCGCGCCCTTGAGGTATGGCCACAGGGCGGTGTGGGGGGGGGGGGGGGTTGCAACATTGACATATGGGTGAAAAAAAAAAGGGCAAACCGTCCCTCTAACACACCCAGTTAGGCAACATCCTCAGTATCACTTTCTTGGCTTAAAATCTACTTATAGAGAGAAAAACTGCGACGAGAGTCCAAGGCGCCTTCACGCAGATTAGCTGCTACTTTTGAGCCTGATATTAGGCACGTACGACAGGAGGACTGTCAAGAGGTTGAAAGCGCCTGGGACTCTATCGCCGTTTGTCTTCGTACAGGTACATTCTTAAAGTGGTCAACAAAAGCAGGCGGGTGTTACTGAGAGTGTTGCTGAACAGGTGGTCTTAGAGTGACCGTTTGCCGTTTTATTCGTGCGTATGTCAAGGTCACTCACCTCCATCTTCACCCGACAGGAGGGTGCCAAACAGGAAGTTTCAAAAAGCGTAAACGTAATCTGATGTTGAGGATCGCGTTCAAATTGCGTTGAATGGTTTCCAACGGCCCTCAGTGGTTCCGCCCAGTACATCAGAGCAAAAACTGCGGTGACTCTGCCAAATTAGTGGACCACGTTTAATAGACTTATGGTGTTTCAGAGATGGGTTGAGTCATCCGGGGGGTGTCAACTGTGTGAAACGTCGTCAAGAGCGTCATCCTGTGAAATGTTGTTTTCTATAGCGGTATATGTGGACATGAACACCCCAAGGAAAAGGGTGGTTTCATTGACTACCTATATGTCAGGTTTACATGTGTATTTTGAGCGATGGTATGTCTGAAATATTTTTTCCCGGCCGGTTCTGACCTCTATAGCAGAGGCGTCAATAGAAGGGGGTGAAATTTGGGTAAGATGGGGTGTGACGACTTTTCCATCGTATGACACTTCCTCGGTGGCGTTGGGCAGAATTATGGTGAAATTTGGTGCTAATGTGGCTCATTAACCCACCTTACACTACCATGAACTTCCGACTCTGGCCTTTTCTCTCTCATGTGTCGACACCTTGCTGTCTGCAGCGTCGCCGAGACCGAGGTTGAAGTCCAGAAGCGCCACGCTTTTACACCATCACAGAGAAGGGTTGGAGGCAACCTTGAGCCAAATTTCAAAGATATACGTCGCAATGGGAGACAATTACGGTGTTAAGAAAAAGTGATTCTGTAATAGTGGTTCGTGGAGTAGTTACAGACTGAGTAAGATTCAACATTATAACATCTGCATCGTCGAAGCATAGTTATTACCGACAGGAAAACATGTTCCGCTCTATGTATACATCTGACTCCTGCTGTTCCTGCTCTGCTGGGGTTGTAAAAGCCCTACAAGGAACTGCCCAGGCCAATATGCCTAGACATGACAACAGCAATATGCTACATGAATCTCATTTTCACACTCGCGAGTAATGAGATGGTTATAACCTTCCGAAGAAGGGCAGTAAATAAGAAAATAAAATTTCTTTTGTGAAACTGGTTACTCATTATTTTAGTAAATGCAGGAAAGCATTTTTACTATCTCCAACTTCCCCCGCTCTTCCTCACACGTATCACAGTGGACAGGAGAGTAAAACTTGTTATTTTCATGCGACTCCTTCACATTAACCACAATTCTGAATACACTGTATCGTCCAACTAAGCTGAAGGCCACTCCTGACTCATGGAAGAAGCTGAGTCCACATATACATGAATCAAATGAAAAATAAAAGTTTATTATTAATTTTAGTTTCGAAATATTATTCAACCGGTAATTAATGTTCCAGCACCTAGCTACAACAAGGACAGTACTCACTACACAGAATCGATATCTACTGATGATAATGGCTTCCATCCCTGAACACAATGTAAACAAAAGATAGTTCAAATGGCTCTGAGCATTATGGGACTTAACTTCTGAGGTCATCAGTCCCCTAGATCTTAGAACTACTTAAATCTAACTAACCTAATCATCCATGCCCGAGGCAGGATTCGAACCCGCGACTGTAGCGGTCGCGCGGTTCAAGACTGTAGCGCCTAGAACCGCTCGGCCACTACGGCCGATGAACACAATGTAGGCAACGGCTTAAGGAACTGCGTATGATAGCAACAGACCCACATTACATTTCCTCCTTTTGAGTATATGGAGAAGAATAAACTTAGCCTTACTCTTGTGCAGGATTAAGTAAGTAGGCATCAAAAGAGTTGACTACCTTCCTTGTGAATTAGATGTGCTGTTACATAAAAGTAGTTTTAGAAACAAATTGAAATCTTATGTAGAGTGGGAATCATTAACGTGATATGTGTCGAAAAATTAATTCCAAGTTACATAGTTTTTTGTTTTTATTTTGACAAAAACATGTTGATGAAACAGCCACAACAATATTTTTTATTTATTGTCCATAGTTAAGTCCACACAACTACTGACAAATTTCCCTTCCTTTTATCGATGAAAATGAACATTTTATTCTGAAAAACATAGAACATAATGGCATAAAAGAATCAGCAAAAACGAAGCAAACACCAGTGAAAGAAATCTCAACCATTTATCACTTGTGTTAATAATTAAGATTTTACAGAAACAGTATCGTGTGATTAAATTATTTTTGATCCTTGTTTAAATATTATACAGCACAAAGCAATTTTAATAGAATAACAGTTCGAAAAATATGCTGTTAGCTAATACGGCAGCATCTGTTGCAGATTGTTTTTCTTTTCAGCTGACCAGTTGTTTTTCATTGTTGTGATGGTACAACAACGTTCTTTATTATGTCAGTGGTAGCCTCTTTCTTGAAAATCTGGTAGGTGCTACAGTCTTCAAGTTAGTTAAACACTGTTCTCATTTTGGTGAAACCAGGTGCGATTTTTTTCGCTTGAATTCAACATTTTGAAATATTTATTTTTGTTGTGTTAATATGTGCATCGGCAGCTTTTTTAAGATACAGAACACCTGAGGCTGTAGCATAGTAACCACAAATGTACCGTTATTTATCGCATCCTCCATAACTTTTACAAGGTCCTTACGCACTTATCACTCTGACGTTCTTCCATCCTCTTACGTTAACAACCTACGAAAAATCTCCGTCACACGCTGCAAACAATTACAAAGCTTTGTGACCCTTAGTCCGCCTAAGCCTCACCTGTGGGCTGGCACATACCGCTCATGCTATCTTCTGGGCTTTATATTCACTACTAGAAATGATCATAGCGCCTTTAAGGTTGGTGGCAACGGCACTTAGCTTGGTTTTTCAAGTCTAACTCAAAGAAATATTTTTAGCACATGCAATTATTAATTTCCACTCTACGTAATTACTCGACAAACTCTGCTGTCACATCTGAAAATGGGAATACAGAATAGTGGTCGTCGTTGTCATACACTTATCTAGATTTCGATTGTAAATGACCAAAATGTAAGTACACCTTCACAACCAAAACGTAAAGTATTGCCAACTCTAGTGAAGCGTGCCAAAGGGACGTTGAACAAACGTTCAGAACTATAAGCCTATACAACTGTCGTCAATCTGTTGTGGAATTTTCGAACATATTTTACGGTCGCGTTCTGTGACAGATCGAAAAATCTCCCCAATAGAAATCAGCAAACGACCATCATGTGAAATCCATCTCGGTTTGTTCATCTACGTGAAATAAAAGAGAGGTTCAGGACTGGAACTAAAATTCAGGGTGAGGGTATAACAGTGATGCGATTTTCTGATGACATTGCTGTTGTGAGTGCAGGTGAAAAAGAAATAACATGATCAGCTGAATGGAATGTACAATCTAATGAGTACAGGATATGGATTGAGAGAAATCGTAGAAAGACGAAAGTGATGAGAAGTAGCAGGTTGAGAACAGCGAGAAAATTAACATCAGGACTGATAGTCACGAAGAAGATGAAGTTGACGGATTCTACTACCTAGGCAGCAAAGTAACTAATGACGGACGGAGCAAGGAGGACATCAAAAGCAGACTAGCAATGGCAAGAACGGCATTACTGGCCAAGAGAAGTTTGCTAGTATCAAAATAGGCCTCAATCTGAGGAGCACAGCATTGTATGGTAGTGAAACATGGGCTGTGGGAAAAACGGAGAATCGAAGTATTTGAGACGTGGTGCTACAGACGCTTATTGAAAATTTGGTAGAGTTATAAGGTTCTGCGCAAAATCGGAGACTGTAGGAATATGTGGAAAACACTGATAAGGAGAAGGGACAGGATGATAGGACATCTGTTAAGACATGAGGGAATGACTTCCATGCTACTAGAGGGGGCTATAGAGGCAAAAAATGTAGAACAAGAATGAGATTGGAATACATCCAGCATATAATTGAGGACGTTGTTTGCAGGTGCTACTCTGAGATGAAGAGGTTGGCACAGGAGAGGAATTCGTGACAGGCCGCATCAAACCAGTCAGAAGACTGCCAAACGAGTCATAAGGCTATTGATTTAAAAACAAAATAAAAAACACCAAAAAAATCTGTGATGCTTTCATGCTTATGAAATGAACCGATAACGAAACACAGTGCTCTCCTTTCGATCTTCTCTCTTTCTTCTTCGAATCCTCTGTGGTATGGAACCCATACTGACGAGCAGTATTCAGGTATTGGTTCTATGATGGTTTTGTAAGACACCTTCTTTGTGGGTGGACAATATTTCCTGAGGAACGTAGGTCAACCAGTAACTATTCAATACCGGACGCGTCCGGTTTGATGGAGTATTACTTAATTGCCAGCGGTGTTCGATGAAGTTACCCACGGTTATCTAACGAAAAAAAATACTAGTGTACGAAGAATAAGATTATGTTTGTAACTGGATAGAAGCGGTTCTAGCAAAAATTACTCACCAAGTCATTGTCAATGGAGAGAAATCTTCAGTCTTAAAAGTAACATCGGGCGTACTACAAGATGATATTATAGGACCATTAGTATTCACAATATTTATAAACGATCTAAAGGATAATGTCGGAAGTTCCATAAGGATTTTTGAGGATGATGCTACTGTATACAGAGCAATATCAAAGCTGAAAAATCGTCGCTAAATGTATGAGAACCTGCACTGGATCGACACTTAGTGCAGAGTTGGCCAGCTGATCCTCAAAGTAAGCAAATGTAGCAATTGGGTGAAACATCCATTGCTGTATGTTTACATTAACTCAGAATTAGCACTGGAAGCAGTCACTTCCATTAAATGTCTATGGATGTCCGTATAGACCGATTTAAAGTGTAAATGTCAAATAAGACAGATCGCACCATGAGATTCATCGGTAAGATCCTCGGAAAATATTGTCCACCCACAAAGAAGGTGTCTTACAGAACCATAATAGAACCAATACTTGAATACTTCTCGTCAGTCTGGGTTCCATACCACAGAGGATTCGAAGAAGAAAGAGAGAAGATCGAAAGGAGAGCAGTGTGTTTCGTTATCGGTTCATTTCATAAGCGTGAAAGCATCACGGATTTTTTTCTCTTCTTCTTATTTTGTTTTAAGTCAATAGTCTTATAACTGGTTTGGCAGTCTTCGAAATGGTTCGATGCGGTCCGCCACGAATTCCTCTCCTGTGCCAGCCTCTTCATCTCAGAGTAGCACCTGCAACCTACCTCCTCATCTAAATCTACATCTACGTGGTTACTCTGCAAATCACATTTAAGTGCCTGGCAGACGGTTCATCGAACCACCTTCACAATTCTCTATTATCCCAATCTCGCATAGCGCGCGGGAAGGATGAACACCTATATCTTTCCGTACGAGCTCTCATTTCCCTTATTTTATCGTGGTGATCATTCCGCCCTTTGTAGGTCGGTGTCAACAAAATACTTTCGCATTCGGAGGAGAAAGTTGGTGATTGGAATTTCGCGAGAAGATTCCGTCGCAACGAAACACGCCTTTCCTCTAATGATTTACAGCCCAAACCCCGTATCATTTCTGTGACACTCTCACCCATATTTCGCGATAATACGAAACGTGCAGCCTTTCTTTGAACTTTTTGGACGTAATCCGTCAGTCCTACCTGGTAAGGATCCCACACCGCGCAGCAGTATTCTAAAAGAGGACGGACAAGCGTAGTGTAGGCAGTCTCCCTACTATGTTACATTTTCTAAGTGTCCTTCCAATAAAACGCAGCCTTTGGTTAGCCTTCCCCACAATATTTTCTATGTGTTCTTTGCAATTTAAGTTATTCGTAATTGTAATACCTAGGTATTTAGATGAATCTACGGCTTTTAGATTAGACTGATTTATCGTGTAACCCAAGTTTAACGAGTTTTTTAGTACTTATGTGGATTACCTCACACTTTTCGCACCATCCAGATATCTTTTCTAAATCGTTTTGCAGTTTGTTTAGGTCTTCTGATGACTTTATTAGTCGATAAACGACAGCGTCATCTTCAAACAACCCAAGACGGCTGCTCAGAATGTTTCCCAAATCGTTTATATAGATAAGTTACAGCAAAGGGCCTATAACACTACCTTGAGGAACGCCAGAAATCACTTCTGTTTTACTCGATGACTTTCCGTCAGTTACTACGAACTGTGACCTCTCTGACAGGAAATCCCAAATTCACTCACATAACAGAGACTATATTCTATAAGCGCGCAATTTTACTACGAGCCGCTTGTGTGGTACAGTGTCAAAAGCCTTCCGGAAATCCAGGAATATGGAATCGATCTGAAATCCCTTGTCAATAGCACTCAGCACTTCATGAGAATAAAGAGCTAGTTGTGTTTCACAGGAACGATGTTTTCTAAACCCATGTTGACTGTGTCAATAGACCGTTTCCTTCGAGGTAATTCATAATTTTCGAACACAAATATGTTCTAAAATCCGGCTGCATATCGATTTTAACGATATGGGCCTGTAATTTAGTGGATTACTCCTACTATTTTTCTTGCATATTGGTGTGACCTGTGTAACTTTCCAGTCTTTGGGTACGGATCTTTCGTCGAGCGAACGGTTGTATACGATTGTTAAGTATGGAGCTAACGCATGAGCATACTCCAAAACGAACCTCATTGGTATACAGTCTGGACCAGAAGACTTGCTTTTATTAGGTGATTTGAGTTGCTTCACTACTCCGAGGATATTTACTTTACGTTACTCATGTTGGCAGTTGTTCTCGATTCGAATTCTGGAATATTTACTTCGTCTTCTTTTGTGAAGACATTTCGGAGCTAGATGTATTCCAATCTCTGTCTTCCTCTACAGTGTTTGCCCTCTAAGCTCCCTCTAGTATCGTGGAAGTCATTCCCTGATATCTTAAAAGAAGTCCTATAATCCTATCCCATCTCCTTGTCAGGGTTTTCCACATATTCCTAGCGTCTCCGATTCTGCGCATAACCTTATCAATCCACCTAATTTTAAATAAGCGTCAGTAGCACCACGTCTCAAATGCTTCGATTCTCCGTTTTTCCCACAGCCCATGTTTCACTACCATACAATACTGTACTCCAAACATAGATTCTCAGAAATTTCTTCCTCAGATTAAGGCCTATTTTGATACTAGCAATCTTCTCTTGGCCAGTAATGCCGTTCTTGCCATTGCTAGTCTGCTTTTGATGTCCTCCTTGCTCCGTCCGTCATTAGTTACTTTGCTGCCTAGGTAGTAGAATCCGTCAACTTCATCTTCTTCGTGACTATCAGTCCTGATGTTAATTTTCTCGCTGTTCTCAACCTGCTACTTCTCATTACTTTCATCTTTCTTGGATTTCTCTCAGTCCTTAATCTGTACTCATTAGATTGTACATTCCATTCAGTTGATCATCTTATTTCTTCTTCATCGGCCGGCCGCAGTGGTCTAACGGTTCTAGGCGCTTCAGTCAGGAACCGCGTTGCTGCTATGGTCGCAAGTTCGAATCCTGACTTGGGCATGGATGTGTGTGATGTCGTTAGGTCGGTTAGGTTTAAGTAGTTCTAAGTCTAGGGGACTGATGACTTCAGATGTTAAGTCCCATAGTGCTTAGAGCAAATCTGAACCATCTGGCCGAACGGTTCTAAGCCCTTCAGTCTAGAACCGCCCGACCGCTACGGTCGCAGGTTCGAATCCTGCCTCGGGCATGGATGTGTGTGATGTCCTTAGGTTAGTTTGGTTTAAGTAGTTCTAAGTTCTAGGGGACTGATGACCTCAGTAGTTAAGTCCATAGTTCTCAGAGCTACACTCCTGGAAATGGAAAAAAGAACACATTGACACCGGTGTGTCAGACCCACCATACTTGCTCCGGACACTGCGAGAGGGCTGTACAAGCAATGATCACACGTACGGCACAGCGGACACACCAGGAACCGCGGTGTTGGCCGTCGAATGGCGCTAGCTGCGCAGCATTTGTGCACCGCCGCCGTCAGTGTCAGCCAGTTTGCCGTGGCATACGGAGCTCCATCGCAGTCTTTAACACTGGTAGCATGCCGCGACAGCGTGGACGTGAACCGTATGTGCAGTTGACGGACTTTGAGCGAGGGCGTATAGTGGGCATGCGGGAGGCCGGGTGGACGTACCGCCGAATTGCTCAACACGTGGGGCGTGAGGTCTCCACAGTACATCGATGTTGTCGCCAGTGGTCGGCGGAAGGTGCATGTGCCCGTCGACCTGGGACCGGACCGCAGCGATGCACGGATGCACGCCAAGACCGTAGGATCCTACGCAGTGCCGTAGGGGACCGCACCGCCACTTCCCAGCAAATTAGGGACACTGTTGCTCCTGGGGCATCGGCGAGGACCATTCGCAACCGTCTCCATGAAGCTGGGCTACGGTCCCGCACACCGTTAGGCCGTCTTCCGCTCACGCCCCAACATCGTGCAGCCCGCCTCCAGTGGTGTCGCGACAGGCGTGAATGGAGGGACGAATGGAGACGTGTCGTCTTCAGCGATGAGAGTCGCTTCTGCCTTGGTGCCAATGATGGTCGTATGCGTGTTTGGCGCCGTGCAGGTGAGCGCCACAATCAGGACTGCATACGACCGAGGCACACAGGGCCAACACCCGGCATCATGCTGTGGGGAGCGATCTCCTACACTGGCCGTACACCACTGGTGATCGTCGAGGGGACACTGAATAGTGCACGGTACATCCAAACCGTCATCGAACCCATCGTTCTACCATTCCTAGACCGGCAAGGGAACTTGCTGTTCCAACAGGACAATGCACGTCCGCATGTATCCCGTGCCACCCAACGTGCTCTAGAAGGTGTAAGTCAACTACCCTGGCCAGCAAGATCTCCGGATCTGACCCCCATTGAGCATGTTTGGGACTGGATGAAGCGTCGTCTCACGCGGTCTGCACGTCCAGCACGAACGCTGGTCCAACTGAGGCGCCAGGTGGAAATGGCATGGCAAGCCGTTCCACAGGACTACATCCAGCATCTCTACGATCGTCTCCATGGGAGAATAGCAGCCTGCATTGCTGCGAAAGGTGGATATACACTGTACTAGTGCCGACATTGTGCATGCTCTGTTGCCTGTGTCTATGTGCCTGTGGTTCTGTCAGTGTGATCATGTGATGTATCTGACCCCAGGAATGTGTCAATAAAGTTTCCCCTTCCTGGGACAATGAATTCACGGTGTTCTTATTTCCATTTCCAGGAGTGTATTTGAATCATTTTCTTCTTCACATACACTCACAACAGCAATGTCATCAGCAAATCGCATCACTGGTATCCCCTCACCTTGAATTTTAGTTCCAATCCTGAACCCCTCTTTTATTTCCATCATTTGTTCTTCAGTGTACAGACTGAACAGCAGGGGCGAAAGACTAAGTCTCTGCCTTACATAATTTTTAATCCCAGCACTTCGTGCTTGGTTGTCCACTCTTATTATTCGCTCTTGCTTCTTGTACATATTACACATTAGTTACGTATCCTTTATAACTTAACCTACTTCCTCAGAATTTCGAACATTTTGAACCATTTTAAATTTCGACCTCTTTTTTCAGGTGGACAGATTTCTAGGAATGTGTCTTAGTTTTTCTTTATTCATGGTTCCATTATCAACTGCAACGTAGAATTGTCTTTGTGGTGCCTTTAGCATTTCTAAAGCCAAACTGATCGTCATCTAACACTTCTCTAATTTCCTTTTCCATTCTTCTGTATATTATCTTGTCAGCAACTTGGATGCATGAACGGTTAAGCTGACTGTGCGCCAATTCTCGCACTTGTCGGCTCTTACAGTCTTCGGAATTCTGCGGATGATATTTTCCCGACTCATGCATTCTACACACCAACATAAACAGTCGTTTTTTGCCACTTTCCCAATGATTTTAGAAATACCGATGGAATTTTATGTATTTTTAATTTGATGTTAAGTCCTGCAAAGCTCTCTTAAATTCTAATTGTAATACAGGGACTCCTCTTACTTCTAAATCGACTCCCGTTTCCCCTTCTGTCACATCATATAAATGTTCCCCCTCTTACACTCCTTCAGTATACTCTTCCTACCTATCCTTCCTCAGCTGCATTTAACAATGGAACTACCATTGGACTCTGAATGTTACGACCCTTGCTTTTAATTTCACAGAATGCTCTTCTGATTTTCCTATATGCAGAGATAGACCTTCCGACTATCATTTAATTTTTTATTTCTTCACATTTTTCATGCAGTCGTTTCGTCTTAGCTTCCCTCCAAGTTCTGTTTATTTCATTCCTCAGCGATCTGTATTTCTGTGTTCCTGAATTTCCTTGAACATTTTTGTACTTACATATTTCATCGATCAGCAGCAGTATTTCTTCTGGAACCTACGGGTTCTTCGCAGTTAGCTTCTTTGTACCTATGCTTTCCCTTACAATTTCTGTGATTACCCTTTTTAGATTTTTCCATTCCTCTTCAGCTGTATTGCCTACTGATCGATTCATATTGCGTATTGATTCATCCTGACTAAACTCTTAAGCTTCAGGCTACTCTTCATCACTGCCAGACTGTGATCTGAATCTATAACTTCTCCTAGGTAAGCCTTACAATCAAGTATCTGACTTCGGAATCCCTGTTGAATCCATGACGTACTCTAACTAAAGTCTTCCCGTATCACCCGGCCTTTTCCAAGTATACCTCCTCCTCTTATGATTCTTGAACAGAATATTCACTGCTAGCTGAAATTAATTGCAGAAGTCAATTAATCTTTCTCCTCTCTCGTTTCTTGTCCCTTGTTGATACTCTCCTGTAATATTCTCGTATACTTTCTCTATCTCGTCATTTTCAGCTTGCGACTTCTGCATGTATACCTGAACTAGCGTTGTCGGTGTTAATTTGCTGTCGAGCCTCTATACGATTATCCCTATCACAGAGCTGTTCGCAGTGACACACTGTCTGTCCTACCTCCCCATTCATAACGAATTCTACTCCTGTTGTACCTTTTTATGTTGCTTTCGATATTACCCTATACTCATCTGACGAGAAGTACTTCTTTCCATTTGACATCACGGCTATGTCCAGCTAAAATCAGTGGTAGATTCTACGAGATAAGTGTTGTGCATCACGTTGTTGATTACTGTCAAAATTCGATGAGCGTGTGTTCCTAGGATAGCCAACCTGTATGTTGATTCCTTCTACGTATATCACGCGTTATAGGTGGTAAAATTACCATGTAAGTACAAAGATTCGAGCTCACTCGGAAGCTTACAAGGAATCGTTTGAAACGAATACTGCTCTTACAACAAACCACTAGATCTGCGCTTTACTTTTTTTCTTTTGTGTTATTCTCACTTCCAGCTAACGGTTTCGAGCAATGACCGATTCTCAGGTGGTACCTAGATACAACAGTATTATTAGTATATAAGAGTGATTCAGTTGCCTCTATCGATAGTTTTTACGCATACAGCGAAACCTTCAAAACTGACATGCGAGATTTTCAGATTTTTGTGTTCTCTCTCTTCATGCATGATAACAATTAATCCTGCAGAAAAAGTGAACAGTCCATTTTTGTAAATAACTTAATGTAGTTAAGATTTGTACAAGGATACGTTTTCGCTGGAGGCCATAGTTTTCCAGTTATTCAATAAAATCACGTTTGAAGATCAATTTGTACGTTTTTCTTGAATAATTCGGAGTCTAGCGAAAACGAATCCCAGAACAAAATTGAACTACATTAAATTATCAACAAAAAGGTTCTGTTCAATTTTTCTCTGTGACTAATAGCTAGCGCGTACCAAGCAAGAGAATATGAAAATCGAGCATGTGGTGTTTGAAGGTGACTGGGCTGTATAAAACCCATGGGTACACGTAGATGAATTACCCTGTATATAGGATGTTAAAATAGTATTCCGTACGTTAAGAGGTTGTAGTACGGAAAAAAAAGTACAGTCAACATGGGCTCCAAAATGCATAACTTTAGAACCAAGAGCACTTGTTCATCATTTCTGTTGTGAGGCACATATCTTCTGATCCAGTCTATTCTCAGTTAGAAAATGAGTAAACAAATGAGAATACATTATTGTGCTACTTCCAAACAGCAGAGCTTACACGACCTGTACTTGTGTGTCAACGCCAGGACAGGTGCTCAACATATGCCCAATCATTATAAATCATGCTACTGTGCGACATGTTATGGAATAATGCAAATTCTGAACTTCTCCACTTGGTCAGTATGTTGCCCTTACATGTCTGTGTGACAGTAATCATATACGACCTGAATCTCCAGCTCTGTCCCTCTAGTAGGACAGGCAGTTGGTAATGGAAACTGAAAATCACGCTTTACGTTAAACCAGCCTAGTCAGTGAGCAGTATCTTTTTTGTGATAAATGGATATTTTCCACATCTTTGCCACAGCCATTGGCCGAAACGCATTCTGACTGACTGATCTTGTGACCAAAAGGCTGGGCATGCTGGACTGATGTAGTTGTTGGAACCATTCATTCAAGATAGCAAAGACTGCAGGGTAACACCGACAGACGTCCACTAGTTACAGAATCTTTTCTCACTCGTTGCAATACTCGCTTGTCTACAACAGGAATAGGAGTGGTGCAAGTCTGCCACGAACAGCATTTGTTGGAGACAGACTTTGCTGGTCGCTGGAAAAAACGGCTGAATAATTGTGCAAATGGTATCCTGCATTCTGGATATTTCTCAGCATAGAGGGCACAGGAAGAATGGTTGTTTCTTTTTGGCAGATGATGTCTGACACTTCCTGTGCTTAATAACAGGCTTCTATTATGCTGATAAGCGCAAAGATAGAACTTCAATGGAAATTTGGAAATTTGTGGTAAGTTCCTATGGGACCAAACTGCTGAGGTCATTGGTCTTCAAGCTTACACACTATTTAATCTAACTTAATACAACTTATGCTAAGGTCGACACGCGCCCATTGTTCTTGTGTATTAGGCGGACCTAAGATTGAGCCTTGGGAAACTCCGCACGTAATTTCTTCGCTGTCAGAAATACATCCGCAGAGTACATTTGTTGGATTACTATGTAGAAATTACTGCTTTCTTTTGATTAGATATGACATTATATATTGGCTGGCTGTACCTTCAATCCCTTAAAACTTCAGTTTATCTAAGGCAGTGGTTCGCAACCCCTTTAGCAGTGCGGACTATCTACTTTGTTAAAAGCTTATAGGTCCTGTTACTAAATAAATAAGTAAAAAATAAAAATACACACTCACCTATATTTATAATTTGTGTGTGTGTGTGTGTGTGTGTGTGTGTGTGTGTGTGTGTGCGCGCGAGTGTGTGTGTGTATGTCTGTAAAAAATAAAATGACAAAATGGACCACTCCCTTGTCAGTGGTATATGGCAACGGCATGGCATTTCAACTCATATTTCAACGCCCTGACCTAGACGACTGACGAAACGCCATATATCTTTCCTTCGACTTTCGACCAGCTCTCACAGTCCCGTGCCACGCTGCCTGCAGTCAAAAGGGCCCATAGATTCGGCACCACTGATCTAGGAGAGTGCTGTGATTCACACAGTGAAATGCCTCAGGATGGTCGCCAAAAACACCAACTGGAGCTATTTAAGTATTTAATGGTTGTAAAATTTGGTGAGTGAATAGGTATTGGTAAATGGCGTTCCCAGCGGAGCCAATATTCTGAAATCGAAACTGTTAGTTACTGAGGTTGATATTACTGCTGAGGTAAGGTATTAATCTAAAATATACCACCTTCTCAAAAGTTTTGGAAAATGAAGTCAGCAGTGAATCAGATGTAGATGCAGATATCATAGCAATTTGTTCACGTTAAGAAAACATTAAGAATGAAGTAAGGTTACATGCAACCACTGCTTCATTCCTGCAGGAATGGCCAACATACAGTCCCTCTCCAGCGTGGACTATACGTGGGCCACCGGCAGGCAGCGGCCAGCAACCAGCGGCCTGCAACAAGTCTCCGGCAGACGCAGCCACCTGTTAGGCGGAGCCGCTCCCACGGCAGATCGCGTGACGGCGAGGCGCGCCGCTGAGGCACGCAGGCCGCCTTTCCCAGACACCTCGCCTCCTTTATCACGTGTCCCTCTGGACAAAATTAAGCGAAGCTGACGCAAGTGCTTCTTATCACTGGCAATACCACCGCAAGGTAGGTGTCACCTTAATTGGCTAACTCGTTTCTTTAACGTGCCACTTTCTCTCTGGCGGAAATAGATTCCGATGTTCAGTAACTGTCGAGGTAAGTACTCTTACCCTTCTATCCGATTTGTACTATACACTAATGGGACAGAAGTAGTTTGATGGCGATATGCAGGTACACAGGTGGGCGGTAATATCATGCACACAAGGCAGGAAAGGGCAGGGGATTAGGCGAGTTGCCACTCGTACTCAGGTGATTGTGGAAAGGTCGAAGTGATTATGGCCGCATGAAGGGAATTAACAGACTCTGAACGCGGAATGGTAGTTGTAGATGGTTCAAAATGGCTCCAAACACTATGGGACTTAACATCTGATGTCTTCAGGCCCCTAGAACTTAGAACTACTTAAACCTAACTAACCCAAGGACATCACACACATCCATGCCCGAGGCAGGATTCGAACCTGCGACCGTAGCAGCAGCACAGTTCCGGACTGAATCGTCTAGAACCGCTTGGCAACAGCGGCCGGCAGTTGGAGATGGGCGCAAGGAACATTTCATTCAGGAAATAGTTAGCGGATTTAGTATCCGACAATCACAGTTTCAAGAGTGTACCGATTACCAAGAACATCGCAGTGATGACGACCTTCACTTAATTACCGAGAGCTGCGGCGAATGCGTAGAGCTGTCACTGATAACAGACAAGCAACGCTGCGTGAAATAACAACAGAAATCAATCTGGGACTTGAACTATCACTTAGGAAATGTGGCGTTAATGGGCTGTGGTAAAAGAAGACCGATACTAACAGGACGACTTCGCCCGGAGCGGCTCTTCTGGGTTCGTAACAATTTCGGTTGGATCGTAGGTGACTGGAAAACCGTTGCGTTGTCAGATGAGTCCCGATTTCAGTTGGTAAGAGCTTATGGTACGGTTCGAGTGTGGCGCAAAACCCACGAAGGCACTGTGCCGACTGGTAGTTGTGGCTTCACAATGGTTCGGGCTGTGTTTACATGAAATGAACTGGGCCTCTGGTCCAACTAAATCAACCACTGACTAGAAATAGTTATGTTTGGTTACTCGGAGACCATTTTCAGGTATCCATATTTCCAAATTAAGATACAATTCTTATGGATGGCAGTGCGTCATGTCGCCGGGCGACAGTTGTTTACGGGTGGTTTGAAAAACATTCAAAAATGTGTGTAAAATCTTACGGTACTTAACTGCTAAGGTCATCAGTCCCTAAGCTTACACAATACTTAACCGAAATTAGCCTAAGGACAAACACACACACCCATGCCCGAGGGAGGACTCGAACCTCCGCCGCGACCAGCCGCACAGTCCATGACTGCAGAGCCTTAGACCTGAAAAACATTCTGGACACTTCGAGCTAATGGTTTGCCACCCAGATCGGCTAACACGAACCACGTCTAACATTTATGGGAGAGGTCAGTACATGAACAAAATCCTTCAGTGGCAACAATTTCGAAATTATGGGCGGCTACAGAGGCAGTATGGCTCAATATTTCTGAAGGGGACTTCAAGCGACTTGTTGAGTCAAGCTATTTGTGTCCAGTCCGTCGAGTCGCTGCACTAGGCCGGGCAAAAGGAACTGTGACATGATATCAGAAGGCACCCCATGACCTTTGTCACCTCAGTGCAGGTAGAAGACCGTGTACGCATAATTCTGTTGACCAGTTCTCCTCGTCAAATGCGTGCGAAAGTTTTCATTCAAATTTAACTATTTGTTTGAATCAACTAGTATGATTCAAAGAAGAGATAGAGAAGATCCAAGAACGATCGGCTATTCCGTCATGGGATCGTTCAATAGGCGAAAGAGCGTGACCGATATGTTCAACAGAGTGATGGTAGCCCCAAATACAAAACATATATCGCACAATAAAACGAAAAATGAGAATTTAAGAAATTATAAATCGAACAAAATGTAGGACAGATGTTAAAGACGAGCCTTTTACCTATGGATTCGGATGCTAATCTACATTAAACCACGGATTTAGTGTTGTTTCGGAATTACTGAGTAGCCTGATACTGCTGTCGGTTCCTCATTCGCTCTGAAAGTACCCTACCTTGAAGTTCTGCTTATCATTCCTGTAAGAAATAATTTAGACAACTGTCAATTACCTATTCCAGTCATACAGATTAACAATGCCCTACCCATTTGATATATCTGGATTTTATGCAGGCGCAAGGAATATAGTGAGTCCAAATTTCGTTGGTAGAGTATTACTACTCTGATTTAATAGTGATGGCGAGGCACAGCAGCATTCGTCGGTCGTCTGCGACAGCGTATCGTCCAACGTTGTCGGTGAGGTCGCAACCACAACACTGCTACATGCGCTTTACGATCCATTTCGAAACACACCGGTTGTGGATTTTCAGCGCATGTGGAACTGCCTTAAAGGTTTTATGTACCTATTGTCTAACGAAGCAATCAGGATCACGAATATTCTTGTACGCTGGTGCGCTGCGGTGATAGATATGTGTTCGACACTATCTTTACTGCTTACGTTCACTGTCTGGCGACTTCCAACTGCGACGTAGTTACTGATCACTAAAATGTATATTACTGTTCTGTGTCTGTCACTTCCCATCAGAAACTATGGTTTACTTCTGCCATCCACAAAATTATAATTCAGTTTGTGGTGTTACTAGCTTTTACTTTGTGCTTGTAGCAGGTATTCTCCTCCACTTTATGCTCCACTACTTAGAAGCGTGGGAATTAATTAATGCTCTGTTACAACTCAATTGGTGATACTCGAATACAAACAAATCAGCTATCGAAAAAAGGGTTGTCACTAGGTTCTATCATCTAGAAAAACTATGAAAGGAAATTCAATTGACATTCGTAACCTTGTGCGAACAGTCAGGCTGCTGTTCAATGTCCTTTCTACTATGGTGGTTATACTGAAGGGCACATTAATCATGTTAGTCCTTTAACTTCCTGTTTTTGGCAAAAACATCTTTGATATGCAAACTAACGTACAGGATGTAACGGGCTGCTGTTCAATGTCCTTTCTACTATGGTGGTTATACTGAAGGGCACATTAATACATGTTAGACCTTTAAGTTCCTGTTTTTGGCAAAACCATCTTTGATATGCAAACGAACATACAGGAGGTAACGGGTATAAGTTCACATATTTTTATATGTGGTACCATAGTATGTGTATTTGTTGCTTTTCTGTGCATCAAATAATCTTGCGACAAACGCGTCACATTGTTTACGGCCTGATGTGTTTTGTATAGTCGCAGCTGCACCACTAACAAGGGGAAGGCCTCAGAGACGGCCAACCGATTCGACTCAGATTTGGCAGGTCGCTTGTGTACAACCTAAAGCGAAGGAATCTAAGATAATTTAGGTCAACATCCCCGTGTTTTTGAGAAAATCACCCCTAAAGGTTATGACGAACGATTGACTCAAAATTGGCGGGGTCGATAGATAACTGTAAATAGAGCATTTTTCATCATGAGGTATGGGGTCCAAAAACGCATACATTTCCAGAAATCGAGGTACGAAACTTTTACAACTGCCGCGTCTGTACCCACATGGTTAACGCCTGTCGCCTACAGCGCATTCAGCGTAACCAACGAGGTTTATCCGAGGTGCGATTATTGCTAGTTGAAAATTTTTACCAATACCCCGCCTCGTGGACGTGAAATACCGTCCGCTACGGAAATTTTTGCAAACTCCACCGGCAGTCAAAATAGCACAACGGCCAATTTAACTGTCTGGGAATCGGAAAACCCGGGTTCGAATCTCGAAGAAACCTAGCGGATGTCATTCTTTTCGTTTGTATTTTTCCATATCTCAATTGATAGGGATAGGAGGGTTAACAAGGTAAGTAAATCAATAAGTAATGATAATAATAAGGTAGGCAAACTAATTTCCCAAACGCCGTGAGTTAGTAAAGTATTAAACTTTCAAGCCCTGTCACATGAAAACAACTCCGACCGTGCGACGCTTGTTTACAGCGAGGCACGGGATAGAATGCACGTGGGGAGAGTTATGTTGTCCCGGTTGCCTTTTCGTCATATCATAGGGAAGGAACAGTGTAGCTGCCGAAAGATTGCATTCATTAGATGCTCTTGGTGCCGTGAGTATATTTGTTTCGAATGTTTATATGACAAGTTCCATCCATCTAGTTGTTCGAAGAAAAGTGAGGACACGTAACAGTGACTGGAAGAGCCACTGTAAAGTGACCTCGAGTAACATTTTAGTTGTTTACTATTCCAAGAGGTTTGATAAATTTATTTGCCTACCTTATTATCATTCCTTGTTGATTTACTTACCTTATTAACCCTCCTATCCCTATCAATTGAGATATGGATAAATACAAACCAATAGAATAACAGCCGCTACATTTCTTCGAGATATGCAGCCAGTTACCTTGGCCGTTGCGCTATCGGTGCTGTCGGCAAAAAGCGTTGACCATGTAGGTACAGAAGCGGTAGTTATAAAAGTTTCTTACCTCGATTTCTGGAAAAGCATGCGTCTTCGGACCCCATACCTGGTGATGAAAAATGCTCTATTTACAATTATCTATCGATCCCGCCAACTTTCAGTCCATTGCTGGTCATAACCTTTAGGGGTGATTTTCTCAAAAACGCGGGTGCGTTGACCCAAAATATGTTACATTCCTTCGTTTTAGGTTACACAAAAGCGACCTACCAAATCCGAGCCGAATCGGTTGACCGTGTCTGAGACCTTCCCCTTGTAAGTAGACTACGCCTGCCAGTATAGACTTACCGTTTTGTCTCCACGCATCCACACAAACTCCTGGCCTGCTGCCCAGGGGAAAACAGGCACTGATGGCCTACTCTTGCCACATGAATGTGGAGGTAGTAGCCAACCCAAGTGCACACGATTCTTAATAGCTCTAGGTATTAATCAGCAAATGACGTAAATATTGAAGGAATGTTGTTCAGTACACCGTACTCAGTATCTACACCTTTCCGTTGGACCCAATATAGAAAAGCTTTGTTACATATCTGTAAATACCACCTGACTTCCACAGAACCTAACACTCAGCATCGATTCTGCAGCTCCTGCAATATGTCAGTCATCTCTCAAGAGTCAGTTAGGGGCGAGGCAGTGACTCGTGGTTTCTAGCAGTTCGTGCTGCCTCCAAGTGATCTATTTCGATCTGGGCGAGTCAGCTACTGCAAAATCTCGCCCCAGAAGCTAGGCATCTTCCCATTGATGCAATGCAATATTTTATTACTCTTTACTTGATTTGGACATCTCCCTCTCATTCGGATTATTCATCTGCTTTTTTTTTATTATTTATTAAACCAGATCGCCCACTTATTCTTTAGGACTCGCGAGTTCGTGCCACGGTCAGGTCCCAGGGCTTGAAAAATTTTGCTCCATTCGGTCGGTAGCAGGTGGAAGGAATTCCCTGTTCGTCCTGCAAAGGCTGTTTCTAGAAAAACACCCCAGGAATACGACACCCCGGCGCCGTACCTACAAATTGTTCCTGTCAGACCAGCGCCACCGTTGGCTTGCCCTATATATACCTCGCGTAACTTGTTACCTTCCAGGTTGTCTGTAAGCATTTATTCGAATGTAAACAACAATGACTGCGTTACATCTCAGTTTCATCCCCACAGCAATTGTAAATTGTGACACTACTCCCGTCAGGGGCTTAACGTCCAAATTTTGGAGTGTAGATGACTGACTCCTTTTCTCGAAGTATTTTGTGGCATAGAAGCCTCTTTAACATCAGCGTTTTCTGGTATAGGTGTCGCTCTAAATTGTAAAACAACGGGCACGTAATAAAACCGACGTTTTGGGCCATGGTTGCAGTACCTTTCCTCTAGGTACAATACTCAGAAAACTAAGTTATTGTTTCGTCATTGTTAGGATATTAACCGGATCGGATTATCCTTATCCGTGAAAAAAGATCGATTTAGTGAGAGTGACTCTAGTTCTGGAAGCACCATTTCTAGAACGAGCCCACCTATGGGCAATAGCAGCTTAGTTTTTACATGATGCGCTGTCCTATCGGCTCCCAAGACAACTGCTTGTGATTGACGGTTGATCCCATAAAACTTCTACACGACTTCCAAGAGCATTGGAAAATTGCTTAACTGCTTACTCTGCACGCCTTTCTCATAAAACTGAGTGATCCAATACTGAATTTCCATTGCCGCTAAGTTCTGTGCATTCTTGATCTTTCGCACAGTCCTGCTAGAATAGGATTCAGAGTTGCTATTATCAGCCGCGGTTGAAAAGTGCGAGAAACAACGAAGCATAAAAGAAAAATTATTTGCCATGCATAACTACGATCGGCACGAGGAGTCGACGCGTGACTTACTTCAAAAACACTGGTAGCGCAGTAGTTATCTTAGTGGTGATGATTTCGTGCTATTACTAGACAGACACACATTAGGGGCAAAATTTTTGACAGGCATTTCGACGTGGTGGTATTGATTCTTGATTCTTTGACTGTGGAGTGAATATTTGAATACAAGATTGATTATAGAAGAGGATTTTAAGTATTTGTGATGGGGAGGATGAATTGGAGGTTAATGTCGTCGTTTTAATAGAAGAAAAGGAGAACGTATTTGCAGGAATAGGAATCAGAGTGATTCAGAAGAAAACAGGTTAACTAACTGAAGCGCCAGTATATATGAAAGATGATGTGTCCAGAGAAAAGGAAGAAGTGCTTCTAGATATCATGTCAAAAATTTAGGAGAAAATAGGTAAGTAACTGGCCCGCTTCTTATCGAGAAGAATTACATCCCAAAGCATTTTCAAGTGAACGATGACTTGCGAAGTGATGTAAATGGCATATTAAAGTGCTTCCGCATGAACCACTTAAAATTAAAGCATACTTGATACCACTAGCTAGAAGAGAGGCCATGGGAGAGGAGCTACAACCATGATGAACAATAATACAGCTGAGAGATTAGGTAGTGTATGTTGCAATACGATGCATACAGTCATTAGGAAGATGGATCCGTCAGGCTTGTGCTGGACGCTCCAGCTATTAACCGCATTATTTTGCCCCGGAGGGATCAGCACCAAAACAGAGAAGATATTGCAAGAGTCTGCTGGTTCTTGTTACCCCTAGTAACCTTCAGATGAAAAATAGCTATGACACCTGGAACTGCGGGAAGGAAACCGAAAGTGTACTGCGTTTTTGTAAAATAGATAGTTTTATCATTTCATACAAATGGCATTCGGTTTAAACATCTTGTCAGTAGCATTTGTAAGAACTCTAGAAAAGGTTCTGGAGAAGAATTCTTACAGGACGTAATGATGTACGTTGATGACCATTTAATTGCGTGTCCATCGTGAGAAGAGCACATGTATACTACAACACTGGCCGTTAAATTGTTGAATACTTTGCATTACAGAAACTAACAGCTTATGACCTAATGTTTTCATCTTTCGTTATCGACCTTTCATGACCACAAAGTGAACTTCTTTGATGATGTTACAAATACTGTCTACTGGTAATGTTGTGGTGTAGTATCACTCTTTAAATGTCAATAACTTAAATGCTTCTTTAATTAAGGTTATATTTTATTCTCTTCTGTTGTTTCCTTTGAACTGCGGCCTTTCTTATGTGATCAGTTTCACACAGATACTTTATGTCGCCATAGATTTCCAGGGGAAATCAATTTTTGAGATCGGGGGATGTGTGAGGGTACAGTGCCTTCACGTGATAAAATATATATATATATATATATAATTCTCTATTTAGCGTGACTAACAGTACAAGTTAATCTTTGCTTGTTGACAATACGCTGGGGTGGAGACCGGTTACAGTTGCGGCGCGAGCTAGTTGTTGCAGTAGGACTCTCGGCAAGCGCAGAGTGATCCGAGCTTGGATAGTGCATTCGTCGGCACTGTTCGGCAGACGTCTTCGTGCTTTTATAGCGTGTCTGTGACGCGATCGGTCATATCTTAAGTTTCAGTGTGGAATGGATCGGTAGCAGACTGTGTCAGCTAGACTGAAATGCTGAATGTTACCAAAAGTGTTAACGTTTGACTACATTATAATTCGTGACCCCTTAACAATCGATTTTCTCACTTGAAACAATCATCATAGCACCTCTGGAGGAATTATTTAATCAAGTACGGTAAGTTTTTACAAAAGTGAGGAGAGACCACGACCTAATATAGCGGACCTGGAGGGAAAACTACAGGGTCGTTATCAGCTAATTTAAAATATTTCTTCTATTCCAGTGACTGAAGTCGACAGTGACCCCGCTGTTGCTTCTGAGATCTTGTTAGCATTTGCTGCAGACTGCTGAGTAGGAAAATCCATAGATGAAAAAAAAACAGGGTTTCACAAGGAAAGAGCCCAGAAAGTATTTGCAGCCACTTCTTTCGTTGCGGCTCTGAAATAGGCCCAACCCAACTATGGCCCAACGTCTTTGTGTGTCATTCATTGTAAAGATGCCACCGGGAATAAAATTCAGGACTTCTGTACAAACTGACGCCAAATGTAGGGTACCCGATAAATTAGAACCTATTACTGCCGGCTTCTTATGTCTATTTAAGCACAACTAACCCTTAAGTGAAGGATGGACGACACTTTTATCAATTACATAGGAAAGATTCTGCTTCAAACTACTGTCTCATATGAAATACCTTGAAAGTACATTTTACTTGGCTTGATGAAGGACGTCCAACTGAACTGTGTAGAAAATGCGTGTCCTGACCACAATGCAAAAACAGCGGTGGAGACCGAAACGTTAATAGCACCGGAACCGCTGTCAATGGCTACTTGTAAAAATTGGGTCAGTTATTTTACTCGAGGCAGGAAACTGAATAATTATCAGCATTCATATGAACGTAAATCAATAAATTCCTCCATACGCGACCCGCTCCGCTTCTGCGTGCTCCGCTACTTTTGGAACTGACTGTTGCTGTGGGTGGACGAGTGATGGAACGCGTAATTAAACGCTTCGGGCAACACAGGGCATTCACGGGCGCGGCGCTACTGTGCATGAGGCTCAGGGCGACGCGGAAACCGCTCGTTAAGGTGGCAGGTGGGTCGGCGGCGCAGAAACTGAGAGCGCGCGCAGTGATAAACGACGCAGCAATTATTCAGGGGCCCAGCTGGATCTGCAGCCGCTGTCCGTAATGAGAGCTATCGATTTTCCGCAACTGTGTGCTGCGCCCACTTCTGCACTCTGGAATATTTTTCCAACGGCGCTCGCGGATACCTCTGTGGCGTCTTCCTATTCTGCTTTCTTTCCGCCTTCGTTTTCGTCTCGTCAGCAGAAAAGCATGACTGTGGAAGCCTCTTAGACTGATATAAACAAAGGTTTGGTCCCCAGTAGTGAATACCAATGAAAAGCTGTAATCAGCCCGACTGTCGGTTCGAACCATATTGTGCTTCACCATACACAGTCATGTTGGGGGTGGTATACCTTTGCTTTTCTAAGTCCTGACCACCCATCCAGTTCTCCTCTCGGGGGTGGTTTACCGTAGCCTCCATCCGACCTCGTTTACCCAGCCGGTGCTTGGAGGGAACTGCAGATTCATGAAGATGCCTAACCACGGTGCACCTCACCATATTGCACTTTCGTCAATATTTACCATGGTGAAAGAAGTAAGAATTAGCACGAACTATCCCTAGGATTGAGCTGAGATCGAATCCCAGACTGTCGCTGTATCAAGCTACCATCTAGAGACACCAAACTAAATACCTCTTACCGAGGTAGACATTCCCAGACCTATAGATGACCATTCTGTCACCAATGAGCTCATATGTCACGATGGTGAATTTTTTTTCCTTGCGTTATCAGACTGGTTTTATGCCGGCACCTCTAATTCCTCTCTTGCGCCGAACCTCCACGCTGCTTTTTCAGTTATTTGATAGGTGTATTTCAGTATTTATCTTAGCCTACAATTTTTAAAGCTTCATTATGACGTTTCCGTCATCTTGTCCCTATAATTTTTTCCATTGTTCCCATTTGTCTCTTTCTTTGTCCTGCGAGTCCGCCGACAGAGAGGTGACAAAAGCAATAGGAAAGCAATATACGCATGTACAGGTGATGGTAGAATCCTATAACGAGGTATAAAAGAACAGTGCATTGGGGGAAGCTGTCGTGTGTAATCAAGTGATTCACGTGAAACAGTTTCCGACGTTTTTGTGGCCGCACGACGGGAATTAAACTTTGAACACGGAATGGTAGTTGGAGCCCGACGCATGACACATACCATTAGCGGAATTTATCAGGAAATTCATTATCCAGAGAACCACAGTAACAACAGTGTGCCGAGAATATCGGATTTCAGGCATTACTTCTCACCACAGGCAACGCAGTGCGACGAACGACAAACGTATCCGTTAGGACAGTGCGGCGGAATTACGCCGTTGGCTATATCAGCAGACGAATGACGCGGTTACCTCTGCTAACAGCACGACATCATCTGCAGCGCCTCCCGTGGGCTTGTGACCATATCGTTTGGACCGGCCGGTGTGGCCCTGCGGTTCTAGGCGCTTCAGTCTGGAACTGCGAGACCGCTACGGTCGCAGGTTCGAATCCTGCCTCTGGTATGGATGTTTGTGATGTCCTTAGGTTAGTTAGGTTTAAGTAGTTCTAAGTTCAAGGGGATTGATGACCTCAGATGTTAAGTCCCATAGTGCTCAGAGCCATTTGAACCATATCGTTTGGACCCTAGACGACTGGAAAATTGCGGCCTGGTCAGATGAGTCCCGATTTCAGTTGGTGAAATATGATGGTAGCGTTCGAGTGTAGCGCAACCCGCGCGAAGCCATGGACCCATGTTTTCAACAAGGCACTGCGCAAGCTGGTGATGGCTCCATAATGGCGTGGGCAATGCTAACATAGAGTGGAGAGGGTCCACTGGTTCAAAAATGGTTCAAACGGCTCTGAGCAATATGGGACTTAACATCTGTGGTCATCAGTCCCCTAGAACTTAGAACTACTTAAACCTAACTAACCTAAGGACATCACACAGGTCCATGCCCGAGGTAGGATTCGAACTTGCGACCGTAGCAGTTGCGCGGTTCCGGACTGAGCGCCTAGAACCGCTAGACCACCGCGGCCGGCCTCCACTGGTTCAACTGAACCAATTATTCACTTTAAATGGTTATGTTCGGCTACTTGGAGACCATTTGCAGCTATTTCTGGATTTAATGTTCCCAAACAACGATTGAATTTTTGTGGATGACATTGCGCCATGTCGCCGGGCTACAATTATTCCCGACTGGTTTGAAGAATATTCTGGATGGTTCTAAAGAATCATTTGGTAACCCAGATCGCCGTACATGAATCCCATGAACATTCATGGGACATATTCGAGACGTTAGTTCGTGTGCAAAGTCCTGCGTCGGCAGCAACATTCTCGCAATTATGGATCAGTATTTCTGTATGGGACTTTCAGCGACTGGTTAAGACCATTCCACGCCGGGCGTAAGGAAATCTGCGACGAAATTAGGAGGTATCGCACGACTTTTATCACCTCAATGTAATTTTTAATTACCTTTTGTAGCACTACCTCTCAGGCGCTTCGATTCTCCACTTTTTACGATTGTCCGTGTGCTCATCTGTACCGGTGATAAGTTTATCGCTAGTCTCCTATTTGCTACTCATTACTACTTCACTCTTTCATAGGTTTATCCTCAATCCATGTTCGGTAGTCATTAGACTATGGATTCATTCAGTACGTCCTCTAATTCTTCTTCAGTTACACTGACAATTGCCAAGTCATTAGCGAATCTTATCACTGTCATCCGTTCACCCTGAATTTTCGCAGTACCTTTTTTATTTCCCTCACGCTTCTTTGATGTGAAGACTGAACATTGGATGCTTAAGACTCCTTTCCTATGTTAAGTGTTTGTAATCCGTCAACATCGTTCTTTGGCTGCAATACTTATTGTTTCCTCTTGGCCTTTTTACGTATTGTATACTGCTAAGGAACAACTGGCAGCTGCTGCGAAACAACCGACAGTTGTTACGGAAGCCCCGATCAATGATGGTAAAAGAAAACGTTAACTGCCGCGAAAGGTTGCGCACGAACGCTGTGTATGCATTCGAAAATTCATACTGTACGAAGGTTGTTGAGGAATCGATTAGTGCGACATTCCGTTTGGTATGTCATCAGGTCTAGAAGACGTCATCTGAGTGCTTACGATTGTGGACGAGCAGTTTGACGGCTCAGAGTCGGTCAAAACGTCACTGCTGTATCCACAGTAATGAGTGAGTCAAAAAGTGTTACCTCGTATTTTCAAATAGGCCGCTGTAGGTGGAAATGTTATGTCAAAGGATGCAGTGGTCGTAGACGGGCCATCACAATGCAAGAGGTTCGATTCGTATCAGACGTCACGAAAAGATAAAGGACAGATTACTGCAAACCTTGCAACAGCTGCCTCTGTCACAACCCCTTCAGGCTGGTTTGTATGCTCCTTTTTTGTGGGTCATCAGTCTTCTGGCCGCCATGAATTCCTCTCCTGTGCCAAACTCTTCATCTCAGAGTAGCATCTGCAAACAACGTCCTCAATTATATGCTGGATGTATTCCAATCTCAATTTTCTTCTATCGTTTTTGCCTCTGCAGCCACCTCTAGTACCATGGAAGTCATTCCCTGATGTCTTAACAGATGTCCTATCATCCTGCCCCTTCTCCTTATCAGTGTTTTCCATATATTCCTTTCTCTCCGATTCTGTGCAGAACCTGCTGATTCCTTACCTTATCAGTCCCCCTAATTTTCAACATTTTTCTGTAGCATCACATCTCAAATGCTTCGATTCTTTGGTTTTCCCACGGTCCATTTTTCACTACCATACAATGCTGTACTCCAGACGTATATCCTCATAAATTTCTTCTTCAAATTAAGGCCTATGTTTGATACTAGTAGACCGGCTGGTGTGGCCGAGCGGTTCTAGACGCTTTAGTCTGGAACCGCGCGACCGCTACGGTCGCAGATTCGAATCCGGCCTCGGGCATGGATGTGTTTGATGTCCTGAGGTTAGTTAGGTATAAGTAGTTCTAAGTTCTATGGGACTGATGACCTCAGATGTGAAGTCCCATAGTGCTCTGAGCCATTTCTTGGATACTAGTAGACTTCTCTTTGCCAGGAATGCCCTTTCCGCCATTGCTAGTCTACTTTTGATGTCCTTCTTGCTCCATCCGCCATTAATTATTTTATTCCTTAGGATGAAGAATTCCTTAAATTCATCTACCTCGTGACCACCAATCTCGGTTCAAAAATGGCTCTGAGTACTATGGGACTTAACATCTATGGTCATCAGTCCCCTAGAACTTAGAACTACTTAAACCTAACTAACCTAAGGACAGCACACAACACCCAGTCATCACGAGGCAGAGAAAACAAATCTCGGTGTTAAGTTTCTCGCTGTTCTCATTTCTGCTACTTCTCATTACTTTCGTCTCTTTTTCCGATTTGGTCTCAATCCATATTCTGTAGTAATTACATTTTTCATTCCATTCAGCAGAACATGTAATTCTTCTTCACTTTTACTCAGAATAGCAATGTCATCAGCGAGTCTATCATTGATATCCTTTAACCTTGAATTTTAATTCCACACCTGAACCTTTCTTTTATTTCCATCATTGCTTCTACCTATTTATTTCATTCCTCAGGGAACTGTATTACTATATTCCTGATTTTCCCGGAACATTTTTGTACTTTTTTCTTCTGTTACCTGTGGTTTCTTCGCTGTTACCTTCTTTGCACCTATGTTTTTCTTTCTGATGTGTGTTATTGCCCTTTAAAAATGAGCATTCTTCTTTAACTGTACTGCCTACTTAGCTATTTCTTATTGCTGTATCTATAGCCTTACAGAACTTCAAGAGTATCTCGTCATTCCATAGTACTTCTGTATCCCACTTCTTTACATATTGATTCTTTCTGACTAATACCTTAAACTTCAGCCTAGTCTTCATCACTACTATATTGTGATCTGAGTCTATATCTGCTCCTAGGTACATCTTACAATTCACAACCTGATTTTGGAATCTCTGTCTGACCATGATATGATATAACTGAAAACTTCCCATATCACCGGCCTTTTCCAAGTACATCTTTTCCTCCTGTGATTCTTGAAGAGAGTATTCGATATTAATAACTGAAATTTATTACAGAACTCAATTAGTCTTTCTCCTCTCTCATTCCAAGTCCGAATTCTCCTGTAACTTATTCTACTCCCCCTCATACAACTGCATTCTAGCCATCCATGACTATTAGATTTTCATTTCCCTTTGTGTATTGCATTACCCTTTCAATATCCTCATACACTTTTGTATCTCTTCATGTTTACCTTGCGACATAATGATGTATAAATGAATTATCGTTGTCGGTGTTGGTTTGCTTTCGATTCGGATAAGAACAACCCTATCACTGAACTGTTCACGGTAACACACTCTCAGCCCTACCTTCCTGTTCGTAACGAATCCTACGCTCGCTATACCATTTTTTGTTGCTATTGTTATTACCCTATACTCATCTGACCAGAAATCCTTGTTCGCATTTCACTCCAGTGACTCCTACTATAACTAGATTGAGCCCTAGCATTTTCCTTTTCAGATTTTCTAATTTCCATAATACGTTCAAGCTTCTGACATTGCACCCCCCCCCCCCACCCACCCCCAACCTGTAGAACGTTATCCTTTCCTTGATTATTCAATCTTTTTCTCATGGTCAATTCCTTCTCCGCAGTCCCCTCCCGGAGATCCGTATGCGGGACTAGCCGGAATCTTTTGCCAATGGATAGATCATAATGACACCTCTTCAGTTACAAGTCACATGTGCTGTTGACACACTTTACGTGTCTTTAATGCAGTGGTTTCCATTGCCTTTTGCACCCTCATGCCGTTGTTCATTGCTGATTCTTCTGCCTTTAGGGGCATTTTCCCACTCCTAGGACAAGAGTGTGGCCTGAACCTCTGTCCGTTTCTCCGCCCTCTTTGACAAGGCCGTTGGCAGAATGATGGTGACTTCTTGTGCAGGAAGTATTCGCCCGCCAACGCTGACTGTTAATCAAAATTTAAGTGGGGGGTGGGGGTGGGGGGGGGGGGCTATACGCCGTTGGCAGAATGATGGTGACTTCTTGTGCAGGAAGTATTCGCCCGCCAACGCTGATTGATAATCAAAATTTAAGTGGGGGGTGGGGGTGGGGGGGCTATACGAACCATGGACCGAGGACGTCTAATCAAAGAGGCTCCCTAGACCACGGGTGCATGCTTCTAAGATTGTTAGATGCGTCCCACTTCAGCCTCGCCTTTGCCAAGAAGGAGTTGGTTAGCCGAGGGAGTATGTTAGTTGTGAGCGGCAACAGTGGTTCAGAGTGATGTTCTCCGTCGAATCACCTCCTCTTTGGCTAGTTTTTCTGGCCACCAGTTAGTGTAGATAGAGAGGGGAACATGGTACACATCACAGAATCTTCATCAAAGTAATCGGTATGGCCTAGTTGTGGGCACAAATTAAGCACAATACCGAATGTTGTGGATAAGCAAGACAGCCAATCCACTAGGAGGAAGCCGAAAGGCTCGCGTTTAAGCTCACGCAGGCTGGCGTGAGGTCTGGAACAGGACATGGAAATGAGAATAGCCAAAAACGTACGTAGCTGCTGGAATACTTAACTTTAATCCGTAATTGGTGAACATCGCTCTTGACGGTACATGTTTTACAGCATCAATAGTAACTAGTAATGGCGCCTTGCTAGGTCGTAGCAAATGACGTAGCTGGAGGCTATGCTAACTATCGTCTCGGCAAATGAGAGCGTAATTTGTCAGTGAACCATCGCTAGCAAAGTCGGCTGTACAACTGGGGCGAGTGCTAGGAAGTCTCTCTAGACCTGCCGTGTGGCGGCGCTCGGTCTGCAATCACTGATAGTGGCGACACGCGGGTCCGACGTATACTAACGGACCGCGGCCGATTTAAAGGCTACCACCTAGCAAGTGTGGTGTCTGGCGGTGACACCACACCGAACACCTACAGATCTTTGCGCTAGGTACCGTTAGAGCACAGCTGTATTGCAGGCACATTTTTGTGGGTGATGTCCGCCTGTTTAGGGATGTAGTGGGTCCCGACTTTCTGTTTGCGGGCGACAGTGACAGCCCACACAGGCACGCTCAGGAGTCGGGCCCACTAGAAAATGAACGTATTGATAGTATGCAATGATCTGCATACAGCCCGGACCTGAACTCTATAGAATATGCCAGGGATACATTTGGCAGACATGTTTCTCAAGGAACCCTTCACTCCCCCCCCCCTTTCTTGAACCGTGCAAGATATGAAACCCGGCTTGTATGAGGAGTGGGGCAATACCCCGAGGAGCCCTGAATAGTTTAGCAGTCAGCATGAATTATAGGGGCAACATGCGCATTAGTGCCTGAGGAGGGCATAATTCTTACTCAGCGTCCCATATCAATCTTTATTTCGGGAGTCTGACAAGTGTCAAGCATTAACGCTATTTATGGCTTTACCCCGCTTACCCATGTCGTGAAATCTGTACCATATTTGTTAGAAATATACCACTGCGCCTATATTATGCTTATACCGTGTTTCATGACACCCGTCATGCCTGAGATTATTCCTCAACAATGACACATGAACTGTTAAGTTGGTTGTGCGATAGTTCTTGCAGTTTTCTACCCTTACTATTTTCAGAGTTAAATAGATGAAACTTTTCTAAATGTCTAGCTGCCTGTAACCAGTATCAAAGATTCTATTGATTTTCACAAAGACCGTTGTCTGTCTGTTCAGTCTTACTTGATTGCAAGTCTTCCAAAATTCTGTTGAAGTCTGACTGCATCCAAACTGTCTTCCATACCGAATTCCGTTTCTTCTTCTCTCACATCGTCAAACTTGTCCTCCTCACAGAGGCCTTCATTGTACTCTGTCATCTGTCTGCTCGCTCCTCTACGCTTAGTAGTGGAAATCCTGATGCACTGTTCATGTTGCCGCTCTTGCTTTCAATTTCATTGATGGTTGTTTTACTCTCTACACACTTAATCAGACCTTTCCTTTCAAATGTTTTATGCAGCCATTTTGTCTTTTGTGACGTACTTCTGTATTCCGAAAACTCGCTGATTTTGTTTTATACTTCCATCTTTCGTTGATAAATCTGAGACATTTCTTCTGTTACCCAAGATTCCTCGAAATTATCTTCCTTGCACCTATACCCGTCTGTGTAACTTTGATGATCCTAAATTTTAGGGAACGTTCATTTCCCTTCAACTGAATTACTCATTACTCATTATTGTGGTATGTACAGCCTTAGGGAATTTCAAACGCTTTTAATCATTCTGCAGTGCTTGAGTTTCCCACTTCGTTCCACATAGATCGATCCGGACGGGTCTCTTGAACTTCAGTCTACTCTTCGTCGTTACTAATTGTAATCTGAGTTTGTATCTACTCCTGGGTACGCCCTAAATCCATCACCTGATTTGGTACCTCTGTCTGACGACGAGGTAAACCAACTGGAATCTTCATGTATCTCCAGGTATTAACTATATATTCATTCTCTTATACTGATTTTTGAACAGTGTAATCGCTATTACTAGCACATCCCATTTACTACCGTAACTCTATCTTCTATTCCTTACAATTATTAGTTATTGGTAACAGACAACTCATCAGTTCCATTTCTAAGATCGTTGCAAATTCGTTCATTTTCACTACTAGTCACACTAGGATCATATTCTAGATGTGACGTCTGTAATGTGTAGCTCTAACGAGGGGGACACACCGCTGCTATACACATACATTATACATCAGGCGTTTGATTGTGTTGATCATAAAATATTGCTCCAGAAGATGGACCATTACACAATACGGGGAATAGCTCACAATTCGTTCACCTCTTACTTTAGAAACAGACAGAAAAAGGTCAGTATTTACAGTGTTGAGAATGGCTGTGATGTGGGGTCTGAGTGGGGTAGAGTCAAGTGGGGTGTGCCCCAGAGATCAGTGTTGGGTCCACTCCTGTTCCTTATTTATATGAATGATATGTCCTCTAGTATTACGGGTAACTCTGAAATACTTCTGTTAGCTGATAACACTAACTTGGTAGCAAAGGATGTTGTGTGCAACATCGGCTTGGTTTCAATTAGTGCTGTTCTGACATATGTTTATTGCTTGCAGAAAATAAACTAACGCTAAATCACAGTAAGACTCAGTTTATACAGTTTCTAACACACAATTCAACAATACCTGACGTTTTAATTTCACAAAGTGGGCCTAGGATTAGTGAAACTAAATAGTTCAAATTTCCAGATGTTCAGATATATAGTAAACTGTCGTGGAAAACCCACTTTCCGTATCTTGTTCAAAGACTTAATGCTGCTATTGTTACTATTCGAAAGGTATCTAAAGTGAGTGATGGTTCGACACGAAAATTAGTCTAGACTGCTTATTTTCACTCGCTTACCTCATATGGTATCATATTTTGGGGTAACTCTTCCCATTTTAAAAGGATATTTTTGGCTCAGAAACCGTCGGTGTAAGTTCACGAACCGCTTTCGACCCCTGTTCAAGAGTCTGGGTATTTTGACATTGACCTCTCAATATATATATTTCTTTCTGTCATTCCTCGTTAACAATATTAACTTATTCCCAAGAATAAGCAGCTTCCACTCAGTTATTACTCGGCAGAAATCAAACCTGCATTTGTATCAGACTTCCTTAACTCTTGTGCAGAATGGTGTGCAGTATACTGCTGCATCCATTTTCAATAAGCTACCACTCGAATTCCAAAATCTTAGCAGTAATCCACGCACATTGAAATCGAAACTGAAGAGTTTCCTCGTAGGTCACTCCTTCTATTCTGTCGAGGAGTTCGTTGAAAAATTAAGCTGACTGTTGTCGTATTGTTGATTTCGTTTACTTAAACTTATGGATTGACTTCCTTTGGGTTTATAAACATTTTATTTTTATCTGTTATCATTTTTATGTTGTATTTTCATGTACTGACAAGTTCCATGTCCTAGGAAATTTGCTCCTCAATTTGGTCCTATGGAACTTGACGTGTAAATAAAAAAAGTAAAATGAAGTGATGCATGAAAGTTATGCTAATAATGAATACACTGCTCTGAAAAACTTAAAAGACGATCTAGGTTACGTAACATAACATATTAATTGCTAGGTGGACATGAATGGAAGTGCGGGAGCTTGTTGCCAGAGGTCACCCAGTCCTGCACGTAAAGTCACGTGGCGTTAGGTCAGCCTGACTAACGCCAGTGGAGGTTGGCCCCTCAAGATGAGGCAATTGAAGGAAAGGAAAAAGACAGAGTGTTTCAATCATCGAGCTGTCACGGTGTACAGTGGTGGTATTCTTCATTGCAACATGGTCTGGACACAACATATGAATGACTTGACACGGGGAAGAACCAACGGGGACCTGGAAGGAGGACATGTGCAGCCAAGGAGTTTGGTACTACTCTTAGAATCGTTTCCAAACCACAGATACAGCTTCCAGAAGGAGAGGAGATGGTCCACCACGGTCAACTACAGCAGCAGATGACCGCTACTCAGTGACACAGGCGAGTAGGGACACACGTCAGCAGGCACTGCAAGGCACGCAATCTCGCGCTTCACAATAGCACGGCGACTACAAAGGAGCCTTCTCTTAGCCCGACGACCAATACGCTTTATACCTTTGACACATGCGTATCGCGCTACTGTTTGCGATGGTACCAAGAGCATAGGGACTGGAGCAACGAGGCGTAGGGTGGCGCGCTCTTCTCGGATGAGAGCAGATTCAGTCTGAGTAGTGATCCTGAACGTGCCCCCAAACGGCAAGAGTTGGGGGTGCACTTAATTAAACCAGGAATGCTGTAAAATATGATCGCCTTTGTGTTACAGAGTGGGGAGGCTTAATTCTGCACTGGCGTCCTGATGTCTTTGTACACGGTACGCTCACCGGACAAGGTTACTCTGACACTGTGCTCCCCCTCCATGTGCATCTTTTTAGGGGCGCGTTCGCCCATGACAATTTTGTAGAGGTAGAGTCGTGGAAAGAACGAGCAACGCACAAAAAATGTATTTTAGGGAGCAACTAAATGGAGGCTACGCTGTATCGCCCGAACAAAACAGAGTCACGGCAAAAGCATCACATGTGAGCTGGTGCCAGTGCCCAAGACTCGCCACTTGCGCGAGTTCCAAGGGGACCACGGACGGCGCTGATGATGAAGACATCGACTTCACCTCGGCCAATTGCCGGCGGAGCACAATCTGCCAATGACCGGACGACAACGGACAGAAGCCTACTCGGAAGACAAAAGAGCAGCTCTCACACAGTTGGTTATAGATCATCCTCCAAGGCTGACTTAGACAGGGAACGTTGTTTAGTGAACTCATAGAATGTATTTTAGGGAGCAAGTAAATGGAGTTCTTATAAATCGCATGTTCTGTGTAGTGTGAAGTCTGCCTACGATTATTTGGACTTCAACAATGAGGGTCTTTTTGTGTTCTATGACAAGCTGTGTTACAGACTTCCTTAGTCAACTAGCCAAAAATATAAGTAAACATTTTTAACTGATTTGTGTGGCTTTTTTAGCAATTTGTGCGTTGTAGACGTTTGCTCTCCTATCCTGTTACCTGACGCTGGGGCATAGCTGAGTAATAGCGGCAGGGAGAAATTGCCTTAGCGGTGTACTGCACCAGAAGCCGTTTCACAAACTCACAAACTCACAAACTCGGCCTACCGTAACAACAGTAGCAGCTGGGCCACCACAGCAGTAACGACGAGGCGTTTACAAAACTGGCGACGAGGGCTTGCAGAAGGTTGCTGGTTTGTGGGACAGTACGTAAGATGTTTAATTCCAAATCTTTCGTGCGCCAGATGAGAGATATCTAGTGCTGAAACATACGTTTAAATTGTATATAAAAAAATTAAGTTGTCTCAGTTAAAAAAGGGTTTTCGCTGAATGAATATCAGCAACTCATTGAACTATCCAAAACTCTTAGAACTAACACTGTGTATTTATGATTAAATCACATATGATCATGTATCGGATGGTAAATGATGTTGCTTGATTTATGCGGACCAGAAATGGGTGTTTCACTAAAAAAAAGTAGTGCTATGTAAGAGCCTTTCACAGAAATGCAGGGGTAGCGCCACAGAAGACAGAAATTCTTTTCTGCCGCATCAAAACAGGCACCTGAAAAGGCTCTGATGTTTCGTTTTAATTACCGTCATTAGTCAGGCGTTTTACTTTTTTCTCAGGAATGGCAGGTCCCTTTTGAAGTGTAACCGATCTCCCAGCTCCTTTCAAAAATTGTTGTTGAATGGTTGTCTTGACCCGCTTCCGTGGTTCATCAGAAAAAAAAACATGGGAAAAATCAATGCAAGAGCTTCTAAAACGCATCATTGAGTCCAAAAGTCAATGTTGCGTTCAGTTATGTCTGTGACACCATTGATATAAGTAAGTAATGAGCTTAAATGTTTCTCAGAACTTTACCGACTGGAGAAGTAGTGCCGAAATTATATGGAGATATTTTCCTCTTTGTGCATACAACATCACAAAATCTCTTTTATATAATTTTGTCATGCTCTTTGGAGAGCAGAGACTTCAGTCAAAATAAAAATATTTAGTTGCTGATGAGAACTCTAGAAAAATTAAATGTTTCCTCACTTCAGCACTATATTTCTTCACGAGCAGACGACTGAACTTGTTATATTGCTGGTCAGACAGACAAAGAATCAGATCAAACTTTTCCGCGCACGTATTAGTGGACATTAATGTGAGGTGAGTCCACCCGTGAAGTTTATGACGGAGTGAACACGACTGGGGACACTTTCTGTGAGATGTCTGAAAGCCTATGGAGGAAAGGGAGCCCATTGTCTTCAGCAGCCCAATCGAGAGAAGGTAGTGGCGAACGCTGTGATCCGGGGCGACGTTCCACTGGGTTCAGGTCGAGACTGTGGGAAGAACATTCCAGTTCAGGAATGTTATTGTCCAAAAACCATTGGCTCACAGATAATGCTCCATGACACGGTATGTTGTCAGTCTGATACAAACTACCATCTTCTCAGGGCAGTTAGTCTACTGTACGCAGTACACAATACTGCAAAATATGTCCATACCCTTCGGCGCATTTAGCGTCGCATCTTCTTAAAAGCAATAAGTGGGGACACACCCTAACGCCATAACTGCCTCCCCCCCCCCCCCCTCCGTCTCCACTGGCTTTCGTAACACCTCCTCCTATGTGATGGCAGGGAAAATTTCCAGGCGCTTGGCAAATCCAAACACTTACACAGGGTACAGCGTGATTTATCACTCCAAGTAAATCGTTCCCATCAACTGTCACGTGTTGTCGCTCTCTACACAACCTGGAGCGTCGCTTAGCGGTGATCACGGAAATATGTACCTTATGAGGAACTGTTCGACGTCTGTATCACACTATTTTTAACCCCCTACACGCAGTCACTGTGGCAGGACACCTGGTAACACTGTGGAATTCACGAGTGACTCCATCCGCTTTCCAATGCCCGACGATTTCTCTCCGTTAGTACATGGGGTCTGCCTAGTGTCCGATTAGCTGTTGTTGCTAACTCTAGTTTCCACTTCGTTGCATAGCCGATTTGTGCAGCTTGAGATGGGGTGATATGTCGCTGATTGTTTCGTTAACCAGGTAACATCCATTGACTAGTCTACGTTCCAAATCACAGAGCTATCCTGACTGACCTGTCCTGCTGTTACTGCTTCTACTATAGTGCACGTCATTTACGACGGCGGACGAGTTTAGGTTCGTTCTGTGCATCTGACGTCACAAAACACAGTCAGTCAATGAACAGAGAACGACGTTGCCAGAGCTCCACTGCAGTGCAGAACATGGACAAGTGTCTTCAATTTTAGAAACGTTCAGTCATAAATAAAGTAATTGAACAAAAGCAATGTCTTGATAGCAGACTTTCTTTTATAGAAAGTTTGGTAGAAGCATTCTTTATACCAATTGCTTCATATTCTATCAATTCAAAAATGGTTCAAATGGCTCTGAGCACTATGGGACTTAACTTCTGAAGTCATCAGTCCCCTAGAACTACGTAAACCTAACTAACCTAAGGACATCACACACATCCATGCCCGAGGCAGGATTCGAACCTGTGACCGTAGCGGTCGCGCGGTTCCAGACTGTAGCGCCTAGAACCACTCGGCCACTCCGGTCGGCTATTTTATCAATTAATTAAACCAAAGAAGCAATAAGCCTTCTAATTCAGGCAATAGCAAGGAAAGGTATTTGTATCATTCTCACGAACCGCTTTTTCGCAATAAAGAACAGCGGTAACTGTTTATTTCCTATTGTACTTCGACGAAACGTGAATAATTCATAGTCATGCCAATAGTGTTTGTCGGTATTTCGCGTGCTATTTTATAATCTTCCGTAAAGGCTACTGAATGAAGAATTGTGTTAGCGTAATGGTAAGGTGTTTCGCTGCTAAGTCGAAGGGTCCTGAGTTCTAACCTTGTGAGGTCCTAAATATTTCCCTTATTAAAAAACAATATCGAAGTGTCTTACTTCATGAATTTTATTCGTTTGAATGTAATTTTTTTAAATTTCTAGTGTTTTGTCTCTTCATTATAATCATAATAAGTTTTCGATTTTTCTAAGTTTGTCCTCCAATATTTCCTTTCACTGCAATTAAAAACAGCGAGAAGGCAGACATGCAATATTCATGTTATCTGTTTTGTTTGTACACCTTCTCTCCCGCAATCACTGCTATTCATATTGAGATATATTCTTTTGCGACACTATTAAAAGTATTATTTAGAGCAGAATTTCGGCTCGTACGTTGCCGAGCTACTTGATTGTCTGACGCAATTCTTTGCTTTGCTGCTTTGGCAACATCATACTCAATGTTTTCGTCGACTGATCTATGTTTTGGCAGGTATTTGCTGTCCGTTGTGACAAACACAAATTGTTGCGCACTGCGCCTCACTGGCAATATATTTCAGTTTCTATGTTTTATTACGTATACAATTCAGTTTTGTGTACTTCGCCAACCTAGTTTAAATCAGAACGTTTTAGATAAAAGCGAAATGACCCTGGTATAAATAAAAGTTTTATTACAGTCGCTAAAGATGGAATATTTCCCAATATTACACACGACACCTATCTGCTACTTAAATTAAATGAGATATTGTTATACAGAAAGTTTTAGATGAAATTTAGGTATCTTGTCCACATTTCATTCTCAACATTGTGGCAACTAAAATCGACCATATGGAAAGTATACGCTATGGACTTTTACCTCTGCAAACTCTTCAACATTTCGTGCAATGGTTTACTACATTTAATGCTGCCCAATAACTGCGTTGAACATCGAAACAAAATTAAGTCATTTATGGGGGGGAAGGTATCAGTCAAGAAGATGTGTAAAATCAAATTTTTGGGCCAAATAGTTTTTGTGAAATCGAATGATAACTGTGTCAAACCAGTCGGAACACCATGTGTCTGCACTTGGCGAGCAGTGCAGCGATGACAAAATCGCCGCACAGTGTGGAATGCAGGGAGCACGTTTCTGTAGCAGCGAAAGGGTCAATGCGGTCGTGGTGGCTTTACTTCATAAACTGCGCGCTCCCCTCTAAACGTAAGTTTGCGAACTTCTCTTGGCGCGTCCGTCGTTTGCAACTGGCAACGCAGCAATCTCCCGCGTCTGGGCGGGCATACGCGAGCCGCCAAAATAAAAGAATTGAATTATAACAACATAATACTCCCCACCGCCTCCTGTCATACTGACGCTTCGTCCGTAGCTCGTGGTCGTGCGGTAGCGTTCTCGCTTCCCACGCCCGGGTTCCCGGGTTCGATTCTCGGCGGGGTTAGGGATTTTCTCTGTCTCGTGATGAGTGGGTGTTGTGTGCTGTCCTTAGGTTAGTTAGGTTTAAGTAGTTCTAAGTTCTAGGGGACTGATGACCATAGATGTTAAGTCCCATAGTGCTCATAGCCATTTGAACCATTTCATACTGACGGGTCGGTCTCTTGTGACATCCTGTAGTTAGTTCCGAATTATAAGGGGCGATCAAAAAGTTTACATTCGAAGGGCGTACGCCCCAGGATCGATATGCCAGGCAGGCAAAACCTCCGTAAGCTTTGATGCAGTCATCCTACCGATGCACAAGGCTGAAGATAACCGTTAAGGAAAACAGTGTGTCGTGCTGCGTCAAGAAGTCTGTAACCGCCTGCTGCACATCCTCGTCAGACCAGACTCGTTGACCGTTCGAGGCTTTTTTTAAGGACTCGAAGGCGTGATTATCGAATGAGAGATCAGGACTACAGGGCAGGCGCTCAATGGTCTCTCACTTCAGTTGGCTAACTTCTGAGTTACGATAATATAGGAACGTGACTTACCGCTGCCAGCACGAAACTTGGTGCACGCTGCACAACAGTGGGTTTCCATAGATATTCTGGACCGTACACATTCTTCTTTCTCCGATGGGTGCCTACCGGTGGCTATCCTTGGGCAGCCAAGGAAAAATTAACAGCGTGTGGATCCTGTTTGGACACAGTTCACGCTTCCACATTTACCGCACGAAAGTAGGAATGACACGAATACTTCAATAATCCTTTGCCTAGATGTCGGTTCTTATAGAAGGACTTCAGAAATAGTCTGAAACGCTTTTGAGCGTGTTGAAGAGTAGCTTGTGCTGACAAATAACCGGTAAGAAAAAAATTCCAAACGCTGTGACGTTCCGAAGTGAATTAGCGTTAAAGTTAACCAATCAGACCGATGCGCGCGCAAATTCAACAGTCAGTTGTTCTCACAGCATAGATGACAGCACACGAGACTGCTCAGCCTTTGGCTTGGGTTCGGTCCTTAATATCGGTCCACGTCCACTACCGCAGTACCGTTTCTGGCCGTCTACTTGAACTTGCATGCGCTACTGCATTATTGGCAAACTAAAATGATAATTAATTAAAAAACGGCATAACATATCGAATGTTTTTTCTTAATATATATTTTTTAGCACAACATACCCTGCAACAGTCTTAGAAGCTTTTCAGGCTGTTTCTGAGCTATCTGTAATCCAGCATCTGAGTCGTGCTGACTTGCATATATCCTGCAGTAACATGACTAATATGGAAGCATTTTGATCGCCTCTTACACACAGCGGTGACCGAGTAACTTTGATCATATTGTGTATATTAACTGCTGATAGTTTTTGTTGATGTCATATCAGACAATGGATGAAATGTAACATGCCTCAGTTACACACTGCAAATTTACAGAGTTGATATCAATGCGAAATATTTATAGTAGTGGTGAATACCGATTGTTGCTTATGTTTCTACTGATGTATAATAAATGAACGATAACTGATAAAAGTTACAAGCATCGAGCGACTGCGGTAATCATTGTAAACAGATGAACAAGATAAGTTAGTCAAAACAATCTGTTACAGAACCGTACGCTACCCACCGTGCTCCAGATAACTGGTGTGATAATTGCTGTCGCTGTTGAGGCATCGTGTTATGAATTTTGTATACACTCAAACGCAGTCGTCGCCTCTGGGGTGTGTATATTACCCTACCACGGTATTACTACACTTGACCTCTCGTGGCCGCTGCAGGACACGCGTGGTGACATTACAGTAAACAAAAGCCACATCCATTTGTTAGACTCTTGCATACACCGTGGAAGTACGAATAGCTCCAAGAACACAATGTATGATCGTTTAAACAGCAGAGCTCATTCTGATCGGCCTTAAGAGCATAGGTAAACACACGACCCGACCGAAGCGCCCAGAGTCTCAGGTGCAGTAATACTGTGGTCGACTAATGCTCCACTGCCAAAGGAATCCGCGAGCACACAAGCAGTGTCACACAGCAGCAACACAACGCACGACGATTTTGCATCTTCACCCTGAAACAACAGAACAAGCTCTCCTGTGATCTACGGGTCTCTCTGATTTCTAGATAAACGATTGCGTGTCGGTTGTAGTAAACAGAAGCACTCTCGGCCTCTTCCAGCGATAAGCAGCACACGTAAGTTATGTTACTCTGGCTCGCGATGGCGGATATGCATGATTATCATTAAATATTGTGAGGTATTCAGACTGGCTCACAACTTCTTTACAGAATACTGTTTCCCAATTTATTCATCCCTCATTTATATCACCTCTAGCCAAGTATAAATCTGTGGCATTAGTTTGAGTCTCTCAGATTGATTTGCTAAAAATTCATATAATATTTCGACTGAGAATTTCTTCATTGCGAACGTCGATGAGATTGTCTTAATGATCGTTATTGTTTTTCTCAATACTGAAAATTTTTACCAAGTCTTCTTAGCAGTTACTGTCGGTCATGGACCTTCCTGTGACGATTCACGATGACGTTTGCAAGACGAAGATAAGAACTACATCCAGCCCACACAAAGAAATGTCTTTTGTGAATGTTGTTGTTGTGGTCTTCAGTCCTGAGACTGGTTTCATGCAGCTCTCCATGCTACTCTATCCTCTGCAAGCTTCTTAATATCCCAGTACCTACTGCAACCTACATCCTTATGAATCTGCTTGGTGTATTCATCTCTTGGTCTCCCTCTACGATTTTTACCCTCCACGCTGCCCTCCAATACTAAATTGGTGATCCCTTGATGCCTCAGAACATATCCTAACAACCGATCCCTTCTTCTAGTCAAGTTGTGCCACAAACTCCTCTTTTCCCCAATCCTATTCAACACCTCCTCATTAGTTATGTGATCTACCCATCTAATCTTCAGCATTCTTCTGTAGTACCATATTTGGAAAGCTTTAATTCTCTTCTTGTCCAAACTATTTATCGCCCATGTTTCACTTCCATACATGGCTACACTCCACATAAATACTTTCAGAAACGACTTCCTGACACTTAAATCTATACTCGATGTTAACAAATTTCTCTTCTTCAGAAACGCTTTCCTCGCCATTGCCAGTCTACATTTTATATCCTCTCCACTTCGACCATTATTAGTTATTTTGCTCTCCAAATAGCAAAACTCTTTTACTACTTTAAGTGTCTCATTTCCTAATCTAATCCCCTCAAGATCACGAGACTTCATTAGACTACATTCCATTATCCTCGTTTTGCTTTTGCTGATGTTCATCTTATATCCTCCTTTCAAGATACTGTCCATTCCGTTCAACTGCTCTTCCAAGTCCTTTGCTTTCTCTGACAGAATTACAATGTCATCGGCGATCCTCAAAGTTTTTATTTCTTCTCCATGGATTTTAATAGCTACTCCCAACTTTTCTTTTGTTCCCTTCACTGCTTGCTCAATATATAGATAGAATAACACGGGGACAGGCTACAACCCTGTCTCACCCCCTGCCCAGCCACTGCTTCCCTTTCATGCCCCTCAACTCTTATAACTGCCATTTGGTTTCTATACAAATTGTAAATAGCCTTTCGCTCCCTGTATTTTACCCCTGCCACCTTCAGAATTTGAAAGAGTGTATTCCAGTCAAAATTGTCAAAAGCTTTCTCTAAGTTTACAAATGCTAGAAACGTAGGTGTGCGGAATGTCAGATCCCTTAATCGGGCAGGTAGGTTAGAAAACTTAAAAAGGGAAATGGATAGGTTAAAGTTAGGTATAGTGGGAATTAGTGAAGTTCGGTGGCAGGAGGAACAAGACTTTTGGTCAGGTGAATACACGGTTATAAATACAAAATCAAATAGGGGTAAAGCAGGAGTAGGTTTAATAATGAATAAAACAATAGGAATGCGGGTAAGCTACTACAAACAGCACAGCGAAGGCATTGTTGTGGCCAAGATAGACACGAAGCCCACGCCTACGCCAGTAGTACTTGTCTATATGCCAACTAGCTCTGCAGATGATGAAGACATTGAAGAAATGTATGATGAAATAAAAGAAATTATTCAGATAGTGAAGGGAGACGAAAATTTAATAGTCATGGGTGACTGGAATTCGGTAATAGAAAAAGGGAGAGAAGGAAACATACACTCCTGGAAATGGAAAAAGAACACATTGACACCGGTGTGTCAGACCCACCATACTTGCTCCGGACACCGCGAGAGGGCTGTACAAGCAATGATCACACGCACGGCACAGCGGACACACCAGGAACAGCGGTGTTGGCCGTCGAATGGCGCTAGCTGCGCAGCATTTGTGCACCGCCGCCGTCAGTGTCAGCCAGTTTGCCGTGGCATACGGAGCTCCATCGCAGTCTTTAACACTGGTAGCATGCCGCGACAGCGTGGACGTGAACCGTATGTGCAGTTGACGGACTTTGAGCGAGGGCGTATAGTGGGCATGCGGGAGGCCGGGTGGACGTACCGCCGAATTGCTCAACACGTGGGGCGTGAGGTCTCCACAGTACATCGATGTTGTCGCCAGTGGTCGGCGGAAGGTGCACGTGCCCGTCGACCTGGGACCGGACCGCAGCGACGCACGGATGCACGCCAAGACCGTAGGATCCTACACAGTGCCGTAGGGGACCGCACCGCCACTTCCCAGCAAATTAGGGACACTGTTGCTCCTGGGGTATCGGCGAGGACCATTCGCAACCGTCTCCATGAAGCTGGGCTACGGTCCCGCACACCGTTAGGCCGTCTTCCGCTCACGCCCCAACATCGTGCAGCCCGCCTCCAGTGGTGTCGCGACAGGCGTGAATGGAGGGACGAATGGAGACGTGTCGTCTTCAGCGATGAGAGTCGCTTCTGCCTTGGTGCCAATGATGGTCGTATGCGTGTTTGGCGCCGTGCAGGTGAGCGCCACAATCAGGACTGCATACGACCGAGGCACACAGGGCCAACACCCGGCATCATGGTGTGGGGAGCGATCTCCTACACTGGCCGTACACCACTGGTGATCGTCGAGGGGACACTGAATAGTGCACGGTACATCCAAACCGTCATCGAACCCATCGTTCTACCATTCCTAGACCGGCAAGGGAACTTGCTGTTCCAACAGGACAATGCACATCCGCATGTATCCCGTGCCACCCAACGTGCTCTAGAAGGTGTAAGTCAACTACCCTGGCCAGCAAGATCTCCGGATCTGTCCCCCATTGAGCATGTTTGGGACTGGATGAAGCGTCGTCTCACGCGGTCTGCACGTCCAGCACGAACGCTGGTCCAACTGAGGCGCCAGGTGGAAATGGCATGGCAAGCCGTTCCACAGGACTACATCCAGCATCTCTACGATCGTCTCCATGGGAGAATAGCAGCCTGCATTGCTGCGAAAGGTGGATATACACTGTACTAGTGCCGACATTGTGCATGCTCTGTTGCCTGTGTCTATGTGCCTGTGGTTCTGTCAGTGTGATCATGTGATGTATCTGACCCCAGGAATGTGTCAATAAAGTTTCCCCTTCCTGGGACAATGAATTCACGGTGTTCTTATTTCAATTTCCAGGAGTATAGTAGGTGAATATGGATTGGGGCTAAGAAATGAAAGAGGAAGCCGCCTGGTAGAATTTTGCACAGAGCACAAATTAATCATAGCTAACATTTGGTTCAAGAATCATAAAAGAAGGTTGTATACATGGAAGAAGCCTGGAGATGCTGACAGATTTCAGATAGACTATATAATGGTAAGACAGAGATCTAGGACCCAGGTTTTAAATTGTAAGACATTTCTAGGGGCAGATGTGGACTCTGACCACAATCTATTGGTTATGAACTGTTGATTAAAACTGAAGAAACTGCAAAAAGGTGGGAATTTAAGGAGATGGGACCTGGATAAACTGACTAAACCAGAGGTTGTACAGAGTTTCAGGGAGAGCGTAAGGGAATAATTGACAGGAATGGGGGAAAGAAATACAGTAGAAGAAGAATGGGTAGCTTTGAGGGATGAAGTAGTGAAGGGAGCAGAGGATCAAGTAGGTAAAAAGACGAGGGCTAGTAAAAATCCTTGGGTAACAGAAGAAATAATGAATTTTATTGATGAAAGGAGAAAATATAAAAATGCAGTAAATGAAGCAGCCAAAAAGGAATACAAACGTCTCAAAAATGAGATCGACACGAAGTGCAAAATGGCTAAGCAGGGATGGCTAAATGTAAGGATGTAGAGCCTTATCTCACTAGATAGATACTGCCTTTTGTGAATATAGGCAATTAAATTTATATCACAGTTTCTGACCGCTGATTAAATTACAAGTGGAATTACTGAAAGTACAGATCAGTTACGTGTATATTAATTACGTAAACTCAGTGTACAAGTCTCTCAAAAAATCAATTACGCAGGAAATTCTAAAATTACGAGGGCTTGCTATAAAGTAATGCCTCAGAATTTTTATGTGAAATCACTTAAAGGCTTTTAAATAAAACAAATGGTATTAACGTTCTACAAATTTATTCATCTTATCTAAGTATTTGCAGTCCTCCACCGCCAGGGCTCTCCAAATTATAGCGTGTAACATGGCGGTGTGTAATGTAACTATGTCGGTGAGCGAAAAACAGCTTAGAAAACTGAAAGCATGAATTCGAAGAGTTCTTCCATACATGGAGTACCCTACCCTTCAGCATGGAAACGGCAGACCACACACAAAGGCTGGTACATCTGCAACAATCGAACGCTTTGAATTCACTGCCACCGATTATCCTCTACACGGTCCCGATCTGATACCACCAGATTTTCATCTGTTTCCAGATTTTAAGAACACTTCGACGACTTCCGTTTGATAGTGGTGTAGCGGTGCAAGCAGAAGTGATGTTGAGCCTCGTGTAAAAACAGACTGATTTCAAAACTGAAGGAATGTGTTCGTCGCCAGGGTGACAATGTTGAGAAATAAATAAGTAGGCAATAAAAATAAAGATGTACAATGTCAGGAACATGGCTTTAAGAGTTTTCAAATAAAAAATTCAGAGGCATTGGATTTCAGGACGTTTTCGTATCAATGTGTTATAGAATGATTGGACTATGAGATAGTGATGTCAGAACCATTATATAATTACCAAAAAATAGTATCATCCAAAGTCTCACAATGACAAAAGCCCTCAGGGAAAGTCGTTTAGGTTGAGATTTGGTGCAAGTCTCGCAGGGTCGGAAAGGGAGTCGGCTTACCTCTTCTGTCTTCGCACAGGGTCTATTCCATTTGTGATAGGACGAAATATGAGAAAACTGGCCTCCTAATTTTTTAACTATTAACAAATTCTACATGTGTCAATTACTGCAAATGAAAACTACTTTCATAACGTTCCCTATTAAATTTTACAGGTTTTGGAATTAAAATTCAGTAAAGTTTGCATTGTTTTCCGAGTGCAACAGTTTGTCTGCCGTATAACTCAGGAACATTATATCGCACTTCTGTGACCTACGATTCATTCTGAAGCTGCATATCTGTTGATGAGGGAGGTACATAACAATAATACAACTCGGGAACATTATATCGCAGTTCTGTGACCAAAGATTCATTCTGAAGCTGCATATCTGTTGATGATGGAGGTATTAATACAAAGACATCTAAAACAATTTTTGAAAACCTTACATTTATGTGTGGAGTATAAACACAATTTTTATAATAACTAAACTTACCTAGGCTCGAATCTCATTTTATTATGCACTGAATTCAGTTTTAAATTTTCTGGAGCCTCTTGTGTAAAACGGGGGAAAAAACAATTACATAATAAGTACAAGGGTTGCCCACAAAGTTGTGCACAGCATTTTTTCCTTCAACAATTCTTTATTCAACAAAATAAGATTTACACACACGCAAGAATGGTGTTTCATCTACATACCCTATTTTTCAACATAATCTCCATCCCGTTCTATGGCCTTCCTCAAGCGTGAAACAAGGGCGTTTATGCCATGTTGATACGAATCCTCGTCCTGGTGGCAGAGCCAGTGCTTCACTGTGTGAACTTGCTTTGCTGATTGACAGATGCTGCGACAAATACCGAGTCGTAATGCGTGTGTCTTCGTGAATGACAATATCAGATCGCTGCAACATGTCAGGTGTGACAGCTGCGGATGGTCTCCGGGACCGGTGCAAATACTGGAGCTCCACCGAACCGCCCTCTGATGACCTCACTCTCTGTGTCCAGCGACTAACTGTACTTCTGTCGACAACAGATGCTCCATAGACTCTGTACAAGCATTTGTGAATATTCCCCACAGTTTCTTTCTCTGCAGTGAGAAATTCAATGACGGCACGCTGCTTGTAACTTACATCACCTACAGACGTCATTTTGGAACAGTCCTGCACCTACGCTATCTGTCGGAAGTGACGGAAACTTCGCCCGCTCACTCACGAGGCTTCAAATAATTCATACGTAGCGTTTTGCAATGTTTTCGGCTGAGAAAAAAATGCAGTTCATTACTTTATGGGTAACCCTCGTATTTAGGCTCGCGCTGTTCCTAGGTTGCGATGCGCTGCCGTGAAACACAAACAGTAGGCGATCAACCACGGCCCCGTCACGCGTCATGGCTGATGTCGCTTTCTGTATTTACTTCTATTTTCTATTCCCCACAGAAAATACCGTAAAAAGACTGGCTAATTTTATTTTTAAATCAAATGATGAACAATACAGCATAATTTTTATTTCATTTAAAATTGCATTTTTCAGAAAAATGTGATGAAAGTTACATTACATTTAAGACCTAAAAATATTGCCTGAGTATTATCTCAAACCATGCATTATTACCCTCATTGTAAATTTTATGCAAAAAATTTATTTTGTATAGACTCTGAGCTACAGCTCTCAGAAACGCGTGATTTCATTAAGGTAACTTTGACCGTTGAGAATTTTGCAACCAACTATGTTGTTGTTGTTGTGGTCTTCAGTCCTGAGACAGGTTTGATGCAGCTCTCAGTGCTACTCTATCCTGTGCAAGCTTCTTCATCTCCCAGTACCTACTGCAACCTACATCCTTCTGAATCTGCTTAGTGTATTCATCTCTTGGTCTCCCTCTACGATCTTTACCCTCCACGCTGCCCTCCAATGCTAAATTTGTGATCCCTTGATGCCTCAAAACATGTCCTACCAACCGATCCCTACTTGTAGTCAAGTTGTGCCACAAACTTCTCTTCTCCCCAATCCTATTCAATACCTCCTCATTAGTTACGTGATCTACCCACCTTATCTTCAGCATTTTTCTGTAGCACCACATTTCAAAGCTTCCATTCTCTTCTTGTCCAAACTGGTTATCGTCCATGTTTCACTTCCATACATGGCTACACTACATACAAATACTTTCAGAAACGACTTCCTGACACTTAAATCTATACTAGATGTTAACAAATTTCTCTTCTTCAGAAACGATTTCCTTGCCATTGCCAGTCCACATTTTATATCCTCTCTACTTCGACCATCATCAGTTATTTTACTCCCTAAATAGCAAAACACCTTTACTACTTCAAGTGTCTCATTTCCTAATCTAATCCCCTCAGTATCACCCGATTTAATTTGACTACATTCCATTATCCTCGTTTTGCTTTTGTTGATGTTCATCTTATATCCTCCCTTCAAGACACCGTCCATTCCGTTCAACTGCTCTTGCAAGTCCTTTGCTGTCTCTGACAGAATTACAATGTCATCGGCGAACCTCAAAGTTTTTACTTCTTCTCCATGAATTTTAATACCTATTCCGAATTTCTCTTTTGTTTCCTTTACCGCTTGCTCAATATACAGATTGAATAACATCGGGGAGAGGCTACAACCCTGTCTCACTCCTTTCCCAACTACTGCTTCCCTTCCATGCCCATCGACTCTTATAACTGCCATCTGGTTTCTGTACAAATTGTAAATAGCCTTTCGCTCCCTGTATTTTACCCCTGCCACCTTCAGAATTTGAAAGAGAGTATTCCAGTTAACGTTGTCAAAAGCTTTCTCCAAGTTTACAAATGTTAGAAACGTAGGTTTGCCTTTTCTTAATCTTTCTTCTAAGATAAGTCGTAAGGTCAGTATTGCCTCACGTGTTCCAACATTTCTACGGAATCCAAACTGATCTTCCCCGAGGTCCGCTTCTACCAGTTTTTCCATTCGTCTGTAAAGAATTCGCGTTAGTATTTTGCAGCTGTGACTTATTAAACTGATAGTTCGGTAATTTTCACATCTGTCAACACCTGCTTTCTTTGGGATTGGAATTATTATATTCTTCTTGAAGTCTGTGGGTATTTCGCCTGTCTCATACATCTTGCTCACCAAATGGTAGAGTTTTGTCATGACTAGCTCTCCCAAGGCCATCAGTAGTTCTAATGGAAAGTTGTCTACTCCCTGGACCTTGTTTCGACTCAGGTCTTTCAGTGGTCTGTCAAACTCTTCACGCAGTATCTTATCTCCCATTTCATCTTCATCTACATCCTCTTCAATTTCCATAATATTGTCCTCAAGTACATCGCCCTTGTATAAACCTTCTATATACTACTTCCACCTTTCTGCCTTCCCTTCTTTGCTTAGAACTGGGTTGCCATCTGAGCTCTTGATATTCATACAAGTGGCTCTCTTCTCTCCAAAGGTCTCTTTAATTTTCCTGTAGGCAGAATCTGTCTTACCCCTAGTGAGACAAGCCTCTACATCCTTACACTTGTCCTCTAGCCATCCCTACTTAGTCATTTTGCACTTCCTGTCGATCTCATTTTTGATACGTTTGTATTCCTTTTTGCCTGCTTCATTTACTGCATTTTTATATTTTCTTCTTCCATCAATTAAATTCAATATTTCTTCTGTTACCCAAGGATTTCTACTAGCCCTCGTCTTTTTACCTACTTGATCCTCCGCTGCCTTCACTACTTCATCCCTCAGAGCTACCCATTCTTCTTCTACTGTATTTCTTTCCCCCATTCCTGTCAATTATTCCCTTATGCTCTCCCTGAAACTCTCTATAACCTCTGGTTTATCCAGGTCCCATCTCCTTAAATTCCCACCTTTTTGCAGTTTCTTCAGTTTCAGTCTGCAGTTCATAACCAGTAGATTGTGGTCAGAATCCACATCTGCCCCTGGAAATGTCTTACAATTTAAAATCTGGTTCCTAAATCTCTGTCTTACTATTATGTAATCTATCTCATACCTTTTAGTAGCTCCAGGATTCTTCCAGGTATACAACCTTCTTTTATGATTCTTGAACCAAGTGTTAGCTATGATTAAGTTATGCTCCGTGCAAAATTCTACAAGGCGGCTTCCTCTTTCATTTCTTCCCCCCAATCCATATTCACCTAATATGTTTCCTTCTCTCCCTTTTCCTACTGACGAATTCCAGTCACCCATGACTATTAAATTTTCGTCTCCCTTCACCACCTGAATAATTTCTTTTATCTCGTCATACATTTCATCAATTTCTTCATCATCTGCAGAGCTAGTTGGCATATAAACTTGTACTACTGTAGTAGGCATGGGCTTTGTGTCTATCTTGGCCATAATAATGCGTTCACTATGCTGTTTATAGTAGCTAACCCGCACTCCTATTTTCTTATTCATTATTAAACCTACTCCTGCATTACCCCTATTTGATTTTGTATTTAGAACCCTGTAATCACCTGACCAAAAGGCTTGTTCCTCCTGCCACCGAACTTCACTAACTCCCACTATATCTAACTTTAACCTATCCATTTCCCTTTTTAAATTTTCTAACCTACCTGCCCGATTAAGGGATCTGACATTCCACGCTCCGATCCGTAGAATGCCAGTTTTCTTTCTCTTGAGAACGACGTCCTCTTGAGTAGTCCCCGCCCGGAGATCCGAATGGGGAACTCCGGAATATTTTACCCAAAATAACGCCATCATTATTTAATCATACAGTAAAGCTGCATGTCCTCGGGAAAAATTACGGCTGTAGTTTCCCCTTGCTTTCAGCCGTTCGCAGTACCAGCACAGCAAGGCCGTTTTGGTTAATGTTACAAGGCCAGATCAGTCAATCATCCAGACTGTTGCCCCTGCAACTACTGAAAAGGCTGCTGCCCCTCTTCAGGAACCACATGTTTGTCTGGCCTCTCAACAGATACCCCTCCGTTGTGGTTGCACCTACGGTACGGCCATCTGTATCGCTGAGGCACGCAAGCCTCCCCACCAACGGCAAGGTCCATGGTTCATGGGTATGTGATCCAATTATCCAGACACCCCCAAAAATATACGTTTTCAATATTAGGTGCATTGTGCTGCCACCTACTGCCAGGCACTCCAAATCAGAGACCTCAGTAGTGATGAGGCATCGGGGCGCTCCGCCGAACTCACGGACTTCTAACATGGGCCTCGGGCATGGATGTGTGTGATGTCCTTAGGTTAGTTAGGTTTAATTAGTTCTAAGTTCTATGGACTGATAACCTCAGAAGTTAAGTCGCATAGGGCTCAGAGCCATTTCTAACATGGTCAGGTGATTGTGTGTCACTTACGTCGTACGTCTGTACGCGAGATTGCCACACTCCTCAACATTCCTAGGTCCTCTGTTTCCGATGTGATAGTGAAGTGGAAACGTGAAGGGACACGGGGACACGGGCAGCACAAAACCGTACAGGCCGCCCTCATCTGTTACTGATAGATACGCCCTACAGTTGAAGAGGGTCGTAATGTGTAAAAGCAGACATCTATCCAGACCATCAAATAGGAATTCCAAACTGCGTCAGGATCCACTGCACGTGCTATGACAGCTAGGCGGGATGTGAGAAAACTTTGATTTCATGGTTGTGCGGCATTGCTTGATGTAAGGAGCATGAACATTGGACGACTGAACAGTGTAAAAACGTTGTTTGGAGAAACGAATCACGGTACACAATGTGGCAATCCGATGGGAGGGTTTCGGTATGGTGAACGCCCCGTGAACGTCATCTGCCAGCGTGTGTAGTGCCAACATTAAAATTCGGAGGCGGTGGTGTTATGATGTGGTCGTGTTTTCCATGGAGGGGGTTGCACATCTTGTTGGTTTGAGCTGCACTATCATAGCACAGGCCTACATTGATGTTTTGAGCACTTCCCACTGTTGAAGAGCAAATCGGGGATGGCGATTACATCTTTCAACATTATCGATCACCTGTTTATATTGAACGGCCTGTGGCGCAGTGGTTACACGACAATAACGTCCCTGTAAAGGACTGGCCTGCCCAGATTACTGACCTGAATCCTATAGAACACCCCTGGGATGTTTTGGAAATCCGACTTCGTGCCAGGCCTCACCGAACGACATCGAAACCTCTGCTCAAAGCAGAACTTCGCAGCCGGCCGCGGTGGTCTCGCGGTTCTAGGCGCGCAGTCCGGAACCGTGCGACTGCTACGGTCGCAGGTTCGAATCCTGCCTCGGGCATGGATGTTTGTGATGTCCTTAGGTTAGTTAGGTTTAAGTAGTTCTAAGTTCTAGGGGACTTATGACCACAGCAGTTGAGTCCCATAGTGCTCAGAGCCATTTGAGCCAGAACTTCGTGAAGAATGGGCTGCCATTCTCCAAGAAACCTTCCAGCACCTGATTGAGCGTATGCTGCGAGAGTGGAAGCTGTTATCAAGTTCAACACCACACTGAGTTCCAGCATTAGCGATGGAGGGCGCCACGAACTTGTAAATCGTTTTCAGCCAGGTGGTCGAAAGGTTTTCATCACATAGTGTACATTTTATCACATAGTGTATATTTTAGATGATAGTATATTGAATCCCCACAAATAAAAGCAGGGTTTCCTGCCTTCCGAAGTGAAATGGAACAGGCCATTGGTGCCACCCTGAGTGGGCAACCGTAGAGCTAAGAAAGTCCTCGCCTTCGCCATAAAGACGCAGAAGGGGGTAGGTGAGCACATCTACCCTGCAGGGTTGGCAGCACAGTGTTTTTAGCAATGGAGGCACATTACCCAGTTATAAAACTGTTGGACACACCGCGCTCTATTTCACTTTCTTTCTTGATTCACCCGCCCGTTTCACGTCATCGAGTACATTGTCATGACAGAAAACCACTTGCTCTGACTTCCATTACCTTTAAATCATGCTTGCAGAGTCGAGGCTTACTATAAATCCCGTCTCATTGATAGAATATTGCTTCGACAGACGTCTGAGAAGAGAATGCGCATGCCCAGGGGCGACGCTACGACTTGCCTCCCAGTTACGTGCGGCTGACACGTTGGTAAGCGCTATGGTCTATGCCACTACTTGCAAAGAATCCCTAGAACTTTCGTGGTGGCTAGACAACTCCAGTCCTCTGTCAGTGTGTACAATGCCGGAAATAACGCAGCACCCACAATGACCAGGTCATTTAACTAACGAGTGAGATGACAGGTAGTTCGTAACTGTAGGAGATAATGATGGCAAATTCAATCCAGGTGCCAAATGGCATTTTGCGCATTTTGTTGCAATTGGCTAAATTTTCTTACAGTACGTGCTAAGCTGGTGATCTTGCTATCCAGGGCAGATGTACAACATGAAGAGCACGTTGCGTCGCACCAGCAATTCGTGGACGTACATTGTCCCGCTAAAAAGAAGGTCACCTGCGTGTCGAAGAAATGGCAGCAGAACGGGCATCAGTGACGTAAATAACGGCACCACAGAATCCGCAGTGTGGTGGTGGGGTTGGTGTAATAAGACAGCCCCGTATTTTGTGGCACCCCAGTGGATGTTAGACATTTATTTTAACGTATTCTCATACTCAGTTCAGCTGTGTAAACACAATAAGCGGAGCGAACAGAAGTGTGCCAGCAAACATTTCGTACTCTTTCTTGTTTAGTGTTAACAAGAGTGCTACAGCGTATGGTGGCCAGCAGTGCACTCAGCGTAAAATACTATGAGCGCTATTTTTCCGTACAAAGAGTGGCCGGTACGCCAGCTAGCGCTCTGACTGCACTGCCTTCTTCATTGTGTGTTTCCTTCAACTGTTGTTGGCAACAATGATCTGTTATACAAACAACAGCTAAAGTTTTTGATATGTTTTTGACGGACACGATGTCACTGTGCAAGTGAACTGCTATTAGAAAGTGACTCTAGCATTAAAACATTCGTTATCTTTCAACTACAATGTATGTTCTCGAATGAAACAAGTTTACTATTACCAGTCACAGTTTATTGTTAGCATTCACTGTTTATTTGTATCCACGACGGGTTCAAGGTTTAAACATCCGTCATCAGGTGCATTTACGTATGTTAGTACGGCACAAGTGTGTGTGTTGTGTTACGAATGTTGCCGGCAGAATTCTCGTTCTGCGCATTCGAATGCTCACTCGACAAATATTTATACTACATGGAGCCAACAAAAAATACTGGTGTCCATGGATCTCTAGTTTACACCAAAGGACTTACTCCATAGATCTACGGATACCAATTATTTAATATTGGGTTCTCTTATGAGTGCACACGGGATTGGATTGCTCCCAATTTACTCTGGTCAAGGGTTCTGAAAAATATGTAGTGAGACTCCGAAACTGGTTTCGTATATATATATATGAAATGCAAATAAGACGACTTCAGGTATTATAATTTTAATTAACTATCATGCTTGCTTAATTAAAAAAGGAAATCATTCGAATACAACTTGAAAGAAGGACTGTGCTCAGTGGCACCATTGTGCAATATGTGCATACAGTGGGGTTGTAGTGTTAGCGATTCATCTGTCACGGTCGTCGGCTATCAGATCACACTCGAGGCCTGTCTGTACACCCTGTGTTTTGACTCTGAAGGCAATAACTGTGCTGAGTTCAGAGGTGTACAATATTTGAGACATTCATGACACGCAAACGAGTATGTATTCCTATTGAACAGCTTCAGCCATATGAACGGCGTCACATTTTCGGCTTCCAGGAAGCTGGGTGGCTGCATTGACGGATTGTTACGCGTGCTGTCCACAATGTATCGGTGGTGTGTCACTTGCACAAACAGTGGTCAGTGGAACATTCCCACGTCTGTAGACCAGGTCCTGGACACACGCGTTATACAGACGCACGTCAAGATCGACGCACTGTGTGAGCAGCGGTGGCCGACTGAACATTATGCAGGAACGAAATTCGGAAACATGTTGCACCAGCTGTGTCATCAAAAATTATCCGTCTGCTTGCAGCAGGATTAAGACCACGTGTGCTCCTGGACCAGCTTACCACTGGTACTATGACACAGCCAAGCACAGGTGTGTGTGTGTGTGTGTGTGTGTGTGTGTGTGTGTGTGTGTGTGTGTGGATTGTATATTGAACTGGGGACCTAGAAACGACGGAGAGGCTTCGTCCCGCCGAAGCCCTCAGTCTTTCACAACCCCACAACAGGCCACGGCAGTCCACCCACCACACTGCTGCCCCACACCGAACCCACGGTCATAGTGCAGTTCGGCCCCAGTGGACCAGCCTCCCACCCGTCCCCCAGGAACGTCTCATACCGGACGAGTAGAGTAGTTATGATGTATGCGTACGTTGAGACAGTATTTGTGCAGCAATCACCGACATAATGTAACTGAGGTGGAATAAGGGGAACTAGCCCGCATTCGCCGAGGCAGATGGAAAACCGCCTTAAAAACCACCCACAAGCTGGCTGGCACACCTGACTTCAACACTAATCAGCCGGGCGGATTCGTGCCAGGGACTGGCACGCCTTCCCGCTCGGGAAGTAGCGCGTTAGACTGCGCGGCTAGCCGCGCGGGCCGCCAAGCACGGGTACGCTGGTGTCGTGAAAGAGTTGACTGGAGGATAAAATGGCGCTCTGTTGTGTCCCGTGATGCGACTAGGTTCTGTGTGTATGTGAGTGATGTGATTCACTTCCAAATAAATTTTCAAAGAACAAATATGAAAACATGAGACACTCACACACCGTAATTCAGGTTAAAAGTGAACATTAACTCACCAATTGATGCATTCGTTGTAGAACAAACACGCCTCCAGCTTTGTAAAGCGAAGTCCCACGCTAAAGCAAACATATCTAGTTCTCCCACGCTTAGCACACAAAAACTTTCCGTCAATTTCACCCAAGTTAAAAGTACGACATGTTTTATGCTCAATTTTTAGAACTGCTAAAGCACTTAGTTAGGTTTTTATTAGTTTAAAGTTATAAAATTATAGTCTATTGCAGAAGAAGTAACTGGCAGCGACGAGTACAGCTGAAAAACTGTTATACATGAGGCAGGCCAATAGGAAGAAAAGTATTTTCAACAAACCAAAATTTTGCTTTATTTTTAATTCACAAAACGGTATCTTTCTTCCCTAATTCTTTCGACATGTCTTTTTAGGCTAATTTCTCGTGAAAGATTTATGGTCGAATCTGATCAGTTCTAAATACCTTCCTTTTTCTAACTTAAAAAGATGACCATGTGTAAGAAAGAAAAATAAGCATTACCATTCTGTAGGCTGGTAAAACGTTTGTTTAATTATTGCGTTAAAATATCGACAGAATCATTGAAAACTATGACTTGAGCATCCTTACGCGTATCCAAAATTGTATAATCTGCAGAAAGCTCACCAAAAAATTTGTTCACTTTATGGGTACGCTTTGAGGTCATTTTACATTCAATGCTCCAAACTGTGCAATCACTTTCGCCTCTTCTGCTAAAAGATCAAATTCTTAGAATAAGTAGCTTGTTTCTTGCAGCTGGCAGAGGCTTAGATGCATTCTCTGTATCTGCATTAGGGGATGCAGTAGTTTGGAAACCGGGTTAACATTTTCCAAAATCTTAATTTGAAAAATGAGAGGCAGGACAAAATCAAATTTCCATATTTTTTATCATATTGGAAGCTCCTTCCCTCTCTGTTTTCTCTTTACTCTTTGGGCGCTGCAAAATTTGTGTGAAATTCTGTTTCATTGATGACAGTGAATCATATCTGGAAGAAAATGTAGTTGGCCACAGTTGCTTCAGAGCTGTAACACATCTGCCAGTTGCCACAGTTTCATTGATCTGTTGCCGTAGAACCACAGAAGCGCTAAAGAAACATAAACGCATTACACTTGTAAATTTATGAAAGTGCTGCTGTTCCACTATTCTCATGATGGAATCATTTAATGCCGAATTTATGTTATGTGTTGAACAATGCGTAAATTCATAATTTGGTACACTTGCTTTAATTATTCATTGTAAACCTGAGTATTAACCACTCTCAAATGCAGAGCCATCGTATGTTGATCTCTGCATTTATCCTGTTGTCTGTTAATCTTGTCTACATCAATTATTACTTCCTTTTCAAAACTCTATCATTACCCCTTACCTCATGAAATCCCAAAAACGATTCCTTTATTTAAGTCTCATTTTATCTGGTTTGATTAAATATAAATATAAATATCCTAAAACAAGGCTAAGTTGTTCCTTTCTTGATACATCTCGGGTTGTGTCTACAGTAAGTGAAATGAACGCCTGCAGTTTAATTTCACCAATGATACTATCTAAACACAATCATTTCACAGGTGCATTATCTAGTTTCATGATGGCCGCGGGAAATAATTTCAGAAAGAGCTAACGACCTACTTACATATACTATTGTAGAAATCATAGTTTTAATTTGGTCATATCCTTTATTAAAAAAATTGTAAATAATTCGGCCATGTTTCCAAATAAAGAAAAAAATACACGAATTGCAGTCTGTAGCGCAAATTCCATGTAATTTCATTTTCTTGCATAGGCCTCTATAGTCATTAATTTGTCCATCAAACTATATGTTTTCCTCATCTCCGAATAACCAGCACATTACACATTATACTGCATTTAAAGTAGAGGCACAGCATAGAAAAAAATCGTTCACTTTTCAGACCAGGTTGAGTGTCACTTTAATAATAAACTCATCTAAACGATCTTTTTGTTTTAGTGTCTCTAAGGAGTCGACGTTGTGGCTTGCACGGCCCGCTATTTATAATATTTACTTTAGTTTCTAGGTTCAGTTGGCCGGCCGGAGTGACTGTGTGGTTCTAGGCGCTACAGTGTGGAACAGCGCGACCGCACGGTCGCAGGTTCGAATCCTGCCGCGGGCATGGATGTGTGTGATGTCCTTAGGTTAGTTATGTTTAATTAGTTCTAAGTTCTAAGCGACTGATGACCTCAGAAGTTAAGTCGCATAGTGCTCAGAACCATTTGAACCATTTTTTTCTAGGTTCAGTTTACCTAAGAACAAAGCCACTATCAGTGCTAAGGGGAGCATTTTATGATTATCTTGAAGTTGAGAAGAACAATCTGTTGGTGGTGAATCGGCGTCTATTGCTGGTGAGTTTTCAAATTGCACATCACCAGAATTTACATCCGATTGATTTTCACAGTTACTACCGCATGGTATTAGAATCGCAAACTGTCAGAATCTCCCCCGTTTAGTTTTTGCAACCGTACTGACTTAACACTTTCAACTCTTAAATCGTCTGACTTTTATTCAGTTCGTCTTCGTTATTAACTTCAAAATATATTTTGTGGGCGGGTGGCTGATCGCTTGAATAATGTATCTAACTTCATTGTTTTTTTTTAACTTCCTTGCCTCGACAAGCTTTTAAGTTTCTCGTTTGAACCTCATTTAAAACTTGAATTACTTCTAGACATTTGAACTTAAGGCTAATGTTCAAGAGCAGCCGATATAAGAAAAAGCGGCACTACATTAACGCTTGCACAGCTTAACCAAAGAAAAAATAAATTTTAAGTGCGAACCTTTTAAGTTAGGCTTTAACGTGACTGCTACTGATACGGAATGAAACAAGAAGTTTACTGATACCAGTCACTATTTACTGAAGTCCACTACACGTTTCGGTTTAAACCATTACCAGGAGGATTTACATGTGTTAGTACGGCATATGTGTACGTCGTGCATTTTAGCTATCATAGCGCTTAGTGTTTTTGGGTGTTATTACTTCGTTACTACAGGGAGATCACCTTCAGAAGTACTGTGAAACTCTGTAGACGCGTTTTACAGACATCTTAAAACATTTATACCAGGACCAGAATCTGGCTTAAAGATGTAAACAATGTTATTATGCTTTTTCGCCATCTTATCACAGCTCAGATCTCACTTTTTAACATTTTTTCACGAACGGGATAAGAAAGGACAGCCAGCAGTAATTTTTTTACGTTTTATATTGCACTTATTCCTATTGCCGAATCTGTTCTAATTAATTATGTTAGAATGATACTATATAGGAAGCTGTCTCAGGCATAAATATTTAGATACACACAAGGGTTTGAGAATCTACATAAATTAAAGGAAATTAGACTGTTACGTATAGTTTTATTTATGTATGAACAGAGCACCGATATGTGTACACTGACTGTCAGATTACTCAGACACATTTACAAATTTATTTAGCAACAGTCTCATAAACACATGGCCATAAAACAGCAGAAGTTATCTCTGCAATACAAGATTTCATAATATCGTGCCTCGATATTTTTCAGCGCATGAAGTTCCTCATATAATGACACTTACAACTGTACATTTATTGTATATACCTATGAAAAGTGACTGGTTCACCTTTCACATACGTTTCTTTACATGGACTAGCAACGACAGTACTGAACCGTAGCGGCTTTTAAAACTCAAACATGCAGTAAAGTATATTAAACATCGGGAATACGTGAAATATTCAAGTTCCGCTATTACCGCAAATTGTAGACAAGCAGTATCGTCCCAATATCATGTGGCTAGCCCGGTTTGATGTTCATAACATGCACGGTAGGCTATGTTCAATCCATAGATATTTGAGGAGTGTCGTTTCAAACAGTATTACGTGCACAGCTCATGATTTTACAGGAAAGCAGGAAAACATTTCGCTTGTTAATCAAACGAAATACGTCAATATAGGTAATCTACGAGAAAGGAAGGAAGCAGCAATTGCAGAACAACAACAGCCAAGGCTTACATTAAGTTCCATACTGTTTGACAGTAAACTGGCGTTCCAGCTAAAATTACTAGCGGATTAAGTTGTTCGGAGAAAATGCATTATACGGTTATAGACCCATTAATTGTTAGCAAAGAAAGTCGTCGGGACATTCTTCAGAGTACTACGATGTGCTGCTTCTTCAGAGTTCTACGATGTGCAGCTTTGTGACAGAGGGGGGCGGAAGGGGGGGGGGGCTAATTACATTTTGAAGGAGACCTTATTAAGTCGGAAATGTTATCTGTTTCCTAAAAATGTAAAAATGTTACCGTTCACTCGTTGCGACGTCTAAATATAACAGATGTTTAAACACATTTTGTTACAGATCATAAATTTTATGAGTATCATGTTGCGACAGAATTTACAGAGAAACTTCATAATGACATACTTTCAATTTGTTTATAAGTAGCGTCAGTAGCTTTCTAAAATTAAACGCTTAAACTGAAGGTTTTATTCGGTTACTGATCGTCGTTAACTGTGACAAGTTGTTGCACTGCATATGAAACGGTCACCTAACAACATGCACAAAACTGGCCAACGTTGTCAGCAGCAGTAAAAGAATTACTGCACGTGATAAAGGCGTATGGTGTCTGATTTTATTATTTATATATTTTGTGGATGTGTTTTCGATTACATACCCAATTAATACACTCGAGAATGAATTTCAGCTAATTAATAATGGTGTGTGACGAGAGCCTCCAGTCTGCTAGACCGCTTGCCTGGTGCAAGTCTTTCGATTTGACTTCACTTCGGCGACTTCCGCGTCGATAGGGATGAAGTGATGATGATTAGGAAAACACAACACCCAGTCCCTGAGCGGAGAAAATCTCCGACCCAGCCGGGAATCGAACCCGGGCTGTTAGGATTGACAGTCCGTCGCGCTGACCACTTTTTTTTAAGTGCATGTTCAAATGAACGTTAATAAAGCGTATATATCGTACAGTGCAGGGCACAGAAACAGGAAGTTATTACGTATTTGAAAGCATTACTTGTCTCTTAAGATGTCTGTGACATGTCATCGTCGAAAAGACTTACGTCTGGTCATATAGACTATTATAGGATATGAGTACATACCAAATATATATAATACGGCTGGCTGTGTCCACAGCGAAAACCATTATCACACACTACAGCGCATTTAACAGCCAATATATTCCTGTGACCTGCATTCGTCACATCTGTTCACCATCTGGCGTCAACATATGTCAAAACAGCGGCAGGGATCGTAGCAAAACGGCGCCAGTGAAAACGAAATGATCGTACGGCATCGTTGGTCGGGATGTCCTAGCCGGGTTCGGGCGCCAAACTCAGCTACCGCAGACGGACAATTTCAGCTAATGGAAGTTGATTGTGTGAATAACTTGTTTTGCAGCTTTATCGTTTTATTTAAATTTTAAGGCAACGATCATCAGTTACGGAAGAACTGAACCACTTTATCATGGACAACTCAATAAAGAGTAAATACTGTTACTAAGAGCCACTGGAAACCATTATGCAACAGTATCTGCCTTCCTTTCTGAATTCCTTTCACCTTCGGTCCATGAGCAAGGCTATGAATAGCTGGATTAATTTGTTTTTTTTTTTTTTTACGTTTTCGATGCGTAATCTCAAAGAGCATACTCAAATCCTCTCTAGACTTAATTCCCTGTCCTGAGATAGAATTCTTTCTGTTTCGTAGGGAGCACATTGTGCTCAAGTGGGAGCGATCTAGATGCCTGTGAAACAATAAACTGGTAGCCAAGATCGCAGGAATTCGTTTTATTCCATGATTACAAGCTTGACATTCTAGAAAACATTCAAATTTATAGAAACAAAAAAAGATACCCTAACGTATTGCTTAATGATCAACTCGAATATGCAGACCATAATTTCTTTAGTATTTTTGATGAGGTCCTATAGAGCCCTTTGAAACAATAGTGAACCATGGGAACGCAGTCAACTCTTCTATGAATGTGGGGAGAATGTCCTATTTTTAGGGCGATAGGCACGCCCCCCACCCCACCCCACCCCCTCATCCCCACCCCCCAGTCTTACGTTTTCTTGGTTTTGGTCCGGTGATCGCCGCGTACACCACAGAACAGGGTCTTTTATGACGACTGTGGTTTATTTACATGAGGCAGCCACATAGTTGTACTTCTTATATTAAGTGGTTCTATTAAGACCAAAACACATAGGCTCATACGCAATGTGTACATTTTTTTAATATGAGACCAGACGGATATGCATTTGTGTAACCCAGCAGTGTTCTTAAATTTGTATGTTGCTTTTGGCGGATTTTATATATGACCAGACAGATGTGCACTAGTGTAACTCGGCAGTCCCAGGAAATTTGCATTTCTTATCGGTATGTTTTAAATGTAACCAGGCAGATGTGCATTCGATATGACCGGAAAAATTTGCGCTCATACGCAAGGTGTGTAATCCTGTAATGGGCTTAAAATTTGTATATACTCTCGATAGATTTTATATATCACCAGACTGATGTGCTGTGTATGACGCTGCAGATCCCATACAGTATCTATGTATGATCGTATCTTACGACGTATAGGACCAGACAGATGCACATTTTTGTAATTCTGCCGTTCTCATGAAATTTGCATTTGCTTTTCGATATGTCGTATATGTGACCAGGTAAATGTGCAGTTGTGTAGGTCTGCAGCTTTCATAAGTTTTGTATTTGATTACGTGATACAGTAATCTCTAGAAATATATACAAACCCTAATGACGTGGTGTTACCACACATGCAGAGCCTGTTATGACGCGAGCTGTGACTTTCATTGGCGCCTCGTCTGGTAGCGCCATCTCGCGACGCGGCCTGTAGTGTAAGAACAGAGCCGGAGTTGCGGTAGTACCTAGCTTGCGCCTGTGTGTGATGGATACACTTAACATCTATATTGTAATCTCTCTTGGACGCCTATGTACTACTTACGACAATTTTGTAAGGCCTGCGTGTTACAGGCAACTGTTAATATCACCATTGTTTGCTTGATGTTGTAACCTGTATGTGTTCTAAGGTATGTAACAAAATTTATATGTATACATCTTATATAAGTGGAAGCCAGGCCCACTTTTATAGTGTTTTCTGTCCTCCCTAGATCCGATGATGGCGACTTTAGTTTCGCCGAAGCCGGTAATCATGGAATAAAAAGAATTCCTGCGATCTTTGCTATCGGTTTATTGTTTAATAGAATTCTGTACATCATTCATCACACAAATACAGTAAAACGAAGTGCACTATCAAAATGGTTCAAATGGCTCTGAGCACTATGGGACTCAACTGCTGAGGTCATTAGTTCCCTAGAACTTAGAACTAGTTAAACCTAACTAACCTAAGGACATCACAAACATCCATGCCCGAGGCAGGATTCGAACCTGCGACCGTAGCGGTCTTGCGGTTCCAGACTGCAGCGCCTTTAACCGCACGGCCACTTCGGCCGGCGAAGTGCACTATCGTACGTACACGAAATGTAGTATGTTTTCATATAGACAAATTATTATAGAGGCACTGTTTTCCTTTCCGAAACCGAGTACAAACATTCATGAGCAATTGGCAGATTCAGTCAACAATAACAAAAATACAAGGAGGAAAAAAATGATGAAATGAATGTAGGCGTGGACATGAAGGTTAATGGACGCGCGTGAAAACTCGTAAGCCGCCGACATTTGCTGCTGCAATTAATCATGCACTAAAATACGCGCTCACAAATCAATGCCGCCTGACGTAAACTGTGCGGTAGAACATTATCAACGTGTCATAAATATCCTCTGTGCCAGCCCATCTGTGAATGACATTTGAACCGGAGGTACGTGCTGTGACAAGGCTTCTTTCATGTGTAGGAGGTTATTTGACATTTTATATCATTTGTTTCCTCTTCAGTCTAAGATGGGTTGGTAAATTTTTACATGAAGGTTGCAATACTAAAAAAACAGTAGGAGATTCTTTTAAGGTCTCCCAACACAATTCCCGGATAAATTTCTTAGAAGATGCAGTTTGTACCAATAAATATAAAGCTCCCACAATATATCAACAACATCAATCTGCAGAATCTTATCATCCCAAAATAAAAGAAGGAAAATAAGTTTCTGATTGCATTCTCAGTGTGCAGAGAACCTCCTTGATAGTATTACTGTATGAGATGACTGATGATGATGAAGTCCCATGCTTCTTTACAGAGCGTAGGGGAACGATGCGAGAAATCCGCACCGCCTTACTAGGCAATGACTGACCTAACTACAATTTGCAAACAAGGTGCTCTTATGTCGCAAACAAGGCAATATTGTCCTAAATTTATGTCACGTGAAAGATTTATGGTACGACAGTTATTGAATCCATGATCCGTTAATACGCCTTTGTTTCAGATTCCGCAGACATTCTTAGAAAAAGTATTCCTCTTGAAACAAAGAGCATGAATGCAGAATCGGTATGCGTGCGACAGTATGTGTACCTAATATCTTCCCAAACGACGCGCTCATAGAACCGGAATTTTACTGTACTCATACTAGGGTGGTATTAGCTATGAAAAGGTATGGTCAAGTGTTTTGGATAGCGCTCGGATTATGAACCACTTGTATACGCAACAGATGGCTCGTCTTAGTGTCACTATCCTACAGTACAAAGTATGAATATTACAAAAGTTCTCCTGCTTAGGCAAGCAGAGCAAGTGGGTTGTTTCTTTCGGCATTTGATGTGGCCTATAGTGGTGTTGATGGGAGGCACTATCAGCTCATGGACGGTTGCTCGGGAATTGTATTTTTACTGCATTTTTGCCATCACTAGCGGACAGAAACTTAGCCGAGAATTCCAAATCGGCTATCCATGACAAATGATTGTGATGTTTACGATGTATTCCAAAGATTCCGATCTTGGACAAATTTGAAAATCTTCTTCATACCTTTATCCATTTCCGAGATACCGAACTTCAAATTTACACCACGTGTATAGCAAAATCTTGTGTGGTTCTGAAAACGTAGTTTATAAAGTGGCTAGCACGGAGAAATAGGCTGTCAAATGTGTCCGTTATCATCTGCGAGCCCCATGTGGTACTAGTGAAACACATGCAAAAGCTTTTTACACTTAAAATTCGGTCTGAGGTGTAAAATTAGTTTTTTGTTATTTAAATTTCACATAATTAACCATCCTAAATAAATTTTACTGACCAAAACGTTTCTTTTTATAAGAGTAACATGCTCTGCTCAGAAAGGAAAAGAAGGGATCCAGTGAAAGAATGCCCCAATCGGAGGAAACAATATGAAAACATGTTCTAATTTAATTAAAAGATACTGGCTGGAAAGTGGGGCACTACCTGTCTCATTCCACGTTCTTGAGGATCTACAAAAGAATTTCCAAAATTTTTTGAGTGCGAACATATTCGCGCTGTTTTATACAGAGATGAAGGAGGAAGTGGCACTGACAAAGAAAGTGAAAAGCAATAAATAGAGGCACAATGGCAGTGGAACGTAGTTGAAAACGACAGAACAGTGCTAGGAAAAGATGAAGGAGACGATGTGTAAGGGGAGAGGGGGGATGGAGGAGTAATAAAGAGAAAGTAGATGAGGGTGACAGCCAGTGTTAATGAGAGAAGAGTATATGTCAGTGATAATGGTGAAGAGGGAGATAGTGGCAGTGAGAAGAGACTGCAGCTGCAAGGAGGAAGAAATGAGATACTAGCAGTAAGAGAGAGCGCGAGGGAGACAATGACAGAGAGAGGTGACTGTAATAGTAGGACCGAACGACTGGGTCTGTGGCTTTAACGCAGGAGACCACGACAAAGAGACACAAAGAGATAATGAAAATGATTTGGGCTGAATGACGTAGTGTTAAAGGGCAACTGGGAATGGATGGTGGACGGTATGATCGATGGGCTAGTCGCTATAAATTAGTTACAGTTACGGGAGGTTGTGGGAGTTAGTGGTGAGTTGCACGTAAAAAAAAAATAAAGAAAAGAAAAAAAAAGGCGAATATGTTCCCATGTCAAAATTTTTGGGAACTTTTTAAAGGTGCTGAGGAAGATAGGATGAGACAGCTGGCACCCCTCTCTTAACTCACAGTATTTTAAAGAAACAGGAACAAATTCGCCTTTTTTGTGTTGCGATAGGAGCCTTTTTCCGCTGGTTAATAAATTATATTTAAAATTTGTCAGGGAGTAAAATCTCACTTTCATACAATTCACTATTACGAAGTCATTGATAAAAGATATGACAGATCATGTGTCTGGAGAACCTCTGTAAATGTGTGTAGCATTAACTTTAATGATAATGCTGAACTAATTTCTTCTAAATTCATTTTTGAAGAGTCTACGGAATCAACTGAGCAATAAGTGAGGGAACAACAGATTGCATGAATGGCGACTGTAGTTTTAGACCCAACTGGAGTTATTAATTTAAGCAAACTATCGAGATGAAACAAAAATTCTTTTTTTTCATTTTTATTTAACAAACCTGCGAAAAGCACCGGTGGAAATTTTCCTACAGTAGAGGTTAAGGTCGTCGCTCACGATATTTATACCTTTGTTTTAGCCCAATATTCCAGAAAAAAAAGTTATGTAAACTGAAAATCATTATAAAACAATACATTTAAACTGAAGAAATAGTTATTAGACATTGTCAATGACGCATAGAAAACTTACTATATCATTTCAGCAAGTATAAAACACTTGAGTATAATAGAGCATAAGTTTTCATACAACAGAGGACTACCTGCAGTAAGCATAAAATTACCATAGCTGCATCTGCACGACTTTGGTAATGTAAAGTACCGAACTTACTTTGTGTTTTCCTTTGAGTGTATAGAAGATACTGTTGCTGTCACGTAAGTGGCGACATGCGTTTCCACAGTAGAGCTTCTGCCCTTTATTGTCCCTTCTTCTTCTCCAGCTGCCTCGGTCGCTCGGTCTTTTACACACACACACACACACACACACACACACACACATGGAGCACTCGCCCGCTACGACGCACAAAGTTGTGAGCACCGGCGGGGCGTCGGCCTGGCGCGCCTAGTTGTGATCAGTCGTAAATTTCTCGCCGTCACTCGCGTCCCAGTGGGTTGCAGAAAGGCAGGGCCGCTTTTGGGAGACTCTACGACAGCAAAACGCTTCAAATAAGTAGTAGCCACCGTACTTTTCTGAAAACTTGACACAGCAGCTATTAAGGAAACAATATGTCCTCCGCGAAATTGCAACATCGTTACTTCGTTGCCTTGTAATACTTCGAAAATTATGTTCGTTTATAAGTTAAACTGTAATGAAGTTTGAAATAAATACAAGTTATAATTTAAAGTCCCGTGGATACTGAGATCAGGGAGGATGTACAATCGTGTAAAATTTACTGCAATCTCTTGAAAACGACGTGCACAAGTTCTAAATGAAGGATAACTTTCATAGACTCTACAAAAGCTAGTGACGACATAGGCGTCGTGTAGTAACATAATCTAAAACCTGCCATGGGATGCAATACGTATTATCATTCCCAAAAATAATCTTAGATCGAGTAAAATAAAGTCACTTTCAGCTAAATAAAAAAATTAAAAAAAAAACACGAAGGAATTAACTGAATCGGACAGAAATCGGTAGATACGACGAATGATTACATTTCAGATAAATTGAATGATTTATTCAACAGAAAGAAATCCACAAAACTTAGCAAGTCAGTAACGTGTTCAGGGATATCGTGCCAAATTCTGTTTAGTTGGCGCGTTAGATCGTCAGAATCGCGGGCTAGGTGGAGGACCCAGACTTTCACACTTGGGGGAGATCCGGCAACCTCGCAGCCAAAGGTAGGGAGGGCCTCACAAGCTCGAAGACAAGCTATAGAAACTCACGCAGTTTGCGGGCGAGCATTATGCGCAGGGCCGTCCAACCGACTCGAGATTTTGACGATCTGATGCGCCACTTGGACAGAACTTGGCGCTGTAAACCTCAGGAATACATCCAAAAACTACGTCAATTTCACAAGCTGCGACATGGTCGAGAACTCAACGGTAACCCGAAAATAGAATAAATTTCCTTTACTTCACCTTTATAGTCACAAATTCTTATGTCATCAGACTACCGGTTTCGGTTTATAATGACCATCTTCAGATCTGTACTGTCTCCAGTATATTAGCGAATATTTTTATAAAACCGATGTGAAGATGGTTATTATAGACCGAAACCGGCAGCCTGATGATATAAAAATTTGTGACTGTACTGTCTCCAGTGTAATAAGACATGTGTTTATAAAACAGATCTGAAGATGGTCATAGGTATTACAATTACGGACAACTTAAATTGGTAGGAACACACAGATAATGTTGTGGGGGAGGCTAACCAAAGGCTACGTTTTATTGGCAGGACACTTAGAAAGTGTAACAGACCTACTAAGCAGACTGCCTACACTACGCTTGTCCGTCCTCTTTTAGAATGCTGCTGCGCGGTGTGGGATACTTACCAGGTAGGACTGATGGAGTACATCGAAAAATTTCAAAGAAAGGCAGCACGTTTTGTATCACCGCGAAATATGGGAGAGAGTGTCACAGAATTGATACTGGATTTGGTCTGGAAATCATTAAAAGAAAGGCGTTTTTCGTTGCGACGGAATCTTCTCACGAAATTCCAATCTCCTACGAATGTGAAAATATTTTGTTGACACCGACCTACATAGGGCGGAACGATCACCGCGATAAAATGGAAATCAGCGCTCGTACGGAAAGATATAGGTGTTCATTCTTTCCGCGCGGTATACGAGATTGGAGCATTAGAGAAATTTGAAGGTGGTTCGATGAACCCTCTGACAGGCAATTAATTGTGATTTGCAGAATATCCATGTAGATGTAGATGTAGATTATAGACCGAAACAGGTAGTCTGATGACATAAAAATTTGTGACCCTAGACTTGAAGTACCGGAAATTTGACTCAGTCAATGCCAAGCCGAATTTTTCGATGTACTCCATCAGTCCTACCTGGTAAGGATCCCACACCGCGCAGCAGCATTCTAAAAGAGGACGGACAAGCATAGTGTAGGCAGTCTGCTTAGTAGGTCTGTTACACTTTCTAAGTGTCCTGCCAATAATACGCAGTCTTTGGTTAGCCTCCCCCACAACATTATCTGTGTGTTCCTACCAATTTAAGTTGTTTGTAATTGTAATACATATGACCATCTTCAGATCTGTTTTATAAACACATGTCTTATTACACTGGAGACAGTACAGTCACAAATTTTTATATCATCAGGCTGCCGGTTTCGGTCTATAACGAAAAACGCCTTTTTGATCAGATAGCGTAAAGAGCTTTCTAGAAAGTTGTTTCATTCTGTAAGTGCCCCATTATCACTAAAACGATTCAGAACTTCCTTTTACAAGTTCTGAATGTTGCTTTCAATCACGTGCAGTTTCGGTATTGTCTAGGACAATCTAAGACCCAAAAGACGCGTCACTCCGAATGAATCATCCGAATGCAATGGAGTCAGGTGAAAGAGTTTCACAACTTGAGGAAATCGGTAAGGGGCTGGTTCATCTCTGGCTTATGGAAGCAGTTATTCGGCTTTCAAAGAAAGGCAGCACGTTCTGCATTATCGCGAAATATGGGAGAGAGTGTCACAGAAATGATACAGGATTTTGCATGGACATGATCAAAAGTATCTGCACCAAGTGGTTGATACTAATAAGGGCTTGTCACCCTTTGTTTGTTACCCTTCGTCTTTATGACTGCTTGAGCTCTGCTGATGACACTTTCAACAAGATGTCTTAGTATCTGTTGTATTATTAGTGCTTTGTACCTCTCCAGTGATTCCCCCCGCTGATCTCATGCGATTTTTTCAAACATCTTCAGCAATGTTCCACGGTTCCTGTTCGTTAGTACATCAGGTGATACCCAATGATTAGTCCACGCTAGACATCACTGAGCTCTAATGACCGACCCATTCTTCTGTTACTACTTCTGTATTGACAACAGAATACTGCCCGCCTCCCTTTATGCTAGCATCTCCGCCCCTCGTGACATATAGCGGTCACTTCCGCATTACAGAGTGGTGTCCGAACATTTTTGATCAGCAGAACAGTAGTTAACCATCAACAACTAATGGCAATACCTCTATGACGTCAAATTCTAACCCCTCCCTTAAAATCATTGAGCTTGTATTTTTAATGGGAAATTAATGAATATTTAGCAAGCTCCAAAATTTCCAGGAAGGTACAGATATCTCGTGCGTAGGCTTAAAAATAAACCACTATATCGACGGTATTTCAGTTCAAGAGAATTAGCTGCAACTAAGCTACGGAAACATCAAATTTGGTAGCAGATAAATGTCAATGTTGCACTCCAGCTTTCGAGAACAATGGAAAAAATGATTTTAATACGATTGTGAAAAGTGCCATGAGAATCTCGCATTCATAAATTAACATACAACTGCTGAAATTCCGCATTTAATTACATGGTAACCAATTGTGAGAATCGACAAAAATTGAATTTGAACGGATCGCTTTTAACACGGTTAAATGAAAGTACCACATCAGAAATTTAATGAATTCATGTTATCCGGTAGATTATCGTCATATTTTACCTGGTGTTTCACTTTTTCACTGCAGCATGTAAGGGCCGCTGAAGTGTCTCTCGGCTTATCATATAACAAGACGAGTATGTGGTGTGTGTGTGTGTGTGTGTGTGTGTGTGTGTGTCTACATAGTATAATGTATGGATAGCACCGTGTTAATGTTGTGATGCCCTGTGAAGTTCCACAAAGGGCAGGTTAGCTTTTTCAGTTACCTTTAGTTAGCTATTCGCATAATAATCAATTGTTAGATTTCTGTGAAAATTTTTTAAATTTAATTCCTAACTATGACAAAGCATTCCTCTTAAAAATAAATAGTATCATTGATTTTAACAGAGATAAATTTGCAATAAAAATCGTCAGGAATGGCGGCCGAATACTTCCGGGATAAGATGTACCCATTATTCTGACAACGGACTTCTCGTAGAGTGCGAAGGAGAGGACAGAGGTACGAGTCACTCCCATGTCCTCAAGCTGGGAATGGCCCTTAAAGGCGGAAGACTCAGGGATCATAAACGGTATGAAGATGCAGAAGGCAATAGACACCATTGCACTGAAGACGTATATCCGCAGGACATATGGCATGGAATTGAAAAAGTGTCATGATAATCTCTCCATTGGCACAAAATTCCGGACTACGACCCCCACCCCTTTTAGCATCACTGGGAGGGGACTGTGAAGGAAGAGTTGACCCTAGGCAAAAGACTGAATAACAATCAACAAGATAACATTCTACTACTCGGGGCGTGGAATGTCAGAAGACTGAACGTGGTAGGGAAGATACAAAATCTGAAAAAAGAAATTCAAAGTCCCAATCCAGATATAGTGGGGATCAGTTCTGCAACGTTCGCAGGAGAGCTTCTGTGAAGTTTGGAAGGTAGGAGACGAGGCACTGGTGGAATTAAAGCCGTGAGGACGGGGCGTGAGTCGTGCTTGGGTAGCTCAGTTGGTAGAGCACTTGACCGCGAAAGGCAAAGGTCCCGAGTTGGAGTCTCGGTCCAGCACACAGTTTTAATCTGCCAGGAAGTTTCACATCAACGCACACTCCGCTGTAGAGTGAAAATTTCATTCTATATACTTAAACCTAACTAAACTAAGGACATCACACACATCCATGCCCGAGGCAGGATTCGAACCTGTGACCGTAGCGGTCGCGTGTTTCCAGACTGAAGCACCTAGAACCGCTCGGCCACAGCGGCAGGCTCTCTGAGAGTATGAAACTTATACAATTCATTTTTCCTGGTTGCAGGTGAGTAAATTAGATAATACCTATCTTTCGGGGTTACTGTCTAGCATGATCAGCACCAGCTTAACACCATCACTGTACATGAAAATAATTTGAAGTTAGTCGAATTGGCGATAGTGTCTTGTGAATGTGTGACGACATCACCATGTGCCAGAAGCCAGACGCTCGTCATAATCGCATATACGATTAGCTCATCTATAATGAGACATGTCCCGTCACAACACCGCATATATTGTGCTTCATGCCAATTTTACTGTAATATCGAATTTTGGCCTTAGCGGTACGGAGCGTGAGCTGCAGTTAGGGCTGCCAGGATCCAAAATGGGATGTATTTCGCCGGCCACATTACCATTAAAAACCGGTTACGGTCATTTTCTTTCGAGATCAACGCAAAAAACAGTAAAGAGCCTTATAATTTGACGACTGTGACAGCAACTAAGTGCTCATTCTTAATTCCTGTCTTCTTCCTAAGATAACCTTAAGTCACAATTAAAAGTTCAGTAAACTAAATAAAAAATTATCTATTATTCTGGGACTGAAAAGTTAAAGATATTCACTAACTTTGGTCATATCTGTTAGACTTCTAAAGAAATGACAATCTGTAGTTAGTTATTAATTTACATCTACATCCATACTCCGCAAGCCACCCGACGGTGCGTGGAGGAGGGAACTTTTAGTACCTCTATCAGTTCTCCCTTCTATTCCAGTCTCGTATTGTTCGTGGAAAGAAAGATTGTCGGTATGCCTCCGTGTGGGCTCTAATCTCTCTCATTTTATCTTCATGGTCTCTTCGCGAGATATAAGTAGGAGAGAACAAGAAACTGCTTGACTCCTCGGTGAAGGTATGTTCTCAAAACTTCAACAAAAGCCGTACCGAACTCCTGGGCGTCTCTCCTGCAAAGTCTTCCACTCGAGTTTATCTATCACCTCCGTATCTCCGTAACGCTATCGCGATTACTAAATGATCCTATAAAGAAGCGCGCTGCTCTCCGTTGGATCTTCTCTATCTCTTCTACCCACCCTATCTGGTACGGATCCCACACTGCTGAGCAATATTCAAGTAGTGGGCGAACAAGTGTACTGTAAGCTACTTCCTTTGTTTTCGGATTGCATTTCCTTAGGATTCTTACAATGAATCCCAGTCTTGCATCTGCTTTACCGACGATCAACTTTATATGATTATTCTATTTTAAATCACTCCTAATACTTCCACATAATTTATGGAATTAACTGCTTCCAGTTGGTGACCTGCTACATTGCAGCTAAATGATAAAGGATCTTTCTTTCTATGTATTCGTAGCAAATTACACTTGTTTACATTGAGATTCAATTGCCATTCCCTGCACCATACATCAATTCGTTGCAGATCCTCCTGCATTTCAGTACAATTTTCCATTTTTACAAACTCTCGATATACTACAGCATCATCCGCAAAAAGCCTCAGTGAACTTGCGATGTTATCCACAAGGTCATTTATGTATATTGTGAATAGCAAAGGTCCTACGGCACTCCCCTGCGGCACACCTAAAATCTCTCTTACTTCGGAAGACTTCTCTCCATTGAGAATGACATGCTGTGTTCTGTTATCTAGGAACTCTTCAATCCAATCACACAATTGGTCTGATAGTCCATATGCTCTTACTTTGTTCATTAGACGACTGTGGGGAACTGTATCGAACGCTTTGTGGAAGTCAAGAAACATGGCACCTACCTGGGAACCCATGTCTGTGGACCTCTGAGTCTTGTGGACGAATAGCATGAGCTGGGTTTCACACGATCGTCTTTTTCGAAACCCATGCTGATTCCTACAATGTAAATTTCTAGTCTCCAGAAAAGTCATTATACTCGAATATAATACGTGTTCCAAATTTCTACAACTGATCGACGTTAGAGATATAGGGCTATAGTTCTGCATATCTGTTCAACGTCCCTTCTTGAAAACGGGGATGGCCTGTGCCCTTTTCAAATCCTTTGGAAGCTATGCTCTTCTAGAGACCTACGGTACACCGCTGCAAGGAGGGGGCAAGTTCCTTCGCGTACTCTGCGTAAAATCGAAGTGGTATCCCATCAGGTCCAGCGGCCTTTCCTCTTTTGAGCGATTTTAATTGTGTCTCTATCCCTCTGACGTCTATTTCGATATCTACCATTTTGTCATCTGTGCGACAATCTAGAGAGGGAACTACAGTGCAGTCTTCCTCTGTGAAACAGCTTTGGAAAAAGACATTTAGTATTTCGACCTTTAGTGTGTCATCCTCTGTTTCAGTACCATTTTGGTCACAGAGTGTCTAGACATTTTGTTTTGATCCACCTACCGCTTTAACATAAGACCAAAATTTCTTATTATTTTCTGCCAAGTCAGTACGTATAACTTTACTTTCAAATTCATTGAACGCCTCTCGCAAAGCCCTCCTCACACTACATTTCGCTTCCCGTAATTTTTGTTTGTCTGCAAGGCTTTGGCTATATTTATGTGTGCTGTGAAGTTCCCTTTGCCTCCGCAGCAGTTTTCTAACTCGGTTGTTGTACCACGGTGGCTCTTTTCCATTTCTTACGATCTTGCCTGGCACACACTCATCTAATGCATACTGTACGATGGTTTTGAACTTTGTCCACTGATCCTCAACACTATCTGTACTTGAGACAAAACTTTTGTGTTGAGCCGTCAAGTACTCTGAAATCTCATTTTTGTCACTTTTGCTAAACAGAAAAATCTTCCTACCTTTTTTCAATATTTCTATTTACGGCTGAAATCATCGATGCAGTAACCGCTTTATGATCGCTGATTCCCTGTTCTGCGTTAACTGTTTCAAATAGTTAGGGTCTGTTTGTCACCAGAAAGTCTAATATGTTATCGCCACGAGTCGGTTTTCTGTTTAACTGCACAAATTAGTTTTCAGATAATGCACTTAAAAAAATTTCACTCGATTCTTTGTCCCTGCCACCCGTTATAAACGTCTAAGTCTCCCAGTCTATATCCGACAAATTAACATCTCCACCCAGAAATATAACATGGTCGGGAAATCTACTCGAAATATTTTCCAAATTTTCCTTCAGGTGCTCTGCCACAACAGCTGCCAGGGGCCTATAGAGACATCCAATTACCATCTTTCAGCCTGCTTTAACCGTGACCTTCACCCAAATTATTTCACATTTCGGATCTCCGTCAATTTCCTTCGATACTATTGTACTTTTTATCGCTATAAACACGCCGCCCCCTTCACTGTCCAACCTGTCTCTGCGGCATTCGTTCCAATCTGAACTTAGAATTTCATTACTGTTTACATCTGGTTTCAGCCAACTTTCTGTCCCTAGTACTATGTGGGCGTTGTGACAGTTTATTAATGAGAGCAGTTCTGGGACCTTTCTATACACGCTCCTGCAGTTTACTATTAGCACATTAATATTGTTATTACCTGTTGCGTTTTGCCTACTATCACCTTGTCGCGTCTCAGGAGGTAGGCAAAACATCTTAGCGTGGTCTAGGGCGCATTGCCACGGTTCGAACGGCTCCTCCCGTCGGATGTTCGAGTCCTCCCTTGGGCATGGGTGTGTGTGTTGCCCTTAGCGTAAGTTAGTTTAAGTTAGATTAAGTAGTGTGTAAGCCTAGGGACCGATGACCTCAGCAGTTTGGCCCCATAGTACTTACCTCAAATTTCCAATTTCCACCATCATCTTTGTCACTTTGTCGGTTTGCTTTCCTTGTCCACATGGCTTTTATGAAAATGAACACACTTTCGCATTTGGCGTTATGGCAAAGTAATATCCTGCCAATGTCAGTGGTTCCGAACAAATTCTTCATTCTGTTCTTACGTGTCCCACCAGGGTTAGGAGCGACACGGGAGCATGCCGGGGCGGAGCCGGATGCCAGCAACTGAACGGATATTTTACTTTGCGTCGTTCGCTCTGCACTGTGACAGCGTTATAGGGTCGTTCGGCCTACAGACACAGAATTAAGAAAAAGCATTGGGTGGTGCACCTGTATATCCTTGCAGTATGTCTCGTTATGCCGTCTTATATTTTTTCGTCGCAGTTTCGTCATTAGCTTGGAACTGGTCTCTGTTGGCGATCTCTACTTCATCGGTAAGAAGCCCAACAAAAGCCAGAAAGGACGGACTTGTATATGCAGGGGACAATTAAATGAAAACGATACAGACTATGTGGAAAGCCTGTCGCAGTCGTTGGTAACGGAGATGGTGGTGTGCACCGAAGTATCCTCTAGCGGGAAGCAGGAAGGAGCAGCTCAAACGATCACCGCTGTGCCACTTGTCGGACATGCTCGACTTGAGGTCAGCGAGACTTGTGTATTTCCGACTTCCCTATGGAGCTCTGGAAGGACGAACAGATTAGTGATTTTGACAGCAGAAGGTGTGACAGGAAGTGAATGTCATGACCAAATACCTGCTGTGTATGGGGAACTGTACGCCACGTGAACGTGTGTTTGCGTGAATAAATGATTCGAGAAGGTAAGGTGTAAATGGAAGACGTAGTCAGCCAGGAAAGGCTCGTCGTGTCGTTACCTCTTCTGTCATTGCTCCTGTATATGCCGTCGTCAGAAATGACTGACGGTGGGTAGTGGAAGACATTCTGCACATTTTGGACGTCAGTCATCGTACCGCCCACGTCATCATGACAGAGCATCTAAAGTTCCAGAATATGTGAGCATTGGTTTCCTCGCATTTTGAGGGTGGAGGTCGCGCTGAACAGAATGTCGACATAATTCGAGCGCCTCGAACGGTAATGTGATGAAGAATATCGTTTCCTGTCCCTTACTGTCACGAGAAATGAAACATTGTGTCATCATTTTGAGCTGGGGTGCAAGCGTCAGAGCCAACGATGGAAGCAGATGGAGTTAGCCCTAACGAGAAAATCCAGAACGCTGCTCGCCAATCACGAGAAACTCGTCATGGCCTGTTTCTCTGTCTGCAAGGTACTGCTGCTCATTGACATTGTGAAACACGCGCTACAATCAAAGCCCAGCGGTAAATAATCACTTTGCAAAAATTGAAAAGCACCATCTAGTCCAAACGGCCATGAATGTCGATAGACGTAATTCTGTTGCTGGAACCCCCCCCCCCCCCCCTCCACGTGTTGCCAAGGAGGTTTCATCTACTCTGCAGAAGTTTCTCTGGGAATCGTTACACATCCTCCATACAGTCCTGATCCCTACCCCTTCCGATTTCCCTATTTTGGAGCCATAAGGAAGATTTTTCGTGGCTGCCGATTGGCTTCGGACGATGAGGTACACGCCTTGCGACAATCCTGGTTCCGTAGGGAAAAGCAAAAAACTTTCCTTGAAGGTACTGTCCATGTTGTCTCACAGTGGGATAAACGGATCAACAGTTGTGACTATTACTTTTGAAATAATAAAGTTTTCTTACTTTTCCCACCAGTCTCGTTTTCATTTCACTGTCCCTTGTATCGGGGAGGAAACAACCATAAAAATTCGGATATATCAAACTAAAGACGGATGCCGGACAACCTTAGCTGCAGCTAACAGGCAGCAAGTGGCCATTCCCAAAGGCACTCGTACGCAGGTGTCATCTGTTGCGACAGATGGTCATATAGCAGATCACACTCGAATGATGGCCCGTCGTCCTAGTGCAAAGAACAGTCGGAAATAACAACGATGCCGCCAAATGCCCTAGCAGGTCGAGCACCAGAATGGACTACTTTAATAACAAAGATTAAACAAAGTGGATCACGGCCTACTTACGGACCAAAGGACTAATCTCTTTACTATCATTCCCCGAACGCGATGGCTGGCATATGCACCCTACATCTTTAATTACATGGTGGATGTGTTCCAGTTTCTGTCGTCGCCTACAGTTTTTATCCTCTGCAGCTCACTTTAGCATCATGGAAGCTATTTTCTGATGTAATATTAGCAAGTGCCGTATCACCCTGTTTGTTCTTCTTACCAGTATTTTCCATATGTTTGTTTCTTCGCTGACACTGTGGAAAATCTCCTCGTGCCTTATCTCATCAGTACATCTACACTGCTTGACAACTGCTAAGGAATAACTGACACTAGCTAAGGAACAACTGCCAATTGCCACGGAACAACCGACAATTGCTACAGGACAAGGAACACCCTGGCTCACTACTGACTAGTAGCGAGCCAGGGTTTCAATCGGAAGTTCAACAAAGCTACGATCCCCCTTGAAAATGTCCTCCGTAGATGTGGACGAAACGTCCGGTTTTGAAGTGAAATCACTTATACCTCGGCATAATAGGCCGGAAAATTTTATTAATTAGACGTGTCACTCCTAGACAGATCTCTGCAGACCTTACAGGTACCGGTACACGTGTCTCTGTCAGAATAGCATCGTGCCGATTAAATCAGGCTGATCTGTACTTTCGGAAGCCTGTTAAATGCATCTCACTTCCACCACGCCTTCGCCGAGAAAGTATTTATTGGTGTAGAGAGCATGTTGGTTGGTTTCAGCAACAGTGGTCCAGAGGGATGTTTTCTGGCGAATGCAGCTTCACTGCGGCAAGCGATTCTAGTCACCATTCAGTGTGGAGAGAGAGGGGAATGTGTTACACACCACAGGAAGCTCAAAAACATCATCGGTATGGCCTAGGTGTTATTGTGTGGGCAGGCATGATGCACAGTGGCCAACCGCCGCTGCATTTCTTTCCAAGAGGTACCTTTACAGCACAGCGGTAGAATAGTAAGATGATTACGGATTATGTCCGTTTGCGTGGGGGTGCGGTATGTCCCGACTTTCTGTTTGAGAAGCACTACCCGCAAAAGACCTCAGAGGTGTTGGATCAACGGTAATCGTAGGACCTATTGGAAAGTGAAGATATTAACTTCTAGAATGGCCTACGTACTGCGTGGACCTAAACCCTACAGAGCATGCCTGGGACGCCCTTGTTAGACTATTTCTCAACGAACACCTCTTCCCCGCACCGCGCAAGAACATAAAACCGCCTTGAGAGAAGAGTGGGACAATATGCCCCGAAGACTCCCCAGCGGTTTGGTAGATAACATCAATAAAAGGTGCATAATGTGCATTAGTGCCCGACGTGGGCATACTCCTTACTCAGAGTCCTATATCGCCATTTATATTAAGCGTCTGACTAGTGCCACACAAGAACATTATTTGTGACTATTATCCCGCTTTTCTATCTGGTGACATCTGTGCTGTGCACGTTTTCGTTGCAAATATACCACTCAACCTCTATTACGTACGTACTGTGTTTCATACCGTCCATTATTGCCTGTGATTATTCCTGTCCAACTATGTCCTTGTTCCCTAGTAACTATCAAGTACTGTATTAATTTTCAGCATCTTCTCTAGCACTTTATCTCAAACTTGTTTTCGGTCTTCCCGTGAACAATGATTCACTACTGTATAACGCTATGCTCAAGGCTTACATTTGATACTGGTAGTCTTCTTTTGGCCAGGCACGCCCTCCATGCCTCTGCAAATCTGCTTTTCATGTCCTCCTAGCTTTATCGGTTTTGTATTATATGGCATCGAAGCGTCTACATCGATGTCACCAATTCTGGTGTTAAATTTACCGCTAATCACATTTCTTCACTCTTCATTACTTGCGTCTTCCTTCGATTTACTCTTAGTTTACCCTTATGTGTTAATTATGACGATCTTATGACAGAACCTAGATTTTGATTTGCTGCTAGGTCCGGCGGTACTTGAATCAGATATTAAGAACTTTGAAATTATTTCACACTACCAGCGAATTCTGTATGGCTTGTGTAGTTGGAACATAAATAGTGTGGGCGAAGGAATGAGAGTTTTATACATTTTCTTTCTGTTAAGTGGATGGTACTTTTAGTTGCCTGAAATAAATAACAATTAATGGAATCCCTTTCAATTAAGACAATTATACCACACACCACAAGTCAATCTACCACACACAAGAGAATGTTATTTCCAGCTAAGAAACGCTACATCGGTAAGAGACAAAGAGTAAAAAACTGAATAGTACTTATGTCACTGAGACCAGATCATCGTCAGCTCATGGTTCAGTACTAACAAATAAACAATTAGTCTCTAAATAATCTACGTATATGATCAAAAGTATTCGGACGCCTGGCTGAAAATGACAAGTTGTCTCGAATGAAAAACAGCCCACAGTTGCACTAAATTATGTTTATTTTAAACCTCGACCACGCTTCTTCAAGAGTCACACTATTAAATGAAAAATTTCTTAGCCCAGCAGCTGCGTCAAGACCAATAACAGACATAACCCTGTTTCGAACATAAGTAAAATTACATTTGGCACCGTATGTCCTCCGCCACTACCTCTGAGTACAACAGATCATTCATGTAAATCAGGAACAGAAGAAGGCCTATGACACTACCTTGCAGAACGCCAGGTATCACTTCTGTTCTACTAGATGATTTACCATCTATCACTACGAACTGTGACCTCTCTGAGAGGAAATCACCAATCCAGTCACACAACTGAGACGATACTCTACATGCACGTAATTAGATTAAGAGTCGCTTGTGAGGAACGCTATCAAAAGCCTTCTGGAAATCTAGGAATATGGAATCGATCTGACATCCCTTGTGTACAGCACTCATTACTTCATAGGAATAAAGAGCTAGCTGTGTTGCACAAGAACGATATTTTCTGAATCCATGTTGATTATCTATCAATAAATCATTTTCTTAGGGGGATTCATAATGTTCGAGTACAGTATATGCTCCAAAATCGTACTGCAAACTGAGGTCAGTGGCATTGGTATGTAATTCAATGGGTTACACCTTTCTTGAATATTGGTGTGACCTGTGCTACTTTCCAGTTTTTAGGAACAGACCTTTCGTCATGTGAGCGGTTGTGTATGATCGCTAACAATGGCGCTATTGTGTCTGCATACTCTGAAAGGAACCTGATTGGTATACCATCTGGACCGGAAGACTTGCCTTTCTCAAGTGATTTAAGTTGTTTCGCAACACCTCAGATATCTACTTTTATGTCACTCATGCTAACTGGGGGTCTTCTGAGGAGATCCATGAATCGATCCAATTTTTTACTTGTTTATATGACCGGAAGTGCTCTTCAGCCAGACCGTGGGTCACAGTGATCAAATAAGGTGGCAGTCAGAGGGAGCGATGTCTGGATATTACGGGAGGTGGGATACGTTTTCCCATTTCAACGTTTCCAAATACGTTTTGACGATTTTGTGACAGGATAATCGAGTAATGTCATGCTGCAAAATGACCTTTTCCTTTCCGTTGCTGTATTGGAGCTGTTTGTCTTTCAGTGCCCGGATCAATCGCATCAACTGCTCTCGATAACGATCTCCTGTGATTGTTCCAGTTGGCTTCCGTAAGTTCGTAAGCTTTCTCTCTTCCACCGCCGCGCCGTTCTTCGATGTCAAAATCGAGTTCTTGAACCGCCGAAAGATTTTCTGCACGTTCTTCCCTTAATAGATGCTTCGCCATTGATCTTACCCATTACTTTATTGGTCTCAACCGCATATTCCTTCAAGTTAAAGCAGTAAATGAAAACTTCCCGCAAATGATGAGAATTGCGCTCGTTAGTTGACATATTCAGTTAAGAAGAAATTTAGGCTGGAGTCCAAAATCGGATAATATTTTAATGGTGTTTTGTTTACAAATGCCTAAGCTTTTTGTATGACAGGTATGAACTACCAGCAGCACCACCAATAGCCGCTCCTTCATCTATTGCAAAAAAGCGGATGCAAAGTTGTAGATTTAATAGCAACGATTAGGTTCAAAATGACTCAAATGGCTCTGAGCACTATGGGACTTAACTTCTGAGGTCATCAATCCCCTAGAACTTAGAACTACTTAAACCTAACTAACCTAAGGGCATCACACACATCCATGCCCGAGGCAGGACTCGAAACTGCGAACGTAGTGGTCACGCGGTTCCAGACACTAGCGCCTAGAACCGCTCGGCCACTCCGACCGGAGCTACGATTAGGGGTTCAGCTACATCTGGCTGATCAAAATTCAAGCTTATCTGTTGCGACCCCTCAATAAAATTATTTAAGACTTTCCCCGCGCAGAGAGACGGGTGCTGTCTGACATCTTAAGGCGGGTCCACACTGAGCGCGCCGCGCCGCTCCGTGCTGCGCCGCGCTGTTGCACCCCGCGCACAGTTGTAACAGAGGGGAGTGCGCCGTCCGCGCACCACCGCGCCGCTCCGAGGCGCGCACTGTGTTGCAGTTGGAGCGCGCGCACGGTCTGAAGATGGAGCAAGCCGAAGCCCTGTCTAGACTGAGCGCGCGCAAACGCGCCACTTCCTTTGATGTACCGACAACAGCCGGAACACTGCGCGGCGCGGCACGACGCGGCGCAGCGCGGTTCGCCGTCCACACTGAGCAGCCGTTTTGCGCAGCGCGGCGCGGCGCGCTCAGTGTGGACCCGCCTTTACATAACTCGTCGGCGGTTGTCTTCTTTGTGTCCGAGAGCCGCTTTGAATGTCTCTCGGCTGTGGGAAACTCTTACGTAATATTTTACCATCGTTTGTAATTTCAGTCTGTGTGGCAAGATATTTTTGTCTCACAAGGGCCACTTAATCGATTCTTCGAGAGCTGCTGTTTTCTACTCGTAGAGGCCTTTCTCGCTGCCGCCGGGACGAGAGGTACGCCGTCGTCTTTTACATCCAAGCGAGTCTCTTGAGTGCTTTTGTCCGAAGTGAGAAAACGCTCTTCCTCACTAGGGGAAATATGCTTAGTGATTCATCTCCAGAAGGGCACTCTATCATCTTATTCTCGAGCAGATTTTCGCGATTCATTGTTCTTTTTCTGAAGTTTTTTTTTCTTTATTTATCTCTACGTGATCTATGGCAGATTCTAACGAGGTTGCGTTGTACCAGCAGTTAAGTATGAAGTGAAATATACTCCCTCCATTTTTGACGCTGTTGCTATTTCTCAATTTCAGGTCCTTATATCTCATTTCGGATACAATAATATCCAACATTTTATCGGAAAATATAGTAAATAAGACGGGAAACAATGCAACAGCATGTGAAACACAACAGCCGAACAATCACAGCTGAAGTAATCAAAAAACTGGCATGACTCAAAGCTCGAATTTCAGGTTAATACTTTCACACAATGTGGACTGAAAATAAAACATTGGCAGTACCATTAATTGCGCTATGTGACTCAACCTGTACAAAAATACGCTATTGACTGGGGATTAAGTTCAGTTTTGAATCACAGAAGCCAAGACATAAGCTGATATGAAACTTGGAGATTGTCCACAGAATCGACGAAGACAGAAAATTTGGAAAATACTGACAAGAGGAAGGAACAGGATGGTAGGATATGTCTTAAGAGATCATTATCCTAGAGGGAGCTGTGGATGGTAAAATCTGTAGGATAAGAAAGAGATTCTAATGCATCGAACAAATAGGCGAGCACGTAGGGTGAAGTGCTGCTCTGAGGTAAAGACATTGTCGAAATACATGACTTCACGTTGGGCCGCACGGAACCAATCACAAGACAGCTGACTCCGAAACAGTCTGTTATCGTTGGAAATTTGACTCCAGGTTCGTCTGAGTACAGTTACCTTCTCCTGTGCTACATATGATATTTTCGGATATGGCTTTGTGCAGGCATCATCACTTCCTACGGCAGCTGTCAAAGAAGGAGCCCTCTAAATTTGCTCAAGCTTTGGTAGGCAAATTGTGAACCGTCATGCAGGAGACGAGAAGCGATACACCGATACCGCACAAACATCCTGTCGTAGCTTCCAGCTACCCTTTCACGACTGCCATCGCTTCTCGCTTCCCTATATCCATCTCTCTCAATGGAGCCACTCGCCTTGATTAAGAATTCTGGCTTCTCTGGTAGCATATCTCGTGTTTCATAGCCTACCGGCTGGCGTCCTTCTTGTCTTCTCTTGGGATTACAGCTCCATACTGCTACAGCCACTTTGTTCCATCTCTCATTTCCAAGCAGACACGGCGAAGTAATTCTCGAGATTTCCACTTCTCTCTTTCATGATGGAATATTATACATCTATATATTTCTCTCGTGAAGCGCGGTGAGAGCTCGCAAATATGTTAGAGCTTACAATCAGACATTATACTCTTTATTTTTGACCCAATTTTTAATTTGCCATCGTGTTTCCGGTGTACTGTAACTTCGCTCTTAAGGTTAAGAAAGCCTACTTTGTTCCCCTATTCACGGGGAGATATTAGAAAACGAAGAATTCCTAGCGTAGAAAACTGATTTGATACATGAATGCTTTGGTTGAGAAGATAAAAAGCCAAACGTCCTTCAACTGGAATGGTTTTACAGAAATCCATTTATGATATAGTAGCCGTTAACCGCAAGATACTACTTTGAGAAATAGTTGAATACTGCTTGTCTGTTAATTGTCAACAGTTCGGTTTCACAGAACGAGAAGTGTTGACGTCGTACGAGGTACTTTTTTGGAGATATAAAAAAGTTAAGGAATCACTTGCACATCAAGTGATAATTGCTTTTGTAACTGATGCTGTTGTGAAACTATTAAAGTTATCAACCTTTACAATGCTGCGAAACAGAGCGTTATTTGTAGCGAGAAAGTGAAAGAACGCAAACAACTTGCTGATATCTGTAACAGAGATATCGATTAGCGGTGGGGGGAGGGGGGGGGGGAGACACTGTTCACAGTGAATGTGTTCTTCAGGTCCAAGTCTTTGTAAGGCTGGAGGTATTTGTTACTTAATACCAGAGGACCCGTACGCCCCGTTGACTTGGAAAAATCTTCACACACCTAAAGTAATACAACTAGCTCTGCACTACGCAAGTCATCGAGTGTTTTGTGACGGAGGGTGTGTAGGGAACCACTCTTAAATTGGAAAACGTAATAGAACGGCTGGGTCGTGCGGATCTCCCCACATGTCACACACTAAGTCACATTATTAAATATTATGACCTAAAAATGAAAAGTGAATAAAACAGACAAAAGTGAAAAATTAAAACAATAAATGTATGGATATATGGCCACAAATCTGAGATACAATAACCGAGAAAAATTACTTGTGCTAAATGCGACTGGTGTTACAACTGTATACGAAACGGTACGTATGCAGCTCATTAATATTACGGAAGACCCAGATAAATAACGTAAGAACTAAAACGAAACTCTGTCCGAGTTGGCCTCAGAAGGCACAAGAGAACCGAAAGACCGTCATTTCATCCCCAGCAGACACGCGTCACGGGTTGTGGATGCGAAGAGGGGGACGCCTGGGGGGGGGGGGGTGATAGTGGTCAGCACACCCCTCTCCTACCTCCTGTCAGTTATGATGACCGGAGATATGATTTGTCAGTTAAGTTTCTCTTCTCTTGGCATCACAAGGGCTGAATGCACCCCACTTATCAACAGCGCTCGCAATACCCGGACGGTCACCCAAACAAGTACAAGTCAATCCCGACAACTTTGGTGATCTGACAGGATACAGTGTTTCCAATGCAGCAAGGCCGTTAGCGATAAATACACAATGTGATGAAAAGTATCCGGACAACCTCTAAAACATACGTTTTTCATATTAGTTACATTGTGCAGACACCTACTGCCAGGTACTCCACATCAGCGAACTCAGTAGTCACTATACATCGTGAGAGAGCAGAATGGAAAGCTCCGCGGAACACACGCACTTCGAACGTGGTCAGGTGATTGGGCGTCACTTGTGTCATTGGTCTGTACGCGGGATCTCCACACTCCAAAACATCACTAGATCCACTCTTTCCGATGTGATAAGTGGAGACATGAAGGGACACGTACAGCACAAAAGCGTACAGGCCGAACTCGTCTGTTGACTGACAGAGACCACAGACAATTGAAGAGGGTCGTCAAGTGTAATAGGCAGACATCTATCCAGACCATCTCACAGGAATTCCAAACTGCATCAGGATCCACTGCAAGTAGTATGACAGTTAGGAGGGAGGTGGGAAAACTTGGATTTCATGGTCGAGCGGATCCTCTTAAGCCACACATCACGCCGGTAAATGTCAAACGACGTCTCGCTTGGTGTAAGGACGATTGAACAGTGGGGAAACGTTGTTTGGCGATCCGGTGGCAGGGTGTGGGTATGGAGAATGCTCCGTGAACGTTATCTGCCAGTCAATGTAGTGACAACAGTGGAATTCTGAGGCGGTGGTGTTATGGCGTGATCGTGTTTTTCATGGAGGGAGCCTGCACCCCTTGTTGTTTTGCGTGGCACTATCACAGCACATGCGTACATTGTGTTTTAAGCACCTTCTTGCTTCCCACTGTTGAAAAGCAATTCAAGGATGGCGATTACATATTTCAACACAATCGATCACCTGTTCATAATGCACAGCATGTGGCGGAGTGGTTACACGACAATAACATCCCTGTAATGGACTGGCCTGCGCAGAGTCCTGACCTGAATCCTATAGAACACCTTTGGGATGTTTTGGAACGCTGACTTCGTGCCAGGCCACAGCGACCGAAATCGATACCTTTCCTCAGTGCAGCATTCCGTTAAGAATGGGCTGCCACTCCCCAAGAACCCTTCCAGCACCTGACTGAACGTATGCCTGCGAGAGTGGAAGTTGTCACACGAGATTTTCCTTTGTGGTTAGCGTCCATCTTGACAGAGAAACACGGGGAGAAAAAGAAAAGAAGTTTACATGAAAAAGAACGACGTCGTAAAATACTATTATTATTTAAACAAGTAAAAATAGTTGACTTCTAGATCATTGAATTATTGAGAATGTTTGGAAAATTCCTTTGTTCCTACTTGCTGCATTTTTAAGTCAATTCCAACATAACATACCATCTTCTTCTTCTTCCCGCCTCCATATTCTTGGCGCTCTATAGTTTGGTGTGTAATTCATTTCCTGTTAAGGGACATCTTTAATGTCACCCCATACAATATCCACTGGATGTGGATAAAAAAGTATTTCACTTGGTATGAATCCTGTTGCTATACTAGGTAAGTTATTTATAACACTCTCTAAGTTTTTAACAATCTCCCGACATTTTAGTGTTAGGATTGGCTGGAGATAAGGATGGACACGACTCCCCACTGATGGGCATCACGACGTCAGTGATAAGGACGTAATTTCATTGACAAGGATGTTGACATCACTGATAATGGTGATGACGTCACAGATGATGATGATGACGATACTGCAACCCCAATGCAAAGGTCAAAGTGCATCATCAGGCAGTTGGCTGACATAACATCGTCTTAGTTGGAATATGATTTCAGTTAGGTAGGAGCTTAATGAACGAACTTATATTTCAAATACGAAGGGCATTCACTAAGTAATGTAACATGTTTTCCTAAAAGCACGTTGGGTTTTTTCGAGATTCCAATACTCCACATTATTACCGGCTCGTTCTGCTACAAAACCATATTTTTCTCCGTAATCTCTATCCAGTGCGGCTGGGAGGGCCTGTATGCTCGCATTGATACCACTCTACTGGGCGACGTCGGAGCCAGACCTTCCTTCATCAGTAAATTCCCGTCATCCACGTACTGCTTCTCATGGAGTGCATCCTTCAGTGGACCAAACAGGTGGAAATCTCCTCTTAGGCAATGAGGAACCCAGCAGGGTACACCTCTGAGTACACCAACTGGTGTACGAATGTGTCAGCACAACCGACAGAAACATCCCCTTGAGCATCGAGGTGTCTGATTGTGATGCCTTGATCACCTCTGCTTGTTCCAACATTGCAAGAGTCACAACTGTGTGTGGCTAGCCGGCACGAGGAAGATCACAAAGGTCTGCGCGACCTTGTTGCGATGACGACATACAGCCTGCCCAATGCCTTATGCCCTCTGCCAGGCATCCGATGACACTCGGCAAGCGGCTGTGAATATCGATGATGCGATGGTTTTACTCCAAAAGAAAGTTCATGACAACTCTGTGCTTGGAACTCACCTCTGTCACACACACCATTTTGAAGGCTATGCATAGCGCCACCCACTGTCGCTACTTTAGGGAGCTGTAGTCGCTGAAGCGGGATTATTCGATGATGTCACACAACAAAATCCGCTGTTTTATCGAAAAAATCGGACGAGAAAAAATATTTTTATTGCATTGCTTATTGAATGCCCCTCGTACCTTTACAGTAAGTACAACAAAATTTCTTTAAGAATCCAGTGGTAGGTGATAACGACACATTCGCAAGTATGTCGCAAATCGCTCATTTGGAGAACCATGTTTACTGGTACTTTTTTGCTAATGTTACCGTAGGCTTTCAGACCTGTAAATTTCCACTATTAGTTATTATACACCTTAAACGTTTCAAAACGGTATTTTTTTTGTAACTTCTATACAAAAATAAGTAATAGGTCTCACGTGACTCAAAGCTTAGCCATCAATTTAAATTGGACAGTAAACAGTAGTGTAATCGAAGTACACTACATGAGTTCAATTTCCAGTCACATACACCTTAGTATTGTCCTGCTTAGCTGTAAAAGTAAAAATTTTGACTATGCTTATAAATTTTAACAAATTTTATAGAAAATATCCAAAAATTTAATAAACCACTGTTGCGTTTTCTTCAAATTTATGTGCTTTTTTCCTCTAGGGAAAAATTACCCAGAACCTAGAGAAACATGTTATTATACATATATAAATTTAGCTAACTTTCGATGTTTTTTCGTTCTTAGATTCCCCTATTACTGTGGAAAGGGAGTTTAAAAAATGTTAATGCATTCTATTATGATAAACACAAATTGTATTTACCTAAAATTTTCCTAATTCTTTCTTTTGTAGCAGATATGAGATTTTTATGAATTAACGAATGTACATGGTTTTTGAGACAAGACTTGACTACACTTCTATCACATTCACATGTAAATTCAATTTTCTGACATCTCAGCACATATATTACGAGATTCTTTTTCATAGTTTTTTATCTATAGGAAAAATAAATTTTTAAATCAAAAATTCTAGATCATGAAAATCGTTATTTTTATGTTTCTTCATTCCTTTATATTTCAGTTTAATACTTCCTTCATCAAACTATTAAAAATCCACACCAGTAAACAATTTATAAATTTGGTTTCGCAAAAAATTTGAAATTTACTATCGAGTTATGAATCTAGTTTTCCAGTATTCATATTCAGCAATGCAGCATGTTTCATTTACTTACAGCTCACATATTTTTTTAAGAAACACAAACTCTTAGTTGTCGAGCTTCTTGAGTAGAGTCCATTTGTTGTCGTTGCTGTGGTGTTCAGTCCAAAGACTGGTTTGATACAGTTCTCCATGCAGTCTCATTTATATAGAATAAATATTTAAAAATATTTTATTTTTTTTATTCTATATAAACGGACAACTCAGAAAACTACAATGAAAAGCCTTTAAGGGTTTACACTTTTGAAGAGATAGTAGAAATGTTAGATAATACACCTGAAATGGAGTCTTTATTTTTAAAAGAAGATTATGGTAATGTACATTCCTATTGTCCAGAACATATACACTCCTGGAAATTGAAATAAGAACACCGTGAATTCATTGTCCCAGGAAGGGGAAACTTTATTGACACATTCCTGGGGTCAGATACATCACATGATCACACTGACAGAACCACAGGCACATAGACACAGGCAACAGAGCATGCACAATGTCGGCACTAGTACAGTGTATATCCACCTTTCGCAGCAATGCAGGCTGCTATTCTCCCATGGAGACGATCGTAGAGATGCTGGATGTAGTCCTGTGGAACGGCTTGCCATGCCATTTCCACCTGGCGCCTCAGTTGGACCAGCGTTCGTGCTGGACGTGCAGACCGCGTGAGACGACGCTTCATCCAGTCCCAAACATGCTCAATGGGGGACAGATCCGGAGATCTTGCTGGCCAGGGTAGTTGACTTACACCTTCTAGAGTACGTTGGGTGGCACGGGATACATGCGGACGTGCATTGTCCTGTTGGAACAGCAAGTTCCCTTGCCGGTCTAGGAATGGTAGAACGATGGGTTCGATGACGGTTTGGATGTACCGTGCACTATTCAGTGTCCCCTCGACGATCACCAGTGGTGTACGGCCAGTGTAGGAGATCGCTCCCCACACCATGATGCCGGGTGTTGGCCCTGTGTGCCTCGGTCGTATGCAGTCCTGATTGTGGCGCTCACCTGCACGGCGCCAAACACGCATACGACCATCATTGGCACCAAGGCAGAAGCGACTCTCATCGCTGAAGACGACACGTCTCCATTCGTCCCTCCATTCACGCCTGTCGCGACACCACTGGAGGCGGGCTGCACGATGTTGGGGCGTGAGCGGAAGACGGCCTAACGGTGTGCGGGACCGTAGCCCAGCTTCATGGAGACGGTTGCGAATTGTCCTCGCCGATACCCCAGAAGCAACAGTGTCCCTAATTTGCTGGGAAGTGGCGGTGCGGTCCCCTACGGCACTGCGTAGGATCCTACAGTCTTGGCGTGCATCCGTGCGTCGCTGCGGTCCGGTCCCAGGTCGATGGGCAGGTGCACCTTCCGCCGACCACTGGCGACAACATCGATGTACTGTGGAGACCTCACGCCCCACGTGTTGAGCAATTCGGCGGTACGTCCACCCGGCCTCCCGCATGCCCACTATACGCCCTCGCTCAAAGTCCGTCAACTGCACATACGGTTCACGTCCACGCTGTCGCGGCATGCTACCAGTGTTAAAGACTGCGATGGAGCTCCGTATGCCACGGCAAACTGGCTGACACTGACGGCGGCGGTGCACAAATGCTGCGCAGCTAGCGCCATTCGACGGCCAACACCGCGGGTCCTGGTGTGTCCGCTGTGCCGTGCGTGTGATCATTGCTTGTACAGCCCTCTCGCAGTTTCCGGAGCAAGTATGGTGGGTCTGACACACCGGTGTCAATGTGTTCTTTTTTCCATTTCCAGGAGTGTATTTTGTCAACGTAAGGACTCAATGATTTCCCATTTGCCTCAGTTGTGTCGATTTTGTGTTTTTCACTTGAAATCATATTTAACTTTTGTACCACTGTCTGCTGTTGTTAAACTTATTTAATTTTTAACAACATGTTTATACATTCTTTGAGATTTTTTCTCCTCCTTCTCACCAATTCATATATTTTTGCTCTCAGATCGGAAAATTTTTTTATTTCCCTCCATTACATCCATCTTTCATTTTTCCTAAAACTTTCTTGTATTCTTGTGGAATATTGTACACATTATATGACGTGTAGCCACTTGCATCAATGTGATTAACCATCGATTTCATATCTTCATAAAAAAAACTTCAGTCTGTATGTTGTAGATATAGCTGTCCATACCTTGACAACACAACACAATAATTTCAGTGAATTTTGGTGCCATAACTTTATACTGAAAGTCATCCATCAGATCTTTAGCTATATCAAGTACACCCATAACCACTTAGATTTTTTATTAAATGCGATTTTTGGCTTATTCATATGAATCGCAACAAGATTTTCATTAAATATTGTTCTTCCTTTAAAGTTTACTTTTGGTACAGGTTTATCACATATTTCCCCATCTGATACAAACCTTGTATTCTCTCCATCTCATCTTATCCATCATTTTGCAAAACACCGAATAGTTCATTAATTTATAGAAATGTTATTCACAATCATCCTTTGCTTTTATCCTTAATTCTTTGTTCAAGTCTATATATTTCTTTAACCACCTCACTGCTTATATCTTAAAGCTCTGTCCATTTTCTTGTTATCTTCATTGCAAGAGACATACTTTTTAAGATTTCTAAATGAATTGCGTAACAATGTTTATCATCCAGAGTAGTCTGCAACTTACTTTCTGTAGTTTCAAGTTTACTGTTATTTTTGGAAGCCAATGGCATATCTTTGTGTAGACCACATAGTTGCCTAGGATATTCTAAATTTGTTGCAGATACATATCCATTTCTAGAAGTGTCTACAGTCTCACTTATTTTCGAAGAACAAAAAGAATTTAATTCATCGCATTCAGTACCACCATATACTAAATATCGACTCATAGCATAACCATACAAATTGTTAGCACATAAATATGCTAAATAATTTGATATAGTCTTACATGATAATCTCTCATATTTTATTATTTGCTATTATATATCTTTTACAACAAATGGATATACCACCTCTTAGACCCTTTTAAACCATAAGAAAACATCATAACAGTGTAATAATACTAGTGGTTGTTCAATCATTCTTAGCACTGCATGCCAAGATAAACCTAGATCTGTGAAATACCAAGATGGATCAAACTCGAATGTTTTTATGCAGGTTTTCTAAAATTTTCAGACACATCAGCCAATAACAACACATTAGTCTTCAGACACAGATCATGACACTCACCAAGATTTTTCAAATTAAAATTTTCCCAAACTAACCTAGCATGTTAATAATCTTCATCACTTAATTCATAGTTATTATCTGCTGTAAAATTCTTCTATTGCTGGAAGCTGTGTCTTTTCAAATTTCATCCAAGCATCCATATAATCACATCGATAGACACCTTTTCTGATAATTAAATTGCAGAAATGTTATGGGAAAAAATTTCTAACATTTGTCATTTGATTCTTTCTCAAATTTTATGAAAGTTTGTCAAGCGAACAAGACATAAATTTAATTGTTTCAATAAATCTCATTTTAAAATTTTCTGTTATCTAGCGACAACTACTGTGTCTGTCTACATTGTTGGGTATAAAATCTGTTTGGTTTTTTAAATCATAACCAAGTATTTTACAAACAAATGAGAATCAAATCCTGCTAAATTATGTAAATAAATTGGTACAAAACTCTGATTTTTTAGTTTTAGATTACAATTATTACATAATGGATATATATTTTTTTTTTCAGCGTCAAATCATCACAATGTTCTGTGCAATGGCTTCTACATAATGAATGTATTTTAGAGCTTGTATGTCTTTACTGTTCTTCTGATATTAATGGTCTCATTTCTTCAATTTCAGAATAAATTCTTCCAGTTTCCTCAATCTTTGTTTTATATATTCAATAATTATTTTTATGACAATTTGGTTTCCCTTTATGGTGTCCATTAATGTACTTGACTTAGTTACAGAAACTACCTGATCCATGCATTTAATATTTTGTAGTTTAAGGTTCATCATTTATTTTCAGTCTATCAGCCCTTTCATTGCTAACTTCATAGTTATCTTTTAATACTTATCTGTATAAACCACTACAAATATCATTATCTGTTAATACTGGTTATTTCTGAATCAATATAAACATATTCCTCATTTTTTGATTTCGGTAACACTAACCCATCTGCAACAATAGACTTTCAAAGATGGTATAACCATCAAATGGAACGTTTTGTGTATGTTGACGATTCTTTAAACTTTAATATGACACTGTCTCTGGTAATTAAAATTTTAATAGTTTGTTAAGTAAACAATTTGGCAGGTGACTACAGAATGTTTCCTGACTGTTAAAATAGAGTAAACACATGTCAAACGCTAATTTTTCTTCTGCCTGTTTTGTATTTTGACTTGAAACAAACTTTCGCAAACTTTTTATGGAACAATAGTGTGAATAAATCCCATTCATAAAATAAAGAAGATTTATCTTTTTAATTTATATTTTGTTATTTTTAATGGATACACTTTACATTTCTCATGAAATGATTAAAAATTAATAGATCTAATAATTTTGCCCTCAATTTTTCCAATATTATCAATCACTACAGCAAATTTAAAAGTTTTCGTGTTCCTGACACAGATCAAGATGAACATTTTTATATCTTGTGATTCTTTCTGCATTTTTATTTACGGGATGTGAAACAGATTTTTATCTCACAAAATATTTTTATCATTACTTTTTAGATTAATACATGATTTTTATACGGATATCTGGTGTTTGTTCTTTTTGACATGACTGAAAGAACAGACACCACGCAGAATCCGCTGCTGTGAAATATTATATCCAAATTGAATGTGATCACTGCTGTCAGCTGCAGAGGGACAATACGCGGAATCAGCGGTGACCAGCGAAAATGTGTATCGGACGGGGATTCGAATCTGGGATTCCTGCTTATTTGGGAGGTGTGTTAACCACTGAGTTATCGCAACTGCACGTGTTATCTTGGCACACATCACGACCGATCCACATTCCACCCGAGCGCTACCTATCCGCAGTCCCTGCCCATTTGTTACTCTGGGATTCCAACAGGAGGTCGAATGTATTTGTTAATCCAATTTGGGCGCACTTCCTTCGTAATATTTTTACATTCCATCCTAGATTTTCCACAGTTAACATGTACTAATTCGTCTGAACTAGTTCCCAGCTGATGGACCGGGGTGGCCTTAGGTGCTGTATTTGCGGTGAGCAGAGTGAATTAGTTAGGGACGGGAGCGTATTTCCTTGTCTCTGGAAGCACTTCTGGCAGCGACGTCTGCAGGATCGAGGTCTGGTAGTTAGGCCGACCGCAATCTCGTCAGCCAACATGTGGTATCGACTTTTCTGTGCCGAGAGGCTACGGCACGTAGATCCAGCGTGGAGGGCGGAGGCATTCCGAACGAAAATAGCAATCGTCCTAGAGACGCGCGTGACCGCCGCGGACGGGCCAGTGCCTTGCCGAGAATGCGGGATCGCCCTGCTGCCGGTCGGGTACCCTCCGGGTGGCTGTCCCGATGGACGAACCAATATGTTGCAGAACGCATCGCTGCGTGCTTCAGACGGCGTGGTAAGGGCATTTAAGGAAATAAGGAGACGAAGTACATCCACATCCACGTAGATACTGCGCAAGCCAGGTTGATGATACCCCGTACTACTACTAGTCATTTCCTTTCCTGTTCCAATCACAGTTAAAGCCAGGGAAAATGACTGTCTACATGCCTTCGTACAAGCCCTAATGTTTCTCATATTACTCTCGTGGTTCTTGCCTAAAATGTATGTTGAAGGAAGTAGTCATTCAGTAGTCAGCTTCAATAGCCAGTTCTGTAAATTTTCTCAATATTTTTCCTCATACATAACGCCTCCTTCCATCCAGGGATTCCAGTTAAATTTCCCGAAGCATCTGCGTAATACTTGTGTGTTCCTCGTTACCGGTAAGAAATTACTCTGAACTACTTCGATGTCTTCCTTGAATCACACCTGGTACGGATCCAAAATATTCGAGCTGTACTCAAAAATAAGTCGCACTAGTGTCCTACGTGCGGGGACTGCTAGGGGGAGTTAAAGTTTCAATAACATACGAAAGGACAGCGTTCTACAAGTTAGGGAGTGGAATAACTGAAGCCTGAACGTGGTAGATAAGAGAGAAAATCTGAAAATGAAAATGCAAAGGCTGAATCTAGTGAAAGGGAAAAAAAGAAAGGATTTCTAGTCAGATGAGTAGAGGGTAATATCAAAAGCAGAGAAAACTGGTTATGAATAAGAAGATAGGGCGGAGAGTATGTTACTGTGAACAGTGAGGTAGTGGTTCCTAGCGATAGCAAGTTGAGATATATAAGCCGACGCCGCAAGCTGAAGGTGAAGAGATAGAGAAAGTATATGAGGATACTGAAAGGGTAATACAGGACATAAAGGGAAATGAAAATCTAATAGTCACGGGGAATTGGAGTGCAGTTGTAGGGGACGGAGTAGAAGAAACGTTTACAGGAGAATATAGGCTTGGGACAAGGAAAGAGAGAGAAGAAACAGTAACTGAGTTCCGTAATTAATTTCACCTAGTAATAGCGCATACTCTGTTCAAGAATCACAAGAGGACGAGATATACACTCCTGGAAATTGAAATAAGAACACCGTGAATTCATTGTCCCAGGAAGGGGAAACTTTATTGACACATTCCTGGGGTCAGATACATCACATGATCACACTGACAGAACCACAGGCACATAGACACAGGCAACAGAGCATGCACAATGTCGGCACTAGTACAGTGTATATCCACCTTTCGCAGCAATGCAGGCTGCTATTCTCCCATGGAGACGATCGTAGAGATGCTGGATGTAGTCCTGTGGAACGGCTTGCCATGCCATTTCCACCTGGCGCCTCAGTTGGACCAGCATTCGTGCTGGTCGTGCAGACCGCTTGAGACGACGCTTCATCCAGTCCCAAACATGCTCAATGGGGGACAGATCCGGAGATCTTGCTGGCCAGGGTAGTTGACTTACACCTTCTAGAGCACGTAGGGTGGCACGGGATACATGCGGACGTGCATTGTCCTGTTGGAACAGCAAGTTCCCTTGCCGGTCTAGGAATGGTAGAACGATGAGTTCGATGACGGTTTGGATGTACCGTGCACTATTCAGTGTCCTCTCGACGATCACCAGTGGTGTACGGCCAGTGTAGGAGATCGCTCCCCACACCATGATGCCGGGTGTTGGCCCTGTGTGCCTCGGTCGTATGCAGTCCTGATTGTGGCGCTCACCTGCACGGCGCCAAACACGCATACGACCATCATTGGCACCAAGGCAGAAGCGACTCTCATCGCTGAAGACGACACGTCTCCATTCGTCCCTCCATTCACGCCTGTCGCGACACCACTGGAGGCGGGCTGCACGATGTTGGGGCGTGAGCGGAAGACGGCCTAACGGTGTGCGGGACCGTAGCCCAGCTTCATGGAGACGGTTGCGAATGGTCCTCGCCGATACCCCAGGAGCAACAGTGTCCCTAATTTGCTGGGAAGTGGCGGTGCGGTCCCCTACGGCACTGCGTAGGATCCTACGGTCTTGGCGTGCATCCGTGCGTCGCTGCGGTCCGGTCCCAGGTCGACGGGCACGTGCACCTTCCGCCGACCACTGGCGACAACATCGATGTACTGTGGAGAACTCACGCCCCACGTGTTGAGCAATTCGGCGGTACGTCCACCCGGCCTCCCGCATGCCCACTATACGCCCTCGCTCAAAGTCCGTCAACTGCACATACGGTTCACGTCCACGCTGTCGCGGCATGCTACCAGTGTTAAAGACTGCGATGGAGCTCCGTATGCCACGGCAAACTGGCTGACACTGACGGCGGCGGTGCACAAATGCTGCGCAGCTAGCGCCATTCGACGGCCAACACCGCGGTTCCTGGTGTGTCCGCTGTGCCGTGCGTGTGATCATTGCTTGTACAGCCCTCTCGCAGTGTCCGGAGCAAGTATGGTGGGTCTGACACACCGGTGTCAATGTGTTCTTTTTTCCATTTCCAGGAGTGTACTTGGAAAAGGACGGGTGATGCAGGAAGACGTCAGTTACATTACATGATGGTCAGACAGATTTCGAAATCAGTTTCTGGATTGTAAGGCACGCGCAGGAGCAGATATAGACTCAGATCACAATTTAGTAGTGATGAAGAGTAGGCTGAAGTTTAAGAAACATGGAAAAATCAATACATAAAGAAGTGGGATACAGAAGTGCTAAGGAATGACGAGAAGAGCTTGAAGTTCTATAAGGCTGTAGATAGAGCAATAAGGAATAGCTCAGTAGGCAGTACAGCTGAAGAGGAATGGAAATCTCTTGAAAGGGCAGTAAAAAAAGTTGGAAAGAAAACCATCGGTACAAGATATCTGAGAAGAAGCCATAGATATCAGAAGAAATACTACAGTTAATCTATGGAAGAAGGAAGTACAAAAATGTTCGGGGAAATTCAGGAATACAGAAATACAAGTCGCTGAGGAAAGAAGTAAACAGGACGTGCATGGAAGCTGAGACGAAACGGCTGCATAAAAAATGTGAAGAAATCGAAAAAGAGATGATTGTTGGAAGGAATGACCCAGCATATACGAAAGTCAAAATAGACTTCGGTGAAATTAAAAGCCAGAGTTGTAACATTAAGACTGTAACGGGATTTTCGCTGTTAAATGCAGAGGAGAGAGCGGATAGGTGGAAAGAGTACACTGAAGGCCTCTATGAGGGGGAAGATTTGTCTGATGTCATAGAAAAAGGAACAGTAGTCGATTTAGAAGAAATAGATGATGCAATATTCAAATCAGAGTTTAAGGGAGCTTTGGAGGACTTAAGGTCATAAATACAGAAGGGATAGATAAAATTCTATCAGAATTTCAATATTATTGGGAGACATGGAAACAAAACAGCTCTTCGCGTTGGTGTGTAAAATGTATGAGTCAGGTGACACACCATCTGACATTCGGAAAAATATCATTTGCACAATTCCGAAGACTGTAAGAGCTGACAAGTGGGAGAGTTATCGCACAATCAGCTCATGCATCCAAGTTTATGATATGAGTAATATACAGAAGAATGGAAAAGAAAATTGAGGCTGTGTTACATGACGCTCAGTTTGGCTCTAGGAAAGATAAAGGCACCAGAGAGACCATTCTGACTTTGCGGTTAATAATGGAAGAAAGACCAAAGAAAAATTAAGACACGTTCACAGGAATTGTCGAGATGCAAAGAGCGTTCGAGAATGTAAATGGTGCAAGATATTCGAAATATTGAGAAAAATAGGGGTAAGCTACAGGGAGAGACGGGTAATGTACAATATGTACAAGAACCAAGAGAAAATAATAAGAGTGGACGACAAGGAAGTGTTCGCATTAAAAAGGGTGTCACAAAGCGATGTTATCTTTCTCCCCCACTGTTCAATCTGTACATCGAAAAAGCAATGATGGAAATAAAAGAAAGGTTCAGGAGTGGAATTAAAATTCTAGGTGAAAGGATATCAGTGATATGATTCGCTGATGACATTGCTCTCCTGAGTGAAGGTGAAGAAGATTTGCGTGACCTGCTGAATGGAATGAACAGTGTGACGACTACAGAATATGGAGTGACAGTTAATCGAAGGAATATGTATGTAATGAGAAGAAGAAAAAACGAAAACACAGAGAGACTTAACATCAGGATTGATGGTCACGATGTAGATAAAGTTAAGAAATTCTACTACCTATGCTGTAAAATAACCCATGACGGACAGACTGAGGATGACATCGAAAGCAAATTAGCACATTCAAAAGGGCATTCCTGGACAAGAGAAATTTACTAGTACCAATCATAGGCCTAAATTTGGGGAAGAAATTTCTGATAATGTGCATTGTATGGTAGTGAAACATGGACTGTGGAAAAACCGGAACACAAGAGAATCGAAGCATTTGACATGTGGTGCAACAGACGAATTCTGAAAATTAGGTGGACTGATAGGTTAAGAAATGAGGAAGTTCTGCTCAGAATCTGTAAGAAAAGAAATAAGTGGGATACACTGACTAGGAGAAGGGACAGGATGATAGGGCATATATTAAGACATCGGGGAATGTCCTCCATGGTACTAGAAAGAGCTGTAGAGAGCGAAAGTTGTAGAGAAAGAAAGAGATTGGAATACATCCAGCAAATAATTAAGGTCGTAAGTTACAAGTGCTACTCTGAGATGAAAAGGACGGCACAGGAGAGAAATTCTACGTGGACCACATAACACCAGTTAGAAGACTAGATCGATGGGATTCATTTCGGGCGATCTGGGTGGCCAAATCATTCGATGTAAATGTCCAGAATGTTCTTCAAACCCTTCATGAACAGTTGTGGTCTAGTGGTATGGTGCGTGGTCATCCGTAAGAATACCACCGTTGTTTGGGAGTACGGCGTGCATTAATGGCTGCAAATTGCTCCAATTAGCCGAACATCCAAAGTACTCAGTCCATTTTATGTAAACACAGCCCACACGATTTCGGAGACACCCCCAATTTGCAGCACAGTGCCTTGTTGACATCTTGGGTCCATGGCTTCTGGGCTTCTGCGCCACACACTAATTCTATCGTCAGCTCTTACCAACTGAAATCGGGTCTTATCTGACCAGACCACGGCTTTCCAGTCGTCTAGGGTCGAAATGATAAGGTTACGAGTGAAGGAGAGGTGCTGCAGTCGATGTCGAGCTGTTAGCAGAGACACTCGTGTCGGCGGTTTGCTGCCATAGCTCCAATTAACGCCACATTTCGCCGCACTGTCCTGCTGTTTCGCGCAGTGTTGCTCCTCTGTCAGGACTGACAACTTCACACCGCTGCTCTCGGTCGTTACTTGAAGGCCGCCGGCCACTGCGTTGCCCGTGGTGAGACGTAATGCTTGAAATTTGTTGTTCTCGGCACACTCTTGACACTAAGGATCGCCGATTATTCTCTAACGATTTCGTAAATGGAATGCCCCATTCATGTATCTCCAACTGCCATTCTGCGTTGAAAGTATGTTAAATACCGTCGTGCGGTTATAATTACGTCGGAACCCCATCACGTGAATCACCTGTGCACAAATGACTGCTCCATGAATGCAGTGTCTACCTTGTGTTCCACCATCTGTATATGTGCATATAGCAATCCCATAACTTTGTGATATGAGGGATCTATTGAATGCAACGAATAATCTAATGAGCAAGGATCATAAACTAAGAGTAAACGAAAAAAGATTAAGATAATGAGGAGTAGCTCAGTTGGTAGAGCACTTGCCCGCGAAAGGTAAAGGTCACGAGTTCGAGTCTCGGCGGGCACACAGTTTTAATCTGCCTGGAAGTTTCATATCAGCGCACACTCCGCTGCAGAGTGAAAATCTCATTCTGGAAACATCCCCCAGGCTGTGGCTAAGCCATGTCTCCGCAATATCCTTTCTTTCAGGAGTGCTAGTTCTGCATGGTTCGCAGGACAGCTTCTGTAAAGTTTGGAAGGTAGGAGACGAGGTACTGGCAGAAGTAAAGCTGTTAGTACGGGGCGTGAGTCGTGCTTCGGTAGCTCAGTTGGTACAGCACTTGCCCGCGAAAGGCAAAGCTCCCGAGTTCGAGTCTCGGTCGGCCACACAGTTTTAATCTGCCAGGAAGTTTCATATCAGCGCACACTCCGCTGCAGAGTGAAAATCTCATTCTGGAAACATCCCCCAGGCTGTGGCTAAGCCATGTCTCCGCAATATCCTTTCTTTCAGGAGTGCTAGTTCTGCATGGTTCGCAGGAGAGCTTCTGTAAAGTTTGGAAGGTAGGAGACGAGGTACTGGCAGAAGTAAAGCTGTGAGTACCGGGCGTGAGTCGTGCTTCGGTAGCTCAGTTGGTACAGCACTTGCCCGCGAAAGGCAAAGCTCCCGAGTTCGAGTCTCGGTCGGCACACAGTTTTAATCTGCCAGGAAGTTTCATATCAGCGCACACTCCGCTGCAGAGTGAAAATCTCATTCTGGAAACATCCCCCAGGCTGTGGCTAAGCCATGTCTCCGCAGTATCCTTTCTTTCAGGAGTGCTAGTTCTGCATGGTTCGCAGGACAGCTTCTGTAAAGTTTGGAAGGTAGGAGACGAGGTAGTGGCAGAAGTAAAGCTGTGAGTACCGGGCGTGAGTCGTGCTTCGGTAGCTCAGTTGGTAGAGCACTTGTCCGCGAAAGGCAAAGGTCCCGAGTTCGAGTCTCGGTCGGGCACACAGTTTTAATCTGCCAGGAAGTTTCATATCAGCGCACACTCCGCTGCAGAGTGAAAATCTCATTCTGGAAACATCCCCCAGGCTGTGGCTAAGCCATGTCTCCGCAATATCCTTTCTTTCAGGAGTGCTAGTTCTGCATGGTTTGCAGGAGAGCTTCTGTAAAGTTTGGAAGGTAGGAGACGAGGTAGTGGCAGAAGTAAAGCTGTGAGTACCGGGCGTGAGTCCTGCTTCGGTAGCTCAGTTGGTAGAGCACTTACCCGCGAAAGGGAAAGGTCCCGAGTTCGAGTCTCGGTCGGGCACACAGTTTTAATCTGCCAGGAAGTTTCAATAAAAAAGGAGGTTCTCCGTAGAAACGGCGATGAGTAGGTGGAACTGGAAGAAGGGAAAGAATGATAGTACTTTAGACATCAGGGAATAGCTCCCAGGGAGCTGTTGTGAACAAAGATTGTAAGCAAAGTTAGAGAGGGGAATCCAACACATAATCGAGGACGTTGTGTGTATGTGGCACTCTAGCATGAAGAAATTGACATAGATTCATCTTTTGTTCTGCAGTGATCTTGTACGACTTGTACTTACGCAAGCAATCATCAGAGCTGATGATCTGAAACACTCCATATTACTAATTAGCTCATTACGTCTATGACTGACAAGGGGAGGCCGCCAATTGTGAAATTCAGATTAGATTCATACTGCGCATAATAAAAGCTCATGGCCAGAGGTGTAATGTGGCAAAGCACCAAGATGCACTTCTCAGCCGTTGTCGAGAAAATCGACAGTTAAAAGAAACCGTTTCGGTGAAATACTCTCTAGGATTAATAATTTCCTACAGTGTCGTGGCGCAGCGGTAAGCGCTCAGGTTCGTAATCCGAAGGTCGCCGGATCGAATCTCGCGCCATGCAATTTTTTTTTATTATTAGTTTTTTTGTAATTCAAACATTAATGAATTGCTTATGCATGTTGGTGAAGGCGGATCGCTCTCCAATTGTACCGCCTCCATTTTTCACTTTGTTTAACAGGGTGTGCCAGTAACTGAGTTTATATTTCATACCTGCCACAGCAAATTTTTGTTCGTGGGGTCTCTATTCTAATTCGAATGTTTGACTTACGCTATACGTATTCGTTTCGGAATATCGTTTCTACGTCTTCCGTTAACTATACGTGGTTAACATTATGAAGACAATTAATAACATTTGTGAAATACAACTTTGTTTGCGGAAAACATAATGATGTTCGAAGTCGCCAGTTTTTCCACGACAAACGACTTTCAACAACTTATTATATGCATAATTGTTGCAACTGATTGCCGGGAATTATATATACATAATCAGTGCGGACGTGAGAGCTTTGGTACACCCTGTTAAACAAATGGAAAAATGGAGGCGGTACAATTGGAGAGCGATCGGCCTTCACCAACATGCATAAGCAATTCATTAATTACAAAAAACTAATAAAAAAATTGCATTGCGCGAGATTCGATCCGGCGACTTTCAGATTACGAACCCGAGCGTTTACCGCTGCGCCACGACGCTGTAGAAGATTGTGACTCGTAGAGAGTATTTCACCGCAACGGTTTCTTTAAATGTCGATTTTCTCTACAACGGCTGAGAAGTGCATCTTGGTGCTTTCCCACATTACACCTCTGGCCATGAGCTTTTATTATGCGCAGTATGAATCGAATCTGAATTTCACAATTGGCGGCCTCCCCTTGTGAGTCAGTGAACAAACAGCCATGTACCTGTCTGGTGCCGGCCGCGGTGGTCTCGCGGTTCTAGGCGCGCAGTCCGGAACCGTGCGACCGCTACGGTCGCAGGTTCGAATCCTGCCTCGGGCATGGATGTGTGTGATGTCCTTAGGTTAGTTAGGTTTAAGTAGTTCTAAGTTCTAGGGGACTGATAACCACAGAAGTTGAGTCCCATAGTGCTCAGAGCCATTTGAACCAAACCTGTCTGGTACTGATAGTGTAACGCCACCACCCGACGGTAGACGGCGAAGTGCAGTGTGTCGCCATGTTTGAATGAGCATTACTTCCGAGCATCTCGATCCGCTACATCTCTGTTCCCACAGTCCGCCTCCGGTGGCTGAGTGGACGCCGGCACGGTAGCTCAGCGTGTTTGGTCAGAGGATTAGTTGCCCCCTGTAATAAAAAAACTGAGTGAATGGATCAATGACGAACTTCAACGGGCGTCAGGGGACGTCCGCCACGACCTATAACGAACAAAATGAGATTAAAAAAAAAAAAAGTGGTCAGAGCGACAGACTGTGAATCCTAATGGCCCGGGTTCGATTCCCGGCTGGGTCGGAGATTTTCTATGCGCAGGGACTGGGTGTTGTGTTGTCCTAATCATCATCATTTCATTCTCGTCGACGCGCAAGTCGCCGAAGTGGCGTCAAATCAAAAGAATTGCACCAGACGAGTGGTCTACCCGACGGGTGGCTCTCGTCACACGCCATTATTATTATTCTTTTCACACAGCAGACGCGCTATCTTTAGATCACAGGGACGGCCGCAGCCATGGATAATACAACCATGCACAATCCGTACCAGATCACGCAATCTCTAACCATGAGGTACTTACTGCAAGGTATCTCAAGAAACCAGTCTGGATTTATTCACATCTCCACTTGCAGATCTGCGAATACTCCAAAAGGGTCTATTCCGTCAGTTTTTGGAAACGCCAATAGTGACTGGAATAATTATTGGCTAAAGTGATGAAATTGAATTCTAAATTTATGAAATTTTAACAGTGAGGTGGAGGACGTTTGAGACAGAGCTCTGGATCAGATGGAGGAGGGTGTATAAAATAGATAAACGAGCCATTATTTAGTTAGTAAACCAACATTTGCTTCAAGTTAGTTACGGTACTTACAGGAAACGTGAACAATGTGATGAATGATAGTTCAGACGAAATGTTAAATCGATTGGTGGTAATCGGGGGAGTAATATGTGAAAAGTTTTATTAAATTATGGGGAAAAGACGTGGTTTAGCATTTTGGAGGGACGCCAACGCAGACCTTTTGGAACGGGGAACAGAACTGTTTAAGAGGTTCACATGGTTCAAATGGCTCTAAGAACTATGGGACTTAACATCTGAGGTCATCAGTCCCTTATACTTAGAACTACTTAAACCTAACTAACATAAGGGCATCACACACATCCATGCCCGAGGCAGGATTCGAACCGGCGACCGTAGCAGCAGCGTGGTTCCGGACTGAAGCGCCTAGAACCGCTCGACGTCAGCGGCTGGCTGTTTAAGAGGAAACTAGAAGGCTGATGCACTATTGTAGCTACAGGTTGTTAAAACTACAGAGAAGAACAACTTACTTTGAAATAGAGGCAAAAAAGTAAGCGCAAGACTAGAAGACAGCGGCAGAAGAAAGAATAAATAATAAGTAAGAAAACCTGGGAGATCATCGGAGAAGGCGACAAGGAGATGTCACAAATGTCAGCAGTAATCAGTTGCGAGAGTGCTGTTACATCAACGACACATTCTAAGCAGCCAGTTAAACTAGTTCCACTATTTACAAGACGAACTAAAGACTGTGAACTTCTCCATTTAGCGGAGCATTATATGAACGACTGTTGTTGTTGTTGTTGTTGTTGTGGTCTTCAGTCCTGAGACTGGTTTGATGCAGCTCTCCATGCTACTCTATCCTGTGCAAGCTTCTTCATCTCCCAGTACCTACTGCAACCTACATCCTTCTGAATCTGCTTAGTGTATTCATCTCTTGGTCTCCCCCTACGATTTTTACCCTCCACGCTGCCCTCCAATACTAAATTGGTGATCCCTTGATGCCTCAGAACATGTCCTACCAACCGATCCCTTCTTCTGGTCAAGTTGTACCACAAACTCCTCTTCTCCCCAATCCTATTCAGTACCTCCTCATTAGTTATGTGATCTACCCATCTAATCTTCAGCATTCTTCTGTAGCACCACATTTCGAAAGCTTCTATTCTCTTCTTGTCCAAAGTATTTACCGTCCATGTTTCACTTCCATACATGGCTACACTCCATACAAATACATTCAGAAATGACTTCCTGACATTTAAATCTATACTCGATGTTAACAAATTTCTCTTCTTCAGAAACGCTTTCCTTGCCATTGCCAGTCTACATTTTATATCCTCTCTACTTCGACCATCATCAGTTATTTTGCTCCCCAAATAGCAAAACTCCTTTACTACTTTAAGTGTCTCATTTCCTAATCTAATACCCTCAGCATCACCCGATTTAATTTGACTACATTCCATTATCCTCGTTTTGCTTTTGTTGATGTTCATCTTATATCCTCCCTTCAAGACACCATCCATTCCGTTCAACTGCTCTTCCAAGTCCTTTGCTGTCTCTGACAGAATTACAATGTCATCGGCGAACCTCAAAGTTTTTATTTCTTCTCCATGGATTTTAATACCTACTCCGAATTTTTCTTTTGTTTCCTTTACTGCTTGCTCAATATACAGATTGAATAACATCGGGGAGAGGCTACAACCCTGTCTTACTCCATTCCCAACCACTGCTTCCCTTTCATGTCCCTCGACTCTTATAACTGCCATCTGGTTTCTGTACAAATTGTAAATAGCCTTTCGCTCCCTGTATTTTACCCCTGCCACCTTCAGAATTTGAAAGAGAGTATTCCAGTCAACATTGTCAAAAGCTTTCTCTAAGTCTACAAATGCTAGAAACGTAGGTTTGCCTTTCCTTAATCTTCCTTCTAAGATAAGTCGTAAGGTCAGTATTGCCTCACGTGTTCCAGTATTTCTACGGAATCCAAACTGATCTTCCCCGAGGTCGGCTTCTACTAGTTTTTCCATTCGTCTGTAAAGAATTCGTGTTAGTATTTTGCAGCTGTGGCTTATTAAACTGATTGTTCGGTAATTCTCACATCTGTCAACACCTGCTTTCTTTGGGATTGGAATTATTATATTCTTCTTGAAGTCTGAGGGTATTTCGCCTGTTTCATACATCTTGCTCACCAAATGGTACAGTTTTGTCAGGACTGGCTCTCCCAAGGCCGTCAGTAGTTCCAATGGAATGTTGTCTACTCCGGGGGCCTTGTTTCGACTCAGGTCTTTCAGTGCTCTGTCAAACTCTTCACGCAGTATCGTATCTCCCATTTCATCTTCATCTACATCCTCTTCCATTTCCATAATATTGTCCTCAAGTACATCGCCCTTGTATAGACCCTCTATATACTCCTTCCACCTTTCTGCTTTCCCTTCTTTGCTTAGAACTGGGTTTCCATCTGAGCTCTTGATGTTCATACAAGTGGTTCTCTTATCTCCAAAGGTCTCTTTAATTTTCCTGTAGGCAGTATCTATCTTACCCCTAGTGAGATAAGCCTCTACATCCTTACATTTGTGCTCTAGCCATCCCTGCTTAGCCATTTTGCACTTCCTGTCGATCTCATTTTTGAGACGTTTGTATTCCTTTTTGCCTGCTTCATTTACTGCATTTTTATATTTTCTCCTTTCATCAATTAAATTCAATATTTCTTCTGTTACCCAAGGATTTCTACTAGCCCTCGTCTTTTTACCTACTTGATCCTCTGCTGCCTTCACTACTACATCCCTCAAAACTACCCATTCTTCTTCTACTGTATTTCTTTCCCCCATTCCTGTCAATTGTTCCCTTATGCTCTCCCTGAAACCCTCTACAACCTCTGGTTTAGTCAGTTTATCCAGGTCCCATCTCCTTAAATTCCCACCTTTTTGCAGTTTCTTCAGTTTTAATCTACAGGTCATAACCAATAGATTGTGGTCAGAGGCCACATCTGCCCCTGGAAATGTCTTACAATTTAGAACCTGGTTCCTAAATCTCTGTCTTACCATAATATAATCTATCTGATACCTTTTAGTATCTCCAGGGTTCTTCCATGTATACAACCTTCTTTCATGATTCTTAAACCAAGTGTTAGCTATGATTAATTTGTGCTCTGTGCAAAATTCTACCAGGCGGCTTCCTCTTTCATTTCTTAGCCCCAATCCATATTCACCTACTACGTTTCCTTCTCTTCCTTTTCCTACACTCGAATTCCAGTCACCCATGACTATTAAATTTTCGTCTCCCTTCACTATCTGAATAATTTCTTTTATTTCATCATACATTTCTTCAATTTCTTCGTCATCTGCAGAGCTAGTTGGCATATAAACTTGTACTACTGTAGTAGGCGTGGGCTTCGTATCTATCTTGGCCACAATAATGCGTTCACTATGCTGTTTGTAGTAGCTTACCCGCGTCCCTATTTTCCTATTCATTATTAAGCCTACTCCTGCATTACCCCTATTTGACTTTGTGTTTATAACCCTGTAGTCACCTGACCAGAAGTCTTGTTCCTCCTGCCACCGAACTTCACTAATTCCCACTATATCTAACTTTAACCTATCCATTTCCCTTTTCAAATTTTCTAACCTACCTGCCCGATTAAGGGATCTGACATTCCACGCTCCGATCCGTAGAACGCCAGGTTTCTTTCTCCTGATAACGACATCCTCTTGAGTAGTCCCCGCCCGGAGATCCGAATGGGGGACTATTTTACCTCCGGAATATTTTACCCAAGAGGACGCCATCATCATTTAATCATACAGTAAAGCTGCATGCCCTCGGGAAAAATTACGGCCGTAGTTTCCCCTTGCTTTCAGCCGTTCGCAGTACCAGCACAGCAAGGCCGTTTTGGTTATTGTTACAAGGCCAGATCAGTCAATCATCCAGACTGTTGCCCCTGCAACTACTGAAAAGGCTGCTGCCCCTCTTCAGGAACCACACGTTTGTCTGGCCTCTCAACAGATACCCCTCCGTTGTGGTTGTACCTACGGTACGGCTATCTGTATCGCTGAGGCACGCAAGCCTCCCCACCAACGGCAAGGTCCATGGTTCATGGGGGGGTATATATAACGAACTGTGATGTGTTACGTAAGAAAGTGTGTTCAAGAAGCGTGAAGGCCAAGCTTCCAATCCTTCATTTTGTGCCAAATAATAAACGCACGGCTGTATATCTGAATAAATAATTAAATTAGCATCATTGCTAAAGTACGACATTCCTGCTCGAATTGCAAACCCGATACAATTCAGATTAAAATGTAACTCTCATAAGGATGAGAGTCTTGTTCTCTTGTTTGTATCTGCTGTTAAGTCCACTCCCATATCCAATTTAAAACAAAATTTTATTCTCATCTATGTATTTGGTGCTAAACGACACGCAGGAGTAGCAATTAATTTCCATCTCAGCTTTTGGTGATTAATTTTTTTAATTAACAATGCAGCCATCACAATCTTACCCCAACTCAGCGATGTTCGAGAGCAGCATAACTTCGCCATAACAGAACTAGAGCCTGTTTGCGGTTATGATAAGGTAGGCTATATCCGAGACTCAGTCGTCAATCATCTGCCACCATTCCTGTTGCCCTGTCATGCAGAACAACCATTTTACTGAACGTCGTACTAAAGTACTTGAGCTGTAAATAACAGCATCAGTACTCATTAAGACAGTTACTAACACTATCCGACGGGTGCCAATTACATTCGCAGCACCTAAATCTCTCTTTGAACCACTCCTGAATTACGCTGAATGTAACAGAAGGGGCCTGACCCTTCAAATTATATTTTTGGGCAGGTAAGTGTTTGCTGATCACGCTGTATGCAAAGTCATTACGTATCCAAGTCGGTGTACGGTGTAGTACACTTCTGCTCTCAGAGTGTATATATAAATATATAGCAGGGTTTCCCAAACTGAGTTCAGCTGGAAATAAGTGCTCCACCAAGAACTATTAGTTATACGGCAGCTTTGCTCGACTTTTTAAAATTACATTGTGACATTTGTTTTATTAGAAACGATGTAAAACAGATCAACGGATTAAACAAGTTTTCCCTATTTTCAAACCCCTGATACACGGTATTTGGGTGCAACCGGAGCTATTGTAGAGCACATTAAAAGCTTACAGCCACAACAAACTTTCGTGAAACCGCATTTATCAAGTAACAGTTGTGCCGGTGATTCAGTCAAAATGTAAAGTAATGTAGGGCCGTTGTATGTGGTAGACTGCTGTTATTGTCATATAGAGCAGCAGCCGCTTAAACCAGTTCGAGAGCCTTCGTACAAGAGAGTATAGATGATAACAGAAGAAGCTCGAACATGAAATGCAAGCAAAACAAGTAAACTTGAAACAGAACTGAACAATGAAATCAAGGCAGGTCAAGAAAGATAGAGGCAGAACGGCGAACTGGAGTAAACTACAACAGATCTCAGCAGGGCAGGTTAAATTAGATGTCATTGCTGAAGCAGAAATAAAACTGAAGATCTGAAAATGGTAAAAGAAGCAGCTGATAATGAAATCGGGAGTGTAAAGGAACGGACTGAGAGGACAACTGAGAAGAATTTTGTGGATGCTACCCAACAAGTGGAACCGTGTGTTTTAGAGAGGGTGAAAGCAGATGACAAAACAAGTTATGCCGCTGTAGAATAGAGTGCTTGGGGTTACTGAAAGAGTTGAGGCAGTACAGGAACGAACTACGGTAGCGGCACAGAATATAGTTAAGCTACATCAGCAGTAACAAAAAGGGAGGGGAAATGTTATCATGTACGGGATTCCACAATAGATTTTTTTCAATGATTTAGAATTTAAAAAAAGTGAATCGATATTTGCTTTGGAATTCGTGGATCGGTTGAGGAGGAACATACCGTCTCCGAACACTGCCCTGTAGTTCAAAAATGGTTCAAATGGCTCTGAGCACTGAGGTCATCAGTCCCCTAGAACTAAGAACTACTTAAACCTAACTAACATAAGGACATCACACACATCCATGCCCGAGGCAGGATTCGAACCTGCGACCGTAGCTGTCGCGCAGTTCCAGACTGTAGCGCCTAGAAACGCTCGGCCACTCCGGCCGTCTGCCCTGCAGTTTAATAGAAGGAGACGCTCTATACTGTGCGAACAATGTACGAAACAATCATACAATATCGGAACAGCCCATATATCGCATAAGGAACTAATCGGGACAACAATAACGCTGTAAGAGCTGAGAGAGGAGGAAATAATCGCAAAGATTCATCCGTGGACGGAATAATCAAGGGCAGCGAAGGAAGAAGGGAGAGGCAGTGATCAATCCCAGAATCGCTTGACGATGCTTGCTATTTGTTGCAGGCAGCAAAGAACGGAAGCAACAGCAATGAGTACCGAGAGTTTACAGCCAACGGCTGCGAGGAGGGGTCGAGAGTTAACCAGCAGAGGTGGCACCCCGCCCAGTGAAACTGACGTCGTACGCACGCGACAAAGAGACGCAGCGGAGATGCGAAAGTTGCTGTCAGAAGTGGACCTCGTTGTCACTCGAGATGACCTCGCTCAGGTCAACGCGGAACGAAACAGTTCTCGGATATCACGATTGAGGCTACGATCGATGGGTGGCAGGTTCTAGAAACCGGGACACAGAAGACAACAGCTGCCTGCAAGTAAGTCAAGATAAAGAGGGCGAAGAGTACGAACAAAGATACGTATCGCTAAGAAGACTCCATCGACAGTAAGATTTCGTTTTAACGAAACGAAGAGACGTTTAATAGAATTTTTGGAAGGGGGAATTGGGCACGGTTAACACTGAGGTAATACATTATGAATATGCAACACGAGACAGCTCCGCATAGCGCGATGCGCGGTCATAGTGTCGAGTGTAGCGTGTCGTAGATCGTCGCAGCGAAACGTTAAAATTTATCAGTATTTACTCGGGATTGGAAAGAAGTACGGTTGTCCTTCCAGCGTTAAAAACAATTTACATATGTTAGCTACATTTCTTACGCGGTAATATATGCCATAAGATAAACTAAACGTAATCCGGTCAGCGACTACATTTTTCACTACAAATTTTTCAAAATATACGCGGTGCTGTACTTTACTTTGAACTATTTCAATAACTACGGACAATAACGAAACGAAAACAAATTCACTGTCAAGCTGTGATGCATGGCTAGAAACTGTGGAAAAGTAACTGTTTTTTGCCACTAGTTACCACAAAGTCGAATGAGAAAAACTGGTGGTGGTAATATCGCCCTTGTGACTATTCTTTTAAGCGAGATGTACGAGTAAGAACGTAACTGAGAAAGTAACTACAGAGACCGATGTAGCTCTGCTCCATCTACATAAAACAATTCTTTCCTGCAAGTCAAATTTACTATAAATTTCGCTCCCCGCATATTGTGTGATAATCTGTCTCGATAGCTGAGTGACTAACACAGCAAAATGACATGCGAGGGACCCAGGTTCGGTTCCTGGCCGTGTGGGAGATTTTCTCCACTCGGCGTCTGGTGGTGCGTTGTTCTCTTACTTGTTTCATTCTCATCGACACGCAAGTCGCCGAAGTGGCGTCAACCAAAAGTGACTTGCACCAGGCGACCGGTCTTTCCGACGAGAGACCCTGCCAACACGCCCCATTTAATTATATGCTACGATACGAGTTGCGTGGAGCGACCAGTATTCCTTACTACACCGGGCGATGTGATAGAGATACGTCTCATTACCGTATCGCTGGCGTCCCATTGTGAACCAGCTGAGTCGCTTCCATTATATTTCGAAGCACTCTGCCGAGGCGCTTATTTCTGCAGCGTGTTGAGATAGCCACAAACGTTACGATCTGTGGGAGGCAGAACCGCTACAGATCCTAGATTTAGAATATCGGATAGGTTCAAAATGGTTCAAAGGGCTCTGAGCACTATGGGACTCAACTGCTGAGGTCATTAGTCCCCTAGAACTTAGAACTAGTTAAACCTAACTAACCTAAGGACATCACAAACATCCATGCCCGAGGCAGGATTCGAACCTGCGACCGTAGCGGTCTTGCGGTTCCAGGCTGCAGCGCCTTTAACCGCACGGCCACTTCGGCCGGCTCGGATAGGAACACAAGTCATTATTAAATACAGCGAAAACGAGAAAAGCGACAGCAGAAGAGACGAAAATGTAGGGCAAGAACAGAGGAACTAAGTGAGGTGTGTCGATGGGATGCAAGACGCCATAGCATCAGAAGGAGTCCGAAAGGTGCCGCCAGCGTTACTCATCACGTGGCAGTATTGACAGCCGCCAGATGTGAAGTGCAAGTATTTTAACACCTTCACTCGGTCAGGAAGACAGCAACCTCGACACTCTTGAGTGTGATTGCAAGTGAGCTCAGCAGAAAATGGTAGCATAGACCCAACTGCCCTGTTACCTTCGATACATTATGTAAGAGACACACTGGACTCGCATTCGGGAGGACGACGGTTCAATCCCGTCTCCGGCCATCCTGATTTAGGTTTTCCGTGATTTCCCTAAATCGCTTCAGGCAAATGCCGGGATGGTTCCTTTGAAAGGGCACGGCCGATTTCCTTCCCCATCCTTCCCTCACCCGAGCTTGCGCTCCGTCTCTAATGACCTCGTTGTCGACGGGACGTTAAACACTAATCTCCTCCTCCTCCTCCTCCTTATGTAAGAGACACTATGAGGGACGTAATGTCACCCAGCAGGAGTTCGATTAGGCGGCAAAGACACTATGACAAACAAATGTAGTGTAGAAAAACTAAAGACCGCTGACAACTTGACAAGAGCAGAAACGGATAGACAATTACGAATGATGTCGAAGATCGGTGCCCCCTCTCTTCGAAGACAAATATTCTACATCCCACTCCCGGGTTCCCGGGTTCGATTCCCGGCGGGGTCAGGGATTTTCTCTGCCTCGTGATGGCTGGGTGTTGTGTGCTGTCTTAGGTTAGTTAGGTTTAAGTAGTTCTAAGTTCTAGGGGACTTATGACCACAGCAGTTGAGTCCCATAGTGCTCAGAGCCATTTGAACCATTTGAACATCCCACTAGCTTAGAGCGCTCGATCAGTAATATCGATGGCGTTCATGTGGTTCGCACTCGATTATGGTAACGTCTTGTGTGTAGCGATCGGTAGCAATCATGTACTGAAGTGAACACAGTTGCCAGCACTGATAGGGGTCCAGTCGTCTACCAACACTGTTCCGGTCCAGGGTAAAAGCTGACCAACTCCAGACTCACACGAGTCTCACGGCCTATCGTGCCAAGGCTCCAGTTTCAATATTATGCACATCACGGCATCCGACATCGCGGTCTACTTAGGGAGCAACACGGACAGTAATTTGTGAATGATAGAGTACTCACCGAAACGGCGTGTGAATCAAACACACACGTTGCGATCACCGCCATCTCCAAGGACGATTACTGACTGCGCATGCCTACCCCGCCAGCTGACGGCAAACCGCCGCAGCAGAGTACCGTTGATTTCAAGCTGACGCAGCGTCCTCGGCAGCCGTGAGTCCCCTGCTGGATTCGGAGGATTCCCCTCCGGATTATGTTGACAGTAGCCGTCGCAGACGACATGACAGCGACGTGTATTCTGAGTAATAAATGGTATGATCTTGAATGCAGTTTTGTCATGTCTAGCGACGCCACACAGGTCCTCGGTCTGCATACTGACAAACAGTAGAAGTTCCCTGCCCTGCAGTGGGGGACCCCCTACACTGACATTCTGTTACACGTCCACGTCGTCCTTTTTTACCGGACTGATTCAAACGCTCTCCCACTCCCATACTCAGCTCCCACCGGTCAGAATTTCTAGTATGCATTATACGGCACTTCCTTCTACTACTCTACAAAAATTTACGACTGCGTGAATTATTTTCGACATTCGATCTCGTTTAGTCTTCATTGACTGGTTTTGTTACGCATAACACTTACAAATTGCAAAATTGACGTTGGTGTGGCGAAAAACTTCAATTCAGAAAGAAATTCGAACGGTTCTTCTTCCTTGAGGAGGCACCGTTTGTTTTAAGAATGGATCTGAGAACTTGCATTAAATTTTGCTATGAAAATGGAATAAAATGTAACGATGTTTTAGAGATGTTGAACATTACTTTAGGTGAGTATACTGTGAGTGAACCAAGGACTTACGAGTGATATAAGCCTTGTCAAGATGGCTGTGACAAAGTTGAGATGAAGAATGTTCTGGACGCCCAGCACATCAACAACCGATGATAACGTGGAATTACCATGAACCATCGCCGAATCTCAGTCAAAGATGTTTCTGACGATGTTGGCACATAAGTGGACTCTTGCCATGAAATCTTTTCGGATGTTTTGAGTATTAAAAGTGAGTTCAAATGGCTGTGAGCACTATGGGACTTAACATCTCTGGTCATCAGTCCCCTAGAACTTAGAACTACTTAAATCTAACTAACCTAAGGACATCACACACATCCATGCCCGAGGCAGGATTCGAACCTGCGACCGTAGCAGTCACGCGGTTCCGGACTGAGCGCCTAGAACCGCTAGACCACCGCGGCCGGCTATTAAAAGTGAGACAGCAAAACATGTGCCAAAAGTGCTGAAAGTCTCGCAAAAACAATGGCGAATGGAATTTGCTTAGGATTCGGTAAATGAAGTCAAAAATGACCCAAAACTACTGAAACGTGGCATAACAGATGACAAGACATAGGTACACGGGTATGACGTCGAAATTAATGCGCAATGGTCCAAGTGGAGGCATTCTGGAATACAAAGCACAAGAAAAGCTCAGCAACTGCAGTCGAATATGAAGGTTCTGCTCACAGTTTTCTATTTTAACGGTACAGCGAATAAAAAATTCTTTACAAAACGTCAACTGATCAATAAGGAGTATTACCTACATGTCCAATCTGGTAGCGGAAGGTATCCAAAAATAAAAAATAAAAGAATGAAAGCGATAGCTTGGATTTGTGGCGAAACGATTAATGGCTTTGGCACTACGTTAATGCACCTGCTCACACGTAACTGCTTATTCCTGAATTTTTGGCGGTAAACAATACTGTAATGAAGCCCCACCCTCCGTATTCGCCAGATATGGCCCCGTATGACATTTTTATGTTTCAGAACTAAAGAGAACCTTAAAGGGCCGTTATTTTACAAACTTAGGTGAGATTAAAAGCTAAATGCTGAAAGAGCTAAAAGCGGTTCGGGGACTGGAAGAAGCGCTGGCGTACGAACATAAAATCTAGTGGGGACTACATTGAAGAAGATAGCATTGATGTAAACGAATAAATAAAATTATTACAGAAAATGAAAATTTCCGGTACTTTTTGAACACATCATGTACAATGGCACTGTGGTAAGAAACAAAGTCAAAATAATGGTAAACATTAATAACTGTTGTAAACATGTTGCTCTTCCGACGTTCCTATTTGTTAAGCTTTCGTTTTCCACATCTGTCTCAGAATTCTGAGAGAAATCGTTTTTGATTATCTCTGCCAGTTAATCTGGTAACGTTTGCTTATCTGGAAAAAGTTTCAGCTTCAAGGCATTTTCTATCTTTCCCGTAACCTATCAAATGCGATGTTACAAGTGGCCACAGGATTTTAAGGTGTTCCTTTGTACTACAAGGCCGCAGCTCTGCTGCTAAAAAAAGTAGCGTAATGAAATGGCCATGTCGCGTGCTGCTGTCCGACTGAGTAATTATGAAACGTCCGACGATTTTGAAATTGAAAATATTAATCCACAGAACAATTATAGCAGCAACACAACCAACGCTTTGCATTCAGTGAAGTCGAATAATCGACATATGCATAGGAAAGCTATTAAGAGGACAAAAAATGTGAATGAATTTCTGAGAGAGAGAGAGAGAGAGAGAGAGAGAGAGAGACGGCGATATGCGGAAATGTGTTGAATAGATGAAAACTGCGAAGGCCTGTTTGTAATTGGAGTGTATATTTAGCTATGTTAAGATTAAAGCAGAGCACATGGGACTACGTGAGAGCGCATGTCAAAATACACTGGGGTTTCCAGTGCAAGTGGTTTCTGAGGTAAAGAAGACAGGTGGAGACGTAGTTTCGTTACTCCAAGGTGAGTCGCCATGGGACTGTGCTTCATGATCTGTAAGTCACTCTCAGTAAATTCGTTTTTCCGCATCTATATTCCACTGACAATAATACTATTTGCAGCAGTTAGCAGCAGACACATCTGTGATGGTAATCTCTGTCATCTAGTTTAATCTTGCTTGATGAAGCTTCCAGACTGACTAACGTTGCCCAAGAAAGGATCGAACGCTGGTTTTCCGCCTCCCCTATGCGACAATGCGTATGCCCCTAGAGACTATTGCCGTTTCCAGTCCTATGATCAACTAATAATATGATTTCTGTCTATTTGTACGCATTACACTTGATTAATTTAGCCTGGACGCCAAATGCAGTACGTGCACTAAACGCCGATCATCTGCGGATCGTCCAACATTTCACTACTATTAGCTGGTTTTACTATTTTACGATATGTTACAACATCGTCCGCGGTCACAAAAATTATTACTTATAATTCGGTATAACGGTAGATAAAGTTTCTGAAGCTCATTTACCATCATACCTTAAAAATGGATTAAAAACAGTCCTGACTCCAATAAAATATTTATGCACAATTGTTACGTGTTCCGATCAGAATGTGGTTACCATCTTCAAAGCATTTATATCATGACTGTAGACGATGATGGTGAATACAGCAGGTGTTGTCACTCAAGAAGTCTCACGAGGCGAAGTATGGGCCCCAAGTTACGCTGAACTATCAATACCAGAATGGTCTAACATCCCTTATCAGAGATCAAGCCAAATGACCAAGCAGTCCTACACGAAAATAGTTAATAATATCATGGAGTAGAGGGAAGGAATGACCCTTGTGACAGGATCTTATACAGGGTGTTACAAAAAGGTACGGCCAAACTTTCAGGAAACATTCCTCACACACAAATAAAGAAAAGATGTTATGTGGACATGTGTACGGAAACGCTTAATTTCCATGTTAGAGCTCATTTTAGTTTCGTCAGTATGTACTGTACTTCCTCGATTCACCGCCAGTTGGTCAAATTGAAGGAAGGTAATGTTGACTTCGTTGCTTGTGTTGACATCCGACTCATTGCTCTACAGTACTAGCATCAAGCACATCAGTACGTAGCATCCACAGGTTAGTGTTCATCACGACCGTGGTTTTGCAGTCAGTGCAATGTTTGCAAATGCGGAGTTGGCAGATGCCCAGATTTCCAGAACGAAGGTGTCCCGACAGGGAGACGTTCGAAGCAATTGATCGGCGTCTTAGGGAGTACGGAACATTCCAGCCTATGACTCGCGACTGTGGAAGACCTAGAACGACGAGGACACCTGCAATGGACGAGGCAATTCTTCGTGCAGTTCATGATAACCCTGATGTCAGCGTCAGAGAAGTTGCTGCTGTACAATATAACGTTGACCACGTCACTGTATGGAGAGTGCTACGGGAGAACCAGTTGTTTCCGTACCATGTACAGCGAGTGCAGGTACTATCAGTAGCTGATTGGCCTCCACGGGTACACTTCTGCGAATGGTTCATTCAACAATGTGTCAATCCTCATTTCAGTGCAAATGTTCTCTTTACGGATGAGGCTGCATTCCAACGCGATCAAATTGTAAATTTTCACAATCAACATGTGTGGGCTGACGAGAATCCGCACGCAATTGTGCAATCACGTCATCAACACAGATTTTCTGTGAACGTTTGGGCAGGCATTGTTGGTGATGTCTTGATTGGGCCCCATGTTTTTCCACCTACGCTCAATGGAGCACGTTATCATGATTTCATACGGGATACTCTACCTGTGCTGCTAGAACATGTGCCTTTACAAGTACGACACAACATGTGGTTCATACACGATGGAGCTCCTACACTTTTCAGTCTAAGTGTTCGTACGCTTCTCAACAACAGATTCGGTGACCGATGGATTGGTAGAGGCGGACCAATTCCATGGCCTCCACGCTCTCCCGACCTCAACCCTCTTGACTTTCATTTATGGGGGCACTTGAAAGCTCTTGTCTACGCAACCTCGGTACCAAATGTAGCGACTCTTCGTGCTCGTATTGTGGACGGCTGTGATACAATACGCCATTCTCCAGTACTGCATCAGCGCATCAGGGATTCCATGCGACGGAGGGTGGATGCATGTATCTTCGATAGCGGAGGACACTTTGAACATTTCCTGTAACAAAGTGTTTGAAGTCACGCTGGTACGTTGTGTTGCTGTGTGTTTCCATTCCATGATTAATGTGCTTTGAAGAGAAGTAATAAAATGAGCTCTAACATGGAAAGTAAGCGTTTCCGGACACATGTCCACGTAACATATTTTGTTTCTTTGTGTGTGAGGAATGTTTCCTGAAACTTTGGCCGTACCTTTTTGTAATACCCTGTATATACACTCGGCAGTCAGATATTCCATCATAGGGAACGGGCCTTTATGTGACGAGTGACATGCACAGGGTGTCAAATATTCAGCGCTGAGACAAACACGGATGAGACAGGAGACAAAAACAATTACACTTCGTAAAGCAACCATATGTCGTAAACCCATACCGCGTGAACACTGAGCATCGGTTGGTGATATTCGTACTCGAGTGTAGCAGACGAAAGTCGTTGTGTCTAACGTTTGTCATACCAAACATTAGTTTGAGGTACGCAGTACACTGCGACATCATGCTCTTCCACAATGAGTCAGTAAACAGAGGTCAGCACTAGCGTCTACATGACAGCTGCTGTGTCAATGTGTAGTGATACACATGGCGAGAACTGTCGGACATACACTTTATTTATCGTGTAGCTGAAGGCAGAAGACAGAACGAGGAAGTGGTTTCAGCATATTAGGTCCCAGCACACATTGCAGAACCAGTCCGAGCAGTAATCCAGTACTTCTGAAAATCGATGGATCGGCCGGGCACGACCTGTCCATTGGCCTTGCACGTTCCCCCACCAGTAGATTTCTTTCTCCGCAGTTACACGAAAGCCGACGTGTATTCTACACCTGATGACTCGGGTGTGTAACTGATTTCAAGAATTCGTGCACTAGCCACAAAGATATAGAACACGGGACTGCCTGCTACACGGATACAGGCTCTGTGCTGACGTTGATATTTTGAACATTTATTGTAATGCAATAATGATCACAGCAACAAAGCAATGGACAAACAGTTAGCACTGTTTTAGTCTCAGCCACATACATAGCCTCCTGCATACTCAGCACTGTGACGGTACAAACCCCCGTTACTAGATGAATAGGTGTAGTATGCAAGGATTGCTTTGTGGAGAGCAAGCGCGCTACATGTTGCGCGATTCGCGGAAGAGCGTGGCGCGCCCGCGCGAGATCTGCAACGGTCAGTGGGATGTCTCCACGTGGCCCGCAGCTTGGGGCATTGTTCCGTTTTCTGCGCATTACGCAAAACTGTGTAACTTACGGCGAAGAGCGATGCGGCTGTGGATTGTGGTCAGCAATATGCACCTTCTGAAAGATCGATCTTTATTCCAAGTCACGAGACGCAAAAGTTATAGTAACCTCAAAATCGGTTAATATCACGAATACTGAAAGACTTATAAAAATAGTAAATAACACAGGCATGAGCGAGCACTCATTAAAAACGTTTGTCATAGCGGATTGGGTGCCATAGTCATATTCAAGATTCATAAATAATTAAGCCCGTTAAGTGCAATAAACAAAGTTTGAGGGAAAATTGTTTATAAAATTCAATAGAAAATTCATGACTTAAAGAGAGGCACTGTATAATATTTTGGGTGGCATCACACGTAATTTGAAACTAGTTAAGTTATACTATACACTTAACTTGCAATAGTTTTCATTGTTTACAAATTATTATTAAAATTTATCGCCCGTAATTAATTAGTTAATATAGATATGAAGATTTTGAGCAGCGCAATGTGTAGATCGCTATAGATTTCTTCTAAAAACGGTGCTATATGCAGTTCTGTGTCAAAAATTTGCAGCACACATGTCAACAAACAATTTTGCGCTAAGTGGCGAAATCTTTCAGAAATTAAACTTGATTTATTGGCGATAGAATAATCCTAGAAATTAATGTAAGATAGTATTTAAGGTGTACTTTTTGGCGCGGTTCCGATGGTGTACTTATTTCCGTCAAGGGATATATGTATAAAAATTTGTAACCTTAACTGGTGAAATTGATACTTGCGTAACCAGGGAGCTGACGTCCGAGCCTATATAAGTGAGATGCGCAAACATCAACACTGTAGACCAATAACACAACATACACGCCCAATACGTTTCCGAGAGAAAGTCAGATACCTTGGTGTCTGGCTGAACCGGAAACTTACATGGGGGGACCACATCGAATACGTTGCCAACCGAGCGCACGCGAGGCTCAAACAGCTCTACCCAATGCTCAACAGGGAAAGCACACTGAATAGGAGGGTGTAGAGGTCCATATACATGACGCTGATTAGACCTCTGATGACGTGCGCAGCTCCCGTCTGGGGATATGCAGCTCCTACACGACTGCGCCGCCTGCAGATCATACAGAACAAGGTGCTACGAATCATTAGCAACGCTCCACGCTACACACGCACCGTGGATCTTCACCATGAATACCGCCTTGATACCCTGAAGGAAGTATTCAAAAAACACGCCACACGACTATACAGGAACTGGAGACACTCGAACAATCCTTTCATCCTCACTATGGGAAACTAAGATCAGAACCACAGATGGAAGCGCAAGCGGCCAAAGACCCTGCTAGCTAGGGCACAGCCACCTATGGTAAATTAATATACGCAAACAAGCGACAAACTTCGGCAAGCCCCTGCATATCAGCAACACTGACTGGTAACTACCAGCTGCTATCAGAGCCGACCAACAGGCCACAGCAAAGACACCGACGAGCTCGCCCACAGATGCACAAACAATCTGCCAACATTCCCTCACACTGTGCTCCCGGTATATGACCTATCGGACACATGATCGATAATAAACCTAACTGTTGCAGGTTGCTGACGCTGAACGAGGACTCTGTACCAGCACCCAGCGCCAGCCGCCGAGCAGCACAAACGCACAACGTCAAGGTATCGACATGCATGATACCCACTACTAACAAAGCCTATCCTTGCACGACCTACCGCATGCAGCAAGACAATCGCTACTGCTCTTACCGCCCGACCTAACTATCGCAGAGGTTTTTCTTCCCTTGTCTCTTGCCTTGGCACTTTTTTTCCTCTGCCCTTCAAACCGCTACCCTTCGTTCGATTTCGACCAATCTATCTCCAGATGAGCGCGTATTAATGGTTAATCCTAACGCAAACATCGCAGTACCCACATCCTGCGACATCTAACTTTAGTGAATACTAACCCTTATGCAGAGATGGCAGTAGACCTTTTGTGTTGGCCATCATGCCGGTGTGGGCGTGGAGGGGCTCCACCTCTATTAAAAAAAAATGGCCAGGGGACAGTCGTTGTCAGTCGTTTTGGAGGGTGGGTGGCGAGCAAGCCTCACTGGAGGATGGCCCATGTGGTCGCTTGAGAATTCTTTTTCGCGCCGATTTATTTCGACAAAGAGTATTGTTTAATAGCGCAAGTGCGCAAGCATATATTTGGTGAACAGGAAGCCGGCCGCGGTGGTCTAGCGGTTCTGGCGCTGCAGTCCGGAACCGCGGGACTGCTACGGTCGCAGGTTCGAATCCTGCCTCGGGCATGGGTGTGTGTGATGTCCTTAGGTTAGTTAGGTTTAAGTAGTTCTAAGTTCTAGGGGACTGATGACCACAGCAGTTGAGTCCCATACTGCTCAGAGCCATTTTTTGGTGAACAGGAAGTGCTACGATTATTTGTGTGAGTACGATTTACGAGGTATACATCGTCGTAAGTGAACATGTGGCGAACTGTGATTTCACGCCAAAAATGTTAGAACAAAAAGAACTGTGGGACTTGTGGTTCTGTTCGAATTGACTGAGTAATTTTATTTTACAGCAGCCTACATTACTGCTATTTGGGGCTCGGAGTCAAATTATTATTAAAGTAAAACTGTAAACCGTCTCACCAGTGATAATTTCATTGTGTGAAAGGAAACTACAACGCCAATAAATAGTGATTGAACTGTGTCGTGAAAAACTGATTTTAATATAATAATCGCATAATTCTTGTTCCGTAGCATAAAGTGTACTTATGTGTGAGTGAAAAATTAATTCAAGAACTGTAACAAATGCGCGGGTGTGGAAGTGTACTAATGCACCAAGTGTGGAAATCATCACCTGAGACTTACGTGAGGGCCAAAATTTGCAATAACACTTTTTAACCAACATTTTTATATGCACATTTCGTTTGAAAACGCTGCAGCTGCACTTCTTCTTAATTATTTACCGCCCCATTGCAGCACCCATACAATATGGGTTTCCGACATATGTTTGGTTCACGAAATATGTTTGCATTCGTCTGCGCCATCATCCATTTTAATTTGGGCACTAAGTTCTTGAACACCCTGTAGAACAAGAATTCGACGAAACGGTGCTGTCAGTCATGACCAACCAAGACAAACTTAGTGGATATGCTACATATCAAGCTGGTCACACACGAAGCAAACGAAACATGATTGAATCATCTCGTTATTGTCCGTTGTAAAAACTCACAATAGACAAATACCCACATCATATCAGCCGTACTAGAATAGAAGGGATGCATAACTTGAGTTTACACTAAATCGGCAGCAAACCTGCATGTGTTCCACAGAACTGAACGAAAACCCTATTATCGGAGGTAAAACTGTCAATGGGTACCACCAGACCTCTCTTGCACATTAAACTGCTTAGAATGCGGAATCAGTGAACTGGTAGACTAATTTTGAGAAATTCTAGACGATTTCCCGGATAAGTAAGGGCAACAGACGAATTAAAATGAAAATCCCATCCACGAAAATACGCCAAGCATTATATACGTACGAAGTAAATGCAACTCTTAAGCCAAGTGTTAATCATCTTTCATTGTAATGAAAATGCCAAAATTTCAGATTTGTACTACAGGAGCGGTAGCAGTACGTGTGTGTGTTATAAACAATACAACAAAGAAAAAATCGGATATTGACGTAGTCCGTCAGCCCCCCCTTCCGATCTGCATTAGTGGAAAGAACAGCATTAAAATATACTACTGTAGTACTACAGATGCGTAAGATTGTTTTAGCTGTTCCAAACAGCTGGAAGATTATATCCCTTTCTGTGACGTTTATCTGTATTAATCAGAGTTGTAATACCTGTGCAGTTTCCTCAGCCTCCTAATTAATTGGGATCCCCTGAAAGTAGTAATGATGTTGATACCCTCTTGCGTCCCGAGTGAGTGGCATCTCCATTAAAATTCCTGGCAGTTTGCAAATATCCGGCCAAGAGAGAGAGCCGTTTGAAACAGCCTGAGAACTCCGCGGCGAGCTATTTATGCCCGGCCGCCTCGAGTTTAAGGACAGAGCACAGGGGATTACAACTCTGGTGACCATTTATAGGGTTTGTCCATGAAGCCAAAGACAGTTTTATTTCACTGACAGAACGACGAGGAACAAAGCCAAAGCTGGCAAATTGTCTCCCTAACTTCTGATGTAACTTTCAGTTAAGAGAAGCCCCTGGAAAAGAGGTACATAGGGCTTTCAAATAGAAAACACGTATTATAAAGTAATTTTTAGCAGCAATTACAACCTACGTCCTTAATTATTTAATGAATGTATGCCACTCTATGTCTCCCTCTATAGTTTTTACCCTCTATAGCTTCCTGTAGTACCATGGAAGTAATTCTCTGATTTCTTAACACATGTCATATCACCCTGTCCCTTCTTCTCGTCACTGTTTCCATATACTCCTTTCCTCACCGATTCCACGGAGAACTTCCTCATTACTTACCTTATCGTCCAATATTCTTCTGTAGAACCACATCTCAATTGCTTCTATTTTCTGTCCCGGTTTTGCTGCAGGACATGTTTCACTACCATACAATGCACTGCTCAAAACATCCGTTCTCGAAGATTTCTTCCTCAAATTAAAGCCTATGTTTGATACCAGTTAATCTCTCTTGGCCGGGAATTTCCCGCAGAATCTGCTTTTTATAGTTCCTTGCTCCGTCCGTAGGGAGTTATTTTGATGCCAAGGTAGCAGAATTCCTTAACTTCACATACTTCGTAATCCTCAATTCAATATTACCCGTTTTTCTCTATAGTTTACGCCTATTTCCCGCAGAATTCGGAAAATCTTGCACTAATTGACACTGTCGAACGCATTGTCTTCAGCCTGTTATGAACCGCAGGGCGAGAACTGCTTCTCTGGTGCCTTTAGCTTTCCTAAAACTAAACTGATCGTCGCCTAACACATCGTCAACTTTTTTTCCTATCTTCTGTATATTGTCAGCAACTTGTATGCATGAGTTCTTAAACTAATTGTGCGAAAATTCACACACTTTTTTGATCTTACAGCATTCCCAATTATGTGGATATGTTATCCGAAAGTCTAATGGTATACTACCAGTCTTAGAAATTCTATACACCACCATGAATAGTCATTTTGTTACCACTTCAAACAATTATTTTAGTAATTCCTATGATCAGTAACCTGTCCCTTCTGTCTGATAGGGCATTAAGTCGTCCAAAGCTCTTTCAAATTCTAGTTCTACCACTGGGTCCCCTGACTCTTGCTTATTCTTCTATCGCGTTGTCAGACAAGTCCTCCCCAAGTACCCACTCTCTCCTTTGCATGAAACAGATGAATACTCATTGCACTCTTACTGATACAGCCCTTGCTTTACATTTTAGCGGAGGTTGTTTTGACTTACATGTAAATTGAGACAGCTCTGCCGACAATCATTTCTTTTTCGATTCTTCACATTTTTCAAGCAGCCATTTCATCTTAGCTTCTCTACGCTTCCTATTTGTCTCATGGCTGGGCGAATTGTAGTTCGGTATTCCTGAATTTCCCTCAACATTTTTGTACTTACTTCTTTCGTCAATCAGTTGAAGCATTTCTTCTGTTACACATTGTTTTCTCGTATTTATCTTCTTTGTACCTACATTTTTATTTCAGACTGCTTTGATGTCTCTTTCTAGAGATCTCCATTCATGCAGGTGAACTGCCTACTGACTATTCATTATACAGTAGCAGAATCTATAGACTAGGAGAACTTCAAGTGTACCTCTTCATTGTTTAGACGTTTCGTATTCCAGTTCTTTGTACATTGATTTTTCCTGACTACTTTCTTAAAATTAGCCCATTCGTCACAACTAAATTGTAATCTGAGTCTGTAGCTGCTCCTGCGTACGCCTTACAATCCAGTATCTGATTTGGCCTGACCACGATGTAATCTAACTGAAATTTTCCCGTGGTTTTCGGCCTTTTCTAAATATACCTCCTCCCCTTCTAATTCTTGGACAGATTCAGTTCCTGGCCCAGTACACAGTTTAGCTGCCAGGAACTACATTGAACAGGCAACTGGGATAGGCATGCCTATTCAGATGCAAAGATATATAAATAGACAGAATGCAGCGCTGCGATCGGAGCAGATAGACTCAGATCACAATGTAGTAGTGATGAAGAATAAGCTGAAGTTCAAGAGATTAATCAAGAAGAATGAATGGAATACAGAACACGTAAGGGATGGCGAGACACGCTTGAAGTTCTGTAAGGCTATAGAAATGGAATAGCTCAGTACGCAGTACAGTTGAAGAGGAATGGACATCTCTTAAATGGGCAATCAAAGAAGGTGGAGAGAAAAACATAGGTACAAAGAAGGTAATTGCGAAGAAACCATGGGTAACAAGTAATAGTTGGTCGATGAAAGAAGGAAGTGCAACAACGTTCAGGGAAATTCAGGAACAGAGAAATCCAAGTCGCTGAGGATGAATTATATAGGAAGTGCGCGGAAGCTAAGACGAAATGGTTTGCGTGGTGAGTGATTATGGTGTACGCGTAGGTGGAGACTGTTCGCGCAGCAATCGCCCATATAGTGTAACTGAGGCGGAATAAGGGAAACCAGCCCGCATTCGCCGAGGCAGATGGAAAACTGCCTTAAAAATCATCCACAGGCTGGCCAGCATAGCGTGCCCCGACACTACTCCGTCGAGCGGATTCGTGCCGGGGTTCGGCACGACTTCCCGCTCAAGAAGCGGTGCGTTAGACCGCACGGCTATCCGGGCGTGCGTTTAACTCTTCCTGATCAACCTGTACATGAAAGAAGCAATGATGGAAAGAAAAAGAAAGTTTCAGGAGTGGAATTAAAATTGAAGGTGAAAGTATATCCATATTACGATTCGCTGATGACATTGCTACGCTGAGTGAAAGTGAAGAATTACACGATATGCTGAATGTAGTTAACAATATAATGAGTACAGAATATGGACTGAGAGTAAATCGAAGAAAGACGAAAGTTATGAGAAGTAGCAGAAAGGAGAACAGCGAGAAACTTAACAAACAGGACTGACGATCAAAGTAGTAAATGAAGTTACGAAATTCTGATATCTAGGCAGCCTTAATCTGGGAAAGAAATTTCTGAGAAATGTACGTCTGGAGCACGGCATTGTATGGTAGTGAAACATGAACTGTGGGAAAACCGGAACAGAAGAGAATCGAAAACATTTGAGATGTGGTGCTACAGGTGAATGTTGACAATTAGGTAAGGAATGAGGAAGTTCTGAACAGAATCGCATAGGAAAAGAAATATGTGGATAAACACTGCCAAGGAGAAAGGAACAGGATGATAGGACATTTGTTAAGACATCACGGAATGACTTCCATGGTACTACAGGGAGCTGTAGAGGGCAAAAAACAGTGGACGAGGACAGAGATTGGAATATAGCCAGCAAACAACTGAGATCGTAGGTTGCAAGTGATGAAGAGTTTTGCACAGGAGGGGAATTCGTGACGGGCCGCATTAGAAACAGTCAGAAGACTGATGACCCAAACGGGGAAAAAAAAGAGGACAAAGGGCATACGCAGCGTACATCGCGTAACAATAACGTTGCTGCTGCTGTGGCAGCACATTTCGCAGCAAACACCAGGTAACGTTGTTCATTCAATCGGTGATGCTGCAAATGAGGTCCTGTAAGATAATGTTGGACAATGCCCCCCTCCACCCATACGTTGACTGAGAATCGTAGCTGGTGGCTACCGATGTGGGTGGCGTGGGGACTGTTCGAAATACAATCAGGGTTGAGCGGGGCTCCAAGCTAAACAATACGTAGTTCGGCAATACAGCACAACGGTGGATAATTCGTTGACGGCAATGAATGCGGGGCTCCACATTTGTTGGTTCCAGTGCATGCATATGCTCCTTACGATAGCAATGTAATATACACATCAAAAATGTTTTGCATCGCCTCGGTTCCGAGAGTTCCGGAACCGTACAGGAAACTGGAATAGAGATGAACATAAACATCATTTCCCCCTTGTTATTGTTCATGAAAACTACACATTGCATGTGGATACAGCGAGACCTTCAGAGGTAGTGGGCCAGACTGATGTACACACCAGTATCCGTAATACTCAGTAGCATGTCTCCTTGCATTGTTGCGTGCCTGTATTCGTCGTGGCATACTATTCACAAGTTCATCAAGGCGCTGTTGGTCCAGATTTTCCCACTCAAATTGGCGATTTGACGTAGATCCCTCAGAGTGGTTGGTGGGTCACGTCGTCCGTAAACAGCCCTTTTCAATCTACCTCAGGCATGTTCGATAGCGTTCATGTCTGGAGAACATGCTGGCCACTCTAGTCGACCGATGTCGTTATCCTGAAGGAAGACTTTCACAATATGTGTACGATGGAGGTGCGAATTGTCGTCCATGAAGACGAATGCCTCGCCAATATGCTGCCGACATGGTAGTACTATCGGTCGGATGATGGCATTTACGTATCGTACGGCGACTTCCATGACCACCAGCGGCGTCAGTCGGCCCCACATAATGCCACCCCAAAACATCAAAGAACCTCCCCCTTGCTGCACTTGCTGAACAGTGCGTCAAAGGCGTTCAGCCTGACCGGGGAGCCTCCAAACACGTCTCCGACAATTATGGTTGAAGGCATATTCGACGCTCATCGGTGAAGAGAACGTGATGCCAATCCTGAGCGGTCCATTCGACATGCTGTTGAGCCCATCTGTACCGCGCTGCATGGTGTCGTGGTTGCGGAGATGGACCTCGCCATGGCCGTCGGGAGTGACGTTGCGCATCATGCAGCCTACAGCGCACAGTTTGGACCGTAACACGACGTCCTATGGCTGCACGAAAAGCATTTTTCGACATGGTGGCGTTGCTGTCAGGGTTCCTCCGAGCCATAATCCGTAGGTAGCCGTAATACGCTGCAGTAGTAGCCCTTGGGTCGCCTGAGCGAGGCATGTCTTCGACAGTTCCTCTCTCTCTGTATCTCCTCCAAGTCCGAACAACATCGCTTTGGTTCACTCCGAGACATCTGGACACTTCCCCTGTTGAGAGCCCTTCGTGGCACAAAGTAACAATGCGGACGCGATCGAACCGCGGTATTAACCGTCTAGGCATGGTTGAACTACAGATAACACGAGCCGTGTACCTCCTTCCTGGTGGAATGATTGGAACAGATCGGCTGTCGGACCCCGGTCGCCTAATAGGCGCTGCTCATGAATGATTGTTTACATCTTTGGGCGGGTTTAATGACATCTCTGAACAGTCAAAGGTACTGTGTTTGTGACACATTATCCGCAGTCATCGGTTATCCTCTGGAGTACTGGGACCCAGGGTGATACAAACCTTTTTTTTTTTTTTTACGTGTGTACCTGTTCCACCAGAACTCTCCACACTGTACCGTTCGAAGCGCGTATTTCATGGGCCAATTGACGGTTGCTTATTCCTTGGTGGTCGGCCACACGATTCAGCACCATCGGCTAAACGTCTGCGAAACACGTGTTTTTCGAGAACTTTCGCCGGCTGTCTTTTGAGTGAACGGCGCTGTCTCTCGGAAGTTGGTGTCTACGCAGATAAATGTCTTTCAGTTAGGATAACGCCTGTTATGGAGCGTTCTCTGTACATTCGTACTGCATTACGGGCACAACTCTCGTGACAGGTGACGTCACCTGCTGTAGTCAGTAACATAATTCACCATTAACACATCACAAGCTGTCTAATGCGATGGAGAATCGACACCAGAAATAATGTGTGTGTGTGTGTGTGCGGCACAGGTTAATGTGCCGGTACGATGTATGCGATCGTCACGTGACACAAGTGCAGTGAGCTGTGTGCAGTATGCGTGATTGATGGTCAGGAGTGTACCGTGTTTATTATCCGCTGTGTGTTCTAGTGTACAACAAACTCCTGCTATCTTCGCGAGAGTGCGGCAGAACTACACACGCCGTTGCGAGACATGCATTGAGACTGACGGCTGTCGCTTGAACGATTACTATGAGCTACGTTGTTTTGTATGCGGTGTACGCTGTGCAGGTCCATAACGCAATAAATATGCATTTCCAACACTGACACCTTATCTCAATGTAATCGGTTGAGGACCCACTGTTTCAGTTTGACCCAAAAGGGTTGCGACAACCTCTATTTGCGTGTATAACAACACACTTCGCCAGTGAAGTATTCTGGTACAGTAAAAGAAAACGGATGAATTTGCCTCCATTTCGTTCGATTTCGTCTCGAGCACGCCCGCACAAAAATACAAAAAACCCTTAAGGTAGCATTTCACGCAGATAGTGTTTTCAAATTCACTTGGATGTGCAATCAGTATATTACCTCAAAATGAAATATATTTCACGTAACAGATACTATAGAAGAAACCAATAATTTTTAGATCTGAGCTTACCTCTCTGTCATGCTGTAATTCTTCCAACAATGGGCCGAGCGGTTCTAGGCTCTTCAGTCAGGAACCGCACTGCTGCTCCGGTCGCAGTTTCGAATCCTGCCTCGGGCATGGATGTGTGTGTTGTCCTTAGGTTAGTTAGGTTTAAGTCTAGGGGACTGATGATCTCAGATGTTAAGTCCCATAGTGCTTAGAGCCATTTGAATTTTTTTTTTTCAAACAATGACGATAACTCCTCATGTGTGTCCGTGTCACGGACAACGGCGCGAAAAGTAAGTCGCTTTATAGGTATCCGAAATACTCAGGGAGTGTCAAAAATGGTTCAAATGGCTCTGAGAACTTTGGAACTGCCGCGCGGGATTAGCCGAGCGGTCTTAGGCGCTGAAGTCATGGACTGTGCGGCTGATCCCGGCAGAGGTTCGAGTCCTCACTCGTCCATGGGCGTGTGTGTTTGTCCTACTGCTAAGGTCATCAGTCCCTAAGCTTACACACTACTTAACCTAAATTATCCTAAGGACAAACACACACACACACCCATGCCCGATGGAGGACTCGAACCTCCGCCGGGATCAGCCGCTACTCCATTAATGATACCACTTATCTGGCCTGATCGATGAGGAATGGAGGACGTACATAGACGAACAGAAGTGTTTAAACGTAGGATATGAAGCTTCAAATGTTGAATTAATCGACACGAAAGACATGACTGTTTATTATTTCGGGATTCCGTTGATGTGTTACCGTGTGTTTCAAACACACACACACACACACACACACACACACACACAGTGTGCGCCGATTGTAAGAATTATGTATGATTCAACATACAATTTTCCGTAATAACGTTACTTTACCGTACGACACAAGAATTCAGATCCGCTCTATTTTACAGCAGTAAACACAGTAATTGGTTGGAATATTGATGTTAGTGCTTTCAGATTATCTCATTTGTTTCTGCTGTCGTACAGTACACACACTAGTTCAGCTACGAGTGGCCACAGTAGACTTGAGGTGAAAAGGGAAAGAGACGATCCCAGAGGAGATATCTACATCTACATCTATACTCCGCGAGCCACCTTATGGTGTGTGGCGGAGGGTACTTATTGTACCACTATCTGATCCCCCCTTCCCTGTTCCATTCACGAATTGTGCGTGGGAAGAACGACTGCTTGTAAGTCTCCGTATTTGCTCTAATTTCTCGGATCTTTTCGTTGTGATCATTACGCGAGATATATGTGGGCGGTAGTAATATGTTGCCCATCTCTTCCCGGAATGTGCTCTCTCGTAATTTCGATAATAAACCTCTCCGTATTGCGTAACGCCTTTCTTGAAGTGTCCGCCACTGGAGCTTGTTCAGCATCTCCGTAACGCTCTCGCGCTGACTAAATGTCCCCATGACGAATCGCGCTGCTTTTCGCTGGATCATGTCTATCTCTTCTATCAATCCAATGAGGAGATAACAACCACCTTACATTTAAATGGACAAAAAAGACTTTTAAGGAAATTGTAGAAGCTGTACACGGAGATTCGCCCACTGTGTGGTGCGTTATCCAACGCTATAAAACGAGGAATACCGTAGTGAATCAACCTAGCGCAGGTGCTCCGTTAAAACTTTCTGAAAACAGTAACAGAAATTAGAACACATCTGGAAGAAGATCTTGGGAATTATGCTCATGAAAAAAGAGCTTTTAGGCTTCTGAAGTGTACTGGGTACAGTTCCACAACACCAAGAAAAGAACCGTATGTAACTAAAGGAAACAAGAACAAACGGTTACTATTTGCCAGTATGTACTGTACGTAACTAAAAGAAATGAGTTCTGGGATCATATGGTCAGATGGAAGCAAGTGGAATGTACACCGAATTGATGGCCAGCTAAGACTGTGGAGGCAGAAGAATACGGAGTAGAATCCTAAATCTACTGAAGCAACTGTCAGAATTGGGGCCGGTAGCTTCATGGTGTGCGGATGTATGGCGTCAAGTGGTGTGAGTCACATACCTTTCCTTGATGGCAACGTTATCAAGTACGTCTGTGAAAATGTATCATGAGAACATCTGCACAGAAGAGCTCAAAATCTAAATCTTGGAAATAGTTGTTACTTCCAACAAGACGACGCTCCTAAGCATATCTCAGAATTTGCTCTGTTATGGATCATACGCAAAGCACTAGATACACTCAAAACAGCACCTCAGTCATCTGACTTGAACCTGATAGAAAATATCAGACAAGAACTGGAAGACAGGATCCCGAATCACCATATCACAAGTAAAACTAGAGTGAAAAACATTATTCTGCAGGGATGGAATAATATTGATTCGGAAGTAACCAGAACGCGCGTACATTCATTGTCAAGACATTTGACAGCAGTTAATCGTAGGAAAGGCTTGGTTACCAAGTACTAGACTGGGGTATTTTGTTTATTTGAATACTCTATGTCCTGTTCTGTTGAGAAAACAATTATCAGTTTTGTTTACGAAAACGTATTCATATTTAAGTAAGTACATGAGGCATTAAAAAAATCCGGATTAGTGGAAGTAGGACTCGCGCACCGAGAGCTTGTTACGAACTTAACTGTGTATATAGACGGTTCATCCATCCTGGGCATCAAGAGTCTCGACGATTTTTGCATCTTATCGATATCGATTCACGCAAAATAAACGTCTACCCATTCTCGAGAAAGATGTTCCTCGCCAAAAGTACTGCGAAATCTTGCTTCTTGTCTAATTTCCTGACTGTAGATATCAACGGAAAGGACCCTATAGGTTTCGATGAGTGAGTTTCCGAATTTCAAAATATGTGATATAAATGGCCGTATATTATGGTTACATAGACTCAGAAGCTTCAATTGTGTACCCAGACCAGGGCCTGCAGACTTAAGTATGTAACATAAGTTTCAGCTTGATGCGTCTACCAGTTCCAGAGAAAAACACGATCTAATATACCGACGGATAGGTACTTAAATTAAAAAATGATTGACAAAGTTTCTTTTCGTTTTTTTAAAAATTAACCATTTCCGTATTTTTATTTTATTTTATTTTATTTTACAAGTCTAGTTCCGTAGGACGAAACAGAAGAGCAAATCTCCATGGTCATGGAACATGTCACTGCATGAAATTATAATAGAAAAGTAATAATTGATAAAATGTAAATGAATACTAAAAAGACGACAAGCCATACGTTTATATAAACGCAATCAATGTCGTAGCACAGGAATTAGCTAAATTTTTCAAGGAACTCCTCGCCTGAAGAGAAAAAGTGACCCATGAGGAATCTCTTCAGTTCACATTTGAAAGCGCGTGGATTAGTGCTAAGATTTTTTAATTCTCGTGGTAGCTTATTGAAAACTGTGAAACCTTGCTTTTTTCGAATTTTATGCTTATAGGTCAACGGTGAGTAGCCTATAGGTTTTGATGAGTGAGTCTTAGATTGTAAAAAATAGGCGACATAAACTACTGTATCTTTTGAGTGCATTGAGTAAGCTTCAATTTCTAGCATTCTTCCCCCTCCCCCTTCCTACCCCCCCCCCCCCCCTGCCGTTAACGTTAACATCCGACAAGAATTTCAGCTTCATACGTCTAGCCTTTGCTGAGGAAAGGGGTTTTTAATAGTCGGACAGGCAGGCAAGCACGCAGGCAGACAGCCAGCCAAAGGAGCAACAAAGTGATCCTATAATGGTTCTGTTTTTATCGATTGAGGTACGGAACCCTAAAGAAATAAAGTTCCGTTAAAAACATAGGAGGGATTCATTTATTTTACTGTGTATATCTTCGCAGTTAAATGTTCTGTTTTGGTAGCATACAAGTAACATTTGAATATTTCCGTCCGCTTGCGTAGAATACAGAGACAGCGCCTAGATGGAACTCAAGGACGAAACTTACGCCGGCAGAATACGTGGGAGCATCTGCATCTACATCTACATGATTACTCTGCAATTCACATTTAAGTGCTTGGCAGAGGGCTCATCGAACCACAATCATACTATCTCTCTACCATTCCACTCCCGAACAGCGCGCGGAAAAAACGAACACCTAAACCTTTCTGTTCGAGCACTGATTTCTCTTATTTTATTTTGATGATCATTCCTACCTATGTAGGTTGGGCTCAACAAAATATTTTCGCATTCGGAAGAGAAAGTTGGTGACTAAAATTTCGTAAATAGATCTCGCCGCGACGAAAAACGTCTTTGCTTTAATGACTTCCATCCCAACACGCTTATCATATCTGCCACACTATCTCCATTATTACGTTGCCGCAGTTGGATAAGCATCTGCAGCAGCAAGTCGTATACCCCTAGCTCACTTATTTGTTACATAGATTATTCTTAATTTCTTTGCGTGTTTTTGGGTACTTGCATTGTTTAATTCATAAATTACGGGCGTATTATAGTATTTGAGAGTTGTAGCATCGCGCTTTAGTACCTGGATAGTGTAAATTCGCGTAGTCGTCTGTCTTCTGTCTTTGTTTTGAACGGCCAGTGTCGGTTGCTCACAGCCACTGTGCTCCCCGCCGCCGTTGGATAATCATCTGCAGCAGCAAGTCGTATACCCCTAGCTTACTTATTTGTTACATAGTTTTATTCTTAATTTCTTTGCGTGTTTTTGGTACTTGCATTGTTTAATTCATAAATTTCGGGCGTATTATAGTATTTGAGAGTTGTAGCATCGCGCTTTAGTGTTTACTTCGTAGATTCTTACTTAAATTCCGTGAGAGTTTCGTATAGGAGGTGTAATTTAGAGTTTTAGTTACTGTAATCGTAAATTCAGGCAGATTGTAGCGCAGTCGTTGGGCATATGTACAGGTTAGTTCATACATTCTTTGCCTGTTTCCCTTGCGTTATCTAGGCACGGACTCTTCTTTCAGAAACTGTTGTTCAACATCGATTAGAATGGATAGGGACTGCGATTGCTGCGTTCGGATGAGGGTTGAGTTGGCATACATTCGCTCACAGCTGCAAGCGGCTCTGCTTCGGTCACGCAGCTTGAGGCTGTTGCCAATGGGCACCACTGTGGGGAGCCGGACTTGGGTATCACGGGGATGTCAACCTCGTCCCGTCTGTCCCCAGATCGGTCTGCCGCTGTGGTTGCCCCGTTTGCTGCCCGCAGTGGGGCTGAGCCCTCGCCTGTGGTTGATTGGGAGGTCGTTCCAAGGCGTGGCAGGCAGCGAAAGACGTCCCCGGAGGCTGCTCAGAAAGCCTCCCCGGTGCGTCTGACAAACAGGTTTCAGGCACTGTCTCTGGCTGAGCCAGATGCAGCTGCCTGCCCTGTTTCAGAGGATGATTCTCAGCCTTCAAGGTCCGGGTAATCGCAGAGGGTGGGCTTATTGGTAGTTGGGAGCTCCAATGTTAGGCGCGTAATGGGGCCCCTTAGGGATATGGCGGCTAAGTAGGGGAAGAAATCCAGTGTGCACTCCACCATCTGCAGGTGGTCGCTCATGTCGGCACCAATGATGTGTGTCGCTATGGATCGGAGGAAATTCTCTCTGGATTCCAGCGGCTATCTGATTTGGTGAAGGCTGCCGGCCTTGCGTACGAGATGAAGGCAGACCTCACCATCTGCAGCATCGTTGACAGAACCGACTGCGGATCTTTGGTGCAGAGTCGGGTGGAGGGTCTGAATTAGAGGCTCAGACGGTTTTGCGACCGTGTTGGCTGCAGATTCCTTGACTTGCGCCATAGGGTGGTGGGCTTTCGGGTTCCGCTGAATAGCTCAGGAGTTAACTACACTCAGCTGGCGGCTACACGGGTAGCGGAGGCTGTGTGGCGTGGACTGGACGGTTTTTTAGGTTAGAAGGCCTCGGGAAAGTACGGGGTGGGCTGCAATCTCAAACGGTGTGCATGGCAAATACAGGACGTGCTTGGATAAAGGAACAGTCGGAATTGTAGTTGTAAATGGTTGTAGGTGTGCTGGGAAAGCCCCTGAGCTACAAGCGCTAATAGAAAGCACAGAAGCTGAAATCGTTATATGTACAGAAAGCTGGCTAAAGCCTGAATTAAGTTCTGCAGAAATTTTTACGAAGTCTCAGGCGGTGTTCAGGAAAAATTGATTAGGCAGAATTGGTGGTGGAGTGTTTGTGTCTGTCAGTAGTGGTTTCTCTTGTAGTGAAGTCGAAGTAGATACTCCTTGCGAATTGGTATGGGTGGAGGTTATACTTAACAGCCGAACTAAGTTAATAATTTGCTCCTTCTACCGACCCCCAGACTCCGATGATATAGTTGCTGAAAAGTTCAGAGAAAATTTGAGTCTCGTAACAAATAAATACCCCACTCATATATGTTGGCAAAACTACTTGTTCAAAACCGGTGGTAGGCAGAAAACATCTTCCGAGATTGTCCTAAATGCTTTCTCCGAAAATTATTTCGAGCAGTTAGTCCACGAATCCACGCGAATTGTAAATGGTTGCGACAACACACTTGACCTCTTACCCACAAACAATCCAGAGCTAATAGAGAGCATCATGACTGATACAGGGATTAGTGATCACAGGGTCGTTGTAGCTAGGCTCAATACCGTTTCTTCCAAATCCACCAAAAACAAACGCAAAATAATCTTATTTAAAAAAGCGGATAAAGTGTCACTAGAAGCCTTCCTAAGAGACAATCTCCATTCCTTCCGAACTGACTATGCAAATGTAGACGAGATGTGGCTCAAATTCAAAGATGTAGTAGCGACAGCAATTGAGAGATTCATACCTCATAAATTGATAAGAGATGGAACTGATCCCCCATGGTACACAAATCAGGTCCGAAAGCTGTTGCAGAGGCAACGCAAAAAGCATGCGAAGTTCGGAAGAACGCGAAATCCCGAAGATTGGCTAAAATTTACAGACGCGCGAAATTTGACACGGACTTCAACGCGAGATGCCTTTAATAGGTTCCACAACGAATCATTGTCTCGAAATTTGGTAGAAAATCCGAAGAAATTATGGTCGTATGTAAAGTACACAAGCGGCAAGACGCAGTCAATACCTTCGCTGCGCAGTGCCGATGGTACTGTTACCGACGACTGTGCCGCTAAAGCGGAGTTATTGAACGCAGTTTTCCGAAATTCCTTTACCAGGGAAGACGAATGGAATATTCCAGAATTTGAAACACGAACAGCTGCTAGCATGAGTTTCTTAGAAGTAGATACCTTAGGGGTTGCGAAGCAACTCAAATCGCTTGATACGGGCAAGTCTTCAGGTCCAGATTGTATACCGATTAGGTTCCTTTCAGATTACGCTGATACAATAGCTCCCTACTTAGCAATTATATACAACAGCTCGCTCACCGATAGATCTGTAACTACAGACTGGAAAATTGCGCACGCAGGTCGCACCAGTGTTTAAGAAGGGTAGTAGGAGTAATCCATCGAACTACAGACCTATATCATTGACGTCGGTTTGCAGTAGGGCTTTGGAGCATATACTGTATTCAAACATAATGAATCACCTCGAAGGAACGATCTGTTGATACGTAATCAGCATGGTTTCAGAAAACATCGTTCTTGTGCAACGCAGCTAGCTCTTTATTCGCACGAAGTAATGGCCGCTATCGACAGGGGATCTCAGGTTGATTCTGTATTTCTGGATTTCCGGAAAGCTTTTGACACCGTTCCGCACAAGCGACTTCTAATCAAGCTGCGGGCCTATGGGGTATCGTCTCAGTTGTGCGACTGGATTCGTGATTTCCTGTCAGGAAGGTCGCAGATCATAGTAATAGACGGCAAATCATCGAGTAAAACAGAAGTGATATCAGGTGTTCCCCAGGGGAGCGTCCTGGGACCTCTGCTGTTCCTGATCTATATAAATGACCTGGGTGACAATCTGAGCGGTTCTCTTAAGTTGTTCGCAGATGATGCTCTAATTTACCGTCTAGTAATGTCATCCGAAGACCAGTATCAGTTGCAAAGCGATTTAGAAAAGATTGCTGTATGGTGTGGCAGGTGGCAGTTGACGCTAAATAACGAAAAGTGTGAGGTGATCCACATGAGTTCCAAAAGAAATCCGTTGGAATTCGATTACTCGATAAATAGTACAATTCACAAGGCTGTCAATTCAACTAAGCACCTGGGTGTTAAAATTACGAACAACTTCAGTTGGAAAGACCACATAGATAATATTGTGGGGAAGGCGAGCCAAAGGTTGCGTTTCATTGGCAGGACACTTAGAAGATGCAACAAGTCCACCAAAGAGACAGCTTACACTACACTCGTTCGTCCTCTGTTAGAATATTGCTGCGCGGTGTGGGATCCTTACCAGGTGGGATTGACGGAGGACATGGAAAGGGTGCAAAAAAGGGCAGTTCGCTTTGTATTATCACGTAATAGGGGAGAGAGTGTGGCAGATATGATACGCGAATTGGGATGGAAGTCATTAAAGCAAAGACGTTTTTCGTCGCGGCGGGATCTATTTGCGAAATTTCAGTCACCAACTTTCTCTTCCGAATGCGAAAATATTTTGTTGAGTCCAACCTACATAGGTAGGAATGATCGTCAAAATAAAATAAGAGAAATCAGAGCTCGAACAGAAAGGTTTAGGTGTTCGTTTTTCCCGCGCGCTGTTCGGGAGTGGGATGGTAGAGAGATAGTATGATTGTGGTTCGATGAACCCTCTGCCAAGCACTTAAATGTGAATTGCAGAGTAGTCATGTAGATGTAGATGTAGATAATACAAAACGAGCTGCCCTTTTTTGCACCCTTTCGACGTCCTCCGTCAATCCCACCTGGTAAGGACCCCACACCGCGCAGCAATAAACAGAGGACGAACGAGTGTAGTGTAAGCTGTCTCTTAGGTGGACTTGTTGCATCTTCTAAGTGTCCTGCCAATGAAACGCAACCTGTGGCTCGCCTTCCCAGAATATTTTCTATGTGGTCTTTCCACTGAAGTTGTTCGTAATTTTAACACCCAGGTACTTAGTTCAATTGACAGCCTTGAGAATTGTACTATTTATCGAGTAATCGAATTCCAACGGAATCCTTTTGGAACTCATGTGGATCACCTCGCACTTTTCGTTATTTAGGGTGAACTACCACCTGCCAGACCATACAGCAATCTTTCCTAAATCGCTTTGCAACTGATACAGGTCTTCGGATGACCTTACTAGACGGTAAATTACAGCATCATCTGCGAACAACCTAAGAGAACTGCTCAGATTGTCACCCAGGTCATTTATATGGATCAGGAACAACAGAGGTCCCAGCACCCTTCCCTGGGGGACACCTGATATCACTTCAGTTTCACTAGATGATTTTCCGTCTATTACTACGAACTGCGACCTTTCTGACAGGAAATCACGAATCCAGTCGCACAACTGAGACGATACCCCGTAGGCCCGCAGCTTGATTAGAAGTCGCTTGTGAGAAACGGTATCAAAAGCTTTCCGGAAATCTAGAAATACGGAATCAACTTGACAGGTCTAGCTTCACGAAAGGAGGGAACATCTGCTCATCTCCCAAACATCCGGCTGAAGAGAAGAAGAGTTGCACAGAGCACCAACCGAGGCTGCGTAACTACCCTGAAGGGTTAATGTGGCATACAATAAGCCTTTGCCATACGTTTGAGGGTAACAGACGCCTACGGAGAGTGTAAGTCTCCATTTCGCCGCGCAGCGCAACGGTCGTCAGTTCGGCAATCATGCCTGATGGGAATTGGGCTCGATCCAGCGTTTTATGAGCCTGGTGCGACAAAACGCGACGTCGATAAAGCGGCGCTGCCTTGTAAATACTCCGCATCATAAACAGCTCTTTGTTCGCGGCCGGCTTTCATGAGCAGCGCCGTATTGCACCAGCACGCAGCAGCTACCCTATAGGAAGTAACACCTCCCCGCCCCCCTCCCACACACACAGTCCCCTACAGCTTTCCCTTTCCCTGGCTCTTGTGCGGGCGGGCAGTGACACGTCGCAGCCCAACTGCGGTGCTGGGCAATTATTAACAACGCCCGCTGCCGTATAATACAGCCTCATTAAGTAGGTCTGATTAATTATACATTTTCCCCGTTTCTGTAACTCTATAACGTCACTTCGGCGGCCGGATTTTCGGCTGCCGAGCCGCTGGATCGTATCCGCAGGAATGCAGATGAAATTACGCATTATCATGTAAAGCGTTTGGATATTATAATCGCGTCCGGTCGTTCACAGTGGTCGTAACGATTGGTTCGGCGGCGCAGAAAAGCGCACGCAGACAAATAAACACACAGAAATTACCGGTAGGTAATTGATCAATTAATCAGCTGACACCCCAGTAAAATTATACTATGCTGGCCTCCGTTGGCAGAGCTGTGTACAACCTTTCTTCACGAACTGAAGAGTGCTTTTACTAGCACGAATACCTTTTTGAATAGTTTCCTAATGTCTACGCATAATAATCTCTCAGAAAAATTTCATAAAAATTTTATAAGTTAAGAGCTGGCAGCTGCCTAATATTTGAAGGAATGCATCTCTTAGCCTTCAGCAGTACAGGAAAACCCTTTATTATCTAATGGTTTTGGTTAAATAACCATTTTCACAGGAGGAATATAAAATAAGGAAACGGGAAAAACATGTGTAGTACACACAGACAAAAGAAGCACAAATGTGTGAAGAACAATCAAAAAATACTTACAAAGCTGTACAGTGATCAGTCACGAACACATTATCTTTAAATCAAATGCAACCTAATGTCCATATAGTTGCTCCATAAATTCAGATAAACTGAAATTATTTTTTTTTATATACATACTGTAGCGTATAAAACGCAATCCTTAGCTGTTAAAGCTGATTATTTCAAACACAAAGAATTAGATATTCCAAGCTGAATGTCAAAGACAGTATAGTCAAAGATTACAGAAGAGAACAATTATTTAAAATTCAAAGCGTATAAGTCGTATGTCCCAGTCAAGGTTGACAGACATCAATATATTTGTCAACAAACATGGCACCCAAGACTTTTATGTATTTTTGGAAGCCAGTACTTACATTATGTTTAATCAGAAATATCGCAAGAAAACATGATTACTTGATGCGTTTGGACGTACATTATGTGAATAATGACTATGAAGCTGATATTAACTTACAGAGCTGCACATGCTGAAAAAACATAACCACATTTGTTAAACGTTAGAGTACAAGGTAATTATCTATACCAACAGACATCTTACTGTCATTTTAAAACCCAGCATTACTACATTATTGAAATATGAAGTCAGTCTCGTATCATTTTATCGTAGGGACAGTGTAAAATCACTATGTGTCGATATATAAAATGTTACATAAACATTATGCTTTTCAGTACAACGGTGCGTAGTATACATCTGGAATAAAAATTAATAAAACATGAGAGTACTACAGGATCATGAACCAATTAGGTTCAGTATATCTGCACATCAATTAGCTAACTCAGCCCAGTTCCACGGACTGTTAAATCTATACCTCGGGCAAAGATATTGATGTCTGCCAACCTCGACTAGAACGTATCACCTACACCCTTTGAACTGCAAGTTATTACTGTTTTCCGTAATCTTTGACGATACTGTCTTCGACATTCAGCTTCTAATATATACCTCTTTGAGTTTTAAATAATCAGTCGTAATAGCAGTATTATATTTGAATCAGAAAAAATAATTTTATTTCATCTTAGTTTATGGAGCAATTGTATGAACATAAGATTATGGCGTTGATTTGAAGATAATGTATTTGTAACTCATCATTTTACAGCTTTGTAAGTATTTTATAATTAACTGATCTTCACACATTTGTGTTTCTTTTTCTACGTATACTACATATGTTTCTCTCTGTTTTTATATAATTCTCCTGTGAAGACCGTTATGTAACGGACCGGCAGAGAATAAATGTATACTTGTACAGCTGGTGCGTCAGAGATGCATTCCATCAAATACGTTTCATACCTGAGTCATGTCTTCCTCGAGATGGGGAACTGTTGTTAAAAATCACAAAGCTTTACCAACGACTAATAATGATTATTGCAGAGATTCATGGTATCATCTTCTTCCCTCCTAGAATTAGGTCTCTTAAGCTGTTATAGTTTCACGGATTTGTTCCCCTGACATCCTTTTCATTGGCTGACCCCACAGTCTTACACCGTTGGAGTTGCAGTGTTATATGTAATATGGATCCCTCTTTGAGCTCAAGGGTTGCAGATGTTTTTTCCAGTCGTTTTGGTAGTTTTAAATACAATGTTCGCGTTCCACTTTAAGTTACATCAACACATTTTCATACGTTTTGTGACACGTTTTGATATAACCATCTATTCGTCTCCAGAATTTCATTTCAAACCCATCTTTGATTTCATCGTTCATGCATATGTAAGGAAACAGTTTCATTTATTCTCCACTATTATGACATAAAAACGCAGTCCAGTGCAGGTAAGCCTGAGAACTTGGTGGTACGAAAATTATTTTCTTCACGGGTATTTCTGGAAAACTTAAGAGATCAAACAAACCGTAAGTGAGCCAACACACTAAATTTTTTGTCATTAGCTAAGTATGATGCACAGAAACAAACGAACGCGTTAGCCATGTATGTCATTTTCCAATCCACTGTAGATCAGCCCAGTTTTTACTGACAGTCAATTCTTTTTAGCTATGTAAAAGAGTAAGACAAAGAAATATTAGTACTACAAAAATAAATAACATTAAAAGAGGTGAAAATAAACGTTGTAATATCAACAGCTTACAAAATGAAAGTATAACAACAGTAATTGGTACCAGGCCAGTGAAGATACTAGACGAATTGTTACATAGAATACAGAAGTAATTTATGAAAAGTGTATTAAGTGAGATGCAATAATAATAATGTGATTTTATTTAAAATAGTATTTAATTTGAGTGGTACGCTCTAGGTATTTGTTAACAGACATTCAAAGGACTAACTATACATTAACAAAGGGGAACCTAATGACGTATACTCCATCGTAGTATAAAATACATGAAAGTCGCCAAGAATGAAATATATGTGCAGATTAGGGGTGATGTAATTGTGGCAGCACCTTCTATGTTGTTCCTATATATTTTTGAGATAGATTTTTGTGTCATATGAGGCTGAGTAACCACTATATTAGCACACATAAATAATAAAGGGTTTCATATTTGTCTGAGTAACGCTATGTGTTGGAATTTCGCAACTGTTAACCGTGTTTGGTGGTAATAATCTTTCTCTGTAAACGGCATTTTTAGTTAGTATCTGTTCACAAAGTTTTCACGATACTGAATTTGAGTAGTTTTCCAGTTTTTCCTTTAAAATATTCCCCTACAAAATTTTGAGATCATGCAGATTTCTTCTTATTATTATTTCCTGACGTTCTGAATGCTTTCATTGGAAGTAAGATGATTTTTGTTGGTATGAAAGTGTTAGTTTGTCAGATTTGTTCACCGACTGTTAAAACAAAGGTGATTTCGTTCTGAATTCCTAAAGGAAAAGTTTGTTACCTTCTTTTTCTAATATCGTTCCAGTTTCTTATTACATTCACACTACTTTAGCAATTTCATTTTCTGTGCCTTGTTTCCTTTGGCTTTCCATGGGCGTTTCTGTTATGGAAAACAGTGGACTCTCTCAGTTTAGGAATTGTCAGTAACAGGAAGGAACTGTGGCCAGATAAACGGGAGCACACTTAAATTTTCAGTGACCGGTTAAAACAGTTCAGTAGGGAGACCGAATAGTAACCAGCAGTGAGTACTATAACGCAGAAATGAGGAGTTAAACTGGTCCAGAAGTACAGGGTGTTCCGTACTTTTGAATGGCATCGTGTCATACGTACACCTAATAACGCTAAAATAATCTACAACCTACCATTAACTTTGTACACGAAACTACACGAGTCATTCATTAATTTTATTGAGTGTGCGAGGGCGTGTAGAACAAGTATGAACTCAATAATGTAAACATTAGTTGGGCTAATATTATTTCTCGAGGAAGCGGTACTGCACGTGATCACTGTCGTGCGATATCACCAATAAACACAAAATTGTCACCGTTGATTTAACTAATGATTTTACAGTATCCCACAATACATACAGAGTCCTGCAGCGAACCATGTAAGATGAGGAAAGGACGTATTCAGTATCGTAACGCTGACATGGAAACTTCTGATGCTCTCCAAAATGTTGTATACTTGATCATGGACCGGCATTCAGCTTCTTAGGATATCAGCACGTGACAGCAGACTGTCACAACCACAAATAGAATGTCTTGAAACTCATACAGATATTCCGATACAGGTACAGAAGATAAATTCAAGGAAGTGATATTTATGATACAGGAACAGAAGATTTTTCTGATAACGATAAAGAGAACATATTAAAACATGAGATATACAGTGTTACCATTCTATGTTGGGCAACAGTTAAATTTGACAAAAAGGAAAAACTGGAAATTTTTATAATTAATAACAACTGAAAATAGTGTTTTAAAATAATATTTTCGTAGCTGAATATTACTATAACACAGTAGGATAAGGAAACCGTGTTTTGCCATTTAAAACTACGAAAAAAAGAGTAAATCTACGCCACATTTATCCCATCAGGAAAGTGTTCGCTATTTAACACGGCTTGTCATCTTCAGCCAAGAATTTACGGGAAATGGAGTCGACATGGAAAACTTCATTGCTACAAAATCTTCAGTGTTATTGTATATAATCGAGACGCATTACTGAAGAAGCCTATAAATAAAAAACAAAAGGCCACTGAAATAATTTCTGACAACAAAACATCGGTATTGGCTAGCATACATAAACAGAAGGATAGAAGAGACAAACTGAGAGGCTAGCAACGAAAATGCGCCAAGATTTATTAAATTCGTGCGGACGTCAGGTAGTAGAAACTGACCGAGACGGACGCAGCAACAAGGAAGTAACGGATTTTATGACATTTACGAGTTCCTAAACAGGAGCGAATTTTTTTTATATCATGTGTGTTCATTAATAGTTTAGTTTCTTGAGTTTCTGCGTGTAAATTTAATGTCTAATAGCCACTGTTCTCGCGTTTTCGTTTGCGTCGGAAAGTAAACCGATTTTGCGACATATTATAAGTTCCTAATCAGGGGCGAATTATTTAGTTTCATCTGGGTGCTTCGGTATTTAGGTTTTTGAATATCTGCGTATTATTAGACACAGTTCCTGATTATTCGTCAGGGTCTACAGTAGAGTTACGCAGCACGTGCCGGTAGTCCGTTTATCTGCATAGTTTAGTTTTCCACGATCGTTAGTATGGATAGCGACTGCGATTGTTGTGTGCGGATGCAAGCCGAGTTGGTGACACTTCGCTCTCAGCTTCAGGCTGTGATGGACTCGGTTACACAGCTTGAGGCTACAGTGGATGGACACCACTGTTGTGGGCAGGACGTGGGGATCCAACGGACGTTCAGAATATCAGAGTCCTCCGCTCGGTCCTCACGGGTAACCAACCCAGTTACTGCTCGCACTGACGTTGACCTCGCCCCGAGGCGAAGCAGGCGGTGAAAGACTTCCCAGGCGGCCACCCGTAAGGCCTCCTCGGTTTGTCTGACAAACAGGTTCCAGGTTCAGTCTGTGGCTGACACTGTCGCTGCGCCAGATGCTGTCGCCTGTCCTGTTTCAGAGGAAACCACCAAGACTGAAAGATCCAGGCAATCAGAGAGGGTGGGATTATTGCTGGTTGGGAGCTTCAACGTCAGGCGCGTTATGGAGCCCCTTAGGGACTTGGCTGACAAGAAGGGAAAGAGAAATGTACGCTCTGTGTGCATACCAGGTGGAGTCATTCCAGATGTGGAAAGGGTCCTCCCGGATGCCATGAAGAGCACAGGGTGCAGTCAACTGCAGGTGGCTGCTCACGTCGGTGCCAATGATGTGTATCACTTTGGATCAGAAGAGATTCTCTCTGCTTTCGAGCGGCTAACAGAAGTGGTAAGGGCTGCCAGTCTTGCTTGCAAGATGAATGCAGAGCTGACCATTTGCAGCATAGTCGACTGGACCGATTGCGGACCTCTGGTACAGAGCCGAGTGGAGGGTCTGAATCAGAGGCTCAGACGATTCTGCGACCGTGTAGGCTGCAGATTTTTCGACTTGCTCCAAAGGGTGCTGAGTAGGTCAGGTGTCGTCTATACGCGGGAGGTGGCTACACGGGGAGCAGGGGCTGTGTGGTGTGCACTGGGCGGTTTTTTAGGTTAGAGGGTCTCGGAAAAACAAAAGAAGGGCTTCAGTCACAAAGAGTGCAGGCTGAACACAGGAAGAACGTAGATGCCGAAACCATTGTTATAACAGTTTTAAATTGTCGTAGCTGTTTTGGGAAGGTACCAGAACTCCAAGCGCTAATAGAAAGTACTAATGCTCAAATCGTTACAGGCACTGAAAGCTGGGAAAAGCCGGGTATAAGCTCAGACGAAATTTTTGCGAAGAACCTAACGATGTTCCGAAAGGATAGGCTAAAAACGGTTGGCGGTGGTGTGTTTGTTGCTGTTAGAAGTAGTTTAAGTTGTCGCGAAATTGAAATAGATACTTCTCGTGAGTTAGTATGGGCAGAGGTCATTGTTGGCATCCGGAATAAATTATTAATTGGACCCTTTTACCGACCTCCCAATTCAGATGATAAGGTTGCTGAAAGGTTCAAAGAAAACTTGAGTTTCCAGAATGAGATTTTCACTCTGCAGCGGAGTGTGCGCTGAGTTCTGCAATGTTCGCAGGAGAGCTTCTGTAAAGTTTGGAAGGTAGGAGACGAGATACTGGCAGAAGTAAAGCTGTGAGTACCGGGCGTGAGTCGTGCTTCGGTAGCTCAGATGGTAGAGCACTTGCCCGCGAAAGGCAAAGGTCCCGAGTTCGAGTCTCGGTCGGGCACACAGTTTTAATCTGCCAGGAAGTTTCAAAACTTGAGTTTGATTTAAAACACTTACCCGACTCATACGATAATAGTTGGTGGTGACTTTAATTTACCCTCGATATGTTGGCGAAAATACGTGTTTAATTCCGCAGGTACGCATAAAATATCATCCGAAATTGTGCTAAACGCATTCTCTGATAATAATTTCGGGCAATTAGTTCATAAGCCCACACGAATAGCAAACGGTTGTGAAAACACACTTGACCTCTTAGCAACAAATAATCCTGAGTTAATAACGAGCATCAAAACCGATACAGGGATTAGTGAACACAGGGTTGTCGTATCGAGACTGAATATTTTAATACTCAAATTCTCCAAAAATTAAGCAAAAAATATAACTATTCAAAAAAGCAGATAAAACTTCTCTTGACCGCTTCCTGAGAGACAATGTCCACTCATTCCAAATTAATAATATAAGAAGACCAGATGTGGCTTGAATTCAAAGATACAGTATCGGCTGCAATTGAGAGATTTATACCAAAGAAATTAACAAACGACGGAGCTCATCCTCCTTGGTACACAAAACGGGTTAGAACACTGTTGCTGAAACAGCGAAACAAACATGCCAAATTTAAACAGACGGAAAATCCCGAAGATTGGCGATCTTTTACAGAAGCTCGAAATTTAGCGCGGACTTCAATGCGAGATCATTACAGCAGTTTCTACAATTAAACTTTGTATCGAAACCTGGCAGAAAATTCAAAGAGATTATGGTCGTATGTGAAGTATGTTAGCGGCAAGAAACAATCAATGCCTTCTCTGCGTGATAGCAATGGAGATACTATCGAAGACAGTTCTGCCAAAGCAGAGTTACTAAACACAGCCTTCCGAAATGCCTTCACAAAAGAAGACGAAGTAAATATTCCAGAATTCAAATCGAGAACAGCTGCCAACATGAGTAACGTAGAAGTAAATATCCTCGGAGTAGTGAAGCAACTTAAATCAGTTAATGAAAGCAAGTCTTCTGGTCCAGACTGTATACCAATTAGGTTCCTATCGGAGTATGCTGATGCATTAGCTCCATACTTAACAATCATATACAACCGTTCGCTCGACGAAAGATCCGTACCCAAAGACTGGAAAGTTGCACAGGTCACACCAATATTGAAGAAAGGTAGTGGGAGTAATCCTCTACATTACAGGCCCATATCGTTAACATTTATATGCAGCAGGATTTTGGAACATATATTGTATTCGAACACAATGAATTACCTCGGAGAAAACTGTCTATTGACACACAGTCCACACGGGTTTAGAAAACACCGTTCCTGTGAAACAGCTACGGTCGCAGGTTCGAATCCTGCCTCGGGCATGGGTGTGTGTGATGTCCTTAGGTTAGTTAGGTTTAAGTAGTTCTAAGTTCTAGGGGACTTATGACCTAAGATGTTGAGTCCCATAGTGCTCAGAGCCATTTGAACCATTTGAAACACAACTAGCTCTTTATTTACATGAAGTGTTGAGTGCTATTAACAAGGGATTTCAGATCGATTCCGTATTTCTGGATTTCCGGAAGGCTTTTGACACTGTACCACACAAGCGGCTTGTAGTGAAATTGCGTGCTTATGGAATTCCGTCTCAGTGTATTTGTGATCTCCTGTCAGAGACGTCACAGTTCGTAGTAATTAACGGGAAGTCATCGAGTAAAACAGAAGTGATTTTTGGCGTTCCCCAAGGTAGTGTTATAGGCCCTTTGCTGTTCCTTATCTATAATAAAAGATTGTCTGCAGATGACGCTGTCGTTTAACGACTAATAAAGTCATTTAAAGATCAAAACAAACGGCAAAACCATGTAGAAATGATATCTGAATGGTGCGAAAATTGGCAGTTGACCCTAAATAACGGAAAGTGTGAGTTCACCCACATGAGTGCTAAAAGGAATTCGTTAAAATTCGGTTACACGATCAATCAGTCTAATCTAAAAGCCGTAAATTCAACTAAATCCCTAGGTATTATAACTACAGCAACTTAAATTGGAAGGAACACACGGAAAATGTTGTGGGGAAGGCTAACCAAAGACTGCGTTTTATTGGCAGGACACTTAGAAAATGTAACAGACCTATTAAGTAGACTGCCTACACTACGCTTGTCCGTCCTCTTTTAGAATGCTGCTGCGCGGTGTGGGATCCTTACCAGGTAGGACTGACGGAGTACATCGAAAAATTTCAAAGAAAGGCAGCACGTTTTGTATTCTCACGAAATATGAGAGAGAGTGTCACAGAAAGGATACAGGATTTTGCATGGACATCATTAAAAGAAAGGCGTTTTTCGTTGCGACGGAATATTCTCACGAAATTCCAATCACCAACTTTCTCGTCGGAATGCGAAAATATTTTGTTGACACCGACCTACTTAGTCAGAAATGATCACCACGATAAAACAAGGGAAATCAGAGCTCGTACGTTCTTTCCGCGTGCAATACGAGATTGGAATAACAGAGAAATGCGAAAGTGGTTCGATGAACCCTCTGCCAAGCACTTAAATGTGATTCGCAGAATATCCATGTACATGTAGACGTGAGGATTACAAAGACAAAATGTGTATTATAAGTTAAGACCAGGAAAAGGCGTTCGACAATGTAAAATGGTGCAAGAAGTTCGAAATTCTCAGAAAAATAAGGGCAAGCTATAGGGTAAGGCGGGTAATACATAATATGTACAAGAACCAGGAGAGAGTAATAAGAGTGGGAGACGAAGAATGAATTGCTCGGATTAAAAAGGGTGCAGAAATGGAAAAGTCTTTCGCCCCGGTTGACTGTCTGTACATAGATGACGTAATTACGGAAACAATACGGAGGCTCAAGCGTGGAATTAAAACTGAAGGTAAAAGGGTATCAGTGATAACTTTCGCTGATGACATCGCTATCCTCGGTGGATGTGATTTGCTGAATGAAATGAACACACTAATCGGCACAGAACAAGGACTGAGAGTAAATTGAAGGAAGACGAAAGTAATGAGAAGATGCAGAAATGGGAACAGCGAAAAACTTAATATCAGTACTAGTGATCAGTGATGGAGTTAGGGGATTCTGCTACGTAGGCAGCAAAGTAACCCATGTCGGTCGTAGCAAAGAAGGACATAGAAAGCAGACTAGTACTGGCAAAAAGGGCATTCGTGGCCAAGAGAAATCTACTAGCATTAAACATAGGCCTTTATCTGGAGAAACATTTCTGAGAATGTACGTGTGGAGCACAGCATTGTATGTCAGTGAAACGTAGACTGTGGGAGAACCAGAAAAGATGAGAATCGAAGGATTTGAGATATAATGTTACCAGAAGAATGTAGAAAATTAGGTGGACTGATAAGGTAAGGAATGAGGAGATTCTGGCAGAATTAGTGAGGAAAGGAGTGTATAGAAAACACTAACAACAAGAAGGGACAGGATGGGAGGCCATCTGTTAAGACATCAGGGAATAACTTCCGTAGTACTGGAGGGCGCTGTAGAAGGTAGAAACTGTAGAGGAAAACAGAGTTTGGAATACAACCAGAAAATAATTGCGGACGTTGGTAGCAAGTGCTACTTTGAGATGAAGAGGTTGGCACATGAGAGGAAATCGTAAGGGGCCGTATCAAAATCACAAAAAGAAGAAAAAAAGGAAGTGTATATGGCTGGGCAGGTCTGAATCGTGAAAGCGGTGAATTACGTAGTGTATATACAGTTGTTACTGTTGGATTCGTGTTACTTGCTTGCTAAACACGTCCACGTAAATCTAAATCGAAACGTCTCTTGTATCGTAGATTAGTTGTAGTAACCATGTCCTCCGTAGGCTTCGTTGTTAAATTTCGCGATTACCGTACTTATTCACGTGTATCCTCAATAACGAGGTCGGAGATCCAGGTGAAGTGCTGCCGCTCTTAGCATCAGTTGTGGCAACGTCAACACAGCCATCAGTCCAACGAAATAGCTTGTCTGCCGTAAATCACGAGAGCTGGTTATCTCCACAGCGCTACAAATCTAGGAATAAACAAGCGCGTGGCAGCGCTGTTAGCCTTTGGCTGTTATGTCAAACGTCTAACTGGATGATGCACCGCTTTGTCAGGCAGGATACGAGCTACGGTCGGGACTGGAGATAGATGTGCTAGAAGCTCTTAGGCCGTGGTTTTATACGATACGCTGCGCTCAAACAGTATACCAGAGTGCAAAGTTTATCTGATGTTGGCATTTACAAAAAAAAACAGTGGACTTAAATATAATACCATTTTCAAATATTGGTAACAATAAAAAAAATTCTTTTAAGGAAGAAAAATTTTCCAAATCCCAATAAAAAATATGTATGAAGATATCCTTTAGTGAGTTATCAAAGACAAAACCACTACAGATGAGGAACTATTTATTTCTAAAGAGGAAGTCACAATCTGGTTCCATACAACTTTTACAACGGTAGCGGATTTTAATAGTGACGACGAATATCAACATTTGTGGAGGTCCCGTCAGAAAAAACGTGTGTCACTTAGTGCCTGTTGACATTTTAAGGAACATTTTTCAGTATGTCGTTATCAGTTTATAAAAAAATACTGATGTTTCATTAACAGAGCTTTTCGTAGAAACGAACAGTTGTGCGTTTCGTTGTAATTCCACTCGATATGATCAGTTGCTCGGACTGCCCAAGAATGACACCTGAAACCATATTCTTTTGGAAAAAAAACTCGCTGCCATTTGCGGTAAGTTATTCAGAACACAATGAAAAACTAAATCTTGAAGGATGGAGAGGGGAGGCTGCGGCGGTATGGCTCCTATCTGGGTGTAAACCTGCACCTATCTGTGGACTCGTAGCGGCAGATCGCCGGTAGGAAAGTCGAGAAGAAATCTACCGTACTGCGACTCGCACCAGGCAACATACAACGTAAGTACCCTAAAAATCGGGAAATGGTCTGAAATTTTAATGAAAGTTGGAAGTACTGGCAAAACGTCGGTATAGACTGAAGTTTAGAATTACAAGTTCACTGTGAAGCCCGTGCTAATCCTAACACAGTTATGCACAAATCCCTTCATTCACGTTAACAAGTTTATCGTAACGTATTTCCCGAAATCTGAACAGCTACTAAACACGGATTGTTCTTAAATGAAAATGCTCGCCATGCTATTAAGTTTGTCAGTGTCTAAAGCATTCACGTTTTTGGTCATCGATCTGCTCAATATGCCACGCGGGATCACTGTCTTTTCTCATACACAGAATTACTTAAAATATCCGTAATTTCTAAAAAAAATTACACCAAAACAAATATGCCTTCACTTTAAAGCACTTTTGATGCATGTAGCACAACTAAAACCGGCAAACTATAACTCCTTTCGGAGCTCATACTACACACGACCCTACCATTGAAAGGCTGGGCTCCGACTACTTTAGACTGCTGTAAGCATTCTCTGTCTCCAAGATAAAGGACGTGCAAAGAATACTCCGTTCTGACTGGTCAGTTTTCTTTAAGGCCAATAGAAAAATATTATTCTCTCGTGTTAGTCTGCGCTTCTCATGACTAACCAATCGACAAATAACACAGTTTCGAACTGCAACCTTTTTCCAGAAGTAAATATTTAACATTCTGTTTTTTATTTATACTTTACGTTATTAACTGTTTTCAATTGCACTGTAAATAGCTTTCATTTTACCCTAACTTACTTAACATACTATGATACAACATTCCCTGTCGTCTACATTCACACCTATTAAAAATTTCTCACGATTTTTCGTAGTGTTTGGCAGTATAACAATAATCTACATATTTACTTTAGACCACATTCACGCATCTTTCACACAATTAGAACCACATGCCAAACTGTATGAACAAAAAAGCCTTCAAGAAATAAACAGGACATTTCACATAAACATTCTCTTGACCAGTTTCTTGAATGTCTGTGTCCGCTACTGTACTCTGGTAGATTAAATTTACAACTACGTACTCCACTGAGCCCACTTCAGACCATCTATCACTGTGAATGCATGAGTCATTCTCACGATACACAGGCTCCAGACATAAGCGATGTAAAGGCATCATACCTCACACACCCTATTATTATAAAGATTTTTACAAAAAAAAATTAGGAATATTCAAATGATCGATAGTGGCTTCAAATTTCAAATCTTTCAAAAATTTCTCATTCTTATAAACAGTAATTACAAATTTCTTACTCCAGACTTGGCAGTCTACAGCTAACCAAGCCTAATCTTTCAATTTCTTTATGAATAATCATTTCTTACTTGACAAAATTGATACAAATTTTCATAACAAATTTTCAGCATGTTAATACCTTTTTGATGGAAGTCTTTTGAAGTTACCCTTTTTTCGCATTTTTATTTGAAGGCACTGTGATTTGTGTCCTTCCATTTAATGATGGTATTTTATCCTACATTAGCAAAAGCACATCACTATAGTCATCACATACATTCCCTGGTTTTTGATTATAACACCTTTTCATTGTAGCGTCCATAACATTCCTCCATTCTCCACATATCTGTCCGTTCAGGGTTTACACGCAACGTTGCCCTGTAATCAGCCTTATGTTTAAAACTACTTTCTTTACCTACATCCTAATATACTTATTATTACTAGAAATTATTTACACATTTTATACTTCATTCAACTTGATTTCTAATAAAAGTAAATTAACAGAGTATTACTTGGTTTTTTACTTTAATCGGCAAGATCAAATGTACTAGAACAATTTTTTAAGAATTTATTTCCTTCAGAAGACTTAATGAGTTTTTTTAAGAAAAACTGGTTGCTATTGAAAGCAGAACTTAAACTTTTTCTTCACTTTACTCGACTGGGAGAAATTTAATTGTGAAAAACACATTTCACACAAAGTAATTATTTACAAAGGTTTTATAACACATAGTTACCACTTTTATGCAGTGTCTCTTTGCATCACTTCTTCTCCATATTTTTTACCACCACTGAACAGAAATCAAAAAATTTCTTAATTACAATGTATATATATAATCTCCACATTCATTCATATTCCCTTCAAAATAAATGTACTTAAGCTTTATATGGATATATTTTTCGTCATATCGGTTAAACTTCCTTTACCTATGTGGCTACTGCATACCTCTTTTCATCATTACAAAATGCCTTTTCCTGACTGCTTCACTTTAGTATTCATCATCAGAATTTCCTTTATTAACTGCACTTGTCACATCCGCTTAGTTTCATTTTCCTACATTAACATACTTATGTCGTCACTTCACTCCATTACAATTTGACCCCATTTCTCTCATCATCAAACTTATTTCGTTATAAGACACCATAACGCCCTCTGTAGCTCTCAAACACTTTACCTTCACTGACAGAGAAGAAAACTAATGATCATATATTAAGTCGAAATGACAGAAGACGGAGATTGACAATATGAAAAGAATCTGAAATAGGATTGTCGGTAACTCGAGCACCTGGTGTTCGTCATACAACTAGCATTAAATGGGTTGCAACAACCTCTGAGGCCTCCACGCTTGGTTCAGATATAACTCTGTACTTTTCAAATCGATAACGTTTCTACAGCCCAATGATTTCCCCGATTTCCAGTGTACTAATCTATACGCATTTGGGTGTGGTTTTTCAATAATGCTAAAAGGACCCATGTATTCGTCTGTAAACTTTTTCGTTTCTTCATTAATCATTCTTGACTTTTCCCCCGTTTTGACTAGTGCCAGTTCTCCAATTTGGAAATTCGTTGGTGGAGTCTTAGCATCATGGCCTCTTTTTCGTTCGAATGCTATTTTCTAATGTTTTCTCCAGCAAGTTTTTTCTTTACATTTAGTGCTGCATCTACAATAGCGGTGAACTCTATGATTTCAAACAGCAAATTATTTGGTCTTACCCCACACACCAATTCACATGCAGCGAAACCTGTAGCCTCATGCTTTATTTTATTAATTACATCTGTAAATATTCTATATGTTGTGCCCAAGCTGTATGTTTTCTATGGCAATAAGTACGACATAACGTTTTCAATTCCTTCATGATCCTTTCACACATATTTCCTTGCGGAAAATATGCTGAAACCTTTATGTTTCAATGTTTCGGCTCTCTAAACGTTCTTTAAATTTATTGGAAACAAATTGTGGACCATTACAGACAAGACAGCTTTCGGGACTCCTACAAACAAGACGTAGTCTTTCTGCAATTTATTTACTAACACTTTGGCATTAACCTCTATAATTTGGTATAGTTTCGCAAAGACGAAAACGTATTCACAGCCACCTCGAGACACAGGTAATGGACCGAAAATATCACAGCAACAGGGTCCTATTTATTTTGCGGCTCACCACTATACATATGGCCTTGAATTATTTTATTTGCCATGATATTTTGGCATCTGTCACACATTTCAGCTCTTGCTTTTACCCGCCTCTACATATTATTTAAGATCACTGTTTCACTAATTTTGGCTACACATTTTCTGGCCCCATAACGTCCAAGCCTTTTATGTATATAGTCAATCAGTAAGTTAACATATTGTTCAGGAAATCAAATCTTCCATTGACTCTCTGTATTCTTTCTCCTGTAGAATAAAATTCCCTGCTGCATTTTACAAAATTCGCCAACTTTAGGATAAGCTGGGTCACCTAAGTAACTTTTTACTAATCTCAAATTGTCATTTAGGTTTGGTTCCCTTCTTAATTATTTACATACTTTTTTCAGCTGTCCCTCTTCATCAATTTTCATTATGGTTGCAAATATATGGATCCCTTCTTTGTCTGTGAACACATTTTCATTATTCTCATTATCTTCTACCCTGTGCATAACGCATCCGCCACCAAATTCCCAGATCCTTTTATGTATTTCATTTCCAAATCGTACTGTTGCCAGTATAAAGACCACCTGGTTAGTCAGGGGTGATTCAATTTGCACATTTGCAAATATTTCAACGCCATATGGTCGCTGTATAAAATTACTCTCTGTCGCAACAGGTTCTGTTTAAATTTTTCCAAGGCTAAAATGATCGCTAACGCCTCTTGTTCCAAAATGCAATAAATTTTCTAAGATTGTTGCAACGATCTGCTCGTGAATGCAATATTTTTATGAATCTCTTCACCTCCTTCTTCATACACTTGGAATAGCTCTACTGCAATACCGTATCCACACGCATCTGCCATTAAGCAGAAATGTTTAGAAAAATCACGATGATGAAGTATTTGGCTTTCACCTACGGCGTTCTTTAGTTCCTCAAATGCCATTTAACATTCATTGGTCCATTTAATCGTACATCCTATTTCAACTGATTTCTTAAACATGGCGCATTAAATAAGTGCCGTGATACAAAAAGCCTGTAAAATCCAAATTATCCGAACATCCCTTTTAAATTCTTTTTAGTATTTGGAGCTTTGTATTCCTGAATAGCCTTTAATTTTTCTGGGTCTGGCATTACCCCTTTCCCACTAAAATGTAATCAAAAGGTTTTAATTCTTCCTTAGCAAAATCGTTTTTTTCCAATTTCAGTTTTAGCCCCCCTTTTTCAAAAACGTCCCAAACTTTATTTAACAAAACACCATGTTCTTCCCATGTGGCAGTCGAAATTAAAACATCGTCTACATACACTGTTATTTTCTCAAGTAGTTCGTCCCCCGACACTTGTGAAATAGCTCTGACAAATGCACACACACTTATATTTAAACCAGAGTGTACCAACTTATACTAATAACGTATGCCTTCAAATAAGAAAGCAGTATATTTTCTAGATTCATGGGCCAATGGAAGATTCCAATAACCACACGTGACGACAACGGATGTAAAATAAGTAGATCCCTTCAGTTTTGCAGTAACTAATCCATGTTTTCTAGCCGATCGCTTTCTGGTAAAACTACTTTATTTAAAGTCCTAGTGTCCATCACTAATCTTACGGATCCATCATTTTTCGTTACTAGAATCACCGGATTGTTATATAAGCTTACAGCCTTTTCCACAATTCCCCACTTAATCATATACTGTACAGACCTCTAACCGCTTCCCTGTGTCGTTTAGCGATAGGTATTGGTTTTTTGATAAAAGGAGTGTCATTTTTTACATTTAAGTAGCATTCATATTCCTTAACTAAGCCGGTATAATCAGAGGAAACATTTTTGTGATGTAGTACCACTTTTATTTTAATTCGTCCATTTGATGCGCGTCTAAGTCTGGCACCTCTTCTACTTTTTGTTCTATTTTTTCTTGTACCACTTTCATTTCCTTAGGGTCCACCCCACATCACCCCCATACACATTGTAGTCCTCCAAATCTTCCATCCTTCTACAATACATAATTGGTATACTGGCTACATTTTGTTTGGTGAAAGTACTTTTCCCAAAAAATGGTACAATCATATCTTTCCCATTTATTTAAAAAATTACTACATTTTCATTAAAATTTAATCTCCCTTTGTACTGGTTAAGGCAATCTACGCCAATTGCTTTTTTATACATATATCAGGGATTATAAGGAAGTTATGGAGTATTTGCACATGATTTATTTTTACTGGCAACAGCACTTCGTGTTTAACAGGATTTTTAACTTTTCCTGTAGCTACAATCATCCGCACCCCCATTACTGGAATTATTAGAAGTTCATTTCTATTTGGTAACGATTGTAACCAACTTTAACTTACTGCACATAAATCACTACCGCTATCTGCTAAACACTGTAATTCTTCGTACTCACTTGCAGACTAATTACTGGAAAACTCAACACCTTCCTTTCATTGACAGAGTCAGAACTCTCCTCCAACAAATCGTACAGAACCTCCCTTCTATCAAAACCTTCCCTGTTCCGAGAAATTACACATATTTTTGGCAGAATTACCTACATCACTTTTCTCCCCCATACAGGCTATTCTATCCACTAATGACAAGTCAAAAATTCTTTCCGGCGTTTCGCCTTTCTCCCTTTCCTTTCTCTCTTCCTTTTTTTCTACAATTAGTTGGCTGACCCCCATTTTCGTGACCGTTTTCCTGCCTTTCACTTATAGCCTCGCAAACGTCGTCATTTATAGACGCTAGTATTTCTTGTACACTGAGATCACTGATCTCCTGTAAATCGGCAGCTTCTGTACTTTCTCCTTCCCGAGAACATGACTCGACTTCAACTTGGTTGCTAAAGACTTTCTGGCAGTCAGTTTTTGTCACATTTTCCGCTAATACATCACCCATTTCGCCTGCAATACGGTGCGTATTTTGTTTATATCTGTCAAAAACTACCCTAAACCTCCGTTAAATGTACAGATTTTTATGTAGCTCGTTTAGTCTGGTGTTACTACCTTCTACTGCTCCTCACTTATAATCCCAGCCTGTTTAGTGTTAACAAGTACAAAGGGTTTTGTTAGCTGGTACACTTCCTGTTTGTAAACGCTAGTCCTTTCACAGACGTCACTTAGTTTAACCGATTCTGTACCATTTTTTACGTTTACCCCCATTTGCTGTCACCTTGGCGCAAAATCATCCCCTCACGCCGGAGGATACGATTGACAGTTGTTAATCATTATTTCGTCTATCATTTCAAGGATAGCGCTACCTCCGGGCACCTCTTCTCCTACTGTTGCCACGGTACACCCAAATTCTGTTAAAATTTACATTCTACCGCCGTTCTGCATTATTTGGTGGTCTTACATTACGAGTTTGCATGATCCTCTTTATGCAACAACTTCTCAACTCTCTCCATATAACTAATGAATTTATGAACGTCATCCCTCGGAGCGGCAATAATTTTGTGTCGTCAGTTAATGGGCAGTTTACCTTCCAGGCCTATAACAATTTGTTCTGGCTCGACTTTATTGTTTAAGTTACGACAAATTTGTCATCCAGTTTAACGCAAACATTCTTACGCTTTCGTTTCTTGGATTAAACTTTTCCCCAACACAGAAGCTATTTAACAACTCCATTTGTCGTTGCTTACCCCAATATTGTCTCCTCTTTAAATTTATCTACAGTATCGTACTGTTCAGTAGCGATAATCCCCCAAATTCTAGCCTCTCCCAGGTATTTAGACGTAATAAACCTTATTTTTTGTCTGTCTGACCACAAACTAGGTAGAACCCCTTCAAAGTCATTCAAAAATTCTTTTGGATGTACGGTTCCTGTTGGATCAAAACGTAAAAAGTGCTTGTTAGGAACATATGATATTTCAGACGATTCTGCTACATAACTACACCCACTGCTGTTAGTTCGATGTCTAAGGTTAGTTTCAACTTGTCATAGTCTACTGCTATGCTTGCGCAACTTATTTTGAACCTCTTCTACCTGGTTAGTTAGCTGAAGAATATTTTCTTGAGACACACCCACCCGGCCAGGTACACTTTTTATTTCATTCATACATTTGACTTGTTCTGAACTGATTTTATTGTCTAACAATTTGTAATCATTTACACACACAGACTCTACCACCGCTATTTTGACCCCTACTATCTCTTATCAAATCTACCCTTCGTTTGTGTCAAATAGCAAGTATTTTAAAGGTATACACTTTACTTTGTAATTACTTGAAATCATTTTTCCACATTTCTTTTAAAAGCACTATTTGCTTTTCAACTTTTTCATTAAAATCAGTAGTTTGCTGTTCAATTTTCTGACCAACTGTTTCAGCTAAATTAGTATGTCCATCCTTTATGGAACCCATTAATGCTGCAAACATTTCTTGCATATTTCCTGGTTCTTTTCTGCATTGCTGTTTCCTGTTTATTTTGTTCCACAGTACTATACGAAATTTGGTATCCACAAAAAAATGGTTCTAATGGCTCTGAGCACTATGCGACTTAACATCTGAGGTCATCAGTCCCCTAGAGCTTAGAACTACTTAAACCTAACTAACCTAAGGACATCACACACATCCATGCCCGAGGCAGGATTCGAACCCCGTATTTTAAAAATCTTTATCACTTTCCATGTTACTCAGTCTTTCAGCGCACACATACAACAAATCTAACAAACTTATCTTTCGTTGAATGCTACAGCCTCGGCTTACTGAAACTGCGATTCCGACCTCCTTTATCTGCCGTACCAGTTTCAGGGTCCCCGCTCGTCGTGTAAGTTGGCAGCGCTGCCCTGCCGTACTTCTACTCGTTGACACCGATATGACGCCGTCTGCTGCTTCGATGCGCGCACTCTGTTATTGTAACTTTTTAACATCCTCTTCTTTCTTGTAAGTCTCTCCGGAGACTCTAAACGGCTTCCGCTCAAAATTCCACGTGTACCGATTTACTAAATTTTTCATTGCCGTTCACTATACGGTCTTTCACTAAATTTCTGTCAACCACAGATTCAATGTACTACGGCTTTTTAACTGTTTTCTCGGCAGAGATGCACCATATGAGGCGGCGCGGTTCCTTTCTAGGTTTAAACCAGCACATACCTGTGATCCCGTGGCAGCAGATCGCCGGTAGGAAAGCCAGACAGAAACCTACCGTCCTGCGACTCACACCATGCTGCATACAACGTAAACTACCCTAAAAATCAGGAAAAGGTCTTAGTTTTTAATGAAAGGTGGAAATACTGGTAAAACGTAGGTACACTCTGAAGTTAAGAATTGCAAGTTCACTGCCAAGCCAGTGCTAATCCTAACACTGTCATGCACAACCCCTGTCATTCACGATAGCATGTTTATGGTAACGTATTTCACGAAGTCTGAACAGCTACTAAACACGGATTGTTGTTAAATGAAAATGCTCGTCAGAGTATTAAGTCTATCAGTGCCTAAAGCACTTAAATTTTTGGTCACCGATCTGCTGCCACGCGGACTTAGTGTCTTTTCTCATACACAAAATTACTTAAAAATATCCGTAATTTCGAAAAAAATCACACCGAAACAAATATGCCTTCACTTTAAAGCACTTTTGAGGCACGTAGCACGACTAAAACCGGCAAACTATAACTCCCTTCGGAGGTCATACGTCACACAACCTTGCCATTGAAAGGCTGGGCTCCGACTACTTTGGACTGCTGTAAGCATTCTCTGCCTCCAAGATAAAGGACGCGCAAAGAATACTCCGTTCTGATTGGTCAGTTTTCTTTAAGGCGAATAGAAAAATATTATTCTCTCTCGTTAGTCCGCGCTTTTCATGACTATCCATTCAACAAATAACACACTTTCGAACTGTACCCTTTTTCCCGAAATAAATATTTAACATTTTGATATTTTCTTTGTACTTTACGTTATTAACTATTTTCATTTGCACTCGAATTAGCTTTCCTTTAGCATAAACTTACTTAACATACTATGATACAAAATTCTCCGTCGTCTGCATTCACACTTTATTAAAAATTTCTCACGATAGTTCGTACAACGTTTGTCAGTATAACAATAATGTACATATTTGCTTTAGACCACATATACACATCATTCACACTACCAAAGACCATATACAAAACTGTACAAACACAAATAAACAAAAAACGCCTTCAATAAGTAAACAGAACAATTCCCAAAAACATTCTCTTGTCCTGTTTCTTGGATGTCTCTGTCCGCTAAGTACTCTGGTGGATGGAAATTTGAACTACGTACTTGACTGAAAACGCTTCAGATCATCTCACTGTGCACGCATGAGTTATTCTCCCGATAGAGGGGCTCTAGACAGAAGCGATATAAAGGCGCTTCTATGATTTCATCACCAGTGCAAATACCCTTTTCTCACTGAAGCAGCATCGGTGATCCTCAGTTATTTGTGGCAGGAAAAAATGATACGAAAAGTAATTTTCGTCATATATGACTCCTGCCTGTACCACAGTGCCTGATGTCTGGACACTGGTCCTATCATCGTGTTCCTTTTCATAGTCGGTGTTTTCGACACGTTTCTTTCCTCACAGATACTGGATGCAGACAGTCCAATTATCTTCCGGAATCCAACTCTTTGGTTCTGCTCTTTCTGGTGTTCCCCCTTTCTGTCATTCACCTCCAATACTGCGCAGCGCCCAGGACGTACATTCTCAGAAATGTCTTTCTTTAGTCAAGAATCGTTTCTTATGCTAGTGGATTTCTGTTTACCAGAAATGCTCAGTGTGTCTCTGCTAATATATTTTTATATGCCCCTTGTTTTATTAGCCATGCGTTATTTTGCTTCAGTTTATATATTTTGTGTGTCCGAAATGTGAAGTTATATTTGTATGAAATTTTACTTCTTCTCCATGTGAGTACTTTCTTCCTTTTACACTTTCACTTAGGAAGGAAGTGTCATACACTTAACCTGCTAGATGACTGTTAATCTCAATTCTGATTCTTTCGTTCAAATATTTCATTGATTTTTCGATGTACAGGTTCCACAACAGGAGATAAAAATAGCATTCCTGCCTTACGCCATATTTATATGAATAGTTCTCTCTTGCCCTCTCATCGATGTGTTACATCTTGGATCTTGTACATACACTGAGATGACAGAAGTCATGGGATACCCCCTAATATGTTATCGAACTTCCTTTTGCCGGAACAGTGCAGAAACTTGACGTGGCATGGACTCAACAAGTCGTTGGATGTCTCCTGAAGAAATATTGAACCTTGGGGCCTATATATCCGCCAATAGCTGCCGAAGTAATGCCGGTGTAGGAGTTTGTGCACAAACGGACCTCTGTGTTATGTCCCTAAATGTTCGATGGGCTTCATGTCTGGAGATGCTAGTTGGTTTTCAGACTGTGTCCATCCAACTATCTCAATAGTAATGTCAACTGTGAGGATACGAAAGTACGGACACCACAACATCCAGTCCCTGAGTGGAGAAAATCACCGACCCTGACGGGGACATGCTTGCTGCCGAGGTGTCGCGCAGAAGAATGTCTCCATACTTAAACTGAGTACGAAGGGCGAGCTGCACTCAGAATACCCAGTCATTGCTGCCGCTGCCCTCAACACACACACCGAATGGGAGTGGGAAAAATGAGCCGGTGAGGCAGTCATCTGTTCGAGGGGGACACGGGATCAATAGTAGTTTTAACGTTTGCAGTCAGATAGTTACTTCCAGCACACACTTTAACTGGTATTCTTACTTATTTTTCCGGGTTCTTTCTTTAAACTACTGCCATTCCCACAGTCACTGGCCATATCTACGATACAGTTTTCGTTATGCTTTTAGGTCTACCCACCTGTGTCAGGGTAAAAATTAAAATGCTGTATATCAATCTGTGGTGTGATATCTGTACATCCATGCTTGAATGGGCCATCCCCAGCAGTTTTCGCTCAGCAAGACGGTTTCTTTGCACGACATATCTTTACGTTTGCACCAGGTACGTTACCTAGGATCAGACTCATACCATCTTAGGCTTATGCTGAACAGCTCAACTGACAACTCAAGTTTCCAACTAGATGCCACTATCCTAGGTTCCCTACTTCACTCAACTTTATGACATTCCACATTCTGATTCGTACAATAATTTTCACCTGCTTTAATCTTTTCGTTAGAGTCACCTTCACAGTTTCTTCACATAACAACAGATTGTGGTCTAACCCCAAATCTTTTGCTACTTTTTTTTCTAATCAAGGTTGCCTATCCCGTACATCCAATGATTCCCATAGCTTTCAGCAAACCTCTTTCCTTTTGTCGTTGCTGATTCTGTTTTTGGTGCAGTTTCCCAGCCAAATTTCAAGAATGTTATATGAAATTCTATCCACTCCTCCGCCCTCTTTCGTTGACTGACTGTGGGTGACCTCCTATATGAGAAATCTTATGTAGCCATTGTATCAATTCTTACTAAGATATACGCAACGTCTGGAAACGGACCTGGGGCCGGGGATCCTTGAATTAATAGATGAATACACTGTCCTCTAGATCATGGTGAATTTACGTAGAGATACATTAACCAGTAAACTTATTTATGGGATCTGAGGAGACGGTACGTTTATGAAGCCATAAAATTGCAGGTCATTCATTGTTCTCTGTGGCTGCAGAGCGTAACTACACTTTTTTTATAGCTTCGCATAATTTGGTTTAGCAGTGCTATTTGTCTTAACATTAAAACCATGGAAACAGTAAATTCTGTCTCATATTTTAAAGTCAAGAACAAGAATCAGTTACGTCAATAGCTAATGCTTCTTGTTGAACCAAAGGATGAGTACTTCTTGGTACTGAATTATTTTGTCGAAGTCATCAAAGCATCTTCTGCCTTCTGCCTACTTCGTTACTAACAATTACTTTCTCCTCATAATCAAAATGAAGTTTATTGTTCCGGATGCGGTTAAAATAATTACTGAACAACAGGTGGCCTCAAATGGAATTGTCAAGGCAGTCAGAAAGCCTATCTGTATTCGCTACCTGATCGCTCCATGACAAATAATTTAAATGATTAAATGTTACTACATCTTTCTGGATAAAACATATAATCTACGGTTGCAAAAACTGAAAGGGCGAAACAATGTGTTGACAAAAGTAATTTTCCTCATCTGGTGTTTAAGGGAACTATTCGTGTTTCTGAGTTTCAGGAGCGTCGTGGTCCATGTGAAGTAGGCCAAGCGCGGTTCTAATTCGTTTCGCGGTCCACGGAACAGCAGTTGACCGTGGGATAGCGATCTTGTCGTCGGAAAACATCTACCATGAGTGGGCCACGAGGCGTTTCTCGACCCTCAGTCTGAAAAAGTCACAGCTCTAGAGAAAACGTCTTCATCTCAGAGTAACACTTGCACCCAACGACTTCAATTAATGTGTTGGATATATTCCAGTCTCTGTGTTTCCCTACCGTTCTTAAACTTTACAGCTTCATAAGGGCCAGGAAGCTGTTCTTAGATGTTTTAACACATGACCAATCATCTTGTCCCTTCTAATTGTTATTATTTTCTATATAATCTCTCCCTGGCCGATAATGCGTGATCATCCTAACTTCTTATATTACCAGCTTACCTAATTTTCAACATTCTTCCATAGCACCACAACCAAAGGATCGTACTGTACATTCAAAGAAATTCGTTCCTAAACTTATGATTGATATTAGTAGACTTCGTCCGGCTAGGAATGCCCCATTTGCATGTGCTGACCTCGTTGTATGTCCTCAGCTGGCTTCCACGGTAGCAGAATTTCTTCATTTCGTCTGCTTCGGCAACAGCAATTCTGATGTTAAGTTCCTCACGAATCTCCTTTTTCTCACTCCTCATTACTTTCGTCTTTTCTCTTTAATCTTCCTTACCTTTCTTTCATGTCCGTTGTGGCGTCTCCTGGCGTATTTTTCCCTGTGAATAAACTTGAAAAAGGACTTAATATTTTTCTGTAATATGAGCAAAGCATTGACTTTTTCATGTGAAAAGGACAAAGATAATAAGCACGATTTATTATCTGTATAGACAGTGTTTAAAGAAGATAATACATACTCGGCTAGTTTTCATTTGACTGATAAAAGAGAAGACAATGTACCTTTTAGAGTATCACCGCTGACTTAGCAAGACGCACCCTTGCTACGTTCCATATTAAGATGTCCACAATAAGTGTAATAACTGTTAATTTATCTACACCGTTTACAGAATACTAAATGTTGTTTGTTTCTGCTAAAACCACATTTTATTTACAGAAGAATTGTTTCCTTCCTGCAATTATTTAAAGTATTATTAGTTAAGATTTTACTCTATTGTTGTCCACCATTATGGTCGGTACAACTATTTTTGGTAATCACGTCTCCTCCAGCCCAGATATTATTAAGATAATTTATTCAGAAGTTTGCCGTACTGCGCCACTAATGTCGAGTACGTTATATTTTTAATGTAGGCTCCATTACAGAGAACGCTATAGCTAAATATACTTCATAAAATTAAAACTATCAAACCAATGTGCTACCAATAACTATACATACATTCAAACCCTATTTCAACGCCTGAGACAAAAAAAGATCATATTCATGTATTGATTTTGCTTTGGTGTGCAATAATGTATCTGCAAAGAAACACAACTTCAATAAAGGGAAATAATTATAATCAATTATTTAGCACACCGAAGAATTGGGTGTAATAAGTCTGTGTTAACATTTTTGCAGTTTAAAAGACTGTAAGAAGACCTGTGACGAAAATAATTAACCATTACTATTTAAAAACAATTTCATTCAACACATTCACACACTATATATATATATATATATATATATATATATATATATATATATATATATATATATATATATATATACCATTTCAGATCCAAACATATCGCTTCTTTCTTCGCCTCCCTACATATTTTCCTTTTGATTCTTCTACTAATTGTGTATCACATGTCTTTCCCATTGACTTACATTTATTTTCCTGGGAAATTCGAAATTCTTGCATCACTTCTGTTGTCTACAGATTTCATGAGCGTGTCTTCATTGTTTTAAAATCTTGCTTCTATTATCAAGCACAACTTCAAAAGTTCGTCTCTGGTGCCTTTACCTTCGCTGAAGCCTAACTCTTCGTCATCTAACATATTTTCCATCCCTGTGTACAATATACTTGTCAGCAAATTAAGCGTAAGAGGTGATAACTTGTTTGTAGAACAGTTCTTGCTATCTTTAGGATTGTTTGTATGATATTTCTACAAAGGTCTGACGATAAGTTTTCACACTCACAGATTCTACAAAGAATTGTAATTAAGCGTTTGCTTGTCACTTCAACCGAACATTTTAGAAATTTCAGAAGAATGTTACCTTTACCTTTCGTCTTATTTCATCAGAAGTCTTCCAAAGCTTTGTTTAACTCTGACTCTAGTGTATGGTCGCCCATGTCTTCAACGTAGACTCCCATTTCTTCTTATAACAAGTCGTGCCATAATTGCTCCAGCATGTATGGGCTTCAAGGTGGCATTTCCACGCAACCATTCTCTCCTCTGCGTTCAACACTGAAATTCGTAGTGATGCCGCATTAGTTTCAAATTCGTCGAAGGATGATGTGACTTTCTTGTTCATTGAAACTGTGTTTTAGCATCTTCTTCCTTGCACTTTTTATGTATTTCATACTTAAGGTAAAACATCACTAAAAATCTGTCTTTTCCAGAACATTTCCCTATTTCCTTCTTTCGTTGATCAACTGAAGTATTGTTTCTGTTCCCCAAGGTTTGTTCGCAGTTACCTTCCCTGTAGTTAGATATGTACATTCACCCAAGTGAACTAACAATTTTGATAATCATAGTCGCAATATTTAGAGCCGCTGAGAACTTTAAACTGACTTCATCAGTACACCGTACTTTAGTATCAACTTCAGTGCACTATGATTCTTCTGTACGAGTCTTAAACTTCATTCTGCTCTTAGTCATTACGAAACACACTCTTCTCCATAGAATCTAATATTTCGTGGCGATCTTGAAAACCAATCAGCAGTCACTCGATGACAAAATTAACTAGGTGTTATTTAAAAGCCATTGACCAAGGTTCAAATTTTACACACGATGCATAATTTGCTTACTGAGTAAATAAGATCTGTCTTTCGGCCTCTAATAACAAAGTCATGTAACAGATATTTTGTTAAATGCCTTTATATTTTCCCATATGAGTATTACATTGCGTAATTGTAACTCTGAAGAAATTATTAATATATTGCATCATGTCACAGAAACCGAAATGCGTGTGAAAGTTTTAAGGCATTGTCGACTGGAAAAAAGGTGAATAATGGAATAAATATTGATTACATTACCGGAACACCTCTGCATGTATGAATTTAGATGTCTTCACCAATAGTAGTAGACTATTAGCTGTTGGTGCCGCAAAGACAATGCAAATAGACTCACTGTTGGCCAGGTGTCAGATATTTACTAAATTTTCAGTAGGAACTTACAATGTTCCAAGATATTATCCAGAGAAACTGTGTATTAGGTTATTTTTATGTATTTAGGACCTTGTACCTCTTTTGTAACACTGTTTGTTCTCGCGTAAGGTATTCACTTTAAAATTGTCACTAGCAGCTCTCGTTAAAGGTAATGAAGAATATTAGCTGAGAAATTTTGAAAGGAAATCAATGTGTCTCGCACCTAATGTTACTGTTCACTGCAAGGCTAAAATGCAGAAGATATGGGTTTGGTAATGGATCAGGCACATTATATATCCGGCTACATTTCGAAACGATGTAACATGGATTTGCGGACACAAGATTAACCAGTCTCAGTTGAAGTATATTCTGTTGATATCATTGTCGGAGACTGCAGTTTGCTTACAGGAGAAACGTCTGTTGGTAACCACGACTGTAAACGTTGATTATGTCTTCTATGTAAAAAGTGAGTATCATAATTGAAAGCAAAAAGCGTTTCTAATAAACATGAGTCTGTAAACAGTTTGCGAGATGACTGCATTATGAGCCGACACCGAATTGGACTCCACAACATCCACACGACCACCGGCAGCTTCCCAACAAGGGAGCTGACGCGCCATGAACAACTCTACGCGAGATACCCATGTTGTCGCACTGCACCGTTGGCCAGCGGTAACGTAACCTGTCGTGTTCGAAGTATCCGAATTTTGCATCATGTTCGAAAATATCAAAACGATCTGAATTTCCTATATTGTCCATCTTAAGGGCCACTGGTAGCGGTTGTTAAGGTAATCGTCATAAATATTTTAGCATACGTAAACATATGTACGGCTCTGACAGACTGCACTTTGCCACCGACCGTTCCGTAACATTCCTAAGCTACTAAAGGTCATGAGAAAACACCACACTAATGATTATCTGCGCCAAATGGTTCAGATGTAACGAACGAACACAACCCTTACGAAAGATCTATATAAAAAATCATTGAAGATGGCTTTACCATTCTCGCCAGTTTGTGTATTAAGTACATTATCAAAATTAAGCTGGTGGATTGCTGTTTCAAGTTCCTCAACCACTCCGCGTTTATTACTTTCCTCATAGTCATTTATCACCTCTACGGTATCTTATATGTATTTCAGGGGTGACTAGTCTCATACAGTGGTGGAAATCAGTACAAACACACGGGTATTTGAAGGAAAATTAACTTTGTCGGTTGCAATAGTTGTGCACAATGTGTACGAAACCGTATGAGATCCAGTATACCGACAAATGCAGTCAAGTGGTATCGCATTTAATATCAGTAGTACAGTATACAGGGTGTCCAATTTATCTTGACCACCCTAAATAACTGTTTGTCCAGATGCAAATTACAAAATGTTTCAAGCAAATGTTCTTTAGCCGTCAGGGGGACATCAATCAGCATGATTGCCTTGGTTGTAGCTTTATTTTTTACGAAGATATGAACAGCGGTATGACTTTTTCAAATGGCACCCTGTAATTATTTTCGGTAATTCATTTCCTCTCCTAAATGCCTATTCAAAAATGTATCACAGTGTACCATTCACTGAAACACAACGTTATTAATTACATAACACCACATTGACGTTGACACTCCCAGCGCTTAGTGCATGTACTCGGGGTAATGGAACACATCCACGTGCTGACGTTGACACAGGACAAATCTAAACATAAGTAGAATGCACACAAGTCATTCCGTCAACCATTGTCAGTTGAAGAGTTGTGTAAGTAGAAGGTACACCAACGAAGGGTAAGTAGGAACGCTTCTCTGCTATGGGGAATGTAAGTTAGCAGAACAGTAATTGCAATACAGTTTTCTTATATACGGGTACATTTAGTACAGTAGTTTAGTCCTTTTACGTACTGTTGTGTAGAGTAGACATACACTAAAGGCTGTCCTCCCTACAAACTGACATAACGTTTCTTTTATTGTTGTCGTTGAAGGTAGGTGAATTGCTACGCAGGCAGCGGAACTGTACAGAGAGCGATATCCTGACAAGAACCCACTTTCCCGACGGATGTTTTCTCGTCTTGTTGCGACGCTTCAGGAAACGGGAAGTATCAACCCACAACCACGCAATCGTTGTAGCACTCGCACAGGCGAAAACGCCGAAGTTACTGTTCTCGCTTTCGTTGCTATAAATCCACATGTGAGCACACGACAGCTTGAACACGAGACTGGCATTCCTAAAACCAGTGTACATCGTATTCGTACACGTCACCAGTTCCATCCTTACCATGTACACCTACATCAAGAATTGCTTGGGAATGATTTCCAGAATCGTGTACAGTCCTGTCAGTGGGCGCAGCAGCAAATCCTCGCCAAGCTGAACTTCGTCTCCAATGTTCTATTTACAAATGAATCTTCCTTCTCAAACAAAGGACAGGTAAATACAAGGAACATGTATTATTGGTCCAGCGACAACCCACGATGGCTTAGACAGGTGGAACATCAGCGTCAATGGAGAGCTAACGTCCTATGCGGAATGCTTGGTACTAAAATTATTGCTCCTTATTTCATCAATGGTAGTCTAAACGGCCCAGCGTATGCCAACTTCCTCAGACGAATTCTTCCTCCTCTTATGGATGAAATGCCTCTAAGAACCAGAATGCTTATGTGGTATCAACACGATGGATGTCCAGCACAGAATGCCTTGCTTGCACGTCGTGTTCTGAACCGAAGGTATCCTGCCAGATGGATTGGGCCTGGAGGAACAGTTACTCCGGCCTGCTAGGTCTCCTGATTCAAATCCTCTGGACATTTTTCTTTGGAGATGCATTGAAGACGTTGTCTATAGCGATATTCCAGCAACTCCAGAGGACATGCAGGAACGTATAGTACTTGCTTGTAATTCTCTTCAGCAGGCGACACTGGAAGCAGTAAATAATTCTGTCATTCAACGAGTGCATCAGTGTATTGGTGTCCAGGGTCATCATTTTGAGCACCTTTGAATGTTCTACTCCTGGGGATCGGTACATTAGAGTCAAAGTCAATTTTGTGTCATGTTTTTACATGTTTTTCATTTGTTTTCTGACAACGAGTTTATGATTCCGGGCTCAAAGTTAGTGTGTGTTATGTGATTAATAACGTTATGTTTCAGTGAATGGTACACTGTGATACATTTTCAATAGGTCTTTACGAGAGGAAATGGATTACCGAATAAAAAATACAGGGTACCATTTAAAAAAGTCATACTGCTGTTCATATCTTTGTAAAAAACAAAGCTACAACGAAGGCAATCATGCATATTGGTGTCCCCATGGTGACTAAATAACATTTGCTTGAAACATTTTGTAATTTGCATCTGGACAAACAGTTATTTGCGGTGGCCACAAAAATGGGACACACTGTGTAACACGATATCTGCGGTTCAGATGGTAGAGGGCGGAACTTGATAGAAAGGCAGTCGGCTCTGCGTGATGTTAGTATGTGCGTAAGTGTCTTTACTGCAGAGAGAAAAAAAATCACCAGTATTCACTATGCGTGTTGTGTACATATAATACGAATTTGACGATTACAGGCGGGAAACGGTCATCGTGATGAAAATGCAAAAATCTGTTACGTACAAGGAAATTTTGCTCTCCATTTGTCAAGTCGACAAGAATTTGAAACGTTGAAGTATTGTGACTGATAATTTTCTTAGACTGAGCACACGATATGGAGAGAACGGAATATATGGACAAAGCAGAAAATTACCTGAAGCTTCGAAACAGTTACTTTCACCCGAAGCAAGTAACACATACCGTTACTCTTCGCAGTTTGCTCCTGATTTACGGCCAGACGGGTGCTACGAATTTTGTCACATGACAGACATCTTACATTCAAGAAACGACTTCAGAAACCTACTGTAACACCCAAAAATCGGCAGGCTAGATTGAAGTTTGCTGAAAATCGTATGTCATGGATTTCTGAATGGTATCAAGTGATCTGCAGTGATGAGATGGATTTCAGTATTATTAACATGATCGGAGAACAGAGAAGAAGGTAAGAATGAGCAGAAATTTCGGTGGTGATAGTGCTATTGTTTCCGCAGCCTTGTGTGTTAAAGGTAAATCATTCATTGCTTGGCTGAACACTGTAACGAACTATAACATGTACTCTGAAATGCTAGAGTCAGAATTGATTAGAAAGTATAAGGACCTCGGGGGCGAAAGTCTGGAGTTTCAACAAGATGGTGCATCTGCGCATGATCTGCACTCAGCCTGTATTTTATCCTCTAGGAAATCCTTTGATCGCAGAGGAATGCAATCTGAGGGCGTATGTGAGCTGAAGAGAGCCATACGAGAAGAGTGGAGGACAATTTCCCTGCAAGAACAACAAACCGTAACCAAATCAATGTCGAAGAGAATTATTGAGGTAATTAGGGAGAACGGAGGCAGAAAACGTATTAACATTGCAGCAACACACAGAACAGTGAGTGCCTTTATACCAATTTCCACCCAGGAAATGCAAACGCCTTATTCTGTCACTTGTGAAAGAAACAATGTAATTCTGTCATGATAGTTTATGTCTTACATGTATCTACTACTTTGATAATAAGTTCGATACATACATGCTTCCGACAGTGTACTATTTATTTCATAGGAAGCCTGCTCTTATACTGGTTTCTACGACTGTATATATATATATATATGTCCGGCAACTAGGGATTTGCCGTAGTTGCCCAGTCTAAAAGGGTCTGCATGCTTGCTACATCTCGTCGAAAATTTGATGTCTGTTTGTCCTATATATTTTGCATCATACGATGTGGATTGTTCCTGTTCAGATTTATTTATGTCGTTGCAGACTTCATGTTTCAATCTATATCCCATTACTTTTTTTCTGTGGAGATGATCTGGACGTCGTATGACGGAAATATGTTCGGCAGTTTCCGTGAAATTTTCCCAAAACGTGGTAAAGTGACAATCTTCTTATCCCTTGCTATTTTCTCTTTCCGTTTCGTCTTAACCCTATCGATTAGACAATTTACCATTTTTACGTTGTACGCCTTATTCAGTGCTATCTGTTTTATGGTGTTTAATTTATTTGACTACTCCACTCATTGGAACATTAGTGGCTATATTCACAAGTTATTAAAAGCCACTAATTTATAAAACTGCGGGTATTAATGCTGCTTGAGAATCACAATATCTGCTGCACTTTGCTTTCTGAAAATCCTGAAGGCATGCAATTTGCCTTCCCTCATTACTTCAACGTCCGAGAACGAAATACGACCCAGATTTTTGTCTCTATATTAAAATCAGTTTTTTCGTGGAACCTATTAAATTGAACAACAGTTTTATACAGCTTTTTCAGTATCATCTACTAGCACAGCGTGCCGTCTAAGTAGCATTTGTAAAATGCTACCTTTCCCATTAAAGGATCGTCATTTTTTACAGCAATCCCTTCCAAATTGTTAATAGATACATCCGACATTGTGCCCAAAATACAGCGATTTTATTTAACAATTAATTCTACATTCAGAAAAATGGGCAAGTTATGGGTTAGAACACATCATTTCTGTTGCATGAAAAGCTTATCTATATTATCATCAAATAATATTACTGCATTTCATCATTCAATTGTAATATGTGAACACTTCCTCTTTTATTTTCATGCCCAGCAAAATTTAAATGCACATTTTGATGACTGTGCACTTTTTAAACTGGTGACCAGAGTACTGCCTAATGGCAACAACGAATTTGTGAAATTTACGAAGTTCAGCAACTACATGAAACTGCCTCTTTTAGTTTATGCTGATACAAAACATGCGTTGGAGCCAGCTGCCCGTTGCAGACATAGTGGTAACTCTGGTTCGTATCCCGATCAGATACATTTACCAAAACAGTTAGCACTGCTTTCTGTACACAGGGCGGCTTTGACCAGGGACAGTCTGAGTTTAAAATCTGCAGATGTGGCAAATGCATGGAATGGTTTTCTGAACATCTTTATTAAGTCGCTGAAACTGGGAATGACTTTGCATTACAAAGTATAAGGATGGAAATAAGCTCCATAGAAGAATTAATCTTTCGTTCAGCAGAGGTCTGCCACATGTGCCAGTAACTGTTTGAAGAAGGCGGTGTAAAACAGAGAGACCATTGTTTCAGTGGTGCAAACTGTAAATCCTTCCCCCAACGCGAATCACAAACCTCACTATACAGTGCCCTTTGTATTCCACAATCTGACAAACTACAGTGGGCACTTCATAACATGAGCATCTGTGAATAAAGACAACAGATGGGCATGAAGAGCTTAAATTAAATACAGAACGAGTTTCTATTTTGCCATCTAATGCCGAAAAATGTAATTATTTTATAGAAAGTACCAAGGGTGACACTGTAACTTAGATTTCAGATTTATTTATTCACTAAATTTCTGGACGTGTTCTCTCGAAAAGTGCACATCACATTCAAAATCACATAACTCAAGCCATTGAGGGAATATTTTTTTCGGTAATCAAGATTTTCATTTAGTTGAGCAAAAAGGTAATTTTCCCTATGAAAACGGCAGCAAAAAATATATTTTACCAGAAAACCGGCCACCATCAATCGAAATATTCATTCGCAGGTGAAACAATAACACAAGCCAAGTACCTAATACCTTCCAGTGTATGAAATGTTTTGAAGCTTTACAAAACATGGAGAATATACCAATTTAGATTTGAAAAATGACTTGTTACTCCTTGCTGACATGTCTGATAACTTTTCCAGTCTTTGCGTGAAGATGTATAAACTGGATCCCATGCATTACATTACTTCACCTGATTGTACGTGGGATGCTCTGCTGAAAATTACTAAAGGGAAACTCCAGCTTACTATCACTAATTTAAAACTCCATTTCGGTGAAAGAGGCAATCGTGTTGGCGCTGTCCTTTGTTCTTATAGGCATGCGATTGTCAACTATAGATTCATGGCCGATTGTGAAAACAATACTGAAGAATCTCTCATACTATACCTCAATGCGAATAGCCTGTATACTTGGGCGCCGTTCAGTTTCTTCCGGTACCCATCTTTGAATAGCTACCTCCAGGGTGGTGAAACTTTTGTGTTGGAAACAATGTAAGGCAATTCCATTAGAGGCTACATTTTAGAACTGGATCTTGAATACCCCAAGAATATTCACGATTTAAATTCAGACTGGTCCTGATAACCAAAAAAATCCCACCATCACCCGATAATAAGAAAACAAATAAATTATTTTCTGTCTTGTATGATAAGAAAACCAATGTTATTCATTACAAAAATCTCAAACAACGTTTACATTACAAACTGGTTTTATAAAAATTTGGACAAATTTCATCGTTTAGGCAAGTTCCCATGAACGAAGCCATGGATATTAACGTACGAAAACGCATCAGTGCAATCAATGATTTCGAATAGAACTTTTTCAAACTGATAGTGTTTCGGAAAACCGCGCAAAATATGTGTGAGCTGTGGGACTTAAGACTGAAACATCCTGAGATTTTATATTTGAGGAGGAAGAATTAATTGACAAACCAAATTTAGAATGAAGGGCTATTTTGAATTAAAACTTAGTTGCGAATTAAATGTAGTAGGCTCGATGTTGCCTTTGAAAAACACTTTGCAGTATGAATGGACATTTTTAATGCATATTAAACAATTTTCCGTTAAATCACGTAAAATTGTGCTACACAGACACAGGTGGCTTAATCTGTCACATTAGAACACATGTCTGCCAGGACGTCAGGAGTGATTCGCACACAATTTTTGATACTTCAGGATTCCTAGCAAGTAACAGATACAATATTCCACTGTCAAATAGAAATGAGGTTCATTTTATGAAAGACGAACCTCATGGTGGATCTATTACAAAATTTGTTAGACTAAGACCTAAAACAGTATGCTCTCTAGTCCAGCCCAGGGAGCATAATGAGCAGGTATAAAACAATTTGCCGTTAGTAGATTGACCACTGAGGACTGCAGGAAATACGACTGTGCAGCATGTAATTCAATCTAAGCAGAATGTTCTTTCTACTGTCAGACAACAAACTTGCTTTATATGTACAAAAGGATAAACGTTTGCTACTTCCTTACAAGGTAGTACCACATTACAATATTGATTCACTTTATTTGAAAATACTGAAAGAAACTGAAAAATATAAATTGTAACATACGAATTCGCATGCTCATGTTCTCATTATCTTTATGAAAATTTTGCGATTAATTTTAATTGCTTACATGGTGAAAAACACCAAATGGAAAATTTTGTATATATTGTTTCTGAAGCATGTTGTTTTCCTTCAGATTCTCTTTGTAATATAGTGTAATGATGAGGCAGATCCAGAAATATGTTTGTGCACACTCATATATGAGACTAAATTTAATGACGAGTTTGAGGTGGACAGAGACACACGGAATGTTTCTTGAGATGGAATTTAAATAACGAGATAGTACAGTATTTACAGGGGTGGTCTATTATGTAATGTAATGTGTTGTGTGTACGCAAGTCTAAGGCTAATATCTTACGTATATATATTTGATTGTCACAGAATTAATGCAACTTGGCGTCGTTTTAGGCATCAGTTTAATATTACTCTTATTAAATACCGAGGTACGTACATGGAGATACAATAAGAGAAATTGTCATTTCGTCACAAACTTGAAGTCGATGTCCACCAAATTAGTTGCAACGTTCATTAGCTTCTGGTTGAAGCGTTCCCATAGAAAATGCCAGCTGGCGTCGTTTATGAGAGTACTAATCGTTCTGATTATTGTCTAACGTTTAAAGAAATCACATTTCATTCTCAAGTGAAGTTTAAACGATATTTTCTTTTATGTAAATGAATGTTCGTTGTGCTATTTGCTTTGAGTGTAGTGGTTTTATTTCTGTCATTTAACTTTATATTTACCACCAGTCCAACGCATAAAGCACTCTGTGTGAAAGCTACGAGAAGAAAATACTGCAAAGCGACTAAACATAGAAAAATACGTTTTCAGCGTTTTCGGGAAGACAACATAGACCGAACATCAGTTTTCTTCTGACAGTCCGCATTCAGGAACATGCTACATAACAAAAGCGGCCGTTTTACATCACACGCTAATCTCCTTGACCATCCGCAAGTGTAACAAAAAGAAAATTGCATTAACGAGGTGAGCTGCTTCGTATGCCTGGATAAAATCTCCTATTTAAGACCGAAAAATATCTTAAAAGCCTATCTAACGCTGTGCAGTTCACGAAAGCGTTGTAACATTTCCTGTTTAAAACAGCTGTTGTATCCACGTAACAGAAACTAAGAACGAGAAGCAAGTGTAAACAGTAGTGTCATAACACATGGTGCACCTAATTTGGTGGCGCTGGCCTTAAAGAAATATATAGCTTTAGGTTTGTAGTTTCACCTCTCATTGTAATCTCTTCAAAGGTAAGTATGTGTACGTAAATATCTTCAATTTTCATCAATATGTTGAATATATTTGAGTTTGGTGCTGTTCTAAGTGAAAGGTACATAATTATCTTGTTGCATATCTTCTAATGTGGCGACTATTATGGAGTTAACAGCTCCATTCTAATACGAAGCTGATAATGGCTGGAGAATAGGGAAAAGGAGGCGTATAAAGCACATCTGGGTTAAATCCGCATTTTTATAATTATTTTATTTATTTATTTACTGTATGATTAAATGATGATGGCGGTCTCTTGGGTAAAATATTCCGGAGGTAAAATAGTCCCCCATTCGGATCTCCGGGCGGGGACTTCTCAGGAGGACGTCGTTATCAGGAGAAAGAAAACTGGCGTTCTACGGATCGGAGCGTGGAATGTCAGATCCCTTAATCGGGCAGGTAGGTTAGAAAATTTAAAAAGGGAAATGGATAGGTTAAAATTAGATACAGTGGGAATTAGTGAAGTTCGGTGGCAGGAGGAACAAGACTTTTGGTCAGGTGATTACAGGGTTATAAATACAAAATCAAATAGGGGTAATGCAGGAGTAGGTTTAATAATGAATAAAAAAATAGGAGTGCGGGTTAGCTACTACAAACAGCATAGTGAACGCATTATTGTGGCCAAGATAGACACAAAGCCCATGCCTACTACAGTAGTACAAGTTTATATGCCAACTAGCTCTGCAGATGATGAAGAAATTGATGAAATGTATGATGAGATAAAAGAAATTATTCAGGTAGGGAAGGGAAACGAAAATTTAATAGTCATGGGTGACTGGAATTCGTCAGTAGGAAAAGGGAGAGAAGGAAACATAGTAGGTGAATATGGATTGGGGGGAAGGAATGAAAGAGGAAGCCGCCTTGTAGAATTTTGCACAGAGCATAACTTAATCATAGCTAACACTTGGTTCAAGAATCATAAAAGAAGGTTGTATACCTGGAAGAATCCTGGAGATACTAAAAGGTATCAGATAGATTATACAATGGTAAGACAGAGATTTAGGAACCAGGTTTTAAATTGTAAGACATTTCCTGGGGCAGATGTGGATTCTGACCACAATCTATTGTTTATGAACTGCAGAGTGAAACTCAAGAAAGTGCAAAAAGGTGGGAATTTAAGGAGATGGGACCAGGATAAACTGAAAGAACCATTGTAGAGAGTTTCAGGGAGAGCATAAGGGAACAATTGACAGGAATGGGGGAAAGAAATACAGTAGAAGAAGAATGGGTAGCTCTGAGGGATGAAGTAGTGAAGGCAGCAGACGATCAAGTAGGTAAAAAGACGAGGGCTATTAGAAATCCTTGGGTAACAGAAGAAATATTGAATTTAATTGATGAAAGGAGAAAATATAAAAATGCAGTAAATGAAGCAGGCAAAAAGGAATACAAACGTCTCAAAAATGAGATCGACAGGAAGTGCAAAATGGCTAAGCAGGGATGGCTAGAGGACAAATGTAAGGATGTAGAGGCTTGTCTCACTAGAGGTAAGATAGATACTGCCTACAGGAAAATTAAAGAGACCTTTGGAGACAAGAGAACCACTTGTATGATTATCAAGAGCTCAGATGGCAACCCAGTTCTAAGCAAAGAAGGGAAGGCAGAAAGGTGGAAGGAGTATATAGAGGGTTTATACAAGGGCGATGTACTTGAGGACAATATTATGGAAATGGAAGAGGATGTAGATGAAGACGAAATGGGAGATAAGATACTGCATGAAGAGTTTGACAGAGCACTGAAAGACCTGAGTCGAAACAAGGCCCCGGGAGTAGACAACATTCCATGAGAACTACTGATGGTCTCGGGAGAGCCAGTCATGAAAAAACGCTACCATCTGTTGAGGACGATGTATGAGACAGGCGAAATACCCTCAGACTTCAGGAAGAATACAATAATTCCAATCCCAAAGAAAGCAGGTGTTGACAGATGTGGAAATTGCCGAACTATCAGTTTAATAAGTCACAGCTGCAAAATACTAACGCGAATTCTTCACAGACGGATGGAAAAACTGGTAGAAGCCGACCTCGGGGAAGATCAGTTTGGATTCCGTAGAAATGTTAGAACACGTGAGGCAATACTGACCTTACGACTTATCTTAGAAGAAAGATTAAGAAAAGGCAAACCTACGTTTCTAGCATTTGTAGACTTAGAGAAAGCATTTGACAATGTTAACTGGAATACTCTCTTTCAAATTCTGAAGGTGGCAGGGGTAAAATACAGGGAGCGAAAGGCTATTTACAATTTGTACAGAAACCAGATGGCAGTAATAAGAGTCGAGGGGCATGAAAGGGAAGCAGTGGTGGGGAAAGGAGTGAGACAGGGTTGTAGCCTCTCCCCGATGTTATTCAATCTGTTTATTGAGCAAGCAGTAAAGGAAACAAAAGAAAAATTCGGAGTAGGTTTTAAAATTCATGGAGAAGAAGTAAAAACTTTGAAGTTCGCCGATGACATTGTAATTCTGTCAGAGACAGCAAAGGACTTGGAAGAGCAGTTGAACGGAATGGACAGTGTCTTGAAAGGAGGATATAAGATGAACATCAACAAAAGCAAAACGAGGATAATGGAATGTAGTCAAATTAAGTCGGGTGATGCTGAGGGAATTAGATTAGGAAATGAGACACTTGCTATTTAGGGAGTAAAATAACTGATGATGGTCGAAGTAGAGAGGATATAATATGTAGACTGGCAATGGCAAGGAAACCGTTTCTCAAGAAGAGAAATTTGTTAACATCGAGTATAGATTTAAGTGTCAGGAAGTCGTTTCTGAAAGTATTTGTATGGAGTGTAGCCATGTATGGAAGTGAAACATGGACGATAACTAGTTTGGACAAGAAGAGAATAGAAGCTTTCGAAATGTGGTGCTACAGAAGAATGCTGAAGATAAGGTGGGTAGATCACGTAACTAATGAGAAGGTATTGAATAGAATTGGCGAGAAGAGGAGTTTGTGGCACAACTTGACTAGAAGAAGGGATCGGTTGGTAGGACATGTTTTGAGGCATCAAGGGATCACTAATTTAGCATTGGAGGGCACCGAGGAGGGTAAAAATCGTAGAGGGAGACCAAGAGATGAATACACTAAGCAGATTCAGAAGGATGTAGGTTGCAGTAGGTACTGGGAGATGAAGAAGCTTGCACAGGGTAGAGTAACATGGAGAGCTGCATCAAACCAGTCTCAGGACTGAAGACCACAACAACAACAACATTTACTCGAACTACGTTCCGACTGACTGCCTCGTGTCAATACAACACTGTGATTGGCTAGAGAGAAGGATTAGGGAGGAGAAAGAAGGTGTCACTTGATGGCATCATTGATAAGGATGGTGATAGCACTGATAATATTGCCCGCAAAGTGACACGATGCACACGATCGTTCACTACTTCTTTTCTATATCTTATGACTTTTGGTATTCTTACAGTAGTCGTTGCGGATCAGGAGATTAATTCATGGAGTCACATCTAACACCAAAGTTGGAGTGTGACTGTACAAATGTGTTTTCAACTAGTTTCGAGAAACGTCATAACGCTTTAAAGAGGATTTTCCAGCAGTGGGCGAGTTCTGCTAGCGGGCTGCCCACTGCGGCTATCAAGGAGCAGAGCCCGGCAGCGCAGCAGAGCGAATAGTTAAGTGGCTGTTCCGACACGGGGTCGCCACAAGGGCTTTAATTTCCGGCGGTACTGCTATTTCTCCGTGCTGGCCGGCAGCGGGATCTGCCGGCCGGTCGCCCCCACTGCACTCTGAGGATTCACAGCGGCGCAGCATCTCCCCACCAAAGACAGCAGAGGGAGATCGTTTGTTACTGGAAACGCATCCACTGACGCTACTGCAGCAGTCATAGCGGAAGGTGGACAGCACGATGGGCATTATTTTGGGCGCGCTCGTGAGTGGCACTTCTCCATGCTCACAGCTGCCAGACACGCAGAAGAGGTTCTCCAACACCCACACAGAGTGGCCTCTTCAGGCACTGCCGGCAGATCATCACTCTCCCCTTAAGCAGACTTCAATTACAGATTCTGAACTCTACTGGGCAGCAGCGACAATAAGATAGGATTCTCGCGAAATATTTCTTACTGAATATTTTTACTTTTGGTTCTTAAGGAATAAGTATTTTCCTAGCATACAGAGTGTAGGCATATCAAGTGAATATGTAAGACGATAAGAAAATTTAACGTCCCGTTGATGACGAGTTCATTAGGCATGGCGAATAAGCTGTGACTGCCGAAGGATGGAGAAGGAAATCATCTGTGTGGTTTGAAAAGAAAAGTCCCTGTATTCACGTGAACAATTTAAGGAAGTCACGAAAACCGTAACCTTGATGTTCGGATGGGTGATCAACTGCTGTCCGCCTGTATGCTCCTCGTTTCTTCCAGCTGTACCAAGTTGCAGTAAGTGAATGTGGGACTGTAAGGGAAGGCCTTGTGTAGTCAAAGTCAAAACAATTTAACCTCATAGAGCCTAGGTCATGGGTTCGAGTACTAACTATAGTGTCAGTTTACGTTGCAATGTATAGGTTGCTCCATACCTCAGACACATTTTTTCCATAGCAGGATCCCTTTGATTTTCATCTGCGGCACTCTCACCGCACTGCTCTACGTCGACGATATTCTACCCCCCCCCCCCCCACGCCCCCCTTTTGTTGTTCTACATGGCAAGCCATCTCTGGGTTCCATTTCAGCAAGATTTCCATTCCTTGTTTTCATGCTTGTCGAACCGTACAACGGCCAGCAAGGACACTGGAGCTCTCCTCAACTGAGAACGTTTCGAGCATTATGGGCAGGGCTCTCCAACCATTAGAAGATATTGGCGATTCAACGCGTCAGTTGGACAGAACAACTCTATCAGTCATTGAAAGCTGAGTAATTGCATGCATAAGAGCCAATGGCTGACCAACGGGTTATTGACTTGCTCTGTTTGTGAAGTTCTTTCTCTTGAACAAATATTCCAATTTTTCTGAACTTGTACTAAATTGTTTGTCTATGCATGTGCATCATATCTATCGATTTCCGTCCCACTCAAACAGCTCCTTCGTGGTGCTACGTTTCTTTTGTCTTACAACTCTACTTTTCATGCGTCGCCCACTGTGGAGGAAAAGCGTTGGTTTGTTTCCCGTTACTGTCAAAATGATTCTTCAAGTGGAATTTTACTCTTGGATAGAGCGATCCCAAATTAGTGCACTTTCCTGTGATAGGTATTAACAGGGGCAGTACAACACGAAGAACAATCAGAAATCCAGTAGCAAAACCCTTGCTCGCGGTCCCTCCTACCGCCATTCAGCAATGTCAGTCAGTCACTGCTGCAGTGTTGGTTAGTTTGGTGTTTTACTGCCCCGATTACACATCTATAAGAAGGAAAATACTATAGACCTTTTGCGACTGATCCACTGAATGAGCACGTAAAATTGCGATTTAAAAATCATTTTCTTTGTGACGGGAAACAAACCGACGTTTTGTGCCGACACTGAGTTTCGCATGAAAGACGTAATATTTTTGGCTGACTTCAGCTACACACTGCAGAAACATCAAATTGGAAATATCTGCCGAAACATCAGAGAAAATCCGACCGTAGAGCCTGTAATTTGGCCTCTAAGGTCATCTGACTTCTTTCCTCTTGTGTTTTGAGGGTAGCACAATCTGATGCTACTGTACAACTGCAGCATCAAATTGTACAGTCTTGTTACGGTTTACAAGAGTACATGGGGACGTTCGAAAAAATTCGTAGTTCACTCTAGTGTAAGACATGTGGAGCGCCTCCTTTAACTAACAGGAACAAGTTTAAATTTTGGGTGGTGAGAAAGTATTTTATTACTTCTGAAGGTATATTCATGACGAATTATATGGACACTTAGTCCAACAGTTAACGCTTCACATACATATGTACTGACGAGGACAATATTTCACACTTTAGATAGTGGAGGTTTGTAACAACACTTTCGCTATTATTCCGTAAACGTATCGTATGCAGACGCATGTTTGCTGGAACGTTTTTGTTTCTACACTGACGGAAAAAACGTTGGAACACCAAAAAATAGTTAAGTAAAGTAATGAAATTTCGGAAATAAATTTGTGTTGGTAACATCTTTAATTGATTAATATGGCAAGATCGCAGGTTAATGTAAGCAGGAGGTAAGCTATTGGACATGTGAAATGCTGAAATATTTATAACCGGTGTAATCGCCAGAATGTTTAAAGCAAGCATGATAACATGAATGCGTTTTGTTGTAGCGGTGCCGGATGTCAGTTTGTGGGATGGAGTTACTTGCCTGTAGCACTCGTTCGGTAAATACAGGGACGGTTAACGTTGTTTGTGGAGACGATGAAGTTGTCCGATGAGGTTCCATATGTGCTCAATTGGAGATGGATCTTGTGATCGTCAGGCCAAAGCAACATGTCGAAACTCTGCAGGGTATGTTGGGTTATAACAGCGATATGTGGACGAGCATTATCCTGTCGAGAACACCCTCTGGAATGGTATGAATGGCAGTACAACAGGTCGTGTCAACACATTGAGACACCAGTTCGCTGTAAGGGTACGTGGTATAACCACGAGAGCGCTCATGCTGTCATACGAAATAGCAGCCCAGACCATAACTCTAAGTATAGGTTCAGTGTGCCTAGTACGCAGACAAGTTGCAACAAATGACCATTGCTGACACAGAGGCAGAAGCAGTTTTCAGCAGAAAACACAACAGATCTCTATCCTGCCCTCCAGTGTGCTCTTGGATGACAGTGGTTTGGGGTCAGTGGAGGCACGCTACAGGGTGTCTGGCTCGGAGCTTTCCTTGAAGTAACCGATTTGTAACAGCTGACTGCATCACTGCGGTTTCAACAGCTGCTGAGATTTCTGCTGTAGATGCATTACGATGTGCCACAGCTATACGCTAAACGCGACGGCCTTTCTTCCCACCCGGTAGTGCCACGTGGTCCTCCGGACAGTATCTGCATTCCTGTGAATTGTCTCAGCAGTATCGGAGAAAGAACATCCTGCTTCTTGTAGCTCTATTACACGATCTAGTTCGAAGTCACCAAGGTCGTGGTAATGGCTTCTTTGTCGCCTTTATGGCATTCTTCACTAGAATCAACCCACGTCATCCAGTCCTAAATATAACTAGCGCTCAGCGGCGTTACACCGTGTATTTAAAGCAAACTTTATTTGCATCCCCGAAGCGATGCCACTAGAGCCACTCTTATTGCGACCGGTGGGTAATTTGAATAGGTATCATATTTTAGATGTAGAAACAACCTTCGTTTAAGTGGCACAAGTCCTTCATAGAGTTGCAATTCTTTTCTGTCAGTGTACGTGAAGGGGACTTCAGAATATCAGTTACATTTTATCTTGGCAGGTAAAGTAACTTCCAACTGAACGCTGTACGACACTTCAAAGTGATGCAGAAACATGACACTATTATTCAACAGATTCGGCAGGTCTCTGCAAACATCGTCCGGATCTTGCTACCAGCAGCTCCTCGGCGATAGAAATCCGCTCCTCGGTTACGGAACCCCTCGAGAACGGCTATTTGAAGGTCCTCATCCTTTCGAGAACAGCTCTATGAACGTCCTCATAGTTGGAAAATCTCCTTCCACTCCACATGTACTTTCAATTTGCCGAAAAGATGTAAATGGCATGAAACCAGATCTGGCTTTGTATTAGGCACCACACAAGTCTGTGCGAGAAAGATCAAACTGTCCACACCACTTCATTACGCTGGACGTGGCACTGCGTTCGGTAGATACGTCGCTAGAATTTCACGACGAATCTGTGTGCAGTGTAGCTGTTTTGCTCAGAAGAAACCTATAGTTCCCCATGCTACAACCGAGGAGTATGTTCCCAGTCATCACGCCATTTCGCTCCCATACTGTGACACACCCGCTATAAGCACCGTAACAGAACTGTGTCCGCACGAAACCGCAATATTGTCTTCTGACAAATGTGCCACTCCTGTTGGACAGTGACTGTGTAGGAATCCATGTGTAACTGACTTTCATACGTACCTACGTAAATATAAAAATTACTAAAAACAATAAACAATAAAGAAAACGAGAATGTCCACATTGCATGCGTATTCGACAGCGATAAGCCAAAACGATGCCTAAGCAAGACTTCTTAGATACAAAAAAGCTGATCTAAGGATGAAAACGTGTGAAAACAAATTAGTAATGTGATGTACTGTATGAAACATAGGACTGGATGTTACCAGAAGAATGGTAAACCATTTTGCGACAACACTGAGATGTTGTTGTTGTGGTCTTCAGTCCAGAGACTGGTTTGCTGCAGCTCTCCATGTTACTCTATCCTGTGCAAGGTTCTTCATTTCCCAGTAACTACTTCAACCTACATCCTTCTGAATCTGCTTAGTGTATTCATCGCTTGGTCTCCCTCTACGACTTTTACCCTCCACGCTGCCCTCTAATACTAAATTGGTGATCCCTTGATGCCTCAGAATATGTCCTACCAACCAATCCCTTCTTCTAGTCAAGTTGTGCCACAAGTTTCTCTTCTCCCCAATTCTATTCAGTACCTCCTCGTTAGTTATGTGATCTACCCATCTAACCTTCAGCATTCTTCTGTAGCACCAAATTTCGAAAGCTTCTATTCTCTTCTTGTCTAAACTAGTTATCGTCCATGTTTCACTTCCATACAAGGCTACACTCCATACAATCACTTTCAGAAACGACTTCCTGACATTTAAATCTATACTCGATGATAACAAATTTCTCTTCTTCAGAAACGATTTCCTTGCCACCGTCAGTCTACATTTTATATCCTCTCTACTTCGACTATCATTAGTTATTTTGCTCCCCAAAACTCGTTTACTACTTTAAGCGTCCCGTTTCCTAATCTAATTCCCTCAGCATCACCCGACTTGATTCGACTACATTCCATTATCCTCGTTTTGCTTTTGTTGATGTTCATCTTATATCCTCCTTTCAAGACACGGTCCATTCCGTTCAGCTGCTCTTCCAGGTCCATTGCTGTCTCTGACAGAATTACAATGTCATTGACGAACCTCAAAGTTTTTATTTCTTCTCCATGGATTTTAATTCTTACTCCGAATTTTTCTTTTGTTTCCTTTACTGCTTGCTAAATATCCAGATTGAATACCATCGGTGATAGGACACAACCCTGTCTCACTCCCTTCCCAACCACTGGTTCCCTTTCATGCCCTCAACTCTTATAACTGCCATCTGGTGTCTGCACAAATTGTAAATAGCCTTTCCACCCTGTATTTTACCCCTGCCACCTTCACAATTTGAAAGAGAGTAGTCCAGTCACCATTGTCAAAAGCTTTCTCTAAGTCTACAAATGCTAAAAACGTAGGTTTGCCTTTCCTTAATCTTTCTTCTAAGATAATTCGTAGGGTCGTATCGCCTCACGTGTTCCAATATTTCTACGGAATCCCAACTGATCTTCCCCAAGGTCGGCTTGTACGAGTTTTTCCATTCGTCTGTAAAAAAAAAAAATGTTAGTATTTTGCAGCCGTGGCTTAATAAACTGATAATTCGTTAATTTTCACATCTGTCAACACCTACATTCTTTAGGGTTGGAATTATCATATTCTTCTTGAAGTCTGAGCACTGAGATACATTCAGAAATTTAAAAAGCCTGTGGTATCAAAAATAAAATTTTATATGCACCACATATTGTAACTTCTATTTCTTCTCAGAATGCACATTTTAAGGTAATGAAAAGGGCTGTAAAGGAACAAGCCTAGACGGTTATTAATTTTTGGAGACCCATGTAACGTCATTTACTTCAGCGGAAGGCTATGGTCGTTCCAGCAGAACTCCTGCCCGTAGCAGTGCCTGTGCTTGCAATCTCGTTTTAAAAATCTCGCTGCTTTCGGTTACCTGAGAAGCAGTTGTGTTTATAATGGATATTACTCTCACACAATATGCATATGCAAACGTGGATTAACATAAATTATGTCTGGAACGAATGAGAGATCGTAAGCTGTACAATGCGCCTGGAAGAATTTGAAATAGTCGTACACATTACGGTTTAAATAACGACATCATACTTTTAAATAAGCGAATAAGGTTTCACACGAAGGGCGCGACTTTCAGAGAATATCAGTTTTCCGCATAGAAACGGGAGACCGCATCTCGTGAAATGTAGAGTAATATAATTCTGCAGGGAAGGACCAAAGTTTCATTGTTATTACAGTTGCAGCGGTGGCTGCTAGAACAGTAACCGGGTAGTTGTTTAAATGCGTTGCAGGTGAGGTTGGGAACTGTGGAAACACTCCGCTGCTTATGCTTGAGGCGTGCACAGGAAATGTGTACCAACTCAAGCTGTATCGGAAGACGTGGAGCATAATCCCACACATACCTATTCGACGTATCCGTCAGTTCGTACGTGTGCCTGTGAACGGTTTCTGTCTCGAAAACTTATTCTATTAGCACCTAGTTTAAGTGACAGATATTGTAAACGTAATGTATTATCAAGGGAATCTGGAAGGTACGTTTCACATATTCGTTGTGGAAATACAGTATTGAAATAACTCGCGTACGGATTCGTGATTTCATTGCAGCAAATGTTGGCAATATCTTAACATAGGAGTCTAAGGAGGGATAAAATATAGTACTGACACAAAATGAGGTACAATATATGCCACAACTTTCAACTGTTTTGTAGTTCATCGATAGTACCCACGCGCGCGAGCGCGCGCGCACACACACACACACACACACACACACACACACACACACACACACACAACAGAAAGACGAAATTCCATCTGTCATGTAAGAACATATTCAATTAATTTTAATGTACCTCGTCTGAAGCACTCTAATTCTTTATGACTTCTCTATCTAAAATACCAAGAAATACTTCTAGGTGCATAAGAGTGGTGTAACACGGGTTATATGAGTTGTTTTAATGTTGGACGCACCCACTTGTCAATAAAACTGGGTTCCTGCTGCTGCCACGGGAACGTCACCCACAGCTTTTACATATCCCGTAGAGTGTAGCAATCCTTGTCCTGAGGCATGTACGTTTGGCGTGCAGTTTTATGGAACTGTGGAGAATCGGAAAAGAAAAGAATCGAATTGTTCGAGCTGCAGTGCTGTAGAAAAACGCTGAAAATTAGGTGAACTGGCGAGATAAGAAATGAGAACGTTCGGAGCAGAATCGGTCAGGAAAGGGATGTATGGGTAATTTTGCCAAGAAGAAGGGACAGAATGATAGAACTTATGTTACGGCACCACAGAAAAACGTCCATGGCTTCATGGGGACTTCAAGAGGATAAAAATTTTAGATGAAGACAGGGATTGGAAAATACACAACAAATAACTGAGTACGTGGGGTGTACATGCTACAGAAGAGGAATTGGAATTTTGTTTGATATTTACTGCATGAAACACGAACTTACGGAACATGTTGACAGATTTATGACTGGTTACAGAATTTCCTTGTAAACAGATTTCAATTCGTCGTTCTTGACGGAACAAGAAAAAGCGTTACCCTTCAGTGAATAACATTGGGAGCATTGTAAGTCTGCTCATGGATGATTCTGTGGGCTATAAAAATTTTAGACGCGAGGAGAATGTAGCACAATGGAGAAATACCCGGGGGCTGGGGAGCTACGGGATCCACTACTGGTGCAAGAACTGGAAACTGATCATGAAAGTAAATAAAAACAATGTGTCGTGGATTCAGCGTGTGCTACATAAATAGACTACGTACATGCCATGACACAGCAGCTTATGTACCAAATATGACGAAATAAGTATTTGCATTCCGTTACGAGATATACGACAGTAAATAAATACGTAAATAAACAAGTAATTACTACATCCACTGCCCAACATCACTATCAACAATAGAGTACGCCAAAATGGATAACACGCTCTCAATTTGATACCCTGCCAAACTAGTTTTGAAGAAACACTCCACCTGACATTACGGTACTTCTTGATTCTGTCTCTCCACGTGTTACAAGTGAAAAATAAAATTTTAACAGTCTTGTAAACAAGACGGTTAAGTAGCGTATAAATCATGAACATACGTGGCAAGAGTGTGAAAAAGTACAGTACATGTAACACATATGGTGTGGCGTTTGAAGTTTGAGCATAGATTAGGGCTAATAGAGAAATCCCTGAATGCACTTTTTGCTTAGTGTTTTAAAAATTACGTCTGAATCGAGTGTTTAAAAGTCAAATTCAAAGCCACAGACAATTTTAAACAGATATTTTGTCTCCATCATTTTGAAATTTTGGTTTGTTTCGCTGTTTAAAGAGAAATACATGACACCTTTCCCTTGTGACAGTAAAATAATCATCTTTAGGGTTCTTTAAGCGTTCACATCACGATGATTAGCGACAAGAGACATTGTACGATATCGGCGGTAACTGTCCAGTTTTATCTCAGGAGTAGGCTAAAAGGATTGTTGCAATTACCACGTTCTGCGGAAGGACTGTGCCAAAATCTTCCAGTTAAGGCCGATGTATGGTACTGGTGGATCTCTTTTGTCCAGAAATGCTCTCTTCGTGTGTGCTGGTTTGCGATTTATTTTCTGCTTAGTTGGTCCCTCATCTGTCATTTTACCTACAAGGTGACAGCACTGTGTCACTTCGTCTAGGTTGTGGTCCCAACTTTTAAGTTAAGTTTTTGGCCAATCTCCTTCTGCTGCGCCGGCCGCGGTGGCCGAGCGGTTCTAGGCGCTTCAGTCCGGAACCGCGCGACTGCTACGGTCGCAGGTTCGAATCCTGCCTCGAGCATGGATGTGTGCGATGTCCTTAGGTTAGTTAGGTTTAAGTAGTTCTAAGTTCTAGGGGACTGATGACCTCAGATGTCACGTCCCATAGTGCTCAGAGCCATTTCAACTAACCTTCTGCTGCTGCAGCTAATTGTTTTCGAGTGTTCTTGAATTACCCTCGATCCATAGTGCGTGCTCCTGAAGTGTTACTTCAGTTTAATGGGCCCTGTGATTCCTCCTCGCATTCTTTAAGAACAGCCGTATCATCAGTAGACCTCGTCATTGATATCCCTTCCCCAAAATTTTAATCCAATCCCTGAAAACTTCCTTTTATTTCCGTTGTTGCTTCCTTGATATATAGATTGAACGGTTGTGGGGGGAATACTGTATCTCTGTATTACACATTATTTAATTCGTTACCTATTGGCTCACTTATACGTTGCAAATCATTACCGACGTTTACCAAAATCTTACCCGTATTTTTCTCAGAATATCGAAGAACTTGCAAGACTTTGCAATGCTGATCGCTCTTTGTAGGTCGACAAATCATTTTAAAGTTTCTTAACTTTCCTTCTTTTTTGTTTCCATTATCAACTGCAATGTCTGGCTGTCTCTCTGGAGCCCACTTCCTTCGTGGAACAAACTAATCTTCACGCCACAGACATTCAATTTCCTTTTGCGCTCTCCTGTATATTATTCTTGTCAGTAAACTGGGTTCATTTGCTGTAAATATAATTTTTGTATTAATTTTGATACCGTTTTGTTAGGTCGCTTTCTTGTCTGTGTGTGTGTCTACTCGTATTCAGTAGAAATTTTTCAGCTGATTTTAAAGTAATTACCTGATGAGCTACAGAATTAAAATTTTTAATCTAGTTCAGAGCTAGATGACGATGCACTATTAACTCGTTTAGTCGTCTGCATGTTCATTAGGAGTGGGGTGGGAATGAAAACGTTTTGGGAAGACATGACATCTCAACTGCCCTGCTTGACCAGTCTGTTGTGCAGGAAGTATTGGAATGCGTTCCAGGCAGTATGCTAGCAGAGATGCGGAAAGAAGGAGAAAAGAGTGGGTAGACACAGAGGGGGGGGGTTAGAAAAGTGTTCAGTATATGTGACATACACCTACACAGATGAAGCTGCAGTTAATGAGCTAGTATATACATAAGGAATTGTTTAATAAAAAATATAATCTTATCAAAAAGGCATGAAGTCCATTAACAAATATCCCACACAGGAAACTAAAAATCAGAAAGTTACCATTTAAATAAAAATAAATTTTTATCATAACACGTTTTTTAAGTCAGGCTAAAAAGTGTAATACAAATTCTTCGTGACCCATATAGATTTGTAATCACATAGTCCTGGAATTTACACTGGAGTCGCATTCGGGAGGACGACGGTTCAATCCCACGTCCGGCCATCCTGATTTAGGTTTTCCGTGATTTCCCTAAATCGGTCCAGGCAAATGCCGGGACAGTTCCTTTGAAAGGGCATGGCCGACTTCCCTTCACATCCTTCCCTATTCCGATGAGATCGAAGACCTCGCTGTCTGATCTCCTCCCCCAAACAACCCACCCAGTCCTGGAATTTTGTGATTGTGAATCTTCAATAGCTGTCATAGTACTTTTAAAATCTTTAACGAAAGACGTAGGGTGCTTGCAATAGATAGCACTTAGGAGATGAGCTATTAATACATCAGTTACATACTTGAAGCAACCAACGTTTGTCATTATGAATATTAAATAGTCATAGCTACTAAAAATTCAGAAGCAAAAATTTTTACGACTGTTTGTATATGGTTAACAATGTGTATGGGGCTATGAGATATCACCTTCTACTTTTTTGCCTGATTTGAAAAGGTGTTAACATCTTTAGATCTTCGCCGGCCGGTGTGGCAAAGCGGTTGTAGGCGCTTCAGTCTGGAACCACGCGACCGCTACGGTCGCAGGTTCGAATCCGGCCTCGGGCACGGATGTGTGTGATGTCCTTAGGTTAGTTAGGTTTAAGTACTAAGTTCTAGGGGACTTATGACCTCAGATGCTGAGTCCCGTAGTGCTCAGAGCCATTTGAACCATTTTTCCTTAAGATCTCCAAGATAGGTTAGTGCATATTTCTTAAAATAGCAAGAAAAGTAGGCCAACTCTTTTTCATGAATTGGCAGGTACAGAACAGACTAGAAGACTGATGCATCGGCATGTCAAAATTAAAATAACGGTATAGACAGGGTGCCCTGGCTGAAATGATGTACGTGTTGAATAACTGTGCATATACTTGATTTAATTTTGACATGCCGATGCATCAGTCTTCCAGTCTGTTATGTACCTGCCATTTCATGAGAAAGACTGCAATGTTTCGGACTGTGAATGGTACTGTTCTGAAAGTCTCAAGGAACGTTTCCAATCTCATAGATTCTACAGGGTATTACAAAAAGGTACGGCCAAACTTTCAGGAAACATTCCTCACACACAATTAAAGAAAAGATGTAATGTGGACATGTGTCCGGAAACGTTTAATTTCCATGTTAGAGCTCATTTTAGTTTCGTCCATCTACGCTCAATGGAGCACGTTATCATGATTACATACGGGACACTCTAACTGTGCTGCTAGAACATGTGCCTTTACAAGTACGACACAACGTTTGGTTCATGCACGATGGAGCTCCTGCACATTTCAGTCGAAGTGTTCGTACGCTTCTCGACAGCAGATTCGGTGACCAATGGATTGGTAGACGCGGACCAATTCCATGGCCTCCACGCTCTCCTGACCTCAACCCTCTTGACTTTCATTTATGGGGGCATTTGAAAGCTCTTGTCTACGCAACTCCAGTACCAAATGTAGAGACTCTTCGTGCTCGTATTGTGGACGGCTGTGATACAATATGCCATTCTCCAGGGCTGGATCAGCGCATCAGGGATTCCATGAGACGGAGGGTGGATGCATGTATCCTCGCTAACGGAGGGAAATTTGAACATTTCCTGTAATAAAGTGTTTGAAGTCACGCTGGTACGTTCTGTTGCTGTGTGTTTCCATTTCATGATTAATATGATTTGAAGAGAAGTAAGAAAATGAGTCTAACATGGAAAGTAAGCGTTTCCGGACACATGTCCACATAACATATTTTGTTTCTTTGTGTGTGAGGAATGTTTCCTGAAAGTTTGGCCGTACCTTTTTGTAACACCCTGTATACAGTACATTCCGATTTCAGAAATATGGAAGCAATGCTATCCACACCTTGTGCCTCATTTGTTCACAAGTCTTCCAAGGTTCAGAACTATACTGAATTCTGGATCCTCCATGCTTTCCGTATCGACTCAGATTTCTGCTTCAGTCACATCATCAGACGGTTGCCCCCCCCCCCCCCCCCTCACCTTGTAGAACCTTTCAATGTAGACTTCCTTTTCATCCGTTCTCTCCTCTGTGTTTAACAGTGGAATTCATCCGATAGTTTTTCTCAGAAAGTATCCCTCGTCCATTCCATTTCATCTGTCCAATGCGTAATGCCTCCGCTTCATGTAAAAGTTCAGTAGCGTCCCCGTCGGCTGGTGAGCCACGGTGCAGAGCGGGTGCGTTCCTTTATTACCGTTGTCGGGGTGAGCACTTTCGCTTGAAAGTTGCGAGGGCGTGTGGCGCGGGCGCGGTTGCTGGCGCCAGGAGGCGCTACGCCGCAGGCCGCCCGCCGGCGCGAGCGCTCATCCATCAGCGGCGGCCGCCGACGCCGACGCCGACGCTGACGCTGACGCAGGCGCCTTTCAGCCGTTCATCAACCGCCACCTGCGGCCCGCCGCGCCGCACAGGAGGCCAACCTCTTGTTCTCGAGGAGAACAATGGCGCGGACCCTGGACGCGCGTGAGGCGTTCGTCGTTTGCGCCGTGTGCACGCGCAGTTTTTGTTTCGTTTTCCCGTTATCTAGTTTCCCAGTGAAAGTAAGCGTATCTGCGGCGTCTGCCTGTGTTACGACCTGGTTGTGTCACCGAAGCGCTTTGCACCTGCGCCAGTCCCAGCAGGCTGCGTATCAGCGGGTCAGTTCTGTCATCAGCTTTATGTAACGCGTAAATAAGGCAAGCATACACAGCGGTGACAAGTCATGGGTTAACGACATGCACATGTACAGATGGCGACCGTGTCGAGTTCACGAGGTACAAAAGGGGAGCGCAATAGTACTCAGGTGATTCACGTGAAAAGTCTTCCTGAGTGATTATGGCCGCTCGCCGGGAATTAACAGACTTTGAAAGCGGAATGGTAGGTTGAGTTAGACGAATGAAACATTACATGTCGGAATTCAATAGCGAATTCAACATTCCGAGATAAACAGTGTCAAGACAGTGCAGAGAATACGAATTCCAGTCCTTACCTTGCACAGAGGAGAACGCAGTTGCCGATTGTCCACACTTAACGACCGAGAGCAGTGAATCTTGCGTGGACTTGAAAGCTCTGAAAGACAAGTAACGCTGTGAAATAACCTCAGAAATCCGTTAGGACAATGCTGCGAAATCTGGCGTTGATTTGCTGTGGCAGCAAACAACCGACGCAGGAGCGTTTTCTAACAGCATATCGTCTGTAATCCTGACCTTGGTCCGGTCAGATGAGCCCCGATGCCTTTTAGTAAAAGATGATCGTTGGTTTAAAACGTACCGCAGACTCCACGAAACCATGGACTCAAGCTGTCAACAAAGCACTTTGTAAGCAGCTGGTGGCTCTGAATAGTGTGGTCTGTGTTTACATGATATTCATTGAGTCATCTAGTCCAAATGAACCGATCATTAACTGGAAATGGTTGTGTTCGGCCACCTGGAGACCATTTTCTGCCATTCATGGATTTCGTGTTCCCAAGCAACGATGTCATGTCACCGAGTCACAATTGGACACTCTGGACAATTTGAGCGAATGATTTGGTCATCTACACCGGCCGATATACATCCCAACGAACGTTCATGAGATATAATGGAGACGTCTGTTCGCGCACGAAGTCCTGCACCGGCAACACTTTCGAAATTGTTTGCTTCTATAGGGGAAGTATGGCCCAATACTTCCGCAGGTTACTTCCAAACGGATTGTTAAGTCCATGAAACGTCGAGTTGCTGCAATAAGCAGGGAAAAAGAAAGACGAAAACGAAGTCAGGAGGTGTCCCATGACTTTTGTCACCTCAGCGTGTATGGCAGTGAGAGACTAGAATAAGTTGAATCTACTTAATGCACTGTAGACACCATACCACACCATTAACAAAGATTCTATAAACATAGACATATGGACGTGTAGAAGGTCGCTGTATGTGAAAAATAAACTTCTGTTTAGCACAAACTAAAATATTCATAACAGATATATGCACCCTTGGGTGCTCTTCTAAAATACTTGTATTGTATTGTACTCTATGGAACTCGGGGCCTAGAAACGACGAAGAGTCTTCGAACCCGCCGTAACCCTCAGTGGTTCACAACACCACAACATTCTTCAGCAGTCCACTACCCCCACTGCCGCCCCCACCGAACCAAGGGTTACTGTACGGTTCGGCCCCCAGTGGACCCCCACGGGAAAGTCTCACAACAGACGAGTTTAACTCTAATGTTTGCGTGGTACACGAAGTATGGTGTAGGCGTACTTGGAGATAGCGTTTGCGCAGCAATCGCCAACATAGTGTAACTGAGGCACAACAAGGGGAATCAGCCCGCATTCGCCGAGGCAGGTGGGAAACCAACCGCCTTAAAAACCATCCACAGACGGGCGGGCACACCGGACCTCGACACTAATCCGCCGGGCGGATGCGTGCCGGGGACCGGCACTCCTTCCCGCCCTGAAAGCAGTGCGTTAGACCGCACGACTCAACGGGCGGGCTTACTACAGTACTTCGGCAGATAATAAATGTCGTGTGGCTAGTGGATCCCGTGGAGTAGACTGGTCGGCTGGTGCATGTCTTAAGTTGACGCCACTTCGGCGACTTGCGTGTCGATGGGGATGAAATGATTATGATGAAGACAGCACAGCACCCAGTCCCTGAGCGAATCTCCGCCCCAGCCTGGAATCGGTCCCGAGCCCCTTTGTAAGGGAATTCAGTCGCGCTGACCACTCAGCTATCGAAGCAGATATTTCCGCAGATGAAGTGTTCAAATATCCAGAGATGTACTCAAGCGCTGCTCCAGTGTTGGGCCCAGTTGGGGTGCGAGGGGTGAGGGAGGTGACAGTTTTTTGTTTCTTTTCCTTTTTTTACTTCCAACGAAAAGAATGTACCCGTTATTTAAGAGTAGTCATCGATCTGTAGATAGTATCCCATCTACTTTATTCTGCAACGGTATCGTTTGAAGCAAGGACGGCCAACAGTTTTGTCTGTGTACGGAACTGTCACATACGTCCTGACCTCATGACTGTAAAGAAGTCCTCTCTACCACGCATAGTTGTCAGAGTGTGAAGAGACGAAAGAGGGGAGAAACTGCGGACGTGCTGGGTTAGAAGGCAATACAGTCGTGCAAGGAACTTTGACGGGTCGCAAATGGCCTGGTGTCATATTTCACGTTTCTGAGCAACAGAGATGACAAATAAAATAAAATTTCAGCATAATTTAATTATTACCGCTGTGCTGAAATAATAAAATTTATTCGTATTATACGCTGTCAGAATACTAGCAGGCACAGACAGTTTTGCAGATTTCCGTAATTCAGGTTGCCAAGTAGATGAGACTTTCTTAGTTTCATAGTCGTAAAATGGCTTTCGCATTCGAAACATTGCCTCACGTATGCAAAATTATTACAAAGACTGGAAACTCTTCACCAAGAAAATAAAGTAACCCTCCTGGACAGTATTAACTTCGACGCCAGTGAATTTTGGGAAATGGTCAGTGTTTTTTGTGAGAAATTGTCTCTTACGCAGTGCGATCTCCCAATTCCCATTAAGTTAGAAAAAAGTTGTTTCTCACTTGTCATTGTCTTACTACGGCCAGTGTGTAATCAAGGACTCTTAAAATAAAAGGTCTGCAATCCATATCAGATGTTGTAATTTTCGACCTGGTTCCTTTTTCGTTCAGATGTTCAACGATAGCGAGTCCTAAATCGGGAAATCGTTCCAGGCATGGCCCTTGATGTAGCCAATGTACTTTACAATAACATATAACTACTTCATTCTCTTCATTCAAGTCTGTCAAAAACTTTCAGCTTAATAATGTGTGCAAGTCCAGAAAATTTACCATTCGTACCACCCTTTCGGTGTAATAATTTGTGCGACTTCAGAAATTTACTATTCGTACCATCAATTAAAGCATCAGCAGCCCTCGGTTTCAAAAAAGAAGTCTTTTGACCTAGGTTGCGGTTCAAATGGTTCAAATGGCTCTAAGCACTATGGGACTTAACATCTGAGGTCATCAGTCCCCTGGACATAGAACTACTTAAATCTAACTAACCTGAGGACATCACACACATCTATGTCCGAGGCAGGATTCGAACCTGCGACCATAGCAGCAGCGCGGTTCCGGACTGAAGCACCTAGAACCACTCGGCTACTGCGGCCGGCTAGGTTACGGCACTGCTATGTCGAAAGGTAGGTCAAACAACTTCTTTGTTGCGACCGAGGGCTTCTGATGCTTTAATTTTACTTTGTAAACTTTCGCTAACCATGCAGCCATGTTTAAAACTTTAAAAATTCGTACCGTCCATTTGATCACCTGCGGCATGCTTAGAAATTTACCAGAAACTGCTTCTTGATGTAGAACGTTGTAAAGGTCGTCTGTCTATCACTATAATTTTTTGCTCTTTCATGGTCAACTAAATCCTTAGAATCTGCCTCATGGCGCTGCAGTGCCGTTGCATATCAAATTGATGTACCCGTCGAGTATCCAACTGTGCAATAGATGTTGAGAATTCTGATCTTTCTCGTCTGTCAGTCCTGTACGTTTTTAATGGTTTGTGACGACCGATCGCTGGACTGCCTACTTTTGTGCAAACAGCCACTGACTGAGAACTACATTTAGACCACCAACAACCACTATTCTGCCGAACTGAAGAAATTAACCGATCGAAAAATGTCGCATTAAGTGCAAGAACAAAGGGCGTTGCATTGCACTGCTAAATGGGATGTCGCAGGGCACCGAATAAATAGGAGCGAAAACTAGATGTGTACAGTAGTGCCAAGAGAGTCCGAGTGCTGGACAGCATGTGTGCAGCACACTGTGCTGTAAAATATCTACTACGTTGTTATTTTATGTCTTGTGACAAACTGTAGAATTATACCTCCTTTTAACCACTGTATTTCAACTGCTTAATACTATGCGTCACGATTCTTAAGACTGTGGCATGTTATTTGAATCTCTAACTGTGTATTATGATTGAGAGGGAGTGGGGGACAACGGTATTTGTGAGAATGCTAATATATTATGCTTTGCTTTTTTACCTTAAAATGTAGTACAGGGAAAATGGGCGTAGTATTACTTTTAGCCAGCCGGCGTGGCCGTGCGGTTCTAGGCGCTTCAGTCTGGAATCGCGTGACCGCTACGGTCGCAGGTTCGAATCCTGCCTCGGGCATGGATGTGTGTGATGTCCTTACTTTAGTTAGGTTTAAGTAGTTCTAAGTTCTAGGGGACTGATGACCTCAGATGTTAAGTCCCATAGTGCTCAGAGCCATTTGAACCATTTTTTATTACTTTTAACGAACCACAGATGCTTAGGATTTTAATAATAACGATAAGAAATACATAAATGTTTTAATGTTTTACAAGGTGTTTTAATCAAGGGCGATACATTTGAAAATAGTAATTTCCAGTTATTAATTTTTTTGTGTATGTGGGTGTGGCCACGTTTAAGCAGGATTTAACTCTATATGACCAGAAGCCACCATGAAGACAACACAAAGCCCGAAGCGAGGACAATATCGCAACCTTTTAGCCAGTACTGAGGAAGAGCAGAATGTGTCAGTTTCAAGACAATCTCAGCGGTTACGGCTACGTTTGACATCAATTTGTCGAATCTTGCTAAAGGACATGGGTCAGCATCCATACAGTGTTGTACTGACTCAGGAGTTAACATCATTAACATTGTACAGAGTGATTAACAACTGGAGATATCGCGTGCGTCAGAATGTCCAAAGACTTTTGTTCAGAACATAACTTCACTGTGTAAGCTTCAGAATAAAGCACCATTTACTTTAATACACTGAGCGCTTTTCTCTTTTCTTTTTTTTTCTTTTTTTTTAAAAAAAAAGCTATATAATCGTAAAGAAAATTTCAGATGTTAGTCTGTCATACTTCAGTTCATTTTAATAATTACGCTAGCAACACAAATGAGCAACAGGGAGAACAGTGAGATATTTAACATCAGAATCGGGAACACGATGCAGACGGATTTAAGGAATTCTGCCAACTAGGCAGAAAAATAACCCGTAATGGACCCAGCACGGAGAATATAGTAAGCAGATTAGCACTGGTAGAAAGGGCATTTTCGACCAAGAGAAGTCTGCTAGTCTCAAACAGCGACAATGAACCAATTAGAAGACTGATGACAAAAAAGGGGAAAAATTAGAACGTTGACAATTGCATAATTCACCCAATATAGAATCTCAGCGTACACGCATCGTTATTATTATTTCAGTGTGGATTGAGACTGCGCACACAAGTCTGCAGATTGTGGCTATGTAAGAGAGTAAATGGGATAAAATCTGTTTCTGTAGATCGTTTAGACTTCCGCTCGAGAAAGTCTGTCAGTTTCGCCTTTTTCCCTCTTGATTTCCGTTCCTATGTTTTGAGGTTCTGCACCTGGATTCACGAACCTGTCGGCACGTACGGTCAGCGTATGATCACCTTTCCCCGGCTGGAAATTCTTTCAGGTGCCCAGGCCACAAGCCCATGCACGTGGCTAGTCTTCATCCAAGCAACTGGAATAAATCTTGTGAAAAACTGCCTGTAATTTCTATAGTTCCATTCCATTTTAGAAACTCTTCGTTTTCACTCTACCTTGTTTTCCAAAAGTTAGCTGAGGCACTCTGAAGCTCATGTATCTGTAAAATATACAAACACTCTTAGTGAAACGATGCCTGAGGAAGAAAACAATGTAAACTAATGCGGATGAATAGGAAAAACCCGCAATGTTTGGGGGCCAGCATTAGTAGCGTCCTGCTTGACAAACCCACGTCTTTTAAATATCTCGGTGTAACATTGCAAAGTGATATGAAATGAAACAAACATGTGAGGACTGAGGCAGGAAATGCAAATGGTCGACCTTTGTTTATTAGGAAAATTATAGGAACGTGTGGTTCATCTGTAAAGGACACCGCGAGTATTCTTGATTACAACTCGAGTGTTTGGGATCCGTACCAGGTCGTATTAACGGAAGACATCGAAACAATTTTGAGATGGACTTCTAGATTTGTCTAACAACACGCGCGTGTTGTGGTGATGTTTCGGGAACTCAAATGGGAATCCCTGGAGGGAAGGCGACGTTCTCCTTCGAGGAGCACTACTGACAAAATTTAGAGAAGTGACACTTGGAGCTGTCTGCAGAAAGATTCTGTTGCCTCCAACATTCAATGCGCTTAAGGACACTAACATATGATACGAGGAATTACGGCTGATACTTAGCGGTATAGACAATTGTTCTTTCATCGGGTGTATTTGCGAGTGGGACAGGTAAGGAAATGGCTAGTAGTGGTATGGAGTACCCTGCGCCACGAGCCGTAAAGTGGATTGTGGAGTATCGATGTACCGGGTGGTTATAATTAAACTTTCCCTGTTTAACATGTTATAACACGGAAACTAATTACCGAACGAGTAAAAAACTTGGTAGCATTAATGTCCAGAGTGCGGGGTGCATGATTTCCATGTGTCACAGCGCTACCGTCCAGTTCCAGCTATGGCCACCAAGTGCCGTGATCAGTCATCGTTATTCACAGTCTCACTCACCTGACCAGTCGCAGTGCACTTGTTGACGTGTAAACATTAGATTAGACAAAAGGAGCGGGGCATTATTGGTGAAGCTCTATTATGAAAACAGCAGTAGTGCTGCAGCTGCACTTCGAGAAAATCGCCTGCTGAAAGCATTACGGGACGGTCCTCTTTCTCCATCTGCTGTGCCGAGGAAGCTGAAAAAATTCGAATCAACTGGAGAACTGGGCGTCGCTCAGAGAAGAGGCCGACGACCGGTTGCACCACAGTTGGTTGATGAAATCGCTGTTGCTATGGCAGACAACGCTTCGCGCAGTTTCCGGTCATCAGGCAGTGCGCGTGCTGTGTCACGACAGTTGAACATCCCGAGGTCCACTGCACGGAAGGCGCTTCGAACCATTCTCAAATGGTATCCGTACAAGACCAATATCGTACAGCAGCTCGCACCACATAACGCACAACGACGTGTTGACTTCTCTCTCCACTTTATTGGTAGGATTGAACCTGACTAGGGCTGGTCCTGGACCATCGTATGGACAGACGAAGCTCATTTTTCTTTGGCAAGTGAGGCGAACATACAGAAGTGCCTAGTTTAGCGTATTCATCACCAGTTACTGTGAATGAAGTTCCGCTGTAAGGTGAACAGGTCACCGTATAGTGTGGCTTCAGGGCTACGTTCATCAAAGGCCAAGTCTTTTTTGCACAGTTTGCCACTCACGGACGAAAGACGTGTAGCTTGAGTGACCAGCGTTACAGTGATATGCTTCGCCAGCATGTCATAACTGCCCTGTTGGAGAGAGACGCATTGAAAAAAGTTTTCATGCAAGGTGGGGTCTCGCCGCACATCGCTCGTGAAGTTCGCCTGCTTCTCCAAATTATTGGGCGATCTTTTCGAAATGCTTGGCCGGCACGACCATGTGATCTCACTCCTTGTGATTTCTGGTTGTGGGGCTACCTGAAGGACAACTTTTACCAGGGCTTCATTCACACATCTGCTGATCTGAAGCTCAGCATAACAAGAGAGGTAGGCAACATACCTAAGGACTTGCTTCGTTCTGCTGTGCACAATGCAACCCTGCCCTTTCAGACTCCTCTGGACACTGATGGGCGCCATACTGAGCCCCTTTTATTCAGGTAATGGTGCCGGTATGTAATGGTATTATGTACCGTAGCAGCACTTGAGAAGTGTTTCAGTTGAATTGATTCTTAAGTTATAGAGCGCAGCAATCAGTCGTTCTTCTTTTTTTCTGGTTTTATTTGGCAAATACAGATTTCTGCTAGTACCTAAACATTGCTAATTCACTATTTTCTAGTCTCAATGCATGTCAGTTCCCTATGGTTTGGGCAGGGAACTGACATGCATTTAAACAAAAAGATAGTGCATTGATACGGTTAGGCGCTAGCCGAAATCCGAGTTTTCCAAATAAAACCTGCAAAAAAAAAAAAAAGTTAAGACGACTGATTGCTGCGCTCTATAATTTATAAACCATATCACAGTCGCTGAGTGCACCCGCATTCCTAATGGAAGATAACCTGATGACTGGATTCTGTATTATTTCTCTTCCTCATATCCTTGACATTAATGCTACCAAGTTTGGTACTACTACGATGATTGGTTTCCTTGTTATAACGTGTCATATACGGAAAGTTTTACAATAACTACCCGGTATATGTAGGTTCATGACAGCATCGCCCTTTGATCCGCAGTCGGACATTATATTATCGATACACCTGAAGCAAAAACGTGGGAATTTAAGGAGAAGGGACTTGGATGAACTGACTAAACCAGAGGTTGTACAGAGTTTCAGGGAGAGCATAAGGGAACAATTGACAGGAATGGGGGAAAGAAATAAGTAGAAGAAGAATGGGTAGCTTTGAGAGATGAAGTAGTGAAGCCAGCAGAGGATCAAGTAGGTAAACAAACGAGGGCTAGCAGAAATCCTAGGGTAACAGAAGAAATACTGAATTTAATTGATGAAAGGAGAAAATATAAAAATGCGGTAAATGAAGCAGGCAAAAAGGAGTACAAACGTCTCAAAAATGAGATCGACAGGTAGTGCAAAATGGCTAAGCAGGGATGCCTAGAGGACAAATGTAAAGGTGTAGAGGTTTATCTCACTAGGGGTAAGATATATACTGCCTACAGGAAGATTAAAGAGAACTTGGGAGAAAAAGAGAACGACTTGTATGAATATCAAGAGCTCAGATGGAAACACAGTTCTAACCAAAAAAGGGAAAGCAGAAAGTTGGAAGGAGTATATAGAGGGTCTATACATGGGCGACGTACTTGAGGACAATGTTATGGAAATGAAAGAGGATGTAGATGAAGATGAAATGGGAGATACGATACTGCGTGAAGAGTTTGACAGAGCACTGAAAGACCTGAGTCGAAACAAGGCCCCGGGAGTAGACAACATTCCATTAGAACTACTGACGGCCTTGGGAGAGCCAGTCCTGACAAAACTCTACCATCTGGTGAGCAAGATGTATGAGACAGGTGAACTACCCTCGGACTTCAAGAAAAATATAATAATTCCAATCCCAAAGAAAGCAGGTGTTGACAGATGTGAAAATTATTGAACTATCAGTTTAATAAGTCACAGCTGCAAAATACTAACGCGAATTCTTTACAGACGAATGGAAAAACTGCTAGAAGCCGACGTCGGGGAAGATCAGTTTGGATTCCGTAGAAATACTGGAACACGTGAGGCAATACTGACCTTACGACTTGTCTTAGAAGCTAGATTAAGGAAAGGCAAAACTACGTGTCTAGCATTTGTAGACTTAGAGAAAGCTTTTGACAATGTTGAGTGGAATACTCTCTTTCAAATTCTGAAGGTGGCAGGGGTAAAATACAGGGGGCCAAAGGCTATTTACAATTTGTATAGAAACCAGATGGCAGTTATAAGAGTTGAGGGCATGAAAGGGAAAGAGTGGTTGGGAAGGGAGTGAGACAGGGTTGTAGCCTATCACCGATGTTATTCAATCTGCATATTGAGCAAGCAGTAAAGGAAACAAAAGAAAAATTTGGAGTAAGAATTAAAATTCATGGAGGAGAAATTAAAAATTTGAGGTACGCCGATGACATTGTGATTCTGTCAGAGGCAGAAAAGGACTTGGAAGAGCTGTTGAACGGAATGGATAGTGTCTTGAAAGGAGGATATAAGATGAACATCAACAAAAGCATAACGAGGATAATGGAAAGTAATCGAATTATGTCGGATGAGGCTGAGGGAATTAGATTAGGAAATGAGACACTTAAAGTAGTAAAGGAGTTTTGCAATTTGGGGAGCAAAATAACTGATGATAGTCGAAGTAGAGAGGATATAAAATGTGGACTGGCAATGGCAAGGAAAGCGTTTCTGAAGAAGAGAAATTTGTTAACATCGAGTATAGATTTAAATGTCAGGAAGTCGTTTCTGAAAGTATTTGTGTGGAGTGTAGCCATGTATGGAAGTGAAACATGGACGATAACTAGTTTGGACGAGAAGAGAATAGAAGCTTTCGAAATGTAGTGCTACAGAAGAATGCAGAAGGTTAGATGGGTAGATCATATAACTAATGAGGAGGTATTGAATAGGATTGGGGAGAAGAGAAGTTTGTGGCACAACTTGACTAGCAGAAGGGATCGGTTGGTAGAACATGTTCTGAGGCATCAAGGGATCACTAATTTAGTATTGGAGGGCAGCGTGGAGGGTAAAAATCGTAGAGGCAGACCAAGAGATGAATACACTAAACAGATTCAGAAGGATGTAGGTTGCAGTAGGTACTGGGAGATGAAGCTTGCACAGGATAGAGTAGCATGGAGAGCTGCATCAAACCAGTCTCAGGACTGAAGACCACAACAACAACAACAACACACCTGTAGCATGAAGGCCTTTGGGCCTGGGCCATGCACGAATTAGACGTTGTTTTGCTCTGTGAGGGTGGTCTGAGAGGAGACATCAGCTCCACTGGGCAGTTCTCACATGGAGTGCTTAGTGAAGAAGTGGACCCACTTGTGCCCCCGCGTCCGATGACGGAAGGTCTAGCCATTTCGATGGGGCGGGTGCCGCTGACTACTTCGCTGGCATTGGAACAAAAGTTTTAGTAATATTCTATGGACCGCGAAGCAGACGTCAGCCTATCATTCATGCGAACAGGTGGATACCTAAATGCCATAATACTCTCCTGCACTGCCTCATGATCATTGACTCTTTGTCCATGGCGCTCCTGTGCAGGCAGGTGAAGTGTGTTACAGAGACATATTGTGTTTTATAGTGCAGTTCCCTTCTAAATATACTTCGTTTACTTTTGAAGGAAGAATTGAAGTCTAAGGTGAAATTACTGTGATGTACTGAAGTTGCTTGTAACTAATTCTACAACCATTCGGTGTGCAATATTGCACGGTTCCAATATGTTCCAAAAAGCAGCACACGAACCCAATTTTTCAGGGGGTCGTATCTCTGGATAACCTTTGACCTAGAGACCATTTCAATACGTATCGGAAGGAAGACCGTACTGTAGCTATCGTATGGTACAGGGCCAAAATTTAAACATTACGCACTTCCTCGAACTCTGGCGCATTGAGCAAATCCATTGAATTTTTTTAATAAGATGTGGTCTAGCGTCGACCTTAGACGGCTTATAATACAAAGGGCCATTCCTAAGAATTGTAGTATTCGTCACTTCTATAATTTCTATTCATGGCAGATACTCGAAATTTCTTATCATATTTTCTTACGATGATATTCGCGGCGGACTTTGAAACTTTTTTCAGTACCATTGTCCGTTACCGAGATCCAGGAGTTTAAAGTTACTGTACTTTCGTACTTAAAATATGGAAGTAATACCCGATCTGAGCCGTTAATACAGTTTAAAATGATGTAGTGACCCCATGGGAAGGTTTTTGGGGATATGGCAAGGGTCCTGAGATTTACAAACTAAGTTTACAGTCGCGATTTTTTCACCAATAAAAGTTTATGAGGCGCTGTCAATGTATATAGGGCACATCATACTTACAAGTCTGTCTTGACATGGAAATTATTCGTTGGTGCCGCCTGGTGTCATACGAAAATCTATGTACTGGTGAATCAAGCACAGAATTTTTTGGTGTACTTTAAGTGCAGCCTAATATTGCATTGCTTCTTTTTGTAAGTAGTGTAAAATTACCTTGCGTTGAATGGTAGACAATTTCGTGTTATATTGTGAATATTTATTTGTTGTCTGTATGTGCCAAACTACATTAATGTGTTAAAGTATGTAAATAAACAGTTGAAACTTTGCTGACCTACAAAATTTTTTCATATAAGCAGCACATTCTACCGTAAAAGGAAAGGAGGGGAACCAGCTGAAATATTCTCCCGTTGAAGCCCAAAAAATGTCGATACGATCCTCTTTAAAAGACTGTAACAGAAAATTGTGAAACCACGCCCACCTCGCATAAATTTTGGCATGCATATATATTCGCGCCTTTTTGTGCTGAAACAGAGTAGAAGACAGGCACTGACAGTGAGAAGAGGGAGTTTCAGTGGGAGAGAAAGAGAGGGGTGACGATGATGGCGGGGCAAAACCTCATTGAGAGGACGGAAGATAGTGACAGTAAAAGCGAAACAGACGTGGATGGCGATAGTAGCAGTGGGAGGAAAATATAGAGGAGACAATGAAATGAAAAACTGAGATCTGTGGAAACCATCCATAAGGTTGGTGTTGAGGACCCCCCCCCCCAGAGTGACAAACTTTAACTCTGTCCGTGTGTGTGTGTGTGTGTGTGTGTGTGTGTGTGTGTGTGTGTGTGTGTATTTATTGATTTATTGCAACCTGAGCAAATCAAACCTTTGTAGCAAGAAGATTATATTTGGAAATAGGTTTATTATATTTCGATATTTACGCCTAAACTGAAATGTTTTGCATAAACCCAAAAGCCATGGGAATCTGGAAAGGCAGACGAGAGTGACTATTGAGCCCTAAGCTTTTTTCCTGACTCACACTAATTAGATGTGCAGTTGTGCACTCACAGCCACGCGCGTAAGAGTAGATGCGAAGGCTCAAGTACTTTTATCCCAGATATGAATAAGACAGAAATGGTACACAATAATGGTACATTACAATTTCCGCCGGGAAACACACCGTGAGCATCACGTGCACTTACACAAAGGTAATTCACACACTTACCGTGTGCAATTCAGTACCAATTTGTAGTTTTTAAAGCTTACACAAACACAATAAAATAGTCCTCATTGCCATGATGAAAAAAGTGAAGCACACTGCAGTGATATTACCTACAACGTTGTCGATGAAAGGGCCCGTGCTAAAATAGATTAATTACCAAGACTTAACAATGCTAAAGTTTTATTTAGAAAAATTCTTCATCTGTAATGACCATGGAATTACTAGTGATTACATAAATATGGAATTGTGTTTGTCATCACGCAATTACATCAGAATTGAGCCTTTCCTCGCATTTGTGACGCGATTTTACAGTGAAAAATATAAATTCCACATACCAATAGGAGAAATAAATCGCAGCAACGTAAACTGTACACCTCGTTAACCATCCAATTGCATTTATACTCCGCGAATTTAATAGCTAGAATTTAACAGAAATAGATTACGAAGGCGTCGACTGCGTGCTGCTGATCGCATTCGATATTGACCGTGTGGGACGGTCCAAACATTCGCGTGAGAATGCCTTTCCTCCAGTCACACAAATATGTCAAAACACGGCGAAGATGCCGTGACATCACATGTGACTCACGTATACTAAGAGACCTTGCCACGAAATTCGGTCAATTATCTTCATGTAAGAGATGCTCCAAAGCTCCTCTTATTTGTGGTGATCGTGTGCGTGTGTGTGCGAGTGTGTGTGTGTGTGTGTGTGTGTGTGTGTGTGTGTGTGTGTGTGTGTGTGTGTGAGTGTGTGAGTGTGTGTGTGTGTGTGTGTGTGTGTGAGTGAGTGTGTGTGTGTGTGGCGGGGGGGGGGGGGGAGCGACGGTGGTCTGGAAAAGCATCGGTCACTGCCGGTTTCTGGTTTTCTACATGTTAAACATAACTAACATAAAAATACACTGCTGGCCACCGTAAATGCAACACCCTGAAGGAAGCATCCGAATCAAGTGAAATTTACACCATGGGTTTGCAGCGATGAGATATGCAACTGATTATAATTTCAGCGCAGACGCACATCACACGCGCCTGTGGCGCCACCTCGTAGCGCCATTTAAGGCTTGGCGATTTCGACGAGCGTACGTTAGGCACGTGTGTTTACCTTGTGGTTGTTTCACAAGAGGATCAGTTATGCCTCGTAGACAACAGCTTACATCGTTTGATCAAGTATCCGAGTTCGACAGAGGAAGTATAGTGGCTTACCGAGATTGTGGGGTATCATACAGAGAAATCGCTAGTCGTGTTGGACGAAACCAAACAACTGTAATGCGGGTATGTGTCCGTTGGATGCAGAAGGGTACGACGGACCGACGTGGTCGATCGCATTCACCTCGGTGCACCACTGCACGTGCTGATAGGCAAATTGTGCGCATGGCAGTGACGGATCGCTCAGTGACATCCCGAACCATAGCACAGCACATTGCGTCTGTAACGCATCATCCAGTGTCTGCGCGTACCATTCGACGCCGTTTACAGCTGAGTGGTCTGTCCGCAAGACGTCCATTGCTTCGTCTACCATTGACGCAGAACCACAGACGTCTCCGTCGCCAATGATGTGATGACAGACGGATGTGGACGGCAGAATGGAATGACGTTGTCTTTACTGACGAGGCACGCTTCTGTCTGCAGCACCACGATGGTCGGATTCGAGTGTGTAGACACCGTGGAGAGAGGATGCTGGACAGCTGCATTATGCACCGCCACACTGGTCTTGCACCGGGTATTATGGTATGGGGCGGTATTGGATATTACTCTCGCACGCCTCTAGTACGCATTGCCGGTACTTTAAATAGCCAGCACTACATATCCGAGGTGCTGGAGCCAGTTGTCCTTCCTTAACTTCAGGGCTCGGCCACAGCCATATTTCAACAAGATAATGCGCGACCACACGTGGCACGCATTGTCCAGAGGTTCTTCGTCAATAAACAGATTGAACTGCTTCCCTGACCGGCTCACTCTCCGGATCTTTCGCCGATAGAAAACATGTGGTCCATGGTTGCTCAACGAGTGACCCAGATTACATCCCCAGCTGCCACACCAGATGATCTTTGACAACGTGTGGAAGCTGCTTGGGCTGCTGTACCCCAGGAACACATCCAACGTCTCTTTGACTCAATGCCGAGACGTGTGGCTGCGGTGATCTTCAACAATGGCGGCTACTCTGGCTACTGATTCTGGCAGGAACCACACGTCACAGACGTCTGCAAACGTAATCATTTGATACTTGGTCAACATGTTATCTACAAAATAAATTTTGTTGTGCTACGTCTTGTCTTTCTTGGTGTTGCATTTACGGTGGCCAGCAGTGTATGTTATGGTGGAACGTTATTAAGTTATGTGAATGGGTGTGGAACATAACGCTTCCTTTCCAGCACTGAGTATATATCACTTACCGTTTTCTGATTGAGGTGTATTCCGAACACATGGTCGGGAACATTCTTGGTACCGTAATATACCAACTGACAAAAGAAGTAAAGCACCCAGAAGACATGATAAGATGTCAGTGTAACTTCGCACACGTTCGCACTATCAGCGGGTATGTACAACATTAAAATTCCAATTCTTTGCTACAGGTTTAACGGCCATCACAGTGCATAAGTATTATTCATGTTTATTGTTGTTACCAGACCTGGCAGAAAATACGGGGCGTGAAGAGAGTCAGATATTGAGCTATCACTGTGAAGGACATGCAGGTGCCGTGTACTTTGAGACAGCATCATCAGCACCTGAGAGAATTAGAAATGGCCCCCCTTGTGGGTCTCGTGCAATATCCAGATTTGGGGGTGATAGGTTCAAAAAATGGTTCAAATGGCTCTGAGCACTATGGGACTTAACTTCCAAGGTCATCAGTCCCCTAGAACTTAGAACTACTTAAACCTAACTAACCGAAGGACATCACACACATCCATGCCCGAGGCAGGATTCGAACCTGCGACCGGCCGGCTGGGTGATTAGGATGTTGGAGTCTAAGGGAACGGGAGAGCAGTGATAATAGTCATCAGGGTTCCACGCCGCCACGTCTGCCCACAACAAGAGTGGGTCACCGTATTGTGCGCCAAGCACGTCATAACCAAATCGTACTTGCGGCTGCCATGCGAGAACAAGTAATGCAGATATTGTGTCATGGCGATTGATTGGCGGAGGAGTGACAGTACAACGATACAACACAGGCAGCCTGCGTCTTCATGTATTACGACTCCCATGACAGCTTTTTTTTGGGTCATCAATCTTCTGACTGGATTGATGCCACCCGTCACGAATTCCTCTCCTGCGCCAACCTCTTCATCTCAGAGTAGCACTTCCCAAAAAATGTTCAAATGTGTGTGAAATTTTATGGGACGTAACTGCTAAGAGTATCAGTCTCTAAGCTTACACACTACTAAACCTAAATTATCCTGAGGACAAACACACACACCCATGCCCGAAGGAGGACTCGAACCTCCGCCGGGACCAGCCGTACAGTCCATGACTGCAGCGCCTCAGACCGCTCGGCTAATCCCGCACGGCAGAACTTCCCACCTACGTCCTCAACTGTTTGCTGGGTGTATTCCGATCTCTGTCTTCCTCTACAGTTTTTGCAGTCTACAGCTCACTCAAGTACCATAGAAGTCTTTCTCTGATGTCTTAATAGGTGTCATATCATCATGTCCCTTCTCCTCTTCGGTGTATGCGACATATTTCTATCCTCTCGATTCTGCGCATAGCCTCCTCATTCCTTATCAGTCCACCTAGTTTTTAGCATTCGTCTGTAGCACCACATCCTAAATGCTTCGATTCTCCTCTGTTCCGCTTTTCCCACAGTTCGTGGTTCACTACCACGCTTCAAATGTACATTCTTAGAAATCTCTTCCACAAATTAAAGATTACGTTTGGTACTAGTTGACATTCCTTGGCCAGGAATGTCCTTATTCCAGTGCTACTTTGCCTTTAATGTTCACCTTGTTTCGTCCGTCATTGGTTAGTTTGCTGCCTAGGTAAAAGAATTGCTTAACTTCATTTAGTTCGTGACCATCAGCCCTGATGTTAAGTTTCTTGCTGTTCTGATTTCTCCTACTACTCGTTACTTTCGTCTTTCTTTGATTTACTCTCAATCCATATTCTGTACTCTTTAGGCTTTTCATTCCATTCAGCAGATCATGTAATTCTTCGTCACTTTCATTCAGCATAGGAATGTCATCAACGAATCGTATCATTGACAAACTGCCTATTGGCTTCTGTCTCGGGTTCTTCGGCCGACGTTCATCTAATGATTTTTCTGACGTTTCGCCAGCACGAGTGGCTGGCATTGTCAAAGCTTCACCCTCCATTGCCGGTGGTGAACTGGAAGCGAGCTCGCGGCCGCAGGCTATATGTACCTGGCGCGCCAACGTCCGAGGGCTTCTCCGCGGTCATTTCCGGTGCGGTTCTCCTCTTGCTACCTGCGACGGTCGTTCGCTGCAGTACGGGAATCCAGGATCCGTTGACCTTACTCCACAAATTATATTAGAAGTGTAACAGAGCCCAACCCTCGGCGAAGTAAGGAACCGGAAAAAGAATTGTCGGGTACGGCCTTTCTGCCATACATTCCCAGAGTGACGGACAGAATCGGCCGTATATTGCGCAAACATGGCGTAAAGACGATTTTCAAACCGACAAGGAAGATCAAAGAGTGTCTTAGATCGGCGAAGGAGAAAAGAGACCCACTTGCAATGTCGGGAATATACCGTATACATTGCACATGCGGAAAAGTTTATGTCGGAATGACTGGACGATCCTTTAACACCAGGATCAAAGAGCATAAGCGACATTGCAGGTTGGGGCAGGTGGAGAAATCGGCCGTGGCAGAGCACGCACTGAATGAGACCGACCACGTAATAAAATTCGCCGACACGGAAGTTCTGGCTGTAGAGAAGCACTATCACACGCGCTTGTTCAGAGAAGCTGTAGAAATCCAAAAACACGCGAACAGTTTCAACAAGAAAGAGGAAAGCCTTAAGGTAAACGGATCCTGGCTTCCCGCACTGCAGCGAACGACCGTCGCAGGTAGCAAGAGGAGAACCGCACCGGAAATGACCGCGGAGAAGCCCTCGGACGTTGGCGCGCCAGGTACATACAGTCTGCGGCCGCGAGCTCGCCTCCAGTTCACCACCGGCAATGGAGGGTGAAGCTTTGACAATGCCAGCCACTCGTGCTGGCGAAACGTCAGAAAAATCATTAGATGAACGTCGGCCGAAGAACCCGAGACAGAAGCCAATAGGCAGTTTGTCAACAAGTGGCCACGAAAGCCTTAACAATTTTGAATCGTATCATTGTTATTCTTCCTCCTTGAACCTATCTTTTATTTCCATCATTGCTTCTTCGATGTAGAGATTGATCAGTAGAGGTGAAAGACTACATCCCTGTCTTATACCCTTTTTAATCCGACGACTTCGTTCTTTGTCGTCCACTCTCATTATGTCCCCTTGGCTGTTGTACGTATTGTACATTATCCGCCCCCTCCCTTTAGCTTACCCCTATTTCCCTCAGAATTTCGAACATCTTGCACCATTTTACATTGTCGATTTCTTTCTCCACGTCGACAAATCCTGCGAACGTGTCTTGATTTTTATTTAATTTAAAGGCGCTACAGTCTGGAACCGCTCGACCGCTACGGTCGCAGGTTCGTATCCTGCCTCGGGCATGGCTGTGTGTGATGTCCTTAGGTTAGTTAGGTTTAAGTAGTTCTAAGTTCTAGGGGACTGATGACCTTAGAAGGTAAGTCCCATAGTGCTCAGAGCCATTTGAACCATTTTTTAATTTCATCTTGCTTCCATTATCAACCGCAGAGTCTTAAGTTGCCTTTACCTTTCCTAAAGCCAAACTAATAATCATGTAACACATCCTCGTGACAGTATTACAGTGCAATTTTCCAAGAAAACAATGCTCGTCCACTTACTGTATATGTCCCTAGGAACTTTATGCACCGGACAAACGTCACTGCCAGTATCCAGGATATCAGGGACCAGTTACAAAAGTAATGGGCCAGCTTGACTCAGGAAAGGATACGACTCCATTAAGGCGTCCTTCCCAACTGAATCAGTGACTGGGTCTGGGTCAGAAGTGGTGCAACACATACCGATAAGTGAGCACATACTGGAAAGTTTTTTGTAAACTTAAATCGATTTTGTAATCGTATCTCGACCATCGCAACCCGTGAAGCTTCATTTAATAACCTCCTCTACTCATGGGTGCTTCACTTCTTTGACAGGCTATATAGAAGACGCATGCATCAATTTTCGCGTTATTGCTCAGGTATGAGAATGTGAACGTCTATGTTGGTTTCTGCATGATTGATTTAGGTAGCTACAGGGTATGCTGGTACGAAAAAAATGTGTGTGTGTGTGTGTGGAAACAGTAAATGAAAATGTGTCACATGCAGTGACGAGCACGTGCTCCCTCAAGCTACGTGAACACAGCACGAGATGCTACCACGACTGAGCCCGTGGCTAGCATAATCATTTACAAGTCGCCTGGCAAATGCGTTTAGTATACGTTTCACAACGGCTGCATTCGTGCTTACTGAAATAACTTCAGGCATACACGCCCGATTCTGATGGTAACGAACTTTTTTTGCTTATGCAGCCCTGCGTAACGGTGGAAGAAATAACGGATTCCTTTGAGGCGGTACTATCAGGCACGATGTCATAGAGAAATTTTCGAACTGTTCGTCTCAGTTTGTACCTCTTCGATAATTGTGACGTCACCTAAATCAGTTCACGTTATATCGGCGGGCAAGTGATTATGTTGCATACGATTCCCAGAACTGTATTTGTTTTTGAGTTACTAATTAGTATTCATCAACAAGATACTTCGCACCATCTCTTAATGCAAAGAGCCAATAGCTGTTACACTATTTTGTCATTCGCACTAAGCATTTCGGCGAACGCTGAAATTCCTACAGACTACGACCTTCGGAACTGAAACGGTGGCGTCCCCTTCAGCACGATTCTCCAACTGTGTCTCACGCTGGTGTCACCTTCCTCACGTGGTAATCTGACCACACTTGTCGGAAGGATTCCTTTTGGTCAGCCAACTTTTTAAATCAATGAACAACGAAATTAAAAGCACTGAGTCTTGTGACTAATTTATTTATTAATTTATATAGTAATAGCACATTCAAGCATTAATTCGCAGATCACAAAATGGAAGACGTGCGTGTTAACAAAAACTGAAGATCGCACATGAGGTGTCGCAGGATGCGATCATCCTACGATGTTCCGTTTCGTAGCCACGACGAAAATGCACAGTTCATAGCACATAAAATAGCCAGGAATGTTCAGTATGTTAATGAATCTTGTGGCGAACACGAATAAGTCCGACTACACGTGATGCATGTGAAATTGGTTCTTGGTCATGTGGATGCCGACGCGAGACATCCAGGATCTGATATAACCGAGCAGTTCCTATGGAAGCGGATGTGCCCTGTTGAGACCATATCAGCTATGGATCGGGCGTCTGATTTCACAGCGCGGTAATGATCAGATACTGAGGGGGATGTAGGAAAGTGGGAGGCGACTGGCCATAATGATGAAAAGGAATATTATTAGAAATCTGGAATCACAGGAACGTTTCCTGGTGTATATCCCAGATGGTGAGCTGGTTAAAATTCTATTCGGATAGGATGTGGAGAATGTTTAACGTAAGATCGAGGAATGATGTGGTGAGGTGTTACATAGTGAGAGGCTTCGTAACCAGGAAAGGAAGTTTGGTGCAGTTGGAGTCAAGTACGCTCAGTGTGGGTGAGGATAGAAACGACATTCAGTTCATACAGCATTTGAAGTGGAGGATCTGGAGGAACGGGAAACCACTGGCGCAAGAGGGGATACTTCATTTGGAAGATATTTAGGTGTCGAGCATCGTAAAAGGATGCAGTTGTATTATTTGACATAGTGCTAAAATTCCTCTAACAAATGAGGTCTTATTGCACAATTTGTACTCTTTCCCTTTATTTTTATTATTCCATCGCCTATCGAGGTGAGAGTAGACTGGCCGCTCATCACTCGAGAAAATTAAGAAAATATGCAGACATAGCTTCAAAAATTTACATAATATGTATATATTCTATAAAATTTTAAAACCAGTGGTTGTTCATTGAAAATTTTAAATAAAATATTGTTGCTGTCATTTGACAACAGCGCTTCCAAACACGGAACAGTTCTTTTTCCTGAAGTAACAAGAAATGAGCAGCCGGTGAACACTGATGTAGGACGAAGAGCGTTTTTTAAATGATGTGGAAAAGAAGAGTTGGTGGGTTCAAATGGCTCTGAGCACTATCGGACTTAACATGCGAGGTCATCAGTCCCCTGGAACTTAGAACTACTTAAACCTAACTAACCTAAGGACAACACACACATCCATGCCAGAGGCAGGATTCGAACCTGCGACCGTAGCGGTCGCGCGGCTCCAGACTGAAACGCCTAGAACTGCTTGGCCCCTCCGGCCGGCGGAGTTGGTGGGGAGTACCTCGCACTATGAGCTAGAAAAAAGGTGTGGTGGTGTAAAGAGCAACCCTGAAACGAAAAGGAAGTGCGCATTAACAGCCGGACGAGAGATACATTTCCGGGCGCGTTTCATGGCCAGATAAAGGAGGTGATTATGTTTTCGTTTGACCAGGATGTGGAGAGTGTGTAGGTGTAAGTCTGGAGAAATGTGTTCGTGGTGTGCAAAGGTTGTTAATGGGAAAGACTGTTTTTTTTCTAGTGTACTGCACATGTTTTTATTTTACAATATGACTATTTTCGGTACGTGTGGTCATCCTCAAGTACATGTAGTTGCATACGCAATGCATCGTGTCACGCAGAAATTTCGCAACAGATTGATGCATAATGCAAGGATGTGTAGTTTCTACATGACACCACGGCTTGCTTATCCAAGGACATATACGATCAAAACTAGTCACACTGTAAAAATATGTGCAACTGGGACGGAAAAGTAAATAATATATAAATTTTGAATACCAGTGTAGTAACTGAAACCTCTAGCGGCGAATATGTCGGCTTTAGCGAATCATTGACGAAATTGTTGTGGTAGACGATAAAACAGAATTGAGACAGAATTGTCGGTATTCGTTGGGTGTCATAGCAAGAGTAGATTTACTTCAGGAGGAAGTAAAATATTAGTTCATTTTCTATAAGTCTCTAAAGCAGAATGATTAACTTACATACATTCCATGTCAATTTGAATGACAAAATATATTTAGTACTGACACAGAGTAGAAGAAAAACTGTTTATACTTTATCAGTACTGAAGGTAAATTAACATGGCAATTACACCTTTTTAAAATCCTGTAAGAACCATTTGATGTTCGTTCCTATCCCTAGACACAATAAAAATACTTCCTGATTACAGACCCTCTCACAAAGTAACACTTGTACTACGACATTCCCTGATCTCACATCATACACTGTCGACATCTTATTAAGAAATCCACCCTGAAACCTAGACGTACATCTACATCCCCAGCCACATTAAAAATACTTCCTGATTACTGACCCTCTCATTATGTAGCACTTTTACTACGACATTCCCTGATCTCACATCATACACTCTCGACTTCTGAATAAGAAATCCACCTTGAAACCTAGCCGTACATCCACATTTCAAATAATATTCCTGTTCGTACCCGTGTCAAGTTTCTTCGCTTCCCTCTTTCCTCGTTCCTAGTTCCAAACGTGAATGACATGTTTGCCAGAGAAGTAGGAAATTCGGAGACGCATATTGTAGGAGAAGAGCAAGAAGAAATTATTAAGTTCATAAAAGATCCTAGTCCGTGATGGTAGACAGACCTGGAAGGCGAGGCGGCCTGCACTGAATTTAAATGTACAGCTTTGGCGGAACGGAAATCCAAACGACACTCGCAAAAGAACTAGTCAGAATAAGGCTTGGGAGCTGTGGAGTAGGGTGTAGGTATCCATTCTTCATGTTGGCAATTTAGTAGTTACAGTAGTTTTAATCTAATTTGGCCTGTTTTTGGATGTTTACTGTGTGGGGTTTCCTGTTTAGTTTGTCGAGTGTTAGTCGGAGGTATTTTAATATCTTAAAAACGGAATAGGATGCAGGATGGTTGCAAATGTGAGGCAAAGGTCTTGAGAGATGAAGCTGCAGGTTTTCGTCCTACAATTATTGCCTTTGTCTTTGGAAGGATTAATTTTTAGGAATCAATGGTTGCACCAGGCGATAAACTGGTTGAGATGACGGGAACATTGAGGTAAACTGAGGATAGAGTATAGGGCTAGAAGATCTGGCGTCATTGTCGCAATGGATGAATTTGTCTGGACAAGCGGCTTAGACATATCTCCAGGGTAGAAGTTAGATAAGAGTGGTGAATGCACAGACACTTAACAGACGGCTGCAGTGGGATGGAAGAGGCTGAAATTACATCTAATACAAAATATTCAGTACGAGTAGTCTTCGTCGAGGACTGTTCGTTCTGTGGTGCTTCAGAGATCTCGAGAGACGACGGGTGTTGAGGAAAGTCTTTTGGGGAGCCAGATGGGCCGTGCGGTTGCGGGGAGAAAGAGAAAGAGAGAGAGAGAGAGAGAGAGAGAGAGTCGGTGATTTCGCGCAGAGCTCGTCAGCGCCGCGGAATGAGTGAGTATTGCTGCGAATCGATCAGTTTCCCGCGGGAGCCGCCCCTGGACCCAGGTGGCGGCCCGCGTCCCACGTGTGTGCCTTGCGGCGCGGCGCGGCGCCCTGTGTGTACAGCGGCGCCGGCGTCTGGGTGCGCCGCCTGTTTGCCGACGCTGTTGACTCGCCGCCTGTCGCACGCGTGGACCGGCGTCCGCTCTTTCAGCGTCCGGCTGCTAAACGTCCGTTTACTGTCACCGAGCGTTACCGCCGCGCACAGTATTATTTACAGCACACCGCGCTTTATTTTGTTGCGAGGCCACAGAACCTTGCCGACTGCGTGACTCAGAGGCGGAGCGCCAGCTTACTTTAGATAACAACTTCGAGAGTAGCTGGACATAGCCTTTGTAGTGATACAGAATACACTATGCAAGCCACTACAGTCTCTACCAGCGTCAACAGTACATGGTAGGTTCGTTTACGGAAAGTACGAGGGTTGGAACTTAAATAGTGACAACTGTTTATTGACAACCGATATAAAAGAGTTACATGTTTGCACCTGTTACTGTCCTTCAAAGTAGTCACCAGCGTTGTGTACAGCCCGTTACCAGCGATGTGGGTGATTCTCGTGTACATCTACATCTACATCTACATATATACTCCGCAATCCACCATACGGTGCGTGGCGGAGTGTACCTTGTACCACAACTACTATCTTCTCTCCGTGTTCCACTCCCAAACAAAACGAGGGAGAAATGATTGCCTATATGCCTCTGTACGAGCCCTAATGTCTCTTATCGTTCTGGTCTTTCCGCGAAATATAAGTTGGCGGCAGTAAAATTGTACTGCAGTCAGCCTAAAATACTGGTTCTCTAAATTTCCTCAGTAGCGATTCACGAAAAGAACGCCTTCTTTCCTCCAGAGACTCCCACCCGATTACCTGAAGCATTTCCGTAACACTCGCGTGATGATCAAACAAAAATGGTTCAAATGGCTCTGAGCACTATGGGACTTAACATCTGTGGTCAGCAGTCCCCTAGAAATTAGAACTACTTAAGCCAAACTAACCTAAGGACATCACACACATCCATGCCCGAGGCAGGATTCGAACCTGCGACCGTAGCGGTCACGCGGTTCCAGACTGAAGCGCCTAGAACCGCACGGCCACACCGGCCGGCGATGATCAAACCTACCAGTAACAAATCTAGCAGCCCGCCTCTGAATTGCTCCTATGTCCTCCCTCAATCCGACCTGATAGGGATCCCAAACGCTCGAACAGTACTCAAGAACAAGTCGTATTAGTGTTTTATAAGCGATCTCCTTTACACATGAACCACATGTTCCCAAAATTCTACCAATGAACCGAAGACTACTGTCCGCCTTCCCCACAACTGCCATTACATGCTTGTCCCACTTCATATCGCTCTGCAATGTTACGCCCAAATATTTACTCGACGTGACCCTGATTTCTCTAATTTTATTGTAATGTTCGTTTCTCCCTATGTAGGTTTGCATCAGCAAAATATTTTCGCATTCGGAGGAGACAGTTGGTGCTTGAAATTTCGTAACAAGATTCCACCGCAACGAAAAATGCCTTTGTTTTAATGATGTCCACCCCAGATCCTGTATCATGTCCGTGACACTCTCTCTCCTATTTCTCGATAATACACAACGTGATGCTTTCCCTGAGATTTCTCGACGTAACTCCGTTAATCCTGTGTGGTAGGGATCCCAAACCTCGCAGAAGTACTCCAAAACAGGACGTACAAGCGTATTGTAAGCAGTCTCTTTAACAGATCTGTTACATTTTCTGAGTATTCTGACATAAAACGCAGTCTCTGATTTGCCTTCCCCACATCATTTTCTGTGGGTTCTTTCCCATTTAAGTTTTTCGTAATAGCAATTTTTAGGTATTCAATTAAATTTACGGCCCTTGAATTTGATCGATTTATCATGTAACAGAAGTTTAACGGATTCCTTTTAGCACCCATATGGATGACCACACACTTTTTATTGTTTAAAGTCAATTGCAAACTGTCGCACCCTACACTTACGTTATGTAAATAGTTTTGCAATTGGTTTTTATCTTCTGATGTCGTTACTAGATGATAAGCGACACCATCGTCTGAAAACAACCTTATTCGGCTGCTCATATTGACTCTTAAATCGTTTATATAGATAAGGGACAACAGAGCGCCTATAACAGCACCTTGTTGAACACCAGAAATCACTTCAGTTTTATGGCTCTCAGCTCTATGGGACTCAACTGCTGTGTTCATCAGTCCCCTAGAACTTAGAACTACTTAAACCTAACTAACCTAAGGACATCACACACATCCATGCCCGAGGCAGGATTCGAACCTGCGACCTTAGCAGTCGCGCGGTTCCGGACTGCGCGCCTAGAACCGCTAGACCGCCGCGGCTGGCCTTCAGTTTTATTCCATGCTGTTTTATTCCATACATTTCCGTCAGATACTACGAACCGTGACCTCTATGACAGTAAGTACTAATTGGTCACACATCTGAGACGATATTCTATAAGCACTCAATTTGATTTCAAGCCGCTTGTGAGGTGCAGAGTCAAAGGTCTTCTGGAAATTAAAAAATACGGAAACAATTTCAAACCATTTGTCGATAACATTCAATACTTCGTGCGAGTAAAGAGCTAGGTGTGTTTCACAACTATGAAGGTTACTAAATCCGTATTGACTATGTGTCAATGGACCGTTCTCTTCGACGTAAATCATAGTGTTGTAAGACGATACATATTCCAAAATCCTGCTGCATTTTAATGATAATAGCCTATAATGCAGTGGATTACTCCTATTGCCTTTCCTGAATACTGGGGTAACCTGTGCAGCATTCCAGTCTTGTGGTATGGATCTTCCGTCGAGCGTATGGTTGTATATGACTTAAATGTGGAGCTATTGTGTCAGCATACTCCGAGAGGAACACAACTTTGACCGAAGACTTAATTTTATTAAGTGATTTAAGTTGCTTCGCAATTCCCAGGGCATCAACTTCTAAGTTACTCATACAGACAGCTGTTCGTGATTCGAATTTTGGAATATTTACTTCTTCTTCTTTGATGAAGGAATTTCGGAAGGGTGCGTTTAGTAACTATGCATTAGCAGCACTGTCGTCGATATTTTACATACGAGCAGGGTCTTTCGATTTTCTGCCACGTTTCGAGACAACGTTTCGTTGTGGAAACTATTATAAACAGTCACATTGAAGTCAGCGCTAAATTTCGAGATTTCTGTAAAAGGTCGCCAAACTTGGTGATTTGGCGTTTGTTTAAATCTGGCATCGTTTTTTCGTTGTTTCTGCAGCAGTGTTCTGACCTAATTTGTCTACCATGGGCGTTCCGCTCCGTCGCCTATTGATTTATTTGATATAAAGCTCTCAATTGCTGTCAATACTGTTTCTATGAATTCAAACCACATTTGGACTACACTTTCATCGTTAATTTGGAAGCAGTGGAGATTGTCTCTCAGCAAGGCGTCAACAGCATGTTTATATGTTTTTTTGACGACATATGGTTTTCGTTTAGTTTTGTGTATTTGGGAGATGATGTATTAGTTTCGCTACGACAACTCCGTGTTTACTAATAGCTGTATCCGTTTTGATTCTTGTCATCGTCTCTGTGAAGTAAAGTTACGCTTGCGAGTAAGCCAGTTAGTTTCTCAAGAATCACTGTACTAATTAATCGTCCACCAGTAACATATTAATACGAGATTGCTGCTGGTTGCCATAGCAACGGAAATCAAAGGAAAACTGCGAATACTGAGTTATGAAATCTTTTAACATAGGACAATTACATGGCACTGAAACTAAATTCATTTCCCACATTGAGATCCCACTGAATTCATTTCCCACAGTGAGACTCAAATGTACTGATTTACAGAATTACTTCAGATACAGCAGGAGTACACCATCACAAAAATGTAACTGTCAAACAACACAAAAAGTAAGAGGGGATATCAACTATGAGTTTTCAACAGGCTACGTGACCAACGAATCGTACCCCTGTTGACCTTGCACACACAAATAAACATGCACAAGCACAACATTTTAACTTTCGCTTCGGACGGTACTAAAGCGTACCAAGTGCAGATACCTGTGTGAATTCATAATAGCTGTTGAGAACCTGTGAAGTGTCAACTATGATAGGGTTTAACACTATTAGAGCTCATTCATTTCTCAATATTTTCAAGTCGTCGTTCTCCCACCAGCCTTGGGTTTTTTTCATTAATGTGTATGTTGGATTCTAGCTGAGCAATCATCTCGACTACATCATCGGATATCTCACAGACTGTACTGGAGCATGATGATATAGATTCCCTACAGTATCGTGATTATCTAATCGAGTGCTGTTAATATGACTGCCATGTCTTCCAATGACCAACTCATGTCGAGCGCTGAATATTTGAAGGGAGCTGGTGTGAGGCTGTGACGCAAGGTTCGTTTGCTATTTTCTGTTACAGTTTCCTTTCTGCTGAATGTGTATCCTCAATCGGCAGGCAGAGTCGTAATGTGTTGACGACCTGAACCGTTTGCGACGTGCTGGCACATTTCTTGCTTCTGCCTCTGTCTCTGACAAGACTTTATTTTTGCCTGTGGCAGTGTGGTTGAGCTTTAGCAAAATAATTTACCCCTTACTACTCGTGCCTTAAGAATGGCCAAAAACGTCCCAGAAATAAGTTACGATAAGCTGCAGACCATTAAAGCTGTAATACCAAGGCGGATAGCAAGTACCAACTTCTGCTTTTTGTGTATATATATTACTGTAGCACGAATACTAGTTTACATTTGCAGGTCGTTATTGATATACACAGTGCTGAATTGACAACAGAGACGCAACATCTGGCTAGGTATTTATTGGAAATGGGGGCAGATGACAGATGCAAGACTGTCATTCCATGCAGCTTCAACTCTGTGCAATATTTCTTCAGTATGATGATCAGTAGCGTACCATCCTTTCGGCAAACAAAGGGCAGAAATTTTGAGAGCCTGCTACCCGGCACAATAATTAAACTACCTCTGTAGTGAGATACGTAAGGAAGGACAGCACTAGCATTATGCAGTACGGACGGGAAAAACCAGCCGGTTGAAACCGATACTGGTATTTTAGTTCTGCATAACTAGCATTTCTCGTTATTTTATTGGTCTCGGTTGTAAAAGGCGTTATTGATTTTTGACTAATAACCGAATAAAAAACCGAAATAACAATTAGACACAGCAACAGCGGTAAAATCTTTCGTTCCGAAATAAACCTTTCTTAAAACGGCATAAGTTTTATTTGTCAAATTAGGATTGGTTTGGAAATTGCGTTATTATAGAAATTTGAAAAGCAATCAGTGCCATACTAATAGCATTGCCACCAGAAACCCCCATTTCCTCAGTGCTTGCTCCTCTGAAGAACAGACACCACGCATTCATATAACAGATTCTCCTCTATGGGCAAAATATCCATCTTCTTCAGAGGGGATGCACAAATACGTGTGTCCTCCTGCGGAAATTTCAGAGTAGCGAGCATGGAGGAAACGGACAGGGACTACGGGCAGATGCGCTCTGTGGGAGCGTGGGTGGGCCGTGAGGCGCGCCCAGGTAGTCGGCGGAGTTACGGTAACACTGCGTTCCGGATGGCGCTGTGGGTAACTCACCTGCCTAAGCAGCAGGACATGCCGGTGCGGTACACATTTTCACTGCTTGCCGCCGATTCCGCACAATATCCCAATGCAACAATCCCCTTTCCTTTCTCCCCCATCCACCTTTAATTTACAAGTAAGTATAACATGTGCAGGTCTGCACGGTGTCTGTTCATTTGAAAGAACAGACACCAGGCAATAATATAACTAATACTTTTACCCTATGGTTCTTGAAACTGAGCCGAAATTTTTCGGTTTTTGTTCCATTTCTACGTTTATTAGAGAAAATAACAGCAACAGAAAACCGAAAATCGCGTATTTCAAAAACCGGTTATTTTTCTCTGATTTAGATTAGATTACATTTGATTAGTACTTGCTCCATACATCATGAATACGACACTTCGTAATGATGTGGAACGTGTCAGGTTAATAAAAGGTGTCTATACAAGATATTATATTACATGACACTCATATTGGGTGTTGGGGAAATAACCCACTTACTACATCCAACAATTCATCTAATAAGTAGAAGGAGTTGCCATTAAGAAATTCTTTTAATTTCCTTTTAAATGCTATATGGCTATCTGTCAGACTTTTGATGCTATTAGGTAAGTGACCAAAGACTTTTGTGGCAGCATAATTTACCCCCTTCTGAGCCAAAGTTAGATTTAACCTTGAGTAGTGATGATCATCCTTTCTCCTCGTGTTGTAGCCATGTACACCGCTATTACTTTTGAATTCGTTCGGATTGTTAATAACAAATTTCGTAAGTGAATATATATATATATATATATATATATATATATATATATATATATATATATATATATATATATGTATATTTTGTGAGGCTACAGTGAAGGTCTCTAGCTCTTTAAATAAGTGTCTGCAGGATGATCTTGGATGAACTCCAGCAATTATTCTGATTACACTCTTTTGTGCAATGAATACTGTTTTACTCAATAATGAGTTACCCCAGAATATGATGCCATACGAAAGCAGAGAATGAAAATAAGCGTGGTAAGCTAATTTCCTCAGATGTATATCTCCAAAATTTGTAATGATCCTAATTTAAAGGGTCAGAATAAACTGGCGCCGAAGAAAACAGATGTAACCGCAAACGGGTTTTATCAGCGATAACCGGCATCCCTTCTATCCAGCCTCGAATTATCTTGTTTAAATGTAAAACAGGGCACCACACCGGCTTCAACATGACAGAAATGGTTCGCCTGCTGTTGAGACGGTCACCTGTGTCAGCCAGAAGTGATCATGTTGTCTTTCAAATGGCACCCCATACTATACATGACAAGTGCTAGGCCTTTATGATGCTAGGCATATATGATGAAGAAGAATGCTATAATGTATCGTTCGTCCTTCTTGGAGCCTCCAAACACAGATACGTACGCCACAGGTGTGACAGCAAGGCGGGAGGGGGGCTGTGGTGCCCGTAGTGAAAATTCAGTTACTTTATAGACGCACGTGTATTGTTAGCTCTTGCTAACATTAAAATAATAAGCTAATGTGACAAATAGACGTTAAGCACAAACATGTAAAAAGTGAAATAAAATCTTAAAAATGGCATCGTCACAGAAAAATTAAATATAGTACAGTATTTCTGCAAATGCAGAAGTAAGTATACATTTCTGTAACCACAAAATCCGGGATTTTAGTACTTGTGACGAATATGTGGCTCATATGAAAAGAAAGAGAGTACATGTCAACAACCTCTGAGTGACGAGACTGCCGAGTGTACTTCTTGAGGGTATTTTTCTTCTGTCGTTGGAAGTACAAAACTGTGTGAGTTTCTCACCACACGCGTTTCGCTTTATTGAGGTAAAGCATTGCTTTTAAATCGGAAAACAGTACGTTAAAAAAAGGTTGATTTGTACTTACTGTGATTTTTCGGCTGATTTCTGGCTTACATCGGGAAATGCCGTCTGCTAGCACATCGTTGTTTTTCTGTGTTACACACTGATAATTATGGTAAAATTTTTAGACGATCTGCAGCACTCACTATGCATTTCTTATGTTTTTCACAACACACTGTTATGCACACCACTGTATTCTGTTCGTTTTTGTACTGAAAGTATGTGTTAATGTTTTTGTTTTGTAATGTTCCCAACATAACCTTTCCACTATTTTTGTCTTTGACCTTCTACCTTTTTTTTTTAAAAAAAAAAGAATTAGATTATTGTGTCTGTGTAGCTCTATTTAATTATGTTTCTGTGTACTTTTGTTTAGGGGAATGGGAAACCATGGTGAGTAGATATAAGTATATAGCGTGAGTTAGAGGAGAAGGTGAAGAGCAAGAAGTGAAATGAAACTGTGGCTGGAAGGGGGTAGGGGTTGTGGGAGAGTGGGAGGGGTTGAAGAATGGAAAAGACTCTTTCCTTTTTCATGTAATTTCATCAATTATTCTATATAGAGTATGGTTTCCAATATTTATCGGGTCATTGAGCAACTTTTTATTTTCTGTTAATGCTTCTTGTATGTGAAAATTTTCTTGTAAAGGGCGGAGGTGTCTGCCTTCACTGATTTTAATGATATTAATATCGTTATCAGTATTGCTTGGTCTATGGTGTTCTTCTTTTAGATGATCCGCAAACATTGAATGATTTGTACCACATTTAAATGCTCTGATGTGTTATAACTTGTGTCTAATATCCTGCCAGTCATTTCAATGTATATCTTCGCACAATCTCTGCAACTGAGCTGATAGGTCCCACATTTTTGGTATCTGTCTGGTTGTGATTTCAGTTTTTGGATGTGCTTTTGTATGGAATTGTTTGTTTTGTATGCAGTGTTTATGCGTTGTTTTTCGAATATGTTACCTGTTTCTTAACGAACTGTTTCTCGATGTAAAAGCAAATCAAAATGTAAATAACTTAATTACAGACCACTGATGATGCTTTATCGCAATATAGCGAAACGCGTCTGATGAAATGATCACGCATTTTTGTAGTTGGAACGACAGAACAAAATTAGCCTCAAGAACTACAAAGCAACTACGGACAGTATGGCCACACAAATAAAGAATGACAAGTGTACATCTACATCTACATCTACATGACTGCTCTGCAATTCAGAGGGTTCATCGAACCACTTCCGCTCTGTTTGTCTATCGTTGCACTCTCGAAGAGCGCACGGCATAAACGGACACCAAATCTATGCGTGTGGACTCTGATTTATCTTATTTTATCACAATCATTATTTCTTCCTGTGTAGGTGGGCGCCAAGAAAATACTTTCGCATTTGGAGAAAAACGATGGAGATCGAAATTTCGTAAAAAGACCTCGCTTCCCCTGTCTCGCGATCATGAAAACGAGCTGTCCTTTGAACTTTTTCGATGTCCTCCGACAGTCCTATCTGGAAACGATCCAATACTGCACAGCACTACTCCATAGAGGGCGCACTTCCGTAGTTTAGGGAGTCTCTGTAGCATAGTTAATGCATCTTCTAAGAGTTCTGACCATAAAACGCGGTCTTAGGTGTGCCTTCCCAAGAACATCAGCTATGTGATCATTCCACTTCAAGTTATTTGTAATAGGTATTTCTACATATTTGGCTGAATTTATGGCCATTTAATTTGTGAGACCTATCGTCTAATGGAAATTTAACGTATTCCGTTTAGTACTCATGTGGATGACCTCACACTCTTCGTTATTTAGAGTCAGTTGCTACCTTTCGAGCCATACAGATATGATGTGTAAATAATTTTGCAACTGGTTTTGACCTTCTCATGATTTTACTCGACGGTAAATGACAGCATTGTCTGCAAACCACCTAATGCAGCTACTCATATTGCCTCCTAAATCATACATACGTTAGGAACAGTAAATGCACGTCCTTTGGGAACGCCAGATATTCCTTCCGTTATACTCGATGACTTTCCATTAGTTATTATTGATTGTGATCTTTCTGATAGGAAATCATGAATCTAGTCACAGAACGGGGATGATACACCATAGGCACGCAATTTTAATAGAAAACTCCTGTGACGAACGGTTGCAAAAACCTTTTGGAAATGTAGAAAGAAGAATCAGTTCTCGATCTCCTGTCGATAGCAATCATTACATCGTGAGAATAAAGAGCTAGTTGTGTCAACAATGGTTTTTCTCGAAGTAATTCATAACGTTCCAACACAGTACGCTATATGTTCTAATATATTACTGAAAATCGACATCATGATACGGGTCTGTAGTTCATCGGATTACTCTTCCTTCTTTTCTCGGCTGTTGGTGTGATTTGTGCAACTTTCCAGTCCTTAGGTACGGAACTTTCATCAAGCCAGCGGTTGTAATTCATTGTTAAGTCCGTAGTATCGGCATTCTCTGAAAGGAATTTAGTTAGTATACAAGCTGGACTGGAAGACTTGCTTTTATTATGTGATTTAAGCTGCTTTCGTACACCGAGGATATCCACTTCTAAGTTACTCATGTCGCCAGAAGTTACTAATTAGAATTGTGGAATATTTACTCTGCCTTCTTTGGTGAACGATTTTCGGAAAATCGTATTGAGTAACGGCGATTGAGCGTAACATTACCATCGCTGTCGCGTATTGAAGGTATTGACTGTGTCTTGTCGCTGGTGTGCTGTACTTTACGTGTGACAACATTCCCTTCGGAATTTCTGCAAGATTTCAAGACAGTTTTTTGTTGCGGAAATTGTTTAAAAAATCTCGCATTGAAGGTCGAGCTAAATTTCGAGCAGTAAGTACTTGGGTATTTATCACTCTTTTAAATTTGCACGCTTTTTTCGTTGCTATTCCGACAGTGTTCTGACCTCTTTTGTTCACCATGCGGCGTCAGTTTCGTCTCTTTCTGATTTATTTTTCATAAATCTCTCCATTGTTGTCGACACTACTTCTTTGAAACTAAGCCGTATATGGTCTGTGCTTAAGCCGTTAGTTCGGAAGGAATTGAGGCTGTCTCATAGGAAAGTCTGAAGGAAATTTTTATCTAGATGCTCTCTACTTCGTTTTTCAGCCTCACTTTTCCGCACTCGCATCTATACATGTTGTATAGTATAAATACCGTCCTTCCCGACTGTAATAAAGTCTAAGACCAAACGAGTTTCTGTTTTATCTAAAGCATCTTCAGTGATCAGTAACTACATTGTTTATTCTTCCAATTTTGGTTTGCTGGAATTATGAACAGTTCTCGTGCAATAACTCACAACTATGACAATACTACTATAGTAGTGAAACCACAACTGTAAGAAAAAGTATGTTGTTACATTGATCGCAGAAGATGCTATAGAATAAAGTGAAAGGCGTTTGGTCTTAATCAGAGATCATCACAGTCGCCAAAGACGGTATTTAACGTGTGTAGAATTGGCGTTGGTTTTGGTGCGTGCTTGTTATAACAATATTTATTCTCGCTACAACGACCTGTTGGTCACTAATCCCAGCATGTATCATAATGTTCCTTATTGTCTTCTGATTACTTGTTGCTGGCCGGCCGGTGTGGCCGTGCGGTTCTAGGCGCTTCAGTCTGGAACTGCGTGACCGCTACGGTCGCAGGTTCGAATCCTGCCTCGGGCATGGATGTGTGTGATGTCTTTAGGTTAGTTAGGTTTAAGTAGTTCTAAGTTCTATGGCGCTATCGACCACAGATGTTAAGTCCCATCGTGCTCAGAGCCATTTGAGCCATTTACTTTGTGCTAAGAGTTTGAGTTTTTTGTTTTTTTGTTTTGGCAACCACTTACACTTAGAAAGGAGTCCTGAACTAATTGCTCAAAATAACTTTCGGAGAAAGCACTTGTACGATTTCGGACAAAGCTTTGTTCCTGCCACCGACTTAATCAATTTTTTCTCCACTATATCGAGGTTGGATAGAATTCACCACCAAGTATGCGTTTAATTGTATGAGTGGGGTACCTATCTGAAATGAGACAAGTCTTCTTTGAACTGTTTAGCAACTGTATCATCTGAGTCAGGAGGTCGGTAAAAGTGACTGGTCATTAATTTATTCTTGTTGTCAAGTACATCCTCTACGTTCTAACTCACAGGAACTGTCCACTTCAATTTTGCTACGAGCTGGACTACTCAGAACAGCAACAAACGCATCATCACCAACTGTATTATATCTATCCTTCCAGAACCCCGTTAGGTCCTTTGCAAAAATTTCGGATTTACTTATCTTCGGCTTTAGCGTGCTGTCAGTACCTATAACGATATGCGTTTCAGTGCTTTCTGTTAGCGCCTGGAGATTTGCTTCTTTCCCAGTACAGTTACGACAGTTCTATAACACCAATGATTCTTGCAGCAACCCTTGTCCTGTGTTTGACCTGCACCCTTTGTGACTAAAATTCTTTTTCTTTCCTGAGACACACTAACCTAAAAAACCGTCCAATCACTCCCACACAGCCCCCGCTACTCGTGTAGCAGCCTCCTATGTGTAGTGGATCCCTGACCTATTAAGTGGAACTGAAACACTATCACAACATGCCTCAAGTCGAGGAATTGTCAGCGTACATGGTCGCAGAACAGTCAGAGCCTGTGATTCAGATCATCCACTGTGCTCTGTACAAAATGACCACAGTAGGTTCTGTCGATGGTGCTGCAGCGGTTGAACTTTGCCTTCATCTCGTAAGCAAGACTGATAGTCTTGAAAGACGCAGATAGCAGCTGGAAAACCTAGAGCGTCTCTTCGGACACAAAGCGGTACAAATTATTAATACCGTCATGAGACACCAACCTCTGTTGGGTACACACTGTTCTCTCCATGACATCCGTAATTAATTGTTACACAACTGGGATGACTTCTCTCGGTCGGCACACAAAGTGCAATTTGGACTTCTTCCACTCCTTGGCAGCCTAGTCACTAACGGGGCGACCACGAACCTAATATTGATCCCGCAAAATACGTGTATCCTCATCATCTGTGCCTGTCCAAATCTTTCAGATTGTGAGGATTCCTCTAAAACAAGAAAAGCTACCGTACCTGGATAAGGGTCTTTAACAGGCTCAAATAGCGCCTTAAACCTGTTTGTTGGAACAAACTGGGAAGGCCATTCGATTGGCTCCCCCTGGAAAACCTTTTTCTGGCTGCTATACCTTGGCACGAAGTCTGACAAGGCGAAGGTGTTGGGTCAACTTCAGTGTAGGCAGTAGCCAGGGCAGCCGCAGTAATGGACAGATCGGGAAATACGTGGGACGTGCTGAATGTCTCTCAGAACCGCACGCCTGCCTCCAACAGAGATGCCCATAGGCAAGAACCTCAAGCTGTGTGACAGAGGGCAGCACCGCCTGTAGCTGTGAACGAAGGGTTACTAACTTTGTCTGCAGCCGAACACGGCAATCACTATGCATTAAAAATGATGGCAAAACTCTGCAGTATACAGTTATTGAAATTCTAGACAGCACCTAGTAAGTACAACACGCAAGAAATTGAAGGATTAAAGTACTAAGCACACAGGAAACTGAAAATAAGTGCTCCTGTTCGGAGCTCGTTATTCACAAACAAACGCTGCACTAGCCTGAGCTATTGCAGTAGCGGAAGCTATTTGTCTGACCGACACTGAACTGCTAAATCCAAAACAGACGGCTGTGGCGGTAAGTGGCAGCGCTCAACTCTGCATGACTATTAAAACACAGACCCTATGAGAAGCATATCCCTTTTGAGGAACGACAAAGTCACCCACCCAATTCCCACGTCAGTAGGAGGACACACGTCAGATAGCAGTTATTACTTGGCATTTACTGTAATACAGCAAACCAGAATATGACTAACTTTCCAGGCATTAAATCTATATGACACGTCGGTAACTGATTAGTTATTGACAATTAGAGAGATAGCGATATCTTGGATGTAATAGGCTGAAGTGATATTGACTTGGAAATGAGTCGTCTCTGCCGCTTAGCAGCAGGAACGGCTGCCTTTGTTTCCCTTTCCAGCGTTCCAGATACACTCCTGGAAATGGAAAAAAGAATACATTGACACCGGTGTGTCAGACCCACCATACTTGCTCCGGACACTGCGAGAGGGCTGTACAAGCAATGATCACACGCACGGCACAGCGGACACACCAGGAACCGCGGTGTTGGCCGTCGAATGGCGCTAGCTGCGCAGCATTTGTGCACCGCCGCCGTCAGTGTCAGCCAGTTTGCCGTGGCATACGGAGCTCCATCGCAGTCTTTAACACTGGTAGCATGCCGCGACAGCGTGGACGTGAACCGTATGTGCAGTTGACGGACTTTGAGCGAGGGCGTATAGTGGGCATGCGGGAGGCCGGGTGGACGTACCGCCGAATTGCTCAACACGTGGGGCGTGAGGTCTCCACAGTACATCGATGTTGTCGCCAGTGGTCGGCGGAAGGTGCACGTGCCCGTCGACCTGGGACCGGACCGCAGCGACGCACGGATGCACGCCAAGACCGTAGGATCCTACGCAGTGCCGTAGGGGACCGCACCGCCACTTCCCAGCAAATTAGGGACACTGTTGCTCCTGGGGTATCGGCGAGGACCATTCGCAACCGTCTCCATGAAGCTGGGCTACGGTCCCGCACACCGTTAGGCCGTCTTCCGCTCACGCCCCAACATCGTGCAGCCCGCCTCCAGTGGTGTCGCGACAGGCGTGAATGGAGGGACGAATGGAGACGTGTCGTCTTCAGCGATGAGAGTCGCTTCTGCCTTGGTGCCAATGATGGTCGTATGCGTGTTTGGCGCCGTGCAGGTGAGCGCCACAATCAGGACTGCATACGACCGAGGCACACAGGGCCAACACCCGGCATCATGGTGTGGGGAGCGATCTCCTACACTGGCCGTACACCACTGGTGATCGTCGAGGGGACACTGAATAGTGCACGGTACATCCAAACCGTCATCGAACCCATCGTTCTACCATTCCTAGACCGGCAAGGGAACTTGCTGTTCCAACAGGACAATGCACGTCCGCATGTATCCCGTGCCACCCAACGTGCTCTAGAAGGTGTAAGTCAACTACCCTGGCCAGCAAGGTCTCCGGATCTGTCCCCCATTGAGCATGTTTGGGACTGGATGAAGCGTCGTCTCACGCGGTCTGCACGTCCAGCACGAACGCTGGTCCAACTGAGGCGCCAGGTGGAAATGGCATGGCAAGCCGTTCCACAGGATTACATCCAGCATCTCTACGATCGTCTCCATGGGAGAATAGCAGCCTGCATTGCTGCGAAAGTTGGATATACACTGTACTAGTGCCGAAATTGTGCATGCTCTGTTGCCTGTGTCTATGTGCCTGTGGTTCTGTCAGTGTGATCATGTGATGTATCTGACCGCAGGAATGTGTCAATAAAGTTTCCCCTTCCTGGGACAATGAATTCACGGTGTTCTTATTTCAATTTCCAGGAGTGTATGTCAGTTGTGCCAGTTTGGAGGTTTACAACAGGAAAGATAAATATTGGTCTCCCAAGTTTTGAATCGCAACCCTAACGAACTACAGGGAGTGGAACGCTAACCACAAGGATTGGTACCGTGTAGGATGGATATCTTTAACTTTTTTTAAAATTGAAGATTAACAACTAATGAAGGCAGGAAAAGGGTACAATGTAACGTATGTTTTTGTTCCTTTTAGCAATATTAAACAAGTAATTGTCACTGCTAAACAGATTCAAAGCATCTTTGCAGTATATATTTAAGAATGAAATTTACAGCCTTTCATTCATAAAACGATCTAGCGGGGATACAACACAAGCGAATGCAATGCTCACTCCTGTCACAAGATTATACGTAGAAGCAAAATGTCCTGAAGCGATACAAGTGAAGGAAATGCTCGCGCCTCGGGCATGGATGTTTGTGATGTCCTTAGGTTAGTTAGGTTTAACTAGTTCTAAGTTCTAGGGGACTAATGACCTCAGCAGTTGAGTCCCATAGTGCTCAGAGCCATTTGAAATGCTCGCAGTTTTCACAAAATAACGAGTAATTATGCTTAGTCACTGTGCGCAAGGATAACTCCGGCACAATGAACTGAGCAACTGAATATACAACAGGTTATATTTTTTTATGGGTCGCCTAAAGAGGATAAGTTGTAACACAAGTTACAATATCTGAGGGTAACAGTTACTTATTTGCTCTTATGCCAGACACGAATAAGAACGAAATTATCAGAGAGCGAAGTTCTGTCCAGCTCCAACGAAATTATAAAATGACGCTATAACAGCGGTGAGAGACTGAAAAATGTGCAAGACTGTATGGAATAAGTGCAACAAGATTTGATTGTCTGGGCATCTCGAGAATTCATAATTACTGCTACAACAAGAAACCAGAAAGGTAAGCAAGTAAAGAACCGCACAGAATACGGATCCCATTTCCGCAGCTGCGGCTGCGACATCCATATTCCCCTAAATAGCTAGCATGCACCGATCAGCACCTGTCTGCAATTGTACGCAGCAGAATATCCTAAATCTAAGGTCACAGCACTGAATTCTCTAGTTCAAAAACGCTATATGTAAGGGAAGACTCCTTGTCGCCAGTGCGATGGGTGGGAATTGTTGCTAAATTCATGAATAGTAGGAGAGAGCACACTTAAGTTCCCACCTCTTGCGTACAACACAGAATTTTTTAAACACAACGTTCGGGCTGAAGGAGTGAATACATGATTGGTCAGTCTCACTTGCTAGAACGCTGTCCACAGCGAGACAATACTATTGGCTGAACTCAATTTTTAGAGCGAATGCAGTGACTTCCTCACGTTGGTCGGTAGGTGAAGCGGCGTCTGCGTTTTTGATATACATACAGAAAGGCAAATATGTCCTGGTCAGTTATTCTCTGGAGGACTGTGGGGCAGCTTCGAAATTCACTGACCCAAGGGTGCAGGCACCTGCCAGGCATTCAGTAGCTTCACGACTCCACGAAACTAGCTGTATTCCCAGATGATGCGCTCTTGACCTATGAGGCACACAAACTGCCTCTTGCTGACAAAAGAGCAGTAGTAACGTTTCCAGCGTCACAACACCCCAGAGTGGCAGTCTTTCCAAACACACTTCTCCAGCACCCTTGCTAAAACAGTTTCGAAATACCGGCAAAAAAGTAATTAATATCGCTTAGCCATATGTGACAGTAACGTCACAACAGTGCTTAACACTGACTACAAAAATGTCTCGTTTATGAGATGATAAGCAGACCTCGCAATGGACAAGTGGTTAATTCTTTCCCCTGAGCCTTCAATATACACCTCAGCCACACAAACCGTCAGACATCCTCAGTGAGAAACATTATGTCGCCCATTAGTTGTTTAACTTCATGCGTAACACTAGTTGTAATTAATGTCAGATTATTTGTCATCTGTGTGAATGAACTTCTTTAGAATAAATGATTTTTGAGTAAGAAAAATTTCAGAAATACAACCCAGTTGCTCTGCTTCTACAAAGTGTGTGTATTGCAACGTTCCCTCTGGTAGTTACTATCGAAGGCACGATGATGTACGCTGGTGGCAACAGATGACATTGTACACGTTGGGAGCGCTCTTTCCATAAACTCGTGTTCGCTACAGATGTGTGCCTTTACATAGCAGAAATAGTACAGTCTTAGGTCTATTGAAAGCATGCAGTGCTATAAATGACTTAGGTTGCTTGTATATTAAGAGTGAAAATTTAAACATTTTCTATTTATCACAAGCATTATCCTTGTGGAGTGTGCACCACTCATGTTCACAATCACGTTAAATAATAATCACACACAGATGAAATAATTAATAAAATGGAAATCACTGCTAGTTACAATTCGCCCACCATTATGTGCAACTTTTTCCACTCACGTTCTCCTTCAAACTGTATTTACCCCTTCGTCTTAGGCCGATTTGGAGCCATTGTTGTCGAATATTAGCCAATCAGAGGCCAGGAACGGCAACAGTTTGTTATAATGGCGTGCTACGGAAAGCCCACAAAAGTCACATAATTTACTGCCTGATGTTTTCTGCACGTTCGTAACTACAGCACCAAGTCGACTAAACGTGTCAGGATGGACTGACCTTTTAGCGTCAATCTATCCACAGTTCAACACCTGAATACTACGGCTAATTGATCGAATTATTAGAGTACTTGACCGAGAAAGGCAACGGTCAGGATTTTAAATGTCTCGGTCCGACTGACAGTTTTAATCTGCGATGAAGTTTCGCTCTAATTATTAGTTTGCACATGAAGTAAATGCTGATGTTATGTTGTTCAGTACACTGTCCTCAATCACCAGTAAAAATCACCGCACCTATCCGCCTGACACCCTGTATAGCAATGTACCTTTGATTGTTAGTAGAAGTTTGTTTGAGGAGCAGCTTAATGATACCCTATTGTGTCATCTGGCGCCCAGTACATGATCTTCAATTACTTAAAAATACATGTGTGCTTATAGATTCATGCACAGGAAGAACACATACGACGGCCGCTCAATGAGTAAAGCAACACAACATTTGCCGAAATTAGTTTGGTTTTAAGAGTGAAATTTTCACTCTACAGAGGAGCGTGCGCTGATATGAAACTTCCTGGCAGATACCTGTAAAAATTGTGTGGCGGACAGAGACTCGAATTCGGAACTTTTGCCTTTCGCGGGCAAGTGCTCTACCGATTGATCTATCCACATACGACTGACGACCTTCCGTCACAGCTTTAATTCCGCCATTACTTTGTCTCCTACCTTGCAAACTTCACAGAATCTCTCCTGCAGGCCTTCTAGAAGTAGCCCTTCTGGAAGAAAGGATAATGCGAGATATGACCAAGCCACGACCTGGGGGATGTTTCCAGAACGAAATTTCAGTTGATATGAAAAGCGCAAACTCAGCTCCAGAGGAACATTCTGGCTACAAAACCAAGTTTTTCAACATAATCGTTCAATGCGACGCCTTGCGCTCCCTTACCGGGAGGGACTGCTGGCCTGAATGGTACAACTGTACTGGTCGACGGCGGAACCAATGTCTTGCTTCATCAGTCACCTCCCCTGACACCTGTCTACTGCTTCCCATGGAGTGCTTCTTGCTTTAGGCCAAAGAGATGGAAGTCGGAAAGTGTGACATCTGGGCATTGGGTTGGATGAGGAAGAGATGTCCAATTAAGTTTTGTGAGTTTCTCTTGGGTGCGGAGAATCGTGTCAGGCTTTCCGCTGCCGTAGAGTAGGAGAAGTTCATTTGCTCTTCTGGCAGCGATGAACGCCCTGAAGTTCCAACACTGCAGTAATCACAGTTGTGTACGGTCGGCCGCCACGCGGGAGATCGGACAGTTTTCCTGGTTTCGATTATGACAGACGCCATGCCCAACGACTCACTGTGCTTTTGTTCATTGCCATGTCTCCGTGGACATTGTGCAAGCGCCTATGAATAGCTGAAATCCTGTCGTTTCAGTCCAAAGAAACTCAATGACAGATCTGTGTTTGGAAAGCACCTTCGTTACAGACGCTATGAATAGCAGCGCCACCTATCGGAATTTCATGAAAATATAGGGGTTGAAGCGAGAATATTTCACGATGTCCCACAACAAATTCCGCATTTTATCAACCGAAACTGGCCGATCAAAAAAAAGAAAAGAAAAAAATACGTTGCATTTCTTATTGAACGCTTCTCGTAAATTGCCAAGAGATAATGGAACCTGTGAGAAAGTTTACACTTGATGTTGATTACTGTTGGGTTATCTAATACAAAATGTAAAACTCGCGGTTACAAAGGATTTTCGTTGTGTAAAACCTTTCGACAGAAAAAAAAAATGCTGTAGCTACCTGCCCCAGGAGGCGACGAAGCTTACGGTAGGCAAATCCAACTGTGTAACTTGCTCTTGCTCGGCGGGTGGCTCCAGAGGGACATTTCGGTGAGAGCACTTGGCTGTCGCTCACGCGGAAACAGAGAAATGCGCCCCCCCGGGGAATTTGGCGTCACCACGAGACGAGCATTATTCCGCGGGACTGGGGTGGGGTGGGGGTTGGGGTGGGGAGGGTTTCCGCCTGCAAGCGGCGGCGCGGCGCGGCCCGACTCGTCATGCAAATGAAATTTGCGCCGCGCGGCTCTCTCCAGCGCAATATTTATGTCCGGTGCGCCCAGAGGAGTACTTCGGAAGCCGCGGGGCCGCAAAACTTGCAGCCGCTGTAGCCGGCCGAGATCGCCGCGTCAGTTCCCTAAGTGTTTCAAACGGCGGCCTGCGGGATTACCGACTGGATGTAAAACATAAAGACCTGACACGCTTCTGGGACTCGTTCTGCGGCCGCGGAGCCGAATGCGCAAGAAACTTTAGCCAGTGTGTCGCTCCAGTTGTAGCAGTCCGTCCCCGAACAGCGGGAAGGTCTCGTTTCGCCTGTGGCTTCAAGATTGGCGAGGCACTGGAAATGGAAGCCGTCTAACCTTAACGATGTGGAACTCTTGTAGTGTGTTTCGAGACTTCCCTGTCTAGCATTTCTCTAGTGTCGTTGCACAATTTTTTATGTAAGCCTCTACCTTGCACAATATCCAAGTGTAGTCCTTCGATACCTTGTACTCTATCTTGAGCTGAAATATTAAATTTAGAAAGCGAGAAGGTTTTTTAGAGATCGCAACCAGTCACACAGTTTTGTCGATCTACTTAAAGCCATACATATTATCAAAATCTAGGTATGTGTGTATATTCCACATTTCCCCCTAAACCACTGGACCGATTTCACACACGACTTGCGAATACACATACTAAGGTCATCCAGTATTTGAGAATCATAGCACTCAGGCTTGCAACAAATTTTACACTCAAAAAAATGTTTCAAATGGCTCTGAGCACTATAGGACTTAACTTCTAAGGTCATCAGTCCCCTAGAACTTAGAAGTACCTAAACCTAACTAACTTAAGTACATCGTACACATCCATGCCCGAGGCAGGATTCGAACCTGCGACCGTAGCGGTCGCGCGGTTCCAGACTGAAGCACCTAGAACCGCTCGGCCACCGCGGCCGGCCCTTGTACACCATTTCAGACAGTTACGAAACTTTCTCCCGCTAACGACCCCACAGAATAACGACAGGAAAAAGTTTACCGCTTACTATATACTCGGGTGTTCCGTGCAGCAAAACTGCCGCATGAACCATGAGGTTTTAATTTATTATTTTATTACTATTTAATGTATTCGCAACATATTTTTCAGAAAGTGTTCACATTTACCACTGAACGTACCAACAAAAATTATATGATTGCTACTAAGTGTAATGAAATAATAAGCAACCAGATGCATAAAAGAAATTTAATTTTGTTACTGCTTTTGAGCACTTAGTGCCCTTCTTCAGAGAGCTGTACAGGATAATACACCACAAATAAGTAGAAGCCGATAAGAATATTTAAATTAAGAACAAAAGTTAAAAAATATTTTGAAAATGAAAAGATAAAGAGTGGTACATCTTTACGCCTGTCGCATTATTTGCGAATTTCAGCAACAGTTTGCACACATCAAAGTACCATGGCCCTAAAAAAACCTATGTAGGAGCAATAAGTAATACAATATTGAATCCATCAATACGATAAGAACTCTTACTTCACAGGGTCTGCATGAAACTAGTACGAAGAAGCGAAACAAAAAGTGCAGACATCACGCCAGAACACGAGCCAATCATGCAATTACATGCATATCTTGATGCTGGTCTCAGGGTGGTGGTTAAAGTATGATATAAAAACAAAACAAAGTAGCTGCAGTTGTTGTAAGGGGTAAAAAATTGTAAGTGGATATAAGCAGCGTAGTAAATAATATACAAAAACACAACGATAAATCAAATAACATAATATCTACGACAAGTGGCACTGTGGGTGCGAAATTTGGTAACTAATTCCATACAGCTGTAGCGAGGTCATTGTCATACTTGTAGGGAACCTGTCAACAAAAATATGAACCGGTTTCTAATGTTAAACTAGGGCTGGATTCACTTAACATAGAAAAGAATAGATTTAAGTGGCATGCTAAATTAGTGATATTATTGATATGAATGTGAATTGTAGGAGTAAGAACACGTCTATTAACCGGAACACTTTGAATGACATTAATGAGAAACTTGTAAATAATAATCTATGCAAGCAATAGAAATGCAGAAGTGATTATGTATGAAAAATAGTATGTAGCAAAAACAGAGGATTTTTGTAATGCTAACAACATTAAGCTAGCTAACAATAATTTCTTGGAACTTGTAACAAAGAAATTAGGGAAGCAGTTAATGCTAGAGAGCAGCTTCACTCAGAGTGCACTTCAAGATCCATAAACTACATTGGCCCATTAGAGCGACATTTAATTCAACAGACTCAGCTGCTTATCATCAATGCAAAAAACTAAAAGTTTTATTAGACAGATTTTATAAATATGAAAACATATACAATTAAAAATCGTAAAGGATTTGCCCATTCCTCTTAGCAACAGTAAACAATCCAACAACTCTATCTTCATTATCACTTGATAATGAAAATCTGTATACCGGTATATTTGTTGTGGAAATCATCCAAATCATTGAGAATAATTTTAGAGCACAAAATATTCTCACAAATGATAAAATAGATGAATTTATTAGTTTACTGCACACCGCACTTAAGTTCAATATTTTCTACTTGAATAATAATCTATATCATCAACAAGAGAGATTAGCTGCAGTCGACGGACTAGCTAGGTGTATGGCTCATATCTTAATTCACATCTTCCCTAACATGGATAAAAGTGTCATCTTCTATAAACGGTACCCGATGATGTTTTTCTTGTGTAACAAGGGCTACCAGCATATGTTCCACACATTCAGGAAACTTTAAATAGCCTGCATTATAAGAGCAATTTCTCCTACGAATTACAAGATGATACAGGCAGTATTAGTTCCTTAGATTTGACCGTCATGATCAAAGACAATAACATTTACTTTGATATATTTAGGAACCTTATTACTACCGATACAATTGTTCATAGTAACTCTTGTCATCCACAAAGTCACAAAATTAGCTACTTCAGCTCTATGATTGGTACAATTATTCAAATTCCATTCTCTGTTGGTGCTGTTCAGAAAGAGTTGCATTATTTGGAATAAATGGCAGCTAACACTGTTTACGATCCCAGTCTAATACAGAAATTATTTAAACATAGAAAAGTACATCTAAACCCGGTACTTCGCCCCACAATATAGAGAAACAAAATTATGTAGCTATTCCTTTTTTTGACAATTTTTCTTATCATATCACCTACCTGCTTGAAAAATATGGTAATACAGCGGTTTTTTTGTACTAGAATGAAATCTATTACCTACTTTTTCACAATGAGAAACCAACAAGTAATGCATTACATAAATCTGGCATTTACTAAATGAACTGTGAAAGGTGTCCAGCCAGGTATATTGGCCAAACCGGTACAAAATTTGAAACTAGATTCCGTGAACACGTTCCCAATAAAAAAGGAGATAATTCACATACATCAACTTTTGCTCAGCATGTCATAGATTGAAAACATAGAATTCCAACCATTGATAGGTTAGACATTTTACGTTTTGTTAATAAAGGAGCAACAATGAACTTTCTAGAAGAAATAGAAATATACAAGCAATTTAAGCTACTAGAATTAAATGAACAAATGCTTCTAGAAAACAATTTTTATTAGATTGTGTATCTTGAATCCTAGGTGGCTCTTAATTTAATATTTCAAATTTGTAGTACTTACTAAATACCAACATTTACTGAAACTGCAATTTAATTCTTCCTGAGTGTTACTGGTTCTTGTGAAATGCTACTAAACAGCGACACTGACTGAAACTGCAACATATTTATTCCTGGCGGTAAACGGCTTTTGTAAAACATGAAGTGCTGACATCTCTTGCTTAGACATTACTATTTCTTCTTCTTATTTACATAATTTGACTCACGCCACCCAAATGCCTCCATTGTAGCCCCCCCCCCTCCACACACACTCACATGTTTACTCATGTAGTTAAGCTACTCCCTTTTTTATTCCCTGAACGAACTTTCTGTGTGGTTTAGTTCCTTACCTTTAGCCTACCAACTCCCCCCCCCCCCCCATTGCTCCCTCCACCCCATTCATTGGTCCACTATGATTTTAATCCTTCATAATCTGTCTCTGATGTGTAGTTAATTCTCTTCCTGAGATACATACAGTTACAAGCACCATTACTCTTTTATGACTACGAAGTTATCATTCAGTAGGGGACAATTACTGCTACTGCAGTTATACTTACTATGTTTTATTCCATACTTTCAATTATTATCTTGGCTTCAACAGGCTGCTGAAAGTTGGTATAATTAGGTATCAATGAATTAGTCTGGTAACTACCACCGTATCAGTCAAAAGAATCTAGCTGTTACAAGCTAATTCTTTTCGCTTGTTCCTTGTATCACTGGTGTACCTCTTGCCCCCACCATTATAACGACTCCTCCCTCCCCATCCAGTTTACCAAATTATTACACTGACCCTAACACCCCTCCAAAGCCCTAATGCCAACCCACACTGCTCCAAATGTGATTGTTGGTCATACAGTATTACCTGTTAATTTTGTGTGTCTTCTTCCCTCTGTTTCTTCCCTTAATTGGTCCACTGTAATTGCGGTGATTTATTATCAGTTCCTGATATACGATCAGTTGCTCTCCTGTATATAATTAGTTACAAGAATCTATAAACTCTCATGGTAGAGTGTAATAACTTACCAAGCGATAGTTAGTGCCATATTCATTTCATTACAGTTCTAATCACTTGATTACACTCCGTAAGTTAACGTTAATATACAGCTTATCAGATGTAAGAATTTAGCTGTCATAAGCCTATTTTGTTCCAATTCATCACATTCCCCCATATGTACCTACCTGCGCCATTCCCTTCCACCAACCATTTTCCATATGAATTATCTTCACTCCTCTCCCTCCCAAGCAAACCCCCAAGCCCCTCCACCACACACATGTTATGTAAGCCAACATAGTTTTGCACCTTCTCCTTTCTTCCTCCTTTTCTGTATATTCCCCCCCTCTCCCAACTCCCACCTCCACCCCCTCTCAAAATGACTCAACTCTCTCCCCCGTTACATTTTTCTTAGTATTAGACCAATTATTGGTCTCTTCCTTTTGCAATGTTGTACAATGAGAATTTGGTAAATAATTGGACTCCATAGGTGAAGATAATTACACGAGTCTATTAATTTTCATTGGTAGAATGTTATCGTTAGGGAAGTTACATTTGTTACAACAGCCATCTGTTTGTAGTTATAGTCAGTAAGCTGAAATCGGTGGGACGCGATCAGTACGCTAGTTTGACAGTTCTCATTAGTGGCTATATATAGATAATCACAAATTTTCTATTTCTTTCCAGTAAATTTTTAAGTTGCATTTTACGCACTATAGCTTGTCCATACACAGAGGCATTTAGTTGCTGTTAGTCAGCTATAGACAGTCACATTTAAACAGCTGCTCACAAATACAATGAGTCCACTTTTTACTATTGGTACCTTTGTTACAATTAGTTTTTCAACTTTTGACAAATTCTGGTGTGTTTATCATCTAGAGCTACAGATTATTAAGCATCTACAGTTCTAAGTAGCAAAACATTTCCAGCTCTAAGAGACTACCCACTTACACTGCATATATTACAGTCATAAGTAATATTTACAGCTGATAAATACATTTATTCACTCGCGGTCAGGTAGTCAAACCTATTGTCCCTATTGCGTGCATCTCATGTGAACGTCGTTAGCAATATTCACTTCCAGAAGCGTATTGAGGTCTTTTTATATATTTCTGAACTAGTTATTCATTGTATCAAAAGTGTACAACGATGCCTACCTTCCCTAACTCCTGTAGTTAATTTTTAGTATTCGTTGTAGCTGCTGCCACGCTACTGACATCCCTACACAAATTCACCATCGTGTTCTAAAGCTTACAATATCATGCCACTGATATTAAAGCCGCTAGATACGATTCTTCGTTATTATATAATAGTACCCACGCTTCTTTCCCTGTACCGTCATTTTCCGACACTTAATATTAGCTAATGATTGAAAATAGTTTCTCCACTTTCTTCAGTCACATGTTCCAGCCCATGATGCGCTTTGCACTTTTTCTTCTGTTGATAGCTTTCCGACAAGCATGCTGCTGATCACGCTACAGCTGTATGGAATTAGTTCCAAGATTTCCCATCTATAGCGCCGATTGTCGTCGATATTAACTTAAGAGATTTATCATTAGGTTTTTTAAATTATTTACTACGCTGTTTATATCCAATTACAACTTCGTTTATGCCTTATGACAATTACAATTACTTTTTTTCGTTATTTTTCGTATTTTCACCCCCACTCCGAAACCAACATCAAGCATGCATGTCATTGTCTGCTTCTTCTTCGGCGTGATCTCTGCACTTTTTGTTTCGCTTCTTTGTACTAGTTTTATGCGGTCACTGTGAACTACATGTAGGCATTTAAGAGCTCGTTTTGTATTAATGGATTCAGTGTGGTATTATTTATTGATCCTGCATACGATTTTTTAGGACCGTGGCATTCTGCCGTATGCACTTTATTACTGTCACTCGCAAATAATACGGCAGGAATAAGTACGTACTATTTGTTATCTTTTAATTTTTAAGGTTTTTTTTTAATTTTCATTCTTAATTTTAATATTCTTATCGGCTTCTTCTTATTTGTGGTGTATTTTCCTGTACAGCCTTCTGAAGAAGGCCATTTAGTGGCCAAAACCGGGAAAGAAATTAAATTTCTTTTATGCAACTGTTTGCTTATTATTTCATTATATACGACTACAGATGCTGAAGATGTATAAAATAGTTACTACTAACTTTATTCGTGACACATTTTGCAGACAGTATTCAAATATACCACTGAACGTACCAGAAAAATTATATGATTGTACGACACATAATTGAGGAAAATGGCTTCATAAAGAGAGGAAACGTTTTAATTTTATATTTCTTTGCTTTACCTCTACTTGCAACACAATTTGCAGAAAATAACCACATATTCCGCTGGATCTAGATAGAAAATGTATCGTTGTACTACACACAATTCAGGAGATACGACGTCATGAACACTAAGAGGCATCAAAAACTGCCGCCTCATGTATGACTTGTAATTTATTACTTCTTCACTACCAACTCTATTGATAACACATTCTGCGGGCCGTATCTGCATTTACTATTAGAAGTACCTGCAAAATTATATCGTTGTATAGCAAACAGTTCAGGAGACACAACGTCTTAAACATTGAACTGCTTAAAAATGAAACTTCAGGGCGAAATTCGTTAGGGATGTCTACAAATGTGTGAATTATGTTACTTACACAATGACGGACTGAGGACAGGTTCCTTACAACAGAACAAAAGAAAGGTCCAATAGACAAGGGCTTCATAGCACTTACCTGAAGAGATATAAGCACTTGTTCATCTTCATTGTTACGAGACACATATATTTTACAACAAGCTCTTTGCTTATTATATTTTAGGAGGAGGTACTATGGACCAAAAGCAAGAAAAAAATGTGGTAAACGTGGGTTCTAAAATCTATTCCTTAAGAGCTATGAACACTTATTTAGTAGAAGAGTAGAAGAGATGTATTTCTCACTAGCAAAGATGATCAAGTGCTCATAGCTCTTAACATAAAGACATATAACACACCATTTTTATTAGATATTTTTTTCTTGTTTCGGTCAATACTTCCTCTGCCCAAAATATGGAAAGCTAGACACTCTAGTAGACGAGATCTGTTTCACAGAATCGAAGATAAACAAGTGCTCATACTTCATCGGGTTTGCATTTTAGAGTCCATGTTTACAAGACTGTTTTATTTATCTCTGTGTAAGGAACATGTCCCTAAGGATTGTTGCTATGTTTTTGAGACACACTGTATACGTCAATTACACCGAAGTGCGAAAGGCGCTGGTGTAGGCGTGAGTATTTAAATACAGAGATATGTAAACAGGCAGAGTACGGCGCTGCGGTCAGTAAAGCCTATATAAAACAGCACCAGTCTGGCGCAGTTGTTGGTTCGGATACTGCTGCTACAATGGCGGGTTATCAAGATTTAACTGAGTTTGAACGTGATGTTACAGTCGTCGCACCAGCGATGGGACCAACATCTCCGAGACAGTGATGTTGTGGGGTTTTCCCGTACGACCATTTCACGAGGGTACCGTGAATATCAGGAATCCGGTAAAACGTTAAATCACCGACGTCGCTGCGATCGGAATAAAATCCTGCAAGAGAGGGACCATAGATGACTGAAGAGATTCGTTCAACGTGACAGAAGTGCAACCCTTCCGCAAATTGCTGCAGATTTCAATGCTGGGCCATAAACAAGAGTCAGAGTTCGAAGCATTCAACGGAACATCATCGATATGGGCTTTCGGAGCCGAATGTCCACTCGTGTACTCTTGATGACTGCACGACACAAAGCTTTATGCCTCGTTTGTGCCCGTCAACATCGACATTGGACTACTGATAACTGGAAACATGTCACACGGTCGGAAGAATCTCGTTTCAAATTGTATCGAGCAGATGGACGTTCGCAGGTATGGAGACAACCTCATGAATCCGTGGTCCCTTCATGTCAGCAAGAGAACGTTCAAGCTGGTGGTGGCTTTGTAATGGTGGAATTGGAGTGACATGCGATCCTTGATACCGATAGATATGACTCTGACAGGTGACACGTACATAAGCATCACACATTCGTGTGCCGGCCGCGGTGGTCTAGCGGTTCTAGGCTCTCAGTCAGGAACCACGCGACTGCTACGGTCGCAGGTTCGAATCCTGCCTCGGGCATGGATGTGTGTGATGTCCTTAGGTTAGTTAGGTTTAAGTAGTTCTAAGTTCTAGGGGACTTATGACCACAGATGTTGAGTCCCATAGTGCTCAGAGCCATTTGAACCATTTGAACCCATTCGTGTCTGTTGTGCATTCCGATAGACTTTCGCAATTCCAGCAAGATAACGTGACACCATACACGTCCAGAATTGGTAAAGAGTGGTTCCAGGAACACTCTACTGAGTTTAAACACTTCCACTGGCCATCGAACTCCCCAGACAAGAACATTATTGAGCATATCTGGGGTGCCTTGCAATATGCTGTTCAGAACAGTTCTTCACTACCTCGTACTCTTACGGATGTGTGGACAGTACTGCAGGATTCATGGTGTCAGTTGCCTCCAGCAATAATTCAGACATTAGTCAAGTCCGTGGGACGTCATGTTGCGACACTTCTGCGCGCTCGTCTCGGCCCTACACGATATTAGGCAGGTATACCAGTTTCTTTGCCTCTTCAGTCTACATTTGCCACGCGCGCACGCGGGAAAAGCCACAGGTAAGGAGCTCATCCTAAGATGGAGAACGAGAACAGAGAGAGAATGGAAGGATGAGATGTACAAAAGTGAGAAGTGAAGAGTGAATTAGAGGGGAAAGAAGAAGAGGCACAGATGGGGAGGGAAAGCTCTGACAGAAGGTGTGGGGTAGATTGACAGAGAGAGGTGGAGGGGAAGAGATGTGTAGAGAGAGGTGCGTGAGGAGAGGGACAGAAAGTGATGGAGGTGGAAAGAGAGAGGGGGTGGAGGAGATGCACAGAGAAAAGCTGAATCAGAAGATGGGCAAAGAGAGAGAAAGAGAGAGAGAGAGAGATGGAGGGAGCAGCAGATTCATGATAAAGAGAAGAGGGAGATGGAAATAAACCGAGAGACCAGAAGATATGGACAGAAGACACTGTGAGCGTTGGAAGAGGTGGGCAGAGATAGGGGTAGTGGGAGATGGATAGAGACAGGGAATACAAGATTTGAATAAATACATACCAGGGTAATGCCGGGTATTCATCTAGTTATTAAACAAAGCAAAACATTTCCATCCAAAAAAGCTCATTTTGTGGCCACAATGGCAGCAGAAATCCTTTAACCTAAGTACAAATATTATTACAATCGTTCTTTATAGTCTCATCAAGTGCAGTGGCTTTTCTGCGGAGAAAAAGAACGATACATTATATAAGGGAACGTTCACATAGTTTCTTTTTAGTGTTGTGTTCACATAAATTCTTTTTAAACCATTATTTACGTTTTTATATTAGTAGCCCACGAAACGCAATAAGTATTAAGGATTTATGCAGGTAATTGGATATAGCCGTGAAACATTTGTAGAGAGGTATTTTTATTTGCTAGTCAGCTGCGTAATTATACAGATGATTGGATAGTAAAATTGCGTTTCTATAGAAGTAAATTCCCTTACGTTAGGTTATGCTTTTCTTTCTTCGTAGGGCAGACTCTAAAGAACAACTGTAATATGCTTAACATTGTTACATGTTTTGTATTGCCACTGTAGCTTCAAGATGAGGTTTACGGCCTTGAAACGACTTGCTTTATCAACCACATTAAATAAACCAACGAATATTTTGAATGACAGCTGTCTCTGTAAAACCCTTTCATATTTCTCAAACAATCACGGTCAATAAACAGCTCGTAAGGCTTTAAACAGTATTAAATTCCTCATTTAAAAACATAAATGAGAAATGCTACCGTACCCTAGTTTGATTGTTGCACAATCTCAGACTTGAGATATGATGGCACACACTATCGGATCAAAATTATCCGCACAGGTATTAGTCAACCTTAATATGGGGTGAGTCTACCCTTTGCCATTATGACGGCCTTAGCTCAAAAAAATGGTTCAAATGGCTCTGAGCACTATGGGACTCAACATCTTAGGTCATAAGTCCCCTAGAACTTAGAACTACTTAAACCTAACTAACCTAAGGACATCACACACATCCATGCCCGAGGCAGGATTCGAACCTGCGACCGTAGCAGTCCCGCGGTTCCGGACTGCAGCGCCAGAACCGCTAGACCACCGCGGCCGGCCTTAGCTCACCTGAGGACACCTTCAAAGAGGTCTCTCAATGTCTGTGGACAAATGGTAGCCAACTCTTCTTATAGAGCCAAACCAGATTGGTACTAATTTTAGACGGTGGGCTCTGGAGTGACGGTGACGTTTCGATTCTTCTGCTGAGATCTTCTTCTATACTGAGGAGCCAAAAACACTGGTAACGTGTCTAATATCGTGTAGGGCTCCCGCGAGCACGCAGAAGTGCCGCAACACGATGTGCATGGACTCGACTAATGTCTGAAGTAGTGCTGGAAGGAACTGACACCATGAATCACGTAGGACTGTCCATAAATCGGTAAAAGTACGAGGGGGTGGAAATCTCTTCAGAACCGCATGCTGCAAGGCATCCCACATGTGCTCAATAATGTTCATGTCTTGGGAGTTTGATGGCCACAGGAAGTGTTTAAACTCAGAAGAATGTTCCTGGAGCCACTCTTTAGCAATTCTGGACGTGTGGGGTGTCGCATTGTCCTGCTGAAATGGCGCAAGTCCGTCGGAATGCAGAACGAACACGAATGGATGCAGGTTATCAGACAGGATGTTTACGTAAGTGTCACCTGTTAGAGTCGTATCTAGACTTATCAGGGGACCCCTATCACACCAACTGCACACGCCCCACACCATTACAGAGCCTCCACCAGCTTGAACAGTCCCCTGCTAGCGTGCAGGGTCCATGAATTCATGATGTTGTCTCCATGACCGTCAACGTCCATCTGCTCGATACGATTTGAAACGAGACTCGTCCGACCGGGCAATATGTGTCCAGTCATCAACAGCCTAATGTCGATGTTGACGGGCACAAACGAGGCATAAAGCTTTGTGTTGTGCAGTCATCAAGAGTAAACGATCGGACATTCGGCTCCGAAAGCCCATATCGATGATGTTCCATGGAATGTTTCGAACGCTGACTCTTGTTTATGGACCAGCATTGAAATCTGCAGCAATTTGCGGAAGGGTTGCAATTCTGTCACGTTGAACGAATCTCTTCAGTCGTCTTTGGTCCCGTTCTTGCAGGATCTTATTCCGGTGGCAGCGATGTCGGAGATTTAATGTTTTACCGGATTCCTGATATTCACGGTACACTCGTGAAATGGACGTACGGGAAAATCCCCACTTCATGTCTACTCGGAGGTGCTGGTCCCATCGCTCATGCGCCGATTGTAACACCACGTTCAACCTCACTTAAATCTTGATAACCTGTCACTGTCTTATACAGGCGTCGCCGACAGCAACGCCTTATTTTGCCGTCTTACATTTCTCTATATTTAAATACGTATGCCTATACCAGTTTCTTTGGCACATCAGTGTAGATTCCCCTGGCTTCAGTGGAGGGCTTTACCCTGCTGGAAGACAATGTCGCTTTTGCATATAAAAACATTATTCCTCTGCGCCTTTTCGGAGAAATGAAGTTGAAACGCGTGTCGCTCCACCTCTCTTATAATTTGCTGATTTTCGCCTTAACAAGTTCGATAGATTACCGTTCCTCTGCCTTGATTTGTTCATATTTTCCATGCTCATATTTTCATTGCCGGGAAGGAATAACACACCAGGAATTTAAATCTGTGTGTCTTTATTCCCCTCTTAATTTTAACTCACAGACAATACAAAGTGTACCTTTTACCACTTATCCCAAACATGGATGCTTGTTCACACTGAATGAATGTGGGTCTAATTACAAATACATGCAGCCAGGCGAATTCAAGTGGAAACTCTTGGTACAGCTTTGCACATGTAGTCTGGCCAGAGAGTTGAACGTTATTTTCGAAGCCAGCTCCGGTGGCATCAAGTCGGCACAAATCTGTGTCACCAGACGCGGGTTCTCGACCCTAGGTTTTCAGCTGCGTCGTAGGCAGTTTCGTATCCAGATGTTGCAATGCCGTCTTCAGAAATACCGTCGTTGAATGGAACCCAAAATTTCAGCGAAAGAGAAGGGGGCGTTTCCTCTCCTGTCTGACTGGGGACAACTCCTGCTCTTTCTAAGAGAACCAGTCTGGGGATTGGTCAATCGGCTCTCATCAAGTTTTGCGCTCTCCATTTGTAGAGGCGAAGAAGTTAAAGTTTTAGGAATATGTTACTGGGACTCGGACGAGAACAGCCGCGGTTGCTGCTCCGTGACCAAGTGAGTAGTAATCTTTGTATGAAAATTACATCGACTTCGAATTAACTTTCTCGGTAACGATGCAACTCCATCGTTTGAAACAGAGTGGAATTCTCACGTTCGATGATTTAGGACCCAAGACTGACAGTCTTTTCCGACTAGGAGAAACAGAAAATTCATTTGTATGTTCTTCAGTCAGGAAAAAGATTATATCTGCTGATCACACGAAAACTTGACCACGCCCACTACTCAGTATTTGTGTCGCTCTCCGACGTCTGACTCGACAGCCGGCAAGACTCAGCGCCGCCAGGAGCACCTTCGAAGATGTCCAGCGCTGCCCTGGACGAAAAGTCAGCAACCGAAAACTTTCTTCAACCATGGCCTTACAGTCCGGAAGACTTATCAGCAATCATAATCGTTTTTATGTAAATTCTGATAGTATCGAATTCTGTGTGGTCAGTTGCGTATGCCAAACTAATTACTACCGTTCTTTTCGTTGTGACGCACGATCTAGCTTTGGTGGTTCAATTAGTAATGGAAAGTGAATATTTTTGCTTTCAAATATTTGTATGTGAGTTATTGTGCATCCATATTCCGCTCCATTATCCCACTCGCCCGTTTACTGACAAATAACTGGTACACTATTACTAACTGCTTATATGGAGCAAAGGTCTAGTATTTTTAAGTGTGTTCCATCGAAAAGTAGTCTTAGGAGAAGCTCCATTTGTGAAGATACTTAGTTTGTTAAACTCCTCCCCCATTACATATCCTCATGTACTGTAATGTTTAGTGTCATGCACCCTGTGAGAGAAAATTAATTAATAAGTTAGCAAAATGTGTTCCTTGATTGGTCGTTCCAGGGTTAAGTAATTAAAATTCCGATGCACAGGTTTCTCTATAGGATAGAGACTATGGCTAGTAATCACAATTTAATAGGACTTCAGACGACCTGGCACTCAGGGGCGAATAAGTAATCTTAATTGTGTTAATTACAGTGTCTGTGCACAGTATGCGCTCAGCTACCCATAGGATTGGTTATAAGGCGAAGTGAACTATTTTTATGGGAAGTGGGAAACCATTTTAGTATTACTGGGTAAATATCTTCAGGCTGTCGTCGTCATAATGTAAATCCTGAAAGAGAGAAGACATTCCTGATATTATTTTAGAAGATTTTACCATCAATGTCAACAGTCGCCAAAGTCTGCAGACTTCTTTTTCACCAGTACTTGAGGAAAAGAAGCGACTCTCAGACAATCAGCAAATATTTAAGACAATCCTCACGTGTGAACACAGGTTGCAGTTTTCATACATGACAACTCGCTGAGAGCAATATTGCTTCTTCCTAAAGCTTAGAAATGCCATCGACAGTGTACCACATTGTCGATAGGTAACCAAGATACAATTAGGGGAAGTATGTTCACAAATATGCCACTAGCTTCAGGAAAGTTTTCCTAACGGAACTGAACATGTTTTAGGCTGAACGTCTAATGTTCAGTAGAAACGACAGTTTCATGGAATGTGTTCCAAAAAAGTGTAATAGATGTTCTGAATACACACAACGATTTATCAGATAAGGTCGCCTGCATTATCATATTTGTCGATAACGATGCTGAAGGCTACAGGAACAAGTCGTAGTTGAGCGAGTCTAAGGAAAGGTAAATAGACTTGGATCCATTTGCCACTTGGTGTAATGAATGGCACCTCATTTTAAATGTGATAGAAATGCTGATAAAAAGAGAAAGATCTCATAGTGTGCGATTAAAAGATTGCTATCGTCACTTGGAACAGGTCACAAAGTTTAAATTCTTGGAGGTAACACAAAGAAAGATATGCAATACGTCGATGAAGGAAAATTGGCACAAGAGGACGCGAATGGAATACTTGGACTTGTTGGAAGAATTCTAGGATGCTGCACTGCTTCTGTAAACGAGAGGACAGACGAGATGCTATTTTGACTAATTGTAAAGTATTGCTACAATGTTTGGAGTCTTTACAAAAAATGACAGAGAGCAGGAATCTAACTAAGCCTGCAATGCAGTTCCGCGATCGCGATATATTGGTAAGGGCCATAGAAATGTGTAATGGGAACACTTGTATGAAAGAGGATGTTTCTGTAACATAACTATTTATCTTAGTGTTTTCGTTTTCAACAAACATACTTTTTGCATAATCATTGCAATGTCTTTATTCGAGTAATTCATTCATGTAAAATATATTTTTGCTGTTTGTTTCCTACTTAATGTTGTTACACAAATTTGATGATTTCAGTATTTTGTTTTGGTACATAATTTTTGACATCTTTGTCATATGGCAACAATCTGCAGTGGATTGGATAACTTGACACCAACAAGTGGTGTAGGTGTAGAGTTTTTGGTTTCTATTCGAAACATTCAGGAGTCAACGTTAGAACGTAGCTAATTCTTAGATTCTGAATAAAAATTGTAAGCAATGATAGCAGAAAACTTCCGCCATAAGGACTCAACCTCATTCTCCCAGCGCCCTTGGCAAAGAGGACGGAGAAACGGTTAGACGTTTAGGGCCCTCTCCATCCCTTGGGGTGCAAACGGCACCTAATGGCACAGGAATACACATTGACAATGGCATGAGGATACAGAAGGCAATGGAAACCACTGCATGAAAGACAGATAATGGTTAAATGCAGGAAATGTGAGGCATATCTAAAAACTGTTCTGATGGTCTCTGTGTCGGTAAAGACAACGGATTAAACATCAGTGTAGGTGTTCAGGTCTCCGAGAGAGAGCTACCAACTGGAGAAGTGACCATCAGAAAAACTTTTAAAATCAAACGAAAGGGCCGGCCGAAGTGGCCGTGCGGTTAAAGGCGCTGCAGTCTGGAGCCGCAAGACCGCTACGGTCGCAGGTTCGAATCCTGCCTCGGGCATGGATGTTTGTGATGTCCTTAGGTTAGTTAGGTTTAACTAGTTCTAAGTTCTAGGGGACTAATGACCTCCGAAGTTGAGTCCCATAGTACTCAGAGCCATTTGAACCATCAAACGAAAGGGCATCAGACTTCCGGAGCGCGGACTGATAGAATTCTGAATTATTACTATATATGTTACCTGATAATTAAGAACAATTTCAGGGAAGGTAAAGTGGAATGGCTGTGGGAAAAAATGCAGAAATCTGAAAGGAAACTGTCATCGGACCAACAGAGTTATTTTAAGGAAGAGTCGAAAACACTTTCGGTTAACATTAAATGGGCGCCATCCTAGAATGTATTCAACATTCGAAATTCTTGCTTTAATCGGCAGCAGAGAATGTATAGGGCTGTTGTATTAGCCTGGTACTCGTTTTCTCCGCACACCAGTCAGGACGTGCTGGATGCGGTACCGCCAGGAGGATTCGGGAAATCCCATCTCATACACACCGTCATAATATTACCTTGTATGGCTTGGTCTGTTTATCACTGAGCTACACGTCGCCTCCGTTGTTTCTGGGGACGCCAAATTCACCGACAGGGAGCATAGCTGTCACAGCAGAGAGCGCTGTCGGTAGGGCAGTATTTTGCTAGCCCAGGTTATGCGCCCTCACAGCGCAACGCGGATATACATTCCTTCCGAGTATTTAGTGCCACCGCCGAATTGTGTGAAGTCATTTACGCCCCATGCCTCAAGTGTGCAGTACCTGCAGTTCAGTTCCAGCGCTACCAATTCGCAGTACTAGCAATTTCATCTCAGCACTCGACCGGCAGACCTGGCCTATTTCGTCCTGGCCTTCACCACCAGCACGTCAGCCGTCACACGCCGGCAGCAGCGATTCAACAGCGTTCCAGGTCTACACGCCGCTGCCTATTGCGAATCTAGGTTTAGTCGTGTAGGCACATCACAGACAACGGAAGTCACAACAGAGATGTTTCTGTTATAAATTCTTGTGGGGATATTCTTCCAAGGACATTGTAATTGAGTCGTTTTGTTGAAAAATTTATACTTTGAAAACAAATGGTCTTCAATCACTGCTCAGTGATGATGAGGATACTTCAGGGGCGAGAGTGTAATAATAGTCTGTACCAGGAGACGGTGTGTCTGCTGACGTGATAGAGGAATAGATGGATGGGGATTTGTAAGAAGTTAAAAGGGGGCAAATTTAGAATTCAATGTCCCATTGTGCAAGAGGTCATTTACAGACGGCACACAATCTCAGTATAGAGAAGGATGGGGAACGAAATGGGCCGTGCCCTTTACAAAGGAATCGCCCCGGCATTTGCTTTGAGTGATGTAGGGAAATTACGGGTAACCTAAATCTGGATGGCAGGACCGTCGTCATCCTGCATGCGAGTCAAGTGCGCTAACCACTGCGCTAATTCGCTCGGTCGGAACACACAGGACACTCCGTACCAAAGGCAGACATAGCTTTGGAGATCTTGAGAACAGGCAAGACAGGTAACATTCCTTTGTAATTTATTAAATCTTTTTATGGAAGTGGCAATGAACGATTACTCAAGGAAGTGTGGGGAATCTACGAGACTGGATACGAAGTACCGAATATTCGGAAAGAAATAACTCACACAATACTAAAGATATCAATGGCAAATAAAAGCTAAAACAATCGTAAAGTAAGTTCAACAGCCCGCGCACGCGAGTTGCTGATTAGAATAATATACTGGAGAATGAGTATCTATTACATCACGGTTAGTTTGACTTCAGCATAGTTAAAGGTACCACAGAAGCAGTTCTGCCGTTGCACTGGGCACAAGAGACAAGAGTTAAGAAAAATCACTGTACCTTAATAGACTCCACGAATTGGGAACTGCGATCGACAGTGTTAAATTATACAGGACCTTCAAAATTGTCAGAAAAGTAGCTACAAGCCATGTGAAAAACCTGGTAACGCAGTATGTGAACTAATTAAGAGGGAAACACAATAACGGAAATCCAAGGAAAACTGCCCGTAAAATCAGCCCTTAACACGAGGATGCGATATATTTCCCCGGCTCGTCAAAAATGGTTCAAGTGGCTCTGAGCACTATGGGACTTAACTTCTGAGGTCATCAGTAGCCTAGAACTTACAACTACTTAAACCTAACTAACCTAACGACATGACACACATCCATGCCCAAGGCAGGATTCGAACCTGCGACCGTAGCAGTCGCGAGGTTCTAGACTGAAGCGCCTAGAACCTCTCGGCCACAACGGCCGGCAGGCTGTTCAACGTGTACATCGAAGAATCTGTGAAGAAAGTAAACGAAAGTTTCAGGAGAGATTAAAATTCATGGTGGAAGGATATCAATAATAAGATTCGCTGATAACGTCGCTACCCTCACTGTAAGTGACGAAGAATTATTTTCTGTAAACAGTTCTTCAGAGCTTCAACGTATCCAAAAACATGCATCACCGAAACCACCTAAGGTTCTCACAGTCTGCGCAGCACTGTTCACAGAAAGTATATTGAACACTGCCCAAAAGCACAGTCTTAACGCATCAGCAGAAGAAATTAAAGCTCAAGAAATGCTCAGAAAGCACCAACAGTGTTTACGCCTCGATGTAAAATCTATATACGGCAAATTAACAATTAAAATGCCGCAACTGATCTAACATTCTGCGTGGTGTCTGTTTGTTCTATATCGTGTCTCCCTACCACTTTCGCGCAACAACGCTCTGAGCGTGTTTTTTAGGGAATTGACTAGTTTGAACCTGGGACCTGTTGCTGGTAAGGAGACGCCAGACCACACATGACATGTAGAGTTCAGAAGAGTTCAGTGAGACTAGCGATGATATAACCAAATACTTAATGATTTCAGTGTCAGCTCCACTGCACTCCATTTAAAAGAATCTTAATACTAACTAAATTTAGTGGAAGGGGCTCAAGGCTTTCCTATTTTTAGTTAGCTGGTAAAATAACGTCGAAAAAGCAGTTAAGTTTACCACTGGAAATTTTATTCTACTCACAAAACATTGTTTATAAATTGCACTATTGATAGAAGGAAATGTTTTAATACAGGATGATAAAAACCAACTGCGTTCAACAAAAATCTGAACGAATATTCCCTGAGTGGGTTTCCAAGTTCTACAATGGATCGAAGGATGATCTATGCCATATCACATTTATAATCTAGGTTTAAATTAAGTTTCACAAAAGAGAAAACTATCAAAATGGTCTACAGTGACCCTCAATTATCTTTAATTACTTATCTAACTTGTCGTAAATTACAGTGGCTGATGTGGCTTCTCAATAACTATATAACAGAAAAATCATCGCATTTCAGATTTTTACTTCAATTGGCAAATGTGAACACCATGAGCATTAATTGACGATCGACACTAGTATTACGCAAAAAGGGGGTGTAACAGATGAGACTTCTGCAGTTCTGAGTGAAGCTTTATGCGCTGTTATGCGGCATCGCGTGCGTTCATTACCTTGTCGGTGTTCGTCAGGGGCCGGCGGGCAGCACTGCTCCGCTCACCTTGCCATCTCGGAAGCAACTATGTCCTAACTTCCCCTTACTACAATTTACCGAAGTTGGTTTAAAAAAACTATCTGGCTGTGTTTTCATCTGACCAATCAGGGTCTCAATGTTAACCTTAAGCTCCGCCTACAAAAATTCTGTCTATCCAATGAGAAACGTTATACTTTTCGTGGTGGGGCAATGTTTTTAAAGTTTGCAACGTTACAGAGACGCGAAAAAGTCTCACGCTAAAACTTGCAGCTGGGGGTGGCCCTTTTTGTGTTATCGTAAGATCTATACTGTTCTTCTGGACGGCTCTAGCTTTTAACATGGGCTGGGGGGTGGTCCTAGCGGTTAGCTGCAGACGTGGATGTCCGTCCCTTATCGCAGGGCCTTCCAGCTTAACATGGGTCTGCTCTCGGCTTCTGTTCTCATTTCTCCCCTCGGAACTGCGTCTGACTCACGGTGGGAAGGTATGACATGCATTTAGGCATTCTTGTGTTAGTCTGTGGTATTCCATTTGCTCACTCGTTACTCGTATTACTTTGGTTAATTTAATGTCACGATTTATGCGGAGCTATGTGACATACTACTGGATTTGCTTATCATGTAAGGGTTTTCATGGAAGGTGTTGGATTTGCCTGGTACCTTACACTGAAAATAATTATGTGACTTTGAAGATGACCACTTGACCGATACGGCATGTCGATAAATAAGAACACGCTGTAGCGGCTCCTGGTACTTTCAAAATTCAGTACTTTAAAAAAAAATTGAGGAGGAATTACTTTCTAAACTAAAGTATCAGTCTAGACGCACGGAATATAGACTGAGAGTGAACAAAGAAAGACCAAGGCAGAAATGAGATGAACGACTTAACATTAAATTTGGTGACAAAACTGTAGAAGACGCATAGGAATTCTCCAGCCTTGGAAACAAAATAATGTGTAACCGGCGAAACATGGAGGATATAAGAAGCAGATAGGCACAACGAGGGTACTGGGCTAGGTTTAATCATAGGCTTCAGCCTTGGAGACGCAACATACTAACGAGAATTTTTTTTTTTTGCTTCTTTCCACAATGATATTAGAAATTCCGATTGAATATTGTACTTGCTGCTCAGTTGTTTGGAGTGGATGACTGAATTGGTATGGAGTTCTCCTGCCTGTTGCATTTCCCTTGCAGATTATACTCACCTGCTGCTCTGTAGTCCCTCTGCAGGTGCTTCATCGGTTAATTGATAGCTTTATTTAGTTAAAAAGGGACTGTGGAAAGTTACAGAAAATGACAGGTAGTAAACACGATTAAAACACGGTTACGCACACTGAGGAGAAAAAATTAAAGGATAGCGATGTGCACACATACGGACGATGGTAGTATGGCATAAAAGAGCAGTGCACTGGAGGATCTGTCATTTATACGCAGATGATTCATTTGATAACGTTTGCTATGTGATTTCGGCCTCACGACGGGAATTAACAGACTTTGAACAGGAATGGTAGAAGGACCTAGATGCATGGGACATTTCATTTCGGAAATTGTTAGGGTATTCAGTATACCGAGATCCATAGTGCCAAGGGTGTGCCGAGATACCAAACTTCACGCATTATCTCTCACCACAGACAACGCAGTATGCGACGGCCTTCACTCTACGACCGAGAGTAGCAGCGTTTGCGTAGAGTTGTCAGTTCTAACTGACTAACAACGTTGCGCGAAATTTGGCATTGGCTATGGCAGAAGACGATCGATGCGAGTGCCTTTGCCAACAGCACGGCATCGTCTGCAGGACCTCTCCTGGGCTCGTGACCAAATCGTTTGGACACTATAAGATTGCAAAAACCTAGTGTGGTCAGATGAATCCAAGTTCCAGTTGGTATGAATTGAAGGTAGGGTTCAAATGTGCACAGTTGTCAACAAGGCACTGTGAAAGCTGCTGACAGGTCTATAATGTCGTGGGTTGTGTTTACGTAGTGTGGACTGGGTTCTCCGGATGTTTGGCTACTTGGACACCATTTTCAGTCGTTCATGGACTTCGGTTCCCGAACAACGACGGAATTTTTATGAATGACAGTGCGCATTGTCAAGGGTCTCAATTGTTCACGACTGGTTTGAAGAAAATTCTGTACGGTTTGAGCAAATGGTTGGTCACCCAGATTGCCTAACATGAATCCCGTCGAACATTCATGGAACATAATCTAAAGGGTCTGTTCCTGCACAAAAGCCAACACCGGTAACAATTTGGCAGTTATTGATGGCATTAGAGGCAGCATGGCTCAATATACCTGCAGGGGACCTCCAGTGGTTTCTTGGTGTCCGCTTAGTGTTCGGTTGATGCACATCATCGGGCTGAAGGAGGTTCGATGCGATTTTAGGAGGTATACCGTTACTTTTGGCACTTCTGTGTACTGCGGTAAAACTCATGAACGTGAGGCAGCACTATCACAAGTTCTATAAGATGCTCTAAGAGATCTAAGACTCTTGGCACGAAACCACCATCCTGCAGTACAAGGAAATAAAACAAAATACTTCAAGACACATTGAAGTTAAAAGAGGTTACGTCTAGTCCGTACAAAACGAGGAATGGTTGCACGAGAGAACTGTAAGCTGCTAGGAAAGAGATCCGTACAACGAAAACTGGAGTAGGGGCCGAATGATTAAGCTTACCTCATTACGATTTGTGAGGTCGCGATACCTGGTGCTCGCAGTACCAACTTAAGTAGTGGAAGCTTCCGAAAGCGAATCATGCTGATCTATAAGAGCGGTCCTGTCACGTGGCCACTCCCAAGGTGATGAGAGACGGCACACCAGTAACAGAATGGCTGTACCTTCCGCAACACGACTTTCGGCGAAGTGAAGGCGTACTAGAATAGCAACCGAATGGGCTGGAGCATGGCTCACAGTGTTATTTGTAAACTCAAACAGCGCACTGCAACGTACGTCCGGAGCTGTCAAGTAGTTCCCAGCACCAACATCGCAGCGGGAGGGAACAATCCGTTGGTGAAGCATCGCTGCTGAGGGCGGATCGGTCTCTTAGCCTCTTAGGTTGGGACACCTGTTTGGGCGCGAATTCTACAAACGAGGTAAAACTGGTACACCTATGCCGCAGCATAGCTTTACCTTACACTCAGACGTAACGGCCAAGAACTGTTACGGAAATTCGCCGTTTTGAGCATTTTCTACATTAACCAAATGGGGAATGTTAAAATTATTCTGCCCCCCCCCCCCAAAAAAAAAAAAAACCATCTGACGGTCCTCCATCTGCCCTCCTCCCGTAATTCAGTCTGATGGATTTCCATGTAAGCAATCATTCGGTGCCTGGGGAAAATTAGCCTAACTGCATAAAACGAGCAATTTAGTTACATGATTTTTAATTAAAGATCTGTCAGGTCTCAGTTTATTGTCAATGAGTCTGAAATGTTGTACGCGACTCGAATCTGCCGTTGAAATTGTCTAATTTATTTCATTTGGCTATCTTTCTTTGTGATGCGACCCAGGTAGCATAGCCTTTGCGGCCCCGTCCTGCGCTTTGAGTGTTCTCATAATGTCTCTGCGTCACAATATCAATTATAAATTTTGCCTTCTTTACTCACAAGTTTTCTAAAGAGCTTTGAAACTGTAATATTGAGTCTCGTGTTTATTCGAAATCGACTACGTTTTGTCTTCAGTCACGTTAGCAGATTGAAATACCGGGTCCCTCAATTTCTTCGAGATCGAAACACATCTCTTTTTACAAGCGTTACATCTCTTTTATCACCACCGATCTAGAATCTTCCTACATGTCGGTCAGGGGCCTGAAGACGACGTAGTTAGATGCTGAGAGTGGTAGCCAAATAAAGTAAGTTTGGAAACTAGACGGCTGGAAGGTGTTTAATTTGACATACTGTATCGAACAGCTGAGTCCTGCAACCATCTCTAATACGATGGACATACAGAGACTTTTACAAAACGTCAAGAGGTAGGTCCTGCCTCTTTTAGAGTCCGTTAATGCACACTGGCTGACGAAAAAGATGAAGCATATAGAAGAAATGGTCGGATGTCAATGTCACTTCTTACACGTACACACCATCAGAGGGAGTGTAATTATTACAGTTGCAGTTCCTTGTGACAGAATAGCCGCCAGAAAGCTTTTGTATTTTTCTTGTTTGGTGTTTATACCAGGACTGGTGGGTTATATAAGAAGAGTGAACAGCGTCACATGCTGAGCGATCACTATGACGAACTCGTAACTTTGCAAAAACAGACATAATGTCTGAAGGGATACCGCCATCACTAGTTATACAATGTTACTAATAATCCGTCTTGATTGCAAAAATTTTTATTCACATGTCCGGTTTAGGTTCCTCTAGAACCACCTTCAGATCTGCAATTTCGGTTACAGGAGTAACCCGTCCATACACAGCAACCTTCACATGCTGTGTCACACCTGTTACTCCTGTAACCGAAATTGCAGATCAGGAGATGGTTCTAGAGGAACCGAAACCGGTCATGTGAATAAACGTTTTTCCAATCAAGACGGATTATAAGTGATATTGAACTCGAAACTGCGGCCTACTCGTGACTTTGTAGGCGATCTTATTCTGGGTTTCCATTTGACCGGCTTGTCGAATCATGCAATATCCAATGGCCCCATGTTGTGCTGCATGTGAACGTGAGCGTAGGCATACTCGCCGTCAAGGTTCTGGTGGACCACGTTTGTCACTGTCGGTAGGATCCCTTTTTTGTGTTCCATTCAACCGCTTCACATCTGAGATACAAGCAATGGACTCCATTCAACACTCTGTATCATGCAGCACCTTTGGTCGAGAGCAGCACCCGGAATAGGAGAATACCGAATCATGCGTAGGCTGCTGTTTGAAGTGGTGCCTTGACAGGGAAGCATTCATTGCTGACGAATTGCGTTCGACTGTGCTGCACTATAAGTCGCCGTTCTGGATTACCTCGGATGATTATCGGTGGCTAAAGTTCCCATTCTTCCAGCGTTTTGGAGAGGTACAGAGACAACAAGGTATTGAGAGCCAGAGGGTATGACTTCGAGTCACGAGTGGTGGTGAATGCGGGAACCGTGACGGCGCACCTGTGCGTCACGATCGTAGTGCGTCCGCATGTGTAAAGGTATCGTGGTGCTGCTTTTCAATGATGGTCCATCATAAGCCTGTGTCTCTGTGAACTGTCTGCGTGATGTTTAGGTGTTCCATTGGCCAGCAATATCCTCAGATCTTTCCTCGATATAACATTCATTCGACGACCTCAGAGGTCAACTCTGACCCAATGCCAGTATCTAGTTTATCAAGGACCAGTTGCGTGTGGCTGAAATCTCCTTCCCGCATAACGATAACGTACTCTTATATATGGATTTATCGAATTTTAGTGGGTCCAATGCAGGAAATATTAACATATTTTTTGGGTAAAACAAAGAACATAATTACCGTATTACTTAAAAGTCTTAACAGATTACTACAGTATTAAACTTTATTTTCACAGACGCAATTTAATGATACATGACAAGAATGATTTTTTCCTTTAATTACATAATAAGATCCGCAACAAGAAAGGTCTGAATAAATTTTTACGTTTAGTATATGTTTAATGGTAGATACTGAAAGTCAACTCATTTCTGCAGACCGGATGCTCCCCGTAGTTAAAAAGAATCTCAAATGGAGCACATATCCCAAGCAAAACTATCGGAAACTCAACTGTTTTAGAAATATTGTAAAATGAAGTACCAGACTTTTCAAACAACTTAAAAATTCTTTCCAATTCTATTTAATACCCTGATAGTTTTTCAGAATTTTAACCACAACCTACCTTTTAGTTTGAATTGCCTGGTTCAGCAATGTACGTCCAACAGTAGGAAACTTTACATAATTTCAGTATCAATTTTTACGCCCTCTTCTAAATCAGACCAGGCAGTTTGAGTTCGTAAATTTATCTACTGAAACTTTCCAGCTCTATCAGTACTCGTTATTCACACCTCTAAGTTCTGGAAGCTAGAGTTATACAAATTTTCTAAGCTTGAGAAGAACTTCTGTTCCTGAACGTCATTAGTTTCTTTTAGAGGGCACAGCAATTGTTAAGCTAAAGACTGCATAAAACATTAAATATACATTTTCTTTTGTCCCTTTACTATGCGATGACACGAAGAGCGAAGAGGGTTAAAACGAACTTCAGTAACGATAAACACAACCACATTACCTCTGTGTTCCGTTGCCAAATGACTAACAAGTAATTGAAAAGCTGTAGTGGAACCGCTAGCCACGCCTCCTCATCGACGTCAACACTTTCTCCTAGTCGGCTGAGAGGACAGCCGTTTAAGAATGTTTAAAAATGGAATGTTTGACGCATACATCTGAATATATAAAAAAAATACTCATCAAAGGGGAAATTGTCAAACCCCGAATATTTCTGCAACTCGTCTCATTATCCTGAGCATCATTAATAAATAGTACCGTCCAGTCTAATACCGGACGTGCAGTAGGCCTATGTATGTACTGTCTATAACCGGAACTACTAGAGTGCCATGAAACTGTTACGAAGGATGCTATCGTACAATGAGGTGCCAAAATCATGGTATACCTCCTAATATTCTGTCTTACCTCCTTTTGCCCGGAGTATCGCAGCAGCTAGTCGTGGTATGGTCTCAAAAAGTCGTTGTACGTCACCTGCATATATTTTGATCCATTCTGCCTCTGAAGTTGTCCATACTCGCGAAAATATTGGCAGTGCGGAATTTTGTGCACGAACTGGCCCCTCGACTATGTCCCAAAGAGTTCGATGGGATTCATGTCAGGCGATCTAGGTGACCGGATCGGTCTGTCCAGTAGCGCAGGATGTTCTCCGAACAATCACGAGCAATTGTGACTCGCTGACATGGCTTACAGTCATCCAGAAAAAAAATTCATACTTGTTTTGGGACATGAAGTCCATGAATGGCTGCATTTCCAGTCAATGAGCGATCATTTCCACCAGAGAATACCGTCCATTCCATGTAAATAGAGCGCACATCATTAAGAGGCAACCGCGAGATTCCACAGGGTCTTGTTGACAACTAGGGTCCATGGCTTCGTGGGATCTGTGGAAATTAACACTGCTATCAGCTCTTACCAACCGTCCGCACTTATTTGACCTGGTCCTGGCTTTCCAGTCGTTTAGGATCCAATCGACATGGCAACGAGCCCGAGAGAAGCGCTGCAGGCGAAGTCATGCGGTTAGGAAATCCACTCACGTCTGTGGTCTTCTGCACAGTCCAGGAACGCCAAATTTCTCTCACTGTGCTGACGGATACGGTCATCGCTCGTCCCACGTTGATTTCTACCGTTTTTTTCACGTGGTGTTACTTTTCTGGCCGAGCGGTTCTAGGCGCTTCAGTCTGGAACCGCGCGACCGCTACGGTTGCAGGTTCCAATCCTCCCTCGGGCTTGGTAGTGTGTGATGTCCTTAGGGTAGTTAGGTTTAAGTAGTTCTAGGGGACTGATGACCTCAGATGTTGAGTCCCATAGTGCTCAGAGCCATTTGAACCATTTGTTGCTTCTCTGTTAGCACTGACAACTCTACGCAAACGCCACTACATTGTCAGTGGTGAGTGGTAACGCCTGAAATTTGGTGTTCTCGGCACGCTCTAAACACTGTGGATCTCGGAATATTGAATTCCCTGATTGCTGTGATGGAATGTCCCATGTGTCTAGCTCCAAGTCTGTTAATTCCCTTCATGCAGCCATAATCACTTTGGAAATCATTTCACATGAAACAAAAAAAATGGTTCAAATGGTTCTGAGCACTACGGGACTTAACATCTGAGGTCATCAGTCCCCTAGAACTTAGAACTACTTAAACCTAACTAACCTAAGGACGTCACACACATCCATGCCCGAGGCAGGATTCGAACCGGCGACCGTAGCGGTCGCGCGGTTCCAGACTGTAGCGCCTAGAGCCGCTCGGCCGTCCGGCCAGCTTCACATGAAACACATGAGTACAAATGACAGCTCAGCAAATACATTGATCTTTTATACTTTGTGTACACGACACTACCTCCATTTTTGTGAATGCATAGTGGTATCTCATGACTTTTGTCACTTCAATGTATGTTGCTTGCTCCAGAGAGATGTTTGGACTGTAAGGTGTCATAAGCTTACAAATTTTTCTGTGATGCAAATAACCAAGGTAACTTGATAATGCCCAGGGGGGCGAAATTTTCTAATAGCTAAATGCATTCATATTATAAAATGGATGTATATAAGTATGTATGTTCCATATCTCCTACCAAACTTCGATTTCAACTACACTTGATACACGTATCCGCTAGTGTCAGGTAATAATTGCTGTGGGGTAAAAACCGCCTACCTGCCACAGTTATGAAGATATGAAGTCATACAAAATGATATGCGTCAAAATTTCCCCACAATGCAGGACGTATATCTTCTTCTGCTTCTGTATTACTAACTCGATTGGCAATAAATCCGCAGCAGTGTTCAAATATAACGCTAAATGCACCTACGAAATTATGTTATGGTACCACTCATAGTTCAGGAGGTATTACATGAACACTGAGATGCGTGAGAAAAGGCCGCACTGTGTATGACGTTAAAATTCATTACTTCTTTGCTACTACCTCTATTCGCAACACATTTTTCAGACAATATCCGCGTATGACGCTGAATGTACCTGCAGAAATATATTATTGCACGACACGTGCTTCGTGGGATATGACGCCATACATAATGAGACGCTTGAAGAAAATGCCGCATCGTGAATGAAGTTTTAACACATGTACCGGGTGATCAAAAAGTTAGTCTAAATTTGAAAACTTAATATACCACGGAATAATGTAGATAGAGAGGTAGAAATTGACACACATGCTTGGAATGACATGGGGTTCTTTTAGAACAAAAAGAAAAAACACCCCATTTTGCTAGACGCGTGAAAGATCTCTTGCGCGCGTCGTTTGGTGGAGATCGTGTGCTCAGCCGCCACTTTCGTCATGCTTGGCCTCCCAGGTCCCCAGACCTCAGTCCATGCGATTATTGGCTTTGGGGTCACCTGAAGTCGCAAGTGTATCGTGATCGACCGACATCTCAAGGGATGCTGAAAGACAATATCCGACGCGAATGCCTCACCATAACTCTGGACATGCTTTGCAGTGCTGTTCACAACATTAATCCTCGACTACAGCTATTGTTGAGGAATGATGGTGGTTATATTGAGCATTTCCTGAAAGAACATCATCTTTGCTTTGTCTTACTTTGTTATGCTAATTATTGCTATTCTGATCAGATGAAGCGCCATCTGTCGGACATTTTATGAACGTTTGTACTTTTTTTTTTGTTCTAGTAAAACCCCATGCCATTCAGAGCATGTGTGTCGATTTCTACCTCTCTATCTACATTATTCCGTGATTTATTCAGTTTTCAAATTTATACTGACTTTTTGATTACCTGGTATATTTTACTCCGAAGACACTCCTACAGTCAGGTTAGATTAAGGAAACGCCTGACAGCTGGCAGCGCTTTTGACAGCTTTCAGTCACGAAGTATAGACGACTGTAGGTAAAAACAATAGACGTCTGGAGAGCTACGAAGTGACGATGCGAGAGAGACTGTTACGATATCCCCTTGTGGACACCCAAAGCAGCTGTGCCCTTATTATAGAAACCTTCCAGGATATAGTGGTACATTATGCGTATTTCTTTGTACAACTATGCCATAATTTCGAAGGTGTTTTCACGAATACACGGAAATGAAATTCTTTTGATATTACTCTAGAAACAGAGTCGACTGTTTTTCGTTTCAAATGGAAGACTGAATATCTGCACAATGATGTATTTGTCAGTTAGTGATCAAATAAAGTTATTATTTCAAAAACAAAACTGACGACGCTAGAAAATAACTTACCTCACGTAATCCTTCGTTCGTGTGTGTGTGTGTGTGTGTGTGTGTGTGTGTGTGTGTGTGTGTAAGTGAGAATGAGAGAGTGAGAGAGCGAAGACACTGATCTTATCGCCAGAGGGAAAGAGAGATACCATCGAGGTCGTTACGAAGCAAGCCCACAGCAGTAACGGCGTACCTTTTAGCATCCGTTCTGGACAGGTGGCCGTCTGAAGTTTAGTGCGGCTCCTCAGAGCAGAACCGGCGACAAGTAAGATCAGAGGACCAGGAGGGTCCGATAACGAGCAAAAATGCGCCGTGGAGGCGGCGTGGCTTCCGGCAACAGTTTGTGAAAGAGCGGCGGCGGCCGCAGGAAGCTATTAAGCCGCCGTCTGCCGCCGCGCTGGTGGGTTTTTACGTCACAGCAGGTACTTGGCAGCCGGCTTAAACGGCCGCCGCAGCTCTCGCATTACCACAGCAGCACGCGCGCCCATTCGGGCATACCGGTTGTTGGACGTACTGGACCCTTGGAACACAGCACTACCAACGGTTGTTTCACTCTAGCGCACATTAAGATACTCATATATATTCCAATTAATTGTGTAATATTACATGGCTGGAATCATACAACAGTAGAAGTGAAACCGTTCCTCTTAACATGGATCTGTCAATGAGCCATTTACAAGATAACTAAAAATGTTTGGTTATGAGCTTCCGCTGGCACCATTATGAAATTTCGTCCTAATCTGTATAAATGTGTCTGACACGTAAAGTTTTCGACTACTTACCAACAAAATTGGACTAAAACTTCATAAATGACGTGCCTAAGCGTGGTGTTCCAACTGTTGTCTTAGGGTTTGGACGAAATGTTGCACAGGCCCGTCCGATGAATTATGAACACACTCGCGTCATCTCGCAAATCTTGACGAGACCGTAAAATTCGCTATTATTCTTCAGTAGTACTAACAGGAGTGTTGTGGACGTCACTTCAGTGCAACCTCAGACATATACGTCCAGAGGACGCCCAACGCAAAGTCCCAACCAACTGGGGAAAAAACGTAGCTTTCTCCTGTGTATAAGAAGGGTAAAGAAACGGAGCCGATAAATTATAGCCGGCCGCAGTGGCCGAGCGGTTCTAGGAGCTTCAGTTTGGAACCGCATGACCGCTATGGTCGCAGGTTCGAATCCTGCCTCGGGCATGGATGTTTGTGATATCCTTAGGTTAGTTAGGTTGAAGTAGTTCTAAGTTCCAGGAGACTGATGACCTCAGATGTTAAGTCCAATAGTGCTCAGAGCCTTTTGAACCATTTTTTGATAAATTATAGACCAAAATCCCTAACATTGGTTTGCTGCAGAATTCTTGAAATATTCTCAGTTCGAATACAATAAATTGTCCTCAGAGCGATCAGCTTAAGTCTATGAATCAACATCGTTTTAGAAAGCATCGCTCGTGCGAAATTCAGCTTCACCTTTTCTCACATGATATAATGCGAACTATGGGTGAAGGGCAACAGGCAGGTTCCATACTTATAGATTTCGTGAAAGCGTTTGACATGGTGCCCAATTGCAGGCTGTTAAAGAAATTACGAGTATATGGAATAGGTTCACAGATATGTCCATATATATACGTTATAGAACCCTGTATGCTGTCGTCTACGGCGAGTGTTCATCAGAGACAAGAGTATCGTCAGGAGTGCCCCAGATAACCGTGTTAGGACCACTATTGTTCTCTGTATACATAAATGGCTTTGAGGACAGGGTGGGAAGCAGTCTGCGGTTGCTTGCTGATGATGCTTTGGTGTATGTTAAGGTGTCGAAGTACAGTGTCTGTAGGAGGGTACAAGACGACAGATGAAATTTCTAGTTGGTGTGATGAACGGCAGCTAGCTCTAATTGAAGGAAAATGTAAGTTAGTGCGGATGAGAGGGAAAAACAAACGCTTAATGTTCAGATACCGCATTATTAGTGTCCTGATAGACACAGTCACGCTGTTCAAATATCTGGGCGTAATGTTGCAAAAGGATAATAAATAAAAAGAGCGTGTGAGGATTGTGGTACGATAGGCAAATGGTCTACGTAGGTTTATTTGGAGAGTTCTAGGAAAGTGTCGTTCATCTGTAAAGGAGACAACATATAGGAGGCTTGGGGCGACCTATTCTTGAGTAGTGACCGAGTGTTTGGGATTCGTACAGGCTGGATTAAAGGAAAACTTCGAGGCAATTGAGAGGCGGTCTAATAGAATTGTTACTGGTAGGCTCGAACAACACGCAAGCGTAACGGAGGTGCTTCGGGATGTGAAATGGAAATCCCTGGCGAAAAGAGGAACACTGTCGAAAAAATTTAGAGAAGAACGATTCTGCTGCATCCAGTATATATTGCGTTTAAAGACCACGAAGACAAGGTAAGAGAAATTAGGGCCCACAGTCGTTTTTCGCTCGTTCTGTTTGCGAGTGAAACACGAAAGAAAATGACTAGTGGTGGTACGGGTTAACCTCTGTCACGTGGCATAAGGTAAATTGCGGAGTATTGATGTAGATGTAGAGGATTGTCAGGTGATGTTGGAGGCCTAAGTAGAAGATGATATTGGCCTGTTAGACGTCGTCTTAATTCAACATCTAAATCTGCCAGTGGCCCAACAAACATCTACCCATTCCCCAACGTTGCTCGAGTAAAACGCTCTCAAGCAATCCTGGGAGGTCTTGCTGATGAAACGTAGGGTACCCGCGTTCACTGAACTTTCTCAGATCTTGTGGGCAAATGAGACGATCACGTAGTATTACAACGACACATTTAATGAGAAACTTTTCTGATTCGGTCACTCATGAACAGCATGGGGATGTGCTTCAAATTTAAGTCCAGTATCATGGGGGCTCAGTGGGAAAGTTGATGTTGGTCATGGCTACCGAAATTTACTAATGTAAAAAGTGGCATGGCTGCGAGGAAAAGAGAAAAACTTTATTAAGAGTGATATTCGCGGCAACACACAAGGCGTGGTGCCAGACGAACATTAGAAAGTGGATCAGCGCTCCGTATGATGTCAGCCGTGTTGAAACACTGCTATCGAAGTGCTGGGTCTGTAGTGGCTAGGCGAGGTAAACACCCCTGGGCACTAAGCGAACCCCAGACAACTAGAATGTTCGAGAACCTTCTGGGAGCTTACGGAAGAATCTTATAGAAAATTTAATTCTTCATTTGTATGGCAATATATAAGTAGTTGCTTTACAATTCTGGACGGTAGTTTTGTTCTGTCGTTGGAACTACAATAATGCGGATTTTTTTCATCAGACGCGTTTGGCTTTATTGAGGTAAAGCATCATCAGTGGTCTGTAATTACGATTTTACGTTTTGATTTGGTTCTAGATCGAAAAATAATTCGTTAAGAATATGTTGATTAGTATTTACGGTGATTTTCTCTTGATTTCTCGCTTACATCGGGAAATGCCGTCTGCTAGCACATCTTTGTTTTCCTGCGTTAGCCACTGATAATTTTGGTCTAATTTTTAGTTGTTCTGCAGCACTATGGCCGGGCGGCGTGGCCAAGCGGTTCTAGGCGCTACAGTCTAGAACCACGCACCGCTTCTGTCGCAGATTCGAATCCTGCCTCGGGCATCGATGTGTGTGATGTCCTTAGGTGAGTTAGGTTTAAGTAGTTCTAAGTTCTAGGGGACTGATGACCACAGAAGTTAAGTCCCATACTGCTCAGAGCCATTTGAACAATTTTTGCAGCACTATGCATTTATTTTGTTTTTCAAAACACACTTTTAAGCACACCACTGTTTTCTATTGGTTTTTCTACTTCTAAGTATGTGTTGTGGTATGTGTTTTGTAGTGTTGCCAACATATCTTTCCACTAAGTGGTCTTTAACTTACAACTTTTCTTTAATTACACCATTACACGTGTTTAACTCTATTTAATTATGTTTCTGCGTATTTATACACTGTGTAAGAGTAAGGAACGAACAGTGATGGAGGGAATTTTTTCGGTGTAAGAGAAGGAGCAACTATGATGGGTGGACATAAGTGTATATCAGTGTGATCAAGTGTGAACTAGAAGAGAAGGTGAGGAGCAAGAAGTGAAATGATGAAATTGTGAGTGGCGGTGGGAGGGGGGGGGGTTGTGGGAGAGCGGGAGGGGGTGAACGATGGAAAAGGCTGTTGTCTCATTTGATCAAATATTTTATATAGAGTCTGTTTTCCAGTATTTATTTGGTCACTGAGCAACTGTTTATTTTGTGTTAATGATTTTTGTATGTGAAAATTCTCTATGAAATGGAGGAGGTGTCTATCCTTACCGATATGTATGATATTCATATCTTTTTCAGTATTGCTTTATCTATGGTGTTCTTGATTTAGATGATCTGCAAATGTTCAACGATTTTACCGTATTTCAATGCTGTGATGTGTTCTCTGTATCGTGTGTCGAATGTCCTGCCAGTCATTCACCGTATATAATTTACTGACCTACAGAATTCGTTTTAGAGACGGCTGTCAGAAACAGTCAGGAAAGCTTGAAAGCAGGTTGCAGGGTAGATCGTATTGTGAAATAATTATGAAGAAAACAATTCGATATGTTTCCCTGTTTTCGAGTTAATTAGCACTGAAGTTAACCAATGAGATCGTTGCGCACGTAATTTCAAGCGGCCCGCCGGAGACGGTTAAACGGATGCTTCGTTTGGTTTCTTGAAACCGAACAAGAGAACGATAAAAAAATAGGTCATGGAATGGTAGTAAGCATTGAACCAGTTGAGGAGTCTCGTGAGATATCATCTACATTATGAGAACCACTGACAATAATTGTATCTAGCAGGTCGTTTGAATTTGTGCCTATTGCGTCATAATTGGTTAACTTCAGTGCTAAATATCTCGGAAAAGGCGCTAAGTATCTAATTTTCGTCTAAACAAATATTTCTCGGCACACCCTAACTTGCAACCCCTTACAAGCTTAGTTTCTGATCAAGCTTAGTTGCTGATCAAACTCCCATAAGCAGCATATGCTGTTGTAGCAGGGAAAAGAAGGAAACCAGCGGAAAATTTTTCCTGTCGGGTCACAAAAAAAGGCGAATATGTTCCTCATTAAAAGACTCTTCCAGAAAAGTGAGCAACCAGCTGATTCAGTCCTCATTGCACCATACTCAAGAAAATTCAATCATGCCAAAATATCAGCCATTTTTGTGCTGAAAGAGAGTAGCAGAGAAACAGTGAGGGTAGAAGACAGAGGAGTAGGTCCTACAGAGAGAGAAAGAGAAATGAGACAAAGTTGGTGAGAGAAAGTGGCAGTGATAGAGAGTGACCTATGGGTGAAGATAACAGCAGTGGGAGCCAAATAGAGAATCAGTCAGAACCAAAGGTGGATCGAAGAAGAAGTAATGGGAGCAAAACAGAGAGGAGACAGGCGAAAATACCGAGAAAAGAAGTGGACCTCCAGAATTTTGAGCTACTGAGGTAGGTGGAGATAGTGGCAGTGAGAAAGGAAAAGAGTGAGGGACAGAGAGAATAGATGGAGATAGTGGGCCATACCGTAAATCAATGGGAGAAAAACGAGACAGTGGGAGAAACACAGATGTACAAACAGGCAGTGGCAATGAGAGGGAGATGTTGAATATGAAGGCTTAAGTACAAAGAGCAAATGTGTAATATGTTTTAGAATATTCTGTGTTGAAAGAAGGCGAATAGCTTCACATTCCAAAACATTTTTGTACTGAAAGAGAGTAGCAGAGAAGCAATGTTGAGAGAAGAAAGAAGCCACAGTGCTACTGTCAGAATCTTTTAAAGCGGAACATTTCGAATGGGAGCATTTTTTCACTGGTTCTATGAATACGCTCATCTAAACAGTGGTGAACAAAATCAGTTAAGTATACCTTTACCGAAATCTGGTCATTAATCTTGGAAAGATAACTAACAAGTGTTAACCAGAGGGAATAAGAAGCGGGATACGATTAAAGGTAATGAATAAATGTAACTCGGGTGGTGAAGAAGACGATATTAGTGATAATGTTTCAAACGTTGCAAGCAAGAGCTCGTATTAGGTTCCTGGTCACTAAACCCGCCCCAAGATGTAAACAACCATGCATGAGTAGCGCCTGTTAGACGGAGGGGGTAAAACATTCGATGAGGTCCAGCCGTTAGACCAGGAAGGAGGCACACGGTTCGTGTTGTCTGTAGTTCAACCATGCACAGACGATCAATACTGCGGTTCGATAGCGTCCGCGTTGTTACTTTGGGCCAGGAAGGGCTCTCAACAAGGGAAGTGTCCAGGCGTCTCGGAGTGAACCAAAGCGATGTTGTTATGACATGGAGGAGATACAGAGACACAGGAACTGTCGATGACATTCCTCGCTCAGGCCACACAAGGGCTGGGCTACTACTGCTACCTATGGATTATGGCTCGGAGGAACCCTGACAGCAACGCCACCATGTTAAATAATGCTTTTTGTGCAGCCACAGGATGTCTTGTTACGACTCAAACTGCGTGCAATGGGCTGCATGATGCGCAACTTCACTCCTGACGTCCAAGGCGAGATCCATCTTTGCAACCATGACACCACGCAATGCGGTACAGATGGGCCCAACAACATACCGAATGGACCGCTCAGGATTGATTTCACGTTCTCTTCACCGATGAGTGTCGCATATGTCTTCAACCAGACAACTGTCGGACACGTGTTTGGAGGCAACCCGTTCAAGCTGAACTGTCCAGCGAGTGCGGCAAGAAGGAGGTTCCCTGATGTTTTGGGGTGGCATTATGTGGGGCCGACGGACGCCGCTGGTGGCCTTAGAAGTCGCCGTAACGGCTGTACGATACGTGAATGCCATCCACCGAGCGATAGTACAACCACATCGGTAGCATTTTGCCGAGGGATTCGTCTGCGTGGATGACAATTCGCGCCCTCAATGTGCACATCTTGTGAAATACTTTTTTCAGCATAACGACATTGCTCGAGAAGAGTGGCCAGCTTCTTCTTCAGACATGTATCCTATCGAACATGCCTGGGATAGAGACTGGAAAGGGCTGTTTATGGACGACGTGACCGACCAACCACTCTGAGGGATCTACGCCGAATCTCCGTTGAGGAGTGGGACAATGTGGACCAACAGTGACTTAACTAAGTTGTTGATACTGTGCCGTGACGAATACAGCATACTAGGTATTAGCGGCACGGGTGTGTACAGCAATCTCGAGCATTACCTCTGGAGATCTCGTTGTATGGTGGTACAACATGCAATGTGTGATTTTCATGAGCAATAAAAAGGGCAGAAATGATGATTATATTGATCTCTAATGCAATTTTATGTACAGGTCCCGCAACTCTCGGAACCGAGGTGATGCAAAACTTTTTTTGTATGGGTATAAGTGGCTACCCCAACAACTGGTACTGTTTGTACACAAGAATCATGGTTTGTCGGTGTTGGCTCAGAAACCGCCAACAATGGCGCTTTCATAAGCTGCCAAGGGTCCACCGTAGATCACACTGAAAGCAAATGAACCAGCTGACTTGAACAATTTGGCTAGGCTAGGGCAAGTGTATAATATTCAAGTTTTGCTCTTGTCTGTAGAATAGCTACAGTAATCCCGTTCTTCCTACAGGTAATTAAATGGTCGCTAGTCCAACGGCTATCTAAATCACTTGACCCTATATCTCCCTGTTCTATATTACCCGAGATATTACCCCCTGACAAAACACATTTTCGAGCGCCACTTTATAGAACATATTGGCACCGTGCATTGGGCAGACCGACAACTGTGGTCGTGAAAACTAGCAAAAAAGTCGAAAGAGACGTTGGGATTATCCCTTTAACATTATTCGGTAAGTTATAAATTCTGTGCGAAGGGAGAACGAAAAGAGTAGCCGAGATCAGTTGGAAAGTACGTAAACAGGCTGGCGGCTAATGCAGCTGCCTGGATACGTGTGGCGCTGCCGCGGCTGCCAAGCACCATCCGCAGGACTCTGATTTACGCTGAGCGTATGTAAACACAGATTTGTGGAGCAGCAGAGCACCAACATCCCGAGTTTCCGTGTCACGTGTTTGGCGCAGCGCAGTGCACAGCAGCGCGGCGGCAGACGTTTCGCTAAGTTAATTACGGCGAGTCGCTCAGTCCGACTCGGCGCGGCTGAGCTCTGCGTGGCTGCAGAGCGAATTACATGTGTTCTTTGCAGCTGCCAGCCAGCGATCTAACACCAGCCGTCAGTGATATCTCGCAATGTTCAGAGATAATGTTAAATATGTGCGAAATTAAACTTCCTGGCTGATTAAAACTGTGTGCCGGGCCGAGATTCGAACTCGGGACCTCTGCCTTTCGCGGGCAAGGGCTCTACCATCTCCGCTGCAGAGTGAAAATCTCATTCTGGATGTGCGAAATTGTTATTAAGCGCCCACTGCGCTGCAGTGTTCAGTTATGCAGGCATACCTGGAAGAAAGATCGCATAGATATTTTGTATCCCACAGTGATTTTTTTAAAAAAAAAAAAAAACTGATCTCAGTAGATTATATACAATCGTATAACATTGTCCTCCTCTATTTATATAACATTTTCTAATGTAAATATACCGAAGCGGTCGTAAAGGATCATAAATCAACAGGACGTTAGGTGAGAAGGTATACGCTAAGACGCACTCGCACAAAATTAGCCTGGGAGATCTACATACCACCTGTTCTTGCCAACTTAATTTACCTTACATGATTACTAAATCACCAGCTATCGTATGTATACAATTGGCGTTCAGAAAGTAATGCAACAACTTATTTCCGTTCCAATTTCGGTTGAAAAAATGCGGAATTCACAGCATGGAATATTCTCGCTGCCTTCCAAGCAGAGAGTCGCTTTCGGCGGAAAACCAGAACATCGCTGTCCGAATGTCTGCGTGCCGACAGGGCAAGAGCTGTGCCCCGGTTGTTCTTCGCCGCCAAACACAAGACCACAAAGGGCAACGAAGGATCTTCTGCATGGAATTGCTTAAGCGTTACAGCGTGATCGTGCCAGTTGTTTGTCGACCATTGTCACAGGCGATGGCACGGAGGTTCATCACATCGCCACACCACGTTTTCTCGGAAGGAAAAGATCAAAGCAGTAACCTCTTTTAAAATAAAAATAATCAGTCACCAGCTGCGCAAATTTTATTAGATACATTTCTTGACTAGTTTCGGCAAATTAATTTGCCATCCTCAGAAGACCATACAATTAAGCCGCACTCCTAAACGATAAAGTCACGGTGACGGTCTTATTAGACTATGAAGGGGTTACTCTGTTTGGTGTGCTCTCTCATGTCAACAATCAACTCTGGACTACATTCTGTTACCCTCAGGAAACTGAGGAAACGACTTCAGCGTGTTCGTTGCCACAAAAATTCAAACGAACTTCATACAAGTACGCGCCCGCAGGAGGGGCTCTCAAAAGTTCATTGGACCGTTATTCCACACGCGGACTACAGCCCGGATCTCGCACCTCCCGACTTCCATCTGTTTGGGAAAATGAAGGATGAACTTCGCAGGAAGCAGTACGTGTATGAGGGGGATGTTATTGATGCTGCAAAACGTTGTGTCAGACGTCGACCAGTAGAGTGATACCACGTGGCCATGCAGGCGCTCCCACAAAGATGGCGTAAGGCAGTCGCTTTGAACGGAAATTACGTTGAAAATGGGAGTTTTATAGCCGGACGAGTGAGGAGAACTGATAAGGTGGATTCGAATACTGAATAAAACCAACCTGCTTTCAGAAAAAATGTATTGCCGTGCTTACTGAACGCCCTCGTGTTTCGTGCCTTTATTTTTTCTAGCTGTATGTTCAGGCCCAGAGCTTTTCTTTACATTTTTAGTATTAACTAACAGGAAAAAAATTATTAAGTAATATTGATTTATAAATCACTAGCTGCTCAGACAAAGCCATATTAATCAAGTACACAGTTTAGTTTTGTTCCACTAACACATGAAATGAATCACATGAAATGACTTCGCAATTGCTAATGTGAACAACCATCAGCTGCATAATGGAATGGTGTCGGACAGAGACTAACCCAGAGGTCCCTCCTACCACGAGCGGTCACTTTATCATGAGGCTACTCCAGCACCAATCACGGCCAGACCCAAACTTCCATACGCCATCAACCATTTGTCTACGGCCTCTACTAGTACGGCCATTACATATATTCACCTACAGACGAAACATTTAATATGAACGTCGCTCGCCAGGTGCCGCTGATAAATGCAGTATTGCAGTCTGAAGGAACACTGCCTCGTCATTCTAAATAGTACAGGCAATGCACTACCACTTGGTTCCAGTAAGACTGGTGTCAGCGTCACCACTATAAAAATAGTTGGAACGAAAATACTTATCGAACCTGAGTGTCACACTTCATCTGTCAGGTTCCACACGCATGCTAGTATAGTTTTTCAGAAGGTAGCTTGGGAATCACAGCATCCGACGACCCATATGTAATGATGATATGAATTTTACCTCAATTAATACCTTCAAAGGACAATTTATTAGACGATAATAAAAAATGGACCTTCCACTCATAGTTGCACTTCTTTTTACGATAGGCTCGTGTTTGTAATATGTTGTTGAAAAATGTACACATAATAAACAGATTACAGCCTACTTGGAGGATGTTTTGTTACTCAAAAAGTTAATAAACCACTCAAGAATGCTAGGCGAGTGTTCTCTGGTAGAAAGAGCAGATAAGATCTGGCATCTGACGTAGACAATGAACTGTCATCATTTACTTCCAGTATGATGGACGTTGAGACATTACGGTCACAATTTAAAGTAGACAACTTTAGCCACAAATAAAATGTTTTTACAATGTCCAGATTACCACACAAGTTTACAGGCAACCGGCAGTATTGTAATAATATTTAATTAGTGATTAATGTTGTCAGTTTAGATAAGCAAGTACGACCTTTCATTTTAGGTAAGATATTTCAAATCATTCACCACATATTTATGAGTATTTTTTTTTGTCAGGTTTTAATATTTTACCCGTTATGCATACATCAGTTTTTTATTTAACTAGGGCGACTTAGCTCTAAGAATACACTGAACAGCATTTTAGATTGGTAAGATTGGTATGTATTGTATAATGGAAATTCAAATATTGAATGTCTTCTTCCTTTTTCACTTTTAATATGTAATTTTTATATGTAATTTTTATTCGTAATTTCCTGTTTTCTGGATCTGAGGATGGCTCGTCAATGAGACGAAACAAGCAATCTATAAAGAAAATTGTGCTTTTGACGCAGGATTTTTATCTATACATGTTTCAAATCAACTGATCACTTACATCCCAACTGGCAACGTCAAACAATGACAGTAATTAACGTCTTGTGGAATAAAGTAACGCCGCGTGGGATTAGCAGAGCGGTCTAAGGCGCTGCAGTCATGGAATGTGCGGCTGGTCCCGGCGGAGGTTCGAGCCCTCCCTCGGGCATGGGTGTGTGTGTTTGTCCTGAGGATAATTTACGTTAAGTAGTATGTAAGCTTAGAGACTGATGACCTCAGCAGTTAAGTCCCATAGGATTTCATACACATTTGAGCAACAATGAAGTAACGATAGTAACTTCTGTTAGTCATTCCTTTGCAAGAGTGAGTGTCCAAAAGCAAGCGGGTGGTGAAGGTTGAAAAATATCGTAAACGTTGTATACATGAAGACGAGCAACATTCAGAGTTACTTCATCGTCTAACTTCACTCATAAAGAAGTGCTCCTAATCGTACGTTCTGTATAGAAGCAGTGCCTAACTCATACGGTGGACGTCTTCTTCATGCAATGTTTTGAAAGAATATCCTGGACAAACACAACACGCAAAAGGAAACGTAAGTGAGAACAAGTATCAAGTACTTGGAACTTATTCACTGATAACTACATAATGAGATGTATATTGAATTGTACTGTAGCACAGGCACAGAGTCCTAGGAAAAGACAGCTGGTCAGTGAGTATAGACCTCCTTAGCTTATGGTCAGACTCCTGAGGCCTGCTGTTTTGTATGGAAACAATGAGTAGAAATAGATTCTTTAAAATTATGAGGTTCCTGAGGTTCGACGAGAAGTCTACACGCTCTATATGTTTGCTGACTGATAAATCTGCTTCGATTTCTGCTGTCTAGAATAAATTCACAGTAGACTGACAAAACGACAGAGGGTAAGACCTCCTGAGTAAAGCTACGTGCCCACTGACACTGTGCACGTCTGCGAAGCCTGACCAGCGTCGGCTGAAGTACTGGCATCCTGTGTATGGTGATGGTACGTATATTCTTAGTTGTTTCCCTTATCTTGGCATGGATATTGCATGATCCCAAGATGAACAGGCTTCAGATTATGTAGATTCGTCCTATACTACCATTTCTGTAAACGTCAGAAACTTCACTATACATAATTATTTCACTTCCCTAAAACTTGCCAAGAAATTTAAAGAAAAGTCAATCTCCGATATAGGAACAGTGACCAGAGCAAGTAGAGAAGTACCAGATCCTCTCTATGCTACTCTGTATTCGACGAAAGTATCAAAAGATTATGATATTTCCTAGATGGCCTATCAAGAAAAGACAAAATAAAACGCACTAGTGACGATTTCGCTTCACCCAAGAAGTACTGTAAATATAAATGGGGAAAAACTCCAGGAACTGCAAGTCATTTCAGCAAGATAACGTTTGGGGTTGATATAGTAGCCAAAATGGCCACGCAGTATTCATATCAAGACCTCCTCAAAAAGATGGCCGGTACATCCCTTCTCCAATATTCATGACTTACCAAGAATAAATGCTTGTGCCGTATTCATGACTGTTATAATAAGATTAAAAACCTATTAGATCAGCAAATCTATAGGAAATTGCCTTAACACCCCACCGAAAAAGTTGTTAGAACTGTTAGGTATTTGATAAAAAAAAGTCGTCTATCGAACAGAGCGTTCAGGAAAGTCTGTTCAGTTCAGTTGCGCTACCATCAAGACTTACTGGGCTCCCAAAGGTGCACGAAAAATATATTCGTCGCATATGGCGAGTGCTACTGGTTCACCCACTTATTCGACTGCTAACTTCTTGAGAACATTATTATGGCCGTATGCGGGTCAATCGGATTTGTGTATCAAGAACATTTTATCAGTAAATTAAACGGCATAGTGGTCCAGTTGGAGGATGGTGGAGACATATTACTTAGTTTTCATGTGGTATCGCTATTTACAATGTTTCCGTTCAATGAGGTATTGCAACAGCTGTATCGGGTTTTTCTTCCCTATTTTGCAGAACTGTTGAAATATTGACCGACAATCAATTATTTCAAATGGAAGGATGAGTTATATGAAGAGGTGAATGGCTTGGCTATGGGGAACCTCTTAAGCCTATTTACAGCGAATTTATATTGAAAAACTTTGGGGAGCGGGCATTTGAAACTGCCAAAATGAAACCGAATATTTGGTTCCAGTACTTTGATGACACGTTTGTTTTGTGAGGGCATGGCAGAGAAGAACTAAGTCGTTCTCCCAGATATCTCAAAGGGATTAATCTGAAGATTCAGTGTCCCATGGAGAAGGAGGCAGGCAAACGATTAAGTTTTCTTGGTGTGCTAGTTTTCATGATAAGAAACACACGCACAAAGACCTTTACCTATACCCAGGATTCGAACCACCACCCAAAATAAAAGCGAGGCATCGTAAAAACGTAGGTGGATCGAGCATGGAACATCTGCGAAGCAGAGCTGCTTGACGTAAAATTAACACATCTCACCAATGCATTGTTCAAGAATGGTTATTCATCCACTGAGATAGAAAAAAAGAAAAAAGAAAAACCAACTTTAATACCGTCGCTCATAAGTTATAGCGATGGATTGCACCTCTGAAACCGAAAGATATCCTGACTTTCATTAAGGACGTTACTGACAGCGTAGGAAAAAATATATAAAAAAAAACGGAACGTCGTGGTAATCTACAAACCCACCATAAAGGTACAAGCTCACCTAAAATTGGTCGAGGATGCCTGACAACCGCTGGAAAATGCAGTATTTAATGGGACGTTAAGTACACTCCTGGAAATGGAAAAAAGAACACATTGACACCGGTGTGTCAGACCCACCATACTTGCTCCGGATACTGCGAGAGGGCTGTACAAGCAATGATCACACGCACGGCACAGCGGACACACCAGGAACCGCGGTGTTGGCCGTCGAATGGCGCTAACTGCGCAGCATTTGTGCACCGCCGCCGTCAGTGTCAGCCAGTTTGCCGTGGCATACGGAGCTCCATCGCAGTCTTTAACACTGGTAGCATGCCGCGACAGCGTGGATGTGAACCGTATGTGCAGTTGACGGACTTTGAGCGAGGGCGTATAGTGGGCATGCGGGAGGCCGGGTGGACGTACCGCCGAATTGCTCAACACGTGGGGCATGAGGTCTCCACAGTACATCGATGTTGTCGCCAGTGGTCGGCGGAAGGTGCACGTGCCCGTCCACCTGGGACCGGACCGCAGCGACGCACGGATGCACGCCAAGACCGTAGGATCCTACGCAGTGCCGTAGGGGACCGCACCGCCACTTCCCAGCAAATTAGGGACACTGTTGCTCCTGGGGTATCGGCGAGGACCATTCGCAACCGTCTCCATGAAGCTGGGCTACGGTCCCGCACACCGTTAGGCCGTCTTCCGCTCACGCCCCAACATCGTGCAGCCCGCCTCCAGTGGTGTCGCGACAGGCGTGAATGGAGGGACGAATGGAGACGTGTCGTCTTCAGCGATGAGAGTCGCTTCTGCCTTGGTGCCAATGATGGTCGTATGCGTGTTTGGCGCCGTGCAGGTGAGCGCCACAATCAGGACTGCATACGACCGAGGCACACAGGGCCAACACCCGGCATCATGGTGTGGGAAGCGATCTCCTACACTGGCCGTACACCACTGGTGATCGTCAAGGGGACACTGAATAGTGCACGGTACATCCAAACCGTCATCGAACCCATCGTTCTACCATTCCTAGACCGGCAAGGGAACTTGCTGTTCCAACAGGACAATGCACGTCCGCATGTATCCCGTGCCACCCAACGTGCTCTAGAAGGTGTAAGTCAACTACCCTGGCCAGCAAGATCTCCGGATCTGTCCCCCATTGAGCATGTTTGGGACTGGATGAAGCGTCGTCTCACGCGGTCTGCACGTCCAGCACGAACGCTGGTCCAACTGAGGCGCCAGGTGGAAATGGCATGGCAAGCCGTTCCACAGAACTACATCCAGCATCTCTACGATCGTCTCCATGGGAGAATAGCAGCCTGCATTGCTGCGAAAGGTGGATATACACTGTACTAGTGCCGGCATTGTGCATGCTCTGTTGCCTGTGTCTGTGTGCCTGTGGTTCTGTCAGTGTGATCATGTGATGTATCTGACCCCAGGAATGTGTCAATAAAGTTTCCCCTTCCTGGGACAATGAATTCACGGTGTTCTTATTTCAATTTCCAGGAGTGTAGTTGTTGGGAGGTGTGCTGGGGTGGTGAACGAGTGTACTGCAGAAAGAACAGTCAAAAAACGATTATCAGAGCGCAAGGGTAATTGCAGAACGAGGGAGCCTGACATTTCAGCTGTTGCAGAACATCTTTTGCAGCCAGAAGACCACCACATTCATTTTGACAGGACTCGCGTACTGTCAGCTACAATACACAGAGGTGCCATAGAGATTGCAAACCACCCCAGGAATTTCAGGAAGAGGGAGCGAAACTGAATGACATCTGCATTTAGATGCTGGAGAAGATGTGTACCGTCTTCCAGCAACGATTGTAAGGTGTCAGGTAAATCCAACACCTTCCATGAAACCCCTGACATGATAAGCAAATCCAGTAGTATGTCACATAGCTCCGAATAAATCATGACATTAAATTAACTAAAGTAATACGAGTAACGAGTGAGCAAATGGAATACCACAGTCTAACACAAGAATGCCTAACTGCATGTCATACCTTCCCACCGTGAGACAGATACATTTCCGAGGGGAGAAACGAGAACAGAAGCCGAGAGCAGAGCCGTGTTAAGCTAGAAGGCCCTACGATAAGGGACGGACACCCACGTCACCAGCTAACCGCTAGGACCCCCCCCCCCCCATCCCAAGTTAAAAGCTAGAGCCCTCCAGAAGAACAGTGTAGATCTTACGATAACACTAAAAGGTCCACCCCTGCTGCAAGTTTATGCGTGAGACTTTTCGCGTCTCTGTTATGTCAGGAACACCCCCCAGCCCATGTTAAAAGACAGAGCGCTCCAGAAGACGCTGGAGAAGATGTGTACCGTCTTGCACCAACGGGTGATAGCAACAGTGGAAGACGTAAGTCGACAACGGCCAACTGCGCACGGGTATTCAAAACATGTGATGTCACGCCACTGCGAGGAAGCACATGGGAACGGAATTTTGCTGCAATCAGTATCGAGCAAGGGTGTGAATCAGACAATCAAAGAAGCTACGATCCCCTCGTTCTCTACAGATGGGGAGTAAATGTTGCGTTTAAACGCGAAATCCATTCGATCAGGTAGTAGTACCTAGGAACATTTTATTAACTGTGACATTTACGTCTGTGAAAGTTTACATTTCACAATATTAAGGACCGAAAGAAGATATTCTGATCAGCAACTTTCAGAGGAACTACGTTCTGAGTCTGTGAAGAATCCCTCACTTTGTAGTACTAGAAACGATTATGAAAAGAATGGAAATGAAAATGAAGACGAAATAACACAGAAACATCATAAATGTCAGGTTCTTAAATTCTTGAAGAATAAAGAATGCACAATGGACATGAATGGATGCAGGTAACCAGACAGGTTGCTTACATACGTGCCCCTGTCAGAATCGTATCTCGACGTATCAGGGGCCAAATATCACTCCAAATGCACACGCCCGACACCATTACAGAGCCTCCACCAGCTTGAACATTCCCATGCTGACGTGCAGGGTCCATGGATTCATGAGGTTGTCTTCATACCCGTACACGTCCATAAGCTCGAAACAAGTTGAAACGAGATTCGTCCGACTAGGCAACATATTCCAGTAATCATTTTCGGTTTTGGTGGTCCAAGGCGAGACGTAAAGTTTTGTGTCGTGCAGTCATCAAAGGTACACGAGTAGGCCTTCAGCTCCGAAAGCCCATATCGATGATGTTTCGTGGAATGGTTCGAACGCTGACACTTGCTGATGGCCCAGCATTGAAATCTGCAACAATTTTCGGAAGGGTTGCACTTACGTCACGTTGAACGAATCTCTTCAGTCGTCGTTGGTCCCGTTCTTGCAGGATCTTTTTTCGGCAGCAGAGATGTCAGAGATTTGATGTTTTACAAGATGCCTGATACTCACGGTCGTAGGGGAAAATCCCCACATCATCGCAATCTCGGAGATGCTGTGCCCCATCGCTCGTGCGCCGACTATAACACCACGTTGAAGCTCATTTAAATCTTTATAACCTGTGATTGTAGCAGCAGTAACTTTTCTAACAACTGCGCCCGAGACTTGCTGTCTTATATAGGCGTTGCCGACAGCAGCACCGTATTCTGCCTGTTTACAAATCTCCGTATTTGAATGCGCATGCCTATCCCAGTTTCCTTGGCGCTTCAGTGTACCTCAAGATTTTTTTCCGCAGCTATTCGTGATTTTAATTGTGACGTCACACACAAATAACAACGAATAGGTTTTTGTTTGTGCCGTGGTAGGTTAGCTGTCTTCTTCTCACTCTCTTTTTATTCTGCATGGGAATGTTGGGTGAAACCTTTTTAGAACATAAACACTTTGCAGACTCCATACTGTACCTATCGTCATTCGCAAAAGTATATAGATGGAGGAAAACGACTACTTATATGCCTCTGTACGAACACCAGTTTCTTTGTTTGTGAAGGGTGTGTTGGCTATGAACGTCAATTCTCAGCACTGCTTCCTACCTGTAATAACTTTAACATTACATGATTGTTTCTTGAGAAATCTTTCTGAAAGGTCAATATGATGTGATTTACAGCTTTTCCGCAAACAACGAAAGATTTACTGCCGTGAAGTGTGCCCAGCAACCTATAATATTTATGGGTTTATCAAAACTTTCGAATTTCGATATTCGTGTTTCTTCGGAGGAAGTAGCAATGTGGACTTGTCTTCTGAAACAACGATCATAATTTACTGCTGCATATATCAACAAAATGTATATTTAACGACCCCATCATGGTGGCCAAGCAGTCAAAATGACCGCTGTATACTTGTCATCGGTAACGTGTCTTAGTACAATCGACTCAATAAATTCTTGTTGTACAGAAAACACTGCTACCGTTAGAAGTATGCCAGTAGTGGGATTATTTTTTTTATTTCAGTCGTATGTAATATACGATTTATAGACTGCCCGAGTACTGTGCACATCTCTTTCATCTCTACTGCTTCACACCGTTGCAAACGCCAGCACGGTTAGCAGCCACACCCACACGGGCGATGGCATAAGCTGTTATCTGAGGTATAAGCAGTAAGTACTATTGGGTGTCATCGTTAGGAAGTGTTGAAATTAATATCTAGAGGATGCATGTGTGCATTCTGAGGCAGCGGGAGAAATCTGGCTGTTACCACGAACAACTCGCATGGCGATAAATCTATGACACATAGGCAGATTTCTTGCAGTTTGTACGTGTGGTGGCACTTGACCAGCTAAACGGCTAGTTTATGCTCAAAGAACAGACATATTGCGTTTGTCAGTGAGATGGGACCGTTCAGTGCACGACGGTGCCGTTCCTCATTACAAGGTCTTCCTCAGCATGGTCGTGATGGATTCGTGTGGAGCATAGCGCGGCGCGTGAGCTCCGGCACTCAGACTGGCATTAGTTTTAGGTTTATCACAATGTCCTTGCATTGTTTTTGCCATTGGTTTTTAACAGAAAAATAAATGTTCAAATGTGTTTGAAGTCTTATGGGACTTAACTGCTAAGGTTATCAGTCTCTAAGCTTACACACTACCTAACCTAAATTATCCTAAGGACAAAAACACACATCCATGCCCGAGGCAGGATTCCAACCTGCAACCGTAGCAGTCGCTCGGTTCCAGACTGTAGCGCCTAGAACCGCACGGCCAATCCGACCAGCTAAACGACAGGCTTCGTGCCTCCGCAAGAGCATTAATTTCTCATAGTCTCTCTTTGTCGACCTTACGTGTAATGTATGTTGATGGCAGTAGAGTCGTTTTGCAGTCAGCTTTAAATGCTGGTTCTCCATAATTTTCCAGTTGTATTCTTTGAAAAGAAAGGCGTCCTTCCCCCCTCCCCCCCCCCCTCACCCCCTCCCAGGGATTCTCACATGAGCCCCCAAGACACTCGCGTGCTCCTCAAACCCACCAGCAACAAATGTGACAGCCTACCTCTGAACTGCTTCGATGTCTTCCTGTAATCAGATATGGTGTGGATCCCAAACACTCGAGCAGTACACTAGAATACGTCACACTAGTTGCCTGTACGCAGTCTCCCTTAAAGAAGAGCCCCACTTTTCCGAAATTCTCCCAGTAAACTGGCGTTGACCACTCGCATTTCCTACCACAATACTCAATTCCTGGTTCCATTTCATATCTCTTTCCAGCGTCCCCCCAGAAAATTAACCGACGTTACTGTGTCAAACAGGACACTGCTACATCTACATGTACATTTATACTCCGCAAGCCACCCAACAGTGTGTGGCGGAGGGCACATTACGTGCCACTGTCATTACCTCCCTTTCCTGTTCCAGTCGCGTATGGTTCGCGGGAAGAACGACAGCCGGAAAGCCTCCGTGTGCGCTCGAATCTCTCTAATTTTACATTCGTGATCTCCTCGGGAGATATAAGTAGGGCGAAGCAACATATTCGAGACCTCATCCAGAAACGCACTCTCTCGAAACCTGGACAGCAAGCTACACCGCGATTCAGAGCGCCTCTCTTGCAGAGTCTGCCACTTGAGTTTGCTAAACATCTCCGTAACGCTATCACCCTTATCAAATAACCCTGTGACGAAACGCGCCGCTCTTCTTTGGATATTCTCTATCTCCTCTGTCAACCCGACCTGGTATGGATCCCACACTGATGAGCAATACTCAAGTATAGGTCGAACCAGTGTTTTGTAAGCCACTTCCTTTGTTGATGGACTACAGTTTCATAAGACTCTCCCAATGAATCTCAACCTGGCACCCGCCTTACCAACAATTAACTTTATATGATCATTCCACTTCAAATCGTTCTGCACGCATACTCGCAGATATTTTAGAGAAGTTACTGCTACCAGTGTTTTTTCCGCTGTCATATAACCATACAACAAAGGATCCTTCCTTCTATGTATTCGCAAGACATTACATTTGTCTATTTTAAGGGTCAGTTGCCACTCCCTGCGCCAGGTGCCTATCCGCTGCAGATCTTCCTGCATTTCGCTGCAATTTTCTAATGCTGCAACTTCTCTGTATACTACAGCATCATCCGCGAAAAACCGCATGAAACTTCCGACACTATCTACTAGGCCATTTATATATATTGTGAAAAGCAATGGTCCCGTAACACTCCCCTGTGGCAAGCCAGAGGTTACTGTAACGTCTGTAGACCTCTCTACATTGAGAACAACATGCTGTGTTCTATTTGCTAAAAACTCTTCAATCCAGCCACACAGCTGGTCTGATATTCCATAGGCTCTTACTTTGTTTATCAGGTGACGGTGCGTAACTGTATCGAACGCCTTTCGGAAGTCAAGGAAAATGGCATCCACCTGGGAGCATGTATCTAATATTTTCTGGGTCTCATGAATAAATAAAGCGAGTTGGGTCTCACACGATCGCTGTTTCCGGAATCCATGTTGATTCTTACAGAGTAGATTCTGGGTTACCAGAAATGACATGATGCTCGAGCAAAAAACATGTTCTAAAATTCTACAACAGATCGATGTCAAATATATAGGTCTATAGTTTTGCGCATCCGCTCGACGACCCTTCTTGAAGATTGGGACTACCTGTGCTCTTTTCCAATCATTTGAAACCTTCCGTTGCTCTAGAGACTTGCGGTACACGGTTGTTAGAAGGGGGGGCAAGTTCTTTCGCGTACTCTGTGTAGAATCGAATTGGTATCGCGTCAGGTCCAGTGGACTTTCCTCTGTTGAGTGATTTCAGTTGCTTTTCTATTCCTTCGATGTGAGCCATTTTTTCATTTGTGCGACGATATAGAGAAGGAACTGCAGTGCAGTCTTCCTCTGTGAAACAGCTTTGGAAAAAGGTGTTTAGTATTTCAGCTTTACGAGTGTTATCCTCTGTTTCAACGCCATCATCATCCCAGAATGTCTGGATATGCTGTTTCGAGCCACTTACTGATTTAACGTAAGACCAGAACTTCCTAGGATTTTCTGTCAAGTCGGTACATAGAATTTTACTATCGAATTCACTGAACGCTTCACGCATAGACCTCCTTACGTTAACTTTGACATCGTTTAGCTTCTGTTTGTCTGAGAGGTTTTGTCTGCGTTTAAACTTGCAGTGAAGCTCTCTTTGCTTTCGCAGTGGTTTCCTAACTTTGTTGTTGAACCACGGTGGGTTTTTCCCGTTCCTCAAAGTTTTACTCGGCACGTACCCGTCTAAAACGCATTTTACGACTGCCGTCAACTTTTTCCATAAACACTCAACATTGTCAGTGATGGAACAGAAATTTTCGTTTTAATCTGTTAGGTAGTCTGAAATCTGTCTTCTATTACTCTTGCTAAACAGATAAACCTTCCTCCCTTTTTTTATATTCCTATTTACTTCCATATTCAGGGATGCTGAAACGGGCTTATGATAACTGATTCACTGTTCTGCGCTTACAGAGTCGAAATGTTCAGGTGTGTTTCTTATCAATAGGTCCAAGATGTTATCTCCACGAGTCGGTTCTCTGTTTAATTGCTCGAGGTAATTTTCGGATAGTGCACTCAGTATAATGTCACTCGATGCTCTGTCCCTACCACCCGTCCTAACTGTCTGAGTGTCCCAGTCTTTATCTGGTAAATTGAAATCTGCACCTAAGACTGTAACATGCTGAGAAAATTTATGTGAAATGTATTCCAGATTTTCTCTCAGTTGTTCTGCCACTAATTCTGCTGAGTCGGGAGGTCGGTAAAAGGAGCCAATTATTAACCTAGCTCGGTTGTTGAGTGAACCTCCACCCATAATAATTCACAGGAACTATCCACCTCTACTTCACTACAGGATAAACTACTACTAACAGCGACAAACACGCCACTATCGGTTGCATGCAATCTATCCTTTCTAAACACCGTCTGTGCCTTTGTAAAAATTTCGGCAGAATTTATCTCTGGCTTCAGCCAGTTTTTCGTACCTATAACGATTTCAGCATCGGTGCCGTATTCGAACATTACAAGTTTGTTTTTCCTACTCATCTGTATTAACCTATATTTTTCTACGAGCTAGCTGACACTCCAACTAGAAATTTTATCCAAATCATCGTATTCAAATGGTTCCGATGGCTCCAAGCAATGTGGGACTTAACATCTGAGGTCATCAGTCCCCTAGACTTAGAACTACTTAATCCTAACTAACCTAAGGACATCACACATATGCATGCTCGAGGCAGGATTCGAACCTGCGACCGTAGCAGCAGCGCAATCCGGACTGAAGCACCTAGAACCACTCGGCCACAGCGGCCGGCCAAGTCATCCTGTATCCTCCTACAGTCTCACAATGACGACACCCTCCCGTAGAACGTAAGCAGAAAACTACGGATTGCTGACCACACTGTCTACCACAACATCACGTAATTTTTTTCCTTTTTGAGTCATAATTCTTCTGTCTGGTTTGATGCGACCTGTCACGAATTCCTCTCCTGTGCTATCCTCTTCTTTTCAGAGTGGCACTTGTAACCTTCGTCCTCAATAACTTGCAAGATGTATTCCTGTCTCTGTCCTCCTCTACAGAATTTACGCTCTACAGCTTCATCTAGTACCATGGAAGTTATCCTGTGATGTTCTTAACAAATGTCCAACCGTCTTATCCTTTTTTCTTTTCAGTGTTTTCCGTGTATTCCTTTCCTTGCCGATTCTACGAAGAATCTCCTCATTCCTTACCTTTTCAGTCCACCTAATTTTCAACATTATTCCGTAGCACTACATCTCAGATCCCTCGATTCACTTCTGTTCCTGTGATCCCAGAGTCCATGTTCCACTACCATACAACGCTGTGCTCCAAACGTACATTCTCGGAATTTTCTTCGTCAAATTAAGCTCTATGTTTCACAGTGGTAGACTTCCTTGGGAAAAGAATGGCTTTTTGCCATTGCTAGTCCGCTTTTGATGTCCTTGTTCCTTCCGTCATGAGTTATTTTGGAGACTAGGTAGTAGAATTCCTGATGTTAAGTTTCTCGCTGTTCTCTTATCTGCTATTTCCCCAGGGCACTCCAGACGATACTCTTATCTCTGATGAGTACATGGTCATCACCCACTTGATTATCGATCTGAACGTTCCCTAAGATATCTGTAACGTTGTAACGGTCGCAGTCATTTACATTGTACTTATTTTATGTTTTCAGATACACTTCTATTACAGTCTCACTTTTATAATAAGTTCATCCGAATTCTTAGTTTAAATCAGTCTAGAAAAATGAAATATTTAAAAACTGTTAAAATTTTATCCTCATTTACATACCATGTTTTAAGATATACTTCTACTAACTATATCCATTACTGTATACTTATATTAGGATAAACAGAACAGAAAATATATTTCGAAACATGTATCTTCGTACAGCATGTCGCTTAAAACATAAATAGTGTTATAGTGGATAGTTCATTAAAAATTAATGGTACCGCTATACGTCGTGAAGAAAGTGATGGGAGGAGCGTTGTTACATGAACTGACATGAAGATAAATCGAGATTATATACTTAAAGTCTGGCACTACTTGAGAATTACTGATAATTTAATGGTATCTGAGCTTATGGAAAGAGATTCGAGTTCTGATCTCAACAAAGAGTACGGCCTAACATATTTATCACGAAAGATTAAAACCGATATTACTTTTGACTGCACATTGTTTAAGTGTACTACAATGCAAACGCAAGGAAGGTTTGTTTTTAAACAAACGAAAACATTCTCTTGCCCTACCTCTTCAGATTTTGTGCATTAAAGCCCTTCCAATGTTCCTTTTGTGCAGCAGCACTGTCACAAAATCGTTTAACATTTTCGCTATGTAGGACGGATTTTCATTTCAGTTTTTGTGGCGTAAACAAATGTAAAACTGGCCAACATATGTTCATTCCCATGCAAGTGAAATGTAGGTAGCTGTAATCTCTCTGTATCGCAGCTGATATTAGTTTTGTATTTCCCTCTCACTTGCATTTCTGTATTGGTTGGAAAGAAATATTTTTCGCTACATGAATCTCCGTAACAGTTAAACAGCATACATTTCCTCGTGATGTTTTATGTGGTCTTGTTCGATTTCTAATTTTGATACACTTTCACTATAGACGTATGGGTCGATTTTTTTAATTGAAAAAGTACGTGTTTTATAGTAACATTCCAGTCGAAGTGGGTCTCTTAAAGAAACTGAATTGAATGTTCTCGGATGACGCTGTAGGTGACTGCCTTTCGCATTCCTCCTATTCTGAATTAACACGTCATCCTTATGATACTCGATTTGAAACTCATCAGGAACCTGATGATGACTGAAAATGAAACTAAATTCCAGTACTGAAATATTTCACAATATGTTTGTAATAAACTGTCTGAAGCACAAAGAAAATGGGAGTTCTCATTTTTGTTTCAATTTTTTTTTCTTTTTGACTTGTTAATATGAGAACTATACACGGATCTGTTGTCGAAAATGCTTTCTCTCAGTGGTGCTAGGGAGCCGAACTGTAGACTCAAAATCTAGATTTTGAATGAAATCTTATCACCTGAATCAAGTCTGTGATCGAAAGGAGTGTTGAGATAAACACTATGTGTCAACTACACTATCCGCTAACCCTCTCATTCAAAACTGAGACTTCAGAGGAAATTCTTGTAGCATCAAATCCATTGAGACTTTATTGGTTTTCATAGCCCATCTTGACCGTCAAGGCAACAATAATAAATTTAAAGTCAAGTTAAAGCCTTAATAAATACTTTAGTGCTATGGGGGATACCAAATATTGGATAGCGGAATGTTAAAGATGATGGAGCCCGTCACCCTAACCTAAGTGAAATAATCGCTTTCTCCTTTCCTTCCCGAAATGGATAATTTCGAGTTGCTTCAATATCTGGAGCGTTATTTAAGTCCCACATCCGTTCCATCTCACTACATACTGTGGCGAAGAAGTAGAGATTATGTGCTGAAAATAGCTTCAAAGAAATGGTATGCTAAAGTAATTTTTGACAATGTTTGATTACGCAAGTAATTTGTCATCAGTTACCAATGAACTAAGGGATTTACAGCTTACGCCAGTAATTTATCAATCATTTAACAATGAAATAAGGATTTGTCAGCTTGCAGGTCATTCGAAAAGAGACAAAAATTTCTCGACACACTGGCAGCCTAGATAATTTCACGGATTCGAGCACTATGCTGCCATCCTCTACCGCTCTGGCGAGAAGCCAACCACTTGTGTGTGTTAGATAACAGTATGGGCAGTTCCTACCGGAGACGCCCGTTCGCATTCGTAAGCAATGTCTGATGGCTGGGAGGAAGTTTTGAAACGAGGCCACAGTTTCAGCGAGGAGATTTCCTTCCTTCTCACTCTGCTACACCAATACAATTTGATCAATTCACAGATACATATTAGTGGACATTAATGTGGGGTGTGTCTTACTTTCGCCTTTTCAACTCCTTGGCGACGTATTCAGTGAGGTATTCGAATGTCTGTGCAGGGATAGCAGCCCATGCCTTCTCAAGAAAGCATAGAATCGGGAGACTGGAGCGAAGTCGACTTTCTAACTCGTCCCAAAGACGTTCCATTGGTTTGAGGTCCTGACTCTGGGACGGCACATAAATTTCAGGAAAGTTGCTGCCCACAAAACACTGCCTCACAGATATTGCTTTGCGACAGGGTGCACTGTTATGCCTTCACAGAACTTTACGTCTACTGTACGCCGTACACAATGCTATAAAATGTGTTCACATTCCTTAACATTTAGCGCTTTCATAAGCGTAACAAGAGGTCTAAAGCCTAACCACGAAAAACATCCCCATACCGTAACATCACATTCTCCGTACTTCACGGTTGGCACTACACTTGATGGCAGGTAATGATATCCAGGTATTTTTCCAACCCACACATTTCCGTCGGATTTTCGCGCATAGAACGCGTCTCATTAATTCAGATAACTCGTCATCAGTCATCCACATCAGTGACGTAGCACTTTCCACAATCTGAAATGTAGAAATGTCTGTCCGCTCTGCCATTCTACCCAATGCTTTTCAACTCCTTGGGCACAGTCACTGTACGAAGTGGGGCATACAAAAGTGGCCCAGACGAGTAGATGCGATTGGAAGTGAATCTACATCTACATCTACATGGATACTCTGCAAATCACATTCAAGTGCCTGCAGAGAGTTCATCGAACCACCTTCACAGTTCTCTATTATTCCAATCACGTAGAGAGGGCGGAAAGAATGAACACCTGTATCTTCCCGTACGAGCTATGATGTCCCTCATTTTATTGTGGTGATCGTTCCTCCCTATGTAGGTCGGTGTCAACAAAATATTTTGGCATTCGGAAGAGAAAGTTGGTGATTGGAATTTCGTCAGAAGATGATGTCCAGCCGAGATCGTGTATCATTTCTGTGACATCTCTCCCATATTTCGCGACAATACAAAACGTGCTGACTTTCTTTCAGCTTTTTCGATGTACTCCCTACATCGCGCATCAGTATTCTAAAAGACGACGGACAAGCTTAGTGTAGGCAGTCTCCTTAGTAGGTCTGTTACATTTTCTAAGTGTCCTGCCAATAAAACGCAGTCTTTGGTTAGCCTTCCCCACAATATTTTCTGTGTGTTCCTTCCAATTTCAGTTGTTCGTAATTGTAATACCTAGGGATTTAGTTCAAATTACGGCTTTTTGATTAGACTTATTTATCCTGTAACCGAAGTTTAACGAGTTGCTCTTAGCACTCACGTTGATGACCTCACACATTTCGTTATTTAGTATCAACTGCCACTTTTCGCACAATTCAGATACTTTTCCTGAATCGCTTTGTAGATTGTTTTGATCTTCTGATGACTTGATTAGTCGATAAACGACAGCGTCATCTGCAAACAATGGAAGACAGCTGCTCAGACAGTCTCCCAAATCGTTTATATAGATAAGGAACAGCAAAGGGCCTATAACACTACCTTGGGGAACACCAGAAATCACTTCTGTTCTAGTTGATGACATTCCGTCAATTACTATGAACTGCGACCTCTCTGACAGGAGATCACAGATCCAGTCACATAACTGAGACGATATTCCATAGGCAAGCAATTTCACTACGAGCCGCTTGTGTGGTACAGTGTCAAAAGCCTTCCGGAAATCCAGAAATACCGAATCGATCTGAAGTCCCATGTCAATAGCACTCAACACTTCATGTGAATAAAGAGCTAGTTGTGTTTCACAGGAGCGATGTTTTGTAAACCCATGTTGACTGTGTGCCAATAGACCGTTTCCTTCGAGGTAATTCATAACGTTCGAACACAATATATGTTCTAAAATCCTACTGCACATCGACGTTAACGATATGGGCCTGTAATTTAGTGGATTACTCCTACTACCTTTCTTGAATATTGGTGTGACCTGTGGAACTTTCCAGTGTTTGGGTACGGATCTTTCGTCGAAAGAACGATTGTATATGATTGTTAAGTATGGAGCTAATACATCAGCATACTCCGAAAGGAACCTAATTGGTATACAGTCTGGATCAGAGGACTTGCTTTAATCAAGTGATTTAAGTTGCTTCAATACTCCGAGTATATTTACTTTTACGTTGCTCGTGTTGGTAGCTGTTCTCGATTCGAATTCTGGAATATTTATTTCGTCTTCTTTTGTGAAGGCATTTCGGAAGCTGTGTTTAGTAACTCTACTCTGGCAGCACTTTCTTCGAGAGTATCTCCATTGCTATCGCGCAGTGAAGGCATTGATTGTTTCTTGCCGCTAAGATACCTCACATACGACCAGAATCTCTTTGGATTTTCTGCCAGGTTTCGAGAAAAAGTTTTGCATACATTCAAACTCCGTGGTGCGCACACCACGCGTACGCCACGTGATACATTGCACATACTGGAGCACATTTACACAATCTTCACTCCTGACAAAGTTTAGCAGAGGTCAGTGTGGTCATGGCACTACCTGGTCATCCAGGTTACCTGATCTGTTAGTGTATGTTTACTTCGTGTGGGGAGCCCTGATGTCTAAGGATTATTGCAACAGACCTCGTAGTCTTCAAGAACAGCAGTAGAATATTTCGGATGAGAGTGCAACAATTCGAGCAGTGCAGCTTCGATCCGCCTTCAGCAAAGCAGACCAGGCCCCAAGCGCCTAGAAACGAACAGCTACTATAGTCACGAGAGTTTTGTGTTTCCTTTCCTCTGCTGTGTTTCTTTGTATCACAGTACTCTGTTCTCCGAGCCACTGTTGTTCGCCCCACTCTGTAGTACCTGCACTGCTAGTAGCACTTTGGAGCTGACGAATTTTTCGTTCTGCTGTTATCACGCCATTCTTAGAATGCTTGGTGGTCCGTGTATGTCAGCGTACGACGTTTGCCTAGCGTTGTTCCATAGCGTTTCCACTTGACAAAGAAATTACCAAGGGTAGACTTCGGTAAGTTTAGTCAGGTCGAAATGGCCTTGATGGATTTGTTACTCAGGTCACGTTGAGTGACTATTTCACTTTCCGACTCACTCTGTGGTTACAGTATCTCTGCTCACAGCACAATAACCCCCATATATTTTTATGCCGACGAGTCTGCCTCCCGTGGCACCTAGCGGTCAGTTGAGATTCACATGGGGATGTCCGGGTACTTTTAATAAGATATCATAGTGTAAATGCAGTCGGTTAGTGATACACACCCACCGACCCTCCCACCCACCCACATACACGCACACACACACACACACACACACACACACACACACACACACACACGTAATTGGTTAGTCATACATATTTGATCGATGATGTCACTTTTTCAGTCGCCACTAGAAGTTTGGTCAGACCTGACACTATGTGCGCTTCTCGCAATACGACCACAGCACCCTGCATGCTCCTGTCGAAAACAACTGAACGGCAGTGGTACGTGAACCAGGGCGCCATGTGAAGGTAACTCAGACTATATACAACATTCGAGCTTGCCGTGTACTCCACTTCTTTGTTTACAGGCCCCTTTCAGAGAGTTTAGCAGACTGTTAGTTGCTTGCTCTAGATATAGCTTAGGAATTATGTTACGAAGTAAAATAGTACACGAGAATCGAAGCAATGAGCATTTAAGAAGATTCCAGAAACATCCCCCAGGCTGTGGCTAAGCCATGTCTCCGCAATATCCTTTCTTTCAGGAGTGCTAGTTCTGCAAGTTTCGCACGAGAACTTCTGTAAAGTTTGGAAGGTAGGAGACGAGGTACTGGCAGAAGTAAAGCTATGAGGAGGGGGCGTGAGTCGTGCTTGGGTAGCTCAGTTCGTAGAGCACTTGCCCGCGAAAGGCAAAGGTCCCGAGTTCGAGTCTCGGTCCGGCACACAGTTTTAATCTGCCAGGAAGTTTCATTTAAGAAGACGTCCTTATCATAAAAAGTACATTTCTCACAAAGTCTCAATTCGAGGAAGGAATTTCTGAGAATGCACGCCTGGAGCACAAAATTCTACGGAGGTGAGTTATGGACTAAGGGAAAAGCGGAAAAGAATGGAACTGAAGCGTTTGGCATGTGGTTTTACATGAATAGTGTACCTAGTTAGGTGTGTGTCATAGAGTATGCCAGTCATTTTTAAATTATATCACTGCCACCCTTTATCGCACAGCTAGGTACCAATCATCTCAGCTGTACATAGTTCTGATATTCTTATTTGTGTACTCTGCATGGTCGCACCTAAATTTCTAAGTAAAATGGTTCAAATGGCTCTGAGCACTATGGGACTTAACATCTTTGGTCATGAGTCCCCTAGAACTTAGAACTACTTAAACCTAACTAACCTAAGGACATCACACAACACCCAGCCATCTCGAGGCAGAGAAAATCCCTGACCCCGCCGAGAATCGAACCCGGGCGTGGGAAGCGAGAACGCTACCGCACGACCACGAGATGCGGGCAAATTTCTAAGTATATGATTCTATGTTTATATACATGTAGTTGGTATGTTAGTTGGAAAGAGGCAGTTCGCATTTATCCACGGTCCCATGATGTTCGGGACGTGTGATAATTGCCTGCAAGTGGGATACATCGGTTCCGCAGATGTTACAAACGGAATCTGAATAGTCTCAGAAAGGCAAACAGAAGTAGCAGCCTTTAATAACAACACATACAAAACATTTCCACTTATCATCCATTCCCTTAAATTATTCTCCCATCATAACCGTACAGTGTTATTTGAAATAGATTTGCACTACTGCGCTTCCAACATCGCTCCTTTTTTTTTTTTTCGTGTTGAACGTAACTTGGTACTGTGCGGTTGGGACACAATACGACAAAAATACGGAGGTACAGAGGTAAGCCAGCAGCGCAGTCGGGGTTACATTGCGTTTGCTAAATACGCAAAATTAGAGTCAGAGAAGCACAGACAGTGCATTTGTAGTTTTAACCATGTGTCCAATATCGACATGGAGTTAATGTCATGGAAGGCGGCAACGACATGACAGAACACGCAATTCTCATTAGTCTACAAATAATGTGTGTAATATGGTGAAATTAGTCTTTTCGTATAGCGAATGTGATGATTAAAACCTGAAATACTACTAGCATGGTATCCTCTCCACTTTAATTATTGCAGTATAGTGGTGCGACATGTCTAGTTACGTTTGTGATAAGAGGGCCCGCATCTCGTGGTCGAGCGGTAGCGTTCTCGCTTCCCACGCCCGGGTTCCCGGGTTCGATTCCCGGCGGGGTCAGGGATTTTCTCTGCCTCGTGATGGCTGGGTGTTGTGTGCTGTCCTTAGGTTAGTTAGGTTTAAGTAGTTCTAGGGGACTCATGACCAAAGATGTTAAGTCCCATAGTGCTCAGAGCCATTTGAACCATTTTTTTGTGATAAGAGGGAGCGATCTTCTGTAGTCAAGCATTTGTAGATGGGCTTTTATTAAAGATAATTATTATTCAGAAATTTATTTGGTTTGTGCATTATCTTTTCCTCGCTTATTTCAATTATCTTATTACTTCTATAGTTGTATTTTGAATGATATTTTTAGGCGCGCAGTATAGGTTAAGGTAGTTCGCCCCTCGTGGTCTCGCGGTAGCGTTCTCGCTTACCGAGCACGGGGTCCCGGGTTCGATTCCCGGCGAGGTCACGGATTTTTCCTGCCTCGAGATGACTGGGTGTTTTTGTGTCGTCTTCATCATCATCATTCATCCCCATTACGGTCGGAGGAAGGCAACGGCTAACCACCTCCATTAGGACCTTGCCTAGTAAGGCGGTGCGGGTCTGCCGCATCGTTCCCCTACGCTCTGTAAAGAAGCATAGGACTTCATTTCCACATAGATTAAGGTGTTTCTATTTTTGTTTTGTTTAAGTGCTTACGTTAACTTGTTGCTGAAAATGAGGCGTAAAACTACGTAACACGTTCATTAACAATACTTCTACGCCATCTGCGCATATCATTTTTACGAAGGAAAAGTAACTATTCAAAACAAAGTTGGCCTTCAGTCCCTTACTGTTTCGTAAATGTGAAAGAAACAGATGGTATAGGGTACATTTCACTGGGCTCCATGGTCTTGATTTTATTTATTCCTCAAGTCAAGCAGTCTATAAAGACTTTATTCTGGACGCTTTCAACAGATGACAAGCGTTGTGTCCCTGTGTGTAAGAGGAAACCCTTTGTTTATGACTGGTGGAGCCCCACAAGTTTCAGTGACGTTGTTTCAGATGCTCTGATAAAATCTAGAGTGGCAGGTATGAGTAGTTCCATGGTCCACTCGTTCCCCTGACTTCAGTCCTTTAGATTATTATGCGTAAGGACCAACTATAGTTATTAGTATATGCAGCAGACATTAGGAACACAGACGCAATTTAATGGGGGTGTGTACGAAATCGTCAGGCAGCATTCGGAGGTTACTGAAAGGTTGCGACAGACAATGATATGGCGATGTACGCATTTCTTAAGGACTGGTTATGGTTTTCCGGTCATAAGTATATTGAGTACCACTAATTACAAGTGTTTAATTGGTACTCGATAGGAGACCACTATGTTTCTACTACCTGCATTTTGCATCTATTTTTCTAAACCTACACTGCACGAACGGAAAATTTTACTGAACAACCAATAATGGCTGTTGTCTTCTTGTAGCAGGCAGATGAGCCGAATACTGGCTGTAACATGGTCATGTCCGCAGTGTGGTGGTAGAGACGGCTCGTTCCGTAAATGCAGGTATGGAGGGGAGTGAATATGCGCAATAGGATCCGAATGAATATGTCCAATACTTTCTCACCAACTATACAGTTTTGTTTATGAAAGTAATGGTGGTTCCGATACAGATTTTCATACCTGCAGTTAAAATCTTAAAGCTCGTATAAAATATTATTTTGGCTGTGTTCTCACTAAAACATAAGTCAAGATCAACTTCATCTCCAGGAACCATTCTCTGGTGTTACACGGACATTTTTTGACTTCATTTTCATGTTGTGTAAGTATAGTCAGCTCAAAATAACCCGGTCATTGGTTTCTTCATACGACACCTACTGCCACACGGGTAAAGTGGCTTTGATGCTGGTGCGCTATTAAGCTCAGTGACGCCGATACCGAGACACGAAGAACAATTGACATCCAGAGCAGCGACTCAATACCATGTGTGACACGCTACAATTCCTTGATAATGATTACTGTCGCGGTCTCTCTGCGTCCGTCAATAAATGTTCTTAATGTTGTATATGGTACTCGACTAGTCTGACCCTGCTCTTTCAACTGAGCACATGAAGCTGCATCTTAAACCACATTTTATTATTATTTTGAAAATGATGTTATCCATCGACACTGGGCGTTTGGGTTGACTTCCTCTCCACACCAAAAACAGAATACTGAGACCAACTACTGAAGTGGGATGGAAAAGGCGTCGACCGTACTACAGACACCTGGTACGAGGAAAGGGAATCCCATGAATCTTCAAAGGCGTACATGTCGTTCGGCAGCATAACAAGGGGAGGTGGCCCTACAAACAAACGTTTTATATTGCTTTGAAGCCGATGCCTGCCTGTTAGTAAACCCTAAGTATTAGGAGACATTAGTTTACAGTTGCTTCTTTTTCATAATTTCCGTTGAGATCGCGCAACAGTTGTTTTAAATAGTAAATATTACAATGGTCTGGCGAATAATACAGAGTCAGAAAGATATTTGAAGATGTTTTTAAGGTATTAAAGAAAGTTTAGATTCGGTGATACTACGACTACTTGGTCTCATTAATGTAACTTAATTTTTTTATACGTTTAGAATAACCGGGGAGAGAATACCTGATGCGATAAATCTGCCTTAATAACAGCCTTTTACTTAATACGAAATGACGAAACTGAGTTTCGTCTAGGTTCTGTTTCCAAAAATATTGAGAATATGTTTTGCTACATCTGGAGGGTTTCAATATAAGGTGCGACCAGAGCACTCTTAGAGTTGTAGTGACACAAAATCTGAAGTCAAACGACAGAAACGATCCTACAACCAGTACAGTAAAAGTAAACAGTACAACAGTAATTCATGTGTATAGAAAATACCGCTGGAACGAAACCACCTACGAATGGAATGTGATTCTTTCACACTTCAGAGTATAATCAGAACGACTTGTACACTTGCAAATGATGCAAGGTGGCATGTTTTATCAAAACATTTCCACTAGAAGTTAATGTTTGATGGCGAACGGTTTGTGACGTCATCATAATTCCCCTTATTGTACCTCCATGTACAATTGGCAGTGAGTTTCTTTGAAACTCTGGCTGCTGTGTCAGACTAGAACTGTTCCAGGCAACTGTTAATTCAATGAAGCATCCTGAAAAATGTGAACAGAACCGCGGCGTTATTCACTGACACGAGTTGGATGGCAGGTCGTAACTGTAATACGACTCCGCAGTGCAAACTTGCTGATCAAGTTATACCACAGCGTCGGGCTCAGGCAAGGATGAAAAGCGAAACTCCGGCTGTCAGTAGTGACATGACCGACGCGCACAAATTGCAACTGCAAAACAGCAGTTTAATTAGGTGCGATACGCTCCGCTAGGACGGCACCGCAAAGCCGGATCCGGAGGTGGCGATGAATAATGTAAACAGGCGGAGACAGGGAGCTAGCTGCTACGGTAGCTACAGCGGCGCCCTGCCGGGCGCCCGAGCCCACTGCAGTAATTCATTACCCGGCCGACAGATGGACGGACTTCGGGGCCAGCCCGCATTAATCACGGTGCGTCGACTATCGGCACCAGGACAGCCTCACCGCCACAGTCGGCACAGTCGGCACAGTGTAAGGAGCAGTGACAGACCTGAGCGGTGCTGCAGACGCGGAAGCGACGCGTAGTTGTAGGGTTGCCTTGACAGGCGTCTCAGCAGAACTGCATTCAGAGTCCGAATTCGGATTTGCCAACGAAACTGATGAATCTGCTAGTACAGCAATCGGTTATGAATTTCTTGAAATAAGACAGACTTGGCTGCAAACTGTTTAATCTATTTATTGCCAGCCCGCATCTCGTGGTCGTGCGGTAGCGTTCTTGCATCCCACGCCCGGGTTCCCGGGTTCGATTCCCGGCGGGGTCAGGGATTTTCTCTGCCTCGTGATGGCTGGGTGTTGTGTGCTGTCCTTAGGTTAGTTAGGTTTAAGTAGTTCTAAGTTCTAGGGGACTTATGACCACAGCAGTTGAGTCCCTTAGTGCTCAGAGCCATTTGAACCATTTATTTATTGCCAATGACGTGGTTCGTCCTTGTGGGGCGTCTTCAGATTAATCTAGACGGTGTAAAAAATAAGCAACATTGTGCGGCAAAGGTACATTAAAAACTTCGTGATGAGATTGGTGTAAGGCAAAGTTTCAGGATGTGTAACCGCCTCTACAAATAACAAGAGCTGTGAAATTACGTAAGGATCAATGTGGTGAGCCAACAACTCGTCTTTAATGCCAGCATATGGCATTAAGATAGAAACTGCTGAGAATTTTTCTGAGTTGTATGGCCGTGGTCCATGGAACTCTTCAATCCCTGACGTTTCGTCCAAGGCTACGTTGGACATCTTCGGAGGTACTCCTGGTTGTGCTGAGTATTGCCGACTGACGAGTCGGACGTCGAATAGCGGCCTAAATACGGTGGAAAGTGGGCGGGGTCTGTATTTCACGTGATAGCAGAGATAAACATTGCCGAAGATAAAAATTTTGAACTACCGATTATAGTAAGTCAACGATAAAAACATCTCATCGATTCTGGAGCGCCACATTCACTGAGTTTCATGGCTTCTTCTTTTCTATTAACTCAGTGATATATGGACTGTGGCGCTGCAGAATAGATGAGAAGTTTTTATCTTTGACGTACTATAATCGACAGTTAAAAAATTTTATCTTTGACAATGTTTATCTCTGCTATCATGTGAAATTCAGACCACGCCCACTTTCCACGGTATTTACGCCGCTCCTCGACGTCCTACTCGTCAGTCGGCAAGACTGAGCACAACCAGGAATACCTCTACAGATGTCCAACGTAGCCTTGGACGAAACGTCAGGGATGGAAGAGTTCCATGGACCACGGCCATACAACCCGGGAAAATTCTCAGCAGCTGAAACATCCGGTCGTGAAAGACTTCATTGTATGATTAAGATAGAATTTATGAAGAAGCATCGCACTGTCGTCTTTAAGCAAATAAAAGCATAAGGGCCCTAAAACAAGAAATACAATGCAGAAGCTTAACTACAATCTCTACTGGAAAGAGGAACTAAGGAAAATCAAGCAAAATATTTTTAAAAAAACTTACATAGTACGGAGTCAACCGCATTCCGGTATAAATAACATGGGGCGTTGCTTACAATGAACGAAATGTAAATACAGTTCGGTCGAGAACACAACTTACTTAAGACGTCGCCGCCGGCCACATAAACACAGAGCCGTAAAGACAAGAGTATATAACCACAGTAACTGACATTAAGGGCAAGTGGCGTTTGTCAACCAACGTACTTAAGGAAACCGCTTGCAATGCTAAATTACAGATGCGAAAAACAATAAATTACGTAATCAGTAAAATTACTGAAATTAAATCAGTGCCAATTTAGTGATATAATAAGTGCAGAGACACAATCTGTGCAGGGATAAACTGACCTCTGTAAAATACGAAACCTACCTAACAATAAAATTTTAAATGAGAATGAAACATAACGATCCAGAACATAATAATCAAGTTAGACGATAATGGAATTAATAAGGTAGCGTCAAATACGGGATAAAGATTGATGTATTGGTATACTCGATATCATAATAAAACTGCTTTCTACTAACCAACTGATCATTCAATAACCTACCTTTCTCTGCACCGGATTGCCTAAGTTCGCAGTTACTGTTAGTTATAGAGACATCTTCACAGCCTAGAACTTTGCCTCATACTACTCCCATCCCTCGTTTTTAATTTACCTATGCCTCACGATGGTGTGGGGTACACGAAAGGAGCCTCCTTCAAGATCATGGCAGCGATCGGGAGTACCCTGGGAACGTTAGTTTTTGCCTAACGGCCAGTCCTCTCAGCAACACTGTAAGGTGTCAGGCAAATCCAACACCTTCCATGAAAACCCTGACATGACAAGCAAATCCAGTAGCATGTCACATAGCTCCGAATAAATCGTGACATTAAATTAACAAAAGTAATACGAGTAACGAGTGAGCAAATTGAATACCACAGACTAACACATGAGTGCCTAAATGCATGTCATACATTCCCACCGTGAGACAGACGCAGTTTGTCCGCATCTCGTGGTCGTGCGGTAGCGTTCTCACTTCCCACGCCCGGGTTCCCGGGTTCGATTCCCGGCGGGGTCAGGGATTTTCTCTGCCTCGTGATGACTGGGTGTTGTGAGCTGTCCTTAGGTTAGTTAGGTTTAAGTAGTTCTAAGTTCTAGGTGACTGATGACCATAGATGTTAAGGCCCATAGTGCTCAGAGCCATTTGAACCATTTTTAGACAGACGCAGTTCCGAGGGGAGAAAGAGAACAGAAGCCGAGAACAGAACCATGTTAAGCTGGAAGACCCTACGACAAGAGACGGACGGACACCCACGTTGCCAGCTAACCGCTAGGACCACACACCACCCACAAGTTTTAGCGTGAGACTTTTTCGCGTCTCTGTTACGGTAGGGCCACCCCCCAGCCCATGTTAAAAGCTAGAGCCCTCCAGAAGAACAGTATAGATCTTAAAATAACACAAAAATGGCCACACCACCCGCAAGTTTTAGCGTGAGACTTTTTCGCGTCTCTGTTACGTTGCAAACTTTAAAAACATTGCCCCACCACGAAAAGTATAACGTTTCTCATTGGATAGACAGAATTTTTGTAGGCGGAGCTTAAGGTTAACATTGAGACCCTGACTGGTCAGATAAAAACACAGCCAGATAGTTTTTTTTTAAACCAACATCGGTAAATTGTAGTAAGGAGAAGTTAGGACAGAGTTGCTTCCGAGACGGTGAGGAGAGCGGAGCTGTGCTGCCCGCCGCCCCCTGACGAACACCGACAAGGTAATGAACGCATGCGATGCCGCATTTTTGAGCGCATAAGGCTTCACTCAGAACTGCAGAAGTCTCATCTGTTGTATCCCCTTTTTGCGTAATACTAGTGTCGATCGTCAATTAAAGCTCATGGTGTTCACATTTGCCACTTGAAGTAAAAATCTGAAACGCGATGCTTTTTCTGTTATATAGTTATTGAAAAGCCACATCAGCCACTGTAATTTACGACAAGTTAGATAAGTAATTAAAGATAATTGAGGGTCACTGTAGACCATTTTGATAGTTTTCTCTTTTGTGAAACTTAATTTAAACCAAGATTATAGATGTGATATGGCATAGGACATCCTTCGATCCATTGCAGAACTTGGAAACACACTCAAGGAATATTCGTTCACATTTTTGTTGAACGGTAGTCGGGTTTTACCATCCTGTATTAAAACATTTCCTTTTATCAATAGTGCAATTTATAAACAATGTTTTGTGAGTAGAATAAAATTTCCAGTGGTAAACTTAACTGCTTTTTTGACGTTATTTTACCAGCTAACTAAAAATAGGAACGCCTTGAACCCCTTCCACTAAATTTAGTTAGTATGGCTCTGAGCACTATGGGACTTAACTTCTGAGGTCATCAGTCCCCTAGAACGTAGAACTAGTTAAACCTAACTAACCTAAGGACACCACACACATCCATGCCCGAGGCAGGATTCGAACCTGCGACCGTAGCAGTCCCGCGGTTCCGGACTGTAGCGCCTAGAACCGCACGGCCACCGCGGCCGGCAGATTTAGTTAGTATTAAGATTCTTTTACAGGGAGTGCAGTGGAGCTGACGCTGAAATCATTAAGTATTTGGTTATATCATCGCTAGTCTCACTGACCTCTTCTGAATTCTACATGTCATGTGTGGTCTGGCGTCTCCTTACCAGCAACAGGTCCCAGGTTCAAACTAGTCAATTCCCTAAAAACACGCCCAGAGCGTCGTTGCGCGAAAGTGGTAGGGAGACACGATATAGAACAAACAGACACCACGCAGAATGTTTAGAACACGACATCACTAAATAGATTTTATTAAATCCAACTTTGACGATAATGTCCATAAACATTGAAGGGTTCTCACATGAGAAACAGGTATTACTCGCTGAAGCACGTAAAAGACAACTGTGATCTCCTACTAATTCCAGAGACCCATAGTGGCCCCAGCAACAGAAGACCGAAGATTCACGCAATGAAATTAGTATCAAAAGACCACATGAGCAATAGGAGAGCGCAGTCTTCCCAAAACAGACTTAGACATCATATCTGCGGCACTGACATCGCAAGAAGACATCGAAATCTTGACTGTACAGCGATATCTATCTATAAGCCACAGAACAGCGAGTTCTGATTCAATGAACTATAAAACTTCGGATTACAGCCACTGAAATTAATAACGAGTAACTTCAACTGCCATTACTCAGCTCAGGGGTACAGCCACACAGAGAAAAGCAGGGAGACCCCGAAACCTGGGCAGACTCAAGATTATACACGATCCCAAGCTTCCATCCTCCTTTAAAAGCAGCACGTGGAACCGCGGATACAATCCTGATAACATTTTCGTCAGCGAACACATTGCGCACCAAACCAGGTACACAGCATCGAGCCTTAACATGTCTGGTGAAAGCAGTTGTTAATCCAGCATCCACCCAATTCAAAAGATGATTTCATTTTAAACATATGGAGTGGGAAAAATTCACCGAAAAATTTGACAAATAGGTGCAGAACCGAGACGCGACGCCGGCCGGTGCGGCCGAGCGGTTCTACGTGCTTCAGTCTGGAACCGCGCAACCGCTACGGTCGCACGTTCGAATGCTGCCTCGAGCATGGGTGTCTGTGGTTTCCCTAGGTGAGTTAGGTTTAAGTAGTTCTAAGTTATAGGGGACTGATGACCTCAGATGTTGAGTCCCATAGTGCTCCGAGCCATACTAACTAAATTTAGTGGAAGGGGTTCAAGGCTTTCCTATTTTTAGTTAGCTGGTAAAATAACGCAAGCTCCGAAAAATACGAAACATTTACTGAATGAGTTGAAACTGTCTCACGCAGAATCATCCCCCGAGGTTGCAGAACTACGTACTGTACATACATGGCCTCGACGGAAACTCATATGTTCTCCTGGAACATTACCAACAGCTCTTTGAGGGGAATCCGTTTGCAGAAGAAACAAGTGCGGCCACAGAAGAAGTCTTCCAGGCCATATCAGACTCAAGAAGAGCGAAATGGTGTAAATCACATGTCTGGACATGAAGCAGAATAGCCGAAAGGCCTCCTAAAACGTCAATAATGATCCTCACAACTAACACTAAATATTCACATAAGGTCACGCCAAATCAAATAGCGCATCAGCTCATACATAATGGCAAAACCAACAGCAAAAGTACAAGAAAGAAGCTTCAGAGATTCACTCAAGAAGAAGACCATCTGCATGGCACTCCCTTTGCCCTGAAAGAATTAGAAGACCCTATCTCTCTAATGAAGAATAGTAAAGCTGCTGGACCTGATGATCTACGGCCATTAACAATTAAAAATGTTCGAACCCGCTACCAGACGATGGTTATCAGCTATGATGAGCAAATGCGTCGTTGAAATGAAGATCCCCAAGATCTGGCGGATGTCAAAGATAGTAACCATACCACAATCTGGAAAGAGCTCACAGGATCCCAAAAATTTTCGGACTGTATCCCTCCTCTGCCACTTCTATAAAGTCCTAGAAAGAATGATCCCCAACCGCACGTCCGCACATGTAGAGCAGAATATTATTAAAGTGCAAGGAGGGTTCCGCCCTGGGAGGTCAAGCTGTGGACAAATTTTGAACCTCACACAGCACATAGAAGAAGTCTACGAACGAAAACAAATTACAAGTGCAGCTTCTATCGATCTTACAACCGCGTACGACACCTTAGCCATAATAAGTTAATATCAAAAATATACAGGATGGTTATAATTGAAGTTAAACTTTCAAAACGCTATAGAAATAACACCACTGGTCAGAATGACGTCAAATTGCAACGGAATATAATCGGAGAAGGATGAAAACGTATGGCACAAGAAAAAGAAACAGTGCATTAATTGATCAATAGATGGCGTGGTATGTGTCAGAATAGGTAAATAAAAACTCCTGTCATGCGTACGACCCATTAAAGTACGCAGGATCGCGTTCTGCTTGTAAAGATGTATTAAAAGAATGGTGAATGTGCCCACGTCGCTCTGCAGAAGTTCCGGACACTGAAAGGTTTAGGCGGCCAGTGTGGCCGAACGGTTCTAGGCGCTACAGTCTGCAACCGCTACGGTCGCAGTTTCGAATCCTGCCTCGGGCATGGAAGTGTGTGATGTCCTTAGGTTAGTTAGGTTTAAGTAGTTCTAAGTTCTAGGGGACTGATGACCTCAGATGTTAAGTCCCATAGTGCTCAGAGCCATTTGAACCATTTTGAACTGAAGGGTTTCGAAAAAGGCGTTGGTCCAATGACTGCCGTGGGTCTTGAGAAAATTATTGGGAAATTCGAAAAGACGGTTTCTTTTGCTGTGCAACCTGGAAGAGGGAGGAAACGAATTGATTCGACGTCCGTGGTAGCAGTGGCCACAGCAATGCAGGAGACGAGTGGTGGTGTACAAACGTTTACTGCACGGAGTACTGCCCGAACATCGGACATACCTGTGAGCACGATGCTTAAAATCGTACCAATAATCCTCCTTTGCTATCCATTCAAAATTACCCATGAGTATGAGTTGCTTCCTGTTGGCCTGTCAGCTAGACAGACCTTTGCTTTAGAATTTCTGGCTCACATGGAAGTGCGCAATGATTGGCTGTGGAAGATTGTGTGGACAGACGAAGCCCACGTCCATCTCACAGGATATGTCAATACACATATTTGTCCAATATGGCCAACGGAAAATCCACACGTAAATCAACCAGTACCACTTCATCCTGAAAAGGTCACTCTGTGGTGCGGGTTTACGGCATCATTTATCATACGGCCATATTGTTTCGAAGACGCAGATGCTTCCGGTCCTGTTACCTATACCGTCACTGGTAAACGCTATGAGTGTCTTTTGCGCAAATACGTCATTTCAACTCTCCAACAGCGTGGATGCATCGATGGGATTATTTTTATGCAAGATGGCGCTCCTCCGCACATCCCATTAAGTAGCTGCTGAAGTGCCATTTCGCAAACATTAGAATTGTCAGCCGCCATTTCCCTACAGCCTGACCATCCCGATCTCCTTAATCCGTGTGACTTCTGCCTGTGGGGCTATCTGAAGGATGTGTTCAGTGTTCTGATTGCTAACGTAGCTGCATTGAAGGCACGCATTGATCAACAAATTTTGAACGTGACCCCAGAAGCACTTCGATCACTTCCTATCCTCAATTTGTTCCTCAAGATACCCTCTACAGACCCTCGAAGTTTGTCGGTATCGTTTTGTAATACCATTTATGTAGACAGATATGGCTTTCTACAGACAGCTTAACCCACTTCGTTGCACACATCACCTCCATGGTCGCATGTCAGTGCAACAGCTAATATGTACACAGTGTCAATGGATATGTAACTGATGTAAGTGAAATCCTTCCCTGTGACGGGTGTAATAGCGAAAATACTGCATTACTACTGTTCACAGTTAGGGGTGTTACCAGCCCAAGTAGAGTATATAAGGGATATCAAAGGCATCAAATGTTGGGTGATAACTGTGAAAGACGCGGAGATGTATAATCACGTAGGTCACAGCATAAAATGGGTCATTGTGGGTCACCATTTGTACGTTTAATCGAATTGTGCAGTTTACAGATTAGTGAGGCATGTAGGAGCGGCGTTTGAGATCGTAAGAGCGGGCATATTCGTCATCATGCTTCTGACAGACTATTTCTGAACACCTGAAATGACACTGTGCCCCAAAGACACAATAAGTAGTTCACATATGCATCTGCTACCCGAGAACAATGAATGGATTATCTGCAAGATTCTATGTCATCCCGTGCCAATGATCAGAGAACTGTAAGAGTTACATTGTGGAATTAACGTCCCCAGCACAGGTTGCCAAAAACGCCGCAACACCAATGGGTGACTTTGGAGTGGTGGTGGAATGGGCAGCACAGACTGTTAATGAATTGCGTGGAGTTGTGTTCAAGAATAAATTATGGTATTGCGATATCCTGGATAACCATCGTCGGTGGGTCAGACTAGTGCAATATTTTGTAGAGGCACAGCGGTGTTACTCCTGGCATCATTGCGTAAGGAGCCACACAGAGATGGTTCAAATAGCTCTGAGCACTATGGGACTTAACTTCTGAGGTCATCAGTCCCCTAGAACGTAGAACTACTTAAACCTAATTACCTAAGGACAACACACACACCCATGCCAGAGGCAGGATTCGAACCTGCAACCGTAGCGGTGGCGCAGTTCCAGATTGTAGCGCCTAGAACCGCTCGGCAACTTCGGCCGGTGAGCCACATAGACTGATACTGAGAGTGAAATCTGACAGCGCAATAGTACATGATGTAATCCTGCTTCCTCATTTGTTACCTCTGTTGTGACAGTACTGTGGTGCTATTTTTCAATAGGACAATGCACGTGACCACACTTGGCAAGTGTCCTTGGAACTGTGTGCTTGATGATCGGATACTCCCATGGCACGCGACATCCCCAGATCTGTCTCATACCGAAGATGGGCGGATCAGCTCGAAAATCAGCTCTTTCCCAGCATCGGTATACAGCAGTGATTGCCAACCTTTCTTTCATCATTACCCCTGAGTGGAATCAGACACTAACAACTAACCCTTCCTCCCTACTCGTATGACCTCCCTCCACTGTCACCAAATTTAGCGCAAACTGTAGAATGAATTTTCTTGGAACACTTTCATCTTAAAAAATGATGAAAGATGAATGATATATACTGTGAGAGTGTGAGAGAAAGTGTGAGAGTGTGAGATAAAGTGTGAGAGTGTGAGATAAAGTGTGAGAGTGTGAGAGAAAGTGTGAGAGTGTGAGAGAAAGTGTGAGAGTGTGTGTGTGAGTGCGAGTGTGTGTGTGTGTGTGTGTGTGTGTGTGTGTGTGTGTGTGTGTGTGTGTGTGTCTCTTAAAATGACTGATGAAGCAATTCATGGTGTATCGCAAATGGTAGCCACAACTCATTCTCTGAAAAGAAGGCTAACTATCCACAGTGAGGGTAGACGTTACAAAACTTACTTACCCAGAGCTACTCGTCTCCAATGCAGAAGTTGCTTTACCTACACGCTGCAACCCCATTTAAAATCAAAGTTCAAACCGCTCTTACAACAATAACGATATAATAACACTGTGTCCAACACTACAGTAACCCTTACGTAGTTTTTGCAGTGTCATGCTTTCAGTTCATTCATTTATGTGTTTCGAAGCGAGTAATGAAGAAATTTCCAGACTACTGCAGGTATTATATATATATATATATATATATATATATATATATATATATATATATATATATATAAAATGAAAGTGAGTGTGTGTAGCAAGTGGATTGTGTAAGAAACCTGTAACTTCTGTGTTAAAAAATGGCTCTAATCACTATGACACTTAACATATGAGGTCATCAGTCCCACAGAACTTAGAACTACTTACAATGTCGTATGAGACGTAGCCTGCCGACCTGGCCAACACCAACTAGACATATCAGATACGTGGTACGTTTACCGCGCCGAACATTCGCATGTCGTGTGATTGACGTTGTCGCTCAGTCGCGCCAAATGTGAACAGAACGCCTCTGACACGTTGCGGAGCTGATCGAGTACACGCGGCATACACGAAGTGTTCTTCGCCACATTGGGACCTGCCGACATTACAAAAATACTTTCACAATGTTCCCGACGCGTAGCAAACGAATTCACGAGGAAAGGGATACATGTGGTGGCATAACCAACAATGATTTTGCAGTATATTTTGACAGCGGCAGTGACAGTGGTAGTTACGTTTTACCTCCTGTACGAAAACAGTGTAAGCGGCTGGTGATTGAAGATGATACTGGCGAAGAAGAGCAAACCTACCAGCAACAATCAGAGTCGTGGATGTGGCAAAAGGAAGACAATGAACCAACAATCTTGACGTATACGGAAATTCCCGGAATAAAGGAAGCAGATATACAGCACGTGAGTACAAGCATAAGAGAATTAGAGGTTTTCTATGTAACATCTAATAGTACATTTTGGGAAAACATCGTAACTAAGACGAATAGATATGCACAAGACGTACTCAACAATGAACAGAAGAGACAGAAGATAGACCAAAAGTGGTCTCCTATCGGCTGTAATGAAATAAAAATATACATTGCACTATGTATAATCATGGCTGAAGTAAGGAAACCGTCGATTCAGATGTATTGGTCTAGGAGGGCTGTTACAGTAACGCCAATATTTAGGAAGACGATGTCATTGCCGAGCGGTCTAAGGCGCTGCAGTCATGGACTGTGCGGCTGATCCCGGCGGAGGTTCGAGCCCTCCCTCGGGCATGGGTGTGTGTGTTTTTCCTTAGGATAATTTAGCGACCGATGACCTTAGCAGTTAAGTCCCATAGGATTTCACACACATTTGAACATTTTGAACGATATCATTCAGGAGATTTCTGCACATAAGTAGATTTCTGCATGTAGCGAATAACAGTTTAGCTAACAACACAGATAAACTGTACAAACTAAGGCCAGTCATAGATGTGTTCAATCAAAAATTTAAGGAAGTGTACACAATGCAAGAGAATATTGCCGTTGATGAATCATTAGTGAAATTTAAGTGGCGCTTATCCTACAAACAATTTAGCCCATCAAAAAGAGCCAAGTTTGGTATTAAAATTTATAAATTCTGTGAGTCATGTTCAGAATACTGCTATGATTGTAAGATATACACGGGTAGAGACAAACGTGATGCTAGTGGTAGTGCCTCTGAGAGTGTAGTTCTAGAACTATCACAGTCGGTATTACACAAAGGGCATACTCTATATTTAGATAACTGGTATTCTTCACCGAAACTTTTCAAGACTCTCCTCACCAATAAAACTTATGTGATTGGAACAGTGCACTCAAATAGAGAAAATATGCCTACAGACTTCCTGAAGGCAAAATTAAAGAAGGGAGAATATACAGTGAGGAATAGTAATGGAATATTGGCACTAAAATCGAAAGATAAACGAGATGTTTACATGCTTTCCACAAAACATTCAACAGCAGAAATGACTGTCACAGACACACCTCACCGCAATGCGTAGTGGAAACCGAAATGTGTCGTCGAGTACGGTAGAGGCATAATTGGAGTTGATCGCCAAGATCAGATGCTCGCATGTTTCCGTGCGATGAGAAAATGTTTGAAAGGATACCGCAAGATATTCTTTTACCTATTTCATGTTGGTTTATTTAACACATACATTTTGTATTACAAAATACATTGCGGCAAACGGCAGAGCTACGCGGAATATAGAATTCACATTGCAGAAACGTTGTTGAAAACTACACCTTTACCGGAATATAATCGGAAGGGACGATTAGCATCCGGCGATAAACCACAAAGACTGCACGCGCAACATTGGGCACATTTTCCCAAACATACTGATCCGACATCAACAAAAGCAAATCCTGCGAGAGCTTGTGTAGTGTGCAGAAAGCATAAACGACGCAGTGAAACAACGCGGGAATGCAAAAAGAGCAGGGTTGCATTACATGTGCCACATTGTTTTGAACGATATCATATAACCGAAGGCTATTAAATTCGTGTACATGTCATTGTGAAGACGTTACGTTTGAAAATATGTTTTCCAACGTACTAACGTAACAGGTCCCAGAATAGTTGGAACAAAATATTAGACAGTCTTAGATCATTGCATTATTGTGAATATTATTAGTAAGATGTATTCTCATCAATGTATGTTTGCTTATAAAGGAAAATGTTCAAATGTGTGTGAAATCTTATGGGACTTAACTGCTACGGTCATCAGTCCCTAAGCTTACACACTACTTAACCTAAAGTATCCTAAGGACAAACACGCACACCCATGCCCGAGGGAGGACTCGAACCTCCGCCGGGACCAGCCGCACTACAAAGGAAAATAAAACGTTTGTGAATATATCTTTGCGTTTGAGACAATGAATGTTTCATTTCCAATGCGCAACTAATCGTCATTATTTATGATACCTGTAGAAATGTCACGTTACTGGTATCTCACGCACGTACTTACAAATCCCGAGGGCGTGTGCACGACTTCGGACGCCACCAGGCGTAGCGCACCACAGACTTAGCGTGTGTAAGCGCAGGGAATCGTAAGGCGCGTCCGTACCTTGCAGCCACTTACGGCTCACGCTAACGGAACTTAAATATTAAGGCAAAGGGTTAAACCCAACTAACCTAAGGACATCACACACATCCATGCCGGAGGCAGGATTCGAACCTGCGACCGTAGCAGTCGCGCGGTTCCGGACTGAAGCGCCTAGAACCGCTCGACCACAGCGGCCGGCTCCCACCGTATTAATGCTGTTAATTGAGAAAAAGTAATTACTGATAACTTATAGAATCAATATTAGAGTCCTAAAATTTGCGATTATAGTAATGATCTTCATCGAATCGTTTAGCTTCTACCGCTCAGAAAATTTAATTTTACTCCTCAGAGAGTAATTACCCGAGGTTGCGAACCACTGCTAAGTAGGATATCAGGACCAGTTACGAAAGTGGGCTATGTTGCATCAGGAGAGGATACAATGGCTCTGTGATACCCTTTCCAACGGAATCAGTGCGTGGATTTAGGGCAGAGTGGCTGCAATGGCATACTGATAAATGTATAAATGTAGTCATACGACCAACTACATACTTTGTAAACTTTGCTCGATGTTTTAATTACCGCGGTTATGTTATGTATGTGGTGTCTGTTCTTTCGGGCATGTCCAAAGGAACAGATATCATCTTTGATCCTGCAACCACCATAAACAAAGACACAGAGGAATCAGAGACATTAGCTGACAGTGGGCATTGATTTATATCAATGTGGGAAGCTGAGAATTTGTGTCGGACTGGGATTCTAACCTGGGTCTCCCACTTACTAGGCAGCAGGACAAACAACATATATATAGCTAAGGCGATGGTGGCCAATGATATCTTGAGACCAGATGCACACTGAGCTCGAATTCTTACGGAACTCGGTAAGACGCCGCAAGTAATGAGAGTGGTGAGCAGGGCACTGCGTCAGTAGTGTGTGGTATGAATTGACGGGAGGCGTGACAGGGTAGGCCGTGTGGTTGCGGTGACCACCGGTACCAGGATGGCGTACTGGTTAGCACATCTACCCACTAAGCAGGACAAATCTTCAATATGGCCCAATGATATAAATCAATGCCCACTAGCAGCAAATATCTTTAATTTCTAGGTGTCGCAGTTACATTACACCACCCGTGAAGTTTAATTCGCTTCTCGCCCCCCCCCCCCCTTTCCCTCCGCCCCTCCCCCGGTTCTTTTTTTTTTGTCAGGAGGTGTTCATAAACTTTTTTAGAAGCAGCCTGTTAGTGCATGGAGGAAAAATAGATGACCTTTCGCTACAAAACAATCATCCGGATAGCTACTACAGTGCACAAATGCACTGCTGTGCCGGGGGCGTTGAGTGACGTGTGATGCGCGGCACTGCAACCAACGGTGATGCAGGCGTTGGCAGCACTCGCTGCTATTTACTGCAGGCAGCCGCTTTTGTCGTTCTGTATGAGCCCGCCGGCCCGGCTGCAGCGAAACACGGTTACTCGAAAAACCGGCATCAAACGGCCAGTGCCGTCAGTGATGGGGGCTGGCTGGCCACCAAGCGCTTTGATGTCACCGTGCACCGGACGACTAGCGCGCCGTCCCCACTTCCGAGTTTGCGTTCTGCAATGTGCTTTTTTGTGTTATTCACTGAATGTCAGTTTCAGAGAGAACACCGAAGTATAACCCGACAGTTTAGTCAAATTCAGTGTAATGTTTTACATGTTTGGGGTAAACGCCCATAAAGCTCTAGAACTGTTATATGAAGGTGGGTACTGACGTGTTCTAGGCAGTTTTGCTCGTCAAGTCATGAAGCGACTTCTACCAAGCAACTAAAGAAACGCTGTCATGAGCTGTGTAATATCTTGTACCCTGCCAGCTAGCTACGAAGCTGCTGACGAATAGGAACTGAATTTAATAAGCCAATCATACATTAGGGGTTTGCTCTCAGAAAGTTGACATACTGCTTTCTTCAGGCAGGCCATTTCACAGCTCACAGGGATGTATAACTAAGGGCTATAGTCACTTGAAAAATATTATCCATAAGCGTTGCCTGAGATCAGTGCCATATTAAAAGTCACAGTAAGTCAAGGCATCGTCCCGAATCCGAAACATGATAATGTGCATTAGGACTGTGACAATTCTCTTTTATCCTTTGTAACACCTCCGTTCTGTTTACAGTGATAAAAGCTATAGAAAGAATAATTTAAAATTAAGAATAGAATTTTTGGAGGGGAAAATAGTGTAGAATCAGAGTTCGGTAACTGCAGATCAAAATTATAGTGTATCCGCAAGTAGTTTAACGTCTAAGTTCAGCAAAGCAACGGAAGATTCGTCATGGAGAAGGCAGTGATGAAAAACCTATAAAAATGCCTGATCGTCATTATTGCCGCCTTTACCCTTGATTGTTTCGTTAAAGGGCGGGGAACCCGTGTCAGTCAGCGAGACAATAATTAGATTGGACTTTATCGTGTTAAGATTCACGATAAACTGTTAGAATATTACGGAGATTAAAAGTGATGTAGTGCACGGTCTCTGACTGTTGGTAGCAACGGAGTATTAGGGGGATTTTAGGACTTGAGTGCTACATTGGAACTTTAAGGACATATAGATGACGGAAACTCAAACTATCTGCTGATACGAGTGAATTCAGAGGTACCGGTATTCAGATATTAAGGTGTGGACTTTTGAAAGTGTCGTGTGCCGTTAGTTGCGAATCTGGACGTAGAGCGCGGGCATATCGGCATTTGCGGACTATTTAGATTCCTCCAGGCTAGGAACCTTTTAAATAGACCATCATCCATCACCATCTTAATCCTTGAATATACAGTGAAAGTGAAATACAAGAGTGTTGTACTTATTTCATTTACCTAGTACTAATCAGTGAAGGTTTTACGGAACCAAAGCTATTCAGCAGTAAGTCAGCACCGTCTAGCGGAAAGCGTAGGCATTAACTAACACGCTAACTGAAGTCAACGTTTACGTGTTTTACGGACTGCTTAATATTAACTTTTGTGACTATTTGACGTCCCCAGTCCCCCCTGAAAGGTGGCGCAGGCTGTCTTAATCATAAAAGGGGAGAGTTTTATCCGGGCAAATTACTAAACAAAAGTGATATTCACAAGACTCGCAGTAATAGCAAAACACAAGGCTCGCACCTCATAGGAGAGTCGTTGCTGTCACGTCGGGAAGTAAAGCCGGAAAACCTACCTACGATACGTATCTACGAGCAGCCGTCGCCGTGGAGTACCTAAAAAGGGAACCACAAGAGAGTTGGGGATGCTTCACCTTCAAGTACGTACACGGTCTGACGTCTATGATATTTAAAAGATAAAGTAAATAGAATTGCAGCTTAGAAAATAGTTACACCATTAGATCAATTCTGAGTACTTCCATAAACAGACATGTTACTAAATGCCGGCCGGTGTGGCCGTGCGGTTCTAGGCGCTTCAGTCTGGAACCGCGTGACCACTACGGTCGCAGGTTCGAATCCTGCCTCGGGCATGGATGTGTGTGATGTCCTTAGGTTAAGTTTAAGTACTTCTAAGTTCTATGGGACTGATGACCACAGATGTTAAGTCCCATAGCGCTCAGAGCCATGTTACTAAATAACAAGAATTCAAAACACCCCAAGAGTTTCCACGTATAGCTTGATGGTCAAGTAAAACCATAAAAATTACTAGGGGACCGTAGCCACATCTGAATGTTTCAGAATAACGTAAGAGCATCACTTAAAATAATCTTCAGGAATATACCATACTACAGCTTTAGCAAGCAACTATATATTGTGCTTACTAGAGCATGGGTGGTTGAAGATGAAGTAGATCCATTACCAATTACACTCTAAAACAAGAAGAGAAAAGTACGCACGACGAGACAATTATTCCAATGGGCCGGAAATCGGCTCACATACATGTACTCGTATAGACAAAGAGATGGTTACATTTCAAGAACAATCGGATGAGTTATTGAAGACAAAGAGGTTCGCAAACTAAGCAACTCAATAATGGATTGGTTCAGCTCTGGCTGTTTGCAAACAGTTATTCGACTTAACATTGATAGAAAGAGTTGTTGGACGTCGTCCTGGGGGATATCGGCCATATTCTGTCCGATTGGCGCGTTATATCGTCAAAACCCTGCCCATAATGGTCCAAACGTTCCCACTTGGGGAGAGATTGGGCGACCGCAGTAACCAAGATATAGTTTGGCAAGCACTAAGACAAAGAGTGGGAACTCTCGCCGTGTGCGGGCGGGCATTATTTTGCTGAAACGGTAGCCCACTATGGCTTGTCATTAAGGGCAACAAGATGGGGTGCAGAATATCTTCAAAATAATACTGTGCTGTAAGAGCACCTCGGATAACACCCATAGGCGGTCTGCAACGAAATGAAATGGCACCCCTGACCGTCTCTCCCGATTTTGATCCATATTGCGGGCTATTGCTATCACACCGCTGTGTAGGATGTCTCTAGACAAGTCTTCAGTTGTCATCAGGGCTCCTTTCAAAGCGGGGCTAATCTATAAAGACAATTCCTCTCCAGGCACTGAGATTCCAGGCCAAAGTCGTGTCTGGATCGGCGAAGTACCGGACAGCGATGGGAAACCAATCTGATGTCTCCAGCCGTACGGCCTAACAATCAAGAGTGATGGTCTGAAGTGCCTTTCCTTCCCATAGCAGGATATATTTGGTTGTCATCCGCAGCACCCTTACAGTAAAGTGGTACATCGACACCATTCTACACCCCGTTTCGTTGCCTCCATGGTAAGAAATCCAGGGCTTACGCTTCAGTAATGAAGTGTCGAATAATTTGAGAGCGGGTAGTACTCATCGAAAGAAGAAAAATAAGTAGAATAAACATCGGTCCGAAAACGCATACTTTTCAAGATAGACACGTAATTACAGGAAGGGCTGCGCGACGCTTGCTTGCCGATACTCCACAGTCGTCCCATCGGCGCATAGTCAAGTGTGTCGGCAGCGCATTATGCTTATTCACAGTACTCTACGTGCCATTAGTTGGTCTGCAGTCAGTTGTGTGATTCCTGTCGTGTTCCAGGCTACGTTAGTTTTCGTCGAGTTTGTCTGCCTTATTGTACAGCACTGTCAACCCTAGGTAGGTATCAAGGTGTTTTACCTTCTTCCAAGCTCGGATTCACTTAATGTGTACTCTTATTGCGCTGTTTGTAACATGGCCCCACAAGCAATATCTGGGACAGATACCGGGGAAAACATCAGACAACACCCGAAAGCCAATGCTCTGAATACGTGGAAGTTTGGAGTGGGGGTGTGGGGGAGGGGTACGGGCAGGCACCGTTTCTCTAATAAATTCCCTTTTCTTGCCTAAAAAATTTACAACATTATTAACTTCATTTTAAAGTAGTAATTGAACATTCGTTATCATGAACAAGACCCTCAGTATAGTTTGTTAATGAAAGTTCCTGAAATTTTATTTTGACAGATCAAAGAACAGCTCTCAGAATCAATTTACAACGCTTAAAAATCAAAACTTCGCTTCATAAGCAAAGGAAAAAAAATACAAATTGCATAATGCAAGGTTAAATAAAAGATTCTAACGCAACATGGCAATACCAAAATTGTCATAGATATCACCAATGATCTCTGAACGCAATAAAATACTGACCACAAAATTTTTAATTAAAACAACTTAAATGCAACGAAACACTCGAACCCCGTAGCCTCTACTATGCTCACAGTATCACAGAACGTTTTCCTTCCTTTTAAACACTTTACAACATAAACCTCCCTACATGTGATGCATACTACACCCAACAAATTATGACAACTAAGCCTAGATGTTGTAATTGACCAGATATGTAATCTTTTCATTTAAAAGTAAATAAACAAACACACAAATAAACTCTTAATATCAGTGATTACGTCCGATAAAGAAATTAACAACACATATCTTTTGATTTCCTCGTGGTCATGCGCTGTTGTGCACCGTGCTCTCCTTCAGGAACACTTGCGAAAAGGGAAAGATTTTCCACAACGTACAAAACGTCAACAGTGGGCAACAAACTTACACAAATTGCACTCTGAGATTATACGTCGATGTGGATGCGGCTCACAAATCTTAAAACGGGCGAGGGAGTAGAAGCGGTACTACTGAACATTTCGACTATACCGCGCCGCACCAAACAGCACTACGGTGGGGTAGACAAGAGACAAATTAACAACTCTTGCAAGGCAACCTCAGTAAGACAGTAAGAAATGATTTGGGACTTTAAACTCTTGGGAGAGCTACACCAAACCACAGAATGACGTTCCAAACTAAATTACGAAAATACCACCAGTGATTTCGCCTCGACAAGTAGAAATGTAAAATACCACAAGAAATGTATTGCAATTAACATGATTCATAGGCGTCCGACTGAAAAGCTCCACAGCCAATCTTTGCCTTGCTACAATCACTTAACAGTACATCCAAAGTTCACTCGTGGACACTACCATAGTGACATTTACTAATTATAACTATAGATAACAGAGTTTAAGACGCTGGGGCCGAATTAGGTTTCTTAATAAGACACGCAACGATTCCGTCCTTCATTCCACCTTAGATCCAAAACAGTCATTTACTTTAAAGTAGCTAAATAGATTACAAGCCGGTATCAACGCTTTCTCCCAAGCAGCGCTCTAACTGGAGACTGCAGTACCGAAGCAAAGCTTACACCCCTCGCTAGTCCGATATACGCACCACCAACGTGCACCGTTTTAGAATTCTTATGTTCACTTCATACACCATTCTTGCCGTAATTCTTCGTCGGGATCCAAGGGCAGAACCAAGAAATCACTTCTCAGCCCTTGAATGATCGCCATCGGGACAGCACCGGCCTTCCACACTGGTATCTTGGAGCCAACGGCGTTGCGTCCCCAACCGACTGCTTCCGCGGGACCTACCGACCAAGCGGCCTTGCTCTCCGACACCGACGTCATTGCTCACGCACAGTCGAGAGCTAACTCACACCAAGCCCCTCCTTCCTCGTTCTCTCCGCCTCGCGGCGTGCGGGAAGCCAACTCGCCAAAGATATATGGCGACCAGGGACTCCGATCCGATCTCGATACTGATATCGCGTCGAGTATTGAGAAGGTGGGTGGTTTCAAAAACAAGAGAATTTAAATGAGGAGTCGTACCGGCTCAGTTTGTACGTACAGATGGTGTAGTACGTTAGCATTTTCTCTCTTCCACCACTTGTTAGCAATCGAATTCTTCTACTCGACAAGTCAATTGGCGGTTCTGCTGTTATTTAGCGATTGGACTTAGCCCGTGAGCATTTGTTCTCTACGCTGAAAATTATCCACAGCATAGATTGCTCTCTGATGACCTGTTCGGAAGGCTTTTCCAGCTTCTGACGGACACATGTACCTCTGCACCTCGGAAAACTCATAATGGGCAGACCCGCACAGTCCGCATGCCTGAAATGGAGAAGCGTCTGCTGCGTTCGGTGGAAGAAACCCCTGGAACCAGTGTGCAACAATTAGCAGCAGCAGAATGCGTGTCCCACTGCCTTATCTGGGGGTACTTCACGGTTAACAGCAGCATCCATATCATCCACAGCGCGTTCAGGTCCTAGTGCCACAGAATGATCATGGCTGACGGCAGTTCTATCAATGGCTGTTGCAGAGGTGTGCCGTAGATCCACTGCTCAAAACCAATATTTTATTTACCGATGAAGCAGGGAGCACAATATATGGTGTTGTGAATTTCCATAAACAGCAAGTATGGGCAGATGTAAATTCCCAAGCAATTCAGGAAAGAGTGCATCAAGACCGATCAACGTATTGAAGTATGGGCATGCCTGCCTGGCGACAGATTAGTAGTGCTATACGTGCTACCACAAAGGTTAACTGAAGCGCATTATCTAGATTTTCTCATTAATGCATTGTCTCCCTTGCTGACGGAGACATTTCCAGACTGGACTGGTTGAGGGAGAGAGGGGCACACGTTGGCACTCGTTACTCAACAGACCTCAATCCCCTAGGCTTTTGGCTATGGACATTGGTCTACGCCCGCCAATCATCGATGTGCAGACACTGCAGGGTCGCGTCTTCAATGCGTGCCAACAGGTACAGCAACAGTCTGATATATTTCAAAGGGTTTGTCATTCGTTACGCCGAAGAGCAGAGGGGAGCATTGTCGTGAAGGGACTCTTGAAAAATTGCAGAAAGTATGCATTTCCGGACCATTTCTATTCCACTTTTCTTGTTCCGATGAGTCCGACCACCTCCAAATGCTTTAGAACCTTTTTTTAAACAGCCTGTGTATCGCTGTGTTTCTGCTGCTTGTCATCGGCATCGTCCTTGCCAAACCATACGTGGGCCAGCAAGGTCGCCGGATCTCTCCCCAATTGAGAACGTTTAGAGAATTATGGGTAGGGCGCTTCAATCATCTACGTATTGAACAGAATGCGGCCTCAGGAAGACTCCATCAATCAATGTCAAGCTGAATAATAAATTGCTTACAGGGTTTTGGGAGAGATATGCCGTACACTGATAAGACAAAACATTATGGCTAGCTGCTTAATAGTGTTTTCGTCCATTTTTCGAACGCAATAGAGTAATAACTTTTCTGCACTGCATGAACTGGACAAGTCCGTTGTTGGTCTCTAGGTATACGCAGCACACGCTGTCTACGCACAGTTTACTCAGTTCCTGGACCGACGCCTTTCTGCGTGGAGATGGTGCCTTATAGCGTCCAAGAAGTGGTCCATACGGTTCAGATCAGGCAAATTTGGTAACCAGGTCATCAAAGTAACTTTACTACCATACTCCTCAAATCACTGTAGTACGATGAAATGGTTCAAATGGCTCTGAGCACTATGGGACTCAACTGCTGTGGTCATAAGTCCCCTAGAACTTAGAACTACTTAAACCTAACTAACCTAAGGACAGCACACAACACCCAGCCATCACGAGGCAGAGAAAATCCCTGACCCCGCCGGGAATCGAACCCGGGAACCCGGGCGTGGGAATAGTACGATGATTGGCTTTTGACACGGATAGGTAACTTTCTGAGAGATGTTATCTCTGTCATGGAAAACAGGATGCAGGTAGTCCACAACAGTATTTAAGTAGTCCGTGGATTTCATGGGGCCTTCGATTAATGTCACAGGTTGCATGTATACATGGGGGAATGTCCCCCATTACGTTTTACTGCCACCACGAGCTTGCATCGAGTGGTGAGTGTTTCGGACACCCATTCGCCTGGATGACGGCTTATCCAAACACGACCACCGACCTAGTGTAACGAAAAACGTGATTCATCCTACTGGATGACAAGTTTTCATTCATCCTCTGTCCAGTCTCAGAGCAGAAAAGCCTCTGAGTCCCAGGTCTGTGCTGAAGCGTGGATGTCCAACATCTTGTCACCTACTCGTAGTATCACAGTCATCAGTAGCCATAATTATGGGTCTGCTCATATGGTCTCCTACTTTAAATAAGTGCATGAAGAACAGTATAGGTTTTTTGGGGAACCCCAGATATAGCTTCGTAGTAATTGACCGGAGTCATCTAGTGTAGTCAAACATTGACCATTCCGATAGGAATCCACGAATCCAGTAGTACAACTGAGTGGACGATCAGTAGTCACGTCGTTTAATTGGAATCATCCTGTGAACAACCGTGTCAAAGGTCTTCTCGACGTCTGCAAATATGAAAGGAATTTGAGATCAGTTGTCGATAGGAATCATTACATAGTGTGAATAAAGGGTCATCTGTGTTTCACAAGAAAGGTATTTTTTGTATCCATACTGACAAAGTGTTAATACACAGTTTCCTTCAAGGTACTTCGTAATCTCGGAGCACAGAATATATATGTTTCAAAATCCTACTACAAATAGGTGTAAGTGATGTTGGTCTACAATTCGGCAGATGAATGCTGTTGTCCATCTTGAGTTTTGGTGTGACCAGTGCCAATGCCCCGTCCTTTAGGTACGGATTTTTCGTCGAGCGAGCGGCTGTATGCGATTGTTGAGCTTGGAGCTACAGTATCAGCACAATTAGAAAAGAACCTAATTGGCATACAATCTGGACCGGAGGGCCAAATCTGCTTCATCAGACCAAGAGTATAGACTTCAAAATTATTCATGCAGGCAGCTGCTTTTGATCCTAATTCATTACGTCGTGCTAAAAACCTACATAAAAACCACCAGCCGGACGGGTTCAGTATCCACTGCCTCACACACACACAAAAAAAAAGAAAAAAAAGGAGCAACTCCCAGGAAGGGAGGAGGAAACAAAATGGAACTTCACATCGTTAAATTGATATTTTTGTTATTTCAGTGATTACAATAGCGATTCTAATTGACAAAGAACTTGTCAGTATGGGACCCCATATACCTTGGATACAAGCATTTATCCAGTTGGGAAGGGTGTTATAAGGCCATTGTATTCTCATCTGAGGCAAGCTAGCCCATAACTTGTTCTTGATACCTTGGTTTCTTGCACTGGTACAGAGCTGACATACGGACTGGTTCCACACTCGTTCTCTCTAATAAAGATCTAGTTTGCAGGCAATGGGAGTACCTCACTATTACACAGAAATTTGATAGACACACGTGTCATCTGTGGACGAGCACTGCCCTTTTCAAACACGGGTACAAAATACTGTCGCAAGAGATGTAACACGTACGGACACAGGACGCCAGTGACGTATGTGTTGTCGTCAGAGTTCCCTAATCATTGACAGCCCCGACCTGATGTCATACTCGATGCCTCCTCACACCATAACTCCTGAAGTAGCACCACTCTCCCTCTCCCAAACACTGGAAGAACTGAACCTTTCAAAGGTCGTCGCCATACTCACCATCGACGGCAGAATAACGATTCGTCGATGAGCACAATGCAGTACCATTCATCAGCTGTCAAAGCTTTCCATTCATGGTACCATTTCATATACAGCCTACGCATGGGGCACTAATTCTCTAGTCTGACTGCCACTCGTCTCCAGCCAGTGGTGTGAGATGATACAGAATGCACTAGGAAGTCCAGTAATTGTTTTCGGATCATCCCTCGTGGCGATCAGAAATAGCTGAATGAACGTCGACGACGCGTATGCCAGCCCTCAAGTTCCCACGCAGCCATACATCATCAGGCCACTGTCACATCAGAATGTTGCACAATTCTGGATACTGCTCGATTCGACCATCAGCCCAAACGGAGATCAAGAATGAGGCCCTCTGTCAGGTGCTGATAACGCTGTCCCATATACGTTCGTAGCACCTTCATGTCCTTTGTCATTGATACCTGTCGTATTTGAAGTGCCTTCGACACTCTTCCAGGTCTGATAACAACACTAAACCTGAACAATACTAATGCACACTGGCGGCCGTTCTCCCTGTCACACAGAACTGTAACTCTAAATATACACATACCTGCCGATGGCGTGTACGTGCACGGAGTTACATTAATATCCAACCATGTCTTTGGGTGCTTCACCTTTTCTGTCAGGCACTGTATTATAAATGATACATGTCTATAGTTTACCCCCACAGACTCCGAATGTGTAATTCCGTGGTCTGTAGCCTTCACGATGTGCTGGAGTAGCAACTCGGCTAGTGTTGAATTTCACGGAACAAGCCGTACAGCACTTCTAGCTGAAATCTGATTCGCTTTTGGCGGCTGCGAGTGAGCACAGCGGCGGCGGGGTGGAGCGCACTGGCGGCCAGCTCAGCATCCCCCTGCTCTTCAACAATTAATTGCGCCATTGAGGCTGGCGCCAGCGCGTGCAGGTGCCTGTGGCTGCGACTGGCGCGCGCTGCCGGGCCGCTCCATTGTGCGCTGCGGGCAGCCTGCGTCAAGCGCCGTCATACCCGGTGGCCTCAGTCAATATTTTACTGTAGCTGTTAATACGTCTGGCGCGGCGAGATTACCGATAAATGGCGTGCGGGTAATTTCAAATTACCGGTACTAAAACGCTACGAAACGGTGGCTTATCTCCACCTCTCGTAAAGAACGACGCCACTGGCACTCTACACTCTTGATTTGTAAACGTTCAATGTCAAAGATACTGCGGCATCAAAAATTTACAAGTTTCACTTATTGATTTTCGGCCCGCTCGTTCGCAGCCACCTAGTAGGGGATTAATGCGTCGACCACTGTCGTACCTACATAACACTAACAACACTGCTCACCGATAAATTACACTGAGACGACAGAGGTCATGAAATACCTCCTAATATCGTGTCAAATCTGCTTTTGCCCGGCGTAGTGTGGAAACTCGAAGTGGCATCGAGTTAACAAGTCTTTATAAATCCCCTGCAAAACTACTGAGCCATGCTGCCTCTATAGCCGTCCACAATTCCGAAAGGGTTGCCGGTGCCGGATACTGTTCACGAACTGACTTCTCGATTATGTCTCATAAATGTTTTATGGGATTTATATCGGGCTATCCGGCTCGCCAATTTATTCTCTCAAATTGTCCAGAATGTTCTTCAAACCAATCGCCAAAAATTGTGGCCCGGTGACATCTGTAGGAACATGAAGTGCACGAAAGGCTGCAAATGACCTGCAGGTATCCGAACATAATTTTTCCAGGCAATGATCGGTTCTGTTGGACTGGAGGGCCCAGTCCATTAAGTATAAACACAGTCCACACCAATATGGACCCACGACCAGCTTGCATAGTGCCTTGTTGACAACTTGGTTCTATGGCTTCTGGGGTTCTGCAAACTATGCGAACCGCACCATCAGCTCTCAACAACTGAAATCGAGACTCATCTGACCAGGCCACGGTTTTCCAACCGTTTGGGACCTAATCGACATGGTCAATAGCGTAGGAGAGGCGCTGCAGGCCATCTGCCGCCATAGCCCAATAACGCCAAATTTCGCCGCACTGTCCTAACGGATACATTCAGCGTATGTCCCACGTTGAATTCTCCAGTTTCTTTTGCTAATTGTTGCTGATCTGTTAGCACTGACAACTCTACGCAAACGGTCGTTAAGTGAATGCCGTGGGCCAAGGTACTGTCCGGGGTGAGAAGTAATGCCTGAAATTTGATATTCTCGACATAATTCTATCATTGTGGATCCTGGAAAATTTACTTCTCTAACTACTTCCCAGATTGAATGTCTCACGCGTCTTGCTCGAACTACCATTCAACTTTCAAAATTTGTTAGTTACCGTCGTGCGTCCATAACCACTTTCGAAACCTTTTTACATGAATAACATGAATACAAACGACAGCACCGCCAATGCATTGCCATCTTACACCTTGTTTACGGTATACTACCGCCATCTGTACAAATGATTAATGAGAACAGCTATTATACAGGGTGATTCAAAAAGAATACCACAACTTTAGGAATTTAAAACTCTCCAACGACAAAAGGCAGAGCTAAGCACTATCTGTCGGCGAATTAAGGGAGCTATAAAGTTTCATTTAGTTGTACATTTGTTCGCTTGCCATTTCAGCCAATAAAGTTTTTGGTCCCTTTTTCTTCGAAGCTGCTACTGTAACTGGATTACAGTATCTGGAGATGTTAGAGAATTGGCTGTTCCCTCAGATCGAACAAGAAGCACAACAATTCATATTTCAGCAGGATGGAGCGCCATCACATTGGCACTTATCTGTCCGTAACTACCTGAACGTCAACTACCCGAGGCGATGGATCGGCCGCCAGGCAGCCCGTGACAGAGCACTTCATCACTGGCCTCCAAGAAGCCCTGATCTTACCCCCTGCGATTTTTTCTTATGGGGGTATGTTAAGGATATGGTGTTTCGGCCACCTCTACCAGCCACCATTGATGATTTGAAACGAGAAATAACAGCAGCTATCCAAACTGTTACGCCTGATATGCTACAGAGAGTGTGGAACGAGTTGGAGTATCGGGTTGATATTGCTCGAGTGTCTGGAGGGGGCCATATTGAACATCTCTGAACTTGTTTTTGAGTGAAAAAAAACCTTTTTAAATACTCTTTGTAATGATGTATAACAGAAGGTTATATTATGTTTCTTTCATTAAATACACATTTTTAAAGTTGTGGTATTCTTTTTGAATCACCCTGTATTATACTAACAATTCAAGATCTTCACTAGAGGTACTGAGTACGCTAACGTGCCTTTATTATTTGGTATGTTATCAGTTACATCCATTATGGACGATGTGAAAACTGCGACTGTTAATAAAGACTACTCATATTATCGATATGTTATTAAAACATATCGGTGTCAGCAGTCCATTTCTTGCAGTAACGTTGGTGTTCTGTAATGTTGAGAAGTTGAGGGGATATGTCGTCATAAGCATAGAAATGAGTGGAAGCTCTCTTTTCTATAAGAGAGCGGAGCGAAATTACCCAGACTATGCTCATCGAGTGTTCACCAATTAGTGACTTCGAACAAACTTTCAACAAAATTTCAAACCTTTCCTAAATTTTACACCGTACATGCTTAACGTCACGTATTTAATCATTAACACATTTGTACAGTAAACGGAAGTTTTAAGCTGTTTTACACAAGAGAATTTGATTCTTTTGAGGAATCAGAGTTTACTGATTTGTTGCTAAGCGACCTGAGTGTTGTTCGATAGGGAAAGTCTGATGAGGAACCGTAAATTGTTTGTGAAATAATTAACAAACTATGTTTCAATGGGAGACTGTTATCCTTTCAAGGAAATCAATAACTATGATTTCCTAAGTGCAACAGAAAATGCTTCAAGTAACAACGGCTTGCTTAACTGATATGACGAACGCCCTTCATTGAGTGAATCAAGTCACATATAAATAATGAAGGAGAAGGGACGGTTACAAATATCAGAATGAAGGAACTGTATAGTATTGCCTCGACCACGAAAATTTTCACACACTATGGGCGTCGTTGTTTAACAATTATCTTCCGTTGGAAGAAGTTTCTTACATGGTTGTTAGTAATGGTAACCACTGGAAATTTCAAGTGAGAAGACCGACTGGTTAGATTGTGACTTACACTGTTAATAAGTAAGTGAATTAATCACAGAAGCTTTGTACGTAATAAGACAGATGGTTGAAAGATTTTGGAGGGACGTATGGTACAATAAACCAGTACGTGTGCAGCATTTTACACCTAAACTTTGCTTATGCTTCTCACTGTACATCAGACACACACTGCTATGCATCAAATACGTTATATATTTTCACCAAACAGTTTAAACAGTCAAGTCGTAGCAAACCGAAAATTAACTGAGAGATGTAATTACGTTTCATGTGTTTCTGTGGCACGGTGACAAGGAATAATAGTAGGAACTCATAAAAGAACTATCTTTTCTGCCGCTTCTTATGCTGCTCCACAAAAGCATCAGTGCTCACCACTAATAACAGTTATGTAAAAGACCCCTTCTAACAGAAGGTAGTGGTTAACCATCGAAACGTTGTAATATAAGCAATAAAACTTCGTGACTGACGCAGAAATATACACTTCATGAAAACAGAATTTTAAAAAAATGAACAGAAAGGGAAGAGGAAATGAAACTTCTCGGCTTGGTAGGGCATGTGACGTTATTTTGATGATCACAAAATCCAGTCAAATCTACAAACAAATTGGTAGTACGAGTAAACTTATCAGTATGAACTGAACCTCCTCTTGCCTTGATGCACGCAGTGATACGGTTCGGAAGGACGTCATAAAGCCATTGTAAACCCTCCTGAGGCGAGGTGATCTACAGTTGTAGTAACTAGTCCTTGATATGCCGGATACTGGCATCGGAAGAAGTCAAAATCTTGTGCCACAAACGTTCTATTTGGGAGAGAGCTCAAGACATTGGTTGCCATGTGAGTACTTCAGCATCAAGCAGACAGTTCGCACCCACATGTTCCACGTGTGCATGAGCATTGTCTGTTGAGAAATGGCAACTGAAAAGTACCACATTAGGTCACAGGATGTTCGTGGCGTTCCTCTTGCGCCGTCAGAGTTCCATCAATCATTACGACCCGTTACCTGAAGTGATACGTGGTAACTACAAATACACCACTTAGTCAGCAGTAACACAGCGCTGCCTCTTGCAAATGTTAGAAGGACAAGACTTCTCCACAGCACGTCGCCATATTTGTCGATGATCATCAATCGGAGTAACACAGAAACGCGATTAATTGCTGAACACAATGCAACGTCTTTCATTAGTAGTCCATACAGCCGGGTCACAGCACCACTCCAAAGGCCACCTTTTGTAATGTAGTGTTAGCGGCAGCCTGTGCATAAGACGGTAATACCCTAGTCAATCTGCTGGTGGACTACGACTAGTGTTGCAGGATGACACGGGATGCCGCAGGGAGTCGCTGACTAGTTTTCACATATCCGGTGCAGATGTGGATATTGCATGATTCGATCAACCAGCTAAATGGAGACCCAAGCAGAGACTCCTTTCGAATTCGGTCAGGTGCAGATAACACGGACTCACACGATTATGCAGGATCCCCATGTCCTTGACAGTGATCACTCGACATCAGACGCTCTTCATGCTCCTTTGATACCCTGCAAGACCAGGTGACAACACTGAAGACGAACGTACTAATGCACTCTGCTGGCTACTCTGCCTGTTGCAGAGAATAACAACTCTAATCATTTAAATATCCGCCGATGGTGTTGACGAGTACGAAGCTACGTTGACATCTGACCATGCTCCTGAGTGCTTCATTTATCTTCCTGCACTGTATGCTTCTTTCTTTCGGTTTTCTTGCTAACACTTTATGGCTCATGGAAACTGGAAATTTGTGGTAAGTTCCTATGGAACCAAACTGCTGAGGTCATCGCTCTATAGGCGTAAATACTATTTAATCTACAACTAACTTACACCCATGCCCGAGGAAGGACTCGAACCTCCGATTGGGGGGGGGGGGGGGGGGGGGGAAGCCGCGCGAATTGTGGCAAGGTGCCTCAGGATGGCTCATGAATAGGTATTTAAAAAGCTAATGAGTTTCCGTATGAGATATCGAAGACGTCACACAATTTTCCTAGCTTGCCAGGTAGCACAACATAAACTTTACTACGACTTTGTTAACAAAATTAATGCTGTAGGAACTGTTATATTGCTTTCATATTAAATAAAACCACTCTGATTCTTTCTTCTACTTCTTTCCCCTAGCCTTCAACACGTACTTTCACGGGGTTGGTACGCTACGTTTTTTTCTTCTTTGGTCATGTTAGTATCAGAGGGTGGGAAGATGCCCTTCCTGTCACCACCTCTTACCTTCCGTGAAAGAATATATGAACCTCATCTGCTTACGTCTATTATTATCTCGTGCGAAAGTGTGCAAACGTGTCTGAAATGTCTGCGAATTTTGTAACTTGCTAAGGGACGTGGTTGTCAGCCATATTCACCTACTTGGATGTGCCGAACCGCCTAAACACCAAATTCAGGCTGGCCGCCACATCGACCCTCCTAGTTGATTCACCGAGTCGATTCGATCCGCCAACTCCCAGAATCCCGAAAGCTGAGTGCTGTTGGGGGTGGGTCTAATGGCCTCTAGTTCGTCAAGCCTAAAATCCACCAACTCCTCATCAACTCACCGTTGGTATCGAGCCAGCCACACACCCACCACACCCACAGACGCACTCTGCAAGTGCAGAGAGGGAGAGAAAGAAAGAGAGAGAGAGAGAGGGAGGGAGGGAGAAAGATGTACAGAATCTGGAATGAACTGTAATTCGTCACACATATGCTGGACACTTAAAGTACTGCCTCTTTCACAGAGGCATACCTGGCTGCAGAATCTCAGGCATGTGCTGCACGGTCGGCTACAGCTACAGCAACTTCATGAACAACTGCCATGGGAATGGGCCGCCCCCTTCTGCCTGCTGCACTAGCTAATTCACGTGTTTCTTCAAATTTCCTGATCATATTCTATAGTCCACTTATGGAAATGGGGCCTCTTCGCAGCTGTTTCTGTCTGTGACATTCCCGCAATGCAGCGTTGCTATTGCTGCCGTTCTTATAAAACAACTTTACCAGCAGTGCACAGTCTTCCTTCTCAGTAGCCACTGCGTGTCGTACGGAAAATGTCGGACTTCTTAACCCTCTACAATCAATAGTCACTTCACGAGAGAAATCAGGACGCGTTGCAACGCGACCAACAGCATGTCGACACCAAAACAGGAATCATTTCACATTCTGACTGCTTACAGCGCTATATTTTTACTTGGTGGTAGGGAATGGAACTATAAATATTTCAAAATAGTGAAACGACCGAAGGCATCTAGGTCATTAGAGACTGAACACAAGCTCGGATTGTGTCAAGGCTGAGGAAGGAAATCGGCCGTGCCCTTTCTAGAACATCCCGGAATTTGCCTAGAGCGATTAAGGGAAATCACGGGAAACCAATATCTAGATGGCCGGACGAGGGTTTCAACTGTAGTCCTCCCGAATTCGAGTCTAGAGTACCACCTCGCTCGATTTCAAAGCACTCCACAAGCGTACCCATTAATATACATACCTATTGTGTTTCAGCGTCCTGTAGTGTGTACTGCCTGCACTGTAGCACCCGGAGCACTGTCAGTTTAACTACGCAGTGTATACCACGTGTCTCTTCTATGAGCCGTCAGGGTTTCGAGTTCCGCTAAATAGGTCAGGAGTCCATCACACGTGGGAGGCGGCTACACGGGTAATGGGAGTTGCGTGGCGCGGACAGGGCGAATTCTTAGGTGAGAGAGTATCGGGGAAACTCAAAAAGGGCATCAGTCTCAGAGAGTGCAGGTCGAAGACAGGAAGAAAGTATATCCAGTAAACATTGGTATAACTTTTGTAAATTGTCTTAACTATAATGGTAAAGTATCAGTGCTCCAAGCGCTAACAGTAAACACTGATGATCAAACCGTTATAGGCACTGGAAGCTGGCTATAGCCGAAGACAAGTTCAGCCGAAATTATTGGGAAGGACCTAGGGTGTTCACAAAGGACAGGCTAAGTACAGGTCCGATGGTGTGTTCGCTGTTGTTAGGAGTAGTTGACCTTGTGGTGAAATTGAAGGTGACAGTTCCTGTGAGTCAGTACGGATAGAGTTCGCTCTTGGCAACCGGAATAAAATAATAATTCGAGCCTTAACGACATCCCTACTCAGATAATATAACTGCTGAAACATTCAAAGAAAACTTGAGTCTAATTTCAAACACTTACCCGAGTCACACATTTATAATTCGTGCTGACTTCAATTCGTCCTCGATATATTGGTGAAAATACACGTTTAAATCCGGAGGTACTCATAAAACATCATCCAAAATTGTGCTAATAGCATTATCTAAAATCATTGCGAGCAATTAGTTCATGAGCCCACTAGCATAGCTAACAGTTACGAAAACAAATTTGACCACTTAAAAACAAATAATGTTGAGGTAACAACGAGTATCAAAACGGATACAGCGATTAGTGAACACAAGGTTGTATAAGCAGGACTGAATATCCTGACTCTCAAATCCACTAAAGATATGTGACAAATACATGTATTCAAAAAAGCAGATAAAAATTTGCTTGACACCTTACTGAGAAAAGTTTCCATCCCTTACTAGCTAAAAGTAAAAGTGTATACCAGATGTGGCTTGAATTCAAAGAAACAACAACAGCAACTCAGAGACTTGTATCAAATAAATTAAGAAAAGGCGGAGGTCAAAACACTGTTGCAGAAACAACGCGAATTGAACACAGAATTGTCAGATATTGGCGATATTTTACAGAAGCTCGAAATTTAGCACGCACTTCAATTTCAATGCAAGATTCTTACAATAGTCTCCACAACGGAACTTAGTCCTGGAACCTGGCAGAAAATCCGAAGCGACTCTGGTTGTATCTGAAGTATGCTAGCGGTAAGACGCAGTCAGTGCTTTCACTGTGCGACAGCAATGATGACACGGACGCTATGGCACAGTTACTGCACTCAGCATTCCGAAATACGTTCACCAAAGAAGACGAAGTAAATATTCCAGGATTCGAATTAAGAGCAGCTGCCAACATGAAGAATTTAGAAGCAGTGCAGCAACTTAAATTACTTAATAAAAACAAATTTCCGGTCCAGATTGTATACCAATTAGACTCCTTTCAAAGTATGCTAATAAGATAGCTCCGTACTTAAAAATCATATGCAACCGCCCGTTCGACGAAAGATCCGTACCAAAAGACTGGGAATTTCCCCTGGTAACACCAATATTCAAGAAAGGCAATAGGAGTAAGTTGCAGGCCGATACCATTAACGTCGAAATGCAGCAGGATTCTGGAACATATATTGGGTTCGAATATTATATTTTACCTCGAACAGAACGGTCTGTTGACACGAAGTCAGCACAGATTTAAGAAACAAGGTTCTTGTGAAACACAACTAGTACTTTACTCACACTAAGTGTGGATTGTTATTGACAAATGATTTCAAACTGATTCCGTATTTCTAGATTTCTAGAAGGTTTTAAATATCGCACATCAAAAGAACCTTGGAAGTAAAATGAATGCTTATGTAATATCGTCTCAATTATTGACTGGATTCGTGATTTCCTCTCAGAAGAGTCACAGTTCGTAGTAATTGACGGAAAGTCATCGAGTAAAACAGAAATGATTTTTCGCGTTCCCCGCTGTAGTGTTACAGTCCTTCTACTGTTCCTTATCTATACGATTAAGGAGACAATTTAAGCAGCCACCTTAGATTGTTTGCAGATTATGTTGTCGTTTATCGTTGAACCATTTTTTCTTTTGTCATCAGTCTTCTGACTTGTTTGATGCGGCCCGCCACGCTCTCCTGTGTTAACCTCTTCGTCTCAGAGTAGCTCTTGCAACCTACGTCCTCAATTATTTCCTGGATGTATTCCAATCTCTGTCTTCCTCTACAGTTTTTGCCCTCTACAGCTCCATCTAATACCATGGTAGCCATTCCCTCATATCTTAACAGATGTTCTATCATCCTGTCCCTTCTCTTTATCAGTGTTTTCCACATGTTTCTTTCCTCTCCGATTCTGCATAGAACCTCCTCATACCTTACCTTATCAGTCCACCAGATTTTCAACATTCGTCTGTAGCACCACATCTCAAATGCTTCGATTCTCTTCTGTTCGGGTTTTCACTACCATATAATGCTGTACTACAGACGTGCATTCTCAGAAATTTCTTCCTCAAATTAAGGCCGATATTTGATTTTAGGACACTTATCTTGGCGAGGAATGCCTTTTTTGCCATAACTAGTTTGCTTTTGATGTCCTCCTTGCTCCGTCCTTGGTTATTTTACTCCCTAGGTAGCAGAATTCCTTAACTTCATATACATCGTGACCATCAATCCTGACGTTAAGTTTGTCACTGTTCTAATTTCTACTACTTCTCATTATGTTCGTCTTTCTTCGATTTACTCTCAATCCATACTGTGTTCTCATTAGACTGTTCATTCCGTTAAGTGGAGTAATTCTTCTTCACTTTCTCTCAAGATAGCAAGTTAAATAATGAAAAATGTCAGGTCACCCACATGATTGCTAAAAGGAATCCGTTGAGCTAAGGTTACACGAAAATCACTCAGATGTAAAGGCCGTAAATTCAAATAATTTCTTAGCAACTACAATAACAAAAAACTTAAACTAGAAAGGACACATAGAAAGTGTTGGGTGGAAGTCAAACCAAAGATTGTGCTTTTTGGAAGAACCCTTACAAGATGCAACAGATCTACTACTCTATGCTTCTCCGTCTTCCTTTGGAGTATTGCTGCGCCGTGTTGGACCCTTCCCAGATAGAACTGTTCAAATGCGTGTTAATTCCTAAGGGACCAAACTGCTGAGGTCATCGGTCGCTTGACTTACACACTACTTAAACTAACTTACGTTAAGAACAACACACACACTCATGCCCGTGGGAGGACTCGAACCTCCGACGGGAGAGGCCGTGCAATCCGTGACTTAGCGCATCTAACCGGACAGCCACTCCGCGAGGTTCAGATAGAATTAACAGAGTACACCGAGAAAGCTTACAGAAGGGCAGCACGTTTTGTATTGGCAAGAAGTAGGGAGAGAGTGTCATGTACATGATACGTGGTGGCAATCACTAACATAAAGGTTTTCCGTTGGGGCGGGATCTTCTCACAAAATTTCAATCTTCGACTTCCTCCTCCGAATGCGAAAATATTTTGCTGACTCCGTCCTACTTAGAGGAAAACGATCGTCATAACAAAATTCCGACGCCTTGCGTTCAGTGTCGTCCATCATCCTCCATACAGTCCCCACATGGCACCATCAGACTTTCATCTGTTCCTAAAACTTAAAAAACACCTTCGCGGACTTCACTTTAATTGGGACCAAGCGGTGCAACCAAAGGTGCGGTTGTTGCTCCGTCAAAAACTCAAATATTCTGTAGATATGGTATCAACAAATCAGTCTCTTCTTGGGAGAAATTTTTTCCTCACCAGGGTGACTATATTGTGAAATAAGTATGTAGACTTGAAGAATAAAGATGCAGAACGGCAATAACGTTTGTTTTATTTACTAAGCATTATGAGTTTTCACATAAAAAAATTCGGGGCATGACTTTCCAACACCCCCTCGTTTGTACATCTGACAGCTTTCGTTGGGCTTTTCATTGATAAAATGTTTTACATGTTAGGACACGTGGGAATTATAGTAAAATTCTAAAGAAATGTGCTGGTAGTGAGGTGAAGACATCAAGCATTTTGCAAAATTGAAAAGAAATATGACGCGACTTAACACCTACGAAAGTTTCATCAGCATTGGTACGCATCTCTTGTTTAGACCAGCAGACCTATTCGTTGCGATGACAAGTTGAAACCATGTACTGAACTGGATTCGAGCCGCGGTACCTGGGTTCCACGAGCGTGCCCCTACGGTTTGTATTGCTCCATGACTGACTGCGGACAAAAAAACATTATAAATTTACTTGTGATAGGTTGCTCGCAGTGGGAATACACCCGTAACATAGTTTTTAAATGTCTTTAAAGTAAATAGTGAAACAGTGTAGAAAGGTAAGCCGTAAATGTAATATATACACTGAACTAGTGGGACACTTATCAGCAGCAGTAGCGACAAGCGTAAATTCGTATTAAAGGGGAACAACCTGAAAGTGCTAACAAAAGATATTATTAGTTACAGTGAATGATGTCTGCTTCTAATGTCCTTTTTAGAGCAATACAATCAGTATGTTGTCACGTTTACACCTATGTTAAATTTCGGTATCATGTCTAATTTGCCCAGCATGCGTGTCGCGCAACAAGTTGAAATTATTCATCTAAAAGTAGACACATATACATTAAGTCACACGTTTCCGCAGCCGAGGTCGGTAACGAACTTTTGTGCGGTGTCGCTCGAGGTCGGTGTAAGCCCTTTCGAATCCTGATGGTGTATGAAATTTTCACTACTAGTATGTTGACGGCAAGGGGAGGAGAGTCAGGTGCCTTAAAGTTTATGATCGCAAGTGTTTGTGCGAATGTCCTGGTTAAATTTCCAAACCTCTTCGCAGTATCTCATGAACTGAGGGCATGTGGCGCTGTAGGTGGGGATCCGTCCGTCGGATGAGGGCGATAAGACAGGTGGTCCCCTTGATGTTTTTCAAGACAAGTTGTCTATGTGCTGGCGCCCTCTCCCTTCCCCTCATCCTTAAGACAACCCAACACCAGACTGCGCAAGCACTCATTATTGTCATCCACACGACACAGATACACACTCGATACTTCACAACAGATCAGAGGAAGACATAAACAAACCATCTCCACTAGGACTTTGCCATGAGCAGCGGTGCAGGGCTACTGCGTATGATTCCCGTACGCTCATTGCCTGAGGGCGGGACTACTTACAATTACACTGACGTGACAAAAATCATGAAATAACTCCTGTTATCTTGTCGGATCTCCTTTTGCCCGGCGTAATGCGGTATAGACTCAACAAAATGGTTCAAATGGCTCTGAGCACTATGGGACTTAACATCTTAGGTCATCAGTCCCCTAGAACTTAGAACTACTTAAACCTAACTAACCTAAGTACATCACACACATCCATGCCCGAGGCAGGATTCGAACCTGCGACCGTAGCAGACCCGCGGTTCCGGACTGCAGCGCCGAGAACCGCAAGACCACCGCGGCCGGCATAGACTCAACAAGTCATTGGAAGTCCACTGCAAAAATTTTGAGCCATGCTGTCTTTAAAGCCACTCATAATTGCGAAAGTATTTCCGGTTCAGGATTTTTTGAACGAACTGACCTCTTGATTATGTTCTATAGTTTTTCGTGGCGATTCATGTTGGGTGGTATGGTAGGCCGAATCATTCACTCGAAATGTCCAGAATTTTCTTCAAAGCATTCGCGCACAGTTGTGACACGGAGACTTGTCATCTGTAAAAGCTCCATCCATGTCTGAGAACATGAATGGAATTTTTGCAAATGGTCTCGAAGTAGCCGAACATAATTATTTTCAGTCAATAATGGGTCTATTTGGGCCAGAGGACCCATTACATTCTACGTAAGCACAGCCCACACCATTAAGGAGGCACCAACCACTTGCACAACCCCTCGTTGACCACATGGGTCCACCGCTGCGTGAGGTCTGCACCGTACGCGAACCCTACCATCAGCTCTTACCAACTGAGATCGGAAAATCGGAAAATTTGATAAGGACATGGTTTTCCAGTCGCCTATGGTCCAGTCGATACGTTCACGAATCCGGGAGAGGCGCTGCAGGCGATGTCAAGCTGTTAGCAAAGGTAATCTCGTTGGTCGTCTGATGCCATAGCACATAGTCCATTAACGCCAAATTTCACCACACTGTCCTAACAGACAAATTCATCGTACTTCCCACATTGATTTCTGCTGTTATTTCAGGCACAATTGCTTGTCTATCAGCACTGGCAACTCTACGCAAACGCCCCTGAGCTCGCTCGGTAAGTGGAGGCCGTCGTCCACTGCACTGTCCGTGGTGAAAGGTAATGCCTGAAATTTTGTATTCTCGGCACATACTTGACACTGTGGTCTTTGGAATATTGTATTCCTTAATGGAATGTCCCATGCGTCTAGCACCGTGTTTCTTTGTGCAAAGTCCGTCAATTACTGTCGTGCGGTCATACTCTCGTCGGAAACCTTTTCGCGTGAATCACCTGAGTACAAATGACAGCTAATTCACTGCCCTTCCATACCTTGTGCACGAGATGCTGCCGCCATATGTATATAAGCATTTGCGTCTCCCACGACTTCTATGACCTTTGGTATTAGTATACATCTATTTACATTGGTCAAATGTTTAAGACATTGGTGTTGTACTAAAAGTAACGTTTAATTTAAATTAACAGGCAAACTAAATAGATAATAGCGCTGAATTACCTTTTACATTGTTGTTACATTATTCTGTGTACTGTACTCTGCATTCCTGAAAACTGTGTGCTGTATGTCAACCCCAACTGCTGTCATTCGTTGGCAATGTGAATCCTTTCTGAGTTATCCATTACTCCTACATCATGATAGCCGATACTTAAGCCTGTCATTCTCCTGTGTTTTTAACATTACATGTCCTCTATTTTCAACATTTCATACCTCTCACGTAATTTTTTCTGTAGCAGTAAATTCTGTAGAAAGATGATGGACGTTCCGTAACAAACTTTGTCCAAGCATCCTATCTACCAGAGGTGCTACATTTCTCACAGCGTTCGCCAATCGTACAGCTAGCGCAAAGGCAGAAAACACTATGAGATTCTGGTCGTACGTAAAGTACGCCAGCGGCAACACGCAACGAAAGACGCAATCAATACCTTCACTGCACGATAGCAGTGGTGATATTACTGATGACAGTGCCACTAAAGCAGAGTTGCTAAACTCGATTTTCCGGAATTCTTTCACCGTAGGAGATTAATTAAATATTTCAGAATTCAGCTGCCAACATGAGTAACTAGGAAGTAGATATCGTCGCTGTAACGAAGCAGCTACATCACTTAATAAAGGTAAGGTCTACAATCCACACTGTATACGACTGAGGTTCCTTTCAGAGTATGCTGGTAGAATAGCTCAATGCTTTGCAATCACATACAACCACTTGCTCGCCGAGAGAGCAGTACCTAAAGACTGGAAAGTTGCAGAAATCATGCCAATACCCAAGAAAGAAAACAGGAGTAATTCCCAGAATTACAGACCCATATCACTAATGCTGATTTGCTGCAGAATATATTGTGTTCGAACATTATGAATTAACTCGAAGAAAACAGTTTGCTGATAAATAGCCAACACGAATTCAGAAAACATCGTTCTTATGAAACACAACTAGCCGTTTACTCTCACAAAGTAGCGAGTACTGTAGACGGGGGACATCGAATTTATTCTGTATTTTTGGATGACCAGAAGTCTCTTGACACCGTTCGTCATAAGCGATTTCTAATCAAATTGCGTGAATTTAGATAATGTCCTAGTTTTTTGATTGGATACGTGATATCCAGTCAGAAAGGTCACATTTCATAGTAACTGAAGGAAAGTCATAGAGTAAACTAGAAGTAATAACTGTCATTCCCCTAGGAATTATTATAGCCCTTTTGCTGTCCTTCATCTGCATAAACGACACAATGTGAACAGCTACTTTAGATTGCTTGCGAATGATGCTATTATTTACCGTCTTGTAAAGTCATCAGATGCTAAAAACCTATTGGAAAATGATTTAGATAAGATATCTGTATGGTGTGAAAAGTGACAGTTGACGCTAAATAATGAAACGTGTGAAGTAATCCACATGAATACTAAAACTAAACCGCTAAATTTCGGTTACGTGATAAATAACACAAATCAAAGGCTGTAGATTCAGCTAAATACTTAGAGTTTATAATCAAGAATAATTTAAACTGGAACGATCACATAGATAATGCAGTGGGAAAAGCAAAACAAAGATTGTGATATATTGGCTTAAAATTTAACAGTCTACTGAAGATGCTGCTGACACAACGTTTGTCCACCCCCTTCTGGAGCATTGCTGTGCGGTGTGGAATCTGCATCACGTAGGACTTACGGGTAACAAAGGAGTTGAAAGAACGGCAGTTCATTCTGTACTATCGCAAAGTAGGGGAGGTAATCGTTCAAACAAAAGAGTTTTCGTAGTCGTAGTATCTTCTCATGAAGCTTCAAGCACTAGCTTCCTGCCCAGACTGTAACAATATTTTGTTGACGCCTATCCACATAGTGAGAAATGATCATAATAATAAAATAAGAGAAATCAGAGCTCGCACAGGAAGATGTAAGTGTTCGCTTTACCCTTGCGCTGTTCGAGGGTGTAACGGTAGAGAAACAGCTTGAAGGTGAACCCTTTGCCAAGCACCTAACTGTGAGCTGAATAGTAATAATGTAGATGTAAATGTAGACAACGTGGTGCATGCACTCTCGTTCTCAGAGCTATGCGAGCCTACCGCTTTGCTCTGGAGGTGCAGCCGCCTTAATTTGCTGGAGGGATAGGCTAAATTATGACGTTCCGATATCTGTGATTTCCGTGAATGCTACTTTTTGGTAACTGCTATTATAGTTGCGATTTGTCACAGAGTAAAACTGTAGTTCACGAATTAACTACTTGCATCTCTCTCCGCAGTCCACCAACTTAAAATGCGATTTCTGAGAGTTTTGAGACTTCTGTGATTTATCATAGTAGCAACTAACGAACACTGGGTAGTATACTGCCAACTGGTATTTCTGGCTAGGTGAACTGTATCAAAGCAACTAACCTGTAATGTGAGCGAACGGAGTATTTCAACAGTGTGCCAAGAAGGTCGTTATGGGATTTGAAAGATATGACAAATAAATGTGAAATATTCTGTGAGTGAATAATGAAAATTCCGTTCGCCTCCTGTTAAAGTCGTTCCATACGCATAAATTTCCTATTAAGCAGTTACTGATAGAGGTTTGGTTATGTGTTTCACGGTTGATGATATGCTAGTGAAAAGAGCGGGAATTACAGACCATCCAGTTAAAAGTTGACATTGGGATTATTTGAAATGTAGTACAAGTGATACAAACAGAAGTCATGTTGTAGCGTTCAGAAAATATCTGTCGTGTGAATACCCCACTGTTAATTTTTTAGTATACATCACATAGCCCCCCCCCCCCTTGCATTTTCCCTCGTTTATTTACAATATATGTGAATGATAAACATGAATATATTGGTTAGAGCCTTGTTCATTATCTAACACATATTTTCTGAATTTAATTAGCAGTTTTAGTGTTTATGATGAAAAGTGCATTAATTGTGTTTAAATATGGCGCGAACGTAAACATCCTGCAATCGCACAGTATGCGTCAACCTGTCATCATATTCAATCTTCGCATTCCCATTCGATGGCTTCACCGACTCTCAATCGAATTATCACCTTTCGATGTAGCCTACACTTCAGGCTACATTACACAACCAAGATTTCAGGAGGAGTCCGATGTCACTTTCTAGACAAACGTACTAGTGCTGCTGCCAGGTAAAGCACCGAATGTAGCATTTCTCTCAGACCAAATCAACACCTTGGCTCGTTTCTTTGGCCATAGTTAGGTTATACATCCATAGCGTGAGACACGAGTTTCTTTGAACGACTTACGAAAACCGATCCACAGACGGCACATAACGTTGAGTGTTAATTGCTGCTTTCAGTTGCTAATTGCAACTTATAGTTGCCACATGTCACTAAAATCACAGCCAAACTCGATTGCTTGACACAAAGTTCTTAGAAAGATGTAAGAATAGCAATTGGGGTTGAATGTTTAAAGCTACTTTCAGTTGCAGCTGTGATTTCCAGTTGTGACTTCTCACCGACATGGTAGCCACACCGATAAAGTGACACAATATTCTTAGAAAGAAGTACATACTTCAGCCAACTTGTAGACACATGGCATTGAATATTAAATACTAATTTTAGTTACTACTTGTCACTTAAATCACTGCCAGAAATTGTAAAGTAGTTATTGTGAAAGCAGCGATTTCGTTATCACTGTGAGCTGTCACATGTGCGTCATTCTTACCCACCCCTAGACATTGTTATGGCCTGCTAAGCTATGCCCTTCACCCTTTAGCAGTGACTATTTCAATTGTTTAATTTTCCTATTCGATACTCCAATCGGTTATTAGTGATGTTTCGAATAATTAGTCGTGCTCGCATAATCAGTTAATAAGGTTGTCGACAGTCTCACTAGCTACAGCTTAGAAATTGTTCGTTGTGTGTAGGTTTGAGATGTTGAACTGCACTTCCCGTACCGTTTGTTGGCCCCACGCCGTGTAACCCTCGCCGGTACCGTAATACCCTACACTACCATCTTACCATTCTGTCTGCACGAGTTGAGACTAACTTACTTTCTGGGCAGTTTACTGGCATGTGGATGGGGGAAAAATTACTGTAAAGTGAAAATTTCTACACACTGCGGCAGTAGACCCTATCGGCACGTTTCCGAAACGATGTCATCACGTTTACAGTAAATTCAAGGAGCATGATGTTTCAAGAGATGAACTACACTATTTAGGCACTGATACACTCCTGGAAATTGAAATAAGAACACCGTGAATTCATTGTCCCAGGAAGGGGAAACTTTATTGACACATTCCTGGGGTCAGATACATCACATGATCACACTGACAGAACCACAGGCACATAGACACAGGCAACAGAGCATGCACAATGTCGGCACTAGTACAGTGTATATCCACCTTTCGCAGCAATGCAGGCTGCTATTCTCCCAGGGAGACGATCGTAGAGATGCTGGATGTAGCCCTGTGGAACGGCTTGCCATGCCATTTCCACCTAGCGCCTCAGTTGGACCAGCGTTCGTGCTGGACGTGCAGACCGCGTGAGACGACGCTTCATCCAGTCCCAAACATGCTCAATGGGGGACAGATCTGGAGATCTTGCTGGCCAGGGTAGTTGACTTACACCTTCTAGAGCACGTTGGGTGGCACGGGATACATGCGGACGTGCATTGTCCTGTTGGAACAGCAAGTTCCCTTGCCGGTCTAGGAATGGTAGAACGATGGGTTCGATGACGGTTTGGATGTACCGTGCACTATTCAGTGTCCCCTCGACGATCACCAGTGGTGTACGGCCAGTGTAGGAGATCGCTCCCCACACCATGATGCCGGGTGTTGGCCCTGTGTGCCTCGGTCGTATGCAGTCCTGATTGTGGCGCTCACCTGCACGGCGCCAAACACGCATACGACCATCATTGGCACCAAGGCAGAAGCGACTCTCATCGCTGAAGACGACACGTCTCCATTCGTCCCTCCATTCACGCCTGTCGCGACACCACTGGAGGCGGGCTGCACGATCTTGGGGCGTGAGCGGAAGACGGCCTAACGGTGTGCGGGACCGTAGCCCAGCTTCATGGAGACGGTTGCGAATGGTCCTCGCCGATACCCCAGGAGCAACAGTGTCCCTAATTTGCTGGGAAGTGGCGGTGCGGTCCCCTACGGCACTGCGTAGGATCCTACGGTCTTGGCGTGCATCCGTGCGTCGCTGCGGTCCGGTCCCAGGTCGACGGGCACGTGCACCTTCCGCCGACCACTGGCGACAACATCGATGTACTGTGGAGTCCTCACGCCCCACGTGTTGAGCAATTCGGCGGTACGTCCACCCGGCCTCCCGCCTGCCCACTATACGCCCTCGCTCAAAGTCCGTCAACTGCACATACGGTTCACGTCCACGCTGTCGCGGCATGCTAAAGTGTTAAAGACTGCGATGGAGCTCGGTATGCCACGGCAAACTGGCTGACACTGACGGCGGCGGTGCACAAATGCTGCGCAGCTAGCGCCATTCGACGGCCAACACCGCGGTTCCTGGTGTGTCCGCTGTGCCGTGCGTGTGATCATTGCTTGTACAGCCCTCTCGCAGTGTCCGGAGCAAGTATGGTGGGTCTGACACACCGGTGTCAATGTGTTCTTTTTTCCATTTCCAGGAGTGTATTTTTCGTATATGTTTACTGTTGCTATAATTCGAAACGAATGGAACGACAAAACAGATATGTCCTTCTCCTTTTGTGCCGTACATTTGTTGACACACTGCATGCACCCTTGAGAACGATGAAACATACTCGTACACCGAACTGAAACAATATTTCGAACAGTCATCGCTGTAGCCAAGAACTGAATTCTGTTAAAGTTTTTCGAGATTTTCAAACATATTATAATCAGCCAAGAAATTTATTATGCAACTAACGCTTTAACTAAAGAAAGAATTCGTAGATTGAATTTGAACAAAGGATTCTAACTTACTTGTTCTAGGTAAGTGTTCCACAATTCAGTACTAGAACAGAACTTAATGTCAATGTTCAAGTCATAACTAGTCACACCAATGTATTCTTATACTCCATTAAAAGCATATATTGGGATATATGTGTGGTATCCACAAAACAAAATAAATTTATGTAGGAGATACTGGTATAGCTTCTAAATATTATGAGCCGTTGAAAAAAAGATATTAGAGGAATATTATAATTTTATCGTATATATGATGCTGACTCCCAACAATCACTAGTGGTACATTCGTGAGAGATTTGTGGCAGGCCTTAAAAAAGTAGAAATTCGAGAAGTGACTCTCTGAGAAGTTTGGAATAAGTATTGCAAATTACTTGACTCATCTATCTGAAGCCCATCTGTCTTATTTTACTGATACTCAAGTTTTTCAGAATGTAGCTTATTCTAGCAATGAGTCTTGCGTCTCTAAATATATGATTCAATGCGAATACCACATACCGCTCACAAACACTTTACCTGCAAGCTTTCTTACCTTATTCGGCAATAACACGAGCTCAAGCAAGTGAAGATTTTACCTGAAATAAGAAGAAAATAATTATTATAATTTTGAAATGATATTACAAATGCGAGTATCGTCTATAATTTAAAAAATACACAAAAAAGCAACGTATTTTCTCCTAGTGATGCAACAAAGAGGGAGTCTAATGAGTACGCTAGCTTGTAGCGTTATGGATAGCTGTGACGAGTGCCAGATTCGTTAAACTGCGTACAATGCAGTAGCTTTACTCTTTTTTCTACCTTTAGTTACATTTTCCTTTGTCAAACATTTATGGCTCTTAATCTGTCAACGTTGGTAACATTTGCTAAACAGTATCTGATAAACCCACAGTCAACGTCAACCGTATTGTGAACGTGAAATAACGTATATACTCGCTATGGACTACTGACTTATGTGTACATGGCGATTGATTATTCCAGAAATCATCATTCTCAAATATAATTTTTCTTATAGTTGAGCGTCATGAAATTTTTATTTAAAAAAATATTATTTTAACACATTTTTTTATTAAAAGCGTGAAAAAGCTGAGAACATCATTATCTGCGAAAGAAGCAGTATGTATTTGAATGTCCATTCGCCGCAGAGTTTTATTCTGTCAAGAAATGTCTATCTTTTATATTTACTGCTGACCTATTATTCTTTGTGCACGAATTTTAAGGACTATTCTCGAAACATTTAGCTCAGTAAGTGTTACTATTTCATCACTGTTGTTATTATTTTTTACTGAATTTAAATTATTTTTGACAATACCAGCCATTTCACAACAAGTGACAATCATCTTAGTTATTCCATTCGAAAGGTATTGATTTTGCTCTGTCTATTATAGATTCGTTTCTGGAAAAATGTTTAATCCCCATGCAATATAAATTGGTGTGAAAAGTCTACCTTCCATTATAGTATTATACTCTACTGTTATAATTCACCAATACGATTACAATACTAATAAAAACTTCGTATGCTGTATTTGCTGGATGAATTCCCTCAAGAGGTATGTTCTGTCATCTGAATAAAACTTGAGTTAATTAGGTTTCTACAGGTTCCATAGGCCATTGGAAGTTTTTTATCTAAATGATGTGGAACGAGTCTGTTTGCAAGATATGTATAAGTGATTAGGTTCAATGGATGGCTACATGCCAGCCACTTACAAGTCCCTGAAAGGTGCACTGGCCCTAATTTAAAACATTTAACATGCAATTTTTGAGACATACTAATGCAGCTACATATCAGTCTAGTTTTTTGTATGACACCAGTTTTCTAATAAAAATTCGTCCACGTGACAAAAAGAGTTGTACAGACGAAATGTTTTTCAGTTAGATTTACAACGTGTTTTGTTACCTTTCAGACATTTTATGTAGTTGTTCACATTTTAAGTATGCTTATTGAGTCACATTTTGAACTCCTTTGTGAGCCACTGACATCTTTAATTACGTAATAAAAGTTTTTTTGTTAGTGTGTACGGACATCACCGTTCTTCTCAAATTGTGGTGGTTTACTTATGATGAATTGCATTACCGCGAGTATACACTCTGAAGGTTCCATAAAAATGGAGGATGTGGTCACGAAATGTGGCTACAAATTTATTGCGGATGAAAACCAATGTTATTCTTAGTACCATGGTTATCTTCCTTCATGTATGTCGGCAGCGTTCCTTTGAGAACTGTAAGTGTTGTTAATTCAGTATACAGGTTGAGTGTAGGTGAAATTGATGAATGAGTCTCATGTTCCAATTTCATGTTACGTTGATGGTGGACATCACAGGATGGGACAAAGCGGCTTGTTTGTCGCTGCCTCTATCTTTTCCTATTTTGTGGTAATATTTCCATCTCTCTGTACTGCCCAACTCAATATTTCCTACGATGTGTCATCCATATTCTGATCTTTGTCTCCCTTATTAACGTCCCTCTCTAAAGCTTCTTCCAGAACGAAGTTAAGTTTTCCTGGATATTGTAATAGTTAACAACCAGGCGCTGCCGACGCGGAGGAGGTTTGAGTCGTTACGCTACGCAGAGCTGTGAGACTATCCAACAAGGCAAAGCAGGGACAACTTACCTGAACAACTCCCTCAAGCGGGGAGTGTTGCACCATTGAAACTCCTACAGACAACATGAGGGACGTATTACAGACTTACAAAAATGAAAATGGGCCACAGTCTATCCCGTTACAAAAAAGCAGGATTTATTTTTGTGTGGCTGCTTCCGTAACAACTCAAGAAAAGCAGTCAGATACTTACGCGATTCACTGGAGAGAATAAAGCCAGTGCTGGGAACTGCCACAACATAGGGTGAAATGGGAGTTCCGGAGTCACACGCCGGCCGACGCAAGGTTGCAAATTTTCGCCCTGCACGAAGACTGGAGGATGTGGTCACGAAATGTTGATCAGCCATAGTGAGCAAGTGAAAATGATGCCCACCAATGGCAATGCCGATACGACGGAAGATTCAGGCAGTCTCTGAGATATACGAGCAGCAACCGAGGATTCAGAGAGAGTAGGCCACACAGCGAAAGAGCTAGAGGACACTGAAACAGTCTAGGACAGTGGAGATACTGTGTGTTTGCATATAACCCAACTGGATTCCTAGTCTACTCACTTTGAGTCATATCCCTACTTCCATACCACTGTTCGTCGCTAATTCGTGATATTTTCCTCCTCCATGTTGAAAAGGTTTACCTTGCGGTCAGGTGCATCCGACTGCTGAGTGCCACTTCCTTGTCTGACCTCACTTTCCGAAAATTGTGCTAACATCACTTCTGGGAAACGGTCACCGCGGTCAGTAGCCTCTGGCACCGCTGACACATCAACGTAGCGCGGGTGCTGAGCGCGATACCTTACGGGCTTATGGCCAGGCGTTCAGTCACCAGAGAAGCCGCTCCGGCCGTAGTCTCAAAGCTTCTGTACGCAGATGAAAACTGCCGGTTGTCAAAACAAAGAGAGATTTGCTGCGGAGTACCGAAGTCGCCTTCACGCACGCGCCTTCAGAAAAAACTGATTTCGTTGAGTGATTAAATGATCCATTCCCACCCTCATACTTAGCAGTTGTTTCTATGCCCAGTGAAACTACCCCTGAGGTGTATATTTGTTTTAATGATATGGGAATAAACGTTAATGATTCACGTTTTGACGCTTTATTTTTGTTACAATTTACTACATTTTTAGATTCAACTTCGGGTATCTTATGTGTCATTCCCTGTAGAACCCTTTGATTCGTTACAATATTGTAGCGGATATCCCTCTAATATGTCACTTCTTCTGATACAGGTCTTCAATAAAACTCTTCCCTCAACTATTCTTTTCAGTTTCTCCAAATTTCCTGCGTAATCAGTTCACTTAACTTTTAATATCTTTTCGTTGCACAGCATTCAGAATGTTTCCAATTTCTGCTTCTCGGTATTTCTTCGTTCACTTCCACTCAGTGTTATGCTCCAGACGTATAACTGGAGGAACATTTGAATAGCATCAAGGAGACCACCAAGCTTAACGTCCGTATCCGTCGGTCGGAGCAGAATCAATACCGTCACATGCCTTCATTGCATTAGACACCGTGGAAATTATCGAATTTTTGACTTCATGATCTTTGAGTAGTGTCTGGTGACCGGTAACTTTATGCCTTCTTGCCTCCTCTCCCTCTTGGCGATCAAAATAATGGTGACAATACAATTTACTTGGGCTCCCACCAAGTCGACCAATGCTGCAAGTTAATGAATTTTGCTTCTAAGGTAGGACCATTCAGTAGTCAACAGTTATGGTGTTAGTTGTAAACACTGTATAAACAGGAAAATGCCGGTAACGGTTCCGCTTTCTACAAAATTGAGCACTGTATAAATAAGCGTCGTGCTGAGATAAGAAATTTATGTTAGAGAATTTATTTAAAGTGTTAGCATTTACACACACACACACACACACACACACACAGAGAGAGAGAGAGAGAGAGAATTTTATCTCTATTATTTAAAAATAAGAGAATCACCTGTTCTGATCAAGCTTGTCGAAGGTTTCTCTTCGTTGTGTGGCAAGTGTCAAACAAGGTAACAGCACCTATTTAGATTCAGTTGAGGAAATCTATGCTCCACTGCCGTTCCGCCTGGTAGCATGGTATTTGCAAGAAAAGAAGTGAGGGTTTATAAAGGGCCATGTCTTAAATAACCTGCTCACTCCTATGAAAAGTGCAAAATAAAAAAAAATGGCAGTGTCGTTATGCATTCGCTATGTACGAAGCAAATTTAGCAAGGTGTCTGACATTACGGATAAACCAAGAAAGTATGCACCGTCATGCAACGCATACTTGCAAAATGTAGGTTCACACGGAGAAGACTAATTCTCAGAAGTACCCCATATCAAATACACGAGGGTTTATTCTGGACTTCAAGTTATGTAAAAAGAATTACGAAGAGGTCCCCAGTCATACACTAGGATTCAAGTTTGATTTCTGTTGATCGTGGAAGCATGGTTTTCTGGCTATAATGATAGATGTGGGAACATCGGTGCAATCTTTTAAAGCATGGATAGTCGCTACAGACCGGTACTGCACGCAGAAGATTCAAAAATTTTTGAAACTAAACACTGACGAGTGAGCTACCACTTGTTTTATATGGATGGAAAATCTCGATCTACAAGGACCTCTCGCGTTGTTGAGAACCAGGGAAGCGGAGAAACTCTGTCAATGACTTTTCAACGGACTGATACAAGCTGTTCAACTGCATGCCACTTCGGTGACTTGCGAGTCCCCTGTCTCCCCAATTATACTTACGAGATAGGGGGCGCACGGATTAATGTCGAATGCGAACCACCTTTTGTTCCTGGCAAGTTCTCATATGTCCGCAGCTCGTGGTCTAGTGGCTAGCGTTGCTGCCTCTGGATCACGGGGTCGCGGGTTCGATTCCCGGCCGAGTTGGGGTTTTCTCTACCAGGGGACTGGGTGTTTGTGCCGTCCTCATCATTTGATCATCATCCTCATTCGTGACAGTGGCTAGATTGGACTGTGCAAAAACTGGGACTTTGTACGGGCGCTTTCGACCGCGTAGTTGAGCGCCCCACAAACCAAATGTCATCATTATCAACACTTCTCGCATCGCTGAGAGGTGAAGTCTATACCAAAGGCAGTCTGAAACAATCCGTGAACCGACCGGGATTCTGTCGCACGACCTTTAGGTTTTGCATATATGCGCTTTATCTCTGGACCACCAGGCCCGACTGTATTAATGATATATTTTCAAATTCTGTGGACGAGATCCCATATCATTACGTGCCAGTCTCTGGAGGCATAACGTACTGGGGAACTAGAGGAATTCTCTTCTCCCCCTCTGCGGCCGGGGTGGCCGAGTGGTTCTGGGCGCTACAGTCTGGAGTCGCGCGACCGCTACTTTCGCAGGTTCGAATCCTGCCTCCGGCATGGATATGTGTGATGTCCTTAGGTTAGTTAGGTTTAAGTAGTTCTAAGTTCTAGGGGACTGATGACCTCAGAAGTTATGTCCCATAGTGCTCAGAGCCATTTGAACCATTTCTCCCCCTCTCGCCTCCCCCCCTCCCCATCCTGTAGAATCTTCAGAAATATTTAAATGCGAACATGAGTAGAAAGAGTAAATAGGTGTAACGCAATTGCTCAGTAGTCTCTGAGAGCACATCCCAGACGCGCCTTGTGTCTTTAGCCCACAGGAATAGGACTGTATACGGATTTGTTCGCATGTATGGGATAACTGCTGTTTTTGTGTAGATTTTGTTGTTGTCATGTTCCCGAATGTGGAACATGTCCCCGTACCAATCAATATCTCATGTGGCATATCATAATACTATAATACCACCTTTGTTGTGGCAGGGAAATATCGCTTTAGACTGTAAAGAAATGTAGAAATACTCATATATTTGTGTTGTGAATGACAACTTCCTTTAAGTATGGGTAAATGATGAGTAATGATCAAAAATAATTGGGTGAATCCGAAATTATATATGTTTTTTTCAATTAGTGGAGCCGTACACCATCACATTGTTTAAATCTCTTGGTTAAAATCATAACCCATATGAAACGGAGCGAAAATTTAGAATGAATAATAGATCAACAGACATTATGTGATTGTATGTATGTGGACGTTGCATATCTCATCCTAAGCCAAAGAACTGAATTCAACCAATCTTGGTACATAAAAATGGCTCTGAGCACTATGTTACTTAACATCTGAGGTCATCAGTCCCCTAGAACTTAGTACTACTTAAACCTAACTAACCTGAGGACATCACACACATCCATGCCCGAGGCAGGATTCGAACCTGCGACCGTAGCGGTCGCGCGGTTCCAGACTGAAGCGCATAGAACCGCTCGGCCACACTGGCCGGCCTTGTGTCTTACTGTCGCTCTGGGGGTGAGAACCACCTACCTATCACAGTTCAGGACATATGACGTCATAAACAATAAGATGCTTAAAAAACTGTCGCATCATGCATAACGTCTCAATTTATTACATTTTTGCTACTAACCGCGACGTATTTCGCATACTTTATCCATGTATGGCGCTGAATGTACCCACACAAATATATCACTTTGCAACACACAGCTCAAGAAATGTGACGTTATAAACACTGAGATGCGTGAAAAAAATGCATCACGTTTGAATTTTTAAAAAAATTTTTCTTTACTAAGATACTCCTACAGTCGTCTTAAATTAAGGAAATCCCTGATATATATAGCAAAGTTTTGACAGCATTCAACTGCGAAGTGCTAACATATTTAGGCGGAAACAATAGCCGTCTACAGAGCTATGAAGAGGCGTTACCGTGGAGACGTTTACAAAATCGTGTTATAGACACACAAAGCAGTTGCGCCCAGCTGCCTGGATAAATAACTAGAGACAGTGTTCATAATCAAGTTCTGAGCATTACAGAGAATATGAATTTTGTATGCCATGTTTCCTAATTTGGATGCTGTAGTTACACATTTGCATATTATGCCTGTTTCTTTGTACAAATGTTTCATAATTTCAAAGTTGAGAACGGGATCTTTCGCCGAAATGTGGAGAACGAAGGAAGGCTGCCAATTTAAATGTTTCGGTACAACGCAAGTCGGACTGACATCTACGCCATTCAGTGTACAGCAAGCCGACGCACAGTGATTTATATCTTAGCGCTCAGAGTTTACATCATCCAGTCCAGAAGAGAGCAGTTTTAAATACTCTGGTACACAGAGAAAAAACTGTTTCTGACGAGGACCACTTGAATTCCTAAATTAGTCATCTGAAATACGTGTTCCGTAAGAATAGCTGTGTTTCACGTTATATGAAGTCAGAGTTCTCCAAGAAAACCAAACCTGAAAATGTTGAACATAGACGTGATGGGCAACCGATTCCATGACTTCCTTTCGGCGGCGCTGCATCCTGAAAAACAGGCAGACTTCTGAGAAAACGAAGTATAAGACCTGTTTTCTGACTTCCTAAGAAGATAAACTAGATGCTGCGCCCTGTTAAGGACAGTCTCGGCCTCAGGATCCTGGGATTTATAGCATCCCTTGCGACTGCGGAAGCAATTACATGAGACAGTCCATCCGTACTGTTTCCGACTGCTGTGCAGAACATCAACTGTATGTTAAAAATCGAGAACTGCAGAACTCTGCAGTTGCTGAACGCCGCTTCGCAAACAAACACAAAGTAACGTTGGATGAAACAAAAGGTTTGTGCCAGGATCCTACATACGGGGATCCTGTAACCAACGAGGCTGTAGAAATACGAAAGTGCGAGAAGAACTTCAACCGTGACCACAGATATAATATTAGCATTGCACATAAACGAGATCTCGATGCAAAGAACAGAGATATACGTCGCAATGCTTACGCTACTACGAGAGCGGTGCCGCGCGTGGTAGCCGCTTGGTCTCAGGCGCCTCGACACGGTTCGCGGGGATCCCCCCGTCGGAGGTTCGAGTGCTCCCCTAGGGAATGGACGTGAGTGTTGTTCTTACAATAAGTTAGTTTAAGTTATATTAAGTAGTGTGTAAGCCTAGGGACCGATGGTCAGAGCAGTTTGCTCCCATAGGAACTTACCACCACGAGAGCGTTGAGCCGTCAGAGCGGAAGTTGAAGCCGTCTGTGATAGCAAATATGTCATTACCGAACAACCAGAAGCCTTCTTTATGTTATACAAGGCCGCCACAGTAGCAGTGCAGACAGTGACTTGGTCCTGACGAAAACGATGGAGGTAATCGTAGAAAGCTCGTGATTCTATCCTGAACTGACGCTCCAAGACGTCCGTAAATGTTTATACAGTTTCAAAGATGTATTCACCAATTTTTTTCGATATTACAGTACAAACAAATTCCCTTCAGTGCCTCTTTGTTTTCTAATAAAAGGGTAGCAAAATGAGTACTCGGGCAATGCCAGGTTTGTAAGAGGACACAATATGGCAAATAACAGATTTGCTGTATTGCTGTAGCTTTATGAATTATTGCAATGTATGCTTAACACAGGGAATCAAACTTATTCAGAGATGCGCTAACGAATCAGTACAGCCTAGACCAAAGTGTAGAAGCGACGCTCAGAGAATCATCTTTGGAAAAACGATATTGTACTCCTATCCAGTTGATAAGTAAATTTAGAGAAGAGTTACCTGAGGAATAGTACGCAACAGTTTTATTGGCTCCAATCTACACTGAAGAGCCAAAGAAACAGGCACACATGCCTAATATCGTGCAGGGCCCCATGAGCATGCATCAGAGCTTCAACACGACGTGGCATGGACTCGACTAATGTCTGAAGTAATGCTGGAGGGTACTGACACCATGAATCCTGCGGGGTGTCCATAAATCCGTAAGAGTACGAGGGAGTGCAGGTCTCTTCTGAAGGCACGTTGCAAGGCATCCCAGATAAGCTCAATAATGTACAAGTCTGGGGAGTATGGTGGCCATCGGAAGTGTTTAAACTCAGAAGAGTGTTTCTGTAGCCACTCTGTAGTAATTTTGTAGCTGTGGTGTGTCGCATTGTCCTGTTGGAATTGCCAAAGTCCGTCGGACGTTTCGACGATGCGCCGAGAATCGTGCTTCGATAGCACCGTCAGTAGAGCACTTCCCGACGATGAATCTCAAGGACGGCAAGGGCAGGTAAATGTGACAACTACCACACAATCACCTTATGTATCATGGTTGATGATAAGGTTTGCATACAGAAGAGTGGGGAAAAATGCTAAGGATCTGTCAGATGATGGCCAGTTTGGCTTTAGGAAAGATAAACGTTCCAGAGAAGCAGTTCTGACTTGGCGCTTTTTAAAAACCACAACATCTTCATAGGACTTATCGAACAAGAAAGAGCGTTCGACAATACAAAATGGTGCAAGATTTCCGAAATTCCGAAAAAATAGGTGAATGTTACAGAGATGGGTAATAAACAATATGTTGAAGAGCAAGAAAAGAATAACAAGATTGAAATAACGAAAACGAAATGCTCCAGTTAAAAAGGAATTAAGAAAAGCTGCAGCGTTTCGCCCCTACTACTGAGTATATACATTGAAGAAGATATGACAGAAAGAAAGGAAAGTTTCATGAGTGAGATTTAATTTCAGAATCGAAGGATATCATTGATGAGATTGGCTGGTGACATTGCTATCCTCAGTGAACGTGAAGAAGAATTACAGACCCTGTTGAATGATTACAGAACATATGACTAGAGAGTAGTGATACGCTTAACATAAAAATTGGAGACCACGAAGTAAACGAAGTGCAGGTCTTTTGCTATCTTGGAAGGAAACTAGCACATTGCGGACAGAGCAAGGACGACATAAGAACAGATTAGCGCAGGCGTAAAGGGTATTGATGGCTAAAAGATATCAATTAGTATCAAACAAAAACCTTAATTTGGGGCAAAACCTCTGTGAAAGTACGTTTCGAGCACAACATTATATGATAGCGTACCACGAACTGTGGTGCAAAAGAAGAGAATGTAGACTTTCGTGATGCGTTGTCTGTTGGTTGATGATTCGGGTGGAGGAAGACCAAACAGCGAGGTCACCGATCACATCGGATTAGGGGAGGAAGTCGAACGCTCCCTTTCAGAGTAACCGTCCCGGCATTTGCCTGAAGCGATTGAGAGAAATCACAGGAAACTTAAATGAGGATCGCCGGATGTAGGCTTGAACCGTCGTCCTTGCGAATGAGAATCCAGTGTGCTAACCACTGCGCTACCTCGCTCTGTGACGTGTTGTTTCAGAAGGATGTTGAAATGTAGGTAGACCTACAAGATAAGGAATGAAGAGGTTCTCCGCAGAATCGTCGAAGAAATGGATATTTGGAAAACACTGAAGAAAAGATGGGACAGGTGTGAAGATGGAAGAAAGACTGTAATCTATCCAAAGAATAACTGAGGGCGTGGAGTGTGAGTGTTATTCTGAGAAGAAGAGGTTGGCACAAGACAGGAATTGGTGACAAGCAGCAGGAAACCAGCCAGACGAATGATGACTCAAAAATAAATAAATAAATGAAACAACATTTAATTTTGGTGAATGTTGTACTGCTTGATGATGATTTTGTTTCTGAATATGAGTTTTATGTAAGTGGACATTTCCACTGCGTTTAAATGCGCCTCAGTCCATAACAGTGAGTAAAGAAATCATCAAGTGCTTTTCCCTGCTGAGTTTCAATATCGAGCTTAGTGTGTATACTGTGGTCTATCAACTGTAGACGCTACAACAGCTCCAGACCAGAGCGCCTCCTTGTGCAATCGCTGTCTTAGCACTTTCCACGGAGTCATTGGCAGCAGTCCAAGTTCAGGGCAGAAGCGTCGGACCAGCTGTTTAGAGACAGGTACAAATGGCGCCTAAGCTTGTTCCATTGACTCTAATCAGATTGTTTTTTTTTTTTTCACAAGCGTCGTGTGGTACCCTAAAATTGTCATAAAATTCTCGCCTTAACTCTTGCTCCACCTCAACGATAGAAAGGCTTTCCGCCAAAGGCCAGAGCCCTCAGAGCTTTCCATTCCCCTTTAAAACTTCTCATTACGTAGGTGGAAATCACATAACAAACATCACTGTTTTACCAACCATTCCTTCATTTTCATTTAGAGCACGCTTCATAGCTGTCAGTGAATCAGCACGCTAAGGCATATACCTGAAATAATACTTCCTTTTCAGAATAGCCTGTATTTTCGTGGCATATATAGAATGTGTTTGTGATACAGTCTGAAAAGTAAACGACGCATTGTAATGTGCAACACCCGTAAGTTGAAACATCTGTAGGAAATAAAACTATTATCTTACGAGAAAAAAAAGAGATTCTTAGTTGCAGACCACGTCGTGCCATGAAATGAGGTACCAAGGAATCGGCTGTTGTGGCAATTAGCCTATATCAGGATATGAATAACTTCATTAAGGTCACAGTCTTTATCACGGCGTGTATATCCTTATGAAAGCCACAGCGGTTGAAACGTTGCTACTTAATTTTGCGTTATGACACAGTCAAAAATCTTCAACAGTTTTATGCAAATTTTTCCTTCTCTCTCCTCAGCAACTTAGGATCGAATCGCTATCGAAATTCTGGTCGCTCCACTCTCAGAACGCGTCTGAAGAATCACCATAGATGACGAATTTTAGGTGACAGCAAGATCATGTTTCAATGATAGCCGGAAAAAAACCACACACAAATGTTAGCTGAGTGATAAAACAAGTGGACTCTAATAATTGCAATAAATCTGGTGGAGGATGACAGCGATCCAGTAATTGTCGAAAATGTGTTTTTCTATCGTTTATGAACCACATACTAAAAGAAGTGTTGATAGTTTTCAAGCGATAACGATAATCCTGATGTATCTGTGTTCGAATATGATAGAGCAAATGTGCATTCAAAATTCAGCAGAATTAGCGTTGTCTATCCGTACAGCAGATCCTCCCACGTCAACAGTAGGCGGCCAAAAAACACACAGATTAGGAATAACACGATGTCCTTCATTTAGCATGCTAGGGACCTGCTCCATAAGATCATGCTGAAATAGTTTTCTCATCCATTGCTAAAGCATTATAGGTTGGTGATTCCACTACATTAGAAAACTGTAACAGAGACTTACTAACATGGAACTATGAAGGTTATCAGTACCTGAGAGGAGAGCTTGAAGAAACCCGACCTTTACACGTTTCCGTCACCGCACAAAATAAAGTACTTTTTGGTCATCAGGATGCTGAAAACGAGGACACTTGTCGTCATGCTGGAGTTCCCTTTTGAAAAGGTGTGATAGTTACCCTTGGAGTTCACTAAGGACGTTTGCTCTGAATATACGAATCAACATTTTCCATTCTCTAACTTTCAGGAAACGTTCTCTAGTTAAATTGGAGGACCTGGATTTACAGTTATATAACATGAAGGACATCAACAGCTTTGTAGGAAGGAAGCTGGGATATGATGTTCCATTGACAACTAGCTAATTAGAGATGGAATACAGGCTGGGATTGGTGAAGGATGGGTAAGTAAATTGGCACTGTCGCTTCAAAGTAACCATCTCGTCGTCTGCCTTAAGCCACATGGGACGACTGCAGATAACCTTAAGATAAATGGAACCACAAGAATTTGAACAACGTTTTTGAGACTCAAATATTTTCACACTAACTCCTTCAGTTCTGGGTGTGTTATTTAAAATGTATTGAATATCCTGTGACATGCATATACACGATTCGTGAACTTATTCATCATAATTTATATCGATCGTACGGCAATTTACTATGTTTAACATTGGTATAAATAAACTGGCACTTTTGATGTTTTGATATTTGTGTGAATCACAGCGATTCCCTGTAAATGTTTCGCCTTTCTTAAACACGTAACAAGAAATATTTGTATATATATTAGATTTCCGGACTGTCCATTATCTTTTCCCATTTCAGAACTGCATTTGATAAATGAACAATTTTCGTGGACCAACTCTCTGCTGCATTCCTGCTACAAGGTACTAGCAAAAAGTGGGGCTTTCGGCATATAATAGTTCTACTTAAGTGTTTCCAAAGTTATAAGACTTTTTTGTTGCAGGAAAAAGTAAGTACCAGCGGAAGAGTGCTCCTATCGGAGCAGAAAAATCTGCTCCGGCATATTGAAAGACCCTGACTAAAAAGTGGAGTAGCAGCTAACTGTCTTTTCTCCCTTCCACAGCACCTTTAAAAATTTTCACAAAAATTTTGGCATGCGAACATACACACGCTCTTTCTAACACGCAACCCTCCTCTCGCATCCACAATCATCCCTAACTGTACGCGCCCATACCCACTAGCCCATCGCTCTTAAGTCGCATATACCAGTCCACTTCTGTCTGACCATTCTCACTCACTCATTCAGCCCAAATCATTGTCATTAACACGCTGCGTCTCTCTAACTATTACTGTCTCCTGTCTCACAGCCACAGTCTCAGTCGTTCTATCCTCCTACTGCTGTCTCCTCTCACCATCAGTCTCTCCATATTGCCCTCTTGCTGCTATTACATCAGTTGTTCCTTCCAACTGCTGTTGTCTCTTGTGTCACTATCTCTGTCATAGACTCTGTGTGTCATTATCACCGCCTCTTAGTCATTTCCACTTTCTCAATCTCTTTACTCCGCTCCCACTAGCAATATCCCCTTCACTCTTTTCCTAGCGCTGTTCTGTCACTGTCAGTTATGTTCCACTGCCACTGTGTCACTCTCTTTTCTCACAATGGTATTGTGTCCTTTGCTCTTTCTGTATCACATCACAGTCTACTATTTCCCAGTATTTGTTACTTTTCCGTCTCTTTCCCACTGTCAGTGCTTCCTTCTATCTCAGAATAAAGAAGGGCGAATATGTTCGAGTGCCAAAGTTTCTGGGAAATTTTTTAAAGGTTCTGAGGAAAGTAGAATGAGGCAGCTGGTGTCCCTCTTTTCAGTGAGAGTTTTTAAGAAAAACAGGGACATATATGTATTTTTGTGCTCCAATAGGAGCATTCTTCCGCCGGTTCCCTTCTTTTACTCGCTGAAGTACGGCATGTAATTCGTACAAAAAGAACTTTGTACGTCAGTAAGTTTTTGATAGTTCACTTACGTGAAATTGATGTAACGCCAAAGTATATAATTTTACACCACAGACCGAATTTTATGGTTCAAAATGGTTCAAATGGCTCTGAGCACTATGGGACTTTTACATCTATGATCATCAGTCCCCTAGAACTTAGAACTACTTAAACCTAACTAACCTAAGGACAGCACACAACACCCAGTCATCACGAGGCAGAGAAAATCCCTGACCCGGCCGGGAATCGAACCCGGGGACCCGGGCGTGGGAAGCGAGAACGCTACCGCACGACCACGAGCTGCGGACGAATTTTATGTGCACAAAATATATTCATGTCCATCAGTACTACACCAAAGAGTTCCAGAAACTTCCTGATGATAACGGAGACACTTTACAGGGTACTTCTCCATGCTACGTCACTTTATAATCTACGTTTTCGCATCAGACGTGTACAAGTAGGGCAACTTTGAACCTCTGTATCTCGGAAATGGAGAAATATATCAAGAAAATTTTCAATGTTGTTCAAGAAGTGGCCTTAGAAATATATCTAAAAGTTTCAGCCATTTGCTGTGCATAGCTGTCTTGCAGTCCATGACTCGGTTTTGGTACCCAAAAATCATGTTTTTCGGGTTTTCTTAGGAACCGTCCATGAACCAAATGGTGCCTCCATAAACTCCTTAATGTGCACCGTGGAACACATGTAATGGATAGGGAACCACTCAGTATGTTCCATTTGCCTAAGCTGGACGGAGTGTGTAATGTTGAAACTCTGAGCATATACTGTAGGATAATTACAGTAAGATAATCCTTCTGTTGAGTGTACAAAAGGTCCCTTGCCCAAGAGCAGCCTAAAAAATTTGATCCTACCTTTGTAACACCAGTAGAACCCAAGGTATCTGTTAATGTATACGGGAAGGGAAGGGGGGAGAAGGTTGTTACATATGCCTCGGGACGACAGTGTGCAGGACGTCGAGCGGTCAGGATTTGGGAGTGGGCATCCAGGACTGCCGTAAAATGACAAAACAGGAAATTAGGTACAGTAAAGAGGATATATTTCAATGTACAGTGTACAAGGGGCGCGCCTAGGGTAGGAAGTTAACAGGTTTAGGCCAGTCTAGGAGGTCGAACAATTAACTGGAATGGGCAACGGAAGGGGAAGCAGTTCGTGATAACTTACGTTGGTGGCCGGGCGTGAAAAGCAGAGCCAGAGGCTCTGCCTTCCTAAAAGAAGTCTGTTCCGCCCAAAGTCTGGATTACAAGAGAAAGAGGCAACTGTGTTCCGCACCACAGAACACTCCAGCGTCCACACACGTGTCCTGTATCCTACACACGCTATTGACTAAAACCAATGGCGTGAATTCGCTAGCCGTTTCAGCAGAGAGTTCAGGGCGTCTCTTGTCAGCAGCTTTAACCGAACAGAACTGCCTCAGTTTTGCAAGACGGGCGCTTGTGTCACGTGGGCACAGCGTAAGATACTCTGGAAGAAAACCTGTAAGGATTTCACAGGGCCTTTGAAATAAATTTTTTAAACCAAGTCCCTAAAATATTCCTTGACAGACTGCCACCATACACATATCAGTTTCGCAAAAATTCCGATTTTCTAAGAGGCGTTTTGAGACATATTAGGTAGCACATTCTTCGAATACGATCCGAAAACAATGTGCTTGGCCCTACCGCATCGACTGAGTGCAGGAGCTATAGTTATTTACTGAGACTTTGGTAGTTAAACATCTACGAGCAAGTAACTAATGAGGTAACAACGCTGACTTCGGTTGGAAATGAACGGGATCCTTGTCTTTCTTAGTAACAGAGTGTTTCAGTTTGAAATGTGAACATAAAAACTATGTGTTTCATTTTTATTTTACAGCGAGGCAGCGTTATCATTTTATTTACTCGTTCCGCCCAACTGAAATACACTCCTGGAAATTGAAATAAGAACACCGTGAATTCATTGTCCCAGGAAGGGGAAACTTTATTGACACATTCCTGGGGTCAGATACATCACATGATCACACTGACAGAACCACAGGCACATAGACACAGGCAACAGAGCATGCACAATGTCGGCACTAGTACAGTGTATATCCACCTTTCGCAGCAATGCAGGCTGCTATTCTCCCATGGAGACGATCGTAGAGATGCTGGATGTAGTCCTGTGGAACGGCTTGCCATGCCATTTCCACCTGGCGCCTCAGTTGGACCAGCGTTCGTGCTGGACGTGCAGACCGCGTGAGACGACGCTTCATCCAGTCCCAAACATGCTCAATGGGGGACAGATCCGGAGATCTTGCTGGCCAGGGTAGGTGACTTACACCTTCTAGAGCACGTTGGGTGGCACGGGATACATGCGGACGTGCATTGTCCTGTTGGAACAGCAAGTTCCCTTACCGGTCTAGGAATGGTAGAACGATGGGTTCGATGACGGTTTGGATGTACCGTGGACTATTCAGTGTCCCCTCGACGATCACCAGTGGTGTACGGCCAGTGTAGGAGATCGCTCCCCACACCATGATGCCGGGTGTTGGCCCTGTGTGCCTCGGTCGTATGCAGTCCTGATTGTGGCGCTCACCTGCACGGCGCCAAACACGCATACGACCATCATTGGCACCAAGGCAGAAGCGACTCTCATCGCTGAAGACGACACGTCTCCATTCGTCCCTCCATTCACGCCTGTCGCGACACCACTGGAGGCGGGCTGCACGATGTTGGGGCGTGAGCGGAAGACGGCCTAACGGTGTGCGGGACCGTAGCCCAGCTTCATGGAGACGGTTGCGAATGGTCCTCGCCGATACCCCAGGAGCAACAGTGTCCCTAATTTGCTGGGAAGTGGCGGTGCGGTCCCCTACGGCACTGCGTAGGATCCTACGGTCTTGGCGTGCATCCGTGCGTCGCTGCGGTCCGGTCCCAGGTCGACGGGCACGTGCACCTTCCGCCGACCACTGGCGACAACATCGATGTACTGTGGAGACCTCGCGCCCCACGTGTTGAGCAATTCGGCGGTACGTCCACCCGGCCTCCCGCTTGCCCACTATACGCCCTCGCTCAAAGTCCGTCAACTGCACATACGGTTCACGTCCACGCTGTCGCGGCATGCTACCAGTGTTAAAGACTGCGATGGAGCTCCGTATGCCACGGCAAACTGGCTGACACTGACGGCGGCGGTGCACAAATGCTGCGCAGCTAGCGCCATTCGACGGCCAACACCGCGGTTCCTGGTGTGTCCGCTGTGCCGTGCGTGTGATCATTGCTTGTACAGCCCTCTCGCAGTGTCCGGAGCAAGTATGGTGGGTCTGACACACCGGTGTCAATGTGTTCTTTTTTCCATTTCCAGGAGTGTATGAGTCTGAACTTACTTAGCGCTTTTTACTCCATTTCCTCCTAGTAGTTCCTCATCCACTCAGTCTGTTTGCTTTTACGTTCTTGTGATGATGTAGAAAAATTTCAGGAGGTTTGTCAGAAAATTTGCATTTGTGAAGTAGGTACGGCTCTAAATTACTTCATGACTTCACTAATTTCTTCATGAATGCGACTTTCTCTCAGATTTTGAGTAATTTCTGTTAGGAATTTGTGTTTTATCGTCGAAATGGCGGTGTTAAGAATTTTCTGTAGGAGCCTGTTGTTGTCCCTTCTATATTGATGACCGTCTTTTGTTGACGCTGTCTGTGACTTTCTTCTCTTACTTATAGATATCCTGTAATTTTTTTAAAATTCAAATTCTCTTTTTTTAAATTTTGGTCCTAGGATTTCTCTGAGAACTTTCCTTTGTAGTCTTAAAAATTTTTATTTTGGATTTTTTTAGATTTTTGCTACCAGTGGTCATGTTTAATAAATAGATATATCTTGTGTTTTAACAACTGTGTTATAGTGTCGTAATTTTCCCTTCAGGGTCATTTATTATATACGTTCCAGGTGATTTTGCACGCTATTTGTAATTTAGCAATTCTTTCTTTGTCACATTTTCGTTACCTTTCCGATTTAGCCCCGTCGGTTCAATAATTTCTGCTTGAAACCTGAATTTATTTACATAGGGTATTTTGCCAGATTGGGAGATCAAACGTTGGTTGCTGAGTCGTTATCTCGATGGCATTAATGAAGTAGAACTATTACTCAAATCACAACAGTAAATTACTGTAAGTCTTTCACCCAGTAGACACAGTAGGCTAGAGAGCAACGTATTAGATTTCTGGTATTAACTAAACGAAATGTTTTTAGCCTTTTTCACAATCTTTACTATTACCATACGACGTAGGTTCCGGGTTATAATGCCATTTTCTAGTACGTAAGTGATCCGTAAGATGAGAACTGAGCAAAGATCTATCGATTCTTGTAAACTCTAAAAGTTACCCGTTTGACGATTTTGACTAAATCACATAACGACATACAAAATTCATTACGACAGCATTTACAGTAACTACGGATGAACATACAGATGAGTAGAACTGTTCACAGGAATGGGATTTTTTGTTGTGAGAAAGAAGGCACCCAGGTTCTCCTTAAATGTAGGAGCTGAAATAATGTCTAAAAGGGGTGAATAATTCAATTAAGGTTTTTTTTATGCGATAGTAAATGTGGGGATACACACAGCTGTTTCCCAGTTTCTGTAATTTCTAACTGAGTGAGCTTTTTACGCTTCCACGCTATGTGCAGGACTTCTACAACTATCACATATTTCTGGTTTTCTTTTACGCAATGTTCGGTAAGGGATGAATCCGCGGCCAACACAGTCGCGGCACTCCTGCAGAAGTTCAAATGGAAGGTTCTCGGCCACCCTCCATACAGTCCGGACCTCTCTCCCTGTGATTACGCCATTTTTAGTCCCTTAAAAGGACCCTGAGGTGAAAATTATTCACCTCGGACGACGACGTCCAGCTGTACGAGGGAACTGGTTAACATTGCAGCCCCAGGAATTTTATGAGACAGTCATTCACTGCATTGTGTCTCAGTGGGACAAGTGTCTCAACAGCCAGGGTCAATACTTCTAACATACAGGCAATGGTTTCTGCAATCATGCCTTCAGCTCGTTTCTTTTTGAAAGCCCCTTATATATTTTGAACTGAAGGGATATCTACCTACTGTATGTCGGACCTAGGAATGCACTGAGGAACCATTTGTTTTTAAATCTTGCTTCCCGTTTGAAGTTTTACTTATAAAAGATGAACCGCGCCATTTGCATTTCGGTCTGTCCACGTCGTTCGCTCGGTACAGCAGGTGTCTGGTTTGCTTCTTCCGTTTTATACTTAGTCAATAGTGTTGCAATTAAACAATTATTTGTGGTTATTAGTTTTACTGAGTATATTGTCTGATCATAGTCTTCTTGGGGCATAGGGAATAGAAAGGAAACGTCATGGAAACAAGTTGTGTGTAGATAAAAAGTTATAATAATTGCATTATTATCCCGTACGCTTTTCAAGCCCTAGCACTTTCTAATGAGGATTAAGATAAAAGTCGCGGACAGCTACGTAAATCATAACCATCCTAAGCTTAGATCCATATTAACCAACTTCATTGACCTCGAACCTCAAATGTCATCCAGGTGCCAGAGCGGCTAAAACGCTGAAGCCACACGTTTAGGACGAGAGGCATGGTATTCCCGCACTATTGAAAATCATGTCTTCGCCTACTTCCAGTCTTCAAACCACTACAGTTTCGTCAATATGACGACGGAGCGGCATGTGTGGTGTCGTCAGACGCAACGAAATGTGTTTCAACATTACTTCTTTTGTTCCTCAGAATACATCTTGTCACGATGTTTTCCGCGTCACCTGGTGGCTACGTAATCCGAAATGGAATGTGCTGAATCCAGAGTTACAGTCAGGGCTACCGAACGTCACTGCCTAAGCCCAGAGCTCAGGCCAATGACTTGGAGTCGCTTCAGAAGGCATTTCCCGTTGGCTAGTCTGCTACATATGAGGCCGTGATTGCTGCGTGTGTGTGCTTCGTTCACAGGCTTGAGAGTACTCTACCCTTCTCAGGTCACTACCCATCTTGTCCCATCAGACGGACTGCGATATCGGATGCCGTGATGTCATGTTCAGTGCTGATCCTGGCCAGTCAGTTGCTTCGGTAGGCCATCTGACCTGAACGATGCTGAAGTTTCAGAGCAGCTGGTGCCTTGAACTTGAATGTTGTTGGTAGACTCGTGGACTGCCCATCGGTAGCGGCTTCAGTACTGGATGCTAGTTCTTAGTCATCCTGCGGCTAAGGATCGGTGATCATCACATCAGGCAGCAAAAGTATGACGAATATTGTTACAATCAAGTGCGAGCGACAGGAACACCATCGATCATAGTGTTCGGCTGCCTCTAGGCTACTAGGTCGGAGTATTTATGGCGTCTAGGGGCAGCTCTGCTGTACGGCGTCATTTTTAGTAACCGAATCGGTCTCGTTAATTACAGATTCAGATTACTTCATCCGCTTCTCATCACATGAAAAGTAAGTATATTCGTATAAACAGTCATGCTCCCTATTCAACAGTACTTTTAGTGGTAACCCAATTCTCTACAGAAGCAACAACACAAGTGGGTTAACTACAGCAGTGTTGTAAGTAATAATTTCTTCGTCGCGTTCCCGCTCTCCTTCTATATAAAATGGAATTCCTTAAGGCCGTAATTATTGTTCTGTATTTGTTACAAATTAATAACTCTCACTCGTTTTGCAATACATTCTCCAATGCAAGTAATTGGTAAGCCAAGCAGCAAGTCTATAACTTTATGAGCTACACAGAACAGTCTCCAAAGTGCAAATAAAATAAAAAATCACTTGAGCGTATGACTTGCTTCGTTATTCTCGAGATGTTATTCTCACGTACTAGACAATCTGAACATGAGTTTTCTAAGCATTTTTCAGCGTTACTGACTGATGCTGTCCTTTTTGGTATAAAGCCGAATTGTTAATTTTATTTTATCCACAATGTTGCCACGACCGATCTAGTCGCCTTCTTAAGGTTCTACGAACTTTGTCGCTAGGCTTACTCGCTTCCTGGAATCCCAACCAGTCTGTTCAGCATTGTTGGCGTCGGGTCAGTAGTTATTACCGAGTGCGATTCCTATTACCTTCCTTTACATTACAGAGTTATCTCATAAAACACACATTCTCTCTGCGTCTTCGAGATCTGGTACATATGGATGTCGAGGTCTTAATTCACTGAATTTCGGTGCTCAAATTTTGTTTAAATTCGAAGCTCTGTCACTATATAATTCGATAGGGCCCGTAATTACGCTGTCCCGAAAACGAGATGTTTAGGTCACTGTATCGATCTAGTAGTGTTAAATTTCATGTTTATAACCGAGACAGTGATTGGCGAGAGCTGATTTGGCTGATTGTTTTAATCGGATGTGTCGGCGGGGGGGGGGGGGGGGGTTCTTGCATGTGGCCTCGACTGTCCTATTGTGGATACTGACCACCATACCACTTAACATGATACGCTTACCGATCGACGTCAGTGTGACGCTTTAGTCCTACGACATGTGGGTCCTATCAGGGGTGCATTCGGCCCTGACTTCATTTTTGTGGATGACAGTAGTTGACCGCATAGAACCGTGGAGACGGAAGGGTACTTCCAAGGAGATGATATTCGGCGAATGGACTTCGGGAGACGTGTTCAAGCATGTCCATAAGCGCCAAAGACCATCCAGAATTGTGAACCGCACTGATGGAGGAATGCAACGTCACACCACAAGAACGCCTTACCAACTACGTGGCCGGATGGGAGCACATTGCAGAGCATGCATTCCTGTCAGTCGTGATAACACACACAGCTGAGAACCATGTTCCGCCGTTTGTAATGTCCAGTGGGCCATCACTATTCGCAGTGATTTCAGCGTTATTGTTTTCTTTGCATGAAAGTGACATTTCTGTGCGTCTCATGGGATAATGGTTACAGTTATCATTTAGAGTTGCACTATAGCACAGTGTAGGGCAAACAGAATCAACAGAATTCATACCATTACTCAGAGCACGCCAGCAGATCGGTAGATTTATCCATGGCGGAGGCGGGATATTTCGGAACATAACGGGACGCGGCGATAGCTGGCTTGTGATGGGCCACTTACATAGCTCGCGGCGCTGTTCACTCTAATTAGGGTTGTCGCTTTCGTGCTAATTAAGAGAAGACACGACCGATATACACCCTAGATAGACGCCGCAGGAAGACTAAATTACCTGCCAGATGCGTTCCGCGTGTCCCCGAACAAAAAGTGCCAATTAGCCTGTTTCTCAGTCAGAAAAATAAGAAATCAACGACTATCAATAGTGCCCCATAGGTTGTAAAAATATGTTTCTGACAGTAAATTCTAAGCAATTAGACGACAAAACTACCAGAGACAATGTCACGTCACCACTGTGCGCGTGTGGATTTCTGAGCAGCATATAACATGGTACCTTTCTCTGTTTCTTGAATGTGTACTCATTGCCGTGGGTAAACACTCAGTAGCCGGTATAACCGTGCCAAATAGTGACAAAAGTATCTGATTTCACGAAAAGGTGAATACTGCCGACAGAACATATTCCCCACTATCCCACCGGCTAATGATTGCAGTGTGGATCGTGTTTGTAAGTGACTACAGTAATATGTGACATAATTTCCATGTACTGGATATGTGTTGAGACGAAGGTAGTGACTGTCTCCTATCTGGTTTTACGAGAGTAGACTGCTTTATATAGTGCAATAGGACAGCAACCGTGATTATTGCAAAACCTCTATTTCCTGAGTATAATCTTATTAAGCAGGCAAAACTCGTTATAGCATGTCCCGTGCCAGAACCGAACCTCCTTAATAATTAGGCCACAGTCATATAAAACAAAGATTAGGCTGATAGGTTATTACAGATTTCAACATTTAGATTTTAAACCAGGGTGTTACACATGTAAATCCGAACTGGTCTTATACCGTGTTTTATCGTATAAATAGCTGCAATCCATATTTAGGAATGTTCGCTAGAGATTTCGTTCGACATATTTAACTTCATCAGTATTTCGATTGGTTTAATACTATATCCGTTGGTTATTATATTATTTTTTATTTTTTCCTAACTCGTCTTCATCTTGTAATCTCTAGGTAAATACTACACCCCACGGGCCGCGTAAACTGCTTATTCCAGTCTTTCGCACTCTTATTTACCCCCTCTGCCGATCCTCCCAGTACCAGTTACTTATTGCTGAATATCATAGCAGCTGTCCTATAATCTTCCCCACTCTTTCGGTAAGGGCCTAACGTTGACTTAATCTTGGTTTATACTTTATCTCTTGATTAATTTTTCAAATTATCCCATAGCGACACTTTTCAAGCGTTTCCACTTTGCTCTTCTTGTCGATGGTTCACGTTTCGATTCCGAACAATGCTGTGCTCTACAGCAGGGGTTCCCAAGCTTTCCCTCTGGTGGAACACTTTGAAAATCCTGGTAATTTGATGGGATACTTCGTTTATTTTGGAGGTAAATAGAATTTTAAACAAAGAGAAAAATTTATTTTATACAGTGATTACTTTAATTTTAAATCAAAGCTAATAATACAAAAACCATAGTAAAATTAAAATAAATAGTATCGTTAAAATGTCAAAAAAAACGCCATGTCATTAACAGTTTCGTGAAGCAATGATTCACTTCCCGCGGAACACCAGTCTTCCACCGAACACAGTTTGGCAAATTCTGCTCTAGAGATGTACTGTTGCTACTACGTCCTTATTTACATGTTATTGTTATGCTCTGCAATCCGAACACTGGTTTGATACAACTCGCCATCTCTACCCTAGGCAAGCGTCTTCATCTATGCATTAATACTGCTACTTACACCAATTTCGATTTGCACGCAGTACTCAGACTTCTGTCAACCTTTGCAATTTTAAAACCATCACTTTCCTGAGATTAGCAAACTGACAATTCCTTGAAGCCTCATTATGAGTCCTAACGGTCTATACCTTCTTTTAGTCAAGTTCTGCCATTAATTTCTTTTTCCGCAGTTTCATCCAGCAGCTAGACATTAGTAACATTATTTACCCATCTAATCTTCAGCGCTCCTCTATAATTCTCGATTTCAAATGCTTCTACTCTGTTCTTGTCTGTGCTGTTTATCGTCCACGTTTCATTTCCTTACGTGGAATACTCCATATAAGATTTCCTAACATTTAGCTTTATAGTCCATGTTAACAAATTTCTCTTCTTGGCATTACTGGTCTGTGTTTTATACCCTGTCTACTTTCTCCATGGTCAGTTAATTTGCTGCGCGAATAGTAAAACACATTTACTACTTCGACTGTCTCATTTCCCAATGAAATTCTGTCAGCATTGTCGTATTTAATACCTCTAAACTCCATTACATTTGTTTCACTTTTGTCGATCTTCATCTTAAAGACACTATGAGTTCCATTCTACTCCCGTTCCAAGCCATTACCCCTCATCGTCAAAATTAAAATGGGCTTTGAATAAGTAATGCAGCACGTTTTCTTTTTCTCCGTCAACTTCGGTTGAAAAAATTCGTAATTTGCTGTGAGACATTTTGGAATATTCCGCTTCAGCCACTATAGTTTCACGAAGTTCCGATAGGTGTCGAAGCTATACGTAGCCTTCAAATTGGCTTCTGAAAGCGAGATGTGTTCAAAGCACAGAACAGTAAATAAGTTTCTTTCAACGGAAGACTAGAGCATCGTAGATATTCATAGGCGCTAGCAGAATGTCTAAGGAGATCAGGCAACAAACAAAAGCAAGGTGAGTCGGAGGCCGAGACGTCTGTCATCAGCTGAACAATGTCGCGCAAACCTGTGTGAGCTCCCACGTGCCGGTCGGCCACATACATCTGTGACTGCTGCACTGTCGGAACGTACAGACACTCTCACTAGAACTGATCAACGCATCACAAACACCTCGCTGCTGAGCTTGTCCTCCTCCAGAACGCGAGGCCTCGCACAAGTCTGCGCACATGAGAGGAACGCACAAAATTTCGTTGGACTACTCTTCCTTATCCACCCTGCAGTCCGCATCTCGCACCTCCAGACTTCCAGCTGTTTGACGCAATGACAGATGAACTCTACAGGACGTAGTACGTGAATGATGGGGAGGTTATCGATGCAGCAAGACGGAGGTTCCGACTTCGACCAGCAGAGTGGTACGATAAGGTCATACACTACCTGCCAGTGAAATGGCATAAGGTCGTCGAGTTGAACGGAGATTATGTTTTGTAGACTAAGGAGTGAGGAATAGTATGGCGTACTTTAATCCTGACTAAAACCAACCTGCATTCAGAAAAAGTGTGTTACATTATTTATTGAACGCCCCGCGCACATGTCAACTTCTAGCTGTAACGTTCTTATTTCTTCTCCCTGAACTGTAATATCCTTTCAAATTTTTCTTTCAGCTCTCATACAGCTTTCTTAATGTACAGATTCAATAAGATGGGGGAGAGGCTACAACGATATCTCAATACTTTCCCAATCACTGATCGACTCTTGTAACTAGTCTGGTTTCTGAACTATCTGTAAACGTCGCCTCACTCGCTGTGTTTTTTTTCCTGCTAACTTCATAATGTCAGAGTTTATATTTCAGCCAACATTGTCAAAAGCTTTCTCTAAATTTAAAAATTCTATAAACGAAAGTTTGTAGTTCCTCAGTCTATCTTCTACAATAACACGTATGGTCAGCATAGCCTCGTGCTTTCCACGTTTCTCCGGAACCCCAGCTGCTCTCCTTGAGGTCGGCTTAACGCGTTTTTCCATTCCTCGGTAAATAATTAGTGTTAGTGGTTTGCAACCATAACTTATTGAACTGATAAGTCGGTGCTATTCATATCTGCCCTCATCCGTCTCCTTTGGAACAAGAACTGTTTCATTCTTTTTGAAGTCCGAAGTCTTATTTCTATGTCAATATCGAACGCCTACAGTGCAGTTTAATGGAAAAAAAGATTTATTTATCTGTGTTAATCTAGTTACGATTTCAAAGTTGCTTCAAACATTCTGTATAATATAGCTTTATAGATATGAGAATTCTTTCAATGTTTCCACTAACGTTTCGTTCGCAATTTTAATTCAAAGCCAATCGTTTTATTCCTTTGTTCTATTTTCCACACTCGTTTACTTAAATTTGTGTAACACACTGTAAGATACAAGTAAGTCGCCTAGAAAAGCTTATTCTTACAATATGACGTCTCATATTCCTTTTTAAAGAAGAAAACTCTCCTTCACTAGTAACAGAATGCAGCATTAATCGTCTCTCTTTATTTTCGTAACATCTATGGGAAAAATTTGTTGACGAGGGTGATATCTGCCCGAGCAAAAATTTAAATTGCGTATTAGTATGTTGTAGTATTGAAGTACAGACGTTATCTCAGCGGTACTAATACTGGATTCTAAGTGAGGCGGTTATGGTATAGCTTCGATCTTTGTTCCTAATTTATTTTCGTTGGCAGTCTTCGGAACTGGTACATGTAAAATTCTATTAAATACGACAGTTTGTTTCGAATAGTACAATTATGACAAAATCTTTTTTAGTCGATAGTCCGAACGCCATTACATCTGAACAGTAGGTATTGTTATGGTAATATCAAATTTTAACACGGCGTTCGTGTTCAGCGTACAATGTCTTCAGTCTTTTGTAGTATCCTGCGTCCTCATTGATAAAGCTGCTATTAACTGCATAAGTGTTGTAGTACTCAAGTTATTAATTTTTTGTTGTTTTAAAGGCCTCAAGACTGTAGGGAAAGACTTTCATGTCTTACTTTTAGCAAGGCTACTGAATGATATCTTTTGTTTCTTTATTGGAACAACTATTGCCTCAGTACTGATTTGGAAGCCATTAATGAGAAGTAAAGTAGAAAAGTTTTCCACTGCTCCAAGCAGTGGTGAGGATAACCAAAGAATTGTTTAGCAATACGTAGAACGATAGACATTGAATATATGCTATGTGGTATATTATTTTGCTATTATGGTGCTGGCGCGAAACGAAGAAAGCGATGGAAATGTCACGTTTTTGTAAAGGTTATATGATGATACCTGATAGACGTTGACAGATAAATATGGCAGTTGCCCAGAAAGTTCATTGCTGAATACCAAGAGATAAGAGAAGACTGATGTAACGAACCAACGTAGATGGTGTAGATGACGTTAGAAAACACGCACCGAGCGAGGTGGCGCAGTGGTTAGACACTGGACTCGCATTCGGGAGGACGATGGTTCAATCCCGCGTCCGGCCATCCTGATTTAGGTTTTCCGTGATTTCCCTAAATCACTGCAGGCAAATGCCGGGATGGTTCCTCTGAAAGGGCACGGCCGACTTCCTTCCCCATCCTTCCCTAATCCGATGAGACCGATGACCACGCTGTCTGGTCTCCTTCCCCAAACAACCAACCAACCAACCAAAACACGCAGGTCCCCAACTTAAACGTAAGCTTGAGCGCCGGGATACTACTTCTAGAGGATGCCTTCTCTCAGTATTGGCTCATTATGGTGATGGTACTGTTGTCGTCGCCGTTGCTGTTGCTGTCGGAATTGCTATTTTAAATGTCGGTTAAGAGAATCACTCTCGCTTGTCAGTATCATTTCACCCTCGCTTCGCATTTATGACTTTTGTTAGCTTTGTAATTAAGTAATGACTTAAAGCGTAAAGTATCCCAAATTTTATCTGAAAGTATTACATCTCAGAGGAAATGAGACCCTTTAAAATTAGTCTCCTATCATCTTTACACACGCGTACAGTGCACTGTTGTGGCATTGTGATCTGTTTTAAACTATAGATATCGGGGTATTTGTAAATAGTTGCAAATAAATCAGCCGGGATCTTCCAAAAAAAAAATCACTTCGATCTTCTGGTGTTTTCTTACGAAATAACAATTTTCTCCTATAACAGACGAGACCAATACAAAATTGAGAGGATCTCCTGAAGTAGCAGAAAATACAGCACACAAAAGTCCACACTGAATGACTCAGTACAGTGAACGGTCCAAGTAAGTGTTCGGTCATCGATTTCAGTAAATCGTCAGAGTATTTACTAAAGGGGACAGATTCAAAGACACAGGCAAAATTTACGAACTAGAATGGATGTTTTGGCAAAGTTACAAAGGAATAATAGCAAAACTAATGAAAAATATACAATGCGAACAGAACACAGCTAAAACAAAACAACGCATACGACGAGAGGTGCAACTGGAAAAATATGATACGGTTGTCAGAATAGGTGCATTCCAGCATTTCAAATTGTTATTACTGTTACCTGACCCCAAATAAAATACCATTAGAGCATAATAATAAAATTTCTACATTAAAATACCAAAAGTGAAATTGTTTGAGGAAAAAAAATACACAGTATATACGTCATGTTACAGAAATGGCACAAGTATCACCAAGAAACAGTCAGTACAGCATGGAGGAAACACAATAACAAATCACACAGAAAAGGGCTAAAGGAGCAAAAATTAACGGAGACAAAAGATACTGGTGTTCATGAAGAAACAGTTATAGATAGAATAAAACTCAAGACATTACCTCGGATACAAATTCATTCTAAACTGGGAATAGTAGTGATGTATATAGCTACAAAACAGAAAGAAAAAATGACATTGATTGCTCATTACTAAAACCTCCTGTGGCTCGTAAAAGTGTTCATTATGCCGTTACCATTTGCTTAGGCAACATAAAATGTCTAACAGATAGCAAAAAATTATTTTAAACAAAATTCATCTCGACAACTCATATTCTACAAACGAATATTTATTGAAACTAGCAGAACATGTAGGTAAGGAATTATAAATGTAAGCTTATCAAAAGCTGTGTGAGTTATATGGGAAGATAATATATTTATTCTCATCAAACTTAATCTCATGTGCATTTTGGTAACTTGTAAAGAGGCATCACAGAGCTATAGTCACATATTTGGCATTTTCAACTTCCTGGAAGATTGAAACTGAGTGCCAGACTGGGGCTGGAAGCTAGGTAGTTCGGCACATAGTTTTAACCCTTAACTTAGTGTGGGAAGGGGGGTCTCTCACACCGGGCGAAAACTTTCGGAGTCGCTCTCCGAGACCAGTTCCATGGGAATGCTTCTATACCTACGCTAACATCTTTAAATCGCCATTCCTACAATGTTTTGCTGTCAGCTGAATTGTTGTCTTCTTTCTTTGTTGTTGACACGTGTTACTAACATGTGCTGGGGTTTCCTAGACCGTGCTTCACTAACTACGTATCTGTTTTCTTCAGTACAGTAAGAAATGTGTTCGCAGGAACGTGTCAGTTTTAATGGTCCTAAGTTTGACGAAATTGTTACGCGGTGAATGGAGGAAGCTCTCTATGGCGGAGATCAAGAAATAGTTGGAAAAGAAAATATTTTAATTAAAAAAAATTCAGTCAATTTGCGCCTTAAATCTCGGTTTAAAAGTAGGGGTCCCGGAGACCCTACCCCGTAGTACACGTTACAGAAAAGTCACGTTCTGATTGAACGGTTAATCTATCAAGAAGTTTCATGTCAGTGCGCACTCCGCTGCTGAGTGAAAATTAATTCCGGATAGCACGTATACATAGGCTGATAAAATGACTCGTGCCACACCATTTCGTTATAAATCGTGCAAACGAGCTACAGAATCTGTAAATGAGTAATTAACTAACTAATATGTACTGTATTTCAGCTAATCCGCTTGGAAAATGTAGAAGAGCTGAGTATTGATACAAAAAAAATAGTATGCAGAGGTGGCGATATTGGGAGAAGAAAAAGAAAAAGAATCTTATAAATAGCAAAGAGGAAACAGGACCACCGATGGGGCACGTCGAATCGATATAAATAAATAAATAAAGCCCGAATCGGTTCCTCCTCCAAGCTATAAAGGAGTGCAGCGACGAAAGGCTGCTATGCGACGGACCGACGTCCAACGTCGGAAGTTGCGAGTTTACTGTTGCCTCGGGCTGTCACCTGCCAAAGAAAGCTCCCTTCGGTCTGTATACACTGTCAACTTGCAGTGCCAAGACCAGAGAACGTTTTACGAAGTGAAGTATCCGTTTGTGTGAGTATGTGCAGGTGTGTGTGTGTGTGTGTGTGTGTGTGTGTGTGTGTGTGTGTACGCGTGCGAAGAGGACGGAGACAGGAAGCTGGGGAGGTAGAGGAAGAGGCACATTTCGGATGCGAATGGTGGCACACTGTCTGAACAATGCTGTAGAGAAATCTATATTTACATTTAGCGGCTATCCAAGAATACTCCCGGAATTCTAAAGAGTGGACAGGAGGTTGGTGGAGCAAGGACGGGTGGAGGGGGGAGGGGAGGGGAAAGGGGTGGGGGGAGATTGGCTGGTGGCCAGCGGTAGCGGCCAGCCAAGCACGAGACAAGGAAGGCTGTGCCAAGGCGGTTCTCCACTCTGCCCTGCGCCGCGCTCGACTAAATATACAGCCGGCACTGGGCGGGGGGCGGAGTGGGAGACCCGTATACCCCCCTGTGTTCTGCTGTGCCGCTGCTGTACATTCTGCTGACCCGCGACTTCGCATCGGAGCTGCTGTGGAAACATACAAGAAGCAGCACGTGCCTTCCGCTCACGTTTCCCAGTTGTATGCCCTTTGTTACTTCGCCCATGTGTCGCCTGTGACAAGCAGGTGATGACAGGGGAACACCTGTATCGCCAATTAATCTACATCTACAAACATACCCCGCAAACCAGTGTTAAGTACGTGCCAAAGGGCTTTTTGCATGGTGCTACATGGTTGGGGCTCGTCCCATTCTAATAGCATATAGAGAGCGGTGTGAGTAGTTGCTGAAATTCGTCTAATTTTGTCTTCAAGGACCATGTGTGAGTAACATGAAAGGGACAGAGGAATATATCTGGACTCTTCATTCAGAACTCATGAAATATTGTAAGTAGGTTTACTCGAAATAACTTTCTGTTTTCTTCAGTAGTTTGGCAATCGGATTCTCCAACATTTCCGTGTCAGTAGAATAAATTTGTGACCGTGAACTGTCTACGTTTTGGAAACCGTGACTGTGTGAAATAATTATTTATTTGTATTTTCTGCTACCTGTCACTTTTATTTGTTTTAGGTTTAATGTAACATAACTAAACGCGTTTCGAGCATATTCTGCCCATCTTCATCTGTTTATGCATACAGAAAATTGTTACTTAAAAATAAATTTTCTTAAAGTAGATTAACATAGAAAGTTTTGTTTACTATTCGCTGCTGAACGGGCTTTTGGTGGTTTTGGAGGGACGGGGAAGAGGGGGCAGCAGCGTTTGGCCAGAAATTCATGTCCATTGACATCCCTGTTAATACATATCGATGAAACGAATATTACACTGGACAAAGTTTGGACCTTTTCATCGAATGGGCACATGAAATTTCATTTTAAAAAGCACTTTGTTAGTAACGGGAAACAAACCGACGATTTTTTGTTTGGTGTGATTCCCACTACACAACACAAAACATCAGAGAAAATAGGCCTGATGAATCTTACGACGGACATTCTGAATAACACACTAAAATCTGTTATCATAATTATTGAAATGAAAACACACATACACATGGTGAGCTCAGTGCCTTAAGAGCAAATAAGATGCATTTCAACGAAATTATCATCACAACTGCATCGTTAAGGAGATAAAATACTCTGCGTAAAAACACATATAGACAAGTTGCTCCATAAATATGCTTAAGCTAAGCGTTTTACAGGAAGTCTTGCAAGGGAAAATGTAGCTATATCAACACCATATGAGTTTTAAAAAAATCGAATGGAAGGCAGAGTGCACAACTTTTAATTACCTTTTTGGAAAGCAAAGAGCCGGATAAAGAATGAAGTTACTCACAGTAAAAGAACACCCACCCTACACAGGAAAATGAAGTGAATTCCTTTAAGTCTATCGACGAGGTTAGAACGACAGCCATAATATGAACTAGACGTTGCCCAGAACAGCTTCGGTTCTTAAAAAAGCGAAGGAACATTCATAGGCTACCAAGCACGATCACTTCGGAAAGCATCGGTCAAGGAAGCAGGCATCTGCGTGCAGCCTCTGCTGGATAAGATGTGGTTCTGCATCGCTGCACAGCTTAACTGATTTCGTGTATAGTGCACAGTGCTAGGGCAACACTCATGATTTAATTCACCCACAACATAGTCTAATTAAACTATGCTTACAGTCAATGTGTTGTAATGCTTCAGTGATGTAACTCGACCTTTCAAGATCGCAGAATACATCGATAGCTATAACCATGCGTTTGCTTAAACATTACTTCCAGACGGGGACTAGAGTTGATTCTTTAGACCTGCCAAGTGTTTACGTCCTTGGTTTTCAGGAAGTTTCTGCTGGCTCAGTCCATTACGCTACACAGGCCAAAACAAAATGACAGACCTAGGACGTAGAGGGGAGGGGAAACTGCAACCGCAAACAACAACAGCACCCAGTAATTACACACGTTGACAGCTGTCTTGACAAGTATGTGTGGCCTAGCACTTCGTGAAAACATAGTTGCACGTGTGTAGCGGAATTTTGTTTAAGCATTCGGGGAGCACAAGTCGGGTGAGGCTTGATGACGTGCAGTGCAAGCACAACAACGTGCACATGCTTGAGCGACTGAACACACAATCAGCAGGCTCGTCCAAGCCATTATGTAAAGCGATACGAGGTAAACCAACTGCAAATTCAAGGAAAAGTTTACTAAAGTATGTAAAAGTCTGATTTGTTGCAGGAGCATTAAATCGAAAGACAATTACCATAAGGCAAAGGAATAAGTTGCCATTTTAATATAAAGTGACACCCTCGCAAATAAAGACGATGTTCTTAACAAAACTCAAAAACGGAAAATATAAACAGTGATTAGTACTCATTAATCAGTGATAGGAACAGATCGGCAACGTGAGTCCACATTCACGTTTTCAGATATGTGTAGATACATACGAGAGGTCTTAGCTGCCCCTTCAATTCGCGAGAAATCGTAAAATCGCCGCTAGTCTTTCTTACTGTGGTATAACTATTCCCATGACTGCAACCTCCCTTAAACCAAAGGGTTACGGGAAGTTCTTGATGGATCCTAAAATAACTATACTATCTATCACATTTCTTCTCTATTTCCTGTTTTTCTTGGTTAGCCAGCATAGTCGTCCAAGCTCATCGTATTCTAAGTACAAAACTGTGTTTGCAAATGTATAATTCGACCGTGTGCCGTGGAAACGAATTTATTCTCATACAATATGTATTATCATACTTGATAGTCAAACTTTTTATTACCTTAGGCGCACTTTCGACCCATCCATCTTCGTAGGCTAACTACAATAAACTTTTAGGTTTTTTTAGTTATGTAATTAATGAACGCAAACTGCCTACTGTCTGACGATGTAAGTTCCTGACAACACTACCACTAACGGGTTACGTCTCAGGTCTGTTCTGAATTGCCAACTGCCGTTTACAAAGCAGAACGAGAAGGAATCTATGATCATAGGACAGCTTATCAGCATATCACCAGTCACTACAGCCATTATTTCCCGTAAATGAATCCTTGTAATATAGCTCCTTCTGATTCAAGCAGCTCTTTATATTACAAAATCTTTCCATAAAGAAAGATGAATTAATTTATTTTGTTCTGTAATATTACGAAAGACAGTTGCCGAAGAAACAGTTTCACAGTTAAAAAGTCATACAAGAAGTGGAGGCATAGCAATATCTGAAGAGCGAACTGTATTTCTCCAGCGACACGCATGAAGAACCTACTTCTTTTGTGGTAGCGCACGAACACTGTAGTAGCCATTGTCGTTTACAATTGTCCGCAGCTCGTGGTCTTGCGGCGCCGGCAAGGTAGCTCAGCGTGTTCGGTCAGAGTGCAGGTTGGTCTCTGTAATAATAAATCCCAGTGAAGGGGTCGAAAACGAGCTTCGACGAATGTAATGTGACGCCCGCTGCAGTCAAATGCAACGAACGATAAGACAGGGCAACGAAAAAATTTTCTTGAAGGACTCCTTTCACTGTGATAGCTGATCTCTATAGATTATTATGAGATGAATCCAGATCTAGCCATAGATTTTTAGTATCACCCATAGTTTTCGAGCAATATGCTTTTACTATGTAGTATAAAAATCCTATGCTATACGGTAAACGGAAAAATTAATGAAATGCTTTATTAGAACATAAGCATGGTTTGTATTTACAGTTAGCTACTTAAAACAAGATGTGTTAATAGAAGTTTCACTTGTCAGCTGGTAATGATTTGTATTTTCTTTCTCTTTTTACTTTGAGGCTTCTTGTGTAGCTTTTTCTACGATGATTGCTGAACTTCTCGGTGAAGTGACCAACAGTAGTCCCCCATCATGTTGGTGTTCCAGCGGCCATGATCGCGTTTTTCCATCACTTTAATGTCCTGGTGAAAACGCTCTCCTTGATCCTCACTAACATCCATATTGTCTGGGAAGTAATCAAGGTGACTGTTCAAAAAGTGAACTTTCAGGTTAATTAAACATTACGTTTTAATGAGAGCTAGCTATAATAGCTATAATATAAACATATTCTGGGTCTTTTTCATGTCCTAAGAACTTTCTAACGACTTGCTTGAATGATACCCATGCTTCTTTCTCATTTAAGGTCATTGTGGATCCACAGTTAACATCAATCATAAATTTTCTAATGTCAGTTCAGACTAAGACGCCTTCTTTTAGTTTAGCTTCTGAAAGGTGTGGAAAGGTGTGGAAAGGTATCTTTTGTCACAGATACTTAAAACATGATCCATTTTTAGGCAGAGCCTTTAGAAACTGTTTCATTGGGCCTAACTTTATATGTAGAGGTGGTAGGAGTACGTTTTTGGCATCTACAATGTTTTTTCGTAGAATGTTCTTCTCGCCAGCTTTTAAAGACTCCCTCACAGGCCAGTTCTTTCTGCACCAGTGTTGATCCCTAGCCCTACTTTCCCATTCACACAAGAAACAAAGATTTGGTAAGGCCATCTAGCTGACCAAGAAGCATGCATGTTACTTTTATATCGCCACATACCATCCAACCATGAGGAGTAAAGGCTATTTTATTTGGCTCTATTTCTAGGTTTTCATAGCTTTCTTTCATATGTACAGAATTTTCAACAGGTATAGATGCATACATGTTACCATTGTGTAATAAAACAGCCTTTAAACTAGTTTTGGATGAATCAATAAACGGCCTCCAGTCTTCCTTTTCGTATTGAACACCAAACTCATTCATCAGACTGGGAATGTCTGAGCAGTACACTAAATCAACTTCTTGTTGAAAAAACTTGGGAAATTGCTGCTCTCTCTTTCTATACATGTATATGCTGATTCCTACTGCCAATAAAATCTTTTCTTTTAGTTTAGACCGAAGCAATTCAGCTTTTTCTTTCGTTAATCCCAGATCCCTAACAGATCGTTAAGCGCGGTATTACAGTGGAATTCATCACCATCTGGTTCATCTAAATCTCATTGTTCATCAGAAATACTGCTCTTGGAATATAATTTGAATCATTTGGTGGTTCAGGAACTGGTAAATCTACACCATGCCCTACTGATCGGATGGCGAACGGAAGGTTAGGGTAGTTATTACCTTCTTTGATATTCGAATCATCACCAGTAATATCAGCACTACAAAAGTAGCAATCATCGGAATTATTTCTTGGCTCGCTCCATATCATAGTAACCGCAAATGTAAAGGCATTTTTCTCAAATGGTTCAAATGGCTCTGAGCACTATGGGACTCAACTGCTGTGGTCATTAGTCCCCTAGAACTTAGAACTACTTAAACCTAACTAACCTAAGGACATCACACACATCCATGCCCGAGGCAGGATTCGAACCTGCGACCGTAGCAATCGCACGGTTCCGGACTGCGCGCCTAGAACCGCGAGACCACCGCGGCCGGCTGCATTTTTCTCATTTTAGGACCATTATCTCAGATCTTAAACACACACATAATATACCTGATGCGTTGCCCAAGACTTTTCTTGATCACCAAGTTTATATCCAAAGTATGGTAGATAATCCTTTTTCACAAAGTCTGTAATGTTTTTTTGATATTTTTTAATCACAAATACTCCACAAATGTAACAAAAACTGTTAGCAGAGTTTTTACAACCACAATTAGACATTGTACTGAGCACATCTACAGGAAACTGGAAAGTGAGGTTAGGTTGACAGTAAACAAAACACCATCTGTTAATATAAAAATAGAATCTACCTGTTTTGGCAGCAAACGTTTTTCAACAGTGCTACCAACGTCATCTACATTCATTACACCTCCTCTTTAAATTATTTTAACTACATAAAAGTTGTTAAATTCCTTAAGAAATCGCTTAATTTAATAAATTTAACTGTAAAATGAGAAGAAATGGTGGATGGTACAGTTTTTTAAGTATTATACTTATATTTCCCATCCTAAAAAGATAAGACTAAGGTATTTTCAACAAAAAATTTTTTCCATCATTGGCCTGTGTAATGAAGAAAATGCAAAAAAAAAAAAAAAAAAAAAAAGCTACCATTGCTGTTTCTCGATCACGAGATCCCGGGTTCGATTCCCGGCTGGGTTGGGGATTTTCTCTGCCTGCGGACTGGGTGCTTGTGTTGTATTATCACTTTATCATCATTAGTGAACGTGGCGAGATTGGACTGTGTAAAGATTGGGACTTTGTATGGGCGCTGAAACAGCGCTGTTGAGCCTCCCACAAACCAAACATCACCATCATCGTTTGCAATTGCATTGTTGACACCGTATTCTGCTTAGAAGACGTTATATCACCTTACTATAGCAGCCAGGGAGCTGGGGTTGCATTGTTTGTAGGAAACGTTCAAACGTGCGTGAATTTCTAAGGGACCAAACGGCTGAGGTCATTAGTCCCCAGACTTACGCACTGCTTAATCTAACTTACACTAACTTATGTTAAGAACAACACACTCACTCATGCCCGAGGGAGGACTCGTAATCTCCGGCGGGAGGGGCCGCGCAATACGTAACACGGTGCCCCAAACCACGCGTCCACTTCGTGCGGCTGTTTGTAGGAACCCAAGCACTGACCAGTTTAGCTCCTGAGGCGTCAGTGACACAGTGGGATCTATAACAACATTTGCTTTTCTAGATGACTTTGCACAGTTATAAAGTTTCTCAGGGTGGTGGCCGGAACCCACTGGCGTTTCAGAGGCTCATAGGGAAGTACCTGCATTCTGAATTAGCCACACGTGAGACCATGTACTTCCATTTTTTGGGTGCGCACCATTAATAACAGACTGCTGCCTTCCATGACTTCAGTTGCTGAACGCATCGTGGTGTGCCGCCCTGACTACCAGGAGGGTGGAGTATTCACTGTGCGTCATATGGCTCCAATATATGCTTCTCAGCAGTCTGTTCTTTGCAACCATATTTTTTTTATGGGGTAATGGATGCTTGATTGTGGTGTAGGTTTCGTGCTGTACTGTGGCTTCGCTTGTTTGAAATCCGGTAAAGCGATTAATGTTCTGGTTAGTGTCGTGTGTCGATCCCCACTTGGTCCACCACAGACTCCATAGTAGGGAAAGCATTTTTCAAATAAAAAAGTTTGTGTGACGTTTCTTTAGCCACTTTATTTGTCTCCTGATGTTATGAATGAATAAATCTTTTGTTATTTAGATCACAACTCCTCCCTATGTTCTGATTAATATTACCTTGATACTTTTTATTAAAGTCTTGGTTACAAAAAAGAAATTAGGAATTTTGCAATTTGACTGTGTTTCTGAGACTAATTACAAAAAGTATTTTCTTAGCCCCACTTGCTATAATATTACCAGTATCGTCAAATTTACCCTAATCCTCAGGCCTACATTCCTTAATGGATTCAGTACTGTTGGCTCGACCTTTAGCCTACTATCATTTCCCATCGTTGTTTTCTTTCTCCGTCCCCTCCACTGGAGAAAGTGGTGCCACCCCAAGTGCTGATGATCGCGCGGTTCCAGACTGTAGCGCCAGAACCGCTCGGCCACCAACGGCCGGCCCAGACGCACAAATTAGGTGCGTCGATTAGAGATTCCTACCATCAGAAACACGTACTGTCACTAATGCCGTGTATAACACATCAGACGTGTTTTCCGGTGGAGGATTCCGTTGACATTTTCGTCTTGTCATCGAATATTTGCTGTTCCCATTCGAAAGCCACTTCCTTTCGTCAACTAATAACAGCAGTTGTGCAAAATCAACTGTCACTAAACGTCCCTATCTTAAACCTCGCTGTTGCAAACGGACGTTACACAACGACACATACACAAATTTGAATAAAGCAACCAGCGGAAAAGAAATGAAAAACATTTGAGTACGGCTCAACCGCACTGCTGTAGAACACCGTAACCACTCCACCACGACGCCGTTGCTGCTGTAGCCTTTTCTTTATTGTACTTCATGTTCACGGGCCGTTCACTGTTTCTGTTTACTTCTTCTTTCCACAGTTCGGTACACCTGCTTCCTGTTTTCATGCTTGATCTGTGTTGAGTTTTTGACGGGTTGTCCACTGGGCGCTCTTACCACTAAATCTGAAGGGGGGGGGGGGGGTTCCCATGTTAGCTACAAAATTCCAGGCACGTGGTACCTGAGTAACCTGGTGGTATGCATACCATTGTTCCAATGTCATTTGTAAGTTTTAGACGGAACTGAAAGAGTATAGAGCCTTTATTGTGTATTTGACTGCGAAATACGTTGGTTAAGTCGAGGTGCAAGCCCAGAACGATTTTTCGATTTAAAACTCGCTACTCGCTATTGTTAAATTTATGAAGTAAAAAGGAGTGAAAGAACGAAAATTAGAAGATCTGGAATGAATTGCAGATCTTACATTTCAAGTGAACTTCACTGCACACTGCCCACAGTATGATATTAAGAGGTGAGAAACAATTTTTTTCTGATTTAATGGGGATTCATTTAAGAATAAAATCGCACTATGTAATGCACACAATCTAATAATTACAGTCCAGCTGCCTAAACTCACTGCCGTGGGTTTGGACAACTCATTGTGGCCTTGAGAGAATCATAAGAATAGTTTTCTAAAGATGTTGAGGATACTATCAGACTTACATCTGTTTTCGAGATAATTTGATGTTAGACTGCACGTGCGGATGTGACTAACTCATCTGCAAGTTAATTCTATTTGTAATAACAAATTTTGTTATGCTAAAACTGCCCTGGGTGTCTAAATTGCTTTGCAGAGGTAGAATTTCCACGTCTTTGTGTCAAAGACCTTTTTTCGATTATGAAAGTAAATAAGTCACGATAATGAAAGTAAGTCACTATTACATGGTAACTTTAGGACGAAAATGTGTGACTCAGTCTCAATCTCTTCATGTACAGGTAGTTTACACCACATAAAAATTATATTACGTCTTCAGTACGCCAAAAGCAACCAAACAATTATGAAAATTTGATTTGTTTGTGATTTACGCAATTTATGAATGTGAAATATGCAACCAAGTTGTAAGCAGCGCGACTGCACTGTGGTACGTCGAGGCTGAGAGCAGGGGCACTCCGGTCCCGGCACCGCCCTCGAGCCGAAACCCTGGCCGCCCCTGCGTTAACGTTTACTACCAGCAGGAAAACAAGAGCAACTTATCGCTAATTTGTAGCGGGCTAAAAGTTGCCAGTAATACGTGCACCCAACACATAGTAGGCCACATAACTCCTCCCTCTCTCATTAGTTTCATCAAATCTTTAGGGCCAATAAAATCTAATAACTGTGACGCTGGAGTTCCAGTCACACAGTTGGACATACGATATACAGACGCACCCACTTCCCAGCTGATGGTATGGGCCTGAGGAAAGCTCTACAACTTGGCCGAAACAATGATATATTAGAGTACTTAGTTTTATAGTATGATGCGGCAACACACCCGGAAAACACCGTCCACGGAAACGTATCTTCATGATTAATGGAAGCTACACCTCACCAAATCTGTAATGTAACTGTGGATGTAGTTCTGACTTCCAATAAATGTTCACAGTGTTAGACATAAATTCTGAGAAGAAAACTAAAAGAGAAAATTTTGGTTACACAATGTCAGGTTATATCCATACATATAAAACTGTACATAAATATGTATTGTATGTATGTATGATGCAAATCGACTCCTAATCCACTCGACTGATTTCAAATAAACTTGGTACCGAAAAGCACCTACTGTCAGGAGAGAAGACTACGGGGGTAAGGTGCATCAATCATAAGGGTGAAAGTGAGGGAAAACTGCAACTTAGCCGATGTCGCGCGAATATCTATTTGTTATTCATCCAATATTTGACATGGAGAGCACTTAGTAACTTGAAACAAACTTCACACAAAGTTTCAAATCTTTACGAAACTTTTTCAGGTTGATAATCCCCACAGAATGATTACAGGAAGAAAGGAAAGCATGTTATCGCTTATTATACACTACTGGCCATTAAAATTGCTACACCAAGAAGAAACGCAGATGATAAACGGGTATTCATTGAACAGATATATCATACTAGAACTGACATGTAATTACATTTTCACGCAATTTGGGTGCATAGATCCTGGGAAATCAGTACCCAGAACACCCACCTCTAGCCGTCATAACGGCCTTGACATGCCTGGGCATTGAGTCAAACAGCTTGGATGGCGTCAACAGGTACAGCTGCTCATGCAGCTTCAACACGATAACACAGTTCATCAAGAGTAGTGACTGGCGTATTGTGACGAGCCAGTTGCTCGGCCACCATTGACCAGAAGTTTTCAATTGGTGAGAGATCTGGAGAATGTGCTGGCCAAAGCAGCAGTCGAACATTTTCTGTATTCAGAAAGGCCCGTACAGGACATGCAACATGCGGTCGTGCATTATCCTGCTGAAGTGTTGGGTTTCGCGGAGATCGAATGAAGGGTAGAGCCACGGGTCGTAACACATCTGAAATGTAACGTCCACTGTTCAAAGTGCCGTCAATGCGAACAAGAGGTGACCGAGACGTGTAAGCAATGGCACCCCCATACCATCACGCCGGGTGACACGCCAGTATGGCGATGACGAATACACGCTTCCAATGTGCATTCACCGCGATGTCGCCAAACACGGATGCGAACATCATGATGCTGTAAACAGAACCTGGATTCATCCGAAAAAATGACGTTTTGCCATTCGTGTTCTCAGGTTCGTCATTGAGTACACCACCGTAGGCGCTCCTGTCTGTGATGCAGCGTCAAGGGTAACCGCAGCCATGGTCTCCGATCTGATAGTCTGTGCTGCTGCAAACGTCGTCCAACTGTTCGTGCAGATGGTTGTTGTCTTGCAAACGTCCCCAACTGTTGACTCAGGGATCGAGACTTGGCTGAACGATCCGTTACAGCCATGCGGATAAGATGCCTGTCGTCTCGACTGGTAGTGATACGAGGCCGTTGGGATCCAGCACGGCGTTCCGTTAACCCTCCTGTACCCACCGATTCCATATTCTGCTAACAGTCATTGGATCTCCACCAACGCGAGCAGCAATGTCGCGATACGATAAACCGCAATCGCGATAGGCTACAATCCGACCTTTATCAAAGTCGGAAACGTAATGGTACGCATTTCTCCTCCTTACACGAGGCAACTTAACAACGTTTCACCAGGCAACGCCAGTCAATTGCTGATTGTGTATGAGAAATCGGCTGGAAACTTTCCTCATGTCATCACATTGTTGGTGTCGCCACCGGCGCCAAACTTGTGTGAATGCTCTGAAAATTTAATCATTTGCATACCACAGCATCTTCTTCCTGTCGCTTTAATTTGGCGTCTGTAGCACGTCATCTTCGTGGTGTAGCAATTTTAATGGCCAGTTGTGTATTTTCGCTGTCCATGCAATAAAACTACCGCATGAAGAATGACCTTTTACTTTATTACTTCCTTTCTTTTAACTGTAATCGCGCCACATTTTGCAGTTGGTATCTACATATATCTCTGAATGTACCAGCAACATTATACCATTGTACGAGACGTAGTTCACGAGATGTGACGTCATATATACTGCGATGGGTGAAAAGCTACTGCACCATGCGTGGCGTTTAGATTTATTACTCTTTGCAAATAACTGTATTCGCAACACATTTCGCAGATAAATGTCGCTGAATTTATCTACCTAACCATATAATTGTGCAAATATAGTTCAGGAGATGCGTGTCGTTTAAATTTATTACATTTCCCATACAGTTCACACATATACCATTGGATGTACCTGCAAAATTATATAATTGTACGACTCACAGTTCGGAAGATACGTCATAAACATTGAAATGAAAATGATGATTGAGGGTCAAATTTGATAGATGTACAGGTGAAATATGTGTACAAATACGTGTGAAGTATATTTTACGTGTGGATATGAACAGATACAGAAAGTGTATGAGGATATTGAAAGGGTAATGCAGTATGTAAAGGGGGACGAAAATCTAATAGTCATGGGCGACTGGAATGCAGTTGTAGGGGAAGGAGTAGAAGAAAAGGTTACAGGAGAATATGGGCTTGGGACAAGGAATGAAAGAGGAGAGAGACTAATTGAGTTCTGTAACAAGTTTCAGTTGGTAATAGCGAATATCCTGTTCAAGAATCACAAGAGGAGGAGGTATACTTGGAAAAGGCCGGGAGATACGGGAAGATTTCAATTAGATTACACCATGGTCAGACAGAGATTCAGAAATCATATACTGGATTGTAAGGCGTACCCAGGAGCAGATATAGACTCAGATCACAATATAATAGTGATGAAGAGTAGGCTGAAGTTCAAGACATTAGTCAGGAAGAATCAATACGCAAAGAAGTGGGATACGGAAGTACTAAGGAATGACGAGATACGTTGGAAGTTCTCTAAAGCTATAGATACAGCAATAAGGAATAGCGCATTAGGCAGTAGGCAGTACAGTTGAAGAGGGCCATCACAGAAGTTGGGAGGAAAACATAGGTACAAAGAAGGTAGCTGCGAAGAAACCATGGGTAACAGAAGTAATACTTCAGTTGATTGATGAAAGGAGGAAGTACAAACACGTTCCGGGAAAATCAGGAATACAGAAATACAAGTCGCTGAGGAATGAAATAAATAGGAAATGTAGGGAAGCTAAGACGAAATGGCTACAGGAAAAATGTGAAGACATCGTAAAAGATATGATTGTCGGAAGGACAGACTAAGCATACAGGAAAGTCAAAACAACCTTTGGTGACATTAAAAAAAGCAACGGTGGTAACATTAAGAGTGCAACTGGAATACCACTGTTAGATGCAGAGGAGAGAGCAGATATGGCGCAGTGGTTAGCACACTGGACTCGCATTCGGGAGGACGACGGTTCAATCCCGTCTCCGGCCATCCTGATTTAGGTTTTCCGTGATTTCCCTAAATCGCTTCAGGCAAATGCCGGGATGGTTCCTTTGAAAGGGCACGGCCGATTTCCTTCCCAATCCCTCGTTAACCCGAGCTTACGCTCCGTCTCTAATGACTTCGTTGTCGACGGGACGTTAAACACTAACCACCACCACCACCAGAGAGCAGATAGGTGGAAAGAATACATTGAAAGCCTCTATGAGGGTGAAGATTTGTCTGATGTGATAGAAGAAGAAACAGGAGTCGATTTAGAAGAGATAGGGGATCCAGTATTAGAATCGGAATTTAAAAGAGCTTTGGAGGTCTTACGGTCAAATAAGGCAGAAGGGATAGATAACATTCCATCAGAATTTCTAAAATCACTGGGCGAAGTGGCAACAAAACGACTATTCACGTTGGTGTGTAGATTATTTGAGTCTGGCGACATACCATCTGACTTTCGGAAAAGCATCATCCACACAATTCCGAAGACGGCAAGAGCTGACAAGCGCGAGAATTATCGCACAATCAGCTTTACAGCTCATGCATCGAAGCTGCTTACAAGAATAATATACAGAAGAATGTAAAAGAAAATTGAGAATGCGCTAGGTGACGATCAGTTTGGCTTTAGGATAAGTAAAGGGACGAGAGAGGCAATTCTGACGTTACGGCTAATAATGGAAGCAAGGCTAAAGAAAAATCAAGACACTTACATAGGATTTGTCGACCTGGAAAAAGCGTTCGACAATATAAAATGGTGCAAGGTGTTCGAGATTCTGAAAAAAGTAGGGGTAAGCTATAGGGAGAGACGGGTCATATACAATATGTACAACAACCAAGAGGGAATAATAAGAGTGGACGATCAAGAACGAAGTGCTCGTATTAAGAAGGGTGTAAGACAAGGCTGTAGCCTTTCGCCCCTGCTCTTCAATCTGTACATCGAGGAAGCAATGATGGAAATAAAAGAAAGGTTCAGGAGTGGAATTAAAATACAAGGTGAAAGGATATCAATGAGACGATTAGCTGATGACATTGCTATCCTGAGTGAAAGTGAAGAATAATTAAATGATCTGCTGAACGGAATGAACAGTCTAATGAGTACACAGTATGGTTTGAGAGTAAATCGGAGGAAGACGAAGGTAATGAGAAGTAGTAGAAATGAGAACAGCGAGAAACTTAACATCAGGATTGATGGTCACGATGTCAATGAAGTTAAGGAATTCTGCTACCTCGGCAGTAAAATAACCAATGACGGACGGAGCAAGGAGGACATCAAAAGCAGACTCGCTATGGCAAAAAAGCATTTCTGGCCATGAGAAGTCTACTAATATCAAATGCCGGCCTTAATTTGAGGAAGATATTTCTGAGGATGTACGTCTGGAGTACAGCATTGTATGGTAGTGAAACATGGACTGTGGGAAAACCGGAACAGAACAGAATCGAAGCATTTGAGATGTGGTGCTATAGACGAATGTTGAAAATTAGGTGGACTGATAAGGTAAGGAATGAAGAGGTTCTACGGAGAATCGGAGAGGAAAGGAATATGTGGAGAACACTGATAAGGAGAAGGGACAGGATGATTGGAAATCTGCTAAGACATGAGGGAATGACTTCCATGGTACTAGAGGGAGCTGTAGAGGGCAAAAACTGTAGAGGAAGACAAGGATTGGAATACGTCAAGCAAATAATTGAGGACGTAGGTTGCAAGTGCTACTCTGAGATGAAGAGGTTAGCACAGGAAAGGAATTCGTGGCGTGCTGCATCAAGGGGAAAGGAGCAGATGGACAGAGACGTGGGAGAAGCAGATGGACAGAGGGAGGGTTAGAAGGGGATGCACAGAACTTGGAGAATACGGACACAGACGGCGTGGAAGAAATACTCAGAGAGGAGGAAGGAAGGTATGGGATAATAGAGGACTGCAGTAAAAGCACACCTGAGAAAGACCTGATAATCAGCTAGTGGTAAAACTAAACAAATGACTAGTACGAACCGAGATGTATCATTACAAGCAATTTCATGTTGACCCGAAAGTGTATATTATGTAATATCGGAACCAACTTTCGTTACGTACAATTTTAGGTAAGGCTTTACACAGCAAACTGATGACCAAAAAAAAAGAAATGTGGGCAAAGCCCCGGATAAAAGGCTCATGCTAAACTCCCGGAACGATTTGGATCAATTTTGGTACATATATTAGTGAGGAGATGGAGGAGGAGATGAGCAGGAAGAGTCAGCAGGAAGAAGAAGAGATGGCTAACGAGAGTGAGAAGAGGGAGAAGGACAATGAGCCAGGAGGTGATGGAATTGGGGAGGAGGAGATGGTGGTGGGAGGAGACGGACTGAGGGGAAAGGAGCAGATGGACAGAGACGTGGGAGAAGCAGATGGACAGAGGGAGGGGAAGAAGGGGATGCACAGAACTTGGAGAATGCGGACACAGACGGCGTGGAAGAAATACTCAGAGAGGAGGAAGGAAGGTATGGGATAATAGAGGACTGCAGTAAAAGCACACCTGAGAAAGACCTGATAATCAGCTAGTGGTAAAACTAAACAAATGACTAGTACGAACCGAGATGTATCATTACAAGCAATTTCATGTTGACCCGAAAGTGTATATTATGTAATATCGGAACCAACTTTCGTTACGTACAATTTTAGGTAAGGCTTTACACAGCAAACTCATGTAGCTATGGATTAGATGTAGGTGCGAGACCTGCCAAGGGCAAGACAAAGAACGTGGATACTTCAGAGATATATATCACACTACCTTCTTACAAAGGGTTACAGCTTTGTGAAGCTACATAACGGCATTGTTGAAATTAAAATTCCTCCTGCATAGGTGAAGATATCAACCAAACAGACCAGCACAATACGCCAGCCATCTGGAAAGGACTGACAAAATGTAGTGCATAACGTCCCTTGAGGAATATAGGTAAAATTACACCTTTCGCAAAACTTCGAGTATATCTCCATTTGTAGACGGAAGCAATACAGACTGCTGTACTAACATTAGAGTTCTTCATTAGCAATAAAGATATTGCTAAAATGGTATTTTCACGGATGATGACTGATGTAATAATCGAGTTTAACGTATAAACACCGACGCCCTGAAATCCACAGACGTACAGAGCCACTTGAATGAGTTTTACCTAGTAAGATTGGATTGCGGCAAAATTCGGACGATTGCAGATTGTGCGCTGGAAGCGTTTGCCACAATAGTTTGAGCAACTGCTACGTCCCTAATGAGACCGCTGCGAACGCGGCGTTAAACCGGAAAAAAGGGGGCTTTAACTTTCATTACAGCGGATTAGAACGGAATTAAAAATGCGCTGTTTAAAAAACTAGATTACAGAGTTAATGCATTGGCTGTTTAAATGGCCGACGGACACGACCACTTCGCCGACCAAAGCATCATTTCGCAACACATTATAAAAGTAACAAGTGCAGATTTATGTATCGCGTTATAGTAGGGCATGCATTGTAAATTGCTGAAGTACCTTATCGTGCCTTTAACATTACGGTTCTTTATTTTATAATGACTGCAGCTTGTTTGGCATTCCAAAGCTTTTAGAACCGTAGATTTATGAGACATTCTCCCATAAATAACACGACGTCAACTCTTTGACAGGAATAAAAGTGGATGGAGTGCATATAATCCCATGAATGACGCTTAACACGTTTATCAAATTTCATTAATATGTAAACCTCCTAATCGCCGACAGCCTGAAGTAAAACTAAAAAGGTAATGACATTTTGGACATTGTAGCCTTGTGGTTTTCACCTTATCCACATCACACGGAGCATGTCTTTCTCATGTCAATAGATAGGCTTTGAAGCAGGAGCGATGTATCACAGCGTCCTTTGTTAGGTCCACTGGTGTTCCTAGCATAGATACACAGAATGCGCTTACACTTGGCTTGTCAGAAGATAGAAATTTCTCCCGTTTTAATCTGAGTCGAGTATAGGAATATGAAGTAGTACTAGTACTCTTATTATAAAGGCAAGTAATGAAATCTTTGAAAACATTAGCAGATACGAAGTGGCCGTGCGGTTAAAGGCGCTGCAGTCTGGAACCGCAGGACCGCTACGGTCGCAGGTTCGAATCCTGCCTCGGGCATGGATGTTTGTGATGTCCTTAGGTTAGTTAGGTTTAACTAGTTCTAAGTTCTAGGGGACTAATGACCTCAGCAGTTGAGTCCCATAGTGCTCAGAGCCATTTGAACCATTAGCAGATACTGCAAGAGCAGTTCATTACAACATTTTTTTAAGAGACTCATTACATGCAGTTCACCCCTTTCCATCAATTTCCACAACCTATAATTAGAGTCTCCTCAAATAAAGAAACGCGATATGTAGATACTGATACACGGCCACCCGTCAGTGGTTGCTTGGGGGAATGGAGGGACCAGGCAATGGAAAAATGAACTTCATTCGTAGCATTAACTCAGTTTATTACACATCTCAGTGCTGTGGTGAACAGAAAGCACACTAACAATTTTAACAACGCAATAACAAAGACCAGCTGGTTCACCAGAACGCAACTAACCTACTCGCTAGTGACATATTGGGTGACATATCTCAAACCCTGGCGTCAGCCAATTGTCTGGACTCGCCGTAGCACACACTGGTCGGGTGATTCAAGCACCGTGAACTTCTAGAACAGATATACAAGGCTATCTTAGAACACACATAAAAAATGCTAATACAATGTTAACAAACCAAAGAAGTTAGAAAGGAAAATGAGTTGCCAGCAGACCAAATGGTAGCTCCTATAAATACCCAGTATGGTGACACAGAATAAAATCGAAACCCATCCCTGAACTAACATTATAGAACATAATGGACGGTTGCTCAGTTTGTACGGTAATGCTCAACCCCAACAGTTCAATAAATGAACAATAACAGTTCGGTAATATTCGAGTCAGTTTCGAATATGTGGCAGTTTCTTAGTGGAGAGTCCGCAGCTTGTGGTCTCGCGGTAGCGTTCTTGCTTCTCGAACACGGTTTCGATTCCCGGCGAGGTCAGGGATTTTCACCCGCCTCGAGATAACTGGGTGCTGTTGTGTCGTCTTCATCATCATCATTCATCCCCATTACGGTCTGAAGAACGCAATGGCAAACCACCTCCGCTAGGACCTTGCCTAGTACAGCAGTGCGGGTCTCCCGCATCGTTCCCTACGCACTGTCAAGGAGTATGGGACAGGCCTCCAGCCGGAAAATAACGTCATCTTGACACAATACTTCGTAGGTCCATCTGGCCAACATCTTAAGGTCAATAAGCCGTCGCACTACCTCGCCGTACCTGAAATCAGACGCGCAGCGGTCGCGCCTTTATACACCGCCTTTAGATCACCGCGTGTGCGCGAACATTACTGCACTCTATGGCAAAGCGGAAACGATAAATCGATGTCAAACACTGTTGACATCTTTTGATGACCGAAACAAAGAACGTTGTTTTTTGATGTCAAACAAAACTCTTATCCAAAAGATAGGTCTACCCTTATCTCAGCCAGATGTCAATAGCTTCCTTCACTACACAGTCCCAATATCGCGATGCAGGGGCAACCACTTGTGTGCCTCATCGCATAACATTTTGTGTCCTACAATAAGACAATGTTCTAAGACAATGTTTCGCCAGTGCAGATTTTTCTGGATGAAGTAAGCATGAATGGAGATGATGCTCTATGCATAGATCCTGGACCGTACAAATCGTTTGTCGAATATAGGCTTTCCCGCAGTGGCAGTGAATTTTGCAGACACCGGGCTTCCTCAAACCAGGTCATCCTTCACTGAGCCCAATAGCGCTCTAATCTTAGCTGGAGGACGGAATACACTTCTCATATCAAAGCTCTTCAAAATCCTTCCTATTTTTGAAGATATACTTTCGTCGAAAGGCGATAACGCCACCTATTTGCTTGTATCTTCTGTTAGTTCCCGCGAAGGTCCATTCTGTAGAGTACGACGGATCTCAAAATTGGTTCAAATGGCTCTGAGGACTATGGGACTTAACTTCTGAGGTCATCAGTCCCGTAGAGCTACTTAAACCTAAGTAACCTAAGGACATCACACACATCCATGCCCGAGGCAGGATTCGAACCTGCGACCGTAGCGGTCGCGCGGTTCCAGACTGTAGCGCTAGAACCGCTCGGCCACACGACGGATCTGATTGTCGGTAAAACCATCGTGCCTGATCACCGCTTTTAGATGATCCAGTTCTTGTGTCAAACTATCTGCATCTGAGATGGCATCAGCGCTTTTTACCGATGTACGTAGGACGTCTTTGCGTTGGTACGATGGATGACAACTTCATACGTACAGATATCGGTCCGTATGCGTGGGCTTACAACGAATACTATTTCCAGAATGAAATTTTTACTCTGCACCGGAGTGAAGTTGTGAAGACGGGTCGTGAGTTGTGCTTGGGTAGCTCAGATGTTAGAACACTTGCGGGCGAAAGTCAAAGGTCCCAAGTTCGCGTCTCGCTCCGGCATACAACTATAATCTGCCAGGAAGTTTCATATCAGCGCACACTCCGCTGCAGAGTGAAAATTTCACTGTGGCTAAACCATGTCTCCGTAATATCCTTTCTTCTAGGAGCGCTAGTTCTGCTAGGTTCGCAGAGGACCTTCTGTGAAGTTTGGAAGGCAGGAGACGAGGTAACAGTAGAATTAGAGTTGTGAGGACGGGTTGTGAGTCGTGCTTGGGTAGCTCAGATGGTAGAGCACCTGCGCGCGAAAGACAAAGGTCCTGAGTCCGAGTCTCGGTGCGGCACACAGTTTTAATCTGCCAGTAAGTTTCAATAAACAGTGTCTTACTGTCCCATCATACCTCCTGTAGACCAAGACATCTAAAAATTGAAGTTTCCAATCCTTTTCAACTTCCATGGTGAACTTAATATTGGGCTTCAGGCAGTTAAAATGACGTGTTTCGGTCATCAAAATGTGTCAACTGTGTTCGATATCGATTTATCGTTTCCTCGAGTTTTCACCATCGGTTTCGCGCTAATGGGCAATTATATTCGCGTACGCGTAGTGATCTGCAGCCGCGGGTTACTCACCTCAAGACGGCGACGTGGTGGACCATCGAAATGTTGTGTCAAGATTACGTTATGTTCCAACTGTAGACCCGATATTAATATCATCCATGACGACGCCGTAAAAGTTTACGGAGAGACAACGAGACGCAATTTGCTCACCGATAGGCAAAGTATAATAAGTGGAACAAATTATTAATTCTACAAAAATTAGTCTCGACTGGGAAGTAAAACTGCGTGGGGAAGTCCAGTTATCATTCGGCAAACAATAGCCGCAGAATTTAAATAATCCCCAAAGGCTTATGATTAAATACAAAGAACAATATTAAGACTCATCAGTAAATATGTACCATGGAAGGCTGAGCTATACCGCTGAACATGACAGAGAATCTACGACCATTTCAAATCAACACTGGTTTAACCAAACACCACTTTTAAACGCATCTTAAAGGTGGTTGACACAAAGTTACACAGTTCTGAATATTAATAGGTGTCAGTCACACAACATGGCCACCAAAACTAGATGCCGTGATGTGATGATTTCGCTCCAGACAATGCAGCCGAGTAACCATAATTTTAAATCTGTTCAGAACTTTGCTCACCCATTACAGTCGTTTGGGAAGCGCCTTTCCGGTTGTAGCAGACCCTCACGAGTGTAGTGACCGCACTCCCACGGCCGACCGATGGTTGGTTCCTCTCGAGCTGCTGCCCTCACTATCTCATGTCCACTCCTCGTGTGACGGGGCGCTGTTGATCTGGCGGACTGTCGCCTTCAAGCGAGTCTGTCTTACTCCAGACCGACTTCCTCCGCGGCCTCCTGCCACGCTAAAGTCGTCAGCACATGGGACGAGGCAGCTGACGTTGCCGTGCACGCAGACGGCATATCAAACCTCATGAGAGACAGCGCCACCGGCACACCCGTGAACTGATTAACGTAATATCGTGCTGTCAGCGCTCCTCAGCGGCAGTTGTCGACTTTATTTGGCTCTCAAATAATACAATTTTTTCACGAAACTGGACGCGCGTAGCATTCCCATGAAAGTTCTATTAAGACGCACATTCCCTTTCTTGACCATATGCTACTCATGTTATTCTCTCTGTGGTATAAATTACAACTTCAGTATCCGTGAACACGTAATAACAAAAAAAAAACAAAAAAAAAGATGTACATGTCCACTGAGTAAAGAAGTCAGATTATAGAAGTTCATGAAATCGAACAAACTCACTCCTGACAGTGAGCATAGTTATATTTACATAATTCCAAGTATTACAGAAGTTATTTCCATTCGTTTCATCCGAAAGTCTCAGAACCTTCTCAAAAATGCAGTGATGAAAATGTAGTAAATGTTTAACGATATTTACTCAGCATTTAGCAGTTTCACATAATAACGTTAATAACGTCACATAACAAACAAAAACTCAGTTGGAAGGTAACTGTGTGCTTTACAGCTCATTCACTTTCCAATCTTTGGTACGGAAGTCTACAAGAAGTTGTCCATTGAGCTATTTCTTAGATGACAGCACATTAAATTTCTTTTTTGTTATAGGTTTTGTGTCAAAATTTTATCATGAGCCCTGCATATTGGAATCTTGAGAAGATTCGCGTATGTATCGTGCAGTTAGGATGACGAGCTACTTTCTCTTGTTCACCCCATGAGAATGCGAGATATTGTACGATGTCAGTTGAGCCCTCTAGCGCTCCACACTCGGTTCCATAACACTATGCTGAATCTCTGCATTTTTGCCACCTCGATTCTTATGTCACAGTCCTGTAAAGGTTTTAATTGCCGAAACGTTATTAACTGACATTCTATTACACAAATCCTAACACGAACGACAGCTTTTCATGAACCTTCAGTGGGTCGTTACTTTAAAGCGGCATAATCTTCTAACACACGATTTATGACGCGAATATAACTACATACGAATATTCTTTAACCACCAATATGACGTTGCCCGTAATTACATTGCAACAACTCGTATCAATAACGATTCGCGATTGAGACATTCAACGTGCTGCTGTTTAGAAATAGCATGTATTCATGGGGAGTAGTGTGTAAAATAAGATGCACCGAACATGAGCTTCTACCGAACACGACAAATACAGTACAGTATGAGGATGCCTTCTGCTTGTGACGTTGAGGGCGTCGTTGCGTCCTATTGGTCCTACTTTACATGGCAGGATGCCAAAATATCGCGGAACGTACTGTTTGTCTCACGTGACGAAATGGCTCGTCGACGTGAAACAGTTGGGATTTACGTAACAAAACTCGTAGAGCGCCATGTCAGCGTTAACTAATTCGTTCCCTGTGCCGACGGCCTAAAGAACCTCGGCGTCCGTCACGCTCACCTCCTTTCGGGCGACACTGGTGGGTATAAAATCAATGGAACCCGGGAGTGTGCCGAGACCTATCGATCCTCGCGGAACGACTCTGATACTATGACGTTTCGCAACCTTAATTCGAAATCCACGCGAGTTCATGAGTAGCCTTCGGTTAGATACATTTCACATTTCTAGTACATTTGATTCGTCCTATATGTGATTTAAAACGAAGAGCATAGTTAATTCTGAATGTTTACATTTATCAATAAATTACGTACTTTTTGGGTGGGGACTTAGAGGGACATATTTTTTTCAGAATATCTAATTGTAGTATGAGAATTTATCCGAAGTTGCTTCTAAAAATCTTGCAGAGACCTGCTGAAAACAGTAGGACTTTTAGACACTTTTTCATAAAACACCTACTCCTCGATTTACTTTGCATTCTCAAAATAAATCCTATCTAAACAATGATGCAGAGCGTAAATATAGTCCTGGGGTGAAGAACTGCCCATGGGACGGAAAGGCCTTATCGTTAATACAGTAAGAAATGAAATATTTTTTCACACATTTCATTAATAACAATAGAGAGCATATGGTTTCTCGGAGTTCATGACAAATTTAAAAACTTTTTGTCTTGCAACTTTTGTTACCACATTGAAGAGGATACCTTACAATTTACGTAACAAGTCTCTTGTGGTGGCCATTTTAGAAGCAGCTGTCTGTAAATTGCAATAGTTTACAAGAAAATCATCTTCTGCAAGCTGAACATTAAGTGTTTTGTTCTTTTACCTCACACACTCACTCACATACACACACACAAACACGCACACACACACACACACACACACACACACACACAACTTGCATCAGCACACATACAGTCAAACAAGAAACAATTGTAAACAAATACTGACCAAGTTGGTAACACCTACAAAATCGAATGACGCTCCTAGACACAGAAAACGGCAGCTACAGTGCTATTTTTCAAATGGCAGTTACACTGCTATGATTAGCAAACAAAGTTACCATAGGAGAAACTGCCAGTTTTGAACCAGTTTTCTGCGTAAGAGACAGCTGTTTAGCTTTCACATATTTTATTAGACGCTGATCTGAAACTATCTTTTCATTTTATCATTACAAATACTTCCTTGAACTGTTTTAAATCCATAACGTATGTGCTATTGTGCAAAGATTAGATTTAAAACTGTTCATGAAACTTTTATAATATTAATTAGTCACAGGATGTTACGTGAATAGCAGATCTATGAGGGACATTTTAACTTCTCTAAAGCTGCCTGTTCAGTCGTTACATTTGACTCAGACTCTGGACAGTGCTGCCCTCTCTGGAGGTATTTGTACATGACGGACCATGGTCAGCGGGCCACCACTCCGAGGGCACCTAACACTCGCCACGGCGAGGGAGAGATTTGGCAGTGGCGAATGGGCTGTCGGTCGGGGGGCTATCCATAGATCGTAGCCGCGTGCGCTATGTAAACGGTAAAGATGTGTATTTTGATTGTTAACTTACCTATGAATAATAAGTGGTTATCTCAACTCTCGTGTTTCATTACTATCTGAATGGAGTCGAACCATTATACAGTCCTTTTCAATTCATGGTCCTCGGGTACATTTACGTTTTCGTCTGCAAACGCTAACACTGCCCTTGTTGACTGTTGGGGATGTCATTGTGAAGTGGAAACACCAAAGAACAACCACAAACAAATCAAAATCAGACAGACCTCGTATAGTGACGGACGGGGATAGACAAGTGAGGCGGAGGATGGCTGTAAAGAGTTGCATGAGACCAGCTGACGGAATCACTCGTGAGATACAGAGCGCGTCCAACAGTCCAGGTAACGCAATGAGTGTGCGCAGGGAGCTAAAAGGAGAAGGGTACAATTGTGGAGCAACTCTCCATGAGCTACGCATTTCTGTAGTCAACACTTAACGACGCTTGAGATAGTTTAAATAGCACTGGACAGTGGATGACTGGAACCGAGTGATTTCAGTTAATAAATTATACCATACCCAGTGGCAATTCGGTGGAGAGGTTTTGTTTTCACCAATGGCTGAAGAACGTTACCTGTCATCACGTATAGTGCCAACAGTGAATTGTGTTGCAGCTGATGTTACGGTATGGATCTTCATTCATGTTTAGGTTGGGTTCCTTTTATTGATGTCAAGAAAAACGTAAAGGCGGAAGCATATGAACATATTTCACAGCGTTATGTACTGCATACGGTAGGCGAACAGTTCAAAACACGAATGTAGAGTGAACTTTAGCACCCCATCGACATCGAGGTCATTAGAGACGGAGAAAAACCTCGGATTGTTTCAAGGATGGGGTAGGAAACCGACCTTGCATTTTCAAATAAACCTGCTGACACCTGACTGAAGTGATTAAGGGAGATTACGGAAAACCTAAATCGGGATTGCCGTACGTGGATTTGAATCGTCGTTTACACAGATTATAGGAAAATTTCGGAGACGATGATTGTTTGCACCAGGATGACAATGTAACCAGTCATAAAGCAAGCCCTCTTGAGGCAACGGAATGTATGCAATAATATTCATGAAATGGACCGTGCTGCCCAAAGTACCGTCATGAACCCAACTGTAACCTAGCAAGGTGGTGCACTGGTTACCACAATGGATTCGTTCTCTGGAGGACGACTGATCAAACGCCTTGCGTCTATCCCGATTTAGGGTTTCCTTGATTTCCTTAAACCACTCCAGAAAATTCTTAAATCGTTTCCTTGAAAGGGCACGACGGATATCCTTCCCCATCGTTGCCCCAATCCGACCTTCCTCTCCGTCTCTAATGACTTCCAATCGGCGGGAAGCTAAACGCTAATCTTGCTTAATTCACTCCAATTAGAAAGCCTAGGGGTAGGGTCTTTGATTCATAATCAAAAGTCTTCAGTCCTGGGTTCTAATCCTGCGGCTTCTTAAATTTTGATTAATAATCAGCATTTTTCGTCCGAAGACTTCCGGTCCTGTCAAAGAGTGCGGAGGAGCGGACAGATGTTCAGGGCACTCTCTTGTCCTAGTGGTGGGAAACTACCCCTAAAGGCGGAAGAATCAGCAATGATCAAAGAATCAGCAATGATCAAAGACATGAGGATGCAGCAGGAAATGGAAACCACAGCATTAAAGACACGTAACGTGTATTCACAGGACATGTGCCATGTAAATGAAGAAATGGTTCAAATGGCTCTGAGCACTATGGGACTCAACATCTGAGGTCATCAGTCCCCTAGAACTTAGAACTACCTAAACCTAACTAACCTAAGTACATCACACACATCCACGCCCGAGGCAGGATTCGAACCTGTGACCGTAGCAGTCGCGCGGTTCCAGAAAGAAGCGCCTAGAACCGCTCGGCCACCACGGCCGGCCTAATTGAAGAAATGTCATGATGATCTCTCCATTGGCAAAAGTTTCCGGAATAGTCCCCCATTCGATTCTCCGGGAAGGGAATGACAAGGGGGAGGTTACCATGAGAAAAAGATTGAATAACAAATGGAAGGATAACGTTCTACAAGTCGGGACGTGGAATGTCAGAAGCTTTATTGTGGTAGGGAAACTAGAAAATCTGAAAAGGGAATGCAAAGGCTCAATCTACATATAGTGGGAGTCAGTGAAACGAAGTGAAAAGACGGCAAGGATTTCTGGTCAGATGAGTATAGGGTAATATCAACAGCAGCAGAAAATGGTATAGCGGGAGTTGGATTCGGTATGAATAGGAAAGTAAGGCAGAGGGTGTGTTACTGTGAAAAGTTTAGTGATAGGGTTGTTCTTATAAGAATCGAAAGCAAACCAACAGCGACAACGATAGTTCAGGTATACACGGCGACGTCGCTAGCTGAAGATAAAGAGAGAGAGAAAGTGTATGAGGATACTGAAAGAGTAATACAGGACGCAAAGGAATATGAAAATCAGTCATGAGAGACTGGGTTGCAGTTGTAGGGGAAGGAGTAGAAGAAAAGGTCACAAGAGAATATGGGCTTGGGACAAGCAATGAGATCGGAGAAGGACTAATTGAGTTATGTAACGACTTTCAGCAAGTAATACTGAATAATCTGTCTAGGAATCACAAGAGGAAGGGGTATATTTGCAAAAGGCCTGATGATACGGGAAGATTTCTGTTAGATTACATCATGGTCAGACAGAGATACTGGATTTTAAGGCGTATCACTGTGTAGACATAGACTCAGGTCAAAATATAGTAGTGATGAAGAGTAGGCTGAAGTTTAAGACATTAGTCAGGAACAAACAATACGCAAAAGAGTGGGATACAGAAGTGCTAAAGAATGACGAGATACGGTTGAAGTTCTCTAAGGCTATAGATACAGCAATAAGGAATAGCTCAGTAGGTAGTACTGTTGAAAAGGAATGGACATCTCTAAAAAGGGCCATCACAGAGATTGGGAAGAGAAACGCAGGTACAAAGAAGCTAACTGCGAAGAACGTATGGATGACAGAAGAAATAGCTCAGTTGATTGATGAGACGCTGAAGTACAAGAATGTGCCGGGAATCTCAGAAATAGAGAAATAGAGGTCACTGAGGAATGAAATAAATAGAAAGTGCAGGGAAGCTAAGACGAAATAGCTACAGGAAAAATGTGAAGACATCGAAAAAGAAATGAATGTCGGAAGGTCAGACTCAGCATACTGGAAAGTCAAAACAACCTTCGGTGACACTGAAAGCAAGGGTGGTAACATTAAGAGTGCAACGAAAATTCCACGGTTAAATGCAGAGGAGAGAGCGGATAGGTGGAAAGAATACGTTGAAAGCCTCTATGAGGGGGAAGATTTGTCTGATGTGATAGAAGAACAAACAGGAGTCGGTTTATAACAGATGGGGCATCCAGTATTAGAGTCAGAATCGAAAGGAGCTTTGAAAGACTTAAGAACAAATGAGGCATAAGGGATGGATAACATTACATCAGAATTTCTGAAATCATTGGGGAAGGGGCAACAAAACGACTATTGACGTTGGTGTGTAGAACGTGTGAGTCTGGCGACATAAAATCTAACTTTCGGAAAAGCATCATCTACACAGGTCCGAAGACTACAAGAGCTGACAAGTACGAGAACTACCACTCAAACTGATTAACAGCCCATGCATCCAAATTACATACAAGAATAATATACAGAAGAATGGAAAAGGAAATTGTGGATGCGCTAGATGCCGATCACTTTGGCTTTAGGAAAGGTAAAGTCACGAGAGAGGCAATTCTGACGTTGCTGTTAATAATGGAAGCAAGACTACAGAAAAATTAAGACACTTTCATAGGATTTGTCGACCTGGAAAAAGCGTTCAAGAACATAAAATGGTGCAAGATGTCCGAAATTCTGAGAAAATTAGGGGTAAGCGTAAGGAGAGACGAATCACATAGAATATGGACCTCAGCCCAGAGGGAATAATAAGAGTCGACTACCAAGAACGAAGTGCTCGTATTAAAAACGGTGTAAGGCAAGGATGTAGCCTTTCGCCCCTACTGTTAAATCTGTACATCGAGGAAGCAATGATGGAAATAAAAGAAAGGTTCAGGAGTGGAATTAGAACTCAAGGTGAAAGGATATCAATGATACGATTCGCTGATGGCATTGCTATCTTGACTGAAAGTGAAGAATAATTACATGATCTGCTGAACGGAATGAACAATCTAAAGAGTACAGAGTATGGATTGAGAGTAAATCGAAGAAAGCCGAAGGTAATGAGAAGTAGTAGAAATGAGAACAGCGAGAAACTTACCATCAGGATTGATGGTAACGAAGTAGATGGGTTAAGAAATTCTGCTATCTAGGCAGTAAAATAACCAATGACGGCAGGAGCAAGGAAGACATCAAAAGTAGACTATCAATGGCAAAAAGGGCATATCTGGCCAAGAGAAGTCTACAAATATCAAATATCGGCCTTAATTTGAGGAAGAAATTTCTGAGAATGAACGTCTGGAGTACAGCATTGTGTGGTAGTGAAACATGGACTGTGGGAAAAACGGAACAGAAGATGATCGAAGGATTTGAGATGTGGTGCTACAGACGAATGTTGAAAATTAAGTGAGTACAGCATTGTGTGGTAGTGAAACATGGACTGTGGGAAAAACGGAACAGAAGATGATCGAAGGATTTGAGATGTGGTGCTACAGACGAATGTTGAAAATTAAGTGCACTGATAAGGTAAGGAATGAGGAGGTTCTGCGCAGAATCGGAGAGGAAAGGAATATATGGAAAACATTATAAGGGGAAGGGACAGGATGGTAGGAAATCTATTAAGATATGATGGAATGACTTCCATGGTACTTGAGGGAGCTGTAGAGGGCAAACACTGTAGAGGAAGACAGAGATTGGATTACATCCAGCAAATAATTGAGGACGTAGGTTGCAAGTGTTACTCTGTGATGAAGAGTTTAGCACAGGAGAGAAATTCGTGGCGGAACGCATCAAACCAGTCAGAAGATTGATGACAAAAAAATAAAAAATAAAAAAAAATGAAGTCGAATTCACTCCGGAGCCGAACGTCACACGCCACTATCTTCTTTGGTTTCGGCTCTTTCCACCATAGGCATTCAGACACTTCATAGAAAGTGTCGCCAGCGGTGCTCATGCGCTGTAACGGCGAAGGATGGACAATAATGGTTCAAATGGCTCTAAGCACTATGCGACTTAACATCTGAGGTCATCAGTCCCCTCGACTTAGAAGTACTTAAACCTATCTAACCTAAGGACGTCACACACATCCATGCCCGAGGCAGGATTCGATCCTGTGACCGTAGAAGCAGCGCGGTTCCAGACTGAAGTACCTAGAATCGCTCGGCCACAACGGGTGGCAAGGATGGACACACATCTTATCAGACACAAACACCATATGTGTCCGTATAATTTTGATAAGGCAGTGTGTCTGATACTTGATTTCCTTGAAAGGAAGGCGTTTCGTATTAGACCTACCTACCATGTCAGTGTAAGGTAATAATATCAAATATACTACAGGGACATCAGTCATCAGTAATGTATCCGCTTCACTACTTACAGCAGTGTGCCAATCCTGGGTAACTTACCGATTTCGTGACTAGAAATCAGAATCACGTGGTTTTGAGGGGACGATCTCATCGAGCCATGTCCGGAGCTTATTTTCATTTAGAAAAGAAGTTCCTTGAAAGCTGTTCGACAGATATTAGTGAATAACGTGGGTGCACAATGACTTCCCAAGTTTACTCTATATAGTACTTTTTGTCAGTCTAGCAAAATGCGGGTCGCGTCATCGTGGAGTGCATCACTCCAAGTCGTCTTCCTGGTCGTTGGACTGCATCTGCAAGACGTAAATTTCAGCAGTGATGGATATACACCGGGGAAGAAATTCGTATCACACCGCACCGTCGCTGTTCCACCGAATGCAAAACATTACCTATTGTGGATGCGCGCTTCTCTTTCTACTGGGAGTAGTTGTTTCGTTTGGGCTCAGCCATTCCCTTCTTTTCCTTATATTATCATGAAGACACCATTTCTCGTCACCAGCAATAATAGAATAATAATGGTCGGTGTTGTTCACGAGCCAGTTGATGACGAGCAAGTAGAGATGCCCTGATTTTTGCGATTTTGGCTTCGAGAGTGCGCGACGCATACGGCCGATTCTTGAACCTTCCCCAGTGCATGAAAATGTCGCACGGTGGTGAAATGACCACAGTTCATAATATTTGCAAATTCTCGAGTTCTCTGACGTGGAACATTGTGGATCAAAGCGTTCAAATTATCTTCATCAAACCCCAAAGATCTTCTTGAACGTCACTAATTTCAAAACGATTCTCCTTAAAAGCATTTTCTTACCCTGCTCTATCCAGTAAATTATCCCCATATACGGCGCCAATGTTTCTGGCTGCCTCCGCTGCTGTAACCTCTCTATTAAAGACAACCACAAGAATACGTCGGACTTCAAATCCATTTTCTAGCGTCTGCAGCTCGAGTATTTACCTCCGAATGCAAAATTAACAACAGTGAACGACAAATAAAAATGACAGTTGCTAAATAAACCCTTAGCAAACGGAACACCAGCATGTAAAACAAAAAACGCTGCGACATTATGCCTCAACGTAATACATATAGATACCAAGAATTTCGCTTTCAGTTCCTCAACATTAGGTGCCCGACATCTTCACCTATAATTTAGTAGTTTTCCAAGTGATTTTCTGCTGTTGGGACATTTAGTAGGCGCATTGCAGACAGTAAAATAGTAAAAGTGGACAAGTTGACTATTCGTGATATAGGCACAGACGTGTGAAATCCGATGTACATCTGTAACAACATCTAAACTCCGCAAGACGATTTTAACAGGAGACCACACAATGATGCAAAACTGCTCTCCTGTAACGTCCGCCATTAGTGTTGGTTGAGAATCTCCGTCACACTCCCACGCTTAGTCAATAGACCTGCAACGAAACGTGCTGCCGTTCTATTTGTTCTGTCAGTCCTACCTGACACGGGTCCCATACTGATGAGCAGTATTCAAGCATTGGTCGAACGAGTATTTTGTTACCTACTTCCTTTGATGATGGACTACATCTCCTGAGAATTCTTCCAATGGCTCTCAGGTGAATTCTGCCTTACTCACGATTAGTTTTATGTGGCTCTTCTACTTCGAAGAGCTTCGTATGGAAACTCACGAATATTTTATCGATGTGCCTGCTTCCACTGAGTGTTCTGCAATAATGTAATCACACAGTAGTGTGTATTCCTACCTGTATAAGCTCAGTACGCTATGTTATTTACGTTGAGTGCCAGTTGCCACTCCTTGCACCAAGCCTCGATCCTCTGCAGGTCTTCTTGGGTTTCGTTACAATTTTCAAATGTAATGACTTCTCTGTATTCAACAGCATCATCTGCAAAGAACCTCATGGAACTTCCGATGTTATCCTTCAGGTATGTTGTACATATTGTGAAAAGTAACGGTCCAATAACATTCCACTAGGGTACACCAGACGTTAATTGTACCGCTGAAGGTTTCTCTTCCTTGAGAATGACATGCTGCGTTTTGTGTGCTAGAAATTCTTCAATGCAATCATACAGTCAGAATTATAGTGTGTTCGTACTTTTTTCATTAGGCAGCAGTACAAAACTGTACCGAAAGCCTTCCGAAAACCGAAAAGCACGGTATCATGCTGGACGATGGTATCTACTGCTTACTGGTTCTCCTATACGAACGGAACCGAAGTTTATTGCTACAGAGGAGACTTTCGGTCTCCAGAAAGGTCATATTACGCAAGCATAAATGATGTTCCAAAATTTTACAACAAACTGACGTCAGAGATACAGGCCTATAGTTCTGTCGGTCTGTTCGACGACTCTTCTTGAAAATTATTGTATATGGTCGAACACCATCCAGAAGCAAGATCGATTTCATCCGGAAACGGAGGTCATTCTGATGAATGCTTCAAGTATGACGAACTCTTTTAAATGCTGATGTAACTATCTGGTTATCACGAATATGATACAGGGCACAATTACCGAAACAGGGGTTACATGGAATTATCTTGGTGGTTCCCAAGTCCTATCAGAAGGTACGTGAAGTATGTGGAATATAAGCTGTCCTTTATTTCAGTAGACTACTTTTTGTACATACAGCTCTTGTTATAAAACATTTTTCCAAACACAAGCGACGTATCATTTGGCGCTTTCTCTCCTGGAAACATTACATGCCTTTTCTTGGGTTCTTGCTCATTTTGCTCATGCTAAATATGTAATAAAGCATCTTTGATCTGAATGGTAACGTTCATGCCTTCCACTCCATTGAAATGGGTTTGATTGGTAGTTACACCACTCATTCTTGAAAAAGCGTCAGATGATACATGTGAAAATATACCATTACAGAAGCAAAATGTTTCCAGTAAACAGACACTTAATTACCAGAAAAATGTGAATATGTGGTAACGAATCGACAGATTTCAATATGAAATGTTATCCTATTTAGTAAACCGTAACCTTTTAGATTAAGTTTCGCACAACTTGGTCTCAAATTTCACCCAAGGCCTACCTTGACTTGCGGGTCGTTAGGGAACGTTGTATGCGTGATGGGATACCTGCATATTCAGCTGTTTGTCTAAGACATATTTCCCACCAATATGATTCAAGAATAGATCGATAAAAACATGTGCTTGGCTTCCAAGGTCACCTATTCCAATCCTCTGGATTTGTCAGTCTGAAGTCATTTTAAAAGCGCTATCGTTGATAAGGCTGAAGAAGTGGAGCAATGAATTATATAGTCTTGTCAAGATTCCCGTAACCGTGCAGGGTGTGTGTAAGAATAAGTTACTTACTGCGGAGACGAGAGCAGAACTACCTCCAAATGTGAGGCAGACAGAAAGTTAAATTTTTAAATTTTTTTGTTGAAATAATCATCAGCCAATTGCACATAACGAACATTATTCCCTTCCGGTGTCAATCGCTTTATTAGCGAGAGATAATTCTGATCTTCTGAAGAAGAACATTACGTACCTGAAACTAGCAAAGAGATAACATTTTGTTTGTCGAACTAGTTGCTGAATATTTCAGGAAATAGAAATACAGTTTCTGAAGATGGATCAAATAGTGAAGGTAAATAATTGTATTATGCAGTGTTCTGATGTTATATTGCATATCAAAGTAGGAGTTCGGTGAAATTTGAGCCCAATTACATGGGGATGTACTCGAAAAGTTCACGTTACAATTACATTAATAGTAACAAGGACAATATTTGGTGTAGAAGTCACACTGACCTTCTTGTCTCACTGTTGGTAAATGTATTTGAACTAATGAACATTTTACCTACTTTTTCCATGTGTCTCGTTTTCATTTGACAGCCTCTCATGTATATCCAAGCGTGTTGCACACATCATACCACTATACGTCGTTGCATGGTGCTTTCACGGTGTTGCTAATTTAATGACCAGAACCGTATCTTTACCTGATGATACGTTCTTTACTTTACGGATGAATCTTGTGTTTTCGAGAGGTCGACACCACTGGCACACATTGGCACCAGTTCCCTGTTTCTTCATCACAGAGCACACGTAGGAACGCAGTTTGTTTTCTTTCTGACACTCCCAAACAGCAGACAGAATATAAGCAAACAGCTTTCAGCGTCTCTTACGCAATGCCAGATAGGAACAGTGGAATCTTTATTTTAACCGGCTGGTGTAGCGTAGTTACTAAGAAACAGGAGGAGCATTTTATTAACCTTTGCTCAGCCTTACTAATTTAGGTTTTCATCCAACTCCCAGCTTGCGCTCCTTCTGTAATGGCCGGCCGCGGTGGTCTAGCGGTTCTAGGCGCTCAGTCCAGAGTCGCGCGACTACTACGGTCGCAGGTTCGAATCCTACCTCGGACATGGATGTGTGTGATGTCCTTAGGTTAGTTAGGTTTAAGTAGTTCTAAGTTCTAGGGGACTGATGACCTCCAACGTTAAGTCCAATAGTGCTCAGAGCCATTTGAACCATTTGCAAAACCATGATGTTAAGTCCCATAGTGCTCAGAGCCATTTGAACCATTTGAACCTTCTGTAATTACGTTGTCTTGACATGGCGTTAGATCGTTAATTTTTAACGAATCCATAAAGATTTTACTTGTCACAAAGAGAGCGTGGAATGTAGGGTAGAGTGTTGTTCCTTGGAACACTTATGACACTTTCGCCTTTAGCAATTTCTGTAACAGAAGTTTAATATACTTTCTTATTCAATTTTTAAACGATGTCGTACACTATTTGTGTAGTGCAGTGATTTTCTGAAAATACAGGAATTATTCCGGAAAATTAAGGTTTTTCCAAATGTAAAAACCCGTTTTAAGAACATCATGGACATGTAACTAAAAATAAATATTTTACTGAAATTTAAAAGTGTTGCATTCGAGAAAAGCGTGTCAGTGCTGTGTCTGTAAGTCTATTTGTGCGGTACTATTTTACTACACACCAATAAATGCTGGACGTTGTGGCCGAGTGGTTCTAGGCGCTTCAGTCCGGAACCGTGCTGCTGCTACAGACGCAGGTTCGAATCCTGCCTCGGACATGGATGTGTGAGATGTCCTTAGGTTAAGGATTTCTAAGTCTAGGGGACTGATGACCCCTGATGTTAAGCCCCACACAGCCATTTGGACCATTTTAATCAATAAATCACATCAAATTTAGCAGAAGTTTCATTAATAACCAGTTAAAATTTAAATATATTTTGAAATTTAAGCTATTGGAAAGTAACACAAATTTCCATTTTCAAGGCAGGTAAAACTGTTAAGACGTTCAAGAAACTATGTAAAAATGCAAATATACCACGTTCCATGGTACTAGATCTTCTTCTGTTTAAAGCTATACGATGGTGCACGACCAAAGAAGTATGCTGTATTGCCCACAAGTTATCCATGTAGTTTTAAAAATATATATAATTTTACTTGCCATACAAGTTTCTAATAACAGAAATAACAACATTTTCCAAACAACTTTTATATACGAGGGCATGCTAAACAGTAATGACTTCTAGTTTTTATACAAAAACTGCGGGGCCCTAACCACTCGTCTGGTCCTAGGTGCCTAAGGCATGCTGCTTTCTCGGAATGCTACACAACAATTCAAGCACATAACATTAATAGTTTCTTTTCAATAAAGATTGACAGTACTTAACTTGGAGCTTACAACAGTGTCGCAAGTGATGGGCGACATGCTAACAGTAATATTCTTCGCTACAGACAACGTCCAAACAAGTAATGGATATGGACACTAATAGCTGTTCTCGTAGTACTCTCTGCTAGGCGTGCTAATGCTCTGCGAATACTGTCCACTTATGTCTGGCCGAGGCTGACAGGAGGGGCGCTTACATTCACTTCGACTAGATGCCGCTCCTCTCGTGGTGCGGTCCTAATGAGCGCACCATTGACTGACGTCGTTTCACCGCCTTCTCTTCTCTTGCGATCTTCATCTTAGTTCCGGCAAATGTGGTTACGCCAAACCAAAAACTGTTAAGGCTTTTTAAATAAAACAAACGTTATCGACATTCTACATCTTTATTCTTCCTGTCTACGTACTTGCAGCCCTCTGCCGCTTGAGGGCTCCGAATTGTAGCGTGTAACATGGCGGTGCGAAATGTCACTGTATCGGTGGGTGAGAAACAGCGTGCTGTAATGTACGAGGGCTATTCCGAAAGTAAGGTCCGATAGGTCGCGAAATGGAAACCACGGTAAAAATCAAAAATGTTTTATTTGCAACAGTTAGATACACCTTGCAGCTACTTATCTCCATAGTCGCCGACCCGACTTAGACGTGTATCGTAGCGTTGTACCAACTTTCCCATACCCTCGCTATAGAAGGCAGCCGCCAGTGCTCTCCGCCAATTCTCTACGCTGGCCTACGGCTCGTTGTCTTGTGCCGAAATGTTGTCTTCATAACCAGCGGTTCATGTGACCTGAGCTGAAACTCAGAGGGAGACAATTACGGGCTGTATTGTGGGTAGTCTCACATTTCCATTTGAAAACGATGCAGGAGCATCTTCATTGCCCCTGCAGAATGCGGCTGAGAATTGTCTTGAAGACGAAACAGCACGACAGTTATGTAATGTTAGCTGCATAGCTTCAGGGGAAATTTCTCACCAGGCCCCCATACTTGGCGGCAGACACTATTTTCTAGACATCTTTACGCACTCACTGCGAGCTCAGAAATGAGAAGAGCGACGTGATGCTAACTGGGGTTATACTAGAGACACTACCCAACACATCTGTGCAAAGCTTTATCGGATTTTCATAGTCGTTTCCATTTCGTGACCGATCGGACCTTACTTTCGGAATAGCCCTCGTAGTTTCCAAATGGATGGGTTCGCCCACAGATGGAGCACCCTCTCGTTCAGCATGACACTGCAGATCACACACGAGCGTTGCGACATTTGTAACAATCCAAACCCTTGGATTCGCTACATTAATCATCTCCGTGGAATCTACTTCCAAAACTTCGAGGCCTTCACTTTGGTAAAAATGAAGTGGAGCAAGCAGAGGCGATGTTGTGGCCCCGTCAGCAAAGTCAAACATTCTACAAAGACGATATCAACAAAAGGGTCTCTCATTAGAATAAATGTGTTCGTCGCAAGGTGACTATGTTGGGAACGAAATATGTAGACTTCACAACGCTCTCGTATTATACAACGATTAAATGGCAGACAGTGATTATGAAGCCTTCATGTGATTTTAACATCAGACTGAAGTACCGACCAAGAACCATGACGTGCTCCTAAGGGCAGTATCGGCTAGGCACAACACTCTCCCCTATACAGGGTGTCCCATTTATCTTGGCAACCCTAAATAGCTGTCCAGATGCAAATTACAAAAAGTTTCAAGCAAATGTTCTTTAGCTGTCAGGAGAACATCAATCAGCATGACTGCCCTCGTTGTAGCTTTGTTTCCTATGGAGATATGAACAGCGTTATGACTTTTTCAAATCACACCCTATATTTTTTTATTCGCTAATTCATTTCCTCTCCTAAACACCTATTCAAAAATGTACCACAGTGTACCATTCATTGAAAAACAACGTTATTAATTACATAACACAACACTGCTTTTGAGCCCGGAATCATAAACTGGTCCACTTGCTGGAGTTGTCTGAAAACAAATGAAAAACAAGAAAATTGACTCTGACTCTCCTGTACCATTGCCCAGGAGTAGAACATTGAAAAGTGCTGAAAGTGGTGACCCGGAGCACCAATACACGGTGCACCCTTTGAATGGAAGAATTATTTACTGCTTCCTGTGTTTCCTGCTCAAGAGAATTACAAACAAGCACGATACGGTCCTGCATCCACTCTGGAGTTGTTGGAATATCGCGATACACAATGTCTTTAATGCATCCCCAAAGAAAAAAGTCCAGAGCATTTAAATCAGGAGATCTAGCAGGCCAAGTAACTGTTCCTCCTCGACCAATACATCTGGCAGGATACCTTCAGTTCAGAACACGACGTGCACGCAAGCAATTATGTGCTGGACATCCATCGTGTTGATACAACATAAGCATTCTGGTTCTTAGCGGCACTTCATCCAGAAGAGGAGGAAGAATTAGTCTTAGGAAGTTGGCATACGTTGTGCCGTTTAGACTATCATTAATGAAATAAGGGCCAATAATTGTAGTACGAAGCACCCAACACCAGACGTTAACTCTCCATTGATGCTGATAATTCACCTGTCTAAGCCATCGTGGGTTGTCGCTGGACCAATATTGCATGTTCCTTGTATATACCTGTCCTTTGTTTGAGAAGGAAGATTCATTTGTAAATAGAACATTGGAGACGAAGTTCAGCTTGGCGAGGATTTGCTGCTGCGCCCACTGACAGGACTGTACACGATTCTGGAAATCATTCCCAAGCAATTCTTGATGTAGGTGTACATGGTAAGGATGGAACCGGTGACGTGTAAGAATACGATGTACACAGGTTTTAGGAATGCCAATCTCGTGTTCAAGCTGTCGTGTGCTCACATGTGGATTCATAGCAACGGAAGCGAGAACAGTAACTTCTGCCGCTTTGTCTGTGCGAGTGCTACGACGATTGCGTTGTCGTAGGTTTAAACTTCCCGTTTCCTAAGGCGTCACAACAAGACGAGAAGACATCCTTCGGGAATGTGTCTTCTTGTCAGGATATCACTCTCTGCATAGTTCCGCTGCCTGAGTAGCATTTCGCCTACCTTCAACAGCAACAATAAAAGAAACGTTATGTCGAAGGAGTTCGTAGCAATAACAGCCTTTACTATATGCCTGCTCTATACAACAGTATTTAACAAGACTAAACTACTGTACTAAATGTACCCGTACTTAAGAAAAAAGCATTGCAATTACTGTTCTGCTAACTCACATTCCCCGCAGATGAATAGCATTTCTAGCTTCTCTTCGTTGGTGTACATGCTACTCACGCAACTCTTCAACTGACGATGGTTGACGGAATGACGCGTGTGCATTCTACTTATGTTTAAATTTGTCCTCTGTCAACATCAGCACGTGGATGTGTTCCATTACCCCAAATACCTCCACTAAGCGCTGGGAGCGTCAACGTCAATGTGTTGTTATGTAACTTATAACGTTGTGTTTCAGCGAATGGTGCACTGTGATACATTTTTGAATAGGTCTTTAGGAGAGGAAATGAGTTACCGAATAAAAAACAGAGGGTGCCATTTGAAAAAGTCATACCGGTGTTCATATCTTTCTAAAAAAACAAAGTTACAACGAAGGAAATCATGCTGATTGATGTCCTCCTGACGGCTAAAGAACATTTGCTTGAAACATTTTATAATTTGCATCTGGACAGACAGTCATTTAGGGTGGTCAAGGTAAATGGGACACCAGATATATTTCATTACTAATATATGTATATATATATATATATATATATATATATATATATATATATATTAGTAATAAATATCCGGCAACATATTGGATTTTGGTTTCTTTATTTATCTATACTCCAGAGAAAAAGCTCATGCTCTAGGATTTACAAGTTTCAATTTATTGTTTTTATTTTTCCATGCGAAGCAGTCGTACCAGAATTTTGGGAAAATATGCTTCATTGTTGGTCCACCTGGAAATCGATTTATGTCGTTTGAATTTTAATATACGCACATCACCACAAGAAACTGATGTGCGACAATATTGACAACGTTAAAGGCCATAAAATGACGAAAATCACAATAAGTGCTCTTAAACCCCGAAGTCAGAGTTTTATTTCTAGGATATCAAAAGGAAAATAAATACTTATCTATATATATATATATATATAGATAAGTATTTATTTTCCTTTTGATATCCTAGAAATAAAACTCTGACTTCGGGGTTTAAGAGCACTTATTGTGATTTTCGTCATTTTATGGCCTTTAACGTTGTCAATATTGTCGCACATCAGTTTCTTGTGGTGATGTGCGTATATTAAAATTCAAACGACATAAATCGATTTCCAGGTGGACCAACAATGAAGCATATTTTCCCAAAATTCTGGTACGACTGCTTCGCATGGAAAAATAAAAACAATAAATTGAAACTTGTAAATCCTAGAGCATGAGCTTTTTCTCTGGAGTATAGATAAATAAAGAAACCAAAATCCAATATGTTGCCGGATATTTATTACTAAAATTAGCGAAGTAGGAAGTGGGTATTTTGAGGCGAAATGCTACACTTCCTGTAGACTCAGCCGCCAGTCAAAGGTTTCTAGCTGTCATATACTCGACCATTATCACGGAGAAATCATCGACGTGGATTCCATTGCATGCCAAGTAAGCACCGGCATACTGTCGTTACTCTGTGTGGTTTAAGTTTTAGACTTAAATTACGGTCCCTCTGGGAAGCTTATTTGCTTGGACAGATTTATACATAGCAGCTGCAGGACCCCATGTTTAAGCTCCTGGTCCTTGGCAGAATGAATCTAGTACGGCCTGTTAATACATAGCAGCAAGAATCGCCAAGTGCCTACTTTATACATAATAGGGTACAAACACATGACACACGTGACGGTTCTAAATTAAAAACTACGTACGTAATACGTTATAAAATCTAATACAAAAGCTATGCACGTACAGACAGTACAGGTTGTGAAGAGAAGGATAACTTCCAAATTAAGTACTTGGGGATAACAACAGTGGTTCACAATCATCGCATTGTGGATGACGTTCCCTGAGACGGTCAAATTTGTCCAATGGGATTGCTCTTTGATAACGCATACAACTTAGTAGAAAAGTGATAATGTCTTGCTAAAAGCTACTGGCAGCAGATACTAACAAGATAAGGCCGACTGAAACAGCTTACTAGTCATGATTTGCTAGTTATTTTGAAGCGTATGAAATATAAACAATTACCTGCTGAATTAGTGATGAGAAAATAGAGAAGTTTGTTAGGAAATAAATAGAAGAACTACGTGAACAATGACAAACTTTTTCTAGTCCTACTAGGTTATAATGCTACAGTGGGAAGAGAACAAATGGCTAAATTACAGTAGAATACGATCAGGACTAGGAATACGACGAAAAAGCAGTATCTAAATTACAGAGGCAGGTTTGTTCAAATTGTAGCCGTTACACGCATCCAAAATGATAACAGAGGAAGATATATTTGGTATGACGGACATAGGAAGATCTCCACAGCATTATTGTTAGGAAAAGACTTTAGGAATTAGATAGTGGATGTAAAACACACCGTTGTGTAGAGATAAAGTCTTAATGACTACCAGAGGTTGAAAACACCTCTTGAGTTGTGAGGTTCTTTATCACACGACCGGTTTCTGGCTCTTATAAGCCCATCTTCAGGTGTTGTACTGGAAATAGCAAGAAACGGCAGATAATTTTTTACGCAGCAATACCCATGAAAAACAAATAGCCGCTGGTCGGACTAGGTACTATGAAGCTATGAAGCCTATATCAACTCGAAAGTGACACCAGACAGTACTGTGGACGACTCCTTGGGTAGGGAAATACACAGATAACGCCAAGACACTTATATTCGGTGCTGCTGTCCCCGAGCGCCGCGGTGGACGTGTACTAGGCGCGGTGCGGTATCTGTCAGCGAAGAACGGGGAGTAGCGGATTGCGAAAGAGTGGGAAAAGTGCTGCCATCTATTGACGGGGAGAAGAACGCGGGGCCACTAGCCCCACCGTTCACAATTTTAATTATTGGTTTGTTTTTAAAATGAAGACTTAATGACTAGTATAGGGAAACAGGGGAAAATCTAGTGCAACAAAGAAATTAATGTGTACAGTGATGCTGAGGAAGTACAAATTTTCAGTGTCAATGTATAATAGCATAAGTAAGTCAATACTAAGAATGTTACGTTTCAGTCGTCGAAAATCTGTGACACATACACCACATCATATTTATACATATTGTCGACAACTGGTGCGTAGCGTTCTCAGCGATGATTCATGATACAGTGATACGATTGCTTTACGACAGAAGGCCTAACTAAAGATGTTCAGTCGTAGAAGGCTAGTGGAGTATGACACGGAAAGAAATAGAGATGTGACAGGGCATCATAGGTACGCCTTAAGGAGAAGCACAGGAGGTCGTTGATGGTCCCAGATATTCTGGATCTTATGAATAAACAGCTTTCCAGCGATTTGCAGAAAAGTGTAATTTTACATTTCCAAGAATCAAGACCAGACGTACCGGTATGTGAAATCCAATGAAAGGCGCAGATCAGAATAATAAACAGAAGAACGAAAAACATTTAATGTGGGAAGCTACCAGGGAAGTATCTTTATATTTTCTATTAGTTATATAACGAAGGATAAAGGCGAATCAAGAAGACTTCGTATCGTTTGTAGATATGGACATGATGTGAGGCGGAATAAGATGTTATTAATCTTGTCATGGTTGAGGCCAAATTACTGTACCAGAGGAGTAATGAAGAAGATATTCATATAAATATAAGTGAGAATAGTGAAACCGGAAGTACCAGAAGAATATGTTAGTACTGAGTTTTGTATATAGATTTGCTATTTGTAAGCAAAATTTTTTAACTTACATGTGGAGCAAACTATAAAGAAAAATATATTATAACAGATAAGTGAAACACATTACAATGCTATGGATCTCAGGCAATATACCCCAACAAGTAGAAATCAAGTAACACTCAGAAGCACTGTTGACCATAACGGAAAACATACCTGAGTAATGGGAATACGAAGGTAAGACGGAGATGATGCTGTTTAGCAGTGACTTCATCGACATTATAACTGGGAATGTAATAGAACAGAAGAAATGAAACAGTTTGCCTACGAAGCAAGAAGCCATTAGTCGACCTACGAATACATCTGGAAACGAATAACTGAGATATAGACGACATCCACGCCAGGGAATACAAAAAAAAGGGAGAATCAGTTGTGTCTGGTCTGGGCTGGTCTTCAGGTTCAAAGAGACTGAAAGATGCAGATGGAAAAATGGCACACAGTTCAACTCAAATATGTGATTACAATTAAAATCACTGCTTTTCAGTAGCGGTGATCAAGTAGGTACTCAAAAACCATACACACATTGCACTGTATGTCTACATAACATATCGCATGAAGGAATGACTGTTAGAACCATCAAAGAAATACTCCAAGAATATCTGCGACACACGAATGAAATACCCAAGCAAATCAGATGTTACGTACTTTAGATGCCTGTCGACGTTAGGGTGTCTAAAACTTAACACAAAAAGACAACCGTATGGATTTAAGGCATTGGGAGTCGGTGTTTACGAACATTTCGCTGACTTATAATGTATACCGTACGAGTACCAAACTCACAAAGGAGATGAACGTTTCTCGGAACACTGATGCGAGTACCTGAAGAAAAACACACATCTTTAGGCCAGTGGGCGACAGAAGCTGGTCCTCAGGACTAATAGTGGCGTACCACTAACGCTTCCTCGTGGCCTTCTGAAAGAGTAAGCACACTTCGCAGCAGTACATGCAAAGCAACAGCAATTCATAAGTACAATAAAATCACGGAGAGGAAGGTTTTAATGTTTTTAAGAGCGCAGGAATACTAAAAGTGTATTTTCATTGCAAAGTAAAAGTAAAATGAAAAAGTGAGATAAATCTAAGAGAGACGTACGTTTTCATGATCTAAAAATATGACATTAGCAGTTTAATTTAGGACCTCATAGAAAATGAAGTAGGCGGCCCCGGTTACCAAAGAAGTAACCTGAAGGTTGCAAGAACACTATCAGAGCAAAGAGGGCATTCCTATCCTAAAGACGTCTACTAATTTCAGAAAAAGATTTTCATTTGAGAGAGAAGTTTCTGAGAACAAACTTCTGGAGCACAGAGTTACAAGGAAGTGAATAGTGGATCATGGAGAAACCAGAGAATAAGAGAATCGAAGCATCTGAAATATGGTGCTGGAAATAGATGTTGAAAATCAGATGGGCTTATAGCAGAACAAATGCGGCGACTCCCCACAGAAGCGATAAAGGAAGTTGTGTGTAGGACACACAGACCAAAGGAAGGGACAAAATGAGCGAAAAATACTTCCCTAGTTCTAATGGCATGCTTATAGGGCAAGAAAATGTGGACAATCAGAGTCAGAATGTATACGACAGAGAAGCCAGTCAGAGGACGAACGGTCTGGAAAAAGAGAGCTCCTGTTATTTAGATAAGCGGAGGCAGTACGTTTCTGATGTTACTTTCTAAAATAAGCCGCAGGCTCCGCACATGACGTCCAGGACTGCATACAGGACGTCCAGAAGGAATGGTCAGATGTGGGTGATATGAAAGGAAAGATCATTCGAAGCCAAAATGTCGAGTAAACATGGGCTCCAAAGTGAGTTCCTTAAGATATATGAGAGCTTGTTTATCTTCGCTACTGTGAAACACATGAAAAGTGTGTTTACGGAAATTCCTCGTGAGACTCCCTGTAGATGGCGTTGTTAGAAGGAAACATGAAGTGGATGAAGGGTGCAAATAACTATAAAATGATGACGTCAATGAAAGCATCTACGCTCAATAAGCAAACAGGAGTAAAATAATAAATGGTTACGACAACAGAAACACTGTACTCTGCGAAGACACTTTTGGCTAAATTGTTGCGAGCGATACGTTACCTCAGAGAGTCGCTGGAATTGAGCACACGTGACACAACAGAATTTCTCAAAGATGATTAGGTGTTATCTGCATTGTTCGTAACTTTGAGTCGTTAGTTGTATGAAAACGTATTGTCTAGTCAGCACATCTTACGATACTCTTCTTCTAGAAAAATGACGTTAAGGCAGTTCGTCATTCTGTAAAATTGGGAGAGATAATGCAGACTATGCGGCATCGTCACAGGGAACCCACAAGAGCCATTAGCAGAATGTAACCAACACGGATCCTGTTACTGGCCGAAGTGGGCGAGGAGAGGCAAATGCGACGCTCAGTCGGATCATGGCTGTTCCACCGTAGCTCGCCAATCAATACGTGTTGCTCTCTGCTGGCGGACACTTGACCACTGTTGACAGAGATTGGGGCAGCTGTCCTACGGTAACAGCACTGACCAAGAGCTCGCTCCAGCCGGGCACCATTAGGAAGACAAGGACGTCCTGGAAGGAGGCAGCTGTGGTTATCTTGCTACCGACAGATCTCGATGCAGACACTGTTGAAAGAGCCTTCTTTCTTGTGGTGGCTCTTTTTTCTCCAGAAAATTCGCCTGACAGTGTGCAACGTTCCCCGTATGTTTTCTATGGAGCTCTCTACTGAAAGTCTTCCAGAACGTCTCCTGAGCATCGCTAACTGATGACCGAAATGTAACGCAAGTAGTAGAAAACTATGGGGTTACTCGTTCATCGAATGATGTGTAAGAAATTCATCTTTTGATCCCCGCTAAACTAAACACTATTATTTCTTCTAGCTCTGAGGGAGAATGAAATTAATAGGTTTATTATAGCTAATGACTTTACTGGCACATATAACATGATGATGATGAAATGAGCTACAGACGTTTCCACTCATCAATACCAACTAAATTTTCCCCATATGCCATTGCCCTTACTTCTCTCCCCACGCCTCCATACGTCCCTCCCTTCTCTCTCTCTCTCTCTCTATCTATCTATCTATCTCTCTCTCTCTCTCTCTCTCTCTCTCTCTCTCTCTCTTTCTGTCTCTCTCTGTCCCTCCCGCAGCTGCCTGTATAGTTCATTCATTTAAAATTTTGTCATGTTATAAGAAACAATAACGTACATTTATACACTGACACTGATAGGCATGCACATTGCCAATCGCAACTTACGTACACAGCAGAGACTTATACCAAATTCTAATTTTTGTTTGGGACAACTGATTACATTACATTAGAAGTAAATTAAAATAGTCCCAAACCCCCGGTTCCGACCGAGGATTTCGAGAGATTTCCATTTGTTGTCAGCCGAGTACCGGACCTGCACGTCCACTTTCACAAATTCCCAATTGGGATTTCCTCTGTCCACTACCAGGCTGCTGGGGTAATTAACTGAACACAAAAAGAACACTGTTTTCTCTGTAACAACCTGCACAAATGAGCAAGGAATGGAGGTTGAAAATAACGTATTGATTCACAATAAAATTTTTCATACATTTTCGCACCGCAGTAGCTGCACGAACTCTGCGTGAATTTTAAAGCGGAGATTAAACAGGGCCAGTTTTAAACCAGAAGAATAAATACACCGTTATAAAGAAATAATCATTTATTTAATACAGAGAACTACCAAGAAAACCGTATGTATTTCATTTGAACCATAATATTTAGAAATATACTGTTTTAACTGTGTATAGATTCCTATTCGAGGTGCAAAGTGGACTTGTAAAGTAAAATTTAAAACTTTTAAACAATGACTTTAATGCTGAACTATATGTTCATTTTTTTTAAACATGTGAACCGACATGATATAGTTTTGAAATGAACTATCCTACCAAAAAATATTTGTAACGTAAAAGATATGCTGATGGCAGGGAACGAACATCTTATGTTTTATTTTTTACTTTTTGCCTTAGAAACCTTGAGGGGCCTCTGCGTAGGTAAATATTTCAGATGAAAGTTTCAACTTTTTTGTTTCTTTCTAAATGACACTATAATAGACTATATTTCAACATAGCAGGAGATAAAGTGTTTCCCACCTGCACAACATGTAAGAGCTCAATTTTGTTTCGACACCAACATTATACTAGGTATATGATTTCAAAATTTATTGACACCTGATGGAATTACCTAATTTTGGAGGTAGTGCATGCCTCTAATTCATACGTTTCGTAATGATACGGATCCTCAGATTTTCACGCTATTACTTCAGTCAGGGTGATTATTAAGTATGCCCTGTTAACGTCAGAACTTTTATGTCTCTGCACTACATTATAGCGATTTCTCATATTTTTAGTTAATATTTGATCCGTATACAGGGTAGCTTTTATACTCTAATAAATATTAACATTTGAGACATGGTGAACTGATATAGCACGACCAATTAACTCTAAGAAGAGTGACAGATATTTTAGTCAACTTTCTAACCTTATTACTTTCCTAGTTGTCGCTGAAAGTAGTACATAACAATTGGTCTGTTGTGGTACATCCGGCAGCAGAAAATCCTACTCTTGGACATAAAGCGAATGGGTAAAGCTTTTGACAGATAGTATTTTAGTGACTTGTTAAAAGTTAGTGGAGCTACGGAACGAAAGACTTTTATAAGGAACTACGAATGGAAGATGTCTGTGGAAGACCTTCTTACAAGAAGCTACAGTCCGATGAGGCGATAACGATGAAACACGACAGGAAATATAGTACAGGCAAATGTAGTACCTAATGTAATGTAATTAGTCTACTAAGAAAAACAATATAGGATAAATAAAGAACGGGTTCTTCTCAAACGGAATATGTGATAACAACATAAGAAATGGAAGAAGTTCACGAAATAAAAAGACAGGCACATGTTATTCAAAAAGTAACTCGCACAACGCGTTTTATCTTTATGTGTTTGAAATTTACGGATTTAAGTTTTATTTTGGTCCACAGCAAGCGAAACAGCACACTATTATCAAATGAAGCTAGCAATTTAATCTTACACAAATATAGGTTCACGTGAAGGAAAATAATAGAAAGCTTTGGTGCCACCTGATTACGCTCGAGAATGAAATCTTCAGGCTGAACACCAAAGACATCTACACAGCGAACAGCTTGCTCTCCGACAAAAGAAATCTGTCTGTGGTAACTGTAGGGTGGCAAAGCGGACACATTATACTACAAGAATTACATAGAGAAATTTATTATTTGCTTAACATGACACCATTTGAAAAAGAATAACGCCACGAAAGCGAAGATAAAAGATAACACTCTCAAGACTGATACGATGTGTGCTAATAGATAACCTACAATAAGTTTAGATAATAATGACTCATTGCACGATGTTAAATAATGAGTTTACAGTTTATGCCTCTCATGAACTAACACATCCAGACAAAAATCAACAGCAATTAATTTTACATTACCATAGGACATTGTAAAATTTCCCTCAGGAAGCAATAAGATCAAGATACTAATGTCAAGGGTAATGAATTTCCTGGCTGTCCTCCAGGCAGAGGTAAATTTCTCAGATCTTTTCCGAAGACTGAGATTTATTTTATTTAGCAACTTCAGTAGTCTGGTACAGAGGTAACTATTTTTGTAATTTCGCATCCTTCCATAAAAGCTATTTCCAGAAAATTTAAAAATTTGGTTAGTTTTAAAGCGCATATAATAATGGCAAATATCTGAGATCATCATCATCATCAGCCAATTCAATCATTAAATGAAGTGGCCCCTTCGAATCGCAGATTCAGGTAGGCTTTCAGCAGTCCTTTCCAAGTGGAACGGTCCTGGGCAGTTCTCCGCCAAGTGTTACCAACGATCTTCTTGATATCTTTGTCCCATCTGTCTGGTGGTCTTCCTCTAGGCCTCCTATGCTCTCTCGGACTCCACTCCAGTACTAGCTTCGTCCATCTACCGACTGTTCTTCTCGCGACTTGACCAGCCCACTGCCATTTCAAGGAGCCTATTGTCTCTAAGATGTTCTTAACCTTCGTCACCGACCAGATGTCATCTGTCCTTTCTTGTATAGCCCAGCATTGATCTTGCCATGCCTCTCTGTGCTGTCCTAAGTTTCCCTTTTGTAAATAAGTTCAATTTCCATGTCTCGCAACCGGACGTCAGCACAGGAAGAATGCATTGATCAATTACTGATTTCTTCAGATTTACTGGCATTTTTGATCTGAATGCTGCCGAATTCCTCCCAAATGCTTGCCAGCCAAGCTTGATGCTCTGATAAATTTCTGGCCTTATCTCCCTTCATATTTATAATCTCGCCAATGTAGATATATTCACATACCCCTTCTAATGGACTGTCATTGACTTTCACATCTCCAGCTGGGAATCATTTGATGGACATTATTTTTGTTTTGGAAAGCTTCACGTTCAAGCCAACCTAATGACTTTACGATGCAAGATCTGTAACTAAGTTTTGGAGCTCACTGAAGTTGTTGGCCAGTAAGGCAATATCATCAGCAAATCTTAGGTTGGTAAGCCTTCTTCCATTAGTTCTAATTCCCTTACCTTCCCAGCTCAGCTTTGACATAGCCATTCCCAGTACAGCCGAGAACAGTTTTGCGGAAATGGGGTCAGCTTGCGTGACACCCCTAATGATGCGGAATTCTTGAGTTGATTCGCCGACATTAACATAAGCTGAAGAAGTTTCATAGATATTGCTGAGCACTTCAATGTACGCTGCTCCCACTCTACATCTAAATCTACATTTATACTCCGCAAGCCACCCAACGGTGTGTGACGGAGGGCACTTTACGTGCCACTGTCATTACCTCCCCTTTCTGTTTCAGTCACGTATGGTTCGCGGGAAGAACGACTGTCGGAAAGCCTCCGTGCGCTCTCGAATCTCTCTAATTTTACATTCGTGATCTCCTCGGGAGGTATAAGTAGGGGGAAGCAATATATTCGATACCTCATCCAGAAACGCACCCTCTCAAAAACCTGGCGAGGAAGCTACACCGCGATGCAGAGCGCCTTTCTTGCAGAGTCTGCCACTTGAGTTTGCTAAACATCTCCGTACCGCTATCACGGTTACCAAATAACCCTGTGACGAAACGCACCGCTCTTCTTTGGATCTTCTCTATCTCCTCCGTCAACCCGATCTAGTACGGATCCCACACTGATGAGTAATAGTCAAGTATAGGTCGAAAGAGTATTTTGTAAGCCACCTCCTTTGTTGATGGACTACATTTTCTAAGGAATCTCCCAATGAATCTCAACCTGGTACCCGCCTTACCAACAATTAATTTTATATGATCATTCCACCTCAAATCGTTCCGTACGCATACTCCCAGATATTTTACAGAAGTAACTGCTACCAGTGTTCGTTCCGCTATCATATGATCATACAATTATGGATCCTTCTTTCTATGTATTCGCAATACATTACATTTGTCTATGTTAAGGGTCAGTTGCCACTCCCTGCACCAAGTGCCTATCTGCTGCATATCTTCCTGCATTTCGCTACAATTTTCTAATGCTGCAACTTCTCTTTATACTACAGCATCATCCGCGAAAAGCCGCATGGAACTTCCGACACTATCTACTAGGTCATTTATATATATTGTGAAAAGCAAAGGTCCCATAACACTCCACTGTGGCACGCCAGAGGTTACTTTAACGTCTGTAGACGTCTCTCCATTGATAACAACATGCTGTGTTCTGTTTGCTAAAATCTCTTCAATACAGCCACATAGCTGGTCTCATATTCCGTAGGCTCTTATTTTGTTTATCAGGCGACACTGCGGAACTGTATCGAACGCCTTCCGGAAGTCAAGGAAAATAGCATCTACCTGGGAGTCTGTATCTAATTTTTTCTGGATCTCATGAACAAATAAAGCGAGTTGGGTCTCACACGATCGCTGTTTCCGGAATCCATGATGACTCCTGCAGAGTAGATTCTGGGTTTCCAAACATGACATGATACGCGAGCAAAAAACATGTTCTAAAATTCTACAACAATTCGACGTCAGAGATATAGGGCTATAGTTTTGCGCATCTGCTCGACGACAATTCCTGAAGACTGGGACAACCTGTGCACTTTTCCAATCATTTGGAACCTTCCGTTCCTCTAGAGACTTGCGGTACACAGCTGTTACAAGGGGGGCAAGTTCTTTCGCGTACTCTGTGTAGAGTCGAATTGGTATCCCGGTATCCCGTCAGGTCCAGTAGACTTTCCTCTGTTGAGTGATTTAAGTTGCTTTTCTATTCCTTGGACACTTATTTCGATGTCAGCCATTTTTTCGTTTGTGCGAGGATTTAGAGAAGGTACTGCAGTGCGGTATTCCTCTGTGAAACAGCTTTGGAGAAAGGTGTTTGGTATTTCAGCTTTACGCGTGTCATCCTCTGTTTCAATGCCATCATCATCCCGGCGTGTCTGGATATGCTGTTTCGAGCCACTTACTGATTTAACGTAAGACCAGAACTTCCTATGATTTTCTGTCAAGTCGGTACATAGAATTTTACTTTCGAATTCACTAAACGCTTCACGCATAGCCCTACTTACGCTAATTTTGACATCGTTTAGCTTCTGTATGTCTGAGAGGTTTTGGCTGCGTTTAAACTTGGAGTGAAGCTCTCTTTGCTTTCGCAGTAGTTTCCTAACTTTGTTGTTGAACCACGGAGGGATTTTCCCGTCCCTCACAGTTTTACTCGGCACGTACCTGTCTAAAACGCATTTCACGATTGCATTGAACTTTTTCCATAAACACTCAACATTGTCAGTGTCGGAACAGAAATTTTCGTTTTGATCTGTTAGGCAGTCTGAAATCTGCCTTCTATTACTCTTGCTAAACAAATAAACCTTCCTCCCTTTTTTTATATTCCTATTTACTTCCATATTCAGGGATGCTGCAACGGCCTTATGATCACTGATTCCCTGTTCAGCCCTTACAGAGTCGAAACGTTCGGGTCTGTTTGTTATCACTAGGTCCAAGATGTTATCTCCAATAGTCGGTTCTCTTTTTAATTGCTCGAGGTAATTTTCGGATAGTGCACTCAGTATAATGTCACTAGATGCTCTGTCCCTACCACCCGTCCTAAACATCTGAGTGTCCCAGTCTACATCTGATAAACTGAAATCTCCACCTAAGACTATAACATGCTGAGTAAAATTTATGTGAAATGTATTCCAAATTTTCTCTCAGTTGTTCTGCCACTAATGCTGCAGTCGGGAGGTCGGTAAAAGGAGCCAATTATTAACCTAGCTCGGTTGCTGAGTGTGACCTCCACCCATAATAATTCACAGGAACTATCCACTTCTACTTCGCTACAGGATAAACTACTACTAACAGCGACAAACACGCCACCACCGGTTGCATGCAATCTACCCTTTCTAAACAACGTCTGTGCCTTTGTAAAAATTTCGGCAGAATTTATCTCTGGCTTCAGCCAGATCTCTGTACCTATAACGATTTCAGCTTCGTTGCTGGTCACTCAAAGCTTGGAGGACAGCTATATGGCTAACGGAGTCAAACCCCTTTTCAGAATCAACAAAGGCAATGCAGAGAAGCAGTTGGTATTCGTTTGCTCTGCTAATCACTTCACTAACGGTCAGAATGTGGTCAATAGTGCTAAAATTCCTTCGGAATCCTGCTTATTCTGTAGGTTGGTCTGAGTCTAGGCTGGAACTAATTCGATTTAACAGGACAGATTAATGGATTACCTGAATAAATACAATCTTTTAAGCGAATCACACTTTGGTTTCCGAAGTGGCAACAATACAGAGTCAAGCATAGTAGAATTAACAAAAGTTGTACTTGTGATATTGATAAAGATGAGTTTGCCACAGATCTTTCTAAGGCGCTTGATACAGTCAACCACAAGATTCTATTAAAGAAATTAGAAACATTTGGAATAAGAGGGGTAGCTCATGACTAGTTTCGATCATACCCAGTAGATAGGGAACAAAGAGTAGAGATAACACATACTTCAAATAGATGTATACTTTTAGTAAAACACTTCTCAGAATCAAAATACAGTAATATAGAGGTTCCGCAAGGTAGCATATTAGGACCAATACTGTTCCTGATATACATCAATGACTTTCCGAGTAGTGTTACTCAAGGTGAAAAAATTATCTTCGCTGATGACAGCAATGTTATAGTCACTGAGAAAACAAGAGAACTTCTTTCCCAGAAAGCAAATGTAACTCTCAAGGAAGTTTATGATTGGTCAATAAGCAATAAAGTGACATTGAATATAAAGAAAACTAATGCCATGAATTTCAGTTTGTAGCGGAATAATCATAATGTTAAATTAAATGTAGATGGCACCTCTATCGACTGTGTAACAAATGCAAAATTTCTACGAATGAATATTGATTCGCAGTTGGAGTGGTGTGAACAAAGAAAGGTACTTGCAAACAGAATGTCATCAGCATGTTATGCCCTTAGAATTCTATCATCAGTGTGCAACATGCAGTGTCTTTTAGTTACATATTATTCATACACTTAATTCTTAGCTATGGCATCTTTTTTGGGGAACAAACGCACGAAATATGAACGCAATTTTCAAAGTCCAGAAAAGACCCATAAGAATAATAACCAAAAATACTAGTCGAGCTCATTGTAAAGACCTGTTGAAAACACTGGGGACTTTAACTACTCAATGTGAATACATTTACCAGTCAGTTTTACATATCAAAAATAACATTGGTAATTATTGTACAGACAGCTCTGTCCATGACCAAGCAACAAGAGATAGACTCACGTTTCATTTACCAAGAAAAAATTAACATAAAACACAAAACAGAATTTTCTGCCAAGGAATAAAACTTTACAATATCTTACCAAAAGAGATGAAAGAAATTGAAAATACACTTAAAAAGGCAGCTAAAAAGTACCTGTTTATGCTATACATTTTATACATTGAAGGATTACTTAGGTAAAACATAGTAGGGGGTTTGATGTAAAAATTTTATACAAATAAATAATAATAATAATGATTATAAAACATACAAAATTCCACGTAACACCTTCACTTTATGTTTCTTTTTCCTTCTTTTCTTCTTTTCTAGAAATACTTATCCCCAAGCTAAGCATAACACAATACTAACACCTCTTCCTCTTTCTGAGCTCAACATCTCACTCATTATGGAAGGATGCTGACTCAGTTTTTCAGGATACCAAATGGCAAAGTTGCAGTACAGAAAATGGCCCAGAGATCACCAGTGTGTGTGTGTGTGTGTGTGTGTGTGTGTGTGTGTGTGTGTGTGTAGTGAGTGAACTGCTATGAAACTATGTGTGAATAGTGTGTGCAATGACTGATAGTGAGATATGAGTGAATAGTGTGGCATTCCATTATTTAATAAGTTATTTGTAAAAAAAAGTATTGTATACTAGGAGTTAATCTATGATTGTCTCTATCTAGAACTCTGTAAATACACGTGTATATGAATTAGCTTATTTTAAATTGATCTAAACTTGTAAATACTTTGACATGTTCTATATCCTTGTAAAAAGGGATATACAGATGAATAAAGCTACTACTACTACTACTAGGATCTTTTTGTAAATTTTGTACAAAATTGAGAGCAAGCTGATAGGACGATAGTTTTTTATTATGTGAATACCTTCTTTCTTGTGTATCAGTATAATCTTTGCCTTGTTCCACGATAGTGGGATTAAAGCATAGTGCATGCAGGAAGTAAATACTTTTGCAAAGTGATTTATTGTTACCCCTCCTGCCAGTTTCAGGATTTCAACACTGAGCTCATCGTCACCTGGCACTGTTCCCTCCTTCATGCTACCTAGAGCACGCTTGACTTCCAATGGGAGTATATCTGGAACTCTAGGTACATCATTTAATTTAGATACCCTCAAAATTTCCCTTGGTATGCTATAAAAATTGCTATAAAAGTCTCTGATGAACTTCAAAACCTCCTCCTTTTCAGTGATTCGACTGTCATTTCCATCAAGTGCGATAATGTGCTTATTACCGATTTTGAGTTTGCGTTCGGCTGACTTTAAACTCTAAGTTTGCTCGTAAGGTGTCTTCAGTGAATTTCTGTATGTCAGTTTTCATTTCTATTCGCACTGCCTTACATAGCTAGCAATACGCTACCATGTCACGATCGGTTTCGATTTTCATTTCTCTCCTCTGTTGTAAAAGGTTTTCAGTTTTGGCACTGAATTTCTTTGGCTGTTTATTCTTTTGGCATAGGCCACCAACTTATTGTGCACTTGAAACAATAATTTCCGCCAAATCTCCATCTTTAGTTACGTGAAACTTACTCTGAAGGACTTCTTGGAATTTCTACGAAAGCTCTTTCAGGTTTTTGACGTTGATTACACTTCTCTTCCCTTTCATGAGTTTATCCCTTTCATCTCTTACATTGAGTTCAACCCCTGCTCTCACCAGACGGTGATCACTGCCAGTGTTGAACTGATTTAGCACCGATACGTCTTTTACAATCTGCGTAATGTTTGACAGAATAAAGTCTATCTCGTTTTTAACACTGAAATTTGGGCCACTCCAAGTCCATATCTCAGATAATAACTACGATACTTCAGTTTTTAAAAAAAAGCTTGGATGTTGCTGATAGCGTACTTGAAAACAATTACACAAAGGCTCCAAGAAATGATACTTGGCGAGATATTTTATAAACATTTATAATCTATACCGCAATCACATATAACTGTTGCGAGTAAAATAGAACTTTTTTTGCGAGTAAAATAGAATTTTATACGCTACTGTGTCTATCAAAACAAATCTTGTGCCATCTTTCTCTCGTCTGATTATCCGCTTAAGACTTTTTGATTGCGTTCCATGTCACACAGTGTAGAGCATTTATCTAGAGAGAAATGATACGTATACAACGTTGTAGTGATACTCTGATGACCTCGTATTCGTCGTAATAAGAAAAATATGTTGACATCATTTTAATGTTGTACTACACTTTTCTTGGATATTTACAAGTAGTTTTACATGTCAGAAAATTTGGAATTTCTGACCAGTTCCAAATGTTCTTCGTCAGACGTCGAGCGCATATTTCTTTGCTCAGTGTTTGGACACCAACCAAACTGTTTGGTTCGAGTCCAAACAGCGAGCAACGAAACCTGTGCTACCGATGTTGTCAAAATTCTGCGTAAGGAAAAAATGACATCTCGGCAGAAATCCAAAATCTATATCTACATCTTGTAAAGTATAAGCTTCGCCAAAAAAGAGTGAATGATCACATTCTGATTCTCACAATTACTAAAGATTAACGCCCTTGAGGTTATGATCATATGGCCTACTGATCATCTTGATCTTGGCAATATATATTGTGGCAAACATCAGCTTTAATACCGAGTTTAAGTTTCTGTTTCCCCATGTTAAAGGAGGATATTAACTATGTTTCCGGAACAAATAGCTGGAAAAAAGACAGCTGAGATACTTCCTTTGCTGGCAACATGAAGCCAAACTGAGCGTTGTCCTAAACTGAGATAACACTCTGGTAGGTGATACTCGTTTAGAATTTTCCCACGGGGTCAATGGAACATTTGTGAACACTGAGATTGTTAAAGGCAGGGCTAACCTATGGTCTAGAAATAGCGCCTTTGACTAGTAATTAAACGTTCTGCATCCCGGGTTCGAACCTACCGCTTAAATTCTGGACAAAAGCTTCATCAATAGCGGCCCCACACTTCCGGCATGGCGTGTCACCGTCGTTCTCCTACCGGCCTTGTCAGAGAAGGAGCGGACAGACTTTCGGGGCTCTTCCTTGCCCTTGGGGTGGGAAACTGCCCCAAAATTGTGAAAGAATCAATAATAATTAACAGCACGAGGATGCAGAAGACAATGGAAACCACTGCATGATGTGTATGTGTAGAACATTCGGTCTTCAACTGAAAAGTGTCATGATGATCATTGGCAAAAGATTGCGGATTAGGCCCCCAATCGGACCTCCGGGAAGGGACTACCAATGGGTAGTTTCCAATGAGAAAACATGCAATAACGAACGAAAGGGTAACGTTCTTGTATTGGAGGCGTGGAATGTCAACTGAGGAATATGGAAAGATTTCATTTTTATGACATTGTGGTCAGGCCGAGGTTCCGAAATCGGGTATTAGATTCAAAGGCGTATCCAAGGGGAGATATGTAGTATCAGATCACAATTTAGTGACGATGAGGAGCAGGCTGAAGCTTAACAGAATTGTATGGGAGAATGAGCGAGAAGGAAGAGGAAAACAGAAGTAGTATAACACGCAATAATTTTCGTGAAACCAAATATGTATAAATTTAAATGTGCTGTTCTCATCACTGTCCAGACCCATATATTATAAAAACACATTTTCCACATCTCCTCGAAAGCCAGTGGACCGATTTCAACCAACCTCGGCACAGATATTACTTGCCTCCTAAGAAGAATCGCTGTGAAAACTTGGTATACATTCGTGTGTATTTCTATATGTTCCACATATCCTCATATACCACTGGACCAATTTCAACCAACCTGGGCACACATAGTACTTACTGTTTAAAAAAAGCCGCTCTGGGGATATGAACCACCTACCTGTCAAAGGGCGAAAAACAAACGCAGCTCAACACGGGTAAATTTCCAGGCTTCGCTCATTCAGTACTTCAGAATGAGAGCACTTATAAATTTGCAAAAAAACATTACAGGAAAGTTCGAACCTTTAGGAGCTTTTTTCTCGCTGATATCTTCCATAAAGTTATGAAAGGAAAAATGTTTATTGTGTACTAAGTTTTCACAATACATGTAGTAAGATTTCTGAATAAAGCATGATGTTTTAATTCATTGTTTCTGTACTACTAAATTTATTCATGACAGACTTTGCATACAGTATTAAAAAATACAGTTGAATGCTCATGCAAAATTACCTCACTGTACGACGTATACCTCAGGATATATGACGACAATCACTGAATGCGTGATAAACGTTTTTCTATTGACTCTGTTCCCAACAAATTTTCAGTCAGTATCCAAATATGCCGCTGAATTTATCTACAAAATTATATCAATGTACAACACACAGTTCTGACAATACAACGTCATAATCACTGTGATGCGTGGAAAAACTGCCATATCAAGCATGACGTTTTGATTTAGCAAGTCTTCACTTCGGACTTAATTTCCAACGAATTTTGCAGACACTATACAAATGCGCCTCTGAATCTATTTACAGAATTATATCATTGGACGACACATTGTTCAGAGGATGTGACGTAATAAACGTTGCGTTGCGTGAAAAGGAAGTTACAGTATGAATTTCTTTGCAGATAAAGGTGAAATATACGCACATATATGTCCTACATATGTTAGATGTAAGGTAAATATATGTGACATTTGAGTAATTTGGCAAAGTTGCGGGAAAAAGGTCCTCCTAAACCCTGGATCGCTTTCAGCCAAACTTGGTACACATATTACTACCTGGAAAGGAACACTTCGGCGGTAACAGTTACCAGCCTGCTATTGTGGTGGGGATGATAACTTGATGAGACAAGGTGGGAAAGAGGGCATGAACAGAGAAGGAGAAAGACGAGATAGCTGGAGATAAAGAGAGGAGGAAAAGGTTGGGGGAAGAGGAGATGGACAGAGGGGAGGAGGAGGAAATGAACAGACAAAGGGAAGAGGTTGAGAAGGATGGAGAAAGGGAGGTGAGGAAATGAATAGAGAGAAGGAGAGGAGGTGGGCGGAGAGTGGTGGAATGAGTGGCAGAGAGATGGAGAGGAAGAGATGGACAGAGAGGGGAGGCAGGAGGAAATTGACTTAGATGTTAGATGACGGTGAGCAGATGAACATAGAGAGGGGAAGAGGAGATGAACTTAGAGAAGGAAGAGGAGATGGACTTAGAGGCCAGAAGGAGATGATAAACACACACACACACACACACACACACACACACACACACAGAGAGAGAGAGAGAGAGAGAGAGAGAGAGAGAGAGAGAGAGAGAGACACAGACAGAGAGGGAGAGATAGGGGGGGGGGTGCAAATGGTCAGGGAGGAGGGATGAGCAGATCACTGGAAGAGCGCAGATGGAAAAGGAGAAGGACAGGATGAGATGGGGAGAGGGAGAGGGAAGAGATTGAATAACAGAAGATTGGAGTAAATATATACCCAGACAATGCAAGGTACTATCAGGATTCCACATACTTCATTATCTACATTCATTCCACTAGCACTACGCTGTCCTGAAATACGTAGATTTAGGGGAGGGGCGGGAGGGTGGGGGGGAGGACTGAATGTGTTGAAACTGAAGCATTAAAACTACCTTCTTAATTTTTATCTATTTCTTATAAATGCAGTTTCTTAACGATTTGGACTGACAGCGAATTGGGCTGCCTTACTGAATCAACTCACCTTCCTGTAGTCTTAATCATCTATTACCGATACTTTATTCTACATCTATTCGCAGTTTCATTTCGACTACTCTTTCTGTGTGTTGCAATCTTCACAAGCTTTAATACAGTTTCCTTTCCAAGTCGACATAGTAACGGAGACCTGTTCCTCGCGTCAAAAGACACACGTCCTAAGACCGTAAGACCGCGACGCTGCCCTCAAACGCAAGCTCCGCGGATAAATATCTCGAGGGCTCGCGCGCGATAGCAAGATCGCCTCACCCATTGCTCCGTGGCGTCCGGAAGAATACGGCCCTAATGATGACGTCGCCGACGGCCCACAAAGCCGGCATGACCTCACAGGCGGGCCCTTAGCCCGCGCCTGTCTCGTTATCTCGTTTGGCCGCCGTTACGCCTCCAGTTTCGCGGCAAATGGCGCCTGCGCTCGCAAACAGGCGCGCAAGATTGGCTGCGTCACTACGTTCCGTCGCTCGCTGTAGCTACTCACAGCTGCCGTATCGTCTTCGCCGTGTTCGGGACGCCATGCCGCCAGCAATCTGGTTCAGTGGCCCTTAACTCACGCTTGTTAAATATCGGGAGAAAGCGAGCAATTCGCTACTGTTGGCCGACTATGAATGTCACGTCGTTGCTCTTACAGCTGTTTTTATTTACGTGAGTAATGCTATTGTATCTGGTAATGAATCAGAAAATGCTTCCAGGCTGCAGAAAAATGAAAAATTTCATATGGGTTGCCTTTCACACCTTCTACTTACAGCGACAGGGAAGTTGTTGACTCCAGCAGCGAAGTGCAAGTTACACGTGCAGACAGCATGCCTTTAAAAACTAGGAATTTACAAAACTGTTTGTGTCAGTGCCCCAGCTAATGTCATGGATAGACCCACAGAAGCTTCAGCGTAAAATATGGTCAACACCTCGATGATATTTAGAGCAGAAAATGTAAATAAATCTGGACTAACCACTCGCATGAATCAATATGGTCACTCTGTTTCTAAAATTAATAACAACTTACAGATATTAGATACCACTAACAAGGGGAAGAGAACTGACCTCTTGAAAGAATTATATATATATTCACAGCTACAGTTCACCCCAGTACATTCTAAATGAGCGCCAATAAGCAATTTGTAAGTAATTTTGTTGAGCTGTTCACAGAAATCAAACACAAATTTGACACCTAACAGTCACAACTCTGAAAAAATCACTGGTAATATGTCAGTACAAAATATTACAAATTGTGTTGCTCTAATCCCATTCTCCAGCCTTTTAATGTTGCATTTCCTGTAACCAACTTGTAAACTGCAGTGATCAAATATCTATATACATAAATGTCTATACATATATGTCTAATTTATAGTATGCAATTAGTTGGATTTAAAGCATTTAGTCACAATTTCCGCTGACAGTTACTCTCTTAGAGTGCAAGCTCTTACCTTTTAATAACATTTTACATCTTACACATCCCACACACAACATATTTGATCTGTTTGCATCCTTCGAAATAGAAAATGAATGATACCTTTGTATCTTTGTAACATTCTAAGAGTCGGAGCGTGGAATGTCAGAACGCTGCTTCGCGGTGAAAACAAAATCATCAAATGTATAGCACATGTGCTATGTTCACGACTGACATTAAGAGTATTATGAAATATGTCACAATCATTTATTTACAATATTGTGTTGTTTGCAATCCAACAACATATACATCTTCCTGGATAACCACATGAATTACAAAATAACAAATCGCTATCTACTGGAACACTTGTAAGAGAATTCAAATATTTCACATATAACTAAATAAATTCAAGTACTCTGGAGTGTTTTTATTGATGAAATAACTTGTAAAGAGGCACTAAATATTCAAAGATTCTTGGCGCACTGTAGGAGCAGACGATACGCTTTTCGTCGAAACATCTATGTCAATGAAAACATTAGCTATCAAAAGATGGACGTGGCAGCCCGAAACCGGTTATGGTAGTAAATAAAACATTTGAAACTTCCTGCAGACTAAAACTGTGTGCCGTACCGAGACTCGAACTCGGGACCATTGCCTTTCGCGGGCAAGTGCTCTACCATTGGAGCATCGGTTCGGCACACAGTTTTAATCTACCAGGAAGTTTCATATCAGCGCACACTCGGCTGCAGAGTGAAAATCTCATTCTGGATATAAAACATTTAATAAGTATCTGAGGCTGATTGCATTACTCACCCCATCATTAATAGCCGTGGAGTGTACAAGAGTTTACATGGATAAAATAACATTAAAAAGAAGTGTCTTGGGATCTTAATTAAATTTAATTCTGTTACAAATTCCCTTCTGAATTTTTCACAAAGGAGAATAATCTATTTACTGATCTGGCACCCAGTCTAAAATGGATCAAATGACTCTGAGCACTATCGGACTTAACATCTGAGGTCATCAGTCCCCTAGAACTTAGAACTACTTAAACCTAACCAACCTAAGGACATCACACACATCCATGCCCGTGGCAGGATTTGAACCTGCGACAGTAACGCTCGTGTGGTTCCAGACTGAAGCGCCTGGAACCGCTCGGCCACACCGGCCGGCTGGCACCCAGACTGTCTAGCTACCAACTCTCTACTGGTTGTGAACCTCTTTTACAGTTCTACCAGTAAACTCAGGTTCTTCAACGAATCGCACTGCCACTTACATGGTGTTTCGGATCGAATACACGGGATTTAAGGCTTTGTAGCAACTTACGGTTATAAATAATACAGCAAAAGAAAGAGCAACTTTTCTTACAAGTTTTCAATGGGAGCACCATTCGTCACACATCGAGTCGATATGCGAATTCTTCCCGTACCTTGATCAGTGCGTCAGGAGTTAGTTTTCCAAAAATTCTGTTTCTAAATTACTTGATCAGTGCGTCTGGAGTAATTATTGCAACGATGCTGTTTCTAAAGTCGGATAAGTCAGCTGACAGCAGCACATACCCATGATCCTTCATGAGCCACTGAATGATTCCTGTACATATTTGAAAGGCTCCTGTTACGGGGAAGGTTCGTTTCATGAAAACATCTTTGTCAATGGAACAAGTAGAAAGATTCCTTGTCATGTGGAGGGTCAATAAAGGTTTCTCCTTCTAATGCTTCTAGCTTATTTATCATTCTCTCTTTCTCTGATAATTAATTCTCTGACTTTCATTCTCATTATAAATACGGGATTATATTTTAAGTGTTTGGAATAATAGCCTACCAATGAGTTGAACATTAATTTATTTTACTGATTGCAACATTTAACATCTCGATAATAATTTCAGTCTCCTGGGTGCCTTTACAATTATAAGCCAACGCATAATTTACTCAGGTAATGGACGAGGACTGAATGTATTCACATTCATGTCAGTACTTGTGTGCTAGAGTCATACATTTATTGCACACCGGATTTTATTTCATGCATCACGATTAGTATGGCGCAACAAGTTACAAGTAATGAAGCACAGTCGAACGCTGTCTGGACTTGGTTATAGAGTTCCGAGCTAAGGTGCACTCTGCGATTCTAAATTATCAGAGGTCTGGACGAAAGCTCTGCACACTAACGAGCCGCTACACATCGCTTTGCTGACCCCATCTTGCTCGCCTCCAAGTTGGCGGATTTCCCCAGAGCGACCAGAATTCGGCCCAGTGCAGCCTCTGCCCTTCTGCATAACGCGGTACTTTACCTCGCAGCCCAACTCCTTTCAGACTCTAACGCTAAGAGGGTTCCTTACGCAAACTGCCGACTAGGGTTCTGTTCCTGCGGTGAAGCCGCACGTGTAGCTTAACTAAGAGAAACTGTCCTGGAATGGAATACTGAGCTCGCTACTCACAACGCTAATAAGACTGGCTAATTCACGTGGCATTCCCTGGACTATAAGATCGAACCCACGTGTTACTCAGGACCTTCATAATCAATACCCGCATGATGATTATTAAAATTGCCCTACAATATATTAATTCATAACTTATATAACAAGAAGAAACTCTCTAGCATCCTAACTAATTCACTGTATTAACCAAACGGTGGATCTACATATTGTCTACCACGTGGCCACCTAGTCCACGTGTTAGCCTACTATTCAAATTAAATCTCGGAATCGTGATTATGTTCCCTTCTTCCACGTTACACAAATGCCCAGTTATATGTAACAATTTCACAAACATGGAAATCTGTAATTCTATTCAATCTCAAAACACGAATGGTATCTCACACACGCATCTTAATTTAAGATATAGCCTGACCTTAAGCTTTACCAACTGTGTCTTAAAACTTCATCGTTCTCTTGTGCAATACGACTCTGAGATTTACCATTACAAAGCTTCATACGGTATCTTAAAATATTCAAAAGATTCTTAAATATTTCACACATGCATCTTAATTTAAAATCTATCCTAATTTCCTAACACTGAAATAAAACAGTATCGTTGTGGCTCACTTAAGGTGAACTCACCAACCATGCCACCTTTCTTAGCGGAGCTACACAACACGTCCACTCACCATGAAGTCCGCTGCCAGAGTGCTTTAGATTAGACATCACGCAGCATCTTTGTCCCCCCCCCCCCTCGCCACGGAAGTCCGCTAAAGTATCTTATAAGAAGCTCCCCTCTTACTGCGAACCTTACTCATCTCTGCTTGACCGAAAAAATGGTTCAAATGGCTCTGAGCACTATCGGACTTAACATCTAAGGTCATCAGTCCCATAGAACTTAGAACTACTTAAACATAACTAACCTAATGACATCACACACATCCATGCCCGAGGCAGGATTCGAACCTGCGACCGTAGTGGTCTCGCGGTTCCAGCCTGAAGCGCCTAGAACCGCTCACCCAATCCGGCCGACTCTGCTTGCCCAAGACCTAAAGTTTCGACTAGCTGTTGCTCTCTTTGGAGTACCCTTACATCACTGTCCATCAGACGCTATCGATTGCTGTAATACTGAAATTGTGCAAATATCTTTCTCTCTCTCACACACACAATATGGAATATTGATTTAAGGAATTACACAGGAAATGTTGGCTTTACAAGGTGTAACATTAATAAATGACCATTGGTTTTTTCTTCCTTGAGCTAACTGAGTCTACTTTTATGATTGTCATTACATTTTCTACTAAAACTGAGATTATTTCTATGAGAGGGTCCAAGCAGGGACTTCTCACCTCCTTAGGTAAAAATCGCACGGCATCAGATCTTGTGTGAACGCGGAGTTAATGCGAAACAAACCCTGTCATCCGGCCCTTGCAGCCGATCCAGCGGTTGGGTACTACGTCGATAAACCAGTCGCTTACTAAGTTATGCCAGTGAGGCGGCGCACCCTCTTGCTGCCAAATAAAGTTCTGTGATTCCACTTCTTCCAGTTGAGGTAAAGGCGATAGTTCTAGCGCATCAAACATAAGAAATACCAGTTATAGTTGTTTCACAGAAAAAGAAATGTTCAGAAACGTTCCGCCCGGATATGATGCAAGAAAAATATAATTTAGGGGAGTATCATTGCAACTGTACCATCTCGTCGGGATTTACTTATCTCCAGATGCCCACATTATGTTTTCTCACATTTCTACTCCGGTGAAATGTTGATTCATCACTGAATACGACTCGATCCAGAAAATATTTATCGTAATAGAACAACATTTCGTTTGAAAAGTTGGCGTGTCAATCGTAGTCTGCGGGCTTTAGAGCTTGTGACAGCTGCAAACGATAAGGGCGTAGTTGTAAGTGCCTCCTTAAAAGTTTTCACACATACGTCAGTTGAACTGCTAATTCATGACTATCTTTCCGAACTGATTTCTTGGAACCATGCGTGAAAGACTCTCACATGTTCAACACGTTTTTTCAGTACCCTTTGACCGTTCCATATTCTTTCCTTAGCGTAAAAGTATACAGACAAATCCTCGAGGGGCTCATTTATTTGATGTATTATTTATGACTGTAAGTTGATTGCAATAAATGCTACAAAGCCTTAAAACCCATTATACATATTTTCAAACACCCGGTATACAACAGCTTCAAATGTCTGATCTTTTTAAAATTGGGTTAAAGTGCTACATATTTGACATTAAACTGTGCAAGCAAGAGAAAGTTAACAAAAGGTTTGAAAGTATGTGTAATGTTTGTTGGAAGACACTGAGTGCTCTCATTCATACTGATGCACAAAGTCGGACTATTTGCCTCAAGACCAAAACACAATTGATAATGTAATACTTGGCTTATTGTGCTTAACTTTTAACATTAAATTATACACTGTCCAGTCACATGAACGTGATCATCTGTCAAAACGTGAATAACTACCTTTTGCTGTACGGACCGCTTCGAGACACACATGAAAGGAGTCAGTGAAATACCAGAAGGTATCCACAGGGTTGTGGTGCCAAGCCGACTCCTGTACCTTTACCAGCTGCGCCAGGTTTCTCAGCTGAGGATCCATTGTGCGAACAGCCCGATCGAGGTGAACCCAAATGTTCTCTATTTGGTTTAAGTTCCGGGTGTTTGGAGGCCAGTGGAGTATGGTAAACTAATCCTGAGGTTTTTCGAACCAGGCACCTACACTGAGAACTGTGTGAGATCCTGTATTATCCTACATGAAATCTTGTGGAAGAAAAAGAAACTGCGTGGTCCTCCAACTTGTGGTGATCCATTGTGCCTTCGAGAATGACAAGATCACGAAGGGAACGCTACGAAAACATTTCCCAGATTATAACGCTCCTTCCTCCGCTCTGGACCCTTCCAACGATTGTGGTAGGTATTTCTTGATGCAATAATTTACCAATAACTGTATGTGTTGTATAAATTCATTTTATGAATTCTTATGTGCTACCAGTTTCGGCATTACATTGATGCCATCTTCAGGCCCTGTGCAATGAGTATAACAAATCTACGATTATAAAAAAATATAGAACATCGTTAACAATTGACAGGTATCATATTAACTATGTAAGTGCTCAAAAAGACATATTGTATATCATTAAAACTATATGTAACATTAGGGTAAATATGCTTCTGCCTACGTCATGCTGTTCCTAATAGTTTTCACTGTTTTACTCGAATATAGCATAATAGATAAACATACGTATACGCTATTATTCATAAATCCGTACCACACAGTTGTAATAGGCCATGCAACACATAAAATGTACTGCATACAGTCATACGTCCAGTGGAAGAACGTTTTTAAATAATTAACTAATATAAATAAATAATGAAATAAATTAAAATACAAGAAAATGTGCCATAACCATTTCAGAATACATAAGTTACGTGTGTGTAGCCTAGGTCGTATTATGTGTGGTACGACAAATAGCTGCCGCAATATTAACGATAAAAAGCATAAAAGATTTTGTCTTAAAACACAATTGCGTTCACGAATTAAACCAATGCAGTCGTATTATAAAAATCATCAAACACCTGGTCCCGTAGGCACTTCATTAGAACCCCTACGAAGATGGCATCAGTGTAATGCCGAAACTGGTAGCACATAAGAAGTTCATAAAATAAATTTCTACAATACATACGGCTGTTGGTAAATTATTGCATCAAGAAATTCATGCCAGCCGTTGTCCCATGCGATATGGAGTGGGACAAGGATGTAAAGGCAGTTGTAGGGAAGGTGGATAGTCGTCTTCGGTTCATTGGTAGAATTTTGGGAAAATGTGGTTCATCTGTAAAGGAGACCGCTTATAAAACACTAGTACGACCTATTCTTGAGTACTGCTCGAGCGTTTGGGATCCCTGTCAGGTCGGATTGAGGGAGGACATAGAAGCAATTCAGAGGCGGGCTGCTAGATTTGTTACTGGTAGTTTTGATCACCACGCGAGTGTTACGGAAATGCTTCAGCAACTCCGGTGGGTGAGTCTGGAGGAAAGGAGGCGTTCTTTTCGTGAATCGCTACTGAGGAAATTTAGAGAACCAGCATTTGAGGCTGACTGCAGTACAATTTTACTGCCGTCAACTTATATTTCGCGGAAAGACCACAAAGATAAGATAAGAGAGATTAGGGCTCGTACAGAGGCACGTAGGCAGTCATTTTTCCCTCGTTCTGTTTGCGAGTGGAACAGGGAGAGAAGATGCTAGTTGTGGTATGAGGTACCCTGCACCACGCACCGTATGGTGGGTTGCGGAGTATGTATGTAGACGTAGATCCTTAATGGATCAACGAATATTGTTGCAGGTTGTTCGTTTTCTGTGCAATGGAGCGTAGAACTTGATTCATCTGAAAAAGCCACCTGTAGCAACTTAGTGGACGTTGAGCTGCTGTATTGGCGTGTGCATTCCAGCCATGGTCGCCGATGAACAGCAATCAAGATCGATGCGTCAACCAGGTACCTGCTGTGGAGAGCCATATGCACCAACGTTCGCAACACGAACACGGACGGTGAGGAGACTGTTAGTAGGTCCTTGGTTAATCAGGGCTGATAGTTGCTCAACAGCTGCACGTCTTTTCACCGATACACATCTCCGCAGTGTGGCCAGTGGTGCACCACAGTTGCCTCTGGGCCGGTTCTGGATAGCGCCTTTTTGCCATGCAAGGTATGCTTTAACCACGACGGCACGCGAACAGCAGTTTCGGAAATTCTTCAACCGTTGTCCCGAAAGCTCATGATTATGCGACTTTTGACGTCAGATAAATCTCTCCGTTTCCGCATTACGACTACGACTGCACTGTTTACCGTGTCCCCCCCATCTCCCCCCCCCCCCCCCCCCGCTTTGTATAAGCTGCACAGCTAGTGCTGCCACCAGCCGCCCGTGAGTGGTTACTGCACGTTCACGTTGACGACGAACACAGGTGGCGCTCACATTAATGTGAGTCGACCGTGTACTATGGCAGCATCTAAAATATTTGCAATTCGGTCAATAATTACGCGAATACTATTGAAATTAAAACGTTTGCTGCCTCAGGAAGTCGTTGTATAGGCAACCTCAAAGTAGTATTGTGGTATCAACGTTCGATACCACCCTTATTCGAAGGTGCAGTTATTCACGGCGTTCCGTACTAGTATCGTTGGACCCGCGAGTCGCGACCAGTGCCGCTAGCGCCGCTCCGCGGCTTGTATCAAGTTTCTGGCGAGCCCTCGTCCACTCTTGCTCGCGGAGTTGAGCGCGCGATGCCGAAGAGTGCGGACAACGGAACGTGCGCGTCGGAGCCAGCCGGCTGGGTCGCGCCGGGGCCGGCCGCTGGCCGGTCGGTGGGGCCTGCCCCGCCGGCCGTCCCGGCGGCCGCTCCCCACAGGACGGATACAACGGCGACGACCCCTGCAACGACAACGGATTCTGACAGGCAAGATAATGAGGACAGGACCACGACGAGCGATATGCGAATGCAGAGCGGAGGACACCGTACGTCAAACCCCTGTGACGAGAGAAATCAGCTAACACAGAACGATCGGCACCAACGGGAACTCAGACGTGAAATACAACACCTGATTCTGCAAAGTCAGGAAGTATACGACAACCGGACTAGTACAGTTCCTACTTCACAGCCTGAAGAACAAGCAGACGACGTGGAACAATTTTCTCCACCGGAAGACGACGACGAAATGGAGGGAGTCTCCTCTGAAGAAGTTTGGACCATGCAGCCCACCGAAGGAGAGGGCGATTTTACACTAGTTCGCCAAAGAAAACGACTCAACGCTTCTCCTAAGCAGAACAACTCTCGGAAGCGACAACGTCCAGAAGAACTGAAAACTTCCAACCGTTATGCGGCTATTGCGACGGAAGATACTACGGATGCTCCGGAACGTATGGACCAGACGAGTGACGTCAATCTCGAAGCAGATAAAGAGGGGACAGATGGCTCTGGCCGTAACTTACTACGCAAAGTCCCGCCCGTTACTATTTACCATACCAAGAACTACATGGAACTCAACAAGGCGCTGAAAGCGAATATTGACGGCAGTCTTAAGGCCATCTACCAACGAGACAGGATCAAATATCATTTTGACTCCTATGAAGATCAACGGCGGGCCATCAATTTCTTTGTGTCGAATGACATCCACTTTTTTACACATCAGGCCGCAGAGGACAAGGACCTCAAAGTGGTTGTCAAACGTCTACCTGCCGAAGTTACGGAGGAAGAACTGAAAGACGCACTGATAGAGAAGGGTTTTCCTGTCATCAACGTCCACCAGTTTAAAAATCGAGACGACAACACGAAGGAATTACGACCTCAAGATGCTTACTGTGTCACGTTGCCAGCCCAAAAGGAAAACTACAAGATTTACGACATCAAATACCTTCTATATACTAAAGTCGTTATTGAAACCTACAACAGACAGGAAGGACCTGTTCAATGTCGCCACTGCCAGCGATTCGAACATACGGCTAATTATTGCAGCTTGCCTGCTCGCTGCGTTCGCTGTGGAGGGCAACACCGATCTTCAGCCTGTACTCATCCCCGAGGGGCTCCGCCGAAATGTGCTAACTGTGAAAAGGACCATCCCGCCACATGGCGTGGCTGCCAGAAGTACCAGGAACTTCTCAGGAAATACAGACAACGGTCTTCCCCGCAGCCCTCTCAACGGAGGACTCGTGTCATACGGAACTCCAACCTGACGCCACACCCTCCGCCCCATCGTCAGCAACCGCCACAAGAACAGCCGGCGGCGACACGGCAGCCAGTAACACAGCCTCCTCCTGAAGCACTTCCACCTCGACAGCACCGCCAACATTATTCATACGCCCACGCAGCATCACCACGCCGACCGGAACCGGAAACCTACGTCTCACCAGCTCATTTGATGGAATCTATAGCTCCAGCGCTCTCTGATGTCGCGAAACTTCTCACCGCCGTGCAGCAACAACTAGTGGGGATACTTTCTTTAATCGAAAGTGTATTGACGTCCTTTGGAACACCTTAAGATGGATCGCCCTGGGACCACGAGAAACCTGAAAATCTGTATATGGAACGCCAACGGAATGAAACACAAGAAAACAGAATTCACTGAATTTTTACAACGTCACAAAATCGACATCGCACTTGTATCGGAAACGCACCTTCGTCCCACAACTGAGCTCAGATTTCGTAACATGTACGTCTATAGAACGGACAGACAAGGCCAACGAGGTGGAGGGACCGCAGTTCTGCTTAAAAGGGAACTGCGGCACCATCATGAAACACTACCACACCTCCAACATCTGGAGGCAACAGCAGTAACGGTTCGATCGGCGACAGGCAACATCACTTTCATTGCGGCGTACAACAGCCCCGGTAAAAACCTGGTGCCAGACGACCTAAGGAGTATCTTCACCAATTTTGACAAAATATTCCTCGGAGGTGACCTCAACAGCAAGCACGTCGCGTGGAATTCCCGGCGTACGAACCCTCGTGGACGAACTTTGATTGCCATGGGAGAAGAACTGGGCATCACAGTCCATGGCCCACGAGAGCCGACACGGATTCCTTACGTCGATCGGCAAGAAGCAGACGTCCTAGATATTTCTATCGTCAAAAATATTGAGACGAACCTCCAGCTCCGCACCGTCGACGATCTTTCGTCTGACCACCGACCTGTTATCAGCATAGTGGAACACGCAACGGCCAACCTTCCGCCCCCAACCTCACAACCTCTGAACTGGGGTCAATTTCGGACATATCTTGACAACTATATCTGCCCGACGCAGGACGTTTCAACACCGGAAGCCATCGACATCGCGGTACAAACTTTGACGCAGAAGATAAAGGCAGCCAAACGGAGGGCAACTACTCACACGGTCTACCCTGTAGTAGCTTTCGATGAGTTCCCGCCTCTACTCCAAGAACTGAAGACACAGAGAAACAGGAGTAGGCGACGTTGGCTCCGCTATAGAAACCCGATCGATCGACGAGAAACACACGTCTTAACACGAGAACTGCACAGGAGAGTGGCCGAGTGGCGACAGCAGGTCTGGGAGGATAAGATGGATGAATTCTTACTTCGAACCAAGAACGAATGGCAGGTAGTCAAGAACATACGACACCAGCGGCCACCTAAACGAGCCATCAGAGGACCAGATGGCCTCCTCTATGACGAACTCGCCCAGGCGGAGCTGTATGCTACGACTTACCAAGAACAGATGTCTACACCAGCGACCCCCGTGAACGACGTCCGCCTGCAAGAACGGGAAGCCGTCGTTACAGCAGAATGGACTGCTTTTCGTGCTGCGCCTGTGCAGAGCCGCCCACAACTCACCACACCAGCAGAGATCCGTAAAATTATCCGGAAGACTCGGAATAATGCGCCGGGCAGCGACTCCATAAGCAACACCGATTTGAAACAGTTGCCCAGGAAGCCAACTGTCCTCCTTACCCGAATTCTCAACAGCTGTCTTCTGCAGGGATATTTTCCTACGGCATGGAAGACGGCTCGAGTAGTTCCAGTACCCAAGCCAGGTAAAGACCCAGCAGAACCCAACAGTTACCGGCCAATTAGCCTCTTGCCGACACTTGGCAAGGTGCTCGAGAGAGTGCTGTTGAAGAGGCTCCATGACACGCTTACAGTGCATGATATTATACGACCCGAACAATTCGGTTTCAAGGACAAGTTATCTGCCGAACTTCAATTTTTACGGATCACCGAACGGATACAAGAAGGATACAACAAGGAGCACTTCACGATTGGTGTCTTCCTTGACATCGAAAAAGCTTACGATAAGGTGTGGCGGCCCAACCTTATCGTCAAACTGCATCGCACTACCCCTATTGCGGATTGTTACATTAGACTCATTGACAGCTTTCTGCAGGACAGGAAACTGTATGTACGAGTCGACGACAAAAACTCCGAAATGAAACAGATCTCCGCAGGAATTCCACAGGGCTCTGTCATTTCACCTCTGCTTTTCAACATATATATAAATGACATCCCAACAGTCCCCCTTGTTACGGCGAGTTTTTATGCGGACGATACGGCTTTTCTGACAACTGGACGACACTTGGACCAGCTAATCGCTAGGATGCAACGGCAACTTGCTGTAATGGAACGCTGGGCGCTGCAAAATAAGATAACGATCAACCCGACGAAGACGGCAGCCGTTCTGTTCACACGGAGGAAACCAGTTCTGAACGACAGACTCCAAATAGCTGACCAATTTATCCCTTGGTCGCCGGGAGTGAAGTATCTCGGTGTCTACCTTGACAAAAAATTACTCTTTACGCAGCATATTGACGACAAGAAGACGGCAGCCCAGAAGATGGCCAGGTCATTGATTCCGTTCCTGAAGAGTAAGGATCCCAACCCTAAGACTAAACTCCAATTGTATAGGGCAACAGTGGAACCCACAATATTGTATGGCTCCACCTCGTGGGGAACTACGTGCGTCTCCAACTACAAAAAACTCCAAGCGCTGCAAAACATTTGCTATCGATGGATCACAGGAGCTCCATGGTGGACACGAAACGTCGACATCCGCACCGCACTCCACGAGACCACTATACAAGAGAAGGTCCATGACAAGGCTCTACGAGTTTTTGACAAGATCGATGCCCTTAGGGGCGAAGTTCGACAATTAGCATCGGTAGGAACGGTAAACCCTGCAAGATGGCACAAGTATAGAGTACCGAAGTCAATAACGTTTCACCCCCCATAGGCAATCTGTCATAACACGAGGAAGCAGTCCCACATAACAGCCTTGACACATTTCACCCTCCACAGGAGATAGACATCACCAAAGACAGCAGGCTAAAGGACCCATTGCGTGCCCAAGCCTAACTGAATGTGTAATAAATAAAGTGTTTTCCTTTTATCCTTACATCCCATCCTAGAAGAATAAGTCATCAAGGATGATCTCTTCAGTCCACACCACACACTCTTAAAAAAAAAAAAAAAAAAAAAAAAAAAAAAAAAAAAAAAACTCTTGCTCGGACCGTTAAGTAGTAAAGTAGCATAGCCTTCATCTGATAGGAAGCAACCTTTTACAAGACGCTTAGTAACGTAAGGCCTAAATGAGGCCTCAATAGCTATTTGTTTATAGTTATATGTATGCCGCCAGGAAGAATCCTGTACGACCAGTTAAGTATAATATATACAATTTTTTATCAACGACTTCTAATTATTTTAGCCGTTGCACATCCAGACCATCAGCCAGCACCTTATCGACGTTACTGACAAACCTGCTGTGAAACATCCTGGCAGATTAAAACTGTTTGCCGAACCGAGACTCGAACTCGGGACCTTTGCCTTTCACGGGCAAGTGCTCTACCAACAGCTACCCAAGCACGACTCACGGCCCTTCCTCACAGCATCAATTCCGCCAGTATCTCGCTTCCTACCTTCCAAACTTCACAGAAGCTCTCCTGCGAACCTTGCAAAACTAGCACTTCTGGAAGAAAGGATATTGCGGAGACATGGCTTAGACGCAGCCTGGGGGCTGTTTCTAGAATGAAATTTTCACTCTACAGCGGAGTGTGCGCTGATATGAAACTTCGTGGCAGATTAAAACTGTGTGCCGAACCGAGACTCGAACTCGGGACCTTCGCCTTTCGCGGGCAAGTGCTTGGGTAGCTCAGTTGGTAGAGCACTTGCTCGCGAAAGGCAAAGGTCCCGAGTTCGAGTCTCGGTTCGGCATACAGTTTTAATCTGTCAGGAAGTTTCATATCAGCGCACACTCCGCTGTAGAGTGAAAATTTCATTCTAAAAAACCTGCTGTGATTTACATGTTTCTATTAAGCATTGGTTACCAGTCAACATTGGCGACGACTCGTTCGTCGTCATCATAACAGGTATTGTGCTCGGTGATAGTCAGTAATACATATAATCACAAAATGGCTGTAGGCTTTCCAATTAGGATTTTTTTCATCGTTGGATATCCCCGTATTAACCGTATTGTAACTGGAGATTGAATTTTAGAAGGATGAAGGATATGTTCCACTTGTGTGTACTAATCAAAATGCAAGCAATCTTATGCTGTGCATCTTCACGTTTTCGCGGCGTAAAGACTGTTCCATAAAATTTAGGGCGCGCAGCCGCCTAAAATCAGCTTCTTCTTCTAATATTTCGGCTGAATACCGTCCAGCCATCTTCACAGTGAGCCGAGGTGACTAACGCTACAGCACTTGTTCCGTCTTTCGATAAAAAGATTTCAGTTTTATTTGAACATGTTTTGAACTCGACATATTTTTTATCCAGTAACGAATTTTATGAACAGACTGACGATGTCGCCTTGGGTAGTCCTTTGTCGCCCTTCGTGGCCAATTTTTTATGGAGGACTTCGAGGAGAAAGCGCTGGAATCTACTAGCTTGAAACCCACGGTGTTTTGGAGGTATGTTGACGACACGTTCGTAGTGTGGCCCCATGGTGAACACAAGCTAATTTTTTTTTAAATCATCTGTATTCTATCCATAGAAAAATTCAGTTCATGATGGAAATCGAAAAAAGATGGATGTTTTTCACTTTGGGATGTGTTGGTACGGCGCAAAGATGGTGGCACTTTGTGACATGCAGTGTATCGAAAACCGACTCATACTGAATTACATTCACGTGCAAATAGCTGCCAACATCTTTCGCAGACGATGTGTGTTCTCAGAACTCTAGTACAAAGAGCACACGTCATTGTTGACGAGAGCAGTCTGGAGGACGAGCTTCTACACCTCAGTTTTTGAAGCCAACGGGTACTTTCCACAACAGATACTTAAGGCACTACAAATGAAATCAACAGTGAGCACAAGAAAAGCGGAAGAAGACACGGAAAGTTTTAAATCCATGGCTTTCCTGCCATACGTGGGAAACATTTCGTCAAAAATAGGACGGATCGTCAGTAAACACAAAGTGAAAGTGAATTTTCGCCCTCCTCCTAAGACTGCAGTATACCTAGGCTCCGTTAAAGATGATTTGGTGCTTCGTAAGCCTGGTGTTTATAAGATCCCCTGTGCTTGCGGAAGTTCATACATCAGTAAGACGACACGTACAGTCCAGGAGACATGCACAGAGCACCGCAGGTACACCCGTCCCTTACAATCCAATAAATCTGCGGTAGCGGAACACTGTGTATTGACACTAGGCACTCTATGGTGTACGATAATGTAGAAATTTTAGCCTCGACTTCATCTTTCTGGGACTCAGTAGTGAAGAAAGGTTTTGAAATTCGGTTGGCGACGAATTTAATTAATAGAGATAGCAGCTTCAGCTTGGAAAAATCATGGAATCCGTCAATTTCTGTAATTAAATCACAAAGACGTCGCGACGGTGGAGCTCTCAGTGACACATCGATATCACCGAGTGGATCGATTGCGCAACCGTAGATTTAATTTCCATGCATATGTTACACCTCTTTACCGCCTATCAACGTCTCTGGCTCCTTGCGTATGTTCGGCCGCATATGCAGTGGTTCGGTCATCGAGTTTAAAAGGACGGAGCAAGTGCTGGAGCGTTAGTCACCTCGGCTCACTCTGAAAATGGCTGGACAGTATTCAGCCGAAATATTAGAAGAAAAAGCTGAATTTATGCGGCTGCGCGCCCGAAATTCTATGGAAAAATCTTATGCTGATTCCTTGATACGGGACTGACTTGTTCCTCATTTACCTGACCACGAAGAGCGCGCTCGGTCGCTGAGGTTTTCCGTTATGTCTTTGGACGAAGTTCGCAGAACTGTAAAAAGTTTTGAATTCAAACAAGTAACTGAGTAGCACTGACTAACAAACTCCGCATTGTGCGCGACAACAATGAAGGAACAACTGCCTCGGCAGGCGAGGAAACAGGCTACGTGGACAGCAGTCGTAAGCAACGCATTTCAAGGAATTGTTCGCTCACAGAGCGAAGTACACAGCCAACTTCTCTGCTGCATTGTTCAGATGGCGAATGTCACTCAGGCGATTCTAGTTATAATCTACGGCGGCGTACTCCCTGAGTGTCACTGCCTTCTTATGCCAAGTGTTTATTACTGCACCTACGTCATCAGTGTACTAAGGGGTATGAGACTGACTTCTTTTGCAAAGAACGTGGTCATAATACCAGTGGTTCTAATTGTAATGTTTTCTACAAGGCGAAGAAGTTGCACGATAGTGATTCAGTGCATTAACTTCAAACTATTGTCAATTTCAATATGTCTACAATCTTCGCCGAGTTTTGCAGCTGCAATGGCATTCAACACGTCCTTTCACCCCCGATACTATGGTAATGCTGCCGTCTCTTTCACACAACGTGAGAGCCAAAAGCTCGAGTCATCATAAAGTCCAGAGGTCGGTTGGTAAACAAATGTACTAACGTAGCGATAACCGGGGCACACTGGCCATAGGGGCATGGTAGCCAATTGGTTTTATTTCGTTCAAATGCCATTAGAATACGTCACCGACCATGCAGATTGATGGAAACAGTACCGTCATTTTTCTACAATCGCGTCAGTGCTGTTAGATGGTCGAATGAGGAAACGCCATAATTTTGTTTTCTTGTTGGTGAAAGCAAATTTCTGTTGCTCAATATATTTTGTTGTGTACTCCCCGATGGTGGCTGGCTCTGAGCATATGGGACTTAACTTCTAAGGTCATCAGTCCCCTAGAACTTAGAACTACTTAAACCTAACTAACCTAAGGACATCACACACATCCATGCCCGAGGCAGGATTCGAACCTGCAACCGTAGCGGTCGCGCGGTTCCAGACTGTAGCGCCTTTAACCGCTTGGCCACCACGGCCGGCACTCCCAGATGGTTCAAACGGCTCTAAGCACTATCGGACTCAACATCTGAGGTCATCAGTCCCCTAGATCTAAGAATTACTTAAACCTAACTAACCTAAGGACATCACACACATCCATGCCCGGGGCAGGATTCGAACCAGCGACCGTAGCGGTTGCGCGGTTCCAGACCGAAGCGCCGAGAACCGTTAGGCCACCCCGGCTGGTGTACTCCCAGACAACTTTCTTATTGACCTAGTAAGTACAATGGTTTAAGTCCATCGTTTAAGGAGTATTTTGACACTGTGACGGCCATAAAAGTTTGAAACGTCGTCGTAAACGAAATAAAATAATTCCAATATGGTGATAGGGCATAATGGTCCACTTAAATACAGGCACGTTGACCCTTGTAGCCAAACTCTCCCGGTGTCTTTCTGTAAGCAAGTAATCTTATTAACTTTAGTGGTTCCATCCTAGTCAGTCTAGATCATATACAATAAAATGTTTGCGTAGGAAAATTGTGTCCTACATTTATCTTAAGCCGGCATCATGTATGCTATGTTTGATTTCTTTTTATTTTACTATTTCAAAAGCCATTATCTATGTTCAGGTATTCAACGGAGACGATCGTAATACAAATTTGAAGTTGGTACTTAGCGGTACACGGAAGCCACATATTTTCAGATATCAAATCTATAGATGTCTTCGAAAAATGTCAAGATTTTACTCATCGTCGTTCTGTTGTTTTGGTTCTAGGATATTCAAAATTATAAAAAGAAAACTGGGAAAAGCAATGTTCCGAAAGCAACTATGAGCTTAGCAGGGACAAATCAAAAAAATGGTTCGAATGGCTCCGAGCACTATGGGACTTAACTTCTGAGGTCATCAGTCCCCTAGAACTTAGAACTACTTAAATCTAACTAACTTAAGGACATCGCTCACATCCATGCCCGAGGCAGGATTCGAGCCTGCGACCGTAGAGGTCGCGCGGTTTCAGACTGTAGGGCCTAGAACCGCTCGGCCACCCCGGCCGGCAGGGACAGACCGCCAACTACTAGATCCCAGGACAGAGAAAAAAAAGTACTCTAAAGAGAAAGTCACTTTTAAAAAATAAGTTTTTGCGCAAAACGCCACATTTAGTGCATTTTTTTAAAAAAAAAGTGTCCGAGGTAAAGTTAAATCACATGATTAAATGCGAATAAGTCGTAGAAAGAAAGTAGGCATTCGCAAGCAGGTCCTTCAAGATGAAGAAGACGATGAGAATGCCCTGTGCAGGGCAGGGACAAATCAAAAAAATGGTTCGAATGGCTCTGAGCACTATGGGACTCAACATCTTAGGTCATAAGTCCCCTAGAACTTAGAACTACTTAAACCTAACTAACCTAAGGACATCACACACACCCATGCCCGAGGCAGGATTCGAACCTGCGACCGTAGCAGTCCCGCGGTTCCGGACTGCAGCGCCAGAACCGCTAGACCACCGCGGCCGGCATTTCTCTCTCGTTCGTCTCAATCGTTTGGTGACATACTTGATAACATTTTGTAGCTTTTATTTTTAATAGGTACTAGATCACGTGCGAAAACGTTATTGAATATTAGAGAACTCTTTCCGTCCGGTTTCGATGCTTAAATTTCGTTTTCCTGTTTGTTCAAATGGCTCTGAGCACTATGGGACTTAACATCTGAGGTCATCAGTCCCCTACAACTTAGAACTACTTAAACCTAACTAACCTAATAACGAGACACACATCCATGCCCGAGGCAGGATTCGAACCTGCGACGTAGCGGTCGCGTGGTTCCAGACTGTAGCGCCTAGAACCGCTCGGCCACCCCGGCCGGCAGATAACATCCGTGTTCACAGGACTGTACTGGTACGTCCTTGATTTCGCGATCACTCGACTGGCCCGCCAAACCCACAAGGAGCCTCTCTGCACCAACCATGTTCGTGATCATTAATAAATACACTCTGAAAATCTGTGGCAGCTATGATTAACTTGGCAGAAAACTGTCCTGTACAGATGGTATGATATGTAATTACCATTCTAATATAGTGCCAGCGACCCACAGAAAATAGTAAGGCGAGGTTTCCCAGTTTCGAATGTGACTGAAATCCTTAAAAAGATAAATCTAGTATAATAAAGTGAATGAATATACACTCCTGGAAATGGAAAAAAGAACACATTGACACCGGTGTGTCAGACCCACCATACTTGCTCCGGACACTGCGAGAGGGCTGTACAAGCAATGATCACACGCACGGCACAGCGGACACACCAGGAACCGCGGTGTTGGCCGTCGAATGGCGCTAGCTGCGCAGCATTTGTGCACCGCCGCCGTCAGTGTCAGCCAGTTTGCCGTGGCATACGGAGCTCCATTGCAGTCTTTAACACTGGTAGCATGCCGCGACAGCGTGGACGTGAACCGTATGTGCAGTTGACGGACTTTGAGCGAGGGCGTATAGTGGGCATGCGGGATGCCGGGTGGACGTACCGCCGAATTGCTCAACACGTGGGGCGTGAGGTCTCCACAGTACATCGATGTTGTCGCCAGTGGTCGGCGGAAGGTGCACGTGCCCGTCGACCTGGGACCGGACCGCAGCGACGCACGGATGCACGCCAAGACCCTAGGATCCTACGCAGTGCCGTAGGGGACCGCACCGCCACTTCCCAGCAAATTAGGGACACTGTTGCTCCTGGGGTATCGGCGAGGACCATTCGCAACCGTCTCCATGAAGCTGGGCTACGGTCCCGCACACCGTTAGGCCGTCTTCCGCTCACGCCCCAACATCGTGCAGCCCGCCTCCAGTGGTGTCGCGACAGGCGTGAATGGAGGGACGAATGGAGACGTGTCGTCTTCAGCGATGAGAGTCGCTTCTGCCTTGGTGCCAATGATGGTCGTATGCGTGTTTGGCGCCGTGCAGGTGAGCGCCACAATCAGGACTGCATACGACCGAGGCACACAGGGCCAACACCCGGCATCATGGTGTGGGGAGCGATCTCCTACACTGGCCGTACACCACTGGTGATCGTCGAGGGGACACTGAATAGTGCACGGTACATTCAAACCGTCATCGAACCCATCGTTCTACCATTCCTAGACCGGCAAGGGAACTTGCTGTTCCAACAGGACAATGCACGTCCGCATGTATCCCGTGCCACCCAGCGTGCTCTAGAAGGTGTACGTCAACTACCCTGGCCAGCAAGATCTCCGGATCTGTCCCCCATTGAGCATGTTTGGGACTGGATGAAGCGTCGTCTCACGCGGTCTGCACGTCCAGCACGAACGCTGGTCCAACTGAGGCGCCAGGTGGAAATGGCATGGCAAGCCGTTCCACAGGACTACATCCAGCATCTCTACGATCGTCTCCATGGGAGAATAGCAGCCTGCATTGCTGCGAAAGGTGGATATACACTGTACTAGTGCCGACATTGTGCATGCTCTGTTGCCTGTGTCTATGTGCCTGTGGTTCTGTCAGTGTGATCATGTGATGTATCTGACCCCAGGAATGTGTCAATAAAGTTTCCCCTTCCTGGGACAATGAATTCACGGTGTTCTTATTTCAATTTCCAGGAGTGTACTTGGAAGGATAGACAGCATTGGTCGTATATTTTTGTTTATTATCGCAAATTCGATTTTCGGTCACTTAGTGACCATCTTCAGTGCTGTAATGTATAACTTAAATTAGTAAGCACTGGTGTCAATAAGCTTACGGCGATCACATAGACTCATAGACTGTCAGTCTATGTGATCGCCGTAAGCTTATTGACACCAGTGCTTACTAATTTAAGTTATATATTACAGCACAGAAGATGGTCACTAAGTGACCGAAAATCGATTTTGCGATAATAAACAAAAATATACGACCAATGCTGTCTGTCCTTCCAAGTATACCCATTATCTGGTCGTAGTGCACAGGACACTATGGAGTCGCCAATCAATAAAAGTGAATGAAGCCATAAGTGACTAAGTACAGTCCTGGTGTCCACCAAGAATTGGACGGCTTTAGACGCTAGCATTAAATTTAGTTATTTTAATCGCTAATTGTTTTCATTACTGCAGGTGTTATCAGTTCGTTCATGATCACTATAGTGACTCAGTCTTAAATGAAATATATGAAACTATATAGGATAATTTTACTTCATAGCGAGTAAGATGTAATTTTTTCTAGCAAACGACGCTACAAAGAACATAATTCTTTACATACGCATTACTAATTTCTCCAAAGCTCGTTCCTCATTTTAAAAACTGTACCACTGATATTCCCGTGTCCGTTTGGTCACCAAAAAATTTAAAAAAAGTTTGAAATGCGTTTCTGTTCGTGCAGCTTGGAATCGAAATCGCTCCTGTTGCTGAGTACGGGCATTGACCGAAACATAGTTATCGACTGCTCGAAACGACTGGAGGACTTGCTCCAGGTGAGTGAATCGTACTCTGTTACGACGTTTGCGTACAGATACGACGTTGCTGAGGCAATGCATTTAAATTGCCGAATCAGTTGCCGTCGGAACCTTTCTGACCGATATGACAAACGCCTCTATTATCGTGGGAGCCCTTTGGGACAATTATATGACGGGAAGAACGTGTCTTTACCAAGAACAGTGACAAAAAATATCGCACTTTATCAGAGTATGGTATGACGTGACCTGCAGTCGCTGCCAGCAGTCATAGAACGTGATGTAAATTACAGGCGATGGAAGAAGATAAAACTCAAGCAAACACATCCTCTCAATACTGGGAAATCAAATATTTAAGATTCCAACGATATAATGACCAAGGTCGAAGTTTAGTATTTGAATCTTTCTCTTTTCCTTTTATTCTTCTCTCTAACGACCGGAAGATAAATCCTCTAACGTAGAACCTTCAGGAGTTAAGCCGTCATACAAAGGTCCGATATGGCATTTCGAAATTACTGAATTACTGAAATAATGTGCAGGTCCATAAAATGTGTAAGGGGGTGTAATAAAATGAATAAAATAAGACATAAAAAATAAACAAGATCAGATTTAAAAGTGTTTTCAGTATGACAAGATAGAAGAGAACAGAATGAAATCAATGTATCATTTTGATAGAACAGTAGGAAATAGATGAAAAAACTAAATAAATTCCCAACCACGGGGAAAGGGAGACTTAGGAAGACATCGTAAGAGGTGGGTTGGTGATGGAAACTCAATAGGTGACTATAAGACCTAATCTTAGGAAGAAGATGATAATGGTGATGACTTAGGAAGCCGGCCGCGGTGGTCTAGCGGTTCTGGCGCTGCAGTCCGGAACCGCGGGACTGCTACGGTCGCAGGTTCGAATCCTGCCTCGGGCATGGGTGTGTGTGATGTCCTTAGGTTAGTTAGGTTTAAGTAGTTCTACGTTCTAGGGGACTCATGACCTAAGATGTTGAGTCTCATAGTGCTCAGAGCCATTTGAACCATTTTTTGACTTAGGAACATTTCAGACATTTTCATCCTGAACTAAGCAATAGTAAACTTGTGTCACAACGTTTTTCCTAACTTTATGAGCCAAAGATGACTATACTGAAACGCGTCTTTTATATTTACTATAATATAGTAACTATAGGTGTTATTAGTATGTCCGAGCAACTAAAAACGTACCACAGACCTTGAAAAGATACGACGTTGTATGACGAAAAGATAATACAACGGCCACAAAGAAACGAAGTAAAATCAGATCCTGCAGCCTTACACGACGAAGGATATCTTCTATCATTGTAAGAAGGAAAATATCTGAATCATGTGTCTACCGTTAACATAAACATCTAATAAATAAATAATGGTATAATATTATATTCAATTTTACAGAAATACGATGTTTTAAGTGTCATCATCTCTTACAAATATTTCCAACATTTAATCAGACCTATCGACATTGTCAAATGGTGAAATATCTTCGAAATTCTGAGAAAAATAGGAATAATGCACAGGGAGAGATGGGAAATAATCAATATGTACAAATATCGCGAGGGAACAATAAGATTGGAAGACCAAGAACTACGTTCTCGAATTAAAAAGGGTTTAAGAACCTGATGTCTAGTCTATACATCGAAGAAGCAGTGAACGAAATAAAAGAAAGTTTCAAGAGTGGTATTACAGTTCAAGGTGGAACGATATCAAAAACAAGATTCGTTGATGACATTGCTAATCTCAGTGAAACTGAAGATGATTTACATGATTTGCTGAGTGGAATCAACAGTGTAATGTTTCCAGAATACGGACTGAAAGTTAATCGAAGGTAGGTGACAGTAATAGAAAGCATCATAAATGATAACAACGAAAAACTTACCATCAGCACGGCGATCACGAAGTAGACGATGTTATGCAAAATAACACCTAATAGACGGAGCAAGGGGGCTACTTCTAGCCAACAGAAGTCTACTAGTTTTAAACATAGGCCTTAATTAGAGGAAGAAAGTTATGAAAATGTACGTTTATAACACAGAATTATACGGTAATGGAACATGGACTGTAGGAAAACTGGAACAGAAGAGAACCGAATCATTTGAGATGCAGTGCTATCGAAGAATGTTGGAAATCAGGTAGACTGCGAAGGTAAGGAATAAGGACGTTCGGTCATGAATCAGCGAGGAAAGGAATGTATGGTAAACGCTCACAAGAAGATGGGACCTCAGGGAATAACTTCCGTTGTACTAGAGGGAGCTGTAAAGAATAAAAGCTGTAGACGAAGGCGAAGATTGAAAGACATCCAACAAATAACTGAGGACTTTGGTTGCAAGTGGTAGTCTGAGATGGAAAGCTTGCACAGTAGAGGAATTCTTGGCGGGCCGCATCAAACCCATCAGCAAACCGATGTCTCAAAAATTCAGGAAGTTGTAATATGCTATCAACCAGACCATGGTAGCAATATATGAGCGTGCTACACTTACTTATGGTGGAAGTGTACTGAAAGAGTTATCTCTCCGAGGACCTCGTACGCGATTGTTCACCCTCGGGCCTCAGGAGACTGCTATCGCGAATTAACTTTCTGGGCACTCAAATGGTTAACCGTAAGAAAACGAATTTCATGTGAAAATTACGTTTCTAAACGCTACCAGATAGCTGCAAAATATTTCCGTTCACCACAGCGCTCCCAAGCCACACAATGCCGTATGTTGCAGTCTCCCACAACTGCATCTCTGCCGTCAACAACTGGACACACTGCTGCAAGTAGGAAAGCTCAAATATAATTACACTGTTCCTAGAAGGAAACTGGTTAGGCTGGATACATAGTTTGACTTAATGCTAGATGTCACAGTGAGTGCATAGGCCTCAGTGAAATCAACAAGACACGAACACAGACAGACCTGTACGTCGCAACTCAACTTCACACGAAACGGATGGGTATACCGGGTGCAGACAAGTGCAGGTGGTGGCTCATGTCAGTACCAATGGCATGTGTCGCTTTGGATCAGAGGGGATTCTCTCTGGTTTCGGGGGGCTAGTGGAAATGGTAAAGACTGCCAGTCTTGCTTGTGAGATTAAGACGGAGCTCACTATCTCCAACATCGTCAATAGAACCGACTGTGGTCCTTTGGTGCTGAGGCGAGTGGAGGGTCTGAATCAGAGGCTCAGACGGTTCTGTGAGCGTGTAGGCTGCAGATTCCTTGCCTTGCACCATCGGGTGGTGGGTTTCCGGGTTCAGCTTAATAGGTCAGGAGTCCACTACACACAGGTAGTAGCTACACGGGTAGCGGGGGCTGTGTGGAAGGGAATGGGTGGTTTTTTTAGTTTAGAGCGTCCCAGGGAGCCACAGAAGGGCGTCCGTCTCAAAGGGGATAGGTAAAACACAGTAAGTTAGTTGTAGAATCGGTCGGTATTGTAGTTGTAAATTCTAGTAGCTGTACTGGGATAGAACCAGAGCTCCAAGCTCTAATAGGAAGCACTGAAGCTCTAGTAGTTATAGGTATAGAAAGCTGGCTAAAGCCGGAAATAAGTTCAGCCGAAATTTTTTCAATCTAACAGTGTTCAGAAAGGATAGATTAAATATAGTTGGTGGTGGAGTTTTTATTACTTTCAGAAGTAGTTTGCCTTGTAGCGAAATTGAAGTAGGTAGTTTCCGCGAAATAGTATGGGTGGAGGTCAAACTTGACAATCGGACTAAACTATTTATTGGGCAGTTTTACCGATAGCTGCTGAACAGTTCAAAGAAAACTTGAGTCTCATTTCAAATAGGTACCCCACTTATACAGTTATAGTCGGTGGTGACTTCAATTTACCCTTGATATGCTGGAAAAATTATACGTTGAAAGCCGGCGGTAGGCTGAAAACGTCATAACGTCATCCGGAATTGTACTGAATACTTTCCCAGAAAATTATTTTGAACAATTAATTCATGAACCCACACGAAGCGTAAATATTTTCGAAAGCATAGGTGACCTCTTACCAACAAATAATCCTGGACAAATAGTGAGTATCATGACGAATAGAGGGATTAGCGACCACATGGCAGTTGCTGTTAGGCTGAATGCCGTAACACAAACAGCCGTCAAATGGAAACACAAAGAATATCTATTTATAAAATCAGATAAAAATACTCTTAACGCCGTTTAAGAGACAGTCTTCACTCCTTCCCATCTGATAATGTAAGCGTAGGAAAGTTGTGGAATGATCTCAAAACAAACAGTATCGACAGCAACTGGGAGATATGTACCACATAAATTAATAAGTGATGGTACTGATCCCCCATGATACACAAAACTGGTCACATTGCTGTTCCAGAAACAGCGAAAAAGTATGCCAAATTTCAAATTGAAAAGAACGTAAAATCCCATAGACTGGCAAAGTTTTACAGAAGTCCGAAATACAGCGCTTACTTCAATGCGAGATGCTTTTAACAGTTTCAATAACGAAACTCGATCTCGAAATCTGGTAGAAAAACTAAAGACGTAAAGCATACCAGTGCCAAAACGTAATCAATACCTTCACTACGCGATAACAAAGGTGAAGTCACTGATGACAGTGCCACTAAAGCATAGTTATTAAAGACGGTTCTCCGAAAATCCTTCACTAAAGAAGACGAAGTGAATATTCCTGATTTCCAATCAAGAACAACTGCCAAGACGGACAAACATAGAAGTAGACATGCTCGGTGAGGAAAAGCAGCTTAAATAACTTAATAAATGCAAGGCTTCTGGTCCAGATTGTATTCCAGTCAACTCCCTCACCGAGTACGCTGATACAAGAGCCCCACATTTAGCAATTATATACAACCGCTCGCTCACTGAAATATCTGGACCTAAAGACCGGAAAATTGCTCAGGTCATATCAATACCCAAAAAGGGAAGTAGGAGTATTTCGTTGAACTACAGGCCCATATCACTAACGTCGATTTGCAGTAGGGTTTTGGAACATATACTGTATTCGAACATTATGAAGTACCTCGAGGAAAACCATTTATTAACAAATAGTCAGCACGGATTCAGAAAATATCATTCTTGAGAAACACAACTAGCTCTCTATACTCACGAGTAATGAGTGCTATCGACAGGGGATGTCAAATTGATTCGATATTTTTAGTTTTCCAGAAGGTTTTCGACACCGTTCCTCACAAGAGTTGGCTGTTAGCACTATGGGACTTAACATCTTAGGTCATCTGTCCTCTATACTTAGAACTACTTAAATCCTAACTAACCTAAGGACATCACACACATCCATGCCCGAGACAGGATTCGAACCTGCAACCGCAGCAGCAGCGCGGTTCGGGACTGAAGCGCCTAGAACCGATCGGCCACAGTGGCCGGCTCCTCACAAGAGTATTCTAACCAAATTGCATGCTTATGGATTATCGCCTCAGTTGTGCTACTGGATTCGTGATTTCCTATCAGAAAGGTCACAGTTCGTAGAAATAGACGGAAAGACATCGAGTAAAACAGAAGTAATACCGGCGTTCCCAAAGGAAATGTTATAGGCGCTCTATTGTTTCTAATCTATACTAACGATATAGGAGACAACATTAGTAGCCGTCTTAGATTGTTTGCGGGTGATGCTGTCATTTACCGTCTTGTAAAGTCATCAGATGACCAAAAAGAACTGCATAATGATTTAGATAAGATATCTGTATGGTGAGAAAAGTGGTAATTGACAAGAGAAGTGTGAAGTTATTCATATGAGTACTAAAAGAAATCCACTAAATTTCGATTACCCGATAAGTCACACAAATCTGAAGGCTGTAGATTCACATAAATACTTAGGGATTACAATTACAAATAACCTAAACTGCAACGATCACACAGATAATGTTATGGATAGAGAAAACCAAAGACTGCGATTCGTTGGCAGAACACTTAGAAGGTGCAAAATGTCTACTAAAGAATCTACTTACACCACGCTTGTCCGCCCTAATCTGGAGTATCACTGTGCGGTGTGGGATACGCGTCAGGTAGGACTGACGGGTGACATCGAAATAGTGCAAAGAAGGGTGGCTTGTTTTGTATTATCGCGAAATAGGGGAGATAGTTCCACAGACACGTGAATTGGAGTGACAATCATTAAATAAAGGCGTTTTTCTTTTCGACGGGATCTTCTCATGAAACTTCAATCACTAGTTTCCTCCTCCGTTTGCGGAAACATTCTGTTGGCACCCACCTACATAGGGAGAAATGATCATCCCTATAAAATAACAGAAATCAGGGCTCGCACAGACAAATTGGAGTGTTCGTTTTTCCCGCGCGCCGCTCGAGACTGGAACGGTAGAGAGACAATTTTAAAGGTGAATGAGATTTTCTCTCTGTGGCGGAGTGTGCGCTGATAAAAATTTTCTGGCAGATTAAAACTGTTTGCCGGACCGAGACTCGAACTCGGGACCTTTGCCTTTAGCGGACAAGTGGTCTACCGTCTGAGCTATCCAAGTACGACTCGCGACCCGTTCCCACAACTTCAGATTCTGTCAGTACCTCGTCTCCTACCTTCCGAACTTCACAGAAGCTCTTCTGGCAACCAAGCACAAATAGCACTCCTGGAAGAAAGGATATTGCGGAGACATGGCTTAGCCACAGACTGGGGGATATTTCCAGAATGTGATTTTCACTCTGCAATGGAGCGTACGCTGATATGAAACTTTCTGGCAGATTAAAACTGTGTGCCGGACCGAGATTCGAACTCGGTAACTTTGCCTTTCGCGGGTAAATGCTCTACCATGTGAGCTACCCGCGCATGACTCACGACCCTTCCTCACAACTTCCATTCTGCCAGTACCTCGTCTCCTTCTTTCCAAACTTCACAGAAGCTCTTCTGCAAACCTTGCTGAACTAGCACTCCTGGAAGAAAGGATATTGCGGAGACATGGCTTAGCTACAGCCTGGGGGATGTAGAGCACTTGCCCGCGAAAGGCAAAGGTCAGAGTTCGAGTTTCTGTCCAGCACAGTTTTAATCTGCCAGGAAATTTCAGCTTGAAGGTGGGTCATTGAACCCTCTGCCAGGCACTTTATTGTGAATATCAGCGTAATCACGTATATGTAGATGTAGATGTCACTGAGGGCGCTCGACTAGGGTTGTCTGTACAAGTGTTTTACCTATACTGCTACGGTGGCGTAATGCGTAACACATCTGCCTACTAAGGAGACCTGGGTTTAGTCTCTGCTTTGGCTCAAATTTTAATTCATTTCTTCAGCTTCTATTAAGATGTCCTTGAAAACTGCTTTGACAAACAGTATGAATCCGAACTCCACTTACAAAGTGTCGGAGGATTTTCAGTTTCTTGAGTATTTTGGCGTCCTCCAAACCATTACACGTAAGAAACATGATAAGAATGTCGTCAGAACGGCGTCAAAGTCGGCCATTTGCCGTAGGAGTGAAGAAAAAATGGTTCAAATGGCTCTGAGCACTATGGGACTCAACTGCTGTGGTCATAAGTCCCCTAGAACTTAGAACTACCTAAACCTAACTAACCTAAGGACAGCACACAACACCCAGCCATCACGAGGCAGAGAAAATCCCTGACCCCGCCGGGAATCGAACCCGGGAGGAGTGAAGAAAAAACGCCGTGGAAAACTACCTCCGCTGAGCGACGTGTTTTTCTTAAACAAGAAATTGACTTTAAATGCTTCATTTATGTGGCCAGAGTGTCCGTAGTTGGTTTTTTATCATGAAATAGTTCACTACAGGAGACATAGAGGTGAGATTTTATTTGGGTTATTTGTCCGATTTTTGTGTACGGGATGAAATGTTGTCTACTTGGACATTTTTCAAATATTTCTTTGTTTACTTTTAATACTACTGTTTTATGTCCAGCCTCACATAGTTTTGCAGCACTAGCCATACAGGGTGTTTTACGGATCTTCCTACAAACATTTAGTGGTCATCGAAGGAAGTTAGTAGATAAAGCTTTGATAAGGAACGGAAATGTACCGCTTGGATGCAAAACATGTTTGAACATCGTATAACTTGCAAATCTAGCGTCCCACAGTACCCGTGCAGCGGACAGTATGAACTCTGACCTCAATGCTGTACAGGATTCCATAATATGGGTAATGTTTCGAGTACTCGTCATTGGGTTCTCTTTTACTTGACGAAGTAGGTCCTCTTCAAAGTAGAGACTGATCCTCCTAGTAGCGAACGTACCTGTTTCTGGCAACCGTTGTTGCGCTCACCGTCAGAGACAACAGCGCCCTCTTCTCGGCTGGTGTGGGTACTGTGGAGTGGAAGATTTGGAAGTGATTCCATCTACAAATTTATATTCATGCAATATACGTCTGCTGTTGCTTGTTTTGCACACTCTTTGCTAATGTCGGCACATTTTTGTGTGAGTAATGTTGTTAACAAAATTCAGACAAAAATCACGGTTGCCAACGAGTGGACTACTCACTACTTCTTCCTTTGCTTTCCTTGCCTTTCACTGTGGTGTGGTAGACCTGTTATTTCTGAATTCTGTGGGGCCTTCTTTATCTGTCTCATGACAGGGAAATTAATTTAGAAAGACTAGAATGTCACAAACTTGTTCAGGATTGAAAGCTACCACTGGGCAGGTACAGAACAGGCAAGTCGAAGTCTCCCGTGTCTGCACAGCAAATGCGTAGGGGAACGGCTTGCGTTACATAAAAACTACATTGTGCAAGATGCTAGAAAGAATCCTTTTTGGAGAGATAATATCTAAAAGCCATGAAAAAATTCGTAATTTTAGAATGTGGGACAGGCCGTTTATCGCAGACGTGCGAACCTGTAATGTTTGTTTAAATCTGAGAAAGAGAATCTGTGATTGGTTCACAGTAATTATTTCGGCAGAAGGCGCGTTTTCCTGGGCATGTCGGAGTGCTAGAGTTTCGAGTGTGGCCAGAGCTGACATGCTGTAATGTAGTGAGAGATATTCTCTGGCTTCTTTCCCATATCACATTAATTATGACATAATCCGTGAAAGTACGAATTTGTTAATCTATTTTATAAAATTATTATTGGTCAAAACTTGCAGGTCTTCAGCAACTGTCCGATGACATTTCTACGTTGGCGTAAAAGCAAAGTTTCACGAAGTAAAGTCAGAACACACTTGCAGATAGAGGTCGAAGAGGAAACACGTGCTGCAGGGCTGTCGAAGTATACAGTTGCTTCAAGGGCGTCATCAAGAAGGCACTTCACTTTATCAGGCGCAGTGAGCAGTGTGTGTGACTGTGAGCAGAGCACAGAGCCTGAACTGGACAAGGAATTTCCACCTACTGTATCAACCGTCTTCCACACTTGTACAATTCAGCAGTGGTAAGCATGAGACGTCGATGCTACCACTGAGGTGACAGGGATGCGAAGCCAGTTAAATTTCATCAGGGTTTAACTGCTCAGTTTCACGTCCATAGCTAGCTAGTTGCACCCACCACTCTGTTGGTGCTTGTAATTGCTTTTTCGCGGTTCTTTCTTTAAATCAATAAATACTGTTGCAGACATTGGCTGTTACCTAGATAAAGTTATTTTGTGTCCACCCACCCATGCCAAGGTATCATTCATTATTACAACTTTTATCCAATTATTAAGTGTGTATATGTTTGCTTCAATGGCTAAATCATTTTATTTCTTATCTTATCACAGTAAAGTTAACTGTTACAGTGATCATTAGTTTCTCTTTGTAGTTGGAAGTGTCTATTAGGGTATCCATGTGAGCTGTGACAAGTGTATTTCTCTGCTTAATTGAGCCATGCCTAGTGATTCTCAATCATGGTGGAAAATTGTTTCTCTTAAATTTGCATATTGTGATGGTGATTTCCCCCTCCCCCCTCCTCCTGAAGGTCACCAGGGATCGCCGTCCTAGCATCTTAGGAGTATGCCAATCAGCTCAATCACCACCTCACGTACTGAACAGTGAAAAATAGGGGTTGGGTAAACGAGTTGGTAATGCGATGGCGAAAAGAGGGGGAGGAAATAGGAGGAGGTGGCAGAGATGAAATAATGAGGAGTCTGGGAGGGAGGGAGGGAGAGAGTGAGAGAGAGAGAGAGAGAGAGAGAGAGAGAGAGAGAGAGAGAGAGAGAGAGAGAGATTTGGGGGGGGGGGAGAGGTGTAGGAGCGTAATACTTCTATGTGACTTGTCCAGTGACTGTCCAGTGATACTGAATGGTATGTAGCTGCCACTACCCATGTGTTTATCATGTAGCTGCTGTTAAAGTAAATAAATCAGAACTATGTGTTCCCTCTCCTCTCCTATGGTGGTGCTTGGTTTTGTGTTGCGTGAAATTATTTGCTCCTAAGAGTTTCTTTTTCCATGCTTTTACTCTCTGAAGTTTTATTGGTATGTCTCATCTTTTTAGATATTCAAGGAAGAAGATCATTCTTCCTAAAAGGGTTGTGTCCTTCCTCTAAAATTATACGCTATGTTCACCAAAAGAAGTTACGGGCTCACGTTTGAACGCTTCAAGTTGTGAGAATTGTAGTATTCGTTCGCTGGATTGTTTTTCCCTTTACTAGGATATTCGGGAGACTGCGGGAAATGTCGAACACCTGACGCATCGCTTCAGTTAAATGACTTCACTAGTATTACAAATATTCGCAAGTTGTCAAGTGAAAATCAATGGGAATGGCAGAGTCAACTTTGTTTAAAGAATAGTTCTCTTTATTCAATTGTACATGGTACACGTCAGTGTCTGTCAATATCGAAAGGAGACGAATCGTCTGAGGCGTATCGGCAGTGGCAACGATGCTCGGGCAGCTCCTATCATTGGAACGGCGCTTGAAGAGGAACCTGCTATTAATGTACGAAAGAAAACATGCAAAAGTAATCTGGGACACTCTCACATCAGTATACGAACAGTCTTGATTGCAGCGGCTATATATGTTGTTCAATTGTTTCTTTGAAACATCAAAAGATATAACAAAACACACGTCCCTACTTGCTAACATTTTCCGTGACTTACGCAGTGTACTGAACAAAATTAATCCAATTGCAACTTAAGCCATTTCACTGCTTCACCATCTTATTTTCAAAACATTAGGAACCGAATATCAGTTTTACAGGTCGACTTAATATTGTGTTCCTGAATCTGAGCAGACGACAAACCTTCTTACTTAGAATTTGCGTTCAACTGAGAATTCTCTAGCTACACAGGCGATCTACGCAAAATCAAAATCGAATGAGCAACATCAAAAGCAGAAGGAAATTTCAAAATTTCAACAGAGCGGAGTAAGTCAAGGAAGAAAGGAAGTCGTACATGTTTGTATTGCCAGAAAGCTGGACATATTACCGCAAACTGCCGAAAGCGCTTGGCCACAGAAGAAGTAAAAGCGACAGCTAATAACAATAATAATTCGAGTTACAGTTTCAGAGAGAGCAGTAAACCGAATAGATTTATAGCCACTAGCTTGTTGTTTCATATTAACTCTGACAGTGCAGATTCTCATATTTCGGATTCTGGAACGGCACATCATATTTCACAAAATACACGGCATTTCGCTACGTTCTAAAAGTCTGCGATTCCACAGAGAGTATAGACACCTGACAACGAAGTTCTTTTTTCACATGGGACTGGCAGTATTCATAAACAACAGATGGACACCTGCTGTGCTTGAAAATATCAGGTATGTACCTGACGTTAGGCACCAACTTTTCTCTTTCCGTCAAGCTGCACAACGTTGATAGTAAGTTACTTACGAAAGCAAAGGTGTTGTCACTGGGCGACGTAGTGAAACAGTCGCAACAGGAAGACAACTTGGTTCAGTATATATTATGAACATGCGAGTTTCTCCTCCGGATTCACGAGTAACGATTAACTTAGCAACTTCAGAAGGACAACTACAATGTTGGCTTGAGAGACTCGGTCATTAAGATAAACGTCATGTATGAGACGTGCTCTCTCGCTTCGGTCTATGTTACTATGTAATTTTCAAAGATGATTGTTCTCGTTTCGTCAGCATATATTTCATACAAAATAAATCTAAAGTGGCTGACAATTTGAAAACGTTTTTGAAAAAATGTCATGCTGTTAGTGACCAGAAAGAACTATTGCGGTCTGACGGTGGAGGAGAGTTTAATTGTAACATAGTATCTGCAGTGCAATGAGAGCGTGGTGCTGAATTTCGTCTTACGTGTTCACACACTCCTGAGCAAAATGGTGTTGCTGAACAAGCAAATCGACATGTAGCTGAATTAACTCGCTCAATGTTAACATCTAGCAAATTACCTAATTCATTTAGGGCTCATGCATGTGACACAGCCTTTCTCCTACTCATTCGTACTGGGAAGTCAAGCGTTGAAGGAAAACACCTTTAGAATTTGGACTGGCAAAGTGTTTAACAGTTTCTGCTATCTTCACATTTTAGATCAAAATGCTCCGTTTATTTGCATAAGTTCGATGACAAAGCTATATCTGGGCAATTCATTGGCTACGTGAATGACAAAGACGGGTGCAAAGTGTGGATTCTTTCGAAACATTATCTAACGAAATCATGCAATGCTGATTTTGAACCAGAAAATCTATGTGCAACTGGAAATTTGAGTTGTAGTTTAACTGCGTATCTGAAGGGAGAGGAGAGGGAAGTGTATCTAGTGTTCATCAAAGTAAGACTAGTGACCAAAAATATTCGAATGAATTACCAAATCGACGCCCAGTTCTTGAAATACGTCCCCAGTGAAATTTAGTGACTACGATTTAGGATACCAGCCTCACCGGTCTCAAGGAGCAAATCCATTAGTTTGTCTAACAAAAGCAATGCATGAAGAGCTTGCGTCAACAAACTTCAACGATGCTATTGAAGATGGTAAGTCCAATGAATGGTTTAATGAAAAGAAAGGAGAAATGAAAAATGAAACCTGGGACTTGCTGAAACTGCCTAAATGTAAACGTGTTATCGATGGATACTTGGTATTAAATATGGATAGATTGATCATGAACGTGCTCGTTTGGTTGTGAGCGGTATGTTTCAACGTGCCAGATATGATTACCACGAAACCTTTAGTCCAGTTACTCGTTATGGCGCTATTCGTGCTGTAAAAGCCATTGCAGCAGAAGAAAATTTAACACTTAGTCAGTTCCGTCGTTAGAGCTGAATTTTTGTATGGTGACTTTGATACAGAAATATACATGGCTAAGCCAGAGGGTTTCGTTGACGGGTCAGGCCGTGTTTGTAGCCTCAAGAAAACATTGTATGGACTTCAGCAGTCAACTCGTTGCTGGAATAATAAGTATCATTCATTCATGAAAAAAATGACTCTATTGGTTTTACAGCAGATCTTTGCGTATACAGTCGACAAAGTAAAACAGAAACATTGTTGATTACTATTCATGTCGATGATGGACTTATCGCAGGAACAACTCAAAATGCAGTGAGTTTTTAGATATGTTAATGTCAGAATTCAAAATAACAGTGGGATCTTGGGACTCGTTTTTAGGCATGCAAATAGACGAACGAGAGGCTGGCTTGTTTACTTCAGAGCGAGGATATACAGAATAGATTCTACATTATTTTAAATTGGCATATTCGAAACCATTAAAAATCCTTGTGATGACGACCAGTTAGATAATGAATATAGCGGTACTCTTGACAGCAACGTTCCCTGTTGTTCGTCTGTGGGATCATTAATGTGCCTGGCCTGTTCTATTCGTCCAGACCTCGCATATGCTGTTTCAAAAGTTGCTCAGTCTTTGACTAAGCCCACTTCTTGTGATTGGAACGCTGTAAAACCCATTTTCTGATATCTTCGTGGTACTTCAGACTTGGGTCTCTTCTATACTTCTTCTGGCGGTAAACTTTGTGACTATGCTGATGCTGACTTTGCTGGCAACACTAAAACATGAACAAATGGTTTTGTTTCTATGATTGGCTACACGATCCACCATTGCAGCAAGTGACGGGGACAAGAACTAGTATGGCTTAACAGAGTGCTGTTGGAGAGCAATGGAAAATGAAATGCACCAGTATTGTTCACTGACAACGCGAGTGCCATTTAATTAGTGAAAAATCTGGAGCTCTACAAACGCTCTAAGCACATCGAAGTACGATGTTATTTTGTGCGGGAACTCTATCAAAATGGGGCAATAATGTGGAATACGTATATTCTGAAAACCAGCTTGCTGACATGTTTAAGAAAAAAGTACTGAAAGAACATTTTAAAAATGGAACAAATTTAAATTAATATGTACAAAATACGACTTCAGAACTAATGTAATTTGATTTCATTTTTTTAAATAAAAAGTTATTCTGTGCACCACAGTTTGATTTAGGGGCAAGTGCTAAAGTAAATAAATCAGAACCCTGGGTTTCCTATACTCCCCTACGGTGGTCATTGGTTTTGTTTTGTGTGGATGTCTTTGCTCCTAAGAGTTTCGTTTTTCGAGCTATTACTTTGTGAAGTGTTATTGAAAGTGTTATGTGCTTGGTATATAATTATATCCTAAGTTCGCCACAACAGCAATTTCTTATGTGTTACTTGTAACATTTTATGTATGATATTTCCTTTGAAGAGTGAGGGGATACCTGTTTCCAACGACTTTCATTATGGTCATATCTTTTTCTATTGTGTTTTCTCGTTCTTACTCCATTGTAATCTTTATAATATTGTACAAAGAATTAAACACATGTTTCACGGCGCTGATTTTGTTTAACTGACAAGATGATTTGTGTCGGTGCTGGCCACATGATCACTTGGTACGAGATCTGCACGACATACAGCGCTATAAAGCGCACAGAATGCAGCTTTAAGGGGAACGCGAACATTTTTCCAAGCGAGTTTACTTCTCCAAGATGAAATCGGATTAATGTAAGATGACGACTGACCATCAAAGAAGTTTACCTCAGCAAACCTAAAAAAAAAAAACTGTAGAAAATGAGAGAGTCATTTATATAGAAGTAATGTAACAATTCAGTTGTAACTTTCACTATTTAAGAAGTCGTGCAGCTTTGAGCAACGGTGTAAAGGTGTACATCAAAGTTTCAATCATTAATGTAGATGAATTTATGAAACGCATTTAGAAATTGTGAATACCGCTGTACACCGGCTATGCAATTTACTAGTTGTTGATGAGGTCTTCAGTCCTGAGACTGGTTTGATGCAGCTCTCCATGCTACTCTATCCTCTGCAAGCTTCTTCATCTCCCAGTACCTACCACAACCTACATTCTTCTGAATCTGCTTAGTGTACTCATCTCTTGGTCTCACCATTTTTACCCTCCACGCTGCCCTCCAGTTCTAAACTGGTGATACCTTGATGCCTCAGAACATGTCCTACCAACCGGTCCCTTCTTTTTGTCAAGTTGTGCCACAAGCTTCTCTTCTCCCCATTCCTATTCAATACCTACTCATTATTTATGTGATCTACCCACCTAATCTTCAGCATTCTTCTGTAGCACCATATTTCGAAAGCTTCTATTCTCTTCTTGTCTAAACTATTTATCATCCATGTTTCACTTCCATACATGGCTACACTACATACAAATACTTTCAGAAACGATTTCCTGACACTTAAATCTATACTCGATGTTAACAAATTTCTCTTCTTCAGAAACCCTTTCCTTGCCATTGCCAGTCTTCATTTTATATCCTCTCTACTTCGACCATCATCAGTTATTTTGCTCCCCAAATATCAAAACTCCTTTCCTACTTTAAGTGTCTCATTTCCTAATCTAATTCCCTCAGCATCAGCCGACTTAATTCGACTACATTCCATTATTCTCGTTTTTCTTTTGTTTATGTTCATCTTATATCCTCCTTTCAAGACACTATTCATCCCGTTCAACTGCTCTCCCAAATCCTTTGCTGTCTTTGACAGAATTACAATGTCATCGGCGAACCTCAAAGTTTTTATTTCTTTTCCATTGATTTTAATACATACTCCGAATTTACTAGTACCGTATAAAATTTGTGCCACACCGGGACTCGCACCTGGACTTCCCACTTTACATGAGCGGTCGCCATAACCGATTTGGCTGTCGGTGGACCACTCACGGCTAGGCCCAAACTTCCATGCTTTTTAGTGCAACATCCCATAGTTTCCAAATACAAATTGCAGGACTCCCACATAGGGGAGACGTGGCTTTTGTTCGTCAGATTTCCTTGCTTTGGCATGAAATACAACAGAGCAGTGTCTTTATTTTACACTGTCTGTTATTTTAGTGCTTCTTTTTTCGGACATGCATGCATGTCCGAAGGAAAAGACACTTTTGACGATTGATAGCCACATTAAATTATGTTATTCGCAAATTCCGAATGCGATTGTACCCCGACTATACGATTTAATAATACACTGCTGGCCATTAAAATTACTACACCACGAAGATGACGTGCTACAGACGCGAACTTTAACCGACATCAAGAAGATGCTGTGATATGCAAATGATTAGCTTTTCAGAGCATTCTCACAAGTTTGGCGCCGGTGGCGACACCTACAACGTGCTGATATGAGGAACGTTTCCAGTCGATTTCTCATACACAAACAGCAGTTGACCGGCGTTGCCTGGTGAAACGTTGTTGTTCAAAAATGGTTCAAATGCCTCTGAGCACTATGGGACTCAACTGCTGAGGTCATAAGTCCCCTAGAACTGAGAACTACTTAAACCTAACTAACCTAAGGACAACACACACATCCATGCCCGAGGCAGGATTCGAACCTGCGACCGTAGCGGTCGCGCGGTTCCAGACTGTAGCGCCAGAACCGCTCGGCCACCAGCGGCCGGCAAAACGTTGTTGTGATGCCTCGTGTGAGGAGGAGTAATTCATACCATCACGTTTCCGACTTTGATAAAAGTCAGATTGTAGCCTATTGCGATTGCGGTTTATCGTATCGCGACATTGATGCTTGCGTTGGTCGAGATCCAAAGACTGCTAGCACAATATGGAATCGGTGGGTTTATGAGGGTAAAACGGAACGCCGTGCTGGATCCCAACGGCCTCGTATCACTAGCAGTCGAGTTGACAGGCATCTTACGCGCATGTCCCGCACGTCCCGGCTCCTGAGTCAATAGATGGGGACGTTTCCAAGACAACAGCCATCTGCAGGAACAGTTCGACGACGTTTGCAGCAACATGGACTATCAGCTCGGACACCATGGATGCGGTTACCCTTGACGCTGCATCACAGACAGGAGCGCCTGCGATTGTGTACTCAACGACGAACCTGGGTGCACGAATGGCAAAACGTAATTTTTTCGGAAATAATCCAGATTCTGTTTGCAGCATCATGATGGTCGCATCCGCGTTTGGCGACATCGTGGTGAACGCACGTTGGAAGCGTGTATTCGTCATCGCCATACTGGCGTATCACCCGTCATGATAGTATAGGGTGCCATTGGTTACACGTCTCGGTCACCTCTTGTTCGCATTGACGGAACTTTGAACAGTGGACGTTACATTTCATATGTGTTACGACCCGTGGCTCTACCCTCCATTCGATCCCTGCGAAACCCTACATTTCAGCAGTTTAATGCACGACCGCATGTTGCAGGCCCTGTACGGGCCTTTCTGGATACAGAACGTGTTCGACTGCTGCACTGGCCAGCACATTCTCCAGATCTCTCACCAACTGAAAACGTTCTGTCAATGGTGGCCGAGCAACTGGCTCGTCACAATATCCCAGTCACTACTGTTGATGAACTGTGGTATCGTGTTGAAGCTGCAAGTGCAGCTGTACCTGCGCACGCCATTCAAGCTCTGTTTGACTCAATGCCAAGGCGTATCAAGGCCGCCATTACGGCCAGAGGTGGTTGTTCTGGTTACTGATTTCTCAGGATCTATGCACCGAAATTGTGTGAAAATGTAATCACATGTCAGTTCTAGTATAACATATTTGTCCAATGAATACCATTTATGATCTGCATTTCTTCTTGGTGTAGCAATTTTAATGGCCAGTAGTGTAACATATGAAAATTTGAGCAGACCGATACTCGAACCCAGATTTCCCACTTTAAGCCAGCGGCCGCCACAAACGCTTTGGCTATCCGTGCACGACGCAAGGCAGGACCCAAAACTTTCACACGTTCTAGTGTTTACATCCTACATTGCTCGCATACAAATTTGTAAATTTGTGTTAAGATCTTATGGGACCAAACTGCTTAGGTCATTGGTCCCTAAGCTTACACACTACTTAATCTAACTTAAGCTAACTTACGCTATGGACAACACACACACCCGTGCCCGAGGGTGGACTCAAACCTCCGACGCAGGGGGGCCACGCGGACCGTGGAAAGACTCCTGAGACCCCGCGGTTACCCTGCGCGGCGCATACAAATCGTATGGTTCCCGTACTGAGAGAGAGACTAGTGTTGGTTGTCACTGCCTTGCTTTGGCATTAAATACCGACGTATAGGAGATAAGGAAATTTGGGTCTGATCGTCCGTCGTAAAGCTCGAAATCTGGGTTCTCTTCCGGGTCCGGTTCAAATTTTTATATGTTATTAATAAATCATATATCCGGTGTACAATAGTAATCGCAATTTTCGAATACATTCCATAATTAAATACAGCTCTCAATTGTCAGCAGTATCTTTTCCTTCGGACATGCATGCAGTATATCGAATTATACAGATTCTATAAAATACAGACACTGCACTGCTGTACTTGGGCCAAAGCAAGGCAGTCTGGCGCTGAAAAAAAAAAATAAATTTCTCTCCCTCTACTGGCACAATACGATTTGTATGCAAGCATTATGGGATGCAGACACTGTCATAGATGGAAGATTTGGTGCGGCCGTGAAACGGGCACAGAAGGCCAAAGCGGTTAAGACGACAGCTAGCTTAAAGTGGTAAATCTGGTATTGAGTCCCAGTCCAGCAAATATTTTCATATGTTACTTGTAAATCGCATAGCCGGTGTACAATCGTATTGACAATATGAGAATATATTTCATAATTTAATACGGCTGTCAGTACTCAGCAGTGTCTGTTCATTCGGGCAGAATGCATATTCGAAGGAACATTGCATCGAAGTATACAGAACATAAGCACTGCCCTACTCCAAATGAAATTCTTTAGGCTGTTTTTGGAATTTAGGTAGAGAAGTGACCGAACGTTAGAACGTGTTTCACCGTTATCCGTCGTCATAACTGGAGGGTTTTACCGAACGTGACGTTTGTAGCGTGGTTTCTGGCCTCCGAGTAACAACACAGTCCGACACACTGCGCTTCGTTACGCGTAGGAGGGTGTGTGTAGAAGGACGGGCAGGTCACAGAGCGGCGTCCGACACAGGAGACGGGTAATCGGAGCTCCGCTGCCTCGCTCTCGCAGTAATTAACATGACAGCAATTAATTACGGTGCAAAAATTCTGCGTGGCATGGCGCAGCGCCGCGCCCAAATGAAACAGTCGGTCGGCGGTAGCGCGCGGCACAGTGGTTCCAAGCGGACCGCAATAAACCCGCCACCGGTGCGCTGTTTATAACCTCCCCTGTCCCCTTGTCCCCTGTAGCCCGTAGCCTGCGCGGCTGAGCTGACGCATTAATCGCAGGCTAATCGTTTAGTCTGGCACGGCTCACAGTGGAGGTTTCCTCGCGTTTCTGAATCTCTGTTACACTCAAGTAGTCCAAAAGAGAGCGAAACTGAACTTACAGGTCCAGAGCATTCCATGATAAATAGAAAATAGCCTGAAATTTTATTAAAAACATAGAAAAAATATTCGTGAGAATAAGTGTAATTTCTTAGCATGTGCTTGACTACACTGCTCCGCAAAACTTAAGAACGAGACGAATAAAGTAACATAGCATATCAACAACTCGGTACAAATGAACAAGTTCCCAGAGGTCTCCGAGTCGGGCACAGAGAGTTGGACGTCATCGTGACTACAGCGGCAAATGGAGCGTACCCTGCAACATGAGGCAGTTGAAGGAACGGGAAAGAACAGTACGTCTCAATCAGTGAGCAGTTACGATGCACTTTGGTGGTGTTCATCATCATAAAATGGCTCGGACAAAGCATGCGGACGACTTCACACGGAGAAGAAAATCATCAGGAGACTGGAAGAAGGACGAAGTATGAGGGGGTAGCCCAGAAGTTTGGTTCTGCTTACAGCACTGTTTCACGTGCGTGGAGAGCGTTCTGAGCCATGTGCAATGCGCCTGAGGTAGAGGAGGTGGTCGACCGCGGTCACCTACAGTTTTTTATAAACTACTGTTATGATCACTGGGGAAAAATTCAGTCACTTTATGTTTAGCAACTCAACTTTATTGACGTAAAATCATCTTCAGAACGTGAATGGAGTGAATTACTTTATACTAATGCACAGGATGGAGTGTCCAGACTGTAATGCCTTTTACCTGGGACAGATAGGTAGAACACTTGGTAAGCACGTGGCTTTGGTCGGGTGTCAGGTAGCTGCACAAACCTGAGAAGAGCAGATTCATGGTCTTCCTGCAGGAGATGGAGGTATACTGCCATGTGATTACATCTGGCTCTCACCTGCTCAATGAGCAGGTGTTGAAGAGCAGCCGATGTAATGTAACGATTGTGTATAGAACAGTGCATGAAATTCATAATGATCTTTGGCATAAGATTTGATGCGCCGCTTCACAACTAATATATTGAAACGTCCCCTTAGAAAAATTATTGAATTACTGTGCTGATAAATCTCTTACATTATTTGATTTTCAAACAGCTGAGCAAAACTGAATGTACTCAGAAATTTCGCTCTTTACCTATTCTGATCAACACTAAATTGACACACAATATTTTTAGCGCAACGCAATCTGACTTTCAATAATCGCTACAAAAGAATGGCCCTGACTGACATTAACCTATATCTTTCACAAATCAGTTACCTCACAAAAATCTTCGTTACTCGAACTACTGCAATACAGCGAGCGCCACTACTGCCAGCTGACTAAAAGATTCAAACTACTGAAGGCACTAACTACTGGTATGCATAGTTAGGAAAAGAATGATTTTGATAGAGAACAAACAATGTATTTACCTTAATAGTGTTCAAAAGTCATAATATATATAGCAGTTAATGACATCCATTCTTACAAATGTACTGTTTCTGATGGACACACGCCCAGATCATCCGCTCTCAAAAATCCGCCATCTCACTTCCCCACATCCACCACTGCTGGCGGCTCACCTCCAACTGCGCAGCGCTAAGCGCTTTTAACATCCAGCTGCCCAACACTACAATGGCAGACAACAATGCAAACTAGCCACAGACTGCACACAGCACAGCCAGTGATTTTCATACAGAGCGCTACGTGGTGTTACCAATAAGAAAACCTAAACAGCCTACTTACTATATGAACAAACACATTGTAAATCGCCAGCTCTTGATGTTTTTTGAAGGTGGTATGCCAATACACTCGCTAATTTTATTTATTAAAAAAAGGTTTTTTGAACTACTATATTGGAACGAAAGTGAATAAGTTATTTTGGCTATATAGAGAGCGTTACATGACGCAGACTGAAGCTGCTGTATTTGTTACAGTCAACGACCTCAGTTTCCTTCTGCCTATAAATCAGTACAGTCGTGTGGTGAATTGTACTGCGGCGAGTTTGTTAGATGGTAACTCATTCATATGGTTTGAGGACTACAATAGTTCACTGCTAATGCAAACGTGGTGTTTTACTTGTTGTATTATGTAAATCAATTCTGATTCGCTAATTTCCTTGTATCTTGGCACTCAATATGACTATTTGTAGCTGAAATCTGGATGTGCTAGAATACTTAAAGAAACAATGGTATGGCGAGTGACCGCTGTTTTCTACTCTTCCCTTTTTACTTAACTGCAGTGCCTGCGATGTTCTAATGTACCTCGCTATGTCCTTAAGACACACACAAATGTTTCAAGGAACAGGCACTGCAGTGATCAGCAGTCATACGAAACTTGAGAATCATTTTCAGATTTGCTAATATGGCAAAACTTCGGCTGCGTTATGCATTTATTACAATGAAATTCGTTCCAGGCCAACCGAGCATGCTCCCTTGACATACCCAAGTTTCCCGATGTCACCGGTTTCATCTGCGTACTATACTCACACAAATACTGTGAGTTCAGAACTGGAAAAAAACCTATGATTAAAGTCGATGCCCAGTTATTAAACATGAAATACTAGGCTGCGGTGCCTATGTTGTTCCAACGTAATTTGCAATGTCTTTCAGATATGCATGCAAGTGGTGACATATGGGCGTTTGGGTTTGATCGAGGAGTGTGCTCGAGTTGTGGAGGTGGTCAAGGCGACCGCTCACACCACGCGGACTGACACTGATGTCTAATTCGATTGGGAACCGTGTCCACCACGACCGTGTTATTGCCATTATTTTATTTTAAAGATCGATTTCGGTCTTTGTCTGATCATCTTCAGCTCTAAAAATACATAAGAACCATCAGACATTAGGATCTTAACACAAATGCGGCTCTATTTGTAAACACAATTACTGAATACAGAAACAGGAAAACATACAAATACTCAGATTCTCGTACATACCAAATTATTCATAAAAACACAACACTTTCCATGAGGTGTAACACGTACTGTGATGATTACTCCCAACATAATCTTCACTTTTACTGTTTACAATAATTTTGAATCATAGAAGAATCTATCTTGTGACTTCAGCAGTTGTCGACACAACATACAGTGAGCTTGTAGCTTACACGGCCAACCAGCTAAGCTCAGTATAGCAAAACCAAGCATCATAGTGCCCTCCACATTCCAAAGCGTACAACACACAGACATCAAATACACAAACACTTTAATAGAAAAAAACACAAAAGCTTACACAAAAATTACCTTTAAAATCGAATAAAGATTTTTTTACCGTCCGAACTCATAGCAAAACTTTAGAAAATAACACAATATAGGCATAATAAAAATACATTAAACTACGCTCTCTGACGTAATGTATCAGATAATTTTTTTATAAGAATAACCTAACGTAAAAGCACATAGTAATTGCTTAAAAACAAATACAGAAATGTTTAAATCAACAACATCCTTTTTACATTTCCAAATACCTCGATTAAATTTAAAAACATTACTACTTTACAATTGGACGTTACGCCCTCGCTTATCACATTTGGAGACTTAACCAACCTAATGACTGACATTATCATCATAAATTCTTAACAGGATTTCAATCTTTACAACCGATCCTGCCATTTATCCAAAATAAATGAACAAGTTGTCACCAATGCATAGTACAGCCAGAGTTAAGCCATATACGCAAATGCGAATATGATTATCGTAAATTAATGAGTTTACTTGAAACGTGTCAATAATGCCGAATTGTTTAAAATCAAGTGGCAAAATTTTTCTCCAGCGACCTGATCAACAGTGTATAAAAATTGATTCTACGTGCCTAAACGTCTCACCACATAAACGTTGTATTTCATTGACTCCCACACATTAGCGGCACTGTCGTGAATGCGCCAAGAGCATATGGACTTTCCCAATGACGAATGAGGTCGCCTGCTCTTCTTGGTAGAGAGCAGATCTAGTATTCGTACTGGTTCTGGATGTAGTATCATAGTGCACCGATGAATATAGTCGAACATGATCGTTTTGGTGGGCCAGGTATTTTGGTGTTGGGAGGCATAATGTTGCACGGGCGTACTGACCTCCACATCTTGGAACAAGGCACAGTCACTGGCCCAAGTTGTTGCGATTGGGCCATGGTACTTGTTAACCAGCAACAACTTCGCGCGTGGTGCCTTAGAGGGATTATTCAGCGACTTCCGAGCCTCGGTTCAGTGGAAGCGTCTCCGTCTGACGGTTAGGAGAGAGTTTCCAGCTGGCAACACTTACAACTGCACCGTATATCTTCACAATGAATACCGCCTTGAAACCCTCAAGGAAGTATTCAAAAAAACTCGCCACACGACTGTACAGAAACTCGAGACAGTCTACAAATCCTTTCATCCTCATTCTGGGTAACTATGATCACAAAGATAGGTGGACGCATAAGCGGTCAAAAACACTGGCTAGGGCATAAGCACCTAGGGCGAGCTAATATTCATTGTAAGTAGGTTGTTTAGGTTTTCTTATTGGTAACGCTACGTAGCGCTCTGTATGAAAATCACTGGCTGTGCTGTGTGCAGTCTGTGGCTAGTTTGCATTGTTGTCTGCCATTGTAGTGTTGGGCAGCTGGATGTTAAAAGCGCGTAGCGTTGCGCAGTTGGAGGTGAGCCGCCAGCAGTGGTGGATGTGGGGAAGTGAGATGGCGGATTTTTGAGAGCGGATGGTCTGGGCGTGTGTCCATCAGAAACAGTACATTTGTAAGAATGGATGTCATTAACTGCTATATATATTATGACTTTTGAACACTATTAAGGTAAATGCATTGTTTGTTCTCCATTAAAATCTTTCATTTCCTAACTACGCCTATCAGTAGTTAGTGCCTTCAGTAGTTTGAATCTTTTATTTAGCTGGCAGTAGTGTCGCTCGCTGTATTGCAGTAGCTTGAGTAACGAAGATTTTTGTGAGGTAAGTGATTTGTGAAAGGTATAGGTTAATGTTGGTCACGGCCATTTTTTGTAGGGATTTCTGAAAGCCAGATTGCGTTGCGCTAAAAAATATTGTGTCTCAGTTTAAGCACAGTCTTGAATAATTTTTCTAAGGGGACGTTTCAACACCCACAAACGACGACATCGGCAAGCCTCTGCAGATCAGCAACATTGACTGGATATTCCAGCAGTTACCAAAACCGACCAACAAGCTACAGCAGGGAAACCGACAAGCTCCCACACAAATGCACAAGAAAACCGCCAATACTACCCTATACTGTGAATCCACATTGATGATAAACCCAACTGCTGCAGGTATGCTGATGCTGACCGAGAAGCCAACAGCGGTAACCAGCTGGAGCCGCCGAGTAGCACAGCTCCACAACGTCAAAGGCATCCGCCTGCATGATACCCACTGCTAACAAAGCCTAGCCGTGTATGACTTGTCACAGCCAGCAAGAAAACCGCTCCTGCTTTTACAACCCGACCCAACTACCGTAGAGAATTTTCGTTCAACTATCGCAGAAGATTTTTTTCGCTTGGCTCTTGTCTTGACACTTTTTCCCCTCTGCCCTTCAAACCGCTACAATTCGTTCAACTTTCGACCCAATCTATCTATAGATTACCGCGTATTAATGGTTGATCATAACCAGACGTAGGCCAACATCGCAGTACCCACATCCAGCGACACCTCACTCAGTGAAAACTAACCAATATGCAGTGATGGCAGTAGACGTTTTGTGTTGGCCATCATGTCGGTGCGGGCGGAGAGGGGCTTCATCCTAAGGAGAGAGAAAAAAGCTAGCAACAAAAGTGCCGAGGCCATTCAGAACAGAGAAGCTCTGTTGGCACCGTCAGAGAACGCGTGGCCGAATGCGTGACATTGGAATCGCTGGCAAAGCGTGCAGCTGTATACTGGCTGAAGGACTTGACGGGTCATGAGGTGCGACGAAAGGAAGACTGGGGTAGCATTTACCATTCATCCGAACAGAACTAAACGTGACGGGCACATTTCAGAATATTTCCTGTTACTGAGGGCTTCTGTGTAGTATACCGCCCAGTTTGTTTAGTGCTATTTGCCGGGACTTCACTCCCCATTGGGAACAGCTGCTTTCTTACTGGCTGTTTCCTATTGCTTCTGATATGCTCGAAAAGAATTGATTATTCATTGTTTTATATTAAATTGCTTCCATTCATTAATTTGTTTTTGTTGTCATGGGTCAGTATTAAACATTATTTGCCCAAGGATTAGTCATTTATTCGTCTAATTAGCGTGGCGTGCAGCGAGAGTAGATCTGAGAGGTACAGCTGGTATGATCTTGCTTAATGAGTGTGTCTGGCTTCAGGATCTTTATTATACGAACACTGCAACTTGTCTTGGTTGAGGCCGTAACTTGGTTTGATTCTATTTGATTACGCTTCCGTTACCCGCACTGTTTCCTCCAAGTATCAGCCCTTCTGTAATACGCTTGTGCTGGGTCTGTCAGGACTTGCTGTTGCCTTACTACTCAAGAGTTAATTGCTGTTAGCGTTAGTTACAAGCATTACTTTTTAACTTAGTCTTACTTGTGGGGTTTACATTATTTGTTAGTATTGTAAAAGATTATTTTAAACATAGTTTTGGACGTAGGAAATGCAGCGTGTAATTTCTGGAACTTTTAAGAGGCACCCGCTTTTGTGAAATGGTTATTGTACTTTTGTTAATCGCATTCTGTTTATGGATTTGAATAGTGTCAGTGATGCGCTGTATGGTCAGCGTCCTGTAGAATGGTGCATCACGTACTGTAAATTGGCACCGGGTTTTAGTCATGTACACATTCGATTGATCGTAAAAAGAAGCTAACTGGACACTTGGTGACATATACAATTGTATTGTAAACCTTTGGGCAACCGTTTGCGTTTAGTTACTTACGAGAGCGGTCCTGGTTTATTTTAACAAAACTGTTAGGCCTATTGTACGAATTATGTTTATTTGACGACGTAGCCCTACTACTCCTCAAGCACCTGTCTCGATGGTAGTTCTTAGAATGATAGGATGCTTGGTGAATGGACTGACCTGCCCGTTCCCACGACATAATCCCATCGGTTAGGTGTGGAATGCGTTGCGGGAACGTATTGCAGCAGGCCCACATGCACCAACAACCATACGTCAGTTGCCAACCGTGCTGTTGGTGGACGAACGGAACGCCCTACCACAAAAACTCGTTACCAGCCTTCTGACATGCGTGGGATCATGTTTCAGAACATGCATTGCCGTATGTAGTAATCATACGCCTAATTAAGCGCCGGCCTAAGTGGCCGTGCGGTTAAAGGCGCTGCAGTCTGGAACCGCAAGACCGCTACGGTCACAGGTTCGAATCCTGCCTCGGGCATGGATGTTTGTGATGTCCTTAGGTTAGTTAGGTTTAACTAGTTCTAAGTTCTAGGGGACTAATGACCTCAGCAGTTGAGTCCCATAGTGCTCAGAGCCATTTGAACCTAATTAAGCTCCAGGGAATCACCATGACTCGCTGTGCCTTCAGTGTAGATATTTTCTTTGATTAAAGTGTCATTTCTGTTCGACTCATTTCTTTCAGTTACCCTGTGTACTATACTGTAGCAGTTCTTGCTAAGTGGGGTCCGTGTTTCATCCAGCTACGTTACATCGCAGTTACAGACCGTGCGAAAATTACTTTCATCCTTACGTTTTGCACACCTGTGTGTATTTGGAGAAGGGATACATCATTCCCTTTTCCTGGGAAAGACAATTTTTTTTTCCTAGCACTGCATGTCGTTGGTGACAAAACAGCTTGAACGACGCTCACCAGCTGACGCCGTTGGTAGGAACAATCTACTTGTGCTGTGCTTTTAGATCTAAAGATCCTATCACAGCTGAAACGGCTCAATATAAATACAAATTTGATCCTTAGTAGTAACTTCATAAACACGTGTAACCCCCTCACTCGACGTTTCTTAGTTACAAACCATACCCGTCTGTTAATTTTTGGGAGGGGACCAAACAGCGTAGTCATCGGTCCCATCGGATTGGGGAAGGATGGGGAGGGAAGTCGGCCGTGCCCTATGAGATGCACCATCCCGGCATTTGCCAAAAGAAATTTCGGGAAATCACGTAAAACCTAAACCAGGGTGCCCGGACGCGGGTTTGAACCGTCGTCCTCCCGAATGCAAGTCCACTGTGCTAATCACTGCGCCACCTCGCTCGGTGGAACGTAGCAAAATTCTGGGAATATTGGAAATAAACAAAAATTATTCATAGCGATGAAATATACAATAAATATAATGTTAAACATATGTTCATGGATCGAATGATTACTATGGCATTGTTCGCTGCACGAGATATTGCAGGCGGAATTCGAGAGAAGTAACAGTTGTTCCTGGCACACCAGTTTGAATCGTAGCTTGCGGTAGTACACACATTTATATCATTGAGCCACTATTAACAGCACTAATTTCGGCTGCATGCTGGATGTAGTGTTATCCTGTAGTACATACCCTATAGCCGGCCGGAGTAGCTGTGCGGTTCTAGGCGCTACAGTCTGGAGCCGAGCGACCGCTATGGTCGCAGGTTCGAATCCTGCCTCGGGCATGGATGTGTGTGATGTCCTTAGATTAGTTACGTTTAATTAGTTCTAAGTTGTAGGCGACTGCTGACCTCAGAAGTTAAGTCGCATAGTGCTCAGAGCCATTTGAACCATTTGAGCCCATAACTTATAAACATTCCAGGAAATTAGACAGAGAGAGACATGCACTGTGTTTAGAAAAAGAATGACCCCGAAGAAATAGTGCGAATTGTTCTGATACGAATCAAAAAATTATATAGAGGCGTATTAGAGCATCTCTGTCGTAATTTTATGATGTTAAGGGCATTAACGTAAACTGTACTTATCAATTACTGTGTTTGCAAATGCGTTATTTTCTGTATAAAAGCCAGTGCTCACCACTCAGATTTTAAATAGCTTTGTTTCAGATTTTATTTTTACCACTGCAACAATGAACCACGGAAGTAAATTTGTTGTTGTAAGTCACACAATATAGTCTATGAAAACCGTTTAATTAGTTTCTGGTATCAAAATTCGTAACGTTGTTTTCCTATGTGGAGTGCGAAAGGACAATCTTCCTGATTATAGAACTGACACTGAAAGCTAAGTTTCCTGATTCCTGATTTTTTTCCAAGCACATACCCTGCATTCGCATTTCTGAGTTCCACAAGCATTTAAAATGATAATTAGAATATATTGCGGTAGCTACCAACTTAAATTACATTTGTGAGTGTATTTGCAATTTTCATTATTTTTAATTACAATAATTTCGTAGGAAGAAAAAGTTTAATAACGCACATACACGATGTGCTCTAAATTTCATACTCATTTTTAATGGAGTCCATCGAGCATTTACTATAATATACAAGTTTTATTCATCCTAGTATAAGTTCAAAACGATGCGTTACTTGACACTGCTTTATTAAAAACACTGTAAAATTTCATACCCTCTATTTCTTCAGAAAACTAGAAATAATTACTGTGGTACACCTTGTATAATGTTGTGTTGCAATCAGAATCATTTGGAATGTTGTAAAACAAAAAGTAGTATTAAACCATGTCCTCAATTTCCCACTTTGTTTGTGAAAGAATACGCCAATCAGATGCATCCTGACTTAGTGCATAAAAGTTAAATACGAATACAGAATGGTTGTAATTAAATGTTCGCTATTTGAGCCAGTACAGATGGAAAACAGCTTACCGTACGGGTATCCAGTTTTATGGGAATGATGGTCAGACTGTGTGCTGCAGGATATGCGTTGTAATAGTGTCATAACTTTATGTGACGTTTCTGCTACGGTGACGTAGGGCTGACACACAAGCATCAGTGTGCTTTACTGTACAGACAGCCAACATGTGTCTAGACAGGGTGAGTAGGGCTTCATTCTCAAAGCTGTTTTGTCAAAACAACGGCATTGTGCTAGAGCTCTTAGCTTTAAAGGAATTCGGAGAGGTCCTTCTTCCACACCAGGGTGGAAGAATATTATTCAGGAGTTCAAATTAACTGGCGATTTGGAAATTTCTCCTGGCAGAGGTTGACTGCCAGGTGCGTCACAAATTGCTGAAGGAGTTACTGTTACCATGGCAGAGAATGCTAGATCAATGTGCGATCTTCAAGCAGAGCATGAGGTGTATCACGACAGCTGAACATTGCACTATCCACCTTTCGATAAGTGCTACGAACAGTTATGAAAGGGTTTCTCCAGTGCGTTTCCATACTGTCGTGGATGCAGATGACCGCCACATTGAGCAGCGAATCTGGAACGTAAGAATTAACGAATATGTTACCCTCTGATGTGGAAATTTCATTGGTTTATTCGTTATTTCTCTTCTGTACAAGTCCTTACACATATTTTCACATACTTTCATTATCTTACGATCACTCGTTTTTCCCCGGGAGGGGGGGGGGGGGGGGGCTGTCCAGTACTGAAAGTTTTATTTTAACCACCACGTGTATCGAGAAATGGTTTCAAAGTAATTATGAAAACGGTTACCAGGAATCCAAGACCGACACAGCTGAGGAACTGGATGATATCGCGACCAGGACTCGTATGGCAAAAGAGAAAACTGTTACTACTGAGACTGATGAACTGACTAGTCTGACTTCTGATGCTGCCAATAATGTGTTATTGTAAACCGTAAGTGTGTTCTATTTCGGTTTTGTTTTTAGATTGGGAGAATTATCTCTCACTTCACTTTAAAACAAAAGGCTAAATATTATACTTTTTTCTATACTGACGAATGTCTGGTCTCAGGAACGCAGCGATATGAAGTGTTTCGTTCGTTTCCGGCCAAATTATATTCATTTGTCAAGATCCCCAAATCTCTGATACAGTATTGATGCATAATTGATCTCAAACAGTTTGTAACACGAACCATAGTGCTGAATTGCCTTTCTTATTGAGCTACAGCTTGGAAGAGTGTAAAAGCTGTGTGTAGCTACAAACACGTACGGAAACAAGCTTGAAATTTTGAGGTTGTGCATCTCATTCAAGAGGTGTAATTGTTTCAGATTAATGTATTCAAAGTTTGAGGTTTGAATAGTATTCAAATATTTAATTCCTTCATTTATATCTGTTGAGACATCATTATTTTATTCAGTGATGAGTAACTTACATGCCTCAGTCATCTGAGTCCATAAAAATTCAAAAGTTTTGTGTGTTATATCCGTAGTTTCATACCAGATTTCCCGTTTAGACTTTACATCTGTCATTTCATACCTGGTTTCATCATGAAATGATTTCCACTTCCTAAAGTGCACCTCCAAAATTTCAGGATCAACTACTGTAGATTCAGGAAGAATGGCGTGCCAATTTCCACGACGATATTTTAATTAGCTCTTAAGGTGTCTTACCTCAATATCAATTTTAGTATTACGAGCTTGTAGTAATTTGATTTTGAAGTCAATTTAAGCAATTTTTTTCCGTGATATATCACTTGAAACAACTCCCATAATCAAAAAAGTGTACCGCAGAACGTGTTTCATCTGACAAATTTAACTTACTAAGAGTTTCAACAGCCATGGAAATCTTATCCAAGGGAACTGCGGTTGGTGTTGCAACTTCAGCACGAGAACTCCAAAGACATGGAACATAATGAGCTTCCAACACACTGTTCCAGAATTTCCATCGTTGTAGACTACAACTTAACAGTTTTATAGAAAGCTAATCTCTTCATTACAACTTCATTTCACTTCATTACAACTTTTAGCTTCATGTATTCCATATACGTTAAGGCTATGGCAAGGACACAGAGAAGTTTTTAAATGAAAATTCCACTGAAATAAATGTGTGTAAGTTCCTTTATGGAACCCTGTCTTATTACTTCCGTCATCGTAACCTTGCACGAGGCATTCACTTATAGAATCTGAGTATGTCACAAGTATTGATTGAATTAAATGTGCGAAAGCAACTATATTTTGTTACCGTTTACGAATTTCAAAAGCGTTCATTTATATCTTGTTTGTCAGTTTCTTTATTGATGTAAATATAACGCAGGATGAACGTTGTTTGTTCACAGTGATTGCAAGCATCAGTTGCATCAACAATAATTGAGTAATACTTCCCATTTTCTCTCTGTCCTAAGATGGTGCTCCTGACGTGATGGAAACAACAAAAAATAAATTCAGTCTCAGTATCACTTGACAGATAATACACTTGTAACAGTTTTCCAGTTTCTTGTCCGTCTCTGACCCTGCTAAAGTGTTTTGCAAGAACTGGGTCGTAGTACCTCAAGAGCTATAATATTTCGAGCAGTTTACTATTATTTCGATCTTCAACTTCCTAAGATGAACCTCTGAAGGCCAAGCTTGTTTCACCAAGAAAATGTCATGTCAAGTAATATGAAGGTTCCCATGTAAGTTGGCTATTCTACAGACGAACAAAAGGAGAACATTACTCCTTCATTTCCGAGCATTAGCAAGGCTAGTGTACTTCTTTCATGTCATTTCATTTCTTCACTTTTACGACTATTTCAGGACAACTGTAGACACAGATATATTTTATTTTGTATTTACTCTTGAATGCAAAACATTTTCTGTATATTTCGTCAAGAATCACCTGGTGGTGGAACCATAAGTGGCTTAACTTTGAATGTTTTTGACAATACTACCAAATTTCAACGATGTTTCACAACTATTTCTTTGCACATTTGTTGGGGCAATGTTCTGGTAGGTTTACCAGCTACATTTTAGGAAAGCCCACTTTTTGCTTCATCACAAAGTTCAACTTAACATATCTAAAGAAAAAATTGTGCATTGACGATTAAACACGAACTACAGTTGAATGCAACTTGCCTATGAAATTCATAAAACTAAAGAATGAAGCACAGAGCAAGAGCTAGATTAGCCATGCTGGTGGTAACGAAATGTTCTTTTATTTGTCGTATGATACAAAGTTATGAGACTTTGGCCCCAGCGTTTTGCTCCTGCCCCCCTAGCTTCTACATCTAGCATGGTAACGTTTTCTTGATCATTGTAATATGGACTTTTAGATATGCAAGCAGAAGCAGAGTCCAGAAATTTCCTGGCAATCAAGACTTTCTTATCTCTTATTTAGATTTTAATTGTTTTGTTTCCAGATATTGTTTAACCTGCAAATGATAAAAATAATCCATCCGCCTCACCCACAACCAGCCACCAGTCCAGTCAGACATGATAACCATTACAAACGTGTACACAACACATGCATGCACAAGATAATTTGCATTTTCCCCCGCTGTATTCGTCTCGTGAATGATTAGTTAATCAGGAGTCACATCTGATTTCCCGTTGTTGTACATTTCCGCAATCATTTTGTCTTCTGCACTGTCGGCTAACGATTTTCGGTGTATGTTTTTGGTGAGGATGAATCTATGTGCTTCCAGTGTTGGCTTTCGCGCTTACTCTCTGGCTCAAAATGATGACACCATGTTACATTCCAGCGACAGTACAGGACAGGAACGGACATCCTTCATCGCGATAGCTTCAAGGTGCTGTAGTGATACCGACATTCTGTTCAACTTCTGCTCCTCTGTCAGGCTGTTGGAATCCACTGCTCACCAATTTTCCGCAACTTCACATGCTCTTTCATGATGGCGTGAGTGCTACCGTGACTGATGCTCAACATGAGCTGAATGTCTTCCACCATCCGCCGTCGGTCCTTTATCACAGCAGCATCCACCACAGCAATAAATATTAATCACACGATGAGTCTGTCCTGGCCGACCGCTGTCTTCCAATGACACTGACCTTCTCGAAATCATTTGTTTTACGTAAGGACAAGAGCATATGATATACAGTGTTCACCGAACCCAGTAGTGATTCGGGCCTGAATTTCACTTGCTGACCCTCCTTCCGCAGTCTAAAACCGCGCTACACCTGGCTGTTGCTCCTTCCCGGCCTCCATGGTAAGGTCGGGCGCACACACGACTCGCCGACCTCACGAGAAGCACGGGTAACAGGGAAATGTCGCAGTGGTGAATATTCGCGCTGTTGCTTCAATAGAAGCCACTTCTATACACACACCTGCCTGCGTCATCAGCGAGACAGTCATGCTCGTTGTATAGTCCGCCTCGTTTACATTTGACTGCCCCTTACACGCGTATGTAAAGCTGTAACGCCGAATAATCGAACTTAGTGTACTCAATCTGCCTCGTACAATACAAACTGAAAGACACATCATAAGGCCTTGTCACGCTACGATAAGAAAACAACCGTTAGATCGCTGTGTTTGACGGCAGTCGTAAGTAAAAGGCATAAAACATTACCACAACTACCGATAGGGAACGGGCAGTGCTTTGGAGACCGTCGACTACTTTCCGTTAAATAAATATTCCACAGAGATATCTTTACTTACTTCGCACAGTCTATCATACTCATACGAGGTACTTACTAGTTACAAAGAATATGAAATTAACTGCTTCTCACTCTTTCTCAATTGCAACTTTGACAATAAACTTTGGCACTGACAATATTGGAATTTGAGATTAAGTTGCGTTCAAAAACAAGTACTCAGTCCGTGGATCAGTTACTCAACCGATCCGTTGTGCGCCAAAATACGATTAACTTTTGGATCTTTTAATAATTTACATAAAGCGAACACTAGAAAGAAATCTGTGTGAAATAAAGTTTTACGTAATTTATTGTTCTCACAACGAATAGAGAAAAATTGCCGAAATAACGCACAATAGTTTTTATAAGGTACGGGTGGCCACCCTATTCCCACTTCAAGTCTTTCTTCAACTAATGATTCATTTTCTTTTTGTGTAAGCCGCGATCAAAATTTCTGCTCGGTTTCTAGCTGTGTGTGTGTGTGTGTGTCAACATGTGGTATGGGATCAAGCAATGTTTAACGATGATTAACTAGCCTATCTCCTTCGATTAAGTGGTTCTTTCATGGCATGTGCAAGTTGTATACGTAATGTTCTTCATGAATTTTTTTTGAATTACTACTCGTCTTCTTCGTGATACGTGCTGCACGTGGTACTGAATAATGCTTTGTAGTCACTCGCTTCCCTTCATAGTTTTCGATAGGATTCCTTCATGTTAAAGTGATGGTATTATGATTTATTTGATATCTAGAGATCCTTGTGCAATTCATTTAGTGTACTGCGCTGCATGTCCTTTGTACATCCGGTATATGTGGAGCAAGAAGCACTGTGACTTAAGTAGTGTTCAGATACTGAGGTGTTCATACTCAGGCTTTTCTAAATTTTGTCTCATATTATTAAACTGCCTATCCGATATTAAGAGTGATTGTTATTTACCATTTCGTGATAATCTGCTGTGTGAGAACTCGCGTTGGTTGGACGACTGTTCTTGAACATACAGCTACCAACAACCTGTGATTAAAGAAGAAGAAGCACACAGCAAACAGTTACAATACCAATAGTTTCTATTACTCTTGCATATCTAGATTTCGGCTATAAATATCCATCATCGATGAACCTGAGTTACAATCCAACAAACTCGCGGCACTACTTGTCACTATACTATCTTACTGGTATACAGTTTCTTTCTTCCCATACACCAGTAAGATCATATGGTAACACGTACAGCTGTAACTCAAATGCACTGACGATGGCTAATTAAAGCAGAAACCTAGATACGTAAGAGTAATAAAATCTAATGTGTTGCGACTGATTGATATGTGCCTCTCCTTCCTTATTGCCTACGGTCGCTGTGCACAACAGTTCCTTACGAAATCGATGTCGGTTACGTGTGATTAAGCCCTTTTGCAGTTTGCATGCTCTGAGCACCATGACACTTAACATCTGAGGTCATCAGTTCCCTAGGACTTAGAACTACTTAAACCTAATTAACCTAAGGACATCACACACATCTATGCCCGAGGCAGGATTCGAAACTGCGACCGTAACGGTCGCGCGGTTCCAGACTGAAGCGCCTAGAACCACTCGGCTACACAGGCCGGCTGTATCCGACACTCACAGCAAGATCGGCGTAGTTGTTCCTGTAGTTGAAGAACACGAAGCAAAGCCTATCAGCCAAAGGTTCTTTACGACGCGTTCTGTTCTACAGACTCCCTGTGATTGTACGAAATCTGTGTTGTGTAAGGCGCATAGTCTAGGTCCTATAGTTTTCCTTTGATTTAGTGACACCACAATGTAAATCTCATCTTAATAAAAAAAACTGACTTTGCAATGGGCCACAACTACTCTTCATTGACGAGCGCCAATAAAGATTAAAAAATAGTGCGTGTAGGAGTCGTGCTCTGAAGGTTTCGTACAAGCTTAATTATGTACATAGATAATAATAATAATAATAATAATAATAATAGTCCCCGTGGAGGCCCGGGAAAAGAATAGGCCTCCGGTATGTTCTGCCAGTCGTAAAAGGCGACGAAAAGAACAAACCACTAATAGGGCTAACCCCCCTTTTAGTGTGATGAGTTGGTTCAGGACAGAACTAAAGAAGCCTCGGACAAGCGCCGTCATGGTCGGGGACGACGCTTGAACCCTATGCCCGCCCACAATGGTAACGACACTGCTAGCCAACTGGAAAATGATTTAAATCCAAATAGAGGTGTTTTGTAGGATATGCTTCCTGCAACCACCCTAGAAGGAAAACAAAGGCAGAGGATGAGATGGTCAGATGAAGTTAATCGACACTTCATGTTCTGTTATTACCAAGCAACAAACCTAGAAACCAACACAACTGGATACAGATCACAAGTATGCACAACATTTATTACCAGATACCCAGAATTAAAATTTTTAACTGAACAACGACTAGCTGATCAGATCCGTGTAATAATCAAAAATAACAGGATTACCCAGTCAGAATTAGAAAACATCAAACAACAAGTACAACAAATACTGGAACAAAATAATGTGCAATCAGAAGAAGAAGAAGAAAATACAGTAATGGACTCAAACATCCCAGAGCAAACAAACAAAAAACAACACGCATCAATTAAACAATCACAGGAAAACGAAATCTTACGACAGCCACCAGAACAAGCACAAATAGAACACGAAGTGACACACATGTTAGATATAGAAGAAAAATTTCAGCTGACATATATAGAATACAAAGACACAAATACAGACATTAGACCATTCTTGCATAGACTGCCAAGTAACCCACAAGTCGAAACAACAATAAAAACTATCAACACAATCATACACAACAAAATAAATGAAAACAACTATGGAAGAGTTACAACTACTGGTTTATATAGGAGCACTCACTACACTAAATATACACACTAGACAGAGATCAGAACCAAACAACATACAGAAGAAACCCACAAAACCAGCATGGCAACACAGGCTACAGATCAGAATAGAAAAACTGAGAAAGGACATCGGACAGCTAACACAATTTATAAGAAATGAAATGTCAGAAAAAAAACGAAAAAGGTTAGGTAAAATCTCACAACAAGAAGCGATAGAGCAATTAGATGAGAAGAAGCAGAAATTACAAGCATTGGCTAAACGACTTAGGAGATACAAAAAAAGTGAAAATAGAAGGAAACAAAACCAAACATTCAACGCAAACCAAAAGAAATTTTACCAGACAATAGATAACACACACATTAAAATAGACAATTCACCAAACATAACAGACATGGAACACTTCTGGAGCAACATATGGTCAAACCCGGTACAACATAACAGGCATGCACGGTGGATACAAACAGACACATACAAGATGATACCACATATGCCTGAACTGATAATTTTGCAACATGAAGTCACCCAAGCTATTAATTATACTCACAATTGGAAAGCCCCTGGAAAAGATAAAATAGCAAATTTCTGGCTAAAGAAGTTCACCTCAACAAATTCACATCTAACTAAATTATTTAACAGTTACTTTGCAGACCCATACACATTCCCTGATACACTTACGCATGGAATAAATTATCTGAAACCTAAAGATCAAGCAGACACAGCAAACCCAGCTAAATATCGCCCCATAACATGCCTACCAACAATATACAAAATATTAACTTCAGTCATTACACAGAAATTAATGACACATACAACACAGAATAAAATTATAAATGAAGAACAAAAAGGCTGTTGCAAAGGAGCACGAGGATGTAAAGAGCAACTGATAATAGATGCAGAGGTGACATATCAAGCTAAAACCAAACAAAGGTCGCTATACTACGCATACATTGATTACCGAAAAGCTTTTGATAGTGTACCCCACTCATGGTTACTACAAATATTGGAAATATACAAAGTAGATCCTAAATTGATACAGTTCCTAAACATAGTAATGAAAAATTGGAAAACCACACTTAACATCCAAACAAATTCAAATATTATCACATCACAGCCAATACAGATTAAGCGTGGAATATACCAAGGAGATTCATTAAGTCCTTTCTGGTTCTGCATTGCTCTGAACCCACTATCCAACATGCTATATAATACAAATTATGGATACAATATCACTGTAACATACCCACACAAAATCACACATTTGCTATACATGGATGCTCTAAAACTACTGGCAGCAACAAATCAAAAACTCAACCAATTAGTAAAGATAACAGAAGTATTCAGCAATGATATAAATATGGCTTTTGGAACAGACAAATGTAAGAAAAATAGCATAGTCAAGGGAAAACACACTAAACAAGAAGATTACATATTGGATAACTACAGTGACTGTATAGAAGCGATGGAAAAAACAGATGCCTATAAATATCTAGGATACAGACAAAACATAGGAATAGATAATACAAATATTAAAGAAGAACTAAAAGAAAAATATAGACAAAGACTAACAAAAATACTGAAAACAGAATTGACAGCAAGAAACAAGACAAAAGCTATAAATACTTATGCCATACCAATATTGACCTACTCATTTGGAGTAATGAAATGGAGTAACACAGACCTAGAAGCACTCAATACACTTACACGATCACAATGCCACAAATATAGAATACATCACATACATTCTACAACAGAAAGATTCACATTAAGCAGAAAGGAAGGAGGAAGGGGATTTATCGACATAAAAAACCTACATTATGGACAGGTAGACAATTTAAGAAAATTCTTTATAGAACGAGCAGAAATCAGCAAAATACACAAAGCAATCACTCATATAAATACATCGGCTACACCACTGCAATTTCATAACCACTTCTACAACCCTTTAGATCACATAACATCAACAGATACGAAGAAAGTAAATTAGAAAAAGAAACACTACATGGAAAGCACCCGTATCATCTAACACAGCCACACATCGATCAAGACGCATCCAACACATGGCTAAGAAAAGGAAATATATACAGTGAGACGGAAGGATTCATGATTGCAATACAGGATCAAACAATAAACACCAGGTATTACAGCAAGCATATTATTAAAGATCCCAATACCACAACAGATAAATGCAGACTTTGCAAACAACAAATAGAAACAATAGATCACATCACAAGCGGATGTACAATACTAGCAAATACAGAATACCCCAGAAGACATGACAATGTTGCAAAAATAATTCATCAACAGCTTCTCTTACAACATAAACTTATAAAACAACACGTTCCTACATACAAGTATGCGCCACAAAATGTACAGGAGAATGACGAATACAAATTATACTGGAACAAAACCATTATAACAGATAAAACAACGCCACATAACAAACCTGACATCATACTCACCAATAAAAAGAAGAAATTAACACAACTAATCGAAATATCCATACCCAATACAACAAATATACAAAAGAAAACAGGAGAAAAAATTGAAAAATACATCCAACTGACTGAGGAAGTCAAAGACATGTGGCATCAGGATAAAGTTGACATCATACCAATTATATTATCAACTACAGGACTCATACCACGCAATATCCACCAGTACATCAACGCAATACAGCTACATCCAAACATATATATACAACTACAGAAATCCGTAATTATTGATACATGTTCAATTACCCGAAAGTTCCTAAACGCAATGTAACATATACCGTACAGTTAAAAGGAAGTCACGCTTGATCAAGGTCCGCGTCACTTTCATTTCGAACCAGACCTAAGGTCTGAGAAAGGAAAGAAATAATAATAGTAATAATAATAATAATAATAATAACACGCACCAATTAAACAATCAGAGGAAAACGAAATCTTAAGACAGCCACCAGAACAAGCACAAATAGAACACGAAGTGACACACATGTTAGATATAGAAGAAAAATTTCAGCTGACATATATAGAATACAAAGACACAAATACAGACATAAGACCATTCTTGCATAGACCACCAAATAACCCACAAGTCGAAACAACAATAAAAACTATCAACACAATCATACACAACAAAATAAATGAAAACACAACTATGGAAGAATTACAACTACTGGTTTATGTAGGAGCACTCACTACACTAAATATACACACTAGGCAGAGATCAGAACCAACCAACACACAGAAGAAACCCACAAAACCAGCATGGCAACACAGGCTACAGATCAGAATAGAAAAACTGAGAAAAGACATCGGACAGCTAACACAATTTATAAGAAATGAAATATCAGACAAAAAACGAAAAAGGTTAGGTAAAATCTCACAACAAGAAGCAATAGAGCAATTAGATGAAAAGAAGCAAAAATTACAAGCTTTGGCGAAACGACTTAGAAGATACAAAAAAAGTGAAAATAGAAGGAAACAAAACCAAACATTCAACACAAACCAAAAGAAATTTTACCAAACAATAGAAAACACACACGTAAAAATAGACAATCCACCAAACATGAGAGACATGGAACACTTCTGGAGCAGCATATGGTCAAACCCGGTACAACATAACAGGCATGCACGGTGGATACAAGCAGAAACAGATACATACAAGATGATACCACAAATGCCTGAAGTGATAATTTTGCAACATGAAGTCACCCAAGCAATTAATTCTACTCACAATTGGAAAGCCGCTGGAAATGATAAAATAGCAAATTTCTGGTTAAAGAAGTTCACCTCAACACATTCACATCTAACTAAATTATTTAACAGTTACATTGCAGACCCATACACATTCCCTGATACACTTACACATGGAATAACTTATCTGAAACCTAAAGATCAAGCAGACACAGCGAACCCAGCAAAATATCGCCCCATAACATGTCTACCAACAATATACAAAATATTAACTTCAATCATTAAACAGAAATTAATGACACATACAACACAGAACAAAATTATAAATGAAGAACAAAAAGGCTGTTGCAAAGGAGCACGAGGATGTAAAGAGCAACTGATAATAGATGCAGAGATGACATATCAAGCTAAAACCAAACAAAGGTCGCTACACTATGCATACATTGATTACCAAAAAGCTTTTGATAGTGTACCCCACTCATGGTTACTACAAATATTGGAAATATACAAAGTAGATCCTAAATTGATACAGTTCCTAAACATAGTAATGAAAAATTGGAAAACCACACTTAATATCCAAACAAATTCAAATAATATCACATCACAGCCAATACAGATTAAGCGTGGAATATACCAAGGAGACTCATTAAGTCCTTTCTGGTTCTGCCTTGCTCTGAACCCACTATCCAACATGCTAAATAATACAAATTATGGATACAATATTACTGGAACATACCCACACAAAATTACACATTTGCTATACATGGATGATCTAAAACTACTGGCAGCAACAAATCAACAACTCAACCAATTACTAAAGATAACAGAAGTATTCAGCAATGATATAAGTATGGCTTTTGGAACAGACAAATGTAAGAAAAATAGCATAGTCAAGGGAAAACACACTAAACAAGAAGATTACATATTGGATAACCACAGCGACTGCATTGAAGCGATGGAAAAAACGGATGCCTATAAATATCTAGGATACAGACAAAAAATAGGAATAGATAATACAAATATTAAAGAAGAACTAAAAGAAAAATATAGACAAAGACTAACAAAAATACTGAAAACAGAATTGACAGCAAGAAACAAGACCAAAGCTATAAATACTTATGCCATACCAATATTGACCTACTCATTTGGAGTACTGAAATGGAGTAACACAGACCTAGAAGCACTCAATACACTTACACGATCACAATGCCATAAATATAGAATACATCACATACATTCAGCAACAGAAAGATTCACATTAAGCAGAAAGGAAGGAGGAAGGGGATTTATCGATATAAAAAACCTACATTATGGACAGGTAGACAATTTAAGAAAATTCTTTATAGAACGAGCAGAAACTAGCAAAATACACAAAGCAATCACTCATATAAATACATCGGCTACACCACTACAATTTCATAACCACCTCCACAACCCTTTAGACCACATAACATCAACAGATACGAAGAAAGTAAATTGGAAAAAGAAAACACTTCATGTCAAGCACCCGTATCATCTACCACAGCCACACATCGATCAAGACGCATCCAACACATGGCTAAGAAAAGGCAATATATACAGTGAGACAGAAGGATTCATGATTGCAATACAGGATCAAACAATAAACACCAGGTATTACAGCAAGCATATTATTAAAGATCCCAATACCACAACAGATAAATGCAGACTTTGTAAACAACAAATAGAAACAGTAGATCACATCACAAGCGGATATACAATACTAGCAAATACAGAATACCCCAGAAGACATGACAATGTCACAAAAATAATACATCAACAGCTTGCCTTACAACATAAACTTTTAAAACAACAAGTTCCTACATACAAGTATGCACCACAAAATGTACTGGAGAATGATGAATACAAATTATACTGGAACAGAACCATTATAACAGATAAAACAACGCCACATAACAAACCTGACATCATACTCACCAATAAAAAGAAGAAATTAACACAACTAATCGAAATATCCATACCGAATACAACAAATATACAAAAGAAAACAGGAGAAAAAATTGAAAAATACATCCAACTGGCTGAGGAAGTCAAAGACATGTGGCATCAGGATAAAGTTGACATCATACCAATTATAGTATCAACTACAGGAGTCATACCACACAATATCCACCAGTACATCAATGCAATACAGCTACATCCAAACACATATATACAACTACAGAAATCCGTAATTATTGATACATGTTCAATTACCCAAAGTTCCTAAATGCAATATAACACATACCGTACAGTTAATAGGAAGTGACGCTTGATCAAGGTCCGCGTCATTTTCCATTCTCAACCAGACTTAACGTCTGAGAAAGTAAAGAAATAATAATAATAATAACACGAAGTGACACACATGTTAGATATAGAAGAAAAATTTCAGTTGACATATATAGAATACAAAGACACAAATACAGACATTAGACCATTCTTGCATAGACCACCAAATAGCCCACAAGTCGAAACAACAATAAAAACTATCAACACAATCATACACAACAAAATAAATGAATACACAACTATGGAAGAGTTACAACTACTGGTTTATGTAGGAGCACCCACTACACTAAATATACACACTAGGCAGATATCAGAACCAACCAACACACAGAAGAAACCCACAAAACCAGCATGGCAACACAGGCTACAGATCAGAATAGAAAAACTGAGAAAAGACATCGGACAGCTAACACAATTTATAAGAAATGAAATATCAGACAAAAAACGAAAAAGGTTAGGTAAAATCTCACAACAAGAAGCAATAGAGCAATTAGATGAAAAGAAGCAAAAATTACAAGCTTTGGCGAAACGACTTAGAAGATACAAAAAAAGTGAAAATAGAAGGAAACAAAACCAAACATTCAACACAAACCAAAAGAAATTTTACCAAACAATAGAAAACACACACGTAAATATAGACAATCCACCAAACATGAGAGACATGGAACACTTCTGGAGCAGCATATGGTCAAACCCGGTACAACATAACAGGCATGCACGGTGGATACAAGCAGAAACAGATACATACAAGATGATACCACAAATGCCTGAAGTGATAATTTTGCAACATGAAGTCACCCGAGCAATTAATTCTACGCACAACTGGAAAGCCCCTGGAAATGATAAAATAGCAAATTTCTGGCTAAAGGAGTTCACCTCAACACATTCACATCTAACTAAATTATTTAACAGTTACATTGGAGACCCATACACATTCCCTGATACACTTACACATGGAATAACTTATCTGAAACCTAAAGATCAAGCAGACACAGCAAACCCAGCTAAATATCGCCCCATAACATGCCTACCAACAATCTACAAAATATTAACTTCAGTCATTAAACAGAAATTAATGACACATACAACACAGAACAAAATTATAAATGAAGAACAAAAAGGCTGCTGCAAAGGAGCGCGAGGATGTAAAGAGCAACTGATAATAGATTCAGAGGTGACATATCAAGCTAAAACTAAACAAAGGTCTCTACACTACGCATACATTGATTACCAAAAAGCTTTTGATAGTGTACCCCACTCATGGTTACTACAAATATTGGAAATATACAAAGTAGATCCTAAATTGATACAGTTCCTAAACATAGTAATGAAAAATTGGAAAACCACACTTAATATCCAAACAAATTCAGATAATATCACATCACAGCCAATACAGATTAAGCGTGGAATATACCAAGGAGACTCATTAAGTCCTTTCTGGTTCTGTCTTGCTCTGAACCCACTATCCAACATGCTAAATAATTCAAATTATGGATATAATATTACTGGAACATACCCACACAAAATCACACATTTGCTATACATGGATGATCTAAAACTACTGGCAGCAACCAATCAACAACTCAACCAATTATTAAAGATAACAGAAGTATTCAGCAATGACATAAATATGGCTTTTGGAACAGACAAATGTAAGAAAAATAGCATAGTCAAGGGAAAACACACTAAACAAGAAGATTACATACTTGATAACCACAGCGACTGCATAGAAGCGATGGAAAAGACAGATGCCTATAAATACCTAGGATACAGACAAAAAATAGGAATAGATAATACAAATATTAAAGAAGAACTAAAAGAAAAATATAGACAAAGACTAACAAAAATACTGAAAACAGAATTGACAGCAAGAAACAAGACCAAAGCTATAAATACTTATGCCATACCAATATTGACCTACTCATTTGGAGTACTGAAATGGAGTAACACAGACCTAGAAGCACTCAATACACTTACACGATCACAATGCCATAAATATAGAATACATCACATACATTCAGCAACAGAAAGATTCACATTAAGCAGAAAGGAAGGAGGAAGGGGATTTATCGATATAAAAAACCTACATTATGGACAGGTAGACAATTTAAGAAAATTCTTTATAGAACGCGCAGAAACTAGCAAAATACACAAAGCAATTACTCATATAAATACATCGGCTACACCACTGCAATTTCATAACCACTTCTACAACCCTTTAGATCACATAACATCAACAGATACGAAGAAAGTAAATTGGAAAAAGAAAACACTTCATGGCAAGCACCCGTATCATCTACCACAGCCACACATCGATCAAGACGCATCCAACACATGGCTAAGGAAAGGCAATATATACAGTGAGACAGAAGGATTCATGATTGCAATACAGGATCAAACAATAAACACCAGGTATTACAGCAAGCATATTATTAAAGATCCCAATACCACAACAGATAAATGCAGACTTTGTAAACAACAAATAGAAACAGTAGATCACATCACAAGCGGATGTGCAATACTAGCAAATACAGAATACCCCAGAAGACATGACAATGTCGCAAAAATAATACATCAACAGCTTGCCTTACAACATAAACTTATAAAACAACACGTTCCTACATACAAGTATGCACCACAAAATGTACAGGAGAATGATGAATACAAATTATACTGGAACAGAACCATTATAACAGATAAAACAACGCCACATAACAAACCTGACATCATACTCACCAATAAAAAGAAGAAATTAACACAACTAATCGAAATATCCATACCCAATACAACAAATATACAAAAGAAAACAGGAGAAAAAATTGAAAAATACATCCAACTGGCTGAGGAAGGTTCAAATGGCTCTGAGCACTATGGGACTCAACTGCTGAGGTCATTAGTCCCCTAGAACTTAGAACTAGTTAAACCTAACTAACCTAAGGACATCACAAACATCCATGCCCGAGGCAGGATTCGAACCTGCGACCGTAGCGGTCTTGCGGTTCTAGACTGCAGCGCCTTTAACCGCACGGCCACTTCGGCCGGCGGCTGAGGAAGTCAAAGACATGTGGCATCAGGATAAAGTTGACATTATACCAATTATACTATCAACTACAGGAGTCATACCACACAATATCCACCAGTACATCAATGCAATACAGCTACATCCAAACATATATATACAACTACAGAAATCCGTAATTATTGATACATGTTCAATTACCCGAAAGTTCCTAAATGCAATATAACACATACCGTACAGTTAATAGGAAGTGACGCTTGATCAAGGTCCGCGTCACTTACCATTCTCAACCAGACTTAACGTCTGAGAAAGTAAAGAAATAATAATAATAATGATAAAATAATAATAGTAGCTGCTTGTGGCTCAGTGTCCTGGTGCAAGGCTTTCTACTGAACGCCGAATCGGTGACTTGCGTGTTGCGTGTTCGTGACCTATCCGGGTTCTCAATCGGGGGAAAGGGGACGTGCAGTTAACGGAAAATCCGAACCGCATGTTGTTCCTGGCAACGCCTCACATCGATGAGAGGTGAAGGTTAGGCAAAAAGGAAAGCTGAAAAATCTGTGACCCGATCAAGACTTGATCCCTCGATCTCCCCGTTTATCTTTACGTTCAGATGAATAAGTTTGCGAATATCAAAATTTGCGACGTATGTGGCCGTACCTTTGACTGTATTGACTTAAGAGCTTACATTTTTCTCAACGCCAAGGAACCCTAGACTACAGCATCCGACGTAAATTTCAACTCTATGTATTCTACCCGTTTCTGAGGTAAAGGCGTCTTTGTAATCCGGCCGATAGAAAGACTAGCGCACAACAAAGTAATCCTATAAGGAATCAGTGAGTACTTAATTCCTTTTTCCTTTTCTTGTAGTATAGTACAATCGTTGTATACAACTGTTCCGATGGCATCAAACTTTATCCTACAAGGGTTCCGTTTTTAACCTATTGAGCTACGGAATCCTAAAAATCTGTTGGTCCGAGGTATCTTTCTTGATGTACTTGATTAACAGGTCCAGCAGGTGCCAGGCATAAGGTCACGAGTGGAGCTCTGAAGCGCGACACCTTCCAAAACACATTATGAGATAATCACGAGTTGAATTAAAACGAAGGGTGGTGCAATGTAATTTAACTGAAGCAGGTGGCGCTGAAGGAACTGGATTGAAATATAAGACACTGAAAATAATAGACGAGTTTGTTATGTGGGATGCCAATTAACTGACGATAGCTGAAGTATGGACGATGTAAAGTAAAGAGGGTGTAAAGTGCAGACTGGCAATAGCAATAACAGCGTTTCTCGAAGAGAGAGTTATGCTAACATCACATACAAGTGCAATAGGAAGACTTCTGCAGACATATTTGTTACGAGCCTAGCCTTTTATGGATTTGAAAAGTAATTCAAACATAAAGAGAGGTTTTTAAAATCAGAAGAATACTCATGATTATATGGATAAATCGGATAACAAAGGAAGAGTTACTGCATCAAATTAGCCGGAAAAGAAACTGTGGCATAGCATGATGAAAGGAAACAACCGGTTGGTAGGACAACTCTGGACATAATCATGCAATGGAAAAGTTTGGATGTTGAAGATTATTGAGGAATACAAAGGTTTGGTAACAATAAGCAGGGTCAAGTGGGCGTACGCTGCAGTAGTTATGCAGAAAAGAAGAGGCTTACACAGGATAGACAAGTGGCTGGAGACTTCCATTGTTGTCGCAGTGGAAAAGTGTGGAGTGCATTCTTGCAGGGCAGTCGGCGCACAGAGCGCTAATTACATAACATTAGCAGAACAAGAATTTACTCATTAAAGTTGGTATTTGAGTGTCTGTGCCAAGGCAGACAGCGTTGCAGAATGCGGCCTCAGAACTTGCTGATACGGGCTGAGCGAACCTCGGAGATTGTCGCCCTCAGCGTCCGGCTCATGTGATCAAAGTATCGGGTGGGTGACCGGCCTCACGGCCGAACGGCGTAGTACGTACGACTGGGGTGGCTGACGGTCGAAGGCTCTCGTAATTTCTTATCAACTCTGCATGGCGTGGAGACGTTCCGCAGCATAGCCCTTGCAACAAGGAAGGCGGGGGTGTGCATGGGTGTTTACAGTGCTGGTCAGGAGCAGCAGTGGTTAGTGCACCTTCCGAATAATATAACAGGCACCATCAGTTTATCTCAGCAACCCATAGGTAGATACCACCACATCTTCATATCAGTTGTTGCGAGGTCGGCAGTTCACAGCGATGGAGTACGGTAGATCAAATAGGCTAGTTGGAGAGGACTCTGAGAAAATTTTACATTTCTGCCGTGCAACAGCAGAATCAAAGCAGTAATGTGACTGAAGACCACAACATTTCGAAGCAAAAGTAGTGTCCTTTAATCATATCCCTCTGAGGAGACCAGCAATGCCGGGTCAGCAGATAGACGCAGGTGGATACATTGTAACTACGCCACGCACGGGAAACATCAACATATGCTGGGAGAAAAAGACGTTGGCTGTGAGTATAAGTGATGGAGGATAGCCACCGTCATTCCTGTTAAATAACTCCGGCAGTACTAGTGACATCAGTCAGACAAGCAACACTTGTCCATTTCAGTTGAAACGTTTCCTTAAATGTAATATTGTGGAGCACAAAAAATACCTTACTGGCGCTACTAACACATCACCATCAGTCTGGCAGCAACATACTGTAAAATATCCCATTCAATGTTTCACTGTAAATGTTTATTCGTTCCAGAGCCATTAATGAGTAACACTCAGGATAATGACCCTGAGAATAGCAACGATAGCATGTACCTAACATTGTTATTAAATCTTGATTGAGATATAAAAACGTTATTCTGATTTACACACATCAGTAAGAAGTAATGGTCATGTGTTTAACTGTGACACAAAATTGATGATTCTCATGTAGATAACGACAACCTTAAAACTGGCATACCCCTTCTTGTAATTTTTTTCTTCCACATGTCGCTTTCAACTCGAAAGATTTGCAAATAAAAAAATATAATAAACAGTAATTAGCTCCACAATCTTGATAACACAATCAGTTGAGCAAGACATAAATAATTTACTCGAAGTTTGGTTAACACAGTACGCAACATCCTCGGCAGGTGATTATTGATGCATGGACTCCTTTATATTATTTGTCTTTTAGTAACGAAACTCTCCATATCAAATGTGATTTGTACAATCATACCTGAACACACCAACGTGATACCCATTTGTGGCTGGCTCTGAGCACTATGGGACTTAACATCTGTGGTCATCAGTCCCCTAGAACTTAGAACTACTTAAACCTAACTAACCTAAGGACATCACACACATCCATGCCCGAGGCAGGATTCGAACCTGCGACCGTAGCAGTCGCGCGGTTCCGGACTGAGCGCCTAGAACCGCTAGACCACCGCGGCCGGCATACCCATTTAGGTTAAACAGCTTCCACAAGCTGTTATGACCTTAAATAACTTCAGATGTGAAACAAATTTGAAAATATTTCTGATATTTCATATCTTGCCAAATTCATGTGATTACGAACTTTCGAAAATGAGAAGTGTTGTTATTAGCACGATGACAAGTAAATTTAATCTTAAACAGACCTTTGTTAGAACAGCCTTTAGATGACTTTGTCCCTTATTGGCGCAATCATATTAATAGTACGTTAGTATTCACTGATAAACAACTGTTGTTACGTATAAATTAGTGAAAAGCAACTTTTTCGACGCAGCGGCTTTGATACTAATTTTGTTATGTTTGATGTAGCCTGTTAAAAGTAGGAAACGGATATCAAAAGAAAAGAACCTGAAGAACATGCAAAGCTTTTATACGAACAGAAAGCTTCGAAAATACCCGAAATTGTCTGTGTTTTTCCTCTGGATCAGCGACTAATTTATTTAGAGAGATGATATTTCGCGAGTGTGCTGCATCGGTACAACACACAAACCCCAGATAGAGGTGTTCACAGTGTTAAAAGTCAGCTTTCCAGCAGCTAAGTCCCGTGGGGGGTCATTAATTTAATTGCAGACGAAGGAATGCAAATGAACATTTCCTTGCGCGTGACTGCGTTCTGTTGACGCTCCGTTGCCTCCGGAATGGGATGCACTGCAAGCCCTGTGCCTTGGTCTGCTTCACCTCAAGCACTTAATACAGCCCAGCCACGCTGCTTAGTGCTTTGTTCGGCGTTCTGAACTGCTCTTTTTATAGACAAAGTTATCGTTTATCTTAAAAATCTAAGGTATTTTCAGGAAAACTTGCCCAGCTCCGGAATAATAAGATGAAAGAAGTATGAAAGCCACGAAAAAGGTTGCAGTGGGCGGCGTGAACGACGTGGTAAGTAGTGATAAAATGTGAAGTATCTTCAACATCACACAGGTATTTCCGAACTTCGCACTGGAGAAGGATGTAAGACGGGAGCAGGATAGGCATCGTGGTTGAAATAATGTATCAGCTTAGAAGGGAGGAAGGAAGATTAGGGTTTAACGCTCCGTCGACAACGAGGTCATTAGAGACAAAGCACAAACTTGGATTGTTGCACGACATACACCGCTTCTTATGCGACCCTAAATAATTACGTACAACACAGATATTAATTACTTGTAATATACTGTCAGTTGGAAAAGCATTCAACACATGAACTTTTTGATTAGCCTAGATTCGCACTTTTATTTTGTCAAGTGACTGTTGGTTTCGGTACCAGTACTATCATTAGCGGATAGCTTGTCGTGCAGTCATCACAATGACTTACCCAAGTTGGGTGTAAACACATTCAGAAAATAATCATACCGTCAAATTTGGTGGAAACCAAAATGCTGAACAAAGGACTTGTCGAGTGTAAGATACACCATCAGCGAGCAACATTTTTCTTTTACCAGTGTCATTCACCTAGTAAATGGCCTATAGTGAGAAAAATCCTGAATCATCACCAGAATATAACGTTAAGACGATTAGCAAAAGTACAATTTCATTTTGGGTATTTTCATCCTTGATCGATGAAACCATCTTTCCTGACAGTTTTACGTACTTGGTGTGACTGTCGATAGAAAACTGAATTCAGTAAGAAATCGGTTGAAGCTTTCGGAATACCTTTTGTCGTGTCTTACGCCAGATTCACTGCTGTCTGACTCTACAGAGAGACTTATATGAAGAAATAATGTTATCACACTGTGAAGTGATGATGTATTTTTACGGGCACGTGAATTTTGTGTAAAACAGACTATAGTTTTTAGTAACGCGCTACAGAAAATGATTACAGCAGTGTGAGGAAGAAATAAAATCTTATGCGTTACATATAGCTAAGAGCTAAACCACTATGGTCAGTGCCCAGCACGACATTAAACACTGTGGACAAAAGGCGAGTTATTAAGAGGAAAGTTATTAAGTGGAGCAGAGGCGACTGAGGAATTCAGTTGTCTAGATTTCTTCTCCATCTACAATCAAAATAACCTTCTGAGTAACAAAGTACGAGTATAGGACTATTCCTCGACAGAAACTAACATGGAGCGCAGACATCCTTACCTTTCAGTACAAAGCCCGAAACCTATTAAGTTACCAGGGCGGCCATCGGGTCTCCATCCATCTACCATTATCGTCCCCTATAAATCCCTCATACGTCCCGTTCTAGCCTATGCCAGCACTGAAGGGTTGTCCACCTCCCCTAAATTCTGCAGACTATTTACGTCCTGCAAAGACATGTTCTCCACCTCGCCTTGCACACGCAATTGCCTTTCCCATCTAGCATCTTCTGCCAGCTATACTTTAATCGAGATAACTTCATAGTAACTTACGGATAATGTGTACCATATTCCGTTGCACATCGGCCTAATCCCGTCAGAGTGCCAGATGCCGCTACAGGCGAAAACATCTTAGTCAACACCGATACTTGTCTTTTCCAGTATTTCGATTGTAGAATCGATAATGACATAAGCAGAACACTACGACAGAAAAGAAAACATATTGCTATTACACGGGTACATTCCTGATCTAGCATACTACAATTTTAAAAAAAGGCGACCCTTGCCTTGAATGTTAACGACATAGTAGCGTGGATCATCTTGCACTGTCACTAGAACATTCCTCTATTCCAAATTAAGTACGTTGAAACGGCGTAACATGGGAATCAGCTTATATTTCCTACCCAACGGATAGAGACAGACATGTACATAAAAAAGGCAGTATAAGGAACTTAAACGTAAAAAACATAATCTAACTTTTGCCGTTGCCCATAAATAGATTAGAATAAGGTTCACTTTGAAGTGATATGACTTCAAACGTTGCTACATAAACTTCAAACATTTAGAATTTACGTTTAGTGAGCTTGTAGAATCAACAAGCATTTTACAATATGGCGTCATTACAGCACAAAAATCGAAAAACTTATGACGAAATAGAATAAGCGATTATTAAATATTTCAATGAAAAAAAGTACTATGTGGAACAAGTACCCATAAGACCTGCAACGGAGTGAGGTGACGCAGTGGTTATGTTACAGTGTTTCGGTTTAGAAAGTCCCTGAATTTAATTTCCTGCCTGGCCACCTAGGGATGTATTCATTACAGTGAATTTACTCCCGAAATCCTATGCTTTATAAATGTTTATTGCAGATAAATCTATATCCCTCTTGATCGTTTAATGTTTGATAGCATTATTTATAGCATTGGTCATCTGACCTTATGTCTTAATTATAAAGGTATTAGCTTCAAAAATTCAGTGTGAACTTCAGGCTTAGATGAGCAGCAGGAGTACCTATTGTAGAAGAGCTACTGGGGTTCATAAGTAGTAATAATAGTTTTACTCACCAACGGTTGCTTGAGAAGGGATCGCGAATTTATTGCTGAAATTGAGTTGACCGTTCTAGACTGTACACCGACTTTAAATTTGTTAGATTCACGTCTCTTGTCGGATAATAAAGTAAAAAATAGAAAAAACGAATACTCCACCTGATGTCCATCAACCATACATTTTGCAATGGAACTAGAATACCGCTAGAAATAGCGAGAAACAGGTCGCGAGTTCGAGTCTCGGTCCAGCACACAGTTTTAATCTGCCAGGAAGTTTCATATTGGCGCACACTCCACTGCAGAGTGAAAATCTCATTCAGCGAGAAACAAGTCCACGAAGAATATTCCTACCAGTATAAACTTACAACAAACACGGATAATCCTCCACACCCATAGATACACATTCATCGCGTAATACAAAACTGACGATTAAATAACGGAGGGGACATACATTTCAGAAAATTGTGTTAGTGTTAAGACTTTCGTTCACAGGCAACGGAAATCAGAGAACAATAAGTTAGCTACGTTGTAAGTAGCCTGTTTATGTGTTTGTATGTTGGCAGCGCTGTGCAGCGCTTAGACTATATTAAAATCTCCGACAGCGCTGTGCGCACTCTGCAAGAGACTCTGTGGCAGGTCGCATTAGCAGTTGGAAGTTAATAGTCAGCGGTGATGGAATTTGGAGGTGAACAGCCAGCAGTGATGGAAGTTGGGTGTGAGTGGACAGCAGTGATGGAGGTGAGAGGTTAATAATTAGCCGTGTTGGAGGTTCGCAGCATTAGCGCTAGCTGACGGTCTGAATTTATATCCGTCATTGAGATTTATTACCTATGATTATGTAATTTTTGAACTGGTTGTCACATTCTTAAGGTGAATACATTGTTTGCTCTGCAACAAAACCTTTCCTTTGCTAACCACATGCCTATTAGTAGCCAGAGCATTCAGTAGTTAGAATCTCTTATTTAGCTGGCTGTATTGGCGCCAGCTGTATTGCAGTAGGTCGTGTAATGAAGACTTTTGTGAGGTAAGTGACTTATGAAATGTATGCGTTATTGTTAAGATTTCTTCTAATTCGGGACCATTCTTTTGTATTAATTATTTTAAGTCAGTTTATCAATTTTGAAGCAGTCAGATCGCATTATCCTTGAATATTGTGAGTAATTAATGAATAGGAAAGGTTTGAGTTCAGTTAGTCAGGGCAGATTCTGTAGGTCAGAAACGATACGATAAAGACAAGCAAAGAGACAGTATAGTCAAAGTCACTCAGCAGTTTAAGTACAAAAACTTAAAACAGAAGTTTCAACGTCCTTACTACTGAATTTCATTTTAAAATTGAGAATAAATGAGTTGGCTACGGCATTTCTGGAAAACACCCAGTGAAAACTAAGAGCTTGAGAGTACTTGAGTTATTACACAATTATGTTTTTATTAGTACCAGTGCTGCATACGACAAGAATAATGATTTCAGTATCAATATTAATATACACGTAAATTTGCGCTGCCGTTGGCACTGTCAATAAAATTCTTCTTGACAGTATCACTGTATCTGAAAATCAATTAAAGTTAAGGACGATTAAATAAAAAATTCAAGATTTTACGATGATATTATAATTCAGGTGGCAGATGGTTTGAAAGATCAGTGCATAGTACCATGAAAAGACGTTATAAGATGGAAACATAGAAAAAAAATGATGTGTTTGGTCGAATTAAGTCAGACGATGCTAGGGTTAAATAGTTCAAATGGCTCTGATCACTATGGGACTCAACATCTTAGGTCATAAGTCCCCTAGAACTTAGAACTACTTAAACCTAACTAACCTAAGGACATCACACACACCCATGCCCGAGGCAGGATTCGAACCTGCGACCGTAGCAGTCCCGCGGTTCCGGACTGCAGCGCCAGAACCGCACGGCCACCGCGGCCGGCTGCTGGGGTTACAATTGGAAGGAGGCACTAAATGTAATACACATGTTTTGGAAATTAGCTAACGAAGGCAGAGGTAAAGAGGATATGAAAGCATATTGAGAATAGTAGCAGTAGTTGTTCTGAAAAAAAGATATAAATTATGTGATGGAATAGAGACTATTTAGATATGGAGTTAGAGAAATATGTTGATTATGGTCCGATTAAAATTACTTTTGTGACAGAGGTTGGAGGGTGGGAGGGGTGGGGTTTCAGTGTTGCAAATGTACAGCCAGCGTTCTTGGACGTAGCTCCGCGAATATCTATCACAGGGATCACAGCGAGCGTGTGGCTCTAGAGATAAGACTATGTTCACCTGCCGGCTGGTCCCTACCACTCGATACGCTAAAACATCAATCACAACGATAATTTAAGCAGAGTGTATACCCATGGATCTAATAAGTAATGAGGCGATACAGAATCGTGTCTGGGGAAAATAAGGTTTATGGCAAAATAAGACAGAAAAAACATATCATTTAACGACATACAAAGTGAAACATCAAGGAATATCTGGTACTGGAAGGACATTGGTAAAAATTGTGGAGCCTGGCCAAAACTTGGATACAGTGAGTACTATCAAATGGATGTAGACAGCAGTAGTTACGCGCAGATGAAAAATACTTGAATAGGAAGCTATACGAAACGAGTCTTCGGTCTAACGACTATAATAACGATAATACTTCCTGATCTACAGGTAATACAATGTAAAGAGAAGTGACGGTACTAAGTTTAGAAACAGGTGAAGTGTAGCTTTAGACATGAACTATAAGCAGCGAAGTCTGATTTAAGTTGTAATGTAATTAAGCCTGCTACACTTTCTCACGCCTTAGATATCAATGGATATCGGTAACTTCATTTACAAATAGAGGAGTTTATATGCGACTGCGTTAACTTACATTATTTCATTCACGACCATTTATGTTTTTTTCTAATCGGGATAATTTTGAAATTTTAAGATAACCTCTTTATAGGTTTTTTACTAAGTTTTTCATTTCATGGAAACAATGTCTTTGACAATAATGTAAAATATTTATAAAGATCTTTGCGTCAGTTGATGTCTTTGTACTTCTTGTGTGGCTTGGCAGGAAGTTATTGAGTAATGGAGTCAAGAAATGTTTGTGATGCTGTAAAAAGGAGACAGTTTGGGTTGGAATTTATAGCTCAAGCGAATGAATGGATGTTAAAATGCAAGTCTGCTCAGCAGACACATTTTATAGACATTACCGCAGTGGTGTATTACAGCATCACACACAGACATATTCAAAATGATTTATACACTCGTTTTAAAGACTAAAGAAACTCTTTAAAAAAATCTCTACTGTAATTTCAGAATACCAACAGCCATTATTAAATAACACCCAAGCGTCGATGCGATACAGCACCCTCCCCAAAATACATGGATATCAATGTAGACATTCTTGGTACTGCGTGAACAGCAGATAGTGATGATGATGACGATGACGGTAAGGTCTTATATGAATCTCTTAAACGCTCCTTGTGGCAAAATGGCGTCCATCTCTTAAACGAGGGCTGTTTTGGATTCGATATCGCTGTTGGGCGAGAGCAGTTTTTCACCTTTCGCAGTACGAAGCAAAATTTTACTAACCCAATGTATACATCTGCAATTTGTTGTTGTTGTTCCCCACCTTGTTAGTTTAATTACACTCCTCGTCACAAATAGGCTTATCTGACGCAACAAATTTTCCTGGCATGTAGTCATTAACCAGTGTTTCCGCATATTTTGGATGTAATTTATGAGTCGTCATCATTCACGGCTGCTTTAGTTGGCATCATTTCTGCAATAATTATGCAGTATTAGCTAGTAAAATTAGTTTGGTACAAACACGAGGCGTAGTTGTTACGATTTCTGGTTTACTGAATATTGCTCGTATTTCACGTGCTCCAGGGGAATTTAATTAAAGCAAACGTACATTACGTCGCAGCAGCAAATGATGTGAAACCATATGAAGCGCTTATTTCAATAGTGGTACATGCCTATTACCTCCACTCTTCTGCCTATAATGCTTCTGAAATTAATGATCCAAACAAACAGAAAGAAAGGTTCATCTCTAGCAAGAAGCCATATGCTTGAATATTTCTGGTATTCAACTGCAGATTTTTCAGCGCTCATTTAGTTTTAGGACTTTGTATCTCAAAATGAAAAAAAAAATGGACTTGTACCACTACTGAAATAAGCCCTTCATATCGCCAGAGCACGATAGTACGGGATCTGCTGTCCCCGTACTAAATTATTGATCACGGTAATCGCAGCCTCTGTCTGTTTCCAGATTATGTACCTATTTATGATAAACTATTACTGTAGGAAATTTGCGTGCTCAGTTTCACATTACATATTGGTTTAGAGTGAAAATACTGATTAATAAAAGTGCAGTACGACAAAGAATCCTGCGTAGTTATCTCGACAATGTCTTCTTCGAGATAGTTTTTTATTAGGCTACTTTTTTGTCTTCTGTTGGTATCTTATTTGATGTTTTGTAGTAGCCTATACGTGACTGCTTACGTTATAAGCGTGTCGGGCATTCTAGTGTTTTATGTTGGCGATGAATATAGTGAATAGGTAACGAGTAATCCAACTGACCTCTTTGAGTGGGAACCACAGTCGACATAAATTCAAAGAATGATATCATTTCCACCACTTTCTTCCTTTAAGTGAGTGGGCATCGGTTGTAATTTTTGCTACACATTTACGAGAGTGATGTGTTAACGTCCTACGATTAGTACATTTGAAAATGGGCACATGTTCGAAAGTTGGCAGTACAACTTAACAAAATTCTCAAAATTCCTGAGGGAAATGATGTCGTACTTTGGGTGATGAATGGACATCGTGCGGAGTATTTAATGTCTTACAAATTCATACATGCCATAACGTGTGTTACGTGAAATGTTCAACAAAAGGTACGTTATAGGCCTTTCATTTACAGACAAGGAAGTTTGATGGTTCATAAAAATGAAGAAAGGACTGTCGTTGATTGGTTCACCTAGCGATTCACTCCTGCTTCTCCCCATGCTGCGTTATCTGCGTTTCTGGCCACCGTAAAGTTGAACACAAAAATGATATATGAAATACTGTGTCACCAGCTGACTAGGTCCCCAAGTCAGCTATAAGGTAACTACCCAGTAGGGGCAAAATGAAATTTTGAAAGTGTATAAAGAGTTCGATTTTGTTTAGTTAACGAAACTGAAGTTTTTCTAGAGTATAATGCTACTATCACTATTTAGTATGACTGAAATACTGATTATATAATTTATCTATAATTGTATTTCTTAAAAAGAAATACTAGCATTAATGCTTGACACTGTGGATACTACTTGTGAAACAAATGTATTATCATCTTTCTGGCATAGTCTACACACTATTCACATACTTCGTACTTTGTGGCAAGCACCCACGTCAGTATTATGGGGCATATTCGTAAGAGGTGCTTTAATAAAGCATGAAAATGCTTTCTCTGAGTTGCAAGTGATTCCCGAAATGGACCAAAAATTTCTTACACCCTGAAGTTTTCCATTTTCTGCCAGTTCAGATGTAAGGAGTCCAGCAATCAGGGGATTTTGAAACAATTAGTAAACTTCATCAGTCTAGTACACATCTTAGCTAGGTTGATTTTAAATGTGGTTGCAGGCTGTGGTTGAAGCTCGTGTCGTTAGCGGGAGGACTGGTGTTCGGAAACCATGTTTAACTGGTGTCTACCCTCAATGTTGATAGTTAGCTCTCTTTCGTGAGAAGGAGTTGTAGGTGGCGCTCGCAACACCCTGACAATGCCTTCATTTCTCTATAAAAATGTTTGAAGTAAGTAGTACCAGTTGTCTCATTAACTCGTTAGTAAGATGTATAATAAAACAACCCCTAAAACTAAGTATCACTTATCATTCATTTTAAAGATAAAGTACTCATAGAAAATTCTTTTTCATTCTAATGTTTAACTGGGCGCCAATGGTGATGGTCGTGAGGGGAATGACGTACTAGCTAATATCTGATCGCACTAGGTGTAACTGTCTCAGAAAGATTGGGAACCGCTGTGCTAAGAGCTTTGTACTGCGCTGGCATGCTGACTTCTAAGGGGGGAAGTTTCCATAGTTTAACTATAGATATGTTAACTTCTGGCATATTTATAATGTTTAGTGTTCGTTCTATTGAGAAAATAACGACATCATTTACCCCAATTCAACATTTGAAAACACTATACGTATAAATTTTATTATTACGGTGCACACAAACTGATCTTAATTCCTAAAATTCTGTCAGCATCTACAGCTACATAATTTCTTTGAAATTCTTAATTCAGTGTCTGTTACAGGGATCAGTGAACCAATTTCACTCTATTACTCTACCATTCCGCTCTCCAACAGCGCACCAGCAAAACGAGCTATTAAATCTTTTGATGCGAGATCTGATTTCGCTTATTTTATTACGATGGTCATTTCTCCTTATGCCGGTGGGTGTCAACAAAGTATTTTCGCTTTCGGAGGAGAATCTCGTGAAAAAGTCTCGCCGCAGTGAAAAACACGTTTGTTTTAATGACTGACACAACTCGCGTATCATATCCGTTACATTCTCTCATTTCACGACAGCACAAAAAGGGCTGCCCTTCTTTGGACATTTTCGTTGTCCTCCGTAAATCCTGACTGGTAAAGGATCCCATACCGTACAGCAGTACTGTTGCAGAGGACGGCGAGCGTAATTTGGGCAGACTCTTTAGTAGACGCAAGCATCTTCTAAGTGTTCAGCCAGTAAAACGCAGTCTCTGGTTTTCCTTCCACACAACATTATCTGTGTGATCATTCCAATTTAAGTTATTCGTAATTGTCCTTCCTAAGGTCTAGTAGGACTAAATAAGTTTAAATTATACGGTAACTTAGAAACTTATCGTTCAAGGTAATCATGAAGGTGATTTCTATTTCCTACTTTTTTAAATAGGGTATGCGTGAGGTAGTGGCATTTGTAGGCGCACAGAAAGATGGGTGGCACTCCGCAATGGGGCAGACACTGAACAACAGCCGCACACCCAAGAGGTTTGTTATGATTTTTGTGTCACTATTCGCTCATTAACTGAAACTGCAATTTAACAATGCGTTTGGTAATTTTGCACGTTATAAAGGCGAGTTAGAGGTTACAACTCGAACATCAACGTAACAATGGCACTGGAGAGTAGCTGCATTACATCAAGTGACGCGGAGGGATTTAGGAAAAGTGACTCTAATTGTAGGGACTGAGTATTTCTATTCGGACAGGAAGATAACTAACATTGGCCGAAGTAATGAAGATACAAAAATACAGACTGGCGATAGCAAGAATGTTCTTTCAGAAAGATAAGTATTTTAGCATCTAACATAAATTTAAGTGTTGGGAACTCTCTTCTGAGACTATTTCTTGGAAGTATAAGCTTGTATAGAAGTGAAATGTGGACGATAAACGGTCCTGGCAAGAGAAGAGAAACTTTTAAAATGTGACGCTACAGAAGAATGCTAATGGGTAGATAGCACTCGAGAATGATGAAAAAGTACTGAAAACAATTAGACAGAGAGGAAATCTGACTAATGGGATCGGTTATACCACGTCCTGACGGTGAAATATTCAACTTTACAAGGACGGAGGTGTATGTGTATGTGTATGTGTGTGTGTGTGTGTGTATGTGTGTGTGTGTGTGTGTGGGAGGGGACGGGGGGAGGGGTCGCTAAAATTGTGGAAGCTTCACTACATGAAGCAGTTTTAGTGCATGAAGCGGCACGTATGGTATAGACCTTGAAAGGTATTCGAAATGAAAGTTACAACATTGATCCCTCCCTGCGACTTCACGTATTTTTTTCCCAGTTTCATGAATCTGATAGTTCGTCAACGCCAACAGTCATCAAGAGAGCTGGTAGGACAGGAATATCAACGCATAATATGGCGGTAAGCCTTTGCCTAAAAAAGTGTAACCCCGACAACATGTTAATCACTGCTATTGGCTTCCTATAGATTTCAACATGACAGTGATCAATAGGGAAATTGGGGAAGGAGAGTCATAACAACAATTCTAAGGAGAAGAAATGTGACATAGCCTCACTGAATTACACAGCCACCCAACGTTTAAAAGTTGAAGGCTGCAAAACAGTTTCTGATCACAAAATATTTTACTTTATCATATGATTGGCTTCACTGTACGTCAGCATGATCAGTGGCGTATGTCTTCTTTAGCTAGTAAATATAAGATAAAAAAGCTTGTAGCCAAGACGAATTCCATCGAAAGACATAAAAATACATTGAGACTATGATCAACGCCAATGAACTTAGGGTAAGGTCATCGGCAGCAAGAGACCACAAGCATCAGAAGGACACGTTTGTGTTACAGTTTCAGGTTCGTGCATATTTCGACGACGTTTATGTTGGCTACATCCTTTTATGTTTTGTTTGCCACTTTAGGATGAGTAACGCATTGCAATATCCCAGTTACATTTTGCGCATTCAGCATAGCAAGATTCATACTCATCGCATTATTTGGAAGATACTGACATCTACGTTGTGTAGAGCAAAGACTTAATTTAATCTGCATGCTCAGTAGTCTCCCTCTATACAAAGATGGAGACGACGTCAAAGAACATTGACGTTCATATTAGCGAAAACAATGAGACGCTGTTGTATAAATAAAGAGACGAAGACGAGGAAAAGAAATTGGAAAAATCGTTGTAAAATGATGGACCCCACAAGGCTAGTAAAAATTAGTGAAAGGGGACGACTACAGCGATGATCAACCGAGAGATGGGACAGCAGTTTTTCCAGTACACATACGGAATGAGACCGACAACCGTGGGAAACCCTAGCCACCACCAGCAGCAGAAGAAGAAGCTGTCGCAATAGAGCTCGGCCATTTCTTGTTGTTCGCATTGCAAGAACCATAATCAGTATCACAAATTTTGCAAGGGCAATAAAAATAATCTTACGTAAAAGTGTATGGAGGATGCATATGTAGAACACTGTCAGACTTTTAAGCTCGAAGCAAAAGTAAACAGAAAAAGTGAAGTTTGTCGTTCGCAAAGGTACCTTTGCAAATATCAAGCTCCACAGTTGCTGTTTATCGAACCAACAACAAAGCATCTGTGAACCAAAAAGGAGTAGGAAAAACCAATTTAAAGACAATGACGTTTTAATATGTAAGGCACAGTTCTCTCTCGCAGGACCAGATACATTTCTGAACAGGCGCATGTGATCTGTAGTAATAAAGAGGTTAAAATAGGCAGAACGCTTGTTGCACTGGACTCCGGACTCTTGCTTCCACTCCCTTGCTGGGTTAATTTAATTCATTCTGTTAGTGCTCCCCATCGTATTCTTCCGCCGTATTCTGCACTGCACGTCTAGACACCAAGCTGAAAGTAACCTGTTTCCGAAACGTCATACAGTCAACCAGTCATTGTTTCCCCATTTTAGTTCATTAAATTATTTTTCTTTTGTCATATATGAAAATGAGTTCAAGTAATTCTGAAATATCTGACAAGGGTTCCACGCGTCTTTGTGATACGAAGGGTTCATGGTTATTAAGGTAATTCGGTTTTGAACCTATTATTTGTTTTAAATGCAGATATTCTCATTTGGACCTTCTCGCTCATTTGCTGGGAATTTATGTAAACATTTACATAAACTTTTTTCGCTGCCATCTCGTTTCGCGCGATACAAGATGCTATCTTAATGTCAGCTTGAGATTGCGTTTAATTAATTTTATCGAGGTGATAACTTAAGAAATAGCATCCCGTAGTTTTAACAATACGCAGGTTCGTTCTGTCACATGCATTTTCAATTCACAAGGTGGGTCGTAAGGACGGACGCTGGTCCTGAAATAGTGTATGTATTCAAGTTTTACATAATAGGAGGAATAGAGCATTATCTTGGTGTCTACCATGCGTTAGCAAACCACGGATATTCAGATCTTAAACTGAAACATCATTCAATCGGTTTTAAGTTGTATTGCCTGTAGATACTCAGTGTTTCATATTTGACTTATGATTACCATACTGGGAACTACTTCCTATTTTGCAGTGATCAGCTGCAAGTTGCGGATTAGTATTCTTTTCATATTTTTAGGACTTTGTGACTGATATTCATGTTCAATTCTGTTTAGTTTCTAAGGCTATGCCTGGAATGTTCCCTTGCATGATTTAACTTAGGTATGTTATTTATTTCCTTTTTCTCATACCAAAGTGAGTCCTATTAATGAGTAAGCTTAGGTCATTACAGGATCTGCTACAAGATATAGTTAGTCTGTATGAGGGAAAGTAGGTATATTGTGCAGCAGATAAGCACTTGCTGAAGAGAACACACGCATTGAAAGGTGACATGTGTAAGGTTAACTTTCCCCGGAAGGAGGAGGGCCCGAAAAGGTCAGACGTTTTGATGAAAAAGGACCACTTAAGACTAAGACTAATTTGTGAGCATGGCTGAAACGCAGAGCTTACGAAGGAAAAGTAAACACAAGAAACGAACTGATATTTGTTGTTGTTGTTGCGGTCTTCAGTCCTGAGACTGGTTTGATGCAGCTCTCCATGCTACTCTATCCTGTGCAAGCTTCATCATCTCCCAGTACCTACTGCAACCTACATCCTTCTGAATCTGCTTAGTGTATTGATCTCTTGGTCTCCCTCTACGATTTTTACCCTCCACGCTGCCCTCCAATGCTAAATTTGTGATCCCTTGATGCCTCAAAACATGTCCAACCAACCGATCCCTTCTTCTAGTCAAGTTGTGCCACAAACTTCTCTTCTCACCAATCCTATTAAATACCTCCTCATTAGTTACGTGATCTACCCACCTTATCTTCAGCATTCTTCTGTAGCACCACATTTCGAAAGCTTCTATTCTCTTCTTGTCCAAACTGGTTATCGTCCATGTTTCACTTCCATACATGGCTACACTCCATACAAATACTTTCAGAAACGACTTCCTGACACTTAAATCTATACTCGATGTTAACAAATTTCTCTTCTTCAGAAACGATTTCCTTGCCATTGCCAGTCTACATTTTATATCCTTTCTACTTCGACCATCATCAGTTATTTTACTCCCTAAATAGCAAAACTCCTTTACTACTTTAAGTGTCTCATTTCCTAATCTAATCCCCTCAGCATCACCCGATTTAATTTGACTACATTCCATTATCCTCGTTTTGCTTTTGTTGATGTTCATCTTATATCCTCCTTTCAAGACACTGTCCATTCCGTTCAACTGCTCTTCCAAGTCCTTTGCTGTCTCTGACAGAATTACAATGTCATCGGCGAACCTCAAAGTTTTTACTTCTTCTCCATGAATTTTAATACCTACTCCGAATTTTTCTTTTGTTTCCTTTATTGCTTGCTCAATATACAGATTGAATAACATCGGGGAGAGGCTACAACCCTGTCTCACTCCTTTCCCAACCACTGCTTCCCTTTCATGCCCCTCGACTCTTATAACTGCCATCTGGTTTCTGTACAAATTGTAAATAGCCTTTCGCTCCCTGCATTTTACCCCTGCCACCTTCAGAATTTGAAAGAGAGTATTCCAGTTAACGTTGTCAAAAGCTTTCTCTAAGTCTACAAATGCTAGAAACGTAGGTTTGACTTTTCTTAATCTTTCTTCTAAGATAAGTCGTAAGGTTAGTATTGCCTCACGTGTTCCAACATTTCTACGGAATCCAAACTGATCTTCCCCGAGGTCCACTTCTACCAGTTTTTCCATTCGTCTGTAAAGAATTCGCGTTAGTATTTTGCAGCTGTGACTTATTAAACTGATAGTTCGGTAATTTTCACATCTGTCAACACCTGCTTTCTTTGGTATTGGAATTATTATATTCTTCTTGAAGTCTGTGGGTATTTCGCCTGTCTCATACATCTTGCTCACCAGATGGTAGAGTTTTGTCATGACTGGCTCTCCCAAGGCCATCAGTAGTTCTAATGGAATGTTGTCTACTCCCGGGGCCTTGTTTCGACTCAAGTCTTTCAGTGCTTTGTCAAACTCTTCACGCAGTATCTTATCTCCCATTTCATCTTCATCTACATCCTCTTCCATTTCCATAATATTGTCCTCAAGTACATCGCACTTGTATAAACCCTCTATATACTCCTTCCACCTTTCTGCCTTCCTTTCTTTGCTTAGAACTGGGTTGCCATCTGAGCTCTTGATATTCATACAAGTGGTTCTCTTCTCTCCAAAGGTCTCTTTAATTTTCCTGTAGGCAGTATATATCTTACCCCTAGTGAGACAAGCCTCTACATCCTTACATTTGTCCTCTAGCCATCCCTGCTTAGCCATTTTGCACTTTCTGTCGATCTCATTTTTGAGACGTTTGTATTGCCTTTTGCCTGCTTCATTTACTGCATTTTTATATTTTCTCCTTTCATCAATTAAATTCAATATTTCTTCTGTTACCCAAGGATTTCTATTAGCCCTCGTCTTTTTACCTACTTGATCCTCTGCTGAGTTCACTACTTCATCCCTCAGAGCTACCCATTCTTCTTCTACTGTATTTCTTTCCCCCATTCCTGTCAATTGTTCCCTTATGCTCTCCCTGAAACTCTCTACAACCTCTGGTTCTTTCAGTTTATCCAAGTCCCATCTCCTTAAATTCCCACCTTTTTGCAGTTTCTTCAGTTTCAATCTGCAGTTCATAACCAATAGATTGTGGTCAGAATCCACATCTGCCCCTGGAAATGTCTTACAATTTAAAACCTGGTTCCTAAATCTCTGTCTTACCATTATATAATCTATCTGATACCTATTAGTATCTCCAGGATTCTTCCAGGTATACAACCTTCTTTTATGATTCTTGAACCAAGTGTTAGCTATGATTAAGTTATGCTCTGTGCAAAATTCTACAAGGCGGCTTCCTCTTTCATTTCTTCCCCCCAATCCATATTCACCTACTATGTTTCCTTCTCTCCCTTTTCCTACTGATGAATTCCAGTCACCCATGACTATTAAATTTTCGTCTCCCTTTGAAAGGTGGCTACACTGAGCCACAGCGACAGAGATCGCTAGAGAGCATTGTTCCGCCGCCTCCACGGGAGTGATTATTGAGATGTCGTAGTGGCAGTGCTTGTCGAGGACTCGTAGTAGTCAGTTCGTGTTGAGATGTGCTAGTAGGGTGTGCTTTCTGAGATGTGATACTGAAAGGTTCTTGTTGAGATGTGGTAATAGCGAGTCGGTGTGGAGATATATTGTAATGATTAGAGTGATTTTGGTCAATATATGAAGGTAACGAAACTTGATTTATTTTTCATTATTTCCATGTTAAATAATGCGTCATTACAGGTTCAGTCAACAAAGCATCTGGCTTGTGTTATTGTATTAGAGTGTAATTCTGGTTTTCTTGAGTAATTATGGTATTTTTATTTTCTTTAATTAATTCAGTATGAATGATATTTAAAATTTCTTGTGTTATTGAAGAAGAACCGTGCCAGATGCGTACGTTGAGTCATACTTCCACACACAGAACAGTTATACTTGTGCTTTGGTTTCGTAGGTTTTATAGTTGCTGGGGACTTAATTAATTAATTAATTGTGTTAATGAAAATTTCCATTTCATTCTTTGTTGTTGTTCTAAGCAGTCAGATTGCGTAATAATAACAGTCAGGGCCAACCGTTACGAGACTTCGTAATCGGACAGACAGCTACTAAACCGAAAAACTAAAAATATTTGCATTTCATATAATTAAGCCCCCATGCACGTGGCGACCACTGCTTCGGATCGTCCCTTGGAATTCTTCTGATTGTAGAAATAGTAGACAGTAGGATTGTTGTAGTAATTTGTAATTTAGTAATTGTAGTCTATATTGCATGTGTAGATTTGGTAATTGGCATTTTTCTAATGGTATTCTTTAAAATTTAATTTTTGTTGTCTTGTCTATGGGTTTGACAATTTAGTGCAATTATTTCAATTGTTCGATGATCGTGATTGAGGGAAGCATTTCGTGTGAATGATATTGTTGGAGATATAGTGTCATTGTGTGTAATTTTTTTATAGTGACGAGTTTTGTATATTTTGTAAATGATCACGCGATCAATGAAAAAGGCAAAAATGATGGATAGTCAGAATGACGAAATTGTTGACATGGCGAACTCGCCAACACAAGAGAACAGTATGTTGAATAATGAAGTGGAAAACAATGTAATAAGTCGGGAAAATAGTCCGGAACCATTTCAAAATTTTTCTCAATCAGAAAATTCACAGAATCCGAGATTAACGACAGAAGATTCTGGAATAGTATCGAATTCAGATAGCTTTACAGCTATGATGAAGGAAACTGGTTTCGAGGCAAATGTTAGGAGCGAAAGGAATTTCGAACAAGTTAATATGGAGCAGTTGATGAGTGTAATATTAAATTTTCGATCTGAATTTAAAACTGAGATGGGAACAATGGGAACACGGTTAGACTCACAGGGATCACAAATAGGAACAATTAAAACTGAGATAGGAACAATTAGAACTGAGATGGGAACAATGGAAACACGGTTAGATTCACGAATAGGGACTTGTTTCAAAAACATGAAAGATGAATTAAAGAAAGAAATCAGAGAAGAAGTACAACCGATTTTGAATGCTCACAATAATAGATTAATTGCAGTAGAGATTAGACAAAGGGAACAGGATAGAGAACAGGAAGAAAGAGATCGCGTGATAGTACAAAAATTTTCAGAATTAAATTTACAACGTGCACACGATAAGGAAGAAATATTTGAGAGAATCGAGGAATCCGTACCAAATGACAGAATAAATAATCTAACACAACAATATGAACAGTTAACTACCAAATGTGTCAACACTGAAACCCGAGTCGCGACACTTACGGAAGACGTAAATAAACAGAAAGAAAAAATAGGTGACTTATCGGAAAGAGTTGAGGAGATTTCAGATAAATTGACAAGTCTTAGTTTAAATGGGGATAGAGATTCAGATGATACAGCTCCATTACCATTTGCAGAAACCGAAGAGTACCAGAACATAAATAAGCATGTTGAAAATCAGGGAAAATTTAATGAACGCGTTAAAAGGGAAGTTGAGGCATTACGAAAGCAAGTCAAACAAATTGAAGGCGAAATCGTAGGAAAAGACAGCAGAAGAAATTTAGAATCACAGATAGCAGAGGGGTTTGAAGAAAGTAATTTATTTCATTTACGGGACACAACAAGAGAGCGCCAGGCGCGCGAACTTGACAATAATCGACATTCAAACTGGGACAGACGCGGTAGGTCTTTGTCGCCACGAGGCGAAAACTTTGACTATAAACACTTTTTGACTGTTCGGAAATTTAAGATCTTCCGCAATTCTAAAAATGACATACATCCATGTGCATGGTTAGATCAATTTATGTATGCACTCCCACCAAATTGGCCACTAAGTCACAAACTGGAATTTATGTGTGGATATTTAGAAAACGAACCGGCGACGCGGATGCGTGCACTCATTAGAGATTGTAATAATCTGAATGATTTTTATCATGCATTTCTATCGGCATATTGGTCCGAAAACACGCAAGACAGAGTCAAACACAGTCTTATTATGCAGCGTAATTTCAAACAGTCTGAATTCCGCACGCCAGCAGAATATTTTGAAGACATGATTCGAAAGAATCAGTTCCTTTCCAACCCTTACAGTCCGACTGAATTAATTCGCATTTGTTTAACTAAGCTGCCACAATCCATAAGACAAATTGCTGTAGCCGGAAGATGTAAAGACGACATTGAGACTTTTAAGACTTTGCTACAAGAACTTGAGTATGACAACGACGACGGGACTTCTTGTAATTTTTTCAGTAGCAGTAATTACAATACATTTTCAGAGAAAAGGGATAGTGATCGGAATGGACGTTATTTGGGTAACTTTGAGAATGACAGACGTAACAGACAGGACAATAGATACCAGCCTTATGACAATAACAGACGTTCTAACAGAAATTACACAGACAATTATAATAACGGTAATTCCTACCGGAATGATCAACCATACGGAAACAGTAATCGGTATCATCAAGATAGAAATTATTCATACAATAACAGAAATTCTTACTACAGAAATAACCAGGGTAGTAGATACAACAATAATTTCAGAAGTGACAGTCGAAATTACACAAGAAGTAGTTATGCAGACAGACAGGAAAACAGAAATTTTAATAACAGACACAACCAAGAATTTGCATCTAACAGACAGGAAGAACCTAATTGGCATCCTCCACGTGACAGAACTTCAGAGAGACAAGTGCAATTAGTAGAAATTGATCCGCGAAATGACGCGAATAATCAAAGACGTGACGCAAACAATCGACAATGACTAGCAGCTTCGGCTTCTGGCAGCAATATAGACGGTTCAGAAAGTAATGACACTTCGACTTTACACTACGTACGACTGGAAGACATGAGAGACATTTTGTTAGACGAAAAGGAAACTAATGTAGACGCATTTTTACATCCTGTTATTGAAGTATGTGTGGGTAAGAATAAGTTCACTGCAGTTTTAGATTCTGGGAGCCCATTGAACGTCATTAGTGAATCAGTTTTTCGTATATGTGAAAGAACTATTGCCTGTCCCGTGTTACCTATTTCTAAAACTACAATTCGAGGAGCGATTTCTTGAAAAGGTGTGGAAGTTAAACAACAGACCAACCTAAATTTCATTTGTCAAGGATACGAATTTTCTGCTAATTTTATTATTGTTCCATTACTCAGTACACAGATTATTTTAGGTATGGAGTTTCTTAACGCACATAAGGCAATTTTGAACTTTAAAGAAGGAAGTGTGAATTTGACTGTTGCCGGAATGCTGAAATGTTTGAAATTTTTCGAGTGTTTAGCAAGATCTGAATCAGATACAAAATGTTTAAGGTTTCTTACTTCTGATGCTTTTGTTGAGCATTATGACGACAGTGTGTTTATTCATGACAATGACAATAGATACAGGGACGCGATGGATGATGTAATTAATAGCGAAGAATTAATTAATGAAAAGGTTAAGAAAGCTGAAGTGCCAGATGACGTTGCAAGAGAAGAGCTGCACCATATTTTGACTTCACATGCTACAGTGTTTAGTCATCACACAGGAACTATACAAGGCTTACAATATTTATTTAAAGTAAAAGAACACACACCATTTCGCGGAAAAACGTACGCTATTCCTTTGGCTTACAGAGACAAGGTTAAGAATGAACTTCAATACATGTTAGATCAGGGCATTGTTGAGCCAGCAGTCAGTCCTTATACCAGCCCATTACACGTTTTCTTAAAAAGGATGGGTCAATTCGTTTGGTTCTGGATTCCAGACAGATAAATAATATTATTATTCCTGAAACTGACCGTCCACAAAATTTAGATGAACTTCTTCGACATTTCCATGGAATTAAAGTTTTATCCACGATTGATATGCGCGCAAGTTTTTGGCAAATAGAACTCCACCCTGATTGTAGAAAATATACTGCTTTTTTAGCCTTTGGTAACTGTTACCAGTTTCGGAAATTACCGTTTGGACTTACTGTATCTTCAGCAGCATTCATTCGTAGCTTAAATGAAATTTTACCTGTTTATCTTCGTGACAATATTACTTCTTATGTTGACGACATTCTTATTGCTAAACGTTCTTGGAGTGAGCATAACAAAATTTTGGATTCATTATTACGTATTTTTGCACGAGTTGGCATGACAGTGAACTTGGAAAAATCTGAATTTGGTCGTTCTCAGGTGAAATTTCTCGGTCACATTATTTCTACAGAAGGTATTCTCCCTGATCCAGAGAAACTAGACGCTATTCATAATTATGCTGTTCCTACCACAAAACGTGATGTTCGTAGTTTCCTTGGTGTCTGTAATTTTCTTAGACGCTTTGTTAGATTGGACAATTTGGCCACACCTCGTTTATGTGAATTATCTGGAAAAAATTCTAATTGGTGTTGGGATGAGGAAGCTCAGTCAGAATTTGAACAACTTCGTGATGCTTTAGTTGCTGCCCCACTTCTTTCACATCCGGATTTATCTAAAGATTTTTGTTTGGCGACGGACTCATCATACAAAGGCCTAGGTGCACATTTATTTCAAGAGATAGAAGAAAACGGCGTTGTAGTACAGAAAACTGTTGCCTTTGGAAGCCGTGTTCTCTCCAAATCAGAGAAGAATTATTCGATTACGGAACTTGAAGCTTTGGCTGTTGTATGGGCCTTCACAAAATTTCGCACATTTTTGTTTGGCAGACATACTAAGGTTTACACCGATCATCGAGCTCTGGAATTTCTTATGTCGACAAAATTAACTCATGGCAGATTGTCACGATGGGCGTTGTACCTACAGGAATTTGATTTTAGTATTGTTTACATACAGGGATCTTCAAATATTGTTGCTGATGCTTTATCACGTGCACCTATGGGTTTGAAACAAAGTGCCGAAGAGGACGGCAAAGAAAACCATTATTGTTTGATGTACATTCAAGGTGTTGCGTTTGAGAACTTTATTTCGTCTTCGCTCCAGGACATCGCTAAGGAGCAAAATAAGGATCCAATCTGGAAGGACATTAAGGAGAAGTGGAGGAGAAAGGAAAGCGTAGCGATCAGACAGTATTATTTAGTTCGCAATCATATTCTTTTCAAACGAAAATCGGTCGACAACTCTGTTTGGTTAGTTTGTATTCCTGATGAGTGGGTCAATAAATTGATTTGGTACACACATTTCAGTTATGCGCACTTTGGTCCCAGAAAATGCTTTCATAAATTACGAGAAAATTGCTACTTCAGTAATATGGAAAAACGTATTCGATCTGTTCTTGCCAAATGCAAATTATGTCAAAAGGCTAAGCCGCCAACAGTTTCTCACAGAGCACCGTTGTTTCCTATCATTCCAGCGAAATTAAAGGAGATGGCTGCAGTCGATTTGTTCGGTCCAGTGGTTCGTTCTACTAATGGTTTTGCGTATATTTTCGTAGCAGTGGAATTAACATCAAAATATGTGTGTTTTACACCTTTACGCAAAGCAACAGCTCGTTCAGTATCTAATGCTTTCATCAAACATTTTCTTAAGGAAGTTGGTCATGTTGATAAGGTTATATCAGATAATGGATCACAGTTTCGCTCTAAAATTTGGCTTCGTACTCTACGGCGTCGTAAAATTAAACCAATTTTCATTTCACTTTTTCACCCTCAATCTAATCCTTCAGAGAGATGGATGAAGGAAATCAATAAATTGTGTCGTCTTTATTGTCATCAGAATCACAGAACGTGGGATCAGTATCTTCATCTTTTTCAAAACATTCTGAATGAACTTCCTAATGATTCAACTTCTTTACCGCCTATACTGATATTAAAAAATAAAGCACCGATAAATCGCATTTCTGAAATCGTTTCTTTTCCGCCTTCACGGAAACTGCGGCATTCTGAAGTTGTCAACCTGGCTCTACAAAATATTGCATCTGCGGCTGCTAGAAGAGAGAAATCAGCTAAACGTCCTGGTCGTTTAAAAATCTTGTCAGTTGGTCAGAAGGTGTTAATTAAATCTCATAGTTTGTCTCATAAAGGAAAAGGCTTATGTCGCAAATTTTTTCTGCTTTATAACGGTCCATATAGAGTTCGCAAAATTATTCATGATAACACTGTTGAAGTAGAAACTCTTAAAACTCGGCGCTCTAAGGGAATACATCACATATCTAACGTAAAAATTTTTGTGGAATGACATACTTGTGAGAAACCAACAGTTTATGTAAACATGGAGAGAGTACAAGGATACCGCGCTGTGTTTGGCGGCGGCACATACTCAAAGCAACAGTCAGTCTGTGCGCCGCACAAGGCAGTCGTTGACCGCAAACAATTACCTTCCTACGTCACGCGCCTACAGCTGATCGAGCGCTCAGTGCGAATGCACTGACAGACGTAAACAAATACACAGTCTAATTTCTCCGACTAAATTCTGTATAAAGCTATAAGGACTTCATAAATTATGTTATTAACGTTCAGTATTTTTCAGGATACGGTTGTCTAAAGTATTTAAGACCTTCAGGTAAATTCGGTGCGTGTCCGACGTTAAGACGACTTGCTATCGAGAAAATTTCAGGAAGAATGTAATTTCGAAAAAAAAAGGTAATAAACTAAAAAGGGTAACTATTAATTGAGTTTATTTTTCAGGTAACATAATTCCACTTAGGTACGTACTTTAGACGTAATTTGCTGCTCGCGATTACGTGATTCATACTTTGTGCTAAATTTCATGTTCTATGAATTTACTTGTGAAGCGACGTGCTTGCGCACATTAACTGATTTTGACAATGATTGATTAATGAACAGTGTTATTACTTGCGTATATTATGCATCGCTTGGCTGCTATGCTTTTTCACTGACGTCATATTTTTTTTATTATGTGCCAGCTGTGGTTATTTATTTAAATTATAATTGTCACCTGATTAATTGTGCTGATGTGGTTAGATATGTAAGTTATACTTGGTGATTTATCTGCTTGCGCCTTCATGGGTACTTATTAAGATTACATATGAACATTTATTTGCTTATGTCGATGTGATGCTAATGATCTGTTTATTGTGTAAGGCATGTTTGCTGCTGTGCGTATGGATTGCATATTTACACGTTTCTGTTTTGTTGTCATAACTACTCTTCAATTTAGAATATAGAAATGCTGATATACTGTGTACGTACATAGAGTTTAGGTCACACTATTGTATTAATTATAGATTTTTCGCTTGGCAGAGCCTCGTTATAGGGATTGTGCTGCATCCACTTGTTGACATTCTGTTCTCTACTGGTATATTTACTCGCTATTGCATGTTTTGCTTACGCTCAGTGCCTTATATTTTTAAGATAAGAAAATGAACTGCTATAATTCGACGAACGACATTAGTACAAGAAAGTCATAGAAGTCACATGAGCTGAGGTTTTATGGAATCTGTATAAATTTATGCTAATAGGAAGGAAGCTAACGACATGACAGACCAAAACTAGGTTTAGACCATTGACAGTATTACACTGCATTTTCGTGAGCAATTGAAATAGGAAGTGTCACTTGACACAAAAAATACTCCACATGTTTGCTTCTGCTATGATTCTTGAAGTGGTGTACACACTGTGAAATATTATGATCATTCACACTCCGTAATCGTACTTAATCACTGAGAGTTATTCGAACTAAAGTCTGTTAGAGGTCATGTATGCATTTCTTTTATTTAATGATGGACAAGGAACCAATATGTATCTTATAATTTATAATGAGTAGAAAATTTGGGTCAGATGGATTACACAGAGGTTGTGTGTGGACACTGTGTCTTCGGATTGTATGGGATGATGAATTGAAGTTGCACTAGGATTTTGTCTGTACTTGTTCGAGGAGACTGACTAGAGGAAAGAGTTGTTATGGAAGTGAAATGATATTGGTGCTAAGGTTTATATGTATCGATGTATTGATGCTGATGATTATTGGAGTTTTGGTGGATAAGAGGTAAAGTAATGATGATGATTATTGGAGTTTTCGTGGACAAAGGTTTATATGTATCGATGTATTGATGCTGATGATTACTGGAGTTTTGGTGGATAAGAGGTAAAGTAATGATGATGATTATTGGAGTTTTCGTGGACAAAGGTATATATGTATCGATGTATTGATGCTGATGATTATTTGAGTTTTGGTGGATAAGAGGTAAAGTAAGTGAGGAGCATATTTTTTTTGTTGGTCTATATGGAACAAGGAGGATGAAGATGGCAGACTAGAACACTTAAGTAGAAGAAAGATTGCCTACACACACACTTTGTTAAATCACTAAGCAGTATATACTTTTTTTTTGAGAGAGGAAGCATTTGCATATCTTGGTACACTGACAGTTGTTCAGCAACCGTACATTTTGATCTGGCTTGGCAAACATTGGTCTTAACATGATGACTATGACGTTGACTTAACTATTATTGACTGTTATACATTGCTGCCACTAGTACTTGGTACACATGATGAACATCAAATCTTGGACAGAGTTACATTTACACAGTTAACACTATTCAATTACACAGTAGTACTTAATGTGGATGAAAGATGAGTGGATGTGTTTTGTGTGTTTTCCTTTTCTAATCCTACCCACCTATCTCCTAAATATTATTTCACTTGTTTGTTGTGGCTTGCACTGACACCCATAAATATTATAGGTTAACTGTTATTGTGTACTGTAATAGTTAATGTGACAATTACCTGATATCATTTGTGTGTTTATTATGATTTGTATGTTTAGTGTAAGAGCATTGATAATAATTTGTTAAAGAAATTGTATGTGCATTCAAACTATTGTTCATGACTGAACTGTCTCAGTAGTTATGGTGAATAGTATGGACTGTTACTTGCACTTTTTCTACATGATTGGTGCCACAAGGACATGTTTAATTTCTGCTGATGAACTGTGTGATCAGTGATTGTAAAAAATTATGGACTGTTACTTGTACCTTTTCTACATGATTGGTGCCACTAGGACATGTTTAATTTCTGCTTATAAACTCTGATGAACAGTGTGATCAGTGCTAGTGAATTTTATGGAACTGCTTCTGCTGAGAAATGTGACTTGTTGCTGTGTGCACCTGATCAACATTGCTGGTGCCACTAATGGACTGCTTCTACTGAAATGGTGTTACTTGTTGCTGTCTGCACCTGCTCAACATTGCTGGGTGCCACTGATGGATTGCTTCCACTGAAATGAAGTCACCTGTTGCTGTGTGCACCTGATCAACATTGCTGGTGCCACTAATGGACTGCTTCTACTGAAATGGTGTTACTTGTTGGTGTCTGCACCTACTCAACATTGCTGGGTGCCACTGATGGATTGCTTCTACTGAAATGAAGTCACCTGTTGCTGTGTGCACCTGATCAACATTTCTGGTGCCACTAATGGACTGCTTATACTGAAATGGTGTTACTTGTTGGTGTCTGCACCTGCTCAACATTGCTGGGTGCCACTGATGGACTGCTTCTACTGAAAAGATGTCACCTGTTGCTGTGTGCACCTGATCAACATTGCTGGTGCCACGGATGGATTGCTTCTACTGAAATGAAGTCACCTGTTGCTGTGTGCACCTGATCAACATTGCGGGTGCCGCTGATGGACTGCTTCTATTGAAAAATGTTACTTGTTGGTATTTGCACCTGTTGACCATTGCTGGGTACTACTGCTGGAACTGTCAACTGCTTATTCTTGAGCTATGGAAAGCGTTTATGTGAATTTTTGTATAAACTGATTTTTTGTGTATTACTGTTTGTGAAAAGTTATGAGACTCTTACCTGCACATATTCGTCATTGCTGACGCTATTGATTGAACTGTTTAACCACATAATACTTGTGTAAACTTATGTAAAGTCACATGTATGAAAGAAATTGTATTGCTTACTGTATTTTATATATTAGGTTATTGAAAGGTCAGTGCAAAGCCAAAATTTTATCTAGTTATATGATATTTACGTATTAATATTATCTTTTATTTTTGTCTGTATTTTTTGACGAATTTGGTGGTATTTTCACCACCAATGCTGGCAAAAATACCATCAAATTCTAGCCGTGGAGGAAGGGCATATGAAAGGTGGCTACACTGAGCCACAGCGACAGAGATCGCTAGAGAGCATTGTTCCGCCGCCTCCACGGGAGTGATTATTGAGATGTCGTAGTGGCAGTGCTTGTCGAGGACTCGTAGTAGTCAGTTCGTGTTGAGATGCGCTAGTAGGGTGTGCTTTCTGAGATGTGATACTGAAAGGTTCTTGTTGAGATGTGGTAATAGCGAGTCGGTGTGGAGATATATTGTAATGATTAGAGTGATTTTGGTCAATATATGAAGGTAACGAAACTTGATTTATTTTTCATTATTTCCATGTTAAATAATGCGTCATTACAGGTTCAGTCAACAAAGCATCTGGCTTGTGTTATTGTATTAGAGTGTAATTCTGGTTTTCTTGAGTAATTATGGTATTTTTATTTTCTTTAATTAATTCAGTATGAATGATATTTAAAATTTCTTGTGTTATTGAAGAAGAACCGTGCCAGATGCGTACGTTGAGTCATACTTCCACACACAGAACAGTTATACTTGTGCTTTGGTTTCGTAGGTTTTATAGTTGCTGGGGACTTAATTAATTAATTAATTGTGTTAATGAAAATTTCCATTTCATTCTTTGTTGTTGTTCTAAGCAGTCAGATTGCGTAATAATAACAGTCAGGGCCAACCGTTACGAGACTTCGTAATCGGACAGACAGCTACTAAACCGAAAAACTAAAAATATTTGCATTTCATATAATTAAGCCCCCATGCACCTTCACTACCTGAATAATTTCTTATATCTCGTCATACATTTCATCAATTTCTTCATCATCTGCAGAGCCAGTTTGCATATAAACTTGTACTACTGTAGTAGGCATGGGCTTTGTGTCTATCTTGGCCACAATAATGCGTTCACTATGCTGTTTGTAGTAGCTAACCCGCACTCCTATTTTTTTATTCATTATTAAACCTACTCCTGCATTACCCCTATTTGATTTTGTATTTATAACCCTGTAATCACCTGACCAAAAGTCTTGTTCCTCCTGCCACCGAACTTCACTAATTCCCACTATATCTAACTTTAACCTATCCATTTCCCTTTTTTAATTTTCTAACCTACCTGCCTGATTAAGGGATCTGACATTCCACGCTCCGATCCGTAGAATGCCAGTTTTCTTTCTCCTGATAACGACGTCCTCTTGAGTAGTCCCCGCCCGGAGATCCGAATGGGGGACTATTTTACCTCCGGAATATTTTACCCAAGAGGACGCCATCATCATTTAATCATACAGTAAAGCTGCATGTCCTCGGGAAAAATTACGGCTGTAGTTTCCCCTTGCTTTCAGCCGTTCGCAGTACCAGCACAGCAAGGCCGTTTTGGTTAATGTTACAAGGCCAGATCAGTCAATCATCCAGACTGTTGCCCCTGCAACTACTGAAAAGGCTGCTGCCCCTCTTCAGGAACCACATGTTTGTCTGGCCTCTCAACAGATACCCCTCCGTTGTGGTTGCACCTACGGTACGGCCATCTGTATCGCTGAGGCACGCAAGCCTCCCCACCAACGGCAAGGTCCATGGTTCATGATATTTGGGACTCTGAATATTGCTGCCTTCATAAAAGAACGCCCGATGACCTCTGACGAGCTATATGTGGTACTTCAAGAGAGTTAAAATTTCACTTAATCTGAACTGCAATTTAAGAAAATCATGGTTGAACTTAAGTATCTGCCTTTGCTTAACACTTTCCGTATTTCAGTAAGTAATAAAAACTGAACATATGTAATATGAAACGTTTTATTCGAATTAGTCTTTACTATCATTTCGAAATTATTTACAGTTCGTCCTGAAACGCCATGTATATGACACTGAATAGACTCTCTCCACAATGAAACTGGCTACGTTACGTATTTTTCCACTTACAGTGTTGGAGTAGATTAAGTAAGTACACCATTTTGATGCATTCAACGGATGTCGTGAAGCTGAGAAGCAAACAGCGCAAAGATAATAATTGTTGTAGTTTTCTGTATCAATTCAAGCCCACAGCTGTGCGTCTATTATACTGTTAAACATAAGACTCAGTTTCTGTTTAAACCTAAAACCTAACAGTAAGTATTGCTCCTATTGGGAGATTAAAAATTCATAAAATGACGAAAAATAGAGAATCTTATGGTTAGAAGTCAGTTATAAGAAATCAACGATTAGTCAATCTGATGCCGGCTTAAATCTGGAACCCTTCTTCAGACAAGTGCCTACATTTCCCGTGAAAATTACAGAATTTTCGAATATAATTGCTTTTACTGGTCAGCCACAGCCTTAAGTGCTTCATGAAAATTTGTATATTTATATCATGATACCGCGTCTTAGTCACGGCCATTCTCTCGGTAAAATTGTGCCTTGTATTCTGCTGTGATTATTAGCCTATTTAACATTATAAGTTTTCTGAAGAAACTGGTGTTATTAATGACTCCGGCTGTTGCACTTATTGGGATGAATACAATTTTGGTGTTTTGCAACTAACTTAATTTGCTCTATTGGGTTTGAGTCCGCTGTGGTCATCTTACTTAGTAACAACTACTTTTAATTTATCGCTTCTCAGCCATGGCCATATGGGAGACAGAAAAACTTTAACGAAAATAATTTGCAAAATCTCTGTGAAGACATAACTGAGATTTTTGTCTGGAGTAAGTGAACTTAAAATCTTTTTAAGAAAGGCGTTTTTTATGAACCGAATCTTTTTTGTTACGTATGTATTTTCCGGTATCGCTCAAGTACCGATGTAGGTATTGTTTGCTTTGATGTTGGAACAAATGTTGAGAAGAGCTCAGTGGCTTATCATTCAGGGAGCATGGTATGCAAGCAGACCAGCTTCAAGTTTAAGTACCACCTGGTCCCTCCCCCTCGTGGGTACGTTTCAGTTACATTGCACAGATCACCTGGTAACAAAAGAGTGGTTCATCAGTATCAGTGTACAAACATTCAACTGAATGTCCTATTTTTCAAGTAAAGATTTTCCATAAAGAGTCATATTTTTCGCTTTTAGTACCTTCGGATCTTTTTTCCGTAAAATACAGTGTCCTATGGCGACACGTGTGCCAGCAGTTTAGGCGGTCCAGTGGTATTTAAGGGCGTGGGAGGGTGTTCCGTGGTATCGCGACATGAAGCAGACTTGTTCGCACACGATGAATAATGGCCTTGTAGCTACAAATCTCACGCTACGTGAGTGATGGATAATGTACTCTGCCGCGTCAGCGTGCGATGTTTACATTTCTAGCAGATACAGTGTTGACTGACGACTAACCGCGTACATCGAGCATTGTGCTCTGTATCAGTAAGAAAAGGAGATTTTTTTTCCTTGGTGTGTTCTGCAGATCACGACGAATGAATGAAAGAGTAGCACACAGAGATACCGCTGTATTTGAAACTGTGAGACGTTATCTGAGCTAAAGGAATGAACAATTGCTTGAAATATATCGAGGCCTGTGACTCCCACATTACACACTGAATCTTTTACTTTTGCAGCTGTATGTGTACAGAAAATAAATTTGTAAATCGAATATAGCTTTTCACGAAACCAATTTTCATAACCAGTTTTTATGAAAGATAAAGGATGAGACGTTAGTACTATTCTAGCGAACAGCTTTCAACAGTCAACAAGTTTTCCCTAAGGAAACTAACATTCAATCACCATAATGTATTCTAACCCTCCTTTTAAGTGGATTCAGTATAGTGTTAAAACGATCATTAAAATTATACCATGACATGACATATTCGGAGCACTCTTCCATTATATGCCATAAATAATGCACATAAAGAAAATGTTGAAGAGTGAATCCGTAGGTGGGTGTAACTAGTAACATAACATTCAAATATGTTCCTGATACTCTGTAATATCATATTACAAAATATGAAGATACTTCGTTCACTATATGGGCATAATTTCTAGCCCCTGCCGACAGGTCTAGTGGCAACAATGAAACCAAATCGGTGGAAGATCAGGAGTTCATTTCCCGTTGCCGGCAGTTTATTAGAAACTGAGATCAAGACTTCGCCACCACAACAGTAAATATGACAGACCACGCAAGAGACTGAATATAGATCCTCCAAAATTCGTTCCCAGGTAAGCCGTAGTGACATTTCTCTCACAGTACAACAAAATATCACTTTTTGGTAGAGCTTACGCTGTCCAAGAACAGCCTACAGCAAATCCTTTACTTCTCTTTGGGCTCAATAAGTTCTTTCCATGTTCCTCGACACCATTCTCTTTGGCGCATAATTACATGGGATGATTAAGCTGCCCCTAACGATGTCATATTATGTAGTAACCCTCAATGTTACCGCTGGCCTTCAGAAGCCACATGCAATATTTTCATATTCTCTCCCTTTCTCTCTCTCTCTCTCTCTCTCTCTCTCTCTCTCAACGCGAAAACTGTTAGTCCTAGAGAACCTTTTTGTAGGCTATTTAATGGAGTTAAATTTTTTAAGGGGATACGTTTTCGCTAGAGGCCATAGTTTTTGCGTCATTTGAGAAAAACGTACAAAAGTAACCTTCAAACGCACCCACCTCCCACACTCAGCCCGCATAGGCCATGATTTCCAGTACGTCGTTCGTGACACTCCCTCCTAGCACTGTACAGATATTTGCAACTCCACGAGTTATTTTCCACTGACTGGCTGTATTACGCCACCGGTTTAGTGCAGCACGTACATATCGTAAAATTGACGTTTCTGTAAATTTTACCAATCAATTTTGTGAATCTTAACAGCATGAAATAAACAATTACACCGTTGTATTCGCCAGGGCTTCTGACTACGAAACTATTGTGGTTGTACGGGTGAGGTTTGGATCGAATTTGTCAAAGAAATTAGCGTAGCGTTAACAAAAGTCGTTTGTAGTTCATTACCCCAACGGGCACGCTTAAAGTGATAATGCTCATGAAGTAGCCGACTATGTTACTAGCGAATAGCCCAATCAACAGTGTCCAAAAGAGGTCGAATATCGGGAGTAGTGCGTATAGTCGGAAATTTTTGTACAGTGGTAGGAGATAGACAGTGCCAAAAGTATGTACTAGAAACCCTGACTGGTGATGGGCGACAGTGAGGATGGAAGTGCATTTGAAGGTCACTTTTTACGTTCTCCTTGAATTACTCGAAAACTGTGAACTCCAGAGAAAACGTAACACAGTTCAAAATTTAACTCCATTAAGAAGGGTCCTGTTAATATTATCTGTAGGACCAATAGTCTGCGCGTAGTGAGTGAGAGAATACGAAAATTTCGCACGCGGTTTGTGAAGCCCCGCTAAAAATTTGGGATTGCATAAAACGACAGCGGCAGGGGCAGCCGAATCACTCCGTTTGTATTAAGCCAGAGAGTTACAACATACCCTGTAACACCATGACGAACGGAAATGCCGGCCGGAGTGGCCGAGCGGTTCTAGGCGCTTCAGTCTGGAACCGCGCGACCGCTACGATCGCAGGTTCGAGTCCTCGGGCATGGATGTGTGTGATGTCCTTAGGATAGTTAGGTTTAAGTAGTTCTAAGTTCTAGGGGACTCATGACCTCAGATGTTAAGTCCCATAGTGCTCACAGCCATTTGAACTGAAATGGACGAACACACACACACACACACACACACACACACACGCGCGCGTGCGCGCGCACGAGTTCGAGCACGCGTGCGCGTGCATACGCACGCACACACAGGAAGAAAGGGTCCAGACAATGTCACAAAGCCAGCGGCTATCGAATCGACGTAGCTAACATAACATGTTATGTTATTTGCCTTAAAATTACTTAATAAATGAGAAAAACACATTAGCAATGTTTGGAGTACAGATACAAAGTAGCATCTCGAAAATACACTCATGGAAATTGAAATAAGAACACCGTGAATTCATTGTCCCAGGAAGGGGAAACTTTATTGACACATTCCTGGGGTCAGATACATCACATGATCACACTGACAGAACCACAGGCACATAGACACAGGCAACAGAGCATGCACAATGTCGGCACTAGTACAGTGTATATCCCCCTTTCGCAGCAATGCAGGCTGCTATTCTCCCATGGAGACGATCGTAGAGATGCTGGATGTAGTCCTGTGGAACGGCATGCCATGCCATTTCCACCTGGCGCCTCAGTTGGACCAGCGTTCGTGCTGGACGTGCAGACCGCGTGAGACGACGCTTCATCCAGTCCCAAACATGCTCAATGGAGGACAGATCCGGAGATCGTGCTGGCCAGGGTAGTTGACTTACACCTTCTAGAGCACGTTGGGTGGCACGGGATACATGCGGACGTGCATTGTCCTGTTGGAACAGGAAGTTCCCTTGCCGGTCTAGGAATGGTAGAACGATGGGTTCGATGACGGTTTGGATGTACCGTGCACTATTCAGTGTCCCCTCGACGATCACCAGTGGTGTACGGCCAGTGTAGGAGATCGCTCCCCACACCATGATGCCGGGTGTTGGCCCTGTGTGCCTCGGTCGTATGCAGTCCTGATTGTGGCACTCACCTGCACGGCGCCAAACACGCATACGACCATCATTGGCACCAAGGCAGAAGCGACTCTCATCGCTGAAGATGACACGTCTCCATTCGTCCCTCCATTCACGCCTGTCGCGACACCACTGGAGGCGGGCTGCACGATGTTGGGGCGTGAGCGGAAGACGGCCTAACGGTGTGCGGGACCGTAGCCGAGCTTCATGGAGACGGTTGCGAATGGTCCTCGCCGATACCCCAGGAGCAACAGTGTCCCTAATTTGCTGGGAAGTGGCGGTGCGGTCCCCTACGGCACTGCGTAGGATCCTACGGTCTTGGCGTGCATCCGTGCGTCGCTGCGGTCCGGTCCCAGGTCGACGGGCACGTGCACCTTCCGCCGACCACTGGCGACAACATCGATGTACTGTGGAGACCTCACGCCCCACGTGTTGAGCAATTCGGCGGTACGTCCACCCGGCCTCCCGCATGCCCACTATACGCCCTCGCTCAAAGTCCGTCAACTGCACTTACGGTTCACGTCCACGCTGTCGCGGCATGCTACCAGTATTAAAGACTGCGATGGAGCTCCGTATGCCACGGCAAACTGGCTGACACTGACGGCGGCGGTGCACAAATGCTGCGCAGCTAGCGCCATTCGACGGCCAACACCGCGGTTCCTGGTGTGTCCGCTGTGCCGTGCGTGTGATCATTGCTTGTACAGCCCTCTCGCAGTGTCCGGAGCAAGTATGGTGGGTCTGACACACCGGTGTCAATGTGTTCTTTTTTCCATTTCCAGGAGTGTATATAAGTGACATACGGACGAACGGAATACATTGGAACTCATGGGATACATATTATGGAACCGGAAGAGTAGGTACTTAGACATTTTATCCGATCGGCGATTTGCCACTTACTTTGGATGAGACTTGTTAATTTTTCAACATATTTTGTCCACTTCTATGATGCTGTGAGCACACAGAAATGCCTGAGGTCAGTTTCGTGATAAATTTCCACATCCAATGGTTGATCTTTCGTCGAGCGCCATTTATAACAGGGCAGCGGGGTCTAGAAATATTTGTGACTAATTTGTACATTGGAAGTTTATCCACATAAATACGCTGGAAATCTGTTTGAAATTTATTGGGTACTTCGAACTGGTCTATGTATTAGGGTCCGTTCACTTATTTGTGATCCGTATTTGTGGTCCGTACGAGGTGTTACCTTTGGGGCTGTCCTACATTAAGGTAAAACGTTGTGACCTGCTGTTGAACAGCGTGTCTACCTAATGGCTCTGAGCACTATGGGACTCAACATCTTAGGTCATAAGTCCCGTAGAACTTAGAACTACTTAAACCTAACTAACCTAAGGACATCACACACACCCATGCCCGAGGCAGGATTCGAACCTGCGACCATAGCAGTCCCGTGTCTACCTAACATTAGAACTGAATACATCGGGTCTGGATGAGGTGAATTCGGTAACCAAGACATCAAGTTGACTGTCATGTGACTCAAATCACCGTAGCAATCTTATGACCTTGAGTCAGGAGTAGTTATACTGTTGGAAGATGTAATCGACGTCTGTGAAGACGTCGAGCGTGAAGGTATGATAGAAGGTGCGCAACAGGATTCATTTAGTCCACAGCTGTCGTGGAGCCTTCGTTTACCACGAGAGGTCTCATGGAAGTTCAATTGAATGTCCCTCCGTAACAGAATAGTGACACCGTATGCCTGCGTCCATGGTGCGGTTGACTTCTGGAGGAGTCATTCCCCAGAACACGACTATCGATCTGGCGTCATCAGGAATATGATTCATCGGACTATGTGACACGTTTATACTGATATACTTATTGGCGATATGTACATGAGAGGTGCCGATAGCAATAGGAAAAAGAAGTCGAAATTTTCGGATATCCCAAAATAAAATGAGAAACTAATTGGCATTGTAAGTTATACACTTTCATGAAATCTTATTCAACCGTTTTTCGGGTGTCCTTTATCACATAAAACTGCTCGTAATTACCAGATACCACAAATTATGCAGTCATACAGTGTTTCATGCGTTAGATCTACACGTGGTCTTACCTTACGTAGGAGTGAAGAGAACAGTACGGCTTAAATTGATTACCTGTAAATAAAAGGCCTAAATTACTCTTAATTCAGACTTTTAACAGGTTTACAAGTGCTATAAAACATATAACATATCAATTATCATAAGATACTTTTGCAGAAAGCACCGAACAGTTGCGAAAAACATCTCCATTCAACATTGGTTGTCGTGTGTTACGTGCATTCAAATGATTTGTCTTTTCATAGGCATCCAATATACGAAGCGCAAGTAGTACATGAACGATTATGTTACATTTAAGACAGATTCCTCAATATTCTACAGAAAATGAGAGCTACAAATAAACGTAGATTTTAATAGGGAAGTAGCTGTAACCTGTAGTAATCCTATAACACTGTCATCTGAATGAACCATAGACACTACATCTTAATGTATGCTGTTATAAAAATTCCTGACTTCCAGTTGTTAAGAACATTGCCTATGGAAGGTTCTGGTCAATTAGTACCACAAGAAGTTTCCAAATTACTGTCATATTGTTACTCAACGGTTTACTATTGGGCGAGAGCATTTCAGACAGGATTTTCTGTTCCCTAAGATTACAAAGAAAAACTACAAAATATATTACGGTCAATATAAAATCGTTGGATCCAATATCTAAAAACAGCCGTCTCACAGACAACTCCATAGCAGACTTAAAGTTTACGCGAACTACGCCAGAAAATCTAGGCAGACAGATGTCTTTCGTGTGTGTGTGAACCTTTAGTACGATCTGTGGAAGCGAAACCCTTCTACTGTCTACGTCGCCGTACCGCGTTCACACAGCACGCGAGACTGAGCCTGTTATGAAGTTTGTAGAAACGTCACGCCTCGATATTACGACTAACGAGCGCACTGGGCTTTATCGCAGCAGCAGAATACCTCAGCCTCGGCAGCCCTCACACAGTCCATTTAAAACAGACACACAATATTACGACTGTTACGTGCGCGACCGGAGCGCTTGTTACCGAGTACTACGCAGGAGAAAAGCTTCGCCGAAATACAGCGAGAGTGCAGAGGTATTCCACGCGTGAAGCTGAAACTTCAGCCCTGTTTAACAATTTAACCATTCCAAATGCACTATCTGAGCTACGTATGTATTACCCCGAAAGCACTTTTGATAATACCAGCGACTAGAAACGACGAAGTTGTCAGAAGTTATAGGGTGACGTTTCTTTCATCAGGCACTTCTTTATTTACTTTTTCTATATTTTTCTTCTGCTATCGACTGAACTATCAGACTCCATCGCACCTCTCAATACTTACATACTGATGTGCAAAACGTAAGGTCGAAAGTAATTGCCGAATAATCTGTCACCGCCAAGTAACAAAGCCCGATGAAATTGGACCAAGCATAGAAAGATCTTCTACTTTATAGAACAGAAGGCAACTGAAATACATTTACATCTACATCTACATCTACATACATACTCCGCAATCCACCATACGGTGCGTGGCGGCGGGTACCTTGTACCACAATCAGCATCTTCTCTCCCTGTTCCACTCCCAAACAGAACGAGGGAAACATGACTGCCTATATGCCTCTGTACGAGCCCTAATCTCTCTTATCTTATCTTTGTGGTCTTTCCGCGAAATGTAAGTTGGCGACAGTAAAATTGTACTGCAGTCAGCTGCAAATGCTGGTTCTCTAAATTTCCTCAGTAGCGATTCACGAAAGGAACGCCTCCTTTCCTCTAGAGACGCCCACCCGAGTTTCTGAAGCGTTTCCGTAACAATCGCGTGATGATCAAACCTACCAGTAACAAATCTAGCAGCCCGCCTCTGGATTGCTTCTATGTCCTCCCTCAATCCGACCTGATAGGAATCCAAACACTCGAGCAGTACTCAAGAATAGGTCGCACCAGCGTCCTATAAGCGGTCTCCTTTACAGATGAACATCATCTTCCCAAAATTCTACCAATGAACCGAAGACGACCATCCGCCTTCCACACAACTGCCATTACATGCTTGTCCCACTTCATATCACTCTGCAATGTTACGCCCAAATATTCAATTGACGTGACTGTGTCAAGCGCTACACTACTAATGGAGTATTCAAACATTCCAGGATTGTTTTTCCTATTCATCTGCATTTATTTACATTTATCTATATTTATAGTTAGCTGCCATTCTTTACACCAATCACAAATCCTGTCCAAGTCATCTTGTATCCTCCTACAGTCACTGAACGACGACACCTTCCAGTACACCACAGCATCATCAGCAAACAGCCGCACATTGCTATCCACCCTATCCAAAAGATCATTTATGTAGATAGAAAACAACAGCGGACCTACCACACTTCCCTGGGGCACTCCAGATGATACCCTCACCTCCGATGAACACTCACAATCGAGGACAACGTACTGGGTTCTAGTACTTAAGAAGTCTTCGAGCCACTCACATACTTGGGAACCAATCTCATATGCTCGTACCTTAGTTAGGGGTCCGCAGTGGGGCACCGAGTCAAACGCTTTCCGGAAGTCAAGGAATATGGTAGCCGTCTGATACCCTTCATCCATGGTTCGTAAGATATCATGTGAAATAGGGCGAGTTGCGTTTCGCAGGAGCGATGGTTTGTAAAGCCGTGCTGATGCATGGACAGCAACTTCTCTGTCTCAAGGAAATTCATTATATTAGAACTGAGAATATGTTCGAGAATCCTGCAACAAACTGATGTTAAGGATATTGGTCTGTAATTTTGAGGATCCATCCTTCTACCCTTCTTATATACTGGCGTCACCTGCGCTTTTTTCCAATCGCTCGGGACGTTGGGCAAGAGATTCTCGATAAATGCAAGCTAAGTAAGGAGCCAATGCAGTAGAGTACTCTCTGTAAAACCGAATTGGAATCCCATCAGGACCTAGCGATTTATTTATTTTCAACCCATTCAGCTGTTTCACAACCCAAGGGATGTCTACCACTACGTCCTCCAAAAGGGAATCTGTACGAGACTCAAACGGCGGTATGTTTGTAGGATCCTCCTGCTTGAAAAATTTCTCAAATGCTAAATTTGAAATTTCAGCTTTCGTTTTGCTGTCTTCCGTTGCCAGGCCAGTCTGATCAGTGAGTGACTGGATGGAAGCCTTCGACCCGCTTACCGATTTTACGTAAGACCAGAATTTCTTTGGGTTTTCAACAAGATCTTTTGCTAATGTATGACGGTACCGATTGAGACGGACAGAACTAACATTTTTATTCAAGGACAATAATTACACGGAAGTTACCGCAATTTGTGGTGTGCTCTTGGACATGACAAGGTTCTTGAGATGCATGCTCTGCATCCTGCTTACATGCTGACCACAAAGTTGGCAAGAAGTTCTTGAGGTTGGGCGTTCTATTCCTCCATGTGCAGGGTCGACAACAGGTCAGTGGTGGTTGCTGCTTATGGACATGCTGCAATGCGTGTCTCCAACACGTTCCACACGTGCTCGATGAGATTTATGTTGGAGGAATGGTTAGACCAGTCCATTCGCCGAATATCCTATCGTTGTAAGAGCTCCTCCACCTGCACAATCCGATGCAATCGCGCATTGTCAGCCACAAAAATGAATACAGTGCCAAGTACAGCCCTGAAGAGCGGCACATGGTTAATATTAAAGTGCCACAATAACGTTAATTGATGAGTGCACCGTTTTGGAAGATCTGGTGGTCGGCACGCCCATGTAACTTTATACCTTACCACACCATAACATCTGGACCATATAACGATCACGTTCGACAGTTTTCCTGTTTGATACGTTTTCCCACTTCTCGCCATTTGAGTATACGTACATCTAGAATCACTTCTCACATTGGTTCTGCTCTCATCCGAGAACACGCTACCCCACTCCTCGTGGTGCAGGCCTGATATTCTTGGTTCCAACTCATACGCTGCCTCCAATGTACGGGTGTCAACGGGACACAACATATCGTCGGACAAAGAGCCGCGCGGAGTGGCCGCACGGTTTGAGGCGCCATGTCACGGATTGTGCGGCCACTCCCGCCGGAGGTTCGGGTCCTCCCTCGGGCATGGACGTGTGTGTTGTTGTTAGCATAAGTTAGTTTAAAGTGAATTTAAGTAGTGGATAAGTCTAGGGACCGACGACCTCAGCAGTGTGGTCCCATAGGAATTGACACACATTCGGACAAAGAGACCAACCCCAAGCCATCGGCACAATGGAGCTCGACACTGCGTGTCTTGCAGTCCTGATCCACTGCACCCACCGCGTGACGTGGGTACCTTTCTGCATGTTGCACCATGTTGCTGTCATCGGCTGCCGAATGTGACCGTGGTCGACCAACTCTTCTCCTGGGGGCGGCAGTACCGGGGGTTCGGAACGCTCTACCAAATTCGTGGAATACATTCGTCACACTTTGTCCTTCTTCCAGTTTCCCCGTGATTATTCTGTGTATGAAGGCATCCATATGTCGTCAGCGAGCCACGTTGTAACGAAGAAAACAGTCACACTGCGCCGTAACTGATCGCTGGTTGACACACGCTGTCTTCCGTTCCTTCAACTGTCTCTTGTTGCGGGGCCAGCCGCATGTGGCGCTGTAGTGACACTGACCACAGGTCAAATTTCTGTGCACGACTGGGAGACCTCTTGAAACTTGTTCCTGCACTTTCAATCATTCCTACCGAGAATTTAATATGTTATTTTACTTTATCTAGCTCGCCCATGTATCTTGCAGAGTGGTGTTTTTATTAGCCGGATCAGGTCAACAGATAAGAAGTTGACGTAACTGCGTTCATCAAAATGTTTTAAAAGGCAACGGACATCATTAGCTCTAAAGCCAACGCACACTATTAGTTCTAGAGCACATCACAATGTACACTAAATTCGTTGGTGCATTCATGTCGTGCACATCCTTTTCAGCAGCATACAGTGCATGTACTGGTAACTGTCATCGACGTTCTTGACAACAGATAACACACCACTTGAACGTCACGAAGATAAGTTTCCAATGTGCAGAACGAAAAAAGTTACTTGCAGTTATGGGACACAACAATCTACCTCTGCCTCTAAGACAATAATGCCACACGACTAATAACGAATACTTTTACTTGGTATGGTGCGTAGGAATGTGTGACACTCAGAAAATTAAATGGATGAAAAACGAACAACTTAGGCATTTAACGACATTTCTACAACTAGATCATTAAGATAATCACAGCAGATACGTGGAGAAGTTAGTTTGGATTGACGTCTGAAAAGAACCGTTCCAACAATCGACAACAATGAACCTGCGTAAACAGAGAACCTACTTTAATTTCTTAGTAGTACTGAGGACGCTGGATTCACCGATGATGTAACGCTACTATTTCTGGGATGCTGGTACTTGCCTCTTGGAAAGATAGGGATAGGACTAGTTACAGATAAGAAGGAAAAACGTCAGACAGTTCTCTGGAAAGTCTGGTGGTATAAACATGACAACAGTCGGAACAGCGCGCACACTGAAAAATCTGAGCAGAGGTATTTCCAAACACCAGCAAAGGAAAGAGGAAAAACTGCTTCATAACAGCGGTACAAGGAAGGCATCTGAACTTAGACTGTACCGATCTGCAAAAAAGAGTGTGATTCGACAGTGGTTCCTTACTTAGTAGTATTATTTATACTAAGCTTTGAAAGAGGAGAGAGGCCAGAAGATTGGCAAACAGTCTCTTGGTTGCTGTCCACAATAGAATTGGTTCACATGACGCAGGGACTTACAGAGCAGTCTGTGTAAAATACGTGATCAAAATGGTAACGAATAGCGTAGTAGCTAAATAAAGTCGATGACCAGAAGTCGTAGCAAGTCAATGGCACAAGATAATCGAGGCTTTCATGGCCACCTATTGACAAGTTGTTCGTTGGCTTCTGCCTCGGCTTTCCAGCCGACGATCGTTTGATGATTTTCCTGACGTTTAGCCACCACGAGTGCCTGGCATTGTAGAAGTCACACCCTGCAGTCCACCACCAGCAGTGGAGGGTAAAGCTTTGACAATGCTACTGGCGAAAATTCAGAAAAATTACGAGATGTCGACCGAATAACCCGAGACAGAAGCCAACAAAGTAAGTGACGTTCACAGCGATCAGCTTCTCCGTGAACCATAAAAAGTGCAGTAATTACGACGTATTGGAATCAGTCAGCACTGATACAGAGAAGTAGTAGTTCAATTCCAAATGGTTCTTTTTAGTGCTAAGTTCATCACGTGTAGGTAAGTATCGATAGAATCACATAATTCATTTGTTGGATTAAGACTGCGTGATCTGAATGGCAAGACTATGGTCGCGGATGTAATGCGATGTTCATCAAGCCAACGTACAATAAGAGAGCGGCAACATCTGCATCCAGTGACGAGTATGAGCTGAGAATGACACGGCGGCCGGTCAGTACCATTGGGCCTTTTTGGCCTGTTTGGGAGGAGATTAGTTTTTAATATAACGCTATGTCCTGTCGTGACTTATCCGTTAAAGTACTATAATATCTGAAATGGATGCTGATGATCTGGCACGTGATCTGGGAGAATGTCCACATAACGCACATCTGTCACTGGCCGCTGCATTTTGACAATGAGGCGCAGTTTCAACCCTGTGAAAAAAGCGCTCACCCTGACTGATTCTCCTCCTCCTCCCTGTTCATGCAGGACCCACTTTCATTGGGCAAAAGCCACGCGCAAGTCCTTGAGCACTATTGAGCTGTAATCAGAATTCACTAAAACGTTCACCACTCCGCCATTGTTAGTTCATTTATTATGTTCGCGAGCCTACTCAAGTCTTTGAGTCTCGTGTCGGGGTTTCAGCAAAGGAACAATAGTTGCTAAGGTCAATGCATTTATTTCGTACAGTTATCACAGAAACAGTATTCTGACAGCCGCGCAGGATTAGCCGAGCGGTCTAAGGCGCCGCAGTCATGGACTGTGCGGCTGGTCCCGGCGGACGTTCGAGTCCTCCCTCGGGCATGGGTGTGTGTGTTTGTCCTTAGGATAGTTTAGGTTAAGTAGTGCGTATGCTTAGGGACTGATGACCTTAGCATTTATGTCCCATAAGATTTCAAACACACACACACACAGTATTCTGACAGCCTGCATTCGAAAAGGCATTGGTTGACTCACACTGTATTGTCTGTTACTCTTTACAGCTCAGCGGAAGCGGATTGACGTCTGTTTTTCAAGCACTTCTGGTCGTCCTACGCGGCGGTTTACGCGTGTGGAAACCTATTCCATGCGGCATTGAAGAGTCATATTAGACAGTGCTGATACATGTGGTCTTTCGATATGTAATCAAACGCGCGAAATAACCTCTTTACCTGTAAGTAAGCAACCGCTCCCTTCACTTCTCGCCAGGGGGCATCCGCACCCAGTAACCTGCAGTCGGTATGGTCCCACTCTCAGTCGATAACTGGAGGATGGCCATCCAAGGACAACTGCTGTGAGTCATGTGGGGTAAGGTCGCTATTAGCATACATTTGGCGGATGACGGTCGTGCTGCTTCCTCTGTTATTTGGTACCCACAGGAATCATGGGCAAAGCGGAATAGTGCTGAGCGTTTCATGCACTTGTCTGGTGAGCGCCTTTATGAGCAGATTGTGAGAGCTGTTATTCAGAGGTACCCTCTGTGCCTTAGGGTCCCTGAAACGCAACCACCGGGCTGGGGTGAAACTTTACGGAATGTTATGAATTGAACTATCAAGTTAATTTGTTCAGTTTCTAATTTTAAATCTGTATTGTTACTTTGCTCGCATTCTTTTGAGTACTTTACGTTTTAAAGAAGTATGTAACAATTTGACGTACCTCTTGAATTAAATTTGCCTTTTTTCCTTTTTCCTTTGAAGTGTTGGATTCCTTTTGACGTGATATCTTACCACTTCCAGCTTCTAGAGTGCTCAAATACTCCAGTGCTACTCTCGGAAGCTCGAATTCTTGTATAATCACCGATACGCTACTAGTCATGCATGTTGCACCATAAACTGATGTTCGAAGGCGGTTAAATAGCTGAGTCCTCCAACGTACACTCCATTCGCCGCATCTAGTTACAAAATTGTGGTGACAGCATGGCACATTTTCCCTAAGGGACTACCCTTCCTGTGATGGTTGACCGTTCTTATCGTTTGTATTTACTCAGTACACCACATATCACATTTGCTGAAGACATGATAGATACTCAAGATGAGAGACGGTCAGTAGACTCTACCATTGTGTATCAGTCACAGGCACATGGCAGACTGGAATTGAAGATTGGGTGGAGAGCTGGATAAAGACGATTTTGTAGGGTAGACGACACAGACTACGAGTAGGGAAAGCAGTATCGAAGAAAGTGTAAGTACTACTAGAGGTGTCACATGATAATATACTGCGGCCACTACTGATTACATTATATATATTAACGGTATAATCACCAATGTCCACAAAAATCTTAGGTTGTTCTCAATGGTTAAGATGGTGTTAGTAAGACCGGAAACTAATGTTTTATTGCAATAAATTCACAAACTATTAAGAAGTTTTTATTTTTAAATAATGACGTAACACCTCCATAATCAACAATGTTTTACCATCTGGTGTACGCGTTTTCAATGCTGGACCGATAAAAATCAGTTGAATTTTGACCAACGTATTTGGATATGGCAGTTCTGATAATCCAAATTTTCAACAATTTTGACCATAGGAAATGTTACAGCGATCGCAATAAATGCAAATCCGATGCTAAGTGTGGTGGGAGAGGCAATACCTTCCACCCAAAATCATTAATTTGTTTCCAGGTTTCATCTTGCGCAGTGCGGTCTTGAATTATTGTGTTGCAGAATAACGCCTTTTTGTTGACGATAAGTACTTTTCAGCACTCCATCATGAGCGACTTCGCGAATACTTCACCAAACAGGAAAAAGCTCCTTTTTTTGGGGTACAAACAGGGCTTCGTTGTAGTTCGTGGTGATTCATTCGTAAAGAGCCACTATCTTTTGCTGCCATGAGTAAGCTTTAGTCATCGAGCAATCGAATGGTTGTGTGTGATGTCCTTAGGTTAGTTAGGTTTAAGTAGTTCTAAGTTCTAGGGGACTGATGACCTCAGAAGTTAAGTCCCATAGTGCTCAGAGCCATTTGAACCATTTTTTTTTATTTGCTTCCACTTTCGCAGTTATCATGTTACTGTCTAAAGTTTTTTGTCTTCCTGATTGATAAGAGTTGGAACGAATAAAATTACCAGATTAGAATTTGAGAAAACATCTTTGGCATTCACGTACCTCTATTGCATTTTGATAAACATCACAAATGTTTTTGATATCAAATGTTGCGCTACTGCCCTTGAGAAACATAAAGAGTATACGATACCGGATATGTACCTCTTCTGCTATTTCGCTGGTCATTTCACTACAAATTGCAAGAAAATTTAAGGTCTATCTCTTGCTAGTGAGAAAGTCACTCTGACATTATAATTTCTCTGGCACAACTACAAAGTACACAGTGAATTGATACATGACAAAGAATATCAACTTGTGCAGAAACGGCATTACTTTCCAGTCCCCCTTATACCTACCTGAGTAAGGCACTTCTGTTTATAATTCGATTAGATTTTTAGAAATATGGACTTTTCGGAAACGGATTGATTTTTAAAATTTCATTTAAAATTTTATTTGTGTAGCCAATGTCTTATTCTTTCTCAGACAAAAAATCTTGGGCAGAAGCAAATTAAACTACCATAAATTACTTCAATTTAATAACATCAGAAATTAAACCGTAAATTATGCCTACTCTAACTGGACCTAGTGTTAAAAGACTGTAAGAAGCATCTATTTAGAACTTCACTCTTAATAGCGTAACTACTGTACCTGCAGCCTCAATGGCTGTGTCGTCCGAACAAGACACAGCGAGGGCAAAACCACAGGCGCAAAGATGGGAGCTGGTCCGGTGCCATAGAGACTCACCACTTCCGCGAATTACACCAGCGCCAGGGGCCAGTGACCTAGGCCAACGGCCGGCCAAGTACAATTCGCCAATGACCGGACGACAACGGACAGAAGCCTACTCGGAAGACAGAAGAACAGCTCTCGCGCTCCTGGTGTAAGTAGGCTGTTTAGGTTTTTTTTATTGGTAACGCCACCTCTGTATGAAAATCACTGGCTGTGCTGTGTGCAGTCTGTGGCTGCTTTGCATTGTTGTAATACTCGCCATTGTAGTGTTAGGCAGCTGGCTGTGAACAGCGCGTAGCGTTGCGCAGTTGGAGGTGAGCCGCCAGCAGTGGTGGATGTGGAGAGAGAGATGGCGGAGTTTTGAAATTTGTCATGAACTGCTATATATATTATGACTATTAAGGTAAATACATTGTTTGTTCTCTATTAAAATCTTTCATTTGCTAACTATGCCTATCAGTAGTTAGTGCCTTCAGTAGTTTGAATCTTTTATTTAGCTGGCAGTAGTGGCGCTCGCTTTATTGCAGTAGCTCGAGTAACCAAGATTTTTGTGAGGTAAGTGATTTGTGAAACGTATAGGTTAATGTTAGTCAGGGCCATTCTTTTGTAGGGATTTTGAAAGTCAGATTGCGTTGCGCTAAAAATATTGTATGTCCGTTTAAGCACAGTTGTAAAAAAAAAATTTTTCAAATGGGACGTTTCATATGTCGACCCTTAGCCGAGGATACCTCACTGGAATCTTCTGATTTTTTTCTTGTAGTTTGTGTAATTAGTGTAGCTTTTGTTTATTGCTAGCGTGTAATTGTAGAGAAAATCTCCTTTGTAGTTGCAGTCTTTCATTGTTGTACAGTAAAACAGTTGTGGCATGCATGTAGATTTGCACCAAGTATTTCGCAGCTGCAATTAACTAGGTATTATTTTCAGTGTTATGTTAATGGGTTCTCTTATTTGTGCTCTTCAAATTGTGTTTTTCTGTGTTGTCGTGTGAAATACAGTGACAATAATGGCGTGTGAAAAACGTAATACTAGGCTCCAATGTAAACTGAGAAATGACAGCGAAAACGAAAGCAGTGTGTTAGCGCCATCGAGTAATGAATTAACTGATGTTCAAAGTAGTAATTTGGTAGTTGTGCATAGGGAAATGGAGCGGGCGGCAAACAATGGTGTGGACAGTGAAACAATTAGTGAAGAGGGAAGCATTATCGATCGATCGGTCGGCAACAGCTCGCCTCAGGAATCGGGAATGACAGGACACAATTTTGCAAATATTGTAGACTCAGGTTTATGGTTCTCACCGTTTTCTCAAATGAGTCAAGACACATTTTCCACTTGTCAAAATGTGAATGTTGCCGGTGCAAATTCACTGCCGAAAAGCACTGAGGAACATGTTTCAGACACCAGTGCATTGTTATTACAATTAATGCAACAAATGGGACAAAAGCTTGAAAAATTATACACAATGGAACAAAATCAGAGACAAACACAGCAAAAGCTTCAAAAATTAGACACAATGGAACAAAATCAGAGACAAACGCAGCAACAGTTAGACACAATGGAACAAAATCTTCAAAAGTTAGACACAATGGAACAAAATCAGAGACAAACACAGCAAAAGCTTCAAAAGTTAGACACCACACTTGAACAAACACGTGAAGATTTAACTACTGAGTTACATAACATTGAATCGAAATGTCAAAAAGTCTGTAATGACGTAAAAACACAGATTTGTGAGCATTTCCAACCTATTTTTTCGCGTCATGAAAATGCAATACAGAATCACGAAGCAGCCATAAAAGAACTGCAGACTATTGTTCATGAAAATCACGACTCCTTGAAAGCTAAAATTGACTCAGTTGCATCTACCGATTCGGTTACGCAACTTGCAAAAACTCAGGAAAACTTAAAAGACACAGTAGATACGATTTCAACACAAATGGACACTCTGAAACTTGGTTCAGAAAAACACACAGAGGAAATAATTTCACTATTGGATAAATTGGCCGAACTTTCAGATCAGTTCACTAACTTATCTACAAAGGTAGATGATGATCTGAATGACACAAGACCCGTAGCCTTCACGGACACTGAAGAGTATGAACAAATTAGAAAATTCAAACAAAATCAAAATCAAATCAATGCACAGTACAAAAGAGAAATCCGGGAAGTACAAGATCATTTGGCACAAGTAATACAAGAACTACATATTTGAGAGGACACTCGCGCTCCAGTACGGGAAGAGTGACATAGAAATACGGAAGAGCCACAAAATAACAACACAGGGCACTTCGGAAATTATGAAAGAAATTGGCAAGGTACACCGAATTTTGAGATGGAACCGCCGAAACGACGTAACAATGACCGACATGCGACTCGCCGACATGATGATTTTGACTATAAGCTGTTCATTACTACACGTAAATTCAAAACATTTAAGAATTCTGGCAACGACATTCATCCACAAGCATAGCTCCATCAATTCTCTCATTGTTTTCCTCCCAACTGGTCATTAGCGCACAGATTAGAATTTATGTGTGGCTACTTAGAGAATGAACCAGCTGTAAGAATGCGATCGGTCATTCACGATTGTCACAGTGAAGGAGAGTTTTACCATGCCTTCCTCTCAGCATATTGGTCCCAAGCCACACAAGACCGAGTAAAACATAGCATCATAATGATGAAACATTCCGAACAATCTGAATTTTCCAGTCTTGTCAAATATTTTGAAGACATGTTGCATAAGAATCAGTATCTTTCAAACCCATACAGCCCCTCAGAACTCATCCGCATTTGTTTAATCAAACTGCCTGAACATTTACGACATATTATTTTGGCAGGACGTTGCAAAGACGACATTGAAGCATTTCAGGGACTCTTACAAGAATTAGAAATTGACACTGACAATCGGGGAACGCGGAAACAGGAGCTCAACAATTACAGATCACATCCGTCACAATTCCGCGATGACAGAAATAATATACGACAAGGCTATTCTTTCAACGTAAATCGTGACCGAAACAGACACCACCAGTATGACAACCGTTGGCAGAGTAGTAATAACTACAGGGAAAGATCACCTCTCTGCGGTAATGACTATCACAGAGACAATCAGAGAAACAGACAATATGGGAACCAAAACAATTATTATTACGAGAGACAGAATAACTTTAGACGCAACGGTCCAGTGCGCAGTTACGATTCAGGGAGAAATTCTCCACCACTTAACCGACAAGAAAGAAACCACAGGAACTACCGACATGACGATAGACGATATGATCGTAACGACAGACCTGAATTGCATCAGAACTGGTGGGATTTAAACAGGGCAGGGCCCTCTCGACAAGGTGAATTTGTAGAAGTTAGGTCCCCAAACCGCAATAACGATGCGCGCCAACAAAGAGACAATAGGCAATGACTCATACGGCTGGCAGCCACAAAACGTACTTATGAAACTAATGACGCACCTGCCGTAGCTAGTAATTACGTAAAAATGAAGACATTTGGGACATCTTACTCCAAGAACACGACGTAAAACATAACAAAATTGGATATCCTGTGATTCACATTACAGTAAATGACGTAAAATTTACGGCAGTACTTGACTCTGGCAGTCCCATTTCAGGAATTAGTGAAACAGCCTTTAGCAAATGCAGCAAATCGAACGATTGCCCCACACTTCCGTTACGTAAGATTAAATTACAAGGTGCAATCTTTGGAAAAGGTGTAGATGTACGCCAACAAACCAACTTAGAATTCTTTTGTCAAAGCCACAGTTTCTCTATGAACTTTCTTATTGTTCCATTATTGTCGACGGAAATTATACTGGGAGTAGACTTTTTGAATGAATACAAAGCAATCTTAAGCTTTCACGATGCTGAAATAAGTTCAGAAAAAGAAGGTAAGTCAGTAGCTTTGAAATTTGAAGATTGGCTCTCAAACCATGACGAAGAAATTAATCGGCTTTACCTCCTGTTAGACAACAGTTCGGAATTTTCGACGGAACTTGACACTAACAATCACTCTGCAAGTACTGACATGGGTGATATCGACGGCGCATTTGATACAAATGAGTTAATTCAGAATAAAATTCAAACAATTGAGAATTGTAATGACAATGATAGGCAAGACCTTTTTGAGATTTTACAAGAACATTCCACAGTTTTTAGTCACAAAACAGGAACAATCAAGGGATTTCAATACCAATTTCGTGTTCGTGAGCATACTAAATTTTGTGTTAGACCATACGTAATTCCGGCGCATTATAGGGACCGTGTTAGAACAGAAGTACAATCTATGCTTGACGAGGGCATTATTGAGCCTGCTGTAAGCTCATACAACAATCCATTACATGTTGTTGAGAAGAAAAATGGATCGATGAGGCTTGTCTTAGATTCGAGACAAATCAATACTATCATCAATCCTGAAACAGACAGGCCGCAAACGTTGGAAGAACTTCTTCAAAATTTTAATGGTGTAAAAGTGTTGTCTTCCATTGATCTCAGATCCAGCTTTTATCAGATCGAACTACATCCAGAATGTAGAAAATACACAGCTTTCCTTTGTTTCGGCGTTTGTTATCAGTTTCGGAAACTTCCTTTTGGTTTGAAAATTTCTTCGGCAGCATTTATTCGCGGGCTAAATTCCATATTACCTGAGTTCTTAAAAAGTCACATCACCTTATATGTGGACGATATTCTGATAGCAGAAGCCTCATGGGAACAACATAATCGCATCCTCAACAATTTGTTATGTATTTTTGCAGAATCTGGAATTACAGTTAACTTGGAGAAGTCGGAATTCGGTAGGTCAAAGGTGAGGTTTTTGGGACATATTATTTCTTCTGAAGGCATTCAGGCGGATCCTGAAAAGTTAGAAGCAATCAGAGCCATTCCAGTTCCATCCACAAAAAAACAAGTCCGCAGTTTTCTAGGTCTCGTAAATTTTTACCGTCGTTTTCTGAATATGCAAATTCTTGTTACACCAAAACTTTGTTCTCTCACTGGAAAAAATACTATTTGGAACTGGGGCGAACAAGCACAGTTGGAATTCAATTCTTTGAAAGAATCGCTACTTAACGCGCCAATACTAGCTCATCCAGATCTGTCACAAGATTTCTGCCTTAGCACGGATTCTTCTAAAGTCGATCTTGGTGCCCATTTATCTCAAGAAGCCACAGAAAATGACACTACTGTTCAGAAAACCATTGCTTTTGCTAGCCGAGTGCTAACAAAATCTGAAAAAAATTATTCCTTTACTGAATAAGAAGCTTTAGCTATCGTTTGGGCATTTAACAAATTCCGTTTCTTTCTTTCTGGTAAGCACGTAAAAGTATACAGTGATCATCTTGCATTACAGTTTCTTATGTCTTCAAAATTAAATAATGACAGGTTAAAACGTTGGGCATTGTTTCTGCAAGAATTCCACTTCACAATAGTCTACATTCCCGGCAAGGAGAACATTTTTGCGGACGCACTGTCACGCGCACCGGCTGGGCTTGAGAAAAGTAACACAGAAGGCAATCTCGAGAAAAATTTCAGTATTCTTTACATTCAGAAAGTCGCCTTTGAAAACTTCATCCCCACATCTTTAAAGGACATTGCTAATGAACAAGATAAAGATCCGATTTGGAAAGACATCAAAAGTAAATGGCATGAAAAGACACACACTCAGATTCGGCATTATTACCAGGTTAGAAACAACATACTCTTCAAACGCTGCACTGTTGATGACAAGCTATGGGTACTTTGCATTCCAGACGATTTTGTTAATAAGCTCATTTGGTACATTCATTTCAGCTACGCACATTTTGGTCCACGAAAATGTTATCATATTCTTCGAACGACTTGTTATTTTAACAATATGGAAAAGAGAATTCGAAGAGTCTTGTCTATTTGTAAACTTTGTCAAAAGGCGAAACCATCTACTATCTCACATCGTGCTCCGTTGTTTCCTATCATTCCTTCTAAATTAAAATAATTTGCTGCAGTTGATCTATTGGGACCCCTTGTCAGAACATCGAATGGATTTTCGTACGTTCTAGTCGCTGTTGAACTTACTTCAAAATTTGTTTCTTTCACTCCGTTACGTAAAGCCACTGGACGGTCTGTATCCAACGCCTTTGTTAAAAATTTCTTACGTGAAGTTGGCCACCTTGCTAAAGTCATTTCAGATAACGGACCGCAATTCAGATCTGCTGTTTGGTCACGCATGCTTCGCAACCATAAAATAAAACCTGTTTTTATTTCATTGTACTCACCACATTGTAACCCCTCCGAACGGATTATGAAAGAAATCAATAAGCTTTGCAGACTTTATTGTCACAGAAAGCATCAGCATTGGGACAGATATTTACACTTATTTCAAAACGTGCTGAATGAAATGCCTCATGACTCCACTGCTTTACCACCTACTCTTGTACTGAAGAATGAAAAACCACCGAACAGAATCAGAGAGCTTGTACCTTCCCCGAATACACGTAAACTTTGACACAAAGACATAATTGATTTGGCTATTAAAAATATAAAATCTGCAGCAGACAAAAGGAGAAAACTACACGGTAAAGCAAATGTAAAGAAATTATATATTGGTCAGAAAGTTCTCATTAAAGCTCATTCATTGTCACATAAGAAGAAATACTTGAGTCACAAATTCTTTCTAGTTTACAATGGACCTTACAGAATCCGACGTATACCACATGATAATTGCGTTGAAGTTGAAACTCTGCGCACTAGGAAGAGTAAAGGTTTACACCACATTTCACATGTAAAACCGTTTATTGAAAGATAATCTGCTTTTTAACTTTGTCTTTGCCATAAAACTTTTCACTTCACATTTCTAGTATGCTTTGTCAGACTTAAGAAACTGTTAACATGCAAGAATGTTTGAAGTTAAATATCCAGTCTAGAACCTAGGGAACATTTTTAAACAGAAATTACGAATGCATTGTTATAGTGAACAGACGACACAGTGTTGTATTTGTACATTCTTGCTTGTTAGTTGCACGATTACGTAACGACTATCAGGCTTATATACTTAGGACACATACTAGTACTGCTAATGAGATTTTGATGCAACATTTTGGTTTACTTGAAAATACATTCTGGATTTAAAGTACTTTCCGTGAGATACCAGATGACACAGTGGTTAGTTTATGTGACAGCTACACCATTTTATCACGACGCTACTAATGTGTGACACAATTTACATTGTTGCTTGTGTGCTGTATCTGCTTTAGATCTGCACAGTTTTTCTGAATTCTTCTGGAAAGTAAAACATGTTTAATAGTGACTTTGTGGTATAGCTACAATGAGACTGCCTTTTCTGTAGCACAACAATACGTTACTGTACAGTACTTTCTTCATCACGCCAATAAGCGTAATAACTACGATATCTATTCGCAAAGCATTTCACTTTCGTTTATGATGAGGTAAGTACATTGACTTCAGCAGAACTTAGCTTTCGGAGGACGATAACTACGAGACTTCCACAGAGATTATCTTACAGCATGACGCACAGTTTAGCGCTACAGTACACGTATTTGAGTGATTAATTTCGCACTTAAAACATTTATTTTTTTAAGATATTTGAAGTGCAATGATACAAGGGTTTTCCGTGAAACATTTCATTCCATTGCTATAATCTGTAACACCTGAGGGTATAATTACATTAATCCTCAGGGGGGTACACGCTTACTTTGTGTACCATGTGTTTGGTAAGCACAAGGAACCCTAGCTAATGTGGTATTTGCTTATACAACTTTACACATCGGTACCATATTTCTCTAACACACAAATTGCACAGCTATCTGATCATTTAACTGAGAGATAAACTTTTTTTACTACATCTGTGACACATGTTTACGCAATTACACAGTTGGATAATTTCACACTTATGAAATTGTATTTTGTCTGTACTTTGTGAAATGTTCATATTTTTTCTGAACCATTGTGATACTGTGTGAGCTTTGAATGTCGTATTTCTTATGGGATCATGATTTTTAAAGTACATTTGAGGTAGATGACACTTTTGACATGAGCAGAGATTTTTTTTAGGTTTTGAAATTATTGAAGGAAGCTACGACGATTTTGAGATTTGGCTGAGGTTTTATGATGTTATGATAACGATGTGTATTACGTTGTTGCGGTATGTTTATGATCAATAAGCTGATGCTGTATGAGTTATTTGATTATGCTACGTATCTGTGATGATGAAATATTGAAGAAGTGTCGACGAATAAGGTAAGAAATAATGAGTAGTGGTTAGGGACGCTGATTTGTGAAAAAGGTTGTTGGTAACCAAGAATCGTACTTTAAGAGTTATGAAATGTGTGTAAATGCATGAATGTATCACAATGCCGACGAAAACGTTTTGAACACTGTTATATTCATAGGATTTTGTATCTACACATTTGCAACGAAAATTCTCGACCTGTAAAATTTTTTATATGAGACTGCCACTGTAGCGGAAACTGCTGTCGTAAATATTTCCGTAAGAAAGTTAAGTGACCACCTGCACGTAATGCGTCGTGGGCACCCAGATGGGCGACAGTCGCCTGGAATGAAGTCATTAGTGTGTGCCAGTGGCGCAGGTGGAGAAGAAAAAAAAAGGGAGGCCATTATCCTCGCTATTGATGTTCTCTTGTAGAGAGCATCGCAAAAACGACACGGTCGAACTTGAAAACAGATGATTACACTGTGGAGCTCTTAATTTATGATATTTACTAAAATGCCTAATGAAACGATGAGAAACATTTCACGGCTATTGTCTTGCTAATTGAGAGAAATGCCATATGGCTTGCTTTATTTATTTATTAACTCATTTTGTTTAATATCTAGTTTCTAGCTGCACTACAGCATTGGTAAAAATAAAATTTTAAAGATGTATTAATATAAATATTTTGTCTACAGATCGAGTAAATAATCATTTTTTTCAAAAAAATGAGGGAGCACAAAAAGACATTTGCCTTCACAGGAACTGCATTCATAATTTTCTTTTCAAGTACTTCGTAATTTCTTTTCTAGAATAAATTGTGATGCATCACTCTAGTGTTAAGAAGTGAAATAGGTATTAGACATGGCCATTTTTAGTGTAATATTTTTTTCTGCTTGAGGTCTAGGTTTAAATTTTATTTGCTGCTGCTGTTTGCCAGCCATAGTGTTACTGAATTTAACTTTGTATTACTCTGTTAAGCTAGTTTTACTACTGATTTATTTTTCTTGTTGCTGCACATTGACTCATATTAGTTGTAACATTGCATTGCTTGGTAATTTAGATTTCCTGTAGCTTGCTTTGCATTTTTCCATTTTTTTGGTCATTGCTGTTTATATTAATTGTTTTGTGCTGCTGCATTGCCTCATCCCTTAGTTTAGCATCTGAGCTCAGTAGATTTAAGTTAGCTTAAGAGGGGGTAGACTATATAAGAGAATGAGTTGCGATGAATTGGAAGAAATGCATTGAGAAGTCATACAAAAAAAAAAGTACAGAGAGCAGGTATAGATAGGACTTTTTGGAAATAATGAAGAATGAAGGGAGATCTCCAAGAAGTAAAGAAAGTTTTGTTTGCAAAATACTGCAGTAAAACAAACCCTGTCCTTTCCCCCTGTGTTATTCTGGTATGTGTTTGTTTACTCTTGTATATTTGTGTTTTTCGTGTCTTTATGTGTTTAGCTAATAAGAGTTATGTTGTAGAATTTTTCTCATAATATGTTATTTTCTTTGTAAAGATGTTTAGACATTATTTATTCTGTTTTTTTTTTAATTCTCATGTGTGAAGTTGATGTTTCGAAAGTTATTCTGATCTTTTATGTATGTACTCATGTCATAATTCCTGTACCACTGATGTATATGTTATTTCGATTCTTTTGTCAAGCCTGTACTACAAATGTTATCTGTATTATTATGTTCTTTAATGAGTTTTTTGTACCTTTGTTATTGTATTCTCATGTTATAAAACTGTAATTGACACCAGGTCATCAAATTACTAACTTGTAAGTTACATTTCACTGCACACGTTTCTGTTGGTCATAGTATATGGACAATATGTGAGAAGTAGGGACTGTTAGTGTTTGCACGTGTGTTAATAATTCAGCAACGGACTGGATAACAGCATTGTTGGTTCTAAGGACATTTAAAAAAAAATGTGAGTGCACAAGTGGTGGTTTATGGACTTGCTATATTGTCCGCAAGACTCTTCGATGGTGATTGTGCACCTGCACAGTCGCAACAGATGGCTGCTGGCCATCTCTACAAGGACTACAGTGGGTCTGCATCTTTCATGACCCACCAGTACCATTATTTCTACAAGGACTGCAGTGGGTCTGCACCTCTGGTGGCCCACCAATGCCGTAATCTCTACCAGGACTGCAGTGGGTCTGCTCTGTGATGACCTACCAAACGATATTCTTCAAAACTTCGATTGACTCCGCTGTGGGTTTGCTCTGTTGTGGCCCATTACCTGTCAGCATGTCAAGAGTCAGCACTGTCTTTCTGTTGGAAGGACAACACTACTTCTTCAAGACTGCATGGAAATTTACTACTTCTGTGTGCAATTTCTTTTACTAATGAGACTTGGTGAAAAAAAACTGTAATTACTATTAATATGAATGATCAGGACTATCTTTATGGACTGTGAGAAAATTTTAGCTTTTGACCAACATTGTATCAATAAGTGTGTGCATTTGATTTCTTTGTTATTGTAATTACGATTATGAAAAATTTTAACAAATATGTATTGCCCAGTGCCCAAAACAATTTGTAAAATTTTTTGTGGGGAGCATGGGGGCTATGTAAGTAGGCTGTTTAAGTTTTTTTATTGGTAACGCCACCTCTGTATGAAAATCACTGGCTGTGCTGTGTGCAGTCTGTGGCTGCTTTGCATTGTTGTAATACTCGCCATTGTAGTGTTAGGCAGCTGGCTGTGAACAGCGCGTAGCGTTGCGCAGTTGGAGGTGAGCCGCCAGCAGTGGTGGATGTGGAGAGAGAGATGGCGGAGTTTTGAAATTTGTCATGAACTGCTATATATATTATGACTATTAAGGTAAATACATTGTTTGTTCTCTATTAAAATCTTTCATTTGCTAACTATGCCTATCAGTAGTTAGTGCCGTCAGTAGTTTGAATCTTTTATTTAGCTGGCAGTAGTGGCGCTCGCTTTATTGCAGTAGCTCGAGTAACCAAGATTTTTGTGAGGTAAGTGATTTGTGAAACGTATAGGTTAATGTTAGTCAGGGCCATTCTTTTGTAGGGATTTTGAAAGTCAGATTGCGTTGCGCTAAAAATATTGTGTGTCCGTTTAAGCACAGTCGTATAAAAAATTTTTTCAAAGGGGACGTTTCACTGGTTATAAATCATCGTTCAGGGCAGGCCTAGACAGGGAACGTCATTTAGTGAACTCTTAGAAGTGAACAGAGAGTTGTTAATTTCATTTGCTGATTTGTGTTAGCAGAAGAGCCAACACCGTGTTACGAGTGGAGGCCGAAATGCACGCGTTTTAGCTCACGCAGTCTGGCATGAAGAGGGAGGAACTATACTGACGTGAGGTCTGGAACATGACAGGGAATGAGAATTCAGAAAGCGGACATAATTAGTTTGATACTTAACTTTAATCCATTAATGATGAACGTCGCTCTTTACGGTACATGAGTCACAATTTATCTGTTCAGAAGACATTCTTGAAGATAGTACTGATAGTAACTGAATATGGCGCCATGCTAGGTTGTAGCAAATGACGTAGTTAAATGTTATGCTAAACTGTCGTCTCTGCAATTGAGAGCGTCTGTAGACAGTGAAACATCGCTAGCAAAGTCGGCTGTACAACTGGGGCGAGTGCTAGGGAGTCGCCCTAGACTAGACCTGCCGTGTGGCGGCGCTCGGTCTACAATCACTGATAGTGGCGACACGCGGGTCCGACGTATACTAACGGACCGCGGCCGATTTAACGGCTACCACCTAGCAAGTGTGGTGTCTGGCGGTGACACCACATGCTGTGTACTGAGAAATTTACTTACGATTATTTGCACTTAGCCATTGAGGGCATTTTTTCTGTTACATTACATGCAGTGTTGCAGGCTGCATTATTCAACAAGTCACAAAGATATGTAATCCTTTTTAACTCATTTGTGTGACTTTGTTACAGTTTTGTGGGAGTGTTGTACAACCTTCGTTCTCCTATCCTTTTACCTGACCTCGGGGCATAGTTGTGTAATAGTGGAAGGGAAAATTGCCTTAGCGGTGTACTGCGCCAGAAGCCGCTTCATGAACTCACAAACAAGGCCTACCGCAACAACAGTGGCAACTTGGCCTCCATAGTGGTAGCGACGAAGCATTTACAAAACATCTTCGGTAAAACAGACGTAACCGCCGAAAAGTCTACAGGTGAATGAATTTACTTCGAGTAAAATAACTTCGCTTTGACGTTTTAGCGAATCGAGAGCCGGCAGACCGAAATTCTTTCAACTCCACGTGTTCCCCATTTTATCGTTTCAAGCAGTACCTTGTCAAGCGTTGATGGCTGCCGGGCTATTTCTCTATCGTCTAAGTTACCCAGATAGGACCAGTGAGCCATACTTCTACATGTACCTCATCTCCTACCTTCCAAACATCACGAATGTTCTCCCCATGTCACCACGAATAACAAAGGTCCCGTGTTCAAGTCGCGTTCCGTCAACAGTTTCAATCTGCATGGAAGTTTCATATCAGCGTACACTCCGCTACAGAGTGAAAACTTCATTCTGGAAATCACTAAGTTATTTTATTCCAGTGACATCGTCGGCTAAGTTTATATCATCGATTAGCAGATAGTCGTCATTATAAATAATCGCTGCAACAACTGTAAAAATTTACTACTTTCAGTGCCCTCTGCGCTTTCGAGCGAAGACCAGTCACATTAATTTGCATTAAGGGATACTTGACGAACAGTAAACATTGATGATGTAGCAAAATCACTGTTTATTCCATCTGCCACCCATACTGTCTGCTGCCGGCCAGCTGGGAATCACAAGAACAAACACGAAAGTCATTTCGTTGTTGCCTTAACAACGGACCGGTTCTCACTGCCTTGTTACCTTTGACTTCGCGCCAGCGACTGACTGGCAAGGTTGGCTCGTCGCGGGAAGCAGCTGGGGAATTAGCCGCCAAATACACACCAGCTGGTCAAACAATGGCCGCAGCTACTCGGGTCGTTGTTTTACTGGGAGTTGGGTAACATTCGGCACGACCCGCAAGTTGTCAGGAGCTCTCTCCGGTGTGCCCTCGGGGCGTACAGAAAGTTCGGATCTGCTACTGTACGGGTCCTCGTTACATTGTACAAGCGCTCCCGCGTCCATTATAGAAACTAATTATTATGGTTACTAAAAGCAAGTGTGTGTTCGCGGTAGGTTTTCTCCAAATACATTAAAATGTACAAGAGAAAGATAAGCAAATAGGGTGAACTATATACTCTCAGCAAAATGAAAAATAAAGACACGACGCGACACGGAAGAATAACCAGGATGGGACAGAAATCGGTAGATGCGATGCACATGTACAGACAAACAAATGATTATAATTATAGAAAAAATTCATGATTTATTCAAGACAAAGAGCTTGTGCATTGAGGGTGACCCGCACAGTAATTTAAGCAACAAAAGGAGCCGCCACCGACGCTTTAAGAATAGACGATTTCCAAATACCCCTACAGCTAAGAGGTCCTTTTTATCCGATACATTCCTTTTGAGCTGTTACCTATTTTTGATCAAATCACTGAAAAGGCAATGCACGAATTATGGATGTGAATCTGTTTCACACAAAAAACTTCAAACGAACCCCTCTGCTAACGAGAAGCCAGGATAAATGACGGAATTTAATCCCATTAATCTTACAAAGCACAGTATTACCATGATTTAGATGTCCGTGTGACATCCTGGAGAACAAAACCGTAGGACATACACGACATGCTACAAAATATGAGTAGGCCAGACAAGAGCTACAACATGTCATGTACGCAGCTGATTACAGCTCGCTTGTATAATACGCATACATCCCTAGGACAGTGAAGCGCAGAATACTCCTACAGTCCAACTATTGCAGCCCTCAAAATGGATGATCTGCTTTATGAAGCGTCCATAAAAACAGCGGAACCACTGTTAATGGGAGAAGAAATGTGTTATTGGGAAGAAATGTTTTAGACCTAAACGATACTTTCAAGTTCCGATAGTGCATAGCAGAAATTTAAAAAAATCTGAGACGGGGCAAGCAAGCTAACAGGTGTATTTTGAAAGTAATGGAGGCCACTGCAGAAGCAACGAAAATTATAGTAGAAGATTGTTTTTATGGGTGAAAGAACACCCATGAAATAGCAGAATCCGGAACAGATAAGCTTTTAGCAGGGAGGGCATTACAGATTTTCAGCTTCACCTAGCGTCAACTCCAATAGTTTCAAAAATGCTATGCAGAAATCTGGATGCCATAACTGGAAGCTTGAATGTTATGTGTATTAGCAACATGAAGGTGTCAAGTGAGAGGCAGAACGCTACGTTAAATTGTAGGCGCATAATGTAAATCCAGTGTTAAGCTTTGGCGAATTTCGTGACAGAAGCCCCTTCCCCTCCGTTAATGTACGCAGTCTCCTACATCGCTTGCACTACACCAAAGTTCAAGTCAACAGGGTACCTGTACTCCAGAAGAAAACGCGAAGTATCCTTTTGTGCACCATCTACGAGTATATCTACGACGAATTTAACATAAATACAGATTCTGGTTACGAACCGAATGTCACACGTTAAATCCAATAAAAACGGAGTTGTCCTAAAATATAATGCAAAAGTAATAACAGCTGGATACATTATTTAAATTTCGTAGATGATCGAATATGAAATACTCTATCTCGCTGTAATCTTGCTATTTAACTTCACAACTTTTGCTCCTAATTATAAAGCTATGTTACTATTTAACATTTAAACATAATTCCAAATTGCGAACATTGCCTTATTTATTATCCACAGGGATTCTTCGTAAGTTATTATTCGATTATATGGTGTTATAACGGCTTGCAGGAATAAAAGTAAGTCTTGCTACTATAGAATATTGAGGTAGCTATGTTAGTGTGTATACAGGGATAATTAAGTTCATCAATTCCTCAGTTCATTAATACCTACTTCAGTTGTAGGAACCATTAGTTGTCTTATATAGACTCAGTCATTTCAGATCGGTCGAGTGTGGTAGCTAAAAATTCCAGAATATTACCCGTTTCCGTATTTTAAGGTGCACGGTAATGCATGGATGTTCGCGCAGTAAACTAACGGAGAATGAATGCTCGTAAAACCCACAACCCAGATGCTGAGAGCAGCACTTGAACATCACGTGGCAACGCTGAAAACTGAAAACCTCTTCAAGATACCAACTTAATGCAGCTGACTACATTGGTCTTCCAAATGAAAATATTCACCTCAAACATGTTTCGATGCGTTTAGCTTCAGTTAAAGAAGGTGATTATAAAACAGTGGCCACACTGGACTGGGTACAATTTTTTGACTAGATCAGATAGAAAAAGGGCCGTCCACTGTTACGAGGCGACTGTGAATATCTAACTAAAATAGTTCACCATACGAAGGTCAATACCTCTACATCTACGTGATTACTCTGCTTCTCACAATAAAGTGCCTGGCAGAGGGATCAATGAACCACCTTCAAGCTCTCTCTCTACCTTCCAGTCTCGAAAGTCACGCGGGAAAAAGGAGCACGTAAATTTTTCTGTGCGAGCCCTGGTTTCTCTTATCTTATCGTGATGATCATTTCTTCCTATGTAGGTGGGTGCTGACAGAATGTTTTATCAATCGGAGGAGAAGATCCCGTCGCAACGAGAAACGCCTTTGTTTTAATGATTGCCACTCCAATTTACGTATAATGTCTGTGACACTATCTCCCTATTTCACGATAATACAAAACGAGGTGCCCTACTTTGCACTTTGCGGATATCATCCGTCATTCCTACCCGTTGCGGATCTCACACCGCACAGCAGAACAGGGCGGACAAGCGTGGTGTAAGCAGTCTCTTTAGTAGACCTGTTGCACCTTCTAAGTGTTCTGCCAATGAATCGCAGTCTTTGGTTTGCTCTACCCACAATATTATCTATGTGATCGTTCCAATTTAGATTATTTGTAATTGTAATCCGTAAGTATTTAGTTGAATTTAAAGCCTTTAGATTTGTGTGACTTATCGCGTAATCGAATTTTAGCTGATTTCTTTTAGTACTTGAATAACTTCAAACTTTTTTTTATTGAGGATCAATTGCCACTTTTCGCACCATACAGATATCTTATATAATTTATTTTGCAAGTCGTTTTGATCATCTGATGACTTTACAAGACGGTAAATGACAGCCTCATCTGCAAACAGTCTAAGACGGCTACTCAGATTGTCTCCTATGTCGTTAATGAAGACCAGGAACAATAGAGGGACTATAACATTTCCTTAAGGAACACCGGATATTCCTTCTGTTTTACTCAATGATTTTCTCCCTATGTAGGTGAGTGCCGACAGAACTGGGACCTTCCTGACAGGAAATCACGAATCCATTCGCACAACTGAGGCGATACTCCGTAGGCACGCAGTTTGGTTAGAAGACGCTTGTGAGGAATGGTGTCGAGAACCTTCTGGAAATCTAAAAATATGGAATCAATTTGACATCCCCTGTCGATAGCACTTATTACTTCATGAGTATAAAGAGATAGTTGTGTTCCACAAGAACGATATTTCCTGAAACCGTGCTGCCTATGTGTCAATAAATCGTTCTCTTCGAGGTACTTCATAATGTTGGTATACGGTGTATGTTCCAAAACCCTACTGCAAATCGACGTTAGAGATATAGGCCTGTAATTTAGGGGATTACTCCTTCCCTTTTTGGCTATTGGTGTGACTTGAGCAATTTTCCAGTCTTTAGGTGTGGATCTATCTGTGAGCGAGTGGTTGTATATAATTGCTAAATATGGAGCTATTTTATCATCGTACCCTGAGAGGAACCTGACTGGTATACAATCTGGACCGGAGGCCTTGCCATTATTAAGTGTTAAACTTCTGCTGCCGAGCAGTGTGTCAGCAGTGCGCAAGTAGCAGCATTACTGCATTTACTAGGTAGTCTTGTATTTTAATAACCGTTTAAATTTTGTGTCGAATTGTTTGTGCTCTCTGTAGATTAGTTCAGACGTTCTTTGCACTACAGTATTTAGCATGGATAGGGATTGTGAATGCCGCTTTCGAATGCGGGCTGTGTTGCCACCCCTTCGCTCCCAGCTTCAAGGCAGTGTTGGCTTTGGTCACACAGCTTGAGGCTGTTGCCAATGGGCATCACCGTGGGGTTACGGACGGGGGTTTTTCGGGGATGGCCAGCTCGTCCCACACATCCCCCGATCAGACTACGGCTGTGGCTGCCCGGGATACTGCCCACATTGAAGCTGACCCCTCACCTCTGGTGGAGTGGGAGGCGGTCTCAAGGTGTGGCAGGGGACGAAAAACATTCCGGAGGGCTGAACGGAAGGCCTCTCCAGTTTGTCTGATGAACCGGTTTCAGGCTCTGTCTCCGGCTGATACTGACCTTTGGCCGGACATGGCTGCTTGTCCTGTTCCAGAGGTTGCCCCTTAGTCTGCAAGAGCCGGGCGGTTGCAGAGGGTGGGATTACTGGTAGTTTGGAGCTCCAACGTTAGGCGCGTAATGGGGCACCTTTGGGATATGGCTGCAAGGGAGGGGAACAAAACCAATGTGCACTCCGTGTGCGTACCAGGGTGAGTCATTCCAGATGTGGAAGGTTTCCTTCCAGATGCCATGAAGGTTACAGAGTGCACCCATCTGCAGGTGGTCGCTCATGTCGGCACCAATTATGTGTGTCCCTATGGATCGGAGGAAATCCTCTCTGGCTTCTGGCGGCTATCTGATTTGGTGAAGACTGTCAGTCTCACTAGCGGGATGAAAGCAGAGCTCACCATCTACAGCATCGTCGACAGGACTGACTGCGGGCCTTTGGTACAGAGCCGAGTGGAGGGTCTGAATCAGAGGCTGAGACGGTTCTGCGACCGTGTGGGCTGCAGATTCCTCTACTTGCGCCATAGGGAGGTGGGGTTTCGGATTCTGCTGGATATGCCAGGAGTCCACTACACACAGCAGGCGTCTACACGGGTAGCAGGGGTTGTGTGGCGTGGACTGGGCGGCTTTTTAGGTTAGTTGGCCTCCGGCAAGTACAGAAAGGGCAACAGTCTCAAAGGGTGCGGGGCAAAGTCAGGACATGCGGGGACCAAGCAGCAATCGGTATTGTAATTGTGAACTGTCGAAGCTGCGTTGGTAAAGTACCGGAACTTCAAGCGCTGATAGAAAGCACCGAAGCTGGAATCGTTACAGGTACAAAAAGCTGCCTGAAGCCAGAGATAAATTCTGCCGAAATTTTTACAAAGGCACAGACGGTGTTCAGAAAGGATAGATTGCATGCAACCGGTACTGGCGTGTTTGTCGCTGTTAGTAGTAGTTTATCCTGTAGTGAAATAGAAGTGGATTGTTCCTGTGAATTATAATGGGTATACGTTATACTCAACAACCGAGCTAGGTTAATAATTACCTCCTTTTACCGATCTCCCGACTCAGCAGCAATAGTGGCAGAACAATTAAGAGAAGATCTGGAATACATTTCACATAAATTTCCTCAGCATGTTATAGTCTTAGGTGGAGATTTCAATTTACCAGATATAGACTGGGACACTCAGATGTTTAGGACGGTTGGTAGGGACAGAGCATCGAGTAACATTATACTGAGTGCTCTATCCGAAAATTACCGCGAGCAATTAAACAGAGAACCAACTCGTGGAGATAACATCTTGGATCTACTGATAACAAACAGACCCGAACGTTTCGACTCTGTAAGCGCAAAACAGGGAATGAGTTATCATAAGGCCGTTGCAGAATCCATGAATATGGAAGTAAATAGGAATATAAAAAAAGGGAGGAAGGTTTATCTGTTTAGCAAGAGTAATAGAAGGCAGATTTCAGACTACCTAACAGATCAAAACCATAATTTCTGTTCCGACACTGACAATGTTGAGCGTGTATGGAAAAAGTTCAAGGCAATCGTAAAATGTGTTTTAGACAGGTACGTGCCTAGTAAAACTGTGAGGGACGGGAAAAACCACCATGGTTCAACAACAAAGTTAGGGAACTACTGCGAAAGCAAAGAGAGCTTGACTGCAAATTTAAACGCAGCCAAAACCTCTCAGACAAACAGAAGCTAAACAATGTCAAAGTTAACGTAAGGAGGGCTATGCGTGAAGCGTTCAGTGGATTCGAAAGTAAAATTCTATGAACCGACTTGACAGAAAATCCTAGGAAGTTTTGGTCTTACGTTAAATATGTAAGTGGATCGAAACAGCATATCCAGACACTCTGGGATGATAATGGCATTGAAACAGAGGATGACACGCGTAAAGCTGAAATACTAAACACATTTTTCCAAAGCTGTTTCACACAGGAAGACCGCACTGCCGTTCCTTCTCTAAACCCTCGCACGAACAAAAAAAATGGCTGACATCGAAATAAGTGTCCAAAAAATAGAAAAGCAACTGAAATCTCTCAACAGAGGAAAGTCCACTGGATCTGACGGGATACCAATTCGATTCTACACAGAGTACGCGAAATAACTTGCCCCCCCCCCTTTTAACAGCCGTGAACCGCAAGTCTCTAGAGGAACGGAAGGTTCCAAATGATTGGAAAAGAGCACAGGTTGTTCCAGTTTTCAAGAATGGTCGTCGAGCAGATGCGCAAAACTATAGACCTATATCACTGACGTCGATCTGTTGTAGAATTTTAGAACATGTTTTCTGCTCGAGTATCATGTCGTTTTTGAGACCCAGAATCTACTATGTAGGAATCAACATGGATTCCAGAAACAGCGATCGTGTGAGACCCAACTCGCTTTATTTGTTCATGAGACCCAGAAAAAATTAGACACAGGCTCCCAGGTAGATGCTATTTTTCTTGACTTCCGGAAGGCGTTCGATACAGTTCCGCACTGTCGCCTGATAAAAAAAGTAAGAGCCTACGGAATATCAGACCAGCTGTGTGGCTGGATTGAAGAGTTTTTAGCAAACAGAACACAGCATGTTGTTCTCAACGGAGAGACGTCTACAGACGTTAATGTAACTTCTGGCGTGCCACAGGAGAGTGTTATGGGACCTTTGCTTTTCACAATATATATAAATGACCTAGTAGATAGCGTCGGAAGTCCCATGCGGTTTTTCGGGGATGATGCTGTAGTATACAGAGAAGTTGCAGCATTAGAAAATGGCAGCGAAATGCAGGAAGATCCGCAGCGGATGGGGACTTGGTGCAGGGAGTGGCAACTGACCCTTAACATAGACAAATGTATTGTATTGCGAATACATAGAAAGAAGGATCCTTTATTGTATGATTATATGATAGCGGAACAAACACTGGTAGCAGTTACTTCTGTAAAATATCTGGGAGTATGCGTGCGGAACGATTTGAAGTGGAATGATCATATAAAATTAATTGTTGGTAAGGCGGGTACCAGGTTGAGATTCATTGGGAGAGTCCTTAGAAAATGTAGTCCATCAACAAAGGAGGTAGCTTACAAAACACTCGTTCGACCTATACTTGAGTATTGCTCATCAGTGTGGGATCCGTATCAGATCGGGTTGACGGAGGAGATAGAGAAGATCCAAAGAAGAGCGGCGGGTTTCGTCATAGGGTTATTTGGTAACCGTGATAGCGTTACGGAGATGTTTAACAAACTCAAGTGGCAGACTCAGCAAGAGAGGCGCTCTGCATCGCGGTGTAGTTTGCTGTCCAGATTTCGGGAGGGTGCGTTTCTGGATGAGGTATCGAATATAGTGCTTCCCCCTACTTATAGCTCCAGAGGACATCACAAATGTAAAATCAGAGAGATTCGAGCGCACACGGAGGCTTTCCGGCAGTCGTTCCTCCCGCGAACCATAAGAGACTGGAAGAGGTAAGGGAGGTAATGCCAGTGGCACGTAAAGTGCCCTCCGCCACGTTGGGGGGCTTGCGGAGTATAAGTGTAGATGTACAAGCTGCTTCGTTACTCCGAGGATACCTACTTCTATGTTTCTCATCTTGGCAGTTGTTCTTCATTGGAATTGAGGAATATTTACTTCGTCTTCTTTGGTGAAGGTGTTTCCGTAAATCGTGTTTAATAACTCTGATGTAGTGGCACTGTCATCAGTGACTTCACCGAAGGTATTGATTGCGTCTTGCCACTGGTGAGCTTTATGTATGACCAGATTCTCTTTCGGTTTTCTGCCAGATTTTGAAACAGAATTTGGTTGTGGAAATTATTAAAAAGCATCTCGCATTGAAGTACGCGCCATATTTCAAACTTCTGTAAAACTTTGCCAATCTTGGGGATTTTGTGTTCTTTTAAATTTGGCATGCTTTTTTCGCTGCTTATGCAACAGCGATCTGACCCGTTTTGTGTTGCCACGGGTGATCACTACCATCACTTATTAATTTATGTGGTATATATTTTTCAATTGCTGTCGATACTATCTCTTTGAAAACATTCCACAACTTTTCTACACTTACATGATCTGATCGGAAAGAGTGAAGACTGTCTCTTAAAAAGGTGTTAGGAGCATTTTTATCAGCTTTTTTAAATAGATGTACTTTGCGTTTCTTTTTTATGGTTGTAGGTGTTACAGTATTCAGCATCTGAAACATTCACATTATTCATCTGTGGAGGTACTAAATAATTAAGATTAGATCACAATATTATTTTGTGTCGAAATATATTTGAGGTAAAAGGATTAGTTAGGACGACCTATAAAAAAATTTTCAAATGTGTGTGAAATCTTATGGGACTTAACTGCTAAGGTCATCAGTCCCTAAGCTTACACACTACTTAACCTAAATTATCCTAAAGGCAAACACACACACCCATTCCCGAGGGAGGACTCGAACCTCCGCCGGGAACAGCCATAACCTATAAATAATACCTGAATTACTTTATGAGGAGAAATGAATATGTACATAATCACTAAAAAGTGGGTATTTTTGGGTGTGTATGCTGGAGTAAAGAAGGAAGGAAGAAAGAAGTCCATCTATGAAAAACCACAAGAGCGAAACGTGTAACAGGTAAAATATCGAGAATGGTAAGAAGGTAGAAATTCGGCAAGTTTTCGACCTAATTCGGGAAAGGGAATTATGAAAATTGCAGATAATTGCGAGTAGGACACAGGCACCGATCATTCCGTACAAACTTAATTATGTGCGTAGATACTTCATCCATATCGTGAGTCGAGAATTACGACGATTTCCGCCTGCTACTGACCTCGATATTGGCAAGGTGTCAACATATGTGGCATAAATGGCCTTGTCTTTTGAATGCATCGACGCAGAAGCTTAAATGGTCGACAACACAAATGTAACGTCTATCATAGTATGTGACATGAATTTCAACTTCATACGTACATCCGTTCATGATAATAAGGGTTTTTCACAGACAGACGATAAAATGATCCTATATGGGTTCCGTTTTTACCGACTGAGACAATCAATTCGAAAGAAACACCACAGTTATTACGAAAGAAAGGCATAAACTACACATAAAATAGTTCCATACGAGAGAAAATGTAGCTACGTAAAACTGTGGAAGAAACGATACAGTACTAGGCGTATTCGAAGGAGTGTAGAGAGGAATCCTTACACGTTACCTGTGATTCAAATCGCTGTGTCACACGCCTTAAATGTACCAGGAAACGTAAAGGTTCTATGATGGTTCCGTGAAACAGTTAATGGCCCTCGTAGGACGGCAGATCAATAACAGTAATCGTTCCAGAACAGGAGACGGACCTGACCTCAAATGCACCACGAAATGATTGCAAGATACTGCTGAGCTTACAGCGATCTCAAGAAATATAGTTACCCTAGAAACGGTCACAACAGTTCATCACTACACCACAGCTGAGGAGGCCTTTTGTTTTGGAGTCAACAAGACTCAGAATGCCCATTGATTATGCGGAGACATGAGCTGCTCCTAGCTAAATCGAATTTCAGTTTGCAGTGTAATTTTCCCGCACACTTATTTGAGTGGATGTGGTGCCCGTTGAAATGATATGTGAATATTTCAAAAAGAGGTGAAACGGAGAAATGCTGGATGGGCGTACAGAGCTTCACATCTCTGTTAGTGTTTGGAGATGCACAACTAACACCCAGGGAAGCAGTCATGAATTGCCAGCTCAAGTGTGGTAAACACGATTTGATTTAAAGCTTAAGAAGCGAAACTGTCGCAGTTGAAAAAAAGTGTAGTATAATAATGACCTGGATTCATAGTGTCAAATTCGTATCAGAATAAACAAAATACAGACGACAGAGGTAAAGAATATTCGGAACGAGAATAGTAGCTCTTTAAAGACAAAACTGTATTGGTCGCAGTAGAAGGAGAAATATTAGCAAATGATTGATGAGCAGGGAACATGAGGAGCAAATTGGAACAAGCTAGAAAAATTTCTTATATGGTATTAATCGAAGGGAAAGAATTGAGAAAGAAAAGCCTTACATTAGAAGTGTAGTATGGTTTAGAAGCATATGCACTGGAATAACTGGAAAAGATGAAACAGGAAGTACACGCTAGATTACAAAAAGGTATTGAAGAATGGAAAAACAGATAAAGAAGTAATAGAAGAAATAAGAGAGAACAGAATCCTTTACGAAACCTGCATTAAAAAAGAAATAATTTTAAGAAAAGGGAACTAGAGACTAAATTGCGCAATTAAATTGGGGAGACACTTCGGTGTTACGCCGTCCGACGTCGCTCTCGTGCTCGGTGCTTCAAACAGCGAGATGTCGATATGTGCAAAAAATAAAGACGACTGCAGAAGTTCATGTGACATTTAGCGTGGGTTAACGAAATCAAAGTGGCACCACATCTCACTACAATTGTGCCGGACGCCACCGTGGACGTGTCACGCCCTGTGTAGCTCGTCACACCCACCTTTATCCAAATCTCACCGATGCTACTGACGTCTCTGGGATAGAACGCAGATGTCCAACATTGTACTGGTGCCGAGAAAGACATGTCAGATACACTGCTACTCAGAATCGATGCGGAAACACCTCTTGAAGACATAAACCTCTTGGGGTGCTCATTTTCACACATTTTGCGTTAAGAAACGACAGTTTTCAGTGCGATGTGCAACACGACGATGTCCTTCTGCTGAATTCTCTTCCACCCCTTCACCCCACATAAGATTCAACCGTTCTAGAGGACATCGCGTGGTTGCAGATCCACTTAACGTGATGTCAGCACTTTGTAGTGTACCCTGACCGCATTTTTTGCTCTGATATACAGGGTGGAAACATTAGTGACCTTGACAAAAAGGCTACATACCTTCCTACCCCACGGTAAGGGTTGTCTGGCAAACTCCAACCTGACCACAAATGTTCAGAGCTGACAACCGCAACTGTCAACGAACGGTGTCCGCTGACACCACTTGACCAGTAGCAGCAGCATGACGATCGACTGGAGTCCGTCCTATTACTCGTTGGTCCCGAACTTTTTTCCGGACTGCGTGCGATCTCGGACGATGTATTGCAATGGGACAGCCTTTAGCGTCGCAAGGTCTAACCCCAACGGAAGGGATAGTTTCGTTCGCCCTCTCTATGACGCCTCTTGAGGTGCTTTTGTGTCGATTCCGAGCAGCGGTCTGTCCGAAATATTTTCCTTGGCCACGCTTAATAAAACTGCGGCATTTGAGTGATGGGCATTGTAGTTCTTACAGCCGTTGGACAGACGTCAAGAGAAGGGGTGAGATGTGAGTACAGGTAGGTGTGACGAACTGCCCATGGTGTAACACGGCCAGTGTGGCTTTAGGCATAACAGCGTTGGAGCGTGGTACCAACCCGACATCATTAAGCAGCCTTAAATTTCACGCGAGCTTCTGGGCTTAGACCATTCTGGTACGTCGACACCTTTTAATTTCCCTCGCACTGTTCAGTAGCAGTGGTAGAGGGCAACAGTGGTAAAATCACTTAACCATTTGAATCTATCACAAAAAAGATACGCCATTAAACCGAGGAATCTCAAAAGAGATGGGTAAAATCCCGCCGAAGACACAAGTATAACAGGGAACCTACCTTGACTACGAAGGGCTTTGAACATATTTCTTTCTGAAAGCAGGATGGCTTTATTCATGATTCGAATACACCTTATCATTCCCCAGCCAACGGCCTTGCCGCAGTGGTAACACCGGTTCCCGTCAGATCACCGAAGTTAACCGCTGTCGGGCTGGGCTAGCACTTGGATGGGTGACCATACGGTCTGCCGAGCACTGTTGGCAAGCGGGGTGCACTCAGCCCTTCAAATCAAATGGCTCTAAGTACTATGGGACTTAACATCTGAGGTCCTCAGTCCCCTAGACTTAGAACTACTTTAACATAACTAACCTAAGGAAACCACACACATCCATGCCTGAGGCAGGATTCGAACCTGCGGCCGTAGCAGCAGCCCGGTTCCGGACTGAAGCGCGTAGAAACGCTCGGCCTCAGCGGCCGGCGCACTCAGCCCTTGTGAGGCAAACTGAGGAGCTACTTGATTGGGGAATAGCGGCTCCAGTCTCGGAAACTGACATACGGCCGGGAGAGCGGTGTGCTGAGCACATGCCCCTCCGTATCCGAATCCAGTGACGCCTGTGGGCTGAGGATGACACGGCGGCCGGTCGGTACATTTGGGCCTTCATGGCCTGTTCGGGAGGAGTTTAGAGTTTTTTTTTTATCATGCCCCACATCTTTGGCTACAAAACCCTACATTTCAACATAATCTCCGTCAAATGTGGCGACCTCCGTCTGTATGCCCGCATGACATCACTCTACTGGTCGACGTCGGAGCCAACGTCTTGATGCTCCCCATCATCCACATACTGCTTCATTGGGCCAAACGGATAGACATAAGGAAGGTGCGAGATCCCGATTGTAGGGTGGATGAGGCAGAACAGTCCAATGATGTTTCGTGAGCGCCACTCTGGTGCGCCCACTTGTGTGAGACCTAGCGTTGTCATGAAAAAGGAGAATTTTCTGGCATCGAATACTGTGAAGTCGTTTTCTCAATTTCCCCTCAGTGTAGCCCACTTCAGAGTTGACTGTTGTACGATGAATGTCGACAGCAAATAGGATAACTTCTCCACAATTCCAGAAGACAGCCGCCATTTTATCTGCTGAAGGTGCGGCTTTCAACTTTTAGGAAGTGATGAACCACATTTTGACGTTGAACAAAAATTGTCACGTTGAGCCTCATAACGCACAAGCAACTCCGCCCAGATGGCGTTTCGTTGTTGTCTTCTATTGGGCGGCCAGGAACTCAGCGAGCACACAACTGGTGCACGAGTGTGTCAGCAGTACCAACAGAAGCGTCCGGTTCAGCAGCGTGGTATTTGATTGTAACCCGTCGATCCGCAAGTTCCTAAACTGCATGATTCACAGCTATGTGCGGCCAGCTGGCACTCCGGTTGTCGCACACCTCTGCCCGAACTTGTTGCGATGATGACAGATGCCTTGCCCAACGACTCGACCTTCCTTTGCTCACTGCCAAGTCTCCGCAGATATTCTGCAAGCATCTGTGAATATCCGATGCTCTGATTTTCTGCCAAAAGAAATTCAATGACAGCTCTCTGATTAGAACGCACCTCCATTATAAAAACCAATTTGAAGGCTGCGTATAGCACTGCCACCTATCGGAACTTCATGAAACTATACGGTCTGAAGCTGGAATATCCCACGATGCCCCACAACAGATACTGCACTTTTTCAACAAAAACCTCAGAGAATAAAACGTGTGCATTATTTATTGAATGCCCCTCGTATTTCAAATTGCGGAGCTTCCGTTACTACGTTCGCATCATATCAAGCAATAAAAATCTGCAAGCGTTTTAAAAATAATGTAGCTGTACACATAGGAATGTTTCCATTGAAAAAAGTTATGCAAATCGTTATATGGAATGGCTATGCAAAAATGTGTTGATTGTTATACACAGGGTGGACATAAAGAAAGCCGACAAACTGTAGGGACGGTTTCCTGACTGGAAATGGAAGAGAAAATATCCTACGAACATGTGTCCGGAAATGCATCGTTACCACGGTAGACTGTGCTAACGAATGAAAGTTCCTATGACCATGTGCCGTGTATTCCTTGTGTGTAGCTTGCTATGTGATTGACGCAGCGTACTGTAAGTACCAGAATGGTCCGGCATTCATGTCGCGAACAAGCTGAGATGGTATTCGTGTACAGTCAAGCAGATGGAAACTGTCGAGAGGCAGAAGCCGGTCCTCCAAATCTGTTGCAGTCCGCCGCCTCCTGTACGGTCGCCTGTCTGAGAGGACCCATGATCATACAAACGCCCAGAAAGGGCTTGAAATTTTGTGTGCTGTGGTTGATGTCTGAGAGGGTATAGCAAGGCTGCCACTTGACCGCTTCCATCTTCTTGGCAGGACATAAATACCATCTCGGGTTGTTCCCGACATGAATACCGGACCATTCTGCTGCTTACAGTACACAGCGTCAACCACACAGCCTGCAACACACGCTGTGATTCGTCAGCGCTATCTACCGTGGCAGCGACGCATTTCAAGACAGGTTCATAGGACCTTCTTTCCTCCTCGATTTCCCGTCAGAAATCCGTTCTTGCAGTTTGTCGATTTTCTTAATATTAGCCCAAAATACACTTACACAAGAATTTGCACTCTATCTGAAGCCGATCTCCGCTTTGTGAAGCTGAATATATAAATAGTAAGGTGTGTAAACTGTAAGTCAATAATAGTAATTTTGTGTATCTTTTACGCTTAGCTATGAAAGTAATCGCATTGTGTTCATTGCGTAATTTGTTCACATTCTGCCTAAATTGTTTTTTGTTTGTCATTCTGTAAAATAAATATATTTTTTTTTATTTCTGAAATTTAACTTAAGTGTGATGGTTATATATGCAGAACCTACAGAAACGAACAAAAATTTTCGCCAACTTGCACAGAGTAAGTAAACATTTGTGTCACGCTGTAAGATTCTATTCGATGAATTCGTAAATGAGGCGCTGCACAATGTGCTGCGCTGTGTTATGAAAAGCTTGTTCCCTGAGCACGTGTAACAGCAGCAGCCGCCAGATCTGCACGCGAGTGCCCCGTCGCCCGAGCTCTCTCACAAACACTGTACTTATCGGCGGCTCTCACAACGGGTAAACAAGTGTCCGAGGTCCTCCTCGCTAGAGAGCAGGCTCCGCTGCTTCTTACGCACTCTTCGACGCACTTCCGGGAACGTCACTTCACCAAACAGCCGCCCACTATAAAAAGAACGACTGACCAAATTGGCTTAAGGCCGCGTTGTTTTAACACGCTATCCCGTTTCGGCAGCAACTTGTATCTTTGCATATTCGGCTCTTCAAAAGTTACCGGTTGCAGGCATAATTAAAGTTATGCTAACTCCTGCACTTTACGGAGTATAAGACGCATCTGTCTTCTCGGTAACGCATTTATCTCCAGTCCTTACACGACGGTCAAAACTTTGGGATCATGTTTCACAACGACAAAACTGTGGTTAAAATAGGGATTTCGGTTTGAATATTTTATCATATTCTTATTCAGAAGACTAAGCGCCTCCATTGTGTATTTCTACATATACATACACACTCCGCAAGTAAATACTGCTCATTCCGTTTCCTTCAACAATCAAACAGAGTGAGGGAGAAACGGCTGGCTAAACGCCTCCGTACAAACGCTAATCTCTCTAATCTTAGCTTCGCGGTCGTTACGTGAAATTTACGTTGCCGGCAGTAGAATCGCTCTGCAGTCAGCCTTGAACGCTGTTTCTCTAAATTTTCCCTATGGCGTTCCTTGAAAAAAACGTCCTCTTCCCTCCAGTCATTCCCATTTAAGTTACCGAGGCATCTCTGTAATACTTGCGTGTTGTTGTAACCTACTGGTAACAAATTAAGCAGCCTGCTTCTTCCTGGTTGTATGAATAGAGGGGCTCTGATGGGTATCCACAACAGCACTTATGTTGCTCTACCTAAGACGGACCAATCTGAGCAGTATTAGTTTACATTACATTGTGTGCATCGAGTGGGGTGTTTTGTGTATCATAACGTATTATGTCCTAATGGGACGGAAAGAAGAAATTAGAAATCAAAAAGTGCTGTAACTGTAACTGTACATCAGGAAGGCTATTCTAGTACTTGAAGAATATAAATACCAACTGCCGTAATTTTATTATTTTATTTGACTACCAGTTACGATGCCCATATGTGACTTGTGGGAATTTCAATATGGGCTGAATAAACATCTGGCATCTACATACACTGAGGAGACCAAACTCATGCGACTGCTCAGAATATCGCGTCGAACTTCGATTTGCCTGGCCAGTGCAGCAACTCGAGGTGGCATGGACTCACAAGTGGCTGGAAGTCTCCTACAGAAACACTGAGCAATGCTGCCTCTGTTTTGTTGATGCGGCCTGCCACTATGTGATCTGCCTGACTGCCTGACTGAAAATGACTCACAAGTTCGTGGCGCCCTCCATCGGTAATGCTGGAATTCAATATTATGTTGACCCATCTTAGCCTTGATGAGAGCTTCTACTCTCGCAGGCATACGTTCAATCAGGTGCTGGAAGGTTTCTTGAGGAATGGCAGCCCATTCTTCAGGGAGTGCTGCACTGAGGAAAGGTATTGATATCGGTCGGTGAGACCTGGCACGAAGTCGGCGTTCCAAAACATCCCAAGATGTGTTCTATAGGATTCAGGTCAGGACTCTGCGCAGGGCAGTCCATTACAGGGATGTTATTGTCGTGTAACCACACCGCCACAGGATGTGAATTATGAACAGGTGCTCGATCGTGTAGAAAGATGCAGTCACCATCCCCTAATTGCTGCCCGCATCTCGTGGTCGTGCGGTAGCGTTCTCGCTTCCCACGCCCGGGTTCCCGGGTTCGATTCCCGGCGGGGTAAGGGATTTTCTCTGCCTCGTGATGGCTGGGTGTTGTGTGCTGTCCTTAGGTTAGTTAGGTTTAAGTAGTTCTAAGTTCTAGGGGACTTATGACCACAGCAGTTGAGTCCCATAGTGCTCAGAGCCATTTTGAACCCTAATTGCTCTTCAACAGTGGGAAGCAAGTAGGTGCTAAGTACATCAATGTAGGCCAGTGCTGTGATAGTGCCAAGCACTGTTGCCACAACATACACTGGCAGATGGCGTTCACCGGGCATTCGCCACACCCACACCCTGCCATCGGATCGCCACATTATGTACCGTTACAACGTTTTTCCACTGTTCAGTCATCCAAATTTTTGCGCTCCTACACCAAGCGAGGCGTCATTTGCCATTTACCGCCTTGGTGTGGGCCTTATGAGCAGCCGGTCGACCATGAAGTCCAATTTTTCTCACCTCCTGCCGAACTGTCGTAGTACTTGCAGTGGATCCTGATGCATTTTGGAATTCCTGTGTGATGTCTGTCTATTATATATTACGACCGTCTTCAACTGTCGGCGATCAATGTCAGTCAACAGACGACATCGGCCTGTACGCTTTTGTGCTGTACGTGTCCCTTCACGTTTCCACTTTACTGTCACATCCTAAACAGTGGACCTATGGATGTATGACACAAGTGACACTTAGTGGCCTGACCACATTCGAAGTCCGTGAGTTCTGCGGAGCGCCTCATTCTACTTTCTCATGATGTCTAAGGACTACTGAGGTCGCTGAGATGGAGTACCTGGCAGTAGATGGCAGCATAATGCACCTAATATGAAAAACGTATGCTTTTGAGAGTGTCCGGATGCTTTCCATCACATAGTGTACCTCTCCTGTGCCAACCTCTTCATCTCAGAGTAGAGCTTCCAAATTGCGTCCTCAGCTATTTGCTCGATGTATTGCAATGTCCTTCTTCCTCTACAAGTTTTGACCGCTACAGCTCCCTCTCGAACCACGGATGTCATTTCCTGATGTCTAAGCAGATGTCCTTCCCTTCCATCCTGTCTCTTCTTCTTGTCATTTAGCCTCTACAACCGTCCATATTTGCAAAAAGTCTTGCCAGAGCAGGATTTTGTGCATGAACTGACCTTTGTGTCCCATAAATGTTCGAAGGGATTCATGCCGGGCAATACGGGTGGCCAAATCTTTCGCTCGGATCGCTCTTCAAACCAATCGTGAACAACTGTGGACCGGTGACGTAGCACATTGTAATCCACAATAATTATATCGTTGTTTGGGAACGAGACGTCCATGAACGGCTGCAAATGGTCTTCGCGTAGCCGAACATAAACATTACCAGTCAATGATCGGTTCCGTGGGACCAAAGAACCTAGTCCATTGCATGTGAACGCAGCCCTCACAGTTATGGAGCCGCCGCCAGCTTGTACAGTGCCTTGTTGACAACTTGGGTTCATTGCTTCGTAGGGTGAGCTCCACATGCAAATCCTACCGTCAGTTCTTACGAACCAAAGCTGAGACTCATCTGACCAGACCAGGACTTCCTGTCGTCTAGGACCCGACAGATATCGTCACGACCATAGGAGAGGCGCTGCAGGCGATGTCGTACTGTTAGCAAAGGCACTAGCGTTGCTAGTCTGCTGTCATAGCTCAAAAACTAAAAATTTCGTCGCACCGTCCTAGCAGATTCGTTCCTCGTACGTCCTACATTGATGTCCGCGGTTATTTCACGCGGTGTTCCTTATCTGTTAGCACTGACATCTCTACGCAAAAGCCGCTGCTCTCGGTCGTTAAGTGATGGGTGTCGGCCACACCGTCGTCCGCGATGAGAGATAATAACTGGAATCTGGTGTTCTCGCAATGCTCGTGACACTGTGGATTTCGGAATATATTCCGAAATGGAATGTCTATGCGGCTAGCTCCAATCACCATTCAGCTTCCAAAATCTGTCGTCCTGTTGTGCGGTCATTATCACGTCGGTAACCTTTTCACATGAGTCGCTTAAGAACAAATGACATCTCCACCAATGAACTGTATTTTCATACCTATGCATACCGTGTCTAGGCGATACTACCACCATTTGTATATGTACAGTGTAATACACACGTTCCTAAGGCTGCGCATTGTGAAACAGAACCCGTCCCGCCGTCCACGAGATCCGCTCAATCCCGCTAGGTGACATACCACGACGTTAGCGCATCGATTGAGTTCGCAACGTTCCTGTCACTTCTCCGAGCCTTGCTGGACAGCGCGAAACGAGAGTGGGGACAGCCATTTGGACAGCTTCGAATAGAGTCCCTGTAAGCTAGTGCTGTCTCCACGGTCGGATAATCTGCGGCGTGATAAGGCACTAAGAGCTATGAGGGTTGCCGAGGTTGTCGGCCGGGGCTGCGCTTGGAGGTGGTTACCGAAGTCTGAGTCTGGGGTTGGACAGCACACGATACATAAGAGGCAGTTTCAAGAATGGTCAGTTGCTTCACTAAGAGGAACGAACAAATTCCAGGCATAGTGTCTCGAGAACCTGGTATGCTGCAATATGGTAGGACGGACGTCACTGCCATTCTATGTACAAAACTCCATCATTCATCCTCATGTGGGCACCGTATGACCAAGTAAATAAAGGAAGTGGGACACCACAGCCGTATTTTCATAATATTTATTAATCAGATTACCAGTTTCAAAGCTATATTAGAGTTATCTTCAGGTCATATTATAAACCAAATAAGTAATTTCGGTCAGTGCCTTAGGACCCATACAATAATAATATACTGCGGACCGATTTTTCGTCGAAAGTGCATAGTCCGAACGTGATGACGTAAGTGTAGGTTGGAAACTAGTCGTCTGAATAATAAATACTTTGAAAGTACGACTGCGGTGTTCCATTTCGATTACTTCACTGTCATTCAGTGCAGAGCATTTCCACTGCGTGAACACAACAGCTTGGTGGAGACTTTTGTGTCTTTTCCTGGTTGAAGGACAATACTAGGACTGTGGTAGCAAGAAATACGGCTTCTGCGTGTGGAAAGGTGCGCTATGTGAGAGCACCCCTGTGGTTAAGTGGTTTGATACAGTACACAAAAAGAAAACGCTGGAATGAGCAAAGACGGGATAACATTCTAAGGGCGGGAGCATGGAATTTCAGGATTTTAAACATTGTAGAAAAGCTAGAAAATATGAAAAGGAGCATGAAAAGGCTTAGTTTAAATGTAGTAACTGTCAGTGAAGTGAAATGGAAAGAAGATAATGATAAATATTGTCAACGAAAGCAGGAAACTATTTAAAGGGACTGGTATTCGTTATGAATAGGAAAGTAGGGCAGGGGGTGATCTGCTGTGAACAGTTCAATGACGAGATTCTCCTCATCACATCCGACGCGAAACTAACGCCGACAAAGATAATTCAGTTACACATGCCAATGTCGATAGCAGCAGAAAGTACACAAATGTTCAGGTAACACAGCAATGTAGATACCTTAGGAATAAAATAAACAGGAAGTTCAGGACAGCCAAGGCGAAACGGCTGGAAGATAGATGTGAATAAATCTAGAAAGAAATGATCGTTGGGAGAACTGACTCAGCAAACAGGAAAGTCAAAACAACGTTCGGTTAAATTTAAAGCAAGGGTGGCAACATTAAGAATCCAGAATGAGATTTTCACTCTGCAGCGGAGTGTGCGCTGATATGAAACTTCCTGGCAGATTAAAACTGTGTGCCCGACCGAGACTCGAACTAGGGACCTTTGCCTTTCGCGGGCAAGTGCTCTACCAACTGAGCTACCGAAGCTACCTTCCAAACTTAACTTTACTGGCAGAAGTAAAGCTGTGAGTACCGGGCGTGAGTCGTGCTTCGGTATCTCAGTTGGTAGAGCACTTGCCCGCGAAAGGCAAAGGTCCCGAGTTCGAGTCTCGGTCGGGCACACAGTTTTAATCTGCCAGGAAGTTTCAATATTAAGAATGCTATGCAATTTCCCTGCTATCGCAAAAGAAAGCAGGTAGGTCGAAATAGTACACTAAGACCTCTGTGATGGGTACGACTTGTCTCAATATGTCATAGAAGAAAAAATTCTAATCGTTCTGCATGTCATAGGGGATCCAGGACTGGGGTTAGAATTTCATAGAGGTATGGAAGACTTGAAATCACGTAAGGGGGACGGGATATGTACGTAGTACGTTGCATCTGAATTTATAAAATCACTGGGGGAGCTGGAAACCGACCGATTATTCCAGTTGGTGTGTAGAATCTATGAGGCTGGGGACGTGTCACCAGATCTTCGGAAAAATATCATCCACACAATTCCAAAGAAAACCAACGCACAATCAGCTTAGAAGCTCATGCATCAAACCTGCTGACAGGGATAATATACAGAAGAGCTTAAAAGAAAATTCACTATCTGTTAGGCGATCAGTTAGACTTTATGAAAAGTGAAGGCACAAGAGAGGCAGTTCTCACGTTGCACTTAATAATGGAATCGAGGCTGAAGAAATTCAAAGACACTCTCGCAGGATTCTAAGACCTGGAGAAAGCATTCGACAACGTAAAACGATGGGAGGTGTACTAAATTATTGCAAAATTAGGCGTAAGCTATAAGAGATATCAGTGATGTACGATACGTACAGGAACCAAGAGGGAAAAATAAGACTCGAAGACCAAAACGAAGGTCTCGGATTAAAAATGATATAAGACTGATGTAATCTTTCGCCCCTGCAGTTCAGTCCATACGTCGAAGAAGCAATAATGGAAATAAACGAAAGTTCAAGATTGGGATTGAAATTCAATGTGAAACGATATCAAACATGTAAGTAGGCTATTTAGGTTTTTATATTGGTAACACCACGTAGCGCTCTGTATGAAAATCACTGACTGTGCTGTGTGCAGTCTGAGGCTGGGTGGCATTGTTGTAATATTCGCTAATTTAGTGTTGGGCTGTTGGCTGTTAACAGCGCGTAGCGTTGCGCAGTTGGAGGTGAGCCGCCAGCAGTGGTGGATGTAGGGAGTGAGATGGCGGAGTTTTGAGAGCGGATGATCTGGACAGAGACAGTAAATTTGTAAGACTGGATGACATGAACTGCTATATGTATTATGACTTTTGAACACTATTAAGGTAAATACATTGTTTTTTCTCTATCAAAATCTTTCATTTGCCAACTATGCCTATCAGTAGTTAGTGCCTTCAGCAGTTTGAGTCTTTTATTTAGCTGACAGTAGTGGCGCTCGCTGTATTGCAGTAGTTCGAGTAACGAAGATTTTTGTGAGGTAACTGATTTGTGAAAGATATAGGTTAATGTTAGTCAGGGCCATTCTTTTGTAGGGATTATTGAAAGTCAGATTCCGTTGCACTAAAAATATTGTGTGTCAGTTTAAGCACAGTCATGTACAATTTTTCAAAGGGGACGTTTCACATGTCGACCCTTAGCCGAGGATACCTCACTGGAATCCTTTGATTTTCTCTTGTAGTTTGTGTAATTAGTGTAGCTTTTGTTTATTGCTAGCGCGTAATCGTAGAGATAATCTCCTTTGTAGTTGCAGTCTTTCATTGTTGTACAGTAAAACAGTTGTGGCATGCATGAAGATTTGCACCAAGTATTTCGCAGCTGCGCTTGCAATTAACTAGATATTATTTTCAGTGCTATTTTAATGTGTTCTCTTATTTTTGCTCTTCAAATTGTGCTTTTCTGTGTTATCGTGTGAAATATTGTGACAATAATGACGTGTTAAAACGTAACACTAGGCTCCAAAGTAAACTGAGAAATAATAGTGAAGACGAGCGTAGCTTACAGCACCAGTGTGTAATGAATTAACAGACATTCAAAGTAGTTCAAAAATGGTTCAAATGGCTCTGAGCACTATGGGACTTAACATCTATGGTCATTAGTCTCCTAGAACTTAGAACTACTTAAACCTAACTAACCTAAGGACATCACACACATCCATGCCCGAGGCAGGATTCGAACCTGCGACCGTAGCAGTCGCGCGGCTCCGGACTGAGCGCCTAGAACCGATAGACCACCGCGGCCGGCTTCAAAGTAGTAATTTGGTAACTGTGCAAAGGGAAATGGAGCGGGTGGCAAATAATTGTGTAGACAGTGAAACAGGTAGTGAACAGGGAAGCATTATCGATCCATCGGTCGGCAACAGCTCGCCTCAGGAATCGGGAATGACAGAACACAATATTACAAAGCAAAAGCTTCAAAAGTTAGACACAATGGAACAAAATCTTCGGAAGTTAGACACCACGCTTGAACAAACACGTGAAGATTTAACTACTGAGTTACATAACATTGAATCGAAATGTCAAAAATTCTGTAATGACGTAAAAACACAAATTTGTGAGAATTTTCAACCTATTTTTTCGCGGCATGAAAATGAATTACAGAATCACGAAGCAGCCATAATAGAACTGCAAACTATTGTTCATGAAAATCATGAGACCTTGCAAGCTAAAATTGATTCAGTTGCATCTACCGATTCGGCCACGCAACTTGCAAAAACTCAGGAAAACTTAAAGGTCACAGTAGATACCCTGAAAATTGGTTCAGAGAGACATATGGAGGAAATTAGTTCATTATCTGAGAAAGTAGTTGAACTTTCGGATCAGCTAAATAATTTATCTACGAAGGTAAATGATAATCTGAATGACACAAAACTTTTAGTCTTTACTGACACAGAAGAGTGCGAACAAATTAGGAAATTCAAACAAAATCAGAATCAACTTAATACGCACACAAAAGAGAAATCCGGGAAGTACAAGATCAGCTGACACAGATAATACAAGAATTACGTATTTCAGAGGACACTCGCGCTCCAATACGGGAAGAGGGACATAGAAATACGGAACAGCCACAAAATAACACGGGGTACGTCGGAAATTATGAAAGAAATTGGCAAGGTACACCGAATTTTGAGATGGAACCACCGAAACGAAGTAACAATGACCGATATGCGACTCGCCGACGTGATGATTTTGACTATAAGCTGTTTATTACTACACGTAAATTCAAAACATTTAAGAATTCCGGCAACGACATCCATCCACAAGCATGGCTTCATCAATTCTCTCATTGTTTTACTCCCAACTGGTCATTAGAGCACAGATTAGAATTTATGTGTGGCTATTTACAGAATGAACCAGCTGTAAGAATGCGATCGGTCATTCACGGTTGCCACAGTGAAGGAGAATTTTATCATGCCTTCCTCTCAGCATATTGGTCTCAAGCTACACAAGACCAAGTAAAACATAGCATCATAATGATGAAACATTTCGAACTATCTGAATTTTCCAGTCTTGTGAAATATTTTGAAGGCATGTTGCACAAGAATCAGTACCTGTCAAACCCATACAGCCCCTCAGATCTCATCCGCATTTGCTTAATCAAATTACCTGAACATTTACGAAATATTATTTTGGCAGGACGTTGCAAGGACGACATTGAAGCTTTTCAGGGACTCTTACAAGAATTAGAAATTGACACTGATATTTCGCGGAACGCGAAAAAAGGAACACAACAATTGCAGGTCACATACGTCGCAATTTCGCGATGAAAGAAATAATAACTGGACACGACAAGGCTATACTCACAACACAAATCGTGAACAAAACAGACACCACCCGTATGACAACCGTTGGCAGAGTGGTAATAATTACAGGGAAAGATCACCTCTCCACGGTAGTGACTATCACAGAGACAATCAGAGAAACAGGCAATATGGGAACCAAAATAATTATTATCAAGGGAGACAGAATAACTTTAGACGCAATGGTTCAGCGCGCAGTTACGATTCAGGGAGAAATTCTCCACTACGTGACCGACAAGAAAGAAACTACAGAACCTACCGACATGACGACAGACGATATGATCGTAACGACAGACCTGAACTGCATCAGAACTGGCGGGATTCAAACAGGGCAGGGCCCTCTCGACAAGGTGAATTTGTAGAAGTTAGGTATCCAAATCCCAATAACGATGCGCGTCAACAAAGACACAATAGGCAATGACTCATACCGCTGGCACCCACAAAACGCACTTATGAAACACGATGCAGCTGCCGTAGCTAGTAAATACAAAAAATGGAAGACATTAGGGACATATTACTCCAGGAACACGACGTACAACATAACAACATTGCATATCCCGTGATTCACATTACAGTAAATGACGTAAAATTTACGACAGTACTTGACTCTGGCAGTCCCATTTCAGTAATTAGTGAAACAGCCTTTAGCAAATGCAACAAATCGAACAATTGCCCCACACTTCCGTTATGTAAGATTAAATTACAAGGTGCAATCTTTGGAAAAAAGAATTCTTTTATCAAAGCCACAGCTTCTCTATGAACTTTCCTATTGCTCCATTATTGTCGACGGAAATTATATTGGGAGTAGACTTTTTGAATGAATACAAAGCAATCTTAAACTTTCACGATGCTGAAATAAGTTTGGAGAAAGAAGGTAAGTCAATAGCTTTGAAATTTGAAGATTGGCTCTCAAACCATGACGAAGAAATTAATCGGCTTTACCTCCTGTTAGACAACAGTTCGGAATATTCGACGGAACTTGACACTAACAATCACTCTGCAAGTACTGATAGGGATGACATCGACTGCATATTTGATACTAATGAGTTAATTCAGAATAAAATTCAAACAATTGAGAATTATAATGACACTGATAGATTTTACAAGCACATTCCACAGTTTTTACTCACAAAACAGGAACAATCAAGGGATTTCAATACTAATTTCGTGTTCGTGAGCATACTAAATTTTGTGTTAGACCATACGTAATTCCGGCACATTATAGGGATCGTGTTAGAACAGAAATACAATCTATGCTTGATGAGCGCATTATTGAGCCTGCAGTAAGCTCATACAACAATCCATTACATGTTGTTGAGAAGAAAAATGGATCGATGAGGCTTGTCTTAGATTCGAGACAAATCAATACTATCATCAATCCTGAAACAGACAGGCCGCAAACGTTGGAAGAACTTCTTCAAAATTTTAATGGTGTAAAAGTGTTGTCTTCCATTGATCTTATATCGAGCTTTTATCAGATCGAACTTCATCCAGAATGTAGAAAATACGCAGCTTTCCTTTGTTTCGGCGTTTGTTATCAGTTTCGGAAACTTCCTTTTGGTTTGAACATTTCCTCGCAGCATTCATTCGCGGGCTAAATTCCATATTACCTGAGTTCTTAAAACGTCACATCACCTTATATGTGGACGATATTCTGATAGCAGAAGCCTCATGGGAACAACGTAATCACATTCTCAACAGCGTGTTACATATTTTTGCGGAATCTGGAATTACAGTTAACTTGGAAAAGTCGGAATTCGGTAGGACAAAGGTGCAGTTTTTGGGACATATTATTTCTTCTGAAGGCATTCAGGCGGATCCTGAAAAGTTAGAAGCAATCAGAGCCATTCCAGTTCCATCCACAAAAAAACAAGTCCGCAGTTTTCTAGGTCTCGTAAATTTTTACCGTCGTTTTCTGAATATGCAAATTCTTGTTACACCAAAACTTTGTCCTCTCACTGGAAAAAATACTATTTGGGACTGGGACGAACAAGCACAGTTGGAATTCAATTCTTTGAAAGAATCGCTACTTAACGCGCCAATACTAGCTCATCCAGATCTGTCACAAGATTTCTGCCTTAGCACGGATTCTTCTAAAGTCGGTCTTGGTGCCAATTTATTTCAAGAAGCCACAGAAAATGACACTACTGTTCAGAAAACCATTGCTTTTGCTAGCCGAGTGCTAACAATATCTGAAAAAAATTATTCCGTTACTGAATAAGAAGCTTTAGCTATCGTTTGGGCATTTAACAAATTCCGTTTCTTTCTTTCTGGTAAGCACGTAAAAGTATACAGTGATCATCATGCATTACAATTTCTTATGCCTTCAAAATTAAATCATGACAGGTTAAAACGTTGGGCATTGTATCTGCAAGAATTCCACTTCACAATAGTCTACATTCCCGGCAAGGAGAACATTTTTGCGGACGCACTGTCACGCGCACCGGCTGAGCTTGAGAAAAATAACTCAGAAGGCAACCTCGAGAAAAATTTCAGTATTCTTTACATTCAGAAAGTCGCCTTTGAAAACTTCATCACCACATCTTTAAAGGACATTGCTCATCAACAAGATAATGATCCGATTTGGAAAGACATCAAAAGTAAATGACATGACAAGACACACACTCAGATTCGGCATTATTATCTTGTTAGAAACAACATACTCTTCAAACGCTGCACTGTTGATAACATGCTATGGGTACTTTGCATTCCAGACGATTTTGTTAATAAGCTCATTTGGTACATTCATTTCAGCTACGCATATTTTGGTCCACGAAAATGTTATCATATTCTTCGAACGACTATTTTAACAATATGGAAAAAAGAATTCGAAGAGTCTTGTCTATTTGTAAACTCTGTCAAAAGGCGAAACCATCTACTATCTCACATCGTGCTCCGCTGTTTCCTATCATTCCTTCTAAATTAAAAGAATTTGCTGCTGTTGATCTCTTGGGACCCCTTGTCAGAACATCTAATGGATTTTAGTACGTTCTAGTCGCTGTCGAACTAACTTCAAAATTTGTTTCTTTCACTCCGTTACGTAAAGCCACAGGACGGTCTGTATCCAATGCCTTTGTTAAAAATTTCTTACGTGAAATTGGCCACCTTGCTAAAGTCATTTCAGATAACGGACCGCAATTCAGATCTGCTGTTTGGTCACGCATGCTTCGTAATCATAAAATCAAACCTGTTTTTACTTCATTGTACTCACCACATTGCAACCCGTCTGAACGGATTATGAAAGAAATCAATAAGCTTTGCAGATTTTATTGACACAGAAAGCATCAGCATTGGGACAGATATTTACACTTATTTCAAAATGTGCTGAATGAAATGCCTCATGACTCCATTGCTTTACCACCTACTGTTGTACTGAAGAATGAAGAACCACCGAACAGAATCAGAGAGCTTGTACCTTTCCCGAATACACGTAAACTTCGACACAAAGACATAATTGATTTGGCTATTAAAAATATAAAATCTGCTGCAGACAAAAGCAGGAAATTACACGGTAAAGCAAATTGAAAGAAATTATACATTGGTCAGAAAGTTCTCATTAAAGCTCATTCATTGTCATATAAGAAGAAACCCTTGAGTCACAAATTCTCTCTAGTTTACAGCGGACTTTACAGAATCCGACGTATACCACATGATAATTGCGTTGAATTTGAAACTCTGCGTACTAGGAAGAGTAAAGGTTTACACCACATTTCACATGTAAAACCGTTTATCGGAAGATAATCTGCTTTTTAACTTTGTCTTTGCCATAAAACTTTTCACTTCACATTTCTAGTATGCTTTGTGAGACTTAGAAACTGTTACCATGCAACATTGTTTGAAGTTAAATATCCAGTCAAGAACCAAGAGAACTTATTTAAACAGAATCTACGAATGCATTGTTATAATGAACAGACGACACAGTGTTGTAATTTGTACATTCTTGCTTGTTAGTTGCACGATTACGTAACGACTATCAGGCTTACATACTTAGAACATATACTGCCAATGAGATTTTAATGCAACATTTTGGTTTACTTGAAAAGATACTCTTTATTTGAAGTACATTCGGTGAGATTAAAGATGACTTAGCATTTGGTTTCTTTGATAGCTACACGATTATATCACGACGCTACTAATATGTGACAGAATTTACATTGTTGCTTTTGCGGTGTATCTGTTTTATATCTGCATAGTTTTTCTGTATTATTCTGGAAAGTAAAACCTGTTTTAGTAGTAACTTTTGTGGTATAGCTACAATGAGACAGCCTTTTCCGTAGCACAACAATACGTTATATTATAGTACTTTCTTGATCAAGATAAGAAATGTAATAACTACGATATCTATACGCAAAGCATTTCACTTTCGTTTATGATGAGGTAAGTACATTGACTTCAGCAGAACTTTGCTTACAGAGGACGATAACTACGACACTTCCACAGAATTATCTTACAGCAAGACGCACATTTAGCGCTACAGGACACGCATTTGAGAGATTAATTTTGTACTTAAAACATTTATTTGGCAAGATTTTTGAATTACAAAGAAAGTTTTCCGTGATAAATTTCATTCCATTGCTGTAATCTGTAACACCTGAGGGTATCATTACATTAATCCTCAGGGTGTACACGCCTACTTTGTGTACCATGTGTCTGGCAAGCACGAGGAGCTCTAGCTAATATGGTATTTGCTTATACAACTTTACACACCGGTACCATATTCCTATAACACAGAATTACACAGTTATCTGATTATTTAACAGAGAAACAAATATTTTTTTACTACATCAGTGACAGATGTTTACGCAATTACACCGTTGGATAATTTCACACTTATGAAATTGTATTTTGTCTGTACTTTGTGAACTGTTCATATTTTTTCGGAACCATTGTGATACTATGAGAGCTTTGAATGATATATTTGGTATGGGATCATGATTTTTAAAGTACGTTTGAGGAAGATGACACTACTGAAATGAGCAGAGAATTTTCTAAGGTTTTGAAATTTTTGCAGAAAGCTACAACGTTTCTGAGCTTTGGCTGAGTTTTCATGATGTTATTATTACGATGACGATGTGTATTATGCTGTTGAGGTATGTTTATGATCAATAAGATGATGCTATATGAGGAATTTGATTAAGCTACGTATTTATTATGATGAGATATTGAAGAAGTGTCGACGAATATGTATATGTGTAATAGGGTAAGGAATTATGAGTAGTGGTTAGGGACTCTCACTTGTGAAAAAGGATGTTGGAAACCGAGAATCGTACTTTAAGAGTTATGAAATGTGTGTATATGCGTGAATTTATCACTATGCTGGCGAAAATTTTTTGGACGCTGTTAAATCTATAGGATTTTGTTTCTACAGATTTGTAACGCAAATATTTTGACAAGTGAAATTTTATTTGTATCAAACTGACACTGTAGCGGAAACTGATGTCGTAAATATTTCGGTAAGGAAGGTAGGTCACTGTAAGCACCCAGCTGCATGACAGTCGCCTGGAAAAAGCCATTAGTGTGTGCTAAGCAGGCTTAGATAGGACTTTTTAGGAATAATGATGAATGAAGGGAGATCTCCATGCAAAACACTGCAGTAAAACAAACCCTATCCTTTCCTTTTGTGTTATCCCTCTATGTGTTTGTGTACCCTTGTGTATTTGTGTTTTTCCTGTCTTTATGTGTTTAGTTGATGAGAGCTATGTTGTAGAATTTTTCTAATGCTATGTTATTTACTTTGTAAAGATGTTTAGACATTATTTGTTCTGTTTTGTTTTAATGCTCACGTGTGAAGTCGATGTTTCGAAAGTTATTCAGACCTTTTATGTATTTACTTATGTCATAATTCCTGTAACACTGATGTATATGTTTATTTCTATTCTTTTGTGAAGCCCCTATTACTACAAATATTATCTGTACTGTTATGTTCTTTAATAATGTATTTTGTACCTTTGTAATTGTATTCTTATGTTGTAAATTTATAATTGTATAGACACCAGTTCTTCAAATTAAGTATCATTTCACTGCACACGTTTCTGTTGGTCATAATATATGCACAGTATGTGAGCAGTTGGGACAGTTAGTGCTTGCACATGTGTTGATAATTCAGCAAGGGACTGGTTAACAGCATTGCTGGTTCCAAGGACATTTAAAAAAAAAATTTTGTGAGTGCACAAGTGGTGGTCATGGACTTCCTATATTGTCCACAAGACTCTTCGATGGTGATTGTGCACCTGCACAGTCGCAACGGATGGCTGCTAGCCATCTCTACAAGGACTACAGTGGGTCTGCATCTTTGATGACCCACCAATACCATTATTTCTACAGGGACTACAGTGGGTCTACACCATTGATGACTCACCAATACCATAATTTCTACAAGGACTGCAATGGGTCTGGACCTCTAGTGACCCACCAATACCGTAATCTCTACCAGGATTACAGTGGGTCTGCTCTTTGATGATCTACCTACCAACATTCTTCAAAACTTCGACTGACTCTGCAGTGGGTTTGCTCTGTTGTGGCCTATTACCTGTCTGCATGTCAAGAGTCAGCATTATCTTTCTGTTGGAAGGACAACACTACTTCTTCAAGACTGCATGGAAATCCATTACTTCTGTGTGCATTTTCTTTTACTGCTCAGACTTTGAGAAAAACACTGCAATTTTACTATGATGAACGATCAGGACTGTCTTTATGGACTGTGAGAAAATTTTAGATTTTCACCAACATTGTATCAATAAGTGTGTGCATTTGATTTATTTGTTATTGCAATTATGAAAACTTTTTTCAAATATGTATTGGCCAGTGCCCAAAACAATTTGTAAAATTTTTTGCGGGGAGCATGGGGGCTATGTAAGAAGGCTATTTAGGTTTTCATATTGGTAGCGCCACGTAGCGCTCTGTATGAAAATCACTGACTGTGCTGTGTGCAGTCTGAGGCTGGGTGGCATTGTTGTAATATTCGCTATTGTAGTGTTGGGCTGTTGGCTGTTAACAGCACGTAGCGTTGCGCAGTTGAAGGTGAGCCGCCAGCAGTGGTGGATGTGGGGAGTGAGATGGCGGAGTTTTGAGAGCGGATGATCTGGACAGAGACGGTAAATTTGTAAGACTGGATGTCATGAACTGCTATATATATTATGACTTTTGAACACTATTAACGTAAATACATTGTTTTTTCTCTATCAAAATCTTTCATTTGCTAACTATGCCTATCAGTAGTTAGTGCCTTCAGTAGTTTGAATCTTTTATTTAGCTGGCAGTAGTGGCGCTCCTGTATTGCAGTAGCTTGAGTAACGAAGATTTTTATGAGGTAAGTGATTTGTGAAAGGTATAGTTTAATGTTAGTCAGGGCCATTCTTTTGTAGGGATTATTGAAAGTCAGATTCCGTTGCGTTAAAAATATTGTGTGTCAATTTAAGCACAGTCATGTATAATTTTTCAAAGGGGACGTTTCAAATATAAGGTTCACTTATGACTTTGCTATCCTCAGTGAAGATAAAGAATAATTGCAGGATATGTTGGCTGGAATGAGCAGTTTAATAAGTATAGAATATGGATTGAGAGTAAACAGGAAAAAGACATAGGTAATTAGATGTAGTAGAAATGAGAATAGCGAGAAACTTACCACCAAACCAGGTGACAATGAAGTGGACATATGCTGATAATAAGTACAAGCTCATGATGGACGGAGCAAGAAAGACATCAGACAGAGGCTAACAGGGCATTCCTGGCCAAGAGAAGTCTACTTATATAAGAAAAGGCCTTAATTTGAGGAAGAAATTCCGGAGAATGTACAGTCGTGGACAAAACGAGCGAGACCCCTCGCCTTTTCGTTATGCTGATCCGCACGGCTTTAAAGTCTGCTACACAGCATAACAGGCAAGGCGACGAAGTGCTACCAACATACTATGCGCAGGCGTGAAATTGACAAACTATCTGAACTTTTTTAGACTATATTCCATAATTTGTAAGACTATATTAATGCTGATTAGTGTGTTAAATACAACACGTAAATATAAGACAGAACTGAAAGAACAAACGCTAATTGGTATGAACTGGACAAATAAAAATGAATTTCAACTTATCGAGATGACTTAACTGTTTCAGTAAGACAAAGAACCCCAGATCGTTACGAAGTAGCAAAATATTATCCGCATTCGGCCGCGAAACGGTCTGTGTCAACGTTCAGACCAGTCATACTGGATTACCGTTGCTGACCTACCATGAAAGTGTGCAAATTTAGCAATGCGTGAAGATTCATAACGAAATTCAGTTAAAAATCATTCAGTGCCACGCTTAAGTCAATTCCATTATTGACAGAAGCGGAAAAAGTAGGCAGTAACATGTATGAAATTCTACAAGAGTGTCATATTGACATGCACAGTGCGCCAGTACAGAATAAAGGTAGCGATAAAACGTATTGAGTGCGCGAGAATTTCTTAAAATTGCTTTACTGATATTCTACCTGCCTCCATAGAGATTAGAACCGAAAACAAACCAGACCTTCCTTTCACTATGCTAGCAGACAACCTAGGCAAACAGCCCTCTATTATTACCCCAGACATGAACAAGCAGGCAATTTCGAAATGAAAATCTGCAGTTTCTGTTGCATAGAGCTTTCTGGACTCAAAAACATGAATTTTCTTCCTTTATGTCACCGCTTATGTGACAATCATTCGGGATGTTTATCGAAATAACAAATTACTGTTATTAGAGAGTAAATTTTGTAGGATAATTCTGCACCACCCCAGGAAATAAACGGCTACATAGCTGCCAAACGTATTCTGCATTGTTTCGAATTCTCCACTAGACTCGCCACAGCCAGAAAACGTTCATTAGCAGAAGTGTTTCTTAAGCTAGCTAGCAATGAGAATGTTCGTACTTCTAAAACGCGGTGGCATTAATACTGGGATGTGAATTACCACGTGTATAGGCAAATACATTCTATTTGCATTCCTGTAAACGTGATTTGGATCGAAAACGTAGCTACGACTAATATGCTTATGTATCGACAGCAACTAGAACATTTCGAATAAAGAGTAGCGGGTGTTATTTATGCGGCCCTCATCTTCAGTGTTTTCGTTGTTAGGATTTCGTCACCTAAACCGGTAAAAACGGAACCCTACTAGTCTCACTTTCTTGACCGTCTATCGGTCTACCCAACCCTTAAAACCCGTTTACCTCCAGAACGGGTGGACATAATAAGCGGAAATGTATCGCACTTCTTGCTGTAACCGGTCCCATGCTGGTGTAAAAAAGTGAGCTTCTATGTCAACGCAATCAAAAGATACGACGGTTTATGTAAAGAAAATTTACGCGAAAGGTCAAAAAATGGCTTCAAGAACTATGCGACCTAACTGCTTAGGTCATCAGCCCCTAGACCTAGAACTACTTAAACCTAGCTAGCCTAAGGGCATCACAGACATCTATGCCCGAGGTAGAATTCCAACCTGCGACTGAAGCAGCCGTGCGGTTCGTCACTGAAGCGCCTGGAACCGCTCGGCCACCGCAACGCGGCGAAACCCTACTCACCTCATGTATAATGATAATATATACTGTCTAGTGAGGATAAACTGTATTCGCCAGCAACTCAGATCGTTTGCTCACGGAACTTTTACGAAGCTACATTCAAACTTTGTCGAAGTCGTCTGCAATATCCATTACAAACACCCTAGGAACTTCGTATGCGATATCCACTTCTGAAGACGCTGGCAGATACTGCAGTACTATAACAAGTAGGTGGGAATTTATTGTTATTGGTCCACGCATGACACTTTATTTCAATATCAATTTAACGCGCCTAGGTGTTTGTATATGCCTGAAACTATTGAACAAAAAGTAAATAAACAACAAACGAGCCGGCCGCGGTGGTCTCGCGGTTCTAGGCGCGCAGTCCGGAACCGTGCGACTGCTACGGTCGCTGGTTCGAATCCTGCCTGGGGCATGGATGTGTGTGATGTCCTTAGGTTAGTTAGGTTTAAGTAGTTCTAAGTTCTAGGGGACTTATGACCACAGCAGTTGAGTCCCATAGTGCTCAGAGGCATTTGAACCATTTTGAAACAGCAAACAACTTCGATGTTTAAATCAAATGAAAGTCACATGTCGTAATTAAAACATAATTTCGTCGTTACATCTACATGACTACATCAACAGGATTTCTTGGCAATCCGGACTTACGTGCCTGGCAGAAGGTTAGGGTTATTTCTCTACCGTCCCACTCATTAACAGTGTGCGGGAAAAAGGACCACTTAAATCTTTTCTTGCGAGCCTTGAATTACATTATTACTATGGTTTCTTCCTGTGTTCCCGAGGAAATACCCCGAACTTGCTGAAACTTCGCTCAGTGAAAGCGGGGACAAAATAAGCGAACACGTGTCTCGGCTTATTTGCTTACACTCTACCGCTTCTGAGAAAACGACGGTCAAAGTTTTCAATGCGCTGTTACTATAGTGTAGACACCTCTTAGCGGGTAAGCATTCAACTGGAGCGGTGGCTCTGCTGCTACCATAGCGATTTCTGAACTTTGCGCTGCGAGTTCGAAACCCGGTTTTTCCTTTTTTTCCCCTCACTCTCTGAATTATCTACGAATGTTTATTCCAATTTATGTTGAAACACTGTTGTCGTTATTCGTCAGTTAATTTACTGTGTAAAGAAATAAGTTAAAAAGGGAACACACAGTGCGTAGTGGGGCGATCACTCTGTTGTAGAAATAATTCAGAAGCCAAGATCGCTTAAATATTGTTTACTGGATAACCGGTTTCAACACACTAAAGGTGCCATCATCGGATCTGAATGTAGATTAACATTTATAAAATATTTGGTTATAACGATACATGAGGCAGCCCAGATGATGTTAGATCAGCTTGTCTCATTCGTTTATTACTTTTTAATTCATTAATTACACATAAAGTTAATTGGCGAATAATGACAACATTATTTCAACATAACTTAGAAAAAACCATTCGTAGATATTTCTGATAGAGAGGCAGGAAAATAAAATAATTAAAAAACCCAATATCGTATCGAACACGGGAATCAGTGTTAAGAAGGAACGACGGTAGCCACCGCTTCAATTGCGTTCCCGGCTGCAGAAGGTATCTACACTAGAGCAACAGCGCGTTGATAACTTTGACCGTCGTTTTCTCGGAAACGGTCGAGTGTCTGCAGATAAGCCGAAACACATGTTCGCTTATTTTGTCCTCTCCTTCACTGAGCAAAGTTTCGGGACAATCAGCCTATGACATTTGGCGAGTTCCCCTCGCTCGTCGAGTCGCTTCTTTCGCCCGGCGAGAATTATGTATGCCTCCGAGTAAACTGCGCCACCTGGAAACACGGCGAGCGGGGATAAACACGTTTTCCTTCTTATAAGGCAACCTTCTACAGATAATATTCACGAAGTGTTCTTCAGGTTGCCTCAGATATTTCAGAAATGTTTCTTGCCTCAGGCCTGCCGCATATGCAAAACGTAAACATTTCATTTCATGTAATATTTATCAGGATAAGACATGACAAGAGTGGACCAGTCACTTCTGAGAAAAATTAGAGATTCTAAGTTGCTCCACTATGTAATGACACGGGCACGGGCTTGCGATCTGTCTTTTATGCCATCGATTTCCGTGTTACACATACTTGGCCACTGCGTTGCGGCTGCCATCTTGGAGGAGGCAGTCTGTTTCCTGCCAGCGCTGTTTCCGCAGCCAATATTAACCGCGACGAATCATTCAGTCAACGCTAAATGGCCCATCTGGCTGAGGCAGACAAGGGCGCTATAATACTCCATGCAGAGGGATCTTCAAATGCCGACATAGCGAGAACTATGGGTCTTCACAAGTCGACGGTAGCCAGGTGGATCAGACGAAAGGAAGAGAGTGGTAACTTGAATGGGAGGCCTCATGGCCGTCGCCGCAAAACAACGCAAGCTCAGGATCAGCAGATACGCCGTTTCAGTGAGAACCACCCATTTGTCAACGCACGACAAATCAGCAAATTCATGAAGCTTGGAAGAAGTTACTTGAATCTCCTAGTTCTGTGGCTCGAGTTGTGGGGCTCAATGCCCAACAGACTTCCAGCTGTTGTGGAAGCCAAAGGAGGCTATACGCGATTTTTTTTACAGACTTATGTTTTATATAATTTCAAGGAAACGCAATAAGTGGAATGGGGACAAACAAATAAATTCACAGCAAGATATGTAATATTTAATTTGATAAGAGAAGAAATACTCACCTTATATATTCATTCAGTCTCTATAAAATACGTGACACACGTGTGTATGCAAGAAGGGTACAAAACAGTTCAGCACAAAATAAAAATGTTGAGGAGAAGCTCCCCGATGAAGACGTAATTGCAGAACAAAGGTTGGGCTAGAAGGAGAGGTAAGGAGGCCCAAAAAAGCAGAACAAAATCAAATACCCAATAGACTTTGAGTAGTTGTCGCAGCAAAGGGCGGTTGGTATATGCGATTCGGAGCAACTGTACAAGAATAGTTTTATTTACTGATTTTTGAGGCTTTATTTTGTGACGGCTAAACAGTGCTGCATCATGAGACCCGCTATTTTTCCACATGTGGCTAAACATCAGAGCTGAAAAAATTTTGAGAGGTACCGAAGTTCTCTGGAAGAGTAAAGTGTTTTAGACAAGAAGATGATTTTTAGTTCATTTCATTTTAACCATTCACACTATGCTTCGACATTCTAATCTTTGATTTCATTTTATTATTACGTATCTTTCCTTCAGTGAAAGTCAACGGTAGTAAGTTTCAAGATATGAAGAATAACTGGAAGTTTTTAATTTGTGGAATAGCGTATTTAACAGTTCATATTTTCAACAAATCTGTAGTTATAGGACATATTAAGAAGCAAGTAAAAATGGCACTGTGGAAAGATCAGGTTGGCCTCTAAAGGGTAACGACGGTAAAATAGCAAATACTAAACAATGGGTAACAACTATTGTTGATGGTGAGTAGCCGTAATCGATATGTCACTTTTCCGTAATTGTATTTCTGAAGTTTATCGTCAATCCTAGGACTGACATCGATACTCTGTTTTACGTAAAGAATACAACCATCAAAATTTATTTAGCAGCGCAGAATATTAAATCACAGTTTATAGATCAGGAACCTAATCCAACTGCCTTTAATTTTATTCTCACGGATGACTTTGGGACAGTAAATAACAAGAGAAATAACAAAACTCTCAGAATCAATATATAGAATTCAAGTGTCCAGTGGATTCAAAAGTTTGCTATAATAGCGATTAATTGCTTTTACAGACTCCTTCATGCCTACATTTTCTATCAGACAATGTTTGAAACTAGGACTAAGAAGGTAAACAATTTTTCCACAAATTGTCAAATTGGAAGTCGGAGAGCCAGTTACACAAATTACGAAGACAACAAACGTTTTTCAAGTAAACTGATCACAGGAGGAATCCAACGCATTTATTGTGAGTTACATGCACAGTATGTAAACTGGCAACGCCACCAACACACAATACCACTAACAAGGGAACATCCCCATCGCACCGCCCTCAGATTTAGTTATAAGTTGATACAGGGGATAGGCCTTGAAAAACTGAATACAGATCAATCGAGAAAACAGGAAGAAGTTGTGTGGAAGTATGAAAAAAATAAGCAAAATATACAAACTGAGTAGTCCATGCGCAAGATAGGCAACATCAAGGATAGGGTGAGCTCAGGAGCGCCGTGATCCCGTGGTTAGCGCACGCAGGTGCGGAACGAGAGGTCCTTCCGTCAAATTTTCCCAGGAGTGAAAAGTTTAATTTTTATTTTCAGACAATTATTATCTGTCCGTCCGTCCGTCCGATGCGAGGTAACCGCGCCGTAGTATGATGACGCTACACCTAAAAAACATCGAAAGACATGACGTCAGTCGACTATAGCGCACGGAAGAGAGAGTATTCCTGCTAATGAGGCTCCCTGGCTGGCAGTTAACTGTTCGCTACTTTGGACGAGAGTGCATTAAATACGTGCGATGCATTGCGTGGGCAATATGAATCCAGCAAATATAGCTCGTGACTCCAATAACAATGTCAATGAATATTTTCCGAACTGTAAGGCATCGGAAAGTTCCTTAAGGGATCGAACGATTGTCGAACATTTGTATGATTATTTCCTACATTTGTTGAATAACAGTACGTGTGGTGATGATTGTCTGAAAATAAAAAAAATCAAACAACTAACCCGAGGGAAGCCTTAAACCAACGACCTCTCGTTCTGCAGCTCCTCACGCTAACCACGCGACCACTGCGCTCCCGTGCTCAAGCTATCCTTGATGTTGCTTATCATGCACACGGACTACTCAGTTTGTTTGGTTTGAATATTTTTTTCATAGGTCCACACAACTTCTTCCTGTTTTTCGAATGATCTGTGTTCAGTTTTCAAGGCCTATCCACTGTGTCAACTTATAACTAAATCTGAGGAGGGTGCGATGGGGAGGTTCCCTTGTTAGCTATGAAACAACTGTAGCAAAACGGAGCATCCTCGTTATCCATGTGATGGATAAGACGACTAATTCGCAACATAAATGTCAATGTAAGCATCAGTTTCTGTTGGAACGTGCTTCCCGGACCAAATAACATACATTTCCTACGTCTTCAATGCGAATCATGTAGCAAATGTAATTTAAAGGACATAAAAATATCGAGTGAATTTACTAAAATAATTATGAACCACTTGAATTTGCATTCAACAGGCAATGTTCAGAAGTCTGGTGTAGGAGTACTGCATGCTCTAATTCGAAACAACAAAAATCAACAGAGTAACTATTATTGAACGTCATCAGGTCACTCATCGAGCATTCCTATGCAGTACTGTTACTGGTGACGTGTTATGATGCCTTTATCGTTAACTTCCTAAGAAGAAATGAAAGGCTGAGCCCCACCAAAAGACGTAAACTCGAGGAAAGAGTTGCGTGAACATATTATTTTACATCTGATAAATCCAAAAGTGTGTTTTGGGCTACGAATTCTGCCCCCAGGGTGTGTGCAACACAGCTGGAATTTGTTGCCAACAACTGAGACACATTTCGGTCACAGTGTAAGAAAATCGAGCAACAAAACTACATCACCTGTGCTACTGCATGATAACGCACTATGTTGATTTGAGAAACAAAACTATCCAGGAGATTGATAGGAAAGTCGTCTCTCAGGCACATTTGTATTGATAGGGAAGTCCTCTCTCAAGCACTTGTCCCTCTCGTCATATATTTGTAAAATTTTACCTTTCCCACTCTAGATCGATCAACCGTCAAGGCAATTCATTTCTAGACGAAAATACTTTTAAAACTACTCTGGTTTATTGACATCGTTAGAACAAGTAGGTTTCTACAGGCGTAGGATTTTTAAACAACTTTAGCATTGTCATATCGTTTTAGATATCGTGAAAGAAAATTCTGCTGCTAATTAATTTCTCTTTGATAATTACTGTTGCGTTTAGTAAACTAATGGAAAATGCAATTAAAATATTCACTGTACTAATACAAACTAAAGTCAGCTTAATACAGAAACATCACGACGGCAGTCTATCTTAATAAAGCATTAAGTTTCTGTGAGACAATTGGGCTTATTTTAACACGAATTAGTAGGATATTACAGACTTAACACTTAGAAAAGATCTGTATTTATTTCATTTCCTGTACCATTCGTAAGTGTTATGAAAATGGGGCTTTTCATAGATAAAATTATGTATTCACAACAACAAAAAAATGTCGGCAGAAAACAAAAGTGGCATTATGAATCTGGCAGTACCGTAAGGTTTTCACTCTGACACTAAGAGTTACTGAAAGTAGCAAGAAGAATTTTGCTCGAGCGTTGTCTTACGATTCCCTTATTAAGTTTTTATCTGCCTGCTTGTAGCTGTGCTACAAAAGAATTAAAAATCTGGCTTTCAGCAAGTCTCGAAAGGCGAACAAAAGCAGCTTGCACCTGGTTACTAAGCATGTTACCTGGGGACTGGTTTTTTCTTAAAGCGGGAAGATATCCTTTTGTGGTTCAATTGGCAAATGTCAGTCAGACGTGTGACGTTAGTCTAAGCGTTTCGGTGTGTTGAATTTGTACCAATGATTTTTCTACACGTTTTTTCTGTCCCAAATAGAGTTGAAGTCTCCCATTAGTATTTTCACGTCATCTTGGTGAATTTTGCTCATGGTATTTTCGAGTGTGTTCCAGAATTTTTCAACATTGTCGGTGTTTTTCTTATTTTCGATGTTGGTGGGTTCAAATGGTTCAAATGGCTCTGAGCACTATGGGACTTAACTGCTGTGGTCATCAGTCCCCTAGAACTTAGAACTAGTTAAACCTAACTAACCTAAGGACATCGCACACATCCATGCCCGAGGCAGGATGCGAACCTGCGACCGTAGCGGTCGCGCGGTTCCAGACTGTAGCGCCTAGAACCTCTCGAACACTCCGGCCGTCGATGTTGGTGGGGACACGTGCATTGATGAGTGTATATGTTTTACTGGGGCTCTGAATGACCATAGTCATAAGTCGCTTGTTGACGGGCCAGCCGCGGTGGCCGAGCGGTTCTTGGCTCTTCAGTCCGGAACCGCGCGACTGCTACGGTCGCAGGTTCGAATCCAGCCTTGGGCATGAATTTGTGTGATGTCCTTAGATTAGCTAGGTATAAGTAGTTCTAAGTTCTAGGAGACTGATGACCTCCACTGTTAAGTTCCATAGTGCTCAGAGCCATTGGAACCTTTTGATTGTCGATCGGTGTGAATTCTTTGGCAGAGTTGATAGATCGGTGTTCGAGAAATGCAATGCCGAAGATTGGTACGCCTTTCGTTACCTTTTGTTGTATTCTGCTCTTGAAGATGCAATGGTTTCCCTAATACACGGTTTCATTGTCAGTTAGTCGTGGTTCTTGAAGTGGAAGAATGAGAATTTTTTGTCGGTCCATTTCTTTTGTGAAATTATTTAGTTTTCGTGTTTGGATCAAGGTATCGATGTTTACTTTTAAATGCATGTTTTTTGCTTGTAGGGAAATTTACCAGAGATCTTCGATATTCTCTGTCGTGCTAACCTGGACTCCCCAGAATCCGAAAATCCAACTGCCGCCTGTCGACAGCCGGGTTGTGTACCACCTGGGATAAAGTTGACTTTGCTTGCATAGTTTACGTTTGCTTGTGTTTCATTGGTTGTGCTTGGGTGATACCAGGACCGGACAGGACCAGAGGGTGTTGAAGCCTTTGAAAGCAAATATTTTCAGCCAAGCTCATTGAGCTAACACGGTGACCAGAGTAACGGTGATTTTCACTCAGACGTGTCTGGATTTTGCGTTCAACGGATTGAGTAGCCGTTCAGGATTGTGTTAGTATTTGGTTCACCCCTAGTATTTGATTTCCTCGGTACCACCCATATGGGGGAGGGTTTCCACTATCCGCCACACGCGATTATTATTATTATTATTATTATTGTCATTATGTCTCAGCAAATCCCATATGGTGTATCTTCCCACCACTGAAATAGATGTGTATTGTTCGATTCAGTATTTCCATCACATAAATGTGGTTTATAATTACGTTACATTGCTACTAGTAGACATATTTCTCACTTTTTCTTAGGCAGTTGCTACCTGTTACTCCATCATAGGAATTTATGTGCGAAGCATTGTTGAAATACACACGTTCAAATTATCCGATTTCTGTAATTTCATTTCGATACCAGATCGTTCTAATCGGATTCAGCCAGGTAATCTTAATGTGGATATCCGACCACGACTGTCATCATATGATAGACTGTGTAAACCACATTCTTTATCGGACTGTTGAATATAGATCACTTATCTATGACAAGACCTGAATTCTTAAACACTGTGGAAAATAATAATCCGATGTGCTTATTACAAATACGTTATTCCAATATAAATATGTGAACTAACGAGATAACAGTTTATTTACAGGAGCAGAACTAATGTTCAAATGTTCAAATGTGTGTGAAATCGTATGGGACTTAACTGCTAAGGTCATCAGTACCTAAGCTTACACACTACTTAACCTAAATCATCCTAAGGACAAACACACACACCCATGCCCCAGGGAGGACTCGAACCTCCGCCGGGATCAGCCACGCAGCTCATGACTGCAGCGCCCCTGACCGCTCGGCTAATCCCGCGCGGCTACTAAAAGTATACTCGTCCACAAAACCCATGTGGACAATTATCTGATAATCGGTCAAGCTTTGCTTTGTCGCAGCTCTTTAGGATACAAGTCCATTTACTTTCAGGCTCTTACATACAATTCTTGCAATGCAAGGTAATTGAAAAAACTCATCCACTCGACGCCAACTGAGGAACTGACTGGTGCATGTGTTGTTCAACACACAGTAGTTGTCACCCTCACTGGAATCAATGAGTGTGTGCGTGTGTGTGTGTGTGTGTGTGTGTGTGTGTGTGTGTGTGTGAGTGAGTTTTCGTGTTAATGCACAATCTGAATCAATACTATTAACATCATACAGACAACCGGGCATCAAATATGACTGTAAAGTATGTTAATGCGATGGGAAGTTACAAACTGAATTTTCACCTAACCCACGTCCTGCATATTACGTTAAGTAAGATGTATTAACTCCATAGTATCGTTAGCAGAGAGTGCGCTCTTGTTGTCGAGGCCTGCGACAAGCGCAGCGATCAGCACTGCCCAATGCCGCCGCGATTTGTTTATGTTGGCTGAGCGTGGACACTGCAGCAGACGCTTCGCCATAAACAGAAAGAAATCACCTTGGCTCTGACTGCAGTGAGCGGATATCACTGCCTGCGTGTTCTTATAGTAACCAACGTGAGACTCTACTCACAGGTGCCATGGAGCAATTGCAACGGGTATCATGTCATTAGTCATGAGAATATTAACCAGTGATGAAATGTCCACTCTATTTGAATCCTAAGAAAATAGGAACCTTCTCACAAAGGAATGTGAGGTGATATCAAAATTTATCCAACATACAAAAATTAACTGCAGGGCTTTCATGTATGCAGTAGTAGCACACAAGGAAATAATATGTCTTGGAAGCGTATATTTCATTTCCTCTTCTCATATTAACGTCCTTGTTTTAGAATGAAGTGAGAAAATTAACGCGAAAAACTTAAGTTCCTGAGAAGCATATAAGTCATTTCCTCGTCTCATATCATAGCTTTTGTTTTAGTATGAGGTGAAAAAATAAACAGTTTACGGCTCTGAAACATAATATGACACCAGATTCTTATCGTAGGCGCTATCGGAAACGCAAAAAGCAGGGAGCTGTCCATTCTTTTGTCCTAAAGAGCTGCGACAAAGCAAAGCTTGACCGATTATCAGATAATTGTCCACATGGGTTTTGTGGACGAGTATACTTTTAGTAGCCGCGCGGGATTAGTCGAGCGGTCAGGGGCGCTGCAGTCATGAGCTGCGTGGCTGATCCCGGCGGAGGTTCGAGTCCTCCCTGGGGCATGGGTGTGTGTGTTTGTCCTTAGGATGATTTAGGTTAAGTAGTGTGTAAGCTTAGGTACTGATGACCTTAGCAGTTAAGTCCCATACGATTTCACACACATTTGAACATTTGAACATTAGTTCTGCTCCTGTAAATAAACTGTTATCTCGTTAGTTCACATATTTATATTGGAATAACGTATTTGTAGTAAGCACATCGGATTATTATTTTCCACAGTGTTTAAGAATTCAGGTCCTGTCATAGATAAGTGATCTATATTCAACAGTCCGATAAAGAATGTGGTTTACACAGTCTATCATATGATGACAGTCGTGGTCGGATATCCACATTAAGACTACCTGGCTGATCCGATTAGAACGACCTGGTATCGAAATGAAATTACAGAAATCGGATAATTTGAACGTGTGTATTTCAACAATGCTTCGCACATAAATTCCTATGATGGAGTAACAGGTAGCAACTGCCTAAGAAAAAGTGAGAAATATGTCTACTAGTAGCAATGTAACGTAATTATAAACCACATTTATGTGATGGAAATACTGAATCGAACAATACACATCTATTTCAGTGGTGGGAAGATACACCATATGGGATTTGCTGAGACATAATGACAATAATAATAATAATAATAATAATCGCGTGTGGCGGATAGTGGAAACCCTCCCCCATATGGGTGGTACCGAGGAAATCAAATACTAGGGGTGAACCAAATACTAACACAATCCTGAACGGCTACTCAATCCGTTGAACGCAAAATCCAGACACGTCTGAGTGAAAATCACCGTTACTCTGGTCACCGTGTTAGCTCAATGAGCTTGGCTGAAAATATTTGCTTTCAAAGGCTTCAACACCCTCTGGTCCTGTCCGGTCCTGGTATCACCCAAGCACAACCAATGAAACACAAGCAAACGTAAACTATGCAAGCAAAGTCAGCTTTATCCCAGGTGGTACACAACCCGGCTGTCGACAGGCGGCAGTTGGATTTTCGGATTCTGGGGAGTCCAGGTTAGCACGACAGAGAATATCGAAGATCTCTGGTAAATTTCCCTACAAGCAAAAAACATGCATTTAAAAGTAAACATCGATACCTTGATCCAAACACGAAAACTAAATAATTTCACAAAAGAAATGGACCGACAAAAAATTCTCATCCTTCCACTTCAAGAACCACGACTAACTGACAATGAAACCGTGTATTAGGGAAACCATTGCATCTTCAAGAGCAGAATACAACAAAAGGTAACGAAAGGCGTACCAATCTTCGGCATTGCATTTCTCGAACACCGATCTATCAACTCTGCCAAAGAATTCACACCGATCGACAATCAAAAGGTTCCAATGGCTCTGAGCACTATGGAACTTAACAGTGGAGGTCATCAGTCTCCTAGAACTTAGAACTACTTATACCTAGCTAATCTAAGGACATCACACAAATTCATGCCCAAGGCTGGATTCGAACCTGCGACCGTAGCAGTCGCGCGGTTCCAGACTGAAGAGCCAAGAACCGCTCGGCCACCGCGGCTGGCCCGTCAACAAGCGACTTATGACTATGGTCATTCAGAGCCCCAGTAAAACATATACACTCATCAATGCACGTGTCCCCACCAACATCGACGGCCGGAGTGTTCGAGAGGTTCTAGGCGCTACAGTCTGGAACCGCGCGACCGCTACGGTCGCAGGTTCGCATCCTGCCTCGGGCATGGATGTGTGCGATGTCCTTAGGTTAGTTAGGTTTAACTAGTTCTAAGTTCTAGGGGACTGATGACCACAGCAGTTAAGTCCCATAGTGCTCAGAGCCATTTGAACCATTTGAACCCACCAACATCGAAAATAAGAAAAACATCGACAATGTTGAAAAATTCTGGAACACACTCGAAAATACCATGAGCAAAATTCACCAATATGACGTGAAAATACTAATGGGAGACTTCAACTCTATTTGGGACAGAAAAAACGTGTAGAAAAATCATTGGTACAAATTCAACACACCGAAACGCTTAGACTAACGTCACACGTCTGACTGACATTTGCCAATTGAACCACAAAAGGATATCTTCCCGCTTTAAGAAAAAACCAGTCCCCAGGTAACATGCTTAGTAACCAGGTGCAAGCTGCTTTTGTTCGCCTTTCGAGACTTGCTGAAAGCCAGATTTTTAATTCTTTTGTAGCACAGCTACAAGCAGGCAGATAAAAACTTAATAAGGGAATCGTAAGACAACGCTCGAGCAAAATTCTTCTTGCTACTTTCAGTAACTCTTAGTGTCAGAGTGAAAACCTTACGGTACTGCCAGATTCATAATGCCACTTTTGTTTTCTGCCGACATTTTTTTGTTGTTGTGAATACATAATTTTATCTATGAAAAGCCCCATTTTCATAACACTTACGAATGGTACAGGAAATGAAATAAATACAGATCTTTTCTAAGTGTTAAGTCTGTAATATCCTACTAATTCGTGTTAAAATAAGCCCAATTGTCTCACAGAAACTTAATGCTTTATTAAGATAGACTGCCGTCGTGATGTTTCTGTATTAAGCTGACTTTAGTTTGTATTAGTACAGTGAATATTTTAATTGCATTTTCCATTAGTTTACTAAACGCAACAGTAATTATCAAAGAGAAATTAATTAGCAGCAGAATTTTCTTTCACGATATCTAAAACGATATGACAATGCTAAAGTTGTTTAAAAATCCTACGCCTGTAGAAACCTACTTGTTCTAACGATGTCAATAAACCAGAGTAGTTTTAAAAGTATTTTCGTCTAGAAATGAATTGCCTTGACGGTTGATCGATCTAGAGTGGGAAAGGTAAAATTTTACAAATATATGACGAGAGGGACAAGTGCTTGAGAGAGGACTTCCCTATCAATACAAATGTGCCTGAGAGACGACTTTCCTATCAATCTCCTGGATAGTTTTGTTTCTCAAATCAACATAGTGCGTTATCATGCAGTAGCACAGGTGATGTAGTTTTGTTGCTCGATTTTCTTACACTGTGACCGAAATGTGTCTCAGTTGTTGGCAACAAATTCCAGCTGTGTTGCACACACCCTGGGGGCAGAATTCGTAGCCCAAAACACACTTTTGGATTTATCAGATGTAAAATAATATGTTCACGCAACTCTTTCCTCGAGTTTACGTCTTTTGGTGGGGCTCAGCCTTTCATTTCTTCTTAGGAAGTTAACGATAAAGGCATCATAACACGTCACCAGTAACAGTACTGCATAGGAATGCTCGATGAGTGACCTGATGACGTTCAATAATAGTTACTCTGTTGATTTTTGTTGTTTCGAATTAGAGCATGCAGTACTCCTACACCAGACTTCTGAACATTGCCTGTTGAATGCAAATTCAAGTGGTTCATAATTATTTTAGTAAATTCACTCGATATTTTTATGTCCTTTAAATTACATTTGCTACATGATTCGCATTGAAGACGTAGGAAATGTATGTTATTTGGTCCGGGAAGCACGTTCCAACAGAAACTGATGCTTACATTGACATTTATGTTGCGAATTAGTCGTCTTATCCATCACATGGATAACGAGGATGCTCCGTTTTGCTACAGTTGTTTCATAGCTAACAAGGGAACCTCCCCATCGCACCCTCCTCAGATTTAGTTATAAGTTGACACAGTGGATAGGCCTTGAAAACTGAACACAGATCATTCGAAAAACAGGAAGAAGTTGTGTGGACCTATGAAAAAAATATTCAAACCAAACAAACTGAGTAGTCCGTGTGCATGATAAGCAACATCAAGGATAGCTTGAGCACGGGAGCGCAGTGGTCGCGTGGTTAGCGTGAGGAGCTGCAGAACGAGAGGTCGTTGGTTTAAGGCTTCCCTCGGGTTAGTTGTTTGATTTTTTTTATTTTCAGACAATCATCACCACACGTACTGTTATTCAACAAATGTAGGAAATAATCATACAAATGTTCGACAATCGTTCGATCCCTTAAGGAACTTTCCGATGCCTTACAGTTCGGAAAATATTCATTGACATTGTTATTGGAGTCACGAGCTATATTTGCTGGATTCATATTGCCCACGCAATGCATCGCACGTATTTAATGCACTCTCGTCCAAAGTAGCGAACAGTTAACTGCCAGCCAGGGAGCCTCATTAGCAGGAATACTCTCTCTTCCGTGCGCTATAGTCGACTGACGTCATGTCTTTCGATGTTTTTTAGGTGTAGCGTCATCATACTACGGCGCGGTTACCTCGCATCGGACGGACGGACGGACAGATAATAATTGTCTGAAAATAAAAATTAAACTTTTCACTCCTGGGAAAATTTGACGGAAGGACCTCTCGTTCCGCAGCTGCGTGCGCTAACCACGGGATCACGGCGCTCCTGAGCTCACCCTATCCTTGATGTTGCCTATCTTGCGCATGGACTACTCAGTTTGTATATTTTGCTTATTTTTTTCATACTTCCACACAACTTCTTCCTGTTTTCTCGATTGATCTGTATTCAGTTTTTCAAGGCCTATCCCCTGTATCAACTTATAACTAAATCTGAGGGCGGTGCGATGGGGATGTTCCCTTGTTAGTGGTATTGTGTGTTGGTGGCGTTGCCAGTTTACATACTGTGCATGTAACTCACAATAAATGCGTCGGATGCCTCCTGTGATCAGTTTACTTGAAAAACGTTTGTTGTCATCGTAATTTATGTAACTGGCTCTCCGACTTCCAATTTGACAATTTGTGGAAAAATTGTTTACCTCGTTAGTCCTAGTTTCAAACATTGTCTGTCTGACGGAAAACGTAGGCATGAAGGGGTCTGTAAAAAGCAATTAATCGCTATTATAGCAAACTTTTGAATTCACATGATACTTGAATTCTCTATATTGATTCTGAGAGTTTTCTTATTTCTCTTGTTATTTACTGTCTCAATGTCATCCGTGAAAATAAAATTAAAGGCAGTTGGATTAGGTTCCTGATCTATAAACTGTGATTTAATATTCTGCGCTGCTAAATAAATTTTGAAGGTTGTATTCTTTACGTAGAACAGAGTATCGGTGTCAGTCCTAGGATTGACGATAAACTTCAGAAATACAATTACGGAAAAGTGACATATCGATTATGGCTCCTCACCATCAACAATAGTTGTTACCCATAGTTTCATATTTGCTATTTTATCGTCGTTACCCTTTAGAGACCAACCTGATCATTCCACAATGCCATTTTTGACTCGCTTCTTAATATGTCCTATAACTACAGATTTGTCGAAAATATTAACTGTTAAATACGCTTTCCACAAATTAGAAACTTCCAGTTATTCTTCATATCTTGAAACTTACTACCGTTGACTTTCACTGGAGAAAAGATACATAATAATAAAATGAAATCAAAGATTAGAATGTCAAATCATAGTGTGAATGGTTAAAATGAAATGAACTAAAAATCATCTCCTTGTCTAAAAGACGTTATTCTTCCAGAGAACTTCGGCACCTCAAAATTTTTTACACCTCTGATGTTCAGCCACATGTGGACAAATAGCGGGTCCCATGATGCAGCACTGTTTAGCCGTCACAAAATGAAGCCTCAAAAATCAGTCCACATTCCATTTACTGCGTTTCCTTGAAATTATATAAAATATACGTCTGTAAGTAAAAAAAAAAAAAAAAAGACGAAGAAGAAAGAAACAAAGCTTGAAACAGCTGATTGGTGAAGCCTCCTTTGGCTTCCACAACAGCTCGAAGTCTGTTGGGCATTGAGCCCACAACTCGAGCCACATAACTAGGAGATTCAAGTAACTTATTCCAAGCGTCATGAATCACATCAGAAAGCTGTCGGCGAGTCGACGGTGACTGCCCTTTTCTCGTATTACTCTGACCATTTCTGCCCAGATATTCTCAATGGGATTCGTGTCAGCTCCTTTAGGTGGCCATTCCGTTACAGTAATATTACTATGGTCGTCGACCCGCCTCTTAACCACACGTGCCATATGAATAGACGAGCGATCTTGTTGGAACATGATCTGATCATCGCCAAATCTTGCTGCCACAGCAGGCAACATCACGTTCTCCAGAATTGATATGTAATTGCGCGCATCGAATCTTCCTTCCACTTCCCACAGGAGCCCACACCCTTCGGCCAATATCCACGCCCATACCGTTACCGACTACAAATGGCTCTGAGCACTGTGGGACTTAACATCTGTGGTCATCAGTCCCCTAGAACGTAGAACTACTTAAACCTAACTAACCTAAGGACATCACACACATCCATGCGCGAGGCAGGATTCGAACCTGCGACCGTAGCGGTCGCGCGGTTCCAGACTGAAGCGCCTCGAACCGCACGGCCACACCGGCCGGCACCGACAACCTGCCACTCCTTCGGCAACTGTAAATATATTTTCGATTATACCTAGCACATTTAGGCCGGTAAACTAGTACTTTTCCGGATGATGCCGTAGAGAAAACTTTTTGGTGCGTGAAAATCACTCGCCTCCAAAACTGGAGAGGTTTGTCGCCATTTTCAGTAGCAAAAGCAAGGCAAGCTTCTCTTTGGGAAACAGTCAATGTCTCTTTCACAGCAGCGCTTCTTGCTCTCAGTCCACCTTCCCTTACACGAGGAGTGACGGTCTTACTGCTAACATTGAGACCCAAAGTTTGCTGAATTTGTCGTGCGTTGACAAATGGGTGGTTCTCACTGAAACGGCGTATCTGCTGATCCTGAGCTGCTGTTGTTTTGCGGCGACGGCCATGAGGCCTCCCATTCAAGTTACCACTCTCTTCCTTTCGTCTGATCCACCTGGCTACCGTCGACTTGTGAAGACCCATAGTTCTTGCTATGTCGGCATTTGAAGATCCCTCTGCATGGAGTTCTATTATAGCGCCCTTGTCTGCCTCAGCCAGATGGGCCATTTAGCGTTGACTGAATGATTCGTCGCGGTTAATATTGGCTGCGGAAACAGCGCTGGCAGGAAACAGACTGCCTCCTCCACGATGGCAGCCACAACGCAGTGGCCAAGTATGTGTAACACGGAAATCGATGGCATAAAAGAGAGATCGCAAGCCCATACCCGTGTCATTACATAGTGGAGCAACTTAAAATCTCTAATTTTTCTCAGAAGGGACTGGTCCACTCTTGTCATGTCTTATCCTGATAAATATTACATGAAATGAAATGTTTACGTTTTGCATATGCGGCAGGCCTGACGCAAGAAACATTTCTGAAATATCTGAGGCAACCTGAAGAACACTTCATGAATTTTATCTGTAGAGGGTTGCCTTATAAGAAGGAAAACGTGTTTATCCCCGCTCGCCGTGTTTCCAGGTGGCGCAGTTTACTCGGAGGCATACATAATTCTCGCCGGGCGTAAGAAGCGACTCGACGAGCGAGGGGAACTCGCCAAGTGTCATAGGCTGATTGTCCCGAAACTTTGCTCACAAGGGGAGGCCGCCAAATGTGAAATTCAGATTCGATTCATACTGCGCATAATAAAAGCTCATGGCCAGAGGTGTAATGTGGCAAAGCACCAAGATGCACTTCTCAGCTGTTGTCGAGAAAATCGACAGTTAGAAGAAACCGTTGCGGTGAAATACTCTCTACGATTAATAATTTTCTACAGCGTCGTGGCGCAGCGGTAAGCGCTCGAGTTCTTAATCCGAAGGTCGCCGGATCGAATCTCACGCCATGCAACATTTTTTTATTATTATTATTTTTTTGTAATTCAAATAGATATATATAACCTATTAATGAATTGCTTATGCATGTTGGTGAAGGCGGATCGCTCTCCAATTGTACCGCCTCCATTTTACCGTTTGTTTAACAGGGTGTACCAAAGCTCTCACGTCCGCACTGATTTTCGACGGTGTTATAAGTTGTGCTAGGGACCGCATCTACCTTCTTTCGAAGTTAGCAGGCAACTACGCTGTTATGCGGCGGCTCGTTTCGGCCCATTCAACATCTGTCCTTCAAGTGTAACGAGCGATCAACGGAGTTTATATTTCATACCTGCCACAGCAAATTTGTGTTCGTGGGGTTTCTATTCTAATTCGAACGTTTGACTTACGCTATACGTATTCCTTTCGGAATATCGTTTCTACGTCTTCCGCTAACTATACGTGGGTAACATTATGAAGACAATTAATAACATTTGTGAAATACAAATTTGTTTGCGGAAAACATAATGATGTTCGAAGTCGCCAGTTTTTCCACGACAAACGACTTTCAACAACTTATTATATGCATAATTGTTGCAACCTGTTGCCGGGAATTATATATATATATGTGTGTGTGTGTTTATACACACATTTGAATTACAAAAAACAAATACTAAAAAAAAAAGTTGCATGGAGCGAGATTCGATCCGCCGACCTTCGGATTACAAACTCGAGCGCTTACCGCTGCGCCACGACGCTGTAGAAAATTATGAATCGTAGAGAGTATTTCACCGCAGCGGTTTCTTCTAACTGTCGATTTTCTCGACAACGGCTGAGAAGTGCATCTTGGTGCTTTGCCACATTACACCTCTGGCCATGAGCTTTTATTATGCGCAGTATGAATCGAATCTGAATTTCACAATTGGCGGCCTCCCCTTGTCAGTGAAGGAGAGGACAAAATAAGCGAACTTGTGTTTCGGCTTATCTGCAGACACTCGACCGTTTCCGAGAAAACGACGGCCAAAGTTATCAACGCGCTGTTGCTCTAGTGTAGATACCTTCTGCAGCCGAGAACGCAATTGAAGCGGTGGCTCAGTGGCTACCGTCGTTCCTTCTTAGCATTGATTCCCGTGTTCGAGACCATATTGGGTTTTTTAATTATTTTATTTTCCTGCCTCTCTATCAGAATTATCTTCGAATGTTTTTTTTCTAATTTATGTTGAAATAATGTTGTCATTACTCGACAATTAACTTCATGTGTAATTAATGAATTAAAAAAATAATAAACGAATGAGACAAGCTGATATAAAATCATCTCGTCTGCCTCATGTATCGTTATATCCAAATGGTTTATCAATGTTAATCCACATTTAGATCCGATAATGGCACCTTTAGTGTGTTGAAACCGGTTATCCAGTAGACAGTATTTAAGCGATCTTGGCTTCTGAATTATTTCTACAACAGAGTGATCGCCCCACTACGCACTGTGTGTTCCCTTTTTAACTTATTTCTTTACACAGTAAATTAACTGACGAATAACGACAACAGTGTTTCATCATAAATTGGAATAAACATTCGTAGATAATTCAGAGAGTGAGGGGGGAAAAAAGGAAAAACCGGGTTTCGAACTCGCAGCGCAAAGTTCCGAAGTCGCTATGGTAGCCGCAGAGCCACCGCTTCAGTTGAATCTTTAACCGCTAAGCGGTATCTACACTATAGCAACAACGCATTGAACACTTTGACCGTCGTTTTCTCAGAAGCGGTAGAGTTTAAGCTTATTTTGTCCCCTCTTTCAATGAGCGTAGTTAAAAGCAAGATCGGGGTCTGACACTTGGCGTGCCCCCTCGTAAATTGCGTGCGTTGGGATTCAGTAGACAGAATGCGTCCACTTTCCTCGACTACTCATTGACATGTTTGGAAACTTTCTTTGTTGTAGTTGCACTTTGCATTATGAGGGCTGGTTTTCCTGATGAGGATCTACTTATGGACTTTGCTCCTAATTTACGTTACTGTGTAGTAGACCTACTGCAACTACTTAAACCGGAAACGTTTGTTTGTTTGGATACTCCGCTTCTTAGTTGCTACATTTCGCTAAAATATTTTCCTTTTTTTCAAAACGGCAAGTTAAGATGACCACTGCAACATGGTAAGATCAGTAACAATTTAATACTTTGAAACAGTTATGTGTGGTGTACGAGGAGTCTACTGTTGTTGACTGAGGAATACATTAAACACGAAAGCTGCGTCCAATAACAATAATTAACTTTCGGTTACATGACAAAACACAAGTCGAAGCACTGTCAGTTCATCTCAGTACCCAGTAAAACTTAAACTGGAAAGATCGAAAACATACTTTTGTGGGGAAGGCAAACGAATGACTGCGTTTTATTGGCCGCACACTAAGAATACGCAACAGGCCAACTGAAAACACTGCCTACACTACGTTTGTCCGTCCACTGCTATAATATCCTTGACAGACGTGATTGACTGTGCACGCAAAAACGTCCAAGGAACGGTAGCACGCTTTGTAATGTCACGAAATAGGGGAGAGAGGATCCCAGATTTGATAATCGAGTTGGGGTAACATTCATGAAAACATATGCGTTTTTCGTTGCCACGAGATCTTTTCACGAAATTTCAATCACCACCATATGTTCTGAATGCCAAAACATTATTTCCTAGGGTACTTACACAAGAAGAAACCATAGTAATAATGTAATTCAAGGCTCGCAAGAAAAGATTTAAGTAGTCCCTTTTCCCGCACACTGTTAATGAGTGGGACGGTAGAGAAATAATCCGAACCTTCTGCCAGGCACGTAAGTCCGGATTGCAAAGAAATCCTGTTGATGTAGTCATGTAGATGTAACAACGAAATTATGTTGTAATTACGACATGTGACTTTCACTTGATCTGAACATCGAAGTTGTTTACTGTTTATTTACTTTTTGTTCATTAATTTCAGCCATATACGAACACCTAGGCGCGTTAAAGTGATATTGAAATAAAGTGTCATGCATGGACCAATAACAATAAGTTCCCACCTACTTGTTATAGTACTGCATTATCTGCCAGCGTATTCAGAAGTGGATATCGCATACGAAGTTCCTAGGGTGTTTGTAATGGATATTGCAGACGACTTCGACAAAGTTTGAATGTAGCTTCGTAAAAGTTCCGTGATCAAACGATCTGAGTTGCTGGAGAATACAGTTTATCCTCACTAGACAGTATATATTATCATTATACATGAGGTGAGTAGGGTTTCGCCGCGTTGCGGTGGCCGAGCGGTTCCAGGCGCTTCAGTGACGAACCGCACGGCTGCTTCAGTCGCAGGTTGGAATTCTACCTCGGGCATAGATGTCTGTGATGCCCTTAGGCTAGCTAGGTTTAAGTAGTTCTAGGTCTAGGGGCTGATGACCTAAGCAGTTAGGTCGCATAGTTCTTGAAGCCATTTTTTGACCTTTCGCGTAAATTTTCTTTACATAAACCGTCGTATCTTTTGATTGCGTTGACATAGAAGCTCACTTTTTTACACCAGCATGGGACCGGTTACAGAAAGAAGTGCGATACATTTCCGCTTATTATGTCCACCCGTTCTGGAGGTAAACGGGTTTTAAGGGTTGGGTAGACCGATAGACGGTCAAGAAAGTGAGACTAGTAGGGTTCCGTTTTTACCGGTTTAGGTGACGAAATCCTAACAACGAAAACACTGAAGATGAGGGCCGCATAAATAACACCCGCTACTCTTTATTCGAAATGTTCTAGTTGCTGTCGATACATAAGCATATTAGTCGTAGCTACGTTTTCGATCCAAATCACGTTTACAGGAATGCAAATAGAATGTATTTGCCTATACACGTGGTAATTCACATCCCAGTATTAATGCCACCGCGTTTTAGAAGTACGAACATTCTCATTGCTAGCTAGCTTAAGAAACACTTCTGCTATGAACGTTTTCTGGCTGTGGCGAGTCTAGTGGAGAATTCGAAACAATGCAGAATACGTTTGGCAGCTATGTAGCCGTTTATTTCCTGGGGTGGTGCAGAATTATCCTACAAAATTTACTCTCTAATAACAGTAATTTGTTATTTCGATAATCATCCCGAATGATTGTCGCATAAGTGGTGACATAAAGGAAGAAAATTCATGTTTTTGAGTCCAGAAAGCTCTATGCAACAGAAACTGCAGATTTTTATTGCGAAATTGCCGGCTTGTTCATGTCTGGGGTAATAATAGAGCGCTGTTTGCCTAGGTTGTCTGCTAGCATAGTGAAAGGAAGGTCTGGTTTGTTTTCGGTTCTAATCTCTATGGAGGCAGGTAGAATATCAGTAAAGCAATTTTAAGAAATTCTCGCGCACCCAATACGATTTATCGCTACCTTTATTCTGTACTGGCGCTCTGTGGATGTGAATATGACACTCTTGTAGAATTTCATACATGATACTGCCTCCTTTTTCCGCTTCTGTCAATAATGGAATTGACTTAAGTGTGGCACTGAATGATGTTTAAGTGAATTTCGTTATGAATCTTCACGCATTGCTAAATTTGCACACTTTCATGGTAGGTCAGCAATGGTAATCCAGTATGACTGGTCTGAACGTTGACACAGACCGTTTCGCGGGCGAATGCGGATAATATTTTGCTAATTCGTAACGGTCTGGGGTTCTTTGTCTGTTATCTGGATAAGCTGAAATTCATTTTTATTCGTCCGTTTCATACAAATTAGCGTTTCTTCTTTCAGTTCTGTCCTATGTTTACGTGTTGTATTTAACACACTAATCAGCATTAATATAGTCTTAGAAATTATGGAATACAGTCTAAAAAAGTTCAGATAGTTTGTCAATTTCACGCCTGCGCATAGTATGTTGGTAGCACTTCGTCGCCTTGCCTGTTATGCTGTGTAGCAGACTTTAAAGCCGTGCGGATCAGCGTAACGAAAAGGCGAGGGGTCTCGCTCGTTTTGTCCACGACTGTACGTTTGGGGCACAGCATTGTATGGTAGTTAATCATAGTCAGTGGGAAAATTGGAGCGAAAGCAAATCGAAGGATTTGACATGTGGTGCTATAGAAGGATTCTACAAATTAGAGGGACTGATAAAGAATGAAGCGGTTCCCCGCAGAATCGATGAAGAGAGGGATATATGGAAAACACTGACAAGAAGAAGGGACCGGATGATACGACTGCGTCATGGTGGCTTGTATCGATATCTGCTTCGCGTGCTACCGGTGTGACTTGATAGTTCTGGCGCACCGCGAGGTGGCTCGACCGCGCGCAGTTGTGAGTTTTGCAGTGATCTCTGAATCGAGTGTAGTAAGACCGGGTCTCTCCGGGGGGAGGCAGAGAGGAAGAAGGGGCCCTGTAGAAAGCTCTGTATTTGCAAAGGTGTTTTTCTGGTGCATTCCATTCACGGGCTGGCTCAGCCTACCACATTCGTGCCAGTTTGTGCTGCATAAATTTGGACGGCGTGCGTCACCTGTAAGAGTCTACAGGTTCCTCGTGCATTTGTGGAGACGCTCAGTCGAATGGTTGCTGATGCCGAGAGTTTAGTAATGTTACTGTGAAAGTATTTGTTTCAATGTAGCCTTAAGGTTTTCCATTTCTAATCGTTCCCTTAATAAGATCTATGTCACTCAAGCCAAGTAATTAGTAAAAATTCCTCTGAAAGTCACGATTTGTACCCTTCTTAGTGACCTCACTATGTGTTTAAGGTTATTGTTCAAATGGCTCTGAGAACTATGGGACTTAACATCTGAGATCATCAGTCCCCTAGAACTACTTAAATCTAACTAATCTAAGGACATCACACACATCCATGGCCGAGGCAGGATTCTAACCTGTGACCGCAGCGGTCGCGCGGTTCCAGACTGAAGCGCCTACAAGGTTATTGTAATGAGCTAAAGATTTCGGGGCACATTACGCTTCTTTAATATTCTCTCCTTCCGGAGTGTCAGTATCATACGAATTTCTGCTCATTTCTGTTTAATCCGAGTTATTAATTTAAATTATGTTCATGTTTTAATATGTATTGGTTTTCAGTTATATTTTAGAGGCGTGGCCTAGCCATGTCTTCAGGGTGTTTATTGAGGCCGTTGTTACGGAGAGACTGGTTAGCAGCTCGCCATTGCTCTGTCTGATTCTGAGGAAAGTTGTTAGTTGGCTTTTCTTATTTGACTGCATCCGTCTCGGGCTTTACGTTCATGGTGCAAAATTTTGGAGGCCTGTTCCACCTTTCCCACTGTACCTCAGGACAAGTAACTGTAACTATTTTCAATTTAATTAGCTGGTGTTGTAAATTGTATTAAATTTGGGGTGTCTCTTTTAGAGCTTTACTGAATGAATTCGTTTAATACATAATTCTAAAGAAGTGGGCAGTAACTTGATTCAGTTTCCTTTTTAAAAAATTGTCATTTAATTGCACCTAATAATTCGACGGCCTTAGATGTCATTTATCTTGTGCTTCCTTTGGTGAAGGGCTTTTGTGCCTGTAGGACTGTTTGATTTGGACCCGTCTTGCTTATGCGATTCCTTCGCAGCGCTGTTTCCTACCTGGCACCGCTTCTCGCCTGCTTCGCGTCTGCTCGGCGCCGCGCGACTCCGGCATGCTGTTTGTCGGGCTGCGCGATGTCCGACACCGTCAGTTACCTCTGCGGGTGGCTTTCACGCCGCTTCGTCACCCCCCGTAAGTGGAGTTAGCCCTTTCTCCTGCCGCCTTTACCAGCTTGTTTCTCAGTGCTTCACATACAGAGGTTCTGTCTAGCCCCTCAATCGTTGGTGCCGGTGCAATCGTGATATTAAAGACTTACTGCCCTTGACTCAAACCCTTGTTATTGAATTGTATTTTTGCTACTTTTCTTAGAAGGGATCGTTGATAAACAGAGTGGTCCTGAAATTGTTTCGGGGCCCACTGCTAACTTGGTGTTGTTGTTGTTATGGCCTTCAGTCCTGAGACTGGTTTGATGCAGCTCTCCATGCTACTCTATCCTGTGCAAGCTTCTTCATCTCCCAGTACCTACTGCAACCTATATCCTTCTGAATCTGCTTGGTGTATTCATCTCTTGATCTCCCTCTACGATTTTTACCCTCCACGCTGCCCTCCAATGCTAAATTGGTGATCCCTTGATGCCTCATAACATGTCCTACCAATCGATCTCTTCATCTAGTCAAGTTGTGCCACAAACTTCTCTTCTCCCTAATCCTATTCAATACTTCCTCATTAGTTATGTGATCTACCCATCTAATCTTCAGCATTCTTCTGTAGCACCACATTTCGAAAGCTTCTATTCTCTTCTTGTCCAAACTATTTGTCGTCCATGATTCACTTCCATACATGGCTACACTCCATACAAATCCTTTCAGAAATGACTTCCTGCCACTTAAATCAATACTCAATGTTAACAAATTTCTCTTCTTCAGAAACGCTTTCCTTGCCATTGCCAGTCTACATTTTATATCCTCTCTACTTCGACCATCATCAGTTATTTTGCTCCCCAAATAGCAAAACTCCTTTACTACTTTAAGTGTCTCATTTCCTAATCTAATACCCTCAGCATCTCCCGACTTAATTCGACTACATTCCATTATCCTCGTTTTGCTTTTGTTGATGTTCATCTATCCCCCTTTCAAAACGCTATCCATTCCGTTCAACTGGTCTTCCGAGTCCTTTGCTGTCTCTGACAGAATTACAATGTCATCGGCGAACCTAAAGGTTTTTATTTCTTCTCCATGGATTTTAATACCTACTACGAATTTTTCTTTTGTTTCCTTCACTGGCTGCTCAATACACAGATTGAATAACATCGCGGAGAGGCTACAACCCTGTCTCACTCCCTTCCCAACCACTGCTTCCCTTTCATGCCCTTCAACTGTTATAACTGCCATTTGGTTTCTGTACAAATTGTAAATAGCCTTTCGTTCCCTGTATTTTACCCCTGCCACCTTCAGAATCTGAAAGAGAGTATTCCAGTCAACATTGTCAAAAGCTTTCTCTAAGTCTACAAATGCTGGAAACGTAGGTTTGCCTTTCCTTAATCTAGATTCCAAGATAAGTCGTAGGGTCACTATTGCCTCACGTGTTCCAATATTTCTACGGAATCCAAACTGATCTTCCCCGACGTCGGCTTCTACTAGTTTTTCCATTCGTCTGTAAAGAATTCGCGTTAGTATTTTGCAGCCGTGACTTATTAAACTGATAGTTCGGTAATTTTCCCATCTGTCAACACTTGCTTTCTTTGGGATTGGAACTATTATATTCTTCTTGGAGTATGAGGTTATTTCGCCTGTCTCATACATCTTGCTCACCAGATGGTAGAATTTTGTCAGGACTGGCTCTCCCAAGGCTGTCAGTAGTTCTAGTGGAATGTCATCTACTCCCGGGGCCTTGTTGCGACTCAGGTCTTTCAGTGCTCTGTCAAACTATTCACGCAATATCATATCTCACATTTCATCTTCATCTAAATCCTCTTCCATTTCCTGAATATTGTCCTCAAATACATCTCCCTTGTATAGACCCTCTACATACTCCTTCCACCTTTCTGCTTTCCCTTCTTTGCTTAGATCTGGGTTTCCATCTGAGCTTTTGATATTCATACAAGTGGTTCTCTTTTCTCCAAAGGTCTCTTTAATTTTCCTGTAGGCAGTATCTATCTTACCATTAGTGAGATAAGCCTCTACATCCTTACATTTGTCCTCTAGCCATCCCTGCTTAGCCATTTTGCACTTCCTGTCGATCTCATTTTTGAGACGTTTGTATTCCTTTTTGCCTGCTTCATTTACTGCATTTTTATATTTTCTCCTTTCGTTATTTAAATTCAATATTTCTTCTGTTACCCAAGGATTTCTACTAGCCCTTGTCTTTTTACCTACTTGATCCTCTCCCTGAAACTCTGTACAACCTCTGGTTTAATCAGTTTATCCAGGTCCCATCTCCTTAAATTCCCAACTTTTTGCAGTTTCTTCAGTTTTAATCTACATTTCATAACCAATAGATTGTGGTCAGAGTCCACATCTGCTCCTGGAAATGTCTTACAATTTAAAACCTGGTTCCTAAAACTCTTTTTTACCATTATATAATCTATCTGAAACCTGTCAGTATCTCCCGGCTTCTTCCATGTATACAAACTTCTTTTATGATTCTTGAACCAAGTGTTAGCTATGATTAAGTTGTGCTCCGTGCAAAATTCTACCAGGCGGCTTCCTCTTTCATTTCTTAGCCCTAATCCATATTCACCTACTACGTTTCCTTCTCTCCCTTTTCCTCCTCTCGAATTCCAGTCACACATGACTATTAAATTTTCGTCTCCCTTCACTACCTGAATAATTTCTCTTATCTCATCATACATTTCATCTATTTCTTCATCATCTGCAGAGCTAGTTGGCATATAAACTTGTACTACTATAGTAGGTGTGGGCTTCGTGTCTATCTTGTCCACAATAATGCGTTCACTATGCTGTTTGTAGTAGCTTACCCGCACTCCTATTTTTTTATTCATTATTAAACCTACTCCTGCATTACCCCTATTTGACTTTGTATTTATAACCCTGTATTCGCCTGACCAAAAGTCTTGTTCCTCCTGCCCCGAACTTCACTAATTCCCACTATATCTAACTTTAATCTATCCATTTCCATTTTTAAATTTTCTAACCTACCTGCCCGATTAAGGGATCAGACATTCCACGCTCCGATCCGTAGAACGCCAGTTTTCTTTCTCATGATAACGACGTCCTCTTGAGTAGTCGAGGATCCAAATGGGGGACTATTTTACCTCCGGAATATTTTACCCAAGAGGACGCCATCATCATTAACCATACAGTAGAGCTGCATGCCCTCGGGAAAAATAACGACTGTAGTTTCCCCTTGCTTTCAACCGTTCGCAGTACCAGCACAGCAAGGCCGTTTTGGTCAGTGTTACGAGGCCAGATCAGTCAATCATCCAGACTGTTGCCCCTGCAACTACTGAAAAGGCTGCTACCCCTCTTCAGCAACCACAAGTTTGTCTGGCCTCTCAACAGATACCCCTCCGTTGTGGTTGCAGCTATGGTACGGCTATCTGTATCGCTGAGGCACGCAAGCCTCCTCACCAACGGCAAGGTCCAAGGCTCATGGAACTTGGTATTGCTTTAAATGCAATTGTAATTTTTTTACCAATTAGATTTTGTTAAAACCGTAAGTTTTTCAGTATTGAATTTTGTCCAGCACATTATGCGTCAATTCTGCAGTTGCTGTAATTGTTATTCAGCGCTGCCTCAACTGAGAATGTTAAACTTTTGGTGCTTTCTTGTTTAAAAAAAATTGTTTGGAATGTGAAGCACAATAACAAAAACAACAAATGTGTGTGAAATATTATGGGACTTACACACTACTGAACCTAAATTATCCTAAGGACAAACACACACATCCATGCCCGAGGGAGGACTCGAACCTCCGACGGGACCAGCAGCACAGTCCATGACTGCATCGCCTTAGTCCGCTCGGAAGCACAATATTCCAGCTTTTAATGTCATATACTGTTTTACAATTATTCGAATCCTTTGGGGCAAATTAACCCTTTTTCTGTTGTGATTATCTCTTTAGAAAATAAATAAATTAATTAAAATCGTGAGAAATGATGAATGATATCATGACTGGTGCCTAGCCTTCCACGAGGATTTCCAGTCTTTGTCCTATTCCTGAGGATGTGTTAAGACATCAGGGAATAACTTTTCATAGTACTACAGGTGGCAGTAGAGAGTAAAAACTGTAGGGAGAGACAGGGATTCAGACGTAGGGTGCAAGTTCTTCTCGGAAATGTTTAGGGCAGAGCCGCATTAAACCACTTAGAAGACTGGCGACTAAAAAAAAAAAAGTCCACTGTGTTGTGTACGAGTAGTGCGTTGGGTGCAGGGACTACCGGACAAGGCTCACCTCCAAAGTCCGTGGTTAGCGTGCGACAAGATGAGCTCGTTAATTGATGGCACACGTGGGGTGCGCGTGTGTGTGCTGTGAGGGACAGCAAATTAGTTTGTTTGATTACATACTGTAAAAATCGATTAATTGTATTAAACAGAAGGCGACTGTGGTTAAAATACACTGTGAGCGTAACCCATTTGTTTACACAAATTGTACAAAGAATTCATCTTATTACTTTTAGTTTACGCATGATTAAGTGTTGTACGTATTATTGTACACGTGTTTACTCAGGTATATGTCTAGGTAGTTTAGCAGAGCGTTTTGGGTAGCGACTTAGGCAGCTATCTGGTGACAGTAGTAGTAGTAGTAGTAGTAGTAGTAGTAGTAGCAGCTGTGTCAAAGAATTGTTTTCGCATCTTAAAATTAATTGCAGAAGTTTCATTTGTTATATTTACTGCTTATGGCCGAGGGTCGTAGATTTTGATACATGAAATGTATTTGCAGTTGCTAGTACGAACAGCCATCACCTGTGTGAGAGAATGACGTAAGTGAAAATTTCTGCTGCACCATGTCCCGAACCGGAGATCCCGCTTTAGTCAAACGGTAGCTATAATCGCTTCATTTTTTTGTATTTAGACGCTACCTCCCTTTTATGTTGTTTTTTATGATGGACTTTTCTCCTTATCTAACAGGTTAACTTCCAAAAGAAGAAACAAAGGACTACGAAAATCAGATCTACTCCTATTTGGCATCCCACTTTTGGCCTACCACGAGGAAAAAAGTCAACTATCCCTCTACAGGCGTTACCGCTAGGTACTCCCAAATATTTTCTCAAGGCGATGGGTTCCACGGGTCTATAATTTTTGTTTATTTATTTAATTTTAGTACGTGATTATAATTAATAAATGGGTATAAATTAAAATTCTATGAAACAGAATCGTACAAAAGAGGGTGACTCAAAGCATGAACTAAAATAACTTTGTATATTTCTTGCGCTACTGCAGCAGAAAGAATCTTTCTTTAGGACATGGTGCTGCTTGAGTTTCCTCGTCCACTGCCACTGGCGTCCTCTGTCTCCTATAATGGAGTCTAAAATACACTCCTGGAAATGGAAAAAAGAACACATTGACACCGGTGTGTCAGACCCACCATACTTGCTCCGGACACTGCGAGAGGGCTGTACAAGCAATGATCACACGCACGGCACAGCGGACACACCAGGAACCGCGGTGTTGGCCGTCGAATGGCGCTAGCTGCGCAGCATTTGTGCACCGCCGCCGTCAGTGTCAGCCAGTTTGCCGTGGCATACGGAGCTCCATCGCAGTCTTTAACACTGGTAGCATGCCGCGACAGCGTGGACGTGAACCGTATGTGCAGTTGACGGACTTTGAGCGAGGGCGTATAGTGGGCATGCGGGAGGCCGGGTGGACGTACCGCCGAATTGCTCAACACGTGGGGTGTGAGGTCTCCACAGTACATCGATGTTGTCGCCAGTGGTCGGCGGAAGGTGCACGTGCCTGTCGACCTGGGACCGGACCGCAGCGACGCACGGATGCACGCCAAGACCGTAGGATCCTGCGTAGTGCCGTAGGGGACCGCACCGACACTTCCCAGGAAATTAGGGACACTGTTGCTGCTGGGGTATCGGCGAGGACCATTCGCAACCGTCTCCATGAAGCTGGGCTACGGTCCTTCACACCGTTAGGCCGTCTTCCGCTCACGCCCCAACATCGTGCAGCCCACCTCCAGTGGTGTCGCGACAGGCGTGAATGGAGGGACGAATGGAGACGTGTCGTCTTCAGCGATGAGAGTCGCTTCTGCCTTGGTGCCAATGATGGTCGTATGCGTGTTTGGCGCCGTGCAGGTGAGCGCCACAATCAGGACTGCATACGACCGAGGCACACAGGGCCAACACCCGGCATCATGGTGTGGGGAGCGATCTCCTACACTGGCCGTACACCACTGGTGATCGTCGAGGGGACACTGAATAGTGCACGGTACATCCAAACCGTCATCGAACCCATCGTTCTACCATTCCTAGACCGGCAAGGGAACTTGCTGTTCCAACAGGACAATGCACGTCCGCATGTATCTCATGCCACCCAACGTGCTCTAGAAGGTGTAAGTCAACTACCCTGGCCAACACGATCTCCGGATCTGTCCCCCATTGAGCATGTTTGGGACTGGATGAAGCGTCGTCTCACGCGGTCTGCACGTCCAGCACGAACGCTGGTCCAACTGAGGCGCCAGGTGGAAATGGCATGGCAAGCCGTTCCACAGGACTACATCCAGCATCTCTACGATCGTCTCCATGGGAGAATAGCAGCCTGCATTGCTGCGAAAGGTGGATATACACTGTACTAGTGCCGACATTGTGCATGCTCTGTTGCCTGTGTCTATGTGCCTGTGGTTCTGTCAGTGTGATCATGTGATGTATCTGACCCCAGGAATGTGTCAATAAAGTTTCCCCTTCCTGGGACAATGAATTCACGGTGTTCTTATTTCAATTTCCAGGAGTGTATCTGCAATTCACTCACGCTGCGCTTCTAATGCCTCAATGAAAGCAACTTTCCATGAACTAGCAATCTCTTCCCTACCTCATACTTGAAATTCGGGTCATTCCGTGTTCGATGTAATGCTGTGCGGAACGTCACACTGAGCCCGGCACCCCTCAACTAGTGGGTTAGATTACCAACTCATTGCGTAAATAGTTTGCAAAGAGCGTATGGTATCTTGGTGTGCTTTCAAGAGCGATGTGAGCGTTTTGCAGATACGACCAGCAATCACGCTCCACTTTCTCCCATTCGCTGAAGGTATAGTCGATGGTCATTCCCTTGGAGCGCATGATATTTTGCGAGGCGAAAGTAATAGTCATCCGGACACATAAGGGTACGAGGTGCAGTCGCATCAGGTGCGATTCGGAGGTAAAAATATTTTCTGTGTCAGATGCTAAACGTCGGATCACGACACGCAAGTTAACCGATATTCGGGGCAAAGTACGAAGTCCGTAAATCCGATAGCGTAGAGCAGGGGTATTTTTTGTTGGTGACTTGATGCCAGGGCGTGCGCACTGGGTTGGCATAAGGTGGTGGTATGTCGTTTTCCATACTCGAGGCTAATTGACAGTTGGGTGCTCTGTTTCTACCACGTTACGCGGAACTGCCCGCGGAAGGGCGGTGTAAAAATCTTTCGCATTCGGCTGGCGCGCTGTGACCACATAGCTGTATTCCAGAATGAATGACGATACGTGTGAGAGCTGTGGCGCGACGTGCGCTACCAACACTGGCGGGACTTGAGAGACAGGCATCAGGACGTCCAATAGACGACCCGTGAGGGAGGCGTGTTGGATAGTCCACGTATTGCTCAATAAGGGGCAGGTGTCCTTCGTCGGACATTAACGAGTCCCAACCCTCCATCACGTAGAGGGAGGGCGAGAGTGTCATAACGTATCTGAATTTGTGTTTTGTGCGTACGAACTAACCGAAGGCCATTGAAGCCCGTGACTTATCGCCGCCGGTACGGGGAGGACCGTGCCATATGACTGAGTTTTGATGCCACGTAGAGGTTCAGGTATTTCACACGTTGCAGTTTACAGTGTCGTCAGCAGGGAAAGAAGGCTTAGAATAACGGTTGAAATAAATTAATTTTGGCAAGTCACACTAAAACTCGATAAGATTTGCTCCCATCTTCAAGAATTTCGCCCTGTCCGTTTCAGCTGTCAGCTTCTTCTACAGCCATTAGTTCATAGGCCAAACAGAAAACTGCCACCAAATGATAATTATCAAACTCCACACGGAAAGTTACAACAGCTTATCAGTTGGTACTAAAGTGAAGTCATCAACACCCTATTGCGACCGCTCGCGGAACTACAACAGTCCTCGACGGATTTCAGTATGTAACATGGACAGGGAGGGTATCAAAATTTATTAAACTTGTAGACATGTTAGCGAGGCAGTGTTGCTTGGCTTGTATTTTACACTAAGGAACTTGCATGCTCCAGCCCAGTCTAAAAACAAATCTGTATTTATTGAAGAGGCCAGGACATTAACTCGTCACCTAATTTGGCAAAACAACCACCAGAATAGATACCACCTAGCCACAGGAAACCCTTTTACTATTCCCTGTCTAATTATATTCGAATATGCGGGACATCACACCACCCAGCTAAGGCTGTCGAACAATGGAAATATCCCAGTTCTTGCACTGCTTAGGATATTTTTCAAAAATCCCAGAAGATTCTTGCCATAACCCAACACTTAGCGGATGTAAAAAAACCTTATGGGCTTTAAGCCATATAGAATAATCGATAATTCGCCCCTAGAGGCTTGTGATAAATGTATTACGCTATTCAAGATCTTGAATGAAACCTCTTCCTATGAGAGGAACATTTTATTCGAAATGAAAATTTTAATTAATTTAATTTGTGATAAGATAATATCCTTCTCCTGGGCATTACCAAGAGACCTGATCGCAAGAATAATATCAGAGTTTACTGTCACGTTCAAACCAACGAGAAATAACCGGTAATTATTTCAGACACAAACATTACGTCACACAGTTACAGCACGTCAAGATAAATAAAAAAGTATCGTAAGGGTAAGAGAAAGAAATGCAAGTGAAAGAGGGAGAGCCCGTGACTTATCGCCGCCGGTAGGGGGAGGACCGTGCCATATGACTGAGTTTTGATGCCACGTAGAGGTTCAGGTATTTCACACGTTGCAGTTTACAGTGTCGTCAGCAGGGAAAGAAGGCTTAGAATAACGGTAGAAGGAGAAGAGAAGCAAACAGAAAACGTAGAAGAGAAGGGAAAGAAAAAAGTGGAATCGATAAGAAAAGGGGAACGGTGTATGGAAGGGAAAAGGGCAAGGGAGACAGAGTATTACCCACAATAACGAGGAAAAGCAATAAATTAAAAGGTGAGGCATTTAGAAGTGAGTTTAAATTTGTAAAGATGAATGTAATGAAACTTTAAATAAAAGAAACACGAAATTCGTCGTCGTTAATTTTAAAACAGGAATGTGAAATGGGAAAACGAAACTGATAAGCATACATTTAAAACGCGATGTAGAAAACTGTGAAGCTAAAAATGAAGCACTTCACGTCAGTGAAAATTGAGGTGGTGTCGGTGATATACTGACTACACGCCTATATGTCGCTGCTAAATTTTGGCTCTCATAATGATTGAAAAGACGAAACCGATAAGGCAATTTAAATAAAATATTATGTAACCAGTACTTTCAGTTTCATAATCTAAAAGATGAAGGTCTATTCATTGTAAAAATCATCTGTTGGAAAGGAAAATGTTAGACGTATAGTAGGATAGGACGATATGGGTGTGTCAAAAGTGATGGTTAGTGTCGTTGGAGAAGGAATGGACGTTCGGAGACAGGAATGGAGGAGTACCTCGGGGTGTAGATAAGGCCATAATATGAAGAGCAAAAAAAGGTATAGGGAACGATGGGGAGGGAAAGGAAAGGTAGCCCTCGATGATGTGAAACAGGTGGGGTGGAATGGATAAACGTCGGGCCTGGGAGGGAGACGGTTTTAAATTTCTTTGGAAGAGGACGTGGAAAGTGTGCTGGAGTTGAATTGGTGGAATGTGTTGATGTAGGCAATGATATAAGCAATGGGAATTAGAGAGATTTTGCGGAGTGTATAGGTTGTTCGAGGACGTGCAATGTGAGTAAGAAGAGATGGAAATTTGATGAAACTAATTTTAAAAATCGCCGTATACCCGCAGTTCCATTATATAAGATGCAGTATAGGCATGTTGCAAAATACGTAGACCTGACGGACATAGATGGTATATTTTAAATGATTACATTACTCAGAAGTTTCGTCGAGCCTTTGGACAAACACATAAGGAAAATCTAATGAAATTTGATGAGATAGGAAAGTACCCTTGTCTAGAAAGTTAAACGGATGTGGAGAGGAAGTTAAAGTACATGAGTTTCTAGGATTTCAAGGGACTGATAGAACTTAGATGGAGCAGCTATCCATGCAACATTTGCATAGGCGAGGATGGATCGGATCAAGGTTTCGCAGATGAGGAGGAGAATGGAGGCATGTAACCCCAATTTTGGCTAGATAATAGTTTTACTACTTTCAGTGAGTTGTGGGCTTTCAGTTGGGTGTTTATTAGGGATTGGTAGAAGAAATTTTACTGCATTACTTAATTGGATATAACGGTTGTAAGGTGAGGTAGAAGCTATGGAGGCGGAAACGGCTGGTGGCCCATCCTATAATTATTCCCTGGGTTCTGAAGTGATTGATCTTGAGGAGCCATTGGTTGTACCAGGAGGTAAATTTATTGAGTTAGAATTGAAGGGACCTTCAGGGTTGCTGGACTATAGAGTAGAGGGCAAGGGCAGTAATGTCATCAGTATACTGAATAAAATGGACTAGTGGAGGTGGTTTTGGTTCAAATGCTTCAAATGACTCTGAGCACTTAGGACTTAACATCTATGGTCATCAGTCCCCTAGAACTTAGAACTACTTAAACCTAACTAACCTAAGGACAGCACACAACACCCAGTCATCATGAGGCAGAGAAAATCCCTGACCCCGCCGGGAATCGAACCCGGAAACCCGGGCGCGGGAAGCGAGAACGCTATCGCACGACCACGAGCTGCGGACGGTGGTTTTAGCATGTCGGCAGTGTAGAGGTGACAGAGAAGAGTGGATGGAGTCTTGGGTCACACCTGGCGTGAGATGGAAGGTATGGTAACTGGCACTGTTAATAGTGACAAAGAATTGAAGATAAGATAGTGTTGTGGTATCAGATGCCAAATGTGGCGTATTGACACCAAATGTAGTGGGAGGGTGCCAGGAGGTACCGTATTAAAACTCAGCAAGAACCTTCCAAATGATTTATTTGCTTCCACTACAGTGCTCCGTTCACCCTGATTTGTGTCCCCGGGCCCCGGAATTCTGAGGAAGCGCCCCAGCGCCCTGTGCAGTGCAACACTGTGTCATGCCGGCCTTGGCCGGCCTGCTGAGTTCCGTTGATGTCAGGATTGCTGCGCCAGTAGCCAAGTCAGCTATGCTCGGTGTGAGCTGTGGGTGGCCAGCTGTTCTTATCCTCGCTGGCGTGGCTGATATCGCGGCGACCAACAAGCGCCTGCTATCCGGCGTCCGTATCATCGGCCCTCGCCTCTGAAGTCTCCAGCGTGTGTTGGGAGCCGTGACGACTGCCTGCGGTAGTGAGCTGAAGAGTGGCCAACTGCTGGCTGGCTGCGGACCCTGTGTCGGCCTCAGAAGATCGAACCAACGACCCGCCGTGGACTGGGATGCTGTCGCCCCATCTGTTGCTGCATGTGGGCTGATGGTGTGACACGTCCCACTGTCCAGGAGAGCTGCTACACTTGAATCAGTCTTGTTAGAAAATGGCACCTATTTATACTCGGCTGTGCGCCTCTGTTTTGCCAAGCGCGTTGGTTCGCGTCACGTATGCGTAACACTTAGGTTGGCCAGTGGCTCCCTTCTGCCTGTGACATGCGCCATCCAAACTGCTGTGTGAACCCTTTTCGGCAGTTCTACGCCCCCGTGGCCTCTATTTGCCTTCGTAATTGCTGGTATGCATAACTTACTGCAATCCAGCCCGCACCTGGCTGTAACTCGTTCTCCGAATATTGCACAAAACTAACTTTCTCTATCCTAACCGGTGGTGCCGCTACAATAGGAAAGATGCAGTAAGGAGAATGTAGTTCACTGGAAGTTCATGGGTCTGGAGTCTGAAAAGAACCGCACACACAGTCATAGTGTTCATGTAATAGTGTTTCTAATAAAAGTGCTATGTATTATCATAGGGGTGAGAACAGTTTGTATATCAACAGTTAAAGTACTTCGCAATAAATATCATTAAATATAAGTATCAAGCCGTGAACCATACTGTGGTTTTGAGACAGTATCAGGATTCACAACACTTTAAAAAGGTCAGTATAACGTTCGAATCAATATCACAGGTGGTGTACTCAACATTTTAAAATCTAAAAATATGAAAGTCATCTACTGAGGAACACTATAAGATAAAATCTAAAGCAAACAGATAAATTATAGGCAATAATCAAACGCTAGCGAGGTCAAAGATTCACTTACACAAACGTAAATAATCGAAAATTTCCAGACAGTATCGCATTAATGTAAGGCTGGTAATATGGAATGCCTGTTTTTTTTTTTCCTCCTTATTCAAGATGCAGACTTCTGTCGTGAAATAAGTGGATGACGTGGACACAAAAATAAAGAAGACTTCCAACATATCTAACTCTTTATGAAATACGTGTGGTATTATTGAGAAACATACAACACTAACCTTGTATTCTCGCGTTCATGAGACTGCAAAAACACGAGTAAATAAACAATTAAAGAGGAATTTAGACGTCTTCCGGTTGCAGGCGAACAATTTTTTCCTGCACCAAGGCTGGCATCCACGTGCACTTTCGTACTGCACACAGGGCGAATGCACAGCGGTCTTGAATAATAGAAGGACTCGCATGCGCCTCACCGCTGCAGTGAGCAAGAGAGCCGTTGCCAGAGGCAATAACGTCAGCGCGTCGTCGCCGCAGAGCCGCCCCTCCACCCTCTGCGACCCTCTGTCGCTCTCCTCTCGGGATATGCGGCGCCACGGGGCCTCTGGAGTCTGCCGGTACCAGATGCAGAGCCTCAGGTACTTTCAACACCAGCTCTCCTCTAAATATAGTAGACCGAGCTGCATATGCAGCATGAGTCTAGCAGAAGAATTATTTTATCAAACGCAGCAGCCAAGTCACACGTGAGAACCACCCAGTGTTGACTCGTGCAATACTGTACCAGAATACGTCGCTGTGATGGCTTATAGGCTTTTGCCTTACAAGGGTAGTAATCATAAATAAATTTAATATATTAGTTCTACAACTCTTCTCCCGCCGTGTACCTTGAAGTTCGAGGCTATACTCTGAAAGATTATGAAATTCATCAGGCTGTAGCCAGTCTCGTGTTTCATTCCTTTTTTAATCGACACACATAATCCACCGATACGATAGATCTAATAAATCAATAAATTCCGATGTATATGCAAAGGAGCGGTATTATCCGTGGGTGTGGGTGATGATTAGAGAGGATTTTCTCTAATATGTCTTAATTGTAAAGCGCATGTTTAATTCATTCTGTCAGTGGAGACATGGCCCTTACAGTTTCCGCTTGCCTCAGTCTGCCTTCAGCGGCTGAGTGGGCGTGAGGTGAGGGGTAACATAGGTCACCTGCCTCCAGTGAGCTGCCTCCCACTCTCGCATTCATCGCCGCAGAGAGTGACGCGCGTATTTGACAACATTAGCAACGCTCGGGGAAGAAGGTACTTGCGTGCTGAGTTCGGCAAAGTCGCCCTGTCCTCGCCAGTAGGCGAATATGAACACTGAGGTTTCTCGGAAGGGCAGGCCACCCACGTAAATGGTGTGTCTCGTGCAGTAGCCACGGTTTGCCTCCACAGGCGTCTTTTGGTTAACATTCACGGGCCGCTGACGCCTTGAGCATAAACATTGAGAAGTTACGGAAAGTTCTTGGCAGGATGCCTTTTGATATATCAGAACTCGGAACCTTTCCGAACTCCGATGGCCGTAGAGTGGCAGTCGCAAATTTCTGGAAAGAGGAGTCGAGGTAGACACGCGTTCAGAATCTTCCAAAAAGCCACGCCGAACTTTTCAGAACAAAACTGTTAGGAGGTTTTGGGTTGATGAACTCACACCGCGAAGGAGCAAGAGAGCAAAGTATCAGACCATTCTTCACCGGAAGCCACACTAAGCCTTAGTGAACACACTTCGTCGTTGAAGAGCATAGAGAACAGACTGCTTCACCACGGGAGGGGCAGTCGATTCATCAGCAGATGGGCTGCGCCATGACAGCGTCCGTAGCCGCCTGCAAACTTACCGCGCCTAGTCACCCGCAAATGATGTAATTGTCGAAGCAATGGCGTACGAAGTACGTACCAGATGACCTGTGTATTGGCTCAGGTTAATGAGTCAGTCACCGTGTGGTGACCTTTCGACCATGTTTTCACTCTCTGGGGTTCTATTACTCTTTACTCTCTAATCATCCAATGCAATCATCACCAACACTACAATTTCACGATTTTCAGTCAGTTAACACGATTTATTTTTCGTTCCGTCTATTTTATGATAACTTTTCCAGACATTTCCCGCTGGAGACTCAAACTTATCACATGCTCGTATGTGTGTATCCACTTATTCTCCCGTGATGATTATTCTTGTTTGTTCTACGCAGTCGTTGATTTCACAGCCAATAAATGTATGTCATTTGCAACCCATCTTTCATTACAGTAGCTAGTACTTCCCATCGTTACTTCGTAATTATTGACGTTGAACCACGGCCCACCACTGCAGTCTTGTGTTAGGGCCAACCCTTTCTTTCCTTCTACCCTTATGCAATTCCTTTACACACACATGGGCCGTCGTGGGGGACTTGCCCTTGAGAGGCGATATTAGGTGCATATCAGTGGCGGAACAGACTGACTAGAGTCTTACCCCACCGGCGCGTTGCAAATGAAAAGAAATTTATGATCCATAGTGTTGGCCATCGCTCGCCACTGCTTCCTACCATCTTTCGGGCACCATACGAATCCCACGGCGGAGGAGCTGGGCATTTTTTGAGCAGATCCATGAATCGATCTAATTTTGAACTTGTCCGTATGTCCGGAGATGATGGTTATCCAGATCGTGTGCCGTTAATGAAAAAAGATACACGTCAGAAGGAGCAATGTCTGTAGATACGGCGGTTGGGGTAGGACTTACCGTTTCAACGTTTCCACGTATGTCCTGACGGGCCACTTTTCGACGTCAAAATCACAGTTCTTGTAGCATTTAAACCATTTTCTCCGCTTTATGTTACTGACATGAGTCTCACCATAGTTCTTGCCCAGCATTTTATAGGCCTCAGCCGGAGAGTTCTTCATCTTAAAGGATAAAATCAGAACTTCCCATAAACGACGGGCATTGGGCTCGTAAGTTGACATATTCAATCGGGAATAAATATATGATGCAATCACAAATCGTCCAATATTTCGATGGCGTTATGTAAAAAAATGCCTGAACATAGTGTATGATACGACTTATCAACTGCAACACCCCGTGCCACTACTGCCACCTACTGCTAAACAGCTGAAGCAAAATTGTAGACATAATGTTAATTTCATGTACATGGTGATACCAATTGGCGTTTAAAAACTTCCGAAGCTACTTAGAGGCCCCTGCGACAAGAAGTGTAATATGAGACACATGAGCCCGCACATGTCGGGAAATATTCCAAATGTGGATGACAAATGTCCAACGTGTGACGTCACCAGATGACGTACCTCGCCGCACCTGCAGCAGTCGAACTTGGTGATCCTACGCCCGCCGGTAGCGAGCGGTACTACACATCGCTGGACAACGGTGCAAATTTCAAACGTACACCATATAGTAATAAAAACGTAGGTCATTTACTGGTGAAGACGAAGCTCGGAAGTTTATACTCATTTCGTTGTGACTCAATAGAGTATTTTCTTTTTAGTACTATACTTAGCAGTAAACGAGCGGTGATTGCGATACCGGTAAATAAGATAATAAACGTTACCTCACTGTAAACACATAACTGTGTAACGCAATGAAAAAGACGCAAGACTCGAACTCTGAGCCACATGCGCTAAAGTCAGAGGCATACCGACGCGAATCCTAGAGTTGGTATGATCAGATATCGCAGACCGACGGGCTCAACTGCGGCATGGGCGGCGACCGCCGTAACTTGGGGACATCACTTGTTAAACATCTGTGTTTCACTTTTGGAGTATATCTGGACATTTGCGGCCCCCATGTGCCTTATACTTTTCTCATCATCATCTATGTCACTTCAGAGGGTTTTAAAAGTTAATAAGAATCATCCTGCACGAAAAGTGAACTGTTTAAATACATTTTAATTCTCTAACTAATCGTTTATAATTGCGAAGAATGAATAAAATGAAGGTGGAGAAAATGGCAGCACTGAAAACCGAACCGAAGTCGACAAATTTCCGGCCCATGCACTTAACCAGTAAGCTTTGGAAGTAATTCACAGGCGACAGTCTGACGGGTATAAAAATCAGTAAGTCAGCAATGAAGTCAGATAGCGTTCTGATCCCAGCTTTAAATAAAATTTCGATATGTTTTCGACATTTCGTGCACAGCGATGTGCGGAAATGATTATGAACAGCCAGAACCGCAATAAACATTTTTATATGGGGTTACAGGTTCGGTCTGTTTTAGACCATCTTCAGACCTTACACCATGATCGTAGATAGAGGCTGTGAACGGAGCACACACTGTGAGCAGTTAGCGTTCGTGGAGTTATAGCGCCTGCTCCGTTCACAGCCTCTATCTACCATCATCATAGTCTAAAACAGACCGAAACCGGTAACCTCATAGAAAAAAAAAGTTTATTGGGGTTGTGACTGTTCATATTCATTTTTACGTAATAAATAAACCGCTGTACTCCAGAAAGACATGTTGTCAAAAATTAGCGATGTATGGGCTAAAATCAACAATACACAAAGTTAATGAAGTGCGTTTTTACCTCTGCAAACTCCTTAAGATTTCGTGCTATATATTACTTATTTTGAAGCGTCTCAGTAACAATGACGAAAACCAAATGGTTCAAATGGCTCTGAGCACTATGGGACTTAACATCTATGGTCATCAGTCCCCTAGAACTTAGAACTACTTAAACCTAACTAACCTAAGGACAGCACACAACACCCAGTCATCACGAGGCAGAGAAAATCCCTGACCCCGCCGGAAATCGAACCCGGGAACCGAAAGCGAGAACGCTACCGCACGACCACGAGCTGCGGACATTGACGAAAACCGAAAAGAAATTCCGTCCTTTGTCGAGTGAAGATACCAGTGTGTAAGATATACAAAAATAAAATGTTTTCACGAAATACTTTTATTAAAATCGGATGACAAGTACTTCATAGCGATTGAAACTCCATCTCTTAGCACACGTAGCAGCTTTAGGTGGGCAGTATAGCGACAGAAATGCCGCGCTCAGCACATAATGTAGAGAGCGAATCTGTACCAGTCAAAAGATTAAATCGTACATTTATTTAACAGTTAAACAGTGAGAGGAATAAAGTAAAAGGAAAAAGAAATTTGTAGCAGTTGGATTTACAGTAAACGAATCAAACACAGCGCTCTTATGACAACTACACCTCTAAAATCCATTATACTTAACGCTTGCGCAATACTTCATATGCTTTACTCGAAGCAAAATAATGATCTGAAGCTGTGAGCAACGTAGCATCACTGCCGGCAATGACGACGTCACAGCAGAGCACGCGCAGTGAGAAGCAGGCATCTAGGTCTCTTCTCCGAGTTGATGGTAGTGTATCTGACATTCATTTCAGTACTCGACACTGCTTTATAGTGCTACAAAACATGTTTTCGTCCACATTGTTTGCACACCAGCACACACACGAAGAGAACTGGCGTGACTGTAGTGCGATTTTGGGCTCACATTTGAAGAGAAGTGGCGTAATTTTAGTTCGATTTCTAGCTTGCATTTGACGAGAGATGACATAATTGTAGTGCAATCTAAACAGTGTGCTGTAGCACATTAGCACATATGATAACCATCCTCCACTGGATCTGCAGTAGATGCAGACGGATGGGGTACACAGATTCCTCCACAGAGGAGTTTTGGTGTTAGGAAGGACATCCAGCCATTAAATTTCACTAACGCTGCCCTATCAGATATGTAACAGCGTCGTCCCCGTAGAGAAAGAGGAAAAGGCAATAGGAATAGAAGAAGAATAAGTAAAAGAAGAAGAAGCATAGTTGACTGTATCCTGGCTCTGAGCACTATGGGACTCAACTGCTGAGGTCATTAGTCCCCTAGAACTTAGAACTAGTTAAACCTAACTAACCTAAGGACACCACACTCATCCATGCCCGAGGCAGGATTCGAACCTGCGACCGTAGCGGTCTCGCGGTTCCAGACTGCAGCGCCAGAACCGCGCGGCCACTTCGGCCGGCTGACTGTATCCTGCTGAGATTAGGATCAGGAGGCTCTCTCTTACAGCTGATCAGGCGTTGTATGTGATTTACACTACATTCATTAAGAGAAACTTGCGCTTTTCTTATACCAAACACTGTTATGGATCAAGGCATTCATTCAGGCAGATGCAGTATTTCTTCACTTTCAAAAAGCATCAGACGCGGTATGACACCAAGGTTAATTAATAAAAGTACTAGGGTACAGAAAAATAATGTATCGGAAATTTCATTTTGTTCTCAACATTGGTTGAGGTGTTACATGTTATGCATATTATTGGTCGACTTTCCTGCCTCTCTGACTCAAGCTGAAAATATCTGTCGCTAGAGAGCTCCGGATTCTAGCATACTCGTATAACATGGTGGTGAGTAACGTAACTACGTCGGTGCGTGAGGAACAGCCTCCCGTAACCCCTGTAATCCCTCAGAAAACTGAAAGCATGAATTCGAAGAGTTCATCCACACATGCCACCCTCTCCTTCAATATGTCACAGCCAGAACACGCACGAGCGCTGAGACATCCGCGACAATCCAACGTGTTGCGTTCTCTGTCATCAGTCATCCTCCGTACCGTCTCCACTTGCCCCCATACGATTTTCGTCTGTCCCCAAGACGTAAACACTTCACTCTCATAGTGGCCAAACGGCGAAAACGAAGGTGATTTTGTGGCTCCATCAAAAAAGTCAAACACTATACAGTGATGGTGTTAAAAATTGATCTCTCGATAGGTTAAATGTTTTCGCCACCAAGGTGACTATGTTGGGAAATAAATAAGTATATATGAAGACTAAAGATGTTGAATGTTAATGAAGTTTGTTTAATTTAAAAAGCATTAAGAGTTTTCGGAGACATTACATTTCAGCACGCCATCGTACAATTATGTGGGGTGTCAAACAAATTTTATGACGGTTGAGGATTTCTTAGTGGGGAGGACGCAGCACGTTACCTTAGATGGAGAGTCGTGGCCACAAGTAACGTAAGGCATGACCCAGGGAAGTGTGTTGCGACGTTTGTTGTATATATTTATATTGTTTACTACTGACTTGACAGATAAATTGAGTATTAACTTCAGTCATTTCACAGATACTGTAAATGGTGACTGGGAAAATGCAGTCAATCTACGAAGGAACTGCACAAAAAACAGTTAACTTTCGCATCTTAGAACATTGCTCAAATGCTTGGGGCCCATATCAGAGATACTTTGCAGAGGGTATTGCACATATACAAAGAAGGACAGCACGACTTGTCACTTGCTTGTCTGTTGCTAGCATGTCTAGCGAACATTGAAAAACCGGAAAGGGCAGACTTATGAAGATAGATCTAAATCATTTAAAGAAGAAACAGTGGTAGGTGAAAAGCAGTTATTGTTCGGCTGCCCAATTCGCGATTAGAACGAGATGATACTTTAAAATGCGGTCACCTGCTAAGTACCATATACCGTGCACTTCACAGTGGTTCTCAGAAAATGTATGTAAATGTGGGTGAAGATCCATATCATTGCCCTGGACAGTTGTGTAATTCAGTGTTATCAGGGCTCTTCATTAAAGAATGATCACAATTTTTGACAAGATACTTTTAGTCATCCTCACAGTTTTGACGGTCTTTCTTAAAATTGCCTCCTTTGGATGCGATGCACTTGTCAAAACATTTCTGCCAGTATGCGCACTGGCATTTCTTTTGTTGAAAGGTACTTCTGAATTGGCTCTGCAACCTTCTCTATTGCTTTTGATGATGGAAAATCCCTTCTGCAAAGTAGCTTCTTGAAGTTATGGAACGGAAAAAAGTCACGTGGAGCTAAATCCGGACCGTATGAAGGGCGAGCCCATAGACTTTTCAAAATGGTTTTTGCAAAATGTTTAGTAACGGCTTTCCTAATACTTTGCTATGCATTATCATAGTACAGCATTCGACCTGTTTCACGGAAAGGAGTTTGTTGCGACTGATATGGATTTGCAAAGTTTACAGGACATCCCAGTAGTATTGTCCAGTAATGGATGTGTGCACAGATAGAACACTGATCAGCCATCACGAAATGAGATGAACATAACTTTCCCAACCAAAGCAGTCTCTTTTGCTTCATTGGGAATTCGTGATGAGTGAGATTGCCACACTCAGCTTTAGTGAGCGAGATGGCTCAGTGGTTAGCACACTAGACTCGCATTCGGGAGAGCGACGGTTCAAACCCGCGTCCGGCCATCCTGATTTAGGTTTTCCATGATTCCCCTAAATCGCATGGGGCAAATACCGGGATGGTTCCTCTGTAAGGGCACGGCCGCTTTCCTTCCACATCCTTCCCTAATCCGCTGGGACTGATGACCGTGCTGTTTGATTCCCTCCTCCGAACCAACCAACCAACCAACCACACAGAGCTTCGGTGTTTTCTAGAGATGGGGGATCCGCTCCTGAACTAATTGATAGAGTTGAATCTTTCAAAGGAGTGAACAATCAGTGATTGAGAAAAAAAGAACGGTAGCTCCAAACGTTTCCCACAGCAGAGAGAGAGAGAGAGAGAGAGAGAGAGAGAGAGAGAGAGACGGAGTATATCAGCGGGGCCTCTGCTGGTCTGCACGCCACACAACACAGCCAGCGCCGGCCTCTGCCCTGCTTCTGCCTCGGCGGCCTGCATTGTGCAGTGCCCCATTGGATTTTGTGTTTCAAATATGCCGTGCCGTCTCTGTGCTTCCTCTGCCGCGTGCAGTGTCTGGCGCACCTTAACTTAGCATCGCACTCTGTCGGCGATTTTTTCAGTCGCACGTCCTGCCCTCTGGGCAGTTGATGCGAGCAACAGGACAGAGAGCCACCTAGCGGAGAACATAAGAACTACTTGAAACAACCTGCTCGCAAGAGAGCGGACGGTTTGTCTCCGAGCGGGTGACTGGTGGCCGCTCACCGCTGCCCCCACCCTCGGAGCTCACCCGCTCAACGCTCATCCCGCTGTTCTCGGCTCTAGCCAGAGCTTTGAGCAAAGCAACACAGGTGTCACTCTGGTCTCTGCGGTCTTAGCTCGGAGTAATACAGCTCGCGGCTCGACCTGCTTGATTCAGCGCCTCTGCATCGGAGTTCGTCTCTACTGGATATTGTTCCTCGTAGTAATACCGGTATGTATATTACATAATTATGTTATGTATACATAATTTGTTTTTATTTTATTTTTATTTGTTTAAACTGATCAGATTAGGTTCCTGACGACTCCTCTTACTATAGGATTTTTTATTATGGACGCTCGAATTTACGCTTTAATTACGAGCTAACTGATAAATGTATGGCAAAATGTGATACACCAATATTTTCCTTGTTTTATTCTGCGTAAGGCTATATGCAGCACTTTGGTCTTACAGTCAAATTTATATAATTTTTTCTTATTGTACTACGGATTTTGCGATTTTAGGCGTCTTAGGAAGGAAACGTTCACTTTAAAAATATATTACTTGCGATGTATTTGTACGAGGTTCATGACATTTTAATATATTATAGCCAAATATATTGTTAATGTAAATCTCAAGTTACAACATTTTCCGATCACCCAAAAGAAGTTCTTATTATTTTCGTAAACTAACTTTTTCTTATCACAGGATAAATACATAACAGAAATCGTGGGTTCGTTTTGAAGGTCTCTTTCGTGGTTGTAAGAAGCTGTAACCATTGCGACCACACAGTGGGGTATGGATTTTACACAGAGTGATATTTGATAGTGGTTGTGTGCGCGTTCGACCGTGCAGTTAGCAGTGTTCAGCGGAGCGCAGCGTTGTCACGCACCGTTTCCTACCCCCGGCGGCTGGGAAAAACAGCCACAGGCGTTAATTCCATCCGTGCTACTGTTACGCCTGAACGCGGCAACGTAGCAACTGATTTTCCTACCGCACGCACTATTAAACTCACGGTCAAACACGCTCACAATCGTTATTCAATATCACTCTGTATAAAATCCGTATCCCACTGTATGGTCACAGTGGTTGCAGCTTCTTACAACCATGAAAGAGACCTTCAAAACATACCCACGCTTGCAGTTATATATTTATCCTGTGATGAGAAAAATTTAGTTTAGGAAAATCAAGAACTTTTTTTGGGTGATCGGAAAATGTTGAAACTTGAGATTTCCATTAACACTATATTTGGCTATAATATATTAAAATTTCATTAACCTGGAACAAATACATAGCAAGCTGTATATTTTTAAAGTGAACGTTTCCTTCTGAAGACGCCTAAAATCGCAAAATCCGTAGTACAATGTGAAAAAAATATATAAATTTGACTTTAAGACCAAATTGCTGCATATTGCTTTACGCAGTATAAAACAAGAAAAATATTGGTGTACACATTTTGCAATACATTTATTGTTTCGTTCGTAATTAAAGTGTAAACTCATTTGTCCACAATAAAAATTCGCATAGTAGCTTGGCCAGGTCAGGGAACTATAAAACTTAGTACATCACAGTTACTTAACAAATATATTATAACATATGTCTTCTTTATGCATGTACTAGGCATTATTATCTTATGCCACTTACAGTAGAAAGGATCATACTCTAATGGAAACGACTATTTCTGCTGCGTTGTCCAGGCAAGAGCCTTTAGGTCTAAGGAAGTAAAGAGCAGTAGTTATAGCGTAGTATTGTGTCAATAATAAACTTGATCATTTGGACTGTGATGCCATCCTGTACAGAGGATGCTCATCTGATACAAATGAAAGAATTTTTCACAACTAATGTAATTTACCTCTGTGAAACACTCGTTTAGGACAATGGGATCAGCTGTAGCTTTTACTTTGCCTTCACTTATTCAACGGCTGTCTTGTAGATTCATGTATCAGCTTGCCTGAGTTGTCTTTTCTCTCAGATTGATTCACTCTTCCCTCTTTGCTTGTAATATATTTGTAGGTTCGATTTGTAGCGTGAGATTCATCTACTGTTATAATTCATCGGTTAGCCAAGGCATAGGTTTCCCCTTAAGGTTTCCATCTCCAGTGGGCCATATTTATCTTGTAGTCGAGTTACTTTCTTAGTAAATCCAAGTTTGTATTTTATATCCGGCAACAAAATGGAAGTAGTCTCCTAAACTCTCTCTTGTGCCCCTGCAGCAAGACCAGATACAGTGATGCACTTAAAGTCTCTGCACTGAATTGCGGTTTCTTTCTTGGATATTTTAGCGAGTAGGGCCAACATCTCCAAAATTGTCATGAGCAGAATTCCAAATTTTAATGTTTGAGAGGTATAAATTACGCTGTTTGGAGATTTCGTTTCAAATATATGTATGAAACTGTAACTGATTGCAGCATTATGGATAGGTCCAAGTGGAAGTAGGCAAGTAGCATCATTGAATTTCACAGTGGAGATACTGAAAGATTATGTTAGCGTCACCAGCATTAATTGTATGCTCTGACGCCAATTGTAATCTTGAAAGGACAGTTTCGAAACACTCTGTATTCAGAGGTTTGTAGAGGATACAGTTTGAGGGGCGCAACCATGATCCCTGTGAAAATTTGGCCTTACCTAATGAAGTCAGGTTTCCTGCTAAATGAAAAAAAAGTCTTCAGATTTAGAATGTTAATAGAATGACTGCATTCACACAACCGCTGTCGAGAGCACCTTAACCGATAGCTCTACTTTCCCTTTAACCACATAGCTTTGATGAATACCACTGCAGTCCTTCTCCACGTCAACCGACAACAATACAGATTTCCATTTGTCTCGCAGGCGGCCACTGCTTGTGCCGAAATACCGGCACCAGAAACGTTTGATGTCTCCCACCGGAGGGATATGCCTTTTACGTATAATACTATACAAAGTGCCCTGCGTAGGCGGAGATCCACAGATAGTCCGTGGTGACAGCCCTCAACCCTTCACATTAACATGCAGTTGGGAATTTACACTGTTCATCTTGGGCAGGTTTGCATAAAGGGCCCTATTGTTTTCAGCATCAGTAAAATGACGCATAGGGCACTCTTCCAACTGTGAAATCTACTTTGGCATACGTAGGAAAGGCCTTTCTGAAAGATGTGGAAAAATAGATGGTAATTTTTTATAATGGGGTCAACTAAAACCAAATTATATTTGGTTTAATATTACTATAATGTTAAGACGCACCTAATACATTGTTAGATTCCTGTTTTTCAGTTCTATTTTGTACTGGTTTTAGATACAGGTTCATCCATTTTAAATGCATATTTTCCTTGTTTAAGTGTATATTTTAGGTATTTTTGTGCATATTTTAACTATAAATGCGTACATTTAACATGGCAAGGCCAACTTGTGATCTAGCTGGGGCAAAAGTACCGTCGTGTTGACATAAAGATTTATTGAGATTTTATGAAATCTACTCCAAGTTGTATTCTTACAACTGGGTCTTCACACTCCATACAAAGAAATCATTGAATTAAAATGTGTTGTTTTACCAATTCCTAAGCCCATGCAAAGTCGCAGGTATGCCACTACTTAATATACTGTTGGCCTGTCTGTAAATAGATTCAAAAAAACCTCATGCCATCGTTTTGATCAAAACTGTATAATCACTAAAGTCATAGAAAGTGTAGTCGAAATTACATTATACAAAAAATAGGGGTGGGCCCAAAATTGCAGAGAGCCCTGAAATTCCTTAAAACTTCACAGCCCTACCATAATTTTCGTTTACAAAAATTAATGCATGTGAATTTGTTGTCATTTTACGTTTTTACTATTTAAGAGGTCTATCTCAAGAGTAAATACTTTAATTTCCAATGTACTTTTCAGTACTGGAGGACAGTATGTCAGCTACATCGCCTTCGCCTAGAAGAATTTGGAGCGACATATGGTACCATTTTACCAAAATGGAAAAAAAAGGAAAATGCCGTTACTGCCAGCAGATAATTTCCACTCCCTCTGGCTCCAATTCAAACCTGAAGAGACATCTAAAATCGAAGCATCCAACAATACCTGCAGAACGGTGTGGGTCAAGAAGCCGGTCAAGATCACCGTCAATGGATGCAGAAATTCAAGAAATCATTTCTTGTGCATCTACTTCCACCTCAAATGAAGGTATTCTCCCAGAAAGCCAAACTGGGTCTCAAGCTGTATCCAGCCCATCATTGTCATCTGGTTCTGCACCAAGTCCTGATTTATCTTCTTTTGTGACCCCCTCAACTCCAACTGTTTATCATTTGCAACAACCCATAAGTAGATTTGTTAATATTATGAAGCCAATCACATTAAACAAAAGTATGGCATTAGATACACAACTTTTGAAAATGATTTGCAAAGAGTACCATCCTTTCTCTTTAGTTGAAGATGCAGAGTTTAAAAAATTTATATCTATGCTTTGCCCAAATTATAATTTACCGAATCGAAAAACATTATCAAACTCTTTAATGCCCAGATTGTATCACGAGTTATTTGAAAAAGTTAAAAATGATTTGGCTGCTGCAAAGGCAGTTTGCCTTACATCTGACGGATGGACAAGTATAAATAACATAAGTTTCTATGCAGTCACGGCACATTTCATAGATGTGAACAGTCAGCTGAAGTCATACCTTCTAGAGTGCTCACAGTTCGAAGAAAGACACACTGCAGAAAATATTTCGAATTGGGTAAAGGCTGTTATTGCAAAATATAATATCAATTTTAAAGTTACTGCAATGATCACAGACAATGCATCAAACATGAAAGCAGCTGTCGTGCTTCTGAATCTTCCGCATATCCCATGTTTTGCACATACATTAAATCTCATTGTGCAACATGCCATACACAAGTCAATTCAGAAAATTGTTGATGAGGTGAAAAAGACAGTAATGTACTTCAAGAAGAGTCCTTTTGCATTAAACAAATTTGCTGAAATGCAACAAAATTTGAAGAAAGATAAATTGAAACTGAAACAAGACGTGCCAACGAGATGGAATTCTACTTACGACATGTTAGAAAGATTTCTATTGAATAAAGATCCCATCATTTCTTGCCTAGCTATTTTGGGTGGAAAGTCGATTACTTTAAACTTGAAAGACACTGACTGGGATGTAATTCAACAATGTATAAAAGTTTTGAAAGTTTTTGATGAGGTAACCAAAGAGATGTCCGCAGAGAAAACAGTCTCCCTGTCAAAAATGAAGATCTTGCCAAGATTAATGGCACGGCAACTACAGTCTTTTAAAGACAAAAATGAAAAATATCCAGAAGAAACACATGCATTAATAAATAATTTGCTGAAAGGCTTGTCAGAGCGATTTGGGGTCATCTCCAGCAACGAAGTGGTTGCACAAGCAACTTTATTGGACCCCCGGTTCAAAAAACAAGGATTTGCTGATGAGTCGACATTCCATGACTGCTACACGAGTGTCATAGCAAAAATGAAATCACTGTTAGCTCAACAAGAAGAAACACACCAACGATCTGAACCAGTTACCACCATAACAGGCGAGAGCTCTTCAATTTGGGACGACTTCGATGAAACAATAAATCAGCTCCAAGGAAGTCATGACCCGGGATGTGCAGCAATTGTCGAACTAGACAAATATTTGTCTGAGGCGTATTTGTGTAGGAACAGCGATCCATTAAACTGGTGGGGCACTAGAAGGTTGCTGTACCCAACACTGTATGAACTAGTCCTGCAAATGTTATGCATCCCGGCTACATCAGTTCCCTGTGAGCGTATCTTCTCAAAAGCAGGACAAATATGCAATGAGAGAAGGAACAGACTCACTTCAAGTAAAATTGAACAAATTTTATTTATAAACCAGAACATTGATTAGTTTTTCCTGTAACATATACTCATTGTGTTTGTCGACTGTGCATACTAAAATATATTACAGTAGTTGTATGTTACTTTTTATGCAATTAAAGTTTGTTTACATAATATGAATCAGTCTTATTTTCAAAATTTCCCTACCTGATAAAAATACTTAGAATTTTATTGTAATATTTTTATTTTTCCACCAGATGAAATGTATAACTTTTCTATCTCAAAGTGACTCAGGATGTAATATAAACCTATCAGTGATTTTTCCTTCATTGCGGACTGCAGTCATACTGTAATTTATGAATGAAAATGCAACCATTTGATTAAGTTTCATTATTACTTCATTTCACACTATCACTATTTAGATGTGGAGGTTTGTTTTGCGGGGCACTCAAAAGTGTCGTTATCAGCATACTATTTTAGCTATGTAGCCATTATCACATGCAAAGGTGAAATATTTATTACATATCTGACATGTCTGAATGATTGTTGTCACAATATTACAATCATTCAGACATGTCAGATATTTTATGACTATTTCACCTTTCACCATGATAATGGCTACAAAGCCAAAACCACGATAGTGCAAAGTAAATCAATAATCAAAAACTTTGTCATATCGTGGAAATTTCAATAAACAATACAAAATTCTTACTCATTATCTGTGTTACTTCAAAATAGGATCAAATAAGGTCAAAATACAGGTGTAGTACTGGAATAAACCAAGTTTAAAGGGCAATGTGCCTTCCATTTATTTTCTATTGTGAATGAGTGGTGAGTCATGAAAAAGAGCTAGTTCACTTAAGGGAGTGAACAGTTCTGATCCGATCTCTGAAAAGAACAGTTTTGCCCATCTCTAGTGTTTTCTCTTAGTATTGCAAGACCTTTTGCCTGATACACTCCCGTAATTTGTATAAAACTTGTGAGAGATAGTCAAAAGAAATTTGAATAACTTTATCTCCGCTGGATAATAAAACATGAATTAATACTATTTATTTCCAATATATAACTACTTGTATTTTGATTTCCTATGTTAAACTGCACGTGTAGCTAAATGGGAAACCACTGTGACAGCTAGCTGAATACCACTGAAGCACGTAGTGTTGCCATTAAGAACCCAGGGAGTCTGCCCTAAGTGCTATTCGCAGAATCTTCCTGTGTGAAGGAAAATCCGTGGCAAGTGAAATAGGCCAGAGCATCTTTTTCTATTTTTATTTTAATTTTTTTAATTTTTTTTATTTGAGTGGGAGAAAGAGAAAAGGCAGACCTGCTCGGTTGGCACCTTGCATCTGTTGACAGACATTGCAGATTACATCTGAGGCATATGTAGGACAACAGTGTTTGTTCTAAAGAAGCCATATCTGCTGGATGTGTGCCACCTAACTGCTTTCGTGGAAGGAAACAGCGAGAAGTCGAACTTCGCCGAAAACGCAGGCTGTCAATATAGCATCCTAGAGAGTGGAATGGCAATAGAATGTTGGGACTTCTTTGTAGTGTGAGAGACGGCGACAGGCGACTGGGTGACGCCAAACAGAATGAATGTTTAAAGAAACGTAAAGGCAGTTCCTGTTTGCTTTATATAAATGATAGAGGAGTGAGAGAAGGGAGTGCTTACAGAGACCACCTGTGTTGGCCAGCGCACGAAGGAAGACAGAGAGATGGAGTAAATCGAACATATTTTTAACTGCCTGAAACGCGGGTGAGGAGTGGACGTCAGCACCTCGTAATGCAACATCTTATTGGTAGACACGTACAAGAATCAGTATTCCACAAATCCAAATTACGCAACAGCGAAAGACACAAGGCTCATAGATTTCCTTGTCGGAAGCGCTCTGCAGATAGAAGCTTCTCCTCTGGATATCCTCTTCGAGACTTCACTTGCACACTTATCCTCCAGAACTTCTCTTCCGGACTCCTGCTAATCCAGGGTGAGTGGCTCTCATCCGTTTGCGGTTGAACTTAGACGCTGGCAGAGATGAGATTTTGCTAACGAGGCAATGACTGATTTCTCAGCCACCGCAGACGCCGATTTCCAAGATTCTAAGTACGCTGAGACAGAGATGCAGCAACGAAGCGAAACGTAGGGAAAGGCGAAGTGTCCGTGACAATGTTCACTAATTCCAATCTTTATTTCGAATACTTATTTGCAGTTCAACATGCTTTCAGCTCTGGCGATAGATGAGGACGCATACTGTATCCTTCTACTAAATTTTCCATTTTTATGCACTAGCCTCTTGCAATCACAGTGCGACCTCCACGGACGCAAATATTTTCTTCAGATATGCGTTAAATTTGATTTACGATGCCAGATCCAATCTGCAACTTTGCAAAGCATTAGTTTACTGATCTGAGTTACTGTCGTAATGGATTTTTGCGAGATTTTGTTACTTGCAAATAATAAGGTACATTAATGGTTCAAAAAAATTATTCAAATGGCTCTGAGCACTATGGGACTTAACTACTAAGGTCATCAGTCCCCTAGAACTTAGAACTACTTAAACCTAACTAACATAAGGACATCACACATATCCTTGCCCGAGGCAGGATTCGAACCTGCGACCGTAGCGGTCGCGCGGTTCCAGACTGTAGCGCCTAGAACCGCTCGGCCACCCCGGCCGGCTGTATATTAATGGTGATCAGTGTTTCATTTAGTAGTAAGAGCATCCCTTAATCATTGATATGATGAGTGATAATTTACTTGTATGAAATATTACAGAGCTAAATCAATTAGCATAAGTCAAGCACGCAGTTGAGGAAATCCACCAATTCGATAGGCAAACGATAACAAAGCACGCTCTTTGCGTTAAAATTTTAAGTTTTCGGTGGCACAGAATGACATTTTCAATGTTTAGTGTTTCAGAAAGTGTTCGTGAGATTATTCGTCCATTCTTGCTCACAATATCAGCACCGGTATTGATGTTTTCTTCTGTAACAGCAGTAACTGTAGCGCCAGGTCCACAGGTCCATCTTACTTAGAAAGAGATTGTGTGCCATATTTAAACTATATAAACCATTTTCGAGCCGTGCTGTGGGGAAGGACAGACTCTTCATAGACGAAGGCAGAATTTCGAAGCTGCATGTTGCTCGTCGCAGCTCACTTCCACTTTTGCGGTGAGCGTTACTGAACACGACTCAACTTGGCCGCCTCTAAGAGGCTCCCAAGAAGGAGTTTCAACAGTGAAACTATTACGAGGTGTTTGTTACAACGAAATATGATAAGATAAAATTCTAGTGCGGGAAATTATGACCCTAAAAAATTATAACCATTCTTCGCTGAACAGCGCTCATATTTTCCTGCGCTCCTCCATGTGAAAGTGTGTAGTATCTCTATTAAGCAGTGGGAGTAGATGGCTATAGCATGTGACAGAGTGCAGGTGACCGTACACAAATCTAATACCAACTTACGCAACGGAACAATGTGTATGACTTACCACTCAGATTAAGTGTGACGTTATTACATTGAAGTACTCAGTGATTCGCTATTTAGACTTCGTGAGATTCAAAATATTCTGATCACAAAATACTATTTTCTCTTTTTTCCAATCAGTTGCGATCTAGGTGATCGTCATCAGATGTGGGTGTCTTCCTAACTAATAAACGAAACACAGCCTGTTTTTTCGACGCGTTTTTTGCGATTTGTGTACTTGTGATCACACGGATAACAAGCAGTCATAAAAAAAGTTCGGAAATTCACGATTTACCACTTTGCCTGTGACTGACAGATATTGGAGAGTTTCTACAATATCTTCACTAACTGCTATTGGAAAATGAGGGATTGTTTCAACATATATTGTATACTGAAGAATGAATAAGCCAGTGCTACAACATCGGTTACCTTTCACTGGATAATGACAAAATTTTCAACTGAAGGTAGAGTCGGGTAGTGAGATTCCGTATCAACAATACTTTCCTCAGCAATCCTTCAGGAACATTTGAGATCTTTAAATAATAAAAAAGAATATTCTTAATGTAAAATATGAATCACTTGTATCTTCTGGTGACATTTTTCTGTATGGCTCAAGTGTCAGTAAGCTTTAACAACGCATATGAAGACATAAATCATCTACTTTTAAATTATACTTCAGAGTCAATTACTGTTGTTGTTGTTGTGGTCTTCAGTCCAGAGACTGGTTTGATGCAGCTCTCCATGCAACTCTATCCTGTGCAAGCTTCTTCATCTTCCAGTACCTAGTGCAACGTACATCTTTCTGAATCTCTTTAGTGTACTCATTTCTTGGTCTCCCTTTACGATTTTTACCCTCCACGCTACCCTCCAGTACTAAATTGGTGATCCCTTGATGCAGTCAATTATTATCGAATAAGGAGGTCGCAGAACCAGTGACTCAGTGGTTATATTTAGTGCTAGATCGACAGGAAAAGAAGTAAACAATAAAGAGAAATTGGCTATACTGATTTTGCTAGCCAAATAGGATTTCCGAACAATGTTTCTGGAGTCTGAAAGGGAAAGCATAAAACAATGGAGAGATTATGTTTGGAACTGCTATGAGATACTGAAAAACAAACAAATCTACACTGATCAGATAGAACATTGTGACTACCTACCTGACATCCGATATCTCCATCTTTGGCACGGATAATAGCGGCGACGTATCATGCCATGGAAACAATGAGACCTTGGTAGTTCGCTGGAAGTAGTTGGTACCACATCTGCACACAGAAGTTCTCTAATACCCGAGAATTCCGGGAGGGGGCGACGTTCAATCATATCCCAGATGTGGGCGATCGGGTTCAGATCTGCCAAGTTGGAAGGGGGGGGGGGAGCAGCACATCAATTGAACTCGCCACTGTGTTCCCCGAACCACGCAGTCACACTTCTGACCCTGTGACATGGAACATTATCTCGCTGAAAAATGCAGCTGCCGTCGGGAGACATGATCGTCATGAAGGAGTTTACGTGGTCTGCAACCAATGAACGATACTCCTTGGCCGTCATGGTGCCTTGGACGAGTTCCGCTGCACTTATGGATGTCCAAGTGAAATTCTCCAGAGCATAATCGAGTCGCTGCCAGCTTTTCCCCGTTCCGCAGTACAGGTGTCAAGAAGTTGCTCCACTGGAAGAAGACGGTTTCGCTCCCTCCAATCGGGATGCTGAAGAAGATATCGGGATTCATCGGACCGTACAATGCTTTGGCACTGCTCCAACGCCCAGTGCCGATTTTCACGTGCCCATTTCAGTAGTAGCTGCCCAGGTCGTGGTGTTAACATTGGCAAATACATGGGTCGTCGCCTGCGGAAGCCCATCATTACGAGAGTTCGGTGTACTGTGTGTTCGGACACACTTGTACTCAGCCCAGTATTAAAGTCTGATGTTAGCTCTGCCACAGTTCTCCGCCTGTCCTGTTGTACCAGTCTGCCCAGCCTACGACGTGTGACATGTGTAATGAGGGGTGGCCGCCCAACCCCACTACGTCAGGACCTGGTTCATCCGAGGTTTCGCAACGTATTGAAGACACTCACCACAGCACTCCTCGAACGCCCGACGAGTCGTACACTCTCCAAAATTCTTGTACCGAGCCTCCGGGCCATCAGAATCTGTCGTCAGTCAAATTCAGATCGATCGCGCTCCTTGCCCATTCTGCACACGAACTGCATTCTCATTGATACTGCGTGAACCATGCCTGTGTCTGACTAGCTGTTATTTCTCACCAAATGTCGCTGCTATCGCCTGGACAGATGTGTATAGGTAGTTGGTCGGTGGCCAGAATGTTCTGGCTGATAAGCGCATGAACACAGTGGATTGTACAATGACGATCGTAATAAAATTAATATCTATCTTTACTTGTGGCAGTGGAACATGAATTGATGACACCGAAACCATTCTGGAACTGAATGCTCTTCAGCCAACGTTCAGATACTGGAACGCAAATAGATCAGAGAACAGAGAGGACTGTAAGACAATAACGACTGCAAATGAAATTAGGTGTGAGCCGTAGTGGAACGAATGTGTGGCAGATGGACCAAGGACGTTTTTCATTGCGTAGCAAGAGATTAGAAAAGGCCTGGAAGATGACATTATGAAAACAAAGTCCAATAACTACATGGATTCATATATTTGAACACCGTAATGTGTAAAAAGTTTAGAGATGATTTTTTTTCAAAAATGGATGACGAATGGCTGATGATGATTATGCTGATGATGTTGATGATAATAAGTCAGTCCTTCCTCGTAATTTCCAAATAGTACAGCCTCGTAAATCTGCGTTAAGTAATCTCCAGGTTTTTTTGCGCCAATATCGTATAATAACCGCAAAGGTTTGAACTGGTGGTTCCTAAATTGTGATGGAAAGCGTGAGATTGTTTGAGAGGCATCCCTGACCGCGATCTGCCAGAAATGACGCGCCCCTCGACTGGCCGATAGCACTTAGGGGCAGCTCTGTGTGGAGTAATTAAGGGGCGAGACCGACTATGAGCGTGCGGTGGAGTGGCGAGCACAGTGGCAATTTGTATGATAATCCCGCTCCCCGCAACCTGAAGGCTGCTGCTCAGGTGCGGAGTGAAACCGAGCCATTGAGCAAGAAGTCAGACAACGTGTAGACACAGTGGGCTGAATATCACTGCGTCATGTGCGCTGAAGCAATGATTGCGCATCAGCAATCTGCTCTGATGTTCCATTCGAAAGTGATATTCTTGCGTTGTTATTTTTACAAACAGAGATTTGTTAGTGAATATCTCGGATTTCATAATTTAAAGAGCTTTTCATTACTCAAATAACCTGATTAGATAATATACTTATTTTTGCTCTGTCAATCACTGTTTGCATTATTTCAAATTGACCGGTTTCGGGTGGCGTCACTCATCTTCAGATCATTTACAGAGTGGCCGGTCTTCACGTACAGGTCAGTTTCACTGAAGATTACCCTCAGTGTCTGAAACAGGACAGTGTGAAATAATTAAAACATCGATCTACAGGTGGAAAAGAGATTTATCTTCTGTAAACAGTGGTAGCAGCTAACTCCCTAAGGACATGTACTTCCAGTTTTGCTACTCTGCTTGTTAACACTTGAATACTTTGGTGGCGTACTGTTGTACACTTCATTTTTCTTTGAAATATTTCTAAGAGACGGCAGTACATTGTTCTCTGACATTTAAGCCATTTTATTTTTTTTTATTATTATTTTTTTTTAAGCCGAGACTTATCCTTTATCATGTACAAATTCGTTTGAAGCGACTGTATTTTATCAGGTTACCTTCCATTCAGAAAGCTGTTGCCCTCAACGACTGTTATATTAACTTGTAAATTATAGATTGCAGCGATCATTCGTCCTTTTTAAATTTTATTGTACAGATCTAGATTTCGGCTAGAAGCTAGCTATTCTCAATGCACTATTATTTTCGCATTGAGAATGGCTAGCTCCTAGTCGAAATCTATATCTGCACAATAAAATTTAAAAAGGACAACTGCTCTCTGCAGTCTATAATTTACAAGTCGACTGTATTTTTCTCTAGCAGCATTGTTGGGACACCACGTACCCCAGTATAGAGCTACTGTAATTATGTTCCTCCACATTTACGAGTTTATGAAGATGTTCATAGCGATATATAACTTCGATGGTGTTTCAGTAATAATACTGTGATTTTCAAAGACCGGAAAATCTACAACAAATAACGCACAACAAGTACTGTAGAATTGAGACGTTGTAACACTGTCATCAAATTAGAAACTTTACTCGCATCATAACGTTCGTTCTGGATCAGAAACGGGCACTAGAAAATCTGAAGAGACTAGAGAGAAAACCTCCAGAAACAGCCTAGAGTCCAACAAGACAGAAAGCTGCCAATTGCGGAATAGATGAGACATCGAACCTGTATGCAACATAGTACACGACATGAAGAAATGTCGACTGAATATCAAGAGAATGCCAAGCATCCGACAAATTAAACAGATCTTGTAGTATATAGAAAGCATTAAGAAGGTGAAGTCGGTCACCGAAGTCAGAAAAGACCTCAAGGATGCTGCTGGCATAGCGGACTCAGATATACAAGAAAAACGATCATTATTCAGCCATAAAATCCTCAAGTGTAAAGTGACACCAGAGGTCAAAAAATTCAAGTTAGGAAGAACTTGATCGGCTCAAAAATGGTTCAAATGGCTCTGAGCACTATGGGACTCAACTGCTGTGGTCATAAGTCCCCTAGAACTTAGAACTACTTAAACCTAACTAACCTAAGGACATCACACACATCCATGCCCGAGGCAGGATTCGAACCTGCGACCGTAGCGGTCGTGCGGTTCCAGACTGTAGCGCCTTTAACCGCTCGGCCACTCCGGCCAGCTAACTTGATCGGAATAAAAGAAAGTAATTCATAGTGACAAGATATAAAAAGCATGGTGCCTGAGGAAATCTCACTCAAGTAGAAGCTCTGCGTGGTCCTATAACAGTATCATGTATAATAATAATTATAGTAATAACAATAGTACTACTACTTATAAATTACACAGCTCCAAGAGGTGAGAGGTTATTTTTTATCAAGAGCGAGGAAAAATTAGCGGACGAGGATATTTTACTGTGAAGGTGTAACGAGATGCCGAAGGAGAAGACGAATGTCGAGGCAATGAATGGGCTAAGATCAGTGCAGTGATAGTGATCATGCAGAAAAGGAAGTGATAGTCGATGATGAAATGATATTTCAGCAAACTAGCCTAAACTTACGTCCATATAAACTATTCCAAAACAGAAAACTGTCAGAGCATGTGGCTGTTGTGTTCGTCCCAGGAAGAACGACTTACAATGTTCCCCAACTGTTAGCGGATTTCGTGACTGTGTTTTCGCGCAGTAGCACTCAGACGATTTTATCGCTGCTTAATAGATACTGCGATTATAATGAAACCTCTCTGTAAATATGATCTATGTTAAATGAACCGAACCGGCAACTTTTTTTTCTCTCTCCTCTTAATCAGCCAAGGTCCGGTACTGTCGCAGTTAAGCAGAGATTCTATTATTTGTGCTCATTTTGCGTAATAATAATAATAATAATAATATTTATTTAATTTCATTGTGTTTGTAATTAAGAATAATCATACCTTTTCTCTTCAGCTTTTTTTCCATGAATTTGAAAAGTAAATGTTGCTTACTCTGTGTGGGGATGTCTGTTGGTGAATGATCGCATATTAACGACACCGATCAGTGTAATAAATTTGGTTTGTTTTCAAAATAGAACCTGAATCTAAAATTTCACTTTTAGTAGAACGAAGTCCGATAGCTTTTAGGCGTAAATCACGACCGAAAATTATACTCGCCAACAGACAATCCGGCTAGAGAAGCCTAGCTAAGAAATATGGTGGTACTTAAATTCCAAAATTTCAGTATTTAATTTCAAAAAGATAAAAAATGAAATAAAAAACCACCAACATAGACTTAATTACATACAACGTTAAAGTGTGAAAAATTTACTTTCTTTGAAACACGAAGTGTCTTTATGATTCAACTGAATGCAAATTATCATGTGAAAACTGATTTTACTACTGTTTAGATTTTTCACATCATTTTTGTAGCAGTAAAACATGAATTTCCACCATTGGAATGTACATTTGAATTGTTTTGATGATTTGAGCATAGATTTTACAGGTAGAGCACGAGGGTATAGTATTACAGGATCAAAGAAGGTTTTTTTTCCAAACATTAATTGTGATGTTTGTAGCATCTGGTTGATATTACACAAAGAGATATATTTTTAGTATCTAATGTCTCTTGGGATTCAGTTCCTTTGAAACGCGTACGTTTCATATGTAATCATTACCAGCGATGGCGAAACATGACAGAATCTCTGACCAGAGAGTTATTTATCGTTGCTAGTCTGCGCTTGCCCGCGCGAGTCGACAGTTGCGAGTTGCACTCTGTCTGTAGTAGCAGTCTGGTACAGTTGTGTGTAGCGAGTCGGCAGGAACAGTTGCGAGTTGCACTCTGTCTGTAGTAGCAGTCTGGTAGAGTTGTGTGTGGCGAGTCGGCATGCGTCCGCGGTGTGCTCTGCCCACGAGTCTGGTCAGGAATGTGGTGGACGATATGTATATTATTATAGAAGGTAATGAAGCAGCATTGCGCTCAGCTAATAACGTATGTTAATTGTAATTAATTTGTTCAAAAAATGCCCCAATAATAATTTTTCTATAAAGTAACTTTTTTAAAGAAAAAGATTCATTTCAAGTTAAATAATATGTCCTATGCATTCCCTCCAAGAATCAAAATTAAATATACGGCAGCATTGCACGGAGCTAAATTAACGTTAAGATGATTGCTCATTAAACCCACAATAATATTAATTGAATACTGAACCAAGAACTGTATGTAACATCTTAACACAAATAACTAAACCTGATAAATTTTATAAGGGCAGCTGCGCTGACCTTCGGCCCTGTGAAATAATTAAACCTGATAAGTTCTTACCTCAGTAACACTGCATCTATATCTGCTCTTATTTTTCCACACAGCTCTGTGCAATGCTGGCGTATATTTAATATTGATTCTTGGAGGGAATGCATAGGAAATATTATTTAACTTGAATCTTTTTGTTTAAAAAAGTTACTTTATAGAAAAATTATTATTGGGGCATTTTTTGAAGAAATTAATTACAATTAACATACGTTATTAGCTGAGCACAATGCTGCTTCATTACCTTCTATAATAATATACATATCGTCCACCACATTCCTGACCAGACTCGTGGGCAGAGCACACCGCGGACGCATGCCGACTCGCCACACACAACTGTACCAGACTGCTACTACAGACAGAGTGCAACTCTCAACTGTCGACTCGCGCGGTCAAGCGCAGATTAGCAACGATAAATAACTCTCTGGTCAGAGATTCTGTCATGTCTCGCCATCGCTGGTAATGATTACATATGAAACGTGCGCGTTTCACCTTATTACATTCGTTTGCGGTTTGCACTCGCAGAGAGTTCTGTGCGATGTTGGACTGCTGTAGTGTTGTAATTTCATGAATACTGTGAACTGTAAGTTCTTGAGTACTGACCAGCATGAACAAATCATCAGCTAACGCTGAGACAGAAACGACTGTAAAAGTTACTGCTAGTGAAGAATACGTTTCTGAATATGATGATCATACTTGTAATGGTTCTGAAAGTCAGGATTTTGATTACCGCAGCAATCAGTGATACTTATATCAGTCTTTCAAGAAATCTTATTGTAGAGTGTGAACGTCTGTAACACACCATATTTTCTACAGACAACACCGTGAAGTAGACATCTAAAACTACATGTTATGCAGCTACAACGATAACTAACATGGAAATTTTATTTCAGGCAGCCCTTCGTACTACTGGCAATGAAACTACATAGTGAAATCTCACTCTACAGCGGATTATACGCTGCCTTGAAACTTCCTGGCAGACTCGAAACTGCCACCCTTGCCTTTTGCGGGATAGTGCTCTGCTGACTGATCTATCCAAGCACGACTCGCGACCCGCCGTCAAAGTTCCCCTTTCCCCAGTGCATGTCCTACCTTCCAAACTTTACAGAAATTCTCCAGAATTCCTGATACCAGCAGAGTAAATGTCCCAATCTTTAGGCATGGTCTTGATTTAAGGTCCTGCATATAGTTTTAACCGGCAAACAAGTTTCACACTAGCTTACACTCTGCTGCAGAGTGAAAAGTCATTCTTGAACCAATTCCCTGGGCTGTGCATCAGACATTTCTCAGCACAATCTGTTCTTCTACGAGTGCTACTCCTACATGTTTGCAGGAGAACTTCTGTGAAATTTGGAATCATAAGGTAGACATAGGAACACCTGCACTGACGTAACGTAAAAGTTACCCGAACGATAATGTAAAGGTTCGTTCACACTGTGCCTTTTTTCTCATCAACTTTGCGCATACGCGTAAATCAAAAATGGTTCAAATGGCTCTGAGCACTATGGGACTTAACAGCTATGGTCATCAGTCCCCTAGAACTTAGAACTACTTAAACCTAACTAACCTAAGGACATCACACAACACGCGTAAATCTCCAACACGCAAAGACGCATGCATATTTTTGCTTCACTAATTTCCTGGAAAGGGAGGCCGTTCGATAAGCGCATTGCTTCACACTTTCGGTGGGAATCTGTGCAGTTTTTGATGGCGATAATCAGCTGGCATCCATGTGTGCTTAGTTGTGTAGTGCGTTGAGGTTAAGGTGTAAAGCGACTTATGTGCAATAACGTCTGTTGACTCCTAAGGATGGATGCGTAAGTTTAATACACTGAAGAGCCAAAGAAACTGTTTCAACTGCCTAATATCGTGTAGGGCCCCGCGAGCACGCAGAGGTGCCCCAACACGACGTGGCATGGACTCGACTTACGTCTGAAATAGTGCTGGAGGGAACTGACACCATGAATCCTGCAGGGCTGTCCATAAATTCGCAAGAGTACGAAGGGGTGGAGATCTCTTCTGAACAGCACATTGCAAGGCATCCCAGATATCCTCAATAATGTTAATGTATGGGGAGTTTTGTGGCCAGAGGAAGTGTTTAAACTCACAAGAGTGTTCCTGGAGCGACCCTGTAACAATTCAGGACGTTTGGGATGTCGCATTGTCCTGCTGGAATTACCCAAGACTGTCGGAATACACAATGGACATGAATGGATGGAAGTGATCAGACAGGATGTTTACATACATGTTATCTGTCAGAGTCGTATCTAGACGTATGAGAGGTCCCATATCAGTCCAACTGCACACGCCCCACACCTTTACAGGGCCTCCACCAGCTTGAACATTTCCCTGCCGATATGCAGAGTCCATGGTTTCATCAGGTTGTCTACATAACGTCCATCCGCTCCATACAATTAGAAACGAGAATCGTCCGACTAGGCAACATGTTTACGGTCATCAACAGTCCAATATCGGTGTTGACGGGCCGAGGCGAGGTTTATAGCTTTCTGTCGTGCAGTCATCAAGGGTACAAGTGTGGGCCTTCGGCTCCGAAAACACATGTCGATCCTGTTTCGTTGAATGGTTCGCACCATGACCCTTGTTGAAGGCCCAGCATTGAAATCTCCAGAAATTTGCCGAAGGGTTGCACTTCTGTCACGTTGAACGATTCTCTGTATTCGCCGTTGATTCCGCTCTTACAAGATCTTTTTCCGGCGGCAGCGATGTTGGAGATTTGATGTTTTACCGGATTCCTGGTATTCACGGTACACTCGTCAAGTGGTCGTACGGGAAAATCCCCACTTCATCACTACCTCGGAGATGCTGTACGCCGACTATAATACCACGTTGGAACTCATTTAAATCTTGATAACCTGCCATTGTAGCAGCAATAACCGATCTAACAACTGCGCCAGACATTTTTCTTATATAGGTCTTGCGGACCGCAGCGCCGTAATCTGTTTGCTTACATATGTCTGTGTTTGAATACCGATGGCTACACCAGTTTATTTGGCGCTTCACTGCAGCAATAACCGATCTAACAACTGCGCCAGACATTTTTCTTATATAGGTCTTGCGGACCGCAGCGCCGTAATCTGTTTGCTTACATATGTCTGTGTTTGAATACCGATGGCTACACCAGTTTATTTGGCGCTTCACTGTAGATATTACGTATAAAAGTTGTATGGAATCGCGCTTTTAAGTATTATTTGACTAATAATTTCAGATGTGATGCCCTGAGCGACAAGTATTAGATAAAATACCTCCATTCATATTGCTATAAACAGTAAAATACGACTCCGTTAAGTTTCGAAGTTTGAAAACAGTACAATATGTCAGAAATTTAGAAAAAGTAGAATGAAAACTTTTGACGAATATTCATGTTATGCCGGATGAAGTACGCTAATGATGCACAAAAATCAAACCTGGAAAACACAACGTCCATTCTAGTGAATTTTGAACTTGTTCACGCAATAGACTACAAATTACCCAATGAAAGTTAATTAACCTTCACATAACAACTAAAAACCTCGGTTAAATATCTCTGTGTTTTAGCAAAAGTCAGTGAAATGGTATACAAGTCACCGGTTACCAGCTAACGAAATATAATTACCAGCCTTATCGCTGCAGTTCCACTTGCACGAAGCCTGAAACCTCCCTGTGACTTCCTTGTGAAATTTGCAAACAAAACTTTTACATAGTTCTGTTCTTTAGATACTTCATTACCTACAGTCGCCTTTCCGTTTTCCTTTTCTGTCGCCTTTTCATAACAAGAAACGCAGCACAATTTCCTAAGCAAAAATGGGGATACATTGTAAAGAAATTTTGCCACTGCGTAACTACTTTATTCCCACAAATTTTTGTGCATGTAGCTTTTTTCCGATGAATCTGCGACTGCGCGCGAGGAACGCAGCATCGTGTGGACATACTTTAACGAATCAGATCACATGTCGAGATAAGAGTCGATTTCGCACAGTATCGACCTGGGCCGTCTGAATCAAACACTGTGCAGCCATTTTGCAGCAGCTCAGCGGCGCTTCTTCCCGCCAGCGCTGCACACGGTAACAGATGGTGCTCGGAGCTCTGTCGACCTAACAATGGCGCTAAGCTGGTGTTCTACCTTGGACTAGCCATCCGTGAGTGGGTTTGTAGAGCGCGATAAAAGCCATCCTTTGTTGTCCTTGTGTGCAGGGAATATGCGGGGACAATGCATCGAAACGAAATTTCGTGTGCGGATTAGACTGCTTTTCCGCGGTATATTAATGCAAGTTAAACTCGCTGCACTGTGCTGACTCTTCTCCCGTGATACATGGCGCTACCATAGCTAATTAGTAACAACAAGTTCCGTTGTGAATAAGATTACGAATCTAACTTACTTTCCATCCACATAATCCCTTAAAATTAGTCGCCATTCTGAAAACTGAGTTGATAAACACATTCATTCACTAGACGTCGCAGATACCAACAAATCTCAGTTCACGTATTTAATGGCTCTAACGACGACAAAAAAATGCATCCAAAGAAACACATTGACATGAATGAGTTAGTTGTTTCAAATTCGAAAACAACTGAAGTGTGCAGCATGAAACGCAGGATTGCTCGAACTGTATTTTATCCGTAATACAGCCAACAAAAATCTCTGTGACTGAATAAGACGACCGCTGAGTAAGCAATATCAACAACTACCCATTATAGCTACACACTATATTACTAAATCGAGACTGCTATCTCTTAATTGTGTATCATCTCACATAATCCGAGCAACTGAAAGTCATCCACACAGGAAACTGTTTTCTATCTCTAACCGTGAGACCACCACGGTACCATCAGAAAGACTTTCAGGGTATTAAACCCGTGTCTCTACGCTCTCAGAGTGTCGCAGTGTCAGTATCTAATGTCACATTCACAGCGCAATCATTATGAGCGAAATGCCCCGGGAGAACACAGCAGTGGATGCCTGACACCACGTCCTCAACTAGAGCCACAAAAATACGTTTCTCCCAGTAGTTATTTTGTCACAGAACTACGGTAGAGTCCTTACCATTGACAGCGTTGGAAAGCCCACGACTTGGTGTTGATTTTAGTGGCTCCTAATGATGTTACTCCATCTATAGTTGCCGTGAAACTCGCTGCTGCATTATGCCTAATGAACTGTTTTAATTTCCTTTGACGTCACATTCTTACTGAAGACAGCCTTTAATTTCGTGCTCATATAGTTTAGATAAGGATTTATTATTTTCTAGCGTATGAATTAGCTACTGCTTTTCCTTATTGTAGGCTATAGCATATGCAGATCTTACGTCCAGTCCCTATCTAAATTAAGTATATTGGTCAGAATGAAACATAGTTCGTTAGGGTGAGGACTACCAATCCACAGTTACTTGTCTGTGTCCTAATGTTGTTTGTTGTGCATGAATAACAGGACATGGACGAAGGATTAATAGACGATATTTATTATTGTAAATTTTTTGTAACATTTTCTGCATAGCTTTTGTAGTTCTCCGATGAATTTCAGTAAATTGGCTTAATGAATTCTGTTTTGCATCAATAATACACCAGAACTTTTGCGTACCTCACTTCTTCGCGTGGTACGACTTCTAGCTTTAAAATCGAACTTCTCTTCCGCTTGCATTAGAACAGGAAATGGTTCAAATGGCTCTAAGCATTATGGGACTTAACATCTGAGGTCATCAGTCCTCTAGACCCAGAACTACTTAAACCTAACTAACCTAAGGACATCACACACATCCATGCCCGAGGCAGCATTCTAACCTGCGACCGTAGCAGCATCTCGGATCCGGACTCAAGCGCCTAGAACCGCTCGGCCACAACGGCAGGCATTAGAATAAAATCTATATTATTTTACTAGCAGCGAGTGCCAGTTATTTTCTGTGAACACCAAGTGTGATACAAATGGAGTGTGTCAGAATCTCGGCTCCCCAAGTTTTCTCGCGAATGATGGGATACAATCACCTTGACTTTACTCACATGTCCCAAGTCTCAATCAGCGAAAGGGCTCCCCTCAATTGTTTCCAATTGCTCTGCCCTGGAAATTGTCGAAATAACTACAGCACAAGGATCTAAAAGCATTCATTTCCATAAGCTGTTCAAACAGAACTTTCCACTAGAAATTACCGAACGCTCCGGCTACGTTGTAACTAACAGTAATGGCATAATTAATCGCATCAGCTGCTGTCTTGCATTACCTAAATTCGAATTGACATTCACTACGTCCAAATACTCCACAGTGGCTTTGTAATGTATTCCACAGAAGTTTTCTTCGATAAATTCCCCTGAAGCGCTTATCAAACAAATTGGTCGACACTCTTCGCTACGTTTACAAACCGAGAACGTTTAGAGATGTTAGGTATGCTACCACACAAGAGAATTTCATTTGTAACATGTTGCACAGTCAGGGTTACCGGCGAAGGTATAGATAAATTGTACTAAAAGTTAGTTATTCATGAGTCACTTTGAGAGTATGCAACGTGCAGGTACCCGTTATTGTGGAGAAAGCATAGTCTAGCCCCGAGCATCTGAAGTAGCTTTTGACGAATTTCAAGAGTAGGTCTTAGAAGAAAGTAGCGGTAGTAAAATGCATTAAGACTAATTCAACATAGGACTCGCTCCTATTATGGTTTCAGCCTTTGGTAATAACCGGCACGCATCATCAGTTGTTTCATTTTACAGTTAGATCACAGAGTTTCTCGTTGTGCGGAGACAGGATCTCGCCGTTCGTTGAACAGTATTCCCACCTACGATGCAGACTCTTTCACACGTGTACCTTCAGTAATACCAAACAATGTTAAATTATTTTCTTCATGTGTCGTTGGTTAAAATGCACGCCCACCATGAGAAACACCAAATGGTTCATTACTAACTCTAGATTACGTTCAAGGCACTGGGCACTTTCTTCCTATTTTTTTTACGTATAACTGAAATATAAACAAATGATTTCACACAGGCAACATAAGTAAGAGGTAGATGAGATAAAAGCCCGCACCCAGTGTTTGAATTGACACCCATAGATCCAGGAGTTACATCTGGTGGTAGTCTTTTCATATTGCAACTTATTTTTCATGAAATTTCGTCCATGTAGCTCGCTTCAGAAATGAGAAAATGAAGTTAGTCTGTTATTTTCTACTTGCTTGTAACATTTCTGTTGTTTTACTTGAACAGCGCATAATGTAGTATTCGAAAAGAAGAATCAATGAATTATTCGTTAACAATGCTGCGTTTAAGCTTCACTTTCACGTTCAAATAAAGTTCCATTTCTTCCCAAGAATCAACAACGGCGAATTTTTCGGAAAATGGTGAAATAGGGAAAATCCCCTTAGGTGATTTGGTGTAAATCCCCGTGCTCCAGCAATGTGACGACAGCTCTTCAATGATAACGCCCACAAAAGGTGGCATTCAACACCCAGCCGGCCGCGGTGGTCTAGCGGTTCTAGGCGCTCAGTCCGGAACCGCGCGACTGCTACGGTCGCAGGTTCGAATCCTGCCTCGGGCATGGATGTGTGTGATGTCCTTAGGTTAGTTAGGTTTAAGTAGTTCTAATTTCTAGGGGACTGATGACCACAGATATTAAGTCTCATAGTGCTCAGAGCCATTTGACCCATTTTTATAGCGCCTAAGACTGCTCGGCTAATCCTGCGCGGCAGATCCCTTACTGGCAGGCGACAATTACTGTGAGGGTCAGAACCTCCCATCTAATTTAGGAGATAGGACGCCACAAACAATGAGGTGCGTGAAAAAATGCAGAGTATTTCATGAAGTTTAAATACATTATTGCATACAATTTTCTCAGCGATATCAGAATGTTCGTAAAAAAACAAAAATCATTTTCCAAGAAAAAATACGTGGCACTCACTCACAGTGGAAGAATTACAGGTAAGGCTGAAAGATGGTTTCGTAAATCCTACGTTAAAATAGGGTTCCGAAGAAATAACACGCTAAAATGGAAGCTCCACCATAAAATACGTAATAGTAGGAATACATTTCAGGATTCAGGTGTATATAAGATCAAATGTGATGACTTCTGTAAACAATACATAGGGCAGACTGGTAGGAACTTCGAAACTAGATTCAGGGAGCACACCTACTCCCAGAAAAAAACAGCGTTTGGGGCGCATATGGCTGCCTTAAAGCACTCAGTCACGAACACTGAACAAAACTTAGACATCCTACATAGAGCTGATAAGGGACGGTTTCTTAACATTTTAGAAGAAGCTGAAATATACACACACAAAAAGAAAGACCCGGATTTAATCCTCAACGAGCAAAGCGAGTTCAATCATAATGCCTAGTTTACTATTTATAACGGCTTACTGAAATGATCATTGTTGTGTATAGAGGTCCAAGCCGAAGGATGATAGATGATGCACGGGGAAACAGCTGGAAGATGCGTGCAGCGCCTAGCGTCGTTGACGGGGCCCTGCGGCACGGCCCTGTTACCCACTGCGATGGACATCAGGCGACTGAACGGCTGGCGGCACAATACCGAAATAGCGGGAACCTCGGAATCAGACCATGGAGGAAAACAAGTCTACACCAGCGCCATGAATATAAAAATCGCCCATTGTTTTCGATCGTACAAAAACGATAATTTTATTGTGTATTTTAATTTTGAAAAGTACAGATTTTAACCTTGACAACTACAGATCTTAACCAACTATTTTTAGAGATAAAAGCAAATTACAAAAATCTACTTAATAGAGTATGTGCATATGTAATGTAACAAATGTACCAGAGGCCTCCTGTCGTAAGAATTTTATAATTAATATAAATGACGCGCATTCTGCAAACCAGTTCACTCATTGCTACACTCCGCACGAAACGCAACACCGCTCCTGGTCACGATCGTGTCACCTTTCGTCACCTTCGTGAAGCTCCTGTCTCTTTCCTCTCCACCCTGGCCAGTCTCTACAATGTAGTCCTGTCCACCGGTTACTACCCCGACCTGTGGAAAACCTCCCGTATCCTGATGTTCCTTAAACCTGGTAAACCGCCGTCCGCCGTCTCCTCCTACCGTCCCATCAGTCTTACCTCAGTCTTCAGCAAGGTCCTAGAATCTATCTTCACCCGACGCATCCACCAGCATCTCCGCCAGCACCGCCTCCTTTCCGTTACCCAGTGTGGCTTTCGGCCGTCCTTCTCTTCCGACGACCTTCACTTCATTCATCTCCTTTCCGAACAGCTTAATTCCCGTCGTTCCGCAATCTTCCTATCCCTGGACCTCGAATGTGCTTATGACCGCGTATGGCATTCCGGTCTCCTCTTCAAGCTCCAAACCTTCGCCCTTCCCATTAGCTACGACCGTCTGATCGGCTCCTTTCTCTCCCACCGTCGTTCCTACGTCACCATCCATAACACGGATTCCTACACCTTTTTGCCTCCGCCAGTGCGCCCCAAGGCTCCGTCCTCTCCCCCCTTCTGTACCTTTTGTATACGGCGAAGATGCCGCCGCCGTCACCCCCCGCCCACCTTCTCCAGTTTGCCGATGAAACCGCCTTCCTTGCCCTTGCCCCCACCCTGAAGCGCTCCCAATACCTTCTCCAATGCCATCTTGACCGGTTCACCGCTTGGTGCAACCAGTGGTTGCTCAAGGTCAATCCCTCCAAAACCCAGGCAATCATTGTAGGCAAAACCACCCCTTCCTTCCGCCTCCTTGATTTCTATCTCACCATCTATGGCCGTCCTATCGCCCTGACCCCTACCCTTAAGTACCTTGGCGTCAGCCTCGAACATCACCTCTCCTGGCCCCCCAATCTCTGGACAATCCAAGCCAAGGCACACTCCCGACTCCGTCTCCTCAAGCTCCTTTCCGGCCGTATGTGGTGTCTGGACCCCTCCACCATCCTCCACACCTATAAATCCCTCATCCGCCCTATCCTTTGTTATACCCATCTGGCCTGGATCTCCGCCCCCCTCCCCCTACCTTTTATAAATCCCTTCAAATCCTTGAACGCCATGCTCTCCGCCTCGCCTATCGCATCCGTCTCCCCTCCCCCACGCGGATCCTGTACAATCTCATTCCGTTCCTCCACCTTCTCCTTTTCCTTGAAAGGATACGGATCCTGTACACCTCCCGCAAACTCGATCCTCCTCGCCCGCTTGTCTCGCCCATCCTCTGCCGCCCCCGCCTGCTGCCGCGCCTGTATTCCCACGTCCCACCCGGTCTCCAATCTCTCCACCCTCCTTACCCTCTCCCGAGGTGGCTTCCGTCAGCTCCCTCTCCCTGATGATGCCCTCCTCCCCTCCATCTACCCCTCCTACCAACTTTGATCCTCCCTCCCTCTTCCTGTGTTTGCTCCTTTGGGCACCCTCCCTCCCTTCTCTCCCTCTTCCCCCCCTCCTCCATTCTCCCCACTCCTCCCCCGGGCTTCTCCTCCCCTGTCCCTCTCCTCCCCCCATCTCCTCAGCCATTGGCATCCTTGTTCTCCCCTCTCCCCCACCTCACCCTTCTTCCCCTCTTGGCAGGTCCCCGGACTCGCACACGCTAAGTGGACCTTCGCGCGCCGGAGATCATCGCCATCAGTGTCTCGTGTGTGCCGTCGTGTTTAGTGTTCACACTCCATCGCTCACCAGTGCCATCGACATCTTCAGTGTTTGTGCTTCGTGTCAACAGTTTGTAGTGTGGATTGTCATCGAGTGTGAACGGCTTCATGTTTTTTATGTTCATGTGTCTACTGTTTTTCCCCGCCGTTTTGTTTCCAACTCATGTGTCTTCTCTGTTTTATCATTGTATTATCTTTGGCTGAAGAGCGGCGTCTTGTGCTGCTGCCAACCTACCTGTTATACGGGTATTAAATTCACAATAAAGTAAAAAAAAAACAACCAGTTCAATGTGACGCAGCATGTGAAGGTTGCTGAGTGTGGACGGGTTACTCCTGTAACCGAAATTGCAAGTACGTTCTGGTACATTTGATTTTGAGCGGATAGGACGAAATAGGTTTGCATCTGTGAAATAGTAAATTAGTATCATTGTCATTTCAAATCTGAAGATATTTCTAGAGGAACCGAAACCGGTCTTGTGAATAAACATTTTTGCAATCAAGACGGATTATAAGTAACATTGTGTAACAAGTGATTGCGGTATCCGTGCAGACATTATGTCTGTTTTTGCAATCAAAAGGGCATGTCATACTGTCGGCTATAAAACCTTCTCAGCAGGTATGTTACACTCATGCAGCGGACTAAATCGGCTGCTGCCAATGACTGCCTCACCTCTGAACGTGAAACGAAATGTGAAGGTAGCAGCAGGCATGTCCAAAGGAACTATGCACCATATTTCAGAATGACACAGACACTGCAATATCGTATTCATCCGCCAACCCGAGCAAGGGACTTTCAAGTAAAATGTGTCACCTGTACGAGGATATACACGATGAATATACGAGTGCAGATTGCAGACGCATGGTTGACGACACATGAGTCGTGTACGGATAGCCAAATGTTCACGCCCCTTTCTTTTTATTTTTTGTTCCGTATTGTTGGATGTGTTTGGTCGTAGCGGACGTCACATGAGATCTGTTAAAATACATTGTAGTTAACTCCACTCAGTTTTTTTTATTACAGAGACCAGCCTGCTCTCTGGCCGAACACGCTCCGCTAACGTGCCGGCAACCCCTCTGACTCGCGGCGCGCTGAGCAGCGCTCCGCACGTGTTTATTTACGCTCTGCGCGGGTAACTGCATTCGTTGATGTGATTTAGAGCTCTCACTAGGTAAGGCGTTCTCTTACAGTCAGGAGACGGTGATACTTACATTCCACGACTCCTACGCGCATCCAGCGTCCAAAGGCTTATGAAATCGAACGGCTACTGAGAGACGACATGCACGTCGATCCCCGCTGCCTGCTATACATATATCTGATTCACTTCCAGTACAGCCTCTCTCAAGATGAAGAACGAAGAGGCACGTGATAACCTAGTCCGACGTTCCACCAACGGCTACCGCTTTCGCTGTGCCGACGATAACGTCTGCACGGTAACGGTGGACAACGTGGGTACGGGAGTGCATACGGTACGCATATTTGATCTGCCGTTCGAAGTCACGGCCGCGCTCGTCACTGACACGTTACGGCCGTGTGGAACGCTTCTAAGCTGCATGGCAGACAAGTGGAACACTTTTGAAACCTATCATGTCCTCAATGGCGCCCGACAGGTACGCATCCAACACAGCAAACACGTTCCGCCGTACGTGTTCATCGGCGATTGCCGAGCCATCATTATTTATGACGGACAATCGTGGACGTGTGCCGGCTGTGGACAGGAAGGCCACGTCCGATCCAACTGCCTCCAGCGCCGCCCTGCCCATGTGCCACGTACGGAAACAGTACAGACAGCTGTGCTGACCGCATTAACACTTACATAGGTGGAAGCGGTGGGGCCCGTGTGCACAGATGCCGCGGCCATGCTGCAGTCCCATGCGACCGCGAGCTCAGCCGCCGACGACGCCGTTACGGCGACGCGGCACGTGAGACGCCCTTGAAGGACAAAACGCCCGCCACCGCCACCATCACCACCACCACCACGGTTGTCGTAACGGGGACGTCGGTTCCGCATGCCGGCCTCTTGGCCGAAGGTACTGACCCCAGCCCTTCGACGGGGCGGACACAATGACGCGGAAACAACGGTCACCGAAGGGTCACAAGAAACGCCGCCTCTGGACGGAAGCCGACGGGGCGGAGACCAGGAGCAAGCTGCCGACGCTGTGTCTGATGTATCGTTGGCAATAGACTCTACCAGTACAACCCCAGTGCAGGCACCTGACACCACGCACAAAGCCGGCCGGGGTGGCCGTGCGGTTCTAGGTGCTGCAGTCTGCCGGTCGGAGTGGCCGTGCGGTTCTAGGCGCCACAGTCTGGAGCCGAGCGACCGCTACGGTCGCAGGTTCGAATCCTGTCTCGGATATGGATGTGTGTGATGTCCTTAGGTTAGGTTTAATTAGTTCTAGGCGACTGATGACCTCAGAAGTTAAGTCGCATAGTGCTCAGAGCCATTTGAACCATTTTTTTTTGCTACAGTCTGGAACCGCGTGACCGCTACGGTCGCAGGTTCGAATCCTCCCTCGGGCATGGCTGTGTGTGGTGTCCTTAGGTTAGTTAGGTTTAGGTAGTTCTAAGTTCTAGGGGACTGATGACCTTAGAAGTTTAAGTCCCGTAGTGCTCAGAGCCATTTGAACCATCTGAACCACGCACAAAACAGTCCCATGACTGAAGCCCCCTCAGGACGTATACCAAATAATGGAACCCAATGCCCACGACAACGTGCCGCCACCGACCCCTTCCCTGCTCGGTGACTGGGCTGCTCAAATGGAGGCAGAAGACGCACCACACACCCTTGGCACCCTTCGCCAAACGAGACTGGCGACCCTCATGGGCAGAACCTAACACCTGCAGAAGGGCCACGTTAAAGGTGCCTGCCACAAGAATGGGTAGCCAGGCTGCCCCATTATCACTGAGAGGCCGCTATTTGCTTCAAGAAGTCCATCCGGAGCTTCAATTGAACATTTTTGGATACACAGCCTACCGCATCCCATCAAGCGACGGTGCCGGCGGAACCCCCATCCTATTAGGTGACGTCATCGAGGCATCGGAAGTCGCGTTTCTGACATCTGCACGAGTTGTTGCCGTCACGGTGGGAGCAGTCCGCATTGTCAATGTTTACACGCCCTCCAGGACATCTCGTCGCAGTGAAGTGTCACCTTTTATTCCGACGAAATTGGTCCACTCCTGAAAGGAAACACTACATCATAGGCAGCGATTTTAATAGCGTCTTGAATTCATCAAGCCAAACACCGCACTACTCTACACGCCCGGCACTACGGCCACTCGTGAGAGATCTGGCGCTACACGACACCTGGCGTCTCCTTCACGGAGCCGCCGTGGCTATACATCTTTCACCGATCACTCTGCCAGCCGGTTCGAGCGATATACGTCTCCCGAGGACTCTGAGCCGCGACAAGGGAGGCAGAACTGTGGCCGATAGCCTTCACCGACCATTTGGCGCTGAACGTTTCCTACCTGCACGAGGACGCATGTCGGTGGGCTATCGCTGCTACGTGGGACCGCTGTCTCCGGAATTTGCATGCACATTCTTCCACCTTACATTGGTGGCTAGACCGCACCAATGGCTAGACACTCGTGGGATATGGCCGTGAAAGAGCGTACTGGCGTCGGGCTACGTTGGAAATTTACTACATGGCGCTGAAGGAAGTAATGACACAGCCGCCTTCACGAGAACGGCAGATAGTGGTTAGTAGTCTACAAGCTCACCTACTCTGTCTCACTGCGGAACAGGTTGACGGAGCCCGAGTCCAGGCGAGGGTGCGGATACATCCCCACCGAAATGGCATCCGTTTATCACATCAGAGAGAGACGTCACCGCAAGGGCCACCTTATAACATCAGTAGAGTCAGTAGTGGGTAGATGCGTCGACTCTCAGTGAGCCATTGCTGCGGCATTCGTCCAGCTTTGCAGGACGTTTTATGCCGAGGACCCACAGACCTTTCGCGAGTACGAAGGCATCCTGTGCGATCTGCTTGACCCCAGAATAGAGGCCCAGGACGACGGCGTGCTGGCTCCCATAACCGCTGAAGACTTAACAGCGGCCTTGACACGCGACGCCCCGAAAAAGTCAGCGAGCCCAGATGGTTTACCGAACGAATTATACCGCGCCTTCTATCCCCTGATGGGCGCTCAGTGGATTCAGATGTTTCAAGCCCGCGACGATATTACCGATTTTTCCTCGAAGGCATCACGATACCGTTTCCCAAACCGAGCGGTTCTAATCGTTGTCATGGCTATCGAACTCTTATGTTCCTGAACATGGATTGTACACTTTTCCCCCGTATCCTCCACACACGTCTTCAGACCACCATCGGACACATGATCCATTCTGACCAGGTATGTTTAGGCGGTGACAACGACATCCACAGGACATTCGACACCTTCCGCTACGTCAGGGCGCTGGGAGCGGCCTGCCACTTCGAGGCGCCCTTACCGCCATCGATTTTGGTCACAAGTTTGATCGTGTCGACCATGGTTCCTTCGCACCATCCTCTAACGTATTGCCCACTTGCAGGCGTCAGCAAGGGTGATCTTACCATTAATCGAAGGGGCTACCAGACTGAACATATCACTCTTGAATGGTCGGTGCGACAGGGATTTACTTTATCAGGAGTCTTATTCGCGGCGGCCCACGAACCTGCGCTGCACGGCCTTTGCCAACGACTGGAAGGTATCTACATTCGAGACGTGACCTTCCAATGTGCTGTCTTCAATGACGACGTGGTGCTCTTGGTGCTGTCGGGCGACGAAATCCAAGCGATGCTTCAATGGTTGCGTTGCTACAGCGCGGTATCAGGCAGCGTCGTCAACATGCGCAAGCCGACGTACATGGATGTCAGCAGAGGCGTTCTCCACCCGACAGTGGTCCCCTTCCAAAAGGTTCGCTCACCGAACGCATTGGGGGTACAGTTCTCCAGTACAGTTCACCGAACTGCGACAGCCACATATCACCGGCTACTACAACGGACACGAGCGCTGCTTTGTGATAGCAGATTCCGCAATACGGATATGAATTTCCAAACGTGTTACTACAACACTTACCTAGCTTCCAAACTTAATTATTCTGCGCACATTCTTCCCCTAACAGTCACCATGGCACACAGTTTCCAGGTGGCGTACGGACATTTGTGAGTGCAGATAACATATTCAAAGTTCGCTACACTACTCTGATGAGGCCTCCACTGGCGCGGGATATAGCTACGGACGACGCGGCTCGCATGGACTGCGGCCAACACCAACATGACGGGGACACTGCTACAGATGGTCGCGCAAAGAAATCTTCGTCACCCCGTCGCAGTAGGCCACATAGTTCCGTCTCCTCCCACAATCGATATTTCCTGGTCGAACTGAACTACATGACCGAGTATCTACCAGCGACGAGGGCGCCGAGCACGAGAAATTACTAGTACATCTATCAGGCACGACAACGTTGAACAACAACACCCGACCAGCCGCTCGTCCAGGGTGTGGCAAGCCGTCCACACCCCATATCTGCCCACGTACGCTCGTTCCTTGTGGTATGTGGTGGTGAACGGCAAAATAGCTACACGCCAGCGCCTCCATTCCATCCATGTCTACATGCATTGCATAGCATCGATTTGGACGCGTACAATTTGACAAGTGCTGTGACGGACAGCAGCTACGAACTTATACAACGTATTCTCGCGCTCCTGTTACGACTGTTACGACGACAGCCAGAGTCTATCATGCCGGACGAGTTCCTACGCCCTGATACCTCTTACTTTCCCACTACCAGAAAGAACGCCGTCAACTGGCTGAAGGGCGTGGTGCTGTATTACATTTTGCAAGCCACGCCCGAAAACGCTCTGGACTTGTGGTTCCGCCTGATGACGACTCATGAAGCCGGGCGGTGTGGCCGAGCGGTTCTAGGCGATTCAGTCAGGAACTGCGCGACCGCTACGGTCGCAGGTTCGAATCCTGCCTCGTGCATGGATGTGTGTGATGTCCTTAGGTTAGTTAGGTTGAAGTAGTTCTACGTTCTAGGGGATGATGACCTCAGATGTTAAGTCCCATAGTGCTCAGAGCCATTTGAACCATTTTTGAACGACTCATGAGGCGTTCCGCCACCATGCATTGTACCGAACACGACTATCGAATTATTTAGGCGCATTATTCGAGAATACTCCTACCCACTGGGGCGTTCCGATTACTAGAAGGCACACTTGAAGATTATTCACAGCACGCGATTGATTAGAGGGAGTGCCACTTAAATTCATTACGCGAAGACGACTCGGAAGCTTCTGGTGGCGGTAGTAGGATCCATTTAGAAATAATAATAAAAAGAGAAAGTAGTATAAAAATAAGTGAATACATGAAATATGTATATTTAAATTTGAACAAATAAAATTGTCTTGGTCCTGTTCGACCCCTTTCCTTCTTGGCTCTAGGAGGGCGGGAGTGGGACATTGAGGACAGTTCTCGGAAGCCGACCCCTGCTGTCTTTGCCCCCGACGCGTCTCCCAGGTCACTCAAAAAAATAAAAAAATGAAATTAAAAAGAAAAAAAAGAAAGAAGGAAGGAAAAATGGTTGGGTGTCCGCTCGCGATAAGCGGAAAATCCGCGCTCGAGTTCCGGTCAGACAAAAATTTTCGTTGTCATCATTTCATTCTATAGCTGACGGTTGTCCATATTCGCCATTGCGAATACATTTCATGTATTAAAATGTAATACTGTGCAAAGCGAGAAACACACATAACTTCGGTTCAGTTTACAAATGCAGCGCAAGGAGTACTCCAGAGTGGCAAAAACTGCCAAGTGCATATTTGACATGAAGTCTTTCGAAGTCAGCTGCTGCTATCAAGGAGGGGAAAAGCAGTGGTTTGGAGCATTTGTAAAGAAACACCAATAACTGCGGTACAGGGTTTACAAATAAAAGCGAAATGCCTCTAGTGTAATTCTCTTTTTTGAAATTGCAGTAAGCTCGGGCGCGGCAACCAGTAATAAATGGTTTTAACAACTGCTTCGGAAGATGGCCATGCGAACAAACTTATTAAATAGAAATTCATATTAGTCAGTTTAGGGGGTTATGTGGAACGGTTAATAGAAATCTTAAAAACAAAACTAGGAAAAATGCACAAACTAAATTCTACGAAATAGTTGCAGTCCCCACACTGCTCTACGGAAGCGAGCACTGCGTGATTTACGAAAAGCAAGAAAGCTGTATTCAAGCAAAAGGTATGAATGTCCTCAAATGAGTTAAGGCTTCCATAATAGGATACTGAATACGGAATCAAGGTATCACAGAAGAACTAAAATCTTTTAGTCTAAATGATAAAATAGTAGTGTATAGTAGAAAATGGAACGAACACCTCGAAAGAACTGAGAGTGACAGACTCTCCTTATACGATGACATTATCAGTGACAAGGAAGAATAAGTAGAGGAAGACCTTTGCAACTATGGATACCGTAACGGACAGTTTTGTCTCATATCCAAAGAGGAGAAGAATACGAATACGATGTTAACTGAGCTGTGTGATTTAGCATAGACACAAGAAAATTAGTGCTGAACCGGGACTTGAACCCGGATTTCCGCTCATCGCGTGCGGCCACGTTAACCACGGTTTTTTCTTCACTTTGTTCGTAATTGTTCTCGTCATTGGCATGAGCAGACGTCGTATGACACACATTCAAGTTCCTCGTTGAACACTTCATTCAGTTTTTCCTAATTACAGACAGCAGGCTCTAACAATACCACCACTTGCAAAGTAGGTTAGAAATCAGATTAATAATGTCGTTCACGCAGCATATGTTCGCTTTATCAGGCAACAACAAAGTTATTGGCTGTGGATGGTATCGTCAGAATGGAAATAATGAAGTCACTGTAAAAAAAAGTCATTAATTTTGGCATTTATCTTGAATGGATTCCCACGTAGATTTCGTCGAAGTTGTTATGGCTCATCTTGTTAATTCTAGGGTGATTCCACTTTGACTGCTATAAGGTCCAGATCTGTATTTTAGCAATATTTGAAGACCTAACAAGTGCTTTTTTCAGGAAATTCTTAATGATCAAACAATCCCAGATCAGAACAATGCTATGGTAGAAATAAATTTTGACTTGGTGTTCACGATCCAAATTTTTATTAAACTTTTTGTAAATTCACATATACTTCTTAATTGTCACATCATCAAGAAAACATTTTTGTATCAATCTATATATATTTAATTTCCACTTTAACAAAACACAAGGCTTGACTGTTCTTTTACAAAGCGAAATAACAACGTAACTTCTGCAAAGTGAAACAAAGACTGCTCTGTGCGCATTTGCGCCAAAACAGTTACAAGTAAGTCAAACAGTATGACAGTCTCACAGAAATGAATACACATAAGAACCATATCACTGTAATATATAGATACATCGGAGTACCTATACATTAATAAAACCTGATATGAATATTGTCACAAGAATATGTCTGTTACCTCGCAGAAAAGTAGTACGATATTACTGGTATCGAGAACTGGGGTTGGAGTGCCGTAATGGTCACGTAAATAAAGAATCATACAAGGCCCTCTGGCCGAACATGTGAAGGTACCGTGCCGGCGTCCACTTCGGTTATCCGTGAACACATCTCGGACCAACCCAAACATCCATACGTCATACTCCATTTGTGTGAAATACAGTCATTGCAGCGTCTGTCTTTGACAGTTACCACACAGTTCAGTGCAAATATCGTTCAGATGTCCATGTATGTCTGAAGGACATTTGTATGGACCTATACAGACATTTGATAGGAAGGTACAAAAACAGGTCTTATAACTACTCTTGAGCTGCAGGTGGCTGTAGAGGGTATGAGGATCGGCATGAATCCTCGAGTAGATGGAATCGCTCTTCCACACTCCTCCATCAAAGAGTCAGTGACGACACAGCTTTGAGGTATCTCGGATCCAAGGAATCATCAGTGCAGGAAATCCGATGCTATAGTTGGCCACTCAAATTACTCCAACTCATGGGAATGACAAAACTCCCCACGAAAGCCTAAAGTGCTGCACTGCCTCAAGGGCAACAAGGTGACCGGATACGAGGATAAGGCAGCAGCCGGCAAGAGCCCGGAGCATCATCGAGCGAAGCCCGCTCGTCGTCCAATTACGGATCAATCTGCGAGCGTGAATGCAGGTCCCCGGGCGGGCCTATCGCAGGGCGCAGCGGCGCGCCGGCTCGTGACCTGCTAGTGCTACATGGCACGGAAAATTGCTACGCTTCCGCGTGCCGCGGCGCCAGCGCGGTGCTCCGCTACGCTCAATGGCTGGCCGTCCATACGTCTACTGGTCGCAGCGCGGCGCTTCCGGCGGCCGCCGGCCTGTTGTTGCGGTGACAATGGACATTTGTCCGCCCGCGTTGGCAACAGAGGACTGCTGTGCGTAGCATGTGGATCACTATCTCCTGTAGGAGATAGCTTCTGGCTAGAGCGACGGTTTTGCTAAACATCTGGAAAGTACAATCTCGTTCGAATGGTAAGAAAGAACTGATACCAATGGGTGAAAAACATATTTTGTTCTTGAAGGTAAAGAATTTTTCTCGTTTATTTTTCGGTGTTGATTTCAGGTAAAGCACTTGGAATGTCTAATCACACGCAATTTTGACAGAAATTTTGAATTTCTGGGTGGTATACAGAATGTACTCGTAGCTATGTAATAGTTGTAATAACGCCTCCATTGATTTTTGAAGGTTTGCAATACCATCTGCTACACAAATATGTTTAATATTTCAGCCTACTAATCTTTTCCTCACTGATTAATCCACGTATGTATTCGACACATATTATACAACCTCCTCCATGCCACCCTCTCTGTGTTTCCCTCTCCCTCCCTCTGTCTGTCCTCCTCATCCTTTTATCTGTCTGTCTACTTCTCCCCACTCCACTGTCTCTACATGTCCCAGCCCCCCCCCCTTTTTTGTCCATTTCCTCCACCACCCTTCTCTATCTTCCTCACTTCTCTCTTTCCATCTTCACCTGGACCTCCTCTTTTTCCACTTGTCCACCACCTCTCTACACAATGGGGTTGGGTTGGGTTGTTTTGGGGAGGAGACCAGAGAGCGAGGTCATCGGTCTCATCAGACTAGGGAAGGACAGGGAAGGAAGCCGGCCATGCTCTTTCAAATGAACCATCCCGGCATTTGCCTGAAGCGAATTAGGGAAACCACGGAAAACCTAAATCAGGATGGCCGGAAGCGGGACTGAACCGTCGTCCTCCCGAATGCGACTCCAGTGTGCTAGCCACTGCGCCACCTCGGACTCTCTAAACATTCCACCTGCCTCATGCATCTTTCCCCCCCCACCCCCACCCCCCAACCTCTGTCCATTTCCTCATCCCCTTTTCTCTCTCCATTTCCTCTGTTATCAATCTCAACCTGTCCCAGCCATTCTCATCAGCAGAAATAGCTCCTACAATACAGTTAAATGAAACAGGCTAATACTGCTCTAACAACATGCCTGTAATTCAGGACAAGCTACAAATCAGGGGCTTGAAAATCATTTATTAGCCCATGGCGTATAGGCTGACATGCAAATCAGGTCGATAAAAAGTGACTGATACTACTACATCATGACAAAGCTGCCAAACACGGTAGCCTGCAGGTCAGGACCCAGAAAAACTGTTTCTTGCCTCGGATGAAGCAGATTCATTTGCCACACAGATAGATTTCCCACACAACACACCTGTCGTTCACGGCAGCACGTAAACCAGGGGCTGTATAAAACACATTGTTGCCAGCATCTCCACTCATATTGGAGCTACGAGTTTATATACTAGACAGTGATGATCTCCATGACGAATGCTATTTCTGTGCCGAATTTGCCTGAAATCGAGCCTGAGGTCTAGAACAAGATCCTGGACATACACATGTACACAATGGTTTAAACAGAACGTAATGGACATAAGTCCAGGTATTTCTACTGGTGACTGAGGAAAGTGTACTGAAAAACAATACATCTGTTATATCCTAGCCAGTAATGCCACCCGAGACCGCTGCCAAAAGGTTGGCAGCATCAAAGTCCGGACGCCGTCCGCATAAGCAGCGCCAGCGAGAGAGGAAATCGCCGCAAGTCTGCGCGCGCCACCGCTGGCTTCTGGCTTCTTAAGCGCTGGAGTCGCGAGCGCTAGGACAGTTCTGTATTCGCCGCTCAGTTGTATACTCTCCACCGAATTGTGTACTTGCTAGTCAGTTGTGTGTTCATCGCAGCAGATTTGTTGTTTGTCGTCAGCCGACGCTGACCTAGCCGCTCCGACTCGAACTAGACAGATTTCAGTAGACACGGAGTTCACTACTGTGTTTCTGTATCTTCGTTAATAAAGATAAGTACCGACTTTTATTTAATCAGAGTGTTTAGGTTTTCATCTTTCTGTTCACTGTTCCAGCGGACCGGTCGGCCCGCTATTAAAAGTGTGGCGGTGACTTCGTAAGCCGTTTCTACAGCGAATTGTTTGTCGCTACGAACGCCGCCACAAAACTGGCGACGAGGGCTTCCGAACTCGTGTGCAGGGCTGGTTCAACTTGTTTCTGGTTATACTAATTATAGCGATAAAATTTTGAGGGCTGGTTTAATTTGTGTTCACTATGTCTGCCGAATTACAACAGTTGATCTTGTTACAGAGTCAGCAAATACAAAGTCTGGTGGAAGCAATCGCCAAACAAGCGGCTAATCCTCCAACACAAAAGGAACAAGCACAGGCAGCACCACCTTTCCGTGCTTTTGATGCATCAAGAGAAGCATGGCGAGAATATTTCGCGCAGTTGCAGGCGCACATGACAGTCTACAAAATCACGGGTACTGAGCGGCAGCTTTATTTAATTTCCACTGCAGGCGTGGAAGTCTATCGACTACTTTGTAAGTTGTTCCCGGAATCCAAGCCAGAAGCTTTAGACTATGACGTTGTTGTTAACAAGCTTGCTGAGTATTTCGAGTCGCGAGTTCATGTGGCAGCAGCCAGATTCAAGTTCTACAGATTAAAGAAACTGCCACATCAATCTAATAAACAGTGGTTAACAGATTTACGGGGCCTCACCCGTCAGTGCCGATTTAATTGTGTGTGTGGAGCTTCCTACAGTGATGTCATGTTACGAGACGCTATTACTCAAAACATTGCAGATTCTCGTATTCGTGCTGCTATCTTAAAGTTGCCTGACCCGTCATTAGAGACTGTGATGAACATCATTGAAGCCCAAGATACTATTGACTATGCTGAGTGTGAGTTAGATCATCCATGTATTTCTCAAATTGCCTGTGCTAAGCAAGTTATGTCACGCCCGCGGCCCCACCGGCAGAGTCAGACTGTAAACACTAGCCGGCCGCGTCATGTTAAACACATTCGTCAGCCGCGTGTGCAACATGATAGAGTTAAGTCTTGCCCTAAGTGTGTTCTTGCTCATCCTCGTGAACGTTGCCCGTTAAGAACCGCGGTTTGTCACTTTTGTCAACGGAAAGGACACATCCAGACTGTTTGTTTGCGTAAACGCAAGAACAATTCTAGTGCTGCCCAGCCCATGGATATTCATGTTCTTCAAAGCCAGCCCGCCCAGAAGGTCGCGTTTAAAGACTCTTCCACGGTTCGTGTGGGTAATAAACTTGTTCGCAATAAGCCACCCACCCAGCCCTCTGCTATGCGACCCAAGCGTAATTCAAACGCTGTAAAAAGTAATGTACAGACTGCAAGTGAAGCGGGAGTTGTTGTTCCACCCGCCCAACCCACGAGTTGTCGTAAGCAGCGAACACGCGCTAAACGCGCTGATTTTGTGTCTTCCGCCTCCACTGCGCCGATCCAGAGACAGTGTAATAAACTATTTGTGAAGCTACGCATCCAGGATAAGACCTTCAATTTTCAATTAGACACTGGTGCGTCTGTGACTCTCATAAATAGTGCTACGTATGCGGCTATCGGCCGCCCTAAACTTTCAGCGGCAAAACATTCTTTGGCTACTTATAGTGGAGAACAAATTCCTGTGTTAGGTGTATGTAGCGTGCCAGCCACATTCCGTGGCAATACAAAAACTGTTTCATTCACAGTGCTCCGCGCTATAGACAGTGTAAACATTTTCGGATTAGACTGTTTTGACTTGTTTGGCCTGTCTATCCAAGACAATGTGTTGCAAATTAATTCTGTTGTTGTTCCTCAAGACAGCATAACCGATTTGTGTAAACAATACAGTGACATATTTAAAGACGAACTAGGTTGTGCTGCGAACTTTGCCGCTCATATTACGTTAAAAGATAATGCTCAGCCTCGATTTTTTCGTGCTCGTCCAGTGCCTCACGCCCTCCGGGCACCTGTAGCAGATGAACTTCGTCGTTGGCAAAACAACGGTGTTATTCAACCCGTTTCAGCGAGCCAGTGGGCTTCTCCCTTAGTTATTATAAAGAAACCGTCTGGCAAGTTACGTTTGTGTGCTGATTTTAAGTCGACAGTTAATCCTCAGACTGTCATTGATTCTTTTCCTTTGCCTAGACCGGACGAGCTGATGGATAAGTTAGGGGAAGCTCGTTTCTTTTCCAAAATTGATCTCCGTGAAGCATATTTGCAATTGCCCCTCAACGAGCAATCACAACAGTATTTTGTCATAAACACGTCGTTGGGGTTGTTCCGTTTTCTGCGTTTGCCTTTTGGTTGTGCGTCAGCTCCAGCTGTTTTTCAGCGTTTTTTGTCACAACTTCTGGCTAATGTGCCATCGTGTTGCAACTATTTAGACGATATTGTTGTGTCAGGTCGGACGCCTGCTGAACATTTCCGTAATTTGGAGTGTTTGTTTACAGTGTTGTCTCAGGCAGGCCTACGTTGCAACATCGATAAATGTTCATTTTTCCTTACGGAGATGGAGTATCTGGGACATGTTATTAATGCTGAAGGCATTCATCCCTCCCAGTCACATTTAGCAGCTATTCGTGATTTGCCCGCCCCTCGCAATCTGCATGAATTGCAAGCAGTTCTTGGCAAATTGACATATTATATTAGGTTTATACCTAATGCATCACAGATTGCTGCACCGTTGCATCGTCTCCGCCGTAAGAATGTTCCGTTTGTGTGGTCAGCTGATTGCCAATCAGCCTTTCAGCAGCTTAAAGAGGCTTTATTGAATGATCGTTGTCTGGTCCATTACGACCCTAACAAGCCTCTGGTGTTAGCTTGTGATGCCTCTTCTTTCGGCCTCGGTGCTGTGTTGTCTCACCGAGTCGGTAACACCGAACGTCCTATTGCGTTCGCATCTAAATTGCTAAACAAAGCTCAGCGTAATTATAGCCAATTGGACAAGGAAGCGTTGGCTATTGTGTTCGGTGTCACAAAATTCCATCACTACCTCTATGGTAGACCATTCTATTTAGTAACAGATCACAAGCACCTGACGTCACTGTTTCATCTGTCTAAACCAGTTCCTCAGCGGACAGCTCAGAGACTACAACGTTGGGCTCTTTTGTTATCACAATACCAGTATGAGATACAGTATCGCCCTACAGCTCAGCATGCAAACGCTGACGCGCTTTCTAGATTGCCGATTGCTGCGGATGATGTCTTCGATTCCTCTGACGACTCTTGCCATCAGATTGACGCCGATGAGCATCAATCCCTCCGGGATTTTCCGATTGATTATCGTCAGGTGGCACGTGAGACAGCTACGGATACTCATCTGAGTTTACTATTACGTTTTGTTCAACGTGGTTGGCCGTCCAAGGCAAAGGACATAACGGATCCTGTGGTTCGTCGCTATTATCCGCAACGTCATCTGTTGTCTGTTTCGCACGGAGTTTTGCTGTTACGCACCGAGAATGACCAGCTTCGTGTAGTGGTTCCCCAATTGCTCCAATCCAAGGTCCTCGACTTGTTGCATGAAGGTCATTGGGGAGTGGTCCGCACCAAGCAGCTTGCCCGCCGTCATTGTACATGGATCGGTATTGATAAGCAGATTACGCAGATGTCTACAGATTGTTCGACGTGTGCCGAACACCAAGCTGCTCCGCCTCAACGCTATTTTGAGTGGGCACGCCCTGCGGTCCCTCTTCAGTCGCCACCGCCTTCGGAGCTGATGGACGTCGACCCCTCAGCCGGGCCGACTTCCCAAGCGGTGGCTGTGCAGCCTGTCCTGCAGCCGCTTTCCTTGGGCACCCCCAAGGAGTCTGACACCGCAGCGCCTTGTTCGGCGCCCAGTCGGCAGCCGTCGACGCAGCGTCAGGAGACGCTGCCTCTCTTCGTGGGTCCCGACGCCCCGTCGCGTCCAGTACCAGAAGCTGCGCCCGTGGTCACAGGCGTGCACCCTGACCTCGGTTTTCAGTCGGTGTTTCCCGAGGCCCCGCGCAGCCAATGCTGGGGTGCGGACCGGGGACTGCCACCGACAACAGTCTCCGCCCCGGTCTCTTCTGCTACGCCTGCGGCCAGACTCCTCCCCCGCCGTCGACGCTCGCCACGTCATTATTCAACGACGGTGCGGCGATTTGGGGGGGGGGGGGAGGAGTGTTATATCCTAGCCAGTAATGCCACCCGAGACCGCTGCCAAAAGGTTGGCAGCATCAAAGTCCGGACGCCGTCCGCATAAGCAGCGCCAGCGAGAGAGGAAATCGCCGCAAGTCTGCGCGCGCCACCGCTGGCTTCTGGCTTCTTAAGCGCTGGAGTCGCGAGCGCTAGGACAGTTCTGTATTCGCCGCTCAGTTGTATACTCTCCACCGAATTGTGTACTTGCTAGTCAGTTGTGTGTTCATCGCAGCAGATTTGTTGTTTGTCGTCAGCCGACGCTGACCTAGCCGCTCCGACTCGAACTAGACAGATTTCAGTAGACACGGAGTTCACTACTGTGTTTCTGTATCTTCGTTAATAAAGATAAGTACCGACTTTTATTTAATCAGAGTGTTTAGGTTTTCATCTTTCTGTTCACTGTTCCAGCGGACCGGTCGGCCCGCTATTAAAAGTGTGGCGGTGACTTCGTAAGCCGTTTCTACAGCGAATTGTTTGTCGCTACGAACGCCGCCACAAAAACATCAGTAATAATTACAGAATTTTCTCATTTTGAGAAATCTAATGAGTGATCTGTTTTACTCAGTAAAAACTTTCTACAGCCAAGACCCCATAAATATTTCTTTATATACAAAAAGCAATTGCGACAGACTTGGCTGCCATCCTCAAGTCTTAAATTTTCTTTGTTATAGATTGTGTTCATTTTGAGTTGGAACTTCACACCAAATTGTCATTTTAGTGGATAAAATGTAGCACATTATCCAAAGAATTTCATAAATAAAACAAACAAAATAAAAAAGGCGCCTCATGCAAATATATGTACATGAATATAGCCATGTGCAACAAAAGAGATCCTTTCGAAGAAAAAACGTTAGTAATGTTTCTAAATTATAGTTTCCAATACTGCTGTACCTAAATAGAATGTATGCATGCGATTGCCGAACATACACGGTAGAAGTGTAACGTTGAAACAGATTTGTTGTTGTGCTGTTTCTAAAATAGTATCTTCTGATTCTGAGCATGTATCGCGCAAAATTTTATGCATTATAACTTGTTCTACAGTCTTATGTAAGTCTTCTGATCGGCCGATCAGGAAATACACTGTCGTGTCTTCAAACTATGGACACTATGTCACATTCTGATGAATGCTTTCTTAGTTATCCACATCTGTTACATCCAAACCGGTAATGGCATGGAGGTGTGACAGAATGACCGATACATGTACTATGAGGTCTGAAATTTTTTTGAACGGCCGTTTAGAACAGGAAGATGTTGTATACTGCTTAAGACTAAATATCTAACGTAAAACTTCTGACTAGTACTGTGCGCTAGACGTTGCCTAACAGGAAGTACCTCGTATTTTATGCACACGCCAGTTTTATGGAACTGCAGCGCACACTTAATACTGTAAAGTACCCAGGAGCCATCTCTGGCGTGAAAGCAGGTTACGACCCACTAGCCCATTTAAATGAGGCCGCTAACTGCACGTAGCGCGTTCGCCAGCCCATTACGAAGCTGTGCTGTCTGATCTCATAACAAAGAACCGTGTAGTGTATCCTGTAACCTAGTTTAGGCGATTACTGCTTCAAACAAACTAGAAAGAACTGTTGTATTCGTTATTAATGCCAGACTGAGGTAAACGAAGAATCAGCTCTTCTGTAGGAACAAAGATTGTTTCGACATACAACGATCTTGAGAAAGAAAGCAACAGATAACGGCCTCCACGTAATACCGTGCTCTATGAGTTCCGGAAGACGTTCAGCAGGCGACCTCGCAGCGCCCTAAGGAACAAAATTCGAACGTACATAATATCAGACCAGCTTTATAACAGGATTGAAGATTTCCACATAGGTCTTACCATTATACGGCAGCACTAAAATTAGTTAAAACGAAGAGTTATTGACAGTAAACTAGTGACTAAAACAAGCGTGTAGTCTTTCACCAAAGCTTTTTGATACATGTATCACCGAGGTTTTAAAAGAATGGAGCTCTAAAATTTCCAAGAAGATGGGCCTTGGAAGGAAAAATTTATCAGCAGTATTTGCAGACGACCAAGTACTGATAACAAACAGTGGAAGCGTCTTACAAGAAAATATATTTAAATTGAATAACTTTTTACAAATTTATCCAAAGATTATATCTGCTTATAAAATGAAAGTAATAGCAATTAAAGGGAAACATGTAACAAGACCATATCCAATGATAAACTCTAAGTCAAGAGAACAGATGAAATTGTTTGAATATTCCGTGACAGAAATATTAGTTTACTAAAATGATTCAGATGTGATTCAAATCATATAGAAATACAGCGCTGTAAATGAGTGTATAATGAGATATCTTGACAGAACTATGCGGAAGGAGGTACACTAACACCACAGAACGTCGTGGCCAAGCTCGCTCTTACGAATGGTAGTGAAAACTGGATGCTAAGAAAAGGAGAGGAACGAAAAACTGAAGCAGGTGATATGTTTCTGCGGTCTCATCTTGGACTAACATTGAAAGAGTGCCGAGAGCAGACAAACGATAGCTAAAAGATGTGAGAACTACAATGACAGAAGAGATTAGACACAATCAAAAGAGTGGTATGTGCTTATCAACAGGATACCACCAGAGTGCCTGCCATGGGAAGCATTACATTTCAAGGAAAGTGGCAGACAGAATATAGGACGGGACGGTCCACGGGGAGATTGAGACAACTGTTTTCTTAGATTCCTTTCGTTTCGGGACGGGCCAACAGACACTCTTTGAAATGAAGGAAGAAGAAGAAGAAGAAGAAGAAGAAGGCAAGGAGAATATGAAATCAGTTCAGTGGAAGAATACCTCAGGAAGTGAGTCAACCCGCTGTGGAGGTATCTGACAAAACGGTCGTCCAATACTTGCACACATATATTTAGATCTATACCCGGCAAGTCACATTACAGTTTGTGTCGAAGTGTACTCTGAGTGCCAGTATCACTTTCTCTTTTCTTATTCCAGTCGTGTTTGGTTCGCGGGAGAAACGACTGTTGGTAAGCCTTCGTGTGGGCTGAATGCTCTCTAATTTTAGCTTCATGGTCTTTCTGCGAGATGTACGTAGGAAGAATAAGTATACTGGTTGATTTTTCTGGGAATGTACGCTCTCGGAACTTCAACAGCAGCTAGTAACCTGATGTAGAACGCCTGTCTTGCAGCGTCTGCCGTGACGCTTTCGCGCTTACTAAATGCATCTGTAACGAAACGTGCTGCTCTTCTTTATATCATCTGTATTTCTCATTCAGTCCTATCCAGTACGGATTCCATACTGACGAGTTTTTTGTAATCTACTTCCTCTGTGGATAGATTACATTTCTTGTACATTCTCTCGATGAATCCCAGTCTGGTATCTGCTTTACTCGCTTTTAATTTTCATGTGGTCGTTCCTTTTCAGTTTGCTCTGTACACATTCTTCTACATATTTTATGGAAGTAAATGCTTCCATTCATAGCCCTGCAATAAGGCAATCATACGATAAAGGGTCTTTCTGCCTATGTATTAGCAATACATTACATTTATTTACGTTGATGGACAGTTGCCACTCCCTGCGACAAGCATTGACCCTCTGTAGGCGTCCCCTTATTTCGCGACAATTTTCTAGGATCGCGGCTTCTGTGTCTACAACAGCATCATCCGCGAAAAGCCGCATGGAACATCCGACGTTATCTACCAGGTGATTCATGTGCATTATGAAAAGTAACGGTCTTATAAAACTCCCCTGGGGTGTGCCGAAAGTTTTACGTATGAAGACTTTCCTTCTTTCAGAATGACATGCTGTGTTCTCTCTGGTAGGAACTCTGTAGTCCTGTCACACAGGTGGTTTGGTATCCAATACGCTCGTATTTTCCTCATTAGTTGGCAAACCGGAACTGTACCGAACGATTCCCGGCTGGGTCAGGGATTTTCTCTGCCTCGTGATGACTGGGTGTTGTGTGATGTCCTTAGGTTAATTGGGTTTAAGTAGTTCAAAGTTCTAGGGGACTGATGACCATAGATGTTAAGTCCCATAGTGCTCAGAGCCATTTTTGAACTGTACCGAATGCCGAATGCCTTTCAGAAGTGAAGGAACGTTGTATCTGCCTGGGCGTCGGTGTCTACTGATTTTTTGTTATCACTTGTCATCCTGTGACACTTACCAAATAAGATTAAGAGCAAAAGAAGAGCAGTGTGTTTCGACATATTGTTTCGTAAGTGCGAAAGCGTAGAGATGATCGTCCAGTCCCAGCAGCACACGCTTCAAGAGAGTCGCTGTACTTCGAACTGCGGTTTTCTGTTGAAATTCCGACAGCTTAAGAACCTGGAACAGTCAATAAACATATTTATTAAATCACATATCCACAAAGGGATAATCAGATATATTCGAGTTCACATGGAAGCTTACCAGTAATCGGTCATCCCGTGCGTCAGACAAGACTAAACCGCGAGGAGAAGCGACAATGGTACATCAGGCGGGTTAAGAAGTACGGGCGTAGATACAGATGTTGATTTAACAAAGACTGGTAGTCATGCTTTATCAAACATGCTGACCTATGCTAGGTTGTCATTATTACCAACAACATACAAAATTATTTAGATTGCTCCACTTCACAGTATCCCAAAACTGATCTTCTGATCTTTACTTATGTCAACCTCCATTATGTTTCCTATGGCCTCATACTACACGGTCCAGTCACATCATTGCGACGACAACCTATATAAGATATCAATGTCAATAGCCACTCACAGATGAAAGGTGGCAGCAATAACAGTGGAGGGTAAATAAAGTGTGTGCAGGGGATGTGCAAAATAATACAGTCGTTGTCGTTATGCGGAAACGGGTTGATTTATGGGTCATCCAAAAGGTCATGATAATTGAATTTCGAGCGAAAGGTGGAAGCGTTTCGGTAACAATAATGTTTGTAAATTGCTCGTGTGCCGCCATGGTTAAAGTATATCGTGCATAACAAAATGGCGCCATCCACAACCGGTGCCGAGGCAACCAAGGCACCACGCACGGTCCTTGAGTGACAGAAGTGAAGCATTGCTCCGGAGAGTGTATAGGTAAATAGACATGCAACAGTTGAGCAACTGACCATCCACATGAACCTAGGGGCTACCAACAGTGTCTCATCAATGACTGTTCAGCGAACATTGCTGCATGTAAGTCTCTACAGAACGCGCATGGTTCTTGTGCCCATTCCCACTGTTGTTCACCGGCAACGAAGACTAAAATACGCACTCCAACACCGCAACTGGAAATCCACTCAGTGATGACAAAAGGCCTTTTCTGTTAAACCACGCCGGCCGAAGTGGCCGTGCGGTTAAAGGCGCTGCAGTCTGGAACCGCGAGACCGCTACGGTCGCAGGTTCGAATCCTGCCTCGGGCATGGATGTTTGTGATGTCCTTAGCTTAGTTAGGTTTAACTAGTTCTGAGTTCTAGGGGACTAATGACCTCAGCAGTTGAGTCCCATAGTGCTCAGAGCCATTTGAACCATTTTTGTTAAACCACGTTTTTGGTATGGGGAATGTTAGCGTGACATTCCCTTCGTCATCTCGTCATTCTGGAAGGCACAGTGGATCAAGATAAGGATACATCCGTCCTTGAAGACCATGTCCATCTATACATGCATATTGTTTTACCTCGACACGATAGCATTTACCAGCAGGATGCAACGTGTCACACAGCTCGTAGTGTATATGCGTGGTTTGGGGAGCACCAGAATGAGTTAACCCTACACGCCTAGGCACCAAACTCCCCGGATTTAACCCCAGTAGAGAAACTTGGGACTATGTTCATAGGGTTTATCGCTCCATGGAACCTCAACAGAGAAACTTAGCACAGCGGTAATGGAGTCGGCATGGCGCCACATCCCTGTCGGTTCAATCTAGAACCTCATTGCCTCTCTTACACCACATATCGCAGTGACTCGCGCTGCAAAATTGGTTATTCAGGCTTTTCACTGGTTTCACATTAATATTGAAGCAACGAAGAAACGAAGACTGGGTTTAACGTCTCGTCAACATCGAGGTCATTAGAGACGAAATACAAGCTCAATGAATGCCAAGGATGTGGGAGGAAATCGGCCGTGCTCTTTCAGAGGAATCGTACCCGCATTTGTCTGGACCGATTTAGGGAAACCAAGGAAATTCTAAATCAGGATGGCCGGACGCACGTTTGAACCGTCGTCCTCCCAAATGCAAGTCCAGATACTAACCACTGCGCCACCTCGTTCGGTCCACATAAATGGGACTGGACAATGTATATTTTCATGTGAAAAAAAAGGAAAAAAATAAACATGGTAGTCGGACCGCAGATTTCAAATCAGTTCCTTGTCAATACTACGCTCTCTGTGGCTCTCTCGGGTGTAGGCTGTGGCAATATACAGTTATACAGCCTGGTCGCACGTCCACTAGCACTTAGTGTACAAAATTATTCCCAGACGGTGGACTGCTGATCAGTTGAAACGGATTGCCTTTTCTAATTGATCATGTTTATTGCTAAACGAGGTCATCCAGGCGAATGACTGTTTGGGAGATACTCTCGGACGCATATGCAGCTCGAAGGGAGCGTACATACGCCTAGGTATCCGTAGGGCCTTTGGTAGTAATCGTAGGTGCTGTGACCATATGCCGTGCCCTTCATGCTAGATGTCTTCCCCGACGGCAATGGCATCATCCAGCAGGATAAATGTGCTGTCATCAGGTTACAAGTGCTCACAGTGGTTTGAGGAGTAAGTGAACTCAGTTTGATGTTCTTCACCAACGAATGTGCCTCATATGAACCCAATGGAACAGTTCTGGGACGTCTTAGGGGGACAGCTCCACCACTACACAACACAGACTGATAATTGACAGGAACCTCCTCACTTGTCGAATCAATTTCACATTTTTCCGAATCGTTGCTTTGGCTTGTGAGAGTGGATGCGAGTGTGTGTGAGTGTGTGTGTGTGTGTGTGTGTGTGTGTGTGTGTGTGAGTGTGTGTGTTTGTGTGTGTGTTCGTATATACTTGTATTTCTACATCTACATCTACATTTACATACATACTCCGCAATCCACCATACGGTGCGTGGCGGAGGGTACCTCGTATCACAACTAACATCTTCTCTCCCTGTTCCACTCCCAAACAGAACGAGGGAAAAATGACTCCCTATATCCCTCTGTACGAGCCCTAATCTCTCTTACCTTATCTTTGTGGTATTTCCACGAAATGTAAGTTGCCGACAGTAAAATTGTACTGCAGTCAGCCTCCAATGCTGGTTCTCTAAATTTCCTCAGTAGCGATTCACGAAAAGAACGCCTCCTTTCCTCTAGAGACTCCCACCCGAGATCCTGAAGCATTTCCGTAACACTCGCGTGATGATCAAACATACCAGTAACAAATCTAGCAGCCCTCCTCTGAATTTATTCTATGTCCTCCCTCAATCCGACCCGATAGGGATCCCAAACGCTCGAGCATTACTCGAGAATAGGTCGTATTAGTGTTGTATAAGCGGTCTCCTTAATGCTTGTCCCACTTCATATCGCTCTGCAATGTTACGCCCAAATATTTAATCGACGTGACTGTGTCAAGCGCTAAACTACTAATGGAGTATTCAAACATTACGGGATTCTTTTTCCTATTTATCTGCATTAATTTACATTTATCTATATGTAGAGTTAGCTGCCATTCTTTACACCAATCACAAATCCTGTCGAAGTCATCTTGTATCATCCTACAGTCAGTCACTCAACGACGACACCTTCCCGTACACCACAGCATCATCAGGAAACAGCCGCACATTGCTATCCACCCTAGCCAAAAGATTATGTAGATAGAAAAGAACAGCGGACCTACCACACTTCCCTGGAGCACTCCAGATGATCTCTCTATAGAGAGAAGGCTTTGAGAGTAACGGCCCATTGGACAGTCAGGGAAATTTCAACCGGGCCATATTGTCGCTTAGAGAAAATCCCAATTCGGATATCAAGTTTGAACTTGGACATTTATCTTACAATCAAGGGAAGCTGAAAATTTTGTCAGAACCTGGTGTTGAGAAGTATGTCCAATTAGTTGTGTTTAGTATGTTCTAGATGAAAAGTGGAGAGTCCAATGAGATGCTTAACATGTGCACTGTACGTGTTATCCACAGTCAGTGCCAAAGTGAGCTCAATTAAAACGAGGAAGTAAATGATACATTAAGGCAAGCTATCACTTCTTGCAAGACGGTGAGTCGGCTTAGTAGGCGTTATATTCAGACAGCACGTTTCAGGTCAACCACACGTCGACAGGTATAATCTGGCAGTCTGGTGAGTGCACCGTCAGAGGCGCCAGTGAGAACCAGCGGCATCTAGGGTCGAGTTCGCGGACTGCGAGGCTCGATCGATGCTGGCGAAACAATGGGCAGCGAGCTCTCCTTGTCAGCGCGCTGAACGCAAGCTTGGCGGGAAATGTGCGCGTGCGCGGAGGCGCCTCGTAGTCCTAGTCGCCTCACGGTGCCGCCGTGTATTAAAACATGCAGACAAGCCCTCCTCCCCTCTGCCCACGGCCAAGCGTGTGTTCGATACTGCGTCCCCATTACGCCCGCTGCCACCTACGAGGCTGGTGCCGTATCCCGCCGGCTCGCAACACCTCGCGCCTCCAAGCTTGCAGAGCAGAAGGTGCGTAGCGGCCAGGGCTGCCACCTGCTGCACGTTACCTCTATAGACGTCAGACCTGTAAACTATAGGGCGTTTCAGAAACGCTCATCCAATTTCTACGTGAATTAAGGCTGAATGTTGAGACGAATGTTAACTTAGGCCGCAGCCACATTGTCATCGACAGTACAGCACTGTACCGACGACAGACATCGGCCGAAGGCGGACGATCTACGATCTTTCCAAATCAGTATGCCATTACGAGAGCGGTCTCGGTGGAAAGATCTGAACAACTGGACGTACAGAGTACAAACGGTCGGTAAAATTCTAATCAATTTGATTCCTTCTGTCGAATCTACCGTCGTTCCAACAGTAAAACACGAAGTGAGACAAATTTTCAAGTTTAGTACAAGAAAGGCGGAGAATGCCAGTTCCTGAGAACTGGAAATTCAGGATGTAACGGGTTTATGTGGAAATATTTTTACTGATGAACGAGAACGGTGTACTGAAGAATATTTCATTAATATATTAGTCACTTGCAGACTAATAATTACAGCTATTACAAGTCGTATGTTTTTAGTTTCGGTAGTACCTCCAAGCACGTGTGGTAACAACAAACCATTGCTGCTGATTTTCTCCTAGGCAGATGTTCAGGTGTTTAAGTGTGGATGAGCGGACGTGAAATGGTTAGCCTTCAGTCAGAGGAGTAGAACACTTAGAGGTGCACTTACAATAATGCAGAAAATGTCAGTGCCGGCCGGAGTGGCCATGCGGTTCAGGGCGCTACAGTCTGGAGCCGAGCGACCGCTACGGTCGCAGGTTCGAATCCTGCCTCGGGCATGGATGTGTGTGATGTCCTTAGGTTAGTTAGGTTTAATTAGTTCTAAGTTCTAGGCCACTGATGACCTCAGAAGTTAAGTCGCATACTGCTCAGAGCCATTTGAACCATTTGAAAATATCAGTGACGTGCTTGTAGGAAGACTGATCGATGCAGAGAAGAAACAGACAACACACTGATGTGTGTGTGTGTACACTACTGGCCATTAAAATTGCGACACCACGAAGATGACGTGCTACAGAGGCGAAATTTAACCGACAGGAAGAAGATGCTGTGATAAGCAAATGATTAGCTTTTCAGAACATTCACAATAGGTTGGCAGTGGTGGCGACACCTACAACGTGCTGACACGAGGAAAGTTTCAAAACGATTTCTCATACACAAACAGTGGTTGACCGGCGTTGCCTGGTGAAACGTTGTTGTGATGCCTCGTGTAAGGAGGAGAAATGCGTACCATCACGTATCCAGTTTTGATAAAGGTGGGATTGTAGCCTATCGCGATTCCGGTTTATCATATCGCGACATTGATGCTCGCGTTGGTCGAGATCCAAAGACTTTTGAAACGTCCCCTTTGAACAATTATACAAGACTGTACTTAAACTGACACACAATAGTTTTTAGCGCAACGCAATATGACTTTCAATAATCCCTACAAAAAAAAAATGGCCCTGACTAACATTAACCTATACCTTTCACAAATCACTTACCTCACAAAAATCTTCGTTACTCGAACTACTGCAATACAGCGAGCACCACTACTGCCAGCTCAATAAAAGATTCAAACTACGGAAGGCACTAACTACTGATAGGCATAGATAGCAAATAAAAGATTTTAATAGAGAACAAACAATGTATTTACCTTAATAGTCATAATATATATAGCAGTTCATGACATCCAGTCTTATAAATTTCAAAACTCCGCCATCTCTCTCTCCACATCCACCACTGCTGGCGGCTCACCTCCAACTGCGCAACGCTATGCGCTGTCAACAGCCAACAGCCCAACACTACAATGGCGAATATTACAACAATGCCACCCAGCCGCAGACTGCACACAGCACAGCCAGTGATTTTCATATAGAGCGCTTCATGGCGTTACCAGTATAAAAACCTAAACCGCCTACTTACACTGTTAGCAGAATATGGAATCGGTGGGTTCAGGAGGGTAATATGGAACGCCGTGCTGGATCCCAACGGCCTCGTATCACTAGCAGTCGAGATGACAGGCATCTTATCCGCATGGCTGTAACGGATCGTGCAGCCACGTCTCGATCCCTGAGTCAACAGATGGAGACGTTTGCAAGACAACAAATATCTGCAGAAACAGTTCGACGACGTTTGCAGCAGCATGGACTATCAGCTCGGAGACCACGGCTGCGGTTACCCTTGACGCTGCATCACACACAGGAGCGCCTGCGATGGTGTACTTAACGACGAACCTGGGTGCACGAATGGGAAAACGTCATTTTTTCGGATGAATCCATGTTCTGTTTACAGCATCATGATGGTCGCATGCATGTTTGGAGACATCGCGGTGAACGCACATTGGAAGCGTCTCCTTTGGTTACAAGTCTCGGTCACCTTGTTCGCATTGACGGCACTTTGTATAGTGGACGTTACATTTCAGATGTGTTACGACCGTGGATCTACCCTTCATTCGACCGCTGCGAAACCCTACATTTCAGCAGGATAATGCACGACCGCATGTTGCAGGTCTTGTACGGGCCTTTCTGGATACAGCAAATGTTCGACTGCTGCCCTGACCAGCACATTCTCCAGATCTCTCACAAATTGAAAACGTCTGGTCAATGGTGGCCGAGCAACTGGCTCGTCACAATACGCCAGTCACTACTCTTGATGAATTGTGGTATCGTGTTGAAGCTGCATGAGCAGCTGTAGCTGTACACGCCATCCAAGCTCTGACTCAATGCCCAGGCGCATCAAGGCCGTTATTACGGGCAGAGGTGGTTGTCCTGGATACTGATTTCTCAGGATCTATGCACCCAATTGCGTGAAAATGTAATCACGTGTCAATTCTAGTATAATGTATTTTTCCAATGAATACCCGGTATCATCTACATTTCTTCTTGGTGTAGCAATGTTAATGGCTAGTAGTGTATTAGGGTACCATACACAAAAATATCTACACTTATACACGTTAAACCCCGTATAACAATAGGAGCATGTCTAAGAATCTATGGTCTATAGGTAATTTCTTTGGAAATGTTTGCAACAACTTAAACATTCAATAATAGTTAACTGAACGTTACTTTACATTACATAATGCATGTTATGTGGCTGTCTAGCCATTTCAGCCTCATGTATATGCTTAATGTAGCATGTCATCTGCAATGATAAGGCAAAAGTATAACCTCAAAAAATTTTGTATTCAGATGAGAAAATTTCACGTTTGAAGTTACTACAGTGAACCTTTTTTGGTTTATGGGAAGTGGGCGTTAGCTACCCAGAAATTATCACTACTACTTATGGTGCTTTTATGATAGTTGAGGGGTGATTCTGATATATGGGGTCATCAGAAATTGTGTATGTGTTTACGGCAGTCAGTCCTTTAAGTATTTATAGGTTCTTATTCTAAGATTTATGATGTCTTTCACACATAGCCTGAATGACAATGATCAAACGCTGGCTTACGTATGTCTGGGCTGCTGAATTTATTCAAAGTTGTACAGAGCACTGTAATCTTGCTTTTCAGTGTCACCTTGAATTACTCGAGTAAGTAACAGAGCGTTTCTCACTTTATCTTATATATTCGTAATATTTGGCTGGTCGATGATATACCGGCGGAGTGATAGCACAGTACTCGTTACGTAGGTTGGAATGGATTCTAACTTCATTGGTTGAAAACTACTAAGCTCCTAGGTGCCGTCAAAAACTGACGGAGGTCGGACGCACTGTAACCGAGGTGACGGGCGATATTACAGCGACGGTGTCTGGCGATCGTTGTCGGTGCCACTGTGAACACACCCTCAGAACTTCGAAACTAAATGTTTACTTTCGCACCAGTTGGTGAGTCAGTGGTCAATGTAGTTGCCACTAGGTTTCACGTTAACGGGCATACGTAAATAATTAAGTGAAAGAAATAAAACAATAAAAAATGCTGACGTGAGAGTGGGATGCTTTCATGTGTTCAACCGTTCTGGGCAGCCGCGCGATCTCAGGCGTCTGGCCACGGTCCGCGCTGCTCCCGCCGTCGGAGGTTTGAGTCCCCCTCGGGCATAGGTGCGTGTGTCGTCCTTAGCGTAAGTTAGTTTAAGCTATATTTAGTATTGTGTAAGCCTAGGGACCGATGACCTCAGCAGTTTGGCCTCATAGGAGCTTACCACAAATTTCCAATTTTTTCCATGTGTTCAATAATCTATCACAGAGAGTGTGAGAGCATGAATTACAATACTGATCATAATACTTAAAATGTATTACTGTAGTTGTAATTCCTTATTAATATAACAAAGTTCTGTAAAACATATTGTAATACAGATAATATCTACCCTTAATTCACTATATTTAATTTATCAAATAACAGCATCTATACTAAATTCCAGTACGTTGTTGGGGGATTGTGCTTTGTTCGGTACAACAGTTCCGTTTTGAGTCTTATAGTCAAGTTTTAAGTACGTTTTATGACCACATGAAAAGGCATTGTAGTTCCCAGTCGCATGAGTCGGCCTCTGTTTCCACCACCTGTTGGAGTTTCGTGCCCCTGCTGGCCTGAGACCACTCTATTGTTCGAGAATAAAATAAAGTCTGTTTTACTAGCCGGCCTGATTCTCTCGGCTTACACACGCGAGAGCGTACTACAAACAATGAAATTCGGCTCTCTATTGATACTGAAGTTAGCTACAGTTTACTGAGCTTGTTAATGTCCTATACTTTTCTTGTAACAGTGTCATTATGCTTCCTTTACTATTCTATTCACTGCTGTCACCGACTTTATTCCTTCTTGATATATACGCAAGAATTAAGTGTGTATGATAGATAACTTCGGATGTCGGGTATGGTGGATATACAGCAATGAAAAGCTATGGGCAAGAGATTGAGAATGACACCAAATCAGTGGAAAAAAGGAAAATAATTAAAATAATCATGAATCGCCATTTTGGCTGTACTTCTGTAGATACCATGCACATCAGTGATCCTTTTACCATAAATATATAAATTTCCACAGTCATTAAAAAGAAAAAAGTAACATTTATAAAATAAATGTTACAGCCTCAAGTCACACATCAGCAGCTGCAACATGGCACCAAGACGTCATCAGATGATCGGCTTAAAAAAGAAAGGGGGGAAAGTAAAATAATGGGGAACTGAATAATAAATTAAACGTACATGTATACTTATTAAAGAACTCAGAAGATGGTAACTGTTCACCCAAGGCAATATGCGCAGGCTGTGTAAAAAATTAGTTAAAATTTCTCTTCATTCCGCGAGCTCTCGCCTTCACCATTAGTTTATCGGACCACAGATTCAGGTCTGATTCAAACTTTCATTTTCATTCCACCCATGTTTTACCAAGACATATAAGAGGTTTATAATGAATCACTTCATGTTATTACGTCTTCATTAATTGTATCGCAACCGCTCAGTTCATTTCATTTCAATACATTTTATTCATTTCATTGTGTTGAACAACTAAGTATATATAATGGAGATCTGCACCTGCTGCGGAGGTAGAATGCAACGTATTTCAAAATCACTCCTTTTATGTTAGCATCTACGCAGCACTGACGTTAAAATGATAAAACACCTACACTAGTAGCTGCTGATACACATGCAACTGAATCTCAGCGATATTTATGAACTCGTGATCTTAGGCTTTTCCAGTTTCGATGTGGTTCTCACCAGAGTGCCGTCAGCTGATACCCTAAACTGATGAATGGCACCACAGTGACTAACCTGTTCAACGTCGTTCTCCTATCTCTATTCTTTTCCAATGACTCTTATCAATACACAGAAGGCGTCGGCATGGGGCACCATCTGTTAGCAGCTGTAGTACACATATTAATGGAGTTACCGGTTCTACCACACTTATTAATGGAGGACTTGGAATCGAAAGCCCTGGAAAAGCTGCACTGAAGCCCACACGTTTTTCTTCAGATATGATACATTTTTGATGTGGCCACATGAGAATGAAGTGTTCCAAGATCTGTTTCTCGATGGAGCTGGAAGAGAGTGATGAACTGCCCTTTTTTAGACCTCCTGATGAAGTGTAAAGCGAACGGCGCTGTGGGACCCAGTCTGTACAGGAGAGCCACCCACACATACGAGGTATCTCCACACTTCCACCTGCCGTCAACCTTCACAGCGTTGAGGAGTGTTTCGTATACTGCTCCACAGGACCCTTACAGTGGAGCTCAACGACCTTCGGGATATTCAAGAAGAACGGATGCGGCGGGAGACCAATCTGATGCCTTTTCGGGCAGAAGATACAACCCAATCAAACAGAACACGACCAGGTAGATAAGACCAAACAGTGTATTTTCTTCAAAGGTTTGCAATTACGTCAGCCGATGTGGGCATTGAAATGAATCAGTGGTAACACGTGGATAATTTTGATGGACCGGGACTCGAAACCGCATCTCCCACTTAATGTGAGCGTTCGTCGTTACCACTGTGCCATCTAATAACGCTTTCCAACCGACCTAAATTCCCAGCATGATCGGTCACGAAACGGAAATCACAACGAAAATTCAGTGGAGCTTTACACAGATATGCTGGACAGTGTCACTAGTATGCCCATAGATAGTGTCACGTCGCTCTTTTCATTTCGGGGATCGCAGTGATCGCGTAAAGATGCTTACAAAATAGTGTCTTACGCCAAGTATGGGTGACCGTAGAGAGATTTCGCCTGATTTTATGTAACCCGACATAACTTAACCGTCGCGCATTCCACCCTGCTGACAGTTCTCGGCCGCACACTGCAAGGGCAACGATGACGCTCCTGCAGCGCTTTAGATGGAAAGTGTTCGATCACTCACCATACAGTCCGGACTTGTCTCCTCTGATTTTCATCTCTGCTCAGTTGAACGGCTGGCTATGAACAAACATTTTGGCACAGACAACGAGTTGCACTCCAGTGCAGAAAACTGTTGAACTCACAGAAGGCTACGTTCTCTGACGAGGGTATTAGGAAGTTGGGACAACGCTAATAACGATCTCTAAACCGGAGCGGAAACTATGTAGAGAAACGGCTGGAACGTGTAGCTAAGTGTTGCAAATAAAACAGTTTTGATTTTCACTGTCGTTTCCATTTCGCTACCGGTCGTTCGATACTTACCGAAATCGCTCGTAGTGCGATTGTATGTGTGTGTGTGTGTGTGTGTGTGTGTGCGCGTGGAATCTGTGCCTGTTCTTTCGTACGCTGTCAATAAACCAAACAAAATCGGCAGAACCTTGGGGTCACGGCACATGAAATATGTTTTACGTCTACTTCTGTAGACGCGTACACTATTAAGTAACTATAAAGATGACTTGGGGCTCCGTAAACAAGGCGTCTACCGTATTTCATGCAACTGCGCTAAGGCATACATCAGGCAGACTGTGCGCACAGTGGAAGGAAGGCACCAGGAACACAGGAGACGCACTGAACTCAGTCAACCAACGACCAACAAAATGTGCTATTGTAGATCACTGGACAGTTACATGGTACTAAGCTGAGTATGAACAAACGAAGTACTGAAACAGATCATGTCGTTTTGGGATTGTATTCTAAAAATAAGAGTAGCCGATGGTCTTATCGATAGACACGGGCATCGCTCTCAGTAATGCATGGGATCCAGCACTCAGCCATCTGAAGTCACAACTCTGAACGAGAGCGCCTTCCGCGCCAGAATGGGCGGTGAAAGCACTGGGGGATCCGGAGTTCATGCCAAGCATTCCATTATGTCATTCCCACTCGAGGTAAGAAATCACCTCCGTATACTCAGCGAGCTCTATGAGGTCATCTCCGGACTCACAGCCACTGTTTCCTTAAGTGACTCGACTCGCCAGACAGGCCGATCCGATGTAACCGAAAACTCTTCAGCTCGCCACTTTTAATGACATACATACTCTTTTGAGGTATTTGCGAGTGTCTGACGACAGCTTTAGAAAACATGACATAAGGGTGAAGTGCATTCTCCAAAAAGTGATAAGTTATTCAAATAAATTTACAATAGTCTTCACCGCGCCTGGTAGCCGCGCGGTCTATGGCGTCTTGTCACGGTCCACGTGGCTCCCCCGTCGGAAGTTCGAGTCCTAACTGGGGCATGGGTGTATGTGTCGTCCTTAGCCAAAGTTAGTTTATGTTAGATTAAGTAGTGTGTAAGTTTAGCGACCGATGACGTCAGCAGTTTGGTACCATACGGCATAACCACAAATTTCTAAATTTTTCCAATAGTCTTCAATAAAGTTGCAGAAATGGATGTTGAGCTGTCAAATTTGCTGTTAGTCCATAAATACAAGTCGCTCTGATCAAAATAAAACGCAAATAGTGGGCTTTCTGGTTTCAAGTATATAACAGTGACGTAGCACTGTGCCTTTTCTTCGTTTGGTGGAGCACATAAATTGTGTTATGGTAGAGGAGGAATAAAGAAGAACAGAGCCACTTTGTTTGCATTAGCCGAAATTTATATGTATTTCGCCAAAACTGTGGACTGTATGATGCAACTTACCAATATTTCAGACATCACTCCTCCTCTAATGAAACACATATGAAATTATGAACAATGCATCCCGTAATGTTTGTCTCACCTCCATAGTCTCACAAAATACGTCTTCGTTAATGGCCATCAGATTCTGACAATCGGTCGTTCCCATTTGTCCGTGCTACTTTGAAACAGCGAGATAGTGTATTACTCTTCGTACGAACCCACAACTAGCCTTAAACTCCGGTAAACTTCAGTAAGAGAGATCAAGTCGACAAACATTCAGCGAACGCAGTGCTACGACATTCTGATATCATGTCCGCCCCCTGTAGCTGAGTGTCAATCCAAAGGGTCCAGGTTCGATTCCCGGCTGGGTCGGAGACTTTCTCCGCTCAGGGACTGGGTGTTGTGTTGTCATAATCATCATCATTTCATCCCCAACGACGCGCAAGTCGCCGAAGTGGCGTCAAATCGAAAGACTTGCACCAGGCGAACGGTCTACCCGACGGGAGGCCCTCGTCACACGACATTTCATTTCATTTCTGATATCATGCTCGCGGAACCACAGATGGAAGGAGGTAGGACTGCAGCATGGCGCTGACGTAACAGCGGCGTCTTCATTTCTAAAGCACGCTACTCACAACGTTGGACTCGTACACGCTTCATTTCTCACCTCTATGCCCGGAATCGTTAATGGCATGTACTGAGGGTTCATAATTAAACTTCCGCTACTTGAGCTAGTGTAGACGTAAAAGTACGAGGGTTGGAACTTAAATAGTGGCAACTATTTCTTCACAACCGATGCAAAAGAGTTACATGTTTGCAGCTGTTACTGTCCTTCAAAGTAGTCACCAGTGTTGTGCAGAACCCGTTGACATCGATGCGGAAGGCGTAGTATAACGTTAGCAGAGCTTGTTCGGTTGATGGTGCGAATGGAGCGGTCTACTGGCTGTTGAATCACTGGAACAGTTCTGAAGCGAATGCCACGAAGTGGTTCCTTCATCTTCGGAATCAAATCAAAGTCACAAGGACATAAGTCATGGGAGTATGGTGGATGGTACAGTAGTTCCCAGTCCCATCGACCGAACAGAACAGCCACAGAATGCGCTGTACGCGCAAGCACATTGCCGTGCAAAGTGATGGGTGGATTGCGCAGAAGGTGTCGCCGCTTCTTTCGCAAAGCTGGTCGCAGGTGATGCTCCAATAACGAACACTAATACTGTGCACTGATGGCCTGCCGTGGAGGAACGTAATGCGTTAGGGTAACACCATCACAGTCGGACACGAGAATCACCATAACTTTCACCATACTGGGGCTCCGACGCACTTTCGACTTTCGCGGCGACCCATAATGACGCCATTGGTTGGACTGACGTTTCAGTTTTGGCTCGTACCATGTGGCCCATGTCTCATCCAGTGTTACGATACTTCATAATAAAGCCTCTTTTTCGCGCTCGTAGTGCTCCAAGTGCGTCTGAGCAGCGTTCTTAATGCATCCATTTCTGCATTTCGGACAAGTAACGCGGAACCCATCGTGATGCAGTTTTTCGCATGCCCAGGCGTTCTTTCAGGATGCGAGGCACAGTCATAGGCGCTAATCCGGTTTCGTGGGTGAGCTCACGAACCGTATGGCGTCGATCATTGTCCACTAATGAGGCAACAGCATGAACTTCTTCTTCAGAGACGCTAGGACGGCCTGCCCGACGCTTTTCTGCCACACTTTGCCAACCTTCGTTGAAGGCTTTTACCCAACGTGCCACTGTTCCGTACGGCAATACCGATTCCCCGCACGCCTGTTGAAGACCTTGATGACAATGTCGTGCTGTACGATCTCTGGCTCATTCAATCTTGATCCAGCTCCGCTGTTCCTGTTTCGAAAACATAGAGACACAACTACGGTAGACCGCTAGCTCACAAATGACTGTTTTTTCCTCGACTGTGCGCACGTCGGTGACGTGGGACGGGCGGGTCCGTTTGCTCTGAGGTAAGATAGATATGTCAACAATGTGTGCTATCACCGACAATAGTAGATTCCATTGCATATTGTCTCCACATCAGTGTTGCCACTATTTAAGTTCCAACCTACGTACTTACCGTATGGGTACAGATCCTTTTAAGAGGGATATTAAGACTGAGCGGTGCAGGATTTGTGTTAGTAGAAGTGTTAGTTGTCATGACATGTTGTTAGGTGGTCGCGCTGGGATATGAAACACAAGCATCAGGATGCGTTATATATAGTTGCAGAAAGTCAACATGGGCCTCAGCAAGGTCAGCACGGCTTTGCTCGGAAAGCTGTTTCATCGAAACAGCGTGCTGCTCCTCATCGCAAGTATCGGAGCACTGGAGGAATATGGAGCAGTTGTCTTTCTGCACTGGGGTTAACATACAGTAGTCGCGATGTGAAATTAACTGGTGATTAGGCCACCAAGATCACCACGTTTGAACCCGTGGGATTTCCGGCTGTGGGATTACCTAAACGAAAGAGTTTATCAATGGGACACTAACATATGTCGGAGAGAAGTTGAGCATAGGAGGGAGGCAACCAAAATCCCACCTGAGATGTTTCGCGCAGCAGTAGAGCAATCTTTAATCCAGTTCCAGGCTGTAGTGTACACACCGCCCGACCTCTACGGTCACAGGTTCGAATCCTGCCGCGGGCATGGATGTGTGTGACGTCCTTAAGTTAGTTGGGTTTAAGTAGTTCTAAGTTGTAGGGGACTGATGACCTTAGATGTTAAGTCCCGTTGTGCTCAGAGCCATTTGAACCATTTTTGTAGTGGACACAGGTAGTCTTCATATTAAGCAACGTTCGAGACCTGAAACGTAAACATGATATGCATAGGAAAGTAAAAAAAGTTGCATTCAGTGGTTTATTCGTTATTTCTCCTCCACATGGCCTTACAAATCTTTTTACAAAGTGTCATCGTCCTGTGATCACTCGTTTTCAAGGGGGACCCTACCAGCTAGCGAAAGTTTGACTATAACCATTCTGTACCTCAGGAGTATGGAAGCAGACACCTAGTGGCCATAAAACCAGACATCTCTCCTATACCTGATTCAACTGTGTGAAGCTTATTAGACGTCATGTAATTCCATCATTCGAATGAGTATGAAACATGGATGTTACCCTGAACATTTACACCGAGGATCAATCTGGCGTGGCAGATATGAATCATACACCTCAGGTATGTACTAAATACAAAGAAACACAACTGTAACCTCCTTGTTGTACCGATTCAATGCAAATAAATTCCATTTTATATCGAAATATTTCAAAGAAGCTGATATACTGATTTGAAGTTGATGTGGCCCAAGTACTTAAATGCAACCAGTCCGGTTACTGAAACGTGTTGTACTTTGTACCTTTATTTTAAATTAAGAACTTTCGTTCATACATAAAAACTCGATTTATTGTTCCTTAGTGAAATTTTAAATTATGTAAATTTGGCACAGTTATAATAATTACTGGGTTTATGGTCTATGATAACTAAAGGTAAAAATCCATACGAATTATAAAAACGGATGTATGTATGTATGTACGTACCAGTGTTCCACATCTCCTCCTAAACCATTAGACCCATTTCAACCAAACTTGGTACACATTTCATTTACTGTCTGAAAAGAATCAGAAGGGTAAGAACAACCCACGTATCAAAGTGTGGGGTTAATTTACAGTGTAGCCTACGACGCGAGAATACCCATTCCTTATTTGTTCAGTATTTCAGAATGAGAGCACTTACAGATTTTCAACAGACTTTATACATAATTTCAAACCTTTAACATACTTTATCTCGCTGACACTCCCCCCCCCCCCCCCCCCACACACACACACAATTATGAAAGGAAAACGTTTTCGCCGATTATGGAGTAAGTTTGCCACATGGGACATGTTTTGTTTCAGTATTTCTTTAGCATTGACTGTATTCTTGACGAATTTTGCAGAGAATATTTACATATATCACTGAATGTACCAGAGATACTACGACAGTTCCGGAGATAGGACGCCATAAACACTGAATGCTTGAAAAACTACCGCGTCATGGAAGACGTTTTAATTTATTCCTTCTTTTCTACAATCTCTATTCATAACACATTTCGCAGGCAGCATCCACATGTACGCAGAAAAATATATCATTTTACAACACACAGTTCAGAAGATGTGACGTCATAGACACTGAGATACATGAGAAACTGCAGCATTATGCACGACGTTTCAATTTATTACTTGTTTACTACTAACTGTATTCGCAACACATTTCGCCGATTGTAGGCACGTATACCACTGGATGTACTTGCACAGTTCTGTCATTTCAAAAAAAAAATGGCTCTGAGCACTATGGGACTTAACATCTATGGTCATCAGTCCCCTAGAACTTAGAACTACTTAAACCTAACTAACCTAAGGACATCACACAACACCCAGCCATCACGAGGCAGAGAAAATCCCTGACCCCGCCGGGAATCGAACCCGGGAACCCGGGCGTGGGAAGCGAGAACGCTACCGCACGACCACGAGATGCGGGCTCTGTCATTTTAAAGCACATACTTCAGGCAATACGTTGCCATATTGTGCTGCGTGAAGATGAAATTATATAGTGAAGTTCGCTAGACATACAGGTGAAATATGTATACAGACAGATGTGAAACATGTTAAATATGTGTGAAATATATTTTTCATGAAAAGCCACTGGTAAAAGTTTCATCCTAAATACCTGGAACGATCTGAATGAAATTTGGTACACATGTTAGTTGAAATCTGGAAAGATATACGGTCGCGTTAACAACAGCCAGGCTCCGGTTGGAGTGAGTGTGGTAACGTGAACAGAGAAGAGACGGTGAGGAGATGCACAGAGAGCGAGTGGGAAGGAGGAAATGGGCACTGATACGAGGATGAGGAGACAGAAAGAGACAGGGGGGTGGGGGTGGAATGACTGAGAGACTGGATGAAAGGGACATAGCTCAAGAGCTAAAGGATGAGATTGATAAAAGTGAGGTCAAGGAGGATATGGAATTAGGGGGGGGGGAGGAGATGGACGGAGAGAGGAGGTGATGCAGATGGACAGAGGAAGAGGTGGACTTTGTTGGCAAAGACAGAGGATATGAATAGAGGAGGGAGGAGAGTTGGGTAAAGAAGGGATGGGTAGAGAGAAGGGAAGAAGAAGGTGGACGGAGGAGAAAGGATGAGATGGACAGAGCGGAAGGAAGGTGGACTAGTAGAAGACCGGAATAAATAAATACTTGGACAGCGTCAGGCTTCTCAGCTAGTAAGTAAATAAGTAGTCCCCCCGCGACTCTACCCAAAGCGGGACGACAAGTTACGTTGTGCAATATAGTGTTACATAAAGGAATGCACTCGGCTGCACACGCGAGAAAGAAAATTAAAAAAAAAATATTAACGCTATCCTAGCTCCCATGGGAGTAGCAATCACAGAAACAATGGGTTTAAATTGGTGTCACAAATAATTTGTGCTTGTGGTCGTTATACATAGTGTACCGCCATGTGTGGTAGTTGTAGCAATTTTACTGTATTAATGCAAACTCGCGGAGCACCATTCATGTAACGCGTTTCTCACAGTAGGCAACAATATGAGGTGTCACCTGTATTGTGATAGATCGCGAGTGCGATCGGGAGCAACAGCGCCTGCCTTCTACCGCAATGTTGTGTCAGCAAGCGCGCGCGGTCTGCGGAGTGGCCCTCGCGACGGTGGGATTAGCTCGCTAGGGAGAAATAATGCCGGCGGCGGCGACGCACGCTGCCGGCTCCGAAATGAAGCTGGCGAGTCGCCAGGCGGCATATGGGACGGCCGCCAGTGGTCGAACCAGCGCCCTCCCACTCATCACGGCCTCCGCTGCCCCTGCTGCCCCCACCGCCTCCACTGCCGCCTCCGCGTCCGCTGCTGCCGCGTAAATCGAATGGAAAGGCGCTGCGCGGGCCGCCGCTGTATTTATAAAGCGGGCGCTACGCGACGCGACGCTGACACTTCGTCGGTCACACACTGGGCACTCTCCGGTCTGGACAAGGCAGAGTGGCAGGAAAACATGAAACTCATACTGAAATAACGAAGGCTACTAACCCTAACTAGGAACTGATTCCAACTCAAAACAAGAAGTTATAGGGCGGATAAAACGACTATCGAAAAATTATTGCGGCTTTTCTGACGTTGGAATCATTGTACGACAAACGTACACACTCCGATGAGAAGTATCCGGACACAGCTATGTAATGCGGAATTGACAACTCGATGTCGTGAGTATAAAAGAGTCGACAAGTGCGAATATTATAGCACAATTAGCTTAACAGCCCATGCATCCAAGTTGCTGAAAGAATAATTTTCAGAAGAATAGAAAAGAAAACGGAGGACGTGTTAGATGACGATCACTTTAGATTTAGGAAAGGTAAAGGCACGACAGAGGTAATTCTGAGGTTGCTGTTGATAAAGGAAGCTAGACTGAGGAAAAATAAATAAGCTTTCACAGAATGTTTTTTATTCCAGTCTTTGATCACAATATCAATTCTTTATTTGATGACTGGTTTCAGTCCGTTATGACCATCCTCAGATCTTTTTCACACCATGCCCTAAAGTGACAAGGCCATAATGGCAGCGTCAAAACATAAATATAATCAGCACATATTTGACGATGCCATTATGGTCTTATCACTTTAGGATATGGTGTAAAAAAGATCTGAGGATGGTCATTACGGACTGAAACCGGTCATCGTCTAAAGAATTGATATTGTGATCAAAGACTGGAATAAAAAACATTTGACAGTATTGGAACACTGTTTGTACACGCGACTATCTCGCAGTTGCTGAAGCCCTTAGAAGATATAAAGTCAGATGGAGCAAGATGTTCGATATCCTGATGTAGATGCAAGTTAGCTCTACGGAAAAATCGGTAATATGCGATATGTACAAGAGCTAAGAGGAAAAGAAGACTGGAAGACGAAGAAGTAAGTGCTCGGATTACTATGGGTGTAACATAAGCGTATAGTCTTTCGCCCCTTCTGATCTATGAACTGCAGATTGAAACTGCAAAAAGGTGGGAATTTAAGGAGATGGGACCTGGATAAACTGAAAGAACCAGAGGTTGTAGAGAGTTTCAGGGAGAGCATAAGGGAACAATTGACGGGAATGGGGGAAAGAAATACAGTAGAAGAAGAATGGGTAGCTCTGAGGGATGAAGTAGTGAAGGCAGCAGAGGATCAAGTAGGTAAAAACACGAGGGCTAAGAGAAATCCTTGGGTAACAGAAGAAATATTGAATTTAATTGATGAAAGGAGAAAATATAAAAATGCAGTAAATGAAGCAGGCAAAAGGGAATACAAACGTCTCAAAAACGAGATCGACAGGAAGTGCAAAATGGCTAAGCAGGGATGGCTAGAGGACAAATGTAAGGATGTAGAGGCTTGTCTCACTAGGGGTAAGATAGATACTGCCTACAGGAAAATTAAAGAGACATTTGGAGAGAAGAGAACCATTTGTATGAATATCAAGAGCTCAGATGGCAACCCAGTTCTAAGCAAAGAAGGGAAGGCAGAAAGGTGGAAGGAGTATATAGAGGGTTTATACAAGGGCGATGTACTTGAGGACAGTATTATGGAAATGGAAGAGGATGTAGACGAAGATGAAATGGGAGATAAGATACTGCGTGAAGAGTTTGACAGAGCACTGAAAGACCTGAGTCGAAACAAGGCCCCGGGAGTGGACAACATTCCATTACAACTACTGATGGCCTTGGGAGAGCCAGTCATGACAAAACTCTACCATCTGGTGAGCAAGATGTATGAGACAGGTGAAATACCCACAGACTTCAAGAAGAATATAATAATTCCAATACCAAAGAAAGCAGGTGTTGACAGATGTGAAAATTACCGAACTATCAGTTTAATAAGTCACAGCTGCAAAATACTAACGCGAATTCTTTACAGACGAATGGAAAAACTGGTAGAAGCGGACCTCGGGGAAGATCAGTTTGGATTCCGTAGAAATGTTGGAACACGTGAGGCAATACTAACCTTACGACTTATCTTAGAAGAAAGATTAAGGAAAGGCAAACCTACGTTTCTAGCATTTGTAGACTTAGAGAAAGCTTTTGACAACGTTAACTGGAATACTCTCTTTCAAATTCTGAAGGTGGCAGGGGTAAAATACAGGGAGCGAAAGGCTATTTACAATTTGTACAGAAACCAGATGACAGTTATAAGAGTTGAGGGGCATGAAAGGGAAGCAGTGGTTGGGAAAGGAGTGAGACAGGGTTGTAGCCTCTCCCCGATGTTATTCAATCTGTATATTGAGCAAGCAGTAAAGGAAACAAAAGAAAAATTCGGAGTAGGTATTAAAATTCATGGAAAAGAAGTAAAAACTTTGAGGTTCGCCGATGACATTGTAATTCTGTCAGAGACAGCAAAGGACTTGGAAGAGCAGTTGAACGGAATGGACAGTGTCTTGAAAGGAGGATATAAGATGAACATCAACAAAAGCAAAACGAGGATAATGGAATGTAGTCAGATTAAATCGGGTGATGCTGAGGGGATTAGATTAGGAAATGAGACACTTAAAGTAGTAAAGGAGTTTTGCTATTTAGGGAGTAAAATAACTGATGATGGTCGAAGTAGAGAGGATATAAAATGTAGACTGGCAATGGCAAGGAAATAGTTTCTGAAGAAGAGAAATTTGTTAACATCGAGTATAGATTTAAGTGTCAGGAAGTCGTTTCTGAAAGTATTTGTATGGAGTGTAGCCATGTATGGAAGTGAAACATGGACGATAACCAGTTTGGACAAGAAGAGAATAGAAGCTTTCGAAATGTGGTGCTACAGAAGAATGCTGAAGATAAGGTGGGTAGATCACGTAACTAATGAGGAGGTATTGAATAGGATTGGGGAGAAGATAAGTTTGTGGCACAACTTGACTAGAAGAAGGGATCGGTTGGTAGGACATGTTTTGAGGCATCAAGGGATCACAAATTTAGCATTGGAGGGCAGCGTGGAGGGTAAAAATCGTAGAGGGAGACCAAGAGATCAATACACTAAGCAGATTCAGAAGGATGTAGGTTGCAGTAGGTACTGGGAGATGAAGAAGCTTGCACAGGATAGAGTAGCATGGAGAGCTGCATCAAACCAGTCTCAGGACTGAAGACCACAACAACAACAACGATCAATCCGTACATCGAAGAAGGACTGATGGAAGTAAAGGAAAGGTTCAAGATTGCAATCGAAGATGAAATGATATCAGTGATAACATTTGGTGTTGACTTTGCTACTCTCAGTGAAAGTGAAGAAGAATACAGAATCAGTTAAATGGAATGAACAGTGTCATGAAACATAGACTGTCAGGAAACCAGAACAGACGACGATCGCAGCATCTGGGATGTGGTGCTACAGAAAACTTTTGAAAATTAAGTTAGATGGACTGACAACTTAAAGAATGATAAGGTTCTCCGCACCATCAGTGAGGAAAGGAATATATGGAAAACACCGACAAGAAGAAGGGACAAGATGGTAGCACATCTGTGAAGATATCACGGAATACCTTAAATGGTATTAGAGGGAGCTGTATAGGATGGAAACTATACAGGATGGTCCATTGATCGTGACCGTGCCAAATATCTCACGAAATAAGCATCAAACGAAAAAACTACAATGAACGAAACTCGTGTAGCTTGAAGGAGAAAAACCAGATGGCGCTATGGTTGGCCCGCTAGACGGCGCTGCCATAGGTCAAACGGATATCAACTGCGTTTATTTAAAATAAGAACCCACATTTTTTATTACATATTCATGTAGTACGTAAAGAAATATGAATGTTTTAGTTGGATCGCTTTTTTAGCTCTGTAATAGTCACAAACATATGGCTCACAATTTTAGACGAATTGTTGGTAACCGGTAGGTTTTTTAAGTTAAAATACAGAACGTACGTACGTTTGAACTTTTTATTTCGGTTGTTCCAATGTGATTCATGTTCCTTTGTGAACTTATCATTTCTGAGAACGCATGCTGTTACAGCGTGATTACCTGTAAATACCACATTATTGCAATAAATGCTCAAAACGTTCGTCAACCTAAATGCATTTGGCAATACGTGTAACGACATTCCTCTCAACAGCGAGTAGTTCCCCTTCCGTAATGTTCGCACATGCATTGACAATGCGCTGACGCAATTTGTTAGGCGTTGTCGGTTGATAAGGATAGCAAATATCCTTCAACTTTCCCCACACAAAGAAATCAGGGGACGTCAGATCCGGTGAACGTGCGGGCCATGGTATGGTGCTTTGACGAACAATCCACCTGTCATGAAATATTCTATTCAATACCGCTTCAACGGCACTCGAGCTATGTGCCGGACATCCATCATGCTGGAAGTACATCGCCATTCTGTCATGCAGTGAAACAGCTTGTAGTAACATCGGTAGAACATTACGTAGGAAATCAGCATACATTGCAATATTTAGAATGCCATCGAAAAAATGGGGGCCAATTATCCTTCCTCCCATAATGCCGCACCATACACTAACCCGCCAAGGTCGCTGATGTTCCACTTGTCGCAGCAATCGTGGATTTTCCGTTCCCCGGTAGTACATATTATGCTGGTTTACGTTACCGCTGTTGGTGAATGACGCTTCTTCGCTAAATAGAACGCGTCCCGTAATTTCTCTTGTGCCCAGTGGTAGAACTGTACACGACGTTCAAAGTCGTCGCCATGCAATTCCCGGTGCATAGAAATATGGTACGGGTGCAATCGATGTTGATGTAGCATTCTCAACACCGACGTTTTTGAGATTCCCGATTCTCGCGGAATTTGTCTGCTACTGATGTGCTGATTAGCAGCGACAGCAGCTAAAACACCTACCTGGGCGTAATCATTTGTTGGAAGTCGTTTCTCATTGGGCTGAACACGTCCTGTTTTCTTAAATAACGTACCTATCTAGCGAACGGTCCGGACACTTGGATGATGTCGTCCAGGATACCGAGCAGCATACATAGCACACACCCGTTGGGCATTTTGATCACAATAGCCATACATCAACACAATATCGACGTTTTCCGCAATTGGTAATTTGGCCCGGTCACTATCAATGGACCACTCTGTAGAGCCAAATATTTGAGGACGTAGGTTGCAAGTGCTAATCTGGGGTTGAAGAGGGTTGTATAGGAGAGGACTTCGTGGATTGGCCGTATTGAACCAGTCAGGTGACCGATGAAGGAAAAAAAATCTAGAGAAACAGCGGAATGTCTCGGTCAAAAGAGCTCAGAGGCTTCGAACGTGGACTAGTCATAGCACGTCATCAGAGTAACAAATCCATCAGTAACATTTTCAGTCTTTCCAAATGTCCCCATGTCGACTGTCGTAAAATAAAAAGGCGAAGGAACAATAACAGGTGAACCAACGGTATGCAGACCTCATGTACTGTCGGACAGGAACCGTCGAGAACTGCGCAGACTGGTTATAAAAATCAGAGGGAGGTAACGCTTGGGAACAACGCTGCAGGAGAGTGGATGATTGGAAATGAAAGATTTGGTTTGATGAGTCACGCTATAAGTTTTGGTACTCCGATGGAAGGGTTGGGGTTTGTCGAATGCCTGGTTGACGTTACATGCCATCACGTGTAGTGGCAACAGTGGAATACGTAGGATGTGGTGTTGCTGTATGGACATGTTTTTCGTGGTTAGCACATACTACACTTACTGAGCCTGAGAAAAACTTAAATGTTGGTGGATCATTATGATAGCATACAGCAGAGGAGCAGTTCGGAGACGATTATTCTATCAACATGACAATTCAGTTTGTGATAAAGCAGCGTCTGTGAAGGAACTTTTTGTGCACAATAAAATTTATGGAATTGACAGGGCTACCCAGAGCCGTGACATGAAGCCAGTGGAACACCTTTCGGATGAGTTGTAACGACAACATCGCTCCACGTTCCACTTTCCAACACCACTACGTTCTATGGTGTCTGCTCTTGAGGCAAAGTGGGTCACCATTCCCGCACAGACATTTCCCAGGATGCCATCATAAAGGCGAAGTGTGGACACATCCATATCAGGGTCCACTAATAGGCATACTTTTGGTCTGATGTTGTATGAATTATGTTTATTTAGTTTTCTGTGGACTCTGTTTCCGACAAATTTGGAGCATAAAGAAACGTCTCCAAATATTGCATACTTTCTCTTTCAATATAACGTAACCTGCCGGCCACGTATTTCAACTGATTGTCAATGTTTAGTCTGCGGCTAACGGCAGCGCCACTTTCCAGCTCCGCAGCTTCCGTATATACATGAATATGCGCTTTAAGCTAGGGCTATACTCCCGAAAGTAGTCTCGAAAAAGTGCATATAATAAAAAAATACATAATGTAACTCAAAAGCTTGTGTTTTCAACTGAACGTTGCTTTAATCTGTATCAATGAAAAACAAAGACTGAGGATATCCTATAGCAGCTGAGGAACGACTTCGTGCACCCAACCGAGTCAACGCCACTGGGGCTGTGTTTTCGCGAACCTGTGATCTAGGGAGTAGGATCAATGACTGTAAATAAATCGTCCTAGATCATGGATTCCAAAACGCAAGTGCTCAATTTTGAATAAATATCATCATTAATGGCGGCCGAAGATTCCCAGCATAAGTCACCTTCATTCTGTCAATTGCCTACGGAGGAGCGGACACGGCTTAAGCGCACACTGTTGCCCTTGGGGTGGGAAACTGCTCCTAAAATTTGGAAGGATCAGCAATGACCAACGATAAAACGATGTAGAAGAAAATGGAAACCACCTCATTAAAGTTACATAATGTGAATCCACAGGACATGAAGAAGTGTCATGATGGTGGATTCCGGACTAGTCCCCATTCGAACCTGTGGGAGAGGACTGTCTTTGGGAGATGACCACGACAAAAAGGTTGAATTACCAACGGACGGGTAATGTTCTACGAGCCGAGAGGTGGAATGTTATGAGTTTGAACTTAGTAAGAAACGTAGAAAATCTGAAAAAGGAAATGCTGTTGCTCAATCTGGAAATTGTGGGAGTGAGTGAAGTGAAACAGAAAGAAGACAAAGATTTCTGGCCAGCTATTGGGTGATAATACCAGCAGCAGAAAATTATAAAACGGGAGTACGATTCGTTATGAATACGAAGGCAAGGCGGAGAGAGATTTATTGTGAACATTTCAGTGATACCGGTTGTTCTCATCAGAATCAACGGCCAAGCAGCACCGTCAACAATAGTTCTTGTATACACGCTGACGTCGCAAGCAGAAGACGAAGGGATACAGAAAGTATACAAGGATATCGAATGGGTAACTCAGTATGTAAAGGGACAGAAAATTTTCTAGTACTAGGGGACTGGAATGCGGCTGGAGGAAAGGAGTAGTTTCGTTAACATACCATTAGAGAGCAAGAATGAACTATCATATTTATCACGGTGCCAACCTCGCCTAACAGTTACGTTACACTCGTAAGTGAAATCTTTGTGTTTTGCTTTGTGTTGTGCGTTGTTAATTCTACAGTTATTCTGAAATGAATGAAGAGAACGAAACTGGTCCATTACGGGCTTAGAGTATGACCCTCACAACACGGAAAGGGATCGGCGATGCTCATGACAGTTACGTCAGTTCTGTTTTCGCAGTAGTAGAGATGACGTAGTATGACAACCTTGCAAGAGGATGGCGGGATGTGTTCTCTCGATCCGCTCCTCTCCTCTCCAAAAAAAAAAAAAAAAAAATGGCTCTGAGCACTATGGGACTCAACTGCTGAGGTTATTAGTCCCCTAGAACTTAGAACTAGTTAAACCTAACTAACCTAAGGACATCACAAACATCCATGCCCGAGGCAGGCAGGAGTCGAACCTGCGACCGTAGCGGTCTTGCGGTTCCAGACTGCAGCGCCTTTAACCGCACGGCCACTTCGGCCGGCCTCTCTCCTCTCCATCTAAGTTCTAGTTTGTTTACGCTCACGGCCGACTGCCACATTATAGTGTCCGTTGTGGAGCCATTCGGATCATTCGCTGTGACAGGACTGTTGTAGTCAATATTTACTTGAACTACGTCCGCACAGCTCCTGTAAGCTATATATATGTACTACTGTTCCCCTGTGGCACTCGCGCTACTGAAAATACTGCTTGCCAGTTTCGACAGTTATGTCATTCTCAAACACTTAGTCGCCGTCCGTTTGCTAAATTGCAAATGTTCCCATTATACATTGTGGAAACCTCTACAGTGCACTAGCACGGGGCGATTACTTTCTTGGGCTCGACATAACTTTTGAAACTGGTCAATGACATTTTTCAATAGAAAGATAAACATTATCGGGTAATGATTATTGCTTTAGTTAATTGTCTTTGCGGTTCAATGAAAATACTGAACGTTTATTGCACGAGCTCTCTTGTAGCACCAGCTTAGCTCGTTGTGGATGCAATCATTGACGTATGGAACATTGCTGCTTTTTCATTAAAAATTAAATGGGAAAATACAGAATAGTTTTCTTGAAAAACTGGGAGCGCTTAACTTGTCATCACAACTGTTCAGCAGTAGTTCACAAATTCTGATTCCACGAAACTCTGAGGAGAGGCCTAAAATGAAACCCAGATCATATAAAAAAAGAAAATTCGAGCCTCATCTCCTACTTAAACAATTGTTTTCCCTGTGTCACAAGATATTCACTGCCGCAGTAGTTGTAGAAATGCTATTTCCCCCTCTCAAAGTTAATGTTTACATGAAGAGAGACCAATGTGAAAAAGTTACGTCACTGATGTGGTACTCAATCATTTCCTGAGTAACAACGTTGTTACCATCACTGGCAGCTAGATTGTCTTCCTCGCTAGATTGAGTTTCTTCCTGAGATCTCCAACCATAGTGATGATACTACATAATGGTTTTAACAACCGCTTGGAGGCCGGTCGGTGTGGCCGAGCGGTTCTAGGTGCTTCAGTGTGGAACCGCGCGACCGCTACGGTCGCCGGTTTGAATCCTGCCACGGCCATGGATGTGAGTGATGTCCTTAGGTTAGTTAGCTTTAAGTAGTTCTAAGTTCTGGGGGATTGATGACCTTAGATGTTAAGTCCCATAGTGCTCAGAGCCTTTTGAACCATTTTGAACCGCTTGGAAAGTCGATTGTGTTTTCATTCATTCGGTTTTTTCAGTCGAATGAAGCAGTCGAATGGAACTAGTTTCTGTGTTCACGTTATTTGTTCGAGTCTTTTTCTTTAAGTCTCCCGTTTTAAGTGGTTTCCCTCAATTTGTGACAACCAGCTGACCCAAGACTCTATCAGTACGTCAGTTATATGAAGGGCGTTCAGTAAATAATGCAACCTCACCGCCAGTTTCGGTTGAAAAAATGCTAAATTGGTTGTGAGACACCTCTGAATACTCCCACTCCAGCTCCTATAATTTCATGAAGTGCCGATGGGAGGAGCCTTATCTGTGGCCTTAAAAATGGAGTCTCTAACAGATATGCGCTCCAAGTAGAGAGGTATCATTCACTTGCTTTTCGCGGAAAACCACAGCATCGCAGATATTCAGAAGTGCTTTGCAAAATGTGTAACGAGACCTGGCAGTGAACAAAGGCACGCTGACTTGTTGGGCGAGATTTTTGTCATCATCGTAACAAGGGTGTGAAGTACCTGTCCAATCTCCCGCGTGACCGCTTGCCGCACACAGCTGTGACTTCTATAATGTTGGAACGAGCGGACACTCTCTTTCCAAGTGAGCAACCAATCACAATTAAGCATCACGTTCCTCAAATGGACGCAGACACATTCGTTCATCTGTTGGGGTATTTGCCTGCTTGGTTCCTCGCCACCAGACATCATAAAGAACAACAAAGAACCATCTGTGCTGAACTGCTTGTGCGTAACGGTTCGAACCGTAAAGAAATGGTAAACCATGGAGTGGCGCCACACCACCACTCCTCAGAAGAAAGCGCCGTATTCTCTGCCGGTGAAGTCATAGCGACTGGGACTCTGAAGGGGTCATGCTGTTTGATGTCCTCCCTCAAAATGCAGCAAACAATTCAGAAGTGTTCTGTGCCACCCTCAGGAAATTGGAGAAACAACATCAGCGTGTTCGTTGCCACAAAAATGCAAATAAACGTCTCCTTCTCCACTACAAAGCAAGGTTCCATGCAAGTGTGCGCACTCTAGAGGTACTCACAAAACTTCAGTGGACCGCTCTTCCTCATCCACCATATAGCCTGAATCTCACATCTTCGATCTGTCTGGCCTAACGAAGGATGCACTCCGTGGGAAGTAGTAAGTGAACGACGGAAAGATTATTGATGCACCACGACTTTGGCTTCGAGTCGATCAGTAGATTGGTACCATGCACTCACGCAGACCCTCCCACTAAGATGCCGTGGCGCCGTCTCACTGAACGGAGATAATGTTGAAAAACAGATTCTTGTAGCCAAGAGAGTGGAGATTAATATGATTTATAGGCATCCTGAACAAAACCAACAAGTTTTTTTTAGAAAAAAAGGGTCGGAAAACTTACCTAACGGCCCTCGTATGTATGTTTTCACACAGCCTCCGGATTTGTGTGGTTTTATCTGTATCCTGTTCAGCCTTCTCGGTTATATATGAACCAAGACTTGGGTTGCCAGCGCTTGGATTCAAATACTGTGTGTTATCTCCTGGAGATATAAGAAAGCAGTATTTCTAAGAATGAAATATAAGAGGCGATCAAAGTGTTTCCGTTTGAGGACGTTGCTGCTTCGTGTATGCAGCTTAGTGCGACTCCAATGGGTATATAAAACCGAAATGTACCTAAGAGTTTATTGCGGCATTCGTGCCTTCCCAACGAGCGTGCGGTAAATGTAAAAACGTGAACAGTAGCGGCGCCGATGTCAAATGCGTCCAACAGGACCAACGTGCTGTTATTTTTTTCATGGCTGCTGAAGTACAAATGCCGGTAGACATCCACCACAGAATGAAGAATGTACATGGGGCAGCAAGTGAGTTCGAAACGACTGTTTTTGAATCCTGCGCCAAGTTCAGTGCCGTTGCTTCGCGTAACACACGTATCCATATCGCAAATGTCGTAACGCACAAGTTACGCCAATTCAAGTGGGAGACACTCGGGTACCCGCCCCTTAGCCCTGATCTTTCCCCATGTAAATATCCCAGCTTTGGTCCCTTGAAAATGTCCTATAATGGTCAATGATTATTGTCGGATGAGAATGTACAACACGCAGTTCCAAACTTCTTCAGGCAGTAAGACACGGGTATCTTCAGCTTGATACGTCGGGGCGGTGATTGGCTAAATTGTCACGGCGCTTTTGCATCATTGGTATACAGATTCTGGACCACTTTACTATCGCCACATTTATTTTCAGAATGTATCTATTCATTTACTTTTTTTTGAGTCATCAGTCTTCTGACTGGTTTGATGCGGCCCGCCACGAATTCCTCTCCTGTGCTAACCTCTTCATCTCAGAGTAGCACTTGAAAAATATGTCCTCAATTATTTTTATTTGCTGCATGTATTCCAATCTCTGTCTTCCTCTACAGTGTTTGCCCTCTACAGTGTTTGCCCTCTACAGCTCCCTCTAGTGCCATGGAAGTCATTCCCTCATGTCTTAACAGATGTCCTATCTTGCTGTCCCTTCTCCTTATCAGTGTTTCCACATTTTCTTTTTCCTCTCTGATTCTGCACAGAACTTCCTCATTCCTTACCTTATCAGTCCACCTAATTTTCAACATTCGTCTGTAGTACACATCTCAAATGCTTCGATTGTCTTATGTTCCGGTTTTCCCACAGTCCATGTATCACTACTATACAATGTTGTACTCCTTACGTATCTTTTCAGAAATTTCTTCTTCAAATTAAGGCCGATATTTGATATTAGTTGACTTCTCTTGACCAGAAATGCCTTTTTTGCCATAGCTACGCTGCTTTTGCTGTCCTCCTTGCTCTGTCCGTCATTGATTATTTTACTGCCTAGGTAGCAGATCCCTTAACTTCAGCTACTTCGTGACCATCAATCCAGATGTTGAGTTTCTCGCTGTTCTCATTTCTACTACTTCTCATTACCATCGTCTGTCTTCGATTTACTTCATTTACTTAGACACAAATTTTTCGTAGTTCTGGAATTAAATACCAATATTTTGGAGTTTAGTATTTGTTGCTACATTGTGCAATTCTTTTTAAGTAAATAAATGATTAATTTTTGCTTAAATTTATTGAAACTGTGTGTCTCTCTCTCTTCTTACTCGTTTACGCTCATCAACGATACTTCTCTTTCATTAAATGTTGATGAGAAGTTAACTAAACGCTTATAAGATACAACAGTTTTTAATTGTCTAGTAACTTGGTCACTTGCTTTTTAATCATATAATACCACTGCTCGTAAGTATTTTTTCCCGGAAAATCATTCGTTAATTTTCTTCAAGTTAATATACTGAGTGTTAGCCGTATAAGTGCAGAAATTGCTGCTGATGACCGAACACAGTGTACCGAACATGACATCAGCGCTTGCTACATTTGCAGATTAATGGTTCAAATGGCTCTGAGCACTATGGGACTCAACTGCTGAGGTCATAAGTCCCCTAGAACTTAGAACTACTTAAACCTAACTAACCCAAGGACAACACACACATCCATGCCCGAGGCAGGATTCGAACCTGCGACCGTAGCGGTCGCGCGGTTCCAGAATGTAGCGCCAGAACCGCTCGGCCACCAGCGGCCGGCTGCAGATTAATACTTACGGTTATTAACAGTAGTATGCTTTATGTTGCATATTACCTCAAAGTACACGTAGTACAAGCATCCCGTTAATACTTATTCTCCCCTGATCAGAAGACCGGTTACGGACATGTGGACGACAAGCGGAAATTCTCTATCGACATGTGCAGTCCACTTCCTGACGAAGTTACGATCGTGCAGAAAACGTCAGGTAGTAGTTTATGTGAAGTAGTTGCGGGAAGACTGTTAGAAACAGAGAAAAAAATGACCAATACAGTGAAGTGATTACCTTTTAAGGTACCAGTGATTATAACCCCAACACCCTGTATAAGGAGTGATCAAGAAGTTACCGTATGAGAGGGTTTATGCAGCATATAATTATGCAACGCAGCACGACTCTGATGCGGGTATACAAGAACCAACATGTAGGCTTCGAATGGAAAATTTTTATCGCTCCTTATAGTTGCAGAATAAGAATAACCCTTGTAGCTACTGACATGACAGTGAATTGATTTTGAGGATCACTTTTTATGCAGTCACACGATTTGTCCTGTTCCCACGCCACAGGGCGTTTCGGAATTTCGACATTTGGGAATTTTGATCCATACACAGATATCACTATTTGTAAATAAGGGCGGAAGCTCAAATGAAACCTACGTGTTGACAGAAAATAAAAAGTAAATACCGTAACTACAGTAACAGTGACAAAAGGCGATAACATAGCGCAGTCGACAATGATGATTTAACAACACAAAAACGATCGATTGTTTCCGCTCAGAACTGAATGCGGTGGGGAAACACTCGATTTGTCGCTCCCGGGGACCAGAAGGGTAAGAACGTAGTTACAGTGACGGCTACAGACGTGTAACATGGAAGTATGTGTGTAAATTTGACTAGTGTTTATGTCTGTAAAGTAATATACCTACTCATTTTCACAGGCTGTAAAATTTAAACATGTTTCAGTGAATGGGTGTGATTAGTACAGAGCTTGAGACGTAATTTTCTTCACAAAAATTTACTTTCCATACAAATAACTGACTGATTCAGTGCTTCAGGTCTATGCTCAAATGATTTTTTATTTGTAGAGATCATCATACGTTTTTAATAGAATACAATGAGCAGACTTTCTTTTGTTTTTCATACACCTCTAAGTGCAGTCTTCTGCCCAACTTTGTACCCTAACGATTAGTCAGCTTAATTAGTCACACGTTCAATGCATCTGGCACATTCAGTCCACAATAATATATGAAAAGAAGAGTTAATATATTCGGTATATAATTGACTGAACATCTATATGAGGCTTATTATACCTTTGTCGTACCATGCGAGATATCTTAATATACCCCCAGGGGTGGTATCCTCTGAGGGTAAGCGTATCCCCATTTGTATACCACTGATTTAGTTGAACAAATGAAATTTCTACAGAGTGTTTGAGATCCACGTCTACGTATCTTTTACAGCCCCTCTTCAAACACACACACACACACACACACACACACACACACACACACACACACACACAAATACACACGTACACACATACACTAGTATTGCCAGGTGTGGTGTCCCAATTTCTGTCTGTCATCCCGATTTTCAGGGGTCTGTTGACACGTCCTGCTTCACCCTCGATTTGAACACCGAATGTCCCGATTTTTTATCAATTGAAAATTATAAAAACTCCAAAGGCAAAACAGTGTCTCGTTCTTTTCGTTGACGCCCCGCTACGGCTATTGTGCACGCACTCTGTGCCGCTCCACATCTCACACACTCAGGTAGGCAAGTTAAGTTGCGTTCGTTTCGTATAGGTCGTACAGGTTATGGTGGCCGATCTCCAGCATCAGTTTTCGTCCAAAGAGCTGGACGAGTTCATTCGTTTGTTCAGAAGGGGAGGCCCACAAGCGTTTGCCACCTTTCAGTCGTTTGGCGATGACGGAATTGACGCACATGCCCTGAAAACTTTCTCAAACGATTTTACAGAAACTATTTGGTAAAAAAAATTTCATTTTTGCTTGACTTGTAGCTTCATATGCCACGTTCATTATGATTTGTCCATGATTTCGTTAATGGTCACATTTATTGTGATACTTACGTTAAAGTAAGACACTGCGTGAAATTCGAAAAAGTTTGCAGTGAACAGCAGGAGTCGCTTTGCGCCTGATGCATATTACATAATATGTTGCTGCGTATGAAATTTAGATAAAATGTTGAACTTTACTTTAGACTTGGTTGGAGGTCTATACCTGTCACCAAGCTCAGGAAAATTAATCTGACGTAGCACATTCATTTGCGATAGCACTGTGTTAGCAATAAAGCCAGCACAACATTTATCATATTCCATAAACGGTTTGAGATTTCTACCCGACGGGAGGCCCTCGTCACACGACATGTTTTTTTATATGAGATTTTAGCAAATGATGTCACACAGAGAGGAGAGTATTTTGCTGTGTGGTTATTGGGCATAACTTTAATATCTACCGTATTATTCCGCTGACTACAGACTTTTTCGTTGAAAGAAGTAATTTTTAAGGGCCATCGATAGTTGGTGAAAGGAGAAATGCTATTGGTTTTGGAATACCAAAAGTGAAATCATTACATGTTTATTTTCTACTGAGGATGTGGTTTTTCATAAGATTCTGACCTTACTTTTCCTCAGTTCCGCAATTAATAAATCACTGTCTCAGAATTCACTCAAAATCGCGTCTGCACAATATTTTAGTTAGGTGAATCTGTGTAAACTCTGCAGAGTTTTGGCAAAAGAAGCCAATTATACAATGTGATAGCAAGAGAAATATCTAGGTTTCAGTATACATTCCCCACTCGTGACTCTTCTCTGGAAACTACAAATGGTTAACAAATTAGACGAAAATAAAACGCTGCATTTTCGGCGGAATTCTTATTAGACACTCATTAAAAAAGAGGTGACAGTGGCCACGGCATTTTGCGTGCACTATATGCCTTCCAGTTTTTTATGCGTAAACTGACGTAAGTTGTACCTACGCAATACTTTTATATATCGTTTAGAGGAGACATTGTTGTCAGCTATTTATCTTCTTAACGTTCTGTTATGCTTTTAACTGAATTGTAAGGTTATCCGTTATAAGTAAAGCGATTAATTTTGTTCAAAAAAGGCAATGAAGGAAAAGCCAATATGAAACATTCCTGTGATTATGTATGGTGATTGTGGTTAACTGACTGAGGGTGACGATAGCGCTGAATTTAGGGAGGAGACGTAAGTAACTGAAGTATTCACTTATTTTTTTAAACATACACTAGGTGATCAAAAGTATCCGGACACCTAGCTGAAAGTGACTTACATTACCCTCCATCGGTAAGGCTGGAATTAAATATGGTGTCGGCCCACCCTTACCCTTGATGACAGCTTCCACTATCACAGATATACGTTCAGTCAGGTGCTGGAAAGTTTCTTGCGGAATGGCAGCCCATTCTTCATGGCGTGCTGCACTTACGAGAGGTGTCGATGTCGTTAGGTGAGGCCTGGCACGAAGTCGGCGTTCCAAAACATCCAAAAAATGTTCTATAGGATTCAGGTCAGAACTCTGTTGAGGCCAGTCCATTACGGGGACGTTATTGTCGTGTAACCACTCCGCCATAGGCCGTGAATTACGAACAGGTGCTCGAAGGTGTTGAAACGTAAAATCACCATCCCCGAATTGCTCTTCAACAGTGGGAAGCAAGAAAGTGCTTAAATCATCGTCGTAGGCCTGTGCAGTGATAGTGCCACGCAAAACAACAAGGGGTGCCAGCTCCCTTTATGAAAAACACAACCACACCATAACACCACCGCCTCGGAATTTTTCTGTTGGCACCACACACTCTGGCAGATGACGTTCACCGGGCATTCCCCATACCCACACCCTGCCATCGGATCGCCACATTGTGTATCGTGATTCTTCATTCCACACAACGTTTTTCCACTGTTCAGTCGTCCAATGTTTACGCTCCTTACACCAAGCGAGGCGTCGTTTGGCACTTACCGGCGTGATGTGTGGCTTATGAGCAGCCGCTCGACCATGAAATCCAAGTTTTCTCACCTCCCGCCTAACTGTCACAGTACTTGCAGTGCATCCTGATGCAGTTTGGATTTCCTGTGTGATGGTCTGGAAAGATGTCTGCCTATTACACATTACAATCCTCTTCAACTGTCGGCGGTCTCTGTCAGTCAACAGACGAGATCGGTCTGTACGCTTTTGTGCTGCACGTGTCTCTTCACGTTTCCACTTTCCTATCACATCGAAAACAGTGGACCTAGCGATGTTTAGGAGTGTGGAAATGTCGCGTACAGACGTATGACACAAGTGACACTGACCACGTTCGAAGTCCGTGAGTTCTGTGGGGCGCCCCATTCTGCTCTCTCACGATGTCTAATAACTTCTGATTTAGCTGATGTGGAGTACCTATTAGTAGGTAGTAGTACAATGCTCAGTTGGTAGAGCACTTGCCCGCGAAAGGCAAAGGTCCCGAGTTCGAGTCTCGGTCGGGCACACAGTTTTAATCTGCCAGGAAGTTTCATATCAGCGCACACTCCGCTGCAGAGTGAAAATCTCATTCTGGAAACATCCCCCAGGCTGTGGCTAAGCCATGTCTCCGCAGTATCCTTTCTTTCAGGAGTGCTAGTTCTGCTAGGTTCGCAGGAGAGCTTCTGTAAAGTTTGGAAGGTAGGAGACGAGGTACTGGCAGAAGTAAAGCTGTGAGTAACGGGCGTGAGTCGTGCTTCGGTAGCTCAGTTGGTAGAGCACTTGCCCGCGAAAGGCAAAGGTCCCGAGTTCGAGTCTCGGTCGGTCACACAGTTTTAATCTGCCAGGAAGTTTGACATACCATCTGATTTTCGGAAAAAAATCATCCACATAACTCCGAAAACGAAATGCACTGACAAGTGCGAGAAATATCGCACCATCAGCTTAACAGCTCGTGCATCGAAGTTTCTTACAGGATGGTTGGTTTGCGGGATTAAAGGGACCAGACTGCTACGGTCATCTGTCTCTTGCTTACAAGATTAATATACAGAAGAATGGAAAAGAAAATTGAGGGTACTTTGGAAAAGTAAAGGCACAAGAGAGACAATTCTGGTTTTGCGGTTAATAATGGAAGCAAGACTAAAGAAAAATCGAGACACTTTCATAAGATTTGTCGAACTGGAGAAAGCGTTTGACAATGTAAAATGGTGCGAGATGTTCGAAATTCTGAAAATGTACGGGTGAGCTATAGGGAGAGACGGGTCATATACAATATGTACAACATCCAGTAGGGAATAATAAGAGTGGACGACCAAGAAAGAAATGCTAGTATTAAAAGGGGTAGTAAGACAAGGATGTAGCCTTTCGCCCTTACTGTTCAATCTGTAAATCGAGGAAGCAATGATGGAATTAAAAGAAATGTTCACATGTGGAATTAAAATTCAAGCTGAAAGGATATTAGTTACATGATTCGCTGATGACATTGCTATCCTGAGTGAAAGAGAAGAATAATTACATGATCTGCTGAACGGAATGAACAGTCTAATGAGTACAGACTATGGATTGAGAGTAAATCGAAGAAAGGTGAAGGTAACGAGAAGTAGTAGAAATGAGAACAGAGAGATGCTTGACATCATGGTTGATGGTCACGAAGTGCAAGACGTTAAGTAATTCTGCTACCTAGGCAGTAAAATAAACAAAGACGGACGGAGCAAGGACATCAAAAGCAGACTAGCAATGGCGAAAAGCGTATTCCTGGCCAAGAGAAGTCTACTAATATCAAATATCAGCCTTAATTTGAGGAAGAAATTTCTGAGAGTGTACGTCTGGAGTACAGCAGTGTATGGTAGTGAAACATGGACTGTGGGAAAATAGGAACAGAAAAGAATCGAAGCATTTGAGATGTGGTGTTACAGACGAATGTTGAAAATTAGGTGGACTGATAAATAAAGGTAAGGAATGAGGAGGTTGTGGGCAGAATCGGAGAGGAACTGGATAAATGGTAAACTCTGATAAGGAGAAGGGACAGGATAATAGGAAATCTTTTAAGACATGAGGGAATAATTTCCATGGTACTAGAGGGAGCTGTAGAGGGCGAAAACTGTAGAGGAAGACAGAAATGGGAATACATTCAGCAAATAATTCAGTACTCTGACATGAAGAGGTTAGCCGCATCAAATCAGTCAGAAGTTTGATGACAAAAAAGAAAAAGTGATGCCAGGTGTCTCCAGAAACAATTTCCGTAAATTACACGTAGCGGTGTGGGGACACGGATCTGGCTCCGTCCCACATATATGCTTTCCATACAGTGCCACGTGACCAAAATGCCACGAGGCTGGGTCAGTCTAGCGGTGGGGAGAGGTCATAATGTTTCGGCTCGTCTGTGTATTTCTCAATTGCTGAACAATGCAATTTAAATGTCTGCTCTTTTGGTATCTGAGAGAAATTCCTAAACCGGCGTATTCCTAAGGAAACCACACTCCCTAATGCCTGTTATACTACGTGATCCCGGTAGTGCTCTTGCTCATAAGTAACATTTACATTAAATGAAATCCAGTAAGTCTGTGTATACGAAAATGACGTACCCTCTCGCTAACAACCACCAGTTTTGTACCTTTGGCACCAACTCAACCTTAGGTCAAATTTCGATGTGATGTACGTTGACCGCAGGCGATTACGCTGACGCTATCTTTGGCGCGGTCCCTGCCAGCTCGAATGTATTTCCGAATTCTGATGAGGAGAGCAATTGTTCTTAAAGAAGTTCTAGCTACGTAATATAGAAACCTGAATATTTTAAACATATTTAATCTTGATTTATTGAGCTTTCACGTACTTTTAATGTCTTAATTTACTTTATTTCTCAAGATTTACTATTTTGTTTCGTGTTAATTATTTTACTATGTTTTTTCATAATTATTTCACTGCGTTCTTTTGTGGGAATGAATATCATTAGCAGCTATCATCTCGTAATCGCATCGTTTCGCGCTCTAATGCCTTCAACCACAGAAACAAAAGACCAACATAGAATTTTTGGCACTGTATGTTCCAGATTGTATCTTTCACTCCACGGAGCGGTGGATGCTGTTTTGGAAGTTCCTGAATGATTCAAGCTGCAAGCCATACTGGATTTCTAAATTTACCACTTGCCATTTACTCGAAATTTACTACAGTCAAGCAAAGTGAAACTTGTAATGACAGAGATAGTCTCTTGTTCTTCTTCTTGTTTTATCTTTACTGTTTCTTAAGACATGATTAAATTCTCCAACGTGTCCTGCTCTGAGTATCTTTCTTCGATTTGTATGTCCATCATTGCAGTTCCCTTCCTAGTTCTTCCTCTCATTTCTTCCCTTTTTCCCTCTAAAACACTGGGTAGCGGAAAATTCCTACGTAGTGTATGTTCTGTCTAAGACTTTTCCTCTTTCTGCTCACTTAAAATAATCTTTCCTTCCCTCTGTCAATCTACTGCTCCTGGTACTGGAGAATTAAAGCTGCGAGAGCGGAACGCATTGTTTTGTAGACAAAAGGTTCGCTAGCTAATGACAAGTGTTCGGATTAGATCTCCGGAACATGATACAACTTTAATCTCTGTGAGTGGCAAATTATTTGGCTTGGTGCTACGTGACTGGGTAATTTCTCTAATCGTATTATGCCGGCAAGAGGGTCCAAATTCAGCTGTTACTAGTTTTTAAAAGAAAAACTAATGGAAGACCTTGGGAGGGGATATCATGTTTCTCAGTGGGCTTTACGTTATTGGTTAGTGTATAATAGTTTAAATGTAAATAACTAATGATAGAAGAGGTAATTTCTTCGTTAACGGTTGTACAATCTCAGTTTTTCCCCTTAGCTGAGTGACTTCTTTACGACATTCACCATCTTAAGACGAAACACACTTTTCTGGAAAGCATTTCGGGGCACTGGTAAGCTACAGACTGTAGAAAAGTAAAGAAGAACGCATGTTAGAGTTTCTAACACGACGATGTCATTACAGATGCAGCACGAACTCAGGTTGCTGAAGTATAAGGAAGAAGTCGATCGTGTATTATTTTAAAGATACCATCGCACGCTTTCCCTTATTGATTTAGGAAGATGAAGGAATTCAATATGAATACCCCGGTTAAGAATGAAGCTAAATCAGTTCCAGGACTTGAGACAACTCAATTGCCGTACCTTTGCGGAGAGTAAAACAACGAAAAACGTAATTCAACGATAACAACTACTACGTCACCAGAAACAAACTACTATATGACTCATATCAGTACCCATCCCGCGCAAACTGTTCTCCGCCAAACATTACGCCGCAATGAAACATGCAGTCCCAGCCTCGCCGGTTGTTTTCATTGCCACTACGTAGGATTTCAGATTTTAAAGCAGCGAAGTTTCTGTTGTATTTAAATTATTTCATTGGTCTGCCTCGTAATTCCACCTGTGCTTTGACCCAGACGGACCGCTGTTCTGCGGCCATTAAAATGCTACGAAGGGCCAGGGTAGAATATTAACTGAGACGAACATTGCTATACTGCGGTGGAACATACGTTATTCTGTGTTCGTGGTTGTACCTTCGGAAGTTCCTGATTTACTTAATGGAAAGTTGCAGCAGAAAAACTGTTGACATTAAAATATTCGAGAGGATGTCTCAAATTGTATGTCTACCCTATAAACCTCAACGAAATTACGATTCTAATTGTTAACGAGAAGGCTTAGTTCACCTGTTCTTTCGACAATGCGTCAGTCGTCCCGCTTGAGTCGTACGATATTTTACCGGACATAATGATCAAATACTCGCGAATTAACCTTTATTTGACTTGGAGTTTAGGTTATTTCCTTACAACAGGAAGTATGTCGACATTTTACTGCAGAGCTAGATTCTGAGAGCATTTATTAAGCGACAAATGTTCGAATGCGTAACGAGTAACAGAAGTGATATGCCAGGGGTTTGCGTACTGAATACCTCTCTGGCAGTATTTGGAGGATCTGATTTTAATTCTCTGTTTCTCGTTTTAAATTATGGAATCTCACCAGGATATAAACCAACTGATGCTGCGAAGTCCCTGCCGAGTATATACCCAAATCTTGTGATTTCTGAACAGTGTGTTTGCTATTACTAAGTAGTTATTGACGCTGATGCTCGTAAATGTATAAGGAGACCAAACGGCAAAGGACGTCATCTCCTATTCACCTCCAAGGACAGAAGCAGCGTATCCAATCCGTGCTGAGTACAGAGTATATTGCCTCCTGTGCAAGTGTTGGAAATGTTTGCATATAGCGTGTCTGAGGCGTAACATGACAACCAGCCGGGTATAGCCTAGTGAGATGTGCGAAACCGCCTAAAAACCACATCCAGGCTGCGCAGCACTCCGACCCCTCGCTGTTGATCCGCCGGACGACTTGTTTTGAAGCCAGTGCATCTCCCGGTCCCGAAAATGGAACCTTCAGTGCATACAGCTATGCAGGTGGTGGGCCGATCGCTCTAGCACCAATAATTACAGAGGTATTGGGGCTGATCAGTGTCTCGAAGGACTGGCTGGCTGAAGAACTTTCTAGCATAGGGTGTCCAAGTGCTCTGACGGAAGCAGTTGGTCAGCGTTTCAGAGTTTTAGTGTGTACTAGAGATGGGGGATCCGCTCCTGAACTGTTTTATAGAGTTGAATCTTTCAAAGGAGTGAACAATCAGTGATTCAGAAAAAAAGAACGGTAGCTCCAAACGTTTCCCACAGCAGAGAGAGAGAGAGAGAGATAGAGAGAGAGACGGAGCATATCAGCGGGGCCTCTGCTGGTCAGAGCACACTGCGCGCCACACAACACAGCCAGCGCCGGCCTCTGCCCTGCTTCTGCCTTGGCTGCCTGCATTGTGCAGTGCCCCATTGGATTTTGTGTTTCACATATCCCGTGCCGTCTCTGTGCTTCATCTGCCGCGTGCAGTGTCTGGCGCACCTTAGCATCGCACTCCGTCGGCGATCGTTTCAGTCGCACGTCCTGCCCTCTGGGCAGTTGATGCGAGCAACAGGACAGAGAGCTTCCTAGAGGAGAACATAAGAACTACTTGCAACAACCTGCTCGCAAGAGAGCGGACGATTTGTCTCGGAGCGGGTGACTGGTGGCCGCTCACCGCTCCCCCCACCCTCGGAACTAGGCCCGCTCAACGCTCACCCCACCGTTCTCGACTCTAGCCAGAGCATTGAGCAAAGCAACTCAGGTGTCACCCTGGTCTCTGCGGTCTTAGCTCACGCAGCAATACAGCTCGCGGCTCGACCAGCTTGACTCAGCGCCTCTGCATCGGAGTTCGTCTATACTGGATATTGTTCTTCGTACTAATACCGATGTGTATATTACATAATTATGTTATGTATACATCATTTGTTTTTATTTTATTTTTATTTGCTTAAACTGATCAGATGAGGTTCCTGACGACTCCTCTTACTATAGGATTTTTTATTATGGACACTCGAATTTACACTTTAATTACGAGCGAACCAATAAACGTATCGCAAAATGTGATACACCAATATTTTCCTTGTTTTATTCTGCATAAGGCTATATGCTGCACTTTGGTCTTACAGTCAAATTTATATTTTTTTTCTAATTGTAGTACGGATTTTGCGATTTTGGGCGTCTTAGGAAGGAAATGTTCACTTTAAAAATATATGGCTTGGGATTTATTTGTACGAGGTTAATGAAATTTTAATAAATTATAGCCAAATACATTGTTAATGTAAATCTCAAGTTACAAAATTTTCCGATCACCCAAAAAACCACGATAGTGCAAAATAAATCGATAATCAAAAACTTTGTCATATTGTGGAAATTTCAATAAACAATACAAAATTCTTACTCATTATCTGTGTTACTTCAAAATAGGATCAAATAAGATCAAAATACAGGTATAGTACTGGAATAAACCAAGTTTAAAGGGCAATGTGCCTTCCATTTATTTTCTATTGTGAATGAGTGGTGAGTCTTGAAGAAGACCTAGTTCATTTCAGGGAGTGAACAGTTCGGATCCGATCTCTGAAAAGAACAGTTTTGCCCATCTCTAGTGTGTACCCCTTTACACTTGTTTGTTTTTACAAGAATAAAGCTGCCGTCAAATACAAGATCTGTTGGAACATCGGACTGCATTACAAGACACGGTCATCCCTCTGACTTTTGAACTCGCACATCCAGACAAGTATCAGCGAAAAAAAATGTTCCTATCGGAGCACCAACAAGGCGAATCTACTACTGTTTAAAAGACTGACAAAAATGTTGGGTAGCAGCTGCTTCGTTCTACCTTCCTCAGCCGGCCGGTGTGCCATCTCATTCATTCCTTCCCACTGCTGCTACCTCTTCTGTCACTAGCACTCTCTTGCTCATTGTCATTGTCATGGACTATGTGTCTCATAATCACTGGCTTTCACCCATTTCTAGTGTTTACTTCTCTTTATTCCCCTCTCACTAGCACTGTTTCCCCTCTCTTTCTAACACTGTTCTGTCACTGTCATCTATATTCCACTGCCACTGTACCCCTCCCTTTCTCTCGCACTGCCATTGTATCCCTCGCATTGTCTGCACCACAACCACTTTTACTATCTACCAGTACTTACTACTTTCACATTTATTTTTTCCAAAGCTACTATCTCATTCTCTCTCAGTATAAGAAAGTGCGAATATGTTTGCATGCAAAAATTTTTGTGAAAAATTTTAAAAGTGCTGGGTATGTGGAATGAGGCAGCTGCTACCCCCACTTTTCTGTCAGAGTAATTTAAAACAGGAGCAAATTAGCCTTTCTTTGTACGCCATCATGAACATTTCTCCGCTGGTTCCCTTCTTTTCCCTGATGCAGCACGACTTGGCTCCCACATGAAAAAGAAATCACGGGTCAGTAAAATTATGATAATTTACTTAAGTGAAACTGAAATACCGCAAAATCAAATTTACACCTCAGGCCGGATTTTACGTGTACAAAAATATTGTATGTGGTTCAGTACTACAACGAGGGGTTCTCAGAACTCTTCTGATGATAACGGAGGCACTTTGCAGCATATTTCTCCATTCATTTTATAATCTACATTTGCGCCTCACACCGGATATTACTTGCGTATTTTATACATACAAGTAGGGTAGCTATGAACGTCTGTATCTCGGAACGCATAAACAAACTTTTCTAGGTTTTCTGAGATTGGGATCTTAGGAATAAATCGTAGAACTTTCAACCATTTACTCTGGTTAGTCACCTTGGGATACGTGGTTTGTATTTGGTAACCAAACACCATGTTTTGCGGGTTCCTTCAGGATCCACCTGTGAACTAAATGGTCCTTCTATTCGGTGTACAAATGGTCCCTAACCCAAGGGTTATCCCAAGAACACTTGACCCTGCCCTTGTATCACCAATGGAAAATGAAGTATGAGCCCTGGAAAATTCCAATTCTTATGCGTGGCGTTTTAGAACATGCGTACCGAAAGGGGGGGGGGGGGGCTAGGCTTTGGCGTGGACGGCGAACCAAGCTTGCTAGAGACGAAGAAAGGAGTGAATGTCAAATAAAAGGTCAGAGACAAGTACTTGGCATAATTCCAGCGTACTGCGTTTTGTAGGCAGCATCTCATTGTACACTGTGATGCAAAAAAGAGACAGCCAGATTTGCAACTAAAGTCTACGTTTATTAAGTTAGCGACCCGACCACTTTCGGGCTTCGGCCTTCTCAAGCCAATCTATATTTGCCAAGTAAAATGACAACCGCAGCAGTAAATTAAGTGAGAATTCGTGTGTTAATGAATACAGTAGGGATGTACCCATTTAATTTACTGCTGTTTCGGACTGATGTTTTCCTTGGCAGACATTGGTTAGTTTGAGATAGAGCATATACCGAAACTGGTCTCAGACTCATTAGTTGCAAGTCTGGCTGTCTCTTTGTTGCACCGAAAGTACTTAGGTACTTTTGTTGGACACTTACCCACTGTATCAGTGAATCATTGCAGTTTCACATACTAGAGATTACCACTATGATCGTTACAAAACTAGCGTACATGCTGGAAAGTTAATTTTTTTTCTGTTTTAAGTAGGTGATAGTGGCAGGGAAACGTTAGAACTAAGCTGGTGCACAGACACATGTCGACGATAGGTCAGTAGCTGAAAAAAAAAAAATTAAGCTCTGCTGCCGGAGCTGGCAGTGGTTAGACAGTACCCCGAGGGGCTTGGGCGGAGGGGGGTGGGGGTGGGGGGACAGCCTAGCTTACGTCACTTCCCGTAGGTCGGCCGCAGCAGATTATGCTGGTCGACGCTCAGTCCCCTAGGCCGCTGCGTCGCGACGCCCCCCCCCCCTTTTACCCCCACGGGAGCCACGGGGCGGCGCTTATCTTTGTTCCGGGCAGCGGCGCGGTGCCGTCCTATCCGCGCATCTGCATTGTGAGGGTGGCCGCTGTTGTCTTGGGCCAGGCCGAGTCGCCAGCGTGAGAGGAGCTACTTGAGTGGGCGGCGCGGCAGCGCGGCAGGTGGGCCTGTCGGCGCAACTTGGGCTCTCTCGAGTGCGCCCCCGCGCTCACTCAGTGACGCCACCTCTCGAAACAGGAGATCTGGCGCAGAGCAAGCGCCTGACTTCACATACCAACGGCTCTATCATCTTCCGGCCTCTTTGTACGTAGATGACGGGCGACTTGGCGTGAGGAACGTGACAAAACGTGGTCCTCCTTTGTAGTAACTGGATCTGAAAGAGGCCATTTGAGACGGTAGAACCTGGTCTTCTGCAAAGACAACTGCCACTTTGTGTGTTTGTTCTAGCAATTACGGTCGTCTCTAGACCATATAAAAACAGGGATCATAAATTTTGGAAATTTATGGTAAGTCCATGGGATCACTCTGCTGAGGTCATCGGCCCCTAAGCTTACACACTACTTAATGTAGCTTAAACTAACTTACGCTAAGGACAACACACGCCAATGCCCAAGGGAGGACTCGAACTTTCGACTGGCGGAAGGCGCCCTAGACCGCACGGCTGCACCGCGCGGCAATATCAGCATACTTCGTAAATGGAGAAGTAAAGCAACTAGAGAGGCAATTCTAAGGTTTGAAAAATAATTACTCATTCACGCCTTTTCTTGGCCTCAAAATAGCGTTCGGCAATGTACGTGGTACGGGACATTCGCAGTTAAACATACAAGTAAATAAATGAAAAGTTGTCATTTGTAAGGAAACAAATTCGCAAACTGCAGGTATGGTTCAGCATCACCTGTAGGAATTCGTTTCAGGACAAACGCAAATTTGGGCCGGATGGGGCTGGACTCTGGATTTCCCATTTGTAGCGAGCTGTCGCCTTAACCACTTTGGCTATCCGTGCACGCTTGCAGGACTGGCCCAAATCTCCATTCGTCTTTGTTTTTCTACATTCCCAGGTACTTGCACTATTTTCCTGTAATTGCCACACATTTTTCTCTCATCATATTGCCTTGCCATGGCATGAAATGCTGTAGTGCCGTGTCTGTATTAGCCTGTTATACATTTTGATGCCATGTTCCTTCGGACATGCAAGACCGAAAGAACATTTCTTCCGATAGTACAACACAGACACTGCACTACACCATACGGGTAATATAGAATGTGTACTAGTTACAAGGTGTAACAATAAGAATAAAAGAATAAGACTGAAGAGCTTGGGTAATGGAGGGTGTATGCAGTATTTCTACCATATCGCTTAATTTTTACGTCGGAGAAGGGGTGACGGAAATAAATGAAATACTTAGGAGTGGGTTAAAATTCGGGTTGAAAGGATATCGGTGACAAGCTTCCGTTATTTTATTGGTATCCTCCGAGAACGGGAGAAGTATTACCTGCTGAACAGAATGGTTCAGCTGCGATATAATATGGACGGAGAAAAAACTGAAGAAAGATAAAATGTGAACTATATGAAATAAGATCATCATAATTTCTGAACGGTTTGCGTTAGGACGTTCAAACTGCACGGTTGGCCTCGGAACATGATGGGAATTAGTATGCGCTGTATGGTTTGGTTCAGCGACGAAGCCCACTTTCATTTGGAGGAGTTCGTCAATAAGCAAAATTGGCGAATTGGAGGTACTGAAAATACGCATTTCGCCATCGAGAAGTCTCTTCACCCACAACGGGTCACTGTGTTGTGCGCAATGTCCAGTCACAGAATAATCGGTGCGATATTCCTCGATGGCACGGTGACTGCCGAACGCTACATGAAGATTTTGGAAAATTATTTCATCCCCATTATCCAAAGTGACCCTGGTTTCGACAAGATCTCGTTTATGCAAGACGGAGCTTGATCGAATCGAAGCAGCAGAATGTTTGATGTCCGGGAGGAGCACTCTGGGGGCCTCATTCTGTCTTTAGGGTATCCAGAGGCCTCCGGCATGGGTCTCGATTGGCTACCATATTCTCCGGATCTGAACACATGCGACTCCTTTTTGTGGGGCTACATTTAAAGAAAAGGTGTACAGCAATAACCCCACAACAACTGCTGAGCTGTAAACAGCCATTCACGAGGTCATAAACAGCATCGATGTTCCGACACTTCTGCAGGTCATGCAGAATTTCGCTTTTCGTCTGCGCCACATCACCAATGACGGCGGGCTTATCAAACATGTCATAATCTAAATCCGAATATCTGTAGTGACGTTTGCTGTTGAATAAAGTGTCTGCATGCCGTGTATTGTAACTAATTTACGTTTTTTAATATAGTTCAATAATCGTCACCCTATAAAATCATTGATGACAAGGAAACATTTCATTAGTAGTAAATCTTCAAAACCGATACCACGTAGCATACGAAGAGTTCTACTACCATGGAATCAAAATAATACGCGACGGACGGAGCAATGGGGACGTACACAGAAACAGGTGAAGAGGGCATTCCTGGGCCAAAGATTTCGGCTAATGTCAAAGATTGTATATGAGAGTAGAGATTTTTAGGTGTGTGCGTCTTGAACAGAGCATTTTGTGGTAGTGAGAAAATTGGAAATAATGAGAATTGAAGCGTACGTGATATGCCTTCTACGGATTTTAAAGAGTAAGTAGATTGATAACACAATAAGCGGGCTCCTACACAGAAACATCTAGGAAAGGTATATGTGGAAAACACTGACAAGAAAGGGAGACAGGACTTTGCGGCGTTGTACAGCTTGACAAAAAGAAGGAAATTGCATCGTTCAAGATTCCTTCCTACCCGATTAGTATCACGCTTGTCTGTGTTACATTGGTCATATTGTTGGTACCATTTCACCTTGGCGGGACGTGACTTTGTATGTGATTCACCATGAACTAGTAAATAAGGAACGTGAAATTTAAATGTTTTGTAACGAGAAACGTACTGTGTAAGTAGTCTGTTTATATGTTGGCAGCGCTATAGACTGTAATTAATATCGCTGACAGTACTCAGCGCCCTCAGTAAGAGACTCTGTGGTTTGACGGACTAGGAATCAACAGTTAGCGGGCGGACGGCCTGAACGTGTGTCCTTCGTGGAGACACAGTGTTCGTAGGGCATGCATTGTATAATGATAATGGATGTAGTTGGTAATGTTTGGGCAGTGGAATTATTGACGACTAGACAATTTTTGAAACTGGAAGTCACATGAATAAAGTAAACTCTGCTAAATACGTTGTTTTCTCTGCAACAAAATCTTTCTTTTGCTAGCCATATGCCTCCTAGTAGTTAGAGCATATAGTAGATAGAATCTTTTTCAGTTGCTGCTTGCTGTAATTGCTGTAGTTCGTGTTGTGAAGATTTATGTGAGGTAAGTGACTTATGAAAAAGTGTGGGTTGCTGTTAGTATTTCTTCTAATTCAGGGCCACTCTTTTGGGTTCATTATTTGAAGTCATGTTGTCATATTACAGCAGTCAGATTGCGTTGCGCTTTATTGTGGGTAATAAATGAAAAGGTTAAGTTTCAGTTGTCTTTGTCAGGGAAAATTCTGTAGGTCACTGTTGAAATGATGAAAATAAGTAACGAGACAGTAGTTTCAGTTGCATTCAGCAGTTTCAGTACAAACAAAGAAGTTTCACCTATTCAGTTATTTCAGTGGACTCAAGCTAAGGAGTTTCAACTGTCCCGTTTATTTCAACTTTGGAGTATGTTTCCAGTTGCTGCACTGTTTCAGTGATGCACGTGTTAACTGTACCGCAGTAGAACTGTGTCTGCAGGAATCCAGGAACACCGAGCGGGGTGGCGCAGTGGTCAGAACACTGGAGTTGCATGCGGGAGGACGACAGTTCAAACCTGCGTCCGGACATCCTGATTCAGGATTTCCGTGATTTCCCTAAAATCGCTCCACGCGAATGCCGGGATGGTTCCTTTGAAACGGCACGGCCGACTTCCTTCCCCATCCTTCCCTAATCTGAAGGAACCGTTGACCTTGCTGTTTGGACCCTTTCCTCCAAATCAACCAAACAACCAAACCAAGAACATGTACTCTCTTGTGACTACATGCCACTTTTGTTGCACAATGGTCTTTGCGTGTGACGACTCTCTGATATCCGTACGTAATTATATGCTTGTCACCAAGGAACTTTGCTTTAAACTGACGTAAGTTATCCGTGATTTAAGGATGATCGCTCGACCTACTTTGGTTGCGTATGAATAAACACACGTTGCATTAGTTTTTTTCTGGTTCCGTGAAGTTAGCCTTAAACCGAACTCATCTAGGAAGATGCAAAAGATGATCTGTTCAGAATCCTTGACCTAAATCATCATATCATCATCATCATCAGCAGCAGCAGCAGCAGCAGCAGCATCAACAGCAGTTACGCTTTTTCTCTTCTGTCACGATGTAACGTTTCGGTGAGCGTGAAGTCACTACTGCAGTAAAATAGTATTTATTCGGTATGAAACCACTGCCTAACAACAGCATCAACCAAGCCGATGGTTGACTGGACGTTCGTCCCGGACTGCAACGCTAATGAATATTCAGCTCCGTTTTAGCAGTGCCCAGATAAATGCAATAAACAACCGTTATTTCACCATCCGATCTCCGTGTAATTGTGCCAGTTGCACGAGCTGCGCCGTTATTACGTTGTGGAATGTCACGGTAATTTAAGGAAACTTGCGCGACAGCTAACCTTTCATATTCGAACGTCTGTTCCACACACAGTTTCGCTTTATTAAAGAGGCTACACAGTGCCGCTGTACTGTGACTGAAAAAAAGCTTTCGCAAGGAAAACACTGGATGTAACAAATTTTAAAAATAATGGACTGTCGCCTATTCACGCGCGTGCGCGTGCTGTGGAACCCGGCAGCGGCAGAGCAATATGAATGGCGAAGGAAGCGCGCATTAGCTAATGTGATTCCGATACGGGCCGCGGCGCGGCTCGGCTCGGCGCCGCGCTGCCGCCGGCTCATTATTCAGCCGAGTTATTGGCAGTTTTGGGCCACTCGGCGCTACAAGAGCGACCAACTCCGCCATACTTGTCTGGTGAGCGCGAGCCGGCGCTGCAATAGCTGTCTGCCGCCGCCTCGAAACTGCGCTGTGTCAGCGGGGGCCGCAGCGCACAGTGTCTGCAAGCCCAGCCCAGCCGCGCAAGGTGCTACACGAAAGCACTCTCGCGAATTACCTCCACTGTGGCATTAAGGTCACTTCGTGACAGACAAATGCCAACTGCGCGTTTCTAGTTTCTCAGTGGTAGCTAACATACGCACTGCATTTAAGGCAGGTACGGTACATGAACATCCGGAATTACTAACAGAAGACAATATACCCGAAAAAAGAACTTCTATACGGGTCAGGAGCTCGACATTAGCTATTTTGTTTGTCCACCTGTCTGTTGCCGTCTTACGAGCACTCGGACACAAAATACGCCATCTCCGAAGACGTCACGCATGCACCATGTGAAAATATCGGCTTTCTGCTGAATTCTTGGAAAAATTCTCAGTTGTAATATAATAGATTTCCACGAGTCCGAAAAACTTCTGTTCACAAAATAACCAAGGATCTAGAAAGCATCGCTCGTGCGAAACACCGCCTGCCCCCATCTTTGTGATATCCTGCGAAACATGGATGAAGGGCAACAGGCAAACTCAATACTCCTAGATTTCCTGAAAGTGACTGCCACGGTGTCCTCCAGACTGTTGACGAAAGTCCTAGCATACGGTCCATTTCCCAGATATGTGAGTGGCTCGACGACCTTTTAAGCAATCGAAAACACTACGTTGCCATCGAAGGCGACTGCTCATCAGAGACGAAGATATAGCCAGGAGTGTCCCCAGGGAAGTGTGACAGGAGTGCTATTATTTTATGTCTACATAAATGATCTGGCAGTGATTTGCGGCCGATAGCTGATGACGCTGCCGTGTACGGCAAGGTATTGAAGTTGAGTGACTGTAGGAGGGTACAAGATGACTTACATAAAATCTCTGGCCGGCCGAAGTGGCCGTGCGGTTAAAGGCGCTGCAGTCTGGAACCGCAAGACCGCTACGGTCGCAGGTTCGAATCCTGCCTCGGGCATGGATGTTTGTGATGTCCTTAGGTTAGTTAGGTTTAAGTAGTTCTAAGTTCTAGGGGACTAATAACCTCAGCAGTTGAGTCCCATAGTGCTCAGAGCCATTTGAACCATAAAATCTCTAGTTGGTGTGTCTTTAAATGTAGAAAAATTTAAGTTAATGCAGATGAGTATGAAAAACAATCCCGCAATGTTCGAATATGTCATTAGTAGTGTTGAAAATGGTCCAAATGGCTCTGAGCACTATGGGACTTAACATCTGAGGTCATCAGTCCCCTAGAACTTAGAACTACTTAAACTTTACTTACCTAAGGACATCACACACATCCATGCCCGAGGCAGGATTCGAACCTGCGACCGTAGCAGTCGCGCGGTTCCGGACTGAAGCGCCTAGAACCGCTCGGCCACACCGGCTGGCATTAGTAGTGTACTGCTTGACACAATGACTTGCATTAAATATCTCGACGTAACTGTGCAAATTGACATGGAACGTAATTTCTTTAATTCTTTATATGAAGGATAGAGAATCCTCGAAATCAAGATCGTAATTCTTTTTTTGTGTTTTGATTACTAGTTTCAGATACACACGACACATCTTCAGAACATAGAAAAAACATTATTGATTTGTGTAACTGCCATAACGGCTCAACAGATTGTTAAAATCTGTTTTGAAAATGACAACATCAATACAGAATATGTAGGTAAAATAACTTTCCATGTTTCATTATAAATCCAGTAGAACAAAGTCACTAAAACTAAGGCGTTACGCCGAAGTTAAAAGTTGATGACTGACACCATTGAATCAGCAGTTGTTTACTATTAATGCATTATTTCTTGAAAAAAGAGCAGTATTCATAGCAATGAAATATATTAACGAATACATGAATAGTGAAATAATTGTCCAAACACGAAGTGTTTTGAAGAGATCTCTGTATGACGATCTAGAACTAATACATACAATTATCGAAACACCCATCTATATCCTGACAACATTTTTCGTTTAAGTTCAGTTCTCTCATAAAATGAATCCGGTACACAGATTAAACTGAAATAGGCAGAATAAATTACTTTCTTCATTTTTAAACCAGCTGAACGTGCGACTGTGGTACTGCAAGTGTAGTAACGTTAACGTGTTTCATTAATTCTATGATGTGGGACATTTAAGTAAGGCTGTACTCTACCTGTGTCTGTCCCTAAGCTCTTGTACTTCTTTGTTACATAGTTCTTGCCGTGCTGTCGAAAGCAGAAGTTAAGGAAAATTTTGTCTCATGAGTAGTCTGTCGTTTTGTAATGCAGCATAACCTGCCGTTTCCGTACAAACAGTAGTATTGTTGTCGAGTCTTATATTTGTATTGTGTACTAGAAGGGAAAATCGTACATCTTCTGACGATGCTAGAAGACCATTTCTGAATATAAGAGACGGAGGACGCACAGTAGAACTACGCGGTCTATCACACCTCAGTTCCTTCATATTCTAAGTGCTTATGGCCATATGATCGTCTCTGAACTAAGAGAGTTTATTATCTGACACACTGGTCAGATAAAACCCATGAAACTGGTGTGTCTACTATTTCATATTATTTTAATTTTAGGATCAACATTTACAAGGCAACAGAGAGTGTGAAAGTCATAGATTATTTCGTTTTTCAACTAATTTGTGAAAGTAAATTTAATTTCCATACATAAACGTCTGTCTGGTGTAGACATCAAATCTTTCACTGCATTTTTTGAACAGTTTGGTCGCGATTCTGTTGATAAAGTCGTGGCCTCTTTCACAGAAGAGAGACATCTGGTATTGCTTTCGGTGAGCAGAAAACTTATCGCCTTCACTATTGAGGTGGAACTATCTGTTAAGCCAAACGACGCCATAACGAAAAATATTTTTGCTTCTGCATGCAAAAGTGAAACGCTAAAGTTTCCAGCCGTGCTTTGTGCTATGTGCCACGCAGGTTTTCACTTGAATGCCTAATTTATTGTTACTTAAGCCCGCATCTCGTGGTCGTGCGGTAGCGTTCTCGCTTCCCACGCCCGGGTTCCCGGGTTTGATTCCCGGCGGGGTCAGGGATTTTCTCTGCCTCGTGATGGCTGGGTGTTGTGTGCTGTCCTTAGGTTAGTTAGGTTTAAGTAATTCTAAGTTCTAGGGGACTTATGACCACAGCAGTTGAGTCCCATAGTGCTCAGAGCCATTTTTTTGTTACTTAAGTCCCTTAAATTCCGTGTAGCAACGTTATAGCACTGTAAATTTTATGTATTTTTCTATGATGGAAGTTGCATAACGCTGACAGCACACCAGGATGAAGTCAACAGAATACGATGCAGAAAGTGATAACTTAAACATAAATGAGAAACAGAGCTCGGGAAGAAGGATAGAAACAGATGCTAAATTACCGTATTTGACAGACTATAAGACGCTAAGCACTATAAGATGCCCCTAAATTCTTATTCAACTTTCTTTTAAAAAAATAATTTTTTACCATTCTTTGTTTATAAAATCGATTAGACGGTTAAAATGTCTGAAAATCGTCGTCTGAACTTTCTTCTTCTTCCTTTTCGTCATCATCGTTGTCCTCTTATGTAGAAGATGGTCCTTGCTGTCATCAAGAGCTTTACTTTTACTGCAGTTCTTGAAATATTTAACAATAATGACTTCTCTCATTCCAGACCACGACTGTTTTGTCCACTGACAACACTTCTTTGATTGAAAGTCGTTTTGAAGGCCAATTCGCTGAGAATTTAGGTTGGATTTCATCCATCATCCATTTCTTCCATTCCTCTCTCTTATAGACCTTAAATGGTCACTGTTAGCAAGCTTGAGATTTCCCGCACTTCATGTTCATCGCGTCGGTGAACTGCTGCTGGAAGTTGAATCTAATCTTGCCAGACAGGTTTTCCCCTGCATCAAATATATTGTCATTTTTAAGTCTGGCGGGAATTTGAAATCTAACACTGGACATTTTTATATTAATTGCAGTATAAGACGCACCTGAATTTTGGAGGCAAGTTTTCGCAGGGAAAAGTGCGTCTTATAGTCCGTAAGACAAGGTAGGTACGAAAACGAGGAAATGGATGAAGTAAAGGAGAAATTAAAAAAAAAAAAAACAGGCTATAGGGGGAACAGGAGGGCGAGATTAAGGGAGACAGGGAACAACACCGCAAAAATCGGAGACTAATCCATGTCTTGTAAACTGCTCATTTATTAAAGAGAGAGGCAGTTTTGTATCACTCACCAGCCCGTCTTTGTTTATAAAATCGATTAGACGATTAAAATGTCTGAAAATCGTCGTCTGAACTTTCTTCTTCTTCCTTTTCGTCATCATCGTTGTCCTCTTATGTAGAAGATGGTCCTTGCTGTCATCAAGAGCTTTACTTTTACTGCAGTTCTTGAAAGATTTAACAATAATGACTTCTCTCATTCCAGACCACGACTGTTTTGTCCACTGACAACACTTCTTTGATTGAAAGTCGTTTTGAAGGCCAATTCGCTGAGAATTTAGGTTGGATTTCATCCATCATCCATTTCTTCCATTCCTCTCTCTTATAGACCTTAAATGGTCACTGTTAGCAAGCTTGAGATTTCCCGCACTTCATGTTCATCGCGTCGGTGAACTGCTGCTGGAAGTTGAATCTAATCTTGCCAGACAGGTTTTCCCCTGCATCAAATATATTGTCATTTTTAAGTCTGGCGGGAATTTGAAATCTAACACTGGACATTTTTATATTAATTGCAGTATAAGACGCACCTGAATTTTGGAGGCAAGTTTTCGCAGGGAAAAGTGCGTCTTATAGTCCGTAAGACAAGGTAGGTACGAAAACGAGGAAATGGATGAAGTAAAGGAGAAATTAAAAAAAAAAAAACAGGCTATAGGGGGAACAGGAGGGCGAGATTAAGGGAGACAGGGAACAACACCGCAAAAATCGGAGACTAATCCATGTCTTGTGAACTGCTCATTTATTAAAGAGAGAGGCAGTTTTGTATCACTCACCAGCCCGTGTTAAGACGGTATTCCAGGGACGTTTCGTAGATGAGACGTGCAGTAATTAAGCGTTGTCACAGATTTTTCTCGGTCGGGGCGTCGCGTTAATTACATGGCTCGGCGTCACGCCCAAGGTCAGCTGTAGGCCCACCCACAAAGCAAACGCGCCCACCACCATCACCATGACCACCACCACCGCCGCTACGTGGCAGGGGAGGAGGGCTCATCGGAGCTGCCTCAACTTGGTGCCTACTTCGTAAGCAGCTTTAATCGACGCCGGCTTAGGCGGGACTTGCCGCGCAGAGACCACATGGCCTCGGGCCGCTGTCTGCCGTCCGCAACGTCAAAAGCCAACGCGTGTGCTTTCCTTGAGGGGCTGTAAAGTCTGTGAAAGTCTTCCAAGCGTACTTTTTTAAGTTACGCAACACTTTTTTGCGTTTAATTTAATGACAATAGCTATTATGCGTCTTTATTTGAACCCGGCTTAGTTTAATGACGGTTCCACTGGACCACATTATAATTATGTCAGGGAGAGGGTGACCGAAAACCGGCAATATATTAAAATTCAAAACTTCACAAAATAATATATGTAGATAGGTTAAAAATTGACACACATGCTTAAGACGACATGGGGTGATTGCACCTCATATGTTACAAAAATAATAAATAGCATAAAAATTGGTTTTTAGGAAAGATGAGGTTTGACTTCCGATTCACAGCCATAATCAAACAGATTCAGTGTTCTGAGAATCTGGGAGACAAAGTACGACTGAAGTGGCGGTTCAGCTCGCGATCCTCACACAATGATGTGCGCCAGAGATCTTTTACACGTTAGCAATTGGCTTAGAGCGCCGTCCTGCATAAAAGTCGTGCCTTCCAGCAAGTGTACATCAACCTGACAATTTGAAAAGCAGCACGTCTATCCATTCCCTGGTAAACCCAAAAGACACCATGTCTTTTCGTCACGCAATGGGGTTTCCATGAATCTCACTCCCCTTCCGATAGAGCTCATCTTACTAGGGGCGTTCAGTAACTAATGCTACACATTTTTTTCTTGACTTGTTTCAGTAGCATAAATGAAGAATTTGTTGTGAGACATAATGGAATATTCCCGCTTCAGCCGCCGGCCGAAGTGGCCTAGCGGTTCTAGGCGCTACATTCTGGAGCCGCGCGACCGCTACGGTCCCAGGTTCGAATCCTGCCTCGGTCATGGATGTGTGTGATGTCCTTAGGTTAGTTAGGTTTAAGTAATTCTAAGTTCTAGGGGACTGATGACCTCAGAAGTTACGTCCAATAGTGCTCGGAGCCATTTGAACCATTTTGAACCCGCTTCAGCCCATGTAGTTTCATCAAGATCCGATAGATGATGGCATTATACGTAGCCTCCAAAATGGCGTCGTTAACGGAGGTGCTGCAAGCAGAGAGCTGTTATTCAGTTCCTTTGGTGTAACACCAGAGCATCGCAGATATCTATTGGTCCCTGCAGAATTACCTGCAGAATGTCTACGGAGACCTACCTGTGAACAAAATCACAGTGAGCCGCTGGCCGAGACGCCTATCACTATCACAAGGTTCCCCAAGCTGTCTATTATCCCAACGTACCGACCAGGCGCACACAGCTATGAGACCTAAAATGCTGGAACGTGCGCACACTCTCATTCGAAGTGACAGAAGGAGCACAATGAAACACCTTCCTTGCCTGTTGGTAATGCTGACACAATTTTTGGGGAGCTACGTGCGGGCTATGGAGCTGATCGTGAAATTTTTTTTGACGGATATCCTTACAGGCGATGATACATGGGCTACTCACTTCGAACCGGAAACAAAACGGCGGTCCATGGAGTGGCGCTACATCACCTCTCCTCCGAAGAAGTTCAGAGCGCAGCCTCAGCCGGTACAGTCACGCTGACTGATGTTCTCCCTCATGGTGCATCGATGAAATTCAAGAAACGACTTCAACGTGTTAGTTGCCACAAAAATTCAAACAAACTTCTCCTTCTCCATCAGGGTTCAGACAAATCTTCTCATCCGTGAAGAGCTCATAAAGTTTCATTCGACTGTTCTTCCTCATTCATTCTACAGACCGGATCTCGCCCCTTCTGAACTTACATCTATTTGGCCTGATGGAGGATGTACTCCGCAGGAAGCACTACGTGGATGAGGGGGAGGTTACTGATGCAGCGAGACGTTGGCTCCGACGTCGACCAGTAGAGGGGTACCCTGCGACCACACGGGCACTGTCAGTAAGATGGTGGAGGCCGTCGCAATGAACACTGATTATGGTGAAAAGTAGGGTTTGGGAGCCAAAAGAATGGGGAATAATGCGACGTATTGGAATTCTAATCCCGAATAAAACCAACCTGCTTTCAGAAATTATTTATTGATCGTTCCTCGTATAAACGATTTTCACGTGGCTTCACTTACATGTTGCTGTCTAGCGTCGCCTGTTGGCCAGTTTTTGCACTCATTTTTGGTTTCAGTAAAACTCATGTCATTTCAGGCACATGTATAAAGTTTTACCTCTCTACCTTCGTCACTCTTTGAATTAGCGCATTTTCAAATGTTAACCGTCATTTGGGTCACCCTTTTTTGCTAAGCACAGATAAACGATATTACGTGCAGTTGCCTTATATGGCTGACTGGCGTAAAGGAAAAACTTTGACGCTAATGTATTATGTGTAGTGTTCTTTGGAAAGGTCGAGGGTTTGCAGGCTCTATTTATCGCTGAAATAGGTTCCAGTTAATCGCCATTTCGGATAGGAATATAAATGTATTACACATTATAATATTAACTTTTATTCTTTCTTCGGACATCGAGTTCTCAAGTAACATTTATGATCTGAACTACAACTCTTTAGTGAAAGGATCTTTGACAGTTAACAACTGAATATGGCAAATTTCGAAATATTAAAAATTTTCTCATAGCTTAATACAAGTAACTTCTCTTTTCTCTACCCGTCAGAGAACAACCAGAAAATTGGGGTAGACTGCAGTTTCTTTTGTGATTTTAGTTAACCAGCAAGTAGAATTACAAGACGGCCGCGTTTTGAATTGTCCGCATAACACTGCCCCTGGAATACTCTACATGCGTTGACAAAGATAGCAAAAACCGTGAATCAAGTTAAAATATTACATATGTTACATCATTATCATTGAAGCTACTTCGTGTCCAGTCCCCATAGACATAATTCTGGCACCGGGTACTGCCTTTCTTCAGTTTCGGTATGACTGTTCGTTACATGGAATACTTCTAAGTTGAAACGATGATGCAAGTAGAGAGGTCCTTTCAAGTACTGTTCATTAATTTGCTACTTCCGTGCGGTTTGTGAGATAATCATATTGCTACTGTGCGTGCATAACTATGTAAGTAGTTTTATCACGCTCTGTGTTCATATTCGAAACACTCGTCGGACCGTCTATTATGTGCATTTATTCGCACATACGTTCTTTAACACTAGAATCAAAAAATGGGAATGAGCGTTATGGCCTCAGTCGGGAAGTTCGGCCGCCATGTGCAAGTCTTTATGACTGCGACGCCACATTGGGCGACTTACGCGTCGACAATGGGGATAAAATGATGATGCGGACTGAACAACACCCAGTCCCTGAGGGGAGAATATCTCCCTTCCTAGCCGGGAATCGGACCCGGGCCCCGTGCGTGGCATTCCAACGCGCTGACCATTCAGCTATTGGGGCGGACGCTGGAATCTAAAATCATGGTAAACATCTGAGGAAAATTAACACCACCAGATTGCAAGTTCTTAGTTTCACTGGAAGTATTTTTCAGTTGAATCACATAAAATCGATAGACAGCAAATGTGAATAGTAATTAAACCAAAAGCAGGTTTCACTCTGATTATCGAAACTGCTACCACTTCATTGTATGTAAAGGCTTTGAAATAGTAGCTCACGTAGCCCTTTTCATAAGTGATAATATCATCATCTCAATGATCTACCTTTTCATATCCTCCGTTGGATAGAGGATGCTCTAGATTTCGTCGTGCTCTGCCGTTCTCAGGTATTCGGTTTCAGGCTGTTCCAAAAAATATGATAAACTACTTGTTGATTAAGTGGTCATCATTTTCTCTTACCGTGATTTGGAATGCAGCAGCGGACACTATCGGTCCATCATTCACTATTTATCGTGCCTACCTACCTACACTAAGTGCATTCTCTTTTTGTTGATGTTATTATTTCTCTGCCTCGTGATGACTGGGTGTTGTGTGATGTCCTTAGGTTAGTTAGGTTTAAGTAGTTCTAAGTTGTAGGGGACTGATGACCATAGATGCTAAGTCCCATAGTGCTCAAAGCCATTTGAACCATTTTTTTTTTATGTTATTACGTCTGCCATTCCATCCCTTAACCTGATCTATTTGTTTACGTTCCCTCTCTCTTCTTGTAACAAGCCAACCTCTAAACGTGCAGATGATCCCAGGATACCATCAACTCGTGTTTACTAAAATCATTCAATATATTCTACTGAGTACGTCATGGGGTCTTCTCCACCCATGGTCACCGCTGTACTTTGACGAATTCTCTACATCATGTCGAAATTGGAAAACTGTATTTCGCCTAACAGTAGTATCCTCACATGTCACGTATTCTTCTCCAAAATGCAAATGGATGTTTGTGTAAGGAAAAAAATCGGGGAAGTATCCTCTTTAACTAACGGTGGAGGCAGAATTACATCCTGGATATTGTTTTAGTGGTGTACTAGTAATCCATATCGAACTCAATCTTGACCAAATATTCACATGATCCTGTCTTCAAAGACCACTTATCTACAACATGAATGTCTAAATTTTTTCGGTTTCTTGTTTTATTGTTTTATTTTCTATCCTTCATTCTTAACCCGGCAAATCAGGCCGGGCTTCTACAGGACTTAACCCAACAGGTTCGGAGTGGAGCGGAGATGATCCCAACTGGGAATGAATGGGTGTCAGTGTCCAGTTCCGGTATTCATCTAGTAACCAGAAGAAACCTCCAGAAAACCTTGGCTATCTGACAAGGTAGAACTGTTATAACTTATATTTCGGCCAATTTTCTGGATTGTTAGGTTATACTGCTATGAGTTAATGTGCCATTAAGTGGTACGATGGAGACAGTGAACACAACTCGTTAAAATATCCCACCGTCTTAATGCAGCCTATCATTTATCGCATTTCGTGTATCGGGACGTTTACTTCCCGATTCCTCGATCAAGCCTTACCCTGTGCTGTGTTTTCAGAAGAGAGTCCACTCAGAGTTCACATAGGTTCATTCGTAGGTAAAGCGGTTGACAAACATCGGTTCATTGGTAGGGCCGGCCGCGGTGGTCTCGCGGTTCTAGGCGCGCAGTCCGGAACCGGGCGACTGCTACGGTCGCAGGTTCGAATCCTGCCTCGGGCATGGATGTGTGTGACGTCCTTAGGTTAGTTAGGTTTAACTAGTTCTAAGTTCTAGGGGACTGATGACCTGAGATGTTAAGTCCCATAGTGCTCAGAGCCATTTGAACCATTGGTAGGCTACTGGAAACGTACGATCAGTCTACAAATGAGCTTGTTTATAATACACTCTGCGACTCATCCTAGAAAAATTTTCGTGTGTGTGTTTTACATACCAAACAGGACTAACAGAGGATACAAAACGTATGCTTGTACGGGCAGAGGTTACAAAGCCTAGAACCAACATCAAAACGCCGCAGGAATCGCGAAGATAATACTGTTCGCAGCGCAGACAGCGGGATTTCTGCAGTCATTATTCCCGTCCTCCATACACGAATGTAAAGATAAGATAACCTAATCCGTCGTGCAATGGGAGGCGCCCATCGCTATGCACTCACAATGTTTTGCACCGTATGGATATACGTATCATGTAGATGTAAATCTATCATTATCCCGCCATATCTGTTCGTCTGTCTCCTCCGCATGTTGCTGAAACGAGTGACGTCTCATCATTACAATACTCATTATTCAACTTAGCATTTGGACGTCTAGACGACCACATTCTCAATTGATTTGTCATTTTTCGCTATTATGAACACGTCAACGTATTATATAATATTATAAAACTTATTGGCAGAAAAGGACTGCAACTGTCATACGGACCTAACTGTTTGCCCGCATCTCGTGGTCGTGCGGTAGCGTTCTCGCTTCCCACGCCCGGGTTCCCGGGTTCGATTCCCGGCGGGGTCAGGGATTTTCTCTGCCTCGTGATGGCTGGATGTTGTGTGCTGTCCTTAGGTTAGTTAGGTTTAAGTAGTTCTAAGTTCTAGGGGACTTATGACCACAGCAGTTGAGTCCCATAGTGCTCAAGAGCCATTTGAACCATTTTTTTGAACCTAACTGTTTAATCTTTCCCTTTTTTTCATTCAGAACACATTTTACGACAACCATTTCGTATCTGCACCACTAAGAGGTGTATACGGTTTAGAACACGAATATGAATTGCCTTTATTGTTCTTCAGGTATCATAGACGGTAGGAATCTGTGTTATTAAATTACAGACTTAAGAGATTGAGAAAGAAAGACCATACATCAGTGACAGTGAAAACTGCAACTACCCACACTTTTTGAATTATTAATTTATTTCACCATAATTAGTTTCCTGCGTAATCCCATCCTCAGATGAAAGCGATTTCTTGTACAAAAATTCACATTTTCGTCTCAAGAAAAAAAATTAGCATTGGTTTAGCATGTCACACTCCCATGAAGATGGCCCTCAATTATAATGCATTACGCAAAGCTTTTCGTAAACACAAAATTATGTTATACATACGAGATATCATCGCTACCATCTCATGGTGGACGAACTTCCGAAACTAGTTGGATTAAATTATTCATCAAGGTGTAGCTGGTTGCAGTTTTTTTCTATGCTGATGTTTGCAAAAACTATATCGAAATAGGTATTGTTACTGAACAGAGTAAAGCATTAGCCCTGCACTGCCGATCGACGCTTATTTGGTTCAAAATCACAATTGTAAATTCACTAAAAGGAATCTGTACTGATGTGTGAAAACATTAACTTACTAGTGAAGTGATAACAGAAACAGTAACTCTTTTCTAGATTAAAACTTAAGCTCGTTTAAGCATAAAACTTAGATCAGACAAAGTCTTTCCACTGTTAAAAACATCAAAATGAAGTACCTGCCATGTTTCACGTTCCGAATAACTTCCCCGATTATAGTGGAATACAGTATATGCATGTCTTAAAAATACTTGGCTTCTCTGATGTTTTAGATTTCTTCATTCCAATTTTCAGTAATTTTTCTTCAGCCTCAATTGTATAGCCTGTATGTGTTTTCAGTGGCAGTATTCTTTCCTAAGAAATGGTATATAGCTCACCTGAATGTATGGACGTATGATATGGAATGTCTCTCCGATGGATGACACATACCTGGAAAAAAAAACCCAACTATCAAAATGAGGAACATGTCCAACATTAACATAGTTCTTAATTACATTACAAGAAGACATAATAAAACAGTTTATCAGACTGACATTTGTTTGCATTTATGGCACCGTAATAGGAACCAAAGTAGACTCAGTAGCATAATAATGACCATGAATAATGAGCGAGAACTATATGAACACGGAGAATATAATTCAATCGTTCACCTATCAATGAATTTCTCCGTTTCTGTGGAAAGGGCAGCTACTGAATATTAGTACTTGAAGTTTTAAGGAGAATGACTTCTAGAGAAAATAGAGAAAATAAAGCCTAGAACATGCGGTGGGAGGCGGAGAGTGTGTGCAAGATATATGGATTCTCCTCCAGAATAAATAGTAACAGAGATCTGAATGCTACAGTAGAATTTGGGATAGATTGATAGGGAACATTCAGAGGTTATCAAAAAAATGGTCATTTCAGAATAAAGGCAACTAGGGCTGGGTGACGGAAACTGCAGTGGGGGACCAAAACTCGCTTGCTGTAAGGAGGTTCAAATGCGCGTAAGGTACAACACTTACACAGATATGAAAATAAAATGCGAAGGTAAACTAGCATGGAGAACTCAGTCACACCAGTCTGTGTCCTCAGACTGATGGCTACAGCAACAAAAGACATTGTTTATACTCTCGCCACTTTTGGGTTTAATAATACCTCGCTGAGGTCACAGATTCAACTGGCCTGTTGACAGAACAGCTTTAAGCTTGCAAAGGTGGATCCAGTGCGTTGCGGACAACTTTCTGTATTTGAAACTAACGACACTCCTCAAAACGGTATACTAAGCAAGTCCACCTTAGACCTAGTGCAGAGCAAGTAACCATTGCAGCTTTTATATCTATTGGAACATTCCCATAAGAAATACGTATTTTTAACTTCGTTTGTAATTTATTGACAATTAGCCTTTTCCGCATGGCTTTCCCCGCATATACAGGGTGGAGGGTGGTCCATTGATCGTGACCGAGCCAAATATCTCACGAAATAAGCGTCAAAAGAAAAAATACGAAGAACGAAACTTGTATAGGATGAAGGGGGAAACCAGATGGCGCTATGGTTGGCCCGCTAGATGGAGCTGCCGTAGGTAAAACGGACATCAACTGCAATTTTTTTTAATAGGAACCTCATTTTTATTACATATTCGTGTAGTACGTAAAGAAATACGAATGTTTTAGTTGGACCACTTTTTTCGCTCTGTCATAGCTGGCACTGTAATAGTAACAAACCATACGGCTCACAATTTTAAACGAACATTTTGGTAACAGGTAAGTTTTTTTAAATTAAAATACAGACCGTATGTACGTTTGAACGTTTTATTTCCATTGTTCCAATGTGATACATGTACCTTTGTGAACTTATCATTTCTGAGAACGCATGCTGTTACAGCGTGATTACCTGTAAATACCATTTTAATGCAATAAATGCTCAAAATTATCTCCGTCAACGTCAATGCATTTGGCAATACGTGTAACGACATTCCTCTCAGAGCGAGTAGTTCACCTTCCGTAATCTTCGCACATGCATTGACAATGCGCTGACGCCGGCCGGTGTGGCCGAGCGGTTCTAGGCGCTTTAGTCTGGAACCGTGCGACCGCTACGGTCGCAGGTTCGAATCCTGCCTCGGGCATGGATATGTGTGATGTCCTTAGGTTAGTTAGGTTCAAGTAGTTCTAAGTTCTAGGGGGCTGATTACCTCAGATGTTAAGTCCCATAGTGCTCAGAGCCATTTGAACAATGCGCTGACGCATGTCGTCAGGCGTTGTCGGTGGATAACGATAGCAAATATCCTTCAACTTTCCCCACAGAAAGAAATCCGGGGACGTCAGATCCGGTGAACGTGCGGGCCATGGTATGGTGCTTCGACGACCAATCCACCTGTCATGATATATTCTGTTCAATACCGCTTCAACCGCACTCGAGCTATGTGCCGGACATACATCATGTTGGAAGTACATCGCCATTCTGTCATGCAGTGAAACATCTTGTAGTAACATCGGTAGAACATTACGTAGGATATCAGCATACATTGCACCATTTTCATTGCCATCGGTAAAATGGGGGCTAATTATCCTCCCTCCCATAATGCCGCACCATACATTAACTCGCCAAGGTCACAGATGTTCCACTTGTCACAGCCATCGTGGATTTTCCGTTGCCCAATTTTGCATATTATGCAGGTTTACGTTACCGCTGTTGGTGAATGACGCTTCGTCGCTAAATAGAACGCGTGCATAAAATCTGTAATCGTCCCGTAATTTCTCTTGTGCCCAGTGGCAGAACAGTATACGACGTTCAAAGTCGTCGCCATTCAATTCCTGGTTCATAGAAATATGGTACGGGTGCAACCGATGTTGATGTAGCATTCTCAACATCGACGTTTTTGCGATTCCCGATCCTCGCGCAATTTGTCTGCTACTGATGTGCGGATTAGCCGCGACAGCAGCTAAAACCTACTTGGGCATAATCATTTGTTGCAGATCGTGGTTGATGTTTCACATGTGGCCGAACACTTCCTGTTTCCTTAAATACCGTAACTATCCGGCGAACGGTCCGGAAACTTGGATGATGTCGTCAAGGATATCGAGCGGCATACATAGCACACGCCCATTGGGCATTTTGATCACAGTAGCCATACATTAACACGATATCGACCTTTTCCGCAATTGGTAAACGGTCTATTGTAACACGGGTAATGTATCACGAAGCAAATACCGTCCGCACTGGTGGAATGTTGCGTGATACCACGTACTTATACGTTTGTGACTATTACAGCGTCATCTATCACAAAGCGAAAAAAATGGTCCAACTAAAACATTCATATTTCTTTACTTACTACACGAATATGTAATAAAAAGTTGGGGTTCCTATTTTAAAAAATCGCAGTTGATATCCGTTTGACCTACGGCAGCGCCATCTAGCGGGCCAACCATAGCCCCATCTGGTTTCCCCCTTCAAGCTGGGCCAGTTTCAGTCTTTGTAGTTTTTTGGTTTGATAGTTATTTCGTGAGATACTTGGCCCGGTTACTATCAATGGACCACCCTGTATATTTCACATCTACATTGAACACACTTCCTCCTCCTCTTGCACGTACCTCTTCCTCCCTATATCTACCTCATCCTCCTTCCCACTATCCATGTCCCTTCATCTCATCCTCCCCTCCATTTGTCCGTTTTGTACTCACCTTCTCTCTATCCACATCTTCCTCTAACCTCCCTCTTACTTTAACATTCTCCCCCCACCCTCTTTCTCTGTTCTCTCTCTCTCTCTCTCTCTCTCTCTCTATATATATATATATATATATATATATATATATATATATATATATATATATATATATCCCACTTCATTTTCTCCCTGCCCACTACCCTTCTAAACTTTCTACTTCCCTCTTGCATCTCTCCCTTCTCCTCTCACTCTGTCCATTGCGACCTCTGTTCGTATCAACCTGTTGGGTACAATGCTCTCAGCACATGTAGACCCAGCAGTAAAGTTCAAGAAAGCAGGCCGATACTACCCCCACAACAACCCTGGCAAGCAAGGCAGGCTATACATCAGAGGCTTGAAAATAATTCATTTGTCCCTTCCAGGCAAAGCAGTTCGATAAAGCCGGCTGTTAATATTCAAATACAACGCACCTGTTATCCAGGGCAATCAATGTATCAGGGCCCAGAAGACCATATCTTGCCCACGACTTGCTAGCCGTCAGGTTGATTTGGTCTGCCAAATCAACCTGGCAAGCAAATATTGTTCCCACATAACATCCGTGTCATTCAGGCAGGCTAAATGCCAGAGGCTGGAAAAAATACGTGTTTGCCCGTATCTCCGCTCGCAGAGAAGCTATGAGGCTGTGAACCACACTGTGCTGATACTCATATGACTTACTGCTTCTGTGCCGAATTTGGCTGAAATCGATCCACGGGTTTGGGAGGAAGTCCCAGACATACACACACTTACACTCTGCTTTCCATATATAACGGATAAATAGTTTCTATTGTAACCTTTACAATTTAGTAGCTTAGTGGCTCAGTGGTAAAGTGTAACACTGCATTTTAAAGGCCTCAAGCTAGATACCAATTCAGTTATAGGGTTTTTATGAGTCGCTTATCATTTCTTTCATCTCTGACGTTGTTGACGTGAAAGATCTCATGTAGCAGTATCAGTCGATCGAGGCCAACGTTAAACTATGCAAAGTTAGTTTGATGGTTGGAAGGAGGCAATGGAATTCTAGCTCTAATAGAACCATTCCTGTACATCAAGGTACAAAGCAATCTATTGGATGAGGACCGATTTAACTTTTATGAAATTTTCAATATACGTGCTACAATTATCCATTAACACAAACCGAGCGAGGTGGCGCAGTGGTTAGACACTGGACTCGCATTCGGGACGACGACGGTTCAATCCCGCGTCCGGCCATCCTGATTTAGGTTTTTCGTGATTTCCCTAAATCACTCCAGGCAAATGCCGGGATGGTTCCTCTGAAAGGGCGCGGCCGACTTCCTTCCCCATCCTTCCCTAATCCGATGAGACCGAGGACCACGCTGTCTGGTCTCCTTCCGCAAAACCAACCAACCATTAACACAACAATATGACAACGGCAAAAGACAATACAGTTAACGTAGAGTTTAACTTAATATCAAAAGGTAACAATTGAGGCTATATTTCTTCAACGATTCTACTCAGTACACATTACATGTAAAATCCTCAGACTCCAAATGCTATCGTCTAAACACAGACATGTCCTCTGTCTTCAATGCGACAAAGGCAACAAATTTTATTCAGTGACACAATTTTATTGAATTCGTTGCATCGAACATCCAATTTTTTACTACGAAACAAAATATAATAATAAAGTGTGGAAATAATAATAGTACCTACGATCAAGATGATAAACAGTCATAACACACTTCATGTTGGAAATTGTCCAACGGAAATGAAGGGAATTAGTCGTGGCCTGCTAGCAAGAGCCATTGCATCATTCGCGCGGAATTATCTGTGAGAGCATCGAACACTTAAATCAGAGTATGGTAGCTGTCTTCTAAATAAGCACTATTGCTCTCAGTTGCATAGTCGTAAACGTTTTCTCCATTACTGGGTTCCATAATTCTAACCGCTGCTCACTGCCTACTTTAACTGTCCTACAATACTCTCTATTGTGATGGGGCAGTTGCCCTCTTAGAGTAAAGGCTACTGTCGTTAGTGGGGGTAAACTCTCAGTACCATGCGCAAGGGAAGCAGTACTGCAGTGGCATAGCGTTTCGGAAGGAAGGCTTTACATCTCCGTCTCATTTCTAGGCGACCAGTAGTATGTGTCCTGGGCAGAGCTTGTATTCCTCTGCTCCCTGAGTTATCCAGCAGTACTGATGAAGGAGACGTTGGCTGACTTTACGCAAACCTCGTGTCTGATTGGACGTGGTGTTGGTCTTCAACATTGTAATCAGCCGGAGTGGCAATGACACCACATCCATCATTGTCGCTGTGTGATCAGTGGAGAAAATTGGATGGAAGTACTGTAACTGTGTAGAGGTCCACGAACGAGATGCGATAAAACAGAAATATAAAAGTGCATTAAATAATTCTTCAAATACGTTAATGTCCAAAGAGCATCCACAACATCTTTCTTCCGTATGTTTTTATGTTTCTTCCTTCGGAATGTGGATAGTACCATCTTATAAAATGAGTAACAGCTATTTTTTCCACTTTCTCTCGAAACTATTTCTCTCTCTTTCTCTCTCTCTCTGTCTCTCATATATCTTCTACGCCGTGAGCCAACGCTTTGCAATCGCAGCGTATGAATACATGACTATGTATCAGACACAGAACTCATATTGACTGTTTTAATCCAATTATCAGTTTCTCAGGAGTAGATAGAAATTTATTTACAAAATGCGCCTCTGATTTCATCAATGAAAACTTGCGACAAAACGACTGCACTCTTGTAACTCACCAACCATTCGGGAACAAAAAATAATCATGCTTTAATATGGACACTCTAAAGCAGTGAGCAGTGAATAACATGTTAAATTCGAACCCCATAGTCTCAAGACTGAGAAGTATAATTGATGACCTTAGAGTCAAAAGAAAAGTCTTAAAAAATTGGTCGCAGTATTTCTATTCTCTTACTTTTTCTTGTCAGGTGCATTAATGTTCCCATTAAACAATATTTTACTGTGTTTATAATTTTACACGTAATGTGTGCGGAACTGCAGTGATTTCTATATTCTGAGTGTAAAAGACAATCTAAATCGCATTTGAGTAGACACCAGTTCAGCATTTCACCATCATTATTCGTTATTACATTGATGTCCACGTGGCTGCTGCCTCAGATTTGCACGACGATGGTCGACTGAGCGAAAGCGACCACACCAGTAGGTAAAGGCTTTTGAGATAGTTTTTACAGTCGTTGCATTGACATGTGTGTATCGTAAGCCCACCCACACTGACTTATACCTTCAAGCCAGTAGCTGCCACCACCTGGCATAGAAGAATGGAGTCTTGAAAACATTAGTTCATAGGGCTCGAGCTCTGTCAGATACGGGAAGTCTGGCCACAGAGATAGAACATCTACAGCTGGTGTTCAGCAGAAATGGATACTCCTCCACAGACATCCAAAGGGCACTTCGTACTACCAGTCAACCACCGGGTACACAAGAGGAGCCAGAGGAGGCGAAGAAGGTGGCATACCTACCATATGCTGGACCTATTTCTGCAAAGATCAGCAGAATTCTTTCAAAATATGATACAAAGAGTATCTTCTGTCCACCCTCCAAAATTGGGACCATGCTAGGGAGTGTGAAGGACAACCTGGGGCAATGTAAACCAGGCATTTACAACATCCCGTGCCAGTGTAGAAAGTCATACATTGGCCAGAGAACCAGGACAGTGGACATCAGGTGCAAAGAACACCAGAGGCACACCAGACTCGGACAGGCAACAAAATCTGCCATAGCGAAGCACTGTCTGGAGCTCAGCCACTCAATGGATTACAACAACACCAAAATTGTGACACAGACGCCAAGATTTTTGGACAGTGTCATAAAGGAGGCCATCGAGATCAAGGTCACTGACAACCTAATAAACCGAGACAGCGGTTACCAGCTTAGCTCGGTGTGGAGTCCGGCTCTGGAGCTTATTAGGGCTCAAAGAAGTGAACCAACAAACTCCTCAAGAAGTAGTAACACTGCAGGAGTAGCGCCAGGCGGGTGCGGACCGGGAACGCAACTCCCGACGCAGGACGGGCCTCTGACAGCCGCCACGACCGCAGATGATGAACGAGCCGACCATGGGCGATCGTCGGAGCACCAGGGAAGTGCCAACACCGCTGGATCAGCGCCAGGCGGGCGCGGACCGCGAATGGAGCGCCCAACAAAGGACAGGCCTCAGAGAGCTGCCACAGATGGAGACCAAGTCGGGCGCGGACGTCTGAGGGAGCACCGGGGAAGAAACAACACCTTACAAGCAGCGCCAGGCGGGCACGGACCGCGAACAGAGCCCCCGACGCAAGACGGGCCTCGGACAGCTGCCACAACTGCAGATGGTGGACTAGGCGGGCGCGGACGTCCGTCGGAGCACCAGGGAAGTGCTAACACCTTGAGAGCAGCGCCAAGCGGGCGCGGCCAACGAACGGAACGCCACATGCGGGTCCGGCCCCAGACAACTGCCACGACCACAGATGGTGGACAAGCCATGCGCGGACGTCCGTGGGAGCACCTGGGAGGGGTAAAAACCTCAGGGGCAGCACCTGGTGGGCGCGGACCGCGAACGGAACGCCCGACACAGTCAGGCCTCAGAGAGCTGCCACATATGGCGCCCAAGTCGGCCGTTGACGTCCGAGGGAACACCGGGGAAGAGACAACACATTACAAGCAGCGCCAGGCGGGCGCGGACGGCAAAGAGAGCAGCCAGCGCCCTCTGGGCATAAATACTGGACAAGATCCTCCAACACGGCAGTCTCAGGTAGCACCTGAAGGCGGCAACGAGTTACGTGGCCGAAATATTGTGCCAGAGCGACACAAACATCCGGCAGTAGACCCGATTTTTCCACATGTCAAGATATCGCCGGGAAAGCCTGAAGAGTTACAGTCGTTACATTGTTTATCATGAGGGAACTTTTTGTGCTAATTCGAAATTCTATTTTCGAACGGCGTTCGGCCACCTTGATTTAGGTTTTCCGTGATTTGCCTTAATCGTTTCAGGAAAATGCCGGAGTGGTTCCTTTGAAAGGCCGCAGCTGACTTTCTTCCCCATCCTTCCCTAATCCGATGCGACCGATGACTTCGCTGTTTGAATTATTCGAAATCATTAGCAATATACAGGTACTTACCACACACAATACACCCTTCTGAGATTGAGCAAAATTTGGTTGTCTCAGGGCATATCTTTTTGTCCTGCGACAGAGTGTGCCCTCTTATTGAAAGAAAAAAGAATAAAATATATGTGAAGATGCCTTCTGATTGCAAATATGTTATAGCAGAAGCTATCAAAGAGATGGCCTAAGCAGAGTTCGTCTGTTTTTTCACAGAGACATATCAAGAGAGACCGTGAACAACGTAATGTGGGTTGGATTTATTTTTGGCAATCCAGGAGCAGTTTTTGTGAGAAATAGACAGAATATGCCACAGCCTAGGCATCTTTACTCTCATCTAAAACTGAAAAGAGTACACCAACCACATCCTGGGTTTCCAACACCACTGCAACAGTTCTCAGCATTATAAAAGAAGTTGATTCGTCCTTCACCAGAAAAAATAAGGATTTAATCTCTATGGTGTGGGTACATGAAGCCATTTGATATAGGGAGTTTTACTGGTCGTTGCCATAGTCTACTGTGCCACAAGCTTTGTATCTAAGAAGCGGACTACACGGCAATCGGATTATTGTGATTTTCTGTGTTTATGGTGCGTGAAGTTCAGAACTCAAATATTAATCTCTCAAAATATTTTGACGCAACTCTCTACTAATGACGAGAAAATCGAGTTTCAAGTTTCCCGACCGTCCTCAGTATGTTAAAATAAGGTCGATTGTTCTCGATAGCCCATTTGGCCGTGTGGTGGAATGCTCGCTTCCCAGATCCATTTTTAGGTTCGAAACCTGGCTGATGTACACTTTTAAACAGAGGTGTCCGTCGTACTAGCAATTCCGTGAAGTTTATAATACATGAAGGTAGAAAAAATTAAGTAGCGTTCGAGACTGATAATCGCTGGTTCGAGTCTCATTACGGTTCATTACTTTTCTTCGTTCGAATACCTAATGAAATGCCCTGCTATACCCGCAGGACAGAACAGATAGTTTAATTTGTGGAAAGGAGCCAAAATGAGTGGCTATTAGTTGCAATCGAACATACTACATTATTCATTTGACAAACATTACAAGAGTAAAGAAAACATTGAAAACAGAGCAAGCCAAACATTAATTTTAGAACTTAATTCCCGGCTAAATGAGCCAGTCAATCTCACGCCTCAAGGGCAAAACAACTTTAACCTAAGACCGGCTGAAGGCCAATCACTTAAGACTAAAAAACAGGAATCCGAATTTAAAAGGCAGAAGGCCTTATCTTAAAACATTTCTCTAAAATTAGGCTGAAGGCCCAAAAAATCTCTCGCCCTAAGGGAAAAACAACTTTAACTTAAAATCAGTTAGAAGGATTACATAAACAAACAACAAGGACAAATAAGAAAAGGCAGCACATGAAACGGCGCCCAGAAGTTTCCAAGGGTCGGCCTGGAATTCAAACACTAATGCTCGCTCACGTGAGACAGGCAGTCGGCCCAACAAATTCTCAATCCGACGGCAACCCAACCGACAGACAATCAACGGACAGGATAACTCCCACTCTACCCGAGCAGCGCACATCAGGGAGTTCAATGGAACAACGCAGAAGGTATCTGCGCCCACAACGAACTACACATTTAACTGTCAAACTACACGCAGTGCTGGACAGCCTCAACATGACAAGGAAAATACACTGGCTGAATTTACGTCTACGTCCAGGGCAGGTAACCGGAACGTTAACGGCCACAAGGCAGAAGATTCCGCTGGTGCATTTCAGTTCAAAATAATCTAGTTAAGTTAAACTCCACAGGAGGGCGACTAGAATTTCGCCAACTTGAAAACACATCTTGTTGTTCACGGGAATGTCCCAACAGCCCACAACGAAATTCAAACGACACATTGTGAACAGTTGGTGCGGGCTGGTAGGTTAAGTAAAGACTCAACTTTCGTGTTCGGGATCGGTGAGCCACGGACCTCGATGCAATGCGAACAGCCCCTCACACTCCGACTGCGCGTGGACGCCGCCAACGGGCACGGCCAGATACCTGCCACGGAGACTTCCTCGCTGCTCTACGCCAACCAACCAACGGCCCACACACGGCGCGAGACCAAAGACACTACAATACACGCTGCTGCTGCGACTCGCGGAGAGAGAGGATAACAGCAAAATCGCGATAACCGCAGGAGACTAATCACAGAATAGCAACAACGGTTTAGTGCAAAGCATAACATGAGCCAGCCACGGCTCACCTACGTAATTTAATTGCAAAATTCATTAAATGTATGATAACTAAAGGATATCTAATTGCTGGTTATTATGAAAAGCACCCCATTTCTACTTCTAATCGCATATCAGACAGAAAGAAGAAATTGTCATTCCAAACATAGCTATCTTCTTAATTACCGATCTCTAATAAGGACTTGTTTGAATTAAAAAAATACAAAATGACTTCTTTTTCATTGTGATGAATTTTAAGCTTCAAGGAAATGTTCATGGAAAGAGTGGAAAGTGTTGCTTTGTTTAACATTTTGCCAGCATTAGGAATCGAATCTGTGCCACACACATAGTTGACTTGTTCATTATTTTGGATATTTTTATAACAATGTGAGAATTTTTTTTTTAAATACTGTAAAGTTGAAACAAGTGATATACAACTTTATTTCGGGAGGCAATTCAAGTATATAGTTTCGTCATAGGGTCAAACTGGGTTAGATAACATTTACGACAAAATACTGTTAAAACAGTAGCAGTTTACATTAATTTATTAATTGAAACTGTACAATACTTTAGTGTGATGACTATGCGTGGCAGGAATCCAATGTTCACTTGCGCTGATCTGACTCGAACAAGTCTTGAACCTAGTGAATGGTAACTGTCACGTACAGGCGCAGAAAATACCAGTTACAATCTTCTTGGGACCGACTATGAACGCAGTGCTAATGACGTCTTCAGGTAGTTTTTTCTCTTGGTGTTATCTTCACACTGTCTAAGTGGAGCCGTGTCTCGGCTTATATTCGCGTTTCTTTGAGAGACGTTCAGTTGAGAACCATTTGTACGACTTCAAATAGATGCGTAAAAGAGACGTTGGCGGTGGCGTGCTTAAGGAGGGTAGCTATACCTTCGTTACGCCTGAACTGCGGATTCCTCGACTCTCTTTTATGCATGCCTGTGTTCCGTATCTTCCGCAGAAGACAGTAGTATGCCAGCGACCTACACGAATGTGAATTAAGGGAATGGTTCAAGAATACACTGGAACGAGCAGAAATACTTGTCAACAATATGTGCACAACACGAGGGTGTTATAGATATTCTCAGCGAACTACTGATAAGTAAATGAAAATTATCAGATGTGAAAAATCTTATTATACAAGATAGCGATTAAAAACTCTCCACAGTTTACTCTGGGTATAGACAGCTATGGTTAATCCATTTCTATATTTTTCCTTTCATCTTTGAGTGCTGGTACGACATGACATGCAGTAAGCTCTAGACAGTAAAAGAAGTGTAGTAATTAGCCACTTCTGTGTACCTGGAATAAAGCCAAGAAGAAGTAGTATAAGATGAATTAGTGCAACAGTGAAACTAATAGTGTGTGTGTATTACACTAATAAAAGCAAATAAGCACAAGTTTCAGAATTAAAGTGTGTGGCAGCGTTCAAAATGCAGTCGACATAAACGTTGTATTGATGGAGACACAAGCGTAGCATTCCAGCGGAATAGGGTATAAAAACCTGAAAAGCGTCTTCACATACAAAAAGGTATAAAAATGGGTACTGTTTAACGTGTTTCTTAAAGTACCTTAACACCCTCTCACAGGGTTCGACCACAGTTATGAAGGATAAAAATCAGGTGAAAAGGAGGTACAGGCAGAATTGAAGCCGAGATCGCGGATAGTGAGTCGAACATTGATTATTTATTGTAACAATAATGAATAATATATAGTCACAAAAGATTTCGCAGCTGTTCAGATTTTTAAAAAACATTCGTAATAACATTCTCAATCTCAAATAGTCCTACTTGGCCCGAAGGAGATCATTGCATGTTATCTAAAGTAGTTGCCTAGAGTGACTATTTGAAACTTATATAATGAGTATTAAAAATATGTATTATTGGTTCTACGTCAGTTGAAATTTAAACAAAAAGGCACTTTAAGTGGAAGAGCCATGTTTCGAGATGCACTGCAGCTATGAGCATTCGTTGGTCAGGAGGTTTCAGTTACAACTTTGTTTCACTTACATCTTACTTTTCCATTTGACAACGATTAGTATAATCTTCAGATGACTGTCTTCAGATTAATGCCTACTGACGCTTAGATGTTTTCATATGGTAGTCTGAGATCTGATAGTCCCATCCGAATCCTGAAGAGTATTACCTCATTATTTACGTTTGTCAACACTCCAGTGAGGAAGTAAGTTTCCTTCAGAAAAAGACTTAAATTTATTTCTTACGGAATCATGAAAGACGTCATAACCAGCGACGATTTTCGTTTTTACATCGAGAGTAAAACACCAGTACTGACTGTGAAGAAGAACACGTAAAGGAAAAACGGCTCTCTCACATTTGGAACATCGTGCAGAGCCGAAACCAATATCGGACACACAAAATACCGCAACATCCGACCGCTTCAGAATTTGTGCGCTGCCAGTTCTATTTCGATGCGATGCAGAGTATTTTTCCCTCTCGCGGGTGCCACTACAGAGCTCTGTTCCACCACGAGATTAAAGCGAAACGTGTTTTGCGCAGCGGTACACGTTCACTGCTAGGCAGCGCTTCTCCCAGTGTTTGCTTTCCATGCAGCAGTGAAAACTGCAACTGTGTTGCGAAAGCGATTCGCTTTACTCGTTGAGGGACGGAAGTCTGGAGTTGCTAACGTATTTCGGAGGAGGGAAAAAAAAGCTTGTCGTACACTGGACGTTAAAGACGACTGCCTATTTCTGGCCAATTTTGCTTTTTAGGTCAATGAAACATCAGGCTGAGAGCATGTGGCAGTGTTTTAGTCCTGAGAGTCCAAACCACAGATCGTTAAAATGCGGCCACTACCTGCGTGTGAGTACTGATAGCCAGGTGAGATATTGGAAATACCGGTATCTGCTAATTTTTCTTTTTTTTAAGTTTGGTCCTCCCACCTGTTCAGGTTTATTTTGCGAGGGAGGTGAATGTCATCCTCTCGAACGAAAGAAGAAAAATTGGGACGGTGGACGTGGCAAGTAATTATTCAGGCGCTGCATAACCAATGAATTTGCAATTCAACGATGCGGGCCGCCATAGATTAGGGCGACTTCCGCAGCGGCCGCGGCAAGGTACCAGCTGCGAGGGTAATTTTCTGACACAAGGCCTCGTTTGGCCTGCATAGCGGCGTGCACTGCGGCGAGTAAGTATAGGTACACCCGTTACTACCCAACACGTCAGCATCGATTTCCTGTTTAAAGTGACGTGTAGAGTAACTGGCGGTTCCAATTATCGTCCAAGAGCTCTTTCTAGCTACCGTTCCAGAATTTGTCCTTTTAGCAGGATGGAAAGAAATGCTTCCTACCTACGTTTATGCTAATTCTACTGCAATAGTTGCAATTTAATCATTCACCGCTGTAACCAAGTGTTATTGCGCTCTTTGAAGTAAGTGCCAAGTTTCAACATAGCCAGCTCTAATCCTATGTTGTCAAATCATTGTGTTATTTCAGAACCGTGGTTCTCATGTGATACAGAAATGTTGTCATTTACAGCAGTAACCAGTTATAATTTACTTTCGGTTTGGTTTACTGGAAACCATCTGTTATAGGAATCTAGTTTACACGTTCTTAGACAGGCAACTTACATGCACCTTTGGTAAGGACAGAAGCTGATGCACTGAATGAAAATTTATGCAACAACAGGGACTTTAACCCGCATCTGTTGCCTATTACACAAATGTGCTAAACACTACACCACTGTAGCACGGCGGCTGCCATACCTGCGCGGAGCATCCTACTCCAATGCTCTCCCTAACACAAACTTCAATTCACGCCTTCAGCCCATTTCACTCTTCGTACATCGTCAGTTTACCGAGGTTCTCCGGTACTGGAATAGCACCCTGGCTTTGTACATAATAGGGAAGTACTGTCAGTACCTCACGCGTAAATATCTATTGCTGTGATGGAATTATTTCTCCCGGAGACGTACGAGTCTCAGCTTCATCTTCGATAAGGGTAGAAGTGGAAGCAATGAATTAACATTCGTACCAAAGCCGGAATTTGAACCCAGATCTTTCCCTTACTTGACAGACGTTCTAACCAATACACCACCGATGCACCGTGACTACCAATCCTGTATGGACTATTCTAGTCCATGGGTCTCACTAAGCAACTTCATTTCACACCTTTAGCCCATTTGTCAACACAAGTGCAACATTAGTTTACAAACGAATAACTCTTGTATAAATGAATCTTGGCAGGTTCAAAAATGCCACAAAGATGGCTGCACTACAAACTATTGTTAAAATGAAAAAGTTGCCTATAGCATTCCTTTTCACGATCTCTCTCCAGTGAACAACATTCAGGTTGCTCTTAGTATTTTCACATCCACTCGCAGAGATCTTCATTATTATTTACATTTGTTAGGCAAAAAATACAAACGAGCTAGACAAACCACGCATTCTGACTTACTATGGTGCAAACAAACAGTGGTTACAAGATATGTGAAGATCAAAGATGCTACCATAGAGAAATACACGGGTACAGTATTTCCAGAAAACGAGCCATGTGTTACTGCTAAGTTAAATTTAGGCAAGTATCACACACACACACACACACACACACACAGAGAGAGAGAGAGAGAGAGAGAGAGAGAGAGACAGAAAATGGCCGTTAGGGATTTACAACGTACTAACTTCCTTTGAAAAAAGGTTGGAAATAAATGTCATTCAGAAAACATAAAAAACCACGTAATGCATCGGAAAAGGGTTGTCAGCCCTGCACAACATATTTATTACACCTTTAATGCCATAAAACGTATTGATTACAGCATATATAAAAGTTCGTAATTTGATTTACAGATACATGACGGAATTTGTTTCTTTCTCACTGAGTTGACTCAGCGGATTTATTTAGCAATGTCGACTGAAAATGCAAAATCGTGTAAGTTACCAAGTCTTAAGGCATCAGGTTTTTTTTTCTATCTCATCTAAAAATTACTATCTGTGTGACCAGTGCAGAACTTTGGGCTACATCAGATCCAATCATCGTCTAATTACATCGGCGGTAGCCAGTGGCATTAACGCTTTTTAAATGTGTGATAACAAGCTTAACAAAGTCACACGCTTCTCACAGAGTGAAAAGAAATGAGGCCAGTGGTCATACCTCTTCCGTGGCTGCGAGAGGTTAGCTACGTAATTATATTTAAAGTATCTGACAGGTCTGCAGACCAATCCCGGTGCGAAAGAAAAAGTAACGTAATCTCTCGTGAAAGCCGCACTTCAAACCAGATTCCACAGTTTACGCAGATTAATTTTTCCTTTATTTCAAACTAAAGAATGAGCTTTACAAAAGGTTTTGTATATTGTCAATGGAGAATTTGTGCCTAATTTTATTACAACTATCACAAAAGCTTCTGTAAATGCCTTATAACCCCTGTTGACCTGTCAGTGGCCATCATGAGACTTTTCCAAAGCACATTCTCTACGCGGTGCCATGCCGTTCCCATTGCATTCTTAAAATATTCAAAGTGTAGTTGAAACTGTTAAATGAATTATGAAATGTTTTTGTTCCGGTGTAACATCAAGCGCCGGCACGTAGGCCTGGAACGTAACAGCCGATAAGGCAGTGAGACGACGTCAGCCAATAGTAACTCTGACCAGGACCGCACCACGACGGGAGCGGCCCCTATACGAGGAGAGTATAAGCGCCGCTCCAGCTGGCCTCGGCCGCACTAGAAGACGAGCCGTGATCCAGCGATTTAGCCGTGACTTGTGATCTATAGTGATGGCTTGCATGGCAATCATATGTATCGAAGGACATTGATTATTTGCATGTCGCCAATTGCTTGCTACACCACTTTGTAAAAAGACAAAGTATTGTCAATTTAATTTACTGTAATAAATCCCATTAATAAGATTTGCTTGAATTGTTGTCTAGCTATTCGAGAAAGCAGCTTTCTAGGCACCTTATATTAAACGAGTTGACAGGGTCCCACAGTTTACATGACTGTTATCGTAAGAAGAAAAGGGAGTAAGACAGGGCCGCAGTCTTTCACCCCTACTGTTCAGTCACATTAAAGAGGCAAGGAAGGAAATAAAAGAAATTTCAAGAAGGGCTATTAAAATTTATGGTGAATGGGAATCAATAAGAGACTTCACTTACGACCTTGTTATCCCCAGTAAAAGTGAAGAAGAATTATAAAACTATTCAATAAAAGAATACGGATTGAAGGTAAACCGAAGAAAGGCGAAAGCTGAAATTATAGTAGTGTTATCTCAGCATCAGATGTGATGACAATGATGCAGCAGAAGTGAAGAAATTCTGCTACCTTACAATAGAAATAACAAAACGGATCCATTAAGGAGGACATAAAATGCTGACCAGCATAGGCACAGTGGGCATTAGTGGTCAAAGTAAGTCAAGTAGTATCAGTCACAGGCCTCAAATTGAGAAAGAAATTTAGAGATTGTATATCTGGAGAACAGGATTGTATGGAATATTGTCATGAACTGAGGGAAAACCAGAAAGGAAGAGAATCTAAGACATGGTGATATGGAAGGATATTGCAAATTAGGTGGAAGGATAATGTAGCAAATGTGGTTCTCCTCAGACTCATAGAGGAAAGGAACATACGGAGAACACTGACAAGTAGATGGGTAAGGGTGGTAGGAAAAGTGCTAAGACAACAAAGAATAATTTTCATGGTACTAGAGGGAGCTGTAGAATATGAAAACAAGTAACTGACGACGTTAGGCAACAAATAATTGAGGACTCCGGATTTTAAGAACTACTCTCAGATGAAGAGATTGGCACATTACAGGAAGTTGTGGTGAGCCGCATCAGCCGCATCAGCTGCTAACCTATTAAAAACGAAAGAAAATAAAGACATTCATAAAATGTATCTCTGGATGTTGGTTCCGTTTTCAAATACGTTAAGCAGACGGTAGAAGGAATCATCATAACTGTTTTCATTCTAAACTAGCTGAATACCAGGGTTGCCCTCGTATGTGTTCCTTTCAGTTCTATGAGTCCATCTCCCCCTTCCTCCCCTGTCCATCTGATCTTCCCCTCCCCCCTCTCTGTCCATCACCTTTCTTCCCTTCACTCTGTCCACCTACTCTAACCCCCCACTCTCCGTCTACCTTCTGCTGCCATCTGGTACTTCCCCCTCTCCCTGCCCGTCTCCTCTTCTTTTCCTTCTATGTCCATCCCCCACATCTCTATCTCCATTTCTGTTTTCCTTATATCTCCTGAGATATGTGTCGCATAGTGATATAATTCTGTAGCTACACTATGTGATCAAAAGTACCCGGACACCCCCAAAAGCATACATTCTTCATATTACGTGCTTTGCTGCCACTTACTGCCAGGTACTCCACATTAGCCACCTCAGTTATCATTAGACATCGTCAGAGAACAGAATGGGGCGCTCCGCGGAACTCACGGACTTCGAACTTGGTCAGGTGTTTGGGTGCCACTTGTGTCATACGTCAGTGCAAGAGATTTTGACACTCCTAAATATCCCTAGCTCCACTGTTTCCGATGTGATAGTGAAGTGGAAACTTGATGGAATACGTACAGCTCAAAGCGGTACAGGCTGACCTTCTCTGTTGACTGACAGAGACCGCAGACAATTGAAGAGGATCGTAATGTGTAATAGGCAGACATCTATCCAGACCATCACACTGAAATTCCAAACTGCATTAGGATCCATTGCAAGTACCATGACAGTTAGGCGGGAGGTGAGAAAACTTCGATTTCATGGTCGAGCGGCTGCTCATAAGCCACACATCACGCCGGTAAGTGTCAAACGACACCTCGCTTGGTGTAAGGAGCGTAAACATTGGACAGATGAAGTGGACGAATCACGGTACACAACGTGGCGATCCGATGGCGGGGTGTGGGTATGGCAAATGCCCGGTGAACGTCATCCGCCAGCGTGTCTAGTGCCAACAGTGAAATTCAGAGGTGGTGGTGTTATGGTGTGGTCGGTTTTTTCATGGAGGGGGCTTGCTCCCCTTTTTGTTTTGCGTGGCACTATCACAGCACAGGACTACATTTATGTTTTAAGCACCTTATTGCTTCCCACTGTTGAAGAGAAATTTGGGGATGGTGATTGCATCTTTTAAAACGATCGAGCACCTGTTCATAATGGACGGCTTTTGGCGGACTGGTTACATGACAGTAACATCCCTGTGATGGACTGGCCTGCACGGAGTACTGACCTGAACGTCCCTTTGGGACGTTTTGGAACGCCGACTTCGTGTCACACTTCACCGACCGACATCGATACCTCTCCTCAGTGCAACACTCCGCGAAGAATGGGCTTCCATTCCCCAAGAAACTTTCCAGCACCTGATTGAACGTATGCCTGCGAGATGGAAGCTGTCATCAAGACTAAGGGTGGGTTAACACCATATTGAATTCCAGCTTTACCGATGGGGGCACCACCAACTTCTAAGTCATTTTCAGCCAAGTGTCCGGATACTTTTTCTCACATAGCGTACATTCAAAAGCATATGTGGATACTGTCTGCTAGATGTATTGCGAATAGTTCGTAGCAGTAAATGTAAACTCCATGATTTCATACCTCTTCCGGCGGTTTTACTGCATGAACCGCTAAAATGTAGTATGGGTAAATTTTTTCCTTTCATCATTTAGTGGGGTTTGTCAACGAGATTTGAAATTATGTATAAAGATTTTGAAAGTCACTAAATGCTATCGTTATCAAATTATGGATGAATAAAATGTGGGTATTCGCATGGCTTACATCTCTTTTTCATCCGCACCTCCACTCCTTCCATAGGTAGTTGGTTCTTACCCCACAACGATTCTTTCGAGACAGTAAGTCATATATGTACCAGGTTTGGTTTAAATCGGTCCATTGTTTTAGGAGATATGTTACATACATAGATACATACATTTATACCTATTTATAATAAGTACGAATGTCTTTTTTGTCGTGATCCGATTTTGATGAAATATTACCTATACTGGATACCCCTAGCTGCGCAGGAGTTACCAGTGAAAACCCCTACAAAATGTGTCTAGTTTAGGAGATTAGCATATTCACACGGGCAGACAGACAGAGAAGGAAGTTTTAGTTAAACTCTAAATACGATATCTTTTCCTTCGTCACCTGATTTTGGTGAGCTAAAGCCTAAACGATGCCCGACCTTATCCTCAAGCCACTTACTAAAATCCCATGAAATTTCGCCTAGTAATTTTGGAGGTTAACGTGTTCAAAGGGAAATACTTAGACGCAGCGGTTTTACAGATATACTATTAGTATAGGTTATAGCAGTCTCGTGGAATACCATACAGTAACCACTACCGCGCGTTTTCGACTGTGCAACCGTTTCCAAGTGACTGAAATTGCTCCCGGCTTTGGAGAGTGTAATGGACGTGCATAATGGCTAGCACAAAGTCTGTGTCCCACTTCGGAGTTTAATTTCAAACCTCTCATCAGCGTCTCGTCGAATGAGGGCGTGTGATGCTGCCGATGATGTTCTGACTCCCCCCTCCCCCCTCCCTTCCTAACCACGTCCACCCCAAATGAGGACACGAAGTTTTCTCCTGGTGCTACCAGGAGAGAGTAGTTCAGAGCCGATGATGAATGCCTACGTAGCCGCCCATTGTCATCAGGAATACAAACACGGCTGCACCCTTAGCATGCTCTTATCACAGTCATTGTCACTAGGAACAATTATATTTGAGAACTTGGGATTCGAGACGGCATAGTAGGGTGGAGTGCAAAGAAACTAGATCAGAATACGGACTACGCAGATAAATGATATAAATCACGTTCATTCAAAATCCAGGTTCGGTATGAGATTCAGCTAAAACCCGGAACACAATAGTGCAATTTGTATTCTGGTATTCGTGGGACGCTTTTGTCAACAGCTACTGTCGAAAACTTTTACGTAAGAAATGTTACGCTAGAGTGTTTTTGTGAGGATGTGATTTGACAAGCACCAGGAAGGTGTCCTTACTGTGGCTGTAGTGGTTGTTACTGCGCATCACTAACAAATTTTCACATTATTTTTGTTTTTCAGACATATGAGGATCAGAAAGATCGAAAATGGTAGTAAAATAAATGAAAAAAGGCGATCAAAGGCTATATAACATTCCACGTGTCGGGGTTTCCCTCTGTGTCATAATGTCACATTTCAGCACTTATATTTCAAGACTATAGCGTTTTGGAAAAATGGAAAGATGCACCAAGCCTTTAAGATCTTCACTTATATATCGGTCAGAAATACCAATTTTGATAAGTTTTCCGCTAATGTCATTTCTGGTTCTTCTCATCGCTTGCGTCTTTCTCTAGTTTATACTCATCCATCTTCTGTACTCATTCCACTTTTCACTCCATTCTTAATATTTATTATATTCACCATTACGAATACCATTTGTTTAGTCTTTTCCTACTCGAGTGCGCTCAGGTATTGCCCATGATTTTTGAGACTACGAGTTTTCTGTACAGTTAGATGTGGTACATTACGATTTTCCCTTCTCTGCAAACCTCTACAACACAGTTATGTACGTCATCAACTGCTATTTATAGACAACGCCTGACAAAAAGATGTAAGCTCCAGGACAAGTGGTCGGGTGCCGAAGTAACTCCGTACGCGTACACACCAGCGGCGAATGTACGCAGACAGTCAGAAAAGTTTCGCGTTCTGTCCCAGACAGGCGAATCGAAGCTGACCGAACGTCGTGTCCTCTTCTGTCGGTCGCGTCATTCGGAATCGGTGGGTATATAAATGATTAGAATGGAAATTCTGTATGACAAGTAGAACGGTCACTAGAATGTATTAGTGATATTATCAGGTGTGGTAGAGTATACGATGGTTGCGATCGGCAACAGATATTGAGTGATCGCAGTGGGAAATATGGAGTTGCCGCATACCAGTTTAGGACAACGTTAGCAGCGTTATCATCACCTGGCAGAGTTTGAAAGTGGAGTCATCATAGGTCTTCATTTGGTCCACTGGTCTAACAGTACAATATCCAGATTTTTATGGCGTTCGGATGTGGCAGTGGTCTGCATAGGAACGTGAGGCCAGGCACATTCGTCGTCAGTTTTCCGGTAGACCACGTCTGAACACAACAATGGTGGATTGCCATAATGTTGACCCAGCACACCGTAACCAAATGGTTCAAATGGCTCTGAGCACTATGAGACTTAACTTATGAGGTCATCAGTCCCCTATAACTTAGAACCACTTAAACTTAACCAACCTAAAGACATCACACACATCCATGCCCGAGGCAGGATTCGAACCTGCGACCGTAGCGGTCACGCGGTTCCCGACTGAAGCGCCTAGAACCGCACGGCCACACCGGCCGGCAAACCGTAACCCTACCACCTGCCATCTGACGTCATGTAATAGGCAACTAGAACACTCTGCGTCATGTTCGCCATTGGTCAGAGACTATCAGCAGCCGGGTTAGGGATTTACCGTCCCACATGTAATCTGCCGCTGACATCACAGCACAGACGGCTCCATCTGAAGTAGTGCCGTGATTGGGAAGCATGGGCAGGTGATGAATGGCTTTGCATTGTGTTTAGTCATTGATCGTGGTCCAGCACTACATCAGATGACCAATATTGTCGAGTGTGCCGTAGATCTGAGCAGGGGTCTTACTCTCTCAATGTTTTGGAGCGGCACAGCGGTGTTACTCCCGGCATCACGGTGTGTGGTTTCATCAGGTGTTACAGATGAAGGCTGGTAGTGTTTAAGGGAAATTTGACGGCACAGGGGTACGCCACGGAAATCCTACGACCTACTGTGTTAGCTTTCGTGTGACTGCATCTTTGTGCCATTTTAACTGGAAAATGCTCTTCCATAGGTAGCACGTGTCTCTATGAACTGTCTGTGTGATGTACTTCCGTGGCCAATGCGATCTCCAGATCTATTTCTCATGGAACATGTTTCGGACCGGCATGGGCGTCAATTCCGTCCCAGTGACAGTACTCAGGATATCAACGACCAGCTGCAGTAGTTGTGGGGTAGACAGACTCAGGAGTGACTACAGTCGCTTTCTGACACGCTCCCCATCCGGATCAGTGTAAGCTTCCAGGCCAGGGAAGGTGTAGCACCATACTGATAACTGGGTACCTGCTACCAATTTCTTTGTAAATTTGATCTAGTAGTCAATGAAATATGATCACATACTCTCGCAACCCTGCCCCTTCCCTTCTAGCTTGTTGCCCAATATCTGCATAACACAAGAACCCGGTAATGATATGCACTACAGCACTCCTGCATTAGTTTTTCTACCTACGTTGCATTTGTTATAAACTAAAAATAAGTAGTAAAGCAGCCCCGAAATAATTGTTGATATAACTGAAAATTTTTATGCCCTTTTGCTTTAAAATCTTCATAGTGAGGCGTTAACTATTGTTGTACTGGGAGCTTACCATAAATTTGCTCGTAATCTAACCTGAATATTCGAAATGGAATAAAACCGTAGGAACTGCATCATACAATACACAGCAGCAAATTTTTATTTTGACAATCGCCTCGACGACAATCTGTCTTCGGACCACCTCTATAAAAGGAGAACATTTGTATATGAAGTGCATACAGTAACATTATACAGTGCCTCATAAAACATTTTACACAGAATACACATGCATTACACAAATAGTGTCATTTAAGTATGCAAGGAGCATACTTTCGGAAGACGTATCTAATTGTGTATCACACAAGTGCAATAACTAATCAAAAATCTTGAAACACTCCTTTTTGGTGTAACTGGCAAATTCTGCCTTCCAGGATAACTGTCACAACATCTTGGTTACTCAGTGCCTCAACTGCTCTATCGTCTTACATTACAGGTTCTGTATATTCCGAACATTTTGACTGTCAGTATATTCGGACCGACATGTATTGAATATCATATTACTCTCCAGACTGAATTCTTGAAGCACCATGAAAAAAATGTGTAGAAGCATACAAGTGTGAACGCATTGAAACAGTAAAAGGAGTTAATGCAACTAAAGTTTAATTTTAGAAAAGGCAGTACATAATGTTGAACAACTAAAGTCAAACTTCATACTTGTAGGCAGCTGACAGCGTATTTATATAAGTCGAGGAGTAATCCCCAGTGGAGGAACAATACTTAAGAGCTTACTGTTTACCATGAACAATACTAGTATGGCCTACGTAGTCATAGTTTATCGTGCCAACCGTTACGATGAGGTACTCAAAACAACGTAATCGGGCTATAAGATGATAAAAATTACAAAACTATTTAATCACACACTACACAAATATACTTTGTTAAACAGCTTAAAATATTTATTTTATAGATGGAAGTTTAACTATTTAGTTTGAGTGGTTATTATCGTGTAACGAAGGAATAACTGATGTAAATGCTAGCTCCTACGATGATTTATGGAATTTAGCAAAATACAACGTCCTGAACACGTTGTTGGTCAAAATATATCGACAGTCAAATCATTTGAAGTAACTATAGACTGTAAAATGAGGTATTTCCACATTCGAGACGATAGACAATGCATTAGGGCTGCTCCCAGATGCGTAATTTTTAAGTATAGCCTTTGCAAACTTAAATGATAGTGTGTGTCTAGTGCTTGTGTAGCTGATTAAAATGTTTCATGATACATTATGTACAATTGTTGTTCACATTTGACATACAACTGTTCTTCTTTAATACCTTTGATCCGAGTATTGTTATATAGTGACTGAATCCGACTTTCAAAATAAAAATAATTGCCGCTGTGTGTTGCATAATGGAGATCTAATTTTTTTTTAAATGTATTAGACACCGGCTACACAGAATATTTCTGATGAAGCTGAGAAATAAAAGCAGTTGTGGCGTACTTCAATTACGCCTCTCGAGCTTTCATGCAAAATTGTCGAAATTTTTGACCGCGGTTGATTCATTCATATTCAGGACTTTAATTAGTCTGAATTTATAACATGCAGACAGCACTCTTGTCGACAGAGAGCAAAAAGACTGGAGCAGTGACGGAAACGTCGTCATGCTGCAGCGGCAATATCGTGTCTAGAAAACAACTACACTGTAAATAATATTTCAATATTATTTTATTATTGGTTTCTTCACCTCCAGCCATTTATATTGACACACCATCATCGGGTGCTATCCTTTCACAATACCTCTAATGACTTTACATACATGTGGCACTATTTCTGAATGGTCATTATTATCATCATTAACTATTTTCATTCCTAACTTATTTCTTGGACTATACAGCTGTTTTAAGAAATGAAGGAATCCTTTTATATTTTTCCTTTTAACAGCTGTGTCAACCGCAGTGTTTGATGAACTGTCTTACAGTAGGGTAGACTGGGTATGGTTGTGACAATTTTCATTTGATTCCCTATATTGTTGTTACTATGCGAGCTAGGTGGAGTAAAAATGTTTTTTATAGTACAGTGTACATTTGTCTAAATGAAAATATTAAAATTTTGTCGCTAGTTATAATGGTTATCTCATAGGAGCAAATTAGAAAAAAAAATGAAAACTGTCACAACCGACCACACCCTAGGGGCGGTTGTGACAGTACGTGGGGTCGGTAGTGACACGTTAAATATTGCATCAAAATAATATAAAATAAGTTTTATTGCAACTAATATCTAACATAATAGCAACATAATCTTCTTCTGTAAAAATTTAACTTTTATGCAACAAAAGAAATATAATCTTGGAACACTTTAATAGCTTGTAATTAAGAAGGAACTCTAGCATCTATATCTGTTATTATAACAGTCATCATATTACAATCAGCAAAAGAATGTAACTAAAATATCAAACTATACAATACAATAAGTGTGTTGAAATACAAAACATATAAATAAATAGGCATTATAAAAACCAGTGAAACAAAAATCTCAAAATATCTTATTCAAGGAAAATCTAAGCATTTGTGAAAATATGATCACAAAAAAACAAAGAACAGTAGAAATATAAGGTTGATTCTTAGTTCTAAAAGTGCAAAAGTACGACACTGAGATGTAGTCTGACTCATCACAAGTATGACAAATGTAAAACCGACTGCCACCTGCGCATTCCAAGTGCGACCAGAGCTCACATTTTCCTTGGCATTTTATCCATTTTTCGCCAGGCCTACTTTTTGAGTATGGGCCTAAGCAAACCAGACAGAAATAATCTTCTTCATCCGATGACGATGGTGGTATCTTCCTTTTCTTTGCTTTGTTTTTTTCATTTTCCTTTATGTATTCCTCTTGATTCAGTAAGATGTTTCTTTACCTGCTGAGCCTTCAATCGTTTTTCTTTTTCGCCATATTCTTGCCTAACTGCCTCTTTTTCAGGCGTGTCTGTATAAATGGTTGACTTTTTATTTCTGGAACCTCTTGTTTTTCTTTGCGGAGCGTTAGGAAAAGGCCGAACAATTTCAGGCGAGAAAACATGTGGAGTGGCTGAGAATGACGCAGTTAGCTCAATACTACTTGAACTTGGGATTGAAGATTCGCTCAATAAAGAAGGTGAAAGTGGCTCCAATTCATCATTGCGTTCAGGATTGTTCTCTCCAGAGTCAGGTCTTTCTATTGCAGACGATGGTGAAAAACCAAATTCTCGTGTTAAAAGGTGTGGTATTTCATTGTTAACCCCAGCATTGTTTTTCCCAGTCACAGGGTTCGGTGTGTGCATTTCAAGAGATGGTGTTGCACAAGTGTTCTTTTCTGTGTCAGGGCTTACTATGTCCATAACAAAGGAAGATGCAAAGTCAGTTTCTTGAAACACATTGCGATTATTGGGGTGAATACCAGTTTTGCAAAAACCAGCCTGAATGTTCGATTGTGTGAAAGCCAGAGGCATAGCAGTTTTGATAATACCTGGTATATCGTAGATTGTCATTGTTTTTCCAGGGTGACTACGCATCCAGCCATCATAAGCAGTATTTATAGGTTTCTTGAAGGGTCCGAACACAGATCTATTCAAGGGTTGAAGTTTGTGCGAACAGTGTGGAGGAAATGAAAGCAATGTGATTCCATTTTCTTTACAAAAATCCAGCGTGTTGATGTGGATGTGTGAGGAATGGTTATCCAGCAATAGCAACACTTTATGCGTTTGAGAAGCATTAGAGAATTTCTTAAAATGTTGGAGAAATACTAAGAACGATTCATCTTGCATCCATCCTCAAGGATTTGCAGTCCCAATTGATTCTACAGGCCCATCCCTAACAAAATGATCACGATAACGAACCCGTGGAAATATAAATAGAGGAAGCATAGTATTCCCCAAGGCATTTACTGCAAAAGCAACTGTGACTAATGTGCCTCGCTCAGTTGAAGTAAGAGCTCCCACTTGGCGTACCCCACGTCTTGCTACTACCTTGTCAGGTTTTTGGACAGTAGTGACGCCTGTTTCGTCAACAATGTATATGTCCTGTGGTTAATATTTCTGTCTGTTCATAACAGTTTGCAAATTGTCATAAAAAGCTTTTACATTTGTTTTATTAATGCTCGTTGCTATTGAAAGGCTAGTTGCTTGAGCTACGCGAACAGAGAGTGAAGGATTTCTATTCACGAATGAACGAAACCATTCCTCGCCAGCCATCTCATTCTCGAGCCAAGTAGCAGGTCGCTTCAGATTGTATTTAGTACTAAGTTCGAAAGCTAGCTTCCGCACCTCTTTCGGAGAAAGGCCAAAATATATTTCTGCGCATCGTGTTATATTAAGTGCCAGCTGCTGTTCCTGCTCCTCGGAGAACACTTTATTATGTGCGACATATCCCATGCTGACGCTGTCTTCATTCTGGCCTGCAGTGACTCCATCGCGTTTACTGTATCGTAGCAAAGACATGCGATTAACTTCGTGCATTTTCGCGGCTCTGAGTAGAGAACTCCCGTTTATCACTTCTTTATAATCGTGTTCATATTTTGTAATGCCACACTGTCCTCTGTCAGTCTTCCTCAACCTCTTTCTGGGCATCTAGAAAAAAATAATTATCTTCGTGTCACAACGGTACCCAGAAAATATGTCACAACCGTACACTTAATACATGTCACAACCGTACCCAGAAAATATGTCACAACCGTACCCAACGCACTCCTCCACAAGAAAAACATCGCAATGGCAATACAATATTTTCTACGTGCGAAGTAACCACTGATATTAAACTACTAATGGTTAACGTTTAACGAGAAGAAACTCTCATTACTTTATCAGTACACATATAGCAACAATCATTAAAAGAAATGGAATCAAGAAACTTACTTTTGCCTGTTGAAAAGTAATGTAGACTGCTGCTAGCGTTATTGTCGCGCGACAGCTGACACAATACTGTGACACAAGTCCAGACAGGCACGCCACACAGTGGGCCAGAATCTTGAAAACGTGGCCAAAAAGAAAAAAAAAGTTAAAAGATGGGGATTTTGGACTATCAGGTTGGCAGCAGCAATGCTGGGACAACTGAATGCCGGCTGTGCGGACGACCAGATGTTCATTTGTTCGGTAATATCTCAGGTCGAATGCGGCAGTTCATTGTTAGCGTGCGCCCAGCTGGCCAGGCTACAAAAACAGTCGTGTTGTTGAAGGAAGTTATTTATGTTTTGTGCAAGTGAAACCAATACTTTCAATATGAAATGTATTCCAGGAGGTATGTACTAGTGAAAAAACACTTATATCACTATTAAATCATCAATTATGCACGTTTACATTTCAATTAACGTACTACAGGGAAATGAATGACAAAATCTTAAAATGCGCTTAAAAAATAGAGATAATTTACGAATTCCACGACATTCCGTTTTCTTTTGCGCTGTGTATGCAAGTATATATTATTACCTTTGTAAATTAAGCTTCAAATCCTGCGACTAGTTGCGACTCTGGCTTTGAGCCACGTTTTAAGTGACACTTGCAAAATGTCATTGTTCAGGCATCTTCAAAAATGACAGTAGAATCAATTAATTGTGTTTTATTTGTACAATTTAAATTACAATCGACACGTAGAAGCATTGTAAAGAATAAAATAATTAGAAAAATGACGAAAAGTGTAACACAGATTTTTTTTTTAATTTCAGTTTCATCTGATCCAGCGTATATCAGAATCAGATTTTCGAGGAAAGATATTTTTCTAATAACAAAAGAGTATTTGTCAAATGATTTGTAAGGGGTCATTGAACATTTGGAAAGGTCGTTAGAAAAAAGTGGACATACAATTAAAATTCCCTATGATATGAGGCCTACCATTTCGATTTTGTTAACAAAGTTAAGAAGCAAATATAAGGAAGCAACTCGGCAAAAAGGATATTTTTTCAAGAAGAACGAAACCTGGTTAAATACAATAGTACGAGGTGCATTGAAGTTCTAAGGCCTCTGATTCTTTTTCACCGGACTGGAAAAAGATAGAAACATACACATTGTTTTAAAATGAGGCCGCGTTCATTGTCAATACGTCCCAGAGATGGCAGCACCGTATGGCAGATGGAATTTTATCGCCAGCTGCGAGAATGAGAACTGTTTTAAATACTTAAAATGGCGACGTTTTCCTTACTTGAACAGTGTGCAATCATTCGTTTTCTGAATTTGCCTGGTGTGAAACCAACTGAAATTCATCGACAGTTGAAGGAGACATGTGGTGATGGAGTTACGGATGTGTCGAAAGTGCGTTTGTGGGTGCAACAGTTTAATGAAGGCAGAACATCGTGTGACAACAAACCGAAACAACCTCGGGCTCGCACAAGCCGGTCTGACGACATGATTGAGAAAGTGGAGAGAATTGTTTTGGGGGATCGCCGAATGACTGTTGAACAGATCGCCTCCAGAGTTGGCATTTCTGTGGGTTCTGTGCACACAATCCTGCATGACGACCTGAAAATGCGAAAAGTGCCATCCAGGTGGGTGCCACGAATGCTGACGGTCAACCATATGGCTGCCCGTGTGGCATGTTGCCAAGCAATGTTGACGCACAATGACAACATGAATGGGACTTTCTTTTCGTCGGTTGTGACAATGGATGAGACGTGGATGCCATTTTTCAATCCAGAAACAAAGCGCCAGTCAGCTCAATGGAAGCACACAGATTCACCGCTACCAAAAAAATTTCGGGTAACCGCCAGTGCTGAAAAAATTATGGTGTCCATGTTCTGGGACAGCGAGGGCGCAATCCCTACTCAATGCGTTCCAAAGGGCACTACGGTAACAGGTGCATCCTACGAAAATGTTTTGAAGAACAAATTCCTTCCTGCACTGCAACAGAAACGTCCGGGAAGGGCTGCGCATGTACTGTTTCACCGAGACAACACACCCGCACATCGAGCTAACGTTACGCAACAGTTTCTTCGTGATAACCACTTTGAAGTGATTCCTCATGCTCCCTATTCACCTGACCTGGGTCCTAATGACTTTTGGCTTTTTCCAACAATGAAAGACACTCTCCGTGGCCGCACATTCACCAGCCGTGCTGCTATTGCCTCAGCGATTTTACAGTGGTCAAAACAGACTCCTAAAGAAGCCTTCGCCGCTGCCATGGAATCATGGCGTCAGCGTTGTGAAAAATGTGTACGTCTGCAGGGCGATTACGTCGAGAAGTAACGCCAGTTTCATCGATTTCGGGTGAGTAGTTGATTAGAAAATAAATCGGAGGCCTTAGAACTTGAATGCACCTCGTACATATTCCGATTGATTCGAAACCTGCAAGTGCGACTAAATCAACAGGCCGACCTGCCACAAAATTTGAAACATTATCTGATAGGTCTAAAAGAAGGAGAACAGAGGAGATTCGTATGAAGTTCAGTCCTGTCGAATTATCGTTCGCCGCGCAAATGAGTCTTCGATCTTCGGGGCACCCAGATGCTGCGAAGATTGTGAAAGACGTCACACTCTCAAGTCCATCCAAGGTGAACAAATACAAGGCAGGCTTGCGATTTTCAACATCATCGCCATCCTCATATGATGCAAATGAAGGTCTAGCACTCCTTTTCGACTTGAAATTGCCAAAAGAATCTTACCAGCATTTGAGAAATGGGGCTAAAGGAAAAGGCTTAAACACACTATATCCACCGTATTCAGCTGTTTTGGTAGCAAAAAAAGCTTGTTGCCCTCCAGACGTAACCCTCACTTTTACCGAATCAAAAGCTGTGGTACGGTTGCAAGCTTTGTTAGACCACACTGTTCAACGTGTTCTGCTGCTGAAACGAGACGATATTTTACATATGAGTGATTCGGAAATGGCCCTTATTTGTAAGTGGGGCTTTGACGGAACCTCTGGGCAAAGCATATATAAAATGAAGTTTTCAGATTCGAGTATTTCCGATGCAACTTTATTTTTCACTTCGCTTGTTCCATTGAAACTTGCAGGTGTAAATGAAGGAACTAAAGAAGAAAAGATCTTATGGATTAATCCGAAGCCGTCTTAAACCCTCTTTTGCAGACCACTGAAGTTAGAATTTAGAAAGGAAACAGAGCAAACGTCTTTAAATGAGAAAGCGTATTACGACAAACAGCTCGAACAACTCCAGTCATTCGAAACAGTTATTCATGGGAAAGGCATTTCCATTAAATAAAATTTAAGCATGACCATGGTAGATGGTAAAGTGTGCAATGCTATCACCAACACGAAATCTACGTGACGGTGCTATCTCTGCAAGGCTACGTCTGCCCAATTTAATAACATTGACCATGTTTTGAAAAAACAAGTTACCGCCGATTATCTGCAGTACGGACTATCAACTCTTCACGCCTGGATTCGATGTTTTGAATGTTGTATTCATTTGGCATACCAAATGAAAACAAAAAAGTGGCAGGCACGTAAAGCAGAAGATAAAGAGGAAAAAGCAATACTGAAAGCCAATATTCAAAATGCTTTCAAAGAGAAGCTTGGAATTGTAATTGACATGCCGAAACAAGGGTTTGGCAGTACGAATGACGGAAACACCGCTCGACGTTTTTTTGAAAACACTGCAACATCAGCGCTGATAACTGGAGTTTCCGAAGAACTAATCCACCGTTTCCATACAATTTTGCAGACGATTTCTAGCGGACGTCAGATCGACGTAGAAAAGTTTCGAGCATACGCCTTAGCAACTGCCAGGCACTACGTGAAAGAATACCCCTGGTACAACATGCCAACAGCAGTCCATAGATTGTTGATTCACGGTCCAGACATTATTTCTTCGGCCATTTTACCCATCGGTCAACTATCGGAGGATGCTCACGAATCAACCAATAAGTTGATAAAGCAATATCGTCTGAGTTTTTCTCGAAAGTTTTCAAGAGTTAAGACTATGGAAGACGTGTTCAGGAGATTGTTGGCAACGACAGACCCCTACGTTTCTTCCTTATGCAAATCTTCGCAGAAGAAACTGAAGAGTTTGTCGCCAGAAGCCGTTGCCTCTTAGTTCCTGTGGCGGAAGACTATGAAGAATCAGATGCAGATGCAGATAATGAGGAAACAGTGTTTGAGGATGATGACGATTAAGTTGAAGCAGAAGATGAAAAAGAATACGAATAAGAAAATGAAAACTTGTAAATTAAGTTATAAAAAATTTACAAAATAAATAATTGTAATTAAAATGAAATAATTTTTTGTAATATTTTACACCATCTTGTAACCTATATGTGGTCCTTTCTTCGAGTTTTCCTTTTTTTTCGTTTATTTTTTAAGCATTAACTACAATAACCGCTAAATACTGACTTTTATATGAATAAAAATATATAAATATAAATAAATAAAAAGACATAGGTTTTGACCGTCATCTTGGATCCACCATTTTTAAATTTTTTGAACTCTGTCATCATCAGTAACCTCGATAATTCCCTAAAAATTACTTTTATACGTAAAAATTGATAGTAGTGTACATAGAGCCTGCCATCTTGGTTCCGCCATTTTGTTTTTTTCACTTTTTGATATCATATTCTTAATCAGAAACTCCGTAAACCCTTACATACGAAGTTTGGTACAAACTGAACAACTACTTATATTTTGACCAGCTTTTTGGGATTCTGACCCACTGTGCGCCGCTTTTGTCTCCCTCCCACTCTCCACGTTATTCTTTTTTGTTTGGCTAATATGGCGACTGGCACAACCGTAGCCTGGAACAACCGTACCCAGTCTACCCTACCGTTTTTGATACCTGCACTCTCAATTTTGACAAGAGAAGAATAGAAGCTTTAAAAAGATCCTCCTACAAAAGAGTGGTAAGGACTAGATGGGAAGATTTTACAGCTATTGAGGAGATACTGGATCGACTTGGAACGAAAAGAAATTTATAGAATAATTTCGTTAAAAGGAAAATCGGTTGAAAACACAGATCCTGAGGCATCAAGGAGTCGTCATTTTCGTAATGGAAGGAAGTTGGGGAGGGGGGGTGGTACAGTATCGTAGAGGGCGACAAAAGACTGTGTCCAGTAAACTGGTTGAGGTTTGCTCAGGATATATCAGTGTTCTTATTGATTTTCATCAGTGGGCTTCTACCTAATAGTCTTACACCCACTAGTTTGTATGTCTAAGGAATACCATAATACTAATGGAAGGACTTATGATGGAGATAGATAGATGCCACATCACAATATACAGTCATGCTCAAAAGTATCCGAACGACCTAAATTGCATTTCGCCTGATTCGCATGCAACCCACTTAACGCAGCTGTCTAGCAGGTCCTCTAATCGCTTCTCGGTACAGTCGTTTGACTATTGAAAATGGTTCCAACAAGTCACCACTAGAAAACACTGCTCTGTATCGCAATAACTCAAGATGTCAAGTTATACCACGATACTACAAATATCAGGGAACAACTTATCACAGATAACACTGTTCTTAAGGCTTGTAAGCTCACATTTATTACAACAGATGACATACCTGAAATGTTATCACTCTCATTATTACGTCAGTTAGGTAATGCACGTAGTAAGTTCGTCGTATTCATGATTTCCTCATCAAAGTGACATACCGTACTTATTATTTAACACGAAATGACATTAAAAAATTAAGTTATTCACGAGCAGCTAGTTCAGAATATGTATGATCTTCAAATGACACGACGCACCGTCTCGTTCTGTATATGGATTCAAACACAGGTAATGCAGACTAAGCAAAGATTTCGTGACTAACGGAAACTAACAGTCATTCCTTACTCTGCATACATAGAGTGACATACCTCGATTTTAGACAGTGTCAGTTAGCAAATACCAACTTTAAATTACATAACGTAAACATTTTTAACGAACAGGAATTCCTACCCAGCATCTATTGTCCTTGTTAACGAAACACGAGATATGTTAAATATTGCTTCCTCACAAGTAACTTACTTGAATTGCCGTGAGATAAAGCATTGTGTTGGACAGGGATTCGAACCCAGTACCTAATGAGATTGTTATCGAAGCACAATCAACTGTGCATATCGGATTTTCTCGGCAGTATCTAGATGTTTTAACTGCAATGATGAGACGAAACATAAATTTTTTCCTTCCCAGGACTCCAACCCGACACCTATCGCTGTTAAATTCTACAGAAAACGAACATTAAATATGGGTTTCTTACACCTGCAGCGATATGTGAGCATGTTTGAACAAGAAATACTATGACGGAGGGTTCAGTGCTGACTGGGAATCGAACCCCACACATATCGTTATGACTACACACAATGAGACGTCAGCTACCGAATTTTTCTCCACCAGCATCCTTGAATTTACAGTTATCTCGCAAATATTTCTGTGTCTCACTGGGAGGCAAAAAGGTTAGATATCATTAGTGTTGACAACGAATGAAAATAAATTAAAAATAAAAACTGTTATCCACTAGCAAATAGGTGTTCTCATGCTAGAGCTTGATAATACATAATGAAAACTTTAGTGCTGGTCCAGGATTTGAACCTATTCACGCACAATATGTGGAGATGTTGAAAAATCTGCAGTTTTGAACAAACAACAAATTGTAGTCGAGCTGTATTGTCACAAAGGGATCAAATCCCGTGTTAAGGGCGGTCTGAGTTACATTCCCAGTTCAGAACCAATTTTATCGACATACAGAAGCCCAAATACAAGATGGAATAAGTGTCCTGTGGCCCTACATAGCGTTTGTTTCGTCACCAGAAATAAATAACTAGTGTAATAAAGGTTACTGTTGATAGAGTTTCTACATGTCGCCACAGCTGACTTTATTGTGGTTCAACCTAACGTCTACTTGGTAGAGAAGGAATATCGTGATTAATGTGAATTTCATACCACAATGCCATTATAACTTCTTCACTTGGCGTAGCCAGAAGAGAATACAATCTGTCTCTCCCCATCAAAACACTTCCACAGAAGTTGGAATCGAACCCAGACCATAAGCATATGAACATGTTATCAACCCAACAGACCACCGAATCCTCTGTTCAGAACGCCGTTGCGCCACACTTGATCAGAATTCTGACACACAGGTTCCCTGTAGTGGTTTGCAGCATGTCCAGTAAATTCATTGACTTGGTTGACCGAATCGCCATTAACTAGCTGCCACAGCTACCCAGTGCATACATTGGACTCTATTTCGTAACCACCGAAATAAAATCACTTAACTGCCACCTACACAGAACTGCCAACAGTGTAGGATGCAGAAATTTAAATAGGAAGTGTTCCTTTCCACTTTAGCTACTCTATTGCGCTAGCTGTTTGTTGAAATTGTCGTGCAGTGCAAAAGAAAAGCTGTAACTGTCTGTCTCTCAGAAGTCTAGATCCAGCCATATGCTTTACCTCACAGCACTGTAGAATGGGGGAAATCTGTAGGAATTCTTATTGACTTCTGGAGGTGCCAAAGCCATGTGTGAGCTAGTAGCGTAACGGTAAGCGTCGCCCAACGTATATGGCATGTCGCGAGTTCGAGTACGATCGCCGCTACATTTTTTTACACGCAATTCTGCCGTCTGCTGAAGTTATCGATCTAATGGAACTTTGAACACAAATCCCTTCACTTCCCAACCCAAAATATTCGCATATGGAAAAAGGGCTAACTTCTGCGACATTTTGTTCCTTTCAGGTTTAATAGACGATCAGGCAGAAGATGCATCTCGAAACTTTTGTATCATGTATGGGGAGAGCGCATAGTGCCAAAATATGTCAGAAAAGTATTTTCTACATTAGGTGTCCAGTGGTAGTGGCATTTTATTCTTCTTCAACCATTGTTTGACAGCTTTAACTCAGAACAAGTTTTCTACATTCATGTAATCAATAAACTGCATGTGCATTCTCAGACTGTTATAGATACTATCAGAGAATTCGCGTATATCGTTGATGATTAATTTCTCTCTCATGTTTACTATTGTTTTAACAACACTAAAAGAAACCTTACGAAAATGGAGCACAGTACTATAGCAAATGATATAAAACTACCCATGATAACCTTACGACGAAAGTCTGTTTTAATAAAACTGAGTATCTGTACACAAGTCTGCCTCTATTGGCACGAATTAGTAAAATACTAGTCACTTAGATTTCGATTGAGTCTGTGCTTAATTGGTATTCTGTATCATACTCAAGAGGTGTGCAAATGTGGCATTTCATCAATAAAGTTATGTATTCCCAGAAACCCAAAACTTGCTTGTCAGCAGCGGAAAGAGGCGTTACAAGTAGTGCAGCATTGTAAGTTTTTCACCATTGCACTATGAGCCGAAAGTATTTCCTTGCGATTATTTATCGATGTTTGATCTGACTGCTTGCAGCACTTTCACAGGAGGGATAAAAAACGTTACATTCAGCGAGACTGGAACCGCGAACCTCAAAAGACGCTTTTTCACATGTTAGCACCTAACCACAGAGCTAGGGAAGACGTACGTGTTTTAGTTTCCACTTACGAGGCTAATAGGGTTTAAAGTTCCTAAACAGCTATTTAAAGGACGAGATTAGTTGCGATTTCCACGAGAAACCGTAAATTTACAATCATTTGTTGCACTTCAAGCGATTATAACTCAGATTATTCAATAGAAATGACAGGAAAAATCAAGTGAACTTTGAGGCTTAATTTCGTGCACACCAGGAAGTAACTCGTCGATCGCATAGTTGCCAAACATACCTTGCTGTGTTGCCAAATCTCAGTTACAGTACCAGCAGGGAGAAGACGAACCGACGTGAGCCTGCAGCGGGCTGGTAAGTGACCATAGCTGGCGTCTCAAAGACGCGGCTGCTACGGCCTGCAATACCTAATGCGTCTGATTCGCATTTCTGTAACTAGGTTTAGGAACTGGAGCGTACTGTCTGTAAACTAAGCATCATAAATCAGTAACTCTCATACTTGTTTTTACATTTATTTCGTAAGTGTACTCAAAACTAAGAAACTCGTTCACGGACGTTTTTGTGCCTCACCAATAATCGAGCACAACAAACATATAAAAATGAAAAACGAATGTGTGTGTGTGTGTGTGTGTGTGTGTGTGTGTGTGTGTGTGTATTAGAGAGAGAGAGAGAGAGAGGGAGGGAGGGGGCAGACAGAAGAGAGAGAGAGATAAATATAAAAAAGAAAGAGAGAGAGTAAATAATTGTAAAGAAATTGCATCATGTTATGTAAAGTAATCTATCATTAAAATGACATGTTCCACATCATTACGAAATGTTGTGTTCATGATCTATTTAACAAATACTAAACGAATCAAATTTAATCTAATCTAATCATGTTGCTGACTAGCCATGAAGAGTCATGAATTACCGAAATATTCGCCGATGTCAGTAACCAAATGTAAACTTGAAAATAAAAAACTACAGTTTTTCTAATAAACCGGGACTCCTATCAAGACCCTTTCGTTCCTGTTAACTAACCACGAAAGATGTCTGATATACCTCCACTCAGAAGTAATAAAGTGTGTATACATTTAAAGATTAATCGCATGATGTGACGTTCTGTGACAGAGATACGAACCCAACACGTAATCGAATTGTTAACTAAGTAAAATCAGATGTTACTTACCGGTTTTTCTTATCGGCTGCTAGGTGTTTGAATCTCAAATAAGGATACAAATTTTGGTACCTGAGCGACAATCGAATCGCATACCTACTGCCCTTCATTATCAACCCCGAATATAGTTTAAGTATCAATTGGTGACTCAGCAACAGTGTGATGTGTTCTTTTTTGATCACAAGTATAGACACATATTGCGATTGTTGGCAACACATGAACGGACATTAAAAATGCACGCTAATATTCACTAGCACGCCGGTGTGCACGTGATGGGGCTTGTAATGAAATTATGAATATTTTTGTACGCGATCAGGATTCGGCCCCACATACTTACCTTTGGAGGAGACCTAGAGAAGTTTGCAGTATTGGGAAAAAGAACGAAATGATTGAACTATAGTATTCCGAGGGATTGAGATTCTTGAAAGAAGAGATACGAATTCTAGTCACAGTCCAACACCATATTTTTCAACAACTGCAGTTCAGTCAAGTACAAATAAAATAAGTGCCCTGTTCCTTTAAATGACTATCGGTTCATCAAATAAAATAAAATTTTCTAATGTAACTAAGTTTACTGACGACAGTATTTCTGTTTACCATGAATTGCGCCTATGTCATTGACCAGCGTAAACCGGCTCTGCCCAGTTGGTAATGAAGGAACGTGATGTTTAATGCTGATTCTGGATTATAATGTTTTTCTCTTGAGGTTACCAGAGGTAAAGTAAATATGTTTGTGCTTCTTAAAAGTAAATGTCCGAACCTACGCATTGCACCTATGATATCTCGTTCCACCAGAACACTGTGGCCACATTTCCCTGCCCCACGAGTGTGCCGTAATGGATGATGTGCTTAGCTTACGATGTCAGTCACAGTGGAAAAAATAAGGGTCTATTAAATGGTTAAGTAGAAGCAATCTTCTGACGCGGAGATTATGCTATTCTCATGTCAGTAGGATGGAAATACTCTTCTAGGCATCACAGCCGCGATGTGATACCATTTTGAAATTTTCAGTGATTCCACAAATTTGTTAGATCGAGAAAAACACTGTGAAGTGAGTAGTTACCGGATAATTCGATTATCACCGTCATTATTACTATCGTTTTCTTCATACCGCGGCTGGAAGACAGGTACTTGAAGATCATTTAATGCCTTTTGGTCATTACAGAAGTAATTGCCCAACAACAGGTTCTTTCCTTGTCCACGGAATCCTTTTCATGTTAATATCAAACATCAGCAATTACTCGTAGATTGGATTAAAACTAAAGTAATTGATGAAGATGTTATTTGATAACGAAAACGCGCTGCCTTTCTTCATTCACTTGCGCCTAGAAATGGCTGTCGTGTACTGCCAAACCAAAAGCCAAGGGATCTTACTGCCTTCCGATATACTTCGCTCTCAGTTCTTCCATATAATTTGGTCGACGTGACCTGAATCAAGTTGTGTATGACAGAGAATGTTTTAGAAAATCAATTGCTTTCCTTTGCAATAAACAGAAAGATTTACATTCTAAGCTATCCAAGTTAAAAATTTTCTGAATATTAGTTTAAAATTAATATTCCCTTCTATAATGTAGGAAAGTATTTGACAGTTGTAAAACCCGCATCCGACTCATTGACCTTACACTTAGTCGCTGACCATAAAGTCTAGCTAGAATTAAAAAAACAAAATTAGTTTGTGAGAGCAACGTTAACTATAGCGTTCGAAGTATTCATGGTATTGTACACGTGTGTGGAAACGCCAACATTGCCCACTCAAGGAAGACAAGGATACACAGTCTAGCTTCAGTTTTATAAATACGCCTCAGTTAGTGGATGAACTCAGACTTAGTTTGACAATCGTTTCGAATATTTATCAGTACTGCACCCATTGGAGTTAACCTCGTTTTCAGCCAATGATTCCCACAGCTACAGGAACACTATTTGTGATACCTCTTACACAAAATACTTGTGCAGTGTTATCAGACGAAAAGTTCAACCTGACACAAACTGTGTAAAGTTTGTTTTACAACCTTCGCACCTGGATAAAGAGCTTTCCCTATTTGAGATATCTGTGAACGTTGCTGCATAAGACGATTTCAGAAGAAACTAAATTCCTTCAGCTACGCCAATGTTTAAAGAAATCGTCTTAACGGCACTAAATCGTGGTGTGTGAATCATTCAACAGCCGTACTCTGCCGAATTTCACGGGTTGGAAGACAAAAAACTTACTGACAAATTTCACAGAAGGAGAAGGGGGACGAAATGCCTCCCACTGGACGGTCATGTTGTTTTATTTAACTGATTACAAAATCAGGTAAAACGAACAGAGAGGTTGTCAGTATAAGCACACTACTGTTGTCAGTATGATATTGCACTGCCCAGGGCCTGTAATGACAAAGGGCCCGTTTAGGTCAGGCATATTGTATAAAGAAGTGGAAGAGAGACCACCACCAAATTCTACAATCCGAATGCATTGCATACACACAGAAATTACTGTTACAATGTACTTATCGAGCCCAATGAGAGAATTGCGTATTTTGCTATGAGAAAGAATATTGGCAGACAGTCTTCGCTACATTAGGTGTCACTCTGAGCTACAATTTAAGGCCAGCGACTAAGTGTAAGGTCAATGAGTCGGATGCGAGTTTTGCAACTGTGAAATACTTTCCTACACTGTAGAAGCGAATATTAAATTTGAACTAATATTGGGAAAATTTTTAACTTGGATAGCTTAGAATGTAAATCTTTCTGTTTATTGCAAAGGAAAGCAATTGATTTTCTAAAACATTCTCTGTCATACACAACTTGATTCAGGTCACGTCGACCAAATTATATGGAAGAACTGAGAGCGAAGTATATCGGAAGGCAGTAAGATCCCTTGGCTTTTGGTTTGGCAGTACACGACAGCCATTTCTAGGCGCAAGTGAATGAAGAAAGGCAGCGCGTTTTCGTTATCAAATAACATCTTCATCAATTACTTTAGTTTTAATCCAATCTACGAGTAATTGCTGATGTTTGATATTAACATGAAAAGGATTCCGTGGACAAGGAAAGAACCTGTTGTTGGGCAATTACTTCTGTAATGACCAAAAGGCATTAAATGATCTTCAAGCACCTGTCTTCCAGCCGCGGTATGAAGAAAACGATAGTAATAATGACGGTGATAATCGAATTATCCGGTAACTACTCACTTCACAGTGTTTTTCTCGATCTAACAAATTTGCGGAATCACTGAAAATTTCAAAATGGTATCACATCGCGGCTGTGCTGCCTAGAAGAGTATTTCCATCATGCTGACATGAGAATAGCATAATATCAGCGTCAGAAGCTTGCTTCTACTTAACCATTTAATAGACTCGTATTTTTTCCACCGTGACTAGTATTGTAAGCTATGCACATCATCCATCACGGCACACTCGTGGGGCTGGGAAATGTGGCCACAACGGTCTGGTGGAATGAACTATCAGAGGTGCAAAGTGTGGGTTCAGACAATTAATTTTAAGAGGCACAAACATATTTACTTTACCTCTAGGAACATCGAGAGAAAGACATTATAATCCAGAATCCGCATTAAACATCACGTTCCTTCATTACCAAGTGGGCAGAGCTGGTTTACGTAGGGAAATGACATAGGCGACAGTCATGATAAACAGAAATACTGTCGCCAGTAAACTTACTTACATTGGAAAGTTTTATTTTAGTTGGTGAACCGACAGCCATTTAAAGGAACAGGGCTCTTATTTTACATGTACTTGATTGAACTACATACGCTGAAAAATTTGGTGCTGGACTGTGATTTGAATTCGTATCTCCTTTCTCGAGGATCTGAATTTCTCTGAACAGTATAGTTCAATCATTTTGTTCCTTTTCCCAAGACTGCAATTATCTCAAGGTCTCCTCCAAAGGTAAGTATATGGGTCCGAATACTGATCCAGTACAAAAGTATTCATAATTTTATTTCAAGCCCAATAACGTGCACACCGGCTTGCTAGTGAAAATTAAGATGCATTTTCAAAGTCTGTTCATGTGTTGCCAACAGTCGCAATAGGTGTCGTTATTTCTGGTCAAACATGCACACGTCTTATTGTTGGTGAGTCACCAATTGATACTTCAGCTATATTCGTGGATGATAAAGGAGGACGGTAGGTATGCGATTCGATTGTCGCTCAGGCACAAAAATTTGTATCCTTATTTTAGATACAAACACCAACCACCTGATAAGAAAAACCGGTACGTAACATTTGATTTTACTTAGTTAACAATCCGATTACGAGTTGGGTTCGTATCTCTGTCACAGAACGTCACATCATCAGCTTAATCTTTAAGTGTATACACACTTAGATACGTCTGAGTGGAGGTATATCAGACATCTCTCGTGGTTAGTTAACAGGAACAAAGGGTCTTGATAGGAGTCCCGGTTTATTACAAAAACTGTCGTAATTAATTTCAAGTTTACATTTGGTTACTGATATCGGCGAAAATTTCAGTAATTCATGAATCTTCATAGCTAGTCAGCATTATGATTGGATTAGATTAGATTAAATTTGTTTCGATTAATATTTGTTCCATAGATCATGAACACAACATTTCGTAATGATGTGGAACATGTCATTTTAATGATAGATTACTTTACATACCATGATGCAATTTCTTTACAATTATTTACTCTCTCTCTTTCTTTTTTTATATTTATCTCTCTCTCTCTCTCTCTCTCTCTCTCTCTTCTGTCTCCCTCTCTCTCTCTCTCTCTCTCTCTCTCTCTCTCACACACACACACACACACACACACTCACACACACAGACACACAAACACACACACACACATTCTTTTTTCATTTTTATTTGTTTGTTGTGCTCGATTATTGGTGAGGCACAAGAACGTCCATGAATGAGTTTCTTAGTTTTGAGTACACTTACGAAATAAATATAAAAATAAGTATGAGAGTTACTGATTTATGATGCTTAGTTTACAGTCAGTTCTGAGTATTATTAGTAACTACGCTCCAGTTCCTAAACCTAGTTACAGAAATGCGAATCAGACGCATTAGGTATTGCAGGCCGTAGCAGCCGCGTCTTTGAGACGCCAGCTATGGTCACTTACCAGCCCACTGCAGGCTCACGTCGGTTCGTCTTCTTCCTGCTGGTACTGTAACTGAGATTTGGCAACACAGCAAGGTATGTTTGGCAACTATGTGATCGACGAGTTACTTCCTGGTGTGCACGGAATTAAGCCTCAAAGTTCACATGATTTTTCCTGTCATTTCTATTGTATAAACTGAGTTATTATCGCTTGAAGTGCAACAAACGATTTTAAATTTCTGGGTTCTCGTGGAAATCGCAACTAATCTCGTCCTTTAAATAGCTGTTTAGGAACTTTAAACCACATTAGCCTCGTAAGTGGAAACTAAAACACGTACGTCTTCCCTAGCTCTGTGGTTACGTGCTAACCTGTGAAAAAGAGTTTGTTATGGTTCGCGGTTCCAGTCTCGCTGACCGTAACGTTTTTATCCCTTCTCTAAAAGAGCTGCAAGCAGTCAGATCAAACATCGATAAGGAAATCGCAAGAAAATACTTTCGACTCATAGTGCAATGGTGAAAAACGTACAATGCTGCACTACTTGTAACGCCTCTCTCCGCTGCTGACAAGCAAGTTTTGGATTTCTGGGAATACATAACTTTATTGATCAAATGTCACACTTGCATACCTCTTAAGTATGATACAGAATACCAATTAAGCACAGACTCAATCGAAATCTAAGTGACTAGTATTTTACTAATTCGTGCCAATAGAGGCAGACTTGTGTACAGATACTCAGTTTTATTATACTTTGCTCCATTTTCGTAAGGTTTCTTTTAGTGTTGTTAAAACAATAGTAAACATGAGAGAGAAATTAATCATCAACGATATACGCGAATTCTCTGATATTATCTGTAACAGTCTGAGAATGCACATGCAGTTTATTGATTACATGAATGTAGAAAACTTGTTCTGAGTTAAAGCTGTCAAACAATGGTTGAAGAAGAATAAAATGCCACTACCACTGGACACCTAATGTAGAAAATACTTTTCTGACATATTTTGGCACTATGCGCTCTCCCCATACATGATACAAAAGTTTCGAGATGCATCTTCTGCCTGATCGTCTATTAAACCTGAAAGGAACAAAATGTCGCAGAAGTTAGCCCTTTTTCCATATGCGAATATTTTGGGTTGGGAAGTGAAGGGATTTGTATTCAAAGTTCCATTAGATCGATAACTTCAGCAGACGGCAGAATTGCGTGTAAAAAAATGTAGCGGCGATCGTACTCGAACTCGCGACATGCCATCTACGTTGGGCGACGCTTACCGTTACGCTACTAGCTTTTTTTTTTTTTTTTTTTTAATTTTTTTAAATTTATTTATTTTTTTTTTTATTATTTTTTTTTATTTTTTTTTTTTAACAGTAAGGAACTGAAAACTAGTAAGTGCACTCTTTGCGTCGAGTTGGGGACGCACAGAACTAAAACCACGTTAACAGTTGTAGAAAAAGGCATAAAGAAAGAGAGCAAAGTGCGGGGCGAAGGAAACCATGAAACAAAACTGAAGGGTGGAATCCATACCACCATTAACCAGTGCTACATCGTGCACCGGATGGGAAAACTGAAAATGCGAAGACCTTTTCGCACCGGGGACAAAAAGAGGAAATGGGGCTAATACTGCTACAGAGTGTGAGGGTTCACAACGAAACTCTCCATCTGCTGTATCATCCAGGTATGACTTCTCGTAATGATGAAAGTAGATCCCACGTTGTACCGTGTAGTGTTCTATCATCGTATTGTAATTTTAGCTTCTCTTACCCGTGATGTTCCAGCTACGAGGAGGGTCGTGGAACGCACTCCACAAAAAATTGGAAAAATATTGTCGATACTTAGGGTTACGGAGGATCTTGCAATGTCGTTCCTGCAAATAGTTCCAAAAGTCTAAAGTGTCCTTAGTGCCGTCTTGAAACAAATAATGCACTGCATGTCCACGAAGCCACGTCATTGCATTAGTTTTAGTGCGTGGGTAATACGTTTCATCCGGGAATAAGATAGTCTTGGGGTCGATATGATTCGGCGTTACCCGAAGGAAGTATGCTGACATTTGTCTCACTAAGTGCCACACTGCCGTAGATTCGCCACAGCTAAGACGGTGTTCATCGTCGTCTTGAACGCCACAGCTCGTGCACGTGGGTGAGTCTACCATGTGGATCGCATGTAGCCTTGATCTGGTCACCTGCTTACAGTTGACAGTGATATACCACATCGCCGTGACGTCAGTGTCCAGTGTTACGTGGTGAATTGTCCTCCACACTACTCGCCAGTTGACGTTCGGGTGCTTCCTCTCCACGACGTTATCGGGTCGTCCACGTTGCAGGACCCTATAAACCGCCTTTGCCGTCGCCAGTTGAGTCGCTGGTAAGGCAAGTCGAACGTAACTGAGTTCGAGGTAAAAGACACCGATGTAGAAGAGCGAGGAGGGGACGTGGTGTATCGGCACAGGCGGCAACAGGGAGGGTGGTGCTAGTTCTTCTATTAACAAACTGGTCAGACTGTCCGGACGGCGGTGCCATAGTTTGACTAATGTGCTCACAAATAGGGCGACCGCTCTGTCATAAACGTGATAAAGGCCAAGCCCTCCCCGATCCGGGGGAAGGGTGAGAGTCTCATATTTTATCTTGAAAAGCATTCCTGAACTCACGAAGGACCCAAAAGCCGAAAGTATACGGCGAGCCAACAGCACCGGTATAGGTAATATCTGGGCGATGTGCGGAATGCGTGACGCTAAATGTGTGTTAACATACTGGGTCCGTTGGACGATGTCCATGGCTCGTAGGCGGTTGTTGGCAATGCCAGTCCGAACATTCCGTAAAAGCCGTCGAAAGTTGTGAGCAGCGGTCCGTCTTATATCGTCTGTAAAGTCAATGCCGAGACATTTCAAACTATCTCTGAGCTGTAAGGGGGTGACACTGTTCTCAGACAATCCGACCCCGATGTTCATCGCCACCGATTTTGCGACGTTGATACGGCTACCAGTGGCCATGCCATACTTCGTTATCCAATTTAGTGCGCTAGCGGTGTCGTCACCGTTGCGGATGACAATCACCAGGTCGTCGGCGTACGCTTTACATCGGAAAGTGTGGCCTCGTAACGTCATACCCGTTAGTCGTTGGCGCAGGCCGCAGAGGAGAGGTTCCATGGCCACAGCGTAAAGTAAAGTGGACAGAGGGCAGCCTTGGCGTATCGATCGAGAAATGGTGAGGGGCCGCGAAGGTCGGCCGTTGACGATCACCTTGGACGTCGCGCCACGGAGTAGTCGCATGACGACAGTGACGAATGGTTGTGGGTACCGCATATGTTGGAGGACCGCTTCCAAATAGTTGTGGTCCACTCGGTCGAAAGCTTGACTAAAATCGATTGTCGCCAGTGCACCCTTCAGACGACATGCCCTCGCCAGTGAGATCAAGTCACGATATTCACTGAGTGCTGTTTGAATATTATTGTCGCCTCCTAATGACGTTTGATCGGGTGAGATAACATTTCGTAGGGTCTGGCGTATCCGCGCCGCCAACAGTCGAGAAAAGATCTTAAAGTCGCAGTTCAATAGTGTCAACGGGCGGTAGTCCTGCAGTCGTGAGCCACCGGACGGTTTGTGAATAGGAATAATCATCCCTTCCACAAGGGCCGCAGGGAGCGGCACGTCCGGGGATAGGAGATCGCGACAGATGTCCGTCCATCGGGAGGCTAATAAATATTGAAAAGTCCGGTAAAATTCCAAGGGGAGGCCATCAGGACCCGGAGACTTGTTGACAGCTCCTTTTCTAATGGCGTCGTTCACTTCTTCTTCTGTAATTTCTTCCATCAAGGCCGCTTCCATTGCCGGGGTGACGGTGCCGTAAATCGTCTGAGAGACGTCCTCCAGTGCTGTCGGATCAGGGGTCTGAGCGGAATAGAGTTGGGAATAATGATTGTAGAACGCTGTGTTTATGTCTTGTTGCGTGGTGAGGCGATGACCGTCCTCCGAGTCGATGAAGCGTATCAGCGCTCGTTGGCGTCGTTTACGTTCACGAAGGACGTGGAACATTGACGGGCGTTCGCCCGGTATCCGATCCTGCGTCCTCGAGCGGATGACTACCCCCTCTAGGTGGCGTCGTACATGAGCGAGGATCTGAGCCTTAGCACGGTGGACCGCCGTTTGTCGTTCCGGAGACGGTGCCATAGCATCGCAGTCGCGCAGGACCCGGAAGTAAAAGTCGAGTGTATATCTTCGCCAAGTAGCGTGGTCACGACCGTATGTTATCAACGTTCGCCTCAGTGCCGGTTTGGCGCAGTCCAACCACCAGCGGATCGTTGTGGGATATGCACGGAGGCGATTTTCACACGAATGCCACGTATCCTCAACGGCTTGGCGGCAATCCGGGTACGACAGGTGAGCGATGTTTAATTTCCACGGGCTGCGGCTTCTCCACACTTGTTGCCGCCGCAGGGTGACGGCACAAATGTAAGCCGAGTGGTCCGAGAATGCTGCAGGCCACAGTTCCGCATCCTGTGTTCCAGCGGCGAGAGAGCGTGAGACATAAATCCGATCGATACGACTGGAAGAGTGACTTGTGAAGTGCGTGAATCCCGGTTGGTGGCCGTGAAGATGTTCCCAAGTGTCCACCATCTGCAGGTCTCGAATTAGCGTCCCGAGTTCCGGGCACGGATTATGTCGTGGGAGTTGATCTCTGGGCGCCAGTACGCAATTGTAGTCACCTCCAAACACCAGATGGTCGTGGCGGCCTTGGAAGAGCGGGGCGACGTCTTCCGCAAAGAATCGGGAACGTTCGTGACGTTTGTCCGTCCCGGAAGGGGCGTAGATATTGATAAGGCGGACACCCAATACTGTGAGTGCCATTCCTCTTGCCCCAGGCAGAAACAGGATATCGTCCGCCACTATCCCTTCCCGAAGAAGTACAGCGACACCGCTGCCTGTTGGGGAAGCTGGAGAGACGCAAGCATCGTAACCGTACATGCCTGGGAAGTCGTCGACGTACACTTCCTGGAGAAGGGCTATGTCGATGGAAGCAGAGTTCAACATATCCTGAAGCAAGGATAACTTAGCGCGCGTCCGTATAGTGTTGATGTTTATAGTTGCAACGCGATAAGTTTGAGGTCTATCCACAGCATCCGTGTTGGCCATCAATACCCTGGTAAGGCTGTCTCGTCACTGTAACTGACGGCGGGAAAGGATCAACACTGGTGGGGTAAATTTCCCCCCGTGTCGTCCGACACGATGGGCAAGGAGTGTTCCTCACAGTCGTCCGCCCAGTCGCCATGAAACACCATCGGCTGTTGGTGGCTCTTAGTGGCTGCTGCGGCACTCGGCGCTGACTCCATCGGCTCTGCTGGCTGGGAATCGGCAGCGGTTGTCTGCTTGTGATCCTGCTGTGCTGCGGGGTCTGAGGGGCTGAAGCTGTCACCACGGCGATCTGTTGAGTTTGAAGTTACAGCGGCCTCTGTACCACCGGTACCGTCGTCGGAATTTCCACAGTCCATGTCAGACGATCGCTGCAAACACTCGTCCGATGGAGCACGCCGCCGTCTCTTGTGTTTTCGCGGGGAACGCCGTTTACGGACGTGTGTTTCAGTATCTGAATGTGGGTGGATTTCGTCAGCTGCTCCGGTGTCTGGAAGAAAAGCCGCTGTCGGCACAACCCGTGGGTCAATGTCCATCCTGGCATCCACGCCTTCTTGCAAGGTCGGTCGGTGATTATCTTCAGGTGGGGGCGCCGATGTAGAGGCCGGATCCTGTACTGCAGAAGCCATGTTGGTCTCTCCATCGGGGGCGGCTATCGGACTAATGTCGTCAGCATCGGAAAAGGGTGCTGCCCGTGTAACTTCGGCGTAATTGAGAGGAAGGGTCGTCACCGTAGAAGGAGTCATAGATTCACCTGTCGGGATTTGCGTAAGCCGTCGTCGGAGACAATCCGACCGGACGTGCCCTACTTGGCCACAACCAGAGCAAGTGCGTGGCTGACCGTCATACATAATGATCGCCCTACATCCGCCGATGACAAGATATGATGGAACATGTTTGGTCAGTTCAATTTTAATCTGTCGTACCCCGTTAAGGACGGGGTACGTTGTAAAGGTGGTCCATTTTTCGGCCATATGGCTGATCACTTTACCGTAGGGCTGGAAAGCCGCGGTGACGACGTCCGGTGGTACTTCGAAAGGGAGTTCGAAGACGCGTATCGTACGGAGGCCAAGCCCCGCGTGATCGATAGAGACCGCCCCAATATGGCCATCAGAATGTTTGAATTTAAGATCGTTCGCATGTGCGCTCACGATTCTGTTGCACACCTCGTCACTTACTAGCTTGACGTAGACAACACTGCTCGTGATAGAGAGATGGATACCAATTATGTCTCGCGGGTCAATTTTAACGTCGTCACGTAGAAAACGTTCCACCTCGAAAGCTCGCGGTCGTGCATGATCGGTTTGAAAACTGATCTTGATGGTGGTTTGTCTGTATGAATGTGCCATGTTGCGTCGGTAGTGATGGACTCTAAACTAGCGACAACGCAGTAGTAAACAACTACGGGCACTCGCGACCGCGCGGACGGGACGTAAACAAGACGTCCTCGCCGCAGCGCTGCGGAAAGCAGACTGTTCACACATGGCTATGGCACCTCCAGAAGTCAATAAGAATTCCTACAGATTTCCCCCATTCTACAGTGCTGTGAGGTAAAGCATATGGCTGGATCTAGACTTCTGAGAGACAGACAGTTACAGCTTTTCTTTTGCACTGCACGACAATTTCAACAAACAGCTAGCGCAATAGAGTAGCTAAACTGGAAAGGAACACTTCCTATTTAAATTTCTGCATCCTAAACTGTTGGCAGTTCTGTGTGAGTGGCAGTTACGTTATTTTATTTCGGTGATTACAAAATAGAGTCGAATGTATGCACTGGGTAGCTGTGGCCGCTAGTTAATGGCGATTCGGTCAACCAAGTCAATGAATTTACAGAACATGCTGCAAACCACTACAGGGAACCTGTGTGTCAGAATTCAGATCAAGTGTGGCGCAACGGCGCCCTGAACAGAGGTTTCGGTGGTCTGTTGGGTTGTTAACATGTTCATATGCTTATGGTCTGGCTTCGATTCCAATTCTGTGGATGATTTTTGATGGGGAGAGACATATTGTATTCTCTTCTGGCTACGCCAAGTGAAGAAGGTATAATGACATTGTGGTATGAAATTCACATTAATCACGATATTCCTTCTCTACCAAGTAGACGTTAGGGTGAACCACAATAAAGTCAGCTGTGGCGACATGTAGAAACTCTATCAACAGTAACCTTTATTACACTAGTTATTTATTTCTGGTGACGAAACAAACGCTATGTAGGGCCACAGGACACTTATTCCATCTTGTATTTGGGCTTCTGTATGTCGATAAAATTGGTTCTGAACTGGGAATGTAACTCAGACCGCCCTTAACACGGGATTTGATCCCTTTGTGACAATACAGCTCGACTACAATTTGTTGTTTGTTCAAAACTGCAGATTTTTCAACATCTCCACATATTGTGCGTGAATAGGTTCAAATCCTGGACCAGCACTAAAGTTTTCATTATGTATTATCAAGCTCTAGCATGAGAACACCTATTTGCTAGTGGATAACAGTTTTTATTTTTAATTTATTTTCATTCGTTGTCAACACTAATGATATCTAACCTTTTTGCCTCCCAGTGAGACACAGAAATATTTGCGAGATAACTGTAAATTCAAGGATGCTGGTGGAGAAAAATTCGGTAGCTGATGTCTCTTTGTGTGTAGTCATAACGATATGTGTGGGGTTCGATTCCCAGTCAGCACTGAACTCTCCGTCATAGTATTTCTTGTTCAAACATGCTCACATATCGCTGCAGGTGTAAGAAACCCATATTTAATGTTCGTTTTCTGTAGAATTTAACAGCGATAGGTGTCGGGTTGGAGTCCTGGGAAGGCAAAAATTTATGTTCCGTCTCATTATTTCAGTTAAAACATTTAGGTATTGCCCAGAATATCCGATATGCACAGTTGATTGTGCTTGGATAACAATCTCATTAGGTTCTGGGTTCGAATCCCTGTCCAACGCAAAGCTTTATCTCACGGCATTTCAAGTAAGTTACTTGTGAGGAAGCAATATTTAACATTTCTCGTACTTCGTTAACAAGGACAATAGATGCTGGGTAGGAATTCCTGTCCGTTAAAAATGTTTACGTTATGTAATTTAAAGTTGATATTTGCTAACTGACACTGTCTAAAATCGAGGTATATCACTCTCTGTATGCATAGTCAGGAATGACTTAGTTTCCGTTAGTCATGTAATCTTTGCTTAGTCTGCATTACCTGTGTTTGAATCCATATGCAGAACGAGTCGGTTCGTCGTGTCATTTGAAGATCATACATATTCTGAACTAGCTGCTCGTGAATAACTTAATTTTTTAATGTCATTTCGTGTTATATAATAAGTACGGTATGTTACTTTAATGAGGAAATCATGAATACGACGAACTTACTACGTGCATTACCTAACTGACGTAATAATGAGAGTGATAACATTTCAGGTATGTCATCTGTTGTAATAAATGTGAGCTTACAAGCCTTAAGGACAGTGTTATCTGTGATAAGTTGTTCCCTGATATTTGTAGTATCGTGGTATAACTTGACATCTTGAGTTATTGCGATAAATAGTAGTGTTTTCTAGTGGTGACTTGTTGGAACCATTTTCAATAGTCAAACGACTGTATCCAGGAGCGATTAGAGGACCTGCTAGACAGCTGCATTAAATGGGTTGCATGCGAATCAGGCGAAATGCAATTCAGGTCGTTCGGATACTTTTGAGCATGACTGTACATATAGTTATTTAAAAAGATTCAAATTGCTACCAAGTCTTAGAATGAAACACTTCTGGAACGATTTGAATTCACGAAATCCAAACATGTATGGTACTATATGGCGTCATCGTTTATTTTGTGAGATGAAAATGGGGTCTGAAGATGGCAGAGTGGATTGCCGAACCTGGTTGTCGTCAAATTAAACCTAAGTTACGTAGCTGTTAGAGAAATTTATTGAAATTGACAGTTACTTAACCAGCTGATGTCCCCTGTCCATGATGGATCAACGGAGATCGTTTTTAGTGAAGTGGTTTGCAAATTTGCTATGTATGATGTCACTTTTCAGTGCTCTTAAATGTTCTGACTATCTTATCTTGGAATTTATCGTATCTGTACGATGCTTATTAGACTAACTCGTAGTTAAATTCTAAACCATGGTAGGTTTACAAGGATCCTTAAATTTAGCTATTGGAGAACACGCTTCATTATTACGAAAGGAAGGAATTATTATTTGCTTGACATTACGGACGTATACACACATAAATATGTAATTACAATATTTATGGTGTAGTATATCAACTTCATTTTATATTAATGGCGTGGTAATCGTACCAACTTTATAGTTATGTTGATCACACAATATATGGGTAATTGGTGAATTAGTATAGTGTTCGAGTTGGAGTGTTTGCTGTAAAAACTCTCAGGTATGGAGTGAATCTCTTTTGAAACGTTTTTAATTGTAGGTCAGTTTCTAAGGAACCAGGGAGCATTTAATATTATTTACAGTGTCTTTGTTCGATAAGTCTGTTATGTTTTTTGTTGAAGATGAGGCGTTTGTCCATCTCAGTACCAAAATATTTGGTGGATTCAGTCCAAAGAATGATTTCACTGAATGACAACAAATCGGTTTATAAATCTTGTCTTTTTTTCTATAAATAGTTGTTTGACTATTGCTCCCGTTTATTTTTACCCACCTTTCCTTAAATCATATTTTAAGCAAACGTAAAGCTCCTCGGAGTTATCGTGAACGCTCGTTAATTTACATAGTCGGCAAGGGAAGGCGTGTGCATGTCTCATACGTCTGACAAATTTATATTAAAAAATTTGGCTTTCGAAAGGGGACATCGATGGACCGAAGCTGGTAGCCGTACCAAACCAGTCTCCCTGTCACCTATGGGGTTCCTACAGCTGCTGCCGCAACCCACATATCTGTCGCTATCGTTTTCTATGTCCAGATGCTTCGCCGTCTTCTCCTATTTCTCGTTTCCTCATGGCAGCCTTTATCCATTCCAACCAGGCAACGCTCCGTCTTCCTCTTGTCTCTCTTTCCTGAAGACTGTACATCAAGATCGCCTTTCGCCATTTGTCACCTGTCATTCGCATTATATGTCCATACCTGAGGAACCTTCCGTTCTGCTCATCTGTGATGGTTTCTTTAGTATGAGTCGTTTCCCTTATCCTTGCATTTCTTACGCGGTCTCACTGAGATATTCCATATCTTCTGATATAATTCATTTCTACAATGAAATTGTTTTTATATTTACAGTAAGCCTCCAGCACTCGCATCTATAGGTCGTTATAGCGTCTGCAGTAGTTCTATGTAGTATGTTCTTTAGCTTACGGATTCATGGTTTCCTATGGGCTACTCGTTGCCGAATCCGCAATACTCGTTCCGTCTTCCGGTCTGGTGCTAGCCAAATATTTAAATTTTTGACATGCCTCGATGTGCTGGCCCTGTACTGTTACCTTGGGAGTTAATAAACTATGTCAGTCGTATTTAGTCTCACGCAGTCGCGTACGCTGTTGCGCGATTGCGTATAGACTGGGGGAGCGGCCCCTCCACCGTCTTGTATTAGAATCCATACTTCCGACTCTTTTATTCAGTGAAATAGCGCATTTTGGCGATGATTTATTCTGACGGTCAACAAATGTTGGGTATAAAGTTCCGAGCTTTTTGGCTCTATTGTTTTAGTTACATATTGACCTGAAAATGCGGCTGTTAGTTCCACGAAACCGGAAGTGATCCAGAAATAAAGGACTTACAGCTGAAGCGGTTTATTAAAGCCTCAGATGACTATCCACAACTGTGATTGCCCTATTTACAAGGTTATTTGCCCTGCTATTTTTTTTTGCTCTATTTCTTATGTATTCAGTCTTCCGAAAAGTTACTTTCAGTCATCACCTATATTCTTCGATTAATTTTCCTAGCGTAAAGCAGATGTCATATTCTTCACTAGCCACCAATACCTACTCATCTGCGAGGAACACGCAGTACGAAACTTGTTGTTATTCGAATGCCCATTCCCACCCAGTTCCTACTGCACAAGTCAAAGGTTTTTTGGACGTACATTTTCAACACTGTACAGACAGGCATCATCTCTTATTTCAATAAAACCAGTCTTCGGGCTGAGGAACACTATCACATTAACAACAATGTTGTTTAGTGCGCATTTCATAGACGTTCCAGCAAAGAGAACACCATTGTCAGTCACAATGTGCTAATTCTGTCGCTGCAGGAAGAAATTTAGTCGCCAGAAGTTGGCTCACGGGGTATTATGAGACGCCCCGTCCCCAAGTAATGGCGTCGAGTTGGGCCGAGGCTGCCCCGTCCTCAGTCAGACTCAACGCCCGCCCCGCTAAGCTTGCGTCACGGGACCAGCCGTCCGGGAAAGCCTCGCCGCAGATATCCGGCCGCCCCTGCAAAATCCTCCCATTTCCCGCAATCTCGGACGGGGATCTCCGCCCTAACTAGCCGGCAGCCGCACCCCAAGCCACCAATTTCGGAGCCGGGCCCAAGAAACCCACAGGGCTATCGTTTAACTTCAACAAGAGGAATTCCCCACTTAGATGCAATTGTTTTGTCTTTCTGCAGTGGATTCGCGGCGATCGTGTCGCCGTTACAGCTTGTGTGTGTGGCTGCAAGTGTTCTTCCATTCGCCCGTTTTACTTCTACAGGAAAAATACTAAGTTGCGTGTTTCCTTTCCGGTAGCTTGCATTAAATCAGATAGGTGCAGGCTATTTTTACTAAAATTTCACGTAAGAAACAGAATAGCCACTTTCTTGTTATGGAGTCTCTTAACAATTACCTTACTGACGGAAACTGAACATCTCACACAGTGAAAACGTTTACATAATGCTGTTAAACTTACAGTCGAGTATTTTCCCGCTTGTAGGGTATTCTGATTTATACACTCCTGGAAATTGAAACAAGAACACCGTGAATTCATTGTCCCAGGAAGGAGAAACTTTATTGACACATTCCTGGGGTCAGATACATCACATGATCACACTGACAGAACCACAGGCACATAGACACAGGCAACAGAGCATGCACAATGTCGGCACTAGTACAGTGACAGTGTATATCCACCTTTCGCAGCAATGCAGGCTGCTATTCTCCCATGGAGACGATCGTAGAGATGCTGGATGTAGTCCTGTGGAACGGCTTGCCATGCCATTTCCACCTGGCGCCTCAGTTGGACCAGCGTTCGTGCTGGACGTGCAGACCGCGTGAGACGACGCTTCATCCAGTCCCAAACATGCTCAATGGGGGACAGATCCGGAGATCTTGCTGGCCAGGGTAGTTGACTTACACCTTCTAGAGCACGTTGGGTGGCACGGGATACATGCGAACGTGCATTGTCCTGTTGGAACAGCAAGTTCCCTTGCCGGTCTAGGAATGGTAGAACGATGGGTTCGATGACGGTTTGGATGTACCGTGCACTATTCAGTGTCCCCTCGACGATCACCAGTGGTGTACGGCCAGTGTAGGAGATCGCTCCCCACACCATGATGCCGGGTGTTGGCCCTGTGTGCCTCGGTCGTATGCAGTCCTGATTGTGGCGCTCACCTGCACGGCGCCAAACACGCATACGACCATCATTGGCACCAAGGCAGAAGCGACTCTCATCGCTGAAGACGACACGTCTCCATTCGTCCCTCCATTCACGCCTGTCGCGACACCACTGGAGGCGGGCTGCACGATGTTGGGGCGTGAGCGGGAGACGGCCTAACGGTGTGCGGGACCGTAGCCCAGCTTCATGGAGACGGTTGCGAATGGTCCTCGCCGATACCCCAGGAGCAACAGTGTCCCTAATTTGCTGGGAAGTGGCGGTGCGGTCCCCTACGGCACTGCGTAGGATCCTACGGTCTTGGCGTGCATCCGTGCGTCGCTGCGGTCCGGTCCCAGGTCGACGGGCACGTGCACCTTCCGCCGACCACTGGCGACAACATCATGTACTGTGGAGACCTCACGCCCCACGTGTTGAGCAATTCGGCGGTACGTCCACCCGGCCTCCCGCATGCCCACTATACGCCCTCGCTCAAAGTCCGTCAACTGCACATACGGTTCACGTCCACGCTGTCGCGGCATGCTACCAGTGTTAAAGACTGCGATGGAGCTCCGTATGCCACGGCAGACTGGCTGACACTGACGGCGGCGGTGCACAAATGCTGCGCAGCTAGCGCCATTCGACGGCCAACACCGCGGTTCCTGGTGTGTCCGCTGTGCCGTGCGTGTGATCATTGCTTGTACAGCCCTCTCGCAGTGTCCGGAGCAAGTATGGTGGGTCTGACACACCGGTGTCAATGTGTTCTTTTTTCCATTTCCAGGAGTGTATTTCATCCTTACGCAAACGTATCTTCAGCACTGACAAAGACAGTCCCTACTGTCACGTACTTCTACTGAGTCCGCCACTCTTTTCATAAAATGTGAGACGGACTGCAACCTCTCGACGTATTCCAAAGTTAGTTAGTTATACCATTCGTAGATCATTTCAACGATTATTTAATCTAAATAACGGGGAACTAGACAGTTTACCAATTTTTACGTTGAAATTCGTCAATGCAGTGGAAGGAGTTGTCCGCGAGGAATTATTTTAAGTTAGATTTAAAACCTGCTTTGCTATCTGTTGGACACTTTATGTTACCGGGCAAATGATAAAAAATTTTCAGAATGAGATTTTCACTCTGCTGCGGAGTGTGCGCTGATATGAAGCTTCCTGGCAGATTAAAACTGTGTACCGGACCGAGACTCGAACTCGGGAACTTTGCATCTCGCGGGCAAGTGGCCTGCCGCCTGAGCTACCCAAACATGATTCAGGGCCTCTCCACACAGCTTTATTTCTGTCAGTACCTCATCCTATACTTTCCAAACTTCACAGAAGCTCTCCTGCGAACCTTCCAGAACTAGCACTCCTGGAGCACTTGCCTGCGAAAGGCAAAGGTCCCGAGTTCGAGTGTCGGATCGGCCGTTGTGGCCGAGCGGTTCTACTCGCTTCAGTCAGGAATCGCGCAACCGCTACGGTCGCAAGTTCGAATCCTGCCTTGGACATGGATATGAGTGATGTCCTTAGGTTAGTTATGTCTAAGTAGTTGTAAGTTCTAGGGGGACTGATGACCTCAGATGTTAAGGCCCATAGTGATCAGAGCCATTTGAACCATTCGAGTGTAGGTCCGGCACACAGTTTCAATCTGCCAGGAAGTTTCATAAACATTTTGGTTGTTGCCTATTGAACTCCTTTCTGAACCGGTGACAGCTTTCATAATGTCAAATAAAGATTACTTTCCTCCCTAGTGTTGCAGGTATGGATACCACTGGGTATCACTGTTCTTCTCAATTGTGTTGAATTATTTATAGAGACATTCATTAGCGAAATTATCTACTGTGACGCCACACTTAAAATGCCTACCTGCTTGAAGAGGTACTTGCATGACGTCCGTGGGTGAACACCACATATTATTCTTACTGCTCTCTTTTCAGCAATCAATACTTTACTTTTATGTGACGAGTTACCACAGAAAATTGTCCCATAAAACATTATTGAGTGGACATATGCAGAACACCTCAGGAGGCTGATTGGCTTGTTTCCAAGATTAAACTTATACTGAGAACAATAAGCTTTCATCTACATGAACACCCAAAAATTTGGAGCATTCTGACCTATTTACTGAGTGCCACTCATGTGCTGCATCAACATTTGGTATGACTTTATTTGGTGTAGAGAACTGAATATAATGTACTTCTTCAGAATTTTGAGAGGGACTATTTTCTCATAACCATAATTCTTGGGAAAATATGATTTAACAAAATTTATGTTGCTTTCACTGCAATTGAACTTATTATTACACGAGTATCATCTGCAGGAAGCACCGATTAGCTCTGTTGAATGTTTAATGGAAGGTCATTTCACACATAGAAGAAGCAGCAGTGGGACTTACATTGACCCCTGTGGGACTGCCTTTGTGATTTCTATCCAGTCACTAAAATTTTCTACTACTTCTACATTTTTTGAATTATTCATCATAACCTTATGAATTCTATTTGTTCGGTATCATTTTCATCAGTTGTTCATAAAGCCATCAGTTCCATTCAAATTAAGTTTCTATTAGAGCGTAACAAGAACGATACAATCAATCGTCTTCGAAAGATCACAAAAAATACTAGCTGGAAAGGTTTTATTACTTGAAGCTTGTACTATTTGGTGAATGAATGTATAAATACTCTGACGAAAAAAAATCACAATACCAAAAGGGAGTTGTGCTACGTAAACGGAAGTTAGTAGACGTGTTTCTGCATCAGAAGGATGACACATACTCCAATTCCGCGGCAGTCGCAGAAAAAAGGGCGACAGTAGCGCCACTATGCGGATGGAAATCAGGTTCGGTTTTAATATAGGACGTAATGGTCTTGAGCGTCAGTTAGCATTGAGACTGTACGTGGTGAGTTGATGTCAGTCAGGAATGGCTTCAAGGTGACAGACGCCATTATCAGCACCTCAGTGAGTTTGAACAAGGTCGCGTATGAGAGGTTGGATGTTCCTTCTTTGATAATGTAGTAATTCTTGGCAGGAAGGTAGAAAATGTACATGATTGCTGGCAGCAGTGGTCAGGAGAATGTGCAGTCACAAGAAGACTGGGCTCCAATGACTACGTGGCACTACCGAGAGTGACAACTTTCGTGTTTTGCGTATGGCTCTGGCACATCGTACACCCTCTCCAGCAGTAATTTGAGCCACTGTTGGTACCACAGTCACACAAACAACTGTTACAAATCGGTTACTAGAAGTACAGCTCCGAGCCAGACGCCCTGTAGCGGCAATTCCTGTAGCGGCAAATCCTGCAGCGGCAATTCCTCAAACCATCTCCATTTGTGACTCCAGTGGTGTCAAGCGATAGCTCATTGGAGGGTAGGGTGAATGGGAGAATCTGTGGTTCTGCCTCCTAGCCAGTGATGGCCATGTGTTGGTTAGGAGAAGGCCACTTCAGGGCCAGCAAGCAACCTGTCTGCGTACTAGACACGCTGGACCAACACCCCGAGCTATGGTGTGGGGTGCGTTTTCGTATGACACCAGGTTATCCCACACACACTGACGGCAGTGTTGTACGTCGGTCTGGGGACACTATCTGTTTTGCTGGCATCCATGAACTGCATTTCAGGGAGTGTTTTCCAACACGATAACTCTCGCCCACATACCACTGTTGTAACCCAACGTGCTCTACGCAGTATCGACATGTTGCCTTGGCGTGCTAGATCTCCAGAGCTGTCTCCAGTCGAACACGTATTGGGCATCATCGAACGACAACTCTGGCGTCGTCATCTAACAACCAGCACATGCAGTCCCTGTATTAATCGAGCAAGTGCAACAGGCTTAGAACTCCACCCCGTGAAATGACATCCGGCACCTGCACAACGCAATGTCTGCACGTTTGCATGTTTGCATTCAACATTCTGGCTGCTACACCGGTTATGAATGCTGCAGCATTTCACATTTGCAGTGGCTAATCTGTCGCTTTTATTAACCTATGATCTTGCTATGTTAACCACTTAAATATGTTACCTAGACAGACGTATTTTAGAAATTTCATTAGTCTCCATCAACTAATTTTTCGTGTTGCGATTTTTGTTTTTCACCAGTTTAGTATTCTCAGCCGAGAAACTCTTCTAGAATCCATACGCCGATAAGCAAAGCAGGTGTATTAGGAACGGATGTACTACCTGTTAGTGAGGTATGAAAATTTCCGCCCGACACGGATTAGAACTCGGATTTCACGCTTATCAATACGTAATACAGCCGATGCCAAGATATTCACACTCATCGGATTTATTTCGAACCAACGTGGACGATGTATTAGCAGGTGCGGAAGGATTCCCGATACATTTGAAAGCGCTCGTCCCTAATTTCGACCTATATTACGTAATTAATATCGATAAAACCGGTTGTCAGTATCGATCGTACTACAATGGATCTCTATCGGAACAAGGAGCAAAAATCGATTTGAACAAAATTGGTTATTACTTTACAGCACAGTATACTACAAATGTGTCAGGAAAGATCATCCCTTACGTTTTCTTATGTATACAGTAACTATGCGTGAAATTTGGTCGGATTGTTCAGATAAGAATTGAAGACGTGACTTATAAACTAAAACATATAACTGCGACCTGTACGAAATCATAGTTCAGAAAAGTATTGAAAGATTTTTTTTAATTTGTCATTCTTCCGTACGTGGGACAAAATAGATTTACTTACATTGTTGATTAGTGGAGAGAGCTGGCCGTTCAGACACTTTATGGTCAAATCATTGTAGATGGAAGTCAGGCACGCAACTGCACTGCAAAAATTATCCCACCCATATGTGTTCTACTTTGCCAAACCTGTTACGTTTATTTTTAAAGGCAAGTCTAAATTTTCACGACAAGAATTCACAATGCTCACAACTTGATAAAGACTAGTAGAGAAATCGCTATGAGGGAGGTTTCCATAAAAATACGCTATTTAATTCTATTTTTATTTAGAGCATCTGCTTTCATAGGAATAATCAACTATGACATATGTGTGATTGGAAAACAAATTTATCGAATAAAGAGCAATCGTTTGGAATATGTTATTTTAAACTGCGAGTAATGGCAGACAAATTTCCTGATTTTGAATGAAATGATAAGGAGCGGCTGTAAAATGCTTTTTATCAAAAGTCACCAGCGGCTTAGCGTCAATTGAACACGCATCCTCAGGTGACAGATATTTTTAACAACTCACACTCCCCATAATTCACATCAGGGTACAAACAAACAGGCTAAAAGCGGTAGTCCATAGTTAAAACGAGTGGGATAGCAAACGCCTGCCACGAGCAGCAAAGTGGTTGAGCGATAGCAGGCAAAGCAGCACTGTGCAAACAGACTGTGTTTCCCGGTATGGCTTCTGAAAAATCCGTGTGCTTGCATGGCAACAGCTTTCATTTAATATGGTCTACGTCGTCTCTACGAAGTTTTGTATCGGTTGGTTGTCTGACAAATACCATCCGGAATTCTTTTCTAGCACAGCAAACGAAAGCAAAACGAGTCTGTAATGTATTCTGTAACAAACTGTATACACGTTTCAAGAAATCTCACTGTAATGATTGATTTATCACTGTCCGCCCCAGGTAGCTGAGTGGTCAGCGTGACGGCCCAGGTTCGAATCTCGGCTGGGTTGGATATTTTCTCCGCTCAGGGACTGGTTGTTGTGTTGTCCTTATCATCATCATTTCATCCCGATCAACGCTCAAGTCGCCAAAGTGGCGTCAATTCGAAAGACTTACACCAGGCGAACGGTCTACCCGACGGGTGGTCCTAGCCACACGGTATTTCCATTTATTGATTTATGAATGAGATTACTACCGTGAAAATGACTATATCTGAATAATTGCACGACATATACCATTTAATGGTATTCTACGTGACGAAATTTAAAAAAAGTACACAGGCAGGATTTGAAGCCGTACCTTCAGCATGGGAGCAGTGGTCCTTAGCACCTGCATAACGCTCTCTCAGTCGAAACAATACACACTTAGTTAACAAAAGTCATGGGATGCTTCCTAATACAGTGTCGCGCCTGCTTTTGCCCGGCGTAGAGCAGCAAAAAGGCGCGGCATTGACTCAGCTTGTCATTGGAAGACCCCCTGCGGGAATACTGAGCCATGCAGCCTCTATAGCCGTCCATAACTGGGAAAATGTTGTTGGTGCACGATTTTGTGCACGAACTGACCTCTCGACTATGGCGTAGTAGCGATCTGGGTGGCCAGATCATTCGCTCGTATTGTCCAGAATGTTCTTGAAACCAATCGCGAACATTTGTGGGCTTGTGACACAGTGCATGTCGCCGTAGTATCCTTTCTTCCAGGAGTGCCAGTTTTGCAAGGTTCGTAGGAGAGCTTTCGTGAAGTTTGGTAGGTAGGAGACGAGGTACTGGCGGAATTAAAGCTGTGACGAGAGGGGTTGAGTCCTGCTTGGGTAGCTCACAAGGTAGAGCACTTGCCCGCGAAAGGCAAAGTTCCCCATTTCGAGTCTAGGTCCGACACACAGTTTTAAGCTGCCAGGAAGTTTCATATCAGCGCACTCTCCGCTGTAGAGTGAAAATCTCATTCTGAAAGTCCAGCCACTTGCAAAATTAAGATTTATTAAACCTTGACCATGTCACTAGCTCCTAACGTGACATATTGATGCTATATAGGATCTGATGGAATGTTTTATATTTAAATATCAGTTTTATACAAATCTTTTAAGTGCATACTATATACTGCTGTATCCTGCTTGAAGTATGTGATTTTTTTTTTAATTAAAAATGTTTAGACAAAGCCCTACAGCACACGGCTACTACTTTTACATTGTGTATTTTACATGGTGATTAAGTGGATTAGTAGACAGAATTAACGGCTCCTACTTTGACTACATATAATGTGATTTTACTTCCTACATCTTCTGGAAAACCATAATCGAGTTTAATAAACCTGTATCTTAAAACTGGCTGTCTGTTATTTCTGATTAATCATAGCTCGTGCATGCACAGTTGCTCAATAGCAGCCATGTTGAAAATCATCCATAAATATTCCATCGTTGATTGACTGCAAAGTAGCCGAATGTGACCCTCTCCAGTGATTGATAGGTTCATTTGGCGAGAGGACCCAGTCCATTCCATGTAAGCACAGCCACCGCCATTATGGAGCCATCACTAGCTTGCACAGTGCCTTACTGATAAGTTGGATCCATTGCTTGATGGGGTCTGTGCTACACTCGAACCCATCGTTCTTCCCACATTGATTTCTGTGGGTATGTCACGCAGTGTGGCTTGTCTGTTAGCACTGACAACTGTATGGCACCATTGTTGCTCTCGGACGTTAAGTGAAGGCCGTCGGCACTCTCTTGACACTCTGGGTATCAGGATATTGAATTCCCTAATGATTTACGAAATGGAATGTCCTATGCGGCTAGCTCCAACTTTTATAACCGCAGTGTGTAACTTTACGGATATAGGAGGTTTAAGTCAAGCTTTAACAGCGATTTTCCCGGAAACTAGGGGCCTCCGCATGAAAAGTCATTAGGCAGGTACTCAAGACAGGACCTCCACAGCATACCAAAGACTCATCAAAATCCGTTTTTAACACGCCTGATGGTTCCTTTGTTAGCCCCGAACGTGGATCAACTTTCTAAGTTTGCAGTACGTGCCAGATTTGTCTTAAGACTACTTGTAAAAGGCAAGCAAGAGTTAGATTTTTAAGGCCAACGGTTTTAATGTGTCCCCATTTCCATGTTCACGTACAGCAGAAAAATTAATTTTTAAAACCGTGTGCTTACTTTTAAAGACTCGTGTTCAATTCTGCGCATTTAATACTGCAGGGGTTTATTCTCCTTTAAATATCCATGTGTTTAATTTCAAACTTTTTTAAACATTACTGAGTAACAGATAGCACCTTAAAGGGCCTAATATTTCTTTTTGATTTTGTCACGTATTCCCTGATGAGACGAATGAAGTGACCAAGCGATGCCTGGACTAAGTTCAAACCGGTCACCTTATGTCAACATCTACGTGGTAATCAAATGTATTTGTTTTAGATTCTGGGATTCTATGAAATATCATCAGCTTTTTGCTGTTTAAGTTTATTTTAGAAGGGATTTCCTTATTGTACGAGTACACTGTTGCGAGAAATTTATGTATGTGATGTATGATTAACTTTCAGAACTTCTTTAAGCGTTACAAACTTGCAACGCCATTCTGTTTGTGGCAACTGTTACATGATGTATGGTTTATTTGTAAATGTTCAAAAGCTGCTGAGGAGTACAAATATTGTTAAAAGTCTTTCTTAGCACTTTGCAACTCCCTGTTCCACGCTCCCTACAATTTCAGTAACATTAAACACATTTTTGGCCACTACATAAAATTGCTTGGAAGTATTCATCTCTTTCCATATCGAAATTTTCACTGGTATTTATTTTACAAGCTTTCTTAGCCTAGGTAAATTTTTCACATTTGGTTTCTTTATTACATGTTATTTCTTGATTTACTGACGTGTATTGGAAATATGAATCACCTCTTTTTCCCAGAGACGCAACAGATTTTGTAAGGGGTGGTTTCCATGAATTAATCCTACAAAGCCTGATGCGAAACCACTGAATTTTAATTTTAACACTTACTTATAAAAGCCAATTGAAGAAAACTATGCGTTGGTAATTTTTGTAAACGTATCGGGCATGGCAATGACACAATGAACATGAATAAAATATGATATATAACAGTCTTCGTCACATGTAGTTGTTGTGGTCTTTAGTCCAGAGACCGGTTTGATGCAGCTCTCCATGCTACTATATCCTGTGTAAGCTTCTGCATCTCCCAGTACCTACTGCAACCTGCATCCTTCTGAATCTGCTTAATGTATTCATCTCTTGGTCTCCCTCTACGATTTTTAGCCTCCACGCTGCGCCTCCAATGCTAAATTCGTGATCCCTTGATGCCTCAGAACATGTCCTACCAACCAGTCCCTTCTTCTTGTCAAGTTGTGCCACAAACTCCTCTTCTCCCCAATTCTATTCCATACCACCTCATTAGTTATATGGTCTACCCATCTAATCTTCAGCATTCTTCCATACAACCACATTTCGAAAGCTTCTATTCTCTTCTTGTCTAAACTATTTATCGTCCATGTTTCACTTCCATACATAGCCACACTCCATACAAATATTTTCAGAAACGACTTCCTGACACTTAAATCTATACTCGATGTTAACAAATTTCTCTTCTTCAGAAACGCTTTCCTTGCCATTGCCAGGCGACATTTTATATCCTCTCTACTTCGACCATCATCAGTTATTTTGTTCCCCAAATAGCAAAACTCCTTTACTACTTTGTCTCATTTCCTAATCTAATTCCCTCAGCATCACCCGACTTAATTCGACTACATTCCATTATCCTCGTTTTGATTTTGTTGATGTTCATCTTATATCCTCCTTTCAAGGCACTGTCCATTCCGTTCTACTGCTTTTCCAAGTCCTATGCTGTCTCTGACAGAATTACAATGTCATTGGCGAACCTCAAAGTTTTTGTTTCTTCTCCATGGATTTTAATACCTACTCCGAATTTTTCTTTTGTTTCCTTTACTGCTTGCTCAATACACAGATTGAATAACATCGGGGAGAGGCTACAACCCTTCCTCACTCTCTTCCCAACCGCTGCTTCCCTTTCATGTCTCTCGACTCTTATAACTGCCATCTGGTTTCTGTACAACTTCGTCACATAAAAACACTTTTATTCGTGAGTGGTGATCAGTTTCAACACGATATGGATTCTCTTCGGACCATACTGTGTCGTTTAGAGAACAACAGAACAGAAAGAAACACGTAATATAATGAAAATTAAGTTAAAAATAAATTGTAGGATGTTATACCCAGTGACGACGTGTGGAGATGATGGGACGGAGCAGAACTGTGCATACCAACCACCACTGATGTTGAGAGCCGACTATGTGGCGGTGTTTTTTGTTAAATGCCTTGCTCCTTGTCTATCAGCCTACGTCATCATTAGCCAGGCGAATACAGCGTAAACGATGCACGGCAGACAGCTGAAATATACACCTTAATTATATACCGGGTATTATCGTTAGTTTTATCTTAATGACAGTTTATGTATTACACAGTTAAAATTTTACATAATAGAACGCGAAAAGTGTAACTGAGAAGCCAATGGCGTCAGTTAATATGTTACTGGACTGCCCTCTGCGGGATTTAGTGTACTCCAAAGATGGCCTACAAGAGGCTGCTGATTATCTAACGACAGGACAACGCATCGGTAACGACAAAACATGCTGTGATGCTGCCGTACTGCATCGCTTCGGCCTCTTTTTATCTTAATATCTGCGTTGGTTGCAAGTCGTCCTTCATCGCCGAACGTAAACATGGCCTGCCGTGTTGTACACCGTGAAAAATGTATTTAATCAGTGTCCACCATCACCAGTAATAGAGACACTTTAATAATACGTAAAGAATGCAGTGCCGCCTTTCTTTTGAATTTAATTACAAATAACTGATTGAAACGTTTTTTTGCATTGGGGCTGAAGAACGTAATAATTGGCTTAATATAAAAGTCTAAAAATATTTCATGAAATTGATGATCTTCGATATACAGTAAAACATAAAACAAGGATGCAATTTTTAACAGTACCTGATCAAACAGATCGAAAAAATATCTTTCTTTGAAATCTGTTCGTTCATTGAGTAACAATATACGAAAGTTTCAACTTCTTATAGAACATTTAGCAACAGAGCTTTAGGTACATCCTGTAAAACTTTTAGTTTACCTGCACTACAGCTGTAGGACTGTTTATTCTGTATTACACGCTGCGCCTGTTTGCCCATTCTATTGTTTGTCACAAGTATCGAATATCAATTTGCAAACCCCACACTACAAATATTTGTTATCTCATTTGTTTTTTGTATGTTTAGTTTACTCTGTAGCATAGTATTAGAGTTTATATTCATATTGTCTGACATATATCGCATACGTTGTATGCTATTGTCTGAAGATGATGCAGGGTGACAGGCAAGAGGTGGGGAATTTGCTGTTTAACACCTTGATAGCTACCCACAGTAAGCAGTCGACATCAATGGGTGGTATCCACAGTTCGTAATCCGCGCCATCATCTCCAACCTTCATCACTGGCTATAAGATTGTATAGTTTTTTTTTACTTACTATTTGTTATATTAAATGTTTCCTTCTATTCTATTGTACCATAAAGAAGATATTGTGGTTCGAAAATGATTCACATCGTCTCGAAAGCGGCCACAACTTATGAGTAGAAGTGTTTTTATTTGATCAAGACTGTTCAATATAAATTTTTATTACTGACGCATTACAGTCGAAGTACGAGATGAAAATACAGCGATTTTAATGACCAGTTTTACTTAAATGAACATTTTTATCACTATCAATTAATTAAAACATTAATAAATATGGAGTAATAATTGTCATAATACACGACTGGCTATTAAAATTGCTACACCAAGAAAAGCAGATGATAAATGGGTATTCATTGGACAAATATATTATCCTAGAACTGACATGTGATTACATTTTCACGCAGTTTTGGTGCATAGATCCTGAGAAATCAGTACCCAGAACAACCACATCTGGCCGTAATAACGGCCTTGATACGCCTGGGCATTGAGTCAACAGAGCTTGGATGGCGTGTACAGGTACAGCTGCCCATGCAGCTTCAACACGATACTACAGTTCATCAAGAGTAGTGACTGGCGTATTGTGACGAGCCGGTTGCTCGGCTACCATTGAGCAGACGTTTTCAATTGCTGAGAGATCGGAGAATGAGCTGGCCAGGGCAGCACTCGAACATTTTCTGTATTCAGAAAGGCCCGGACAGGACCTGCAACATGCGGTCGTGCATTATCCTGCTGATATGTAGGGCTTCGCAATGATCGAATGAAGGGTAGAGCCACGGATCGTAACACATCTGAAATGTAACGTCCAGTGTTCAAAGTGCCGTCAACGCGAACAAGAGGTGACATGGCACCCCATGCCATCACGCCAGTGATACGCCAGTATGGCGATGACGAATACACGCTTTCAAAGTGCGTTCACCACGATGTTGCCAAACACGGATGCGACTATCATGATGCTGTAAACAGAACCTAGATTCGTCCGAAAAAAAAAAAAAAGTTTTGCCATTCGTGCACCCAGGTTTGTCGTTCAGTACACTATCGCAGGCGCTCCTGTCTGTGATGCAGCGCCAAGGGTAACCGCAGCCATGGTCTGCGAGCTGATAGTCCATGGTGTTGCAAACTTCGTCGAACTGTTCGTACAGATGGTTGTTGTCTTTCAAACGTCCCCTTATGTTGACCCAGGGATTGAGACCTGGCTGCACGATCCGTTACAGCAATGCGGATAAGATGCCTGTCATTTCGACTGCTAGTGATACGAGGCCGTTGGGATCCAGCACGGCGTTCCGTATTACCCTCCAGAACCCACCGATTTCATATTCTGCTAATAGTGATTGGATCTCGACCAACGCGAGTAGCAATGTCGCGATACGATAAACCGCAATCGCGATAGGCTACAATCCGACCTTTATCAAAGTCGGAAACGTGATGGTACGCATTTCTCCTCCTTACACGAGGCATCACAACAACGTTTCACCAGGCAACGCCGGCCAACTGCTGTTTGTGTATGAGAAATCGGTCGGAAGCTTGCCTCATGTTAACACTTTATAGGTGTCGCCACCGGCGCCAACCTTGCATGAATGCTCTGAAAAGCTAATCATTTGCATATCACAGCATCTTCTTCCTGTCGGTTAAATTTCGCGTCTGTAGCACGTCATCATCGTCGTGTAGCAATTTTAATGGCCAATAGTGTACTTTGCCTAAACAAAATCTAATGAAAATGTTCTAATCCTCTGGTCAAACGGAGCAGTTTGCCAAATATAGACCTAACTCTCTGTATGACTGTTGTTTTGACGTGTTTCTACTGATATCTCTTTTCGTATATTTTTAGCACTTACCGACGCGGAAGCGAAAGCTTAAGCTTCGACACGTGCTACAAGCAGCTGCTAGACGCTGCGCAGTATTGCCTAACATGTACAGCTTAAATGAATGTAGTAATGTAGAACGAACTGAATAACTCAATAATAATGAATAATAACACAGTTTACCTGACCAGTTAAAATATGAGCAGTGAGGGTCAGGCGGCCACGGTGGTCTCGCGGTTCTAGGCGCGCAGTCCGGAACCGTGCGACTACTACGGTCGCAGGTTCGAATCCTGCCTCGGGCATGTGTGTGTGTGATGTCCTTAGGTTAGTTAGGTTTAAGTAGTTCTAAGTTCTAGGGGACTAACGACCACAGCAGTTGAGTCCCATAGTGCTCAGAGCCATTTTTTAGTGAGGGTCACTCACGTTTTATTTTACAAAAAGTGAACCGGTATCAGTAGATTCTCAGATGCACGCCTCCCGCAGATATACGTATTTTGTGGAGGTTGGTTGTCCAGAGTTGCAGATTCACGCTTTCATTTTTTATTTAAGGCGTTTCTTTAATATTACAAATAAAATTCAAAACCTTTGAATTTTAATTGTTTCTTATCATTCAGTACAATACCAAAGACATCTAGTACCTGACTTACTGTTGTCAAAACATTATTCAGTAAAATCTAAAATCACTTATCAAACAACATGTAGAATAAAAAAAATCCTGATCAGTTAATATAAAACGGTGTGTCTTTATGCCTCAGTACATCTCACCATAAACATAGCAAAACAGTTAATACCTTTGGAGAAGAAAGGGGGGATAGTTCGAATTATTTGGGGTCCATAGTTTGATAAAGGGAATTCGAAACTGAGAAGCAACAAAGAAATACTTACTCTTACTCTCCTGGCCGCACAAACCGCAATCGGTTTCTGTCCTCGTCAAGTAGCCTTTCCCACATTATTCTGTCTTCGGCACCTCCTTTCCTTGCTCCCAGTACCTGGAGATCCAGGGCAACCTGGTCTCTCCATCTCATTTTCGGCCTGCTTAAAGGTCTTCGTCCTTGCGGTTTATTCTTTGAGACTTCTTTCAGTAAAGACCTCTGCTCTCTTATATAGACGTGGCCGGCCCATCTTAGTCTTCTTGTTTTGGCTTCCGCAACATCTGGTTCGTTGTATAACGACCCGTTCTTTCTTCTTCGCTATTCTCCTCCCTCATAGGTTGGTCCAAATATCTTTTGCAGGATCTTATTTTCAAAAACGTTTATCTTTCTCTCCGAGTACTCATCTATTCTCTAGATTTCTGCGCCATATAGCAATAATGGTGGGACTGTAGCTTGTATATTCTTACTTTGGCTCCTATTGAAAAAATTTTAGATAGCAGTAGTTTGTTGAGTGTGTCTGGTGCTCTGGATGCTGCTTTGATTCTCAGGTCTATTGTTTACTACCACCCCAGGGTCTAAACTCATCTACTTCTTCAAACATGTCATTACCGATCAGCAGAGTTTCCCGTATTTTTGTTCTGTAATTTCTTTGTACACTCGTGAATTTTGTTTTCTCGTCATCTACGTCTAATCCAGCTCCCTTTGCATTTTGAAATAGTCTTTTAGCCAGTATTTTAATGTCAACACCGTTTTCAGTGATTAGTGCTACGTCATCTGCAAATGCCATTTCTTTTTTTTTTTTTTTTTTATCAGTCTTCTGACAGGGTTGTTGCGGCCCCCCATGAATTCCTCTCCTGTGCTAACCTATTTATCTCAGAGTAGCACATGCAACTCACGTCCTCAGTCATTTGATGGATGTATTCCAAACTCTCTCTTCCTCTACAGTTTTTGCCCTCCACATCTCCCTCTAGTACTATGGACGTCATTCCCTCATGTCTTAACAGATGTCCTATCATCCTGTTCCTTCTCCTTGTCATTGTTTTCCACATATTCTTTCCTCTCCGAAACTGCGTAGAACCTCCTCATTTCTTACCTTATCAGACCACCCAATTTTCAACATTCGTCTGTAGCAACACATCTCAGATGCTTTGATTCTCTTCTCTTCCTGTTTTCCAACAGACCATATTTCACTACCATACAATGCTGTACCCCAGACGTACATTCCCAGAAATTTTTTCCTTAAATTAAGGCCGATATTTGACATTAGTAGACTCTCTTGGCCAAGAATGCCTTTTTTGCCATAGCTAGTCTGCTTTTGATGACTTCCATGCTCCGTCCGTCACTCGTTATTTTACTGCCTCGTTAGCAGAATTACTTAACTTCATCTCCTTCGTGACCATCAATCCTGATGTTAAGTTTCACTCTGTTCTCATTTTTACTACTTCTCATTACCTTCATCTTTCTTCAATTTATTTCCAATCCATAGTCTGTACACATTACACTTCATTGCGTTCAGCAGATCAAATAATTCTTCTTGACTTTCACTCCGGATAGAAATGTCATCAGCGAATCGTATCATTGATATGCTTTCACTTTGAATTTTAATTCCGCTCCTTAACATTTCTTTTATTTCCGTCATTGCTTCCCAGATGTACAAATTGAACAGTAGTGGCGAAAGGATACATCCTTTACTTATGCCCTTTTTTTATATGAGCCCTTCGTTCTTGGTCATCCACTCGTATTTTTACCTCTTGGCTGTTGAACATAGTGTATATGCCCGTATCTCCCTGTAGCTTACCCCTTCTTTTTTCAGTATTTCAAACATCTTACTCAATTTCACATTGTCCAACGCCTTTTCCAGGTCGACAAGTCCTATGAACGTGTCTTGATTTTTCTTTAATCTTGCTTCCATTATTATCCGCAACGTCAGAATTCCTCTCCCATTCCTTTACTTTTCCTAAAGCCAAACTGATCGTCACCTAGCGCATTCTCTATTTTCTTTTCCATTCTTCTGTATATTATTCTTGTAACCCACTTGGATGCAAGAGCTGTTAAGATTATTGTGCGGTAATTCTCGCACTTGTCAGTTCTTGCCGTCTTCGGAATTGTGTGGATGACGCTTTTCCGAATGTCAGATGGTATGTCGCCAGACTCATACGATCTACATACCAACGTGAATAGTCGTTTTGTTACCACTCCCCCAATGATTTTAGAAATTCTGATGGAATGTTATCAATCCCTTCTGCCTTATTTGATCTTAAGTCCTTCAAAGCTCTTTTAAATTCTGATGGAAATAATGGATCCCCTGTTTCTTCTAAATCGACTCGTGTTTCTTCTTCTATCACATCAGACGAAACTTCCCCCTCATTGAGACTTTCAATGTACTCTTCCAACCTATCCGCTCTCTCCTCAGCATTTGACAGTTGAATTCCTGTTTCACTCTTAATGTTATCACCCTTGGCTTTAATGTCACCGAAGGTTGTTTTGACTTTCCTGTAGACTGAGTCTGTCCTTCAGACAATCATTTCTTTTTCGATTTCTTCACATTTTTCCCGCAGACATTTCGTCTTAGTTTCCCTGCACTTCCTATTTATTTTACTCGTCAGTGACTTGTATTTCTGTATTCCCGAGTATCCCCGAACATTTTTGTACTTCCTCATTTCACCTGTCGACTGAAGTATTTCTTCTGTTACCATCGTTTCTTCGCAGATACCTTCTTTGTACCTATGTTTTCCTTCCCAACTTCTTTGATAGCCCTTTTTAGAGACGTCCATTCCTTTTCAACTGTACTGCCTACTGAGCTATTCCTTATTGCTGTATCTATAGCCTTAGAGAACTTCAAGCGTATCCCGTCATTCCTTAGTACTACCGTATCCCACTTCTTTGAGTGTTGATTCTTCCTGACTAATGTCTTAAGCTTCAGCCTATTCTTCATAACTATATTGTGATCTCAATCTATTTCTGCTCCTGGGTACATCCTACAATCCATTATTTGATTTCGAAATCTCTGTCTGACCATGATGTAATCTAACTTAAATTTTTCAGTGTCACCTGTCCTTTTCCCAGTATACATCCTCCTCTTGTGATTCTTGAACAGGATATTTGCTATTACTAGCTGAAACCTGTTACAGAACTCAGTTAGTCTTTCTCCACTCCCATTCCTTGTCCCAAGCCCATATTCTCCTGTAACCTTTTCTTCTACTCCCTCCCCTACAACTCAATTCCAGTCACCCATGACTATTAGATTTTCATCCCTCTTTACATACTGTATTACCCTTTCAATATTCTCATACAGTTTCTGTATCTCTTTTATCTAAAGCTTGCGACGTCGGCATGTATACTCGAACTATCGTTGTCGGTGTAGGTTTGCTGTTGATTCTGATAAGAACAGCCCTGTCACTGAACTGTTCGTAATAACATACACTCAGCTCTACCTCCCTATTCATAACGAATCTTACTTCAGTTACATCATTTCCGGCTGCTGTTGACATTACCCTATACTCATTTCACCAGAAATCCCTGTCTTCTTTTCACTTCACGTCACTGACCCCAACTATATCTATAGTTGAGCCTTTTCAGATTTTCTAGTTTACCTGCCACGTTGTAGCTTCTGACATTCCACGCCCCGACTCGTAGAACGTTATCCTTCCGTTGATTATTCAGTGTTTTTCTCATGGTAACATCCGCCTTGGCAGTCCCCTCCCAGATATCCGAATGTGGGACTATTCCGGAATCTTTTGCGAATGGAGAAATCACCATGGCACTTTCTCAATTACAGGTCACATGTCCTGTGGATACATGTTACGCATCTTTAATGCAGTGGTTTTCATTGCCTTCTGCATCCTCATGCCGGTGATCATTGCTGATTCTTCCGCCTTTAGGGGCAATTTCCCACACCTAGGGCAGGATAGTGCCCTGAATCTCTCTCCGCTCCTCCGCCCTCTTTGACAAGGCCGTTGGCAGAATGAGGGTGACTTCTTATGCCCGAAGTCTTCGGCCGCCAATGTTGATTATTATTCGAAATTTAAGCAGCGGCGGAATTCGAACCCGGGACCGAAGACGTTTCGATTATGAATCAAAGTGCAACTCCTGGACCAGTACATTTATTGTTGTTCCTATTTTAATTCCCTCTTCTCCTTCACTTGTTGCATCCAGCGCTTCCTGTATTACAGTGTTGAAAATGGACGTGGTATTGCATCTCCATACCTGTATCCTGTTTTTATGAAAAACGCCTTGGAATATTCTCCATCGATTTTTACTACCCCTTTCGAGCCTTTCAGTGTCACTTCTTCTTCGGTATTCCGAATCACTGCATTTTCTCCCACAACTTGTCTCTGGATACACTGTCACAGGTTTCCTGAAAATTAACAAATAATATTGTCATTGTTTTGTTATACTCCCAATATTTGGATATGGCTTCTTTCGCTATGAATATATGGTCAGTAGTTGAATTATTCTTCATAAATCCCATTTGTTTATCATTTATTATCTCTTTTACTTATGGTTCTATTTTTTCTGGAGGATCTTGGAGAACACTTTGTGGGCTAATAGATAAGATGCCTCTGTAGTTCCTGCATTATTGTTTGTCGCCCTTTTTCGAACTGGTATTATTATCGCTTCTGCCTACTCTTTTGGCATTCTTTATTCATTCCAGAGGTTCGTAACAAGTTTGTGTAATTGTTTTGCAATTTTTATTCCTCCCTTCTTAAACAATTCTGCTGTTATGCCATCTCTTTTTGATTGAGTCCATTGTCTCTTCCATCTTCGGCGGCTCCACGAAGGGATCCACAATCTGATAATTATTTCTGTACTTCTATTTTCAACATGCAGAAGCTCCTAAAAATATTCCCTCCAAATTTCCATACCTTTGGATCTTTCCAGAACTGTATTGCCACTTTTATCTTTAATGCCGTACATCCGTGCTACATATCTTTTTTGAAAAATCTGATCTGTAAAAACCTCTTGCATTCCCTGCACTTCTATCCACATCTGCTCTTTTGATAAACTATCCGCTTGTTCTCTCTTTTTCCTTCTGAGAATATTTTTAGTTTCTCTGTTAAAATTTTCTCATTATTCTTTAGTTTCGTTGGAATCTTCTTGTAGGTGTTTTTCCTTCGCTGCTCTTCTTCACTTTTTGCTCACATTCTTCCGAAAATCATCGATTTTTCTCCTTTTTTTTTCTTTCTCCGCGTACTTTTAGTGCTGCTCCTTCCACACTTGTTTTTATCATTTCCCATTGGTCTTCAATGTCAAGGTTGTCTTCCATTGTTAGAACATCAAATTGGTTTGGAGCTTAATGACAAACTCCCGTACTTTACCGTTATCCATGTCGACGTTATGGTCTTCAATGCTCTTCCCCCCCCCCACCTCCATCCCCGCCCTTAATTTTTCTGTGGCTATTCTTTGGCGTACCTCTGCTATGACTAGATAATGGTCTGTGCATGTCTCAACTTCCCTTATGGTTTTCACATTCATTATACTAATTTTATGTCTTAGATCCACCAGAACATGGTCTATTTGGGTTTTTGTTCTTCCATCTTGTGATACCCAAGTTACCTTGTGAATGTTCTTCCGAGGGAAGCGTATGCTCCTAACCCTTAGGTTGGCTGCACTTGCACAACTTAGTAGCCTCACTCCATTATCACTACTTTCAACATGTAGGCTCTCAGTTCCAGCTATTCCTTTCATAATGATCTCCTTCCCAACTTAAGTGCTGGCGTCTCCCACAATGAGCTTCATATCATATCCTGGCGTCTAACTATTTACCTCTTCAAGAATTTCACAAATCTGTCTTTCTTCTCGTCTTGCGCTTCCTCGGTCGGAGCATACAGTGTAGCTATTGTTGTATTTGTGAATCTAGCTTTTAGTCTCATGACAGTTATTTTGTCATCAATCGGTTGAAAATCAATTACTGCCGCTGCTAAACTATTGCCGACCATAAAACCTACTCTTTTCTGAAACTTTCCATCTTCCGATCCACTTTAGTATAGAACAGGGCCGCACAAGGTTATATAATAACTGTAATGGCAACAATTTTAAGTTTGGTTTCAACACAAATGTATCTTCCTATGTGCTCTTTATTTTATTTTCAAATGTGCTACTAAGATTTTGGAACAAGAGATTGGCTGACAGCAATTCTGAGAGATTTTTTAAAATTACATTTAGAAATACTCGCACGCAATGTAGTTTTTGTACAAGAAAAAACAGAAAAAAAACCTTTCACATACGCAAGTGGAACCAAACATAGAAATAATCTTCGCTGCTTCACTGTGTAACTTGGGAAATTCTTCCTTCGGCAAATTCTGGTAGAATTGAAGCAAACCTTTTGTATTGTAAAACACATCCTTTCGGTGAACATCGCTTTGCAAATCAATTAGTTCGAAATGTAAATCTGAAGGCGCACTTTCAATATCCATCGAGAAAGGTTTCAGAAAAACATCGAGAATTAGCTGCAGGTAGGTAATTTCCTGAAACAATAACAAAGCCAATGTTAATAAATGAAACTAATGTAAGCCGTTGTTTCGAAGTACTAAAATGCGATAGATTTTAATAAACATGTAATGTGTACTATTGGTTTTAATGTAATGTTACACTTGCATAGGCAACGCAAACTCCTTTATTTAGCTGTATGTCATATAGCGGCACATTACCTGGAATCGGTCGTTAAACGCATTTTCAAGGGATTATAGCACCACGACGTATTTTTCAAAGCGCGCTCCGTCCTGCACAGATGCTGTCAAACAAAAACATAGTACCGTTTGATTAGAGCGGTTATAAAAATCAGGCTGTTTTAATAAAGGTGCAATTTATATCTCGCTTACCTAGTTCAGGAAAGTGTTGCGTATTTTTCTCTGAAAGGTTGTTTTGAGGAGCTTCAGTTTATACTGGAAAGCGTTTATTTTGCTGATCATATCGTTGATGAGATTGTTTTCTTTTTGGAGTTTCAGACTTAAATCATTTAGGAGAACCATAATGTCTGCTAAAAATCCTAAATCAGCTACCCATTCAGGGTCATGAAAAAGTGGCTCCGGACGTCCTTTGTTCTCCAAAAACTGAGCCACAGTATGGCGTAGTCGAAAACTTCGGGAAATCACTTTCCCTTTGCTCAGCCAGCGCACCTCAGCGTGGTAGGGAATATCTGGATACTCCTCTTCAAAGGAAATCAAAAATTCTTTGAATTGACGATGAGTGAGTCCATGAGAACGAATGTAGTTCACGATACGCACCACTACCTTCATCACATCTTGAAGATCGATAACTTTCGCATAAAGAGCCTCTTGGTGTGCAAAATAATGGACGGAAGGTAAATTCGGCATGTTAAGTTTTTTTCACAGTAGGCCAATAAACCCTTTTGCTTTACCGCACATTGCTGGTGCCCCGTCTGTGGTTACGGAAAACAGCTTTTCCCAAGGGAGTCCTATTCCTTCAGCTGCCATTTCAACAGCTGCTAAAATATCCGCCCCTGTAACAGTGTCCTTCAACGAAATCATATCCAGGAGCTCTTCCGTTACATGTAGGTCGTCGTCCACGCCACGCAAAAATATAGCTAACTTAGCTGTGTCATTAATATCCGTGGACTCATCAAGTGCGATGGAGTACGCTAGGAAGTTTTCAATTTTGGCTGCCAGTTGTTCATGCAAATTCTCGGCAATGTCGTTGATTCTCCGATGTATTGTCATTCTGGAAAGTGGTATTCTGCTGTACGCGGGAGCTAATGTGGGATTCATTGTCTCTACTACGTCCAACATAACGTATTTTTTTTTTTTAATGGCCCGTCCATAAATGGCCTCCCAGCTCTTGCTAAACGTAGAGCAACTTGGTAACTAGCTCTGAGAGTCCTTTCGCAACACCCCTCATCTTCTTCACCCTAAAGTAGAGAAAAAAATATATGTTAGAAATAATTTATGCGAAAACAAAAACTAAGGAATCCAAACAAATGTTATTTCGTTTCGCATGACCTTTAACCAAAATATACATGCTAAAGTACTTGCAACAAACCTCGTTTGTAGATACAGAATTCCCTTCTGCAAGAGTTTGCAACTTCCGTAATTCTTCCTCTTTGGCTTCCCCTGTTGTATCACTAGACTTTTCTGAATGCAATTTGCTGTAGTGCCTTTCAATAGACGATTTTCTGACACACGTAATTGGTGTACCGCAGATTAGACATTTGGCTTTCTCGTCACAACGCACAAAAAAGTAGGAGAGTTCCCATTCCGGTTTAAATTGACTTTCGGCAATTTTCCCTTTTTTTGGAACACATGGTTCCATTATTCCGGTAATTGTCTTGCGCTTACGTATTCGAATGTTGACTAAGCCGTCTGGCAGCGCATTCGGCAGCGCACAGCGTCGGCCTCACCTAGCAAGCCGAGTTGAGGCGAAGTATACCGAGTTGAAACGATGCACTGTGCAGGCACTCGCTGCACCTCGCTTTGCACGCGTGCGGTTTTCCGTGTTTGTGCGGCCCTGGTATAGAATATGCCTGTCCGTTTACAGTTTTCCTGTCCCTGGATATCTAATTTCTTTGAGTGCTACAAGATCCATTTCATGTTTGTCGAGTTCTTCTGACAGAATGTTGAAAATCCATGTGTTGCCAAAGACCTAATGTTCCATGTTCCCAATCGTAAGTCCTTGTTAGTAAGCCGTTTGCAATATTCCGTATTTCTGTTTTCCTCCGAGGCATTTTCTTGACGTTTCGCTACACGTTCTTTTTTGTGGGACGTGTTGTTAGCCCAGTGCTCAACCCCCAACCCTGAGGATCAGTCGATTTATTTTTTCACGGTGAGTATTTTATTTCCTCACTACCCTCCGACTCTGCTGGCGACAAAGCCACCGAGCTTTCCCACTAAAAGGATTTCCTGGCTGACGGAAGTCAATAAACATATATATCGGCTGGGTATAACAGACACAGACACGGAGAATAGAAATTAATTCAGGGAAAGGGTACAAAGAGTCAAACGTCAAGAAGACAACAACAGAGAGCCATAATGAGGAACTATTGCAAAGCTCAAAAACAATGAAAATAATTTATGTTGTAAATGAGTTGTTTCCCGTGGTAAAGGCTGACCAGTTTCGAATAATAATAATAAAACTGAGAAAGTAGAACCACAGGGCTCATTAAATCAGCACTGAGCAAAACTGTCGACACGCCGCCCACTTTCAAATAAGGCTGCCGTTGTTATTATGGTGGCTTGTGACCCACATTTATGGCGTAAATTAATACTTCTAAATTTTCCATTTACACTGAAAATCAGGTTTACACGTGGCTCAGTGGATCGATACCGTATTCAGGGTCTTTCACAGGTTGCCGGTTCTGTTTACATGTAAATAATACTCTATGAGTCCATATTGATTGAATCGGCTTGGAAGGAGGTAAGACGTAAGCGCGCTTTAGCACACGTCACGCAGCACCGTAATATGTAATGGAAATAGCAGAGGCCACAGTACTTATGGTGAGACTCACTGTGATAGCATACGGTGTATTTTATCTTAAACATTTCAAGAGTGGAAATGGCAAACGTTGTAAGTCAACTTCCTAACAAAAAGTTTTTTCAGTGACGTTTTGCTCTCGGTAGGCTCGACTTGAATCAGGTGCCAAACTATGGAAGATGGTTTTCAAACGAGCGTTAGAAGATAGCTTATAGTCTTTGTGCCAAGCTGTGCTTCCCTCTGGAGTACCAAATTTTAAAAGGTGTGAGAATTGGTTTGTGGTGACAACAGTTCTACTAGCTGAAAATCTAACACTGTATTTCCGTACTTGGGTTACCACGAGCCAGTAATAATGCTACATGTAAAAAATAATTTCTTCCTGCTATGTTGTAGAAAACTATCATTTTGAGTACAAAATACATACCGATTATTGAAAATAAGAAAACAGCAGCCAGCCACTCTAAACAATGCTTATTATATACACAAACAGCGTCGTTACGGGTTTAGAACCGACATGTTCCTCTTCATTTGGTTGTTCATGTTGATATTACATTTTTCGGAACCGGTAACGGCACTATTTTTATAAATGAAGATATTAAGAGTGGCTGTTTTCTTCTTTGCAAGAATCAACTTGTAAAAACTTCATTTTGGTACCAGTGAGTTTACTGGTATGGGCCTGACAGCTTTCTTAATAAAGTACTTGTTTTTCTAACCTGTCTACCATTTGCGATGATGCGTTGACGAGCATGATTATGTGGCAACAGAATATCTTCTCCGTATTTTGCATACAAATCGGTTATTTACAGAGATACATTGCTTCTAATTCTTTCCACAAATTTCAGATTTGGCACGTACAACGTTTTCCATATCTAGTCTTCATTTGGGCAATCGGTCAAAGTACTTCCCGACAATAAAATGATACAATTATCACCCTTCCCACTTGCTGGAGCGTGTATGCGAAAGCAGCTCGTGTTTGTCAGCTACTACTATGCAGTACAACGTAATCAAAATTATTACTGATTAACTTATATTAGGTTGGTGCGTAAGCTCATAGCGTTTTTCCATAAGGTTAATAAACACAACACAAGCTCCTGACAGAGACTTAAGTGATCAATTTTATATTCTCTTTCAGTGTTTACAGCAGTCTGACAACGCTGAGGTAATTTTTGGACTCTGCGACAGTAGAAATCAGGTGGTTTTGAGGCGAGGAACCCGGGGCGCATTTTCATCCGGAGCTCCTTCAAGGTTGTTCGACAGAGAGCGCAGAAGGTGAAAATCTGAGGGCACAAGATCAGGTTAATAAAGTGTGTGCGCAATGACTTCCCAACTCAACTCCTATATAGAGTTTCTGGTCAGTCTAGCAGAATGTGGGCGGGCGTTATCGTGAAGCAGCATCGCTTAATGCCATCTTCCCAGTCGTTGTTCTTGGACTGCGTCTGCAAGACGTCTCATTGACTGACATCAAGTGTCAGCAGTGATGATTACACGTTGGGGAAGCAATTCGTACCACATCACACAGACGCTGTTCCACCAGATGCATAGTATTATCTAATTTGAATGCGCGCAGATCTTTGTGCGGAGTGTTGCTGCTTTGTTTGGCCTCAACTATTCCTTTCTTTTCCCTATGTTATCGCAAAGATACCATTTCTCGTGACCAGTAACGACGCAGTGCTGTTGAAGAGCCAATTCATGACGACCAAGCACAGATTCACATACAGTCACCTGCTGATTTTTGTTATTTTGGCATGTGGTACCCATATTCACGATTTTGGAACTTACGCATCAACCTAATAAGAATTAATACAGTATATCAAAACGAATACCAAAGTGTACTGAGTTTGAAACCAACGCAATTAATACTCTATGAACAAACCGAGTGCTTTCGTACATTCGTTTTCCACCGCACTGCAAAACAACCATCTTAGAACTTTAATAATAAATGTACTTGAGTAAGGAAGCATCCTCCTGAGAACCTTAGTTGATTATTTTCAGTATTTTCGAAATTATTCAGTAAATTTAATTTGTGATACAAAACAAGAAAAACGTTACAAATTATCAACCATTTCCGCCATTTATTTTATTTATTTGGCGTATAATACTACGCATGAAATACAGTCAATAATATATAAAGGATGCATCAGTAGACATGACACAGGTACATATGATACATTAAAAAACTACATATATGAAAAAGCAGTTGTTCAATGATAATGTCCAGTGTATTTATCCAGTGAAGGATTGGTGGTGTAGCCATGAAAAAGTCGTTTGCATCACCCAAGTAGGCTCTCATTTTACACTTTTTGGGTGTTCTAGTTCGGTGCTCTACAATCACAGCTTACTCCACCTGTGCAGGTTGTATGCACGCACTCCGTGTCCTGTTCCGATGCGATTAGTATTCTTCCACTCACGCCGCGGGAGTTCAAAGTCACCGAGTCTCTGTTGAGGGTCAACAACATTTTCAGCGTTTGTAGTGCAGGTCCGACCACATTTGCTGTCAGTGGTTAACATGCTATTGAATCAGTGGTAAGGGAGTATTTACTGCACAAAGTAAGTTGTTTCTCAAGCCGGGGTTATATTCTTGGGTGGGAAGTTGAATATTAGTAATTGTTTTGGAATATTCTTTCATCGGAGCTTCTTGTCTGTCTAACAGTGGAGGGGCCAAGTCGCTGAGCGTTGCCCATTCTGCTTTAACGTATAATAAGAAATTTCACCGTCGTATTTGCTACATAATATAATAGCGTTGCACCAACTGGCATGTTTTAGTTATAATAACCTTTGGAAGTGAAAATCTGCAATAGTTCCCTTTGGAAAATTATTGGTACCGCTTTTTTGGGTGTAGATGACTACAATAAACTTCATTGTATCGAGGAAAATTTCCTCCACTACTAAATAGTTTGGTAACCGCGCAAGGTACCTTTCTTAGCCTGTAGCAGAGGACATGCTGCGAGAAAACTGAGTGGTCCACCAGACGTCCGCTACCGCGAACGATGTTCAGATAATTCCAAAACCATTTCTCAATCTGTACGAAGTAGCCTGTGCGGTAAGTCTATCTCGAACAGTCTGTGTAGTCAGTCCGTGCCAGTCTACACGAAGCTGTCGTTATAGAAGTTTCAACGATGTGCCTCGGTAGTTGTTCCATTAGTAAACATCGTATTGTGGAAAGATCAAATTCAAATGGCTCTGAGCACTATGGGACTCAACTGCTGAGGTCATTAGTCCCCTAGAACTTAGAACTAGTTAAACCTAACTAACCTAAGGACATCACAAACATCCATGCCCGAGGCAGGATTCGAACCTGCGACCGTAGCGGTCTTGCGGTTCCAGACTGCAGCGCCTTTAACCGCACGGCCACTTCGGCCGGCTGGAAAGATCAACGTGATTGATTTAGGGAGGTTTCCGAAATTGACTGCTTCCTGTGACATATTAACATTCAGACAAAATTATTTGAAGATTAATGTATCTAAGATTTCGTACAGGTTTGGTGCACCGCCTTTATGAAATACTGCTTGGTGCTTCGTGTATTAGATCTCACTTTTACGAAAGCAAAAGTACTTCGTAACTGACGGATCTTTTCAAAGAGCAGCATAGAATGTTTGTACATTCTCAGACTTTTTTTAACTCACAAACGCGCCAATAACTGCTCGTGTCTGTGTGTGTGTGTGTGTGTGTGTGTGTGTGTGTGTGTGTGTGTGCGTGCGCGTGAGTTCGTGAGTGCGCGAGCCCACGCGCGCAGGCGCGCTCATGTATGTGAGTTTGCGTGAGTTGTAGGCGTGAGCTTACATCATTCAGTACGAGTCGATTTTTGCCTCATTCACTTTTATCTTATTTATCGAAAAGTACCTTACTATAAATTAACATATTACCAACAGTGTTTATCAGCAGATGGAGCTCAGATGTCAATACATGTACTGCATATTGCAGGTAACGCTTTTAGATTATTTTCAAGTTATTTACTCGAGTGGTGTGCAGGCCCTAATTGCGTGCGAGACAAATAAAATTTCAGGTTGTTGAGAGGGAACATTAAGTAGAGCCAAATTCCTAAAGAAAATTGGCCGTATTTAGGTTGTGCATCTAATGAAATGTATTTAACTCGATTTTTCCGAATCGAATTGTCAAGGCGGTACACATAAAGAGACTCCAGCCAACAAAAAGAGAGCATTTTGCGAAAGCTACATCAGTAGCGCCGAACGAAAATCATTCGTTCACACACCTGATGTACATGCTAACGGGGAATGATAAATTTAAAGATGAAAACAATAAATGAAAAGTAGTAACGAAATGTATTTGATACATTTGTGCAAGACGGGAATTGAAGGACAAAAGCAGAATCAGGGCTCCTGCAATTGTATTATTTGAACCCAGTCTTGGCGCTGGACGATATAGAGTATATATCTGGACATACGCCAACGGTTGAAAATCTGCAGCTTAAATGAAAAGATTGTACATAACATAGAGGATAAACAAGGATAGAAGATCTAAATGAATTATCCATTTTCATCCAGGAGAGAGAGGATATGTTGTCATACTAAACTGAAGGACCCAACATAACTGGAATGTAAGCGTCAACAGCACTAAAAATGAAACGTAAATAAAAATGATTTTTAAAAATTTAACTGACAAAAAAACAGCAAATCCCGAACCATTCCTCCATTCTTAGAACCATCTAGGAGACAGTGCAGCACTCGTTTTTTGGTAGATCAGGGTCCAGTGCGTCAATTACATAATATTATCACTGTACCGTTATAAGTGTGTAGGTAGAAACAAGATAAAACCACGTATAATGTATGGAATTAAATAAAAGTATTTACGAATTACCAAATATTGTTCGGTGACTATTTAGCTGCAAACTATTGTGACGAACCTGGTTGGCAACGCCTAGAGGTGAGCTGTGAAGCTCTTCGATACATTCTCTACCTACTCGGTATTGTAATTGTAATTGTAATTGTAATTGTAAACTGTCCAAGCTGCATTGGTAAAGTACCGGAACTTCAAGCGCTGATAGAAAGCACCGAAGCTGTAATCGTTATAGGTACAGAAAGCTGGTTGAAGCCAGAGATAAATTCTGCCGAAATTTTTACAACGGCACAGACGGTGTTTAGAAAGGATAGATTGCATGCCACCGGTGGTGGCGTGTTTGTCGCTGTTTGTAGTAGTTTATCCTGTAGTGAAGTAGAAGTGGATAGTTCCTGTGAATTATTATGGGTGGAGGTTACACTCAACAACCGAGCTAGGTTAATAATTGGCTCCTTTTACCGACCTCCCGACTCAGCATCATTAGTGCCAGAACAACTGAGAGAAAATTTGGAATACATTTCACATAAATTTTCTCAGCATGTTACAGTCTTAGGTGGAGATTTCAATTTACCAGATATAGACTGGGACACCCATATGTTTAGGACGGGTGGTAGGGACAGAGCATCTAGTGACATTATACTGAGTGCACTATCCGAAAATTACCTCGAGCAATTAAACAGAGAACCGACTCGTCGAGATAACATCTTGGACCTACGGATAACAAACAGACCTGTACTTTTCGACTCTGTAAGCGCAGAACAGGGAATCAGTGATCATAAGGCCGTTGCAGCATCCCTGAATATGGAAGTTAATAGGAATATAAAAAAGGGAGGAAGGTTTATCTGTTTAGCAAGAGTAATAGAAGGCAGATTTCAGACTACCTAACAGATCAAAACGAAAATGTCTGTTCCGACACTGACAATGATGAGTGATATTGGGAAAAGTTCAAGGCAATCGTAAAATGCGTTTTAGACAGGTACGTGCCGGGTAAAACTGTGAGGGACGGAAAAAACCCACCGTGGTTCAACAACAAAGTTAGGAAACTACCGCGAAATCAAAGAGAGCTTCACTCCAAGTTTAAACGCAGCCAAAACCTCTGAGACAAACAGAAGCTAAACGATGTCAAAGTTAGCGTAAGAAGGGTTATGCGTGAAGCGTTCAGTAAATTCGATAGTAAAATTCTATGTACCGACTTGACAGAAAATCCTAGGAAGTACTGGTCTTACGTTAAATCAGTAAGTGGCTCGAAACGGCATATCCAGACACTCCGGGATGAAGATGGCATTGAAACAGAGGATGACACGCGTAAAGCTGAAATACTAAACACCTTTTTCCAAACCTGTTTGACAGAGGAAGACCGCACTGCAGTTCCTTCTCTAAATCCTCGCACCAACGAAAAAAATGTCTGACATCGCAATAAGTGTCCAAGGAATAGAAAAGCAACTGGAATCACTCTACAGAGGAAAGTCCACTGGACCTGACGGGATACCAATTCGATTCTATACGGAGTACGCGAAAGAACTTGCCCCCCTTCTAACAGCCGTGTACCGCAAGTCTCTAGAGGAACGGAGGGTTCCAAATGATTGGAAAAGACCACAGGCAGTCCCAGTCTTCAAGAAGGGTCGTCGAGCAGATGCGCAAAACTATAGACCTATATCTCTGACGTCGACCTGTTGTTAGTCATTTTATATCACTGAGTAAGTGGTCAAACATTTTTTTTGCAGCGTTCTGCACCCCTTTATGTGCTAAAGACAACCTTATTGTTGAGTAATGAATGCCAGGTTTTGTTCTAGTGTTGTAATTATGTACCTCCTTGTTCATTAGTAATGCTTTAAGCTATACCAATAGCTACAGTATAAAATGTGAAGTGTAGATTCCACCGTTGGTTGGTATTAGGATTTTTTACTGCCACTCATAGTTTCTTTCATCTTGGGCAATGTATTTTTATGTAAATACTGGCAGAAATACCGCAGGTTATATTCAATATTACACAATTCGTTACTGTTTAAGACAGTCGGGAGTAGATACGAAAGTACAATTTCCAACATAGTCAGCCCAAGTAAAGCACAACGTTATGTAAACAAACATGAGGCCCTTGACAACACTGCATTTTTAAAAAATCTGGAAATATTTTAACATTAAACATCCTTCTCGCAGAAGTACAACCATTCGGAAGTATTGTTCATTCTCAGTTCTGCTAGCTGCTGGATACATGAGAAAAAGCAATTATAAAAAAGATATTTCAGATTTTTCATTGTTACTGTACGCAGTTAATTAATATAGACCACAAGACGAAACTATACTTAAATGTGATGCATCAAATTTGTTATTCTAACGTTTAGCGAATAAACGTAGAACAGTCAAGCAAGCGTTAATGCCAATGACTCTTGAAATACCTTTTTTTCTGTTTCTGGAAACTGGTGCATCTCAAATAAATATCTTCTTGCCTAAAGGATATTCAACTACAAATTTTGCGAGTCCCATGCAGCACTGCCACAGTGAAACACGAGTGCGGTGAAAATAGCGCTCATCGTGGAGGAGGAAATAAGTTTAATTGCTGCGCTACTTTTAGAAACTGCTAGCGTAGTGCGGTACTAAGCGATTCTGCTCGAATGAGCTTCTACAGCGTAATATAACCCACAGAAAGCTGTAATAATAATACTGGTGCGAACCGCTTTTACAGACTAGAGTTTCTGGCTAGTTACGCATTTTCTGAATTGTGGGATATTTGGAGGTTGTTGTACAACTTACTATATGTATTTTTTACATATCTTAATTCACATTTCTAATTTTTGCAAGCACAGAACATGAAAATTAATAGTACTACAAGTCTAATTTTGTCTTGTAGTTAGCTGACCACTTAACCACTTCCTGTTTTTGCTGTAGTTCAATACTACAAGTAATCTTAAAATGTTATTTTTATAATAATTTTGCCGGCCGCGGTGGTCTCGCGGTTAAGGCGCTCAGTCCGGAACCGCGCGACTGCTACGGTCGCAGGTTCGAATCCTGCCTCGGGCATGGATGTGTGTGATGTCCTTAGGTTAGTTAGGTTTAAGTAGTTCTAAGTTCTAGGGGACTGATGACCACAGAAGTTAAGTCCCATAATGCTCAGAGCCATTTGAACCATTTTTTTTATAATAATTTTATAAATTCAATATTAAAGTATTAAAATAGCTTTTAGATTGCCTAGCATTTGTTTAGGATTTAGCAGTATTAACGTGCGACATTTCATCAGCCAACCGCAGAAAGATCAGTGTCCAGATACGTTCTGAAGAAACAGAATACATGACTTGCAACAAAGAAGCACCAAAATTCAAGAAAATCGAGTTACAAGTGAAATATCTCCTTGAAGCCATTCAGAGAAAATGAAACTGAAACAAAAGACAACGAAATTAGATTATTAAAGATGGAAACTGCAACCGACTTATCCTCTATGGAATATTGAACGCGAAAACAGAGGACTGAAAACACAGAGAAAAAGGAACGCAAAATGATAAGAAAGATTCTAGACCCAAAACTCGTAGACGAACAAAATCGACCCAGAAGCAATCAAGTAATCAAACAAAACAGAAATATCGATAGCGGAATTGCAAAACGCAAGCTACGATTCTATGAACACATTAAAAGAATAAACCCAGTCAGACTTATAATAGAAATACACATCTTTATCTTTTTTTTTTCCAACTGGAGCAAAGTCAAAACAGATACGATGAAATGGGTTTGCGAGATTAAAACTGATCTGAAATTGGGAAGAAATATCCCTAGCAATTTGGGGTGAAGTGCAATCTTGCATAAAAGTCGTACCTTCCAGCATGTCTTTATCAGCCAGGCTAGGGATGATGTGCGGTTCTGTAAAATGTCGGTGTACCTGGCACCCGTCCGTCACGCTGGCAGTTTGAAAAGAAGCTCCTCACATTTCCTCGACGAAAAAGGGTTCGATCAAGATTGATGTGGTAAATCCACTAATAGTACCTTTTGTGTCAAAGTCAACATACCGCGATTTCTGGCGCATCTGGCTCTCACTCTCAGTATAGCTCTTATGCTCGATTCTGATTGGGCGCCACTGACATGTTACTGTCCAGCGCCAACTTTTGGACAGTTTTTGCACTGATTTCTTCTTTCAATAAGACCCCACGTCATTTCAGGTACGTGTGTTATTTTTACCCTTCCACCTACATTAGTCAGTGAGTTAGTGCATTTTCAGATGTCAACGGGCTTCTGGGCCACCCTTTAGATGTGTACCTCTTTTGGAACTCGCTCCTACACACCATCATCACACAACGTAAAAAGAATACAAAGACGCCCTTTGATAAGTGAAAACAGAAATAATTCCTGGACTAAATTTATGACTGCTACGGTCGCAGGTTCGAATCCTGCCTCGGGCATGGATGTGTGTGATGTCCTTAGGTTAGTTAGGTTTAAGTAGTTCTAAGTTCTAGGGGACTGATGACCACAGAAGTTAAGTCCCATAGTGTTCAGAGCCATCTGAACCATTTTTTTGAACTAAATTTATAATGGACTGTTTCTTTAACAGTACTGTAACGTCAGCCTTTTATGTTGCATGGAAGTTTTTCTAAGTTCTCAGTATTTCAGAATATACTTGTCGCTCGGCTAGGCAACGGACAGTTCGTTCTGAAGTTCGATTGGTCGGACTATACTGTACTACGCTGTCGAACATGTACGTACATACATTAGAAACCACCAAAAATAGTCTGAAGTAAGGCCTCGCTATATATCAGTTTCTTACGAAAACTACTGTTACAAGCATGCATATCATTATATAGTGACAACAAATCGTCGTATCCAGCGATTAGTAAACAGTAAACAATTCCACCCTTCAGATCTAAGGAACAATGAAGAAATAACCGCATTTTCTAAAACTATAACGACTAGGTGACCTCCTCATATTAATGGCACAGTTTGCCAGGAAAAGAAATAATAAAAACCGGGCACTTCTGAGTCATGAAAGAGGGCAAAAATTTATTCGCTGCATTAATCGTGAGCTCTCTTTTAACTTTTTCAATTTAAATGGTAATGCAGCTTACGTAACGTAGGGAATAATTTGTAAGGTTAGGCGCCGGCGAATCGGTTGGAGCGGATGCGTTGCTGGCAGGGTGAGAGGGGGCGGTGGTTGGGGAGGGGGAGGTGGGGGCGGAACGGTTCGGTGGCTGACAGACGCCACGGCGGCAGCTTACTGGCGCCAGTAGCAAGCAATTAGCGGCGCCAGCAAAGCGGCTGTGGCGTCGGACAAACACACAAAGCGCGAAAAAAATACGCACCACAAAGATTACAACGATACACATGCGGCCTGCCCGACGCTCAGGCTAAGCCAGATTAGGAAGAAATGTTGTCGTTTTGAAAACGAAACCTCAATCGTTCCACGACTACTAGCATCGCCTTTGTTACGCACAACGACAGTCAAAATTTTGTTTGGGATGTTTCTCCCCGACCAAAAGTCCACACAGTTGGTTGGTTGGATCGAAATGATTTAACGGAGATAATCGCATGAAAATTCACATATCGATGTCAGGCAATGAGAATCTCGTGACTCCATTTTGCTAAAATTTACAGGAGAAGCAAACACGGTTTCTTGAAAAATATGCATAAAGTGATACAGATAATGTTGATGCATGTGTAACTATATAGCAGGAGGCCAGTAATTGCTAGATTAGAGAAATCCATGCTGTTTCAAACCTTCCTTTGATAAAGAAGTTACTCGTTACTGGAATCATGAGGTTTTCACAGACAGATGGAGTTACGATGTTTTCTCTGCCTACCACCGATAAGCGCATTACCATGTCGTAATAAACAGAGGCATTTCTACGGGCGCGGTGAGATTACGAAAGGACGATTTACGGATCAGCAAGACCTGGTTATCTCAAGAGGGTTCATGCTATCCGCCATGGGAGAGTTAGGTTGGCCACAGGTGTGTATAAGGCGAGCTGTACAACTGGCCTCTGTGAAGAGGCTGGGAAGCCGCCTCCTGCCTCTCGTGTTAGATCCTTATGGTGCATTAGGCGTCCAGGTTCTCTGCTGTTCCACACTGACCGTCATACCAACTGTTGCTCCCTCAACTATGGAAGCATTATCCACATGTCGATTGCGGCATTTTGGAACCTGGGAAACCTGTAAACTTGTGGCACTTGGCATGATACTTGTCTAGGAAAAGTCAAATGAAGACGAAACACATGGAATAAAAACAAGTAAACTGTTTATTATTTCGAGAGTAATCGCCATAAGTGTTCATATAATCATCTCCTTGGAGAAATTTTGTGGTTGCGTAGGGAACCACGGTTGTACTCAGGCAATGTAATATGCAAATCGCCCACATGTTTCTAAGGCTGTTCGAGTACTCTGCAGAGACTTCACTGGGAGGCCCATAGACATCACACAGTTCAGATTTGATTATGAATATTTCGCCTAGTTATTGATTGAATTTAAAAGTTAAATTGCTGTTATAATCTACTCATTAAGAGGTATAATATTAGGTTAAGATTTTAACACAACAACAGGAGTAATGCAGTTAGGAACCATCTCTCTTGGGGCAGCGTAACTGATTACGTGCAAATGCTCTGACTTCAATCACTCAGTGTTTGGGAATGAGAGTAATCAGCGGCTTCCAACAAACTTTACACATAATTCCAAACCTTTAAGCGTTACTGACTGACACACCGCAAAAAATGACGAAAGGAAAAAATTTATCGCTTTCTACGTTTTCTCTATTCGTGCAGTAAAGCTGCAGCATCAGACATGAGGCTTCAATTTATTACTTTTCTCCTATCGACTCTATTCGCAACAAAATTTTCAGGCAGTATCTATGTATATCACTGAATGTACCTGAAATTTTTTATCAGTGTACTACAAATAGTTCAGGAGGTATGACGTCACGAACATTGACATGCGTGAGAAACTTGCTCATGCTTAAAATGGAGCGCAAATTACCCAGACTTTTTTCATTCAGCGTTTCATAATTATAGCACTTAGAGACTTGAAACAAACTTGAATCATAATTTCAAACCTTTTCCAGACTTTTCTCTCTTACATGCTTCACGTTAAATATTTAATATATTTACTCATTTGTCAAGTATTCAGAGGATTGAAGCTTCTTTACATGTGGGAGTTCGATTCCTTACGTAGTCGGGAGTTTACTAGTCTCAACATTTATTCAGGGTAGGAATCGACAGGAACACTGGGTACTGCAGAGAACCAAAATAATTTTACACCGAGTAAGATTCGTGGGAAACGGCACTCCTGAGTTCATTTCAATTCAACTTTTACTAAAATACTAAAAGAGCAAAGCTACAATATATACAATATTTCTATATTTGGGTCTGTATCTACACCCACACACCGCAGTCCAACGTACGGCGCGTGGAGGAGGGTACCAACTATCACTACTAGTCATTTCCCTTCCTGCTCCAGAGCGAGGGAGAAATGGATGCCTGTAAGCCACAGTACGAGCCCTAATTTCTCGCAGCTTATCTTCGTGGTCCTTACGTGTAATGTATGTTGGAGGCAACAGAATCGTTCTGCACCCAGCTTCAAATGCTGGCTCAATAAAATATAGATATTCCGTGGACCTGCGTGAAAATTGTACACTGTGATGAGGCTGTCACTTTGAATTGTGTAAAGTTATAATTTATCGAGTACAGTGACAGTAACAAATACGTAAGAGACATTTCTGTGGACATAGATTGTTTCCCAGTTACGTATTTCAGATTTCTCAAACTTTAATAAAGTGATCTAATATTGTGTATGTGTTGTAGTATCCACTTGACCTCTTCCAGAAGTAAAACTCAGCTTGCTAGAACCCACGACCATGCCGTCACGAATGTCTCAAATTATTTTTTCGTCCAGCACCACAAATGTCATTCTTAAAATTTTTTGAGGCTGCGGTGCCCAAGCAGAAGAAAATATCTAAAGAAGCTCCACAGAAGTTGATTCACGATGTTACGGGGCAAGCAACACTGATATTAAGGATAACCAAGATCTCGTGCTAAACTTCCGCGCTTCTGTAGTTTTAAATAATGATCGTACTTGGAGTAAGTGTTGTTTTTGGGATGAGGCTGATTGTGGGAATGAAGAAACAACATCTTTAAAAATGACACGAACGACGTCATATAATAATCATGAATTTATGATACATCCTTGCATATACATTTCCGAAAAGAGGAGTACAATACCTCGGAGTAAACTGTATTTGACATTAGAATGTAATCTAATGTACTTCTTCTTTTTCATTTTCTTTAAGGGATAGGAGTAGAGAGACTGGACTACCGCAGTGGTCGTGGTTATTGTCTGTGAGAATGCTGTACACAAATTATGCAGGTAATAGGTACTTTAAAACATATAAAATGGTATTGGTAAAAAGATAATATGTTAAAGGAGCACGATATTCATAAAATACAGGTATTAAGCTTGACGTCCAAGGTACCCTTTTGCCTACTGATAGTTAAAAGTCTCATTTGTGTTAAAATTTTCCACAAACAGTAAGGTGTGGCGGCAAATCGGTATGCAATGTCAGAAACCGGTTACAAAAGGTTTATAGTGATACCTAGTTCATCCCCATACGACTAGTATGTGTTGAGAAAAAGGAATACTGACTTGAGAAATAATATACAGGGTGGAGATTAAAAACGCCAACGAACTGCTGCAGGGTCGCATTTATGACTGCAAATGGAGGAAACGAGGTCCTATGAGCATATCCTATGAGCATATATCCGGAAATGTACGGTGTGAGTGCGACGACAACAACTAGTCCCGAAACACAGTACAGTGATGCTTATCATTCACGTTACAAAAGATGTTCAAAGTGGCCTCTATTGCATGCAGTGCAAACGTTAACACATCGCATCATAGACTGCCGAACTCTTTCGCACGTTCCAGTCTCTCTTCGATTAGCGTCAAAGCCGTTGTGGACACGCTACGGAAGAGTCTGCACATCAGGAAGTGGTTCAGCACGCCCAACGCTTTTCAGTTGCCCCCAAAGGTAAAAACCCGGGGGTTTAAGTTGGTGATCTAGTAGGCCACGCTTCAGGGCCACCGCGTCCCATCCATCGTCCGAGGAAGATGTTGTTCAGGTGTCAGCGAACACTAATGCGGAAGTGGGGTGGCGCTCCGTCATGCAGAAACCATGTAACATGTCGTACTGCCAAGGGCACATTCTCACGCAGCCCAGGCAGAGTATTCTGCAGGAAGTCCAGGTACATTCGTCCGTCGAGGCGTTGTGGTATAATAAACGGTCCGCGGCCGCCAAAAATCCTTGCCTCGATGCTGAACCGACGCTGATGAGGCGCCTCAAACATCCACCGAGGATTTTCTATAGCCCACAATTATGCAGTTTCGTAAAAGTTCCTTCGTCAGTAAAGAAGACTGTTGACAGAAATCCTATAAGTATGATGGTCTGGTGCCAAAACCAGCGACAAAATTCATACCGTAGAGGGAAATCCGCTGATGATAATCCTTTTACTCGTTGCAGTTGGTCTGCAGTTGAGGTCTAATGCTTAGCGTTGCTGCCTATGGATCACATAGTCCCGGTTTCGATTCCCGGTCCGGTCGGGTATTTATCTGTCCGGGGTCAAGGTGTTTGTGTTGTCCTTCACATGTCATCATAATTCGGAAAAATTGCAAAACTGCTCAATGGAAAAAGATTGGGAATTTGGACGGGCGCTGATAACCGCGCTGTTGAGCGCCACACAAACCAAAATCTTCGTCATCATCGTTGCAGGTGATAGGTATTGCAGAGGTTGTCATGCCGGATACACATAATCGTACTTTGGCTTACACTATGTTGGCAGGCCACTTGTCTGGAGCTTGTACCAGGGTTCGTCTCAATATCCTGTAGAGCCCGGTCCTCAGTCTTCAAATGTTCAATTGTGTGTGAAATCGTATGGGGCTTAACTGCTAAGGTCATCAGTCCCTAAGCTTACACACTACTTAACCTATACTATCCTAAGGACAAACACACACACCCATGCCCGAGGGAGGACTCGAACCTCCCCCGGGACCAGCCGCACAGTCCATGACTGCAGCGCCTAAGAGCGCTCGGCTAATCCCACGCGGCCGTCCTCAGCCTGGTGTAGACACAGTCCGCCACCTCCCTGCACGCTCGCCTGTCTGAATGGACCCATTATCACACAAACGCCCAAAAAGGGCTTGAAATGTTGTGTGATCGAATGGACAATGTCTTAAAAGGAGGAAATAAGTCGAACATCAACAAAATCAAAACATGGATAATGGAATGCAGTCGACTTCAATCAGATGTTGGCAAGGGGATCAGATTAGGCAATGAGACACTAAAAGTAGTAAATAATTTTTGCTACTTGGGCAGCAAAAAACTGATGAGGGCTGAAGTAGACAGGATTCAAAATGTAGACTGGAAATGGCAAAAAAAGCATTCTGAAGAAGAGGTTTTGGTAACATCGAATATAGATTTAAGTGTTAGGAAGTCTTTCCTCAATGTCCTTGTGTGGCGTGTAGCCACGTATGGCCGTGAAATATGGACGTAAAACAGTTTAGACAAAAAGAGAATAAAAGCTTTTCAAACGTGGTGCTATAGAAGAATGCTGAAGATTAGATACGTCGATAACGTAACTGATGAGGAACCACTGAACAGAACTGAGAAGACAAGACATTTGTGGCGTAACTTGACCAGAAGAAGGGATCGGATGATAGGACACATTCTGAGACATCAAGGGATCACCAATTTAATGTTTGAGGGATGTGTGCGTGTGTGGAGGGGGTGGAAAAACCGTAGAGGGAAACCAAGCAACGAATACAGTAAGCAGATTTAGAAAGATGTAGGGTGTAGTAGTTATTCGGAGATGGAAAGGCTCGCACAGTATAGCGCAGTACGGAGAGTTGTATCAAACAGTCTTGGGACTGGAGACCACATTAACACGTGGCGGGTACTTGTATTGGTGTAGCCTGCTGTTCCCGACATGAATACGGGTCTATTCTGCTGCTTACAGTACGCTGCGTCAGTCACAGAGCTTACAAATCACAATGAATAGAGGTCACATGGTCAGAGGAACTTTCATTCGTCAGCGCCATCTCTGGTGGCAGTGATGTATATCTGAACACATGTTCATAGGACCCCGTTTCCAGTCAGGAATCCACCCCCACGGTTGTCGGTTCTATTAATTTTGATCTTGTGTTTGACAGCTGGTAGTACGAACTAACTGCTGTCTCAACAGAGATTGATCTTATTTTATTCTTTATCAGACTTCCATTTATGGCCCATTACAAAATTTTAACTTGTACAATAAAACTCGTCCTATACCATGGTAAGGGCCAAAGATGTCTTCATTTGTGTTGTAAACATAGGGAATGACTATTTCTTTCTCCTTATATACGTACAAACACTGAAAAATCTCTGTGCGTTTGAGCGGCTACTACCTATTGTACACGTGCTTGTCTCTCTTTTTGGGACGTCGCATTTCGGAAGCTACATTACAGAGCGCGGATCCCCCTTGCATTGTCCTCTGTTCTGGCTGTACGAGCAATAGAGACCGCTCGTAACCTTATATACGCCCTTGCGAAGACCGTCAGCCGCTTAACGCAGTGGACACTGCAGGGAGAGGCCATTTGCTGCCCAATTGGCACGGGAGAGCGCTCATAGTAAACGGACCGTTTGGGCGAGGCTGGCGCGCAGGTTGCAAGCAGAGGCAGCCAGCACACCGGCACACGAGTAGCGGCCGGACCTGGAGGTAGCCGCTGCCAAGGAAGTGGAATTAGCGCTTTCGTTGCACCGAGCCGGGTAATCGGCATTGCTAGTTGGCTTTTGTTTGCTCGGCGGCCGTGTAAACTGGACCCCCGCCGGCAGCCGCTCTGTTATTGCGTTTGCCCCTGTTTGCTCTCTGCCGCCAAATTAGCCCGTCTCTGTCAAAACGCAGTCCTGCGTTCGATCTGCGTCGAATGCAGCGCAATCCCCCAGGGGGCGGGGAGGGGGGGGGACGTAAATTAGTGCCGCGCACAAAGTACACAGTGGTAATTGCCGTTTCTTATATTGAATGCATTTCGTGACAGTTCCGTGAAAGCCAATTTGTTATAATAGTACAAGCTTTAGCTTTACGTTGCCCACACATGGAGTGAGTCAAAGGAAACTGATGAGGGCTGAATTAGAGAGAATTAAAAAAACTACGCGAAGCGAAATGTAGTGTGAGGAGGGCTATGCGAGAGGCGTTCAATGAATTCGAAAGTAAAGTCCTATGTACTGACTTGGCAGAAAATCCTAAGAAATTTTGGTCTTATGTCAAAGCGGTAGGTGGATCAAAACAAAATGTCCAGACATCTGTGACCAGAATGGTACTGAAACAGAGGATGACAGACTAAAGGCCGAAATACTAAATGTCTTTTTCCAAAGCTGTTTCACAAAGGAAGACTGCACTGTAGTTCCTTCTCTAGATTGTCGCACAGATGACAAATTGGTAGATATCGAAATAGACGACAGAGGGATAGAGAAACAATTAAAATCGTTCAAAAGAGGAAAGGCCGCTGGACCTGATGGGATACCAGTTCGATTTTACACAGAGTACGCGAAGGAACTTGCCCCACTTCTTGCAGCGGTGTACCGTAAGTCTCTAGAAGAGCGTAGCGTTCCAAAGGATTGGAAAAGGGCACAGGTCATCCCCGTTTTCAAGAAGGGACGTCGAACAGATGTGCAGAACTATAGACCTATATCTCTAACGTCGATCAGTTGTAGAATTTTGGAACACGTATTATGTTCGAGTATAATGACTTTTCTGGAGACTAGAAATCTACTCTGTAGGAATCAGCATGGGTTTCGAAAAAGACGGTCGTGTGAAACCCAGCTCGCGCTATTCGTCCACGAGACTCAGAGGGCCGTAGACACGGGTTCCCAGGTAGATGCCATGTTTCTCGACTTCCGCAAGGCGTTCGATACAGTTCCCCACAGTCGTTTAATGAACAAAGTAAGAGCATATGGACTATCAGACCAATTGTGTGATTGGATTGAAGAGTTCCTAGATAACAGAACGCAGCATGTCATTCTCAATGGAGATAAGTCTTCCGAAGTAAGAGTGATTTCAGGTGTGCCGCTGGGGAGTGTCATAGGACCGTTGCTATTCACAATATACATAAATGACCTTGTGGATGACATCGGAAGTTCACTGAGGCTTTTTGCAGATGATGCTGTGGTGTATCGAGAGGTTGTAACAATGGAAAATTGTACTGAAATGCAGGAGGATCTGCAGCGAATTGACGCATGGTGCAGGGAATGGCAATTGAATCTCAATGTAGACAAGTGTAATGTGCTGCGAATACATAGAAAGATAGATCCCTTTTCATTTAGCTACAAAATAGCAGGTCAGCAACAGGAAGCAGTTAATTTCATAAATTATCTGGGAATACGCATTAGGAGTGATTTAAAATGGAATGATCATATAAAGTTGATCGTTGGCGAAGCAGATGCCAGACTGAGATTCATTGGAAGAATCCTAAGGAAATGCAATCCGAAAACAAAAGAAGTAAGTTGCAGTACACTTGTTCGCCCACTGCTTGAATACTGCTCAGCAGTGTGGGATCCGTACCAGATAGGGTTGATAGAAGAGATAGAGAAGATCCAACGGAGAGCAGCGCGCTTCGTTACAGGATCATTTAGTAATCGCGAAAGTGTTACGGAGATGATAGATAAACTCCAGTGGAAGCCTCTGCAGGAGAGACGCTCAGTAGCTCGGTACGGGCTTTTCTTAAAGTTTCGAGAACATACCTTCACCGAAGAGTCAAGCAGTATATTGCTCCCTCCTATGTATATCTCGCGAAGAGACCATGAGGATAAAATCAGAGAGATTAGAGCCCACACAGAAGCATACCGACAATCCTTCTTTCCACGAACAATACGAGACTGGAATAGAAGGGAGAACCGGTAGAGGTACTCAAGGTACCCTCCGCCACACACCGTCGGGTGGCTTGCGGAGTATGGATGTAGATGTAGATGTAAAAAAAAAAACTTTTATTCACCAAATAAATCAGCAAACAGCCGTACGTTTTGAGAAGTTGTTTTGTCTTATTCTGACAACCGGTTTCGTCGTTTCAGTATGCCATCTTCAGGCCCTATATGCAACACGTGTGTAGACAATCCGATGCATCGATATTGGCATACTGGAGCCATCAGCATCTGGATACCGTGTGTTGTAGGATTCACTTTATCCAGATACTGATAGCTACAGCCGAACGGGGTGGGCGAGCGGTTCTAGGCGCTACAGTCTAGAACCGCACGACCGCTACGGTTGCAGGTTCGAATCCTGCCCTGGGCATGGATGTGTGTGTGTGATGTCATTAGGTTAGTTATGTTTAAGTAGTCTTAAGTTCTAGGGGACTGATGACCTTAGAAGTTAAGTCCCATAGTGCTCAGAGAGCCATTTGAATCATTTTTTGATAGCTACTGTACGCCGATATCGATGCATCTGAGTGTCTATCAGTGTAGAGGGTATGAGGCCCGAAGACGGCATTGAAAAGCCAAATTGGTTGTTAAAATAAAATTAAGTAACTTCTCAAAACTTATGGCTGTTTGGCGACTCCTTTGGTAAATATTTGACCAGGCGCTGTCCCGTGTCCACAGTGGATCAACAGATATCAAGAGAAACTAGTTTATGTTGCCTGGAAGTCACCGCACAAACACTTTGTCAAGGCTCTAACTGTTTGAAATTCAGTAGTAACCACATTGTTATTGCCGTGCCTGTGTTGTTCAAATGTACGATGCAGGCTTTTTCCTGACATGCATGCAGGATGGGGACTGGGGCAATTTTTTTTTTTTTTTTTTTTTTTTTTTTGTCATCAAACTTGTGACTGGTTTGATTCAGCGCGCCTCTCTTGTGCTAACCTATTCATCTCAGAGTAGCACTTGCAACCTACGTTCTCAATTATTTGGTGGATGTATTCCAATCACTGTCTTCCTCTACAGTGTTTGCACTCTACAGCTCCCTCTAGTACCATGGTAGTCATTCCCTCATGTCTTACCAGATGTCCTATATCCTGTCCCTTCACCTTGTCATTGTTTTCCACATGTTCCTTCCCTCTTCGATTCTGTGCAGAACCTCCTCATTCCTCAGCTTATCAGTCCACCTAATTTTCAACATTCGTCTATAGCACCACATCTCAAATGCTTCGATTATCTTCTGTTCCGGTTTTCCCACGTCCATGTTTCACTACCATACAATGCTGCACTCCAGACGTACATTCACAGAAATTTCTTCCTCAAATTAAGGCCCATATTTGATACGAGTAGACTTCTGTTGGCCAGGAATGCACTTATTGACATAGCTAGTCTGCTTTTGATGTCCTCCTTGCTCCATCCGTAATTGGTTATTTTACTGCTTAGGCAGCAGAATAGCTTAACTTCATTTACTTCGTCACCATCAATACTGATGTTAAGATTCTGGCTGTTCTCATTTCTACTACTTCTCATTACCTCCGTCTTGTCCGCCCCCTGCCCGCATCTCGTGGTCGTGCGGTAGCGTTCTCGCTTCCCACGCCCGGGTTCCCGGGTTCGATTCCCGGCGGGGTCAGGGATTTTCTCTGCCTCGTGATGGCTGGGTGTTGTGTGCTGTCCTTAGGTTAGTTAGGTTTAAGTAGTTCTAGGGGACTTATGACCACAGCAGTTGAGTCCCATAGTGCTCAGAGCCATTTTTTTCTCCGGCCCCCGGTACCTGAGTGGTTTGAGTGGAAGGATCAACAAACGAACTTGAACTGATGTCATTGTGACGTCGGCAACGACCAAACACAACGATCAACAACGAACAAAATGCAAAAAAAAAAAAGTGGTCATCGCTACGGATTGTTACACCTAAGGGTCCTGGTTCGATTCCAGGCTGGGTCAAATTGGAATACTTGCACCCGGCGAATGGTCTACCCGTCGGGAGGCCCTAGTCCCAAGACATTTTTTTTATTTCGTCTTTCCTCGATTTACTCTCAATCCAAACTCTCTACTCATTACATTGTTCATTCCGTTCAGCAACTCATGCAATTCTTCTTGACTTTCACTCAAGATAGCAATGTCATCAGCGAATCGTATCATTTATATCATCTCACCTTGAATTCTAATTCCACTTCTGAATTTTTCTTTTATTTCCATCGCTGCTTCCTCGAGGTACAGATTGAACAGTAGGAGCGGAAAGCTACAGCCTTGTCTAACACCCTTTTTAAAACGAGGACTTCGTTCTTGGTCGTCCACTTTTATGATTCCCTCTTGGCTGTTGTACATATCCAACATGACTCGTCTCTCCCCATAGCTTACCGCTACATTCCTCGCAATTTCCAGCATCTTCCGCAGTTTTACACCGTCGAAAGCTTTTCCAGGTCGACAAATCCTATGAACGTGTCTTGTTTTTTCTTTAGTCTTGGTTCCATTATTAAGTGCAACACCAGAATTGTCTCTCTTGTGCCTTTGACTTTCCTAAAGCCAAACTGGTAGTCATCTAGCACACCCTCCGTTTTCTTTTCAATACTTCTGTATCTTATTCTAGTAAGCTGTTAAGCTGATTGTGCGGTAATTCTCGCACTTGTCATCTCTTGCCGTCTTCCGAATGGTGTGGATGACGCTTTTCCGAACGTCAGATGGTATGTCGCCAGACTCATACATTCTACATACCAACGTGAATAGTCGTTTTGTTACCACTCCCCCAATGATTTTAGAAATTATGATGGAATGTTATATATCCCGTCTGCCTTATCTAATTTTAAGCCCTCGAAAGGTCTTTTAAATTTTGCTCTTAATACTGTATTTCCTGTCTTTTCCAAATTGACTACTGTTTCTTCTTCTATCACATCAGACACAACTTCCCCCTAATTGAGGCTTTAAATGTATTCTTTCCACATATCCGCAGCCTCCTCTGCAATTCCTGATGCACTCTTAATGTTATCACCCTTGGTTTTAATGTCACCATTTATTTTGACTTTCCTCTATGCTGACTCTGTCCTTCCAGAACTCATTTGTTTTTGTATGTCTTCTCATTTTTCTTGCAGTCATTTATGTCTTAGTTTTCCTGCACTTCCTATTTATTTCATTCCTCGGCGACTTGTATTTCTTTATTCCTGAGTTTCTCCGAACATTTTTGTACTTCTTCCTTTCATCAATCAACTGAAGTATTTCTTCTGGTATCTATGGTTTCTTCGCAGTTACCTTCTTTGTACCTATGTTTTACTTCCCAACTATCGTGATAGCCCTTTTTAGAGATGTCCATTCGTCTTCAACTGTACTGTCTACTAAGCTATTCTTTGTTGCTGTATCTATAGACTCAGAGATCTTCAACCGTATCTTGTCATTCCTTAGTGCTTCCATATTCCACCTCTTTGCGTATTGATTCTTCCTGACTAATGTCTTAAATTTCAGCTTACTTTTTATCACTACTATACTGTGATTTGAGTCTATTTCTACTCCTGGGTACCCCTTACAATCCAGTATCTGATTTCGGAATCTCTCTCTGACCATGATGTAATGTAACTGAAATCTTCCCGCATCACCTGGCCTTTTCCAAGTGTACCTCCTCCTCTTGTAGTTCTTGAACAGGGTATTCACTATTACTAGCTGAAACGTGTTACAGTACTCAATTATTCTTTCTCCTTTCTCATTCCTTGTCCCAAGCCCATATTCTCCTGCAACCTTTTCTTCTACTCCCCCCCTTATGACTACATTCCAGCCCCCATGACTATTAGAGTTTCATCCCCCTTTACATGCTGTGTTACCCTTTAAATATCCTCATACACTTTCTCTATGTCTTTATCTTCAGCTTGCGAAGTCGACATTTATACCTGAACTATCGTTGTCGGTGTAGGTTTGCTGCCGATTCTGATAAGAACACCCTGTCACTGATCTGTTCACAGTAACACACTCTCTGCCCTACCTTCCTATTCATAACGAATCCTACTCCAGTTATACCATTTACGGTTGCTACTGATATTACCCCATACTCATCTGACCAGAAATCGTTGTCTTCTTTACACTTCACTTCACTGATCCCTACTATTCCCAGATTGAGGCTTTTCAGATTTTTTACTTTCTCTACCACGTTCAAGCTTCTGGCATTGCACGCTCAACTCGTAGAGCGTTATCCTTCCGTTGATTATTCAATCTTTCTCTCATGATAACCTCCCCCTTGGCAGTCCCCTGCCGGAGATCCGAATGGGGGACTATTCTGGAATCTTTTGCCAATAGAGATATCATCATTACACGTCTTCAATTACAGGCCACATGTCTTGTGGATACATGTTACATATCTTTAATACAGTCATTTCAATTGCCTTCTGAAACGTCATTACTTTGATCATTGATGATTGTTCCTCCTTTTCGGGGTAGTTTCCCACCACTAGGACAAGAGAGTGCCCTGAACCTCTGTCCGCTCGTCCGCCCTCTTTGACAAGACCGTTTGGAGAATGAGGGTGACTTCTTATGCCGGAAATCTTCGGCCGCCAATGCTGATAGTTACTCAAAATTGCGGCGGGATTCGAACCCGGGACCGAAGGCGTTTTTGATTATCAATCAAAGACGCTACCCCTTTTTTTATTTTATTTTTACTTCTTTTCTCCTGCTTACTTTTATTTTTTTGCTGCCTTACCACTTTTTTTTGCGCCCCTGGACAGGAAAGGGATTCTACAAAAGAAATTTGTACTTGCCACCGCCACTTGTGTCCTAACAAAAAATAAATAAATAAAATTAAACTGTTCAGGCGCTGGTGCCCATCTATGCCTATCCCAAAACAAACTGACCTATTACTACAAGGGTATAGGAAAGGAAGAAAGTAGGCGGCAAGACCATAGCGAGTAGCGATGAAAATGAAAGTTGTTTTGTACGGGCTTTTGTTTTTTTTTAGTTTATTTTATAACATTTTTGATTTCTGCGTTTTTTGTACGTATATTTTTATTTTCATTTATTTATTTTCTTGTTTTTATTTTTTATTCTTTTTATTTATTAATTTTTCATTAATTTAGTTCCGATTGGCGGAACACTCAGTCACGTCATCTCGAAATTTTAATGGAGATTTAGTTTGTAGTGCGTTCAGAATATCATGTCAGCAAAAAAGCCTCGGCATCTCATGGCTTGGGCGTTCCAGCTGGAAAGCGGGTCATGAAAGGGTATCCGTAGAAAGATGGAAAAGAGCTGCTTGTATCTGGGGTTGCGAACAAGTGCACAGTGTCGATCGTTAAGGTACGTCCAATAACCACCTTCTGATTTCTCATCGGGACAAAAAGGTAGCGGACCGTATGACCGCGTATCCAATTCACAGCGTTAGTGTTTGTTGCGGGGTAATGAATCACATCCTGGAATAAAAGCGTCAAGAAGGTGATCTGAGGAGGTGTCTGTGGGGTAAGGGAAACCAAGATACGCTGCGCGAGCCTCCAGACGTCAGACGACGGACCACATGAGGATCGATGACCGTCTGTCCTCCACACCACATTGAACACGGGTGTGTCAGCGAGGCGGATGCGGTGCAAACGAAACTGGTTGGCCTGTTTACCACTGCCGGTGATATACCAGATGGACTGAACACTGGTGTCGAGATAACCAGCATGCACCGCTTTCCACTCACGAAGCCATATGATCTGGGGAAACTTGTGTTCAATGGGTTTGGGGTTTCGATACAGGCTTTGTCTGGAGTATACGTGGAAGGGGTAAGGAGTGCAGGATGTAACTTAATTCAAGAAAGAAGTGCCGAAAGTGATAAAAGGGGGGTGGAATTCATGCAAAAGCAGTCTGGTCAGGCTCGTCGGGCAGCGAATTCAGACTTTCATTTGGGAGCTAACACAAAGATCCTTAACTCTGTCTGGGATATGGAATAAGCCTCCCGTGGGAGGGCAAGGAAGGAATATTGAACTTTAAATAACATCCCGGCACAGACAAAGGACCCCATCGCCATCAACATACGACTCGCGAGGGTAATCGGAACCGGAAAACTTGTGTCACATGGGGGATGCGTGAGGTGTGATAAACATTCACGTATTGTGCACGCTGTATAATGTTGACGGATCTAAGCCGGTGGTCCACAAGGCCAGCCCTGATCGTTTGGAGGTGACGTTTACTGTTGGTGGCCGCTGAACGACGGAGGTCATTCATAAAATCGATGTCCAAACAGCGGACACTGGTGGCCACAGAGGAGCGACATATTGGAAATGTTAAGAGAACTGCCCGATGCTTCCCCATATGTCGCCACCCAAGTGAGAGCCGCGCGAACATCGTCTTCACTGAGGAGGTAGAGGACTAGATAGCATGGGCTGCACAACAGAAAGGGTACCCATACAGTGTCATGGCCATCAGGCGTTGACCTAGCCCCTGGAGTAGGGGCTCTAATGGCAAAGCATTCTGTATCGTAGAAAGTGGGCAACCATGTCGGACAGAGCGCTCGATTGCCATTACAGAGTGTTCTTGAAGTCACCCCTCTCAATAGCCGCATTACCACTGTTACTATATGAGCAGGAAAACCCATGTGTTGGAGGACCGATTTCGTAGAGGTATGGTCGACACGGTAGAATACCTGACTGAAGTCAAGCGATGCTAATGCGCCAGGTAAATGACCCTGTAACGGCAAAGGGCGAAATGGATGTTGTTTTCACAGCCCAACGAAGTCTAATCAAGGGAGGTGACGTATCTTGCTGCCTTCTTGAGTCGTGAGGTCAACAAACGGGTAAAAATTTTCGTGTCACTGTTGAGCAGAGTGATGGGCCGGTAATCATAGGTCCGCCATCGCCCATGTGGCTTAGGGATCAGGATGATGGCCTCATCAAGGAAGGTGGCTGGAATAGTCGTCGTGGGTGACATCAGTTCACGACAGGTGGACGTCCAAATAGGTACCAAAAGGTAACTAAAACACTTAAAATTCGAGGGGCAGGCCGTCAGGTCCAGGGGACTTGTTGGCAGCTCCCACCTTGATAGAATCTAGGACTTCATCGGAGGTCACTTGTTCCTGAAGTTCTTGAGCCACATCCTCTGGAAAGGTATTGACATTCAGTGCTACTACCTCCACAATTAAGGTCGAGGGATGTGGGACGGCAGCGTACAGTCGGCGGAAATGAGAACAGAAAGCGTGACCAATGGCGCATTGCGCAGTGTATCGTCGTCCTTCGGCGTCGCTGAGGTCGTGGATGAGAGCTCGACGACGACGTCGGCGTTCTGTGAGGAGGTGGTGGTACTTCGATGGCGTTTCGTGGTGCATATGATGACGGGTGCAGGATCTGAAAAGGGTCCCTTCAAAGCGTCGTCGCATGAGTGAAGTGATCTGCGCTTTAGCACGATTCACTATCGTCTGATGGACAGGAGAGAATGCCATCGAGGTGCAGCCACAAAGCACCGCATAATAAAAGTCCATTGTGCTCACTTGCCAAGCTTTGAGGTCTTTTAATTTCCACAGGCCGCGGCTGCGTCGCACCTCTTGGCGGGCGAGGACTACATCGCATATGTAGGCGTCGTGGTCAGAGAAAGTCACAGGCCATACTTCGGCAGCTGTCGACTGTTGGCAGCAAGGGAACATGTGAGGTATATACGGTCGGGGCGGCTGGGCGAATGCGCCGTATAGTATGTGAAACCTGTACGGGTGCCATGAACCTTTGTCCATGTGTCAACAAGCTGAAGTCTGTCGATGATGACGGACAGGGCCGCACACGGGGAATGACACGGAAGTTGGTCAGCAGGTCCTTGTGTCGAGTAGAAATCGCCACGGAGGACCATTTCATCCAGGGGACCCTCAAGAAGCGGCGTTACCTCATCAGAAAAGAAGGTGTGTCGCTCACGACGTCGACTGGAGCCGGATGGTAGATATACACTGACGATGCGGACGCCGAACAACGTGAGAGCGATGCCTCGAGAATTAGGAAGGTACACTGCATCTTGAGCAGGGAGTCCAGAACGGAGGAGGATGGCGATTCCACTACCATTGTCAGAAGCATGGGAGATGTGTTCCGTCTAGCCAGTGGGGGCATAGAAATCAGCGACGATCACTTCTTGGAGGAGGGCAATGTCGACATCAGCAGCATAAATGGTCTCTCGGAACATTGCCAGTTTGTGGGAAGCCCGAATGGTGGCCAGATTCATCGTCGCGATGCAGTAGTGTTGTGGGCATGCTCTCACCATTGGCACAGATGTTCCGGCAGAGATGTCTGGCCGGCGTGTAACACCCAACGCAGTTACTGTAGGTGATTCAGTCACCACCAAGGGGCACTGCCTGACAGACGGGCCACCATCGCGATCTGCTCCATCGTCGACATCATCAGTCCAGGTGACTGGAACAGGTGGCTAGCTACTGTCGCACTCATCGAGGGCGAATTGTGGTGACGCTCCTGTAGTGGTGTCCAGGAACTCCCCTGTATGGAATCCATCGTTGTCGGGTGGGATCGTTCCTCAGAAGGGACATCAGGAGTGGGCACTCCTGTCGGCAGGAAGGAAGATCACTCTCTTGTATCCGCTCCACTGCGTGTGATGCCACATGACGAAGTGTGTCGTCGGATGGCGTTTGACTTCTCTTCTTCCGTGTTCGGGGCGACCGCTGCTTTCGGAGGTGCTGTTCTATATGAGAATGTGTACGTTCAATGTCCGAGGTAGGGACCGTCTCAAGAAACGCAGAAGTAAGAAGTAGGCACTTCCCTCGCATCGATATCTATCTCAGGAGACGGGCTGGTCATCGATCTCTGGAGAGTTGGTTGTGTAGTAGCCGTCGGAGGAGATGGTATCGGTGAGGCCGAGGCAGCACCGTCATTTACAGTGGGGAGTGTCGGACGGAGAACAGGCGCTTCTGAAGTGACGCATTGGCGCTGCCTAAGTCTGTGGCGTAGCTGTCTGGTAATGAAGTGACTGTCGTGAAACTTCCTGGCAGATTAAAACTGTGTGCCGGACCGAGACTCGAACTCGGGAACCGAGTTCGAGTCTCGGTCCGACACACAGTTTTAATCTGCCAGGAAGTTTCATATCAGCGCACACCCCGCTGTAGGGTGAAAATTTCATTCAAGTGACTGTCGCTTTGAGTGTACGTCACCGGTCGGAACCTGGATCAAACGTCGGCGGAGACAGTCCGACCGAACATGGCGCTCTTGGCCATCATATATAACGACGGCTCGCACGCCACCTATCAGCAGATAGGATGGTACATGTTTGGAGAGTTCGATTTTGATTTGGCTCACAGCATTCAACACGTGGTATGTTTTGAACGTCTGCCATTTTTCAGCGATGTGCCTTACACTATGGCCGTAGGGTCGGAAAGCTTCGACGACCACGTCTTGTGGCACTTCGAAGGAGAGCTCAAAAACCAGAATTGTTCGACGACCGAAACCAGCTGGATCTACCGTTACCTTTCCATTATTCTCATCAGAATGCTTGAACTTGATTCCGTGTACGTGTTGTCGAACTACCTCAGCGCATGCTTCCTCCGTCGTCATCTTAACATAAACGATACTTCCAGTGATAGAGAAGTGAATGCCTATCACTTCCTGAGGGTCCAGACGTAGCTCTTCGCGAATGAATTGTTGAATTTCATAAGCTTGTGGTCGTGCATGTTCGGCTTGGAATGTTATTTTAAGTGTCGCTCGGCGGTAACAGTGCGCCATGGTGTGCAGTAGTAATGGACGGTACACAACACGTAATACCGCGACGCGGAAGTAAACAACTGCGGTGCACTGTCCAGCGCGCGGAGCCAGTCCGCACGCGTCCACAGCCGAAAGGCGACTAACCCCTAGACCCCTGGTGGCGACTATAGCCGTCATAAACTACATGAATTGTATTCGCAGTTGCGAATACGAACAACCATCATCTGTCTAAGCGAATGACGACAGTGAAAATTTGTTCCGGACTCGGACACGGACCCGAGTTTCCTGCTTATCGCAAGCGGTCGCCTTGCCATTAGGCTACCAGAGCACGCATTACGGCCAGACCGCAACTACCATATGTCGTCAACAATGTGTCTGCAATCTGCACTAGTAAATCCATTATCTTTGTTCCCCTGCATTCGATACAGTTTTATTGTAAGTCGTTTGCGAGGTGTCGATGGATCAATACGATGTTCCAGTGCCTTTGTGTTTCACAGGTATGATGCAATGTCCCTTACGACATATATGCATTTACGAAGGAACAGGCACCGCGACGACTACACCCGTTCTAGGTGACTAGTCACGCTTGGTGCCTTCGATTATAGTTCCTCCGTTCCGTAAAGTTTTCCGATGACATTCATATACAAATTCAACCGTTGGTCTTCCTCTCCACAACTCGAGCTTAGTATCTATTTTACACATTATTCAAAATTTATTAGCAGACTAGCCTCATTTAGTAAGTGGTGAAAGAGATGTATGATACTAGACAAAATGACAATCATTTACGCCGTACATTAAATTTGTTGTGGATGGAATACCGTAGCCTACACCGTATGTTATCCATTGTTACTAAGTCACTTGACTATTGGACTCCTCACTTCTGAAATGGCAGATATTCGTGAATATTTTGTCTGAGCATGACCGATAATAATAATAATACAGTATGGGCCTTACATCACACCAATAGCTATTACATAGCTATTTTGTGTAGTGCTGTCAACGAGTTCGTTTTGTTGCGAAGTCAAGTAATAGAGAAAACACGGTCTACATCTACATCTACATCTATACTCCGCGAGCCACCTTACGGTGTGTGGCGGAGGGTACTTATTGTACCACTATCTGATCCTCCCTTCCCTGTTCCATTCACGAATTGTGCGTGGGAAGAACGACTGCTTGTAAGTCTCCGTATTTGCTCTAATTTCTCGGATCTTTTCGTTGTGATCATTACGCGAGATATATGTGGGCGGTAGTAATATGTTGCCCATCTCTTCCCGGAATGTGCTCTCTCGTAATTTCGATAATAAACCTCTCCGTATTGCGTAACGCCTTTCTTGAAGTGTCCGCCACTGGAGCTTGTTCAGCATCTCCGTAACGCTCTCGCGCTGACTAAATGTCCCCATGACGAATCGCGCTGCTTTTCGCTGGATCATGTCTATCTCTTCTATTAATCCAACCTGGTAAGGGTCCCATACTGATGAGCAATACTCAAGAATCGGACGAACAAGCGTTTTGTAAGCTACTTCTTTCGTCGATGAGTCACATTTTCTTAGAATTCTTCCTATGAATCTCAACCTGGCGCCTGCTTTTCCCACTATTCATCTACTGCTTAGAGAATACATTTACATGAGATATTGAAGCATATGTGATACATACCTCCCAATTTTACTTTCATACACGCATCGTACAAAATACAAAGTATGCGAATAATGGATGGACCAGTAGCAGCCTCTAGCACACTGCGACACGCGTCAGTTCTAGTATTTGAAAAAAACGTAATTATTAGTTACTTGTGTAATTAGTATTACAGTGTAACCAAATACTGATAATAGAGCCGGCCTGGGTGGCCGAGCCGTTCTAGGCGCTACAGTCTGGAACCGCGCGACCGCTACGGTCGAAGGTTCGCATCCTGCCTCGGGCATGGATGTGTGTGATGTCCTTAGGTTAGTTAGGTTCAAGTAGTTCTAAATTCTAGGGGACTGATGACGTCAGAAGTTAAGTCCATAGTGCTCAGAACCATTTGAACTGATAATAGAAATGATCCTTTAAAAATAATTTAGTTTCGTGATTGGAACACAACTGAAGTCTCTTGCTTTTACCTCTCAGAAAATTACATTTTACCCCGCGAGGGTAATTACTCCCAGGATGGGAACCACTGATTTAGAGCCACGTAGCGTCGCATGAAACAGCTGGTGAGTAGGCTTTGTTGGCAGTGGTTCTACCTGTACACAGTTTAACCGGAACTGACATTGTCATCGGCCTAGAATACACTGAGGGACATTTTAGTCTTTTAGTTTAGGGTTCCCTGCTTTCCATCTAGATTAATAGGAGAAAAGCTAGTTTTGTCGTTATGAGAAATGTTGACAGCTCAGGCCAACAGTAGAGGTCCAGAACGATTTTATGAATGTAGTTTTCCCGCGTATGAAAAGCTGTCCGGTTACTAGCAGGATTTCAGTGTTAATATAATGTGATTTTCTGAGCAGTATCATACAGTCTTATGGCGAGGTCTAAAGATGATGTGTATAATACATTTCGAAACTTAGGGGTACTTTGTCACTGCCACTCTGCAGTAATCCAGACAGCTTTCAGTAACGAATACTTCGCATATGGATGGTTTACATTAGTACATTTTGTTATTCAGTACTGAAAATCTGATTCACGAACACAGGGGCACTTTTCTCAAAGATTTGTTTTATTCAGGTATAACACTGTACTATTCCCCACTCGTCTGGCTACAGAACCCTATTTTTCACTCTAATCTCCGATCAATGCGATGGCATTACGCCGCCCTACTGGAGGGCCTGTACGCTCGCATGGTACCACTCTACTGGTTGATGTCGAAGCCAACTTCTTGCTGCATGAGTAATTTCCCCATTATCTACATACTGCTTTCCGCAAAGTGCATCCTTCGTTGGGCTATACAGATGGAAGTCGGAAGCTGCTAGATACGGGCTGTAGGATGGGTAAGGAAGAACAGTAGAATGCAGTTTTCTGAGCTCCTCTCGGGTGATCAGGCTTGTGTGAGGCCTTGCGTTGTCATGGAGAAGGAGAAGTTCGTTTGCTCTTTCACGGCGAGGAACACGCTAAGAGTGGTTCTTCAATATCCTACGTGTTTCACATTACGCTTCAGAGTTGATTGTTCCGCGATGAAGGAGGGAATCGAACAGAACAACCCCTTGAGAGTCCCAGAAGACCGTCACCATGACTTTACCAGCTGAGGGTACGGTTTTAATTTTTTCTTCGGAGGGCAGGTGATGTGGCGCAACTCCATGGATGGCCGTTTTGTTCCCAGTTCGAACTGAAGAACCAATGTTTCATCGCCTGTGACGATGTTCAACAAAAAAAGTCGCGATCAGCCTCGTAACGCTCAAGCAATTCTGCACAGGTAGTCATTCGTTGCTCTTATGGTCTTCTGTTAGGCGACGAGGAAAACATCATAGTACCCTAATGGTGGACGAATGTGCCAGCACTACCAACAGTTGAGCAGCGAGATTTTTGAGTCTGGTCTGTCGATCACCTCGAATGAGGCTTTCTGCACTTCTAAGACTGCAGGAGCCACAACTGTATGCGGCAGGCTCGCACGTGAGAGATCAGACAAGTTTGTGCGACTTGGTTGCGATGGTGACAGAATTGTCTCCCATCGACTCACCGTGCTTTTGTTCACTGCGAGGTCTCCGCAGCTATTCCGTCAGCGCTTGTGAATATTATCGACGCTCGGGTTTTTTGCCAAAAGAAACTCAGTGATAACTCTCTGCCTGGATCACACCTCCGTCCTCCTCTTTGAAGGCTAAGTATACCGCTTCCACATATCCGAGCTTCATGAAAGTATAGGGGCTGAAGCGGGAATGTTACACGATGTCTCACAACAAATTTCAAGCGAGACTGGCTGAGAAAAAGAAATTTGTTTCATTACTTATTGAACATCCCTCGTATTTACTTTAACGATCAGAACGTAGATGGTGACTCGTCTATTTATTTTGGAAAAAGTGTAGATTCTACTTTAGACGAGAAAGAAGAGCCTTGACAGAACTCAAATATAGAAAATATTATGGAGCAGTAACCAGAAGTGGTTCAAATGGTTCAAATGGCTCCGAGCACTATGGGACTTAACTGCTGTGGTCATCAGTCCCCTAGAACTTAGAACTACTTAAATCTAACTAACCTAAGGACATCACACACATCCATGCCCGAGGCAGGATTCGAACCTGCTACCGGAGCGGTCGCGCGATTCCAGACTGTAGCGCCTAGAACCGCTCGGCCACTCCGGCCGGCAGCAGAAGTGGCCTTGTTACATTCTGTCTGCTTATTGACTAAAACTAAGGAAATCAGTATAAATCTCCAAGTTCATCATCGTTTCACAATTCTACGAAGTAATTCTGTCACATTAGAAGCGTATTTACCTTGGAATCAGAAAGCTTTTTATTAAAATGCTAGCGAACCCAGCAATGCTTGGCAATTGCTAAATACTTAAGGGAATAGGATATACATCATAATCTCTTTCTGCCACCACCCCCTCTCTCTCTGTCCATCTCTTCTTCCTATTCCCACTGTCTCGGTCCATCACCTACTGCACCTCTGTCCATTTCCTCCCTCCTCTCTCTACATCTCCTCCTGTCCTCTCTGTCGATCTCTTCCTTCCCCTCTCTCTCTGTTCTCTCTGCCCCTTCCCTCTGCCCATTCCTTCTTTCCCATCTCCATTCCCTCCTGCCCCTGTTCTTCCGCCCTCTCTCTGGCCTTCACTCCTGTCTATTGTTATTGCTTCTACAGTGGTACTCTTATCATAAACCGATAAGCCCTAATTACATATTTCCCGTTCTCGGAGAAAACCAGTTGCGAGGAAGAAAACAAAATAGTACATTGTTGTGTGGGCGGTTTTAGTTTCAAATATGAATAGTGGTAACAATATGGCTATATGAGAAATAATTAGTCTATGGTTTAAACAACCTGCTACCGTGGTTAAAACTGTCTGCGAGAAAGAAGAAAGAACTGCATTTTTTTTTTTCAGCACAGCACAGCATTTTCTTTCCCGAAGCCGGCTTTAACAGGACACCGTACTTCGTTGTTTAAAATTATATAGGCTGTGATAGTCTGAATATTTATTAGAGTATTGTCTAAAAATTTAAGTAAATCGATCCAGAACTCCTTGAAATTTTGGCTGGCCACGTTTCCCTATTACATATTACGCGTTTGTTTGTATATCATGTATATTAAAAATGTGTATCCTATGTCCGTCCGAATTTTCATTTGAGTGTTGTGTGAAAGCTTGTAGTAAATCAGTCAAGAATTTTCGAGATTTTTAATAGCAAAGTCTCCCCTTCATAAACTGCTTATATGCAGGGTATGAAGTGTGCAACTGCAACGATTTTTATTGGCGACTGAGGACACTGTACTGAGCAACATTACGTCAGTATTTACTTATTAGCACTATGTATTCGATGTAGTATATAAGATAACGAACGAGTTGCCACAGTGGTAAATTCTGCGATGGATCCTTTAAAAACAAAGGCGGCCGACATCCTCCATCCTCCACTCGGAGTTCGTGCTTCGTGTCTAACACTTAACTGTAATCTTCGTTCCTAATTTAATATGAAACGTAAAGTTAATCTGTAATCTTTTGTTAACTCTTTTATAAAGTAGCTTTTTTATGGTACAGTCATAACCAGTTTCGGAGATAATTGTCATCTTCAGGTGCTAAGAGCAGCATTGGTGAACAAATGCTTGTGCGTTGACAAACTGACAGCACACGAACATTTGTTCACCAGGGCGCTCTTAACATCTGAAGAGGGAAATTGTCTCCGAAAGCGATTATGGTTGTATCATTTGAAAGTTATTCTGTGAATAATAAAAAACTTTATTGTGTATCAGTCACCATCTTTTTAAACTGAATGTCGTTTACTCCAGAGGTCAATCTGTCACAGTAAGAAGAAATACCCCCAACAGTACGAAGTGCAAAGTTACCATCATAGCGTTAGCTAAGAAAATAGTTTATCTGATGCGATCTGTTTTGAATTCTGCTTAGATCCACTTACAAGGGATTTTCGAAATCATCGTTTTAATTGCTCCAGAAGTTTAATTCATCCTTCAGCTTAAGTACACTGGAAATATGTGTTAATATTCCCACCTCCTTATTCTTGTTTCTTTGCTCTTCATTTTCAATCACGAGAAATGCCCGTATGGAAGCAACACAACTGCAGTCTCAGAGGACATGGAATATTCTAAAGGAACAAATTTTTGTTGAAACTTCTCTCGTTATTGTCTCAGAAAGTTTTCCCGCTATAATTTTCATCAGTTCATGCTATGCCTTGCACAACATCAGAGAAATGGCTCCTGACGATTCCAAGAAAAGCTAATACGCATACCCAAAAAAGAAGACATCCACTTCAACCTCTCAGTTAATTTCGTTTTGGAATGGTTGCTTTCCAAGAACTTGACGCTAGTGGAGCATTTAGTTGGATGGTGTAGAAAGACGTCTGTAATTTCTGCGCGATGCGTACTTCCTCGAACACACCAGTGTCACTGTACAATGAGGTGAGAAAAGTCATAAGAGACCTCCTAATATCGTGTCGGCTCTCATTTTGCCCGGCGTAGTGCAGCAGGTCGAAGTGTCATGGACTAAACAAGTCGCAGGAGGACCTCTGCAGAAATATTACCTGTATAGCCGTCCACAACGGCGAAAGTGTTCCCGATGCTAGATTCCGTATACGAACTGACCTCTCGAATACGTCCTATAAATGTTCGAAGGGATTCTTGTCGGGTGATCTGGGCGGACAAATCGTTCTCTCGAATAATTGTCCAGAATGTTCTTCAAACCAATCGCGAACAGCTGCGGCCAGGTGACATGGTGCACTGTTATCCAAAAAAATTCCATTGTCACTTGGGTACAACAAGTCCATGAATGGCTGCAGATGGTCTCCAAGCAGCCGAGCATAATCTTTTCCAGTCAATGATCTCTTCAGTTGGACCAGAGAACCCAGTTCGTTACATGTAAGCATACTCCACACCATTATGAGGCCACAACCAGAGTGCACAGGGACTCGTTGACAACTTGAGTCCATGGCTCAGTGGGGTCCGTGCCACACTCGAACCCTACCATCAACTCTTACCAACCGAAATCGGTACTCATCTGACTAGGTCAAGGTTTTCCAATCGTCTAGGTTCCAATAGATATGTTCATGAGCCCTGGAGAAGCGTTGCAGGAGGTGTGCTGTTCGCAAAGGAACTCGAGTCGGTCGTCTGCTGTCGTAGGCCATTAACGCCAAATTTTGCCGCACTTTCCTAATGGATAAGTTAGTCGTATGTCCCATACTGATTTCTGCAGACCTTTCACGCAATGTTGCTTGTCTGTTAGCAATGACAACTCCAAGCCGACATCGCTACTCTCAGTCTTCAAGTCAACGCCGTCGGCCAATGCGTTGTCTGTGTCGAAAGGTAACACCTAAGATACTCGGCACACTCTTGACTCTGTGGATCTAGAAGTACTGAATTCCGCAATGCTTTCCGGAATGGAATGTCCCATGCGTCTAACTCCAGTTACCACTTTGTGTTCAATGTCGCTTAGTTCTCTTCGTGTGGCTATAACCACATAGAAAACCTTCTCACATGAATCACCTGAGTACAAATGACAGCTCGGCCAATGACCCTGAGTGTAACCAGATGTTAGCAGTAACCCCTTTCCCTGGTTCCTCATCCTCATCGAAATAACAGCCTAACTAAACTGTAAAAAGGCAATCATTTGCTTTGAAATTTTTCATTTCTTAAGTGATGAAAGATAAGTGATACTTAGCTTTGGCGGTTGTTTTAATAAACCACTGGGTAATGAGGCAATGAGACGATAGGTACTGTTTGTTTCTAACAAACGTTTTTATAGATTGGTGAAGCAATTCTCAGTGCATCACAAGTACTACCTACAGTTCCTTTTTGGGAAAGAAAACTAACTATCCACGTTGAGAGTAGGCACTTGGTACAAGACATGGTTCCTTTGCACCACTCCTACCTAGCAACATCTGCCTTACCCACTACCTGGACCCTCATTAAAAATTAACAAGCTCAAAATATGCGAACAATAATGTCTGTGAATCATGTGAATGCTAACGTCTGAACTAGCACAATTTGGAAGACTTGAGACTGCCTAGCTTTGTGTCTGACCACTGCTATTCACAATAACAACAACAATAATAATCATAATAATAATAATACAGGGTAGGCTAGTTAGCAGTAATGTATGCTACCCATTACATAGTCACTGTTATGTAGTGCTCTCAATTGTTCAGTTTATTGCTGCAAAATCAATAACGTAGCAATTTCATGTTTACTGCAGTAACTTTAGTACAAGTTAGAGAAGAGTGTTTCATGAAGCATTTAAGCTCATGTGAGGCACATGTCAATTTTAGTCATAGATGCATGGTAGAGACTGCAAATTATGCGTTTAGGGGTGAGGAAGATGTTGTTCATGCATTCTCTTCCAAACTACATTCCCCAGTACATTGTGTCAGGCGTTAATGCTAGTCTTTGAAAAGGACACGCAATTATTGGTAATATTTGTAATATGTAATCTCAGGAGATGGTGATAATAGTAATGATATATTAATAATAATTTAGCTACATGACCGAAACACAGTTGAATCCTTTTGCTTTCACCCTCCAGAAAATTAAATTGAATTCCTAAAGAGAAATTCTGGTTTAGTCGGTGTGAGAGCATTGCGGAGATGATCAATAAATTATACTGGCGGACGCTAGAAGAGATTCCCTGTGACCCACGAAGATATTTTCTACTGAAATTCTGAGAGAGTATAATATAATACTTCCTCCTACACATGCCTCGCAAAATGATCACAACGAGAAAAAAACGAGAAATTAGAGCTAATAGAGAGGTTCACCGGCGATCATCGACCCACGTGCCATCCGCGAAAGGAACAGGGACGGAACGTCAGTGCCCATCGCCACACACCATCAATTGACTTGTGGAGTACAGATATAGCTGCCTAGCTTCTCCTCGAATGCACAAGAGGGATAGGGATAAATAATGTAAATGTAGCTCCAAAATATATTTAAGGAATAGATACGGGTATCTGTTTCATCCTTTAGGTGCTCGGCACATATTCTGTTGCTGATGTACATTTAGAATGTTTAGAACGCTACATCTGTGTTGGAAGATGGGTGCACGATGTGTCCTGAGACATGCATAAGCCGCCAACATAAAGCAGACCACGAGTAGATAGACAGAACACTGAAGAGTAAATAATATTCAGGAAAGAGTCGCCAAGAGCAGAAATTAAAACATAAATTCCGTGCAAGTCATGAGTTTGGTAACTGCTGCCGCTGTGGTTTATTGTTTTATTTCTCTGTTCTTTTAAATTTCCCAATTTTCTACACGATACGACTACGTCATTTCTCTACTGCTCACGTTTCCCCGTCATTGGGAGGCGTGAGAATATGCTCCAAGGTTAGTTCAGAAGTGTGAAAAGAAGCACTGAATTAGCTCAGGAGTTACGATGAAGTTCCTTCTAGTCCTCTATAGAGCAGGAAACTTGCTAAGTCCCGCGTCGCCCCAATTGAAAGACGAAGCGATCGAACAAGTCCGACTACTCTCAGTGTACGCGTGCCGTAGAGTGTAGTAAATCCAGTTCATAGAAATGATGCTGAATGAAGCAGAAGTGTGTGTCTATGTAACATATCAGTCATTAGCAAGTGAATAATTGATGTGTAAACAAGTGAAGCCTGTGTAAAACGTAAACAAGTGAAACCTGTGTAAACAAAACGAAGCAAATGTGCAGCTTCGGAGAGTGATCAGATAACATCTGCAGTCTGAGTGAGCCATTTCTACGTCTTCGAAATTACAGTGCTGGTGAACAGGATATGAACACTATCTCACGTCACGCTATTCTTTCATTACTCTGGGTAGTTCATGACAAATTTAGTTTTAGTTCGTTATTTCCATCCGCCATTAAGGCAGATGAAGTAAGAACGTCTAACGTGACATAACAGATACGTAAGAATGTGTTCAGCAAACAAAATACGTAACAACATTGCCGCTGTCATTACGTTAAATAGGCAAGCAGAGGCTGAGCTGGCATATCACTTTGCATTCGCTGTAGCTGAATTCATACCCCTTCTTCCACATCAATCCTTTTTTTTTTTCTCTCTGTCGTCCGTCGCTGACCCCATCCCGTCCTCTACAACACCTACACATACACACACACACACACACACACACACACACACACACACACAAGCTACCATAGGTTCCCTATTCCTTTCCACAATTATGGCTACCACAGAATGATCACGTTGGATCTAGTAAAATAAGCAACATTGTTGACACCTTTTATACCTCATTTTATCAAAATGTTAAAGAGCTTTAATATTTTAACTTATTTCAATACACAATCGTGATCGTATTTAAGTTATTTATTTTTATTTTTAGATGCCGGTTTCGATCGTATAAGAGATCATCTTCCTCTACATCTACATCTACATACATACTTCGCAATCCACCGTACGGTGCATGGCGGAGGATACCTCGTACCACAACTAACATCTTCTCTCCCTGTTCCACTCCCCAGGGAAAAATGACTGCCTATATGCTTCGGTACGAGCGCTAATCTCTCTTATCTTATCTCTGTGGTCGTTCCGCGAAATGTAAGTTGGCGGCAGTAAAATTGTACTGCAGTCAGCCTAAAATGCTGGTTCTCTAAATTTCCTCTGTAGCGATTCACGAAAAGAGCGCCTCCTTTCCTCCAGAGACTCCCACCCGAGTTCCTGAAGCATTTACGTAACACTCGCGTGATGATCAAACCTACCAGTAACAAATCTAGCAGCCCGCCTCTGAATTGTTTCTATGTTCTTCCTCAATCCGACCTGATAGGGATCCCAAACGCTCGAGCAGTACTCAAGAATAGGTCGTATTAGTGTTTTATAAGCGGTCTCCTTTACAGATGAACCACATCTTCCCAAAATTCTACCAATGAACCGAAGACGACTATCCGCCTTCCCCCTCAACTACCATTACATGCTTGTCCCACTTCATATCGCCCTGCAACGTTACGCCCAAATATTTAATCGACGTGACTGTGTCAAGCGCTACACTACTAATGGAGTATTCAAACACTACGGGATTCGTTTTCCTATTCATCTGCATTAATTTACACTTATCTATATTTAGAGATAGCTGCCATTCTTTACACCAATCACAAATCCTGTCCAAGTCATCTTGTATCCTCCTACAGTCACTCAACGACGACACCTTGAGATGGTGACCGCAGGAAAGTTGGCGTGGAACAGGACCATCGGTGCAGGCGTGGGGAACACAGTTACGCGCCTGCACTGATGGGACCGTTTTTCGGCTTATTCAGCCATCGGAAAGAGACAAATAACTAAAGTCCACGCGCTAATGTCTTTCGTATACGTTAGCTCTTTCATGACGATGGCTAATTTAGCCGAAATTACCAAGTATTAGTAGAAAAAAGCTAAGTCTCATGTTTTAACTTTAAATATTCTCATTGTGTTTGTTATTATGGAGGAATCTTTAAACTATCATAAACTGAATCTCTCATACTACTTTTTTTTTGCGCGGAGACTTACGTTGTCTCTCATCATCATACAGCTTCTGCAACGCCGGTTGACGGAAGTTTTGTTTTCCATGCAAACATACATCGAATGCCCCCACAAGAATGTTCAGAATCTGCACAACGACAACCTAGGAACAAAGGCCGCACACTACAGCACCAATTGATTTCGTTTTTTAATATGGGATCGGTAGCTGAAGTCTTGTCGTCACTGAAGTCAGTGTCGGTGCACTGGCTACGATATGTCAACGCTACTGAGCACCGCAGTAGAATTACCAGCCGTGTACATTGTTAGGAATTCTATCATTAATAACAGTTAAAACTTAAGAATGCCCTAATCTGATTATTGTAATTTTCGACGAGACTGTGGCTCGTTTTATCGTCGTTTTTGCCTAGTAGCATGAGGGGTTCTGTTCTTGACAAATAAGGATTCTGCAGAGTAAAGGATTTTTTTCCATCCTTTTTATTCTCGTATAATATTTCAGTATAAGTTCACAACTCCTGTTTCCATGATTCAACATTACAATATCATGACAAAAACGTCACAAAATTACAACGCAACTCGCTGAAACAGTATAACTTCTGATACTCCTAACTGGCTAGTATACAATTACTACCGCTCCTTACTCCATTACAGACTGTACTGAACTGACACAAAAAATCAACGTCAAAGATATCCTAGTTCACACTTATTTGAATGTATCGATATTTACACCCATAGATACACTGATGCGCCAAAGAAACTGGAACAGGCATGCGTATTCAAATACAGAGATATGTAAACAGGCAGAATATGGTCCTGTGGTTGGCAACGGCTGTATAAGACAACAAGCGTCAGGCGCAGTTTGTAGATCGTATACTGCTGCTACAATGGCAGAATATTAAGATTTAAGTAAGTTTTGAACGTGGTGTTATAGCCGGTGCACGATCCATGCAGCACAGCATCTCCGAGGTAGCGATGAAGTGGGGATTGTCCCGTAGGACCACTTCACGAGTATCCCGTGAATATCAGGAGCCCGGTAAAACAACAGATCCCCCACATTGCGGATTTCAATGCTGGGCCATCAACAAGTATCAGCCTGCGAACCATTCGACGAAACATCATCGATATCGGCTTTCGGAGCCGAAGGCCAACTCGTGTACCCTTGATGACTGCACGACACAAAGCCTTACACCTCGCCTGGGCCCGTCAACACCAACATTGAACTGTTTTTGACTGGAAACACGTTGCCTGGTCGGACGAGTCTCGTTTCAAATTCTACAGAATGGTTGAACGTGTACGGGTATGAAGACAACCTCATGAATCCATGGACCTTGCATGTCAACAGGGGGCTGTTCAAGCTGGTGGAGGCTGTGTAATGGTGTGGGGAGTGTGCAGTTGGAGTGATATGGGACCCCTGATAAGTTGCAACATTAGAAAATTGCAGCGAAATGCAGGAAGATCTGCAGCGGATAGGTAATTGGTGCAGGAAGTGGCAACTGACCCTTAACATAGCCAAATGTATTGTATTGCGAATACATAGAAAGAAGGATCCTTTACTGTCTGATTATATGATAGCAGAACAAACACTGGTAGCAGTTACTTCTGTGAAATATCTGAGAGTATGCGTACGGAGCGATTTGAAGTGAAATGACCATAAAAAATTAATTGTTGGTAAGGCGGGTGCCAGGTTGAGATTCATTGGGAGAGTCCTTAGAAAGTGTAGTCCATCAACAAAGGAGGTGGCTTACAAACCACTCGTTCGACCTATACTTGAGTATTGCTCATCAGTGTGGGATCCGTACCAGGTCGGGTTGACGGAGGAGGTAGAGAAGATCCAAAGAAGAGCGGCACGTTTCGTCACAGGGTTATTTGGTAAGTGTGATAGCTTTGCGGAGATGTTTAGCAAACTCAAGTGGCAGACTCTACAAGAGAGGTGCTCTGCATCGCGGTGTAGCTTGTTGTCCAGGTTTCGAGAGGGTGCGTTTCTGGACGAGGTATCGAATAAATTGCTTCCCCCTACTTATACCTCCCGAGGAGATCACGATTGTAAGGTTAGAGAGATTCGAGCGCGCACATAGGCTTTCCGGCAGTCGTTCTTCCCGCGAACCATACGCGACTGTAACAGGAAAGGGAGGTAATGACAGTGGCACGTAAAGTGCCTTCGCCACGCACAGTTGGATGGCTTGCGGAGTATAAATGTAGATGTAGATGTAGACACTGGCTGGTAACACGTACGTAAACATCCTGTCTGATCACCTGCATTAGCCGGCCGGAGTGGCCGTGCGGTTCTAGGCGCTACAGTCTGGAACCGAACGACCGCTACGGTCGCAGGTTCGAATCCTGCCTCGGCCATGGATATGTGTGATGTCCTTAGTTTAGTTAGGTTTAATTAGTTCTAAGTTCTAGGATACTGATGACCTCAGAAGTTAAGTCGCATAGTGCTCAGAGGCATTTGAACCATTTTGAACCACTCACCTGCATTAATTAATGTCCATTGTGCATTCCAACAGACTTGGGCAACTCCAGCAGGACACTGCGACACCCGACACGTTCAGAATTGAGAGTGGCTCCAGGGACACATTTCTGGCTTTAAACTCTTCTGCTAGCCACCCAACTTCCCAGATATGAATATTATTGAGATGCCTTGCAACGTGCGTTTCAGAAGAGGTATCCACCCTCTCGTACTCTTACGGGTTTATCGACAGCCGTGCAGGATTCGCGGTGCCAGTTCCCTCCGGCACTGCTTTAGACGTTAGTCGGGTCCATGCCACGCAGTGTTGCGGCACTTCTGCATGCCCGCGGAGGTCCTAAACGATATAAGGCAGGTGTACCAGTTTCTTTGGTTCTTCAGTGTCTATGTACAGTATCGAAGTGGTCGGAATTATCTTCAAAAAGATACAAATAAATTTAGCATTTCATAAAAGCAATGCTAGGCAGATACGAAGTAACAGCGCCTACGGTTCTGTCGCTGCTGCGTTTTTCCTCTTCGCAAGCAAGCTTTATCTTTTTCTTTTACACAAGCACATACACATTAAGGAGTAAGACGTGTGAAACTACAGCGACGCCTCTGTGCTGGCTCCGGCAGTGGTGGGCGTTTAAGACGCGAGGGTCCGCCACTCCAGCGCCGACGTGCGGGCGAGTGCTCGCTGCCTAATGGAATCCGTCAGCCAGCTCTACAGGGTCCGCCCACTCGCTGCTGTAACCGACAGAACCGTATGTTGGCCGGCGGCCAGCTCTTCACTGACAGTCCCGACGCAGTTCCGTTGTTGCTTCTTAATTCCGAAAGCGCCCTGAGTCACCATTTCCCGTATAGAAAGCCAAAATGCTGTCTGAACCACAAAAAAAGGAAAAGCTGGTATTTTACGAAAATACTAGGGCGTCAGCAATGCGGGTGGCTGACTATACGTTTCAACCGCCAGATTTAACACAGTCAAGATTTCTCTCCCACGTGATTGCTTCGAGAATGCACAGTTGTAAAGGCTGTAGCAAATTCGGCACACCCAATGCAAGGGGCGTTTAATAAGTAATGCAACACATTTTTTTTTCTGAAACTATGCTAGTTCTATTGAGGATTGTAGTACGCCATATAATTTCCACTTTTTTAGCTACTGAACCCGATTTCTCAACATAATCTCCGTTGAATGCCACCATACTGGGAGGGACTGTACATCCGAAAGGTACCACTCCACCGGTCGACGTCGGAGCCAACGTCTTGCTGCATCAGTAACCTCCCCGTCATCCTCGTACTGCCTCCCTCGGAGTGCACCTTTCATTGGGCCAACCGACTGTTGGAGGCCAAGCGGTTCTAGGCGCTTCAGTCTGGAACCGCGCGACCGCTACTGTCGCACGTACGAATCCTGCCTCGGGCATGGATATCTCTGATGTCCTTAGGTTAGTTAGGTTTAAGTAGTTCTACGTTCTAGGGGACTGATGACCTGAGATGTTAAGTCCCATAGTGCTCAGAGCCATTTGAACCATCATTGGGACAGACGTTTGGATGTCGGAAGATGCAAGATTCGGGCTGTAGGTTGGATGAGATCGAAAAGTCCAATGCAGTTTTCTGACCTCCTTTCGGGCGTAACGCTTTGCGTTATCATGGAGAAGGTAAAGTTCATTTGCATTCTTGTGGCGGTACAAGGCTGAAGTCGTTTCCTCAGTTTCCTGAGGGTAGCACAATACACTTCAGAGTTTCCAGAATGAGAATTTCACTCTGCAGCGGATTGTACGCTGATATGAAACTTCCTGGCAGATTAAAACTGTGTGCCGCGCCGAGCTATCTCAGTTGGTAGAGCACTAGCCCGAGAAAGGCAAAGGTCCCGAGTTCGAGTCTCGGCCCGGCAAACAGTTTTATTTATTTATTTATTGTTCCGTGGGACCAAATTAAGGAGAAGTCTCCATGGTCATGGAACGAGTCAATACATGAAATTATAACACGATATTAGAAACAGATAAAATGAAATATAAAAAAACATATTCAGGTGACAAGTCGTAAATTTAAATAAAGAAAATCAACAATGTAACACTGGAATTTGCTTAATTTTTTAGCTCTTCCAGGAGCTCCTCGACAGAATAGAAGGAGTGAGCCATGAGGAAACTCTTCAGTTTGGACTTAAAAGAGTTTGGGCTACTGCTAAGATTTTTGAGTTCTTGTGGTAGCTTATTGAAAATGGATGCAGCAGAATACTGCACTCCTTCCTGCACGAGTCAAGGAAGTGCATTCCACATGCAGATTTGATTTCTGCCTAGTATTAACTGAGTGAAAGCTGCTAACTCTTGGGAATAGGCTAATATTGCTAACAACAAACGACATTAAAGCAAATATATACTGTGAGGGCAATGTCAGAATTCCCAGACTATTGAATAGGGGTCGACAAGAGGTTCTCGAACTTACACCACATATAGCTCGAACAGCCCGTTTTTGAGCCAAAAATACCGTCTTTGAATCAGAAGAATTACCACAAAAAATAATACCATACGAAATAAACGTATGAAAATATGCGAAGTAGACTACTTTTCGTGTTGAAGTGTCACTTATTTCAGATACTGTTCTAATGGTAAATAAAGCAACTTTTAGTTTCTGAACAAGATCCTGGACATGGGCTTTCCACAACAGCTTACTATCTATCCGAACGCCTAGAAACTTGAACTGTTCTGTCTCGCTTATAATATGCCCATTCTCTCTGATCAAAATATCGGTTCTTGTTGAATTGTGAGTTAGAAACTGTAAAAACTGAATCTTACTGTGATTTAGCATCAAATCTGTCAGGAAGTTTCATATCAGCGTACACTCCACTGCAGGGTGAAAATCTCTTCTGGAAACATCCCCCAGGCTGTGGCTAAGCCATGTCTCCGCAATATCCTTTCTTTCAGGATTGCTAGTTCTGCAAGTTTCGCAAGAGAGCTTCTGTAAAGTTTGGAAGGTAGGAGACAAGGTACTGGCGGAAGTAAAGCTGTGAGGCCGGGGCGTGAGTCGTGCTTGGGTAGCTCAGTTGGTAGAGCCGTTGCCCGCGAAAGGCAAAGGTCCCGAGTTCGAGTCTCTGCCAGTAAGATTCACTTCAGAGTTGATGATTGCGCCTTGGCGGAGGACATCAAACAGAGTAATCCCTTCAGAATCCCAGAAGACCGTCGCCATGACTTTACCGGCTGGGGATGCTGCTCTAGACTCTTCCTTGGGAGGACAGGCGTTGAGACGCCACTCCACTGATTGCCATTTTGTTTCCGTAACATATAAGCAATTCCGGACGCATGGTTAATAGTTGCTCTTGATGGTTTTCTGTTACACTACTGGCCATTAAAATAGCTACACCAAGAAGAAATGCAGATGATAAACGGGTATTCATGAGACAAATTTATTATACTAGAACTGACTAGTGATTACATTATCACGAAATTTGGGTACATCGATCCTGAGAAATCAGTACCCAGAACAACCACATCTGGCCATAATAACGGCCTTGATACGCCTGGGCATTGTGTCAAACGGAGCTTGGATGGCGTGTACAGGTACAGCTGCCCGTGCAGCTTCAACACGATACCATAGTTCATCAAGAGCAGTGACTAGCGTATTGTGACGAGACACTTGCTCGGCCACCACTGACCAGACGTTTTCAATTGGTGAGAGATCTGGAGAATGTGCTGGCCAGGACGGCAATCGAACATTTTCTGTATCCAGAAAGACCTGCACAGGACCTGTAACATGCGGTCCTGCATTATCCTGCTGAAATATAGGGTTTCGCAGGGATCGAATGAAGGGTAGAGCCCCGGGTCGTAACACACCTGAAATCTTACGTCCACTTTTCAAAGTGCCGTCAGTGTGAACAAGAGGTGACCGAGACGTGTAACCAATGGCACCCCATACCATCACGCCCGGTGATAGGCCAGTATGGCGATGCCGAATACACGCTTCCAATTTGTGTTCACCGCGATGTCGCCAAATAAGGATGCGACCATCATGATACTGTAAACACAACCTGAATTCATCCGAAAAGAATGACGTTTTGCCATTCGTGCCGCCAGGTTCGTCGTTGAGTACACCATCGCAGGCGCCCCTGTCTGTCATGCAGCGTCAAGGGTAACCGCAACCATGGTCTCCGAGCTGATAGTCCATGCTGCTGCAACGTCGTCGAACTGTTCGTGCAGATTTTTGTTGTCTTGCAAACGTCCCCATCTGTTGACTCAGGGATCGAGACGTGGCTGCACGATCCGTTACAGCCTTGCGGATAAGATGCCTGTCATCTCGACTGCTAGTGATACATGGCCGTTGGGATCCAGCACGGCGTTCCGTATTACCCTCCTGAACCCACCGATTCCATATTCAGCTAACAGTCATTGGATCTCGACCAACGCGAGCACCATTGTCGCGATACGATAAACCGCAATCGCGATAGGCTACAATCCGACCTTTATCAAAGTCGGAAACGTGATGGTAGGCATTTCGTCTCCTTACACGAGGCATCACAACAACGTTTCACCAGGCAACGCCGGTCAACTGCTGTTTGTGTATGAGAAATCTGTTGGAAACTTTCCTCATGTCAGCACGTTGTAGGTGTCGCCACTGGCGCCAACCACGTGTGAATGCTCCGGAAAGCTAATCATTTGCATATCACAGCATCTTCTTCCTGTCGGTTACATTTCGCGTCTGTAGCACGTCATCTTCATGGTGTAGAAATTTTAATGGCCAGTAGTGTAGACGGCGAGGAACCAAGGAGACACATATCTTTCACAACGACAGCTGGTGGACGAGTGTGCCAACACAATCAACAGAGACGTCATGATGATAGACGCCTCGCGCAATGACTCACTGTGATTTTGTACACTGCCAGGTCTCCTTAGACATTCTGCAAGCACCTATAAATATCTGCGATGCTCTTGTTTTCCGTAAAAAGATACTCAGTGACAGGTCTCCTCTTGGAAAGCACCTCCATTACGGACGCCATTTGGAAAGCTACGTATAGCCCCGCGACCTATCAGAACTTCATTAAAGAAAAGGGGCTAAAGGGGAAATATCCCACGATGTCAAAGAACAAAATTCCGCATTTTTTCAAGAGGAACTGGCCGAGAAAAAAATGTGCACCATTACTTATTGAGCGCTCTCATAAGTGATGTGCTAAGCATACGTTAAGAAAACAGACCGCATCCATACTTAAAAACAACCGCAGATTGTATCTCTCTCATCTAAGCTGTAACTCAGATATCCGTATTCTGTATGGGGATAGCTTTTAAATTAATTTATTTTGCAGGTCATTACGATTTTCTTTTATTTATTTTTTGCATAATGCCCTTGAGGGAACATTTTTCAATTTGAAGTGCGTTGTTTGCTGCAAAAATGGTATATATATGCGTATTTTTTGTACCGGTACTGTATTATATTCGATCATTTTCTTCCTATAGAGTCTCATAGCCGTGAATTTGTTAAACAATGATATCTTGGCTCCACCTCGGCTACTGCCTTATTAACCAGTATTTACTTTATTGTGTTTCTCACTGTTGACCGATTTCGGTCTTACAGGCCATTCTGGAGTGCTATAGGCACCGACAACATAGTCGGATATATATTGACGTCTTGTTTTTATCTTTAGCACTTGCAAGTGACGTATAAGGAAGAAATTGCCCAATTTTGTCGCACTTAATAAACTAAATATTTGTTAATTAAGCAACAGCCGGGGTGTAACCTTGACACTGCTCTGTATTATTCTGTAGCCATTACTATAATATAAAAGTATTTGAAATTTTGTTTTTAATTAAGGGAGAGTTTTGTACCTTGGTGCACTTTTAACACTTTTAAACCAGTCCTGTAATGGAAGCTTGATATATTTTCTTACTCTACTTTTAAATCCTGAAGATTTAGTATTCAGAGTAGCCACAGCCAGCATATATCATTTTGAAGATAAAATCGCTTTAGCTGTAAGTACTTTATTTATCAGCACGATCGGTTTCGCAGTATTTTAACTACATCACTAGGTGCAATAAAATCAATTCATGCTCTGATCGAAAACAAATGGGATGACCCAGCGTTCATTGTCAGCATTTTTCCGCTATGTAGTGGATGCCAGTTATAAAATTACATTAAAAAGTATAGAACGCTCCCGTGATACGGTCCAGAGAAACCGCTAGTGATTATAAATAGTACTTAGGACTGAAAAGGTTTTATCTCCAAATCATTTTCAAATTATGCCACTAAATTTTTGTGTGATGTGGCCTTTATCTGAAGCTATGAAAAATTAGTCTAGTAAACTAAGTTTTTTTCTGAAGTGAAAATATCTTCCAAGGTATCTAGGAACAAATATTCGATTAAAATTTTAAAGCGTTGCGATTTAGCAAAATTTTCTCAGTACTGTATTTAATAGTCTGTTTGTTATAGTCCTCCTCTACTTCACATAAATCACATAAAGTACATCTGTTTAATAACAGTTACAAGTTAAATACAGTTTAAATAGAAACTATTGGAAACTAATACAAATTTTCATCATCGGTAAAATTCTTAAGACATAAAAGAAACTCAGATCATTTTCCAGTATAACATGTCTCATGATAAAACACCTTCTTTTCTTTCAAGGAAAACAGGATGTATAGCAAACAAAGCAATGCGTAAAAGTCCACCTGCTCTAAAATAGTTCTAAAAATATATAGCATTTTACTCACTATAAAATTCTGTATAAATAATTTCGTCCCATATATTTTAATATATTACAAAGCCCTTAAATGTGTAGAGCGCAAAATATTTACGAATGATGCGCAAAATATAACCCCATGTCTAACTACAACAAAAACTGTAGAAAATGACAGAAACTGCTTATCGCGGTCACTAGTGGCATTGCTTCATGTAATTCTAAAATCAGTAACTAGACTGAAGTACCGATCGAGAAATATCGTGTTTTTCTAGGTACACTATTATCTAAGTGCAATACACTCTGCTTAAATGCCATAATTCGCGAAAAAAGTTGAAAACGTGAATCATTTACCTTAGCGCATCGCGCAAGATATAAACAAAAGAAAATTGTGATTAGCAGCCGGAAAGTTATATTATAAGGAAACCCATTCTCTTTACTGTGTGACTTCCTGTCAGAGAGGTCACAGTTCGTTGTAATTGACGGAAGGTCATCGGGTAAAACAGAAGTGATATCTGACGTTCCCCAAGGTAGTGTTATAGGCCCTCTGCTGTTCATTATGTGTATAAACGATTTGGGAGACAATCTGAGCAGCCGTCTTCGGTTGTTTGCAGATGACGCTGTCGTTAATCTGAGCAGCCGTCTTCGGTTGTTTGCAGATGACGCTGTCGTTTATCGACTAGTAAAGTCACTAGAAGATCAAAACAAACTGCGGGCGATTTAGGAAACACATCTGAATGGTGCGAAATTTCGCATTTGAGCCTAAATAACGAAAAGTGTGAGGTCATCCATATGAGTGCTGAAAGGAATCCGTTAAAATTCGGGTACACGATAAACCACTCAAATATAAAGGCCGTAAATTCAACTAAATACCTAGGAATTACAATTAGGAACAACATAAATTGGAAGGAACACATAGAAAATGTTGTGGGGAAGGCTAACCAAAGACTGCGTTTTATTGGCAGGACACTTAGAAAATATAACAGATCTACTAAGGAAACTGCCTACACTACGCTTGTCCGTCCTCTTTTAGAATACTGATGCGCGGTGTTGAGTCCTCGCCAGGTAGGACTGACGGAGTACATCTAAAAAGTTCAAAGAAGGGCAGCACGTTTTGTATTATCGCGAAATATGGGAGAAAGCGTCACTGAAATGATGCAGGATTTGAACTGTGAATCATTAAGAGAAAGGTATTTTTCATTGCGACGGAATCTTCTCATGAAATTCCAATCACCAACTTTCTCCCCCGAATGCCAAAATATTTTGTTGACACCGACCTATATAGGGAGAAACAATCACAACGATAAAATAAGGGAAATCAGAACTCTTATGGGAAGATATAGGTGTTGGTTCTTTCCGCCCGCTATACGAGATTGGAATAATAGAGAATTGTGAAGTTGGTTCTATGAACCCTCTACCAAGCACTTAAATGTGATTTGCAGAGTATCAATATAGATGTACAGTCGCAGCCTTTAGGCAAAAATCTGTAACATAACTAAAGGTTTCTGTAGCTTATACCTTTCAACGGTGTTTATTAATCATGGGGCTTTGAAGAGAGAACTATTTTAATCTAAAGGCACTTTTAACGCTGAACGTATATTCTGCGAGGGTTTCAGGTATTCATAATGTTCTTCAGCCTATAGCCCTTTATACATTTCACAATAACAAAATTTCTCTGTAAATATACACTCCTGGAAATTGAAATAAGAACACCGTGAATTCATTGTCCCAGGAAGGGGAAACTTTATTGACACATTCCTGGGGTCAGATACATCACATGATCACACTGACAGAACCACAGGCACATAGACACAGGCAACAGAGCATGCACAATGTCGGCACTAGTACAGTGTATATCCACCTTTCGCAGCAATGCAGGCTGCTATTCTCCCATGGAGACGATCGTAGAGATGCTGGATGTAGTCCTGTGGAACGGCTTGCCATGCCATTTCCACCTGGCGCCTCAGTTGGACCAGCGTTCGTGCTGGACGTGCAGACCGCGTGAGACGACGCTTCATCCAGTCCCAAACATGCTCAATGGGGGACAGATCCGGAGATCTTGCTGGCCAGGGTAGTTGACTTACACCTTCTAGAGCACGTTGGGTGGCACGGGATACATGCAGACGTGCATTGTCATGTTGGAACAGCAAGTTCCCTTGCCGGTCTAGGAATGGTAGAACGATGGGTTCGATGACGGTTTGGATGTACCGTGAACTATTCAGTGTCCCCTCGACGATCACCAGTGGTGTACGGCCAGTGTAGGAGATCGCTCCCCACACCATGATGCCGGGTGTTGGCCCTGTGTACCTCGGTCGTATGCAGTCCTGATTGTGGCGCTCACCTGCACGGCGCCAAACACGCATACGACCATCATTGGCACCAAGGCAGAAGCGACTCTCATCGCTGAAGACGACACGTCTCCATTCGTCCCTCCATTCACGCCTGTCGCGACACCACTGGAGGTGGGCTGCACGATGTTGGGGCGTGAGCGGAAGACGGCCTAACGGTGTGCGGGACCGTAGCCCAGCTTCATGGAGACGGTTGCGAATGGTCCTCGCCGATACCCCAGGAGCAACAGTGTCCCTAATTTGCTGGGAAGTGGCGGTGCGGTCCCCTACGGCACTGCGTAGGATACTACGGTCTTGGCGTGCATCCGTGCGTCGCTGCGGTCCGGTCCCAGGTCGACGGGCACGTGCACCTTTCGCCGACCACTGGCGACAACATCGATGTACTGTGGAGACCTCACGCCCCACGTGTTGAGCAATTCGGCGGTACGTCCACCCGGCCTCCCGCATGCCCACTATACGCCCTCGCTCAAAGTCCGTCAACTGCACATACGGTTCACGTCCACGCTGTCGCGGCATGCTACCAGTGTTAAAGACTGCGATGGAGCTCCGTATGCCACGGCAAACTGGCTGACACTGACGGCGGCGGTGCACAAATGCTGCGCAGCTAGCGCCATTCGACGGCCAACACCGCGGTTCCTGGTGTGTCCGCTGTGCCGTGCGTGTGATCATTGCTTGTACAGCCCTCTCGCAGTGTCCGGAGCAAGTATGGTGGGTCTGACACACCGGTGTCAATGTGTTCTTTTTTCCATTTCCAGGAGTGTAGAAATTCAGTCTTTCTGAGTGCGATTTTTCGAGTATCTCTAAATTGCTTCAGCCTAACACCTTATTGGATCCTCTAGGATCATGTTAGCATCTGCCGTAGACCCGTATCTCTGGCGATCAGGACCTGACATTGGAGCGCTGTGCGGTGTTCCTTCCGTCTTTTGACAATGATAAGAAATGCGCTGTTGAAGAGCAAGGGTAATAGGAAACTGGGCCGAAGACTATAGTAATATCACAAGATGAAGTTTGAGCCTTCACATTCTCGACAGCGTTCAACAAACTGAATTTATTTTCTGATATTGTGTTCAAGATGTGAGTTAAAGAGAGGCGATAGCTCATTTTACAGAGATAACACTATTTAGTTTCTGACCATTGTATTTTCTTCACCGTAAAACGTGACTCATTGATTACAGAGGTAACGGTAATATTTTAATTCGTTACGTATTGAATCAGAAGCATATGATGCCACTTTTGCGCAGACCACTTCGAAGACTGGCGTTATATGGATCTCCACGTGAGTACGTTTATTCTTCAGTGCATAACTGCTGCAACCTGCATCTACTTGAAATAACTTACACTAGTCAAGATCATCGCCTATGGCTTTCCCTCCACCCTCATAACCTCTACTCTCCCTGCCTTCAGTTAACTACTCCTGGTACCTCTGTATGCATCATATCACCTCTCTCTTCATTTGGTCAGGCTGTGCAACGAAGTCCCTTTCTCCCCATCTAGATTGACCCCTCCGTTAGTCATCTAATTTGAGCATCTCATTTTCATAATTTTCTGCAGCGTCAGTTTTCAAAACTTGAACTTTCTTACGGTTTTAACTGTTTATCGTCTATATTTCAATTTCACATGAGGCTACACTTCAGGCATACTAGAAGAAAAAAACATCCAAACATTTAAATTTATGTTATAAGTTAACATGTCTCTCTTTTACAGAAAAGGTTTCCTTGCAGTTGTCAGCCTGTAGTTACGTTCTCTGTAGGACTGCCATGATCAGTTAATTTGCTCCCCAAATAACTACCCTCATACACAACGTTTAGTATCTCACTCCATTACCTGGTTTCTTCAGGATCATATGATTTAATTCAGCTGCAATCAATTAAATTAACCTAATATTTTAATGTTCGTCTCATAATCTCTTTTCGAGAGACTATCCATTTTGTTCAGCTGATCACTCAAGCCCTTTACCGTCTCTGCCAGAACTACAACGTCATTGGCAAACTGCTAAGCTTTTATCTCTTCATCCTGAACTTCAATATCTTGAGTAGATGTGTTTCACTGCTTATTGTATGGTCAATTTGAATAAAATAGTGGATAGTCCCTATGTAATCACTCTCGTATCAACCCTGTCTGACTCCTCTAGCATCAGTTGCCTTCTCATCATTTCCTTCGACTCAATCTGGTTTCTCTACAAGTCCAGTTTCCGTATAAGTTGTAAATAATTTCCTCATATCTGTATTTTATCCCTGATAACTTAATGATATCTGAATGTGTGCAACACCTCATATCTGAACAGCAAATCTTATCGCCCTATGAAAGTTGCACATCAGCAATCGAGTGCATTTGAGAGGTAGAAATTGACGTTTTCCCCGGCTGGCCCAATTATACGGTGACTTTGTTGGAAAACGTGGTGGGAAGCACCATTTTAAAGCTAATGAAGAAAACTTCTGTTTTGGCCATACGATCAAGGGTATGCGAGACCATTCAGATATTTCCTGCCATGTAACTAATAATGAGCGATGAGTAATCAGTAAATGCAAAGGTACCCTGAATGAAGGAGACCGCATTCCTAGAACTACAGTTACACTTTTTAAGTATTTCATATCATTTTCCATGAAAGTTCCTTTTATTTTTTATCTAACATTAGTAACATATTTCACAGGCACGAATGATGGTTAAAGTTGATTCTGAAACCATTAGCCGCTGTCTCATCCGTCTAATAGTACGGGAACTACGCTCCAATTCTCTCGGTCCATTCGTAATTTCCGCACAATTTGGCATCCAATGCCTGACCGCAAACACTATTACCCATCGAAAGGACTGACGGCAGTATGCGGTTTCTCGCGCTGTACTCCCTATGGGTTGCCTCACAGTTTCACGTATTTGCGAAATAACTGCGAATGAATACTTACAACCAACGCTATCAAATATTCTCTAGTACAAGTGTAGCCAAAATGTAATTCACATCTAATTGGTTTTTTAAATAAGTTTCCGCCATTTGACTTTAAATTGATCATTTATTTTAAACAGTCGTGTTTTCAGTTTTTTAGTCATTCCCAGATTTTGTCATTCCCAGATGTTGAGCAGAAAATTAATAAATCGCACATATTGTACAGTGAAGGGCATAGGGATAAGAAGTCATTATGCCTGTGAAAGATACATGTTAAAAATACATGTTAAAATATATGTGGCACGTGTGTGATAAGTCATAGTCGAGAGAACGTACTTCTCCTCTTTAGACCAGTTGTCTTGTTGCAAGATAAGCGTACATGTCGAAGATCCATAATATGGCTCAGGTTGTGCGCAGTAAATAATCATTAACGTACAACATGGCGTATTTAGTAGCCAGTATGTATCTGTGACCTGCATTCGTCACGTTTGTTCATCAACTGAAGTTAACATATGTCAGAATAGTGACTTAGATCGCAACAAAGCTGTATCACTGTGTGAGCGTCATGACCCTGGATTACCAGGATCATTACGAGGAAATCGAAGGTGTAATACTGTTATTGTTGTTGTTGTTGCTGTGGTCTTAGTCCTGAGACTGGTTTGATGCAGCTCTCCATGCTACTCTATCCTGTGCAAGCTTCTTCGTCTCCCAGTACCTACTGCAACCTACATCTTTCTGAATCTGCTTAGTGTATTGATCTCTTGGTCTCCCTCTACGATTTTTACCCTCCACGCGGCCCTCCAATGCTGAATTTGTGATCCCTTGATGCCTCAAAACATGTCCTACCAACCGATCCCTTCTTCTAGTCAAGTTGTGCCACAAACTTCTCTTCTCCCCAATCCTATTCAATACCTCCTCATTAGTTACGTGATCTACCCACCTTATCTTCAGCATTCTTCTGTAGCACCACATTTCGAAAGCTTCTATTCTCTTCTTGTGCAAACTGGTTATCGTCCATGTTTCACTTCCATACATGGCTACACTCCATACAAATACTTTCAGAAACGACTTCCTGACACTTAAATCTATACTCGATGTTAACAAATTTCTCTTCTTCAGAATTGATTTCCTTGCCATTGCCAGTCTACATTTTATATCCTCTCTACTTCAACCATCATCAGTTATTTTACTCCCTAAATAGCAAAACTCCTTTACTACTTTAAGTCTCTCATTTCCTAATCTAATCCCCTCAGCATCACCCGATTTAATTTGACTACATTCCATTATCCTCGTTTGGCTTTTGTTGATGTTCATCTTATATCCTCCTTTCAAGACACTGTCCGTTCCGTTCAACTGCTCTTCCAAGTCCTTTGCTGTCTCTGACAGAATTACAATGTCATCGGCGAACCTCAAAGTTTTTACTTCTTCTCCATGAATTTTAATACCTACTCCGAATTTTTCTTTTGTTTCCTTTACTGCTTGCTCAATATAGAGATTGAATAACATCGGGGAGAGGCTACAACCCTGTCTCACTCCTTTCCCAACCACTGCTTCCCTTTCATGCCCCTCGACTCTTATAACTGCCATCTGGTTTCTGTACAAATTGTAAATAGCCTTTCGCTCCCTGTATTTTACCCCTGCCACCTTCAGAATTTGAAAGAGAGTATTCCAGTTAACGTTGTCAAAAGCTTTCTCTAAGTCTACAAATGCTAGAAACGTAGGTTTGCCTTTTCTTAATCTTTCTTCTAAGATAAGTGGTAAGGTTAGTATTACCTCACGTGTTCCAACATTTCTACGTAATCCAAACTGATCTTCCCCGAGGTCCGCTTCTACCAGTTTTTCCATTCGTCTGTAAAGAATTCGCGTTAGTATTTTGCAGCTGTGACTTATTAAACTGATAGTTCGGTAATTTTCACATCTGTCAACACCTGCTTTCTTTGGTAATATTGTTAATCGGTGAATTACATTTTCATTACATTGCAACCACAAGATCGTTTTGAGATCAAAATTTTATTGTGCGTCTAAACCTATTATATTTACAATCTGTGTATGGAGTATTACAATGTACCCTTGTAAGAGGCTGTTAGGAACCTGTGTTACACGGACATGTGAAGAATATAGCCATATGCATACTTTCCTTTTTCTGTTAATACCTCTAGTAATCCAAGGATCATGTGGCTCGCACAGTCTTGCAGCTTTGTTAAGATCTCTTCAATAGTTCTGTTGTATGTTAACGTCAGCTGATGAACGGAAGTGACGAATGCAGGTCACAGGAATATACTGGTAGTTAAATACGTCATACTGTGTCTTAATGGTTATTTATTGTGCACAACGTCAGCTATATTATGTATCTTCGATATGTACTAGCATCCTGTAACACAATAATTGTCTATAAGAAGAGAAATACGCTTTTTCGACATTACAGATCAAAAAGTAAATAATGTTTTCAAGTACATAATGACTTCTTCTTCTTATGATTCGCACTATATGATGCGCATTTCAGTTCAACATGCACTTGAGAACAGCAATAAAATTGAAATTACGATTGTATAAAGTAAATGAACAATTTACTTTAAAATTTGGTAAGTTTTCTCTGTCAAAAAATTCTGCATCACTGTAGTCCCCGACGAAGGAAGAACCCCTCTAATTGAGCCCGAATGTCACTGATGGGCTAAAGCTGAGGTATGTAGTGCATGCATGATACGACACCGGCCTAAGTGAGGAGACATCTGCCGCGTGAACATGATCCGTAATGTACTTTTTCCTCAGGGATCACCCTAACTCAATACTCTTGCGTTTACTGCGTGGGATCGTCTAAAAAATAGCGTGTATAGCGAGTACAGTACACTCATTCATATAGGTGAATAACTTGTACCAGCTAATTGTGAAGTTTCATCGACATATGGGATATTTTCCGGCGGTAGAACAAATTTTTCACTCCACAACAGAGTGTGTGCTCATATGGAACTCCTGGCTGATGAAACCTGTGTCCCGGGCCGACACTCGAATTCGGCAACTTTTACTTCCGCGAGTATGTGCTGTACTGACTGGGGTTCAGGAAGATTCCTTATCTGGAGATGTTTCAAAGAATTCGAATCTCACCGCGGAGAAGAGAACATAACTGCATCCATGAAGGAGGACTTGTGAAAGATGTAATGCAACAGCTAGCAGTTTGCAGTAAACTGTAGCGTGTGAAGATTTGTGTGTATAGATTTTTACAGGAATTTTACGTGTTTTGGATGTCTGAAACCGCGCTCGTGAGGTTTGAATTACTTAGACATGCGCTCGCAGTCTCGACATAGATGCTGCGCCGCACATAGGTGAGTCAGAGGTGATTTCTGCTATGCGAAGATACGCGTCAGATGTATCTGTTGATCGCGAAGACGGCAGAGACGACAGTTAGTTGAGCTTTATTGTTGGATGTTAACTGTTGAGTTCTGGTTTAGTAGTAATAAGAGGCAAACTATGCAGATTGTTGGAACAGTGTTCGGAATCGGTAGAAGACTTTTACGGAGAGAAAAAAATTACTGTTTTACATTGATACTAATATATTTGTGAATAATGGATTATAGGTAATGAATAAGTTTGTTTTATTTGCGGCAGCGGCTTGGTTATGGTTCGTCATACATCAATATCAACAATCCGTTCGCTTTTGATTTGTTGTTGGGATTTATTGATCATTGAGAGAGAAATGGATTTAAGAATTAGGATAAATTATACGTGTGAACTGTAATTCTTATAGTTCTCTGTTTATTGATACATTATATCAGAGAAAGCTCAGTTATTTTTGAAATTCGTTAATGTTTTTAAGTCAAAGGAAACGAAATTGTAATTGAATTCATTTAAACCGGAATCATTGTTCATATCCCAAGAGTCAATTAATTTTCAATTTATTTGAAAACCATTATCAAAAATTATGAACCATGAATGACAGCGATGTTTTTAGAGTATGGGTAGCAATTCTGCCTATCTCTGTAGTTCGAATTAGCAGCTCCGTTTTCGAGACGCGCTGTAGCTACGAGAGCAGTTTGCACCAGTGTAAGACAAAGTGTGTAGAGAACAGATTCTTCCTTTAGTTAAATTTCACAAGGACCAAGTTTACTTTCAAAGCAACGAGTTTTCGTACATCAAAGTTCATATTCAGATTTTGGGATGACAATAGCTTTCAGACAGGGTATGTCTTCTTAACATTTTCGCAATTAGATTTGTCCACGCATTTAGCTGTTAAATTTTTGTCACCAACAGCGTTAAGCTACCTACAAATAAAATAAATCGTAACAGATAACTATCAGCGTAACGACCTGAAGGAATATTGTAACTATCATCAAGGTCGGCCATGGATGAAATTTGAGCCACATTAGATGCCAGATTGTAGACTCATAATGGATGCTCGTAATGCTAGTTATGTATGTCCCATTTTCATTTCATGTACCTCGATTCACTTTTTTAATGTATTGGTTATTTTAGAAGTTTATATTTTGTAATATGTTGTGACTCTATTCGTTCTGAAGAAGATGGACTTACGATATTGCAACCTGCTATTACAATCAACGTTTTGCAATCGACTGGGTGGATATATCATTGATTGAAAGTTTTTCTACTGTTGCTGCTGTCAACTACTTTTAAAATTGTGAAGTTTAGATACGTGTAATGATTAATGTGATGCCACTAAGAACTCAAATTATATTTTCAATGAACAACGGCCACCAAATATAAATTCAAGTACTAATGTATGATAGATTCGTTATAACAAGCTGGCGGTTAATTTCTGGGTGGATGTTTACTATGTTTCGCTGTAGCAGGCAAATAACCATACCTCATAAGTAACTGTCATCCGATAACAATTCCACCGCAAACACCTCTGAACACCTAAAGGAAAACTGCAGGTTTACACTGATAGTAAACGATTCTTCCACCTGTAATATCAACAGTTTATCATGATAGAAAACAAGAGTATATCTTTTCATCATGAGTACTAGGAGCTTGGAGCACTTAGAAACTGTTAATGCCCAACAAAAAGTATGCCAGGAATGTTAATGTCCCACTAACTTGTTTCTTAACATCCGTTCATTGTTATCAACGAGTGGCGCTACAAGACTAGAAAATAAATAAATAATGAAATCCCTTTTTTGTGCAAAGAAACGCTCTCGTTGCTTTATATTCTGGCGTTTACACAAAGATCGCGTTAACCTTATTGTCGTGCAAACGATGCCTCGTGATGAAAAGTGGCGGAAATGGACCACACCCGCGCCGTGACACAGCGATGCCATCGAAAATTCGTGGTCCGTGAAATATAAAACACGCGGCCCACGCTCGCCCCTTGGTGTTCCATCTGTGCGTGACGGACAATGTATTGCTTTTTAGCGCGACGGACAGAGGGTGTCGCCCACACAAAGGCCAGCACGCCCGCCCCGGACGGGAGTATAGGAGCCGGGCGTTCAGCAAACAGCAGAGGAGGCGTCGGCTCGGCTCGACGGAGGTTTGAGAGACCGAAACAAAGCGTAAAGCGGGCCTCTGCCTAAGCACGATGCCTGTAAATGAAGTTCCTGTGTTCAGAAGACTGCTCAAAGAACATTCTGAGGTAACAATAACTTCGCAGTTTCAGCACTCACAATTATGATCATATATCTCGAGACTCCTGTTCGTACAGGACGCTTCCAAAATAAAATGTATTTCCGTCGTAAACTGCTTTGGGTTAAATATATTTACATCGATACACTGCAGACCACTTGACTTAGCGGGTGGAGGTCACTTCGTGTTCCACTCCCCCCTCCCGTCACCAATAGTTTCCTCCTACTCGAGAATGGTGTACAAGAAGAACGACTTTGTGAGCTCGTATGTTAAAGTTTTTCCTATAGGGTTCTTTTTTGCCACGTATTCGTAGAACGCAGACGACTTTCCTTCAAAATTACTGAGATCCTCAGGAAAACCAAAATGTCAAAAGATAAACGAGGCAAAAGAATGTAGTAAGTGTCCTTCCATGGAAGCAGTTGCTTAGAGATATGATCATTACCGGACTATAAGTTTAATAAGTCATGGTTGTAAAATACTGACACAAATTAAATGCAGATGAAAGCAAAAATTGGTAGCGTTGAACCTCTTTGGTGATCAGCTTTCATTATGGATAAATGTAGAAACATTCGAAGGTTGTTGTTGTGGTCTTCAGTCCTGAGACTGGTTTGATGCAACTCTCCATGCTATTCTATCCTGTGCAAGCTTCTTCATCTCCCAGTACCTACTGCAACTTACATCATTCTGAATCTCTTTAGTGTATTGATCACTTGGTCTCCCTATACTATTTTTACCCTCCACTCTGCCCTCCAATACTAAATTGGTGATCCCTTGATGCCTCAGAACATGTGCTACCAACCGATCCCTTCTTCTAGTCAAGTTGTGCCACAAATTTCTCTTCTCCCCAATTCAATGCAGTACCTCCCCATTAGTTACGTCATCTATCCATCTAATCTTCAGCATTCTTCTGTAGCACCACATTTCGAAAGCTTCTATTTTCTTCTTGTGTAAATTATTTATCGTCCATGTTTCACTTCCATACATGGCTACATTCCATACAAATGCTTAAAGAAACGATTTCCTGACACTTAAATCTATACTAGATGTTAACAAATTTCTCTCCTTCAGAAACGCTTTCCTTGCCATTGCCAGTCTACATTTTATACCCTCTCTACTTCGACCATAATCAGTTATTTTGCTCCCCAAATAGCAAAACTCCTTTTCTACTTTAAGGGTCTCATTTCCTTATCTAATTCCTCAGCATCATCCGATTTAATTCGAATACATTCCATTATCCTCGTTTGGCTTTTGTTGCTGTTCATCTTATATCCTCCTTTCAAGACAATGTCCATTCCGTTCAGATGCTCTTCCAGGTCCTTTGCTGTCTCTGACAGAATTACAATGTCATTGGCTAACCTCAACGTTTTTGTTTCTTCTCCATGGATGTTAATTCCTACTCCGAATTTTTCTTTTGTTTCCTTTACTGCTTGCTCAATATACAGATTGAATAATATTAGGGATGGGCTACAACCCTGTCTTACTCCCATCCCAACCACTGCTTCGTTTTGATGCCACTCGACTCTTATAACTGCCATCTGGTTTCTGTACAAATTGTAAATAGCCTTTCGATCCCTGTGTTTTACCTCTGCCACCTTCAGAATCGGAAAGAGAATATTCCAGTCAACATTGTCAAAAGCTTTCTCGTCTAGAAATGCTAGAAACTTAGGTTTGCCTTTCCTTAATCTATTTTCTAAAATAAGTCGTAGGGTCAGTATCGCCGCACGTGTTCCAACATTTATACGCAATTCAAACTGATCTTGACCGATCGAGGTGGCGCAGTGGTTAGCACACTGGACTCGCATTCGGGAGGACGACGGTTCAATCCCGTCTCCGGCCATTCTGATTTAGGTTTTCCGTGATTTCCCTAAATCGCTTCAGGCAAATGCCGGGATGGTTCCTTTGAAAGGACACGGCCGATTTCCTTCCCCATTCTTCCCTCACCCGAGCTCGTGCTCCGTCTCTAATGACCTCGTTGTTCAAAATGGTTCAAATGGCTCTGAGCACTATGGGACTTAACATCTATGGTCATCAGTCCCCTAGAACTTAGAACTACTTAAACCTAACTAACCTAAGGACATCACACAACACCCAGTCATCACGAGGCAGAGAAAATCTCTGACCCCGCCGGGAATCGAACCCGGGAACCCGGGCGTGGGAAGCGAGAACGCTACCGCACGACCACGAGCTGCGGACTGACCTCGTTGTCGACGGGACGTTAGACACTACTCTCCTCCTCCCTCCTCAAACTGATCTTCCCCGAGGTCGGCTTCTACCAGTTTTCCCACTCGCCTGTAAAGAATTCGTGTCAGTATGTTGTAGCCGTGGCTTATTAAACTGATAGTTCGGTAAATTTCACATCCGTGAACACCTGTCAACACATACGAAGGAATACTGAAGAAATCGCCGTTCGCTAGTGCGGAAGCTTCCTAATCGGACAATAATCATCAGAGGAGATTTTAGCCAGCCAAGAATCAACTGAGTTAATCACAGTTTTGTAAGTCGTGGGGACAAACCAAACTACGAAACAATACTAGACGCCGTTTATGAAAGCTCCCTAGATGTCCGAAAGATCAGACACCTCATATACAAAATACTGGATGAAGAGTAATAAAACCGACAAATTGCAGAAACGGATTCCTTACTGGAAATTGAGGATAAAAGGTCCAATGAACATGCATTGTTGCCACGGTTCCTCTGACCACGTGCCGTGTATTCCTTGTATGTTGCAGGCAGTGTGGTTGATGCAGTGTACTGTAAGCAGCAGAACAGTCCGGTACTCATGTCGGGAACAAGCCGAGATGGTATTTGTATACGGTCAAGCATACGGAATTGGTCGACAGCAGACCCCGGGCCTCCTGATCTGGTGGACGTACAGACCGCCGCCTCTCTGCACGTTCTTCTGTCTCAAAGCACCCATGATCACATCAACACAGCATTGTATGATGTGGTTGGTTTCTGAGAGGGTACTTGTTTCTGTTACACACGTGCTACTTCTCGATAGTTTCTATATGCTTGGCCGTACACACATTCCTTCTCGGTTTGTTCCCGACATGAATACCGGACCATTCTGCTGCTTAAAGTATGCTGCGTGAATCACACAGTCTGCAATATATAAGGAACAACCGATACGTGGTCAGAGGAACTTTTATTCCTGAGTGCCATCTATCGTGGCAAAAATGCATTTCCGGATACGTGTTCATAGGACCGTTTTTCGTCCATTTCCAGTCAGGAATGCGTCCCTGAAGTTTCTCGGTTTTATTAATGTTTACCCTGTACATGCTGATTGATGACAAGTGATGGTATCTTTAGTGTGAGGCCACTCTCTGTTGGACTTCGTACGGCAAACATGTGAAGCTGCAAGGTAGGACGATAATGGGCAGGGAACACTATATTATATGCGACAAGCGGGAATTAGGACTAGTCGGGAAACGTTCTCGGATAGCCATAGTGGTTAAGGCGATAAGCGGGAAATCCACGTTCGAATCCTTGTCCGGCTAAAATTTTCGCTTGTCGTCATTCGAGACGCCCGATTGCAGCTGATGTTATAATTCCTCTTTCGTCGTTATAACAGATACTTCGAAACCCAACTCGTGACAGAAATACATTGAATACAATGGAAATAAACAGATATGACCTTTTTTGAGGATATCCAAATCGAAACTGGTATCAGTGACCTTGAGACGGTTACAGCAAAAATGAAGTACATAGGGCAAGCAATACAAGTAGAAAGACCTATACGTTTAGTAAACGAGACAAAGAGATAATAGTGTCATATCTCAATGAGGAATTTGAAACTTTTAGCTCAAGGCAGGAGCAAGTTGGGGGTCCTATAGTTCAAGTTAAAAAAAAAAAAAAATGACCATACGCTCGACAGATATGTATCCAGCACACTTCATGATGGGAGGGATCCTCCATGGTATACAGTCACTATAAGGGAACTATTGCACGTAAGGGCTGTTAGTGGAACCAAAGTTAGTGCAGTTACTCATTAACGAGACAGGATCTGAAATTGCGAATAACAAAAAAATAGTACAAAAGCTTAACTCTGTTTCCAAATGTTCCAGTACAAAGGTAAACCCAGGAGTTCTGAAACTGTTTAATTCTATTACCACGGTAAAGACGACTGTAATATACATATGTGTCAGTGGTGCTGATTAACAACCAAAATCGAGAAATCCTTATGGACCTATGGAGGACGCTGTATTGAATTTGCAGCTGAGCTAGCCCCTCTGTTACCTATAATTTATTTTAGTAGCCTCCAACAAAAATCCCTGCCCGGCAGTTGAAAAAAAGCACAGGTCACCCCCGCATGCAAGAAGGGTAACAGAAGTGATCCATGGCTCCACCGTTCAGTGTTCTTAAAGATCGCTTGTTGTAGAACCTTGAGACATCTTCTGAGGTCAAAGAAAAAGAGGTATCTCGAACAGAATGTCTTCCATGCCATCCTGCACGGATTTTGGAAACATCGTTCTACTGAACCCCAATTCTCACTTTTCTCACATGACACACTCAAAGTCATGGATCAAGGCATTCAGAGAGATTCAGTATATCTCAATTTATGAAAAGCATTTGATTCAGTAACGCACGTACGCTTATTATCAAAGTACGATTGTTTGGGGATATTAAATGAAATTCGTGGTAGGCTTGAGGATTTCTTGGTAGGGAGCGAGCAGTAAGTTAGATGGAGAGTGAAACTTCCTGGCAATTCTAAATGGAGAGTGATAGACAGATGAAGAAGTGAATTCAGGTGTACCCCAGAGAGGTATGATGTTGGGTCCATTGCTAATCAAGTTACAGGTTAATGACCTTGCAGATAATATTAGTACTAATCTCAGGCTTTTCACAGACTGTTATCTACAATGAAGTACGCTCTGAAAAAAAAACTGCACTAACCAGATCTTGATAAGATTTTGAAGTACTGCAAAGGTTGTAAAATTGCTTTAAATGTCTAGAATTATACAACTTTGCATTTCACAGCACGAAAGAATGTAGTATCGTATGACTATAACATCCTAATTGGAGTCGGTAACCTGATACAAATACCTGGGCATAGCACTTTGAAGAGACGAAAAAATCTAGCGATGACGTAAGTTCAATCATGGGTAAAGCAGGTGTCAGACTTCGGTTTATGGGCAGAGTACTAGGGAAATGTAATCTCCCTTCAAAGGAGATTACTCACTAATCACCGCGCGACCCAGAATATGCTGAAGTCTGTGGGATCTGTACCAGGCAGATCCGACAGGGAAGACTGAACGTATACAGAGAAGAGCAGCACGAACGGTCACAGAGGTGCTGAAAGGACTGAACTGGCAGACTCTTGAAGACATTTTTAAACTAACCCGAAGTAGCCTATTTGCAAAGTTTAAGGAACCGGTTTTGCATGACGATTCTAGAAATGTACTACAAACCACTTTATATGACTCATCCAGGGATCGAAAAAGCAATTTCAGACTAATTACAGCGCCCCCAGATACATTTAAGCACTAATTCCTCGCTGGCTCCATATATGACTGTTCAAATGGGATGTACCCTCTTCTACGCATTTTCAGTGGTTTGTGGATTATGGATGTATATGTAGATATAGACAGAACATTGACCCTATGACTTATCTTAGAAAATAGGTTAATGATGGCAAACCAACGTATACAACAATGGCAGATCTGAGAAAGGTTTTGTGGCTGCTGAATTAACCTGTTATATGATTGCATTTGTGGTCACTGTGACTTCCAATCATTTTACACGAGAGATCTCTATTAGGGGAAGGTTGCAACGTTCCGTCGACAGTAAAATAAGGTATGTATGTGGTGTCCGTTCTTTAGTACATGTGGGAAAGAACAGGCACCACACATATAATTAAGAACAAGCACCACACATATAATTAAGGTGAGGACGGCCAATGATCACTTCATTGCGGATGCACACCACGCTAGAACTCTTACGGGAGTCAGAGAAATGATGTGAGTAATGAGAAAAATGGGCAAGGGGCACTACATCAGTAGTGTGTGGATACGTTGAGAAATTGGGTGTAAATAGGGCAGTCCGTGCAATTATGGTGACCATTGTGTCCGGATAGCGCAGTCGTCAACACATCTCCCTAATAAACAGGGGATCTGGGTTCTAATCCCGCTCTGGCACAAATTTTCAACTTTTTTCTATTTATTTAAATCAAGCCCACTGGCAAACAATGTCTTGAATTCCTTTTCGTCTTGATAAAAGACGTAGATCATGTCGCTCCGGAACAAGGGCTGTGAAGGAAATCAGTCGGGTGCTTATCGAAGTATTCATGTTGGCCGATTAAGGGAAACCACACGGAGAACCTAAATCTCGATAACCGAACGGGGGTTTGTATACCAGTCGTACTGAATGAGAGTTCAATGTCTTAACCTCTCCCTCTCCTCGCTCAGTAGTCCTGCCATCGTAGCTATGGCGAATTGCTGCGACCTATTCCAGATGGAAAATAAACTTTCCTTCAGTGTACCGTTGCCAGTTTTATTTAGTAATTGGATTTTTTTGTTTTTTGCACTCCTTTACTGTGGTAGGTGTCGAGAATTTGATAGTACGTCATTCAATTTCTGTAATATCAGTGGTCAGGTGCTCTCCGTTTCTCAGTTCACCGTACAATGCTCTTTTGACGTTCTGACGTACGTAGTTGAAATTAAACATTCAGGCACTCTCCTCCTTCCCCCCCCCCCCCCCCTCACCCAGCCATTCCTCGCCAACCCGCACCGTTACCCCCACCACGACTGTTTACCCTGTTTCCACAATGGCCTGAGAATTCGCATATTTACATACGGCCTTCATTTTACAATGTATACAAATGTTTCATTTATTGTATCAACATACTACCAAACTAAAAACCTATATAAACAAATAGTAGGATTACATTTCAGAAACTCTGTTTTTTGATCCATGTTAATATTTGTTTTGGATATGCATGTACTTGCGAATTACAGGACCAGGATTTATAATCTCAAATCACTCTTTTCTGTCATTCCTTCTGGACTTTATCACCATCATGTTGAAACCCTGTACATTGTACTGGTCATTTGCTAATGCTTCTTAATTATCAATTCCACCAGTCGTTCAACAGCCTTTTCATGCTCGTAGAAGACAATTCGCAAACACTGTGTTAAAATAGGATTTCAAATCAATTTATTTATTTTGTGTTGCACTCTAATGCGATAGTGTTCTAAGCCGCTGGGTTTGATGTTTACATATCACCCTGAGATGTTTGCCGAGCTCATTAACTGCAAGCGTCTCTCTCTGTGTGTGTGTGTAGTCGTTTGAAGCTAGTAACTGGTTTATTAAGATATTGACTCCACCGAAGAAGAGTAGTAGAGTAGTTGTAATGAGGACTGACTAACGTTCTGTAAGGATGAGATGGCGTTAGGTCAACATACCGGTACGTATTTGAGCAAGATTTGCAGAACATGAACAGTTCATGGTGACTGTTCACAGTTTTCTTGGTGTCTAACATATTACTGGATAGAGGTACCAGCTGCTACCTTCGACTATAAGTAACACAGTTATTATTTTAATATATCAGTCATAACTTCTCGCAGTTAACAGCAGGACTGTGATGCGAACTGACAACTGTAAAGTAACTTCGTTTTATTACTTGTGGGAACAGTATCTACAACTATTGTTTATGACTGTTTTTGCTTTTTTCAGTTTGAAACAGTTACTTTCACCGCAAGGAAAAAACACTATTTACAGTTTGAAACTTCCTGACAGATTAAAACTGTGTGCAGTACCGAGACTCGAACTCGGGACCTGTGTGCCGGACCGAGACTCGAACTCGAGACCATTGCCTTTCACGATGCGGCACACAGTTTTAATCTGCCAGGAAGTTACATATCAGCGCACACTCCGCTGCAGAGTGAAAATCTCATTCTGATTACAGTTTGTTTGTATTGCTATCTTGTTTTCGAGAAAAAATATAATTTCGTACTTCAGATTCGTCGTCTCAATCTTTTTATTTCAGGAACTACAGCATCACGAATAAGATGAAGGTCTGCATATGACTTTTGAGGTTGATATTTGAATGACCTTTGCCACGGGGCGAGTGTGTGGAGGGAGCGTTCTCAATTCTTTCGAAAGAATGAGCGTGAACTTTGGAAGGTCCAGGAAATTGCTCAAAGACCACACATTCGCCATCAGTCTAATACCGGGTCGCTTCTTTCCCAAGCTGCGAACTCCTTCCATTATTGTATGTATAAGGGATAGTTAAACGAGAACAAGAAAGGAATAAGTAAAATATATATTATTTCAACTGTAATCGCCGTAACTTATTATACATTTTTCGCGGGTGTTGCCAACACTAATATCTATTTGCGTGGCGGTAGTACATACGTTAACGGTCCCTATGGTAACGTAATAAGATATTGGATCAACTACATCCACAGCGCACCAGAATTACATGGCGAGTACGGAAATTATGACTGCGAGAGCATGAGACTACTGATCTGCTGGTTACTCCCTGAGTCAGGGATCGGAAAAAGGGCCAAGATGAATTTTTGGGTAAGATCAATGTTGGAGTTTTATATGCTACCAGTTTCAAAACATGTGTTGACAGTTATCAAACGTACGTCGTGCCAGTTTTCATTTTATGAACTTATGTCCCTGTTAGTGGTGTAGTTCGTAAGACGTGTGGATCGATGGTATCTGGATGCTAGTAACGAAACTGCATCACATGGTCCTGTTCTATTATGCAGAACAGTTGTATTTCCATTTTTCAGTTCTGTATAAAGCAATATTTTAATGAAGGATTACCATCAACAGCCCAGCGAAATGTTTATCATTGCATACGGATGACTCGACGCGGCATGCAAACATAAGCAATAATTTCAGAGATAATTCTAAGCAAGCCGCATCACGTAACCGAGATGATACTTGACACTGACAAGAAGTACAGCAGTGGAAATATTCTGATTAGCTTAAGTGAAGCCAGATTTTATAATTTAGCACCAACCTATACATGCCTGAACTAGTACGCGTGGTCCAGTGTCTTTAACCAGTAATCAAAACGTTCTGGTCCCGAGTTACAACCACAATACTGCATGAATTTTGAATAAAAATCATCAGCAGTGGCGGCTGAAGACATCCAGCATAAGTTGTCACCGTCATTTCGCCAACGGCCTTGTCAAGGAGGGAGGAGGAGCGGACAGATGTTCAGGGCAACCTCTTCACCTTCTGGTCGGTTGATGCCCCTGTGGACGGAACAATCAGCAATTATCAACGGATGAGGATGCAGAAGGTAATGGGAACCACTGCATTAAACACACATAATGTGTATCCACAGAATATGTGTCCTGTAGTTGAGAAAGTGTCAATGTCATCTCTTCATTGGCAAAAGCGCCCCGTCCGATCTTCAAGACGAGACTACCAAATAAAGGAAAACGTTCTAAGAATCGGGGCTTGGAATCTCAAAAAATTGGAAAAGGGAAATGCTAAGGCTCAGTCTAGCTATAGTGCGTCTCAGTGAAGTGAAATGAGCCGGCCGGAGTGGCCGTGCGGTTCTAAGCGCTACAGTCTGGAACCGCGAGACCGCTAGGGTCGCAGGTTCGAATCCTGCCTCGGGCATGGATGTGTGTGTTGTCCTTAGGTAAGTTAGGTTTAAGTAGTTCTAAGTTCTAGGGGACTGATGACCTCAGAAGTTGAGTCCCATAGTGCTCAGAGCCATTTGAACCATTTTTGAAGTGAAATGGAATCAAGATAAGTATCTCTGGTCAGATGAGTGTAGGTTAATATCAAAAGAAGCAGAAAATGGCATAACAGGAGCTTTTCCGTTATGAAATAGAAGATAGGGAAGAGAATGAGATACAGTGAGCCGTTCAGTGACAGGGTTGTTCTCATCAGAATCGACAACAAACCGACAGAGACAACGATAGTTCAGGTATACATGCCGACGTCGCAGGCCGAAGAAAAAGAGATAGGGAAAGTACATTAGGATATGGAACTGTTAATTCAGTACGTAAAATGAGATGAAAATCTAATAGTTATGCGGGACTGGAATGCGGCTGTTGGGAAAGGAGTAGAAGTAAGGGTTGTGGGAGAATGTGGGTTTGGTACTTTGAGAAAGACTAAATGATCGATGAAAGAAGGAAGTACAAAGACGTTCAGGGAAATTCAGAAATACCGAATTACAAGGCACTCAGATATGAAATGAACAAGAAGTGTAGGTAAACTAAGGCGTAAGGCGAAATGACTGCACGGAAAATGTTCTATGTAGATTGTTTATGTGTTTGTATGTTGGCAGCGCTATGCAGCGCTATAGACTGCATTAATATCTCTGACAGCGCTGTGCGCCCTCTGTAAGAGACTCTGTGGCTGGTCGGTATCGCACTTGGAAGTTATTAGTCAGCAGTGATGGAAGTTAGAAGTTAATAGTTAGCAGTGATGGAGGTTAGAAGGAATGTTAGCGCGAGCCGACGGTCTGGACGGATGTCCGTCATGGAGATTTAATATTGGTTGGACATGGATTGTAACATGTGTGCAATGGAATTATTGACGATTATATAATTTTTGGAAATGGTTGTCACGGATGAACATATAAATTTTTGGAACTGGATGTCACATGATTGAGGTAAAATCTGGTAAATACATTGTTTGCCCTGCATAAAAATCTTTCCTTTGCTAACCACATGCCTGTTAATAGTTAGAGCCTGCAGTAGTTAGAATCCTTTTATTTAGCTGGCTGTATACTTGCTGTATTTGCTGTAGTTCGTGTCACGAAGATTTTCTGTGAAGTCACTGACTTATGAAACGTATAGGTTATTGTTAGGATTCTAATTCAGGGCCATTCTTTTGAGTTAATTGATACTCAGATTGCGTTATCCTTGTATATTGTGGGTCATAAATGAATAGAATAAATTTGAGCTGTATTTGTTCGGGAAAATGCTGTAGTCAGGGTTGAAACGATAAAGACAAGCAAAGTGAAATTACGTTCAGTTTCACTCGGCAGTTTTAGATGTTTCACTTGCATTCAGTTTCTCTCAGCAGGTTCAGAAATAAGTAAAGAAGTTTCAACGTGAAGAAATCGAAAAAGAAATGATTCTCGGAAGGACTAACTCAGCATTTAGAGAACCCAAAACAACCTTTGTTAAAACTGAAGGTAAGGGTGTTCACAGTAATAGTGCAATGGGAACTCCACTACTGAATACAGAGGAGAGAGCGGACAGGCGCAAAGAATACATTGAAGACCTCTATAAGGGGGAAGACTTCTCTGACGAAGTGATAGAAGATGAAACAGAAGTCGATGAAGACGAGCTAGGTGTTCCAGGACTAGAACTTAGAAGATTTAAGATAGAATAAGGCAGTAGGGGTGGATAACATTCCATCACAATTTCTAAACCATTCGCCGAAGTGGCAACAAAAAGATTATTTACATAGGTGTGTAAAATCTATGACGCTGGTAATACACCATCTGACTTTAAGAGGAACATCATCGACACAATTCCAAAGATGTAAAAGCCGACAAGTGCGAGAATTACCGCACAGTTAGATTAATAGCTCGTGCACCCGAGTTGCAGACGAGATTAATGTACAAAAGAATGGAAAAGGAAACTGAGGATGTAGTAGATGACGATCAGTTTGACTTTAGGAAAGGTGGAGACACCAGAGAGACATTTCTAACTTCAGGTTGATAACCTGAATCAAGACAGTCCATAGGATTTGTCGACCTGCGTTCGAACGTATCAAGTGGTGCTACATATTCGAAATTCTGAGAAACATAGGAGTAAGCTGTACAGGAGCAAGGGTAAACAATAAGAGCGGAAGACCAAGAACGAAGTGTTCGGATAAAAAATGATGTAAGGAAGGTATGTAGTCTTTTGCCCCTACAATTAGACTTCTACATCTAAGAAGCAATGACGAACGTAAAAGAAAGTTTCAAGACTGGGATTAAAATTGAAGATGTAAGGATATCAATGATAAGGTTCGCTGATAACGTTTCTATCCTCAGTGAAAGTGAAGAATAATTACAGGCTTTCCTATGCCAGCGTAAGACACAGCAGACAGACATTACTCACAAAGTTTATGTAGGTAGGTTTCTTGACTGTTCTACCAGGAATACTAAAGTTTAAATTTCTCTTCAATATTAATGAATGGCTATTGCTTAATTATACCACTAGTTAATTTTTAATTGTGAACAACAGTAATATGATACATCCTTGGGATGCACTAACCCTCAGATATAGTTCATTAGCTCTCAGTTGCTGGATAGGGAAAGGAAGTTATACTTTATTGCCTCCCATGGTGACAGGACTAATATTGTACTTTTATTACAATAATAGTATCTTGTACTGTATTACTACAAATTTTTAAAAAGCAATCCTGTATTTTCTGTTTCATGAACTATCTTCATGGAGGAGACCTGCCGAAAGTTGCGTCTCCTGTTCCTCACGAGAGAGTTCCACACTGATACAACCCCGGAATAAGGCAAGCTCACACTAAGATCTATTCTGTGCCTCCTGTGCTGCTTCGTTAGATTATTTCCTTATCCCCTTTATCAAGTAGCACTAGAATTGATGTTAAAATTTTTGAAATGTTGATTAGTCTACACATTCTTGGAGGTTAAGCAGTTTGTAGAGGGAGTAATGTTGTCTTTATTATAAGAATTAATATGTGTGTAAAATAATTTCTTATGTACGTGATTTCTGTGTGGGGTTAGGATAGGCATTTGCTGTAAATGTGAGATGTTTTTCCAATAATTTAGGAAGGTCAAGCATAATTTTTGGGAGGAATGGTTAAGACGGGAAATTCAGGATGTTTCTGAAGAGCAAAATAATTCGCAGTCTCGTTCTGAAGATAGTCTTCAGTCAGTACTTGAGGGCATGGTACACACTATATCGCAAGAAAATGTACAGTATGTTCTGGAGGAATTTGCACAAACTGTCCAACAAGTCAATGCACAATCTGTAAAACTCATGGAAGTTTTATTTATTCCGGAGGTTGAAAGTTATCTGTTTGAGTTTGTTTTTAGTGAAAGAGGATTTGTAGCGTTGGTGACCATCCGCGAGAATGTATAGAGAAATCCAGCTGCGAAAATTATAAGAATATCAAGCCCTGTCTGAAACTTAGGATTATCACTTAATCTGACAATGAAGTTTGTCGGAAACTATGGAACTAAAGTTGGTCTCTGTGAAATTTAATTAAAGAAAATCTGTTTTCTACACTATGTGGCTTACCTGGGTCGCACTGGATAGCACCATGCGAACTGCTTTCATAGCTATAGCGCGTCTCGGTAACAGTCCTGTTAAATATAACTACTGAGATACGCAAAGGTGTAATGCTTTCTCTCAAAACATTGCTATCATTCTTGGATTGTGATAGTTGATAACGGTTTTAAATACACTGAAAATTAATTGACTCTGGGAATATTGACAATGACTCTGGGTGAAATGAACTCAGTACCAATCTTATATCGTTTGACTTAATAAAATGTAATGAAACTTTACTACTACTTAAGATATTTCTGAAATCACGTAACTATAATCCAGAAATTACAAAAATTAAACTTCACATGTATAATCCTTCCTCAAAAGAATAAAATTTAATTCTTAAAACCATTTCTCTCACAATGATCGACAAATCTGAACAAAAAGTGAAAATCAAAATGTTTCCTTATTTCGATGTCTGACGAACCAAGAATGTTGCATTATCAAAGCTCTGAAGGACATAAAACAACCTTAATAATTTACCTGTAATCCATTTTTCACGAACAGTATAATAGTACCAACTTAAAAATCAGTTCTGTTCCTCTCCACAATAAATCTTCCATTAATCCATAATATAGTTCCCAGAAATCACTATTGTTTGCTGCTTACTGCTACTGGGCCAAACCTCGACAGTTCACATGTAACACCAAAGCTCATCTGTTTTCTCCTCTCCTCTCCTCGCGATCTGTAGACGAATCTGGTGCGCATCTTCGCGGAGCAGAGTTCATATCTAACTTATCATTGTGCAGCGCAGCATCTCTGCCGAGGCAACGTGCGCATGTCTAAGCAATTCAAACTTTACGAACGCCATTCCAGACATCCAAAAAAGAAAAATTCTTACGAAAATTTACACACACACATACATTTCAAGGTTTCTAGTCAACAAAAGTAGACCCTTTGACAGCTATTACGCAGCAGTTAAGCTACAAGGACAGTCCGGATGGCCGAGGCTGAATCTGAAATGGGAAAGCAAATTGCAAATATTGCTGTGCAACAAAATGTGATGACTCAGGCACAGACAGGCACAAATTGAAGACATACATCGAAAGCAAGACGATCTTGCTAAAGAACGTTCTGAAGTAAAGAAGACTCTGGAAAAATACCCTGATATTATTCAAAAGCCGACCGCGGTGGCCGAGCGGTTCTAGGAGTTTCTGGTCGGAACCGATCGACTGCTACGGTCGCAGGTTCGAATTCTGCCTCGGGCATGGATGTGTGTGATAGACAAGATTTTTGTAGCTAGGTGTTTATCTGATTTCAATGTTAATGAAAGGTTATTGGTTGATTACACCACTTGTCAACTGCCAGATAGAAACTACATTTATACGCTAGACCACTGGGAGTAACAGCTGATTAAATATACAAATTATCAGAAATAGTTGATTAGCTCTCAGTTGCCGCATAGGAAAAGGAAGTTATAGTTTACTATGGAACCATGTTTGTACCCAGGCGTACACCCCTTCGTCCCAAGGGAGTAGACGGCCACGAATGTCTTTCGTCGGAGCTCCAAAATTATAGAGCGTGCTATAGAGGAGACTGGAACTGTGCGGAGGATGTATAAGAGCTCACCCAAGGAAACGTCTGCAGCGTAGCCGAAACAACAGTGGCAAAATGTAGGTAGGCAAAATGCTGCCACAGGATGATGCTGTCCGACAACATTCCTGGGTGTTAGGGCGTGATGGAGAGCTTCAGTTTTTGCAAAATATCCAATTACCGCTGTGCGTTAACCGAAGCGTGCCAGCATATCGACACAACCTCATCCGACCACATGAAATTCTTTCATTGCTCCATAATCAAGGTTTTATGGCTTCAGCTAAATACACTCCTGGAAATGGAAAAAAGAACACATTGACACCGGTGTGTCAGACCCACCATACTTGCTCCGGACACTGCGAGAGGGCTGTACAAGCAATGATCACACGCACGGCACAGCGGACACACCAGGAACGGCGGTGTTGGCCGTCGAATGGCGCTAGCTGCGCAGCATTTGTGCACCGCCGCCGTCAGTGTCAGCCAGTTTGCCGTGGCATACGGAGCTCCATCGCAGTCTTTAACACTGGTAGCATGCCGCGACAGCGTGGACGTGAACCGTATGTGCAGTTGACGGACTTTGAGCGAGGGCATACAGTGGGCATGCGGGAGGCCGGGTGGACGTACCGCCGAATTGCTCAACACGTGGGGCGTGAGGTCTCCACAGTACATCGATGTTGTCGCCAGTGGTCGGCGGAAGGTGCACGTGCCCATCGACCTGGGACCGGACCACAGCGACGCACAGATGCACGCCAAGACCGTAGGATCCTACACAGTGCCGTAGGGGACCGCACCGCCACTTCCCAGCAAATTAGGGACACTGTTGCTCCTGGGGTATCGGCGAGGACCATTCGCAACCGTCTCCATGAAGCTGGGCTACGGTCCCGCACACCGTTAGGCCGTCTTCCGCTCACGCCCCAACATCGTGCAGCCCGCCTCCAGTGGTGTCGTGACAGGCGTGAATGGAGGGACGAATGGAGACGTGTCGTCTTCAGCGATGAGAGTCGCTTCTGCCTTGGTGCCAATGATGGTCGTATGCGTGTTTGGCGCCGTGCAGGTGAGCGCCACAATCAGGACTGCATACGACCGAGGTACACAGGGCCAACACCCGGTATCATGGTGTGGGGAGCGATCTCCTACACTGGCCGTACACCACTGGTGATCGTCGAGGGGACACTGAATAGTGCACGGTACATCCAAACCATCATCGAACCCATCGTTCTACCATTCCTAGACCGGTAAGGGAACTTGCTGTTCCAACAGGACAATGCACGTCCGCATGTATCCCGTGCCACCCAACGTGCTCTAGAAGGTGTAAGTCAACTACCCTGGCCAGCAAGATCTCCGGATCTGTCCCCCATTGAGCATGTTTGGGACTGGATGAAGCGTCGTCTCACGCGGTCTGCACGTCCAGCACGAACGCTGGTCCAACTGAGGCGCCAGGTGGAAATGGCATGGCAAGCCGTTCCACAGGACTACATCCAGCATCTCTACGATCGTCTCCATGGGAGAATAGCAGCCTGCATTGCTGCGAAAGGTGGATATACACTGTACTAGTGCCGACATTGTGCATGCTCTGTTGCCTGTGTCTATGTGCCTGTGGTTCTGTCAGTGTGATCATGTGATGTATCTGACCCCAGGAATGTGTCAATAAAGTTTCCCCTTCCTGGGACAATGAATTCACGGTGTTCTTATTTCAATTTCCAGGAGTGTATATCACTGTCATGGGCATTTGCATCACTGATGAGTTGTTTTCAAATTCCACTTCGCCCTGAAATTTCCCGCTTATGGAACTCCCTTCATGTTGTTACGGTTCGTACAAACATACCCTCGTTTGGCAGTCGCAGAGGCGCTTGCTTGGAGGACATTGTAACAGAAATTCCTATCTTAGAGAAGTAACCGAAGGTATTGAAGACAAATTATTTGCCATGTCGTCATCGATTTTAATTCGGTTTCACAGAGAGTACTCATTTGTGGAGGAAGTAGCAACAGACACTCCACGGCTAGGGAAGGAACTGAAGGAGTTGAAAACAAATTAGTTACAAGGTGTGGTGGAATCTCCCTTCGGTTTTACAGTGAGTACTCTACGGCATTGTCGAATCTCTTACTTTGCTCAAAGACCCAAGAGACTGGAGAAAACCTCAGGAGGATTCTGTATATAAGGAGGGTAAAGATCGACCAGTGTAGTTAGAGACGAATACCGTTAACATCGGTCTGATGCAATGTTCTTCGACTTGTTCTCACTTGCAACATAACTGATTTCCTTGAGATACAAAAGTTTCTGTCCACCATCAGCGCGAATTTAGAAAGCTTTGCTCGTGCGAAACTCAGATTGCTCTTTTATCACATGATATACTGTGAACTTCTGGTGAAAGGAAACCTGTAGATTCCATATTTCTAGATTTCTGAAAAGTATTTCCCACAGGACCCCACTTCATACAGTTAAGAAAGGCGTGAGCGTACGGACTAGGTCCCCAGATTTGTGAATGGCTCGAAGATTTCTTAAATAATAGGATCCAGTACGTTGTTGACAGCGAGTGTTCACCAGAGACAATGGTATCGTCAAGGGTGCCCCAGGGAAGTGTGACAGGACGGCTTTTATCCTCTATATACACAAAAGATGTGACGGATAGGGTGAGCAGCAATCTACTGTTGTTTGCTGATGTTGCTGTGGCGTACGGGAAGCGTCGTCGTTGAGCGACTGTAAAAATGTGGAACATGACTTACACAAATTTTTGTACACTGACGTCCAAAATTGAAGTAACAAACGGAAATTTTGCAAGGCTGTGTTTATTTTTACACAAAACAGTATAAACAGGTGATACTGCAGTAGAAATAATGTAAAAAATACAGAACGTAATCAACTGCAACATGCGTAACTGTAGACAAAAGTGTTCCTCGTTTTCTTCCAACTTAACGGGTTTGCACACACATTCTGACAACTGGTTAATGTGCTCAGCGTAGGATGTGGCCACCTCTGCCAGCAATACAGGCCTGACAACGACAGGGTATGCTGTAAATTAAGTCATCTGTCTCATTTTGAGGCAATAACGCCCATTCTTCCTGCATAGCTGCCCACCCTCAAGCCTTGGAGAGTGGTTGGTGGATGCTGATGTGATGCGACCCGTCTCCCTAGTGCATTCCAGACATGCTCTATGGGATTCAAATCGGGAGGGCGTAAAGGCCCAGCCATGCATTCAGTATCTCCCGTTTCTAATAAAATATAAATCACCCCGCTCTAGGAGGTCTACTTCTGCATCTATATCCATACTCCGCAAGCCACCTGACGGTGTGTGGCGGAGGGTACTTTGAGTACCTCTATCGGTTCTCCCTTCTATTCCAGTCTCGTATTGTTCGTGGAAAGAAAGATTGTCCGTATTCCTCTGTGTGGGCTCTAATTTTTGTGATTTTATCCTCATGGTCTCTTCGCGAGATATACGTAGGAGGGAGCAATATACTGCCCGACTCCTCGGTGAAGGTATGTTCTCGAAACTTCCGGCCTTACCGTCCGTCAATATGAAGTCAACAACCGTGCATGAAATGCCAAGATCTCCTCGCGGAACCTGACAGCCGTTAAATCTTGTTGATTCACCTTTACAGTTTCATGAAGAGGTATTCGAGTGGTCAACATAATCCCCGCCCTCACCATTGGGGACCATCCACGATGTCGGGCTCCCGAAATCGTGTTCCACGTGCCCTCCATATGCGAATCCGTCGTGAATCATTCCCCAGACCAAATGAGGACTCATCTGTGAAAAGAACATTGGCCCCCCTTTCGAAAGTCCAGGTGGCATATTGAGGGCTCCACTCTAGACGTTCCCTTCTGTGAGGACACGTCAGAGGTAAGCAGGCAGCAGATATCCAACAATAAAGACCACTCTGCTGAAGCCTTCTGTACACCGTTTGCCTCGATGCAACACGTCCAGGGAATGCTGCGAGGTCAGCTGCCAGTTGCAGTGCAGTGGTAAGGTGGTACCGCCGTGCCGTCGCAGCCAAATAACGGTCCACTCTTTCCGGTGTTTCACGTGCTCGGCTCTGTCCTGGCCTCCGAGGTACAGTTTCGGTCTCTATAAACTGTCGCCTCGTCCGAGAAACAACAGAACGTTTTACATTTACTCAAAGTGCCACATCGGTTTGTGATTCTCCTGCTTCCGTTCTTCCTATGGGCCTCCACAGCAGAGAGTCTGCAGGCGGCTTCTCTGTGTCATAATGCGCCGTCTGTTACTGAGTACACAGCGACTGTGGATGTGTGTCCACCGTGCAAACACTACCCCGCTTGACAAGTGCCCTGACGTCGTTGCAGGCGTGGTTGTCCGCGCAGAACACTATCGTAATGACTAATGACATCTGTCGACAGTTTTATATGATTATATCATGAACTAGAGCCGTTTGTTGCTTTAATTCTGGACACCAGCGTAGTTGGTAGGATGAATGGCAGCTAGCTCTAAATGTAGAAAAATGTTAGTCAGTGCAGATGAGGGGGGAAAAATAGACCCGTAATGTTCGAATATAGCTTTAGTAGTATGATACTTGAAACAGTCACGTCGATTATATATCCAGGTGTAACTCTGCAAAAGAGGCATGAAATGGAACAAGCCCATTAGGAGAGGTCGCAGGAAAGGCGAATGGTTGACTCCTGTTCATTGGGTCAGTTTTAGGAAAGTAGGGTTCTCCTGTAGAGGAGACCGCTTATACAGGCTGGTGCTACCCATTCTCAAGTATATGTTTGCGAGTGGAATAGGAAGAGAAATGACTAGTAGTGCCGGCCTGTGTGGCCGAACGGTTCTAGGCGGTTCAGTCTGGAACCGCGAGACCGTTACGGTCGCAGGTTCAAATCCTGCCCCGGGCATGGATGTGTGTGATGTCCTTAGGTTAGTTACGTTTAAGTAGTTCTAAGTTCTAGGGGACTGATGACCTCAGATGTTAAGTCCCGCCGGCCGCGGTGGACTAGCGGTTCTGGCGCTGCAGTCCGGAACCGCGGGACTGCTACGGTCGCAGGTTCGAATCCTGCCTCGGGCATGGGTGTGTGTGATGTCCTTAGGTTAGTTAGGTTTAAGTAGTTCTAGGTTCTAGGGGACTTATGACCTAAGATGTTGAGTCCCATAGTGCTCAGAGCCATTTGAACCATTTGTTAAGTCCCACAGTGCTCAGAGCCATTTGAACCATTTTTTTGACTAGTAGTGGTATGGAGTACCCTGCCCACGCACAGTGTGGATTGCAGTGTATGTATATAGACGTAGAATTAGAAAGGGTTTGCGAGTGCGACGTGCAGTTCTGCAATGAGTTTTTTAAGGTGTCATCCTCTTAATTTTCGTCAAAATTCTCTTCAGTGACCGTTCATCACAATCGCTCAAGAAACGCTTTCACCCGCGCTGTGACGTAGCGACTGACATTTTTCCGCTTTCCCTATGTGAGGTATAACCCTTCAATACGGAGCCTCTTGAAACATCAGACACTTGGGCTGCCTTGGTTACGGAAGCCCAACCATACGGGCACCAACAATTTGTCAATGTTGCAATTCACTTAGCTCTGGCGTAATGCTCTCACAGCTACACAGAACACTGTTCTGACCTGCGAGTGACACTTGCAACGTACTGAGGACATTTCGAAGGTCTCGTTCGTGGTCAAGTTCAACAGTACCACCTGCCGGCTTGGGTAGAATCAGCAATTATGTTCAAGCGGCTCGGGGTGTTTCCACAATTTGTGTGTATACGCAATACTTTGAACTGAAATGGGGCTGTTCCTAGCCATGTGACCAATTCTAATTCCCGTAAATTCAAGACAATTTTTCTGTGCTGGGTATTTCTTTTCTTTTTTTTAACGAATCACGTTTGAATAGTTTGGTCAATGCACCGTTCTATTAATGGAAATCTGATCGACAGTATGCGCATGTGAGCACCTATTTCTAGAAGTGTTATGTAACAGTGAAAACAGATATTTTTCTCTCCATGTCGTACATGGAGTTTGCTGGTTACTTAGTGAGCGGGTATTGCTCGCTATTTAAATATTTTCGTTTTCTGAAACCACCCGCCTTCTCAGTACACGCGCGCGATGTCAATATTGAGATCGGGTTGGAGTCTCTGGCCGCCGCATATCTTTGGCGTGTTGGCTTCCCGCGCACCGCGAGGCGGACAGAACGAGGAAGATGGGTCTTACTGTGAGTTAACTCTGGACTAGTGTGAGGAGCGACGTCGGTGTCGGAGGGCAAGGCCGCTTGTCGGTGGGCCCGGCAGAATCAGTCTGTTAGGGATGGAACGCCGTGGGCTCGAAGATCCTAGTGTGGAAGGCCGGTGTTGTCCCGATGGCGATCATCGTGTGGTCATTCGAGGGCTGAAAAGTGATTCCTTGGTTCTGCCCTTGGATTCCGACGAAGAATTACGGCAAGTTTGGTATATGAGGTGAACATAAGAATTCTAAAAAGGTGCACGGTGGTGGCGAGTATATCAGACTTGTGATTGGTGTAAGCTTTGCCTCGGTACTGCAGTCTCCAGTTAGAGCGCTGCTTGGGAGGAGAGCGTTGATATCGGCATTGTCATCTATTTAGCTGCTTTAAGTAAATGAAGGAGGAACCAAGTGAAGGACCGAATCATTGCTTGTCTTTTTAAGAAACCTAAGTCAGCCCCAGCAGTGTTAAAATCTCTTATCTACAGTTATAACGAGTAATTGGCACTCTGGTAATGCCCACCAGTGAACGTTGGAGGTCTGTTAAGTGTTTGTAGTAACGGAAAGATTGACTGTGGAAATTTTCAGTCATACGCTTATGAATCGTGTTAATTGCAGTTCACTTCTTATGGTGTTTTACAGCTCTACTTGTACTGGCGAAATCAGCGATAGTATTTTCATTATTTAGTTTGGGATGTCTTGTCCAGTTTGGACAAGAAGAGAATAGAAGCTTTCGAAATGTGGTGCTACAGAATAATGCTGAAGATAAGGTGGGTAGATCACGTAACTAATGAGGAGGTATTGAATAGGATAGGGGAGGAGAGAAGTTTGTGGCACAACTTGACTAGAAGAAGGGATCGGTTGGTAGGACATGTTTTGAGGCATCAAGGGATCACAAATTTAGCATTGGAGGGCAGCGTGGAGGGTAAAAATCGTAGAGGGAGACCAAGAGATCAATACACTAAGCACATTCAGAAGGATGTAGGTTGCAATAGGTACTGGGAGATGAAGAAGCTTGCACAGGATAGAGTAGCATGGAGAGCTGCATCAAACCAGTCTCAGGACTGAAGACCACAACAACAACAACATGTCATTCTGTGGTTTAGGGTGGCCTTTCCAAGAGTTTAAAGTCCCAAATATTTTCTCACTGCCTTGATGAGGTTGCCTTGCAAACAGTTGTTCATTTGTCTCTTGTCTACCCCACCGTGGTGCTGTTTGTTGCAGTGCGGTATAGTCCAAGTGTTCAGTAGTACCGCATCTACTCCCTCGCCCGTTTTAAGATTCGCTAGCCGCATCCACATCGATGTATAATCCCGGTATGCAATTTGTGTAAGTGGGTTGCGTCCTGTTAACGTTTTGTACACCCCAGAAAATCTTTCCCGTGTCGCATGTGATTCTGAAGGAGAGCACAGTTCACAACAGCGCATGACCACGACGAAATCAAAAGATATGTAGTGTATATTTTTTAACGGACGTAATTAAATTTGTTAAGAGTTGATTTGTGTGTTTTTATTTATTTTGAATGGAAAAGATTACATACCTAGTTAATTATAACATCCATGCTTAATTGTCATAATTCGTTCGGTGTAGTATGCATCACATGTAGTGAGGTTTATGGTGTAAAGCGTTTAAAAGGAAGGAAAATATTTTTTGATAATGTGTGCATTGTAGAGGCTACGGGGTTTGAGTGTACGATGATAGTAATCAGATTTTATTGCATTTAAGTTGTTTTAACTAAACATTTTGTGACCAATATTTAATTGCTTTTAGAGATCAGAGGTGATATCTACGGAAATTTTTTTATTGTCACGTGGCATTAGAATCTTTTATTTAACCTTACATTATGCAATTTGTAAACTTTTCCTTTGCTTATAAAGATATTTTGAGTTTTAAGCGTTGTAAATTGATTGTGAGAGTTGTTCTTTGATATTTTAAAATAATACTTCAGGATTTCATTAAGAAACCTCGTATATTGAGGATCTTGTTGTTCATAATAACGAATGTTCACTCACTATTTTAAAATCAAGTTAATAAAGGTGTAAAATTTTAAAGGTAAAAAAGGGCTTTCATTAGAGAAACGGTGCCTACCCGTATCCCCCACAACTTCCATGTATTCAAAACATTGGCCTTCGGGCGTTGTCTGGTTTTCCCCGGTTTGTATCCCACCTAACGCCTGCGGGGCCATGTCATTCACTAGGTATATTCAGCAATGGGTCATAATTCCTGCTGAATTCTTCTACCAGGTGTAGGAAATTTTAAGTTTTGCTGGAATTATTTGCTATTTCAATGGACTCGCATTGCTCAGTAACGTGAAGCGACTCAGACAGTACTCTCACATATTGCTATGTCGTGTTGATTCATTTTTGCCTTCAGTTGGTAGTTAATTTTATTCCCAGTGTACTGGACACATATGCTAGGAGGAAAGTTTTACATTTTCCTCATTGGGAAAATGTTCTCCTCGTATGTTCTCCGCGTTCTATATGTCGGCAAGAGGTATTCAGTAAATCTTATTACGTAGAGTCAAGGTTACCTGGGAACTTGGCAGTTTACAAGGACGTAATTTGGCGGCCTGCTTTGTGGTTTTGTGACAAGAGTCGGCGCCTGTCCCAATCTTGAGCAGAATGTCCCATGTCGTCAGTGCCGTCCCCACAGAATAATTGAGTACGACGTTAGCTTATTGAAAAAGGATGCAGCAGTATACTGCAACACCTTTCTGCACAAGATTTAAGGAAGTCCGATCCAAACGCAGCTTTTATTTCTGCCGAGTATTAACTGAGTGAAAGCTGCTTATTCTTGGGAATAAGCTAATACTGTTAACAAGAAATGACATTAAGGAATATATATATTTAGAGGCCAATGTCAAAATACCCAGACTCGTGAGTAGGGGTCGACAAGACGTTCGTGAACTTACAGCCTTTATTGCCCGAATCGCCAGCTTCTGATCCAAAAATATCCTTTTAGAATGGGAAGAGTTACCCCAAAATACAATACAATACGGCATAAGCCAATGAAAATAAGCAAAGAAGACTAATTTTCGTTTCAAACGATCACTCATTTCAAATACCGTTCGAATAGTAAAAATGGCAGCATTAAGTAATTCAACAACATCCCGAACGCGGTCTACGCATGACAGTTTACTATCTGAACACCTAGCAATTTGAACTGTTCAGTTTCACTAATCATAAGCCCATTCTGTGAAATTAATTATCAGGTTTTGTTGAATTGTGTGTTATAAATTGTAAAAACTGAGTCTTGCTGTGATTTTGCGGTAATTCATTTTTTTTTTTTTCAAGCCATGAACTTAGGCCATGAACTGAAATATTTGAAACTGGGCCAATGTTGCACACGACATCGTTTACTACCAAGCTAGTCTCATCAGCAAACAGAAATATTTTACAGTTACCTGTAATACTAGAGGGCATATCATTTGTATAAACAAGGAACAGGAGTGGCCCCAACACTGATCCCTGGGGCACTCCCAGCTTGACTGTACCCCACTCAGACCCCACATCACAGCCATTCTCAACATTGTGAATAATGACCTTTTGCTGTCTGTTGCTAAAGTAAGAGGTGAACCAATTGTGAGCTACTCGCAGTATTCTGTAATGGTCCAACTTCTGGAGCAATATTTTGTGATCAACACAATCAAACACCTTAGTGAAATCAAAGCATATGCCTAGCGTTCGAAAAATTTTGTTTAACCCATCCAGTTTCTCACAGAGGAAAGAGAATATAGCATTTTCAGTTGTTAAACGACTTCTAAGGTGGAACTGTACATCTGATAGCAAATCGTGTGATATAAAATGATCAATTACCCTTACATACATAGCATTTTCAATAACTTTAGCAAACACTGATGGCATAGAAATAGGTCTAAAATTGTCTACATTGTCCTTTTCTCCTTTTTTATAAAGCGGCTTTACTACTGACTGCTTTAATCGTTCTGGAAACTGACCATTCCTAAAGGAAAAATTACAAATATGACTGAATACAGCGCTAACATGTGCAGCACAGTGCTTTTATGTTGTCCTAGGCACTCCGTTCTATTCATGAAAGTCCTTAGTCTTCAGAGATTTAGTTATTGACTCTATCTCCCCCTTGTCTGTTTCACAGAGGAGTATTTCAGACATCAATCTCGGAAAGGCATTTCTCAAGGAATTTGTATGATTCCCTGTAGAAACTAAAATTTTATTTAATTCACCAGCATTGCTCCGAAAGTGATTGTTAAATACTGCACATATATCTGATTTATCAGTAACTGAAATATTTTTACTACGAAGTGACTATATCGTCGACCTTGTTCTGTTGCCCAGACAATTCCTTCACAACTCGCCAAATGTTTTTAATTTTATCCTATGAATTAGCTATTCTATTTGCTTACCACATACTCTTTGCCTTCCGGATAATATTTTTAAGGTCCTTACAATACTGTCTGTAATGGGCTACTGTAGCTTGATTGTGACTACTTCTAACATTCTGATATAATTCCCGCTTTGTTCTACATGATATCCTTATCTCACTAGTCATCCACCTGGGCTGCCTATTACTGCTAGTGCCCGTTTCGAACGCTCTAAAGGAAAGCAACTCTTAAAGAGCATGAGAAATTTGTTACGGAAAGCATTATATTTATCGTTTGTGTTATTGGCACTATAAACATCCTGCCACTTTACCTCTAATACCTCTGATATATTGATGAAATATGCTAATTCCTTCTCTACTGGGAAACACGACGTCCTCTGAAGGTGATCTCTTAGTTAGAGGGACTTCTTTAAGCAGGTGTACGTATCAGCTGACTTCATTCCAAAAAAGGTGCAGCTCTAACACCAACTACCACTGGAATTTTTTCCATGGGTGATCCCACCACCACACACTACACTGTCACTTATGAGCTTTGCCAGCGTTCCCTACCCATACGTATTGAGTAATAAGCCATTCCTACTGAAACCCCATCTACTGATAGACCTAACTGGCACCACTGAAATGTGGTATCTTGTTTTATAGGAAACTTTGAACATGCCTGTTGCCCAGATGATCAGATCATGTTGTGCTTTCTCCATGCGATTTTTCACAATTTTTGGGAGCTCTCTACAGTTTAACAAAATTTGAGATTTAATTACGTTCTAGAGATCGTTGTTCTCTGTTAATTTTTATTGTGATATTTACCGATCATTAGGGCAAATAAATACGTGTTAATCTCAGTCTTGATTTAAATTACAAGACGCTTTACATTCTCCTATGACTCCTCCACGGGCCACCCACAAATAACAAACGTACCTCGGTACACACCTGAGCTTGTTGTTCTCACTGTGATGGCGGTTTTGTTGTGCGCAGTGTAGGGTTACCATATCTAGCTGGTTCCTCTTCGGGACACTCTGAGATGGGGGTGTAGAAATAAAGTAAAAAATTTATTTAATATAATAGCTTTTTATTTGGAACATAATTACATGGAACTTGTTGCTTCAGAAGCAGGTGGTGCACCATATTATTCATCAAGCCTTTCTGCCCTTTTACGTAAATATAAAACTCCATGCAAGTCATCTTATAGTTAAACTGGACTTGTAAGATTGATTCCACAGTCCATGGAAGCACTCGATGTCCTTCACCAGTTTAGTGGGTCGACATGAGCGAAAATACTTTTGCCATAGTGGCGCTGTGTGCGGGAATAGAAAACAAATACTCCCATAATTTTAGAAGTTGGGATTCGCTTTCAGGATTTTCAGTTTCCTAATAAAGTACATCCACTTTTCCTCCACGGAGTGTTTAGACTTCCATTCTTCCGAGTCATTGAAGTACAAGTCACTATACACTTTAAGTCTTACATACCCGCAGTATGCACTTCAAACATTACGAACTTGCACTCGTTGTTCGTATTATGTTTGGAACCATCGTCTTATCAGATAGTTATTCAGATGGGAAATGCCCGATTCTTCTGCGTAGAGCTACTTAAATAGTTCCAGCCCCGCACTACTGGAGAGATCAGGAGCTTTCTCGAATGATGGAGCTAGATCCAGAAGGTGCTTGCATCATCGATATAGGATACACAACATGCAACGCCATCTGCGAGACGATCTCGTCAACATAAATTTGTTGACTTTAATAAAAGTAACAGAAGCTGCATTTACATGGTGCTCTAGAAGATGGCGTTTCTTTAGTACGTCAGCTCGTAAAAGTAGTTTGTAAATTCGTGATTAAATTGAGTTTTGACGGGCTGTCCGGCAAGGAGGTCTATAACGGTGATGGTCCCGATGTATCGGGAAGGATGGCAATCCTAGCACAATAGATAAAATCAATGATTAGCTGTTTTAAGAATTCAAAGAGAAGTACGAGCATTGCAGTCGCTCGTCTTGTATGATCTGAGATTTGTTTTGTAAAGACCATTGCGCTTCCGCTCTTCGACTCTGATCCAGAACTCGGACGTAATTTACAATACAAATGTATGTGTCCCATTAGAAGGTTTATCGGCAATGCGCAGATTATTTTCAGTATGAAATAATTAAATTTAAAAGTTAAAATGAATGCGTTCAATCAACAGAGTGACCCGTGGATGATTAATGAATCTTAAGACGTTTAAGACGTTCCTTAGCGTATCGCCGCTTCCCAACTAGAGCTCGTCGCTGGAAAACTGTTGAGGCGGCAGGCCTATGATATTCCTGTTGCCATTTTCCCCCTTTGTGAAAGACGAATTTCTGAAACTCCGTCTGGTGAATAATTCCTGGAGCTAATAAAAGGCTTAGTGAGCGTAACTAATACCTTGACATTCAAGTCACGCAGCGTTAATACGCACGGCCGTTACACGAGGCGAGTCGTGCCGTGCCTGGTCCTTCCTACGACCCACTTTCGCTAAATAGCTGAATATTATTCCGCTTGAAAGTGCTGCAATAAGTCTCCCGTGCAGATAAGACAAAGGTATTTCAATTCTCGTAACAGGACGGATTCGTTAATGTGCCTAAGAGTCTCGTGAAGGTACTGAATAACAAATAGGTGATCAACCACGCAATGAGAATGTACGGCGCTTAACTAATAACTTAGAGACTTGTCGCACTTATGAAGATATATTCTTCCAGCTACTGTAGTTGTAATAACTTCTTTCTTAACTCTTTAATCCGATTCATCTGCATAGCACGCGGAAAATACGTACATCAAAGAGCATTTATCTGATAACTTGTTTGTCGTTATCACTGCAGAAAGACGATAAATGGGAACGGTATGTCGAATACATTAATCGAAGATTTTTTTGTTTACCCAAACAATTATTTTATAGAATTAAATTACAGCTTTTTACTGTATTCTCACTAGTCCTCGAAATGCGACTCCCTAGGTCCGTGAAGACTTACATTTTTGAACACTACCTATATCCGTTGAAGGGAATGGCTAATTTTGGCGTCAAACACTTCCAGTTAAGGGCATTGGTAAGTTGTAAAACTCTGAGAACGGCTCAAACGAAAAAAAGCAAACTCGTATCTCCACTGTAGCGAACCTAAGTGTAAACTTTCCCAATCAAATTCACAAAATTTGTGGGTTTCGACAATGAGTGATCCAGCTCAGGAACAGCTGTCTTCTCAAAAAGTAGTTCAGAAAACTAGCGCTGAACGCCTCGTCAACGGCCAAGTGTTTTGAGATGAAACACGAGCACCTGTTGGAAAAGTATGGGGATGAAAATTGTCCATAGCCTTTCAAAGAAACCAACTTGGTATTTACCTTAACCAATTTAAGGAAATCACAAAGCGCCGGAGGAAAATCACTGCAGGAACTCGCTCGTCAATGAACGTGGAGTTCTCTATCATTTTTACTCACATTTTAGTAATGGAATCACGATAAGAAATTCTCGCGGCACTTGCACCGTGTATTCCTCTCTCCTGATGCTTTCTGCGATACTTCTAAACGAAAATGATTTTTTATCCCAACTTCGATTCATGTCGGCCATTCTCTGTATACAGTTTGACTTTCTAAAGCATTTAGCAACGTAGCCTGCCTAAAGAGCGGTTGAACTGAAGACGAAAATTTCTGAGTTAGGGATAACCGTGCGAAGCAGATCGCAAAATTTTCCGTTCTGTTGACCATGGGATGGACAATTCTTGTGACACTGCACGACCACAAGCACTATCCGGGGCACGTGCAGCATGATCTGTTACAGCAACAGCCATCTGGTCAGTAACTGCCCCTGGGATAGGACACCTTCCTCTTCCAGGCGCCACACCAAAGTCAACCGTGTTTTCGAATTTGTCTTTAAGCGATTTATTGACGCCACACCTCTCCTTACACTTTTCAGTCAACGACACTCTCGCAATGCGGCACTTTAACCGTCGCCGTTAAGATAAGACAGTTTCATTAAGAGCGCACAGTCTCTCTTCTGGATAGGCATTCTGTTCACTCACGCTATGGCTTGTCGAATGACAGCATGAATGTCATACCGCCATACAAACACTGCACAGTGCCAGATTTACACCTGGTGGCCTCTGTTGGAACTAATTTTTTTCAGCTTGAAACACTTTTGTATTAACACATTAGCATATTGTAACAACATCATGCTACACACCTCCCAAAAAATGCCAGGCGCAGTGACGAGCGCGTGCAGTTCCGGGACCTTTTGACGAGAAACAAACCACAGCTCTATCTATAATCTGCATATCAGTTTTATTTCGAAGTGTCTAAAGATTCAAACACGCACTAAAGCAGCTATTTAATTGCAGAAAGGAAAGAAACCTTCTAGCAATAATTCCCTACTCACGGAGGAACCGATATCTGTAAACAGATCTCGGCTGACGTCATTTTGAAAAGAATTAATAAACTGATCAAAATGTTAGCAGCTATTAAACAGAGTCAACTTTAAATGGAGCTTCACCAGGTTAGGAAATTTCTGGGGCAAATGCAAGCGGCCAGGTCTACGGCTCGGCAGGCGACAGCTAGCCACTTGACTACGTAGCATGTTGGCATCGGAACTACTTTTTTTAGTCGTAGACACACGAGTTTGAGACGCCGACCAAGTAACACAACTCAAGAGCATCGCCATTCTAGCCTATTCTGCAACGTCGTCTTGAATGGTCCGCTAGTTGCCGTCTCGCCCGCGACCGCCTATTGTCCATAAATACGTTCCGCCATGCGGCGGTGGAGCCTAACGGATTGTGACTTCGTGCACAGTGTAATAGTGACGCTGGGATTTGATCGCCGCTTCGGTCAATTGGTGATCGCGAGTATTTCGCGATACTATGGGAGAGCAGCAGCTTCAGCTATGCGGTACGGTTCACCGAGTTCTGCGACCGAGATTTTGTTGCTGAAACTTAGTCCAAGTGGTTCAGTACTTTTTCTTTGAATTGTTCTCAGCTTAACTCGTGTAGCTGTAGGTGAATACTACTTCTGTATGTCATTAAGTGAACGTTTCTATGTCAGAAGAGGCTGCCCTCAGTTAAGCGTGTGCTGTTATGTGCTACTTTCGGAATATATGCTTGTCTTAGTTTCTAAATCTTTTATTTGTGCTGCGGTTTCTATCAGCTTGCTCCAGTATCCATTCAAATAAGTGGCACCCTGCAACAAGGATCGTAGTCCATGCCTCCCACAGTCGATACTGGACAGAATACTAACATGAGATATCTATGGCCTATCAATATTTATCTCGCCCAGTAACTGTGGACAGCTGTTTTCTTTCAGGTCACCTAGGTTACAACAACTGTGGCAATCAGTATATGTGTGACAGCGTAATATCTACCAAGTGTCACTGCCATATGATAATTACCGCCGATTCTGGACCTCCGTGACTAGCTGCACTTCAATTATAACCACCCGGAATATCTGCCTCCACTAGCTGGACAGATATTTCATTCGCAGCCAGTGTCTCCAATGTTTCATAAACAGCGAACTAAACGTCGAATCTTGATTTCGGCAATGCTTAAGCCTAATGTACTGAAGTGTTTACCTTGCTTTAGCACACTCCTAACAAAAAAATGGTTCAAATGGCTTTGAGCACTATGGGACTTAACTTCTGGGGTCATCAGCCCCCTAGAACTTAGAAGCACTTAAACCTAACTAACCTAAGAACATCACACACATCCATGCCCGAGGCAGGATTGGAACCTGCGACCGTAGCGGTCATGCGGTGCCAGACTGTAGCGCCTAGCACCGCACGGCCACTCCGGCCGGCACACTCCTAACAGAAGAATCCATGTAGGCTTAATAATTTTCGTACTGGTAGTGCGACAGTCTTTCCCATTAGCGTCTGTCATAAGTTTCGCACTTCGATCTTTTGACGATTTTTTTCAAACTTCCTGGTATCTGATAGTTGTTGACGAACATTTCACCACCACAGACACGATCCGGTCGACGAAAAGCTGACATTCGTCAACTGGTAACTCACTGTCACGTTCCGCCCGGTTTCCACCACACTGAGCAGCTATAATTATGTACTTCCCTTGAATTTCGTTTCATGCTTACGTTACTTAAAAATAAAATCAGCCAGCAACATTCTGTCATAGAGCTTGTACCTCGATCAAGGTCAGGAAGATTCTCACTTTGCTAGGTGAAGGTTTTACGGACACATTTATTTTCCACCTTTTTATAACGTGATTAATACACAGCTGTCATACAGCAGAGGAAGGTATCATTTTGCCTTTACTGTTAAGCACCTCTACAACTGCAAAGTACTCTGTGTAGTTTATAGAGGAGGGCACTTCACATCAATACACAGTACACAAGTCAATATGTTACTATGTTACATTTTGTCATGTTTTGCTCTTGGTTTTCTAACCTGGAAAGCAAGAGGTTAGAATCAACTTTTTTAGCACAAATTTCATGATGTGAAATTATCGATAATTCTAATCTGAAAAATAAGACAAAAACATAACAGAATGTAACATAGTAAAATACTGTAGCTACCAAATAATACATTTATTATATGTATAAAAAGAAACATGTATTACAGGCCACTGAAGTTGCTTCAGAAATAAAAGAAGCGAAACGCTTATGGCAATAAACAAACTGCCTTCATAGATGAAACATACCTCCATGAATTTTGAATCAAATAAGGAACGACGGAAACCAGAAAAAATGACGTTAACAGGAACTTTGTTCTATGGGTTCTACTCCATTCGCGTAAGGAAGAAGGAAAAATAATTGCTTGTATCCAGTAATCTCTTAGCTTATTCAGGTGCAAGGTGTTTTCTCAGTCTACCTCAAACACCTTTGCTATAAATTTTTCCAACAGAGTTTCTAAAGAATTGTGTCGCCGCTCTTCTACAGTAAGCTTCTTTGATGCTAACGACTGAATTTCCTTCTCCATAGCATTAACATCGTAAAATGAACAGCCTGTGCAACTACACTCCTGGAAATGGAAAAAAGAACACATTGACACCGGTGTGTCAGACCCGCCATACTTGCTCCGGACACTCCGAGAGGACTGTACAAGCAATGATCACACGCACGGCACAGCGGACACACCAGGAACCGCGGTGTTGGCCGTCGAATGGCGCTAGCTGCGCAGCATTTGTGCACCGCCGCCGTCAGTGTCAGCCAGTTTGCCGTGGCATACGGAGCTCCATCGCAGTCTTTAACACTGGTAGCATGCCGCGACAGCGTGGACGTGAACCGTATGTGCAGTTGACGGACTTTGAGCGAGGGCGTATAGTGGGCATGCGGGAGGCCGGGTGGACGTACCGCCGAATTGCTCAACACGTGGGGCGTGAGGTCACCACAGTACATCGATGTTGTCGCCAGTGGTCGGCGGAAGGTGCACGTGCCCGTCGACCTGGGACCGGACCGCAGCGACGCACGGATGCACGCCAAGACCGTAGGATCCTACGCAGTGCCGTAGGGGACCGCACCGCCACTTCCCAGAAAATTAGGGACACTGTTGCTCCTGGGGTATCGGCGAGGACCATTCGCAACCGTCTCCATGAAGCTGGGCTACGGTCCCGCACACCGTTAGGCCGTCTTCCGCTCACGCCCCAACATCGTGCAGCCCGCCTCCAGTGGTGTCGCGACAGGTGTGAATGGAGGGACGAATGGAGACGTGTCATCTTCAGCGATGAGAGTCGCTTCTGCCTTGGTGCCAATGATGGTCGTATGCGTGTTTGGCGCCGTGCAGGTGAGCGCCACAATCAGGACTGCATACGACCGAGGCACACAGGGCCAACACCCGGCATCATGGTGTGGGGAGCGATCTCCTACACTGGCCGTACACCACTGGTGATCGTCGAGGGGACACTGAATAGTGCACGGTACATCCAAACCATCATCGAACCCATCGTTCTACCATTCCTAGACCGGTAAGGGAACTTGCTGTTCCAACAGGACAATGCACGTCCGCATGTATCCCGTGCCACCCAACGTGCTCTAGAAGGTGTAAGTCAACTACCCTGGCCAGCAAGATCTCCGGATCTGTCCCCCATTGAGCATGTTTGTGACTGGATGAAGCGTCGTCTCACGCGGTCTGCACGTCCAGCACGAACGCTGGTCCAACTGAGGCGCCAGGTGGAAATGGCATGGCAAGCCGTTCCACAGGACTACATCCAGCATCTCTACGGTCGTCTCCATGGGAGAATAGCAGCCTGCATTGCTGCGAAAGGTGGATATACACTGTACTAGTGCCGACATTGTGCATGCTCTGTTGCCTGTGTCTATGTGCCTGTGGTTCTGTCAGTGTGATCATGTGATGTATCTGACCCCAGGAATGTGTCAATAAAGTTTCCCCTTCCTGGGAGAATGAATTCACGGTGTTCTTATTTCAATTTCCAGGAGTGTAACTTTAGGAACATGCTGCCACGGTAGCTTATATTTTTGCTTTTCACGATATTCTGAATCCATTTTGTGAGATGAAAATGATTATGTTTCTTCAAAAGCTATGCATCTGACTGTGGCTTACAGTTAGGCACACTTCTGGCGTGTGGAAATTGCGTATTGAATCTCGATTTGGGAAGATCGTGTCCTTAAAAACTTTCTGTGATTGGCGTCTTATACTGAAACATGTTAAATTTATTACAGAAAATGATTTTTATTTATTGCGATTACAACATCAAGTACTAATTTCAAGGAACTGGAAGTATGCCATGCGCCCGTTGTGAACAGATATTCATACAAACAAACATTGGCTCTATACGAAATACCTGAAACCGCAGCTCAACAGTATTCCCAAATAACAAATGAAAATATGCCAGCAGGAATAAATACAATTTATATTCCAATCGTGTACACCTGATGTCCAGGTCACAACATCAACAATGATACAAATATTATTTGTCGTAATTATTGTGGCTTTCGATCTCAAACGACATAAGAGAAATTTTTGGACTATGTTCATATCATTGATATCAACAGAAATTTCTCATCAGTAACAGAAGTGTGAACAGCGATAATTTTCTTTTCTAAATCCTTCGACGGTCAACGCAATCTCCTGTGGTTTAAATATTCACAGTCACATCACATTTTGAAAGATAAACCTCTAAACAGTTCCTCCTCACTGGCGTGTACTTAGAGTATAAACTAGAGTAATTCAGCAAACTGAGTGTTGCGTCCAAAATCGGGCTTTACGACCCATGTAGGACGCCGAAAGCCAATTCCCTCGTATCCCTAAGGGCCGCGCCGGGAATGGGAGGAGTTAGCAACTTGCGCGCGATCTCTTTGCCGACTAGCTCGCGGAAGAAACTCAGAAATTCACAGAAAGATCACCACTTCGCGGATGATGGTTGTTGAGTAATTGAACTTTAGAGTTAGCCTTCGCAAATTAGCGCCCACGTCCCACTGTGACTCGCAGAATCCTCGCGCAGACAATTTGCGACGCTTACCGGGATTACTTGTGGGAGCGAATTGGAAATTTCCTTCGCGTGTTGAGCAGAACTCTGGCGGCTGGTGGACGTTGGTGGGAAACACTGCCTCTTTCTCGAGTTTCGAATTACTTCTTTACTTTCGCACATTTACACATGTGCACGCCTGACTTAAAGAGACAATGCATGTGTGTTAAAGGCTAAATATTTTGAACCTTTTCTTCGTTAATCTCTAGACACAGCAGGATAAACGGAAAACTTTTACCTGTTGCGAGGCAAAATTTCAAAAACAAAGGAAACCCTAAATATATTAGCTGACAGTTAATAACAGCCAAGACGATTTTCTTCAGCACAAGAAATCTACTGCAGTGAAACATTGTCCTGAAATTAATTAAATTAATTGTGAAACTGCAGGCAGAGGATCGTACAGAAGTGACATGTGAACGACGAAAATGTCTGAAGAAGAGCAAGGGACATAATATGTCCAAAATTCATTTACTGTAGGGTGATTTCATCTCAAATCATACAGCTCATGTCAGTTTCTCTGGAAAAAATATATATTAGATACTTATATAGTAATTGTTACGAACTAAATTATTTTCGTTTTATCTCAATTTTTGTAAATGGTACAACCCTTTGAAAAATGTATACTTTGTAAATAGCTGTTAAAACAGTAGAGAACAAAAACAAATATAAATAATGAAGTAAAAGTACTGCAGACCTGGCAAATGTTTAGAGTTAAGGCTCCCTCTTAATATGTTGAAATTTTGTGGACTCTCGCACTCTTATTGGACTTCCTTTAACTAAAAAATGTAAGACGAAAACATGAAATTTAAAGTAACTTTTTCACTTAAGAAAATGTCTTTTCTTCTAATTTGGGAAGTCACAGACCACTATCTTTTCTGTCATATTACGAGATACTACTGATGTAATTATAAGCAGTATCTTCTCCGCTCCAGCTGTCTGTATTGTGTAAATATTCACTACTAAAAACATAAAAAAATCCATTTTTAGAAGTTTTTATGACTTACTTACTCGAAAACACCCACCCGACATCTTTTGAGCATTACACAAAATATTTTCTGGTTAATATGATAGTAGTCACTGCAAACACAGCGGGCAATATTTTTCTGTGTAAGGTGTTAAAAACTTTTTCCACCGCTCTTCTGTTTATAACAAAGAAATGAGAACTTGCACATAAATCATTCTGAATCGAATTTTGTGTTTGGTTTGAACTCTTTGTTAGATGCAGTGTCAGTGAGGAAATACAGTACTGAAAGAGTGACGTTTCTGGACTATGAAAAAAGACACAAGAAGATGGTGTTTACGAAAAGTAAATAACACTTCACAGTTGGTGGAAATCTGTTATAGGTATTGCAGAAATATCTTGGTCCTCAAGTAACTGTATTAGTATCACATCCATTGTAGAGGAATTGCTACAATCACTACACGAAGATATTTAGTGACAGCCCATCTGAACGATCACCATCGCCCGAATGTGAAACTGAAGAAGGCAGTGATTATGTTTATATTCTTGGGTGTGAAGTTGCTGATGAGTTGAATGTTAGCATTTCTGCTGTAGTCCCTACTATATCCTCCCTTAAACGTCCAGGAAAGGTAAGGAGCACAAGAAGAAAACAGTAAGTAAAAAGGAAAGTGGAAAAAATTGAAACAAGTTTTACACAAGCAACATCTTAAAAATGTTGTTAAGTGTCTTATGTAGAAGCACTTGGTGCAGAACCTGAAGATAGTGATATATGCTTGAAATGTGAAGTGCGCTTTCAAAACCTAAGTACTGCTATCTCAGCAGCCATCTCTACTGAGAAGATACAGTTACTGACACTTTTACCAGGTAGTTACTCTAAGCAGCAGATACAGAAATACATACCCACTTCCTCACTTTATTTTATTTCAAAAACTCGTAAAATAAGGAATCAGAAAACTATTTGCGCATGCCCAAATTCTTACTGTGGGCATTCGTTACAAGATGATACGCTTACTGTTGATCCAGAATATAACTTAAGGGATGATAAAGATTGCAAAAAATGGTTCAAATGGTTCTAAGCACTATGGGACTTAACATCTGAGGTCATCAGTCCCCTAGACTTAGAACTACTTAAACCTAACGTACCTAAGGACATCACATACATCCATGCTCGCAGGATTCGAACCTGCGACCGTAGCAGCAGCGCGGTTCCCTACTGAAGCACCTAGAACCACTCGTCCACAGCGGCCGGCATAAAGACTTCAGCAGGCAAAGTACAAGCCAGGCTGACGTTATCTCTGTTAGTAAAAATGGTGAAAGAGTTTAAAAGGTAGAAAAACATCATACGACAAGATGAATAAGAGAATCAGGTCTCCTAATGAAAAAGGAGAACCTGAATTTACAAATTAGTCTCAGAAAATTCTATGCCTTTCGAGCAAAGTGCCAGCCAGTGAAGTAGGTATGTACATGTATTTACTGCACTAATTTGAAACTTGTTTGTTTCGCCACAAGCAGTATCATTGGAAAGAAGTACACAGAGATGGACCTGATACTTTCGTGTGTCTGTCAAGAGGCGCAAAATAAGTGTTGGTTGCATGAGTGTGCAAGCGTCCTGGTGCTGAAGTGATGTTTGTTCTAGCATTACACCTTCAGGATGCCGACAATGACGTAACCTATGCATTGTGGGAGGGAGGAGAGTTGGTGAGGAAGACAGTAGAGCTACAGGAGTTTGTTACAGAGGCTAGGCATTGGATTATGAAGCTAATAGCTCATCATCATATCGAGATGGTTCAGAGATAGGCCATAGCAGAAGTAAAATCAGCCACATCCCAGAATACTGACACATTCGTTCTTCACTTCGACTTTGCTGGAAACTGGTCTGTTGCTCTGCAGAACGAATTTCATTGTTACCACCGACGCACGTCACAGGTATAAATGGTAACATGTGTTGCTCACTTCCTTGGAACAAAATACTGTTTTGCTACTATCGGTGATGATCTCATTCACGACAGTGCATATGCATGCTACGCTGTCAGCATAATAGTTGATGACATAGAATGTAGAGGCCACGCATTTCCTAAACATGTGTATGTGACTGATGGTGCAGCATCTCATTTTAAAAACCGCTTTCAGCTTTATAAGTTTGGTCAACACATTAGCCACTGGGATGCATCCCGGAGTGGCATATACACTGCAAGAACGGCTCTCCACGAAATGCAGCCTGTTACTGTGTGTGAAATGCAGAGACCACAGTATTCATTAGAAGACTTTGTAGTGAGCCACTTCTTTTCTCGTGTGTACGACAATTAGTGGTGGGTGGGGCAGATAATGTCTCTCATGAGCCGCAAGATATAACCGTCTCATTTATGATACCTCATGGTCCTGTTAATGCTCTCAAATGGCCTGTAGATTTTGAAGCAGAAAATCCCATAACTCTCATAGCTCTTATAATCCCGAGAACGAAAGAAAACATATTTTCATTTATCAAGGATAGCGATTCATACAGATGCTATTAGTAAGGATAAATCGAATCATCCCGAACGATATAAATACATATGTTGCAACAAGTGCGAAATTAACTTTGAAGCAACATTTATTGCCTGGTTTGTTTACATAACGCGATATGAGAATATTCTACAAACGTCTAAATTCAACAACGGCATAAATATATAAAACAGAATAAACACACAGATACTACATCTAAATGTGATCACTGTACAACTTGCGCACTTCCACATCTTGATGCAAATCATTGCAGAAACACTATGAAACCGCTACATAACCTCCCCCCCTCCCCTCCAAAAAAAATGTAAACTTGATCTGGCGGCCGGATCGCATGACGATTGGTGTTGCTGTTGTGTAGTCATCAATTGTAGAATTCTATATCCGTGGCGGGTTATTGGTGGTGTAGGACGGGATAGTGGGTGGTTCAGGCGTGTCCATAGGTGGTGTGGTAAGTGATTTGTGTGCACCAGTATCAGCAGCGATAAACACGGGTCTTAGGGGGTCAATGGAAACTGTTTTCGGCATTCCCATAAAGCTACCTCTAAACGTTTTATCCTCAAAAATGTAGCCTCCTAGTGTGGTTGTAGAAGTTTCCGTAGAGTTTCGTGCCGAATGAACACTTGTTTGCAGCTCAAAAGCTCGGCAGAAACGGATGGGCGACGAGTTGTTCTCTTGCTGCAATAGGCCAGAGATGTCGCATCTGTGAGCGTAACTTGCTGACGAAGTCTGACTATCGATGACAACGCCCAGCTTACTCCATAGGAACTCATCAGGTAGCCTAATAGGTTGCTCATAGACCAGCTCAGCTGCGGTTGTTTTCAGATCGGCTTTGATGGCTGTGCGGACGCCCAGTAGCACTATCGGTAGTGTCTCAGTCCAACGTCGTCACACAGAAGAGACGCTTTGAGCTGACGATGTAAGCTTTCTATAAAACCATTCGCTGCCTGGTGGTAAGCAGTTGTCTGGATGAGTTTGGTACCAAACAGTGTGGCGAATACCTCGAATGGATAGGATTCGAATTGCCTGCCAACCTGTCGACGATCTCGGCGGTGATATCGGATATGGGGAAAACCTGCGGACACCGATTGAATGTCTGACAGTCAGACAGTTAGTACATCCCTCTGATGTCGGCAACGATCGAACGAGGTCGATGTTGACATGTTCGAACCATTGATTACGTGGAACGATTATGCCGATAACTAACATGGCAAGTGAAATTGTTAGCTAACAGACGATGCACTGGTTTACAAAGGTCTTCCGGCTCCTGTCAGTGTTACGCGACACACTTTTCACCAACTGCTATTTAGAGCGAACACAGCGTGAGACAGGTCGTGTAGTAACACAACTACTTGCTGTCCAAATCATTGAGTGGGGGGGGGGGGGGGTTGTGGCTCCCTCGTAGAGACGTCGCAGTACAAAGGAACGTTTGTTGGAGGCAACTGGATGTGACATAGCTAAAGGCTAGGTGGCCGCGTCAAGAAATTCTCGCAGTTGGCCGTCGGACCGTTGTGCTACAGCTAGCGTCTCGTAATCGATTGCCTTTGAGAACATCTCGAGGCGAGAGAGAGCATCTGCTGCGGCATTAAGTTCTCCTTACACGTGGTCATTGTTTGTTCTGAACTCTCCTATGTAGTCCAGATGATAAAGCTGAGGTCGCGATGCTCTGACTACCGCTAACGAAATGCATATCTCAGCGGTTTGTCGTCCGTGACGAGAGTGTCTGAATTTATTTAAGCGTGAGCCGCATACCGTTCGCGGTCGTTAGTAGACCAGTTCTGCTGTGAAGGAGATAGCTTTTTGCTGTAGAATGCCAAAGGTTGCCACTGATCATTCCCCTGCTGTTTCAGCGCGGCCCCATTGCCGCCGCTGACGCATCAAACACTCAGGCGAGTGGCGCCAGTGGATCGCGGTGTGCCAACAGTGCGGCCTCGATGACGGCAGACTTCACATTGTTAACAGCTTTTTATCTTCACTATTCCACAGCAGTCTACCTACAAGAACTGCGTACAAGATCGTGCAGCGGGGCGTCTAAAAACGCATGGTTCACACAACGACGACAGAAGTTGATGACGCCTAGAAAACGCCGCAATTCACAAACAGCTACCGGTCGTTCGTCAGTAACTATTGTAGTTACCGTTTCTTGTGGCGGCAGAATTCCATACGCATGGATAGCGTAGCACAGGAAGGGAAGCTCCAAAGATAGTACACGGAATTCAGATTGTCACTTATTTTCGTAATTCTTTTGCTGAAATGCTCAGTATAACAGCGTGCGGACTGCTCACTGAATTGTGTGTATGTGGATTTTAGTCTAAGAAAGTAATCGCATAAGTTAGCTGCATGAAAATGTTATTAATCGCGCGGCAAACTTCCTGCATCCACGAAACCTATGTGGCATAACGCCAAGGCTGTTCACTGAACTGCGAGTGAACATCAGTTCTTGCGAAAAGTCACCTAAATGCCATGAATACATGTTGTTGTTGTGGTCTTCAGTCCAGAGACTGGTTTGATGCAGCTCTCCATGCTACTCTACCCTGTGCTGCCAGTACCCACTGCAACCTACATCCTTCTGAATCTCTTTAGTGTATTCATTCTTGGTCTTCCTCTACGACTTTTACCCTCCACGCTAGCCTTCAGTACCAAATTGGTGATCCCTTAATGCCTCAGAATATGTCCCACCAATCGATCCCTTCTTCTAGTCAAGTTGTGTCACAAATTTCTCTTCTTCCCAATACTATTCAATACCTCCTCATTAGTTATATGATCCACCCATCTAATCATCAGCATTATACTGTAGCACCACATTTCGATACCTTCTATTCTCTTCTTGTCTAAACCATTTATTGTCAATGTTTCACTTCCATACATGGGTACACTCCATACAAATACCTTCAGAAACGACTTCCTGACACTTAAATCTGTACTCGATGTTAACAAATTTCTCTTCTTCAGAAACGCTTCCCTTGCCATTGCCAGTCTACATTTTATATCCTCACTACTTCGACCATCATCAGTTATTTTGCTCCCCAAATGGCAAAACTCATTTACTACTTTAAGCGTCTCATTTCCTAATCTAATTCCCTCAGCATCACCCGATTTAATTCGACTACATTCCATTATCCTCGTCTTGCTTTTGCTGATGTTCATCTTATATCCTCCTTTCAAGACACTGTCCATTCCGTTCAACTGCTCTTCCAGATCCTTCGCTGCCTCTGACAAAATTACAATGTAATCGGCAAACCTTAAAGTTTTTATTTCTCCTAAATGGATTTTAATTCCCATTTCAAAGTTTTCTTTTAATTTCCTCTACTACTTGTTCAATTTACAAAAAAAAAAAAAAAAAAAAGATGAAGAATCTTGCACAGGATAAAGTTGCATGGAGAGCTGCATCAAACCAGTCTCTGGACTGAAGACCACAACAATGGCTCTGAGCACTATGGGACTTAACATCTGAGGTCATCAGTCCACTAGAACTTAGAACTACTTAAACCCAACAAACCTAAGGACATCACACACTTCCATGCCCGAGGCAGGATTTGGTCCTGCGACGATAGCGGTCGCGCGGCATCAATATACAGATTGAATAACATGTGGGAGAGGCTACAACCCAGTCTCACTCCCTTCCCAACCGCTGTTTCCCTTTCATGCCCCTCGACTCTCATAACTGCCATCTCGTTTCTGTACAAATTGTAAATAGCCTTTCTCTCCCTGTATTTGACCCCTGACACCTTCATAATTTGAAAGAGAAATGTGTCCACATTGTCAAAAGCTTTCTCTAAGTCTACAAATGCTAGGAAAGTACGTTTGCCTTTCCTTAATCTATCTTCTAAGATAAGTCATAGGGTCAGTATTGCCTCGCGTGTTCCAACATTTCAACGGAATCCAAACTGATCTTCCCCGAGGTCGGCTTCTACCAGTTTTTCTATTCGTCTGTAAAGAATTCGTGTTAGTATTTTGCTACCGTGGCTTATTAAACTGATAGTTCGGTAATTTTCACATCTGTCAACATCTACTTTCTTTGGGATTGGAATTATTATATTCTTCTGAAGTCTGAGGGTATTTCGCCTCTCTCGTACATATTGCTCACCAGATGGTAGAGTTTTGTCAGGACTGGCTCTCCCAAGGCTATAAGTAGTTCTAATGGAAAGTTGTCTTCACCTGGGGCCTTGTTTCTGCTTAGGTCTTTCAGTGCTCTGTCAACCTCTTCACGCAGTATCATATCTTCCATTTCATCTTCATCCACGTCCTCTTCCATTTGCGTAATATTAATCTCAGGTACATCGCCCACTATATATATTACTTCCACATTTCTGCCTTCCCTTTTTTGCTTAGAACTGGGTTCCCATCTGAGCTCTTGATATTCATACAAGTGGTTCTCTTTTGTCCGAAGGTATCTTTAATTTTCCTGTAGGCAGTATCTATCTTGTCCCTAGTGATATATGCCCCTACATCCTTTGTCCTCTGCCGGCCGCGGTGACCGTGCGGTTCTAGCGCTGCAGTCCGGAACCGCGGGGCTGCTACGGTCGCAGGTTCGAATCCTGCCTCGGGCATGGATGTGTGTGATGTCCTTAGGTTAGTTAGGTTTAAGTAGTTCTAAGTTCTAGGGGACTGATGACCTAAGATGTTAAGTCCCATAGTGCTCAGAGCCATTTGAACCATTTGAACCTTTGTCCTCTAGCCATCCCTGCTTAGCCATTTTGCACTTCGTGTCGAACTCATCTTTGAGAAGTTTGTACTCCTTTTTGTCTGCTTCATTTACTGCGTTTTTATATTTTCTCCTTTCATCAATTAAATCCAATATTTCTTCCATTACCCACGGATTTCTACTAGCCCTCGTATTTTTACCTACTTGATCCTCATCTGCCTTCATTGTTTGATCTCTCAAAGCTACCCATTCTTCTTCTACTGTATTTCTTTCCCCCCGTTCTTGTCAGTCGTTCCCTAATGCTCTCCCTGAAACTCTCTACAACCTCTGGTTCTTTCAGTTTTTCCAGGTCCCATCTCCTTAAATTCCCACCTTTTTGCAGTTTCTTCGTTTTAAATTACAGTTCATAACCAATAGATTATGGTCAGAGTCCACATCTGGCCCTGGAAATGTCTTACAATTTAAAACCAGGTTCCCAAATCTCTGTCTTACCAATATATAATCTATCTGAAACCTTCCAGTGTCTCCATGGCTCTTCCATGTATACAACCTTCTTTTGTGATACTTGAACCAAGTGTTAGCTATGGTTAAGTTATGCTCTGTACAGAATCCTACCAGGCGGCTTTCTCTTTCATTCCTTACCCCCATTCCATATTCACCAACTACTTTTTCTTCTCTTTCTTTTCCTACTATAGAATTCCAGTCACGCGTGACTATTAAATTTTCATCTCCCTTTACTGTCTGAATAATTTCTTTTATCTCATCATACATTTCATCAATCTCTTCGTCATCTGCGGAGCTAGTTAGCATATAAACTTGTGCTATTGTTGTAGGCGTGGGCTTTGTGTCTATCTTTGCTACAATAATGCATTCACCATGCTGTTTGTAGTAACTTACCCGCGCTTTTAATTTTCATTCATTATTAAACCTAATTCTGCATTACCCCTATTTGATTTTGTATTTATAGCCCTGTATTCACGTGACCAGAAGTCTTGTTCCTCCTGCCACCGAACTTCTCTAATTCCCACTATACCTAACTTTAACCTATACATTTCCCTTTTTAAAGGTTCTAACCAACCTGCCTGATTAAGGGATCTGACATTCCACGCTCCGATTCGTAAAACGCCCGTTTTCTTTCTCCTGATAACGATGTCCTCCTGAGTAGTCCCCGCTCGGAGATCGGACTGGGGGACTACTTTACCTCCGAAATATTTTACCCAAGACTAGGCCGTCATCATATAACCATACAGTAAAACTGCGTGCCCTCGGGAGAAATTACAGCTGTAGTTTCCCCTTGCTTTCAGCCGTTTGCAGTACCAGTACAGCAAGGCCGTTTTGGTTAATGTTACAAGGCCAGATCAGTCAATCATCCAGACTGTTGTCTCTGCAACTACTGAAAAGGATGCTGCCCCTCTTTAGGGATCACACGTTTGTCTGGCCTCTCAACAGATACCCCTCCATTGTGGTTGCACCTACGGTACGGCTATCTGTATTGCTGAAGCACGCAAGCCTCCCCACCAACGGCAAGGTCCATGCTTCGTAGGGGGTGGGGTGGGGGGTGCATGAATACAAACAGATACAGAAAGTGCCGAAATATAAACAATATCAACCAAGATCATCACACTTGCATTTTCTTTCACATGTAAGCTATTGTTCCATTATTCTCGCATGAATGCTGTTAATGCTTCACGCTTTTTTGTACGTGAGGGACGAACTAGTAAAATGTTATCTGAGTCTCCACTTATGATACTCGAAATGATGGTTGTTCGTTCGTGTTCTTCACACGTTGGCATAGCAAGATGTTCGATTGGTTGGTCTCCGCGAGCCACAATAATACAAACAGATACAGAAAGTGCCGAAATATAAACAATATCAACCAAGATCATCACACTTGCATTTTCTTTCACATGTAAGCTATTGTTCCATTATACTCGCATGAATGCTGTTAAAGCTTCACGCTTTTTTGTACGTGAGGGACGAACTAGTAAAATGTTATCTGAGTCTCCACTTATGATACTCGAAATGATGGTTGTTCGTTCGTGTTCTTCACACGTTGGCATAGCAAGATGTTCGATTGGTTGGTCTCCGCGAGCCACAATGATACAGGATATTATTTAGTTTTCTTTGGATAACTGTCCTACTTTTTCATTGCATGGATGTGTTTCACTGCTTAAACTAATGTCAGCTAATGTTGTGCTAATATTTACTTCGTGTTTCTGTCGTCGGTTGATGCGCGTCTCATCATCATTACATTGTTTCGAAACATAGCATTCTCCTATTTTCGGAAAGAGAACCAGTGAAGTCTTCAGATTTTCTCTCTGTACTGTTAAACAAATGTGTCGGTTCGGTAGCGAGTTAGTCAGTTTTGTCCGGAATTGTACCTACCGTTTCTATTCTCTCCATGATGTAATAATTTCTTTCTGATCCTTGGTATTTTCTACCTGTGACGAAGTCTTTTCTTTCCGTGCCGTACTCATCCCTCTCACTGACAATAGATCCTTTCTGTAATTTACTATCCTCATCCATTGGCTTATTTGTTTTAGTGTATGCCACTTGTATTGATCTGTTATAGTTATCTCCACGTATCTTTAATTGTAGCACCAAATTTACAATAACTTCATCCTCATATTCAATAGGAGTGCCGGCAGAAGGCAAAGAAAGGTAGTAAGGGTAGTGTTTCTGCATAAGAAGTCATAACAATAAGTTTTACAAGTCGTAACAAAAATCAACTGCTGTAAAATTTCTATCGCTACGAAATAAATTCTTTGCACACTCCAGTCACAAAAAGAGATAAGATTTAATGGTTCTGTAAATACAAGAGAAATGAATTCGAAAGCTGTATACCAAATAAACTGTACGCAAAATATGTACTGAAGTGCTGTTACAGCATACGACAGGTTTTCACGAATCACAAAAGAGGCCTTCGGAAGATCACACGAAAAGATGACAACGAAAATTACAATATCTGAAAGAGAAGATACAAATGTTAGTACATACATGCGCAGCCCTAATTTGCTCTCGAGAACCCACATTGCAATCTAACTACTCATTAACATAAAAGCCAGAGGACTGTTCTATGAGAAAAAGCTTTATACAATATACTGTGTGTATGTGAGAAAAATGAATACACTGATTTCGAAAACTTTATACTCATGTAGCGTATACTTTATGTATCGTATTCATTTTCTGAGCAAAACTGACTGAAGGTTGGCCCTATGTTGTGCATGAGAACAGTGTCGTGAAATAAAACTAAAACTCATTAAATGCATAATTTTAAATAAAGAAGATAATTGTAATTGAATGCCAAAGGTTACTATGTAACTAAAACTCAAAGCAGAAGCACATTATAGCCGTTGCGTGATATGAAGTGCAATGTTTGGCAAAGAATATCCACAAAAATAAATTACTGCTCTACTCAGATGAAGATAACTGTTTGATATTAGTACTACTGTTTACTAAAAATTAATGTCATTGCTAGCATGGCATCTGACAGTCCCGACTGCACACTGTTTGCCAAGAATACATGATGAGATCTGCCAGAAATAAAAGTTTCTTACTCCTTGCTCAGCATGCAGTTTTATGTGTGATGTATAGTGCACGCAGAATACCGTGGCTGGTGCATGTGCAATAGGTAGGACACGTGTGGTGCGAGCGGTTGTGGTGGGGGTTGCGGGCAGGCACTGTAGGGGCAATGCCGAGAGATGGAGAGGAAGTGACGTTCTAAACTGAAGCTTACACTCGCATTTTTTGTATCTGTTAAATACAGCACCTATTCGATCACACTTGCATGGTGACCATTCAAGAAGCTCTACTGCACCACTGCCTTGGTTAGCATCTGAACAGAGTTCAGCTGAAAATGCAACAAAAATAGCCATTTATTTTCACCTGGCTTGATAAGCGCTTATAACGTAACAGAGAAACATCATGAGTAGAAAATTTTGAGTCATACCTACATTTCTCTTGTAGCTACAACAAAATCTGCATCTTCTGCCGAAACACAGCTGAGTTTACAAACGTCACCTCACTAACACGCTGTGCAGACGCTATTGCGAGGGAATTCTGAAACAGTGGTTCATTCATTTTATTGTGTAACTGAGGAAAACTATGGTCAATAGATTATGAAAATGAACATTCCTAGTGCAAAAATAAATAAATAAAAACATGTAATGTCTTCATTTACGTTGTAGTAAAGGACAAAGGATTTCTCTTTTCACCAGGTATACAAGGCCCTTAAAAATTATATTCTTTCATCTAAGAAGTCTGTAGGTAGTGGAATAGTGTGGTAAATCATGGAGTATCGCATAACAACAATATGGCGGAATACTCTCCTCATTGTGTCCTGTCATTTACCAGTATCTCATTTCGATGTCTCAAACCACTTACGAAATATGAGGAATGTTGTAGATATTTCATTCTGGCTTTATTGCTGCCGCATGAGATGGCAAATGAGTGTGCTGCATCAGATCAAATTCCTCGAGGCTGGCGATTTCGACCCAAATCTAAAGAAAAATTCAATATGTTAACTAAATTTCACCCGCAGGAACATATTAGACACCAAACGCGACTTCCATTTTTCATTGAAAACTTTTTCGGGTTTCGAATTTCATGTAGAGTCTTACTTCAGTGCAAATATCACAATAACCGACATGATGGACATATCATGAAGCTGGCATAGAAAGCCATAAGTAACGCATACATGAAACTTATTTTTTAGCCAGTGGTTTCTGTAAAATTGTCTGAGAAAGGTTGCAGGGCGTGTGCTTCGATTCTGTCATCGCGCAGTTGTCTTCCCCTCCCGAAGAAGCGAATGAACTCGCCCTGCAATTGGAGAAAAATCGGACACGGAGCATCGGCCACCGTATGCTGCGAGAGCTTTCTATTTTCTACTGACGCTCTCGAAAGCAAATACAAATCAGCAGATGTAGTAGCTAAAATCATGTAATTTGCGGTATGTAGATTACTCGTATTCGTTAGAAATGATCTGTAACGTTATTTGGTGTAAGGTGCAATTCATATACGACAAAAATTTAAAGCTTTAATATGAGTCGCAGAGATGGTTTTCACTTTAAAGAAAATCGTTTTAAAAAAATCAAACACTGATTGTTGAGAAAAAGAGAGCACTACATAAGAAGGCTCTAACAGTTACAAAATTCGCTCATTACGAAAATTACAAACAATAGGTTTAAAAATCCCTACCAAATATTCTCCGTCAATACAAAGAACAAGAAAGTGTTATGAATCAGTTTTCGTCTCCATAAAAAAGTATTCTAGATAATTTCTCCCAGATTTGCAGAAAACAAATCTCGTTCTTTGAAAACCTCAGCGGCACACTACTAAGCCTCCAATAAGAGTGTCTCACCGCTGCACAGCTGACTGACTAGCAGGTCAACCAGAGATAAAACTAAACATGGAATCAAGGATCTTATTCACTCCTCATTTACTTCCCTCATTGATGTTTGCCCCAAAACAGCATAGGTAAATTATTTACAGTAGCAGAAAACATTTAAGAACCTCACAGCTGTTCTGCCAAACTTACAGGTCTAGCACACCTGGAGGAATGGATATTGAGAAGACATAGCTTAGCAACAACCTGAGGGATGTTTCCAGCACGAAATTTTCACTCTGCAGCAGAGTGCACGCAAGTGTGAAACTTCCTGGCATAATTAACCTGCGTCCAGCACACAGTTTTAATCTGCCGTAAATGTCATGTGTAGAAGACTTACTGTTTTCAGATCGGAAGATGACCGTCCCATTTTGTCAGGAATGAAAAGAAAGACACGTTAACGACAGTAGCGCTAATGGTCGCCTCCAGACGATACAAATGATGTCACACTTTGTACAAGGAGTTTGATTTGTGACACTCTGTACGCATTCAGAATGTCTAGAACTCGATAAGTCTTATGATATCTCTTAGAGCCCATTTAAAAGTGCGTACTAAGATTCTTACATGTTCAAATGAAAAAGCTTTCACTGTACCAGAAATAGTACTGATTATAAACCATGTACGACAGTCGTCTAGCGTAGATTACTCTAAGATAAATGGCATCCTAGCTCGTAAGACGCTTTTTTAATTTTTATTTATCTATTTATTTATTTATAGCAAACTCTTTATGCTAGAGTTGCACTTACACCCCACGTGCTCAATCGTCAAAGAAAAGGCTTATCAGTTGGCAGAAATGAAGCACGTCATCTTTTGCAGACACGAAGTATCTCCTTCTCTCTGATTAAACAGTCAGTCCGTTTCTAGAAGGCGGAAACAAGAACAGTCGAAATGCGTCTGCTTCCTCTGTCTCTGGAAAAATATCCTGATTTCTAGGCACGTCCCGTAGCTTCTTTTCGTCTGTTCACCCAAGGGCGGCCATGGTGGTTTGTGTGTGTGTGTGTGTGTGTGTGTGTGTGTGTGTGTGTGTGTGTGTGTGCGTGTGCGTGCGTGCGTGTGTGAGTGTGTGAGTGTGTGTGTGCCTGCGCGCGCGCCTTATCGCTTCTGTTTGTAGACGGTCTTATCGCCCTGCAGAACACCTCCGGAATGCTGCATCACCAGCAGATCCGCTTCTTCTGAATATCGCGTAGTAACCGCGGGAGCGATACGCCTCCACAAGAGCAGGCGAGCTCCAATAAAAAAATACGACACTGACAAAAATTTTGTTTTACCACAAGCTGGGTTGTGAATGAGAATCTGCTGATTTTTCAATTTGTGTTAAGAACTGTGGTTTTCTAAAACTGCAGCCGAAGATACAGAGTGTTAGGAGTATAATTGCAGATATTGTGATCATTTGTACTTAATATGTACGCACTTCAATGTGTTACCTGTTTTTCTTCTACATCTAACAGTCTTCCCACAAACACGTCACATTGTTTACTACTTAATGTTTTCTGCACGGTCGTTTTTCACCACTAAGTGGCGGCGCCGCATTAGCCGAGCGGTCTAGGGCGCTCCAGTCATGGGCTGTGCGGCTGCTCCCGGCGGAGATTCGAGTCCTCCCTCGGGAATGGGCGTGTGTGTTTGTCCTTAGGATAATTTAGGTTAAGTAGTGTGTAAGCTCAGGGACTGATGACCTTAGCAGTTAAGTCCCATAAGATTTCACGCACAGTTGAACAGTTGAACCACTAAGTGGACTACACCTCTTTGTATGAAGTATATGTTTTGTGTTCACACACACACACACACACATTTCAACACCTGACCTGCTGCCCAGTAGAAGAAAAGCATTTTTGCCACATGTTTGGAGGTATTGTCATATCTAGACACACTACTACTACTAATACCTACAATTATTAGTACGCAAATATAATGTTCTTCTGTACACAGTCTTTAGTTATCAATTAAACAAATGAAGTTATACCCCTAACGGTCTCTACATACAGGATCAACTAGAATTGCACCGACAAACTCTTAGGGATGATAGTACGGACCAAAAGTATGATAACATGTCTAGTAAGCATGGGCTCTAAAATGTATACCTTAATAGCTATAAGCAGTGCCTCATATTCGATACTGCAAACGCTTTGCTCTCCATATTCTGGGAGATGGTAGCATGGACCAAAAAAAGAAAAAAAATGCGTTAAACGTAGACTCTAAAATACTCACCTTAAGACCTACGAGCGCTTGTTCTGTAGAAGAGGTGTGTTTCACACTAACAAAGATGAGCATGTGTTCGTAGTTCCTAAGGTATGCCGTATGGAGGCCATGTTTACTGGACCTTTTTTCTTGTCCATACTATCTTCTCCCAAAATATGGAAATCAAAGAGCTTTTATTAGAAGAAACGTGCCTGAAAGTAGTGAGGATGCTCGTAGTTCGAAGCTCTTACCGCACAGCTCTTAAGCTATGCATTTTAGAGCCGTTGTTGTGCACACGTTTTTTATTTTATTCCGTACTACCATTCCCGAAAGTTTGTCGGTGTGTTTCTGCTGCACTCTTCGTATACAGAATCGATAACTAGTTGAGCGAACTATCATAGGTCACTCCCACATACGTCCATAACGCCCAGACATACACCATGGTTTGATTTTCACTGTGTTTAAGCTGCCAGTATAGCGAATTTTATGACATATGCAAAAAGTTGTTAATACCAACCTTCTTTATAATGGTACACATTTTTCCTGTGGAGCTGGATTTAAAATATGACCTCGGAAAGGACTAACTAGCCAGTACTTTTCCACAGTTAATGAAATAGTGAGAAGACAACAAAATTACAAACTGCCGTCCGGCCATCAGGAAGCAAAGGTCCCGCAAACGTCTGCCCTTCCGTACCAAATGAAAGCAAACGCCTAACAGAGGTACTGTAAATTTGTTTACATATGAGCTTGAAGGACATCAGCTTGCGCGCTGCTGTTATGGAGATCAGACAACATGCTCCTCACAAAGCTGTTAAATTTTCAAAATGTTTGCGAGAATCGGAAAATCGGGTACAGTTCCCTTTATGGCAAATGTCGACAAAATGCTGAAACTGAGGTGTGGCTGTATGCTGAAATGTATTATCATCTATCTTTGCAAACGTTATAAAACAGACTAAAGAAACTGAAAGGGGGAAGAATAAAAAATCGTCAACAAGAGGGTAAAGAACTGATTAAATAAATGCAGGTCATATTTCACCAGCAGTAACACACAATCCACGCGCCACTGCGAGACCGTTTGATTAGTTGGTCACGCACGAGCAGACTTTAGCGACAGGCCACTGTTATTCCCGGCGGATTCTTGAAGACCTGCAGTTTCCGCCTGTGCTCTAGTGGAGGCACATCTTTGGGACCGTTCTGGGAACAGCCGTTCCGGCCTCTCAGCAAGTACCGACACGGGCTGATTGCTGCGACGGGCCTCGTTCAATCTGTTCTCGGCGAGCCGGTGGCTGACAAGCTACTCCGACAGAACAGCTCGATCATGAAGGCTACTCCATCTTTCTCTCACTGTTATAAAGGAACCATTCGATAAAAAAAAACTTATATTTACGACAGCTATACAGGGTGAAAAGTATTTAAACCGACAAACTCTGGGAGGTTGTAGGGGACATCAAAACAAATATTTTTCCCTAATGTCACTTTCTCCTATCAGGATTATTCAAACCGGTGGAAGCCGTATTACGCTCTTCAGTTGTTAGAGACCGTATTACGGTCTTCAATGGTTAGAGGGCGTATTACGCTCTTCAGTTGTAGGCAACTGCTGTCCACCAGGGTAGTAGTGCATTGTGTCTGTTTACTATTGGAGCGATACACCTAGAGTGAGTACACTGATATGGTTAGTGCATACTACGTAGCGCACCACAACGGACGAGCTGCACTGCGGGTTTATCAACAGTATCCAAATCGCCGCAACCCGCATCATACGACCTTTGCTGTTGTGTACCAACGTCTGCGTGAGACCGGGTCACATAGCAAATTACCTGGACAGGGACGCCGTCGCACGGTAAGAACGCTGCAATTTGAGGAAGCTGCCTTGCAGCATGTGGAGCGGGATCCTTCAATCAGCACTCGTGCAATTGCACGTAACATGGGGACGAATCAGACGAATGTAAGAACAGTCCATCGAGAGAAGTTGTTAATTTCACTTGCAGCGTGTCCTCAACCTGGAACCAGAGCACAGTTTTCGCGGTGGTACCTGGGACACTGTGAAATGTATCCTACATTTCCATCCTCTGTGTTGTTTACCGATGAAGCAACGTTCGGGCGTGATGGAGTCTTCAACATGCACAATTCGCATGTTTGTGGTGAGGATAACCCACATGCCACAATTACTAGCGCTCATCAAGTGCAGTTCTTCGTTAATGTGTGGGTCGGTGTTGTTGGGGACAGTTTAATTGGGCCTTATCTGCTACCTAGGCCGTTAAACGGCAGGCACTATTAGAATTTTATCGCCAGAGCATTGCCAGAATTGCTGGAAGACGTACCGCTCCCTACAAGACAACGCATGTGGTTCCAACATGACGGGGAGCCGGCACATTTCAGTCGTCGTGTGCGTCGATTCCTCGACCGACGGTTCCCAGAAACATGGATTGGCAGAGGTAGTCCAGTACCATGGCCTGCTTCATCCCTAGATATGTCCCCTCTGGACTTTTTTGTGTGGGGAGAGATGCGCAACCTTGTTTACGCAACTCCTATTGCATCAGAAGAGGATCTGGTTGCCCGGATAGTAGCAGCAGCAGGAACAATTCAGGATACTCCTGGGGTTTTTGCCCGTGTCAGACATAACATGATCCGTCGGTGTAACCTTTGTTTACGTGTCAATGGAGGCATTTTTGAAAATCTACTCTAATTGAAATTGGGTTGTGTTAATGTGTTGTCTCTTGGTCATAAAAATGGAAAAGTGTTTGTTGTTTTACTTAGTTTGCCACCAGAGAAACCTTCCTCTACCGGTTTAAATACACCTCATAGGAAAAAATGACATTAGGGAAAAGTATTTGTTTTGATGTCCCCTACAACCTCCCAGAGTTTGTCGCTTTAAATACTTTTCACCCTGTAGCTTTAAATATCAACTTCATGATGAAGAGCCCATCATTTCGCTAATGGTCTTGGTTATTGTGGTATTTTGCACGCAAGTAACACACTATCTGAATTTCGAAATGTTTGCAATGAAAAACAGGGCTGGCTATGAATTTGCGTCTCGTGCATAATAGACATGTATAGACATATATCGTGGCGTATAAAATTTAGCTTACTTGCTCAATGTTTCTTTACACTTGTGAGGAGGTTTGTATTTATGGCTGACTCCGAGACGATTTACATTATACAGGGTGAGTCAGGAGGAAAGGTACACGCTTTGAGGGGTGATAATATTAGTGATTTTGAACAAAACACTTGATATAGACGTATGCCCTATTCCGACTGGTTTCCGAGATAATATACAGTTAATATCACTTTTGTACGTTTTTCTTGGATAACTCGAAAACCGCACCCAAATTGATTTACAAAAACTACGTAAGCTACAGTTCACGCGCGTCGAGCGAGTTTTTCGACATTCCCGCGCTCTCTTCGCACAAACCATGAATTGTAGAGAAAATAAAGAATAAGGCGTTTTTTGCAGAATATTTAATATGGTTTAATTTTGTACTGCGACACATTTTCGCTGGAGGGTGCGGTTTTCGTGTTTCCAAGAAAAACGTACAAAAGTGATATACACTCCTGGAAATTGAAATAAGAACACCGTGAATTCATTGTCCCAGGAAGGGGAAACTTTATTGACACATTCCTGGGGTCAGATACATCACATGATCACACTGACAGAACCACAGGCACATAGACACAGGCAACAGAGCATGCACAATGTCGGCACTAGTACAGTGTATATCCACCTTTCGTAGCAATGCAGGCTGCTATTCTCCCATGGAGACGATCGTAGAGATGCTGGATGTAGTCCTGTGGAACGGCTTGCCATGCCATTTCCACCTGGCGCCTCAGTTGGACCAGCGTTCGTGCTGGACGTGCAGACCGCGTGAGACGACGCTTCATCCAGTCCCAAACATGCTCAATGGGGGGCAGATCCGGAGATCTTGCTGGCCAGGGTAGTTGACTTACACCTTCTAGAGCACGTTGGGTGGCACGGGATACATGCGGACGTGCATTGTCCTGTTGGAACAGCAAGTTCCCTTGCCGGTCTAGGAATGGTAGAACGATGGGTTCGATGACGGTTTGGATGTACCGTGCACTATTCAGTGTCCCCTCGACGATCACCAGTGGTGTACGGCCAGTGTAGGAGATCGCTCCCAACACCATGATGCCGGGTGTTGGCCCTGTGTGCCTCGGTCGTATGCAGTCCTGATTGTGGCGCTCACCTGCACGGCGCCAAACACGCATACGACCATCATTGGCACCAAGGCAGAAGCGACTCTCATCGCTGAAGACGACACGTCTCCATTCGTCCCTCCATTCACGCCTGTCGCGACACCACTGGAGGCGGGCTGCACGATGTTGGGGCGTGAGCGGAAGACGGCCTAACGGTGTGCGGGACCGTAGCCCAGCTTCATGGAGACGGTTGCGAATGGTCCTCGCCGATACCCCAGGAGCAACAGTGTCCCTAATTTGCTAGGAAATGGCGGTGCGGTCCCCTACGGCACTGCGTAGGATCCTACGGTCTTGGCGTGCATCCGTGCGTCGCTGCGGTCCGGCCCCAGGTCGACGGGCACGTGCACCTTCCACCGACCACTGGCGACAACATCGATGTACTGTGGAGACCTCACGCCCCACGTGTTGAGCAATTCGGCGGTACGTCCACCCGGCCTCCCGCATGCCCACTATACGCCCTCGCTCAAAGTCCGTCAACTGCACATACGGTTCACGTCCACGCTGTCGCGGCATGCTACCAGTGTTAAAGACTGCGATGGAGCTCCGTATGCCACGGCAAACTGGCTGACACTGACGGCGGCGGTGCACAAATGCTGCGCAGCTAGCGCCATTCGACGGCCAACACCGCGGTTCCTGGTGTGTCCGCTGTGCCGTGCGTGTGATCATTGCTTGTACAGCCCTCTCGCAGTGTCCGGAGCAAGTATGGTGGGTCTGACACACCGGTGTCAATGTGTTCTTTTTTCCATTTCCAGGAGTGTATATCGGAAACCATTCGGAACAGGGCATATGTCCATAAGTTTTTTGTTCAGAATCACTAATACTATCACCCCTCAAAGCAAGTACCTTTCCTCCTGACTCACCATGTTTAGAGCACCCGTTAGCCATCGTAGTATAACCACTATTTTATTGGCGCTCACTATGGTCTTGGTTTGTATAACTCATCCCCCACCCTTCATTTTACGTTTCTTTGAAGAGACCAGCAGGTTTCAGAAATCACTGAGTTTATTTAAATGCATTTCACTTTATTGCAATAAAGCATCATCAGTGGTCAGTAATGAAACATATTTGCAACATGCGGTGCTTTCTGCGTCTAAACACAGTTCCTTACAAAAGCTGTTGATGTTACTTACCATATATTGTTTCCGATTTTCGCTCACAACAGAAAACGCTCTCTGCTTGCATGTTTTTGAGATGAAAATGTTGTTAGTATATATAATACTTCGGTCCGCAGTTGGTATACGGTCTATATCTGAGCGGGAATGCGTGCCAGTCCCCGGCACGAATCCGCCCGGCGGATTAATGTTGAGGTCTCGTGTGCCGGCTAGTCTGTGGATGGTTTTTAAGGTGGTTTTCCATCTGCCTCGGCAAATGCTGGCTGGTTCCCCTACATCCTTTCCGCTTTCAGTTTATTAAGTATTGCATCATTGGTACCTATATTATTTGTGAAAGTCTACGCAGCGACATGTATACTGGTGTGAAAAAGTTACGGACGAAAGTAAGTTTCTCATCATGTGTCACTGCTAAATATACGGTACAGAAGGTAACTGAAAGAAATACGCTATGAGTAGAACATATAGGACACTTTTATCCAACGACAATGATGACGCTCAAGCCCTTGCACTTCATGGTTGTTCTTCGGACATTACAAAGGTGTGATATGTTTCATAACATGGTGTGTCACCGCCAAAGACAGCGACGCATACTCCGCTACGTGCTCCCATGATGACCGGAAGGCTGGTAAGGAGCTCCATTCCTACCGAGTGAAGTCGCGCAGCGGTTAGCGCACTGGACTCGCGTTTGGGTGGACGACGGTTCAAACCCTGTGATCTCCCTAAATCGCTCCAGGCAAATGCCAGGATGATTCCTTTGAAAAGGCACAGCCGATTTCCTTCCATATCCTTGACACAATCCGAGCTTGTGCTCCTTCTCCAATGACCTCGAAGTCGACGGGGCGCTAAAACCAACCTTTCTTCCTCCTATTTCTATTCCTCCACTAGTGCGATTTCTATCTACCGGGTGTCCTTCACACATGTGGACGTGCTGAGGTACATCTCCCCAATGCACTCCACACATGCTCGGTGGTATTTGAATTGGGAAGTGTGCAGGCAGTTCCAGAGTTCAGTTCGGACGCGTATTGTCATTCATAAAATGAAGTCAGGGCCGAATGCATTACTAAACAGACGCACGTAACGAAGGAATTCAGAGTCACAATAATGTTGACCGATGAGGTCCATGCGACATCTGCACCGAAACTATTTCTGGACGTACCCTCATATGGCGTGAGGTAGGCATACGCAATGCACGCAGGAACATTGTCGAACATGACTGTTTTGGGTATACAGGTGTTATGGTTAGGGACGCATAATGCTGCATGGTCGTACTAAATTCCAGATCGTTGAACACTGTAGACTCACCGGCCAACGTTATTGTGACACCGTACTCCTTCTCCATATGCGTCTCTTCAGGGATGCATGCGGCCCTGACTTCATTTTTATCAGTGACAATGCTCGACCGTATCTAATATGTGGAAGGGTTCATACAACGAGAGCATATTATGTGAATGGACTGGCCTGCCCTTTCCTCCAACTTAAGTCCCATCGAGCAATAGTGATATACTGAGGGGGAGATGTTGTACAGCACGTCCAAAAGCCCCGAAGACCATCGCCCTGGTGGAGGAATGGGACATGCTACCACAAGAACTCCTTACAACCTTTTGGCCAGATTGGGAGAACGTTGCAGAGCATGCATTGCTGTCCTTGGTGATCACACACCATACTGAGCAACACATCATGCCTTTTGTAATGTCCAGCGAAGCACCACGATTCGCGATGTGTTTGGTGTAACTGATTTATTGCAGTAAAAGTGTCATTTGTGTTCGTCTGACTGCCTATCCCTTTTAGTGACCTTCTCCATTATAGTACTTGTTTCTAAGTATGTTACAAGTTTCAGTGAGCAGTGACAGTGGCAGTGACAGATCAAGGCGAAATTTACTTTCAATTTAGCATATCAGTGTATTTACATTTATTAGCAGACATGACGCCTGTGGATGTGTTGGCCAGTCTGCACAAATAATTAAATAACGTCGTAACAGCACATTTCTGGATCATGGAATCGATCTCTCGAGAAACGGTCCTCAGGCGTAAAACTTGTAGGGTTTTATATTGCATACAATGACAACACCCGGTCTGCAAGGAAGGACCGAGGGCTCCCGAGCACATAACATGCCGATTATCATCTGCCTATGCTTCTGAAACTCCAGATGCAATTCAGCGCACAGTGTTTTTCATGCCTGTATTGCTTTATTGGTCCTGATCAAGTTCGTCCGCGCTCGATGTGGTGGTAATCGTTTGTGAGGCTTCTAGTGACGACTGGGCTGTGGTTTGCATTGCATCCACACATGGTATGTCGTTGAAGTTCTTCGAAGGCTCTTTTCAGAGAAAAAGAGTATACTCCCATCCAAATACGAGTCGTAGGCTTAATTCGCAAGACACGATAGCTTCACAGCGTGAAACACTGGCAATGTTACCAACGAAAGCGGCACTAAAGAGCAGATAATAACCATGTTCTTTTGATACCTTCACTACAGAAGACGCAGTAAAAATGCCTGAAATCGAACTATGGACAACTTTCTACATGAGTCATTTGCAAGAAGGTAACCTCAGTGTAGTGAAGCAACTTAAGTCACATGATAAATGCTGATTGTATACTAATTAGATTTCGCCGCTTGTGGTAGCCGAGTGGTTCTAGGCGCTTCAGTCAGGAACCGCGCGGCTGCTACGGTCGCAGATTCGCATCCTGCATCGGGCATGGATGTGTGTGATGTCCTTAGGTTAGTTAGGTTTAAGTAGTTCTAAGTTCTAGGGGACTGATTACCTCAGATGTTAAGTCCCATAGTGCTCAGAGGCATTTTGAACCAATTAGATTTCGTTCGGAGTATGCTGAAAAAATAGCTCAATTATAGCAATCGTATACAACCGCTAACAATACGAAGGATCTGCACCGAAAGACTGGGAAGTTGCAAGAATAACAATAAAAGGTAATAAGGAAACAGCATTAATCCGTAGAATTATAGCCTCATGGTTCAAAAATGGTTCAAATGACTCTGAGCACTATGGGACTTAACATCTTAGGTCATCAGTCCCCTAGAACTTAGAACTACTTAAACCTAACCAACCTAAGGACATCACACGCATCCATGCCCGAGGCAGGATTCGAACCTGCGACCGTAGCAGTCCCGCGGTTCCAGACTGAAGCGCCTAGAACCGCTCGACCACCCCGGCCGGCGTATAGCCTCATATAATCGACTTTCATTTGTAGTTTGTATTCGGGTGACATGTATACTGTATTTCACATTGTGTAATGTCTGTAAGGAACAATACTCAGCACGGATCAGAGAGTATTAAAATGCTGTGCCAATCACTTCATCTCAGAGTAGCACTAACATCCAACTTACACAGTTAGATGTTGGTTACATTACAGTCTCTGTTTTTTCCTACAGTTTTTCTAAAACAATCGTAATTTACTCCCTGATTTCTTCACACATATTCTATCATTCTGCCCTTCTCCGGTTTACTCCTCTTAGTCAAATTTTTAGTAAAATTCTGAAGCATCATATTTAAAACGCTTCAATTCCTTTGATTACAAGTTTTCCATTGTCTGTTATTAATTTCCACATAATGTTTGGCTCTAGCTGCTCATTATCAGAAATTTCTTCCTCAACTTACGGCGTGTGTGTAGCACGAGTATACCTTTCAGGGTGAAGTAATTTCTTCTGATCGTCTGCCTCTGTCTTTCCTGCAACGACCGTTATGTGTTACTTTGATTCAAAGATGGAAGAATTCCTTCACTTCTTCTGATGAGTGGTCCCTGTCTGATTTCAAATTTATCAGTGATGTCATTTATTTTCTGCTGCTCCTCATTACTTTCCTATTTGGTTTACATCAGTTTAGCAGACTATTCGTTCCATTCGACAAATTCTGCAGTTCTGCATGACTTTCAATGAGGGTAACTATGCCATCAGCGGACCATACCACTAACAGCCTTCCACCCTGAAATTTAATCTCCGTCCTGCTATTTTCATTTATTTCGTCGTTGGTCCTTCGTTATTCAGGTTGAATTGTACAGAGGATATTGTGAATTCCATATTTAATCTCAGTACTTCTCTTTTATTGATGTTTTCTTACATCTCCGTCGTGCCTCTCGTACAGATTCGAAAGGCTCTGGTCAGAAAAATATCTCTACTGGTAACAGACAGATATACAACGCTAATGAAGACGTACCTTGTCAGAGTTTTATGGAAGAGAAAGGCGGACTGTTGACAGTATGGAGGACAAAGATCTAGAGGCATATAAAGCTACCGAAAGATGTTAAAAAGGAAATGGTCAGGTAAAGTACGAAATGAAGATAAACTAGACATGACAAAGGAGGTTAGAAGTCTGTGGGAGCCAGTTAATTATTATTTATTTGTAATTTCTGATACCGGTCACTAACATATTACAGCGCGTTTCGAACATGTTCTGTCAATATTCATGCGTTTATACATACATATATACAGAGTAATGTTACTTACAAATTAACGGTCTTAAACTAGAATAACCTAGAATTCTTTGTCCATTGTTTGTTGCTGTAGTGGCGAGTGTGGCATTTGGGGGGGGGGGGGGGAGGGGGCAAGAGGGGAGCAGTGGATGGCCAGAAATCGACGTCAGTCAGGTCTTCTGCTGGTTTTCTTCTTGTGATTGACTACGTATGATATCACAGCGATTTCATCACCTTGCATTGATATCATGCATAGTCAACAACGAGGAAAAAACCAGCAGAAGACACCACTGGCATCGATTTCTGGCCATCCACTGCTACCCTCTCACCCCCCCCCCCCTAATGCCACACCAGCCACTACAGCAACAAACAATGGACAAAGAGTTCTAGGCTATTCTCTACCGAGGTTACGAGGCGACCAAGATAGCGGTGCGCTTCCGTTTGTTGCATTCGATTGGAAAGAATTCACACTGGACGCTCGTACGAGGTTTACCACGTTGTAACTACACACATCAAAAACAGTTTTGCATCACCTCGGTTCCGAGAGTTCCAAAACCTGTACAGAAAATTGGAATACAAAGCAACATTAACATCACTTCCGTTCTTTTTATTGCTCATGTAAAACACACATTGCATGTTATACCACCATACAGCGAGACCTTCAGAGGTGGTGCTCCTGACTGCTGTACACCCCGTTACCTCTAATATCCAGTATCACGTCCCCTTGCATTGATGCTTACCTGTATTCGTCATCAAGTCACTGTTAGTCTAGATTGTCACACTCCTCAACGGCGATTCGGCGTAGATCCCTCATAGTGGTTGGTGAGTCACATCGTCCACAAACAGCCATTTTGAATCCATCCCAGGCATATTCGATAGGGTTCATGTCTGAAGAACTTGCTGGCCACTCTAGCCGAGAGCTGTCGTTACCCTGAAAGAAGTCATTCACAAATGTGCACGATGGGGGCGCGAATTGTCGTTCATGAAGAATGCCTCGCCAATGAGCTGCCGACGCGATTGTACTGTCGGTCGGAGGATGGCATTCACGTGTCGTACAGCCGTTACGGCGCCATCCATTACCACCAGTGGCGTACGTCGGCCACACATAATGCCACCCCAAAACAGCAGGGAACCTCCACCTTGTTGCACTCGCTGCGTGTCTAAGGCGTTCAGCCTGACAGGGTTGCCTCCAAACACGTCGCCGACGATTCTTTGGTTGAAGGCATATGCGACACTCAACGGTGAAGAGAACGTGATGCCAATCCTGAGCGGTCAATCCGGCATGTTGTTGGGCCCATCTGTATCGCGCTGCATGGTATCATGGATGCAAAGATGGACCTCGCCATGGACATCGGGAGTGAAGTTGTGCATCATGCAGCCTATTGCGCACAGTTGGAGTCGTAACATGACGTCCTGCGTCTGCACGAAAAGCATTATTTAACATGGTGGCGTTGCTGTCAGGGTTCCTCCGAGCCATAATCAGTAGTTAACAGTCATCCACTGCAGTAGTAGCCCTTGGGCGGCCTGAGCGAAGCATGTCATCGACAGCCCCTGTCTGTCTGTATCTCCTCCATGTCCGAACAACATCGCTTTGGTTCACTCAGAGACGCCTGGACACTTCCCTTGTTGAGAGCCCTTCCTGGCACAAAGTAAGAATGAGTGGGCGATCGAACCGGGATGTTGACCTTATAGGCTGGTTGAACTACAGACAACACGAGCTGTGTACCTCCTTCCTGGTGAAATGACGAACTTATTGGCTGTCGAACCCCTCCGTCTAATAGGCACTGCTAATGCATGGTTATTTACGTCTTTGGGTGGGTTTAGTGACACATTTCTGAACAGTCAAAGGGACAGTGTCTGTGATTCAGCATCCACAGTCAACATCTGCCTTCAGGAGTTCTGGGAACTGGAGTGATGCAAAACTTTTTATGTGTGCATTTTGTAATGGTTAATGGTGAGGAATAATACATATCTGGTTATTTACATGAATATACCTTATACGACGTTTGTCACGTTATATCCATGTTGTAATGGTTAATGGTGAGGACTAACGAATATGTGGTTACTTTCATGTACATTGGTGGAAAAGAATCATTACATTTACATCTAAGGTATTTGTTGTTAATTTATGGACAACAGGTTCCATTACAGTATTTGAAATACTACATGTAGGTCTTGAAAGTCTCTTCAGGTTTGCTGCCGGATCCTTAAATCAACTCGATTCAATATTTCGGCGGTCCAACTGTTCCCCCACCTTCAGAAGAACGCTGCTTCTGCTGATGAGTCCTGCTGAGAACTGATGTCAGGCTGCAAATCGACGTCCTATATTGTCCTCCGTACCGTACACAGCGCATGCGGCGTCCATCAAAGTTGCTGCCCTCCAAGGCTGGGCAGAGGGCGCCGTCCTTTGAAGAATACCGACGGCAACGACATATCGCACTCAGTGACGATTTTGAGCACTCGGACTTGCCGCACCGAAGAAAGTTCTGTTTTGATGCGGGATAGTACAAGGTTCCACGTGCTGCTAAGAGGGAACCAATTATCTCTAGTAATTACATTATCCGGCAACCTAATTTCGAATGCATCTTTATGGACACTGTTCGAAGAACCGGAAGTGTTGGCAACTATCACAGTTTCGACAAATTTCATATCGTGTTCTCGTTTAAGCAATGTTCTGCTATCGCCGCCGCGCAGGCTTAGCCGAGCGGTCTCAGGCGCTGCTGTCATGGAGCCGGCCGGAGTGGCCGAGCGGTTCTAGGAGCTACAGTGTGGAACCGCGCGACCGCTGCGGTGGCAGGTTCGAATCCTGCCTCGGGCATGGATATGTGTGATGTCCTTAGGTTAGTTAGGTTTAAGTAGTTCTTAGTTCCCGGGGACTGATGACCACAGCAGTTAAGTCCCATAGTGCTCAGAGCCATTTGAACCATATTTGATTTTGCAGTCATGGACTGTGCGGCTGTCCCGGCGCAAGTTCTAGTCCTCCCTATGGCATGAGTGTGCGTGTTTGTCCTTAGGATAATTTAGGTTCAGTAGTGTGTAAGCTTAGGGACTGATGACCTCAGCAATTAAGTCCCAAAGATTTCACACACATTTGAACAGTTTTTGCTATCGCCGATTTTTCCGGCTGTTGTTGCCTCATATGACGGCGGTGTTGTACGCATCTATCATGAACTGTGCGAATTGAAGGGCCGATATAAGCCTTCCCACATTGACACGGAATTTTGTATGTACCAGCTTTCCAAAGCCACAAATCGTAATTTACATAGCCGAGTAGTGCCGTAATCCTGTACTATCCAGCATCAAAACAGAACGTTCTTTGGTGCGGCAAATCCGAGTGTTCGAAAATCGCCGCTGAATGCGATATGTCGTTGCTGCCGGTGTTCTACTAAGGGCGGCGTCCTCTGCCCAGCCTTGGAGGGCAGCAACATTGATGGGCGCCGCATGCGCTATGTACGGTACGGAGGCCTACATGGGACGTCGATTTGCAGCCTGGCATCACTTCTCAGTGGGGCGCATCAGCAGAAGCAGTGTTCTCGTGAAGAAGGCGAACAGTTGCATCGCCAAAATATTAAATCGAGTTGATTTTAGGATCCGGCAGCAAATCCGAAGAGATTTTTAAGACTTTTACGCCGGGAAAGCCTACGAAGTCAAATACATGTAGCTGTTGTGTGTGTGTGTGTGTGTGTGTGTGTGTGTGTGTGTGTGTGTGTGTATGTGTGTGTGTGTGTGTGTGTGTGTGCAGTGCAGTGTAATATGTGTCGTATGATAATGATGATGATAAGGGAAGGGAGAGGGTGAAACCCAGTTCCGGCACATAGCATACTACTAGCGAACAGTACCAAAGCGGCCGTCAGGCTTATTGTCCCCATCGGACGGACGCATTACCATCAACAGTGTTACATGTCCTTACTTCATGAGACACTGTAGAGAGGTGTGGCATTTAAACCATGACACTGGTGCAAAGTCTGGTGATCACGAACCTTATCCCATCACCTCCCCTCCTCTTGCCGGCCAATTACTGGCAATGAAATTTTTTTCCTTTGCCAGGATCAGAATCGGCTCATCACCAGGTCGGGCGTCACCCCACAAACATGTGTTAGCAATCTCATCCACGAAGGCGTATACGTTTAAGGCATGCAGGAACATGTTCTTCATGGGTGTGAAGTTTTTTTTTTAATGCTTTATGTAACGTTTCAATAGTATTCGCAATGATGGAAGTATACTGTGATTTTACTTTGGTAGGACATAGTTTCGAAATGAACCTTATTGTCTGAAACTGGAAACCGCACAGAAATAACTATTATCGCAACTGTGACAGATACGTTACGAAAATAAAGTTATGGTTATATTTTTATCTCTCCCTTGATTTTGTGGCTACCTTATGTTACTCGTAAACCCCTCCACCCCTGTTCGTCTGCCGGCCGCGGTGGTCTAGCGGTTCTGGCGCTGCAGTCCGGAACCGCGGGACTGCTACGGTCGCAGGTTCAAATCCTGCCTCGGGTATGGGTGTGTGTGATGTTCTTAGGTTAGTTAGGTTTAAGTAGTTCTCAGTTCTAGGGGACTTATGACCTAAGATGTTGAGTCCCATAGTGCTCAGAGCCATTTGAACCTGTTCGTCTCACATAACGTACACCTGAACTCCTTAGCTACCTGTAGCTTTGGAAATGGTGTGACGGTATCATTTATCGTAGTGCACATGTCATCACCAAACGTGCTGCCATAGTTGTTTCTCTTCAACCCTAACACTTAGAGTGAAACGTAACTAATTTTATTGTTTATAATTCACAAGATTTCCTCAATCAGCAGTTTGCACGAATAAGATGTCACATTGATGATTTTTCAGTTATCAGCTAATGCTTCAGCAGCCGAATTATTTCAGGTGATCATGTCTGGATTAGGAGGGGAATTAGCAGCTATTTCCACTTGAATACGCCCGCGCTTCACCACCGCAATTCCTTTAGAAACTCCCGTCTCCTGACGGTCTCGCTTGTTAAATGCTCTCTCATTGTGACGGCTGCAATTACAACTGGTGTCTCTCAAAGGCTGCGACAAATTACAGAGAAGTATAAAAGCCACTGTTGCTTAAACGGCCGGCGAGGTAACGTGCCGGGACGGGACGCCACGTTACGGCAAGCTTCATTAGGCCGGCGGCGTGAGCGGGAAAGTTGGCTTCCAGTCTTAAGCGGGTCTGCGCTGCTGCGCTCTGCTTGGCTTGGCTGGGAGCGGTGGCTGGCAGGCTCTTTAGCTGCTCAAATATTGATGCACGGCTTCCGTGAACATTCGCTGCGGTCGACGTCCCTGCAGGCGTTGCGTCCGGCGGGCAGCGTACCCGGGCGGGGCACGCTGTATCGTCTAGCGGAGGGGTAACTACTCACACTGATAAGCCGAAACATCATGACCATCTGCTTAATAGCTTGTTTGTCCGTCATTGCAACGAAATACACCACTGTTTCTGCCTATCAGGGATGGCGCCCGACAGCGACTCAGACGGCTGGCTCTGAGCACTATGGGACTTAACATCTATGGTCATCAGTCCCCTAGAACTTAGAACTACTTAAACCTAACTAACCTAAGGACATCACACAACACCCAGCCATCACGAGGCAGAGAAAATCCCTGACCACGCCGGGAATCGAACCACACTCAGACGGGTTCCATTGGATTTACATGAGGCGAATTTCGTCGTGGAGACATCAGTGCTAGTGGACTATAATGCTTCTCAAATCACTCGAGTTTGGCTCCGAGACACGGAATATTATACTACTGAAAGATGACATCAAGCATGAAGGGTTGCAGTTCGTTCGCAACTGTCAGCGTATCTTCGATTACTACCACAGGTCCCACGCAAGCGCAAGAGAATGTCTCCCACAAAAAAAAATGGCTCTGAGCACTATGGGACTCAACTGCTGTGGTCATCAGTCCCCTAGAACTTAGAACTACTTAAACCTAACTAACCTAAGGACATCACACACATCCATGCCCGAGGCAGGATTCGAACCTGCGACCGTAGCAGTCGCACGGTTCCGGACTGCGCGCCTAGAACCGCAAGACCACCGCGGCCGGCTGTCTCCCACAGTATAATACTGCTTCCACCAGCCTGAGTCCACGGCGCGCTGCACGTTTCGAGGCGCCGTTCACCTCGAACACAGCGTTTGTGGAGACGACCAGCGACCTACTGTAGCAAAAATATGATTCGCTGTAACAGCCGACACGTTTCCATTAATCGACGGTCGAATCCCGATGGTCCTGCCATGCCCACTGCAGTCGTAACTGACGATGTCGTTGGGTCAACATGTGAAAACGTAGGGATGGTCTGCTGCGGTGCTCCATGTTAAACAATGTACGATGAACTGTCTGTTCTGAAACACTTGTGCGTGCACCAGAGTACTGCACATTCGACAGAGAAGCCACAAATCATCTCCATCTATACTACTTTACAGAGGAGACAAGCCTCCGAACCCCAAGTTCTGTAAAATATCTTGGACGTCCAACACTTTAGCATCTAGTGGTAGTGTCACTGACCTACCCCTCTCCGTAGACGCTCATGATAGTAGCACGTGAACAATCAATCAGCTTCGCAGTTTTCGAGACGCTCGTTCGCAGGCTCTGCGTAACAATAATGTGCCCTTGGTCAAAGTGCCTTACCTCAATGGATTTTCTCATTTGCACTCCATTTCTGCGCTTGGAACCCCTGCCCAGTTTACATACATTTGTTACCGCTTCAAGACCACACAACGCCAGCAGGCTACATCCAACGTCACGTTGGCCAGGGATCGTAATGTTTAGCTTATCAGTGCATGCTTCCTTAGGGAAACTAACACAGATCCAAACTGTTCAAAAAGGTTTCGCATCATCCTCAAAAAATGGTTAAAATGGCTCTGAGCAATATGGGACTTAACATCTGCGGTCATCAGTCCCCTAGAACGTAGAACTACTTAAACCTAACTAACCTAAGGACAACACACACATCCATGCCCGAGGCAGGATTCGAACCTGCGACCGTAGCAGTCACGCGGTTTCGGACTGCGCGCCTAGAACCGCGAGACCACCGCGGCCGGCCGCATCATCCTCATGACCTGCATAGGTTGTGTGGCTTTTTTTAAAATTGAAACTCTCTTTTTCAGTGTTTTGAAGAGACGAAATTGGTAGGTACAGCAACCTGTGTTATGGAGGCAAAAGTAAATCTGCATTCACACTGCATCCATAAAAATGCTGTAATTCAGCTGTAACTCAGTTAACTACTAATATTTCTGCAGTAAACAGCTCAGCTATCTTTGGAGGCCGCAGGAAACACTAAAGATGTGTGAATGGTTTACGAAGGAAATACGCTATCTGATCAAAAGTATCCGAACACTCCTATTTAATGCGGGCCCACCAGTGCAAAAGAAGGAAAGGTATATTGGCTATTTTGCTGTGTTAAAAATATTGTTCGGATTGATGCTATTCTGATTGATTAGAACATTTAAATAGCACTTACGGTTAAATTTTCTCAGAAAATAGCTGTAATTTTTATGTAATTAAAGCTCAAAAATCATTAAATATCAAGATATAGTAGCGTGATCCAAAACGCTCTGCTATTGACTGATGCTCTGGTGACGTCACAGTTTAGGAGTAAGACGAAACTATACTTTTGATATAGAAGCGTTAGTCGAAGTTACGAGGTTTTTACGTACTTTTAGTGCAAACAGTGTAGCTACTTAGTGATGGAAAACGCAGTTACAACTTTTAAGTAACAATAGAAACGAATTTTGCCAACGCTGTAGTGGAAGCCTTGCGAAAGTTGATGCATTGATCCTCCTCCCATTTAGAGCGGCGATATGTGCAACGACGGACATTATTTCCCTGCTTCCTGTAACGTCATTAAACTCGCTCAAAAGTAAGGAATAGTAGAACCTTTGGAAATGGTTACCTGTATTATAATTAGATTGTCGATTATCAGTCATGATCTACGACCGAAAGCACAAGAAAATTACTCTTGGCAAATCTTAGTGCTGATTTCCTTCGTAGACGGCAGGCGTTCCATGGCCCAGCGGATAGCGCATTCGACTGCAGTGGAGGAGGTCACATGTTCGAATCCTGGAAGGGTCATAAATCTTTCAAAGCATTCCACGAAATACGGAAATACTGTTAGCAAAAACTGACTGTAGCAGTGGTTTCGATTGTGGGATGTACTATATATAGTTTCACGTTGATCTGAGGAAAGGACAACACAGGATAATTCATTTACTTTGCAAACAAACAATTCACTTTTTTGAAAAGCATTGCCAGTACTGAAGAGAGCACCCCACGTCTACAGTACAACGACGTACAGGACGATGAGATTATACGGAGAGCTAGCAAGCGAGTACAACATGCAGGTGAAACAAATGTAAGGGATGGGATGTTTGTGAGCGTACACTAAAATCAGCGTCTGAAGCAGAGTTATTTCATCTATATATAAGTTGATGCAACTGCAAAAGTTTGAGCAATAGGGATCCTAGCTAGATGTACGAAGATAAAACATTATTTCTAATAAAGTAAAAAGTGTGTGGTCACATTAACTAGAAATATCTTTTTGAATGTGACGTGTGTGAGCAGGGATAGCAAATGTAATCGCATGTAAACAATAAGAAGAACACAATAGTACTCTGTTTCTGATCGCTGTGGTAAAGTTTTGTCATTGTCATTTGATTTTCGTACGACAGGGAAGTGGAGTCGTTTTGCAAATAAGTTAAAATGTTCTCTCGGATTAAATTCCAACCATCGATCTATGTACATTCGGCTGATTACCACCCTTACAACTACGCTACCTAATAACTGCGGTGTAATCAGGTAAAACGACAATTTCCGCTAGGAGTTTAATTTCGTTGAATGACGCTATCCTGCTGTCGTCAGCTGCGAAAAACAGAGAGGGTTGGTCTGGAGAGCTCAGTGATTTCGATATTGGGGGGTAGTCAATCAAATGCGCAGAGGAAGATTCAGCCCTTCCAGAACTGCCCAGTTCGAATGTTGGTGATTTTATTGTGAAGTGGAAACACGAAGATTTAGTCACAACTAAACCAAGACCTGGCAGACATCATCGACCGACGGACTGGGACTTTAGAGCAATGTGCAGGTTGGTGGTAAAAAGTCACGTGGATTCAGCGAAATGACCCGCTCGTGTGTTCCAAAGTTCTACCGGCAGTCCAGGAAGCACAATGACTGTGAGACATGAGTTAAAAAAATATTGTACAATGGTCGAGGCGCTCATTTCTGTAGTCAGTGCCAAATGACGCTTTCGTCGCTATCAAGAACTATCCATGTGACAGTGGATGGCTGGGAACGAGTGATTTGGAATGATAAAAATCGCTTTACCCTTTGGAAAACCGATGTAAGTGTGTGGGTTTGCGGATGCCTGATGAACGTTATCAGCCCTCGTGTGTAGAGCCAACACTGAAGTACGGAGTGGACAGTGTTACGTTTTGGGTATTTGTGAAGCAATGGTTGGTGGATAATAACGTTCCTGAGATGGACTGACCAACGCAGAGACGTAGGGGTGAATTAGAAGGTCGACCTCACTCCGTTCCACTGCGTCCAACTTCGCTACCTTCTTTGATCACGGTTCTTGAGGGAGAACGGGATGAAATTCCTTCTCAGAATTCAGGCACGTCACTGGAAGTGCCCCCAGCAGAGTTGAAGCCACCATAAGGTGAAAGGCGGAGTCTCTCCATATTAATGCCCACTAATAGGGGTCCATATACTTTTCAACAGCTAGTGTATCAGCATCAGAGAAATCCCGATTATTGCTAAATTCCTAGAATTATGTGGATCACATTTCACGACGCAGGAATATTAATGTTCACATCCCCAGTCCAGTTCAGTTCCGTAGCTCGTCATACGTTTCGTATGACTTTACGGAAACTCAAATATTATTTATTGTGCCCATTTCTAGTTTCTTCTAGGCTGTCATTGATGTAATTGCCTCCTGGTTAAGTCATTCCAATTGTCAACGCTGCGACGGGTCGGTAAATAAATAAAGAAGCACGGTTGCAGCGTTTTCACTTATCTCTCTGGTGGAGCTGCGTCGGTCTCGGCGCTGCTGAAGAGCCTGCGTTGCGGAGCGTAGTCACGGCCGCTTGTTGCAGATCCGCTGCTCGGTGGACATCCGGCCGCTGACAGCCTATCACGCGGTTGAGAATCGGCTGGAAGTCCGCTGGTCGCTCGATCCGCGCTGCGTGGTGTCGTCGAATGGCGATAGTAGGCGCGCACGCGGTTAACCGGAACACACGTTTCCGCGAATGTTCATACTTCGCCTAGTTCCGCTAGCCTAGTTGCCTAGCACACTAGAATCCCGAACGATCAATCAATTGCGATGGGGCGGTAAGTAAATAAAGAAGTGCGGTTGCAGCGTTTTCACACGAATGTGCATATACAAATGTTGGCAAAAAAAAATTATTGCAAATTTTGGCTCTCACGTGAGTCTCAGGGGATGATTTCCACACTTTGTGCGTTAGTACACTTCCACACCCGCGCATTTTTTATAGTTTTGAATTAATTATTCACTCAGGCATAAGTACAGTTTATGCTAGGGAACAAGAATTATGCGATTATTATACTAAAATCAGTTTTTCACGACACAGTTCAATCACTATTTATTGGCGTTGTCCTTTTCTTTCACACAATGAAATTTTCACTGGTGAGACGGTTTACAGTTTTACTTTAATAGTAATTTTACTCCGAGCCCCCAGTTGCAGTAATGTCGGCTGCTATAATCGAAAGTTATTCAGTCAATTCGAACATAACCACAACTCCCACTGTCCTAATAGTTTTGGTGCGAAATCACAGTCCGCCACATGTTCACGTAAGGACGAGGGTCGACAGAAGCGTCCGATCCCACGCGTCGGCTTTGACCCGTGACGTAAGGGTGTTGTCGTGTGTGACGTCATGACGGCGCGGAGTTTGGTTCGTGAGTGTGGCGTGTTTGTAGATGTCGTCGTGTTGTGGTTTGATGTGCTCTCTGGTGGTGTGTTCAGGTTTTCGTTTGTGTGGTATAATGGGCTCAGTTTGCTTTTGCTCATTATCCAGAATTGTTCGAGTGTCGGCTGTGTTTGTAGTGGAATTCATTATAGTGAATTAACGATTTTATGTGAAGGTTAACTTAGTGTTGTTCGCTGTACAACGTGTGGTAATTTTAGTAAAATTTATAGGTGGTTGTTTTTGTTCAGGAATGGATATCACGGATAAAATTAACAGTGCGCAGGTCAAGGGAAGTGTTCGATCCCAATGTGTGGCCGTGCATGTTGATATTGCTATCGGGAGATGTTTTTGATCTATATATGCCCAGGGAAGTGTTTGATCCTAATTTATGGGATCGGGAGCTGCTGTTGAGCTATATAGCTCAAGGGAAGTGTCCGATTCCAGATGATATTGTGTTTAGTGGTATTTGGGGAGTTTTGTGATGTCGGTTTTTTTCGTCGTTTTGTGTGGTTTTGTATGGGGGTGGGTGTTTAAATTTGTTTATATTTAGTTTGCCCCCGTCCAGAAACACCCCATTTCCCGTGCTTATCCCCTTAGTGTCATTAGGCTTTTTGTTTTTTCGTCCTCATAATGTGTACGTATCGACTTTATATGCGCCATATTGGAATCGTGGTTTATGGTCGTTTTCGCCATATTGGTGACGTTATGGGTAAAAGCAGACGGGCGGGATCGGACGCTTCCGTACCTCCTACGACGATGTATATCTCGTAAATCGCACTCACACAAATAATCGTAGCACATCCTGTTCACCAAAGGTATGCTTGTACACTTGCACTATTAAACAATACTCTTTGTCGAAATAAATCGACGCGAAAAAGAATTCGCAAACGACCACATGGGCCACCCACCCTCCAAAACGACTGACCAACGACTGACCCTGGCCAAGATGGCCGCTCGCTTATATAGGCTCGGACGTCCAACCCCCTGGTTATTTAAGTACAAGTCTCACCAGTTAAGGTTACAAATTTTGGTACATACATCCCTCGACAAAAACAAGTACACCATCGGAACCGCGCTAAAGAGAACATTTCATGTACTCTACATTAATTTCTAGGATTATTTTATCGCCCGTAAATCAAGTTTCAGTTTTTGCAAAATTTCGACACTTAGCGCAAATTTCTTTGCTCACATCTGTGCTGCTAAGTTTTAACGTAGAGCTGCATATAACACCGCTTTTACACGTAATCTATAACGATCTACACATTGCGCTGCTCAAAATCTTCATATCTATAATAATTAATTAATTATGGGCGATAAATGTTAATAATAATTTGAAAACAATTAAAACTATTGCAAGTCAAATGTATAGTATAACCTAACTAGTTTAAATTACGTTGATGCCACCCAGAATATTATATAGTGCCGTTCTTTACGTAATGAACTTTCTATTGAATTTTATAAACAATTTTCCCTCAAATTTTGTTTATTGCTCTTTACGGGCTTAATTATTTATGATCTTAACTTATGACTACGGCATTCGGTCCGCTATGACGAAACGTTTTTAATGAGTGCTCGCTCATCCCTGTAAGTTGTTATTTACTAGTTTTATTAATCTTTCAGTATTCGTGATGTTAACCGATTTGGAGGTTACTATAACTTTTGCGTCTCGTGACTTGAAATAAAGAAAAGTTTGAGAAGGTGCATATTGCTGACGACAATCCACTGCCGCATCGCTGTTCACTGTAAGTTACATAGTTTTCTCGTAATGCGCGGAAAACCAAACAATGACCCAAGCTACGAGCCATGTGGCCATCTGGGCCGGAACAACGCCACCTAGAAACAAAGCCTACGCACACAATTCTGTAGGAGCTGTGACGTCATCATTCTGCGGCTGAGCAGTGCTATCTGTGGTTGAAGCGGTGTTTGGAAGCTTGGTCACGGCATGGGTTTGTTTTCGTAGCAGTGTTTGAAGGCATGGATTTTTTTTCGTAACATTTGTGGCGGAAATCTTGTTCTCACTGTTATATACGATTCGGAATGTTATTGAGCATGTGCTCAAAATGCCACGCAAGTGATGTATGCCCCATTGTAGGGGAAACTACGACAACGGTCCAAAAGTTTGCGTGTTTTCATTCCCGTCTGATGAAGTCTTTACATTTAAATGGATCGCTGCAGTTCATAGGAAAGACTGGGAACCCAGTGAACAGTCCGTTGTAAGTATATGTAATTTAACTTTATTTCTATATGGTTCCTGTTCTTAGTTCTGTTATGTTACAGAACTGAAAATTCAACTATAACGAAGCATTATACTTTTAAGCTCACTTTATGCAGTCCTCAGTTAGGTTTCATTTGTCAGTTTACATTCTGGCTTTACGTTAACAGTAAAATATATGCTTCTTTTCAGATATGCGAACTGCATTTCAATGCAGGCGACATTGAGAAAATTACCAGTGCTTACGACCCAAAAACTGCCAAAGTCCTTACAGCACCTTTGGACCGTCCACGTTTAAAGAAAGGTTTGTGAAAATTTATCGTAAAAAATACTTGTAATGAGTTTACAGATTAATGTGCAGGTTCCTTAATTCTCTTACGAGATTGTTAGATACCTAACACAGACAAGTACATCATGAAAAATTGCTATACGAATCTCATGTTTATCTCTCTCTATTTGCAGATGCTGTACCATCAAAGTTGCCAGGATGCCCTACGTATTTATCCTCAAAACAAGCACCAGCTCGAGAAGATCCACAGAGTTGTCGTGAACGTTTGGAGAACCAAGAACTTGAGAAAGTCATTGAGCAGAGTGTGGAATCACACACAAAAATGATGGAGAAGATTTCATTTGCTAGTTTAGAAGAGTTTAAATCAAAATTATCTGATTGTGAAAAGCACAGTGACTGGGTCACAGAGTCCGCATCCCGTGGTCGTGCGCTAGCGTTCTCGCTGCCCACGCCCGGGTTCCCGGGTTCGATTCCCGGCGGGGTCAGGGATTTTCTCTGCCTCGTGATGACTGGGTGTTGTGTGACGTCCTTAGGTTAGTTAGGTTTAAGTAGTTCTAAGTTCTAGGGGACTGATGACCATAGATGTTAAGTCCCATAGTGCTCAGAGCCATTTGAACCATTTTTTGAACTGGATCACAGTAACCAAGTCAAACAGTTTGTGTCTTGTGTTGTTAAAGGATGTTCTTTATCTAAGTGTTGTGTGTCACGTCGTTATAAATAGTGATTTAGTGTTAGTTGGTGCTTTATCTGAGAATGACCAAACTGTCCTCCTGTTGATGGATGAGATTCATTTAAAGTCACAACTTGACTAGAACGGTGGCAATGTTGTAGGTGGTACTTTTAACGTAGATGTGTTTTTGTGTGCAACTAGTGCTTATGTTTTTATGATCCAGAGCATGGATTCAGTGTACAAAGATGTGGTACATATGCTCCCAGTTCACACAATTCAAGGTGATGTTCTGTTCTCAGTGATTAAACATTTAATTATTAAACAAGAAGCAGTGGGATTTCAGGTAGTAGGAGTAGTAGCTGGCAATAATGCTATTAATAAGAAAGCTATTTCATACTTTTCTCCCCTCCCCTCCCCCCTCCATAGTGTACAGATGAAATATGTTCATCCTGTGCAGACTTCTGCAGGTCGCCCACTTTACTATTTTGTGGATACTGTACACATTTTAAACTGTATATGGAACAACTGGTTTAATGGAAAGGACCAAATTATGTGCTTTCTTCTTTTAGTGATAGCTTGAAGGGAGGTCTTGCTTCTGTTACAGCAATGAAGGAACTACATTTACTAGAAAAAGGTGAACTGTTGCTGTATGGCAGCTCTTTAACACTTAGTCATTATATCCTAATTCTTTTGAACGGCAAAATGTGAAATTAGCATTGCATATTTGCACAGCTAGGTGCAAGGAAAGAAATTGAAAACTGGGAGAGTACCGCCACATTTGTAAAAATAATACGTCAGTGGTTTGATGTTGTTAATGTTAAAACGTTGCTTAAGGGTAAAAGGCTAAGGAACGTTTACCAAGAACCGATTATTCTCAAATCAAAACATATTCATGACTTTTTGAGAAACTTTCTCTCATGGTTGTGTTCATTGGAAGATAGCAAAGGAGGAAGGAAATTGACCAGAGAAACACACTTTGATCTCAAGCATACTACTGCAGCCTTGATTGATTTTAGTGAATATGGCTGTGTGAGGAAAAGAGAACATTTCTGCTCCTTGGGAAAATACAGACAGACAGTTTGGCGGACATGTTTGGGAAATACCGCCAACTTAATGGGGGAAATTACCATGTATCGCTAAGGCAGGTATTTGAAACAGAAGAAAAATTAAGGGCCCAAGGTATGTTTTACCTTGTATTAAAGGCCAAAATGTGTGGTGATGTTGTTGCAATGCCTTTTGATGTTGATGCTGCTGGTTGTAGAATCCCATACTTTCAAGATATCGGTAACCCAGAGCTATTAAATGTAGTAGTTGCTGATAATAATGTTGATGAAATAGAGGAAAACACTTTGCCATTACTCCATTATATATCAGGTTATTGCTCACACCAATTGCTTCAAAAAATAAACTGTTCATATTGTAAAGAGTTTGTAACATCCGAAGAAACCGGACAAGCAGATGATTTGATAGTGGCAAATGTAAGGGGAGATTTAACGTACCTAAGCAGTGATGTAGTCACATGCGTTTCCTATGTATACTTAACACTACAAAAAATTCTTAAAGAAAAGGAAAGTTTGTTCCTGCAACAAGTAAACCAAAGAAATGTGCTTGTGAAAGGAGCAGCCATTAATGTGCCAAAAGACTTATTTCTTGGTTTCCATTGTTTAAAAGGTCACACTCCTGAATCTATCATATATTGTATATTGACTTGCAGTGGTGAATGAAAAAAATAGGATAAATAGTTTATATTATTTGTAGACAAATTTTGAAGGTTCTAGTGTATTTTTTTCGAATTCAAGGAAATTCATTATTCCTTAGGTAGTCGAAATATTGTGTTGGTTACCTAATTGTAAGATCTAATCAGCAGCAAGGTGAGACTATAAGTGCTTAAAATTCTAAAAAGTAGGTAGTGGTGACTATATAAACTGCCTTTGAAGACACAGGATCCAACATTTATATAAATCTTTTTCACTCGATCGTGTTAAGCCGCAATTTATCATATACGAACTGGCGATACAGTATACAGTACTCCCTTAATTGTAGGTTTCATTGTTTTCGTTACATCTATCGTTAGTTAAAAATCGAATGTGCATTCCTTTGCGCTACTTCAGTGCTAGTTTCTGAACTCAGCCGCAGAGCCGTGACGTCACAGCAGGCGTTGTGAGCCTTTGTTCCAAAGTGGCGTTGACCGGAGACCATCCCACCGTCCGTTGCAAATCTCGCGCGGGCGCGCCACGCGCTTCCGCGAATCGCGCGAATGTAGCGCGCTCGCTCTCCACAAAGCAATGCTTGCATACTACACCTACTCATCTAGTAACAGGGGTTTGTACCGTCACAACGCACTGAATCGTTAACAAAACCATCAAACAAATAAATTAAAAGGATTGAAGAAGGAGTCAATAAGTCTCAGAAATTATAATAAAATAAGAGTATTTCTAGAAGTTTTCATTTGAGAAATAAGTTTCATTAGACAGGTTCTGTAAAAAAGAATGAAAATGAACATGTATACATGTAGCTATTAATCTGGAAGTAGTAAATGATCCGGCATCTTATAACTTACTAAAATACTAAAACAACCAAATCATTAACTTTCTGCACTTTTCATATTGCGGAAAGCCACTGCAATACCCGCACAACATTTGTTGTTTTAGGTTTCATGATTTTAGTACTTGGCGAAAGAGAAATTCTGACATCAGCTACAATCTGGCATTGATATAAATTCACTGGCTACAAGTGAAAATCTGTGCTGGACCGGGACTCGAAACTACACTCCTGGAAATGGAAAAAAGAACACATTGACACCGGTGTGTCAGACCCACCATACTTGCTCCGGACACTGCGAGATGGCTGTACAAGCAATGATCACACGCACGGCACAGCGGACACACCAGGAACCGCGGTGTTGGCCGTCGAATGGCGCTAGCTGCAAAGCATTTGTGCACCGCCGCCGTCAGTGTCAGCCAGTTTGCCGTGGCATACGGAGCTCCATCGCAGTCTTTAACACTGGTAGCATGCCGCGACAGCGTGGACGTGAACCGTATGTGCAGTTGACGGACTTTGAGCGAGGGCGTATAGTGGGCATGCGGGAGGCCGGGTGGACGTACCGCCGAATTGCTCAACACGTGGGGCGTGAGGTCTCCACAGTACATCGATGTTGTCGCCAGTGGTCGGCGGAAGGTACACGTTCCCGTCGACCTGGGACCGGACCGCAGCGACGCACGGATGCACGCCAAGACCGTAGGATCCTGCGCAGTGCCGTAGGGGACCGCACCGCCACTTCCCAGCAAATTAGTGACACTGTTGCTCCTGGGGTATCGGCGAGGACCATTCGCAACCGTCTCCATGAAGCTGGGCTACGGTCCCGCACACCGTTAGGCCGTCTTCCGCTCACGCCCCAACATCGTGCAGCCCGCCTCCAGTGGTGTCGCGACAGGCGTGAATGGAGGGACGAATGGAGACGTGTCGTCTTCAGCGATGAGAGTCGCTTCTGCCTTGGTGCCAATGATTGTCGTATGCGTGTTTGGCGCCGTGCAGGTGAGCGCCACAATCAGGACTGCATACGACCGAGGCACACAGGGCCAACACCCGGCATCATGGTGTGGGGAGCGATCTCCTACACTGGCCGTACACCACTGGTGATCGTCGAGGGGACACTGAATAGTGCACGGTACATCCAAACCGTCATCGAACCCATCGTTCTACCATTGCTAGACCGGCAAGGGAACTTGCTGTTCCAACAGGACAATGCACGTCCGCATGTATCCCGTGCCACCCAACGTGCTCTAGAAGGTGTAAGTCAACTACCCTGGCCAGCAAGATCTCCGGATCTGTCCCCCATTGAGCATGTTTGGGACTGGATGAAGCGTCGTCTCACGCGGTCTGCACGTCCAGCACGAACGCTGGTCCAACTGAGGCGCCAGGTGGAAATGGCATGGCAAGCCGTTCCACAGGACTACATCCAGCATCTCTACGATCGTCTCCATGGGAGAATAGCAGCCTGCATTGCTGCGAAAAGTGGATATACACTGTACTAGTGCCGACATTGTGCATGCTCTGTTGCCTGTGTCTATGTGCCTGTGGTTCTGTCAGTGTGATCATGTGATGTATCTGACCCCAGGAATGTGTCAATAAAGATTCCCCTTCCTGGGACAATGAATTCACGGTGTTCTTATTTCAATTTCCAGGAGTGTAGATTTCCTGCTCACCGCGAGCAGTCATCGTAACCACTTCAGCTATCCGAACATGATTTCTGTCCGACCCAAATTCCCACACGTCGCAAAATACATAGGTAGTGTCCCACGTCCATTATTCTAATTGCTCACAGGTTCACGTGATTCCCGCAATTCCGTACTTTCTCAGCGTGGTGGCGATCTTTGGTCCACGCTGCGAGGATCTATGAAAATTGATAGGGGACACTACACATGTATTGAACAACATATGGGAATTTGGGTTGCGTGGGAAGTGTGCTCGGATAGCCAAAGTTATTTGCGCTACTGGGCCGGCCGGGGTGACCAAGCGGTTCTAGGCGCTACAGTTTGGAACCGCGCGACCGCTACGGTCGCAGGTTCGAATCCTGCCTTGGGCATGGATGTGTGTGATGTCCTTAGGTTAGTTAGGTTTCAGTGGTTCTAAGTCTAGGGGACTGATGACCTCAGAAGTTAAGTCCCATAGTGCTCAGAGCCATTTGAACCATTTTCTTGCGCGACTGGTCACGGAAAGCGGCAAACTCGGGCTCGATTCGCGGATCGGCACAAATTTTGCACTTGTCGCCAGTGGATTTACTTCAATGCGCTATTGCAGCTGATGTCGGGATTACTCTTCCACCATGTACGTATATACAGGTGCAGTATTATGAATGGTATCCGTTCTTTCGGATATATCCGAAAGAACGGAAGCTATATACAGAAATACTTTATTATTTTATAAGTTGTTGCACTATTACATCCAGAAGGATTCTAATGAAAAAAGTGGAATAATACAACCAACGATAACGTTCTTCACACAAAACCGTTGGTACTGGAGTATTAACAGAAAATAGGAAACCGTTTCTATCGGAGAGAAAAATAAATGGCAACAATTCACAGATATGTGCACATACCTTGGACGTTTTACGAGAAACACGTGAAGAAATGACACCCAACCAGATAGGGCGCGTTAGCACGCATCTTCCAGGAATCTGGGAGACGCGCCGGCCGCGAATCAACAGTGGAGGATTAATGACAAGGGGTGATGGGGCGGCCACCCTTGTTATCGGTTTTAGGCGGTTTCCCACTTACGACTAGCTGCATACCAGGCTGGTAACCACGTTCGACCCCAGTTACAGGATTCGCAATTTTGCATGGGACCACATTAGACGAATACAAATCGGGTACACAAATTCCGTGTCTGGGAGGAAGGGATGGCTACAGAAACGGAGGCATCCGACCACCGGTTCTCACTAACATGTCGACCACGTGAAGATGTTGAATAAAGACCAGAAAAAGAGATCTTCAGATACTGATTCAGTACTATTGAGCAACGATATTGCTACATCTCCATAGAGCGTTGAAAAACAATTTACCTGTATATACCGGCTGTGGTGATGGCAAAAGAGCTGAAGCGCTTTATGCTTTATATTGTTTCGCTGTAATTTTTCTGTTTTCTAACCTGAACCTGCAGGTGGAAACAACTACGATATTAACAAACAGCGTGCAGAGCTGCTGGAACATATACTTTCTGAGTGAATGAACACTAACTTCTCTATGCTGAATAATTTTATCAGTGAGTATTAAGCTGCGAAATGAATCTTTGTTTACGAAGTACATGTTATTTACTCCCTGTTGAACATCTAATATGCCACCGCAGGCACATGCCGCTCAGGTTACTGAATTCTCGAGCAGTTTCTCTTTAGTATCACTGTAGGTCATAAGGAATGCTGAGGATTCCCTCTTGGGTAACTGACGTTGTGACCACGTGGACGGTGCACGTTGAGTACCCCTAGAACTGTGTCTGTGCTTGTGATAAAGAACTCTTGATTAATTTATTAGAGAAGAGCGATGAATGGAAAAAAGTTTAATCTCTTTGTCTCCACAGAGCATTTCATAATTGCTGTGTTAAGGGTGGTACCGAGCGCCACTTTATCTCCCGCCCACAGGTGACCCACTTCTCAAGTATTTTTAACGAGAATAAAAGCTCGGCGAAGTTGGAAATGTGTACCGAGACAAAAAAGAAAGAAAATGGTGTAGAAACTGCGGCCACAGAAATAAAGCATTGTTTTTTTTTTTTTTACAAAACCGCTCTTAAAAACTGTAGTTCAGACGCTTCACCGAATCGTTTACGGAATTTCAAAATATCGTCTATGCTAACATAGATACGACAGATAAGATGTTCGATAGTGATGTATCCTATAAAACCACTCAATGGTCTATGTGTTTATGAAACGTACTCTGAGTCAGAAATATGTAAAAAATTCGAAAGGAAATACAGGGTATTTAAAACAAGAAGTGTAGCGTGGTTCGAGCCGTATGGTAGGCCACGTTAGTTTTTGCCGTGTTTATGTACCTTCCTGTACAGTACTGTCAACCCTGGGTACATGTCATGGTGCTTTACCTTCTTCAAAACGCTGATTCAGTTACGTGTGTACAGTTATTGCGCTGTTTGTACTTAACCAATCGTGTAGTTCTCTATCACCCCTTAGGCAGTTATTGTCCCTAGAACTTGGTATTTTATTACCCATAAACCGATCTCTCTTATTTTTTAATAGTATAACTAACATTTGCAGCTTATATTGTTGCCATCAGTGTATTTTTTTAACATCTTCGTGAACTTGGCAACCCATATTTCAAACAAAAACTGTTTCTTGATTGACTAAATATTTATCGTTTTAAGGCACATTTAACTTAAAATGTCACGAATTGCAGAACTGATGCTAATACTGATTGTCGTATACAGTTATATCTTTCCACTGTCAGACTCGTTGGCACACAATGCGACAACTTCAATACTACACTGTGTGTAAAAGAAAAGTGAAGCTCTCAGACGGCTTGAGGGTAGGAAGTAAATGTAGCTTCGTACAGGTACGCACCATCGCTGGGTATGTAAATAATTGGAGCTGCAATTATCTGTGACAAGTAGAACAGTCATTGTAGTACATTAGCGTGGAGCGTGTTGTTACTAGGCCTGATGGGATACGTGAGGAGTGTGGACAGTGTCAAATGGTAAGCACTGAGATGACGCGTAACCCTGTGTGACAGAGTTATCACCACCTGACGGAGTTTTAAGACGGGCCTCTGTAGATCTCCATTTCCTCGGCTGATCGAAATATGCAATATACAGATTTGTGGCGGATTCGGATGTGACGGCCCGATGTTGGACTGCATGGGAATGTGAGCGAACTCACACTTGTAGTCAGGGTTCCGGTGGAAAACGACTTACTACTACAAGGAGGGACTACCTCATCTTGCACACGGTAAAAGTCGCCCTAAAATATACCGCGGCAAAGTCGGTCAAAACGTCAGCATTTTAATAGTTTTAGTGTTGCATAATGACGCGGTCTAATACCCAAAATGATCTTATTTATTTAATGCTGGTCGTGGAAGCTTAAGAACTTACGAGGCTCGTTCAATAGGTAATGAAACACATTTCTACTCTTGAAGCAGGTTAGTTTTATTCAGGATTTCGGTACACGATTTTATTTTCCCCTCTTTTGGCTACAAAACCTTATTTTTCAACATAATCTCCGTTCAATGCTATAGCCTTACTCCACCTTCCTGGGACTGCCAGTATGCCCGCATGGTACTGACGGCTCTATTGGTCGACATCGGAGCCTACGTATTGCTGTACCAATAACGTCAACATCATCCATGTACTGCTTCATGCGGATTGGGTGCTTCATTGGGCCGAATAAATTGAAATCGGAAGCTGCGAGGTCCGGGCTGTAGGGTTGATGAGGAGAAACAGTCCAATGAAGTTTCTTGAGCTCTTCTCGGATGCGCAGACTTGTGTGAAATCTTGCGTTGTCATGGAGAAAGAGAAGTTCGTTTGCATTTTTTTGGCGACGAACAGGCCGAAATCGGTTCTTCAGTTTTCGTAGGGTAGCACAATACAGAGCTGACAGTTGCAGGATGATGGACGACATCTAGACAGAGTAATGCCTACAGAGCCTGAAGATCGTCGCCATGACTTTACGGGCTGAAGGTGAGGATTCGCAGTTTCTCTTCGGAAGACAGGTGGTGTGGCGCCACTCCACGGATTGTCGTTTTGATTCCGGGTCGAAGTGATGACCCCATGTTTCATCGTCTGCGTCGGTGTTAGACAAAAAACTATCACCATCATCCTTGTAACGTTCAAGCAATTCCCCAAAGATGGTCCTTTGTTGCTCTTTATGGTTGTGCAGCGATGTGTTTGTGATCCGTCGATCACACCGAATGAGAGAGTCCGGACGTTCCAACAGCGCAGTAGTTACAGCTGTGTGCGGCTGGCTGGAAGGCGGGAGATCGGATAGGTTCCCGTGACGTTGCAGCGATGGCGACAAACGCCTCGCCCAACGACTCACCGTGCTTTTGTTCACTGTCAGGTCTCCACTTACATCCTGATAGCGCCTATGAACATCTGCGATGCTCTGATTTTCCGCCTAAAGATACTTAATGACAACTATCTGCTTGGAACCCACCTTCGTTAGAGATGCCATTGCGGTGAAAACGGATAGCACTGCCACATATCGAAACTTCATGAAACTGAGGCAGGAATATTCCACAATGTCGCGCAAGAAATTCCGCATTTTTCAATCGAAGTTGACCGAGAGAAAAAGGCTTGCATTACTTACTGAACGTCTCTCGTAGATTGTAATCCCCTCACGTCAGCCCCTGCCATCCAAGAACAAGTAATGGACTAGCTGCAACATTATGTGGCATCCCGCTCCATCAGTTGTACGCTAGGAACAACCAGACGAGGGCATTATCGTCCCACGCGTAGGTTGCTGTTAGTACAACACAAGCGGCAGTCTTTGGATAGGTGTCAGAACTGGGAGTTATGGACTGCTGATGAATGGCGTCACATCGTATTCAGCGATGAATCGCAGTTCTGCACTTCCTCCGATGAGCATCGTCGGCCACTACGGCGGCGAACTGTTGAGGCTCCCATTCTTGCAGCAATTTGGATAGGCACAAGGCAGTGGTACTCCTGGCGTCATACTGCAGCGAGCTGTCAGGGATGCAGATTACGGTTGGTAGTGGTTCAGACAATGCCGACACAACGCTACATGTTACCTCTCATGCTGCATCTTTTCAACAGGACAACGCTCGTCCAGACGTAGTACATGTCTCTATCAATTGTCTATGTGTCTTGCTGAGGTATTCCTGTCACCATCAAGATCCCCATATTTCTGCGATAAAACTAGTGTGGGACAGTCTGGACGTCATTCCGTCCTCTTGCAATTAGCCAGGATATCAAGAATGAGTTACAACTGTAGGCCAGCTTGCCTCAAGAAAGGACAAAGCGGCTTTGTGACACTCTTCCCAATCGAATCATTCCATGTATCAAGGCCGGGGTGGAGAGGGGAGGGCTGCAACGGCATACTGATAAGTGGGCTTCTTCTTTGTAAATTTGACAATTTGTAGTCGCTGAAATCATATCAGGCACCTTTTCAATCAATGATGTTCCATTTCTAGTTTTCCTCAGCTAATCGTCGCTTTTTGTGAGATAATGTACAGCATATTTTTTCAGAGTAAAAGCTATATGCATTAAAGGGTTAAAAGCATGTCTCAGTATCATTATCATTTTCCATACCTTGGCCTGTCATCTGTTCAGTTCTCTTTCTAATTGGTGTCTGTTGTAGTTTGTTCGAAGTCGATTACTCAAATACCTTTTTCGTTTTGCTTCGCTTAAACGTACACTTTTTCTGTTACGAACATTGAATAGAAGCAGAAATACAAAAAGAAAAAACTCGTTTCACAAAAAATGTCGTCGCTTAACTTCCCCCAATTTGCCGTCTATACTACGGTATACTGTAGAGACCACTATAATTTAAAAATTTTATCCTTCTTTCTTTCGCAGGAGTCCACTTTGAACATATGCCCTACTGCACAACGCTACGTCACATCTTTAGAGATGTTATGCTTTTTCCCTTTTGCTGATAGAGAATTTATTAAGGATTTAATTTGGGAATAGCTTCATTCACCGAGAAAAGTACATCCATACGAATCCATTTCAATTTACGATAAATGCTGGTGCTTAGTGTTACATTAATTTAGTAATTTTATAGATATGGTTAACAAACTTCGCACTCAAGAGATGGTTAATAGGAACATTAATCCCGTCCTGCATACGTAAACGTTTCATAAAAATCGAAAATAAATGGTACAGAACCGCTACGTCTTGCAGGCCCGTACGACACCTGGGTGTAATAGCTGTCTCATGTGTTCCATACAATTTCGTTTCTGTAGTATTAGGACTACAGGAGACAAATGTTACGTAGATTTAAAGCTGCAAAACATGATTCTTTTTAATATAAAATTAGATAGCGAGTTTTTCGTGTATCGCTATAAATTTATAAATAAATACTTACCAGCTATTTCACGTTTCATCTCTCTCTCTCTCTCTCTCTCTCTCTCTCTCTCTGTCTGTCTCTCTCTCTCGCTCTCTGTTCTGCGTGCCTCTGTGTCTTTCACACACACACACACAGCAGACAGTGCCAGAGGGAAGGAGAGAGAGAGAGAGAGAGAGAGAGAGAGAGAGAGAGAGAGAGAGAGAAAGTGAGAGCTGTCGTCATAAGATTTGGTCTTTCTACAAGAAGTGCACTGTATCTCAAACGACATCGACAGTGCGGCCATTAAGTGGAGGGTTGTTTAACTTTTATCACTTTGTGGCTCTTTCTTGTTTTCTGTTCAGCTCAGCAGGCTCATAAATAAAGACTTGACAAATATTTGAGGCGTTCTTTGGTGACTGCTGTCGTCGTAAACTGAGTTACCATATGTCTCACCCGTGAATTGTAACTAGTTGCAACGTTTCAGCCTTACACACTCTGACTGTACTCTTTCTCTCAGTAGAGACCACGACATTATTACATTGGCCGTTATCGAAAACATGTGGTGACGTTACAGTAAACAGATACAATGATGGCCAAGGAAAACCCATCACACTGTCAGTGTTTTCGGGTCAGGTGTGCATAGACAATCAACTCCGATTACATACTGACTCAGATAAGCCAACCGAAGCCTTCTAACCCCCAGGTGCAATAATACTGTAGTCAACTAACAGAGGCAAGCAACAGGCTGCAGACGCAATCAAGAGCCAGCATAATACACAGATGCACTTAAAGCCAGTAGTGCACTCACGGTTATTTCAAATTAGACAAGCCTCCATATCTTTTTAAACATCACTTTAAAAAGTGCTACATACGTCATCAGCCGATGGACTTACCATGCGAATAGGTTAAATACGATTTACTTGTTTCTTCACTGCAGAAATGTACATTTATTTTAGCGCGTTTTCTGCAAAATGTTACCCTATTCGTAAAAACATTTTCATCTGTCACAAGCATATTTTATCTAGAGATATCAGCATTTCCGTGACATTAAATAAATACTAGAACGCCAGCTTAGATGTATCCGATAAAACACGCAATGGACGTCAACTGATAGCAAACGTTTTTACCACATTTTAAGAAGCTTTTCTTTAGAAAAAGTAACGATATTTCCTGTTTACTGTCATTAATAACGATTTTACTGTTTCTCATATATAATAATCATGTCGGCTCGTACTTGTTTCAACTTGATAAATTTTATTTTTATGTTACGCCATACATAAGTAGGTGACACCGTATTAGAGGTATATAAAATTCCTCATATTTCAAATGTCTGTGTTTTACACAGCGAACAAATCGCATGATTTATTATAAAACTCTATTTCTTATCATTGTTTGTGTAAAAAATGCAGTAACCTACTCACGTCTCCACAAACGTCTTAACACAAACGATCCGTGCACCATACGCCCCTAAAGCATACAATATGGCTATAAAAACTTCCAGCTCCTCCAGATTAAAGTTCCAGTAATTGTCGTTCAGTACAATACTTGCTAATGTGAATGCATATTTTCACAGATCACAACATACTTTCACTAATGGATAGACGAAACGTTCTAGCTGAAGATTCTTGCCTAAGTGTACGCTCTGTATGCCCTCTTGGCCCTGCAGTCTCTCGAATAACATTTTGGTCACCTGCAGAGTTTTCAGGAGAAATACGTGTCCTTGATGTTCCATCAGTCCCAAACTCTTGTTGATCAACATCAGCACTCACTCCAATATTTTTTACTATAGCAGCTGCAAAAATTTGGATGTTTGAGATAAAACCAAGGCAAATGGCATGAAAATCTATTTTATAAATATAGGTAAGACAAAAATAAACACAGATAATATTTAAAAAATCTTTATACTTGATTATTACACTTACTGTAATATTTTACTCACCTTTTCTTCTCTCTCAGCGACGAGTAAAAATACTTGCATTTCACAAAGCAATGCCAGATCTATCTAGACAAGTTACAGCATCATTGTGGTCGGAAGAAGCTCCTGGTTGGTCATTATCATCAATGGTTTCTGATGAATCACAAGTTGAATGCGCGGAGGTTTGTATTCATCGTCCGACGTGCGATGTGCCACTTTCATTGTACTCACTCTAAAACTCTTCTTCTTCGGGCTGAGTTAGAGATGACGGAAGAGCTTCTATAATGTCAGCTTCAGAAAGGCCGCGACAAAGATAGCGATCCGTTATTGCCTCCACTCCAATTGCTACTGACAACAAACAAACGTATAATACTCGTTATGTATGAAACTGATCATATCGGTTAACGAAAGTGTCGAAGAAGCAAGGTAAATTTCACAGTCGTGAGAAGCGGTCAAGTAACGGACATCGGGAAGCAATGGAAAATGTGGAATTATCTAAGAAAATTGTTGTTACAGAGGAAAAGTATTAAGGGAAAGTAAACGTTGTCATAAAATCACAGAAACAGACTAATTTAAAAACTGAAGATATCTGCATCTTAAAAAATTGTCAGTTGAACCCTGCCAGGTCTTCTAGTGTCAAGAGTTGGTAACTAAATAACACAATGTACGCAACCCTGTGATTTAAAATCGAAGAATCATCGCAAAAATAGCATCAATACTGGGTTGTCATTTACAGCTGTAAGTCTTTATTTGATCGGTGACCACTGAATTTCCAGGTTCACCAGTAGTGGTTCTGAGACACGCAAACCATGTATTCACTAGTATTTCTAAATTTGCTTCACTGAAACCCTCGTGGAATTTCACTTGCATGCTCCTGGAGATTACCGAAGTTGTTATATAGGCATTTTTCACGACGTCGGAGAAGTAATAAATAATACGTACCGTTTTGGGCATGTAGCGAATGAGATATGTTTATTTGATTCTCTGCGCGACAATCAGGGAACCGGACGTTTTAATTGGGCTTTGTAACTTTCAGAAGTATACTCAAGGAATTCTTGTGGTATTATCACCGTAAAAATAATTCGAAGGGACGCTTTCAAATCGTTTTCGAAGGATTGCGGCAGTTGACACCTCCATCTGAAGTTACAATGGAGGTGCCCTGTGGAACCATTGCGCTGTTTCAAAGACAGCACTTGACGTAACTTTCGAAATGCTGAGCCACGTTCACTGCGGCGAATAAGCATCTAGCAGCAATTACCGAGCTAAATAATTGTATGCAGCGGGTGCCAAAGGACATAAAACCCTCGCTGGAAAAAAGTCACACCCCTCTTCAATATGTCCACGCTGCACTGCACTCCGTGTTATGTCAGAAGTTATTTCCGACGGTGTGGAAGTTCAGGTTAGTGGTGCCACCTTCATAGAAGTGTCCTCGGAAAAAATTAGTCACCACAGGAAATTGAATGAAAAGTACAAGACTCAGCCAAGGGACTAGGGGAATGGTGTTGTTTTTCAGAGGTCCTGCTGATCACAAGTGCGAATTCGCGATGTTTGGTTCGATGGTGCAAATAACAGAGTCACTTGTGTATGGAGCAATAAGCTGAAAATGATTCAAATGGCCCTGGCAACAACGAGACTTAACATCTGAGGTCATCACTTCCCTAGAACGTAGAATTACTTAAACCTAACTAACCTAAGGACATCACAAACATCCATGCCCGAGGAAGGATTCGAACCTGCGACCGTAGCAGTCGCGCGGTTCCGGTGTGGAGCGCCTAGAACTGCTCGGCCACCGCGGCCGGCAATAAGCTGAGGTTTCATAAATATGCGGTATCTGCGTAGATTCTGTGGACTTCGTCCAGTCAGCGCCACCACTGAGACAAACACCTCTCACCGACATCTCATTCGTCGCTCGATGTTGGCCCTTCCTTTGGTTGCTGGTGAACCTTCAAGTTAAACCAGCCTACGCCCCCCCCCCCCCTCCCCGAACACCCACCCACCCACACACACACACACACACACACAGACTCTGTGAGACTACATTCAACCCTGCTAAGACTAAGAGCTATACATCCTTGCTGCCTGGATGTCCATATGAGTAGATTTCTGATTGGATTTGTAACTATAACAGTTCACACAAATTCACCTGGCGCATACCTCAACAGTCAGAGTGGTAGGAGAGGGACACCGGTAGTGTCGGGGTTCTCCGATTTGGACGATCGCAGTGCAATAGACATGTGTAATTCGAAGGTTGCATACGTGTGCCTCACATAACTTCAGAGCCACAGCTAGGGAGTTTGTAAACGATCATATTAACAGATTAGGTCAGTATGTTTGATAATTAGACAATTATTGATGCAGCAAATTCAATAGTTTTTCACTACAATACCGAAAAATTGAATAGTCGAATAACCAATGGCTCAACCAGTGCAAGACACGATAACCACGCACTGTCTGAAAGAAATTTCATGAAAGAAGGAAAGGGCTAATAAATAAAGCGTTGCAAGCAACTTTGCTTTCTATGATACTGACAATGTAAAGTAAGGAAAATATTTTACACGGAAATCGTGTGTAAGTCTTAGAATCCGTTCGGTAGTATTACCTGAAAATAATATTTCCTCCTTCTTCCACATCTTACAAAATACGCTGCCGGAAAAGATTAGTACACCATGAAAGACGACGTCGACTTTGATCCGAAGACGGATGGTAGATATTCTACTAATGGTTTCAACGTCATCCGCCAACAGACTTACGTAAAGCAGAATACGGTGGCCGTGACCAGTTTTCGTCCAATGAGCTGGGCAAGTTTATTCGTTTGTTCAGAACCGGAGGCCGAAAGTGTTTGCGACCTTTCGACTGGTCGGCGATGACAGAATCGACGCGCGCGCCCTGCGCACATTCTCAAACGATTTTACAGAAATTGTTGGGTAAAAAAATTTCCTTTTCGCTCTATTTGTAGCTTTGTACGTCAGGTTGTTTATGATGTGCCCGTCATTTCGTTAACGGTCACAGTTACCGTGATATTTACGTGGCAGTAAAACACTGTGCGAAATTAGGAAAAGTTTGCAATGAAAAATAGATTTCGCTATGATTTTGCGTCGGGAGCGTATTGCATAATACGTTGCTGCATTTGAAATTTAGCTGACATATTTAATTTTTCTTTAGACTTGGTTGTAGGTGTCTTTTTGTCACCAGTCTCCTGAAAATTGATCGAAGTAGCGCATTCATTTGCAATCGCACAACGCCCGCGATGAAGCTAGAGTGAAATATTCACAACACTCCTCATATTTCATAAGCGTTTTGAGCTATAGAAATGAGATATTGGCAAATGATAGCACACAAAGCGAAGAGTATTTTCCCCTATTGTTATTATGCAAAGCTTCATTATCTACCGTGTTATTCCACTAACTACCGACTTTTCCGATGAAAGAACGTAATTTGTAAGGGCCATCGCTAGCTGGTGAAACGAGAAATGTTATCGGTTTTGCAACAACATTAGTGAACGTCATTATACATTTATTTTGTACAGAGTATGTTCTTTTTTGTAAGATGCCGACCTTACTTTTTCTCAGTTCCTCACTTAATATACTTAATAAGCTACTGTTTCACAATTCTCTCACGATTTCGTCTGCACAATATGTTAGTGAGGTGAAACTGTAAACTTCGCTGAGTTTTGGCAAAAGAAGCAAATTTTAACACCGCACCAAGAGAAATGTGTGGTTTTACTCAAAATTCCCTACTCGTGACTGTTCTCTTAAAGTTACAAATTGCTAACATACCAGGCTCAAATAAATCAGTGCATTTTCGGCGGAATTCGTTTTAGATACTAACCAAAGACGACGTGACAGATCTTTTTGAATGGTCACCATGCAAGTGTGGGCGTGGAGGGACCCCACTTAAACCTCGCATGGTATCAGTTCTGGAAAAACTTATTATATGATTGAGGTCTTTTTTGACCCCAAAGTGATTCAAGCAACTTTTTAGCGACGAAATTTGAAATATGTCCATAAAAGTAATTATAATTTATTGAGTAACATATGCATGATGTTTATATTACAACTTCATAGTATCTTAATATGGTTAAGTTACATATAAGTTGTATTCTCTTACTATATTTGGTTGAAATATGAAAACATAATTTGTTTAGCTCCAAAAATTATTTTAACCCGAAATATTCATAAACCACACACTATGTAACAATACAGTAATTTATTAATATTATGTGTGATATCAGTTACATGAAATTTTATTAGAAATACACTCCTACTGGCTCTCTGTGTCATATGACGAACAATCATTATACAAAACATATATACTAGCATGTTCTTTACAGACAAACTTGTGACATCCATCACACTGTTGATCCACTTTCTTGTCCTTTGACCTTTAGCAGAAATCACGCCGTTCTCTTTTCAAATTTGGACATCGGCATTCTGGTCATCGTCGTGTTTTTCCTTTAGAAGATACCTGAAGCCTCAAGATATTATTGCTGAACTAATGCGTTGTATTCTCCACCGGAGCGACAGGATTCGTCGTTCAATGTGAGGTTCGTCTTGTTCTTTTCCTAGTTCTAAGAGGTATTCTTTTCTGGCATTTTTACTTCTCATATCATGTAAACATTTACAATACAGAACGTAAGCATTGAGACAAGCTAAATCTACTATATCAAAAAATACAGCAAGTGGCCACCTTCTTGTTCCCCGTTTAACTGAATAAGGTCTGGCTATGTTATCAACTGTATCTACTCCTGGCTGTGTTGAGCTGTACAGCATTATTACTTTAGGTTTTTTGTGCTCATGCTCACTTACATCAAATATTTGGTGTAGAATAGACAACAATATGAGTGATTTATTTTGTGTAGGAACATACGAAGCTAAAATAATATTCTGTGCATACCCAAAAGTAGTCGATAATGGTCGCCTTTGCTGTGATGGCAACATTTCTTTGGGTATCTCCTTTCGGTTGACCCAAAGAGTTCCCACAAGTGTCAATTTATTCACAGGAAATTCTTGTGCCAAATTGAAACTTGTAAAAATGTTATCAGTGCTAATGTTGCTATCACTTCCCATCAGGCAATCAACTTAATCATGTACCACTCATTTACCTTGATTTATTTCCCTACCTTCAGCAGATTTCCCCGTATACACTTCTGCATTTATGACATAATTGGTCTCACAATCTACAACAGCCCACACTTTTATCCCATACCTCCCAGGTTTCGAAGGAATGTACACCTTGAATGGACACCGTCCCCTGAAAGTACACAGATGCTCATCAACTGCAATACATGGGCCGGCCGCGGTGGTCTCGCGGTTCTAGGCGCGCAGTCCGGAACCGTGCGACTGCTACGGTCGCAGGTTCGAATCCTGCCTCGGGCATGGATGTGTGTGATGTCCTTAGGTTAGTTAGGTTTAAGTAGTTCTAAGTTCTAGGGGACTGATGACCACAGCAGTTGAGTCCCATAGTGCTCAGAGCCATTTGAACCATTTTTTGCAATACATGATCCAGGAACATAAGACTAAATGCATGTATCAACGAACATTTCAAACACAGGCCTTATAGGTTCAGCTTTTGATCCAGAAGCAGCTTTTCTTTCTTCCCTTGTAAGTTTATCATCGAACTGGAGGCACATCAAAATATCGCTAAATCCTGTAAAGCTCATTGTGACTCTTGTGACCAAAATTCACTCCAAGGTTTCCCACGTGCCTTACGCAAGCCAGCTATTATTAGTAGACCAAAGAATGCCTGCAGCTCTGTAGAATCAAGTTCAATCCAGCATTCAACAGAATTTTATGATCTTTTGCATGATTATTGGTATGTATTACAATTACACTCTGCATGCGATAAATGATGAAAAGTCTGAAACAGTCTGCCCTTGTCTGTAATTGTGGTCTATGGTGACGTGGAATATGCGCAGTTCCACGTATTACATTCCTTGAAACCGGCTTGCACACATAAGGTGGCACTGTGTTATATGTTGTCTGTCCACTTTTAGACACAAAAGTAGATGCACTCGTTACCGGAATACCATTATCATCTTCTTCACTGTGACTCATTCGTTATCACTATCACTCTTCCGTAAATCTGTCAAAGGCTGTTCGAGACTGCAGCCCCTTGCAACACATATAGCAGCATCCATGACGAATAAACTATAACACCAAGTCTTCCTTCCCCAAAACTCAATTCCAAACTGTGAATTTTTCATAACAATGCACATGAATGTATTTTCTATTCGTCGTTTACAACAATGTACAAATGAATGCAAGTTTATAGGGTATATTGTTGCCAAGATTTATTTTCGTAACACTGAGAATCACAGATTGTGGGGTATTTTCTGCCCCCTGAAAAAAATTTGAAATTGTTGTTCTAGAAACTGAGATATAATCATAATTATTTTACCCAGTTATAATAAAAAATCCGTGAATAGCAGCACATCTGGTAGGTATGTAGTCTATATCAGCTATAAAACTGTTTATTTATAGATAAACAAGCCTTGAGGTTTGAAAAGACCCCAGACATCATGTGAGGGCTAATATTTACAAAAAAATGTGAGTGCAGACCTCAGTTTTGAATGGCACTTCCCCTCTGCCACTCAGCATTTCCCCTACCACACTCTGATCGACCCCCCACCCCCCCTCCCCGCCACCACCACCACAGGCGCTCTCCTCACGCTTTCCCAGATGACTGCACAGCTAGCGGCCACGACATTTGATTTGTGTGCACTATAGCGTAGTGGCATAGGTACCAGAGCGCCATCTGTGTCTACCCTTTAATAGGGAATGCTCACAGCCAGAAGGTTAAGTGTGGTGTAAAGGTGTGAAGCAAGCATGCCATGTAGTCACACTCATGCTTCCCACAGCCAAGTGAGCGAAGGCGGTCATATTTTGGTCTCAGTAACAACATTCACCACTACACGCCAAAGAGTGGGAGATATTCTGTTGCTATTTTTTCGTTACATATATACTCTTGTCCAAAGTTGATATGCCCATAAAGGTAGTCGCCAATATCTGTAGTTGTTTGAATGAATGTTTGGAGTCAACATCTATGACTGACTGAAGTCTATAGGACATGTACAGATTCTGTCACCGATTCTTCGAAAGGCCATTATCCCAGTTATGTGCACATTGTTACTGGAACAGCGATGTACATTTTGTTGCCAGTAAACTAGAAGTTAGTGCACAACTTTTAACTTTCTGATGAAAAGAGTGCATTAAAACGCATTAATTGTTACTAGAAGACTAAAACTTGAAACACAATTTTCTTATAACAGCAGCAGTCTTCGTGAAGTTGCGTTTTCGATTCTCGAGTGACATATTGTCTTCTTTCGTCTCCTCAAATACTTCAATGTAATGTTTTTCTACTGTGATTACTGTTTCTGAGACACGTAAATAATGCAGTTACTATACACGTAGGATATGTGTGAACTCTGTTGGACTACGGCCGGAACAGATTCCAGGAAGAAATGCTCTTCTAAATGCGGACGTTACGAAATAATGTAACGTAAGTACGTAGGAGAAGAATTAAAAACACAAATGTGATCAACGGAATCTGCTGCCGAAAACATAAAATTTACTGTCGAAGACGGATAATATCAACGGATAATATCAACAGAAAGCGTAATTGTGCTGCAATTCGTATTCAGTTGGACCAGAAAACAACATGACGTGTTGGAGAACAGAGAGATGGGATTGCTAAGAACACGTGGCCAAAGGTACAGGCGCATTCTGCGCTAGTCCGCCGTGTAACCGTCACATTTATTCAAAAATATTTACGAATTCAGCTCGGTACGTAAAGAATTTACATAGCGTACCCCAAACTGCACGGACGACTACAGTAGTTCTCTTTATCGACAATCTACCACAAACTGGAAATACGGAGGTGACGCATGTGCTAGCGGGAAACAATAATACAGCTCTTGATATTCATGTCCCACCAGCAGCATTTCAATCGTAAGCGGAATATTTACAGATAAATAGTCAGAAATTCCGTATTAAGTTCACTGGTGCTAGTGCCACAAACTCGTTTCACGACAGATTGAACTGAGACAAAAAAAGTTATAATATGAGTAATAAAAAATGAATTAAAATCTAGTTTTCACCGGTTAGCATAACGTCTAATTTAAGAAATAATGCGCCAATTAGCTCAGTGACTGCTGTGCAACACGAAATGGCTTCGCATTGGGTCATTACGGAGTATTTCATTTAGTGTACAGCTATCGATATTAAAACATAAAAATAAAATAAAAAAAGAGAAAAATTAACAGACAAGTGCGACTAGGACATGCGCTCAAAGGGAACCGTACGGAATAATGCATACAGAAAATTATAATTGTTTCGTATCACTCTACGGCCTTATGCAAGTGGAAGGAGGACCTACAGTTTAACGCGGATTGCGAAACACGTCTTGTTTTTGGCGACACTTCACATCGCTGAGAGACGAAAGCATTAGAAAAATGAAGACACAAAAATATGTGGTCTGCCCGACATTCTATAGCTGACTCCGCGGTTTGTAGGCGCACGTGCTTTGCAAACTAGATCACCAGGCCTGACATGTATGCATACACTTCATCTGTAGATTTTGATGAGTGAGTTAGCGAAACCAAAATATGTCACATATATGGCCGTGCCTCTTAACTGCATTGCCGCACAAGCTTCAACTCTTTACACCGGCAAGGGACCGTAGACCGTAGTATCTGCCATCAATTTAAACTTGATAACTCTACCCGTTCTTGAGAAAAATGTGTCTTAAGGAGACAAACGGACAGACGAACAACAAATGGCGATAACGAAATTTTTATCTCATATAATTGCAAATGAAGAATTTTCGGATTATTTCCTTTACGTTTACTTTGAAACCTTGCTTGTTACTAAATTTTATAGTTATGTCAATGAGAAGTACCAGGTAGGTTTTGATAAGGAAATTTGCATATGTGACGTAAATGACCGTATGTTTTGATTGCGTTGAATTACAGCCTTAAATTGTTTACAGCGCCAACAGACCGTAGATGTTAGTACCCTACAAATTTAAGCTCCTTACCTCTACCCGTTCCTCGGAAAAACTGGTCTTAACAGATGGACAGACATACAGATGGAAAAAAGTGGCAAAAAGTTTTCTTTACGTACTTGGTTGCACTGTGAAATCTTGCTTCTCGTCAAAGATCATGAATCTAGATCAACGGGAAGTACCTCTTAGATTTTCATGAGTGATTTTACGAATTTTTGGATAGGTCAGCAAGCGGCTACACGGGTAGCAGGGGTTGTGTGGCGTGGACTGGGCGGTTTTTTAGGTTAGATGGCCTCGGGCAAGTACAGAAAGGGCAACAGCCTCAAAGGGTGCGGAGCAAAGTCAGGACATGCGGGGACCAAGCAGCAATCGGGATTGTAATTGTAAACTGTCGAAGCTGCGTTGGTAAAGTACCGGAACTTCAAGCGCTGATAGAAAGCACCGAAGCTGAAATCGTTATAGGTACAGAGAGCTGGCTTAAGCCAGAGATAAATTCTGCCGAAATTTTTACAGAGGTACAGACGGTGTTTAGGAAGGATAGATTGCATGCAACCGGTGGTGGAGTGTTTGTCGCTGTTAGTAGTAGTTTATCCTGTAGTGAAGTAGAAGTGGATAGTTCCTGTGAATTATTATGGGTGGAGGTTACACTCAACAACCGAGCTGGGTTAATAATTGGCTCCTTTTACCGACCTCCCGACTCAGCAGCGTTAGTGGCAGAACAACTGAGAGAAAATTTGGATTACATTTCGCATAAATTTCCTCAGCATGTTATAGTCTTAGGTGGAGATTTCAATTTACCAGATATAGACTGGGACACTCAGATGTTTAGGACGGGTGGTAGGGACAGAGCATCGAGTGACGTTATACTGAGTGCACTATCCGAAAATTACCTCGAGCAATTAAACAGAGAACCGACTCGTGGAGATAACATCTTGGACCTACTGATAACAAACAGACCCGAACTTTTCGACTCTGTAAGTGCAGAACAGGGAATCAGTGATCATAAGGCCGTTGTAGCATCCCTGAATATGGAAGTCAATAGGAATATAAAAAAAGGGAGGAAGGTTTATCTGTTTAGCAAGAGTAATAGAAGGCAGATTTCAGACCACCTAACAGATCAAAACGAAAATTTCTGTTCCGACACTGACAATGTTGAGTGTTTATGGAAAAAGTTCAAGGCAATCGTAAAATGCGTTTTAGACAGGTACGTGCCGAGTAAAACTGTGAGGGACGGGAAAAACCCACCGTGGTACAACAACAAAGTTAGGAAACTACTGCGAAAGCAAAGAGAGCTTCACTCCAAGTTTAAACGCAGCCAAAACCTCTCAGACAAACAGAAGCTAAGCGATGTCAAAGTTAGCGTAAGGAGGGCTATGCGAGAAGCGTTCAGTGAATTCGAAAGTAAAATTCTATGTACAGACTTGACAGAAAATCCTAGGAAGTTCTGGTCTTACGTTAAATCAGTAAGTGGCTCGAAACAGCATATCCAGACACTCCGGGATGATGATGGCATTGAAACAGAGGATGACACGCGTAAAGCTGAAATACTAAACACCTTTTTCCAAAGCTGTTTCACAGAGGAAGACCGCACTGCAGTTCCTTCTCTAAATCCTCGCACAAACGACAAAATGGCTGATATCGAAATAAGTGTCCAAGGAATAGAAAAGCAACTGGAATCACTCAACAGAGGAAAGTCCACTGGACCTGACGGGATACCAATTCGATTCTACACAGAGTACGCGAAAGAACTTGCCCCCCTTCTAACAGCCGTGTACCGCAAGTCTCTACAGGAACGGAGGGTTCCAAATGATTGGAAAAGAGCACAGGTAGTCCCAGTCTTCAAGAAGGGTCGTCGAGCAGATGCGCAAAACTATAGACCTATATCTCTGACGTCGATCTGTTGTAGAATTTTAGAACATGTTTTTTGCTCGAGTATCATGTCGTTTTTGGAAACCCAGAATCTACCATGTAGGAATCAACATGGATTCCGGAAACAGCGATCGTATGAGACCCAACTCGCGTTATTTGTTCACGAGACCCAGAAAATATTAGATACAGGCTCCCAGGTAGATGCTATTTTTCTTGACTTCCGGAAGGCGTTCGATACAGTTCCGCACTGTCGCCTGATAAACAAAGTAAGAGCCTACGGAATATCAGACCAGCTGTGTGGCTGGATTGAAGATTTTTTAGCAAACAGAACACAGCATGTTGTTATCAATGGAGAGACGTCTACAGACGTTAAGGTAACCTCTGGCGTGCCACAGGGGAGTGTTATGGGACCATTGCTTTTCACAATATATATAAATGACCTAGTAGATAGTGTCGGAAGTTCCATGCGGCTTTTCGCGGATGATGCTGTAGTATACAGAGAAGTTGCAGCATTAGAAAATTGTAGCGAAATGCAGGAAGATCTGCAGCGGATAGGCACTTGGTGCAGGGAGTGGCAACTGTCCCTTAACATAGACAAATGTAATGTATTGCGAATACATAGAAAGAAGGATCCTTTATTGTATGATTATATGATAGCGGAACAAACACTGGTAGCAGTTACTTCTGTAAAATATCTGGGAGTATGCGTGCGGAACGATTTGAAGTGGAATGATCATATAAAATTAATTGTTGGTAAGGCGGGTACCAGGTTGAGATTCATTGGGAGAGTGCTTAGAAAATGTAGTCCAGCAACAAAGGAGGTGGCTTACAAAACACTCGTTCGACCTATACTTGAGTATTGCTCATCAGTGTGGGATCCGCACCAGATCGGGTTGACGGAGGAGATAGAGAAGATCCAAAGAAGAGCGGCGCGTTTCGTCACAGGGTTATTTGGTAACCGTGATAGCGTTACGGAGATGTTTAATAAACTCAAGTGGCAGACTCTGCAAGTGAGGCGCTCTGCATCGCGGTGTAGCTTGCTCGCCAGGTTTCGAGAGGATGCGTTTCTGGATGAGGTATCGAGTATATTGCTTCCACCTACTTATACCTCCCGAGGAGATCACGAATGTAAAATTAGAGAGATTAGAGCGCGCACGGAGGCTTTCAGACAGTCGTTCTTCCCGCGAACCATACGCGACTGGAACAGGAAAGGGAGGTAATGACAGTGGCACGTAAAGTGCCCTCCGCCACACACCGTTGGGTGGCTTGCGGAGTATGAATGTAGATGTAGATGTAGATATCGAAATTTGTTATATAAGTGGGCCGTATCTTTCAATAGTATTGGCTTAGAGGCTTTAATTTTTCACACCACCAGGGGACCTAGACCTTAGTAGGTGCCAAATTTCAATCTGATACCTATACTGTTTGTAAGAAAAATGGATCTTAAGAGTCGAGGATACAGACATACGCACAACAAAGTCATCCGATAAGGATTCTGTTTTTCCCGATTGAGGTACAAAACACTAAAGATATAGTGATTATTATGAATGCCCTGACACTATATATGCCTAATCAACGGACACCGTGGCATTGGAAACCATTGAAAATGACTGTTACTCCTACCGACAGACAGTAACGAGAAGTAATACCTTCAGTTTTTCCTCGACCCGATTAGACATAGACGCCCACAAGCGACCTAACTTTAGAGTGACCTTTTAGGACAGTACAAAGAACAGGAATGAAAAAGAGACTGTTTCCAATATCCAATACCATAAAACGCACCTATCCCGTTCCATAGGTTTCTGCACAGTAGGGACTTTCTGCTTAAAAGAAAACAGTGCTTGGTACGCACCGCCCTATACGGTAGCGCCAAAGAAACTGGTATATGCATGCCTGTTCATAAACAAACAACCAGAATATAGCCCTGTAGTCAGCAACGCCTATATAAGACAGCAAGTATCTGGTGCTACAATGGCAGATTATTAAGAATTAAGTGAGTTTGAATGTGGAGTTACAGTCGGTGCACGAGCGATGGGACACAGGACCTCAGAGGTGGCGATGAAATGGTGATTTCCCGGTACGACCATTTTACGAGTGTACCGTGAATACCAGAAATCTGGTTCAAATGGTTCAAATGGCTCTGAGCACTATGGGACTCAACTGCTGTGGTCATAAGTCCCCTAGAACTTAGAACTACTTAAACCTAACTAACCTAAGGACATCACACACATCCATGCCCGAGGCAGGATTCGAACCTGCGACCGTAGCGGTCGTGCGGTTCCAGACTGTAGCGTCTTTAACCGCTCGCCCACTCCGGCCGGCAGAAATCTGGTAAAACGTCAAATCCCCGACATCGCTGTGGCCGAAAAAAAAAACATTCTGCAAGAATGACACCAACGACAACTGAAGAGAACCGTTCACCGTGAGGGAAGTGCAATCCTTCCGCAAATTGACACAGATTTCAATGTTGGGCCATCAATAAGTGTCAAGGAGCGAACCATTCAACGAAACAGCATCGATATGTGCTTTCGGAGCCAAAGGCCCACTTTTATACCCTTGATGACTGCATAACAGAAAGCTTTAAACCTCGCCTAGGCACGTCAACACCGACGTTGGACTCTTCATGACTGGAAACATGTTGCCTAGTCAGACGATTCTCGTTTCAGATTGTATGGAGCGGATGGACGTGTACTGTTATGGAGACAACCTGATGAATCCATGGACTCTGCACGTTAGCAGGGAAATGCTCACGCTGGTGGAGGCTTTGTTATGGTGTGGGGCGTGTGCAATTGAGTGATATGGGACTCCTGATATGTCTATATTCGGCTATGACAGGTGACACCTCACACGTCCAGAATTACTACAGAGTGGCTCCAGGAACACTCTTCCAAGTTTAAACACTTCCACTGGCCACCAAACTCCCCCGACAAGGACATTATTGATCATATCTGCGATGCCTTGCAAAGTGCTGTTCAGAAAGATCTCCACCCCCTCGTACTCCTACGAATTTATGGCAGCCCTGCAAGATTCATGGTGTCAGTTCCCTCAAGCACTACTGCAGACATTATTCGAGTCCACGCCAGGTCGTACTGCCGCAATTCTGTGTGCTCGCGGGAGCCCTACACGATATTAGGCAGGTCTACCAGTTTCTTTGGCTCTTAAGTGTATATTCTGAATTTGCCTCTCTATTATCCTCTGGCCTATCTCCTCTAAAAACCAGGAACTAATCCTCTGCGAGTTCCACAAAAAAGATGTACTTGTCAGCTATAAGCTACTTATGTTTCGACTAATCATAACAGAAACCAATGACAGGTGCAATGGAAGAGGCCCGACATTTTGGATACAGCGAATGGACGAGAAAACATGAACATGTACAAAATCACCGTGTGATTTCTCTATATTTATCTTCATATTCCAACAGATTCCATTCCGGAGAGCAAGTAGTGTTGTGCAGCCACCCAGGAAAGAAGAATTCCGTTCATCGGTAGATTCAGCGTCGTTTCCATTTGTTGAATGACAACAAATGTTTGCTCTATAGCCTAAACAATACAGCGTTACGTGGTGAAAGTCTTGCAACTACATTGCGACTGCTACAAAGCGAGGTTATTAACACATTATAAAAAATGGCTCTGAGCACTATGGGACTCAACTGCTGAGGTCATTAGTCCCCTAGAACTTAGAACTAGTTAAACCTAACTAACCTAAGGACATCACAAACATCCATGCCCGAGGCAGGATTCGAACCTGCGACCGTAGCGGTCTTGCGGTTCCAGACTGCAGCGCCTTTAACCGCACGGCCACTTCGGCCGGCTAACACATTATAAAACGTACTTTTGGTATACATTAAGTTACATATATCTAGTGATAATCTCACGACAGATGAGAACTATAAAGCAGCACTAGAGTGCCATCCTGAGCGAATATCTTACTGCACTTTGACAAACTATATTCATATTAGGACTGAGCCCTAACAATAATAGCAACATTATACGTATGTTACTCATTGTGTTAAACCAATTAAACCACTCAAGTAGATGAATGTAATTTACTGGCACAAGGTGGCACACCATTGCAATTATTTTATATTCTCGTCAGATATATCCATCTTTGTGTGGCTCGAAACAAAAATCGAGATGTAAAGGAATTTTGATTTAATCTTCCCCCATGTTCACGAAATATTTCTTTGTTAATTTCGAAACGGTTCTTCATGGAAATGAATACCTTCTTATTTTTCACCCTTTTCGAACAGACGAACAATATACGGTCACGGAAAGGCAATTCAAGTTACAGCAGACCTTTTCCGATTTATGAAAGTATCTCCTTCCGGTGAGGTTATTGTGATAGGAACTGAGGCAGGTCTAGTTAAATCGTACTGTATCGGAAAAGAGAATAAGTTGGCAATATAATCACAGTCGGATCTCTAGCGGAAGTAGGGCACACGCTACCTCGGAACAGCTCCGACATTGGTCACCACCCAACACGTAAGAGGATTTCTATAAACACATTTAAAACTAACTGGGCCACTAAAAATCTACCATAGTTGTAAACGTAATGCCATTGTAGACCACTAGATTTTCATTGATAGGTAACAGGATGTCGAATGCTTTATTATTACTATTAGCTATTTATTATGTCATAGCCGGCCGGGGTGGCCGAGCGGTTCTAGGCGCTTCAGTCTGGAACCGCGCGAACGCTACGGTCGCAGATTCGAATCCTGCCTCGGGCATGGATGTGTGTGATGCCCTTAGGTTAGTTAGGTTTAAGTAGTTCTAAGTTCTAGGGGACTGATGACCACAGACGTTAATTCCCATAGTGCTCAGAGCCACATTATGTCATATGTGCCTAAATTGGTATAGTTCTATCAACTCTTAAATCGAACGCGATGGCCTTGGGAGACGTTCTTGTTTACATTTGAACTAATGATAATTCCCAGACGTAAAAGTAATTTTATTCATATACTTTTTGTGGTTTCAAAGTCATTTTATTCATATACTTTTTGTGGTTTCCCAAATTGTATTATTCTCTTGTCCTAGTAGATAACGAACTGCTTTTTGTTTGTTTTAAAAGATGTATTTATTCTTCTATGTAATATGTAGATCTTGCGCACGAATTCACGCAATAATGAACCCGTTATAACATTCTGTTTGGTACCTGTCAGGGTTGATGCAGATTTTTTTGATTTATGGTATGTAAAACAGTGCTAGGAATGTTAAGAATCCACTTCCAGTGGAATATTCAGATGTTTTTAATAATATCAAAGACTAGCCATAAAATATGTGGAGACACAGCTGAGAATTTGAGACGCCCCTGTGGATACCAGAATGATCCGCATCGGCCGGACCGGCCAACAGCCGGATCACGCCCCATAGAGTCACGTGCTGGTACGCAACGGATAACTAACAGGACAGACATACAGATAGACGTACGACATGGGTGTTGCACGTCACAAAAAGATAACTACGTAATGAAACAATGGTCCACATTAATCCCTGTTTATTAGAAGGTTCCCTGGCAACATATAAATGAATAGCCGCGCGGGATTAGCCTAGCGGTCTAGGGCGCTGCGGTCATGGACTGTGCGGCTGATCCCGGCGGAGGTTCGAGTCCTCCCTCAGGCATGGGTGTCTGTGTTTGTCCTTAGGATAATTTAGGTTAAGTAGTGTGTAAACTTAGGGACTGATGACCTTAGCAGTTAAGTCCCATAAGATCTTAAGAAACGCCGAGAATATGAAAATTGACTATTATTGACATGGCACAGTGCTAATACAAAATCTGAATGTCCTGGCACACCCGTGGGATACATCTCTAATCAGCAAATGAATTACTGAAAGACAAATTCGGTGTGGATATATAGTGATTGCCTGCACCCACCAGAAGAATGAAAAATTACGATACGCAAAATTCATCACTGATCGACTCATGAATAACCCTTCAGTCACACAGGAAAAACACAAGATTTGGGAAATATTCCATATCCTGTCAATGTACCTATAAACGGTTGGTAACTCTCATACTCTGCTCGTGCAAATTGCAATTTCTTGCGATAATCTTCTCTCAGTAACGTGGAGACTGGCGAGCGCTGTGCTCTCCTGCAGACAGCTATACATCAGATGCCGTCTGCTAGAACCATCCTTCTCTACATCTGCAGACACAGTCCTCTCTCCTGTGTCCTCGGACAACGTCGAAGTGTTCACTTACGAGTCTCCAGACGAAGTCTCCGCACGAAATTATCTCTACTGACACTGGCTTCTTTCCTCCCTCTGACAGGTCCATGCAGTTCCTGTTCAAAAATGAAATAAACTCTTCATAATGCTGGTCAATGATATTTTTGCACCTATCTCCCTACTAGCAAACGTTTAACAACATTACTAGACCATTTTACTCTCACGTATGCAGTTCTTAAACAGTTCTAAGTTAGTTACCATTTTTTTCTACTGCAGGCAATATTCTCATTTGCACGTACGCGTTTCTCAGAAACTGGCATTCCAGCTTCAGTTTCCTTGCAATTTTTTTATGGTTAACCAACGAAGAGCCCTCTTACAAATTTTTAGCCAGGAGGGTGTTCATCCCTTGTAAAGGGACTCCAGAATGTTGGCCCATCGTTTTACGGAGAGAGAAAAATATCTCGTCGACAGTGTAGCTCCGTCGTTTCTCACGGTGCAATGAGATATTCATTTGTTATTACTTACCTCGCACAACATTCTCAGAATTGTCAGTGTCAATGAAATTCACCAACAGCCGTGTAACTTAAGATGGTATTCTATTTTATTTTGAAGGCTACCAGTTTTAGCATTTCATTATGGCATCTTCAGGCTCCATATGCATCTCTCCAAATTAATGAAAATGTCATATAGAGCCATAAATCTCTGGATGTCGTGAATTCAATAGTTACACTAGCACTTCGTTCGTAGACTTCACAGCAACTGAAGTTGGCATCAGGAAATGCTGAAACTGTAAGCCTTCAAAATAAAATAAAGTCACAACTTATAGGACTGTTGGTGAATTTCATTGACAATTACTTAACTAGCCGATGTCCCCTGTCCATGATGGACCAACAGAGACATTCTCAGAAGGCAACTCATCGGCACAAAACAAAGTTCCTTCGAAATATGATTTTGTCACATGGCACATCTCTGTAAATGGTAAGATACTACATGAGCGCAGGTGTTATTCTCGCTAGGGTATTATGACTTCTGTGAATGTAGGCCTGGACCCCTTACTGCACAGAGTGCACTATGAGAAAAACAGTCCGAACTTGGCGCCCAGATGCCCGTGCGAAACAATGCCTTGGCCATCATGTTATACCTGCCCCGAGTAGCCACTTCGCCTTAGCCAACCCCCCCCCCCCCCCACCCCACCCCCAACCATCACCACCACTCTTACTCTCACTCTCTCCTCAGAAACGCAAGCCGCAACACCCAGGGGACTCAGATCGGACACCACATCACTGGCATGGGCCTTTATCACAGACGTAGCACCTAGCCAGCGGGAAAGATAGTTAATTCATGTAAAAGTAGAGGCGTTAATTCTCACAATCTTTGATGTTGTTTGTGTGTAGGAATTGAAGGTTTTATTAACTGATGGGAATAAAATTCAGATAGCAATAACACATGAGAAATGCCAGTCAAGCAATGGACTGACACGTATAAAAAAAGGTACTGCTGCAGAAGCATGTATGTCCTCATATATAGAGCATAATTTTGGCATACTTTTACACTTTCAGTACGCGTATATTGCCTCCGTTTTTATTGTGTTCATTGTTGTGAAAGATGCCGAAGGGAGTCATTACTGTCAATTCTCGGGAAAGTGTCCAAAGTTCAGAACTTCATTCCCATATTTCTTTCAAAAATAGCACACCCAAACGCGTGTTATTCATTATTTAAACTTCTTTCCACGTCGTAGTACGAGTTCGAAAAAGTGTACAAAAGTGTATGACACGTGAAGCATTTGCACTGTACAGTATTTGAAGACAATTGCGCTGTCGATCACTATGCCTAGGAAACTGACAAAGAGGAAGTAATCATAGACGTCATCGAAGCACAGAAATAATTTATAAGTGCCTCTGAATGAAACTGGCACTATTTCATGCATAATCAAAATGTAAAGCGAAAGTGATGAATTGTGGGACAGATCCAAGTACCGGAATTCATGGATTCAAGAAAGGAAGGAAAATTCTTGAACATTTTAATATAGGAAAGAAGTTGATGCCAGATCAACAAAGCAATGGACATACAATTAAAAATCTCCTTTATTAAACAAAAAAAGATGTACTGATACCAAATATCGATAGCTGTGCTTCTGGATAGCAGCGACGTGCAAGTGAAAACGCCGGAATGGAAGAGATCGGAAGCCTATGAAGTGCTGTGCTATAGAAGTACATAAACAAGGGGTAGTGTAAGTACAACACGTAGAAATACTAGAAATAAGGGACAAGGATAGAATTCCATACAAGAAGGGGCAGTTAATGAGGCATTTCGTACAGCACTTAGTAGTTTAACACATTCTGCAATGCACAGCAGAGTGTGAAACTAGTACTGGTACACGGAACTTTCCGACGATCTTGGATGATATAGGAAACATTAGCATAATGTTAGAAGAAATAAACTAGAATGATGATCAAAAGGAAAATCTCTGTACATTTTGCGGCCTAAAGCACCAAAAGTCAGATTCCTTACTCAACAACTGGAATGTCACTCGACCAGTATTATGACTGGTATTATGATGGATTGTAACGTTGGTATAATACGTTTCTCTAAATGCTGCAGAACAAATTAATTTGGATCCACTGCATTTAGGCTCGGGCTAAGTCTTTGCTAAGAAGTATGTCTCAGTATGTGTTAGCAGAGGGAAGTAGAATTGCGATGAATTATTTCCACTAGCTTACGTTTTCCGCCATGATACAAGACTTCAAAGTGAAAATAATGTCACTGCTTCGTGAACTGTTGAGTAGTAGTTTCGGTCTGCATTAGGATGACACAGTTTTCCAGCCGTTGTAGCTTCCTGCGACTCGGTTTTGTTTGTCAGGCCTGCCCCACCGGAAATAAACAAAAGAAGAAATCTGGAGGTATTCTATCACGCTCTTGTGAAGGCTTCCTACAAGCAACACTTAATAGATTAGCACAACACTGGATAAATTTCACTGTCATTCAGAAGGAAATATAACATAAGCCGTATAGCTGTGAATATAGCACATGCCTGAAAAAGAGTAACAAAAAGGAAATGTTGTAGCCATTCTGGCCGTTCTCCTAATAGAATACGTGACTCGGTGGAACAGAAAGAGGTTTTATGCAGTCATTCTAATTCGTTCACTAGTAGACCATGTAGAGATACATAAAACTGTTTACAACGCTCTAAAGACGAAACCTCATAAGAAGTGATCCATTTCATATTAAACCACGAAGCAGATTTCTCACAGAATCGTAAACGCGCCAGCTTCCATCAAAAATTGAAGGAAGGAAGCGCATTGCGAGACAGAATTTATGGCTCCATACACAATTTACGCTTCGGAGCGGCTGGGTTCTTTTATGGTTTATTGAAAACTATAAAACGACAGCTCGAGAGCTATCGCTATTGATCTGCGATCTTGGCCGCTCCGAGTCCACATCGGTCTCTTCCCATCGTTCTGAATACCCACGTGCTCCCAATCCATCTGGGTAAAAGGAGCGCATCCGTAGAGAACTTTCGGCCTTGATGCAGCAACATGTAGAGTGCAGCTGGAACAAAGAGATGCTTTACCTAATGTGGATGCAGATACTTCTGAGGTGGCACAAATAGAGAAGACGCGATAAACTCAGTAAAACATTCGCTTCCGTAAATTTAACAACAGATCTTCTCACGTAATTCTCCAAATATGAAATTAATTGTGCTACAAACTGAAAGGCTGCTTACTAAATTATTTTTAATGAACATAAATGTGTAGGTATTGTGACTTCCTTTTTCGCCACATTTTGAAGACTACGTCTCTTATTAAGAAGGAGACATCTCGTCATCTGCTTTACATAAAGCAAATATGTGTAACAAGTCATCAAATTTTCGGTCAGGATAGAAGTATCAACTTCGAGTTACAGGACTTCGTAATACCAAATTTAATGTAAGTAACTACCAGACTCTGTTTCTCAGTCTGCAGAACTGGAATGGAGGGTGGGGAAATACTGTCTAACAGTCATGAGCGACGTCGGTAATATTTAATCTTGCACTTGACGGGTCAGCGACGTGTACTGTCACCCACGTTCCATATACAGAGTGGTAGGAAACAGTCTTAAAGGCTTGTAAGGGTGGTGCAGGTCAGGTTTTGATGAGAAACAATTACTAAGAAAAATATTCGATACGTTGCGCCGTTTCCAAGTTAATTATGGTTGAAGTTAGCCTATCAGGCCGTTGCCTGTGCAAATTAAAGCGGCCCGCCAGATACGAGTAGTGTCACTTGTTCTCATAACGTAGAAAATGGCGCCCAAGACTGCTCAGCCTCTGAGTTAGTGTCGATAATTACTACCGTCCTATACCTAATTTAAGTATCGCTCTCTTATCGGTTTTAGAAAATCAAATGAAGAACACTTATGGCAGCACCATCTCTCGTGGGCTGTTTGAATTGGCCCGCGCAACGGCCTGATAGCCTGACTTCAACGTTAATTAACTCGGGCTTTCTGACCACTCTGTATAAGTACACATAACTCCTCTGAAACATTACGTGAACGGTATATTACAAAAATAATTAAAAAATGAAGTAACTCACACTAGGCATACTGCCTAAGGAGATAACAGTGACCGAGTTGTAAGGATAATCGTGTATTGCATTTTTCAACATTCGGTCAGAAAAAAACTTCACCAATTTCGAGCCGGTCGCCGTGGCCGAGCGGTTCTAGGCGCTTCAGTCCGGAACTGCGCTGCTGGTATGGTCGCAGGTTCGAATCCTGCCTCGGGCATGGATGTATGTGATGTCCTTAGGGTAGTTAGGTTTAAGTAGTTCTAAGTCTAGGGGACTGATGACCTCCGATGTTAAGTCCCATAGTGCTTAGAGCCATTTTAACCATTTGAACCAGTTTCAACTTATTAACAATTATCATCAGATCCTTTTTTTTCTATGAATCTTCAGTTCTCCTCTGTGCCAAGCTCTTCATCTCAGAGTAGTACTTGCAACCTACGTTCTCAGTTTTCAATTGTTTTCTGCTGGATGTATTCCAACCCCTGTCTTCCTCTACGGCCTTTTCCCTCCACAGCTTCCTCTAGTACAATGGAAGTTATCGCCTGAAGTTTTAAGAGATGTCCTACTATCTTCCTTCTCCTAATCAATGTTTTCCATATATTCCTTCATCGGCGAATCTGCGGAAAATCTTTTCATTTCTTACCTTACCAGTCAACCTAATTTGCAACATTCATCCGTAGCACCACATCACAAATGCTTCGATTTTCCCCATTTTCTGTTTTCCCACAGTCCATGTTTCACTACCATAAAATGTTGTGCTCCAAATGTACATTCTCAGAAATTTCTTCCTCAAATTAAGGCCCATGTTTGATAGTAATAGACTTCTCTTGGCTAGGAAAACTCTTTTTGCCAGGACTAGTCTGCTTTTTGTGCCCTCCTTGCTCCGTCCGTCATTCCCTACCTTCATCTACTTCGTGACCATCGATCCTGATTTTCAGTTTCTCGCTGTTCTGATTTCTGCTACTGCCCATATATTCGTCTTTTTTCCTTTTACTCTCAGGCCATATTCTGTAGTCGTAGACTGTTAATTACATTCAACAGATCCTGTAATTCTCCTTCATTTCTACTGAGGAAGCAATGCCATTAAAGAATCTTGTCATTCATTTCCTTTCACCTTGAACTTTAATTTCGCTGACGAACATTCCTTTTATTTCCGTCATAAACTCTTTGATGCATAGATTCAACAGTAGGGCGAAAGATTATGTCCCTGTCTTTCACCCTTTTAATAAGAACACTTTCGTTCTTGGTCTACCACTCTTCTTGTGCCCTCTTGGTTCATTTACGTAGTGTATACTACCCGCCTTTCACTAAGAGTTACCGCGATTTTTCTCAGAATTTCGAACACATCACTCCATTTTACGTTGTTGAACGATCTTTCCAGGACGACGAATTCTACGAGGGCTATTCCGAAAGTAAGGTCCGATCGGTCACGAAATGGAAACGACTATGAAAATCCGATAAAGCTTTGCACAGATGTGTTGGGTAGTGTCTCTAGTATAACCCCAGTTAGCATCACGTCGCTCTTCTCATTTCTGAGCTCGCAGTGAGTGCGTAAAGATGTCTAGAAAATAGTGTCTGCCGCCAAGTACGGGGGCCTGGTGAGAAATTTCCCCTGAAGCTATGCAGCTAACATTACATAACTGTCGTGCTGTTTCGTCTTCAAGACAATTCTCAGCCGCATTCTGCAGGGGCAATGAAGATGCTCCTGCATCGTTTTCAAATGGAAATGTGAGATTACCCACAATACAGCCCGTAATTGTCTCCCTCTGAGTTTCAGCTCGGGTCACATGAACCGCTGGTTATGAAGACAACATTTCGGCACAAGACAACGAGCCGTAGGCCAGCGTAGAGAATTGGCGGAGAGCACTGGCGGCTGCCTTCTATAGCGAGGGTATGGGAAAGTTGGTACAACGCTACGATACACGTCTAAGTCGGGTCGGCGACTATGGAGATAAGTAGCTGCAAGGTGTATCTAACTGTTGCAAATAAAACATTTTTGATATTTACCGTGGTTTCCATTTCGCGACCTATCGGACCTTACTTTCGGAATAGCCCTCGTATGAACGTGTCCTGGTTTGTCTTTACTCTTGCTTACATTAGCAACAGCAGTATCAGACCTATCTCTACGGTGTTTCTACCTTTCCTAAAGCCAAATTGATCCTCATCTACTTGATATTCAGTTTTCTTTTCCATTCTTCTGTATATTATCTTTGTCAGCAACTTGGATGCATGGGCTGTTAAGCTGGCTGTGCGATAATTCTTGCACTCGTCAGCTCTTGTAAGTTTCGGAATCGTGTAGATGATGTTTTCCAGGAAGTCAGATGTTATATCAACAGTCTCGTGCACTCTACACAACAACTTCAATAGCTGTTTTGTTGCCATTCCCCCAGTGCTTTTAGGAAGTCAGACGGAATTTTATCTTTCCCTCCGGCCTTATTTGATTTAGTGTCTTCCAAAGCTCTTGTAAAATCTGATTCTAATACTCGATGCCCTGCCGCTTCTATATTCGCTCCTGTTCCTTCTTCTAACACGTCATTAAACAAGTCATCCCCTCAAAGCGGCCATAAATGTACTCCTTCCACCTATCTGATGTCTCCCCTGCATTTAACAGTGTAATTTCCATTGCACTCTTAATTTCACCATCCTTGCTTTTAATTTCATAGTAGGTTGTTTTGACTTTTCTATGTTCTGAGTCAGTCTTTCCGACACAACCTTTTTTTGTTATTTCTTCACATTTTTTACGCACCCATTTCGTTTTAGCTTTCGTGAACTTCCGATTTATTTCATTTCTAAGTGATTGTATTTCCGTATTCCGGAATTTCTCTTAACATTTCTGAATTTCCTTCTTTCGTCTATCAACTGAAGTATTTCCTCCGTCACCCGTGGTTTCGCCGCAGTTACCTTCTATGTTTTTCTTTCAAATATCTGCAATCGCGCTCTTTAGATATACTCATTCCTCTTCAATTGAATTGTGAACTGAGCTATTCCGTATCACAGTATCTATAGCCTCAAAGAATTATGAGCGTATCTCTTCATTTCTTAGTACTTCCGCATTCTGTTTCTGTGCGCATTATTTCCTCCTGACTACTCTGTTAAACTTCAGCCTGTTCGTCATCATTACTGAATTGTGATCGAAGTCAGTATCTGCTCCTGGGTACGCCTTACAGCTCAATATCTGATTTCCGAATCTCTGCCTGACCATGAAGTAATCTAACCGGAATCTTCCCGTCTCTCCCAGCCCTTTCCAAGTATACCTCCTCCTCTTGTAATTCTTGAACAACAGAATGTTCGGCATTACATGCATAAATTAATTGCAGAGCTCAATTAGTCTTTCTCTTCTCTCATTCCTAGTGCCAAACCCATTTTGTTCCCTAACCTTTTCTCCTACTCCATCCCCTGCAACCGCATTCCAATTCCGAATGACTATCAGACTTTCATCCAATTATGTACTCACTTACTCGTTCAGTATCTTCATATACTTTCTCTATCTCTTCATGTTCTGCTTGCGACGTTGGCGTTTATACCTGAACAATCGTTGTCGGTGTTGGTTTGCTGTCGCTTCTGATGAGAATAACCCTATCACTAAATTGTTCACCGCAACTCACTCTCTGGCCTACCTTCCTATTCATATCGATTCCAGCTCCGGTTGTACCATCTCCCCTACTGCTGATATTACCCTAAACACCACGACCATAAATCTTTGTCTTCTTTCCAGTTCCCTTCATTGAGCCCTACTGTATCTAGCCTTAGCATTTCCTTATTCTGATTTTCTAGCTTTCCTACTACGTTCAATCTTCTGACATTCCACGTCACGTCTCGTAGAACGTTACCCTTCCCTTAGTTGTTTAATCTATTTCTCATGGTCACGTCCTCCTTGGCGGTTCCTTCCCGCAGATCCCATCGGACAACTAGTCTGGTATCTTTTACTAATGGAGAGATCGTCATGGTACTTTTTCAATTACAGGCCACATGTTATGACTCTTTAGCGCAGATGTTTCCATTGTCATCTGCATCCTCATGCCGTTGAACACTGCTCATCTTTCACCTTTAGGGTCAGTTTCCCACCGATCGACAAGAGAGTGCTTTGAACCTCTGTCCTCTCCGCCTCCATCTTCTCGGCATGGCCATTGGCTGGAAGAATGTGACTTATTAAAGAGAGTGACTTATTACTCCGGAAAACTACAGCCGCCATTTCTGATGATTTTTATTCAGGAGTTAAGAGGTGGCGTGGTTAAAGCCTGGGAGCGTGATGTTTTGATTGCTAGTCATAGACTGTACCACCATACCACGGGTTTACTATTATCAGATTAACTGTTTTAAAAGACAGAAAATGGTGTAATCGTAAAATACTATCAACTAAATCGCAAAATAAGCAAGTTTACATACAGGTATACATCGGACTAGAATACATAATAATTCGTCAACTTAACAGGCAAGGAGAGGCACTCACATTGTAAGAGGTCCATGATTAAGGAATTTGTTGTTAGCGCACTCGAGCAGATGTAATTTCGATGGATTGCTCACGCGCTGCCTGCGATATGTAAGCTATAAGAGAATCTCAGACCAAAGAGCAGTGTTGTATGCAGTAGGAACTGTGTGGTAGTTGGAGTAAGTAGTTGCTAGCGAGCAGTCTGGTGTATCGTGTTGGCTGGGCCGGTCGTGTGGAGCGATGGCGGAGCCTGAGCGTTATGGTATAAGGTAAAAGCAGCCTCGTGCATATGTAGTATTGTTATATCAGGTCCCATGTAAATGTTGTAAAAATCTCTTAATAATAATCTTTCTCATAAAAAGTAACTTTTAACAACCATTCATATCAATTTAAAGAATTTACTAATTTCTCCAATCCATGGTCATCCCGATTATTGTAAAGAAAAATCAGTTGTTTCCTTTTATATAAGACAAATCTATCGGCCAGCATTGCACTGAGCCGCGCCAGAAAATTTTCTTATAGGAGCAGATATATATGCGTAATCCGGCGACTAGACTGAGGTAAGAATTTTCAATTTATTCAGAATGATCTTTCAGGGCCATGACGCAGCACTGCTGACGTCCAAAATTTACCAGGTTAAATTGACAGTCAATTATTGAAAGGTTATAAGTGAGTCACATTTTTTATTATTGAGAGATTAGTCACATTTTATTATTGATAGATTACGCACTTTTCCTGTTGGTAGGTTATACTGAATATGAGGGATATAATTATATTTTTTACTGTTGAGAGGTTTAGGAATTTTTCTGTTTTAACGTTACACCAAATGTGAATATTATTTATATTATTTTATTTTGTGGGGAGGTTACACTTGGCGACAACCGGCCAGGATCGTATTTCTTTGTGAATTTCTTAGTAGTAGTCAGTTATATATCTGCTCTTATTTACGCTATTGGTAAGGGTAGTTTGCATCTGGCGCAAAGCATTTACTAACTTGTCACTCTTTCTTTCACAGATCATCGGCAATTTATTGCTCTTTGTTGTAACTGTATTTGTTCCATTTTTGCTTTGTCTTTGTTTCATTTTGTGCTTAACTTTGATTTGTGAACATGCCGCGCAAAACTGCTAACAGTACATCACGATGTGCAATGAGTGAGAAAGCCGACTCGAATAATTTGACAGATAATACTAGCGACACTCAGTGTAATAGTGATAATCCTCTAATTACAGATAATCAGTGTGTGCCGATCACTAGTATTGATTTAAATCATAATGATGTGCAAACAAATTCATTTATGTCCACAGTAAATTTAACAATTGATGACGCGGCACGTTCCGATACAATGAACGCTGCCCAGTTTGACACACCTGATTTGCAAAATTTGTATAGTGAACAGATAAATTTTTCTCACGAAGATGAACAATGTAGTCAGAATACGTCAGATTTATTTGATTCCGATGTAGTGACCCACAGTGCACATCCAGTTAGCTTACCTTTTCGTGAGTCAGACAATGTCCAAATGATTTCACAAAACGTGACAAATGCAGATACACCATCAATTAGTACAGAGAATAGAGTCGGTAATTTTGGCATGGATCAAGTTGTAGCATTATTGCTACAATTCAATGAAAAACAAGACAACAATTACAAACAACTTAATGAAAAACTAGACGGCAATCTCAAACAGTCGAATGAAAAACAAGACAATAATTACAAACAAATTAATGAGAACTTTAAACAGATTAATGAACAGATTGCAGCCGTAGCCGTGCAATGCCATGATACTAAAGAACAATTACGTGAGCAAATTAAGGCTTGTGCTAGGAATAGTAGTGAAGAAATTAGATCCGTTGCACAGGAATTACGCAATACACATGCTGCCACAACTAAGTTACTTAGAGATGAAATTAGTGCATTCGCTAAACAATGTTCTGAAAACGCAACACAGTTAGGCGACGAGTTTAAATTAATGTCATCAGAACTTTCACGCGCACTGGATGCGAAAGTAGACACGAAATTTGACCAACAGAATATCCTAATTGACAAACGTTTTAATCACCACCTACAAAACAGTGAAAAGCGTTACCGAAATTTATACAGGAACAGAATAAAGTAAAGAAACAAGTCTTGGAAACAATTACGGCACAGAGACAGGAAGATAAGCGTAAGTTATCTACGAAAGCAAAAACATACGTAGACAACAACATTGCTGCAGTATCAGACGGAATCAATACTATCAAACAGTGGAACACCGAATTGCATGATGAAATCTCTGATCTTAAAACAAAAACAGACACACACACAGTAGACTTTCAGACAGTGACCAGCAGACTTGAACAATTGGAATTAATACAGGATCCCGATGCCATTAAAACAGACGTTAAGAAATTGAACAAAACCACCCGTAAATTCAAAAACAAATCAATGTTTGTGACATTAAAAATGACGATCATGTAAAAGCACTGACTGAAAAATTTGATAAATTGGCCAGTCGTATTGACGTTATCGAAAATAACAATGATACCAAATCAGACGATACGTCACCAATTTCTTTCAATCAAACACCCGAATTCCAAAATTTACAGCAGACAATCAGTGAGATAAGTTCGTCCAATAATACATTGCGTACAAAAGTGTCGTCTTTACAGCAAGAGATGAGAAATGTCTCAGCCTGTAACACGACACAGCATACGCCACCCTCCGAACATTTCTCACACTCACACAGCCAATATAATTTAGGTCATTTACAGAGAGTACGTGACTTAGATTCCGAACAGTCACAGACAAACAGATTAGCATACAATCCTGAACCTGTTCAGGCATTCAGAGACGAAAATTTTGATTACAAGCACTTTCTATCCGTTAGGAAATTTAAGGTACTTAATAATGACAGAACACAGATTCACCCCTTCGATTGGATACAACAATTTGCTTTCGCATTTCCACCAGCTTGGCCTGTAATGCAGAAACTAAAATTTATTTGCAGCGCGTAAGAGACCTCAGGGGATTCATTACACTTCGATGAATATGTGCCGTAGCGTGCACAGGGCCCCGAGGCATAGTAGTGCTGTTTCATCTTTAGTTTTCTGCACTGCTGCCTCCTCTGTTACTATCCTTTATATCTATCAAAACAGCTCTTCAACTATCGATCTATCTAGTATTAGGAATGAGTAAAGAAAACCTGATATGACAAGTTTTACAGAAAGTGACAGTTATCATTATACGCTCCAGAAATGGCAACCACGAGAACGTTAATACCAGACAAAAGTTTAATCATCAGTATCATCAAAATTTTCAGCAATCGCAAACATATTTTGGCAACAATAGAGGGTTTTCACCACAACAGCAACAAAACCAGGCGGTTAGCATACCTAACCAACAATATAGTCTGCAAGGTCAACCAAGCTTTAATGTTTCGCCGCCTACACGTATAGCGTCGTCTCCACCAAATAGTAACGCACCGCAAAAAGGAAATTAGTACGTACAGAAAACACATCATTTCAACTCGTATCGCAACGCGCCGTATAGCAATGATTATTATAACAGACGTAAAAGTAATAAGCACAGTTTTCAGCGTAACAGTCGGTCTTACCAGCAGCAGAATCAACCACAACAACAGATTATCATGAATGAACCAGACATTAGGTATCATCCGGAACCTAATACGTCAGGACGAAGTAACAGGACAGTACAAATAATCGAAATGCCACAGCATCTTCCTGCAAATAACAGAACGCCAGAGAGAATTTGACTAGGTACAGTACAGATTGAACCTTCCAGCAACGTGAGCAATACTTTTGATACACAGACTCTTGTTCACGAAAATGTTATTACTTGGGACGACATCCGAGACATACTTTTGCATTAAAAAGCAGTTATTCAAAAAACCATTTCCCACCCTGTCATTGAAGTAAATATTGGATCATACACATTTTCAGCAGTAATCAATTCTGGATCAGCTATGTCAGTTATAAATGAAGAAACATTCAACGAATGTAACAAAGAGAATACCTGTCCTACGTTACCATTAGACAAAACTAAAGTAAAAGGAGCAGTATCTGGTAAAGGAGTAGATGTAAAATTATAGACACAATTATCGTTTTGTATTGCAGGTCATACGTTCCACTCAAATTTTTGGATTGTTCCCTTATTGACAACAGACGTTATTTTAGGTACGAATTTTCTGGTACAACACGACGCAATTATTGACTTTCAGAATTCCTATTTAATTTTAAAGGATGAAAATGTACAACTGGCATTAGAATTTCAGCACTCTTTATCTGCAGAAGAACAAACAATTAATCGGACAAAGGTCATTTCTGCATCACGTAACATAGACTGTCATTCCACATTGTTCACAGATACGTACGTACACAACTATAATACTACAGACTAAGCCGACTATGACGTTATGCAAATGATTTCTGATAAAGTTAAACAGAGCAGTGCAAATACAGACGACGAACGTACAGAGCTACGCAAAATTCTTTTACAACAAGCTCCAGTATTTGACAACTTCGCCGGTACTATGTCCGGTTTTATGTAAGAATTTCAAGTTAAACAGCACGACACGTTTAAAGCCAAACATTATCCCATTCCGTATAGTCACAGAGAACAAGTTAAGAAAGAATTGCAAGCTATGCTTGACCAATGAATTATTGAACCGGCAGTTAGTCCGTACATAAACCCGCTCCATATTGTTGAGAAAAAGGATGGCTCACTTCGGCTAGTACTTGATTCGCGTCACATCAGTGTCATTATTATTAATGAAACAGATCGCCCTCAAACACTAGAAGAACTTCTACAGAAATTTCATGGTACTGCTGATTATTCCACATTAGATTTGAAATCGGGATTTTGGCAAATTCAGCTCCATCCGAACTCCAGAAAGTACACAGCATTTCTCTGTTTTGGTGACTGTTATCAATTTTGCAAATTACCGTTCGGTTTAACAATTTCTTCAGCAGCATTTATTCGTGGTTTAAATACTATACTTCCGACAGAACTTAAAGACAGAATCACAACGTATGTAGACGACATCCTTATTGCAGAAGCTAACTGGTCTGAACATAATCTGATTCTGGAACAACTGTTGCAAACTTTTCGTGCACAAGGACTCACAGTTAATCTTAGAAAATCACACTTTGCCAAGACTTCCATTAAATTTCTTGGACATGTAATTTCAGCAAAAGGCATTGCGCCTGACCCGGAAAAACTTCAAGCTTTACGTGACATTACTGTTCCAACGACAAAAAAACAATTACGCAGCTTTCTGGGATTAATTAACTTTTTCCGTAAATTTATTCATTATTCTGCTTTAGACACCCCTAGATTATGCCAACTGACGGGTAAAAACGCTATTTGGTCCTGGGATAGCCAAGCACATTCTGAATTTGTTAATTTGAAACATGCCTTGTTGAATTAACCTCTTTTATCACACCAAGATATTACTAGAAATTTTTCCATTGCCACCGACAGTTCTAACACAGCTTTAGGCGCACACATTTTTCAGGAAATTGAAGAAGGCGGTACTACAGTAATTAAAAACATCGCCTTTGCAAGTCGCATTTTGTCACCTGCTGAACGCAATTATTCTGTCACAGAACTTGCAACATTATGTGTTGTATGGGCATTTACGAGATTTAGGGAATTTCTTTATGGAAGACATACTACCGTTTACACAGACCACAGAGCGATACAATATTTTACTTTCGGCTAAATTTACACACGACAAATTAAGCAGATGGAAACTTTATCTACAGGAATTTAATTTTACAATTGTTCACATTCCCGGGACACAAAATGTTGTAGCAGACGCACTATCCCGTTCTCTCAGCAACAATCAGCAAGACATCGCAATCAACTTCTGCCAAGCAAATCCTAGCGTCATGTATATTCAACAAGTCGCATTTGAAAATTTCATTTCATCGTCATTACGAGACATAGCACAAGAGCAGAGCAAAGACAACGTGTGGACAGAAATTAAACATCTTTGGCTAGATAAGAATAATGTTACCATTAGAAACCATTACACTGTACGCAATAATATTCTGTTTCGCCGCTCACCCTGACAGCAACAACTGGTTATTATGTATTCCTGACGAGTTTTTTAACAAATTAATTTGGTATACTCATTTAAGTTACGCACATTATGGAGCCAGAAAATGTTTTCTTATACTGAGACAGAACTGTTAATTTGCGAACATGGAAAAACGTATTCGACGAGTTTTAACGTCATGTAAAATTTGCCAGAAAGCTAAATCAGACACGACTTCACATATCCCTCCGTTACATCCTATTGTACCGATTAAACTGAGACACATGGCCGCTGTAGACATTTTTGGTCCGATTCCCAGATCTAATACAGGTTTTTGTTACATCTTTGTCGCTGTTGAACTCACTTCGAAATTTGTTACCTTCACTCCGTTACGCAAAGCTACTGCTAAATCTGTTTCGAATGCATTTCTGAAACATTTTCTGCTGCATGTAGGACATGTATTGAAAGTAATTTCCGACAATGAACTACAATTTCGATCTGCGATATGGACACGTATGTTACGAGCTAGAAACATTTCTCCGATCTATATATCCAAGTATCACGCTTCTTCGAACCCTTGTGAACGACTGATGAAAGAAATTGGTAAAGTATGTAGAATATAGTGCCATAAAAAACATATCGATTGGGACACACACATACTCTCATTCGAGGATGTAATTAACTCCATACCAAATGAATCTACTATGCTATCTCCGACTGTTATATTGAAAAATGTTGGACCACCTAACAAAATTAAAGAATTAGTATCTTTTCCTACATCTCGTCGACTACGCCACCATGAAATAATTGACATTGCACACAACAACATCAAGCGTGCCGCAGAGCGCCGGAGAAGACAGCAAATACAGGTTTGTACACGCCGTGACTTTCACATAGGACAGAAGATATTAGTACGCACACACTATTTATCCAACAGAGGAAAGAGTAGATGCAGTAAATTTGAGCTTCTATACGCAGGTCCATATAGAATACGCAGCATTCCTCACCCCAATGTAGTACATGTCGAAACTTTGAGAACCATAAAAAGCAAAGGCAATCACCATGTCTCCAATATTAAACCCTTTATTGGATGAACATACTTTATGATTTATCACACTGTAATGCAATTTCCAGATATTTATATGACCACTTACTCATGATGACTATATTTTTTCTTGGCAAGTGCCCGGCAGGGTAAGGTTAGCAGGTCGCTTTCTTGTGGTTATAAATCAGACTGTGCACATTTTCCATTTTTTGTGTATATATGATTATTTTCCTATTGAAAGTAGACTTTTCTCTGTATGCACTATGAAATCTTTAAGATGTAACAAACACCAATTGACTTTGACATTTTTCCTTATGATATCTCAATATCTTGACTATTCTATATTTTTTGCTACTGCATTATGATACATTTTGGCACTTGGAAACTGACTTTGTTTTTGACTTAATACGTTTTCTGTCATGCTATGCTGTGTGCTTAATTATATCCCTAGAAACAAGTTTTCATTTAATGAGTATGTGATTTAAATGCAAGATATTAATCCTTATTCATCATTTTCAGAAAGCAATACCGTGTAAATGAAAGAAATTAAACAAACCACAGTGGTTTACTTTGGAATGGAAATTTCACCATCGGAATGAACGAAAGAAAATGCAATAGCTTGTCATGAAGAGTAAATGGATCAGAATTAACAAGCATTAACCAGAATATACTATACACATCGTATGATAGCAGTCTTGACTAATTATTTTTCCTTCAGAATATGAGGCGATTGATGCAAGCTGTCAGACAGAACTACACATGTTAATTTTAGTGATGAAATATGCTAGAAATAAGAAACTCTATATTATGAGTAGTTGTATGAAGTAAATGGTAACATGAATGTGAATAATGAAGTGTCTATTTTTTGCAGATGATAATAAATGATGATGAATAGTTATATGAAGAATATGCTAATATGAATAATGAAGTTTTTCTTTGCAGGTGATGATAGTGATGAAGTTATGGTAACATGAATAATGAAGTTTTGCTTTGCAGATGATGATAATGATGACGTTTATATATTTACTGTTAGTTAAGAAATGCTATGTAGTTATTTAAGTATTTATTGCAGTTCCTTTTGACAGCATGTCTTATGTCGTATAGTATGACTGAATGTTTTGGAAAAGACAGCTAGAGTACATTCATATAGAGTACACGTTTCATTATCTGTTAATTCGAAGTTCACTACTTTTCAGCATAATATGCATTTCTTCTTTCAGCTCAATAATCCATTTTGTATTTTTTCCAGGAGAAGCGTTTCATGATATTAATATGCTATAAACACTTAGTTATGAAACCTGTTCTATTACTTGCATTTTTTTCCCCCATTTGTGTGTATCATTCATGAATGTGATCACATATACTCTACATATTTCATAACCTTGCTACAGCTGATTCATGTCGAATGACGTTATTAATCCTTATTTCCAGCAATAAGTCAAAAGCAATTATTTTTATGCCCCAGCAATTAATTATCGATCCCAATGCAATGCATTGCTAGCAAAAAAAAAACTTATTACCAGTCCCAACTATTACCGGTATACAACTAAATAATGCTACCAGTTGAGGATATATTTCTAGTCCTAAATATAATGCAAATTTCTCAGATGTATTGAATCCATTATATCTATGTATTATTGGACTACAGACCTTGAGTAATAGTTACAGTGTGTTACATTTTAAATATGTCCTATGTCACTTGAATGATGAGTTCTGAGTAATACTGAATGATGTTTTGTAATAATGCATAAATGCTATGCCAATGATTACTGTAATGAGATGTATTATGAATGATGTTTTGTAACACTGCATAAATGCTATACCAATGATTACTGTAATATGATGACTTGTGCATAGATGCTACACGCAATAACTCCTGTTTTGAATGATGACTTGTGAATAATACTGAATAATGTTTTGTAAAATTATGGCTCTGAGCACTATGCGACTTAACTTCTGAAGTCATTAGTCTTTTGTAAAATTATATGAATACTTTGTAACTGGCCAATGAGTGCCAATAATTACTGCAATGACAGGAGTTCTTAATAATATTTTGTTATACTGTATAAATGAGTGCCAATAATTACTGCAATCAGATGAGTTATGAATAGTGTTTTGTAATACTCAATACTTGCTACATGTTTAGTAACTGGCCAATGAATGCCGCTGATTACTGTAATGAGATGTCTTATGATGCTAATGATTACTGTAATGAAAAGCCTGATGATGCCACTACTTACTGAAATTAGATGACTTATGAATAATGTTCAGTAAAAATTACTGTATTGAAATGACTTATGAATAGTGTTCTGTAATACTCCATACATACTACTTAAATGCTGTGTAAATAGCCAATGAATGCCAATTATTATTCAGATCGGTTGTTACACTAGTGTAATTCTATGATGACTAGCATAAGACGTAATGTATCCTTCACCTTCTGACCTAATTACCAGCAATTACTGCAATATCCGTATGTCCTGTCAATCCTCATGATCATGGAGCACTGTATTTGGTTTTTGCACTAATTCTATGTTGATATAAGCGTATGGATTCTACAAGAATGTGGTGTTGACATACCAAACTGCCCACCACCTTGAACGATGGAGATGTCATTATGGTCCTACTGTTTGGTGTACCTAATGTACTACCAAAATGATAACATATAATATTAATACAATATTTCAGTGTCTTGGCTACACTGATAAATACTTCAGGGAAGAGAAATTCAGATTGTCTCACTTGGTGTTGTGCTTCTGTAGAAAGATATGGACTTTCAGTGTAGCTACGTGCAACCTACTGTGGTACAACCATGATGCAATCCTTCCCATTCCCTTCCCAGTTCTTGTAAAATGTTAAAGACTTATACAGTGCATTTAAATTCTTATAAAATGGTAAAGACTTTTACAGTGTGTGTGCACTTTATATCACTCCTTGATGTGGTTAATTAATGTAAAAATGCTAAAGAGTTTTACAGTGCGTGTGCACTTTATTTCACTCCTTCGTATGTCTAATTCATGTAAAAATGCTAAAGAGTTACACAGTACATGTGCACTTTATGATATTTGTGAATATATTTTGTACTCATTGCGTATACATTTTGTCTTTCTTAATATGTTCTGCACTTATCAGTAATGTATATATGCTGTAGCCTTAGTACACTAAATAGATTATAGAAAAATTTTTTGCTCATGGCAAGTGCAATTGACTCACCATCGCTGCCAAATTTTTGCCCCCCCCCCCCCCCCCCCCCAGTGGAAGGTTATGTAAGAGGTCCATGATTAAAGGAATTTGTTTTTAGCGCACTCGAGCAGATGTAATTTCGATGGATTGCTCACGCGCCGCCTGCGATATGTAAGCTATAAGAGGATCTCAGACCAAAGAGCAGTGTTGTATGCAGTAGGAACTGTGTGGTAGTTGGAGTAACTAGTTGCTAGCGAGCAGTCTGGTGTATCGTGTTGGCTGGGCCGGTCGTGTGGAGTGATGGCGGAGCCTGAGCGTTATAGTATAAGGTAAAAGCAGCCTCGCGGGTATGTAGTATTGTTATATCAAGTCCCATGTAAATGTTTTAAAAATCTCTTAATAATAATCTTTCTCATAAAAGGTAACTTTTAACAACCATTCATTTCAATTTAAAGAATTCACTAATTTCTTCAATCCATGGTCATCCCGCTTATTGTAAAGAAAAATCAGTTGTTTCCTTTTATATAAGACAAATTTATCGGCCAGCATTGCACTGAGCCGCGCCAGAAAACTTTCTTATAGGAGCAGATATATATGCGTTATCCGGCGACTAGACTGAGGTAAGAATTTTCAATTTATTCAGAATGATCTTTCAGGGCCATGACGCAGCACTGCTGACGTCCAAAATTTACCAGATTAAATTGACAGTCAGTTATTGAAAGGTTATAAGTCAGTCAAATTTTTTATTATTGAATGATTAGTCACATCTGATTATTGACAGATTACGCACTTTTCCTGTTGGTAGGTTATACTGAATATGAAGGATATAATTATATTTTTTACTGTTGAGAGGTTTAGGAATTTTTCTGTTTTAACGTTACACCAAATCTGAATATTATTTAAATTATTTTATTTTGTGGGGAGGTTACAACATTATAAGCATATCTTCGGTTTGATAAATGGAAACGCAGGCTACAGTGAAACAGAATGAAACTGCGTAAAAATGTTTCCAGAGATCTCCCAGTTGTGCACAGAAAAGTAGATGGAACATGGTCTGAGGTCAGCATGACTATAATGGGGCTGGCAGTTGAAGGAACTGGAAAAAGACATTGGCCTGGAGACAACATTGGAGGACTTAACCCAGGGAAGAATTAATGGGGAACTGGAACAAGGATGAAGTGTGACGAGTGTAGCTATCTCTATTGGAAATTACAATTGCTGAACATAACTGAAAGGTAAAAATATTTGTTCTATAGTAATTGAAGTGAAGCCTTTCGATGAATACAAAAATACTATTAGCATGGAAGTAAAATGAGCGGCGCGAAAGGAATCACTTCAAATGGTTAACTGTTCCCAGGACACGTATTTTGGGAATATTATTGAGCTTTATATATACAAAAATATTTTGTGTATATAAACGATGTGTATTGTTTCTCATGTATTAAGATTATCAACCGAGACAAGCTTAATTTGCAGACTGATACATATATATCTCAATACGGAAAGTAGGGATATCATTCTTCACGTTTCTGTCTACAAGTGTTGGAAATTTATGGTCATTGGGTAGATGGTTCATGACCCTTGACATATTTAATGTTAAATGTGTAAATTGTGTTAAATAATTGGATTGTATATCAGATTAGCAGTAACGAAATGGCTGACTTGGTGTGTCGCGTGAGCAATATGCAACAAGGTGGTACGTTTGTCTAAATCACTCTTTTCTTGTTGCAAATTCATTAATTAATTTGCCACTATTTACATATTGCCAAGTTAAAGTGCGGTCAGTAAAAACAGAACCACCGGTGGTATGGTAAAGATAGTCAAAATCTTAAATATGAAATCAGTAGAAAATAGCAATCACGAATTGCAAACCAATGGCAGCAAATTTGCTGATCCATTGATAGATGACACAGAACTCTCTGTGAACAAAATGGAACCGGTGGCTGAAGGTGACAAATTAATTCCGCAGCCTAGCCACACTATAGATGTGTTGTGCACTTTGTATAAAAGAATAGAAACAATGATGGAACGACATTTCAAAACTAATTTCCATAGCTTGTGATCCAAACAGAACGCTCGTACGCACGCTCAGGACTCATTTAGATTCAAGACAGTTTTGGGTCCAAAATGGACGACATTCACTTAAAGGAAGTCGATTTTAAGTCCGAATAGGACACATTTGAGTCCAAACTGAACTCCATTTCTGATGCTGTGTAAAGGTTAATGGACGAGATGGGCTCGATATAGTCTGAACCATCTAGCTTAAAAGGCACTGTTCAGCAGATAATAATAACGTAAATAACTTAGCTTCCGGAGGAAAGTTTGTAAGAACGTTTTGAATGATTTTCCGAGGTGGTTAAATGAAGAAGACACACAGACTAGTAACAGGTGTTACGCAGTAAGCTAGTGATGGAGCATTACATAATGAGATGGTTCAGGACAACTAATTCAGTCTGGTTACATCAGATTAAATGCACACTAAGCACCTTCTTGAATTATATAGCAATGTAGCTACACAAATTAGTGGCATGAGGAAGGTATTATCTACTGTTAAAGAAAAATGTGTGATACACAGCCCCTTGGTTCCAGGGCAGGTGATACTTAGAACGCTGCAAGTCAGTTTCATAGGATAAATAGAGACGAAATAACTCAAACTACCCCATCCCCTAACCATGTAGCGTAAGGGATGGGGGCAGCTCCTACCTCATTGTCAATTAATTTTGGAAGTAAGTTTATTAAAACGTATGCAATTCCAAGTATTTTGCCTGGAAAAAGGACAACACATCCTGTAGGTTTCATAGCATCCTGTAAGGGGGTACTACTTAAAAAGTGGACCAACAATAAATACAGTTCATTACAACTTATACACTGGTAGAAATGGCACTATGGGTGATTAAAATTCCTGAGTGTTGCATATCCTAAGAACCATTTGAAAAGGCTTTCCAGCCCAAACACTAGTGTTTTTCAAAAGCACTATTAAATCCCAAGACATACAACATTAAAAAGGGCAGCTTGCATAAATATTTTGAACAAACAAAACCCGGTACTGGGATGAACCAATCTCGTAACGCAATTTATCAATAATTCTCAAACAGAAAGTACGTCTCAACATTACTGAAAAGCTTTTGCATGTCCCAGAAACTAATCTGTAATATTTATGTCCATTTTACGTTCCACTGACTTAACCCATGACTTAGAACTGAGTAACAGCAGTGGTATCGGCCAGTCTGTCCGGCAAGCAACCATTAAAATAATCAGAATAACAAAAATGACCACAATGTCAAGTGTGTGCTGCCACCAGTAGAACCTATGATACATAACTGTGCGCAGGATGGTGTCGATTCGCCGTATTGTCATAAAAGAAGGTGACATGTTAACCGGTACAATCCTTGTTATCACACAAATTATACAAACCTATGAAACAATAACAATCAAATACGATGGAATCCTAAATTTAGGAAATTACCCAAAGTCGAATGAGATTGCTTTTAATCAGGACAATTAATAAATATAACATGGTACAGCCGAACCAAATTGGAGTACACAATACCCACAAGTTGTAGTTGAAGTATTTCGGAGGACAGCCACCCAGCCAAGTCGAATTTGACAGACCAAAGAGAGCTCATTTTACCCTCTAATGTCGGTTACAGGATGGAGAGAGAGCAATGAAAATGACCGAATCAAGTTGTGTACGTATGTACAATGATTCTTATGTGCGACTTCGTACACAGTGGCAAGGGCAAGCAGGCTACAAGTGGTGCGGCAACTGTCGTCGTGGGGTATGTGCCATCCCCATGACGTTATTGTGAAAATTTGCGAAACTAGTGCGACGATATGAAAACAATCGTAGTAACGAAAATATTGATAAAAGCCATGAAGACGATGTGTTGTGATTATTGCAGTGAAATATTGTAAAATGATATAGAAAATGAACAAAGAAATTACTATTAATACGAAAACTATGTATTTCGAGGATAATCTGTGACCAAAGAAAAAAATGAATAGACAGTCCTCTAACGACGAAGAAACAGAAAAAATTAACTACTCTTCGTTTGGTTCTTGATTGTAGAAGGACGTCATTGACGATTCGTGACAAGAATGGTATGTTTTTGTTATTAATACTGTAAGAAAAAGCATTCTTATGATAATAATAATTAATTCTTTAAATGCGTAAACTAGTGTCTTCCTTTCAAGAGTGTAGGGAAAGGCATCCTATATTTATTACTGAATAATTTGCAGTTTTCATATACTGAGCTGATTTTGTTTCAAAGACGCCATTACGGGAGAGAACATAATTTTAAGTTTTTCATTAAGCCACACGGCTTAAAAATAGGAATTCACTCGCTGAGAATTATCTGCTTAAGTCTTTCACTTGAAAGTGAATTAATATTTCATTCAGAAACAGTTTTTGTGTTAGCCTGGACCAGTCAGCACGGATGAGGTCTCACACGATTCACTACATAAAGAATAATTGTAATTTAGATGTAAATAGAAAATAGCTTTCAAAGAATTTTAATAAGTTCTGTAACAAGATTTCAATGCGAACCTCACAGAAAGCCCAGAGTCTGTTGTCATTAACAGAACAATGAAGCTGGTCGGATTTTAATGTGCGCGCCATTTAGCTTTGCTACATTTCATGTCTAATACATTAAACACAAACATGCTGGACTGGTTAAACTCGCAGTTGAAAAGAAATTAACATTACTCGCTCAACTATCAAAGCCTTTCAGCTTCGTGTTGCAGAGCGGAACTTCGCGTCAGCAAACGACGAAAGGTACGCGAAACATAATAATCTAATAACGACAGGCCCTCAGAAATCTAAAGTGTCTGGAGCCAAGTCGTCCAGGAAAAGTACGTTTCTTTTTATTGAAAGTAGCAAAGCTCCATTAAGGTGGCTTTAATGGCACTGCACTTTCTAATTTGCAACCTTTCATAGCAGAGAACATCGTTACGTGTTAGTAGAATTGAGAATTCTGCATTTACAACAGCATTTACCATTGATACTGAGAATAAGTCATCTTAATTATCTCTTGCGCTACACGAACATTGACAATAACATCATACAGTTCGGATAGTAGTACAGGTAGCTGGATGGGAGTAGAAATGATTAGCGAACTAGTTACCTCAACAAACAGAATATTTACGTAACTTGTATTTCTCCAAGCATATGAAGATTCGTTAGAAATATTGCTGCGAGAAATGAAGTCCAGCTGTCGATGTCACACATAAGAGTCTCCAAGCGCAAGCGGTTTGAGCGGCTGTTGCCGTCCGTCCTATATTCCGCAGCAGAGCGTACTTGTGTTATGGAGAAGAAGGAGGCATGGCTCAGCGGGCGCGCACCAATGGTCCGCCAGATCCCGCGCGACCGCTATCGGCGTCAGACGGATATCTGCAGTTCCATTGCCAACTTAAAGACGTCCTTGGGGTGGTTTGAGTACGTGATACTACAATAATGGTAAGGATTTCAGGGAACAATTTTATAATGATCCTACCATGTGCAAGGAACAGGGGGAACACTTAGTTCTAGGTGCAGTTAACGCTGTGGTAGGTGACATTTCTACTACCACTGTATTACACACAGGACCTATTCAGTGATTTATTTAAAAGAATTAATGAGATTTCCGAAATACCAACCTTGCCAGTTCAAAACTACAGAATTGTAGGTGCTATCGGTATCAGCTCGCACAGTGTCAGGGTGCAAGCAGAAGTTAATGTAAATGCTGGAAATTGAGCCTTTTGTCACATATTTCTAATAATGGAAGGTTTAACAGTGAGTTGCATTCTGAAAGTTGAATTTTTACGTGATGCGAAAGGAAAAAGCGACTTCTCTTGTAGTAAGGCTCTGCTGTGAGTGATACTAGCAAACCTAAATGGACGGCAGATCTAGTGTACAAAAGAGTGAACTACGATTTTGCACTTACCTTACTTGGGTCTATAGTACAATTTTACCTACACAAATTTTTCGGTCATAGACTCTAAATACAGAATAATTTGGTGAACTACTGACACAAATGCACATGCACAGGGTCACTCTGAAGGCTCACGGAACGGGCAGAGTGACTGCACTTCTAATATGCGACAATACCGTCTCCACCACACCCGATTCTATTTACAGAAAGTTGTGCGCATGAATATTATGACGGCAGAGTCCCCAAAAATGTGTCCGTAAACAATGAGAGCGGACGCGGCTGGGCCCCCCACGGTTTGTTGTGGGTTGAATGACAGACGAAGCGGCGCGAGCAGATGTTGGTAAAAGAGGGGTGGAAACGGGCCAGGTGGGGGCCGCGCTGAGCTGCCCACATCCCCACCAGCTTTGAAGTAGTACCGTTAGATGTCGCCGCTCTTTGAGCCTGTGCTATTGGGTCGTTCTGAAAGTATGAAAATTCCTGGTGACTAGCAAGCGTCCAGGATGCTCTGAAAACACGTGGTCTTTATTTCCCGTGCTCGCTGACCGTTGGAGGCATAGAATGGAGAAAAATGTCGCCGTGAATGGCCAGAGGGACCAGCTGAACTGCTGAATGAATGTCAATAAATAGTGGATTCATTCAGATACTGGAAAGCCAGTACGACTGATAAAAGCAAAAAGTGATGGCGAGTGCGAGGGATTAGAAGCGCTGTAGGCACGACCTCGAGATGGACAGTATAAAATTTAAAAAAAGAGACATTTACCAATTTTGATAAACGAAGTGTCTAAGAATGGGTCTCGCAGATATGTATCGAAGAATCAAAACAGAAGTGTTATAAGCGTTCCAGTTTTGAAATAAGGGCTGGGATTAGTACCCCGCGAGGGTAAACAGGGTATTTTTGCCGTAAGATTAGTTAATACGTTCAAAGTAGCGGCAGTATTCTAGAACAAACGTAGTTAGTCAATTGTGAGCATGCTTCCTGTTTAATTATTTATATCTTTTAGCTACAGTACACAACAAATAACGTTTTACATGACAGAATTAGAATATACGAGAGAACTAGTAAATGTTCCGAAAAACTGAAGGCAACATTGAAAAGTTGTGAATATTTTCATGCAAATTCATTTATAATATATATCTATTTCCCAATATTTATAGTTTTTATATATTCTGTAAGAAAGAAACTGTGTGTTGTAACTCGTGTTACAATGCGTGGATGCAAATACCCGGCAGCCATCTTGGGACGGACAAGTCTGATGTTGGCGGCGCTAGGAAACGAATAGTCAGATTCTGGCAGTGTTCACGGGCAGTCGTTGTGAGTTTTGTAAGCTCGCCTTCGCAGAAGTGTTGAAATGTCCGTTCAGTGTCTAAACGCGGATTTGCAAAATTTACTTGTATGTAACTATCAAATATTTAGACAAGTTTCTGAACTGTAAACTTCGAAGAATTATCGTCAGGTAACCACTTCGAAATTTCAACACCGACCTTAGCATGTTGTTCTTGGAACCTGTAATTTTGCCATTTTGAAAGTGAGGAACCTTAAATTTTGAACCATCGGACATTGAATTGTTCCAAGACTTTGAAGTGCGCAAGATGCTGCCTGAGTTTACTTATGTTATCGCACTGACTTAACAACATTCAGCATTAGCATTTCACCAACATGTTACTGTGAGAAGAACCGGAAATAAATCTAGTTCTTTTATATATTTTAATCCATGAGTCTAATGAACTGTCTCTACTCAAATTCCTGCCTTCATTTAATTGGAAGTTCCTTTCCGTAAGTAATGACTCTTGGGCGAAAGCGACGAGTGATTGGTTGGCCGCTAGACCTAAATGTAGCCATGGCCCTTGGTAGAGTGCTACTAACTGAAACACTGATTCATTGATAATCTGCATAATAATGCCAGCGGCTCCGAAGTAATTCAGTAGTTTTTTGGACACAAATTTTAAGAGACAGATTCAGTTTTTTTATTACTTTTGTACACGTTAGTGTGCACCTGAATTGAATGTTGAAGTCGCAATATTAACGGTTTAAAATATGTGATATCACAGTTAAAACGCGCCCGACAAAGACACTAAGACATTGTGTGTGTTGGATATTTAAATTAATAATACTTGTCTGTAGGACACGTTGTGAAGAGTGAAAACAGTTTAAATTTCTAAATGAAACACACACTCATGGACAATAAATAGGCATACCAAACACGAAAGAAAGGAAACCAAAGCCACGATAAGAACGAATATAACTGATGAATCAATTTCTAATGTACAGTCTGAAGTTATGTGTACACTAGGAGGACTCTATTTAGAGCAACGTAGTGTAAGTTTTATGTTTTGTATTACTGATTTAGCTGCACAACTGTTTGTCCCGTGTGCCCACTAATCGATGGACTGCCTCACATCTCCCAATAATACAAGCTACCTGTATTGAGACCTGTAACTCTGCTACCACACCAGCCTCTTCGTCCGTGTCCCTACCTCTTCACCAAAGGTTCTGGCAACAATTACGACACATCGGTCCTGCCGGGTTCCAGCTCGCCTCAGGACGCACAAGAAAAACCAGTCATCAGCTACCACTCAACAATTCCACTTGTCCAAACTACTTATCCTAACCTCAGATTTAACAAAGACTTTATTCTATTCAAATATTAATGATTATCACGAAAGATTTAACAAATGAAATTTTGACCGTTTGAAGTTAAAATATGGTTTTCTGAAAGTAAACAGAGATTGTAATATTTTTTTCAAAAAATGGCTCTGAGCACTATGGGACTTACCTTCTGAGGTCATCAGTCCCCTAGTACTTAAAACTACTTAAGCCTAACTAACCTAAGGACATCACACACATCCATGCCCGAGGCAAGATTCGAACCTGCGACAACGATAAGATGTTTTAAAACAATACAGTTTACTGCCAGTAGACAACGTTCGCAATTTATTAGATTCTACATTTGAGAAAATCTCTGTAGTTTTGTCAACCACTGCCGGCCGCTGTGGCCGAGCGGTTCTAGGCGCTTCAGTCCGGAACCACGTTGCTGCTATGGTCGCAGGTTCAAATCCTGTCCCGGGCATGTATGTGTGCGATGTCATTAGGTTAGTTAGGTTTAAGTAGTTCTAAGTCTAGGGCACAGATGACCTCAGATGTTAAGTCCCGTAGTGCTCAGAGCCATTTGAACCATTTCTCAACCACTACGAGATACGAACTTTATCAAAAGGGAAAAAAAATCTGTACTACTGTAACGACTTTTGAAGAACCTAAACATCAATTATGCATAACTAATTTCTAGGCTTCGCACTGTATGCACTCACTCCACGATAATACATAAATCTTAAGTCACGAATTACGTTAAATCAGAAGGTCCTTCCCGGTTTTGGTTCAGGTTTACCGTGGACTTCACCTGAATATGTCGGACATAATCCTGAGCATTGTAGTAGTTATACCGACTTTACCGATGCAATATAATCCTCAGTTATCATGTTTGGCACGAAGCTGCGAAATAAGTAACATACTCGTACAACCGAAGGGATCTGGTAACACTACCTGTTAACAAAATTACTTTCGAATAACAATCACGATTACGTAACTGAGACATAATCAACATTATGTAATTAACTGCAGTAACTGAGGGGTTGTTATGTACTATGCACTTTTAAATGTTTGCTCACACAGCTGAAAGTGTGGGTAAGGGTAACTGAATTTTGAAAGTGAGGACCATAGTGCTAACTGTTTCCAACGTTCAATGGGCGGTATAGCGTATTTTTAACATAATCTCCCCCCCCTCCCAAAGTCAATTATTGGTACTCTACGAAACAGTACTATCACAAACAAATGCCTATTTATCAGCTACTGTGTGACTGACATTATTAAAGGCTTTAATAATGTAACGTCATTTTTTATTGGAACCTCTGTAAAGCTACTTATTTCTACCAGTAACAAGAAAGCAATGTATCCGAAATATAGTGATGTCATGTCAAGCGTCTTTTCGAGTGAGAATTATCTCTGTACTAGAAAACGTGATTAGATTGTTTTCAATTATTCTCCGTTACCACTCTGGCCACTGGATAGTACAGATGTAAGTTAATTGCACTGTATTGTTTGTGTGAATAATAACGGTGTGTTTAGTTCAAAACCATTTTAGTTCAGTGAACCGATCAACATTTGATTCATCTTATTTTAATTGAGTAATGGAAATGATTTTTTTCTGTTTTAACAAAGTTGGAGGCGGCGCGTTTGGTGACGCAATGATGGAGCGCCTTCAGCGTCCAATCGTTAGCTGTTTATTTGTTAAAAGGCGAACCTGCAGTTTTAATTCCAAATCCGATAATCCTTTTTAAATACTTTTCTGTGTGGCAACATTAACTTACTTACTCCGTCATACATCGCCAACCATAATGACAAACAACGTTGACTTTCCTTCTGTAATTCAGTGTTTTAAAGGAACAAAAACGTGTAGATAATTCACAGTGGAACGTAAGACAAATAATTAAAATTAAAATTCTTGATCATAAGTGGAAGGTAAGAAATTATAGTTTTATTGAGGTGGATCCTCTCGATGAAAATATAAATACCATCATTGCGGAAGTGGCCCGAAAGGAACCACTTCAACCACTAGGATTGGAACCCTCTACTTCGGGGTTAATGACATACAGTTATCGAAGATGAAGACATTACGTAACGAGAAGAGAAAACTTTCTCATGGTCTGGGATGAGATAAAGGACAGCACTGGAGCTGTCGAAAGGCTGGTTACTGAGACAAGCGAGCAGGGATTGATTGATGATCTTCAGACCGTAGTCGTGTACAGGCTCTCCTTCCACTCATTAGACTGTAGGGTACTTTCCTTTATAATTCATAACTTGGACCATCAAATCTCTTCACAAAATTTCCACAGCGAAGAAATGCGGCAGTTACCATTAACACCGGTTCAGTTGTAATGAGAAAGCTTCGACCACACGATAAAAATTACGCTCCAAGTAAACGATTCTTCTATCTACTCACTAGAACTGTGAAGCGTCAGAATATAACCGAATCTGCGCTTAAAATCATAAAATAAATAGTAGGCGAGAGCCTTCTACCTTGGAAAGCTTTTGAAACTTTCTTCACTGTAACAGAAGTTCTACATGTACCTCCTTATTCCATCTTGTAATAATAGCATTCACTTCACGTCTGCTGAACGCTTTTTCTTAAGTTGCAAAAATTACACAGGAGAAGTAATGTTTTTCACAATGTGAAAAATTGTTAGAATGAACAAAATATTCGTTGGTCATAGGGACCACGGAGCCCATGGACAACCTGTAAAAGTTCCCAAATTCGTAGGATACAGCAACCTGTGTTTTACATGACGTTTCGAGTGGTTGTTACGTAATAACAATTCACTCGAGTATTGTTATATGGAACTGTTTTGAGAACTAGATTTGCGGAACTTTGAAAGGCGGCTTTCTATTAGATGTATCTATACTTCTGCGTACACCATAGGATGCTCTTATACTTTTGATCATGTCGTAGTCGATTTAAAACTTAGTCACGAGCTATTGACATAGTCAAATGTTTAGCAATGCAAGGTACTTCTAATGATAACTCGAAAATAACGAATTTAATATCCTTATGCTTACCTTTTCTATTTATTGCGTAAATATTTGGCTTTAGGACAGTACATATATACTTAGAAATGAGTTTGCATTGGAAATATATGAAAACAGCATACCCAATTCCAGATCAAATGTTAGTGATGTAAGACAATAATTGGGAGAAAAAAAGACTCGCACATTCGCGATTTAGTGCTCTGTAGCCTGATACAAATGCCCTAGTTATTTTCTACGAATGCTTTCATGTAACCAGTTTAAATGTGACATATTTATATATAGGTTGATTCATTCCGAGCAACACCAATACAAACATCGAAAATATTTGCGAGGACAAACGCTGCTGCTACCGTGACAAAATGAACTAGTCAAACAGCACGACATAGCTGTACGCTTAATATTGACCAGCTCCATGCGTGCTGCAGATTGTTTGCTCAGATAGTCGGTCAGATAGAGAGAGAAATGGGGTATCTGCAGATCTTTACCTGTACGCCTTGCACAGAACATCGCTGCAGTAAAGAAGAACTGCAGTTGAAAGTGTGCATTTCAGATACCATCTGTGGCATTAGGTACCATTAGCGTAGTCAGTACCGCCTGCTTATTCATTTACTCTAGCCAGACATGAAAATTATCTGCTGAGTATTTACAACGTAGCGTGTGAGCAACATTAGTGCTCCAAAAGGCAACTATAGATACGACAAACTTCACAACAAACGTATACAGGACGCCTACCACACTACGTAAAGACAGTGGATTGAAATGACCTAGATTCCAAAACTTAATCGTAAAAGTGCTAATGGAAATGCTAGTCAGTGCCAGTGATGTCCCAGCGAGATCGATTTAAAACACACTACAAACCACTCACTAAAGTCTGAAGTGGCATAACAGTGCATCTGAGCACTACCCGTTAACAGCTGTGTGATGAATCAGCTGCAAGTATCACGGAATACATAAGAAAAACATTAATTCAAAAAATAGCCGAATATTACGATTCACCATTACTCTACAGGTATCAGCGATGTGTGTGAGAAAGAGCAATATGGCATACGGTTCCACCAAGAAACTGCTCTGGTTCTTAGCAAACCTACACACAACCTCTCCACGATTTGACAGTAGACGTTGTCTTGAATCCGCTAACTAACGTTCAGATGTGGGAGACACCTCACAAAATCATGTTATGAATACAATAATAGTTGTGAATATCTGGAAGAACTAACAATTTTTTTTTTTCTAATTGGCCCGGAGAACTGTCAGACACTACTCAAAATAACTTTGCACTCGAGAAATTTATTTAATTTGATTCCTTCTGATACATCAATCAGTGCTGACGTGAAGCTACTTTGTTTAAAAAGAACAGTATACTCTTACCTGTAGTAGCTTTAAAGGAGAATTATTACAGAAGGTCACCAAAATATTATAAGCGGTCATCAAACGGTTTCCACTCGAAGGCCGTATTGTCCAGGGTCGGTATTCCAGTCAGGGGAAATCGCAATGACTTTTGGTGCATTCATGCTGCCGACGTACCATGTAGAAGATACCCGTTTGGTAAAATACTGTGTCCTATTGCACGAGTAATTCCGTAAGTGCCTGTTGCACATCGTCGCTGACAGGAATCGTCGACCCTTCATGGTTTTTCTAATGAACCGAAACCGTGATAAGCACGTACAGATCATGACTGTAGGGGGAGTGCTCGAGAGTCTCACACTTGAGGTGACGTAACTTCTGTCTTATGACATTCCCGATCTTGGGAACACCCTTCCACGACGGTAGCTCTCGACAGACATGTTGCGCTATACGTATTATTCATTCTGCGATGGACATCTATTGGTGGGCTTCCGGCAACAGTCAAGAAAAAAATAACCGGAAATTGGTCCCGTTCGGACATATTTGGTAAAAATGTCGTCAAAGTTTACTTTTCCGCATTTACCGCACTCACGTTGGAAGTATAAGAATGCCTCACAAATCCCTTGCCTCCGAGCAAATGACACTCCGTGCAAGTGTTCAAACCCCCTCTCTTCCCCCGTAGTCATTTCCGTAGCCATCATTCACCCCTGTCATCTATGGCGCGTCGTGCACCACAATTGCCTGGCACCAGTCTTGGGTAACGCCATTTTGTCATGCACGGAATCTACATGTACATCATACTCCGTAAGCCACCTAATGGAATGTGACGGAGGGTACTTTCGGAACCACTATCTGATCCCTCCAACTCTGTTCCACTTGTGAATAGTGCGTGGGAAGAACGATTATGGGTAAGCCTCTGTATTGGCTCTAATTTCTCGAATTTTCTCCTCGTGGTCAGTAAGCTAGATGTATGTGGGGGTAAGTAATATGTTGTCCGACTCCTCCTGAAAAGTGCTGTCCCAAAATTTCAATAGTAAAACTCTCCGTGATGCACAGCGCCTCTCCTGTAACATCTGCCAGTGGAGTTTGTTTAGAATATCCGTAACGCTCTCTCGCCAGTTAAACGATCTCGTGACGAAACGCGCCGCTCTTCGTTGGATTTTCTCTGTCTCCTCTATCAGCTCTACCTGATAAGGAACCCAGATAGATCAACAGTACTCAAGAAACTGGCAAACAAGCGCCTTATAAGCCACTTCTTTCGTGGATGAGTTACATTTCCTTAAGATTCTTCCGATGAATCTGAGTCTGGTGTCTGCTTTTCCCACTATCTGTTTCATGTGGTCATCCCGCTCAAAGTCGCCCTGGATAGTTAGGCTTAGATATTTTACGGCAGTTGCTGTCTCCAGCCGTTTTTCATCAATAGTGTAGCTGCACAGAAGTGGATTTCTTTGCGTCTGTACGGGCAATACGTTAGAGTCATTTACGTTCTGGGTCAACTGCTAGAGACTGCACCAATCGTCGTTCTCTGTCCGCCCCCGGTAGCTGAGTGGTCAGCGTGGCAGAATGTCGATCCTTTGGGCCCGGGTTCGATTCCCGGCTTGGTCAGAGATTTTCTGCGCTCAGGGACTGGGTGTTGTGTTGTCCTAATCATCATCATTTCATCCCCATCGACACCCAATTCGCCGAAGTGGCGTCAAATCGAAAGACTTGCACCCGGCGAAAGGTCTACCCGACGGGTGACCCTAGTCACACGACACTGTGTTGTTCGATTCTCTGCAGGTCGTTCTGCAAATTCTTACTACCTTCTGGCGTTGCTACTTTGGTATAGACAACTGCATCATCTGTGAACAGCCTTAAGGAGGATACGACGCTTTCTCCTAGCTCATTTATATATATCAAACAGCAACGGTCCTATCGCATTTCCCTGTGGTACTCCGGATATTATCTTTACATCTGTTGATCTTGTTCCGTTAAGAGCGACGTGTTGAGTTTTATCTGTAATAAAGTCTTGAATCGAATCGCAAGTTTGCTCCGATACTCCGTAGGCTCATATGTTTTCATAAATGGCAATGCGGTGAAACATCCCCTTTGAAAAATTCTACGTGACTGTGCTTAAACTGACACACAATATTTTTAGCGCAACGCAATCTGACTTTCAAAATTCCCTACAAAAAAATGGCCCTGACTAACGTTAAACTATACCTTTCACAAATCACTTACCTCACAAAAATCTTGGTTACTCGAACTACTACAATACAGCGAGCGCCACTACTGGCAGCTAAATAAAAGATTCAAACTACGGAAGGCACTAACTACTGATAGGCATAGTTAGCAAATGAAAGATTTTAATAGAGAACAAACAATGTATTTACCTTAATAATGTTGAAAACTCATAATATACATAACAGATCATTGTATATCTTACAAATTTCCAAACTCCGCCATCTCTCTCCCCACATCCACCACTGCTGGCAGCTCACCTCCAACTGCGCAACGCTACGCGCTGTTCGCATCCAGCTGCTGCTGCCCAACACTACAATGGCAGACAACAATGCAAACTAGCCACAGACCGCACACAACACAGCCAGCGATCCTCATACAGAGCGCCACGTGGCGTCAGCAATGAGAAAACCTAAACAGCCTACTTACATAGCCCCCATGCTCCCCACAAAAAATGTTACAAATTGTTTTGGGCAGTGGCCAATAATGATTTGATAAAATTTTTCATAATTACAATAACAAAGATATCAAATGCACACACTTATTGATACAATGTTGGTCAAAAGCTAAAAATTTTTTTTTACAGTACATAAAGACAGTCCTGATCATTCATAACAGTAAAATTGCAGTGTTTTTCTCAAAGTCTCAGCAGTAAAAGAAAAATGCACTCGGAAGTAGTAGATTTCCATGCAGTCTTGAAGAAGTAGTGTTGTCCTTCCAGCGGAAAGACAGTGCTGACTCTTGACATGCAGACAGGTAATGGGCCACAACAGAGCAAACCCACAGCAGAGTCATTCGACGTTTTGAAGAATATTGGTAGGTAGGTCATCACAGAGTAGACCCACTGTAGTCCTGGTAGAGATTATGGTAGTGGTATTGGTGGGCCACCAGAGGTGCAGACCCACTGCAGTCCTTGTAGAAATAATGGTACTGGTGAGTCAGCAAAGGTGTAGACCCACTGTAGTCCTTGTAGAAATAATGGTATTGGTGGGTCATCAAAGTTGCAGACCCACTGTAGTTCATGTAGAGACGGCCAGCAGCCATCTGTTGCGACTGTGCGGGTGCACAATCACCATCGAAGAGTCTTGTGGAGAATATAGCAAGTCCATAACCACCACTTGTCCATTCACGAAATTTTTGGAATTGTCCTTAGAACCAGCAATGCTGTTATCCAGTCCCTTGCTGAATCATTAACACACGTGCAAACACTATCAGTCGCTACTTCTCACATATTGTCCATATACTATGACCAACAGAAATGTGTGCAGTGAATTTGCACCAGCAACATTCACATTTTGACAAGCGGAAAATGTGTCTTGACTCATTTGAGAAAACGGTGAGAACCCAAAACCTGAGTCTACAGTATTTGCAATATTGTGTTCTGACATTCCCGATTCCTGAGGCGAGCTGTTGCCGACCGATCGATCGATAATGCTTCCCTGTTCACTACCTGTTTCACTGTCTACACCATTATTTGACGCCCGCTCCATTTCCCCATGCACAGTTACCAAATGACTACTTTGAATGTCTGTTAATTCACTACACAGTGGTGCTGGCAAGCTACGCTCGTCGTCACTATTATTTCTCAGTTTACTTTGGAGCCTAGTGTTACGTTTTTCACACGCCATTATTGTCACAATATTTCACACGATAACACAGAAAAGCACAATTTGAAGAGCAAAAATAAGAGAACACATTAACATAACACTGAAAATAATATCTAGTTAATTGCAGCTGCGAATTACTTCGTGCAAATCTACATGCATACCACAACTGTTTTACTGTACAACAATGAAAGACTGCAACTACAAAGGAGATTTTCTCTACAATTACGCGCTAGCAATAAACAAAAGCTAAACTAATTACACAAACTACAAGAAAAAATCAGAAGATTCCAGTGAGGTAGACTCGGCTAAGGGTCGACATATGAAACGTCCCCTTATTAACAATTATACGTGACTGTGCTTAAACTGACACACAATATTTTTAGCGCAACGCAATCTGACTTTCAAAATTCCCTACAAAAAAATGGCCCTGACTAACGTTAAACTATACCTTTCACAAATCACTTACCTCACAAAAATCTTGGTTACTCGAACTACTACAATACAGCGAGCGCCACTACTGGCAGCTAAATAAAAGATTCAAACTACGGAAGGCACTAACTACTGATAGGCATAGTTAGCAAATGAAAGATTTTAATAGAGAACAAACAATGTATTTACCTTAATAATGTTGAAAACTCATAATATACATAACAGATCATTGTATATCTTACAAATTTCCAAACTCCGCCATCTCTCTCCCCACATCCACCACTGCTGGCAGCTCACCTCCAACTGCGCAACGCTACGCGCTGTTCGCATCCAGCTGCTGCTGCCCAACACTACAATGGCAGACAACAATGCAAACTAGCCACAGACCGCACACAACACAGCCAGCGATCCTCATACAGAGCGCCACGTGGCGTCACCAATGAGAAAACCTAAACAGCCTACTTACAGCGGGAAGGTGTCAAATGCCTTACTGTAATCAAGGAACACTACATCAACCTGAACGCCGTTGTCCACTGCGCTGTGGATCTCATGGAGGAACAGAGCGAGCTGAGTTTCGCAGGATCTCTGTTTGCGGAATCCATGTTGAGTTTTTAAAGGAGATTTTCATTTTCCAAAAAGTCATAACTCTTGAGCATAAAACATGTTCCATAATAGTACAACAAATTGACGTCAACGATACAGGTCTATATTTGTGTGGATGTGTCTTACGGCCTTTCTTAAAAACGGGAATGACTTATGCTTTTTTCTAGTCGTTAGCCGGCCGGTGTTGCCGAGCGGTTCTAGGTGCTACAGTCTGGAACCGTGCGACCGCTACGGTCGCAGGTTTGAATCCTGCCTCGGGCATGGATGTGTGTGATGTCCTTAGGTTAGTTAGGTTTAAGTAGTTCTAAGTTCTATGGGACTGATGACCACAGCAGTTAAGTCCCATAGTGCTCAGAGCCATTTGAACCATATTTGATTTTGCAGTCGTTAGGTACCTTTCTTGTTGAAGCGATCTACGACAAATTGTTGCTAGAAGGGGAGCAAGTTCTTTCGCATAATCTTTACAGACTCTTATAGGTATCTCATCTGATCCTGACGCCTTTCCAGTATTAAGTGATTGTAGCGGCTTTTCAGTTCCGCGATCGGTTATCTCAATATCAGCCATTTCGATGTTCGTACGACGATTGAAAGAAGGGACAGTGTTACGACCTCCCGAAGTGAAACAACTTCGGAAGACCGAATTCAGTATTTCGGCCTTCTCTCTGTTATCTTCCGTTTCGGTACCGGTGTGGTCGCTGACAGAATGAGTAGATGATTTTGACCCACTTACTGATTTTACATACAACTAAAATCTCCTAGGGTCGGTTGACAACGTCTTACTTTCAAAATCATTCAACGCTTCTCTGATTGCTCTCCTTACGCTCATTTTCGCTTCGTTCAGCTTTTTTACTTCTCTTGAATCTGAAACGAAGTGCTCTTTCTTAAAGTAGCGATTTCTAACACGGCTATTAAACCAGCTTAAAGAGCATCCCTTGAAACCTTACTCCGAACATACTTGTCTCCAGCATACTTTAACCACGGCGGCACGCTAACAGCTTACTATCATAGCCGTCTAGGAAATGCTTCCACGCTCTGCCCGAAAACCAGTACTCATGCTCTTTTGAACATTAGATAAATCGCTCCTTTTCCGCATTGTGAAAAACTACTATGCTGTTGTCCACACCTCCACGGCACGCTTTATATACCCTTCACTGCTAGTGCTGCCATCTGCCTTCTGTGAGTGGTTGTTGAACGTTGAACATATCCAGTGATCACATTAATGTGATTGGACAGTGTATCGGCTTTCAAACAATGCAAGGCGTCGACTGCACTGTGCGGCCTGCCGCCTATTCATTCAGGTTACAGTGAGCTCGAATTAGGATGTTTATTTACAATTTCCGTTCACCAGTGCTGTCCTTTTACCACGCCTTTAAGATGAGTGTGATGCAAACACTCCCATCTCCCAAGACGACAACAGTCATGTTGACAGGGTGAAAAGCTTATGCTCCTGTAGTAGATCGACTGGCCCGCTATATCACTCGATCTTAATCCTAAGAATAATGTATGAGACTATTTATAGCAGTGGATGCGGCGTAGCTATCAACATCTTCAAAGTTTGGTAGCTCTGCGGTATGTAAGGTACCTAATGATCTATGAATGACATACCTGCAGAAGCACGTGGATCCTCTTCCTTGCTGAATGTAGGCCATTAGCTGCAATATAGGTGGTGCTTCATGGTAATAGTGTTGTGTCTCAGGGAATGAATAATGTTTTGATCAATGTGGTGACATGGTACACAGTGAAAGTCTTCACCTTAAGAATTAATACTTAGAAATGTAGTTCGAATTGTATTAAAAATTTACAGTAAGGGGCAGGAATTCAAGGTAGAGCATAGGTTTATTTGTCCTTCCAGTGCTCAATATAAAATGACGCACACAACAGAACGCATAGAACTTTCAAGCAAACGGTTTAAATATACACGGTCCGATCACATTAGTGTGATTACCCCTATGTCCTAAGTCCACGTGCGATAACCACTCACAGACGGCAAGTGACAACAATAGTAGTGGAGGGTGAACAAAGTACTTCGAATTGACATGGAAGACAATTGAATCGTTTTCGTAATGAGGAAACGGAGCGATTTTTCTGGCGTCCATAAAGGCATTATCATTTGCTTTCGGGCCCGGGATGAAAGTATTTTCGATACGGCTACGACTGTGAAATGTTCACGTGCCGCCTTGCCTAAAGCATACCGTGCATGGCAAGAAAGTGGTATCCAAAACTGGCCCCGAAGCGATTGTGATACACCACGGGACACAGTTGGCGTGGTGAACGACAGCTGTGGAGATGCGTATGGGTGAATAGATGTGCAGCTGTTGAGCGACTGACAGCACAGATGAACCTAGGGATTCCAACAGTGTCTCCTCTAAGACAGTTCAAAGAACGTTGCTGGGTGTGGGCCTCCGCAACAGGCACTCTGTTCCATACACCGATGCTGACTGCTGTCCATCAGCGACTAAGGCTGAAATTTGCACGCCAGTACCAAAACTGGGCTCCCACTAGGTGGTGACAGGTTGCCTTTTCAGATGAATCGGACAGATGTCCATTGGCGTGTACGGCGTGAGGCGTCTTAGAGCAAACACCCTGAAACCAGGAGGAAACGTTACAATCTGGAGAATGCTTTTGTGCCATTCTCTGGGTGATCTAGTCATACTGGATGGCAGAATGGATAAACAAATGTATGGATGTGTCATAGGGGATCATGTTCACCTTATATGCAGTTTGCTTCTTCTAGGCTCTATGAGATCTACGAGCAGGACAACGCAACGTGTCACACTGCTGGCAGTGTACCTGCGTAGTGCAGAGAACACCACGATCAGTTTATCGTACCCCCATGGCCAAGTCCCATACATATAACGTCGCTGAGATTCTCTTAGAAGCATCTGTCAAATTCCACAGAAAAAGTGTATAGTTTCATTAGAAAAAAAAAAAAAAACAAAGTCGGTATCCTAATTGGGCGACTGTAAACGATAAATTTACTTGGGAATATCGAGAAAATCCCGATACTGTCCAATAGAAATTGACGAAAACGCACCTCGATATATTTATTCATTCTGGTTATATTTGTGGTGGCCTGTCTTACCTCCCACATCACATCTATATTGCGCCAGCAAGAATGCCATGTATAGTGAAAACAATGAAGTAATAATCTTCTTACATCTATATTTAAATTAAATGATGGTGGGACATCAGCTGGTATAATTTTTATTAAAAATGACACTCCCCCAGCTGTACTTCAGATTTCGTATTTATTTGGCTACTAGTTTCGACGTTGTGTCAACGCCATCTTCAGGCCCGTAAACTTTGATATCAATTGCGTGTGGCTGAGTAACTAGTTACTCCCCGCCATCTATGTGGAGCACGTATTGGTCTCACTGCGGACTTCTAGTACTCAAATGAGTGTGAAATCTTATGAGACTTAACTGCTAAGGTCATCACTCTCTAAGCTTACACACTACTTAATCTAAATTATCCTAAGGACAAACACACACACACCCATGCCCGAGGGAGGAGTCTAACCTCTGCCGGGACCAGCCGCACAGTCCACGACTGCAGCCCCTAGATCGCTCGGCTAATCCCGCGCGGCGGACTTCTAGTACTCAGTCACACACTGTTGATATCATCAAAGTGTACAGGCCTGAAGATAGAGTTGACGCAACGTCAAAACTAGTAACCAAATACATATGAAATCTTAAGTACAGCTTGAGGAGTTCCATTTTTAATAAAAATCGAGTATTAATCGTAGTAGTGTAAAGCAAAAAGTAAAGCCAATACGCTTAAACTGTCTGATGTTTTCATATTTCTTTTATGATTTCAAGTTCAAATGGTTCAAATGGATCTGAGCACTATGGGACAACACCTGAGGTCATCACTCCCCTAGAACTTAAAACTACTTAAACCTAACTAACCGAAGGACATCACACACATCCATGATAGAGACAGGATTGCCCGAGGCAGGATTCAAACCTGCGATCGCAGCGGTCGCGCGGTTCCAGACTGTAGCGCCTAGAACCACTCGGCCACAATGGCCGGTCTGAATCATTGAAATAAACTGGAGAAACCTCTAAAAATAACTGACATAGCAAGTCGGAATGTCTTGAATGGATTCAGAAACCACCTAATTTCTACTGGGAAGGACAGCTAATAGTTAAAATCAGTGAGATTTTGTGTCAAAATTGAAAGAAGATGCCTCCGTGTCACTAAACTGACATTCAATGTTTCTAATTTCGTTCGATCCATATTTGCCTGACTGGGTAATACATGTGATGACACAAGTGAAATATAATAAAAATGCCTAGCCCTTTTAGTCTCTTGTCGCTTTTCTCAAATTTAGGTTGCCTTTCTCTCAGTGTGCTGACAGATGTGCGAGTAATGGAGGAGGTGGCGTCAGAGTTTGGACACGTCCACCCACAAAGGTTCCTCCCTCTCCTCCACGTTATGGAGAGCGAAGTAGTTAACGTATGGTAATGTACGCAATCATGTGAAGTGTGTTTGCTGTGTTGTTGCGCTTAGCACTCAATTGATTGAGCAGACAAAATTAGCACCGCACGCTCTAGAGCCGGCGCCGCCGGCCAACATGGGGCAGCAGCAGCCGGTGTTTGACAGACACGGGAATCGGAGCGTAGCACCTGTCTCGAGTGACGGGCAGCGGCCGGGAAAATTGGGAAGCTGCGGAACGGTTAAACCGAAAGAGGGCGCACGCCAAACAGGGCGCCGTGTCTTTAGAGAATATGATTTGTTGCACTGTGGGGGTTTCACACCGTAAAGAGTCCTCACTGACGCGTATTAATGCTTTTGAATTATTAAACATTCTTCCTTCTTCGTTAAAAACATGGCTTGTCATCAGTTGAAATGAAAACCTCTCTCACTGTGGACAAGTAGGAGGACAAAGGAGAAGCGCCTATAAGCTGTCATAAGGTTACAAGTGGTCAAGAAGAGCTCAGAGCAGAGATATCTTTGACCTGAAACTGAGAAGACATGATTATGTGGATCATATTTAACGAGGTGCACTCCAGAGATTACAACAGGTAGCCAAAGAATAAAAAGCACTAATGTCAGAGGTATATTTTAATAATTGAAGTTTCCTAACCTATTAATACAACTAGTTTGTGCAAAATTAGATTTCAGTTTCACGTAAGCTGTGCGAGTATTTGATAAAGTAAACATGAAGGTTTCCAGAAACTAAAAGGAAAATCGCGTGTTCTGATATGGGCAAAAAGTAGTTCAGAAACCCTGTACAGGACTGTATTAGTAACAATATCCAACAGTCTAAGTAAATCGAACACAAATGCTAACATTCAAGGCACTGCATTTGAAAGTTTTACTTTCACACTCCAGTAGCATTTGAATCGTTCTGAAACGGAACTTGTCCCGTTCCTTTTTTTTTTCCTCCATAAATTCCGGTACAGGAGAATTATAGCGAGAGTGATTTTTACTCTGGAGAAGTAAATCTGTGGGTGACAAGCAGAAGAGAATGGCCCAAGCGGTGTTAATTCATTTATTCAATGATTTTTATTTCGTGTGTGCCACGCTTCCTTGCATCCTTTCCCTTATGCGACCTGGACTGTATGAATGGGATATTATCTGAAGCAGCAGAAAGCTTTAGTCAGATGTTGTAGCATTGCATGAGTAGAGTGGTTCTGTGGTAGGATACTACCAACCCCCTAATCACGAACAAGTTTGGCTAAGATAGTGTGAAAGTCAGATCAGAGAGGTTGTGAAGGCACGAGTATTGGCTCTGTCAGGTTAGCGTACCATCCCCTCCACCACCGTTTGAACGGACAACGCTTAGGCGAGGTGTCCGCAGGTCAACTTGTTCCTAGGTAGCGGCACTGGACAGACGTGGAGACGCAGCTTTCGATTTTGGTAATGTTATCAAAGGTATCAGACTGTCTCAAAACTGCTCGTTAGTAAAGTCCAGATGTTGAAATCAGGTGTGAGATTAGCACCAACCCCCCTATAAGAGAGTTTATTTTCATAATTTAGTCAAATTTCTGTGAGAACTTGGCGTTTGTGCCTTGGTCAGGCCACGCACAATGGGCCTTAAGCTCACGGTCGTATTATTGCTTTGTGTTTAACGGAAGTTCAGTTTACTCATTTAATGTATTTTCACGTGGTCTGTCTTTTACGGTATTATTTTGGGGAAGTTTTATTTATTTTTTGTATGTTTTCTTTGTGTACTTGCTTTTCGGTCACGTGGTCGGTTGCAGCAACCGCCACATCGGTAAACTGCAGTTTCGGTCTCAAAATGTATAGTACTCCAGTGAATAACCATATGGTAGGGGGTGAGTGTAAGATAGGGAATGAATAGTCTCGTGTGTCCGTATATTTGGCATTTCTGTTGGCTACCGCTACTTGGCCACGTGTGTGGAATAGTACTGATGTGATTGATAGTTAATGTTTCTTGTGGCCCTCATAGCCATTTGATTACAATGAAGTGCATTACGTAAAATATACGGTTTAAACTCATTTATCTAGGAAAGTTCAGATTTTACTGCCCATTGATGGAATAAAGACTTGCAAAATTTTCCCGCCATATGATGGTAAATGTTCTTCCAGGCAGCTCAGTAACGTGGTGTTGTTTCTGAAAGCAAGATTAAACCAAAATTGGCAGCCATAGTTAAGTGTACCAATTGCTACTCTTTCTTCAGCGTACGTTTTAACGAAAATTGAAATATTTAGGCAAATACTCTTCCGCCCTGACCGAGTTCACTTGTAGTGTCTTTAATGAACTTGTTCTGCGTGACCTATAGTAATTGATTATAACATGTTTAGGTATAGCTGTGTGCCTGCATAAAATTACGTTAAAGCCAGGTCTGCGCTCCCCTAGGTATAGCTGTGTGCCTGCATAAAATTACGTTAAAGCCAGGTCTGCGCTCCCCTAGGTATAGCTATGTGCCTGCATAAAATTACGTTAAAGCCAGGTCTGCGCTCCCCTCTCCCTTTCCATAATTACGTGGCGAAAGTGAATTGCGTTAACTAGGGAGACCAGTTGTGGTGATGTATATTACAACAGAAACACGGCTAGTTGTTGAAATGCCATCGGTACTGAATGAATATCAATTAATCTATACCTTCGACTGATTATTTCCTCCCTTCATCATAAAGAATAGGTGAAAGTCAGTACCACAATCGAATGCTGGGTCATGAAAGAAAATAAAGGCTCTATGCTGTTCATTAAGCCCTGCATAGGTGCCTTCTGTAGTGGTTCTAAAAATATTGCGTTAGCCGTTGCGTTCATATTTTTACCGGTCGTTTGAACCCAAGCGCCAGAAATTATTTATACCCCAGCAGTAACTCGCAGGGGCCTGTAATCTCGTGGTCAACAGGAATTGGTTAAATCACTACTGCAGAGGGTAGATTGCATGAGGTGTAGGACATTATAAGCGACGGTAATCTTCAAACTAGTAGAGTTATAACATTAACCATACCACCGCTAGTAAGAAGGTTACGTTGCAATTTATATGCGGTCTATGTTCAATGTCTCTCATAGACGATAGGTGGCAGCACTAACAAAGTACGGTACATAATGCATGTATGGGGGCGCATTAAATAGTGCTGTCGTTGTCATAATGTGGAAACAGAGCTATCTATCTAACGTCCAGAAGGACATGAACATTGGTGGAAGTATGTTTATGAACTGTTCGCGTGCCACCGAGGTTAAAATATACCATACAGGACAAAATGGCGCTATCCAAGATCGGCTCCGAGGCAGCTATGGTGCACAAGATGACCATAGGTCAGAACGACGGCTGCGGAGACGTGTTCGGACGAATTCACGTGCTACCGTTGAGTAACTGAACGCCCAGATGAACCAAGGGACTACAACCAGTGTCACATCAACGACCGTTCAGTGAACGTTGCTGCGTGTAGGCGTCCGCAGCGGGAGTCTGGGTCATGCACCTATGGTGACTGCTGTTCATCAGCGACAAAGGTTAGTGATAATGATGATGATGACGATGATTTGAGGCGAGGGGCGCTCATTGTCATCAGCGCCCTGATGGGTGGGGACGAAGGCTTTCCCCAAATTCGGAGCAGTTGCTAATGTATTAAAGTCTGCCTACCTTCCCCACCAATTTAGGGATGAGGCCTGAGAGTTCACAAAATTTCACCCTTGTTACACTGGAATCAGTATCTGCGATGATGGTGGGTAGACCTCCATCGAGACTGAGGGCTGCCCAAATATCAGTATATAGGACACACGTTCCCACAATACACTGAACTGAAAGTGGCACGCCACAAACTTCACAGAGTGGTTGATCCTCCCGCCGGAGGAGGAAGCCATGTATTAAAGGGCTATGTCCGATACGCAGTCTGCTAAGCAGAAGCTCCTTCCAACTGTTAGGCTGACGTGAAATCCGCCATGCCTTTGTGGTCAATTTCAGCCACTGCAGTTTGATTTCTGTCACCTGCAACCACTCAGTCTCCCGCTGACACATGATGCGTCTGTCAGAAAATGAGATGATGGCTTGTAACGGTATGGGACATTGATGGACAGCACCGTTCAAACATGCTTGCTTGGCGGCTTTGTCGGCCACGTCGTTGCCCTGTATCCCAATGTGACCAGGTACCCAGCAAAAGATAACCTCCTTGCAACGGTGTTGGAGCCGCTGTAAGGAGTCATGGATGAGCCGAATCAGCGGGTCTACTGGATACGTTTGGTGAAGTGCTTGCAGTGCACTAAGAGATTCGGAACAGACAAGAAATCTTCGACTGTGATGTCTGTGAACCCTCTCCAGTGCCATCAGAATGTCACACAATTCCGCTTCATAATTTATAAATTGTTACGGAAGGCACACATAAAAAATCCCATCAGGGAAAACAGTAGAATAACCGAGGAAATTCTCTTGCCGGGATCCATCTGTATAAACGACAATAAAACTGTGGTACATACTTAAAATGGATGTAAACATAACTGTAAAACCATAATCTGGAGTACAAGTTTTCTTGTACTGTGTCAAGCTTAAAATCACTTTGGCCCTCTGACGACGCCAGGGCGGCAATGCGTTCCATCCCTGGCTGTGTATTTTGATGCCTGATAGATCCAGATGCCTGATAGATCCGGATAGCTTGATCACATGGCGCCATTCCTGGACCGCTGTTCAAAGGTGGGTTGGACCACTGAACTAAATGTCAATGATTGAGTTGACGCTGGGATCTCGAACGCCTGTCGAGCCAAAAGTATCCGTCACCGAATCCAGACTGGTGGTTCACCAGCCTGTCCACACAGACTCGGAACTGGGTTGGTCCGAAAGGCTCCAGACGATATTCGAATGCCCTCATGGTGGACTGCATGTAACATCTTGAGGTAGGAAGGACGGGCTGATCCGTAGACCACGCTGCCATAATCTAAACGTGGTCGAACAACTGCTCTATAAAACTGCAGGAAACTGGACCTGTCAGCTCCCTATGTTTTTCCGCTAAGACATTTCAAAATATTTAACGACTGGCAGCCTTTTGTTCGTAGGTCTTTCAGGTGTGGGAGCCAAGTTAGTTCCGAGTCAAATAATAAACCCAAAAAGCGCACAGTTTCTTGAAAATTTAAAATATTGTCCTCCATTGTGAGCACTGGTTGGTTAAAACTTCGACGAACACGGTTAAAATTGACACATGTAATCTTCTCGAGTGAGAACGGAAAACCAGTTGTCCTGGTCAGGTTTACAGACTCCTAATGATCAGCTGGAGCCACCTCGATGTCGTTAGAAGATCAGAGAAAGAGTAGAAGATCACAAAGACATCCACAGTGAGCATTTGACAGGGCTCCTCGCTGTGGAGGAAATGCCATTGATAGTGACTGCAAACAATGTGACACCGCCTTGGAGGCTCCCCCTCCCCTTGAACATAGCTGTCAGACACGGCATCGCCAACGCGATATCGAAAACGCCGGTCCTCGAGAAAGAAGAGGCGCGGGTCCATGTAGTCCCCATTAACGAAGTTGGACTCCCAGTGAGTGGTGACAGGTGGCCTTTTTTTAGATGAATCACAGTTTATGCTCTATCGGATAGAAATCAAATTCCCTGCAGCAATCGTCAGAAGGGTCCAGGCGGAGGGAGAAGGCGCTATGGTCTGGAGAACATTTTCATAGCTTTCCCTGGGTGATCTCGTCATTCTGGAAGGCACAATATGTCAACACAAGTACCCACTCATATATGCAGTTTGTTTCTCTTAGGCACGATGGTATCTACCAGCAGGACTATGCAATGTATCACACAGCTTGCAGTGTACTTGCGTGGTTCGGAGAGCACCAGGATGATTTTATAGTACTCTTCTGGCAAACAAACTCAACGGATTTAGTAGACCCAATCAAGAACCTCGATAGGGATTTTCGCGTCATGGATCCTCAACCGACAAGCCTTGCGAAGCTGGCCACGTCACTTGAGTCATCATGGGTTCAAACAGCTGTTGGTATCTTCCTCAACTTCATAAGCTCTCTTCCTACACCTCCTGCAGCTGTCCGTTCTGCAACACGTAGCTATTCATGCTCTTGACCGGCGGTCACATTAATATGACTGGACAGTGTATATTTAATCTAATGTTGAATCAGTCACTAATTTATGCTCAAGATGTTCACTACAAATTTTATTATCAGATATTATAAAATTGTTTTAGAAATGTCTGGTTAAAATGACTAAGCTGAGGAATGATTCGTCAGCTTGCACCACCTTAAAAAATGGAAGTAATTACTGGTAAGTGCCGTAAAATTGACTATGAACGAAAATCTTTAGACTGTAAAGATTCTACAATGAGGTTGTCTCTTTTAAATTAGCGGTATTATTTTGGATAATAGTTTCAAAATAGTTTGTGCGTTAACACCTTAATAGCTCTCCGATGACACAACGTGTCTTTGGCTCCAGAACGAAGGTGTGAGTTGAATACCGTAGAGCGTCTACACACTAAACTGAATCGTATATTTAGAAGCAGTGGCATCACATCTAATTCCTCATAGAAACGAGTTGTATATGTACGACATTGGTGGCAGGTGACCTATCGGAACGAGAAAGTAATACTGTATACTTAAACTGGTGAAAAAATATGAGTATGAAAATAACAGGAAGACGACGTTCTACTCTCTAGCCTTTTGGGACGCGGTGGATTATTTGCGAAAGAACCAGTCCGCCCAAAAACTCCTGGAGATATCACGCTTATGGTACACAATCATCTTTCCGCTATTTTTGTTGTCTGAAATAGTCAGAAAAAAGACATGTCTGTAAAACTGGAAAGATTAAGAGGCACATATGACACTATCTATAATGTGTTAAAAGTAAGAAACATGAAGGAATTAGCAAGACAGTACTGTAAGTATGAATACGATGTATGAAAGGTCGCCGTATTTAATCGTGAGAGTGAATGCTGGATGCGAACGAAAGATATATTACGAAATATACAATATGAAGACAAGAAAATATAAGTTATTCAAGAGCAGACGACATAAGAAGGTAAGTGGAGCAACATAGACGGAAGTAGAAAGAAGGTGGAATGAGAAAATAATTCAACACATTATGTATGAACACTTTCAACGCATGAGCCATACATAGCTTTTTATATCAGTGTTATATTACAAAACAACAGTTAATTACGTCATCACGATCCTGCTGTCGTAGTTGTAGCTGACTGCAAGAGAGAAAACAAAACCACACATTTTCGTAGCAACGCATTCTCTTTCTCGCAGTTCGGTTTTACAGACAACCTATATAATATAGTTTAACCCTCTTGCGCATCAAACCATTACCTGGTGTCATACTAACTTATGAGCTCTCAATGCCGTCAAAACTACGGTAGTTCACTTCACGAAACGGCGCAGTCCTCCGCTGCAATATCTTGATTGCAGGTGTCCTGTTCCCCGACAACCACCTATCTCGGGGTCCAGATGGACCACGGATAGCTCTTCCACTGTCATGCGGAGTGTCACCAACAAGGGGCAAAAGCTAACCAGGGCTTTGTACCAGCTCTTTCGTAGTAGGGAACTCAACCTGCACACCAAGCTCCGCATTTACCGAACAGTTATCCTGCCTGCCCTCATGTATGGATCTGCTGCATGGGCGACGATTAGTGTCACCAGGATGCGGACATTGCAGCGCCTGCAGAACAAGGTGCTCAGGTGGAGCCTGCACGCCCCGCCACTCTCGAGAATTGTCACTCTCCACGAGGAAGCAGATATCGTCCCCCTAAAGACGACCATACGCAACAACGCGCGGCGGCTCTATGAGAAAGTGGATGCCTTGCGGGACACTGTCCAAGGGTTACGCCACGTTGGGACCACACTTCCACGCCGCTGGCATCGACATCCGGTTCCCCTAACCATCCTAGAGGAATCGGATTCCGACCATGGCTAACGATAGGCCTGGCACGCCCACCACGGACGCATCCTTTGGCGGGACTAGCCCCCATTCCACGTCCAATACTTTCCAACCATACCTGCCCACGTTAGGCTAAATTTTTGTGCCTGACTGATGTAGCACTGTCACCGTCAGAGGGTGATACGAGACTACAAGTCCCACCGCCACACCTCCAAAGTGAACTGCAGTGACGCAGTCACTGCCCTGCGGATAAATTTACTGCCTCACCAACACAGCTATGTGATGCTGTATTGTAACATATCACAAAAAAAGTGCATCAAGTCACTAATGTCTTGCTAAATTCAAATAGTGGCTGGGTTGCATGATGATGGAATCATTGTTGTCGTGCTACTACTGTGGAGAATCGGAAGATCTTGCTAAGGTAAACAAAGTCAGGCGGCACGACTTACAATGCGACAATTTGGATCGTCTTGTTATATTCAGATTGTGACTAGGTGGCAGGACGATGGGAAAAAGTTGATGTGCCACCACTGTGGAGAACTGTAAGATCTTGATAATGTAAACTAAGTCAGGCGGCGCGAGCCACAGTGCGACAATTTGGATCATGCATTTTGACAGAAAGGACCTCGGGCGCCCAGCAAAGGGTTAAATAAATATTAGGTTGGTGCACGAGTCTGTAGCATTTTGCCACAAAAATCCAATATATTACTCCTTCACTACTTACAACAGTCTGTTAACGCTGGAGTAGTTTTTCGATTCCACGACTGCAGAAGTCACATAGTCGTGAGCCGAAAAACTCGTCAAGCTATGTCTCGAGCGCATTTTCATCTGGAAAGAAGATTCATGCAGGTTGTTCGACAGAGAGCAGAAAAGATGAAAATCTGAGGGAGTAAGATAAAGTGAATAATGTGAGTGCGGAATTAATTCTCCAACATAACTCTTGTGCAACTTTTTTTTCCTAACAGAATGCGGGACAGCGTAATCTTGGAATAACAGCACTTCACACCATCCTCCCTCGTCGTTCTTCTTGGATTGCGTCTGCAAGACGTCTCAATTGTTGACTATAAATATCAACAGCGATGGTTACATCTCGGGTACGAAATTTGTGGTACACATCATCTCTGTTTCTCCAGAGGCATAACGCAGTATTTTGAGGAAGCTCGCAGGAGTTGGTACGAGGAGTCGATGTTTTGTTTGGCCTCAACTTTTCCTTTCTTTTCTTAGGTTCGAGTAGAAACACCATTTCTCGTCAGCAGTACGATACAGGGTGGAATGATTGGCTTTGTTCACTAGTCAATTGAGGACGAGCATGCAGAGAAGCATGGCCACCCGCCGAATCTTGTGATTTTGACTTACACCCGATTTTTCAACGATTTGCATGCAAATGTCGCACGGTGGTAGAATGATCACAGTTCGTCACATCTGCCAGTTATCGAGTACACTGACGTGGATCATTGTCGATTAGTGCGTTTAAATCTTCATGTCAAAACGATCCTCCTTAAAACGAGACAATTATTTTCTTACCGTGCTCTGGCCAGTGGCATTATACCTATTCATGGCAGAAATATTCGTGGTTACTTCCGTTGCTGTCCCCTTCTACACAACTCAAACAGAAGAATACGTCGGACATGTCCCAAGCCTCCACTTGACGCTCCATTTTCAATCGTCCACAGCTCCACTCACTATGTCCAAATGACAAAAAGACTATATATAAACTCAAACAGCTATAGTGAATTACAAATAAAAAATTTACAACCGATACATAAGTTCATGGCATCAGAATGCCAAAGAGATTGGTATAGGCATGGGAATTCAAATACCGACTTACGAAAACAGGGAGAATACGGCACTGAAGTCGGTAACGCCTAAATCAGACAACAAATGTCTGGCGCAGTTGTAAAAATGGTTCAAATGGCTCTGAGGTTATCAGTCCCCTATAACTTAGAACTACTTAAACCTAACTAACCTAAGGACATCACACACATCCATGCCCGAGGCAGGATTCTAACCTGCGACCGTACCAGCAGCCCGGTTCCGAACTGAAGCACCTAGAACTGCTCGGCCACTCCGGCCGGCGGCACAGTTGTAAGATCGGCTACTGCTGCTACAATGGCAGGTTATTAAGATATAAGTGTTTGGACGTGGTGTTATAGTCAGCACAAGAACGATGGTACACAACATCTCCGAGGTAGCGATGAAGTAGTGATTTTCCCGTACGATCATTTCACGAGTGTACCGTGAGTTTGAGGAATCAGGTAGAACGTCAAATCTCCGACATCTCTGCGGCCGGAAAAAGATCCTGCAAGAACGGGGCAAACGACGAGTGAAGAAAACCTTTCAACATGACAGAAGTGCAACACTGCCGCAAATTGCTGCAGGTTTCAATGCTGGGCCATCAACAAGTGTCGGCGTGCGACCCATTCAACGAAACATCATCGATATGGGCTTTTGCAACCGTAGGCCCTCTCGTGCACCCTTGATGACTGCACGACACAAAGATTTACGCCTTGCCTGAGCCCGTCAAAAGTGACATTGGACTATGGATGAACGGAAACATGTTACCCAGTCGAAGGAGTCTCGTTTCAAACTGTAACTGGCGGATGAACATATACGGATATGGAGATAACTTCCTCAATACATGTTCTCCTCAATACATGTCATCAGGGGACCTTTCAAACTGGTGGAGGCTCTGTAGTGGTGTATGGCTTCTGAAGTTGGAGTAATATGGAACCCCTGATACGTCTAGATACGACTCTGACAGATGACACGTACGTAAGCATATTGTCTGATGTCCTGCATCCATTCATGTCCATTGTGCATTGGTCAATTCCAGCAGGACAATGCGACACACCACTCGTTCAGAATTGCTACAGAGTGGCTCCAAGAGCACTCTTCTGGGTTTAAACACTCCCGCTGGCCAGTAATCTCCCCAGACATGAACATTATTGATGGGGATGCGTTGCAACGTGCTGTTCAGAAGCGATCTCCACCCCCTCGTACTCTTACGGATTTATGGTTAGCCCTGCAGGATTCATGGTGTCATTCCCTTCCAGCATTACTTCAGACATCAGTCGAGTCCATGCTACGTCGTGTTGGGGCACTTCTACGTTCTCGCAGGGACTTACACGATGTTAGGCAGGTGTACTAGGTTCTATGGGACTTCAGTGTTCAAAATGGTTCAAATGGCTCTGAGCACTATGGGACTTAACGTCTATGGTAATCAGTCCCCTAGAACTTAGAACTACTTAAACCTAACTAACCTGAGAACATCACACAACACCCAGTCATCACGAGGCAGAGAAAATCCCTGACCCCGCCGGGAATCGAACCCGGGAACCTGGGCGCGGGAAGCGAGAACGCTACCGCACGACCACGAGCTGCGGACGGACTTCAGTGTATATAACATATTTTTATGTATTATATGTATAAAAGATATGTAGCCAACGTTCGTCCTAATATTCATTAGGGTATCATGTAAAAATTTGACTCAAGTCGGTCATGAACTCCCCGAGACATTCGTTAACTTGTAATTCACATGTATATTTATGTGTTGTATATATTGGAAAATAACCTATGGCTGTTCGAATGTTCCCCGGCCGAAGTGCCGTGCGGTTAAAGGCGCTGCAGTCTGGAACCGCAAGACCGCTACGGTCGCAGGTTCGAATCCTGCCTCGGGCATGGATGTTTGTGATGTCCTTAGGTTAGTTAGGTTTAACTAGTTCTAAGTTCTAGGGGACTAATGACCTCAGCAGTTGAGTCCCATAGTGCTCAGAGCCATTTGAGCCATTTGTTCGAATGTTTATTAGAGTATCATCTAAAAGTTTGAAGTAAATCGGTCAACAACTTTTAGTGATTTTTGGTAACAATTTTAAACAAGACTTGTCTTTATGTAGTGTTATAGATTAATCGAGCGTATTATGTCTACAACTTTTATAGTGCACAACAGTGTGTGACACACAGGTGATGTGCGGAGGTACAGCTGGCCACTTTGGCAGCGACATTTCTACTCTGAACTACGAATCCGTTGTCGTCCAGCAGTGGACAGGTTTCGACGCACGGCCTGCCCTCTACCTTCCGTGACCGCACGCCGCCACTGTGCCACCCTTGTTGGCCGGCTGCTGGGGCGGTGTCGTCCTTGCTGCGGGCAGCCGCCGTCATCCTGGATAGCCCCGTAAGGAGCCTTCGCTTCGCGTCGCGCTGCTGCGACCGATAGCGGGCGGGGCCGGCAGCGCGGCGCGTGTATCGACCGCAGCGCTACGCCGCTCTACAATGGTCCGACTTGGCCCGCATTGTTCACTCGTAGCGGACTCGAGACGCGTAATGGCAGCGCCGATATCCACGGTCGTTCCGCCCTAAAGGCGACGGGCAGCCCCGTCCGCGCGCGCTCTTGATCTCCGCCCAGGACCGTGTGCGGCTACTGTATTGTACAGCGTCACCAAGGCTAGCGTTCAATGCTGCAGACCTCAGGCTAAGTACTTATGTACCGTCCGCATATTCACTGGCGCCAATTCGACTACATACTCGCCAGCTGCAGTCTCCCAGGTAAAATTGAGGAGATACGAGGGTGGTGTGGTAAGTCTCATAAGCGAAAAGGAAGAGTAGCTTCGTAAACAACTCACCGCTTTTCTTGCCATAGCTACCTTCGAAGGAAACTTCGTCCAGCTTTTTAATGCCACTGGAAAAATAGGTTCTATTAAACTCTACAGACTACTCGTGCACTACAACTATGCCGGCCGCGGTGGTCTCGCGGTTCTAGGCGCGCAGTCCGGAACCGCGTGACTGCTACGGTCGCAGGTTCGAATCCTGCCTCGGGCATGGGTGTGTGTGATGTCCTTAGGTTAGTTAGGTTTAAGTAGTTCTTAGTTCTAGGGGACTTATGACCTAAGATGTTGAGTCCCATAGTGCTCAGAGCCATTTGAACCATTTGAACTACAACTATCAAATCCCCATTTGACGAAGATTTCTTTCCAGCAAGGCAAAGTTTCAACCCGGGAAACAGGAAGCAGTCACTTGGGTCTAAGACTAGTGAATAGGGTGGATGAGGAACCAATTCAAAGGTCAGTTCATGCACTTTCGCCATTGTTTTCGCTGATGTGTTGGATGGTACATAATCATGGTGACACAGCACATGTTTGCGTGCCAACCTTGGTCTTTCTTCAGCCAATGCAAGTTTCAAACGATGCAACAATGTAGCGTAATTGGGTCCAGTTATGGTTCTGTCTTTTTCTAAGTAATCTGTGAGGACTATGGCTTGGGAATCCCATAAAACAGTGGCCATCACATTACCAGCTGACAAAATGCTCTTGGCATTCTTTGGTGCACTTTGTCCGTTGCTTTTAACTGCCGTTTTGACTGTGTTGTGTAACGAGGGATCCAGTTTTTATCAAAAGTGACAACAAATCTTCGGGATTGCGATTTTACATCACCAGACGTTATGTTGAAATGTTGTGGAGGATGCGCTTTTCTCGACTGTAAGCAACTGTGGCATCCACTTCTTACACAGCTTCTTCACATCCAATTCTCAGCGCAGGATATTATGCAGTGGCTCAGTTGAGCCAATCAGGTCATTGCATGCACAAATTCAGGCATCTTGATAGAGACAGTGTCGCCAAACGTGTGCTTTCGTTGGCTACCTCGAAACGAACGATACAGATTTTACTCACCTAGCTTAAATTTACAGCTTACGGAAAAAGTACATTTTAAACAGTAATGATCCTTTGAAGAAGTGGTAACTCACATAGCCAAAGATGTCTGTGGATTTGCCGCATTGTACCGCGAGCAACTGATTGAATTTTCACGAACCAAGACGTAATTAGCTAACTTCAACGCTGAATAACTCGGAAAAGCCGCAGTGTTTCGATTTTTATTCTTAACAACTATTGCTTCTCTGCACAACCTCCCCTGCAACGCCCTCAGAAGCTTTTCAGACTATTTTTCACCACGCTGTATGTGCAGAGACAGTGTTCCAATCCTCTACTCACACAAGTACACTGAACATTTAGAAACTCTGCTCTGTACAAACACTAACATAAACACCAGCACAAACTAGGATTCGATATTTTTAGAGTGGGACTTTTACACAAAAAACAGTTCCAATTCACCAGTTTCGATAAGGTTTCCAGGAAGTTTTCCTTCGTTGTAAGGCATATGATAGAAATGGAAATTTCCACTCAAATAATCGCAAATGGGATTCCCTTTGTCGCCCTACCATTTCGTCTGGTATTTAGCTTCAAGGCCCATAACTTTCCAATGAGACATTTGCAATGGCTGTCAAGAATTATTAATATATGAGGTCAAAAAATGACTTTGGGGCTATGGGACTTAACATCTGAGGTCATCAGTCCTCTAGAACTTAGAACTACTTAAACGTAACTAACCTAAGGACACCCACGGCCGGCCAGAGTTTGGGAATTCTGTAGTGAAGTTCATACTTTCTTCATCGTTTACCATCGGGTCGATTGATTTGTATATTCTCTCTTCACCGGGAATTGTCTTTTAAATATTAAAGTTGATATCGTTGACAGTATTATTTTTAGTTGCCAAAAATGCGCTATCAACTAGGGAGACTGGATTGGTATAGTTCTGAACAATGTTTGGATAAATCTTGTCGATGAGTTCGTATTCAGTAGTAGCTATGTTGCAGAAATCACTGTTGAGTTTAATGAAGCCAATCGTCTGGTCAGCAGCATATGTACCTTCGCCTGTTTGTAAAAGTTGTTGAGCAAAATGTGTTGTTGTTTCGGCTTTCGATAGTTCAACTCTAATATATTTTGTTTGTCGCAGTATTTGTATATGAGTCCAGATGTGACTTTTTAAAGCATGCAATGATCTCGTCTGTTGGTGTTGACTTGGGGATAACTGGAAGCGTTGGTCGGAAACCTCCTTTGTGTGTGAGCAGATCTTCTCTCATCACTTCAGAATTTCCTCGTAAGTAGTGTAATGTTCCGTCCATGGCTTCGAGTAATTTTTATGTGCCATGTGCATTCTTCCCAGAAGCTTTGGAAGTTCACCCCGTCCAGATGCTCGTGATATCTAACATACCTTGAAGTGTTCTTCGGCTTTCATCAACGGTAGTCCTAGGGCGGAATGGGCAGCTCGTCGTCCTTCCAAATGTGTGTCTGCAGTGCCGGAAGATGTCAGTACAAATGCGATATGTTGTTTAGCACCATTTTTCCAGCAACAGATTTATTAGAAACGTTTTCCCGGTACCACCAGTTGCGTGAAAGCAAATAATCTCGCCAATGTTGTTGTCGATCCGGTCCATAACAACGTTGTAAATTACTTTTCAATTGTCAATGACAAGTGGTTTGTCGTCAGCACTGCAGTGAAGTAGTTCGTTCATGGTGCCTCTTTCTCTCCTTTGTAATTTCGAAGTTTAGCACACTGATAGCATCTTTTCATAGTGTTCATAACCCAAGTTGTACTCAGGTCAGGTTGTTTATTGGTAACAATTATCTCCTAGGCGATTGAGTGTTTCATTGAAGATGTCGTCGTTAAAATCAGGATGAGGTTGTCGGATTTTGTACAGTATCTCATCAATCAAACTCAATTCGAAGGAGTCCCATAGCTTTTTTGGATTCGGCAAGTTTCACGTTGTTAGAATTGTGTGGAATATGACTTTCATTTGTTCAGCCGAGGATGTGAGTGTGGCTTGCTGAAGTGCCAAATTCCCAGAGGTTGTCGTTTTCCAGTAGTGCGAAGCGTTGGCATGTTTCTCTGTACGTCTGGCACAGATGAACGTCAACAGTCTTGAGATGATGAAACTTGTTGGTCCCCATATTTGGTGTAGCAACATCCGGAGATTGAAACATTCGGCGTTGTTCGAATGTGCTGTGTATACTCGGCATATGGTGCTAGTTTCCATGATTCCTGAATGATCTTCAACTGGAATTCCTTGTTTTTACGTTGAACGATTTATCTTGTAGTGTTACGCTTAGTAATAGATAAGAACGTCGACAAATGGTAATGTCTTCGCGAATCAATACATTAGGCAGACTTGCTAAAAAGCTTTTAATGTTGCGTGTTGAGGTGGATTACTTGCAGTTTTTCAGGCGGTGTCTCTGTCCATTCTCTAGATGTACTGCTGGATGTTGCACAGTTGGTTCGCGTTCGTGTGTGGGAAAACCGAACATCCGCCACGCTGCTTCGTTACTGTTAATGTATCTTTCCATTTGGTACGTGAGGATCTCGTCGTTTCTGTTTTGTTGTTCACTCTCTTTGGCTATTTGAAATACTGCAATATCACTGCCTTTGTTAGCATACTTACAGGCATATTAGATGGATTTCACTGAATCGCAGTAATCTACGTTTGTGTACAGTATGCTTGGAAGATTTTGGAAAGTAATGTGTTACATGGTACTACCCATTGATTACCTGTTTCCAGTTCCTCGCTGCCTCGTATTCGTAGTTTTGCTGTGAAGCCATCGTTCTTGGGTAATCGTCTACTGTACGTTTGATAGCCATCAACTCCGGGGTATAATGGCTGGTATGGTCAGTGACATGTTTTACACTACTATGTCGTACAGTTCCGGGTCTTCTTGCGGATTGGGAAATTAAGTTTGGATGCTTTTGTCGATATCCTGGGATGAATTTTTTCGTGTAGCCATATGACAATGCGTGAGTGAGGCAGTCCTCATTTATGCCATTCGATTATGTACACTCAGCACCTAACGGTTCTAAATATGTGCTATTTTGTGATTACTTCAATAAATCTCATTTGTTTTGTCGGAAAACTGAGGTTATTGTTTCATATCGATGCATTGGGGCTTATCAGTACCTCAGTTCTTTGATCTCCGGCCACGAAGAGTTGCATGTGAATGTTACGAAGAGGTCACGTCGTCCGTATTTTCTTATGCAGGTCATGGAGTCTCGGAATTTCTATGTATGATGAGGATCAGATTACCATTGTTCGAATGTCGTTAGCGTTTCCGTCATTTATGATTGCATCTAAGATGAATGTATTCGTCCGTGCTTAGTTTCTTCTGATTCAGTCTTATGTAAAGCATCCGTTCAGCTACAATTTTTGCATACATATGTATCAGGAATTGTTGAAATAAACAGAAAGAATTGAGACTATGACTGTATGTTTCATTGTCTCTGATCAATAATCGGTAAACGTAGACCTCCTCAGAAGTGACTTTCTTGTTTGTTTCTACGTCTGTTTCAGTTTGGATTTGTTTCACATTAAAATGATATCCGTCCTCTCCGTCCAGAAATATTAATGGATACTGGGAAGGTGTGTCCTTGCGATGTGTTCTAGTTCTTCTCTTCTTCGTTGTACAGTTATGTCACGGCTTGAGTTTTCATTGTCAACAATTACGATGGTGACTTCGTCTGTCTAAAGTGCATTAAATCGAAGTTCGTGTTCTCCAGGTGGTCTTTTGTTTGCTATAATTGCCTTTGCTGTTGTTGTTGTTGTTGTGGTCTTCAGTCCTGAGACTGGTTTGATGCAGCTCTCCATGCTATCCTATCCTGTGCAAGCTTCTTCATCTCCCAGTACTTACTGCAACCCACATCCTTCTGAATCAGCTTAGTGTATTCATATCTTTGTCTCCCTCTACAATTTTTACCCTCCACGCTGCCCTCCAATGCTAAATTTGTGATCCCTTGATGCCTCAGAACATGTCCTACTAACCGGTCCTTTCTTTTTGTCAAGTTGTGCCACATACTCCTCTTCTCCCCGATTCTATTCAATACCTCCTCATTAGTTATGTGATCTACCCATCTAATCTTCAGCATTCTTCTGTAGCACCACATTTCGAAAGCTTCTATTCTCTTCTTGTCCAAACTATTTATCGTCAATGTTTCACTTCCATACATGGCTACACTCCAGACAAATACTTTCAGAAACGACTTCCAGACACTAAAATCTATACTCGATGTTAACAAATTCCTCTTCTTCAGAAACGCTTTCCTTGCCATTGCCAGTCTACATTTTATATCAACTCTACTTCGACCATCATCAGTTATTTTGCTCCCCAAATAGCAAAACTCCCTTTCTACTTTAAGTGTCTCATTTCCTAATCTATTTCCCTCAGCATCACCCGACTTAATTCGACCACATTCCATTATCCTCGTTTTGCTTTTGTTGATGTTCATCTTATATCCTCCTTTCAAGACACTGTCCATTCCGTTCAACTGCTCTTCCAAGTCCTTTGCTGTCTCTGATAGAATTACAATGTCATCGGCGAACCTCAAAGTTTTTATTTCTTCTCCATGAATTTTAATACCTACTCCGAATTTTTCTTTTGTTTCCTTTACTGCTTGCTCAATATACAGATTGAATAACATCGGCGAGAGGCTACAATCCTGTCTTACTCCCTTCCCAACCACTGCTTTCCTTTCGTGACCCTCGACACTTGTAACTGCCATCTGGTTTCTGTACAAATTGTAAATAGCCTTTCGCTCCCTGCATTTTACCCCTGCCACCTTTAGAATTAGAAAGAGAGTATTCTAGTCAACATTGTCAAAAGCTTTCTCTAAGTCTACAAATGCTAGAAACGTAGGTTTGCCTTTCCTTAATCTTTCTTCTAAGATAAGTCGTAAGGTCAGTATTGCCTCACGTGTTCCAACATTTTTACGGAATCCAAACTGATCTTCCCCGAGGTCGGCTTCTACCAGTTTTTCACTTCCTGTGTGAAGAATTTGCGTTAGTATTTTGCAGCTGTGACTTATTAAACTGATAGTTCGGTAATTTTCACGTCTGTCAACACCTGCTTTCTTCGGGATTGGAATTATTATATTCTTCTTGAAGTCTGAGGGTATTTCGCCTGTCTCATACATCTTGCTCACCAGATGGTAGAGTTTTGTCAGGACTGGCTCTCCCAAGGCCGTCAGTAGTTCTAATGGAATGTGGTCTACTCCCGGGGCCTTGTTTCGAGTCAGGTCTTTCAGTGCTCTGTCAAACTCTCCACGCAGTATCGTATCTCCCATTTCATCTTCATCTACATCCTCTTCCATTTCCATAATATTGTCTTCAATTACATCACCCTTGTATAGACCCGCTATATACTCCTTCCACCTTTCTGCTTTCCCTTCTTTGCTTAGAACTGGGTTTCCATCTGAGCTCTTGATATTCATACAAGTGGTTCTCTTTTCTCCAAAGGTCAGAATTGCCGTATAGTCTTGGAAATCATTCCTTCTATTGCTGTTCTCATTAATTGAATCAGTTGATTGTATAAGATCCTCAGTACATCTTGGATTATTTCTCGTCTATCTTCACTGATATTTATGCATCATTAATCAATTTTCGTTTCTTCATTTCCGATGAAATATAATTGCAGAAATTTATGTTCTTCGTAGGGTAGGGGTAGTAATGATCGCATGTTGTGAAAGATTTGTCCTTTGATAGAAAAAAAAACGTCATCAATCTAATCTCAGTTAGAAGTGATCGAAGTGACTCCCAAAGAAGTCATCTGGAAGCAGGCGTTGTAGACTTTTATATTTTGAAAAAAATGTTTTGATTCTGGAATTTCCACGGTCGTGTAGTATAAAAATTCCTGCTGAGGCGCATCTAGTGGTGCTAGTAAAATTTTTCCAGTCATGCAGTATTATCCTGGTGTTTCGTTACTGAACTATTTTTTGCGTTGCGAAATTGGCATATGTAATCCATTTTTCCGGGTCGCTGCGAAATACTTCATTTGTTAGGTTGTAATGTTTACTTGTCTAAGTTGGCGCTTCTCGTAGGGTGATATTTTTATGGATGACCTGAGTTCGCAGTCTTTTACTATAAGATTGTGTCGCACTTCTTGAGTCTTCAATCCGAGCATTTCGTTGTTCATCGGTTTCTCTGCTTCTCAGGGTGCTCAGTCTCGGTCACTGGGAAATTAAACGTGCTTCAGGCTCTTCGTCGGTTTCGTTTTTTCGCTGTTCGTGTTTTCGCCGTTTCGCTTCAAAACTGGCAAGCTCTCTCCTCATTTACTTTCGGGGATTGTCTAAAATAAAAATGAAATCAACTCTGCACTATCAAATACACTAAGTACACTTTACGTAATTTTCACACTTTATTTTCGATTTATATTTCGGCACTGCACCTCGTTTTGTTTCTATTCACTGTTTGCTCTTTCCTGCTTCGGTTCTTCCCTTCGTCGCTGATAAGAAACTGACATTCGAATCCGCGACGGATCTTGTTTCACATGTGGCGAATTCCAGAACATATCGAAAAGGCTTCGAATGGTCCACAATGTTGCAAAACATTTCACAACCTTCGAGACTGTTCTGGAAAGTTTCACAATGACCTGGAATGTTCCGGGATGTTCCCGACCATTCTGCAAGCTTTCCGAATGTTCCAGAGTATTCCCGAAAATTTGAGAACATCCCGGATCACCTTGGAACATTCCGAAACATTCTGGAATGTTGTAGAATGCTCTCGAATGTTCTGGAATATTCTGCTGTGCTCTAGAAATTTGTAGAGGGCGAAACTTCGCAGCCCTTATAGCTTCAAAAGAACGCTAGTTAAAAACGGAGATCTTTTTCATGGACGGGGGATAAAGGGCTTCCACATCCTTGATCGTACCGGGACTCGTTTCTGAGTTTTAGCGGCACGCATATTGTACACTTATTTTTATAATATATATTGATTAAATGTAACATTCTACAGTAAATTTATCGATATGCTTTATCGCAGTGACTATATCGCGGCTACGTCTCTTTTAGTCGACGCGGAATTCCAAAGTAATCGTTGGATGCAGACATTGTTTTGAACAATATCTAATTGTTGTTGGCGGATGCCAGTGCTGTTCTGGAGTAGCAGTCTAGTAGAGTACGCTACGAGGTCCTACGCATAGCAGTTGGGTTGAGACGATGCTAGGGTCGGCACATTGGATAAGATTATTCCTGCCGCGTTTGTTCGGTTTAGAGTGTCAGTCTGAAAAAATCGAAGTCGTATGATGGCATTCGGAATAATGGTAAACTGATAATACGTAAAAGTGCTTGCTATATGTCGTGTCATCAGTACTGAACCGTAAAGTTCTTGATCTGCTAACGATAACTTTTCTTAATCGATCCGTTCAACATCCGCTTCTTTCAATTGTCATTCGTTGGAATATATGTCTTTATATTAATGGAGTTGATAGAGGCAGCAAAATCGTCGTAATGTTGCACGCACTTAGCGCTCGTGTTACAACGTGATGTTACGCCATATTTGATCACTGTTTAATTTCTACGCGTATCTGCACCTCTTTTTATTTTTGTTAGCTTCCTAACATGCTTGATACGAAGATATATCTGCAGATTCGATTCAACTCGCTCTGTCATTTTCTGTGTGGCTACCCGAAACCTGTTTCTCTCAGAGTGTCGATTTACAGTGTGGTTCGAAAATCACGAGAATCTAGGAGCATGGCTGTTTTTAATATGAGGGGACAGCTAAAAATTCACTATAAAATATGTATGGGTACTGCTGTTGTGACACATTTCAGAAGTTCCAGTTGTGCTTCCGCTTGCTATTTCAGTTAAAAGACACATGCGTGCCCTTCCATGTAGGTACAGGCAGTGGACGGCACTTAAAACATTGTAGGGGTTTTGTCCTGTCACTCCAGGTTTTTGAACGGTTCTCTTTGTTTAAAGAACGGTTTGTGGGTGGGTGGACTGTTTGGCGATGCCCGGAATACGGTATTGTCCGGCGAGGAGCTGTGTAGATTCATAACAGAAGCGTCCTTTAAAGCGATTAAGGCAATGTTGTGGCTGACTGTCGACAGTTATTCAACCGTAGTCACAGAACAAAAGGAACGAACTTCGGCGTTTCCACGAAAGTAAAACGTTTGTTGTCTTTACTGAATACTGTGCGTCGGCGGTTTCTAATGAATTTACACTGTCCACATTTACTTAAACAGCTTTGGTTACAAGCCACAGTCAACTTTCAATAAAAGTGCTGCCGTCTATTGCAGCACGGCAGTAAATACGGGGGTTTGGAAAGTTGCTGTGAGCTTCCAGCATTCTGTATGTTGGAAATAGCACCCACGCACGGCTATGCAAGTCTTAATACACTTAATTTTATTGGAAAACACTATTTGCAGGTCTGAGTGTCATATGTTTTTCACGTAAGCAATTATTTCAGTTTTTAAATCGCAAAGTATGCGTTGGCGATTGCAATGCAGTAGAGATTTTGAAGTTCCCTAAAGAAAAAAGGTGGTTGAGTAAGGTCCAGCGAGCGAGGGAACCTGAATTTATTTTTGATATGACACGGTCCACAATGAAACTCTTCCAGTACACGCATATTATTGTTAGCTGTGTGCGAAATAGCGTGATCTTGTCCAAAACATGAATAGTTGATTTTGTCTCTCCTTGGCCGGCCAACTGTGGGACATTAAGCCTTTGAGACCCAATTTTTTTCTGGAGGATAGAATTTTTTTCTTTTTGCTCTAATGGTCTAAGGGTGATTGTTTACTGACTTTACATGCTACATTTATACATACATACTTACATACATACATACATATGAATTGTTTCCAAAATACACTTTGTACACTTGGCTTCTTGTTACGGACTGAAATAATTTACTACGAAATATTCATTGTTGTAATAAATAAACTGATCGTTCTATAATTACCATGGAATATACCAATAATAATATTTAACTATGACTAACCAATCACTTCTCGCATTCTGGGGGCTACAAGCTGCTGCGTACTGCTGCATCCAGTTGCTGACTTTTTTATGGTTATTCCCAACAGCACTTGTGCATGGTGAAAAGATTTAATATTCTCAAATGTGTCCGTGAGGTTTCCATATATCTGAGCAGCTAATACGTAACAAACTTTAATGTACACAATTGTAGCTAGAAGGTACGAAAGAGTTAAAGAGCAGTGTTCATTGATTACCGTTTCTTCCAATTATGCGCCGTCCAGTTATCTGATTATACAATGGAATTTCAAGCAGAGGACGAGGGTTCTCCGTGACCGTAACCGCGTGTTTAGTGGGTTAATATGAATAGAGAGGTGGAACCAAGCCTTGTCTGTACAGAAGATGACATCAAGATTAAATAGTGTTCCTGTCAATAAAAGACATAAGCCATTTAAACTAACTGGTTCGCTTTTCATGATCCGCATATTTCAATTCTTGCGCTGCTAGCACTTTATCCGGTAACAATATCAATGTTTGCCTAACCACTGAAGGCGCGGTACCGAATCTGATAGCTTTCTCTTGTGTCAATTTGCTCAAGGATTTTGCTATGCTCTGCTGTATGGAGTCATAAGTATCCGGTAACTTCGTTTAGTGTAGGTGGTCATCCTGTTCGTTCTGTATCTAACATAGCCAGTCTTTAGGAAACTCTGAATACATCTGACAAATTGCGACTGTTTCCGGGAATTTTTGAACAATTGCCTCCTGTACTCTGTGTATTTATCGCCTTGTCGAAATATGTTCAACGAGAAACATTCGTTAAATGTTACGTAACAGGAGAACTAATTACAAATAATTCCGTATCTATGAAAATACAAGTCTGCCAACTTGTATTCTGCCAAGTTTGTTTTGAACTTCCAACATAATCTACATCTGTAAGCCGTAGTTCAGTGCACAGCGACACACTGAAAGCACTGTATATCCGTGAAGTATCGCAGTTATTCATACACGTTGCCAGTTTGCAAGACAGGAACATATGAGCGACAAGTGGCCAAAACAGGTTACTTCCATAAATAATTTAGAACTTGAGCAACTGGAAATTAATTTTTTGCCTGTTTGCTGTTTTCAAGTAACTGAACACTAACATTGACAAGCAATTTGTACTCATTTGAATCATACCGTTCTACGGATTAGTGGGTAGGTATATTTAAACTCTCCTGCTATGCATTAATTGTGCGTGACTTGTGGCTTACTACGTGACAGAATACCAATAAAATGCTTCATGATTCGATTCATGAATGTAATGAGTATTAACATATTCCTTCTTTGCATTTGATGTTAAGGGAGAGATTGCGTGTGAGAAACACACGTTTCCCTGTGATTTAGATTCCGCTTACAAGTGACACCAAACTCGGTTGCATGAAATGTTTTACTAGCCTTGGGAACTTAACTGGGTAACATCTACAGCAGGACCATCAATTTATATTATAATAGTAAGCATACAACGTGCGTGCCGCTAAAACTCAGGAATAAGTCTCGGTACGGTCGAGGGAGTTATATGGTATGGTAGCCCTCTATTCCCCACCCAGACGAAAGTTCCCTTTTTACCAGAAGGACGTGCTTTTGAAGATATAAGGTCTAGGAAGTTTCACCCTCTAGAAATTTCTAGAGCATTTCACAATGTTTTAGAGTATTCGACAACTTTCTAGAATATTCTAGAGATTCAAGAGCATTCCACAACATTACGGAATGTTACGGAATATTCCAGAATGACCCGGATTGCTCGGGAATATTCGGGAACGTCCCAGCTCATTGTGGAAGGTTGCAGAACACTCTCGAATGTTGCGGAATGTCCTGGAACATTCGAAGTTTTTTGAGTATGAAACTTCCTGGCAGATTAAAACTGTGTGCCCGACCGAGACTCGAACTCGGGACCTTTGCCTTTTTTGAGTATGTTCTGGAATTCGCCATTGGAGGGGCTACACATTGGTAGGGGCATTAGCGTGTACGTTTGTCCCTTTGTTTGTTTATAATCCACACAACTCTACAGTTTTATTTCGATTTTGAGGAAATTTGGCTTACGTTACCTTCAGGGCAAGAGGAGGGTCATTGCCTGCATGAGATTTCGTTTATATCACTTAAAACTTATATGTACGGGAGAAACTGTAACCAAAAACCGCTAAAATTTCTTGACGGACTTGCTTCAGATTTCTACACAATCCTCTGATGAGCCGGTCGGAGTGACCGAGCGGTTCTAGGCGCTACAGTCTGGAACCGCGTGACCGCTACGGTCGCAGGTACAAATCCTGCCTTGAGCATGGATGTGTGTGATGTCCTTAGGTTAGTTGGGTTTAAGTAGTTGTATGTTCTAGGGGACTGATGACCTCAGAAGTTAAGTCCCATAGTGCTCAGAGCCATTTGAACCATTTGAACCTCTGATGAACATTTGGGCAGATATAGGCTATATATATTATTAAGTATACACAACACATAAATATATTTAAAATATATAAAGATACTTTTTACTTCGAAGTTACTAGAATGAAATTTTCACTCTACAGCGGAGTGTGCGCTGATATGAAACTTCCTGGAGATTAAAACTGTGTGCCGGACCGAGACTCGAATTCGGGACCTTTGCCTTTCGCCGGCAAGTGCTCTACCACTTGCCCACGAAAGGCAAAGGTCCTGAGTTCGAGTCTCGGTCCGGCACACAGTTTTAATCTGCCAGAAGTTACTTCGAAGTTCTTCGCCAATTTACTTCAAATTGCTATATTCAGGTGAAACAATGAAGAAAATCAATGAAAAATGAAATGCCTAACAAACGAAATATATCATGATAGACTGACTTAATTCCTATCTCGAGAATAAATTACAACATCAATATCCATCTTGGAAATAGTGCCATGAGACGTCATTAGATCGCGGAACGGGCGAAAGCACGAGAGCAAACTCTTATTTATAGATAGTTGCCGTTGTTACAGATGTCTTATAACCTAGAAGAGATTTTAGTCTTTCACAGTTACTTTTATTATTAAAATGCACAGTGCCGTACAAACACTGAGGCAGGTCGTGGACATAATACCAACAAAGGTCAATAGATCACGCGCCGATCAGAAGCCCGAACAGAACACGAGAGTTCTCGAAATGTGACGTAAACTCTTCGAACAGTTCGAGTCGTGTTCATACACAGCCCACTTCAAAAAGTGAAAACTGAGCTAAAACAGTAGAAGACGACTTCTGCAAAAAAAAAAAACAAAAAAAACAAAAAAAACAAAAAAAACGTGATACTTACTGCCAAACGTAACAACAGATGGCGCACCTAATTATCTTTCTATACAGGTAAAGACGTTTTAATTCGTCGCATTCAGTTGAGATCCAGTGATTCAAATATTTGTTTTCACTTAAAGCATTCGCTATGAGTATCAACAAGGAAAGGGCCAGTCACATTGTGTGGCAGATACCAAACATCCCGGGCAACTCCGGGCACTGCATCTACTTCAGCAGAGCTATCTCAATACTTCATCTTCATTAAAAAATATTGGCCACAAAATGGAAGCCTTAAACATGCCACAAGACAAAATTAATCCAAAAAAGAAGACTCCTATATCGCAGGTATCTTAAGTATTTCTTACATTGTTATTGAAGAAATAAAATGTTACCGTGCTGCGTGACAAATTTGGATCCATTATTTTATTTTCAAATTTGCTTTAACTCATCGTAAAGGACTGTCATCCCATAGATTACTTTTGATTTCTACAGCAGGCAAACTTAGATCCCGTCTCACAGGGTGAGACCTCAGAGTATGAAAATATTAAATTCGCTTCTTATACATCTAGTAATTTTATTTTCAGCTCTGTCTTTAATCTGTTTTACTTTGGCTCTCCTCATTCATTCGTTAATTGGCAGAGTATTGTATAATATCACAGAGAAGTCTAAGTAAACTTCAAAGAAATAATATTCGCATATACATTAATATTATTTTTGACTTATGTGACACTTGTGTATTGTAGTTATTACCTACCAACGGACTAATAAACAGAAATTTCATGTTCGTGAGTTCGACATTCAGAAACTACTGCCGAAGTATAGCGAGGAGTAGTATGTAGATTAATATGGCGACGGTTCATTTTCTAGCTTTGTTGTGGGAACGAACTTGTGCTGTGCCTCTGTATTGTTTAGAATACGATTAACTGCGCTAAATATAAAAATTTCCGAAGAGGCTATTACTTTAAAATTAAATCTGTGTCTCGCGGTACTGATTAGCATTGGAATAGAGTACAGTTGTGGCCAAGATAAACTTGTTAGTATCGAACATCGGCTTTAATATGAGAGAGAAATTTCTGGAAATGTACGTCTGGAGCAAAACATTGTATGATAATGACTTATGGGCTGGGGGAAAAGGCTTCGATTGGATCCGTAGCGAGTAAAACACTGTCATTTACAAATCAAAGTGATAGGGCTAAGATCAATTTACGCACATTCCTTCTCCATCCGATTCTAATGATCTGAAAATCATTTTCAAGACGCGGAAATTAAATTAGTGACATTAAGTCACCTTCCTTAAAATGTTTCTTATTGATGAATCTTTCGCTCTCTTGGTGCAATCGAATGGGAGTTACAGCCTTTTTTATATATTCTTCAGCGAACTGATGTAGGTAGTTCTATTGTGTCACCATCTAGTGATGTGAGCACCGATTCATTGTGATGCTTTTTCATATGCTATAAAATGCGTTCATTGTTGTTATTTCTTCCGATAACTTCATTGACAACCTGTAGATCATCAGTTATGCCATATCTGCTTTTAAAGGAAGCTTTTACATTTATCTGACGAAAGTATAACGACGTTTCTATCCGTTTATCGAGGAGTTTTGTAGAAATTATGCATACCATTAATGCCTTGTATCTGCTTTCCACCCTCGAAATCTACTTTTAATAGTTAGGAGGGACACAATGCGCTGGTTTAAAGACTGAAGTTCCACGTTTACTGAGTGTGAAATCCTCGAGGTTTCAAATCGTCTTCTGACAGTGATGGCCATAAATCCTTCTTTATTCGTGACATAGATAATGAAAATAAAAAATTGTTTGCGGTTTTCAGTAGATGTGATCTTAGTGTCTTGGACGAATATCCAATCATAATTCCACCATTAATGAACACTTGTAATACTTATCCATATTATGCTAAGAAAAAGAAACTAGGTATTAACGGAACGTATATCGAATACATATGATCACTTATAATACTCTGAAATAACTAGTGGTACGGAGAATAGAGACTTCTAGAAAGATGTCCTCAGAGATTGCACTATAACATACGGTAAAATACGCAGAGCGTTCAGTATGTAATGGAACACCCTTTTTTGCGAAAGCACTTTAGTTTTACTCAGGATTTCAACAACCATATTATTTCCCACTCTTTTTGGTATAAAACCGTATTTTTCTACATAATCTCCGTTTAATACGACGGCCTTACGCCGCCTTACTAGCGCGATCTGTATGCCGACTCTAATGGTATTCGTCGGAGACAACGTATTGCTACATCAGTAACCTCCGCATCATTCACGTACTGCTTCACGCGAAGTGAATCGATCATCGAGCCGAACAGATAGAAGTCGGAAGATCCACGCTGCAGGGTGGATGAGGAACAGCCCAATGAAGCTTTTCGAGTTCCTCTCGGATGTGCAGACTTGTGTGAGGCCACTTCAGCAACGAGGCGCTTGATTGTGATCCGTCAATCACCTCGAATGAGAGTGTGCGCACGTTCCAACATTGCAGGAATCAGCTGTGTGTGGCTGAAGGTACGCGGGGGATCGGACAAGTGTGGGCGACGTTGTTAAGATGATGACTGTCACCTCGTCCATTGACTCGGAGTGCTTTTGTTCACTGCCAGGTCTCCGTAAACATTCCTCAAGCGCCTATGAATATCTGCGATGCTCGGGTTTTCCGTCAAAATAAATTCCGACAATTCCCTACTTAGAATGCACCTCCGTTACAGACGCCATTTTGAAGACTATGTATAGCGGCATCAGAACACTATCATACCACAGAAGCTGAAGCGGGGAATATTACACAATGACACGCAACTAACTCCACGACTTTTCAACAGAAATTGGCCGAGAAAAAAAATATGTTCCATTACTTATTGAACGCCCTTCCTGTAACTTCAATAACGAGCGTTTAAAAAGTTTCCGTTTGAAGGTGTGAGCTTGTGACAAACGTGTATTTCCGAATTTCGTGCAGTATATGAGAAAACATGAATTACGACGACGCTATTATCAAACAGGGTCAACGTGCTGTTACTCTTTTCTTGGCTGCGTGGGACAAACACCGGTGGCCATACATCGGAGATTGAGGAATATGTATTACGCAGCATATCTGTGGAAAACCACGGTTGTGGAATGGTGCGTGAAGAGGAACTCCTGCTTCATGACGACGGAGGTCCCCGTATTGAAGCAGTCATAACACAGATATTACGTCAATCAACTCATGTGGGAGACACTCGAGCACAAGCCCCGTAGTCCCGAACACTCCCCACGCAATTATCGCGGCTTTTTTGTCTCTTAAAAAGGCCTTCAAATGACGACGATTACTGTCGGACTGGTATATGCAGCATGCAGACTTCTTAACGCAGCAGGGCACGGTGCTTTTCGAAACGGGTATCTTCAAAGTGCTTCGTTGGGATGATTTCCTCACTGTTCACAGCGAGTCTGACTTACTCGTATACCGATTGCAAACTGTACGCCCTTCGAACGGGAACTTTATTAACGACCCTTATATATTTTAGAATAAAGGAAATTTCTGACAGAAATCTTGGTGAATATAAACAGCCGTATTTCTCATTGAAGGAAATCACAAAACACAATCTAAATTTATCGCATAAATTTAGATCCGTAACTCGCAGCGTTATGCTCTGCATTTGACTTTGATACAGAGGCTCTCACTGCCTCTGAAAGAAACAGTCTAGGTATGGTGCAGTCGACAAGCTAGGCTACCCCGTGGGAAGAAATTTAACGGCGATGTACAGGGCCCCAGAGCTCAGAGGCTGCCATCGATCTTACCCAAGGATTCAATTTCAGATCGCGTCCGCCACAGGTTAACGGTCTCCGCTCAGCTAACGGGCAAGGTGGCAAATGGGGAATGACTCTACATATCGGTCAACCTCTATGTTTTACTTCACACTATTATACCGTACAGAACAGAATGAAAAGTATCGACGTGTGATGGCACTCACATGTAACTTACGACAAACAGATACAACGGTTACTGGAAAGAAGTTCGTAGAATACAGAACGAGAGGAACAAGCAAACTTGGCTGTTACATGGAGTCAGTCGCTATATTACAGAACTAAAGGGAATAAAAGCGATTTACTGAAATGGATATATGAAAACTTTACTTAACGTTTCTCCTCGTTTCATTACATATCAGACTATACGCGGCTGACACTCGGCGTATATTTTTAAAATTATAACTGCTTCACTTCTGACTGCAGCTGCAACCTGTAACTACTTCTTAGTAGAGGCTGGTTTCAATGAAAGGTTTTTCGGGGGAACTGTAGTTATTGCTTGTAATTGTAGAATTTTGCGCTCTTGTCATAAACATTGTGAATCTCTAATAGTTCTCTGACAGCTTCCTCCAATCGTTCAAATGTTGTTCTTACATAAGTCTTTATTGGATGTTAGTGCATAACGCATTTACCATCTCACTACACATCACATCGAAAGTCTTCAACAATTTCATGTATAATTGCCTTCAAAATAATCCATACACATTATAAAATGAGCGTATGTGTGCGTGTTATGTTCACGTCTCCTCTTGGTACATATATTCGGTACTCTTAGGAACAATCACTTTTGGGGGGGGGGGAGGGGGCGTAAGAAACACCTGTCTATCACTTCAGAAGATATGACGTTATAAATAATGAGATGTGTTAAAATTGACGTTTAAATTTACTTTCCTTGCTACTAACTCTATTCCCAACATATTTTCGCATATAGTATCCACGTATCACGTATGCTGCTGAATGTACCTACACAAATATATCATTCTGCGACACATGGTTTAAGAGAAATGACATCATAAATACTGAGATCCGTAAAAAAAAACGCCATTTCACGCGTGAATTTTTAATACATATATTCTTTATTACTAAAACACTCCTACCGTCGAGTCAGCTGAAGGAAATCCTCGACACCTGGCGGCGTTTTTGACAGCTTTCACACGCAAAGAGCAAACGTCTGTACGCTTAAACAATATCCGTCTATATACACTATGTGATCAAAAGCATCCAGACAACTGGATCAAAATGACTTACAAGTTCGTGACACCCTCCAACGGTAATGCAGGAATTCAGTTTGGTGTTTGCCCACCCTCAGCCTTGATACTTTCCAATCTCGCAAGCATACGTTCAATTAGGTGCTGGAGTGTTTCTTGGGGAATGGCAGCCCATTCTTGACGGAATGCTGCACTGAGGATGTTGGTCGATGAGGCCTGGCACGAAGTCGGCGTTCCAAAACATCGCAAAGGTGTTCTGTAGGATTCAGGTCAGGACTCTGTGCAGGCTAATAAATTACAGGAATGTTATTGTCGTCTAACCACTCCGTCACAGGCCGTGCATTATGAACAGATGCTGGATCGTGTTGAAAGATGGAAACGCCATCCCCGAATTGCTCCTCAACAGCGGGAAGCAAGAAGGCCCTTAAAACATCAATGTAGGCCTGTACTGTGATAGTGCCACGCAAAACAACGAGGGGTGTTAGCCTCCTCCATCAAAAAAACGACCCCACCATAACACCACCGCCTCCGAATTTTACTGTTGGCACTACACACGCTGGCAGATGACGTTCGCCGGGCATTCGCCATAGCCACATCCTGTCATCGGATCGCCACATTGTGCACAGTGATTCGTCACTCCACACAACATTTTTCCACTGTTCAGTCGTCAAATGTTTACACTCCTTAAACGAAGTGAGGCGTCGTTTGGCATTTACCGGCGTGATGTGTGGCTTATGAGCAGCCATTCGACCATGAAATCCAAGTTTTCTCTCCTCCTGTCTAACTGTCATAGTACTTGCAGTGGATCCTTATTCAATTTGGAATTCCTGTGTTGTGGTCTGGATAGATGTCTGCCTATTACACATTACGACCCTCTTCAACCGTCGCCGGTCTCAGTCAACAGACGAGGTCGGCCTGTCCTCTTTTGTGTAGTACGTCTCCCTTCAGGTTTCCACCTCGCTATCACATCGGAGACAGTAGGCGTAGGGATGTTTAGGAGTGTGAAAATCTCGCGCACTGGCGTATGACGCAAGCGACATTCAAGCACCTGATCACGTTAGAAGTCCGTGAGCTCCGCGGAGCGCACCATTCTGCTCTCTCGCGACGTCTATGGAGTACTGAGATCACTGATATGGAGCACCTGGCTGTAGGTGGCAGCACAATGCAGTGGCAGCACAATGCACCTATCAGGAAAGACGTATGTTTGTGGCGTTGTGTCCGGATACTTTTTCTCACATAGTATAGCTGTTAAGAGGTGTTGCCTGACGTTCACTAAATCGCATTACACACTCACTAAGTAGCTGTGCCCAGCATAGAGAAACTGGGATCATCTCACACCAAATCTACTGCACAATATCAAAGGTGTTTTCACGAATACATAGAACTGAATTTTTTCGATTTTACACTACAAACGCAGTTGTTTTTTGTTTCCATTTCTGTTAGCAAATTGGCAGAATGAACACACGGGCTATTCCGGTTTGTCAGCTAGTAACAATAATAAAATAAGTTACCGAAAAGTTGTACCACGCAAGTGTTGACGACTTCCCAGTTAAATTTACAGATGTTCGCAAAAACTAAGGGAAATAAAAATGAAACAAAGTTGAAAAAGTTAAAACATTATTTCCGGGGTTCTAGTGTAACTTGTAAATGTTGACTTCCTTCCACGTTTCTTAATTGAAATCTGAGCATATCGGGAGATGATCTACATCATTAACATCAGCTTCGCCAGTAGTTCATTTGTAGTAACTACTCCTATCCTGTTAGATGCCGGGCAGGCAACCGCATCCCGGTGTTTGTTCAAAATTGGCTACTGCTTCCTTTGTCGATTTATTACTGAACAGATCCAAATATCCCAGCACTTTTCCAAAATTTCACCTTTCAGTTTGGTTGTTAAATCTGTTTAATCGGACGTCGTAAATGTTTTGTGTTTCTTAAGTATGTCAGATTGAATGTATTTTGATTAGCTTGTATATGTGCATGCCTTTTTTAGCCAGCACATCAGTTGAGTGCCGTCCTTTGGTCATATAAAATTAAGAAAAAGGAAAAAAGGGTTGTATGAATCAGTTATTGAAATAATTTGTTTATATGGAGCGGAAACTTGGGAAATGATAAAACGGGATACAAGACTTGAGGTTGTACAAATGGAGCTATTCAGAAGAAGTAGAGCTTCGAGGTGAGAGAATATCTCAAATAAAAAAATCAGGAATCGAATGAAAAATCTTCTTTATTTTCTGTGAGGTTTTCATTTTGATAAATATCCTTACAACTTGCTTCTTGATTTCTGTTGCGATTGAAGTGTGTTTATATGGCAGCAGTGAGTGTTGTTTAGACCTTTCGGGATATGAGGAGAAATTCTTGACTCTGAACTTTATCTAAAGTGCCTATCTGTATTTGTGCTTTGGAGATCGTAATTTTACTTTCATATTTAACAACAGGTTCCTTATCTGTGTATAGCAATGTTTTGCTTAATGTGGTCTGAGTGATTTCCCATATTGAAGACTGGTATTCCCTTTTTGTTTCTTCCTTTTTCTCTATAATGTAGTCCACATGGTCAGCAAAGCTTAGCTCATTATCGAATACTACTTTTAGGTATTTGGTGCAGGTGCTCCTTTGAAGCATAATGTTGCCAGTCTTTGATGTTTGACGTTTTATGTTGGAGGGGAAAGGGCTTGTATACGGTTTTAGATCAACTGATGATCATGTGTAAGAAATTGAATGTTGAGGCGTGAATGAGTTCAGTATTTGAGGTGAGCTATACTCGCTTGTGCAACCCATAACGTACGCAAAGTTCTTGGGATCTATTCTTGTGTTTCTTTAAAATCTGTAAGCAAACAGTCGAAATAATTTGGAGATATAATATTTGAGTGGTAGTTGTGGTTTCAGAGAAGTTTTACTGGAAAGCGAAGGCGGAAGAATCTGGGGAACGACCCGTTAGCGCAGAGTTACTTGGAACGTAAAATATAGAGTGAAGTCTGTCGTGTTCCTCCTAATGCAACCTTCATATCATTTACCTTACCTAAGGCAAACCACGGGTAATGTTCAGACAGTGTTGTGAACACGCTGCTGCCTAAGACAAGTCCTCTATTTTTACGCAATCGTCCGCCTCGTTGAGACAACAATGTTACTGGCGTGAAATGGTACATGCGTGGTTCGTGAAAGAGTGTAACCTAAATGCGCAAGTAACTCAAACTTGTGCCGTTAAATGTATGACCACTCTGTTCTGAGGAGAATTATAGAAAGAGAACCGGTATGCAAAGTAGCGTGAAATAAAGGTATAACTTCCGTATTCTGCGCGAGAGATGTGGCAGAAGGAGCAGGAAACGGAGTAGTTAAATACTTCCCGTCACGCACTGTATATGAGGTTTTAGAGTACGAGCGTCTTCAGAAACTAGAACGCAATTATACCAAATCCACGACAGTAGCTTCTACGTGTATCGGTGTTCAGTGCAAAGGAACAGTGTGCTTAGTTTCATGACCTGCACAGAAGCCACCATCGTACTTATAGGAACAAGGAATTGATTTACAATTGGCCACTAATTTAGTCCAGTGCTTTGATGATAGATGACTGGACAAAATTATTAAACTGAATAATAAAGTCGTCATTGAGACCCACTGAACACTGAACGCAGTTGGACAGACTGACTTATCAGTCGAAACAGGCTGCTGGTGGGGTGCTTCGGACAACATGCTGTCTCAAGACTGCTGCCGGCAGTTCTAGAGCAAGAAAGAGATTGGAGCATCTCCATTTAATAATTGGTGAGGTACGTTGCAAGTGTTACTCTGATACGTAAAGGTTGGCACAGAAAAGAAATTCTTGGCGAACCACATAAAACCAATCAGAAGACTGACGAAAAAAGAAAGATAAAAAAGCGGAGTGAAACCACTAGGGATGGTTGAAAACCAGTAGACAAAATTCGAACGCAATAAAAAAGCAGCAAAAGGTGCTTATGCTTTTTTCTGCACTCCTGTGGAGAGATGGGAAAGGAGGGCAAGATTGACATATGCGTGAATAAAACGCCAAAGACCACCTTCGGCCTCCACACCCACCTTTGTTCAACACCTTAGAAATATCCCTGACGACGTGACGAGAGCCCCAGGCGCCTGCAGGCTGGCTGAGGTTGTGCCATTGCGCCTGCTAGTGGGCCATCCGAAAATGGAGGGATGACAAAGTGTTGCCTCCCTGTAAGCGTCTAGAAGTTCTTCACGGGTTGTCCCTGTCCAGGTTCATTTTTAAGTTGCTTAACAAATGCTAGTGGGTGGCACCGAGGGTGTTGAGTAACTGGGGGTCGTAATAGGATCTAGTTTTTATTCAAGCACGTGTCACTATCACATCCCTCTGTGATCACACTACCCGAGGACGTTAATCAAGAGGACTGCAAACGTATAAGCACCATTTGCTTCTTCAGGTCACATTTATATTCAATAGAATGCTTTTGAACGGTCTCTAGTGGTTCCCCCCTGTACATTAGAGAAAAAGGAACGGTGGAATCGTTCGAGGGGAGTCAGCAGGGACAAAGGCTGTCAAGAACGTTGTCATGTTGTTCATCACACTGCGGATCGTCGTTTTGGTCCGTGAAATGTGTGAGAATCGAAGCCCCAAGGGAAGGGGTGCTTTCATTGACGCCCTTCATGCCGACACCTAAGGCTATTTCATGTGTATTCTGAGTGGCGGTATATCTGAAATGTTATCCTCGGCGACCCATTAGAAACCCACTTGATTTCAAGATGAGCATCGAGGTTCTCTCCTCCGCTGCTGAGGTGTCAAAGGAAGGGGTGAAATGTAAGTAAGGGAAGCTGTGACGACCACCCTACGGCGTAACACGTCCACGGTGGCGTTAGGTATAATTATGGTGAAATTTGATGCCCATGTGATATCATTAATCAACCATACACGTGGCGAGAAGTTCCAGGTTCTTGCATTTTTTTCCGTAAGTGCCGACACCTTGCTGTTAGGAGAGTCACGGAGTCAGAGGATGCCGTTGCAGCGCGCCAAACTTTTACGTCGTTACAGAGGGATTTCGTGGGCAGGCTTGAGTCAAATTTTAAATATATGTGTCGCAATGGGAGATGACTATGGGATTTCGGAAAAGTAATCCCATAATTGTTTTTAGACACTGTGAAACAAGCCTCTGAGGTAGCCATACAATGTGCGTGTCTAAAGAGTTGAACCGTCACATTTATTTTAAAAGTGGAAAGTTTCAGTACATTCAAACTAGTATCATCATTGCTTAGCACGTGGTATGTCTCAAAATAACGATGCAAAAATTAGCAAAGCAAGAGGCCCTGTATGGTGTACTGTTTTACAGGAAAACTTGCAGCATTCAGGAGATGCAACAGAGGCTCTCTGTGGACGAGATCCTAGGACTGATGGATATGGAACAGACACAAGCTAAAATTTGTATTGTTTTAAAGTCTCTTTTAAGTGTCCTCAGATGGAGTGTATGAATTCAAAGACATAAGCAATTTGTGAGTTATTTTATTTATCTTGTAACATTAAATTCGTTAGTGAAACCCGTGGGCTAGCAGGACAGGGCGGATGCTGTTACATTTGTGGAAAGGGTCCAAAATGGGTTACTGTCCATTGCAGTCAACATAAAACTTTATTTGTTAAAACACAGAATCACACAAGCAAGAATAAAGAACTCTCAAGGTTTTAACGAAAGACCTCCTTTGATTTAATTTAGATCGGCTGAAGGCCACATCGAAAATCCAAGGCACAAGGCTTAAGCAAGGAATTGAGGTACAGGAGTTCCTCTGGAGGTTTCACTTCATTAGAAAGAAAAATTTTTATCTTCAGTATAAATAGGCTGAAAGCCTTAGCTTAAATTTTTCTCATAGCACTCGGCTGAAGGCCACACATTAATCAAGAACAATGTTACGGCTTTAGGCTGAGACAAAGATTTTCAATGTTTAATCTAAATAGGCTAAAAACTCGGCTGAAGACCGCATATTAACAAAACAATTTAACGGATTAAGGCCTAGGAAGAACAACTCTCAATTTGAAAAGGATGAAGGCCTTACCTTAAAACATTTCGTGTAAAACTCGGCTGAAGGCCTAATGCTAAAGAATAACAATCTTATGACTTAAGGGCAAGACAAGGATTTTGAATTTTTAATTTAAGAGATATTAAAACTCGGCTGAAGGCCACACACCATGCAGAAAACAATTTTACGACTTAAGGCCTAAAGAGAAGAGTTTCTAAATTTCAACTAAAATAGGCTAAAGGCTTTATCCTAAAATGCTTCACATAAAACTCGGCTGAAGGCCACATACGAAACCCAAACAAACTCACAGCTTAAAGCCCAGGCAAAGAGACTTCCAATTTTTAATTTAAGGTGGAAAACTCGGCTGAAGGCCACATACAAATTAGAAAGTATTTCTGACGGCTTAAGACCTAGACAACATTTTTCAACTTTTGATTTGAAAAGGCTGAAAACTCGGCTGAAGACCACATACCAACTTGAAACCAATTTACGGCTTAAGGCCTAGGCACAAGGAATTTTCAATTTTAATTTTAATTAATCTAAGACTCGGCTGAAGGCCGCACAGACTACTTAAGACTAAAAAGGAAATAACTATGTAAAACACAAGGAGCGGCGCTGAGAAGTTTCCAAGGATCGGCCTGGGAAGGTCCCTTAAGGGTGTGGTGACGTGGAATAGGCAGCCACGGCTTAAGGTCAGATAAGAGAAGGCATCACAACCTAGGGACGGTTCACGAACGACCGACAATCTGACCGATTTCCAAACGTTAGATCCAACTGCACAAATAACAGAGATTATCGGCCGATGTCGAGTAAACTAAGATACCTATAACTTCAAACTCGGCCTCACCAAAATCAAGGCATCAAACACAACTCAAGACGAGTTTAAAAGAATACAGAAAACGGAAGTCACAACTGTCAATTCACTACGGAAGAAGGCTGCAGGTTCTAGGCCACAAGACACACCACTTGTTATCAAACGTGTGAACGGCTGGGGAAGCAACAATCCACAAATAACGAACAAATCGTAACAGTCGAGATTTAAGAAGAAGTAACTGATAACTCAACTTGAGGATCCTGCTTCGGAGGAAAGCGAAAAGTCGCTCTCGCAGCTAGCGCCTCCAAATGCAACAGCGCGTGCCCGCCGCCAAAAGCCCCGGCCTTGCTTTTGGCTGTGGAGACTACGTCGCTTCCCAGTTCCAAAGAACCAACAAGGTCCAACAACATCGCGACTTGGAAAATGGTGTACATCCTGAGGGTCCAAGACATCGTCGACTAAGACGACCGGCCGGTCAAACGACAAATGGCAGCCCACATTCGCCGACAGTGGTCCCGGCGAATATGAACACCATACGGAAGCGACTATTACTGGCTGCCAACTCTTCCCGACTGAAATGGTGTCAGTGCTCAGCAGACCACATGTCGCCATCCGACGATCAGCCGACCGACCGACCAACTTTTTTCCATCTGTGTCGACCACTGTCCCGGCGCGTACTTGCACCGTGCGGACCTGCCTGCTGCTGACTGCCAAATCGTCCAACAGCGGAGTAACGACGAGCCTGACTCAGTCCACAACCCAACAGCGACTGAGACTCAGAGCCGACTGACTAAAATGCGAGTTTCTGCCTTCCGACTGACTCTGCCGACTCTGTGGAACCACTCCCAACACCCGGAAACGGTCGAAAGATCGATACACGTCGGCCGATGAGATGACCGACCGAACGACCAACCAACGGTCGTTGCCACTCCAGTCTACTTCTGTCGGACAGTACATGCGTGTCGCCAGCGGTCGGCACGTACTGGCTATCCGCACCTCAAAGGCTCTCGATGCCCGACGATGCTTCCTCCCCGACTGCACTGCTGGTCCGTCTCCAACTGACTTCCACACACACGACGATCCGGAAATACTAACGGTCGTTCCAGAGATGGTACGACAGTGCACTTATCGATAAGTGCTGCTGCTAACACTCACGAGCAGGTAAGGCAGGAAGTTAGTGACACCAGTAAATGGAATAAGAAAACGAGGCGGCAGTACCGTAATAGAAGAAGGCAAACAATAAGTGGCATGAACACGAGCCGTCGCGGCTCAGTTAGTTTGAATGTTTTATCCCACCTGAATTGGCATTCACCTGTTGCGGCAAAGTTGCAAAACTGAAAGCCAAAGGAATTAAATGATTAAAAGGGTCCACTCGGCGCTCATTACTTAGAAATATTTTGGCTCGTAAGTACAGTTTTCCTTTATCTTTGATTTACAGACTTATTCGAAATGCGGAGTAATCTTCCTTATACATGTAGAGCAGTTCCGGTTTCTATGGTAATATTGAAGGTGGCTAATGGTGACAATTCACCGATCCATTTCCTTTCCCGATTATGCTTAGCATTTCAGTCACTGTATAACCTCGTGTTTGCTATTTTGTGCGCATGCAACACTTTCGTGATTTTTAGTTCATCTACGGTTTGGTTCTTGAAGTATAAACCTTCTGCCAGTAAAATTCATTAATTCTAAAATGCCTACAAATACAATCATTAACTGGTATTGATGTTCATTTGCCAACGCTGTCCGTTAAAATTTATTCTATCTGACGCGGTTAAAGTTCTTAAGTATGGTTCTTAGCAGTTATTAGAAGATTGGGCGCGACTCATAAGGGACGTGATGAAATTAGATTGCTATGCGCCTCGCAAATGCCCGCAGCGCTAAACGCTGGCTCGAATTACTCGCAATGCAGGCTGCCAGCATAAGACACTCAGAGCACGTACAGGCTTCTCCAGACCGCATTTAGTGCTTCACTTCGTTGAAAGCATTTCCCTGTGCATAGAACTTTTATGGTCCGTAAAAAAGGAAATAAAAAATACACTCCCGGTTGGAGTAATTATTATCCTGCAAGCAGTGTGACTCATATCACGTCCTTATAGTAAAAATTAGGTACTACTACAACTAAGAGTTCAAAAAATGACAGGAACTGAGGGCTTTTCACCGTGAGACAAATCTTGCGATATTTATCCAGATGTGCCAACTCTCCCGATTTAAGCGGGAGATTCCCGCTTTTTCCTTCTTCCTCCCGATCTGCCGACCGTGAAGACCGATCTCATGATTTTCAGAGCAGTTTCAAGACTTTCCTTCCTATTTGAAAATCCTGCGCCTTCGATATATTGGTGGATGACAAGGTATGGCTGCTACTTGACTTATGTTAACTAATATTCTGACTGGCGAAAGTGAACACTTTGATACAGAAGTTGATATTCTCCACTCTCAGTTCTGTAACTTTCAGCTGGAAGAAACCAACTTGGCAGCAGAGAGAATTGATATTCAGTGGGCGTCGGTAGGTCATATGAAATCGGCTGATGGGGTTCTTCAATACGATAAACTTGCAAAGGTGATGCTGGCTATTTTGTCAATTCCACATAGTAATGCGGAATGTGAGAGAATTTTTAACACAGTTACAAAGAGCAAACTCAGTTCAGGTCAATGCTTTCAGAAACGTATTTGGAGAAATATGTAATTTTAAAATCAGTTAAAAAAGGCAAGTGCTTTGAGCAGAAATTTAGTTCAGGGTTTTTGAAGAAGGCTAAGTCAGCTACGGGTGTGCTGAATAAGAAACTATCGCAATCAGACAAATTCAGACTGATAAACTATTCAGATTACTTGCTAAGCCTAACAGGTACATCCTTATTTAAATATGGGAAAGATGTCTTACGGATATAAGATGCGATGCAAATATGCGTTGCATTATGAAATGAAAACGTGTCATCATTTAATAGTAATTTATTCATGCAAAAATTGTGTTAATGTCAAAAAAGAAATCTAATCCACGTTAATTTGTTTTCTCGGATCGTAATTTCGAACTGTAGTTCTCTCGTTAGTGCTTCACTTGAATGTGCGTGTATACAAAGAAGTCTGCAGAGCTCATCATATACGTTGTTCAGCATCTTGAATGATAAATTATACAGTCCGAAGGCTCAGGTATGTCCATTATTTAGTATTTACATATAAATAATAAAGCAAATGTGACTGAGTTGTTACAGGTATTGAATTATTGCAACTTTAATCGTCAGGGATGTGTTGTAATTCAAAATAGTACACCGCTAAAATTCTCCTGATCTTTCACTTTTGAAAGTTGGCATATCTATTTATCACAGTTTGTGAATATCACATGCTTAAACGTTGTTTCAAATCTGAAATGATGTCTATGGAACACCAGCATGAAGTGTAACACGAATATTCATTTTGACGTCTATGAATACACTATTCTCTTGCCATCCTGAGGAACTTTTTTGCCAAGTATGCTACGTGGCGTGCCAATTTGCGACTACTTCTGCCAGAACCCTGGTACGAAAATATATGTCCTCAAATCGCGTCTCAGACATGCTCTGTGTGAGACAAATGAGGGGAATGGTAGACCATTGAGGGGCGGTACATTCCAGGCGTCTTTTGTGGTGTGGACTGAGGTGTGGGGCCCTTTACTATCCTGCTAGAATTATCTGTTCGGTACCCTGGTCACGAAGCGTATATCGATAATTGTTATCATTCTTACCAAATACTGGCAAGCCTTCAGCGTTCCTCCAACAATTAGCAAATCAGCCCTGTTGTCATATCCAACACCTCCCTGCACCCTAATCTCAGGAGTTGCTAAAGTACGTGTTTCGAGAACTGTCGCTTCCTTAAGTCGTCTACGGACATGTTGGAGTCTATTGATTATCACGAGCGGAAGTGATACCCATCACTGAATACCACAGGATATCACTCAGTATTCCAGTTGACTCTGGTGTCAATAGTCTGGTGTCAGCGGTTAAAGACGCGTGGCAGCTAGATATCTCAAGCTAGCTTCCACTAATCTGTTCTGACGGCTCGCGATGACACTCTGCCTCTACTCTCAGCCCTGATTTCAGCTGTTTGTCGTTCCTCTAATCGTCAAAACCAGTCGAAGAATCCAACGATCTTTTCGTGGTGTAAGTAATCGTTCCTAGAAGGACTCATACCACTTCCTGCCGAACTGTTTTCCGCGGACCACCTAATCACCGTTCTGCAGTCGTTCCAATATAACCAACTGTCCACACGATTCCACTGATGGCCCAGTGTCCTTCATGCCAATAAAGGAACCTTTATCATGGTCCGAAGGATGGCGATGAACCGCACGTGCACGTCGTCAGGGAATACAATGTTTCTGTTGCACCTGAGCACTACTGTTAGAATCAACCAGTAGCCAATAGCTAGTAACAACATTTATCATCTGTATGGAAACACAATACTGAAATTACTGAAAAAACATGAAATCTTAATCATTGTGTCGCAGAGACGCCGAAATATTAATCGGTTGGTAGCTTGCAGATATTAGTAATTTGGCAGTGTTTGTTAAAAGTTCGCGAGGTTTATCAATTTCCATTTACGTTATTGGTAAATTTTTGAAAGTCGCTCGAAATATTTAATATGAGGGGCACAACGTATCGTTCATGTCGCGCCAACCATACGGGAAAAGAGCGACTGATAGTAAAATTTCGGGTCTTTGCTCTGAGCGCTATGGGACTTAACATATTAGGTCATCAGTCCCCTAGAACTTAGAACTACTTAAACCTAACTAACCTAAGGACATCACACACATCCATGCCCGAGGCAGGATTCGAACCTGCGACGGTAGCAGTCCCGCGGTTCCGGACTGTAGCGCCTAGAACCGCACGGCCACCGCGGCCGGCCCGGGTCTTAAGACAAAGGTTATTATTTTCAACAAACTACGTGGTTTCACTTATACGGCAGTTTGGTATCTAATTTTCGGTATTTCAGTCCATAAATGACGTAGATCATCGGTTCAAAGATAGTTCTTCAGTACCAGAAAAAGGAAAAGGGTATATTAACGACATAGGAGACAATCTGAGTAGCCGTCTTACATTGTTTGCACATGATGCTGTCATTTACTGCCTTGTAAAGTCATCAGATGATCAAAACGACTTGCAAAATGATTTAGATAAGATATCTGTATGGTGCGAAACGTGCCAATTGACCCTGAATAAGGAAAAGTGTGAAGTTATTCACATGAGTACTAAAAGAAATCAGCAAAATTTCGATTATGCGGTAAGTCACACAAATATGAAGGCTGTAAATTCAGCTAAATAGTTAGGAATTACAATTACAAATAACCTAAATTGGAACGATCACATAGATAATATTGTCGGTAGAGCAAACCAAAGACTGCGATTCATCGGCAGAACACTTAGAAGGTGCAACAGGTCTACTGAAGAGACTGCTTACACCACGCTTGTCCGCCCTATTCTGGAGTATTGCTGTGGGTTGTGGGATCCGCATCAGGTGGGACTGACGGATGACATCGAAAAAAGTATAAAGAATGGCAGCTCGTTTTGTATTATCGCAAAATGGGGGAGATAGTGTCACAGACATGATACGTGAACTGCAGTGGCAATCATAAAAAAGGCGTTTTTCGTTGCGACGGGATCTTCTCATAAAATTTCAATCACCAGTTTTCTCCTCCGATTGCGAAAACATTCTGTTGTCACCCACCTACATAGGGAGAAATGATAATCACCATACAATAAGAGAAATCAGGGCTCTCACAGTAAAATTGAAGGCCTCGTTTTCCCCGCGTACCATTCGAGACTGGAACGGTAGAGAAACAGCTTGGAGGTGGTTCATTGAACCCTATGCCAGGCACTTAATTGTGAATAGTAGAGTAATCGAGTAGATGTAGATGTAGAGGTTGTTCGTTTCATGATCAAGTACTTCAGGATTTAAGATGCCGTCATTATCAAGTATGTTACCATAGTTTGACATCCTACACTGGCCCCTGAAGACGCTGTTTCGCTGGACGGAAAATTTCTAAAAGTAAATCAGATCCAGGATGAATGGCACACATCCTGGGCTTTAGTCTGGGTCCGGCTCGCAGCTTTAGTTTGCCAAAATTTTTCAGTAAATAAGGCGTTCATAGCACCAGAGAGAGATTTCCTTCGTCTGACATGCACTTATGATTAACGCCTTTAGCAGACTCTAAATAAAATCGGGAAGCGGCCAATTATTGTACTGCCTGTCGAATGATCAACCGCATATCGTGTATCCTGATGGAGAAGAAAATGTTGAAATTTCTTGTACATAAATGAATAGTTTTACAGTTGACGACGACTATGTTTATTAATGTGTTTGACCGACAAATTAGAGAATAAGAGGAGAATATTTGAAAGTTACACTACCTGACGGCGTTCCAAAAGCACCGCGATTGCCCAAGAAGAGATGGTAGCTGTTTTCACACAGCGCCGTGCTTCAGTGAGGAGTAATTCAAGGACAGACCGTTGAATCACGATGTCTAGATCTCCATACGTACTCTATAAACTACGGTGAAGTGTGTGTTAGAGTGTATTTGTATGTCAGAGTTTCTTCGAGTTCCTATCGCATATGTAGGCCAGAAGAAACGATTGCTTCGATGCATTTTAATCAGGCTAAAGTTGTCTTCCCGATCCCTTCGGGAAAGCTACATTGGAACTTACATTTGTACGTAGATTCTTCATATTATTTCTTGAGTCTTTGTAACTAGTCTTTCGCAATCAACGTCTATCTTCAAGCATCTTGCACTGCAGGTTTTCTCAGTATTTCTGTGAATTTCTGCGAGTCAAACAAGTCTGTGACCATGCACGCAGCCCTTCTTGGAATACGTAGAGTAGACCTATACCCTGTTGGTCCAATGCACTTGAATAACATTCTAAGATGAAAGGCATAGGAGTTTTGTAAGCAATGTTCTTTTTTACCATCTTCCAACAAGTCAATCGAAGTCTGTTATGTTTTACCAGCGACTGATCTGACATGATTATTTCATTTCTTATGCATACAACTTTATACACCCATGTATTTGTATGAGATGACTGATTCCAATAGTGATTTTCTGATATTTTAGTCATAGGACGCTACTTTTCTGCCTTTTGTGAGTGTGAAGTTTTAATTTTCTGTATATTTAAGACACGTGCCTAATCTTTACACCTTTTTCCGTATATTTCTGCGATTTAGACAACTGTATCACATGCAAAAAACCCGACATTGCAATCATCTGCCAGGTTAATAACAAGGAGAACAACAAGGGTCCCAGTAGAGAAATCACTTAAAATGACTAAAATAAGAGATAATTCCGACGCTGTCGTAGTACTGTTTTAATGTTAAAGAAAGCCATGCCAAAGCACATCCAGCATGTCATATATCTAAAGCAGAAAGGAGTCACTTTTCAAATGTTGAGTAATTGATTAAGGCTATTACAGCCGGCAACGATTTGTGAACAGAGCAAGAAAGCACGCGACCTTCCAGCCAAACGCACGGAACACGTCGGACCGACCTGTGCGATTCGTTATAGCACCTCGGAGAATCGCCGGTGACTTTTACAGCGAGTTCCTTCCGGGGCACAACGAATGGTCACCGTAACTCTTCTCAAACTAGGCGTCACACAAATGTGACTCTGTGTGGGAGACTTACGTTCGTACCGCGACAGTAAAAAGGTGGGTAACTTGCATTATTTATGAGTTCGCCGGTTTCCTCATGTCTCAATGTCTGCTCGCTGCGCCTAGGATTTCCTCGAATCGCCGCGATCTCTTCTCTTCATCTCTCAGCACCATCACTTGTTCGTCCAAGCATCCACAGGAAATTCGTTGAGAAAAATGTGTTGCTATATAGGAAAAGCGATGAAGGTAAACGTCTCCACAAAATGAAGACAACGGCGGACTGCACGTAGGTAACTCTCGCTTTTACGAATATGAATTGCAACGTACGGTGAAAGACAGTACAGTCCAATCTCCTGTAGTTTTGTGCCACATAATGTAGTTTCCAAATAGGCGTATTTCGTTAGCCCAATCTATAACAATACTGGAACTCGACACGACGAAAAACTTAGAATCGGAGAGATTTCATCCCTTAGCAAAAACCGGATGTGCGAGCAGGATTCGCCCACCGAGGGTTCCGTGCAGACTTGATTACGTACATAGCTAGGTCATCCATCCAGGGAATTGAGAATTTCGACGATTTTTGCCTGTTATCGATATCGGCACTGGCAAGACATCAAAGTACGGGAAATAAATGGTCGTATCCTGTGATTGCATTTACGTAGAATCTTAAATTTTTTATACTTCTACCGGAACGTGGACTGCAGTATGTGACACAAATCTCAACTTGATACTTCCTCCCATTCGTGAGAAGAAGGGGTCTTAGCAGACGGGCAGATAATCGAATGAGGCAGATAATCGAATAACATGACACAAAAATATATTTTTTGTGCGACATAATCACAAATTAATAATTTTCGGATTTTTCCCTTTACTTGTATTGTCAAACCTTGCTACACGCCACATTTTACGGCTCTATGTCAACGAGAAGTACCCTATAGAAATTGATGAATGAGTTTGCGAGTATAAAAATATGCGACATATATGGTCGTATCAACTGCATTGACTTAGCAGCTTAAATGACCATAGACCGTGGTATGCGACATAAATTTCAACTTGATACGTTTACCCGTACTTGAGAAAACGGATTCTTAACATTCGGACAGACAGACGGACTGAAGCGCCCAGAACCGCTCGGGCACTTCTGCCGGCGACCGAAAACAAACTGACCTTATACGAGTCCCGTGTTTACAGATTGAGGAACGGGAACGTAAAAACGAAGATTACTTGTTTTTTCCCATTATCTGGACGCCTGTGTGACATTTCGAAGTGGCCCAAATCAGAATTTTGGAACATGACATCTCAGCCTATACAAATTTTTCCAGCATAAAGGCCTACTATATCTGAAGGTACAAAATACTATTCTTAAAAGGTGTAGTCGTTAGTCTGAAGACTGGTATGTTACAGCTTTCCACGCTGGTGTAACCTGTCCAAGAATCTTCAAAAATGGTTCAAATGGCTCTGAGCACTATGGGACTCAACTGCTGAGGTCATTAGTCCCCTAGAACTTAGAACTAGTTAAACCTAACTAACCTAAGGACATCACAAACATCCATGCCCGAGGCAGGATTCGAACCTGCGACCGTAGCGGTCTCGCGGTTCCAGACTGCAGCGCCTATAACCGCACGGCCACTTCGGCCGGCCCAAGAATCTTCATTTCTGTATAATTACTGCAACCTACATACATTTCATCGTGCTTACTACATTCATTCCTGTTTCCCCCACTCTCCCCTCCATTACTAAACTGACGATACCTTGATGGCTGAGGATGTGTCCTGTGAATCGATCCTTTTTTTTTAGTTATGTTTTGCCACAAATCCTTTTCTTATCCAGTTCGAGTCACCACCTCCTGTTAGTACTCGATCTACCCATCTAATCTCAGCACTCATCAGTAGAACATTTCAGGAGGTTCTATTCTCTAATTGTGCGAACTGCTTATTGTTCATTTTGCGTTTCCGTAGAAGGTTACGCTTCAGACAAACACCTTCAGCAAAGACTGTCTAACATTTAAATTTATGTTAAATATTAACAACTCTTTTGCCCGCATCTCGTGGTCGTGCGGTAGCGTTCTCGCTTCCCACGCCCGGGTTCCCGGGTTCGATTCCCGGCGGGGTCAGTGATTTTCTCTGCCTCGTGATGGCTGGGTGTTGTGTGCTGTCCTTAGGTTAGTTAGGTTTAAGTAGTTCTAAGTTCTAGGGGACTTATGACCCCAGCAGTTGAGTCCCATAGTGCTCAGAGCCATTTGAATCATTTGAACAACTCTTTTTGAGAAATTCTTCTTTTGCCATACCCAGTCTGCAGCTTCCCTTCTCTCCACTTAGACCAAAGTCAGTTATCAGCCTCTGGAGTTGCAGGCCACATCAGCAGAATACTACGGAAGAAAAGAATTTTTTAGTCGGAACAAAATGAAACTTCTTCCAACCCAAAATGTACTCACCTGGTTACCTCTGACCTGCAGGAGTCCATGTAGAGACGTGCATCTACGGCTGAGTGTATATCGACAAAACGGAAAGGGTAGTATAAGAATCATTGAGAAACACGAACGCCACAAGCTTTTACAAGAAAGTGTGGAATCTTCAATAGAGAAGGTAGATATAGGCTAGCAGTTTCGTGGCCACCCGCCATCAAGAATGTAAATACCAAGCTACAGTCCGCTAGGAACGCAAACAATGACCAAGAAGCCACCTCTATGCCATGAAAACAATACCCATCGTGTTGAAGAAACAAAAGAAGAACAGGATGCGGCCTAATCTCCCATAAGAATTAACATTCAATCAGTCGATTTACTGCTCAAATAACTAAACTTTCCGACTTCTTTTGGTGTCTCACTTGCTATTTCGCTTCCTCAGCGTCACCTGATAAAGTATGACTGCACTGTATTACCACTGTTTTACTTTTGTTGATATTCATCTAATAACCGCTTCTAAAGACACTATCCATTCCGCACATAATGTCTTCCAAATTTTTTATTGTCTCTAACAGAATTCCAATGTCGTCGATAATCCACAAAGTTTTTGTTTCCTCTCCCTGAAGTTTACGTCCCTTTCCAAATTTCTCCTTCGTTATCTTCCCTGTTAGCTCAAAGCGCTAATTGAAATACAGCGGAAATAGACTACGATCCTGTCTCACTCCCTTCTCAATGAAAGCCTCCCTTCCATGTACGGCGACTCTTACAGCTGCAGACTGATTTCTACAGAAGTTGTAGAACGACTATAGCTCCTGTATTTTATTCTTCATAACTTCAGGATTTGAAGAAATGTATTCCTGTTAACATTCTAAAATTTTTTTACTAACCTGTAAATGACAAGCCTGTGTGATAAATAAAAAGCGCTACTTTGGTTTGGTTCTACAGTATTAATTTATTGTGTTAACCGGTTTTCGGCTTGCAAGACCATCATCAGACATTTACATCCGAGAACTAGCGCTTTTCATTTATTGTAACGTCGGTCTACCAAGAAAAGACGGAAGATTGTGTTAACATGATAAAGTATGCCACCACAGCATAGTTATCCGAGTTTTACAGGAGACTACTGGGTTTAAAAGCAAAGTGAACACAACACATTATGTTTAACAAACAGTTTTGGCATCTCAAAATTACGCGTAAGTACGTCAGCATAAAGTCAATACGAAATGAATCTGTGTTTACGTTTCTTTAACTTATCTTTTGAGATAAGTCGTATGGTCAATATTGTCTCGCGTGCTCCAACATTTCTTAGAACTCCAAAATGATTTCTCCCGAGGTCAGCTGTTACCAGTTTTTCCAGTCGACTATAAATAATTCGTGTCGTTACTTCGCAACAATGATTTATGAAAACTGATAGTTCAGTAATATTCACATCAGTCAGCCCCAGATATCTTTGGAACTGGGATTATTACTTTCTTCTTGAAGTCTGAGCGCGTTTGCCCTGTCTCATACATAGTGCACACCAACTGGAATAGTTAAGTCACGGCTGGCTCTCCGATGGCTGTCAGCAATCCTGGGGGTCGTCGTCTACACAAGCAGCCTTGTCTCGTTTTAAATCGTCTAGTGCTCTGTCAAATTCTTCTTGCAGTATCATAACTCCCACCCCATGCTCAACTACATCCTCTTCTCTCTCCATATAAATTCATTTCTTTTTTATAGCTCCTCTATATATTCATTCTACCCTTCAGCTTTCCCTTCTTTGCTTGGTACTGGTTTTCCAACTCTTCATGTCCCTCATTGATTTCTGCGGTAATTTCACGCAGTGTCGCTTGTCTGTAAGTACTGGCAATTCTACTAAGAAAACCACTGTCGTCGGTCGTTAAGTGAATGCCATCGACCACTGCTTTGCACGTAGTGAGAAGTATTGCCTGAAATTTGGTATTGTCGGCAGACTCTTGTCACTCTTGGTCTGTGACTAATGAATTCCCTGACGATTTCCGAAATGGAATGTCCCTTGCGTATAACTCCATCTGCCATTCTGTGTTCAAAGTCTATTAATTCCCATCGTGCGGCCATAATCACGTCGGAAGCCTTTCCGCACGAATCACTTGAATACCAATCATAGCTCCGCCAATACCCCGCCGTTTCATAGCTTGCATACGCGATAGTACCGCCAGCTGCATGTGAGCATATCGCTACCCCATGTCTTTTGTCACCTCACTGCAAAGATGTAAGATTCGCTTCAATTGGAGTATGCTTAAGACGAAAAAAAAATTAATATATAAAAGTTACATCGGATGATGACCTTTGAAACGAACACAGAATCTGAAGCAATTTGAGTAGCGGAGAAATGAAATAAACGCAGCGACCGGCATAACTATGAACAGCCACAAAGTGTGTGTGGAAGAAGGCCGTCACACAGCGCTAGGCGCCGCTGCTGCCTGCTCTGCGGTGGAGGAACCGCGCTGCGGCGCAGCTTTATGAAAGCTGGAATGGACGCCACGAACGCGCGCAGCGTCAAATTACGTCGGGACGGGACACGGCGCCAGCCGGTGGAGAACACCACTGGCTGCTCTCGTTCCGCCGGTCACTGCAGACGCCACAGTCTGACGTTCCACACTGTTGCGACTCTTCCGCACCACTGCTGCTCGGATGAGTTTAGTGTAAATAGGTTCAGATGTAGTGTAGAGCAGCGGTGAAATCAGATTAGACGTATTTGAGAAAAATCTAACTTATGCTAAGGACAATACAAGCACCCACGTCCGAGGTGTAACGCCGCTACTCTTTGGACGCAAAAATTAATAATATAAATCTAGTCCTCACACCCCAATACAAGCCCCAAGCACAAGATCCAAATTTCATAAAAAGAAAAACAAAGTCCCTCTGTACTAACATTGCATGACTAGTAGCACATAGACTAAAAAGAAATATAAAAAGAAGTAGAAAAGAATGTTAGTAGCAAAGTAACATAATGTTTTGAAAAAGAATAAAAAAGTAATAGAATCCATTATTTTGACGATAAAATGGTTTAAATGGCTCTGAACACTATACGACTTAACTTCTGAGGTCATCAGTCGCCTAGAACTTAGAACTAATTAAACCTAAGTAACCTAAAGACATCACACACATCCATGCCCGAAGCAGGATTCGAAATTGCGACCGTGGCGGTCGCTCGGCTCCAGACTGTAGCGCCTAGAACCGCACGGCCACTCCGGGTGGCTTTGACGATAAAATAATAGTAGATCGCAAAGTAGTAGACTTCTAGATCACGGAGTATAAAAAGTGACCTCAAAGAATAGTCCTTGCGAGTACTCTTTGAGGATACTGCGCCGGCCGCGGTGGTCTCGCGGTTCTAGGCGCGCAGTCCGGAACCGTGCGACTGCTACGGTCGCAGGTTCGAATCCTGCCTCGGGCATGGATGTGTGTGATGTCCTTAGGTTAGTTAGGTTTAAGTAGTTCTAAGTTCTAGGGGACTAATGACCACAGCAGTTGAGTCCCATAGTGCTCAGAGCCATTTGAACCATTTGAGGATACTGCGGAATACAGAAACTAAAGTTGTACATTGTTAATGTGCTTCTGGCGCTTGCCTTGTCCTGTCGTAACTGAGTTTGTGCGCTCGTACGTAATATTGGTAGGCCATACGAGATGGTTTGTTACATTTTCAAGATTTTCGATCTGCTAGAAATGATTAAAAACTGAAAGAGGTAAATCAGCACCTGTGAAAATATCTTTGAAGTAATTCAAGCTAGGAAAATAACCAAATATATTGTCTTAATTTGATTATTATCAACAAAAGACTGAACTTAGACCCAAAGCGATGGACAATTAATAGTTCAACTGATAGTAAGTGAGCTGGCCGGTGTGGCCGAGCGGTTCTAGGCGCTTCAGAATGGAACCGCACGACCGCTACGGTTCGAATCCTGCCTCGGGCATGGATGTGTGTGATGTCCTTAGGTTAGTTAGGTTAAAGTAGTTCTAAGTTCTAGGGGACTGATGACCTCAGAGCCATTTGAACCATTTGAACCATAGATAAACCGTGGTTGTATATAGAGTGTAATCATGATTAGTGCAATAATCTCAGTTTGTAGGCATTTACGTGTGGCTAGGCTCGTACACGTTGGGGAGTAAATATTCATCTGTGTAAGCCGGTACAACTAACACGCAGTCGGCGTAAATACAGTGCAGCAAGACAGATCGTTTTTTGTGAATTTCTCGCAAACATTCTACCGCGAGCTAGCATTAACAAACAATCAATATAGAAAGGGGAAGTTACAGAGGGAGGACTCGAAACACCGACACGGGGAGCTGCGCGAACCGTGAGAAGGTGACTTGGACCGCGTGGCTACCCCTCGCGGCACGTATTTGGGTAGCTGAGAATGTATAAACGCTGTACCAGGAGGAATGGGCACTATTCAGGGATATGATGGGAACGATCACTCGAAACAAACGAATTTTAGTTAACGTGGACTCAAAAATGTGCACCTCAAGAGCTGTTACGAACTCCCGCCTGTTCTTTGAATTTTACGTATTTTAAGAGGTCATAGTATCGGCCAGAACAAATGCGATACTGCTACTGCCTGTGCTGTTCTGAAGTACGATGCTCGCGATAAGCGGGATATCTGGGTTCGAGTCCTGTTCGGGCCGATAGTTATTCATATTCGCCATTATGAATAAATTTAATATATTCACCAAAGGGTATAGTCGCCGCTACGCTAGTTCCTTCAGACATGCATGCATATCCAAAGGAACCATACACCACACTTCAGTACAAACTTTGCATCATACTTCGGAACGGCTTATTCATTGCAACATCAGATTAAAGCATCGACACCAGACAAGCGACTTTCAATCTCTCCCCTGTACAGGAATATACACAATGGATGTACGAGTACAGGCTGTAGACACGCGGTTGATATGTGGAAATTTTGATCTGGACGTGAGTCGTGCTCAGACAGCCTAATGTTAATCCGACTAGTAGCGATAGGCGGGAAATCCGGGTTCGGGTTTCAGTCAGTCACAAATTTTGATTATCTCGGTTCCATTATAAATCTGATGCTTGTCTATACTGACTACTGCAAATATATTTCATACATAAGTAAAAAAAGTCCAGTAAACATGAGCTCTATAATCCATATCTTCAGAGCTATGAGTTGGCACATAATTGATGTTTTTATCAAGAGCACAGTATCACCTCAGTATGAGTCGAATAATACTACTAATTTGGGATTCTGTAGCCAGAAAGTGTAGATGACAGGGACTGCTCCAAATGAATTTTCATCAGAAAGTCTTGTAGACGAACATCAAGGCTTGGGATGCAGTGCATCAAAGGAACTGTCAACTACTTGAGAGAACAGCTAATGATGTGGCCATGTCAAGTTCCTAATATTCAATAGCCTTCTGTGGTATCACGTCTCGATACCACTGCACTAGCTCCAGAGCAACGGAGTTGCGAGTTTCCATGAGACACTGACAGCGATTGTGAAGCATCCAGTGCACCCAATGGAGCATGCCCACGCAGCCACGCCTCTAGTGGCTCAGTACCATGAGCATGCCTCTGCTGCCGATAGACACAATGGCTGCAGGCAGTGAATCAGTCCGCTCGTATTTGGAGCCACTTTGCAACGTAATGCTACACCGACGCCGCTTGGTCGCAGGCCTATCTTCATTGTTCCTGCTGTAGTACATAGAGATTCTTCCTTGTGAACGTTGCAGTAGTCGGACTCTACTTCCTTCTTGCATCTGATGTAATGAGTCGGTACAGTTGGAGAAATACAAGTTAGGTAAATCTTCTGTTAGCTGTGTTACTTTTTCACTGATGATTTCTGCTCCTGTCCAGTTTTCTTACGACGACAGTTGCCACGCAGCCTACTTCTCCTTAACACTGGATACAAAGTAGTACACAACACTCTCCGTTGGGTATCGTGTAGTAAATGATGTCTCGGCTCCATTGAAACCAAGTTACGTGTCTCAACTATAATATCCTCTTTTCCTGCTACACTGTCAAATGCATTTCTCCATTTGGGCATGCTGTTATTTTCTATGTATACTTGAAGAATATGATGTGCAATGACCATGGTTTGTAAATGAAAATTTTGAGGAGCTTTACTGCGCCTAATAAGTAACCAATTTTCATCTGAACAGCCGTTGCTGTAACATTTGATCTCATTTTCGAAACCAGTGAAATAATTTCTCAATTTACAAAGGCGCATCTTCCAGACACAAGTGACTGAAAGACTTGATAACCAAAAGAAAACGTACTCCTTATCACTATAGCTGCTCGAAATGTCCAAAAATATAACCTCCAAAATCGGTACTAACGTGTGAAACAATAGTTTATGGTTTTATCATGGCGTGATATCTGCTATGGCGTTTGAAGTTTTCCCAGTGTCCAAATGTTGCTAAGGCTCTTGGCTTATTCCATTTGACGTGGCGCACAAGTTTTGCTTCTAAAAGGTACCACGGTTGAACAGAATTTCGGAATTTCCCAACATATGAGGAACTGACTGTATTTATTATTTATCTTTCACTAATGGCCAGTTTCGGCTTTAGAAAGCATAATAGCCGATTGTGGCCGGCAGCGAAAATAATATTTAATTTTTATGTTGTAAATGTTGCTTGAGAAGTGGTAGTGAAAGTGCAGTATTCCGATGGGTACCTCGTCGTTATCATCAGACGATTTTGTCGGCTTTCGGTGAGTGACCTCGGCCTAGTGAAGTCTGAATTAACTCTTTTCTGAGAAGTGAGGAAACTGGCTATCGATTGAGCTTTAGAAGATGACACATCACGATACTTATGAAGCCACTACTTCTACTACTTTGGGCAGGTGTACCTTCGAACTACTGCATTGATTAGAGACACCATTCGTCAAAACACCCGGCGAGCTCAGCGACATTAGTTCGTTCTTACACTGCCTGCTGCTTTACGCCACACCGCGCCGGCATGCTGTGTAGTAATAGCAGGACTCGACAGGACAGAGCGTCGTGTACGGTGCTGTGTCATCCACGCAACCCTGATGCCTGTAGCCGAGTCGCTCCACGTCGCCTCATATTGCGGCGCCTGCAATTTGACCGTGCCAGAGGCGCCGGCAGAGCGTCGTCTTGCGACACCGCACAAACTGACCGCCGCAAAAGCATCGCCCTTATGTTCCTCGATCCTCCAGAGATGCCCATCCTTACTAAAGCCAGTCGTCCTTGTGCGCGGAATAGAATTTCAAGCACTCGGTGTGAGGGGCTTAAGATCATAACAAGGAAACCACTGAATCACTTCTCAACTTAATTTTTCAGCTCAATTAACCAGGGAGAGGTAATCAGTTTGTCAATAATAGGACTAACTATGTCCCCCCCCCCCCCCATGAACCACGGACCTTGCCGTTGGTGGGGAGGCTTGCGTGCCTCAGCGATACAGATGGCCGTACCGTAGGTGCAACCACAACAGAGGGGTATCTGTTGAGAGGACAGACAAACGTGTGGTTCCTGAAGAGGGGCAGCCGCCTTTTCAGTAGTTGCAGGGGCAACAGTCAGGATGATTGACTGATCTGGCCTTGTAACACTAACCAAAATGGCCTTACTGTGCTGGTACTGCGAACGGCTGAAAGCTAGGGGAAACTACAGCCGTAATTTTTCCCGAGGGCATGCAGCTTTACTGTATGGTTAAATGATGATGGTGTCCTCTTGGGTAAAATATTCCGGAAGTAAAATAGTCCCCCATTCGAATCTCCGGGCGGGGACTACTCAGGAGGACGTCGTTATCAGGAGAAAGAAAACTGGCGTTCTACGGGTCGGAGCGTGGAATGTCAGATCCCTTAATCGGGCAGGTAGGTTAGAAAATTTAAAAAGGGAAATGGATAGGTTAAAGTTAGGTATAGTGGGAATTAGGGAAGTTCGGTGGCAGGAGGAACAAGACTTTTGGCCAGGTGAATACAGGGTTATAAATACAATATCAAATGGGGGAAATGCAGGAGTAGGTTTAATAATGAATAAAAAAATAGGAGTACGGGTAAGCTACTACAAACAGCATAGTGAACGTATTATTGTGGCCAAGACAGACACGAAGCACACGCCTACGACAGTAGTACAAGTTTATATGCCAACTAGCTCTGCAGATGATGAAGAAATTGATGAAATGTATGATGAGATAAAAGAAATTATTCAGGTAGTGAAGGGAGACGAAAATTTAGTAGTCATGGGTGACTGGAATTCGAGAGTAGGAAAAGGGAGAGAAGGAAACATAGTAGGTGAATATGGATTGTGGGTAAGAAATGAAAGAGGAAGCCGTCTGGTAGAATTTTGCACAGAGCATAAGTTAATCATAGCTAACACTTAGTTCAAGAATCATGAAAGGAGGTTGTATACATGGAACAACCCTGGAGTTACTAAAAGGTATCAGATAGATTATATAATGGTAAGACAGAGATTTAGGAACCAGTTTTTAAATTGTAAGACATTTCCAGGGGCAGATGTTGACTCTGACCACAATCTATTGGTTATGAACTGTAGATTATAACTGAAGAAACCGCAAAAAGGTGGGAATTTAAGGAGATGGGATCTTGACAAACTGACTAAGCCAGAGGTTGTACAGAGTTTCAGGGAGAGCATAAGAGAACAATTGACAGAAATGAGGGAAAAAAATACAATAGAAGAAGGATGGGTAGCTCTGAGGGATGAAGTAGTGAAGGCAGCAGACGATAAAGTACGTAAAAAAGGCGAGGGCTGGTAGAAATCCTTGGGTAACAGGAAGAAATATTGAATTAAATTGATGCAAGGAGAAAATATAAAAATGCAGTAAATGAAGCAGGCAAAAAGGAATACAAACGTCTCAAAAATCAGATCGGCAAGCACTGCAAAACTGCTAAACAGGGATGACTAGAGGACAAATGTAAGGATGTAAGATAGATACTGCCTACAGGAAAATTAAAGAGACCTTTGGAGAAAAGAGAACCACCTGTATGAATATCAAGAGCTCAAATGGAAACCCAGTTCTAGGCAAAGAAGGGAAAGCAGAAAGGTGGTAGGAGTATATAGAGGTTCTATACAAGGGCGATGTATTTGAGGACAATATTATGGAAATTGAAGGGGAAGTAGATGAAGATGAAATGGGTGATACGATACCGCGTGAAGAGTTTGACAGAGCGCTGAAAGAACTGAGTCGAAACAAGGCACCGGGAGTAGACAACATTCCATTAGAATTACTGACGGCCTTGGGAGAGCCAGACATGACAAAACTCTACCATCTGGTTCATATGGTTCAAATGGATCTGAGCACTATGGGACTCAACTGCTGAGGTCATAAGTCCTCTAGAAGTTAGAACTACTTAAACCTAACTAACCTAAGGACAACACACACATCCATGCCCGAGGCAGGATTCGAACCTGCGACCGTAGCGGTCGCGCGGTTCCAGATTGTAGCGCCAGAACCGCTCGGGCACCAGCGGCCGGCTCTACCATCTGGTGAGCAAGATGTATGAGACAGACGAAATACCCTCAGACAGCAAGAAGAATATAATAATTTCAATCCGAAAGAAAGCAGGTGTTGACAGATGTGAAAATTACCGAACTATCAGTTTAATAAGTCACAGCTGCAAAACCCTAACGCGAATTCTTTGTAGACGAATGGAAAAACTAGTAGAAGTCGACCTCGCGGAAGATCAGTTTGGATTCCGTAGAAATGCTGGAACACGTGAGGCAATACTGACCTTACGACTTATCTTAGAAGAAAGATTAAGGAAAGGCAAACCTACGTTTCTAGCATTTGTACACTTAGAGAAAGCTTTTGACAATGTTGACTGGAATACTCTCTTTGAAATTCAAAAGGTGGCAGGGGTAAAATACAGGGAGCGAACGGCTATTTACAATTTGTACAGAAACCAGATGGCAGTTATAAGAGTCGAGGGGCCTCAAAGGGGAGCAGTGGTTGGGAAGGGAGTGAGACAGGGTTGTAGCCTCTCCCCGATGTTATCCAATCTGTATATTGAGCAAGCAGTAAAGGAAACAAAGGACAAATTTGGAGTAGGTATTAAAATCCATGGAGAAGAAATAAATACTTTGAGGTTCGTCGATGACACTGTAATTCTGTCTGAGACAGCAAAGGACTTGGAAGAGCAGTTGAACGGAATGGACAGTGTCTTGAAAGGAGGATATAGGATGAACATCAACAAAAGCAAAACGAGGATAATGGAATGTAGTCGAATTAAGTCGGGTGATGCTGAGGGAATTAGATTAGGAAATGAGACACCTAAATTAGTAAATGAGTTTTGCAATTTGGGGAGCAAAATAACTGATGATGGTCGAAGTAGAGTTGATATAAAATGTAGACTGGCAATGGCAAGGAAAGCGTTTTATGAAGAAGAGGAATTTGTTAACATCGAGTATAGATTTAAGTGTCAGGATGTCGTTTGTGAAGGTATTTGTATGGAGTGTAGCCATGTATGGAAGTGAAACATGGACGATAAATAGTTTGGACAGGAAGAGAATAGAAGCTTTCGAAATGTGGTGCTACAGAACAATGCTGAAGATTAGATGGGTAGATCACGTAACTAACTGAATAGAATAGGGGTGAAGAGGAGTTCGTGGCACAACTTGACAAGAAGAACGGATCGGTTGGTAGTGAATAATCTGAGGCATCAAGGGATCACAAATTTAGCATTGGAGGGCAGCGTGGAGGGTAAAAATCGTAGAGGGAGACCAAGAGATGAATACATTAAGCAGAATCAGAAGGATGTAGGTTGCAGTAAGTACTGGGAGATGAAGAAGCTTGCACAGGATAGAGTAGCATGGAGAGCTGCATCCAACCAGTCTCAGGACTGAAGACCACAACAACAACAACAACAACATGTTTTTCCTCCGAACTGCTAGTCTAGATATGACCTGTTTACTTATTTAAACTGCGCAGCAGAATTAGAGGACCACTTATTCTAAATTCCGTAATTGTCTCCTGTTGCGCCTACAACCTTCTTCTGCAATGGTGATACAGCGTGGCGCCATGCAGTGTGACGCACTCGGGCTCGGCGTCTCTTCGAACAGCAGGATGTTGACGCACGCAATAAAAAGCAAAAGCTCAGAATTTCATGTGGGCTGTAAGGTGCGTTAATGATGTCACATTTGCACAAACTTCCACGGCATCAATTCCCAACGCCACCCTGGACGTATCACACTATGGAAGGGTCGTCACACCATCTCATATCCACATTTCACCCATTCTGTGGACAGATCTCCGATGTTGGTCAAAACCGCGACACCCAGACTAAAAATTCCGCCAGACGATTCAATCCTACTTTGAAGACATCTTAGAGCTCCAAACCCAATCAGCGTGATGTGACCCCTTTTGAGTGCAGCGTGATAGCATTTCTTGCTCTGGCATGCAGGTTGGAGCCATTAGGGACCGATCAAAACAACTCGACGAAATCTGAACCTGATTCAAAGCAAAAAGGAAGGTTTTTTTTTTTTCGGGCCACCCTACGGCGTGAACACAGGGGTAGGGTGGTGCATAATTGACAAATGCGTGAACAAAAATCTAAGAGTCCGAAGCCCCCAGTTCAGCATCATCCTCCGTCTCAAACGGGCACCTTAATTGAGTACTTTAAAGACATACCTGTAGAGATACTATGACACACATTTATATGATTGGCGATCTGATTCCGCTCTAGCGGCCGATGGCAGCCAACCTTTTCGCTCTCCCGCTCCTCCCTCCTCCCTCTCGAACCTCGAACGGGTGGGGGTGGGCCTCAGATGGAGCCTTTGGAGCTTTCTTCGCGAATTTTTCAATTTTGCGGCCCCCTGTGATCTCACCCTAGGAGGTCCCGAAAAAGGAGGACGGATAACACTTTTGATTCTTCGGATCACGTTCACATTTTGTAAAGGGACCAAACTGCTACGTCATTGGTCTCTCGTTCCTATTAAAATAGTTCTCCAAGGGTGGGAGTAAAATAATCAGGACATAGAAAACACAGATGCAAGAAAGGAGAGAACCACGAGAATGACGGAAGGGCAACAAGCCCTAAAATGGACAAGATTGGACAAGAAAACCATAGAGAGACGCAATAAACATGTAGAAGAGATCAAAACAAGAGAACAGATGACCATGGCTGGCTGCCCATGAGAATAAAAAGGAGAAGCCAGCCAGTCAGCAACAAATTAAAACACCCACCCTAAAAGCACTAGGGTGGAGGACACAGAGGGACAAAGGACATGAGCTAAGACTTTGATCAAATGATAAAACCCACCTTCACGAATAAAACGCAAAACTAAAGCTGCTGTTGGGACATTGTCACCCAACACAGAAGGTAGGGTACTGGGAAAGTTAAAAGTCAGGCGGAGAGATGCCAAAAGTGGGCAGTCCAGCAAGAGGAGGACGACCGTCATTTGTGAGCCACAGCGACACTGAGGTGGAGGTAAGCATGTGTTCGCCACGTATGGCCAATGCGGAGCCGGCAGAAGACAACAGATTCTCTGCGAGAGGACCGCATTGAGGACTGCCACACATTCGTAGTCTCCTTAATGACACGCAGTTTGTTGTGCGTACTGTTATGCCATTATGTCTCCCAAAGCCGAAAAACCCTTTGGCGGAGAACAGAACGCAGGTCAGTTTCGGAGATGCCAATGTCCAAAAGCGGTTTCCGCGTAACCTGTTTGGCCAGCCTGTCGGCAAGTTCGTGGCTTGGGATTCCGACGTGTCCTGGGGTCCACGCAAACACCATTGAACTAGGGAACCGTTCCAGGGCATAGATGGACTCCTGAATAGACGCTACCAAAGGATGGCGAGGATAGCACTGATCGATAGCTTGTAGGCTGCTCAAGTAGTCAGTACACAGAAGAAATGACTCGCCAGGGCATGAGAGGATGTGCTCAAAAGCACGAGATATGGCCGCCAGATCAGCAGTAAAAACAGTGCAGCCATCTGGCAAGAAGTACTGTTCAATATGTCCTCCATGAACATACGCAGAGCCTACGTGACAATCAGCCATTGTGCCGTCGGTGTAAACCACTTCATGCCCCCGGTACAAGTCGAGAATAAAGTGGAAATGATAGCGGAGACCCGCAAGGTTAACGGAGTCCTTAGGGCCATGTGAAAGGTCCAGAAGAATCTGTGGGCTTAGTGTACACCATGGAGATGTACGTGAATGGACCTCGAGGAGAGGTGGTAGCAGGAAGGACTCCAGTCCAGACAGAAGTGACCCCACACGAACCGCAATCGTAAGTCCTGACCGGGCCCGCCGATGCGGGAGATGAACCGACATGGTTGGGAAAAGGATACGGTAATTCGGATGCGCAGGAGAACTACGAAAGTGTGCTATGTAACTGGCGAGCAGTTGTGCAATCTGGACCAGGATACTGGTCACCGGATTCGTTCTAAAAGCTCCCGTCGCTAGGCGAACGCCACAGTTGTGCACTTGGTCGAGTAAACGCAACGCTGAGGGTGCCTACGAACCGTAAACAAGGGCTCTGTAGAGCTGCAGCAGCGTAGAGCGATCTGCATCCCAGTTGCTATTGCTCAGGCAGCAGAGGGTATTGAGGTTCTGCCAGCACTTCCGCTTAAGCCGACAAAGGTGAGGCAGCTAAGTCAATCGGTTGTCGAAAACCAGTCCCAAGAATCAATATGTTTCCACTAAAGAGAGAGGATCGTCGTTAAAGTTCTGGTTCTGGATGAACGGTGCGACGCTGACAGAAATGCATGACACACGACTTCGCGGATGAAAACTGGAGGCTGCGCCTTGTAAATGGCTCCCTGTAGGCGCCGCTCAGCAACACCAGTACTGGAGGAGCAGTACGAAATGCCAAAGTCATCGGCATACAGAGAAGGTGGGCCGATGGCCCTACTGCTGCTGTTATACCGTTAGTAGCCACTATAAATAGAGACTCAATACAGAGTCCTGAGGAACGCCATTCTCCTGAATACGGGGGGAACTATGGAGGCACAGACTTGGTCATGGATTGTACAGAGTGAGAGGAAGTTTTGGATAAAAATCGGAAGCGGGCCCCAGAGAACCCACTCATACAATATGGGAAGTATATGATGTCACCAGGTCGTGTCGTATGCTTTACGTAAGTCAATAAGGATGGCAAGCAGATATTGGCGTCTGGAAAAGGCAGTTCGGACGGCAGACTCGAGGGACGGAAGATTATCAGTGGAAAAGCGACCCTGGCGGAAGTTGCCCTGACATGGAGCCAGAAGGCAACGTGACTGCAGGACCCAACCATACCGCTAACACACCGTATGTCCCAGCAGCTTACAAAAAGAGTTGGTGAGGCTGATGAGCCGGTAGCTATCCACATCGAGCGATTTTGACCTGGTCTGAGCACCGAAATGATGGTGCTCTCCCACAACTGCGATGGAAAGACGCCATGGCACCAGATCCAGTTGAAGATGACGAGGAGATGTCGCTTCTATTTAGACGAGAGATGTTTAATCATATGACTGCAAATCCAATCTGGCCTAGGAGCTGTGTCAGGGCAATGTACAAGGGCTCTGAGGGGCTTTGCAAATGGGGCGTTATAGGATTCACTGTGGCATGTAGTGAACGAGAGGACTTTCCTTTTCATCCGCCGTTTGAGGGTGCAAAAGGCTGGGGGAGGGTTACTTCTCCGACGCACAGGCTCGAGCATAGTGCTTAGCAAAGTGCTTGGAAACTGCGTTTGCGTCAGGAGATAATACGCCACTGATGTTAAAGCCAAGGACACCTGTTGGGGTCTGGTACCCAAAATGACGTCTGATCTTCGTCCAGACTTGGGAAGGTGACGTATGGCACCGAACAGTCGACTGATACTTTTCCCAACACCCCTGTTTCCGTTGTTTTATAAGCTGGCGAACGCGGGCACGGAGCCACTTAAAGGCTATTAGGTGCTCTAGTGAAGGGTGCCCTTTATGCCGCTGTAAAGCTCGGTGACGCTCTTTAATTGCCTCACCGACTTCCGGCGACCACCAAGGGACTGCCTTTCGCTGGGGCCACGCTAAAGAGCGAGGGATCGCTTTTACTGCCGCAGAAATGATCGTTGTAGTGACCTGCTCAACGACAACATCGATGGCACCATTTGGGGGAGATCCAGCGGTGACAGCAGAGGTGAACACTTCCAGTCTGCCTTGCTTAATGCCCATCTGGTTAGGCGTCCATCGGCATGCCAGTGGGGGAGTGAACGGAACATGGGGAAGTGGTCACTACCACACAGGTCATCATGTGCTCTCCAGTGGATAGATGGGAGAAGGCCAGGACTGCAAACCGAGAGATCATGGGCCGAATATGTGCCATGTGACACACTGAAATGTGTGCAGGCTCCAGTATTTAAGAGGCAGAGGTCGAGTTGTGACAGTAAATTTTCGACTTCCCTACCTCGGGCAGTAAGCATGGCGCCACTCCACGGGGGGTTATGTGTGTTAAAATCTTCCAAAAGTAGGGAAAGGTTTACGGAGTTGATCAATCAGTGCAGCCAACACATTCAGGGGTACTGTACCATCTGGAGGAAGATATAGATTGCCAACATTTCATGTGTCGTCCTTATTCTAACAGCCACAGCTTCAAGATGGGTTTGAAGGGGCACAAGACATAGACGCAAACTCCACCTGACACTCTATTATAGTCGCTACAGTTCCTGTAATATCCCTTATAGCTGCGGAGGGCAGGGATCCGCATTGCCAGGAAACAAGTTTCCCTGAGGGCAATGCAGAAAGCAGGTGTAAAGCTTAACAGTTGCCATAGCTCAGCCAGGCAGTGGAAAAAACCGCCGGAATTCCACTGGAGGATTACGTGATCTTGAGTCATGAAACACTCAATGTGGCAGTCTACCCTTCAAGGTCACCTACTGCCACCAGACGAGTACCTGTGCCATCGACATTCATTGTGTCTGTTGGCCCAGCAAGATCTACGTCCTCAGCGAATCCCAGAACCTCCACCTCATCCTCAGACACAGAGCTTGTAGGTAGTGGTGGTGTGGGTGCAACCTCAGTGCCTTGGTTCTTGGAGGTCTTTTTCGTTTTAGGTTTCTCTCACTGATCCTTTGATTTGTCAGGCTGGGAGGGATTCACTGATTCAGTCTCAGCGACTGAAGAGGACTGTGGAGCCCACAACCAGATACCTGTTCTTGCTTCAGCAACTGGCGGGTGTTGGCTTTGCCGCTGGTAGGAACCTGAGAAGGGAGTGGCGCAAGGAATACCTTCCTGGCGAAGAAGACTTACGATTCTCCAGCTGAAAAGTGGCCACTGACGTCCCCAATAGTTGGGGGAGGGGGCTTGTGTTCCTGAAATAGGTTGTGCAGGAGCAACAGGGAGGGAAGAGCTCCCACCATCATGGGGGCAGGTGTAGTCTTCTGGCTCTAAGAGCCAACTGTACATGGTGGAACAGAAGATGGTAGAACCGTTGTCGTAACGGTGGCGTAGGTTGCGTCATATGCACAGGATGTAGCCTCTCATATTTTCTCTTAGCCTCAATGTAGGTCTGTCGGTCCAGGGGCTTGTATTCATTATTTTTCTTTCTTTCTGGAGAATCCTGCAGTCCGGCGAGCAAGGCGAATGGTTCTTTCCGCAGTTGACACAGATGGGAGGCGGAGCACAGGTAGTATTGGGATATGAAGAACGTCCACAATCCCGACATGTGGCGCTGGAAGTACAGCGGCAGGACATATGGCCCAACTTCCAGCACTTACAGCACCGCATTGGGAGAGGGATATATGGCTTTACGTTACAGCAGTAGATCATCACCTTGACCTCGGGTAACGTGCCACCCTCGAAAGCCAAGATGAAGGCACTAGTGGCAATATGATTATCCCTCAGACACTGGTGGACGCGCAGGAGGAAATAGACACCTCGACGCTCTAAACTGGCGCGCAGCTAATCGTCAGACTGCAAAAAATGGTTCAAATGGCTCTGAGCACTATGGGACTTAACATCTCAGGTCATCAGTCCCCTAGAACTTAGAACAACTTAAACCTAACTAACCTAAGGACATCACACACATCCATGCCCAAGGCAGGATTCGAACCTGCGACCGTAGCGGTCGCGCGGTTCCAGACTGTAGCGCCTAGAACCGCTTGGCCGCCAGCGGTCGGCGTCACACTGCAAAAGAAGGTCCCTGTGAAATATGTTAATCTGGACATCCCTCAGCTTGTCACAGGTGAGTAGTCATCGTGCTGAGGAATCTGTTTTGATCAAGACCGACTGTGACCGCATTTTTGACAAGCTCTCTATCTCCCCAAACGTGTCCTCTAAATGCTCCAAAAAATGTGAGGTTTCATTGACGAGAAAGATTCCTCATCAAGTCTCGTACACTGGAGGTATCGGGGTGAATAAGCTTTGCTGCCATCCTTAGCCTGGCGTTCCTCCCATGGTGTGGCCAGGGTGGAGGGGGGGGGCGGGGGGTGGAGATTTGGGGCCCTATTTCTTAACACTGAAGTTAGACCTTGACCGCTTAGAGACTGGTGTTTGATCACTAGCAAGAGATGTACTACGCTTCATGGCGTGTCATCCGCCCTGATGCCACCCACTCCGACCAGGGGTCCTCCCATGTGTGCCACCCAGCCACAGCAAAGGCCACCTGGCAGGATGGCCATTGCCGCGCGATCCAATGCCACAGGGTGATGGTCGTCTACTACTTAGCGTACAATGGAGGTAACGGCGCAGGCGTCAGCAGAGCGATCCCTGTGTGGTCAGGGGGCTAGAACAAACAGGGTACAGGGCGGACCTACCACAACGGACTGGCTACTGTGCTGGATATCAGGCGCAAACGAACTAAGAAGTCCATTATCGTCGACAGAGCAGAATGCGATACTGCACCGAGGATGGAGTAAAGCGCACAAAGGAGGATGACCTCGCCCAACAGCTGGAGAATGAGCGGAAGTGCAGATCCACGTCGACGACGAATGCGAAAGGTCTCAGCGCATGATGGACACTATGCATCATGTAAGGTGCCCTTTCCCAATTGTTGCGCTCTTCGGAAACATTTTGAAAAATAGATGTCAAACCCTACAGGGGACCATCACATCAAGGCCGAAACGTATGAGACTCCGTTTAGTCGCCTCTTACGACAGGCAGGGGGAGGGGGGGGGGGGGCGGGGGATCTATAGAGGTTCCACTCTGTATAACACAGCAAAATTTACGGTCGCACCGCTCTCCAAAGGGGTCATACTACGTTCATTACAGTTGCAGTACCACGATGTCTTTACCGAAGGTTTGAATCAACCGGTGGTTGTCAGCAGGGTTTAACGTTGTTACGAACGTCGTTCTGTTGCTCACTACCCTGAAGACAGTCGTTTTCGACCACGAACGCGAGATATCTGCTAATCAACGCCCTAGCGAAGGGGAGGTTTCATCGGCACACTTTATACTAGGGTTTGAAATTAAATAGTGGGAACTTTTTATTCACAACCGATACAAAAGAGTTACATGTTTGCTCCTGTTACTGTCCTTCAAAGTAGTCACCAGCGCTGTGTAGAACCAGTTTCCAGCGATGTTGTGAAGGCGTAATACACCGTTAGCAGAGCCTGTTTGTTGATGGTGCGAATGGAGCGGTCTACTGCCTGTCGAATCTCTGGAACTGTTCACAAGCGAATGCCACGAAGTGGTTCCATCATCTTCGGAATCAAATCAAAGTCACAAGGACCTAAGTCCGGGGGGTATGGTGTATGGTACAGTACTTACCAGTCCCCTGGACCGAACAGAGCAGCCACAGCTTGCGCTGTATTCGCCCTCGCATTGTCGTGCAAAATGATGGGTGGGTTGCGTAGAAAGTGTTGCCGCTCCTTTCGCAAAGCTGGTAGCACGCGATGCTCCTAAAACGAAAGGTTTGCGAAAGAAGCGGCGACCATTTCTGCGCAACCCACCCATCATTTTGCACGACAATACACGGTTTTCGGAAAACCTGTTCAAAAGTATTTCTCAAGACGGTCTGTACCCCTTGCAATGAATCCATACACGGCCCAGTCCATACTCAGTAGGTTAAAGTCACCACCAACTTGTGTTGCATGATCTGGGTACTTGCGCACTACTGTTCATGCAACAATTAACTTGGTTTCACCTAGACCTGTTGTACCCGACCAGATAACCTCACTCTCAAACTTAATTTCAACCTCAGTAGAGACAATATTTTTGTCTACTGCAACGAACACTCCCCCTCCTACGGTGCCTAATCTGTCTTTGCGATAAACATTCCAAAACTCGTAAAATATATCTCAGAGCATTTTACTTCGGATTTTAGCTAGTTCTCTGTTCCAAGAATAAGTTGATGCTGAGAGCTTCCTTAGAGGGCAGCAAATTCGGGACTTTGTTGCGAATTCTTCGAAAATTTACTGATAAAACTTTTACAGTCGATCTTGGCATACTCTGAACGTGGTCTGATTTCCCTATATGCGAATCGACTGGCGATTGTTCATGGAAAGTACCTGAAACTAACAGCCTAGCCTAAAAAACCCTGTGTACTACACAAGTACTCCGCTACCCGTGTAGATGCTTCCTTTGTTTAGTGCACACCTGACCAGTCGGTAGTTTTTGCAGTGTGTACGGTGGTCCACCACCACAAAGCAGATGCCTTTCTTCGTGGAAATTTGTACAGCCTACCTCGAAATGCGTAGTGTTTCCTGTGATACAAGTAATTACAGAGTGGACAGGAAACAAAGGAAATTCACTGGAGCTCCGACTGTGATGTGTGAAGAGCAGCGAAGCAAATTGGGCGCTTCAATCCGAAAAAAAAAAAAAAAAAAACTCTGTAATAAAACATCTGTCGATTATAAGCAAAACATGCACTTCAGCGATGTCGCAATGTAGTCCTCCACCGTTAACTATCCTTACACTCTCCATCACTTGCACACGCTGCTCAGTGGAACATAAAAGATGACCTCTACTGCATTAGCCGGATACCAGTATGGATAGTTGTACCAGACAGTGCAGTGTTCAAAAGAATACCCTCTGGGAGGGTACTCAGCAAGGCATACTATGTGCTGTACTGCTGTGTTTGAACGTGGAGGTGGAGACCCAGGATTAGGTAAATAGCATAACGAAAATAACTCACGATGCCAGTAACGTATATTCCCATAGTTTCTGGGACATCCACGAAGACAGCCTGTCGAAGAGCACCGCTGCGGTTCTGCGGAAGTTCAGGGCAGGCTTCTGGGTGACGGGTGCAGAAAACCACCGTTTTACTAGGGAGGACAAAAAGAGGTAGTGGCAACAAACTCATCTATGGCAATCCATTAGCATAGTTATACAAATACGTAGTAGGTAACCTATTAATTCTGTAAATAAGAATGGGTGAGTTGACATAAATGTTTTCTGGGTATGGTACCGCGTCATATTGCATAAAACTACTGCTGGAGAAAACCAACGCCTCGGCCACAGTTGCAGCGGCCTTCTTCTGGGTCTACTGGTGCGTTCTAGTGTCCCTTATTTTTTTATTACTATTCACTGCGCATGCCGTTACGTCTTAATAATAAAAAAGATAGTTCATTTCGTTGGTCACTTATAGAAGGAGGAGAGGGAATTTCGTTTAAATGGATACTGCTGTGGAGGGAGAGCGTAACCTTTGTTGTCTGTTGGCTCTTGTATTATTTGCCACGATTGGTGGTCACCGGCGAATGGGAAGTTTGCTCCTGTTTACCAAATCCTGGACGTTGGCCGCGTGGCGGCAGTTACTCGCCGGTAGTCCTCGCGCCTCGTGTTGACAGTGCAGTCTGTTGGGCTCTGATTGCTGGTAGCCAAGATGGGGCAAGCCTGAGTCCATCCTGTCTATTCATGTTCTTAGGTGTTTAAGTATTTCGATGGCCTCTCTGATTTTGCGTTTCGTCATAACTGGCCGCTTGGCCAACGAACAGGCTTCACTGAATTTTATTTGTTTTCCGCAATCTTGCTGATGTTCTTCCACTGCAGATTTGTTATGTTGCCCTAGGCGAATATAGCGCTCGTGTTCCCGAATGCGCGTTGCTATTGTCCTGCAAGTATCGCCGATGTATGTCTCTCCACATTCGCACTGCACCTTGTACACCCCTGCAGTGTGTAATGTCCTTAGTGGAGCCGAGCATCTCGTGGATCCTGCGACCCCTATAGAAGACAGGCTGCACCCTAACCCGGGGAAGGTGTTTGCCTTTCGGTCAGTGACATTTTTCAAATAAGATAAGCGCACTGCTGGCTCAAGTTTGTCTATTTCTTGCTTACGTTGCTTACTTGTATTTGTCGACAAGGCTTTGTAATAGACTAATGGCTGTAGCCATTACCTAGAAACATTGTGGGTAGCCTTTTAAGCTTAGGTGTTGAGCATCAATTACACGCTGGGCACTGATTGCCAAATAACGGATAAACGCGTTCTTCTGCGCTGGGTGGTGGTAGGATTGGTCGTGCAGGTACCTGTCTGTATGTGTAGCCTTGCGATATACTCTGTGCCCCAGTGTACCCTCCATTGCCCTGTACACATCGATGTCTAAAAATGGAATTGCACTATTCTTCCTTCTTCAAACGTGAAGTGTATCTTCCCGTGCATGTTGTTCAAATATTCGTGGAACCTGTGTACTTCCGTTTCATTATGAGGTCATATAGCGAACATGTCGTCCACGTATCTGAACCAGGAATGTGGGCGTAAAGGAGCTGAACCAAGGGCCATTGCTTCAAGGGCTTCCATGAATATGTTGGCTGCCAGCAGAGATAGGGGAGAACCATTGCTATGCCGTCTGTCTGCTCGTAGTATTTTCCTTCCCATTTGAAGTACGTTTAAGTCAGGCACAACTCTACCAGGTCGTATATGTCGGGCGGGACATGCTCCTGAAAGATGCGGATACGTTCGTGTACTAGCACGTTCGTAAATAGCGACTTCACGTCAAAGCTGACCATGATGTCCGTAGGTAAAATTGTTTCTCCCTTTAGGAGTTCTATAAAGTACCTCTATTTCTTCACATAAGAATCCACCTTACCTATTAAAGGTCTTAATTTGGAGGCTAGATACTTCGCCAAATTGGAAGTAGGCGGATTGATCCCATTCACTATTGGCCTCAAAGGATAACTTTCCGTATGTATCTTTGGAACACCGCGCGGCAGACGTCCAGCATTTGATAAACATGAGCCAACTTCTCATTCGCTGGTGACCACCAATCATGGCACCTAATACACGAGTCAACAGACAAGAGGTTACGCTCTTACTGCACCGCAGTAATCTATTAAAATAAAGGTCTCTCTCCATCGCCGGCCTAGGTGGCCGAGCGGTTCTAGGCGTTACAGTCTGGAACCGTGCGGCCGCTCCGGTCGCAGGTTCGAATCCTGCCTGGGGCATGGATGTGTGCGGTACCATATCCCGAAAACTCTTATGTCGACTGACTCTGGCCGCGGCAGCCTGCGCAATTACAAAAATGGGTGACTCCTGACCTTCGGGGGACACTGCGCGGACCATGGCGGAGCTCTACCCTCAAACCACAACCACTGCCACTGCCGCTTGTAACCTTGCCCTCCTGCGTGGCCGAGCGGTTCTAGGCGCTACAGTCTGGAACCGCGCGACCGCTACGGTCGCAGGTTCGAATCCTGCCTCGGGCATGGATGTGTGTGATGTCCTTAGGTGAGTTAGGTTTAAGTAATTCTAAGTTCTAGGGGACTGGTGACCTCAGCAGTTAAGTCCCATAGTGCTCAGAGCCATTTGAACCAACCTTGCCCTCCCACATATCACTATTAAAATTCTTATCCTTTGAACAAATTTTGAAATCTTCGTGAGGCGTAAAATATACAAAAGAATAACTTTTTATTTACCTTCATTATCTAGTGGTTGTTGTCGATGGCTCGAAGTCTTGTCTAGGAGTACAATCTTGCAGCTGAAATTTCGATTTTGTACGTTCTTGATGATTAAATAACTGATGAAGATTTACCTGTATTATTCTTGAATGATATTCTTTGCCACATCTTTCAACATCATACCGTTTTTACGTTTTCCACATTAAAAAAACCATAATTACATTATTGGTGACAAACTTAGAAAACGTTTACTTCCATCAGAGGCATGCCTACCACTACTTATATTCTGCGGTACTCAAATTAGTCCGAAGAGTTTACAAAGCAAAAGGACGTACAAACTTTCTTTGCCGCAGAGTCCGCAGCTCGTGGTCTTGCGGTAGCGTTCTCGCTTCCCGCGCACGGGGTCCCGGGTTCGATTCCCGGCGGGGCCATGGATGTTCTCTGCCTCGTGATGACTGGGTGTTGTGTGTCTTTCATCATCATTTCATCCCCATCGACACGCAAGTCGCCGAAGTGGCGTCAACTCGAAAGACTTGGACTAGGCGAACGGTCTACCCGACGGGAGGCCCTAGCCACACGGCATTTCCATTTTACCACAGAAGAATTTTCACTAAAATATATCATTATTTTGCAAATAAATCTAGAAATAAATTTAAAAGCGTTAGACTGCACAATTAATAATATGAATTTTAAGTATGCCACAAATTAACTTCAATTATTATTAAAAGAAGAGTAATTTTAACAGTTGGTACATATCGATTGTACCACATACATTTCTGTTTTGTACATTCTAGCCTGACATATAATGCATTGTCTACAATATCATACGAATTCTTTTAGTGAAACAGCTGAGAAAATTTTAACTTATGCAAGAATCGATAGGTTACATGGAATCGGTTATCTCTACAAAAAAAAAGGTAATGTCATAGGAGGGTGATTCGTTATACACTGCCTGCTGGTGGCAGGCTGTCCTAACACAGCATCATAAATGTCTTTCTCCACACTGAAAAGGCCCATGGAGGCTGAATAGTCTCAGATAGCATAATGAGTGGGGCTTGTTAGGGACATCTTTTGCTTTCGTACGGTCTGTCTGCCCATATTATTTTAGACAGCGAGTTGGTGTTTTTTTATCAGATTTCATTTGCAAACTGAACTAAACTCCGTCCGAACAGGCCATGAAGGCCCAACGGTACTTACCGGCCGCCATGTCATCCTCAACCTACAGGCGTCACTGGATGAGGATATCGAGGGGCATGCAGTCAGCACACCGCTCTCCCGATCGTATGTCAGTTTACGGGACCGGACCCGCTGCTTCCCAGTAAAGTAGACCCTCAGTTTGCTGAGGGCACCCCACTTGCCAACAGGGTTTTCATTTGCAAGATGTATTATAAACATAAATAGTGAAGTTGCTTTAGGAATGTCTACTTGTATTACTCATTTCAGAGGTTTATGTTTTGTTTCTTGGCACCGCAACTTTGATACTGTTTTGGTGGGGCTCAAAGGTTCTTCTGGCTACCTCACAGTAAACTGTAATAGGCATTTTGAATATGCGGTGGTCACGAAACTACAGCTGGTGTACTTGGTAAAATAACGATGGGCGTTAAAGTTAAAGCTTTCTGTCTGCTTCACGGTGTAATTACTACGACGAAAGGAAGCGGATGATCGGAAACTGCCAATGCCACATTCTACACGAATTTGCTTCAGTGGCTCCACTAGAATGCATCGCAAGCGGAGCTGACTTGAGTTCTCATCCAGGGGCTGCTTCCGTATGCATTAAATCCGATTCTCTCACGTCCGCTCGCCAGCAGTTACTTGCGCGAATGCCAGACCATCCCAGGCTGCTTTCATCGCATTTCGCGTGCTGTCTCAGACATGTCAAGCCTCACTGATCACACTGGACTCGCATTCGGGAGGACGACGGTTCAATCCCCCGTCCGACCATCCTGATTTAGGTTTTCCGTCATTTCCCTAAATCGCTCCAGGAAAATGCCGGGATGGTTTCTTTGAAAGTGCACGGCCGACTTCCTTCCCCATCCTTCCCTAATCCTATGAGACCAATGACCTCGCTGTCTGGTCTCCTTCCCCAAAAACAACAACCCCTCACTGATCAACATGAAGTCCAGTCGATGATGTTCCAGTCTATTACGTTCACTTCTGCTGTAAGGTATTAGCACTTTACAGATAATTTTAAAACTGGAGCAAGTACATCTAAAACAGTTATACATGCCTGATTTAGCGAGCGAGGTGACGCAGTGGCTAGCACACTAGAATCGCATTCGGGAGGACGGCGGTTCAATCCCGCGTCCGGCCATCCTGATTCCGGTTTTTCGTAATTTCCATAGATTGCTCCAGGCAAATGCCGCGATGCTTCCTTAGAAATGGCACGGCCGACTTCCTTCCCCGTCCTTCCCTAATCCTATGAGACCGATGACCTCGCTGGCTAGTCTCCTCACACAAACAACCTTTACCTAGAATGACTGATTGACAATTCATACAGTAAACTGTTGTTTCAATAGAGGTGTTAAAACTGAATCAAAGGTGGAACAGTCTGCTGTAGCTGTATTATTTTGTCGGTTATAGACCCACACAATCTGTTTCTCAACTTTTAAGTAGCATCTTCTGGTGTATATAAATGCTATGTCATATGGTATAGGGAGTAGTGCTGAATGCCGCAGAGTAACAGTTGGTGTCGCTAAATAAAGTTCTCAGCCCTTCTCAGATGATAAAAACTATCATCAATGATGAATGTAATTTCTGTGTTAAAATCATGAACTGTCATCACTTAACCTATTGAAATAAGTTCCTATTGGTCTGCGTCAAGCAACAGACAATGCCCCTCGTAAATATTATCCAGAAAAATACTGGGTCAAAAGCCGACACGCACATGTGTGTTTGTCACCAACATAACAACTGACAACATAAACAAGCAGTGATATGTCTTTCCAAGTGAAAATAATTGTAGGGAAATCACTTTCAAAAAATGGCTCTGAACACTATGGGACCTAACTTCTGAGGTCATCAGTCCCCTGGAACTTAGAACTACTTAGACCTAACTAACCTAAGGACATCACAAACATCCATGCCCGAGGCAGGATACGAACCTTCGACCGTAGCGGTCGCGCGGTTCCAGACTGTAGCGCAAAATCACTTTCGAAAGAACGATAGGCTACAAATAGATTCTTCCGTTATCACACGAACCGGCGAATCATAGTACAGGAAATAACAGAATGACCATTATAAACAATAGTGAGAACCGGTCCGGCACACAGTTTTCATCTGCCAGGAAGTTTCATATCAGCGCACACTCCGCTGCAGAGTGAAAATCTCATTCTGGAATAGTGAGAACCGTCCTTGACACCAGAACACACCACTTACGACAGTAAATATGTAGTGAAGTTCTCCTTGACATAGCAATCGACTACAATTAGTAATAACTTTAGCTGAATCATTGCAATTAGTACAGTTCCGTGAAGTCTAGAGTAAAATTTTAACAATGTGCTTCAAGGGACAACTGATCAGGACCGATGGCATAATTGAAGGTACATAAACATAGCTTGAGTTTGTTTCGGATTAAACAATAATACCCCTTGAAGGGCCAGATCAATTAACTGTAAGCGCAGCCGGCGTGTGGCTACAATGGGTGCACGACCAGGAGCCAACTAGATGACAAAAGTCACAGTGATCAATGCTTTCAAACAAATATCCTCAGCAGTAACAACGACCGGTGCACAGTCGCTCTGATGCAATTGTAGTCCTGACGTTTAACATTGTCATTAAGTCATCAACGAATCAACTCTAGAAACGAATACGGCTATGTATAGTAGAACACAAAATTTCTTCTCAAGACTGCACATCGATATAGTGCCTCACTACCAACGGTCACGGGTTCAGCATGTGGTGTTGTTTCTAGGCGTACTGACTGTCAAGGCCTCCTCCTGGCGGAAGACTCGAACACTTCTCCCGTACACTCGACCGCACTGCCCTCCTGCGGTCAGAGACAAAGCTCGCGAGGCACGCTACCCAGAGGTCTGTGGCACGAAAAAAAAAAATGGTTCAAATGGCTCTGAGCACTATGGGACTCAACTGCTGAGGTCATTAGTCCCCTAGAACTTAGAACTAGTTAAACCTAACTAACCTAAGGACATCACAAACAGCCATGCCCGAGGCAGGATTCGAACCTGCGACCGTAGCGGTCTTGCGGTTCCAGACTGCAGCGCCTTTAACCGCACGGCCACTTCGGCCGGCGATCTTTGGTACGACTAGATCGATTACACTGATTAGAACGGGATCGATCCGAGCCGACAAAGGTTCAAATACGTTACAAGTGCCAGCCACAAGAGTGTTTTGTGTAGTTGTGAGTGCATCATTTCGGTGGTAAGTGAATTAGAAGGTGGGCAAATTGCAGGTTGTCGTACGGCGGATGCTGTCGTAGCCAAGAGAATCGAAGCGTCTGGTGTTTCAAGAGCCACCGTATCGAAGATTTATACACATGCAATGAAAGCGGAGAAACATCATGCCCTAAGTAACTACGGGGACGAGTGTATGACGAGTGTTTGTGACGAACGGTCATTGAAGACCAAAGCTTGCTTTTTGTCATTTGCTAGATCATGCGTTATTTAAGGCATTATTATTTATGTGTGCAGGTTCAGTTACTCATAATTTGAAAGATTCTCAAGATTTTTTTTAACGGTGTGATGAAAAATAAGAGGACAACATCTGTAACAGACACTCAGAACCAAATGTCCGACGCGCGAACGCAGTCAGCGTCAGAACAACGAAGGATGAGCTCCATAAGCAGGGAATCACAGGGCGAGCTACAATTCCAAAACAAGCAATCAGTATTGCAAATGCCCCTAACAGGCTAACGTGGTGTCGAAGCCATAAAACCTCGACTATGGAGCAATGGAAGAATGCCATTTGGTCGGATAAGACCTTTTGCACACACTTTCCTACTGTGTTTCCGTTATAAGAGTGATGATTTGCACAGTCATATCGAGGTATTCCTTGGACCTCATGGTTACTCTGCAAGGTCACACTACTTCCAAGGACTGTAGAACCATTCTGGCTGATCAGGTCCATCTCGTGGTACAGCGTTTGCTCCCCAATGATTATTATGTGTTCCAGGAGGACAACGCACACGACCACAAAGTTCCCATTGCCCAGGACTGACTTTTTTAGCACGAGGATTAATTTTCGCATCTCCCCTCGTCACCACAGTCACCAGATATCAGTTGGTTGAGCCTTTGAGGTCTACTTTAGAGAGAAGGAAGCTCGGTCGCTATCCACTTCAACCATCTTTACCTAAAACTTGCCAACGTTTAGCAGGTACAACGGCATAAATTTCTGTTGAAAAACCATACAGGACTTGTAATTATTCATTCTGAGACGACTAGTGGCTGTTTTGAACGCCAAAACCTTTCCTGCATCTAATTGGACATGTTAATATGTCGGGTTTCTGGTGTTTCAGTAATTTTATCCACTCACTGTATACAGGGTGGTCCATTGATAGAGACTGGGCCAAGTTTCTCACGAAATAAACATCAAACGAAAAAACTACAACGAACAAAACTCGTCTAGCTTGAAGGGGGAAACCAGCTGTCGCTATGGTTGGCCCGCTAGATGGCGCTGCCATAAGTCAAACGGATATCGACTGCGTTTTTTTAAATAGGAAACACCATTTTTATTACATATTCGTGTAGTACGTAAAGAAATATGAATGTTTTAGTTGGTCCCGTGTTAAAATGGACCGTTTAGCAGTTGCGGAAAAGGTCGATATCGTGTTGATGTATGGCTATTGTGATCAAAATGCCCAGCGGGAGTGTGCTACGTATGCTGCTCGGTATCCTGGACGACATCATCCAAGTGTCCGGACCGTTCGCCAGAGAGTTACGTTGTTTAAGGAAACAGGAAGTGTTCAGCCATATGTGAAACGTCAACCGCGACCTGCAACAAATGATGATGCCTGAGTAGGTGTTTTTGCTCCTGTCGCGGGTAATCCGCACATAAGTAGCTGGCAAATTTCGCGAAAATCGGGAATCTCAAAAACATCGGTGTTGAGAATGCTACATAAACATTGATTGCACCCGTACCATATTTCTACGCACCAGGAATTGCATGGCGACGACTTTGAACGTTGTGTTCAATTCTGCCACTGGGCACAAGAGATATTACGGGACGATGACAGATTTTTTGCACGCGTTCTATTTAGCGACGAAGCGTCATTCACCAACAGCGGTAACTTAAACCGGTATAATATGCACTATTGGACAACGGAAAATCCAGGATGGCTGAGACAAGTGGAACATCAGCGACCTTGGCGGGTTAATGTATGGTGTGGCATTATGGGAGGAAGGATAATTTTCCCCCATTTTATCGATGGCAATCTAAATGGTGCAATGTATGCTGATTTCCTACGTAATGTTCTACCGATGTTACTACAAGATGATGTTTCACTGCATGACAGAATGGCGATGTACTTCCAAAATAATGGATGTCCGGCACATAGCTCACGTGCGGTTGAAGTGGTATTGAATAGCATATTTCATGACAGGTGGATTGGTCGTCAAAGCACCATACCTTGGCCCGCACGTTCACGGGATCTGACGGGCCCGAATTTCTTTCTGTGGGGAAAGCTGAAGGATATTTGCTATCGTGATCCACCGACAATGCCTGACAACATGCGTCAGCGCAATGTCAATACATGTGCGAACGTTACGGAAGGCGAACTTCTCACTGTTGAGAGGAATGTCGTTACACGTATTGCCAAATGCATTGAGGTTGAGGGACATCATTTTGAGAATTTATTGCATTAATGTGCTATTTACAGGTAATCATGCTGTAACAGCATGCGTTCTCAGAAATGATAAGTTCACGTAGGTAAATGTATCACATTGGAGCAACCGGAATAAAATGTTCAGACGTACCTACGTTCTGTATTTTAATTTAAGAAACCTACCTGTTACCAACTGTTCGTCTAAAATTGTGATCCATATGTTTGTGACTATTACAGCGCCATCTATAACAAAGCTAAAAAAGTGGTCCAACTAAAACATTCATTTTTTTACGTACTACACGATTATGTAGTAAAAAATGGGGGTCCCTATTTTTAAAAAAAACGCAGTTGATATCCGTTTGACCTATGGAAGCCCCATCTAGCGGGCCAGCCATAGCGCCATCTGGTTTCCCCCTTCAAGCTAGACAAGTTTAGTTCTTTGGAGTTTCTTTTGACGCTTATTTAGTGAGATATTTGGCCCGGTCACGATCAATGAACCACCCTGTATATTTGCGCAACAGAAAGAACAGTAAAACAATGATTCAAAGAGTAAGAACGCTAAAATCGTTTACGTTGAAATGTAGACGAATGTGATACGGTTACGGATTTGAAGCACATTTGCCTGCTAGCCAGGTAAAGTGGTATTTATGGAAAGAAGTATGTGAATATGTCGGAATATCGAAGAGCGAGTACAGTTTCTGTGCCGTAGCGCGTAATTTATCGATCATGCTTGTGGTGAGTATGTTATCTTTTGCTCTTAGTCGATAGGTGATCAGGTGGTCGTCACGAGAGGGAGTGGCGGACGGACCGGCGGAAGATGCGTGGATATAGAGGAGCCCATGCGCACAAGGGCTCTGTGGTTACAGTGCTCTTCCAGCGATAGCAAGTAGTACTGCTTTGGTCTGCCAGAAGTAGAACTTTGGCCTGCAGGCAGTGTGAGCGCTGTGTTGTCGACAAGAACGCTCAGTTGTGTTTCTGGGTTTAGTCTAGTGTAGGACAGGGCTGTGCAGCGTGGCGTGGAGTGCAGCTGATAGCCGGCAGTAAGCAGCGGGGCTCAGTCAAGAAGTGTGAATTAGACTGGAATTTTCGCCAGCCAGGAGCACTGTGAACGCATTCATCTCTATAGTGGTGTGTCTTGGGAGGAGCCGCAGCGAGTATAGAACGGCAGCTGGAGGGCATAATCAAACTGGTTATCGCTCAGACTGTGATTCCTAGTGCTATATTCGACAAGTTCACTTCGAGCAAACTGCGTCTGTTTTAGAGCGGTGAGCATCTACCTTGACTTAGTTCTTTGAAGAAGTTATCCGCTTTGTTTTAGGGAGCCTGCAAGTCTTTATCATTTTGGTTTCCATTCTGTTGTACCGTGGACTTTTAATAGATTACTGAGAGTGCAGCACTATTTGAGCTCTATTTATAACAATGTTACATGAAGTAATATGTGTTTCGCTGCTTTACAAGTAAGAAAGTGTTGCCATTTACCATCTCTTCTGCATTATTCTGACCCGAGTGATGAGCGAGTGCTGTTGCATTAAGGTCATTAAGGTATATTAGGGTTGATCAATAAGTTCTTGTTCATGGCTTGTAAATTTCCTGAGACGTAACAAAATTATTTCAAGCAAAATACCTTAATGTTTGGTAGCTCATTCAGCTGTGGCCGTAGTGTAATAGTTTAAACATTGTCTTGAAGCTTAAGTACTTTTGGCTGTTGAAATTTCGACTAAGAATTTTATGGTAAGTTTGTGTTAACTGTGGTTGTACTAATATACACTCCTGGAAATGGAAAAAAGAACACATTGACACTGGTGTGTCAGACCCACCATACTTGCTCCGGACACTGCGAGAGGGCTGTACAAGCAATGATCACACGCACGGCACAACGGACACACCAGGAACCGCGGTGTTGGCCGTCGAATGGCGCTAGCTGCGCAGCATTTGTGCACCGCCGCCATCAGTGTCAGCCAGTTTGCCGTGGCATACGGAGCTCCATCGCAGTCTTTAACACTGGTAGCATGCCGCGACAGCGTGGACGTGAACCGTATGTGCAGTTGACGGACTTTGAGCGAGGGCGTATAGTGGGCATGCGGGAGGCCGGGTGGACGTACCGCCGAATTGCTCAACACGTGGGGCGTGAGGTCTCCACAGTGAATCGATGTTGTCGCCGGTGGTCGGCGGAAGGTGCACGTGCCCGTCGACCTGGGACCGGACCGCAGCGACGCACGGTTGCACGCCAAGACCGTAGGATCCTACGCAGTGCCGTAGGGGACCGCACCGCCACTTCCCAGCAAATTAGTGACACTGTTGCTCCTGGGGTATCGGCGAGGACCATTCGCAACCGTCTCCATGAAGCTGGGCTACGGTCCCGCACACCGTTAGGCCGTCTTCCGCTCACACCCCAACATCGTGCAGCCCGCCTCCAGTGGTGTCGCGACAGGCGTGAATGGAGGGACGAATGGAGACGTGTCGTCTTCAGCGATGAGAGTCGCTTCTGCCTTGGTGCCAATGATGGTCGTATGCGTGTTTGGCGCCGTGCAGGTGAGCGCCACAATCAGGACTGCATACGACCGAGGCACACAGGGCCAACACCCGGCATCATGGTGTGGGGAGCGATCTCCTACACTGGCCGTACACCACTGGTGATCGTCGAGGGGACACTGAATAGTGCACGGTACATCCAAACCGTCATCGAACCCATCGTTCTACCATTCCTAGACCGGCAAGGGAACTTGCTGTTCCAACAGGACAATGCACGTCCGCATGTATCCCGTGCCACCCAACGTGCTCTAGAAGGTGTAAGTCAACTACCCTGGCCAGCAAGATCTCCGGATCTGTCCCCCATTGAACATGTTTGGGACTGGATGAAGCGTCGTCTCACGCGGTCTGCACGTCCAGCACGAACGCTGGTCCAACTGAGGCGCCAGGTGGAAATGGCAGGGCCAGCCGTTCCACAGGACTACATCCAGCATCTCTACGATCGTCTCCATGGGAGAATAGCAGCCTGCATTGCTGCGAAAGGTGGATATACACTGTACTAGTGCCGACATTGTGCATGCTCTGTTGCCTGTGTCTATGTGCCTGTGGTTCTGTCAGTGTGATCATGTGATGTATCTGACCCCAGGAATGTGTCAATAAAGTTTCCCCTTCCTGGGACAATGAATTCACGGTGTTCTTATTTCAATTTCCAGGAGTGTATATTCGGTGTGTTACAGGTAGCTTATTTATTTTATTGTAAGTACTTGAAACGATAAGCAGTTACTCGGAGGCAGTGGCATAGACTCTGGTAAACAGAGGTGATTCCCGGTGGCCACGTTTTCAATTAGGGTCTTCACTTTGTACAGCAGAGATTTTGTGACTGCGGGTCCTGGAAAATAGAGCTGAAAATCTTGTGTTTTGCTTTCTTTAAAGAACTTCTCTTAAAGATTTAAGTCTTATTTTCTTAAAGTTCATGTATTATCACTGAGTTGGTCGGGCTTTAACTGACTGAATAATTTATTCAAATACCATAAAGTTTTTAAAAGTGAGTTTAATAATTGCTTTTGGCAAGACTTGTTTCTAATTAAATTCAATCCGATCAAAGTTATTGTTTCCTGTCGTCCACTGTTGACGTGTTGTACCGTAAAAGAAAACGTTGAAGCTGTTTCCATACTCGAGTTTTTGAATATTTAAATAAATTTGTTTAAAGTATGACAGATTTTATTAAAGTCCGCCACCTTACCATTCCACCACCTAGCTCAGTACCATGTCGGTGTCAATAGAGGTGATGGCTGCAGGGTTTCGTCTTCTCGCTGTCGCGAAAGTATATAATCGCACACAGTGAGCGAAGAATATAGGGAACTACCAGCGAACGATCGAGAGAAGAAAACAAAAATAATATTTTAGTTTCCTCCTACTTTTGAAATATGCTGAAGATTCTCACACAGTAATTCAATTTCTCCGAGAAAGTGTGGGCAAACAGCCTGTTATTAGTGAACGTATCACGGTCTTTTGACTGTGTTCAGCCATCCAAGAACACCAGTGGAGTGCGGAAGAATATTCCAGCAGTGGGATCGAAACGTTGAGCATTGGAGCAATTTGAAGAATAACATGACAAGGCCTAACGACCCAGAAGACTTTATGATAATTAATTACTTATGTTTTTCCATTGTGCTGCCATTATTAGTACAGGAGTTTCTGTCTTAACGGACGTAAAAACCGCTTCTCAAAGAACACTCAAGAGTCAGTAAGTAGTGACAGTGGAGGTGCCCACAATTCAGCCGCCAGTCCAAAAGTGTCACAGTGACCGGAGGTCGCAGGATGCGGCGCTAAGCGTGACGGGAGAGTCCAAAATGAGCTCTCGCAGCGCCGCTGGCTGGCGTATGAGACGCTGGCGCAGTCTCTTTTCGCCAAGGGAACGTCGCAACCGGCCCAAACCTAATAACGAGGCGTAAGGAGTTCATTACGCAACGTTTCCGGGCAGTCTGCGCCGCTTCAAAGAGAAGTCGGGCCCGCTCGTTTCTAGCGCCGCTGCCGCCGACTGCAGACTCGGGCCGACACCAAGATTCCGCTCGTTAGGCTTTGAGGAGGAAACTAGGCGCAGGCGCCGCCGACTTGCAGACTCTAACGGGCGTAATGTTTCCGGTTCCAGGCTAATGTCGGCTGGGTAGTGGCAGCCGCGCCTCTTAACATCGCACTGGTCTTAGGTGACAGTGGCAGCCTACAATGTTAGTGAAACGCTCTCCAGTACATACGTTGTTTTTGTGGTCTTCAGTCCTGAGACTGGTTTAATGCAGTTCTCCATGCTACTCTCTCCTGTGAAAGCTTCTTCATCTCCCAGTACGTACTGCAACCTACGTCCTTCTGAATCTGCTTAATGTATTCATCTCTTGGACTCCCTCTACGATTTTTACCCTCCATGCTGCCCCCCAACGCTAAGCTTGTGATCCCTTGATGGCTCAGAACATGTCCTACCAACCGGTCCCTTCTTCTTGTCAAGCTGTGCCACAAACTCCTCTTCTCCCCAATTCTATTCAATAGCTCCTCATTAGTTATGTGATCTACCCATCTAATCTTCAGCACTCTTCTGTAGCACCACATTTCGAAAGCTTCTATTCTCATCTTGTCCAAACTATTTATCGTCCACGTTTCACTTCCATACATGGCTACACTCCATACAAATACTTTCAGAAACGACTTCCTTATACTTAAATCTATACTCGATGTTAACAAATTTCTCTTCTTCAGAAACGTTCTCCTCGCCATTGCCAGTCTACATTTTATATCCTCTCTACTTCGACCATCATCCGTTATTTTGCTCCCCAAATAGCAAAACTCTTTTACTACTTTAAGTGTCTCATTTCCTAATATAATTCCCTCAGCATCACCCGACTTAATTTGACTACATTCCATTATCCTCGTCTGTTGATGTTCATCTTATATCCTCCTGTCAAGACACCCAGTAAATACATCTCTCGGCATTGTGTGTCAGAAATAAAGACGGAATATGTGAATAAGATCTCTTCAAAATGTGAGAGAATACAGATCTTAAGACATGAAACGTCTGCTGGCAAAACAAACACAGCACAGAGAACCTGACACAGCCGACAAGCTTTGAGTGCATACAGGGTGTAACAAAAATGTATGGCACAAATTTCAGGTCTCGAAACGCTTTCTTCCCACGTTAAAACTCATTTTCTCCAATTCATTAATCATTAAAACACACGTGAACAGATCGGAGCAGGATATCACATGCAACTCTTTCTCAAAGGAGAAGTTCCATATGCCCTCCGTAATCATATATTCATGCATCATCCCGCCTTCGTAGTAAATATCAGATGCGATGATCCTGGATTAGTGTGTATGGTTTTGCAGCGTTCTGTAATATGGGCACGGAACTCTGAACATCCTACACAGATTCAGTGACAGGTGGATAGGTGGAGCTGGTCCAATTGCCCGGCCTCTGCACTCTCCGGACCTAAACGACTTGAACTTTCATATGTGCGGGCCTCTGAACGTTCTTGTGTATGGAACTCCAGCACAATATGTTCAGAGTCTTTGTACGAGTATTAGGGAGAGCTATGGGAGAATGATGATCTGTCAATTTGTCTTAGTTAAATATCAAATAATTACAGTTATAGATATAGTCTTTACAGACTTTATGTTGTTTGTGGAGGCCCATTAGCCTTACTGAAGCCGTACATCAGTTGCTACCTTCTTAAACTGAGAACCGCAGGTGTGTGTGTGTGAAATCTTATGGGACTTAACTGCTAAGGTCATCAGTCCCTACGCTTACACACTACTTAACCTAAAGTATCGTAAGGACAAACACATACACCGATGCCCGAGGGAGTACTCGAACCTCCGCCGGAATCAGCCGCACATTCCATGACTGCTGCGCCTTAGACCGCTCCGCTAATTCCCCGCGGCAGAACTCAAATCTTTTTCACCTTTTATTTTTTTAAAGTTTCTGTGTCTTTCGAATTTATTTAATAAAAGTATATCTAAAGTTGATGTTCTTTACTGTAAATAATGTACTTGCTGCAATTCTTGTTGCAAACGTCATCGACTGGAATGTTTCCCCAGTGGTCAGAAATCTTAATGTGATCGCTATTTTATGTCATAAAGTAAACATAAGTTAGACATTGGACGTTTGAGCTATTATGAAACATCTATAAAACATATGAAACTATCTCTGAATTTAGGACTGGCTCATGTTTGTATGTTGCCGGTAATATCTCTTCCCGCGATATTGTGCAGCTTCGAATAAATATTCCTCTTTCATTCGAATTAAATTGCGGAACTAATTTCAATCTTGAAATCTGTGTGATGAAGTACGTTATTTCACAGTGTCGGTAAGCCCTAGTCAATGTTACATCGAGAATATGGATATCTTGCATGTGCATACTGACATTTGACGCTATACCTTAACCATATTCAATTTAAAACCGAAAACATGATGAAAATTCAATGGAGTCAACGGATAACTTCTGCTAGTATGGATCTCAGATCATTGTACAGCATTACGCAGTATTGCTCTACCAGCAATTCTCTGTTCGAGCCATCGACGTGTCCAGAATCTTCTTCGCAATTTTCACTACCCGATCTCGACAATCGCTAACAGAATTGGAGCTGCTATTTTACGCACACTGGTTCGTGCCGTGTGCCACCGGCGTTCTCTCTCGTGAGGTCAGATGTCGTGTCCACGTCCACGTCAACGTTATCTGCCTCGTCCCGTGTAAGGATGGCTCTGAGCACTATGGCTCTGAGCACTATGGGACTCAACTGCGGAGGTCATTAGTCCCCTAGAACTTAGAACTAGTTAAACCTAACTAACCTAAGGACATCACACACATCCATGCCCGAGGCAGGATTCGAACCTGCGACCGTAGCGGTCTCGCGGTTCCAGACTGCAGCGCCAGAACCGCGCGGCCACTTCGGCCGGCAAGGATGGCCTAACGCTCGGAGCACACGAGCGATTTATTATCGCTAGCTCACGTAGTCATTTCCTCGCTCATTTCAGCGCTGCATGTCATGGAGCCGCCCACACTTCTGCTTCGACGCTGCTAACCCTCCGCGAGGACGCGGCGAGGGAATTGGGCTCGCCAGCCACTGCTGCGTTGCCGCGATCTCGCCAATAGTTGCGAAACGGCGGTCGTTGTATGTGAATGCGGCAGTGCACACGTGTTCGTAACTCTAGCAGCAGCTGCCGTCAGTCACCATGAATTTAGCCGGTCTGAACGTGGAATTTCTTCACTCAGTCGGTGAAGAAATACCCTTAAATCTGCGACACATCTCGCAAGGGATATCATGGTACGTTTAGGAACAGAGCCGCATGGTTAAAAGAGTCGCCATGAAAATTTTTCTTAGGCTTTTGCTGTGAAACTGGTTAAGGAGGACAGTTATATACAGTAATTATTACTGTTAAGCTGTATCACTGTGAAAGGGTGTATCAAATAGAATCACCTAGTTTGGTACGTCTACATTTCTGAAACTAGTAGACCTATACAATGAATTTTGTTTGTTGATGAACGAGAAAATCAAGAAGAATTTTTTAAATACCTTTCCACAGGTGTTCCGTATGCCACCCTTGAGATGCACGGCATATGTCATGCGGTATTAAAATTGTTCCCAGCGAGCATGTCTTCAGTTGCAGCTTCCACAGCTGCTGTATTGTGATGTATCAATACATCAATTGTTGTTGGTAACGGCGGTAACAGTGTCTTTTATAAACCCGAACAGGAAATAACCACATACAGTCAGGTCCGGTGACCTCGGATGCCAGTAATGTGAGACTGAATCATTTGGTCCAGTGCGACCGATCCATGGTTCAGTAATACTTTGATTTAAAAATTCCCCTACTTCCAGATGCCAGTGTGCCGGTGGTCCATCCTGTTGGTAAATGAAGTCGTCCTAATCAGTCTCCAACTGAGGGAACAGAGGGTTCTCAAGCATCTCGAGGTATGTGCTTCATGTAATAGTGTTCTCGACTAAGGAAAATGGACCATACTCCTTTTCCCGTGAAACTGCACAAAACACATTAAATTTTGGAGAGTCCCTCTCATGTTGTACAACTTCGTGTGGTTGTTCCGTACCCCATATTCTCACATTATGACGGTACCCTTTCCGTTTAAATGAAATGTGGCCTCGTTACTAAACATTAAGTGTGGAAGAAAACTGTCATCCTCCATCTTGCCAAGAACTCCAAACTTTGTTGTTTGTCATCTTCACGAAGAGCTTGCCGTAGCTGAATTTTGTATGGTTTCATGTGTAAACGTAGACGCAACACACGCCAGACGGACATCGGGGGCATGCTGAGCTGTCGAGCTACACGGCTAACGGATATCTGCGAACTCCTTGTGAAAATATAGCGTATCCGTTCGACGTCGGTATCAGACACTCGGGGAAGGGCCGGTGGTTTGCCTTACACAAACAACCTGTTTCTCCAAAGTCTTCACGCCGACGTCTAATGGTCTGTGCTGTAGGAGGATCCACAACATTCCTAGTACGAAAGTCACGCTGAACAGTTACTACTGATCCGCACTGCGCAAAATGTAGAGCGCAAAATGCTTTCTCTCGTCCCTACACCATTTTTATTAGAACTGAAATGGCCGCACACTGCTGCTGGCTAGCGGGAACCATGTACAACGCGAGTGTTCGCTCTTTCCAACGGTACGTTGTTGATGGTTGTACCTCAAATAAAATAACAGTTATAATTTATTTTTAACCGGATGATTCTTTTTGATACACCCTGTATTTCGTGTTCATATTCTCATGGCGGCGTTTTTCTTCGAATTTGGCTAAACAAAACTTCATTTGCTTTTTGGCGAGCACCGTTTCAGCTGAATGAATGAATCTTTAGGTAATTACAACAAAAAAAAAGGTTCAAATGGCTCTGAGCACTATGGGACTCAACTGCTGTGGTTATCAGTCCCCTAGAACTTAGAACTACTTAAACCTAACTAACCTAAGGACATCACACACATCCATGCCAGAGGAAGGATTCGAACCTGCGACCGTAGCAGTCCCACGGTTCCGGACTGCGCGCCTAGAACCGCGAGACCACCGCGGCCGGCGTAATTATAACAGTTTAAAATAAATTCTATTCAAAACTTCAAATAATTAATACTTTATTTTACTGCAGCGACAAAATACATAATTTATTACAATATTTATATAAAATAAAACAGTCTTTCACTTTCGGCAATAGTATGTTCACTATGATTGTTATCGACGAGATTTAAATACATTTGTCTTGCCACAGTGCTTAGTCAACGTTGCCTATGAAGTAATAGCCGAAAGTATTACTTCTACTGTTCAGTGAACTTCTTCGTTGAGATGAAGGGGTTTAATATCCAAATTACACAGACTCTGTATACTTAATGAGTCTTCTAAGTTAAAACCATCTCTGGAACGGCTCCAGTTGTGAAGAACACGGTAACAATTCATAATGCTAACAGCATAGTTAAGCATGAAATTGAGAGTTCTATGCAATATTCTCCATTTGTTTATTAGAATGCCAAATGCTCACTCTACATATCTCCGGTCACGACTTATTCAGCGGTTAAAGACACGTTTCTTGTAGAAGAGGGAAGTTCTGTTGCAACATCTCACGACATAGTTAGCGAGATTAGATGGGATGGTACTGAAAGTTTTATCGGACAGTCAATGCTTTTAATGGATGACTGCAGTTTTACTGTTAACTAATTAAACTACTTTACACTTATCCGAAAATAGCTAAAGAATTTACGTTCATCTTCTCTTAAATCTATAAAGAGTGACATACATGATCCTTTCAGTAGCTCCGAACTAACCAGTGAGTGAGTCCAACATTTGCTTTCGCGTTTCTTGATGTACTCATAAACGAATAAGCAAACACTGCTTCCTACGGTCTACGTCCACTCTGGTGAGCTTCTAATCTGGTGGTGCTGCACGATTGTCACCGCGGTGCCACCGTGTGTTTAATGAAACGATTTCTTAAGCCGCGATCAGGCAGCGAGCACACACGGCTGTTGCTTGTGCGCATCGAGTTGAAAACACCATTCACTGCTACAGATAAAACAGGGTGGAGCAAACAAAAGTGGCTGGAGAACAGAGTTCCAGGGTATAAATAAGCACAGAGGAGGAAAGGACCAGACTATAGCAGATGTTCAAAGTAACCATCACAGGTATCTTGGCACTTTTGGGCCCCGGTCAGCAAAGTGCTGGAAGCGGATCGATGCTGCATTGTTGGAATTGCTGCAGTCTCGTTCAAAATGTTCTGCTGGACGTTGAAGACAGTGAGGGTTGTTGCGATACACCATAGACTTGAGGACTCCCCACAAAGTAATAGCACACTCATATATCAGGTGATCTGGATGGCCAGCCAGTGTTGATACAAGACTGACTTTCAAAATGGATCAAATGGCTCTCAGCACTATGGGAGTTAACATCTGAGGTCATCAGTCCCCTAGAACGTAGAACTAGTTAAACCTAACTAACCTAAGGACATCACTCACATCCATGCCCGAGGTAGGATTTGAACCTGCGACCGTTGCGGTCGCGCGGTTCCAGACTGAAGCGCCTAGAACCGCTCGGCTACAACGGCCGGCAATACTGACCTCTGCTAACAAATCTGTGAGGTGTGAAGATTGTTCAAATGTACTCCAAGGTTTGGCTGGCTGTATGGGCAGAGGCTCCATTCTGTTGGAAGTAACTGTAAGTCTTTTCCTTCTTCTTTAATGCTGCCAAAAATGGTTTCAAAATATTGGCCATGTAATGAGTCGAAGTCAGCGATTGATGAAAAAAGATGGGACAAATGATGTGACGTGCAGATAATGCACACGAAACCTTCTGTTTCCTGGAAGATATGCGGATTCTCCGCTGCCCAGAATCTGCATTTCTGTGAGTTCACATAACTATTCAGGTGAAATCAGGCTTCATCAGACATATAGAACAGATTAATGTCCAAGCCACTTCCTTGGTACCTGAGTGAACAGTTACTCACACTATTTGAGGTGCTTTTCATGAACAACAAACACTCGGTAGGATGCATGTGCATGTCTGCATGATCAACGTGACATTCTGGTCGCTAGCAACAGGTGTCTGGTGTATTTGGTAGGATTATGAAGCATTTTGTGGTGAATGCAGCCACATTTTCTGCTGTGTGGGTACGTTTCGAAATGTTTTTTGATTTGTTCACAACAGATACTTTCTGAAGCCGTTTTCGGACTAAGCGTTGCGTGGCACTCTTTACTGACAGACAACATTAAACCTCTCAATAAACAACTGATCACACAAACTAGTGGAAACTAGTTTGTTGTCACGTAACTCTTCACAACGAATACCGGCTGCTCCACTGTTAGTACCAGCGTCCCCTTTGCACTGTTCCACTCACACCAACACTGCCTGCACGATGCTCTGAACTGGTGTGGATCATGTGGCGGACGTACGCGTCGTGTGAGCGTCGCCGTGTGTGGTTATATGCATGTGTTTGCGTCGAATCATATCCGCTCGTCCGAGCCAGTTTTAATTGCCGCACGTTGTATTAACACTAAGCTGAAGAGGATGACAGTTTCGGTCCACCAAATCTCTTTCGAGTTCATTAGCCATTTAACAGGGAATGTCTAGAAACGGTAAAATATTTAAACATTACATAATATTCATTCACTCGAAATGATTAGGTAATTGTAAGGACGCGTGCAGACCTAGACGGTAAGACAGTCAGACAGTACCTGGTTTGGGCACTATCTTTTCTTCTGTTGTTCCACAATTAAATTATGAACTGAAATATAAACTTCAGAAATTATAGTCAGTGATAATAAGAGGCAATAATACCCCATAAATTTTTCATGGCAATGAGAACTAGCATTAATTGAAATGGTGCAACTAGTAAAGTCTCTGCAATCCAACTATTTTGTAGGTACACACAGAAGTTACTCAGTCCAGTATACTGAAGCGTGTATCGAAACTGAGTATCAGTTCTTGCATTTCACATAGGAAAGATGTAACAAAAGACAGCTCTGTTACAAATGAAAGAAACTTGTAATGTAAAACTGTGGTAAACTAACTCTTCTATAAGTTAATAACATCTCTAAACATCGTTACAAATAGCTGTTCTGTCAGTGGATTAAATCAGTGGGATGCCATTTTGTAAAGCGAGTGTCTGGTGTTTAAAATGTAGTTCAGCAGCACTAACACTCCCTAAACTTCCACAATGACTTTTACAAAACACTAATGCTTTCAACTTAAAGCTCACTGATACCTAATTCCTTCGCTGTTATTATACGAGGGTTGTCCAGAAAGAAAGTTCCGATCGATCGCTAAATGGAAAGCACAGAGAAAATCAGAAACATTTTATTTGCAAGAGTTAGCCATACTTTCCAGATACGTCTGGACATAGTCGCCGCTCAGACTTAGACATTTGTTGGAGCGTTATACCATATTTCCAATACCATCGTCAAAGGAGGCAGCCGCCTCTGCTTTCCGATAATTCTCTACGCTGGTGTATAGCGCGTAGCCTGCACCAAAGTGTTGTTTTCGTATCCAGCTTTACATGTGAACAGCGATGATACTCAGGAATAGCCACTTAGGGCTGTGTTGTGGATGATCGAACACTTCCCATCGAAAAGGCTGCAGGAGCGTCTTCACTGCCCCTGCAGAGTGCGGCTGATTATTACCATGAAGAAGGAAGTGCATGGCAGCTATGTTAGGTGGGCTGCGTTCATTAAGGCGAAGCCTCTCAGCGGGCCCTCCTACTTGATGGGAGACATCTTTGTTCTAGGCCCCTTTACTCACTCACAGTGTGCTCACAACTGAAAAGAGCGTCTTGATGCGATCGACGTTCATACCAGAGACACTACCCAACACATCTGGGCAAAGCTTCATCGGGTTTTCACCGTGGTTTCCATTTCACGACCGATCGGAACTTACTTTCTGGACAACCCTCGTATGTCGATTGCACAGTACCTACTTATGCTGGACATACATTTCTCACTCCCTTTCTTTCTACAGCTTTCACACTTCACAGCGGAATAATTAATGTTTGTAGGTAGCTTCTCATATTTTTACATCTATGCGCAGATAAACTGAAAATGATCTACCCAGTAGTTTAGTTTGGGACAACAGGAGAATATAAAGTCAGGACGCAAAGATAAATCGATATTATTCTAAAGTTTTTAAAAAGCGTTAAGAGGGAGATCGCAGAAGTGTAAAACAATACTGAGTCCGTTTATCAAATGACAATCAACTGGTGGGTATCTAGTCCTACTCGTACCGTACAGTTCTTGCTGTTCAAGGCGTCTTTTTTTTCCACACAGTAGTAAAAATCATTGCGAACTTCCTCTTGATATCTCTTCTGTAATCAGATGATTTTTCTCTAATGACGACTGATGAAATTCAGATCACCAACGTCATTTCATGTCCGTCCGCTATTCATCTGCCGAAACCATTGCATCATTCTAGCCGTTAGCCATTACACACCACTGCAGAATAACATGTAGGCGCCAAAAAGAACACAAAGTATTGTAGTATTTCTGGCTTTGAAGCCGTCATATTCGGCTACTCTGAAGCTCTTATTAGAGCAGCTGAGGAGGCAGCTGTGGCAAGATGATGTAATGTGGTGTGAGGTACCGATGACAGATGGCTTGTTAGGTACGGGTATCGTTAGAAAGACCCCCTAAATTGTGGTCCTTCTCCGCGATTGGTTGCTGCGTTCGGAAGTGAGCGCCAAAATGATAATAATAAATTATTAATATTAGCAAAATAAAACAACGAACTTATTTCAATTTCATATTAAAACATCTCTCAAGAGCGTGCTATCATTCCATTATTTCACACGTGTTAATAACCAACAGAATAATAAACAACTGCAAAACGGAAAGGCTGACGAAGCATTTCGGTGATCTTCGGATCGCGCCTAACTTGGATGGCGGGCTGAGTGTCTCGGCTGTATAATCAGAGCTCATTCGGCAGTTTCGGAGGACGGACATGTTGTCCGCTGCGGTATCAGTTATGACTTAATTTTCAATGTCTGGTTTGTAAATGTGAGAGCTGGTTGGGAAGCCTCGAAAGAGAGCCATGTTGTCTGCGGCGGTATCAGTTAAGACTTAACTTGCAATATCTAGTTGAGAAGAGTGTGTAATTACAGAAATACGCAGTTAATTATTTTGTTGAAGACTGGAAAGTATTTGTGACTCAAAGTGGAATGTATTTGTGCAGTTTCTCGTGTTCTGCCAATAAAAAACGAGTGGCATACCGCATATACAAACTGAGTGGAAATTTAATCATTTCTAAAACAACAGTTCCTCGCTAAGAGTTTCTTACAGCCTCCAGATTACGCATTCCCGACGTACGTGCTGTTTTCTGCGCAGGGGACAACAGCTGCAGACGACTGCTGTTTGGTGAACTTTTATTGGAACTTATGCATTCCACTCTGAGCGGTGGAAGCCAGTAGGCACCTCGCAAGTACTGCAATATTAGTACAGATGAGATCAGTGACACGTTATCTGTGGTGACGGAGAGGAAGTTTGATAAAGAAAAATACTTTTGAGGAAAGGGATTTTTCATACACACGTATATATTACTTCTCCCTCACTCTCTCTTTTTCAACTTGCCATAGTGTCTGCGTCGAGATACATGTAGTGTCATCCTCCACCAGTGAAATCCTAATGAATATGTGCTGGTTTCAACATGTTGTATACAGCCAAGACAATTCATTTAATTCTCTCTCTTTTATAAGAAAAATAGTTTACAATATGTTCATATACATCCACACAGTATTATTATAATATATTCTTACAAACGAATGGAACGATAATATTTTCATCTCTAAGTGCCATTTAAATAACGTATCTCTACCAAACACAAGTAGATCCATCCAGCAGACTTTTACTGTATCTGTAGTAGTACTCTAAACACTTATTAGTGAATAAAACAGACCACAAATGGCTCTTGTATACATTGACAACTACTACAGTTCTAATTCACGCATTTAATATACCGTTTTATCACAGCGTTTATGGAGTATTCCGTCGATATTTGGAGGAAAATAGGCATAATAAAACGGGAAACACGGTTTCAACATTCCCCAATAATATCTTCTTATCACACACTGTCTTGTGACCTGGATTTTGCTTTTTAGGCCATCAACAGAAAAAAATTAAACCTGAACAGGAAATTCACACAACATCCTAAGGTGCTTTGATGTGTACCAAAACAGTCTTTGAAGCATTGCAGTAGAGTATATGTAGTCAACTTCCAGAAAACTACACAATAGGTCTTTGTCTAAATTTCATCGCCAAAGGAAGAGTTCGAAAAAGACAAAAAAGGTACCATACAGAACAGCGTGAGATCAAGTTTTGCAAAGAATTAAAGGCATTATTGCTTGGAAGCTACAAGGACAGATAAGATAATCTTAATTACTAATATGAGAAAGAACTGAAATATTTCAATTAGGGCCGGTGTGTTAGCTATGTAAGGGAAATCTGATGAAGTTCATCTCTTCAGGCCCAAGCTACTTTAGGAATTAGTTACAGTAGCGCGATGTTAAATATCAAAATACTTCCCAACAATTAAAAACAATGCTCAAATCTTTTGTGAAATGATTTGTCTAAAAGTAGGAAATAAAGTAGGTTAGAGAAACATCTGACGTAACTTTGAATGGTGTTGGAAATCATATACAGCAAATTAGGTCCCGACTGAGTATTTAAATATTTAACATGGAATTTTAGAGAGTACTAGAGAAAATTTGGTGAACAATGTAGATCGTAGAGTTGTCTGTTATCATGAGAATTTCGCTTTGCCTGCAGGTAATTTTGTTATGTGAAGTCAAGCGGTAACATATTTTACCGGTTGAGGTATTATTGGAACTTCAGTCATTACCTCATTTGCTGTACTGACTTCGGGAGTCATTTAAAGACGCGTGAAATGTTTCTCTAATCTATTTCGTTGTCTGTCTTCAGATAAATTATTTCACAGAGCATTTGATCGTTTCTTTCTGATTATTTTTTTTATTCTAATGAGTGTACGATCCTTAAATGTTACATATCTACATATCTTCTGAAATATCTTTACAAAGTTAGAGGGCCTCCGGTGATTTTGTGTGGGCTTTCTGTTTAGTTCTGAGCTCTCTGATGGTACTCTAGAAAGCTGAAAACCGGATCACAACGCAATATAAAATTAACCTTATTGTGGAACATTATTACTATTCATTTCACCTTTAAAAGAACAACAGTTGTATACATAGACAGGACAACCATTTTAGATGTTCATTCTCTTTTTCCCAAGTTATGTCTCCCGTCGATTTCAGCAAGGCTGTAGATAACAAACTATGCCAGACGCGAAATGACTGTTGCTCGAGACTATCGCTTTGAATATTTAAGTAGAAGGGTGGACTTCTTGAAAATTCATTTACGACATGCATCAAGGTATGGTACAGTCCATTTTTGTTACTTCGTTCTATTAATCTATTTCTTAGTATAAGTGCTAGACTTCCTCATGTGGAGTTGAAGTTTTAAGTGTCATGCCGAAGTTATATGTATAATCAATTGTTTTTTATTTCATATCTGCACTCCTCGCATATATACAGATCCTCGAAACGTAGCACGCCTCAAGAGCAAACGTAACGAAGAGGCACAGAGCATTGATAAAGAGGAGATGAGTTACACCATTTGGTTGTCACTGCAATAGCGGCGTGCTACGACAATTTGGCGTAGTAATTTCAGTGTGTGGGAGTATGATGGAGAGACTAGTCGTATTTAAAAGTTATCTGTTAATTTACTTCGGTTTGTTAGGTGGCTTTGATTCCAGTGTAAAGTTACTCCGTACCTTATCACCAACCTTGTTAATACAAGTGTAAAATATCAGTGTATTCGAAAGTAGGAAACATTATTTAAGCATTTTCCTTTCACGGTACCTTAGCGCGATGTTAGTCTATTTCATCACACACATACGTGCAATGTCAAATTCTTGATAGATTTAATTGATTACTTTGACCATTAGGTCAAAATTAATATCTGTCGATTTTAGTCGAGGTACGCAGAAGGAAAAAAGTTGTGAGGTGAAAGTAAGAAGATGCAGTGAAGTCGATGGAAGTACCTTAGCCGATGAGTGGTTTATATAACGGGAAAGGAAGGTTTATTCTGTAGCAATGGTTAGAATGTGAAATGTTGAGAAGAATGCTGAAGGAATATCGCAACAAGAAAGAGTTAAAGCGAAACTGGTTTACAGAATTTGTCCATGTAATGAAGAGTGTGGTCACTGGCGGTAATGGCGTCGTAGTAGTACAGAGACACGAACACACCACATGCTCAACTGTTAAAAACTGTGGATGCCTCGCATATCTCTGACAGCAACCAGAACAATAAAAAAACTTATCATGACTTCTAAAATCTCAGTCATCATTAAATAATATTGAACGAGTATATTACTTGCACATTAAAACAGTCTCACGTAGCAGGAAACTGGATAATAAACGTTAAACTACACTTGTAGTGAAAACGCTTTGAAAATAAACTCAAACAACGGTAGCCAGTCCAACTTCAATAGTGTACACAGACGTTGTAACTGCTCATGCAGTCTAGTACCATACAAGTACTGTATATGTATATGTAGTTGAAGCATAAATACTTGATATTTGTGAGAAAAATTTTTGAACACAGATTTTAGATTTTCTAGAGGACACGTAATAACACTAATGTTTTATGATTTTAACTTCGACGTAATGAATAAACCGGCTATAGAGTATCTGTCAAAAACGTATTAATACAGATACTGATTCATTGATAACATTACACTCGCGTGAACTGCACATAAAGTATGTTATTATCACTACAATTCTACATTAGTGATTTGTTGTCAGTGTTCATCGTGTAAATGTGTATTTTCATACTTGTGTGTTAACGTGAAAAGTATGAGGTACAGCAAACGCAGGAAGTTATTAATAAATTTACATGGTTATTGATTAGCCTTATGGGAGTCCAATAGTTACTCTATTGGATGACAGCAGTTGTTGAACAAGGCAGGCATTAAAAGATTAGACAAATATAAGTGCGGAAACAGCAGACCTGTTAAGCTGACAGTAAAAATTTGTAATACAATGGGTTAATACCGAAATCCCAAAGAGGTTTATACTTATTTGATAAGAAGTTAGTCTAGTCATACGTACGCATATCAAACAGTTAACACCGTTTCAGCAGGATAGCAGACATTTACCTGCAAACAAACAAGCAATGAATTACTAAATTGTTTAGGCGTCGTAATTAAAACCTTACGCTACTTTTCGTAAGAAGGAGTATACAGATATTATTTTACATAGATCGTTCTGACAAATACAATGTAACAATCTGCACGTACTTATAACCTAAAATAGTACGCACTAAGAGAGAGAAAATGTGTTTCGAATATATGATTGTGTTTCAGATACTTTATAAATATTCGTTTACCCCTCCAATCACCCCCTCATTATCTGCATCCTCAAATTATCTACCTCCTTTTCTACCTACAGCCTCTATCATTCCGATCCATCCTCCGCCCCCCCCCCCCACCCTCCCCTCCACAACAAATCTTTAACTTATTGTATTCACATAAACAATGATTGCATAGATATAATACAAAATCTATAGACAGTATTTGGTATTACTCCATCTTACAGCATGTCTCTTATGTTACTAGTTTAAAGAATAATCTGCTGATTTAACCAATGAGCTTATAGGTATTGATAATAACTGAAGAAGTATTGTTATACATTCAAGAAAATACTTCATATTGTACATTTACCTTTCTTATAAAATTTTACTATTTGCTTAAGCCACATACAAATTTTGATTTACTTATAAACGAAGCACATGCTGAAGAAGTTTTACAATGCATGTTACAGATAATGGTACACATATATCTTCAGTACTTCACCAGGTTTTATAACAATGACTCCACATAATTATTATTTATATTTGTCAGATTCTATTGATCTGAGTCCAGTAACCTTATGAATTTTTGCACACACACCCCCCCCCCCCCCCTTCCTTGGGCACCCACTTCCTCAGTCTACCACCTCCCTCTCAATTCCCACCTTCATTCCCACCCTCACATACCTGTATTGGTTAGCAGTCTCATACAACAGCTGTGACATAAGGTTTATAAATTAGAGTCTGCAACTTATTTAGACGTCTTAGAGATGTTCTCACTTTTACTAATGACAGATCTGGACTTTACGTCCAAATATGCGTTTCTGGCAAGAACTTTTACTTCATACCATGCTGATGTCTTTTGACACAGAAATAATGTAAAGAATCATGACGTTTCTACACTGGTTGTTGCGGTCGCCCAGCTTCTTGTTTTTATGATTTATACGAGGGTTGCCCCAAAAGTATTGCACCGCATTTTTTATCTCATCCGAAAACCATGCTACGAATACAAAACATTACGTATGTATTATCTGAAATCTCTGAGTGAACGCACCAAGTTTCCGTCACTTGCAACAAATAGCTAAGCTCCAGGACATTTTCAAAATGGCGTCTGTAGGTGATGTACGTTAGAAGTAAAGTGCCGTCATTGAAGTTCTCACTGCGGAGAATGAAACTGTGGGGAGTATTCACAAACGCTTGTGGAAAGTCTATGGAGCATCTGCTGTCGACAGAAGTACCGTTAGTCGCTGTGCACGGAGGGTGAGTTCATCAAAGGCGCTTCGGCGGAGGTCCACGATTTGTAGCGTTGGGGAAGACAATCTATGGCTGTCACACCTGATCTAGCCCCCTCGGATTTCCATTTTTCTGGCCATTAAAGGATGCCATTCGTGGAAGGCATTTTGAGAATGATAAGGGGATGGTTCACACAATTAACCGCTGGCTCCGCCACGAGGACAAGGATTGGAACCAAGAGGCCATACACGCCCTTGATTAGTGGTTGAGGAAGGTCATAGAATGGGATGGACATTACGTAGAAAAATAGGTTGTGTGGATAAAATATCATTCTTTCGTGTGTGAATTCTCATTACGTTCGGTAAAGAATTGTTGAAGAAAAAAAAATGTGGTGCATTACTTTCTATTGTTTATTTCAGTTTTTGTATTTGAAAATGACCTACGCCAAAAATGTGCATTCTGCGATAGTAAAATAAGAAATATTACAATGAAATGGTGGTAGCATCACTTAAAAATTTCAGATCTGTTTCTAGTCCAGCATATGGAGAATACTGAAACCGGTTCCGCTACTATAGCATTTATTTGGAACAAAATAACAGATCCTGTTGTGCTTATACCTTTATTTTAGTAATCACGACTGTTTTCGGTACCCAAGATCATAATCCAGTGATTGTATGTCAGAGTTTTATATCAGACGTTCTGAGACAACATAGAATGACGGGTCGTTGAGTCGTCATTTTATTTCAAACTTTCAAACCTCCTAACAGGGAAGATATTACATACAAAAGAGAAGCTGAAAAAATATGCAACTAAATGAATGGGTATTGCTAAGACGACATCGTCAGTACTAAGAGACATTGAGAGGTCTTGGAATAAAGGTTTCTGCAACATTCTCAGGTAGTAATTTTCTTTTATTACTAATTTTTATTTGCTGTAACTTGAGCAAAGAGATGAATGGAGTAACCTTCAGATGAGATATTAATATTTTGCAACAGTGTTAAAAATATCTCACTTAGACTTTTTTTATAAATAAACGAAGATTGTTAGAAATCCATCACTCTCTGGTCAACTACTGTTGTAGTAGGCGTAAATCTTTAATTAATATCCATCGAAGTTCGATTGCCCTCAAGCAGAAAAATAATTCAGATGGCCTTGCGATGAGGATCTTGAGAGTAACCACATACTACTCACAGTGTTTCCATTTGTACCAAACCGCTCGGTAAGGTCCAAAACACCTGTAACTATTGTAATGTAACGATTTCTTAAATATTCTAATACCAACTTTTGCTAATGTATGCCTGTGTTCGGTGAAAGTAGCCATAGTGGAAATTAAAGCATGTCTTAACAGTAGCTGAGGTGATGTCAAACATTGACGCATGTGGTAGCACAATCCAGAATATGCATAAAATTACTCCGATTCAGGCACATACCACACCCTAAACGACATATTCTCCAACAACGGTAATTATGTGTATTTTCCACTGTTGACTAATTTAGATTATTATGCCTTATTCAAGCAAAAGTTTACATGAATAAGGGCGAAGTACGAGAATATCCAGCCACTAGCATACGGTGGACAACCAAAAAATTTAAGGGAAGTAATCAAACAGTAAAATGGCATAAACAGTTTGAAAGCTGTAGCAGATCCAAGAAAATCTCTAATTGCGAGTTAACTGTTACAAAAAAAAAAAAAAAAAAAAAAAAAAAATTTTCGCCGGCCGCGGTGGCCGAGCGGTTCTACGCACTTCAGTCCGGAACCACGCTGCTGCTACGGTCGCCGGTTCGAATCTTGTCTCGGGCATGGATGTCTGTGATGTCCTTGGGTTAGTTAGGTTTATGTAGTTCTAGGTCGAGGGGACTGATGACCTGAGATGTTAATTCCCGTAGAGGGGTAGGTTGTTGTTTCTCTTAGTTTCATTATGTTGGACACCAACTGGTGCCGGCCGCTGTGGTCGAGCGGTTCTAGGCGCTTCAGTCCGGAACCGCGCTGCTGCTACGGTCGCAGGTTCGAATCCTGTCTCGGGCATGGGTGTGTGTGATGTCCTTAGGTTGGTTAGGTTTAAGTAGTTCTAAGTCTAGGGGACTGATGACCTGAGATGTTAAGTCCCATAGTGTTTAGAGCCATTTGAACCATTTTGAACCAACTGGTGACAGCCACTTGTAAGTGAGGGAAATCTGATGGCACAATTGTGGTCATTGATATCACATGTGATACTTCTTATGTAACAGTATCATGGTGCCGTTTTGATGAGGATAACTCTTGTCCACACGTCCTACATTGCCCATGAACTGCCTGTGTGTTGTTGAGGTACATCCACGTCCAGCAAGATAAAAACATGTCTTCACAATAGAGCATGTGTGGGACCAGCTCGTACGTCAACTCTGTGGCACTGGCAGTATCCAGGGTGGTCAAGGACCAGTTACCATATTTATAGGCCACCTTGATTCAGGAGACGAACCGCAACAGTCAAAGCGCCAAAGCATAGCGTGTGTTCCAGCAATGGACTCAGTTGAGATTCATCCCAACATTTAGCACAGGGACAAATTATGGTAGTTGCAAGCATGTAGTCTTTAAATTGTTTTAATGTTTCGACCAGCACCCCTCCCTTTCTTTTTTCCCATAACTATTTCTCCAGTGTGCCTCTTGCGCTGCTATTCTGTGCTGAATTAAGACCTTATTATGACCATGGGATCTCAACCTGTTGGTTGGATGGCAGAAGTTGCTACTTATTTAATTTCTTATCCTATTAATTATCCTTAACACTACTAAGATGATAACCTATTTTTTGTGTAACCTTTTTCTTTATCACTATAATTTATGATTTGATATCATCGCTGAATGTTTTTTCAAGTTAACCTTATTTTAATTAATATAGTTTATCACCCACTATGAAATTACCGTTGTACACGGCCTCCCAAAAAGTTCAAAATACGCTACAGACTTCGACAGCATAAGTTAAGTATTAATTGGTATGAATTTAAAGACAGTCTGAGTACTAAGTACCGTTACTAATGTGTAATACTGTATTATAAATTTTTAGTCTTTGTCATGAATGAAGAACTTTTTATTTGCAGTTACGTCAGGTTTACTGCATATGAACAAAGTACACTATTGCGACGTAACAATCACACTGTAAGAATGCAAGGTTCATTTCGTACACTCCCAGTAAGTAATACTTACACTGTGAAGGTACACAAACAAATTACACTGGTAACCCATGGTTCAATGGTTCAGCGTTTAGCAATTCTTACAGACGTTTCATATGAGATCTCACTGTACAAACCAGTGTTGCAGGAACGAAGGGACCATTACAGCTTAATTTAAAACTGAATACATACAGAAAGACCTCTACTGTTGTCCACGCGAAGCCTGCTAGATGTGGTGTACTTGTGAGTGCGACCGTTTTGCCACGCTGCTTCTCAAATGCAGATACACACATTTCCTCATGAGGCATCCTTCCTCGCTCACCACAACACCTGATACATGACTGCCATCCATGTGCCACGCTACTGCGCCATCAGCAAGCAGAACATCTGGATACACACACATTAACTACTCTGCCGGACCACAGGACGACATAATCATCTCTCTGAGCAACTGTGCACTCAGTCTCAGGCATCATCTGGCTTGACCACTGTGTCGAGTCAGCGGGCACCAGCGTTACACTTAAAAGCACTCTAAATAACATTACAACTGGATAGTTTCTAGCTCCTTAATTATTTGGAATAACTCCAGGAGTTATGCATTCTTAACATTCCACCATCCTAACATACTATCCTAGCAAGACTCTTCTATATAGATCTCAATGCTCTTTGGTTGCAAACTATGTTGTGACTCTCTACCATAACCATATAAAGGCTGCAATGACCACATATTTTTTGATACGTAATCGATCCCTGCAATATGATACAACAAACAAACCTAAAGCATAATACATCTAGAATCTTTCATCTGCCACATATTAAAGTGTAGATATGTATTGTTATCTCCCTCATACAATGTAGTTCGATCATATTTGACAGTATCTGCTTACATAACTTATTCGGCATACACACTATGTAATTTGATATACAACATATCTGGCACTGCTATATATTCCATATTTCAAAAAGAAAATCATGACTGGCAGTAGAAAAAGTTATTATGCTGCCCTGCCCCTGGTCCCTCGGCTATTCTACCAGCTTGCTTTAAGTGCAGCACTCAAGATGGCAGCTAGCCAAAATGTATATAATAACCTTTAAATTGAGTACAATATGGTCTATTGTATGTATCACACACAGTTTTGAGCTACGGTGGAAAATACAGCACACTCTTTATTGGGTGGCTAAAATATGTTTGACAACCCGTAATGTAAACCACTGGGTGGTCTACAGCAGCTAACAAACATGCCTAGATATTAATACCCGACACCACTAAATCATTCCTATTAGCAAAGTACGAAATCAGATCAGATACATCATACAGCTGTCATATATTCCGTACTAGTACGTCGTCTAGTAATCTGTGAACTGTATATTAACTTACGTCAATTAAGTTAGTAATAATTACAGATATCTAAATAGCATCTCTACATACACAGGTCCAATGAATTATTGTGATTAGCCTATAAAACAGTATTTAGATAACATGGAAGAGCTTATCAAAGACGGCGTTTTGTGGCGAGAACATTTAGAAATCCAACAAAACTGAACCAAAAGAGTCTTTGTAAATACACCTGACAGTCTCCTTCCATAATACTAGTGTGGGGGTACTGGATCCTAACAAGACTGAGGATTCCTCAGAGAGAAGGACACTACCGATTTTTGTCCCCGACGTTATATAATCCGCACTTGCACTCCGTCTGCTGTTTGCAATAGATAACATTAAGCTGTTCCTGGAAGATGCTATTTTCTATACGAAGACTGTGTCTAAGATCAGATGCATAACACCCATATGCCATATTACGGTTTAAGGTCCCGAGGAATGTCATAATTTAAGCCCGGTCCTTGCTATTGGGCAGTGGAATGGTAGATATTACCTTGCTACTGGACAGAAGAATGTTAGAGACTGTTGATATCACTGGACAGCTCAGGGTGGCACATACCTCATTCCACTTTGGCAGTGTGCATGCAAGAAGCTGTTAACGTACTAGTTGCTTGTAGGGCGCTGTGTGACTTACATGATGCACACACTATCTGATCCAAAGTGTGTAGTATCTGCCCTCCAACCAACTAAATATCACCCCACTCTCATAAATGAGATATTAAATAAATATAGGAAAATGACCCAAGCAGCCCATTGGGGACCTGTCTGTGTAGCAACAAGCTCCATCTTCTCCACTCGCAATCATGGCATTCAGTCGCGATCACTAAATAACAAATAACATTGCGAGACTTTCCTCCTATTGTCCGTCAGCGTCCAAAGCTGCGTTTGCTGCTGAAAGGGTGGCCTAACCGAAGGCGTCGGCGTCTGTAACTTAGAAGATCTATAGCGTCGCTGGATTACATTTCCAGACACGGGTTCCTATCTTCAATGTCATCTTCAAGACACCCTCTACAACCCCACGGAGTTCATCGGTATCACTTTCTCACTCAGACCTTTTATGTACTGATTAATACAAAGAAGTGCCAAAGAAAGTGCTATAGGCATGGGTATTCATATATAAACAGGCAGAATACGGAGCTGCGTTCGGCAACGCCTATGTAAGACAACAAGTGTCTGGCGCAATTGCTGGATCGGTTACTGCTACTACTGTGACAGGTTATCAAGATTTAAATGAGTCTGAACGAGCGATTGGACACAGCATCTCCGAGGTAGCAATGAAGTGGGGACTTTTCCGTAAGACCATTTCACGAGTGTACCATGAATATCAGCATCCCGGTAAAACATCAGATCTCCGACATCACTGCGGCCGGAAAAGGTTCATGCAAGAACGGGACCAACGAGACTGAAGAGAATCGTTCGTCGTGACTGAAGTGCAACCATTCCGCAAATTGCAGCAGATTTCAACGATAGGCCATCAACAAGTGTCAGCGTCACGTCATCGATATGGACTTTCAGAGTCGAAGACCCACTCCTGTACCCTTGATACCCTTGATGACTGCACGATAGAAGGCTTTAAGCCTCGCCAGAAGATGTCAACGCCAACATCGGCCTGTTGAAGACCAAACTCATGTTGCCTGGTTGGACGAGTCTCATTTCAAATTGTATCGAGCGGATGGACGTATACGGGTGTGGAGACAGCCTCATGAATCCATGGACCATGTATGTCAACAGCGGACTGTTCAAGCTGGTAGAGGATCTGTAATGGTGTGGGGCGTGTGCAGTTGGAATGATTTGGGACCCTTGATACGTCTAGATACGACTCTGACAGGTACCTCATCACCTGCATCCATTCATGTACATTGTGCATTTCGAAGGACTTAGGCAATTTAAGCAGGACAATGCGACGCCCTACAATTCCAGAATTGCTACAGAGTGGCTCCAGGAACACTCCTCTGAGATTAAACACTTCCGCTGGCCACCGAACTCTCCAGACATGGACATTTTTGAGCATATTTGGGATGCCTTGCAACGTGCTGTTCAGAAGAGATCTTCACCTCTACGCTCATACTCTTACGGATTTATGGACAGCCCTGTATGATTCATGGTGTCAGTTCCCTCCAGAACTACTTCAGACATTAGTAGAGCCTACGCCACGTCGTGTTGCGACACGTTTGCGTGCTCGCGGGAGCGCCACACAGTATTAGGGAGGTGTACCAGTTTCTTTGGCTCTTCAGTGTATATCCACCGATAAAAGTACTAAATACTTCTCACTTTAACTTTCCATGACCATTTCCTGCTACTGTTTCTGCAGATGTTAGCTGATCCAGAACCTTTACTGACTCGTTGCATATTGTCAGCGTTACAGAACACTGCTCCAGCCACAAGAAAACACGCAGAATACCAAAAACGATAAGGCACACCGCTGTCGCCTAGTTACGGTAATCAATGCGTGGTGTATTTTGTTACTTAATCCTCCGAAAGATGATTCACGTGGAAAGCCCGGTTATTCCTCTGGGTATACTTCCATACAGTAGCGTCAGAGAAGGGTCTGCTTGGAAGCACTTCGAGCTGCGGCCAGGCAATCTGCGGATGGACGCGGGCAGCCCTTCGGCCAACAATGGGAACTCCGGGGGCGGCTCACCGCATAAGCAGCCGTCGGCGGCGGCTGCGGCGGCGGCGGCGGCGGCGGCAGCGGCGGGACGCTATGATTACAGGCCGCCACAGTTCATCCACTTAAACCGACGCCCCGCGCCACCACGGCGGCGGCGGCCGAGGGCGCCCCAGCCGAGCAGGGGTCGCTTGTAATTAGACGGCGCGCGCACGATCCTTCCTGTTATCTCACGCGACACGTTCCATCCCGCGGCTCATCCTTTCCGGCTCGGCAGCAGACAGCTCCGCCCTCCCCGCGACGGCGCACGCTCTCGCCTCTTATAACCTTCATTCATCACGCAAGTTGTTGCGACCGATCTTTCCGATCACATTGCGTCTCTGGGAAGTCTGTAAAACTATCTCGCTAACGTCGCCGCAACGCAGTCCTAATTAGGGCAGTCGGTGTTTTTTTTTTCTGGTCAGATTTAATTACTTCAGTCCTAATTAGGGCAGTCGGTGTTTTTTTTCTAGTCAGATTTAATTACTTTTGTGGCACAACTTGACTAGAAGAAAGGATCGGTTGGTAGGACATGTTTTGAGGCATCAAGGGATCACAAATTTAGCATTGGAGGGCAGCGTGGAGGGTAAAAATCGTAGAGGGAGACCAAGAGATCAATACACTAAGCAGATTCAGAAGGATGTAGGTTGCAGTAGGTACTGGGAGATGAAGAAGCTTGCACAGGATAGAGTAGCATGGAGAGCTGCATCAAACCAGTCTCAGGACTGAAGACCACAACAACAACACGATGTGGTACAGATTATATTGACTGCTTCACACCATGGGTTTCAAAAGGAAATCAAACCACTCACCTGTTTAACATGTAAGGCAGAATGCTTATTGGTATGCCTGTTTATCTTGGGATCTCCTCTAAGACCCCTGCATCTCAGTCAAATTTGGTACAGAATCAGCAGGTCTCACAAGTATTAGAAATGTGGGGCTTATAACCTCCTAGAAACAATTGGAGCGGGAATACAGGTACAAATGAGGTTTCCCACCCGCTGGCATATAGGCTGTGCATCATCACAAGTGTATTCTCTGGGAGCAGTATCAGTGTGTCAAATCTGCCTGCTCTACAGATTAGCCTACATGTCAGTGGCAAGAAACAGTATTCTTGGCTCTGAGATATAGGCTGTCCAGTGTGACAGGTGTGTTGTGTTCAGATAGTATCACTCGGATTTGTCACCTGTTTTCCATGGTGGCCTATGTGCAGGGAAATTAAGTGATTTTCAAGTCCGTGAGGTATAGTCTGCCGCTTATTAGATGTGTCATGGAAGTAGTATCAGCCAGCTTTATTGAACTGCACTGCAGGGGCTACATGTGTCGATGAGCATGGCAGGGGGAAAGTTGAGGTGAATAGAGGAGGGGACAATCAAAGTGAGTGAAAGCAGGAAATGAACAGAGAGGGAACAAAAGAGGGTAATTTATGAGGCAGGTCGAAGGTATAGACAGGTTGTGGGCTGGTGGAAAAGGAAGAAGGGGAGGCAGAGGTGAAAAGGGAGAGAGGGGTAGAGGATATGGTAAGAAGGAGACATAGCTGGAGAGAAGGGATGGAGGAAATAGACAAAGAGAGTGGATGGAAGATGTGTGTAAGAGAGGGTGGAGAGAAGGAAATAGATAGACAGATAGAGAGAGTAAGAGGTAAACACAGACAGAGGAGGAAGTGTGTTCAGTACGTGTGTTGAATCCTTATGTGAAAGAAGATACATGGAAAAGGCTAGAACATGTATAGATTTCCTGCTTCTTTCTAAACACTGAACCGAGCGAAGTGACGTAGTGGTTAGCACACTGCTCTAGCATTCGGGAGGACGACTGTTAAAATCCCGTCTGGCCATCCTTATTTGGGTTTCCCGTGATTTCCGTAAATCGCTTCAGGCAAGTGCCAGGATGGTCCCCTCGAAAGGGCATGGCCAAAGGGCCAACATCCATTCTTAATCCTATGACCTCGTTGTTTGGTCCCCTCCCCCAAATCAGTGAACCTAAACACTGACATATACACAACATGCAATGATAATTATCAGGTAATTGGGTCATGTGGAGCATGTTAATGGTAGTGTCGTCCTTGTGACTTGGTGTACGTAGTCTGCATTCCTTCTTTCGCCAGATGTTCTACTTATTTTCGTGCAAAGGTCTGAACCACTGAACAGTTATATTACAGAGGACAATTTAAGTTGATACCTATGTCACATACATTGATGTAATGGACATTAATATGGGGTATGTGCATCCTTCACCTGTGTGACTTCTTGAACTCTGCTGGGGACACTTTCAATGAGGTGGATGAATGTCTGTGGAGGAATGACATCCCTACCTTCCCTAAGAGCCCGACAGAGAAGGCAATGATGTATGGCACTGTCTGTAGGGGGTCGACATTTTATCGGATCTCAAAGGCGCTCCATTAACATAATGTTGCGTCTCTAGGCACGCCAGTCCATTTCAATAATGTTATTGTCCACAAACCATTGCCTCACAGACAAACAGTTGCCTTTATGACAAGGTGCACTCTTACACTGATACAATCATGAACTCCGAACTGCTCCTCTTCTGCACCTAGTGCACACTGCTGTAAGATGTGTACACATTCTTCCGTATTTAGCAATTTCTTAAGCGCAGTAAGGAAACCCTAACAGTGAAAAACGGCTCCATACCGTTACATCCTCTCTTCTGTACGTCACTGTTGGCACTTAACACTCTTCATGCATTCGCCAAACCCAAAGACTTCCATCGGATTGCCGCAGGTATAGAGGGATTCACCACTAAAGGTCATTCGTTTCCAGTCATCCTCTGTCCAGTGACGTCACGCTTTACACCACTTCGTGTGTCGCTTAGCACAGACCATAGAAATATGTGGACAACTGAAGCCCCTGGATCATTGTACTCTGTTCTTTTTAACTCGCTACATGCTTGGTGCTACCTGGAATACTCTTACAACTTTGGAACTCATGAGTTATTTATTCCACTGATTTATTGGTTACTTTTTTTTTCAGCCAACCTGCTCAATGCTTGACGATACCTATGCATGAGTATGTGAGGCCTGGCTGGTATTAGTACAGCTATGGTGGTTCCTTCGTGTTTCCACTTCACAATCACGTGACCAACAATCGAGTGATGGAATATGTTCATAAACGATAAATTCCGACCGGAATTTGTCTTTTCTGAACATATATTATGTCCGGCCGCGGAATCAAATCAGAAATGATGCCCGTTCTTTCCAGCATGTCCGAAAGAACAAACACCAGTCACATAGATATAACTGATGGATTTGTTGCTCAGATGACATCCAATGGTAAGTTCAGGTTCCACATCACTGACTCATTCTGCTGTTGCTGCTTCTCTGCAGACAACACAATGCTGCTCGCCCTCAGCAAATTTTATATTGTGGGAATCCAGAACTGTAGAACTGAGCGACGGTCCTACGACGGCGCGTTTGCACGATCCCACTGCGTGAAACGTTTCTTAAACGTGAAATTTAAAACGTCAGATTTCCTGTTTTCCAACGTCTATGGCCACCCCAGACTAGTCGACCAATGAGTGAACTGAAGCGTTCAACCCGCTTAGTGGTTTCTGCTATGACCACAATTTTCTCTGGTTCTAAGCAAGATATTTCACTAAGATGTGACGGTGGAATTCGCTCTATGCTTCGCGCATTGATCTACCTCCGCAGGCACGACTTGCTACGAACTTTTGTCTGCCGATATTTCTTTAATTCTATTTTGAAATGAGAGTGGAACTATCTCTGTTTCCTCAGCAGTTCCAGAATTTGATTATCAAACCACGAAGGGTCTTTTCCATCCTTAATCCTCTTACTTCACACATAAGTCTCCAGACTGCGATTTGCAGCTTGGCCTATAATTCCTCTACCTTCGTGATACTGGAGTTGACTGATATCCTTTCATATTTTAAGTGTGATGTTAACAACCCCTTGGCTGCTTCTGCTAGAATAAAGACTCTCCTGGCATTCTTGATGGATTTGTAAACTTTAGCAACCACAGTAGCTTGGATGGCATCACGATTGCTAATCCCTGACTCTATACTGACATCACCGATAAGGTGAGGCCTCTTTATAGCTGCAAGATCTAAAATATTTCTGTTCCTTGAGGCATGTGTCACTAGTTGCTAAACGCAGTTTTCAGAAAACGTATTCAAACGTATTTCACAAGAATGTCTGCCCGTTCCACCTGCAGTGAATTCAAGCACGTCCCAGTCTATATTATAGAGACTAAAGTCGCCTCCTACCAATATTGCATGATCTGAAAATTTCCGCGCGACTAAGCGCAAACTTTGCTTGTACAGTTCTACATTACGGCGGTATTAGGAGGCCGGTCAAAATATCCGATTATTGAGTTCATCTAAGTCAGCTACTCGTGCCCACATAACTTCACAGTCAGACTCAGTTTCGTCATAGACACAATATTTTTGTCGACAGCAATCAACATTCCCCTCCCCAGGCCGTCTGATCTGTCATTTCGACATGCTTTCCACGCTTCGCTAAGCAGTTTGGAGATTTCTGCTTTGGGTTTAAGCCAGCTCTCAATTCCAAGAGTAATTTGAGCGCGACCACTGTCCTGGAGGGCAGTTAGTTCAGGAACTTTGTTACGAATACGTCGACTACTTACTGTTAAAATTCTTACAACATCAAAAGCATATTTGATAACACCAAAAAATCACAAATACAGGCACCTCAGAAACAGACAGGATAATAATAAAACAAGGAGTCAGACAGGGATGTAGCATGTCACCGACGCTTTTTAACATTTTCTATAAAGACCTCATAAGGTACCCGAAGAATGAAGTCAATGAAGGTTGAAAAGCTGGAAAGGAACTACCACCTAAGTGTTAAGCTGTTTGCAGATGATGTAATTGAATTACAAAAGACACAGATTGATTTACGATACTGTATGTATTCATTATATGAGACGGAACTAAAACATTACGATCAAAAAATGTCGGCTACTAAAACAGCAGTTGTGGTGCACAAATAAACATTTCCAGTTCACTCTAAATGTCTGGTTTAAATGGCTCTGAGCACTATGGGACTTAACTGCTGAGGTCATCAGTCCCATAGAACTTAGAACTACTTAAACCTAACTAACCTGAGGATATCACACACATCCACGCCCGAGGCAGGATTCGAACCTGCAACCGTAGCGGTAGCGCGGTTCCAGACTGTAGCGCCTAGAACCGCTCGGCCACTCCGGCCGGCAGTTCACTCTAAGATTGTTGTCGAAAACAAGGTATTTTAGCAAGTCTCCAGTTTCAGTTACTTAGGCAGTGGCACATGTCTGAATACAGACGAAGATGTGGAAAAGAAAACCACAAAATTGTAACATGTATGTGGAACTATAAACAAAACTTTAAAAAATCAAGTTAGCAAAGCGACAAAATTGAAATGAATGTCGTGTGGCTATCACTTCCTGGCGGGCAGATCTATCGCCTAGTGCAAGTCTTCTCAGTTGGCGCCACTTCGGCGACTTGCGTGTCGATGAGGATGATAGGATGAAAAACACAACACAAAGCCCTGTCCCCAGGTGGAGAAAACGTTCGACCTAGCCGGGAATCGAATCCAGGCCCGTTGGATGGCATTCTGCCGTTGTGATCACTCAGCTTTCGAGGCGGACAGCAACAAAATTCAAACCGTGGCAATACTTAGGCTACTTTATGGTTGCGAATTCTGGCTGGAGAGAAAAAGAGATGAAAATAACGGTCAGCAGGAGTAGGATTTCTAAGAACTGTCAAAGTTTACTCAAGAAGGGATTACATAAATGATAACGTCTAGGCATAACTGAGAATTTATAATTTAAATGAGAAGACTGAAGAATACACGGAAGAATGGAGACAACACCTCTCGCCGCTGGATGAAGACAGAATTCCAGTCTTTCTAAAGAAGATACAAGATACGACGGCCGAAGAGATGGAGCTAAGTGTGTGAAGTCGGGACACGCATACAGGCATATTGCCTAAACCTTGAAGTGCAGAGAAAAAAGATGAAGAAGATGATACATCAAATCCTGATACTCAGTCATTCAGACGAACGGCTTATCTTAAGACGCATCGTGCCATTGATGCATACTGGTTGTGGTGATTGGTGGAGGGGCGGGGGGCGTCATTTCATGCTTGACATCCTTCCCAAATTCATTGGTGACTTACTGCAACACCACTGACCATGTCACAAGACCAGAACTGTGCTGTAGTGGCTTCAGGAGCATGAGTTGCTTATTTCGGCTTAACACGTCCGAAAGAACAGACACCATATCCGTATAAGTTTATAGTTCTGGAAATACCGGCCATGACCTCTCTTCTGTGCGGATGCACACATATTACCCGAACTCTTACGGGACTTGTTATGAATGTCTTCCACGAGTAATGAGTGTATTGGGGTGGAACACTACGAATGTAGTGTGTGGTCATACAAGGTGAGAATGTGAGACTCGCGGGAGGCGTGCGCGACATAGTCCCTGCAGTCGCACTACGCTCTGTGCTCTTCGTGGCTCAGATGGATAGCGCATCTGCAATGTAAGCAGGAGATCCCGGGTTCGAGTCCGGGTTGGCGCACACGTTTTCATCTATCCTCGTTGATATATATCTACGCCCGTCAGCAGCTGAAAGTATTAATATATAGTTCTAACCAGGACAGGGATGGTCGATGTCGTTCACGAGCCAACTGATGGGGACCAATCGGAGATGCACAAGATGACCACCCGCTGATTTTTGGGCTTTTGGCTTAGAGGCTGCGGTAACCATACACCCGATTTTTGAACCTAACCAACTGCATGTTAATGTCCCACGAAGGTGGAATGATTACAGTTCATCACATTTCCCAGTTTTCGAGGACAATGATGTGGTTGATTGTCGATTAATGCGTTTCTAAGATCTTCATCAAACCGCGAAGGTCTCTCTGAACGTGGAGAGTCACAAACGGGAACTGACCCTGATATGTATAATACGTAATTATTATACATAAAAAGTTTTATTATATATAAAATATTCACTTTACCTGTTTCGGCAAGTAGTTGCCATCTTCAGATGTGTGTAATCCATTAAAAAGCTTCATAAAAAATGTAAACAAATATAGTTAGGCACTTCGAACTCATGGAATCATTTAACATTTCAGTGAATGTATATCATAGTAGCACGTGACAAATACTTCCTTCCTTGTTTATTAAATTTGATCTAAACCTATTCTCTCTGTTTGCTTATAATCTGATGTAATTCTGGTCGTAAGAACAAACAAAACTAGTTATGAAATTTTAAGACAGGACATCATTTGCGATCTAAACAGTTTTAAAAAATTTGTAATATTCAGATTTTTATGTTTTAACAGTACCAAGTGATGTAGTCGAAATATGAAAGTGAATGACAGTTATTTAATAAACTCCGTTAACGTTGGCTAAAATAACAAAACCACAGTCTTCACAAAATCGTGTGAGCAGACTGCTTGGCGATGTACAAATCCACATACAAAATAATCAACGATCTTTATTAACTGACTTCGCATACACAAATGATCAACACATACAAGTTTCCTAACTTGTAATAGTTCTGCGTTGCTCGCAGACTAGCGACACTAAATACGCCGTTAAGGGCCGTCGGAAAGACTTGTACTCTTATCAAAAAATGGTTCAAATGGCTCTGAGCACTTTGGGACTTAACTTCTCAGGTCATCAGTCCCATAGAACTTAGAACTACTTAAACCTAACTAACCTAAGGACATGACACACATCCATGCCCGACCGTAGCGGTCACGAGGTTCCAGATAGTAGTGCCTAGAACCGCTTGGCCACTCCGGCCGCCGTTCTCTTATCGCCTAGCCAGTTGGCATACTTCACTGACGAGGAGAACATGGACAGAGCCGTACCCTGATTTTCTAGGAACTTCGTTCACTGGAAGAGAAGTCTAAATAAGTGAATACGTGTCTCCGTGGTAACCTTAGATACTCAACCGTTTTTGAGAAATCGACGTTCAGAGCTTTCGACGGAATTTGGCTGTCATTTAGCGGCTGATAATCAGCCAAAATAGTGACGCAGCAGCTAATGTCGCGGCCTGTCGCTTTTGCGTTCCGTGTTCGAAACGTAATAAATGTATTTATTATTATTTTTTATTTTAATTTTTTTCATTTATCCACGAATGTCCATGAAAGATTACTACACGAATGATTTTTACCGGGTCAGTGGATACAAGGGCCTTGTATTAATTGTAAAATTACAACTGGCTTTAACGGTAAGTGGGATACACTTACTATGTATTATTAATATATGTGTATATGGTATTTTCAGTGGCTACAGCCTTTACAAATTCTAATAATCGTGAATGTCATTCTTATATTACTTATATTAACACTTCCATTTTATTTTTAAGGAACATTTGTTAAGTTTCCTTGCGTGATAACGTTCGTAGGCCGGCCGCGGTGGCCGAGCGTTTCTAGGCGCTACATTCTGGAACCGCGTGATCGCTACGATCACAGGTTAGAATCCTGCCTCGGGCATGGGTGTGTGTGATGTCCTTAGGTTGCTTAAGTTTAAGTAGTTCTAAGTTCTAGGGGACTGATGACCTCAGAAGTTAAGTCCCATAGTGCTCAGTGGCATTTGGACCATTTTTGATAACGTTCGTAGAAACATTCAGAACGTGGCAATTCGGCACCACGCGAAGGACGGTTTGCCACAGTGACATTTCTTCGTATGAATCTCACTCGGGAAAGAAACGTCGTTAACATTGTTGAACATATCACGCGTTGGAAATAATTTCACGGCAAATCACGCATAACGGATCGCTTTACCAAAAACGTGGTTGCAGTTGATTATGAAGCAAAATACTCTATAGGAACTTCACAGAAAATAATTTCAAACAATTTTCCCGTTCATTTATTATTTTATTCAATACATTCAGCGTCGGCCTGAGTGGCCGAGCGGTTCTAGGCTCTTCAGTCTGGAAGAGCGCGACCGCTACGGTCGCAGGTTCGAATCCTGCCTCGGGCATGGATGTATGTGATGTCCTTAGGTTAGTTAGGTTTAATTAGTTCTAAGTTCTAGGGGACTGATGACCTCAGAAGTTAAGTTCCATAGTGCTCAGAGCCATTTGAACCATTTTTTGAATTCATTCAGCAGGCATACAATTAGTACACGATTAAAGACACCTTTATTTCAATACACAACGGATAAAATTGATGTAGTAATCTTCTACGGCCAGCGTTAGATAAATGAAAAACAAAAATTAAGATAACAATGGGATTTCGGACACGAGTCATGAAAATGTGAAGCTTCGAGTCTCGCTACTGTGCCACCCAGTAATTTGGACTATTTACTATGTAGAAGACACATGAAGTCCCTCGAAAAATTTGAACGTTATTCTCTCAGAAACAGTCGAGTACCTACGGATAAGCCGTGACACGTGTACGTCATTTTAAATCCACTTCCACTGAACGAAATTTCTGAGAAATCGGGTTGTGGCATTTATGTTTTCGTGAGCGCTGGTAACATCAGCTAACTTCTACACCTAAGCGGATCAATCTCTTGGTCTCATAACAACACGAGAATGCAAAAATTGAGATGGGCTCTTCATCACTTTTCTTATGTTGCAAATGTTGTATTAGATTATTTTTCATCAGGACTTCCTAATGATTACATTGTTGAGGGACTCTTTACCCTCACCAAAATTCGTACTTCACTTCTTATTTAACAAATACTGAAGTTATAATGTTTGGCATGAATGCATTACCTCGGAGAACAGACCCGCTCTGTTCGTTCCACGCGAGCTAACTGAAGGACCCCACTGCACTATGTTGCTATGTGCTAAGCAACACGTGCAGTGTACCGTACTTTCTCATGCTGTCAAGTGCCCGCAGCAGCTTGTACGATGCTCTGAAGGACAATAAAGTAATCGGTGCAAGAATCAAAATTGCTCCCAATTAATAAAGCTCTTACCTGTTGTAAAATATTAATTTCCTTCTCAGCAAAAGTTTTTGTCTGTAAAACGCTGCACAGTGACGAATTTCTTGTCGGTTTCTAAATATAAATTTTCCTCTCAACAAAAATCTTTTAGCTGATCATTTAGGAATGACGACTCTAAATGTTCGCTCGGTCGAATCTCTCACGGCACGTAACCGAGCTAATGGTGGTCTGACAAAGTATTAACTTCTGTTACGAAATTTGATTCGAAATCTGCGAAACCAAATTGACTTTAGCTGTACTATTTATCGGTGAGATATTATAGATTGTTCCGGAGTGGGACTCGAACCCGCATTTCCCGCTTAACTCGAGCATTCGCCTTAAACGCTTCGGCTATCTGAGATCGCCTTCAAGACCATATGTCACACGTCCACATTTCTTAAAGCTCGCACACACACTATGTGTTTGCTGCCAGACAGGGATTTTCGATGTAATGGTCGTTTTAACCGTCGAGGCATACAATACTTACTACGTTGTACTATAAGGGGACGCCCATTAATGACGTGAGCTCGTTATCAACAAATCTCTAAAATGAACAACATTCTGTTTTACATAATTAATCCTGAGTGTAGACAATATTAAAATCCTCGCTAGTCTTCATGACCTCTCTGAACTGAAGTGGTTGCTTTACATGTGTGCATGCCCGTGATTTCTAGATTTGAAACAAAGTCAGATTTCATTAAGGGACTTCACTGCCGCATTGCTCGAAATTAATGCGTGGCAGTCAGTGAGTCAGTTGTCAGATTCACCAACGCATTGAAGGCCGATGTTACTGTGTTCAACTTGAATTTGTATCAGACCTTTTACGATGTATCTGTTCGGCAGTTTCCCGACAAGTAGGAAGACATGTGCGAGGAAAACGTGGAAGGAAGCTAAGCCAGAGTTCAAAATGGCTCTGAGCACTATGGGACTTAACATCTAAGGTCATCAGTCCCCTAGAACTTAGAACTACTTAAACCTAACTAACCTAAGGACATAACACACATCTATGCCCGAGGCAGGAATCGAACCTGCGACCGTAGCGGTCTCGCGGTTCCAGATTGTAGCGCCTAGAACCGCTCGTAAGCCAGAGTTCGCTGGCTAGAATTTTCTTAGTGATCATGTAAATCAAGAGACAGAAAAGGTACGTAATCGTGCAGTTCAAAGAAAGGTATAAAGAATGTTGTCTTTCATTTGCAAAGTAAGTAATGGTTCAATGACATTTCATGTCTATATCAGATAACAAAAAAACATTAGTTTTTAGGGATCCGTCAAAACGGCCAATACTATTTTCGAGGAGACTTTTTTGTCTTTCTGCCTCCGCCGTCTGTTAGTCCTGATGATAATCAGGAGTGTCTCTTCATATGTTAAAACACTGTTTAACACACTTTATACGTAAAACATGGTTTTTAAAGTGTTTTAATCAATATTTAACACAAATAAAAATATTATTTTCACTTCTTTTCACCCAAGTAGGGGGTAAACTTCACTTGAGGGGGGGGGGAGGGCAGGGGGGGGGGCGGTGGCACCATATCTCACCAGGAGGAAGGGGTCCAAAAAAAGAAGACACTCACGTAATACATGAACGACCCCTAATGTTCACACTGTGTAATAACACAACAGCAGTATTAATTTCGTTGTAATCCTCAGCTACGATAGGTCTGAATGGCATCCTCGCACTAATATACTAAAATGTTAGGTTGGTACATTCTAGTTCGTAGCGTTTTTGTTTTCCATTTTGTTATTCCGGTTGATATAGGTTTATTTATCGATTGTCATTTCTTTATTTATAGTTCACTGTTGCTACTTGAGTTTCTATGTTGTCATTTTGTCATTTGGGGTTTGTGAGTGGAGTTGTGGACGTTAGAAGATGGAGTGCCAAGTGGAGAAATCGGAACATTCCCGACATGTGCTTCTGTCTGAGTTCAGTAGATGGGTCAGAGCAGCAGAGGCAGCCACAAACATTTCCATTGTGCATGGGAGTAATGCCATTGGACAGAGCACGGCAAGTAAACGATTTTCTCACTTTAGGGGGGATCGTTTTTAGGTTTGTGACTCTCCACGTTCAGAGAGACCTTCGCGGTTTGATGAAGATCTTAGAAACGCATTAATCGACAATCAACCACATCATTGTCCTCGAAAACTGGGAAATGTGATGAACTGTAATCATTCCACCTTCGTGGGACATTAACATGCAGTTGGTTAGGTTCAAAAATCGGGTGTATGGTTACCGCAGCCTCTAAGCCAAAAGCCCAAAAATCAGCGGGTGGTCATCTTGTGCATCTCCGATTGGTCCCCATCAGTTGGCTCGTGAACGACATCGACCATCCCTGTCCTGGTTAGAACTATATATTAATACTTTCAGCTGCTGACGGGCGTAGATATATATCAACGAGGATAGATGAAAACGTGTGCGCCAACCCGGACTCGAACCCGGGATCTCCTGCTTACATTGCAGATGCGCTATCCATCTGAGCCACGAAGAGCACAGAGCGTAGTGCGACTGCAGGGACTATGTCGCGCACGCCTCCCGCGAGTCTCACATTCTCACCTTGTATGACCACACACTACATTCGTAGTGTTCCACCCCAATACACTCATTACTCGTGGAAGACATTCATAACAAGTCCCGTAAGAGTTCGGGTAATATGTGTGCATCCGCACAGAAGAGAGGTCATGGCCGGTATTTCCAGAACTATAAACTTATACGGATATGGTGTCTGTTCTTTCGGACGTGTTAAGCCGAAATAAGCAACTCATGCTCCTGAAGCCACTACAGCACAGTTCTGGTCTTGTGACATGGTCAGTGGTGTTGCAGTAAGTCACCAATGAATTTGGGAAGGATGTCAAGCATGAAATGACGCCCCCCGCCCCTCCACCAATCACCACAACCAGTATGCATCAATGGCACGATGCGTCTTAAGATAAGCCGTTCGTCTGAATGACTGAGTATCAGGATTTGATGTATCATCTTCTTCATCTTTTTCCTCTGCACTTCAAGGTTTAGGCAATATGCCTGTATGCGTGTCCCGACTTCACACACTTAGCTCCATCTCTTCGGCCGTCGTATCTTGTATCTTCTTTAGAAAGACTGGAATTCTGTCTTCATCCAGCGGCGAGAGGTGTTGTCTCCATTCTTCCGTGTATTCTTCAGTCTTCTCATTTAAATTATAAATTCTCAGTTATGCCTAGACGTTATCATTTATGTAATCCCTTCTTGAGTAAACTTTGACAGTTCTTAGAAATCCTACTCCTGCTGACCGTTATTTTCATCTCTTTTTCTCTCCAGCCAGAATTCGCAACCATAAAGTAGCCTAAGTATTGCCACGGTTTGAATTTTGTTGCTGTCCGCCTCGAAAGCTGAGTGATCACAACGGCAGAATGCCATCCAACGGGCCTGGATTCGATTCCCGGCTAGGTCGAACGTTTTCTCCACCTGGGGACAGGGCTTTTTGTTGTGTTTTTCATCCTATCATCCTCATCGACACGCAAGTCGCCGAAGTGGCGCCAACTGAGGAGACTTGCACTAGGCGATAGATCTGCCCGCCAGGAAGTGATAGCCACACGACATTCATTTCAATTTTGTCGCTTTGCTAACTTGATTTTTTAAAGTTTTGTTTATAGTTCCACATACATGTTACAATTTTGTGGTTTTCTTTTCCACATCTTCGTCTGTATTCAGACATGTGCCACTGCCTAAGTAACTGAAACTGGAGACTTGCTAAAATACCTTGTTTTCGACAACAATCTTAGAGTGAACTGCCGGCCGGAGTGGCCGAGCGGTTCTAGGCGCTACAGTCTGGAACCGCGCTACCGCTACGGTTGCAGGTTCGAATCCTGCCTCGGGCGTGGATGTGTGTGATATCCTCAGGTTAGTTAGGTTTAAGTAGTTCTAAGTTCTATGGGACTGATGACCTGAGAAGTTAAGTCCCAAAGTGCTCAGAGCCATTTGAACCATTTTTTGATAAGAGTACAAGTCTTTCCGACGGCCCTTAACGGCGTATTTAGTGTCGCTAGTCTGCGAGCAACGCAGAACTATTACAAGTTAGGAAACTTGTATGTGTTGATCATTTGTGTATGCGAAGTCAGTTAATAAAGATCGTTGATTATTTTGTATGTGGATTTGTACATCGCCAAGCAGTCTGCTCACACGATTTTGTGAAGACTGTGGTTTTGTTATTTTAGCCAACGTTAACGGAGTTTATTAAATAACTGTCATTCACTTTCATATTTCGACTACATCACTTGGTACTGTTAAAACATAAAAATCTGAATATTACAAATTTTTTAAAACTGTTTAGATCGCAAATGATGTCCTGTCTTAAAATTTCATAACTAGTTTTGTTTGTTCTTACGACCAGAATTACATCAGATTATAAGCAAACAGAGAGAATAGGTTTAGATCAAATTTAATAAACAAGGAAGGAAGTATTTGTCACGTGCTACTATGATATACATTCACTGAAATGTTAAATGATTCCATGAGTTCGAAGTGCCTAACTATATTTGTTTACATTTTTTATGAAGCTTTTTAATGGATTACACACATCTGAAGATGGCAACTACTTGCCGAAACAGGTAAAGTGAATATTTTATATATAATAAAACTTTTTATGTATAATAATTACGTATTATACATATCAGGGTCAGTTCCCGTTTGTGACTCTCCACGTTCAGAGAGACCTTCGCGGTTTGATGAAGATCTTAGAAACGCATTAATCGACAATCAACCACATCATTGTCCTCGAAAACTGGGAAATGTGATGAACTGTAATCATTCCACCTTCGTGGGACATTAACATGCAGTTGGTTAGGTTCAAAAATCGGGTGTATGGTTACCGCAGCCTCTAAGCCAAAAGCCCAAAAATCAGCGGGTGGTCATCTTGTGCATCTCCGATTGGTCCCCATCAGTTGGCTCGTGAACGACATCGACCATCCCTGTCCTGGTTAGAACTATATATTAATACTTTCAGCTGCTGACGGGCGTAGATATATATCAACGAGGATAGATGAAAACGTGTGCGCCAACCCGGACTCGAACCCGGGATCTCCTGCTTACATTGCAGATGCGCTATCCATCTGAGCCACGAAGAGCACAGAGCGTAGTGCGACTGCAGGGACTATGTCGCGCACGCCTCCCGCGAGTCTCACATTCTCACCTTGTATGACCACACACTACATTCGTAGTGTTCCACCCCAATACACTCATTACTCGTGGAAGACATTCATAACAAGTCCCGTAAGAGTTCGGGTAATATGTGTGCATCCGCACAGAAGAGAGGTCATGGCCGGTATTTCCAGAACTATAAACTTATACGGATATGGTGTCTGTTCTTTCGGACGTGTTAAGCCGAAATAAGCAACTCCCCGTACAAAAACCTGTGCTTATGCGTAAAACAAAATGTGATGCAGCTGGCTGAAGTGGTTGGTTGGTTGGTTGATTTGTGGGATTAAAGGAACCAGACTGCAACGGTCATCGGTCCCTGCTGAAGTGCGACGGTGCGGTGTGCTACGAATTGTTTCCCCGAGGTGTAACCATCTCTGCTGACTTTAACAGCCAACAGGTGAGACGTCTTGCAGACTGTGGTGTGCGTACTGTAAGACCTTCAGTACACACACCATCAGATTATTTGTCTTGTTGCTCTAACGAAGTAGGCGAGTGTCAGCAATATGTCTGGTGGTCTTATCGTGGCGTGTTTATCTTCTGCCGTTAGGTCAGACGATAGAAATGCCACTTGCACGATTAGAATAGCAGATTGACAGTGACCAACCTTAAACAGAACTTGATTAATTTTCACACACATTTATTAAAATAATAAGAAGCATAAAAATTACATAACTTGGTTCTGGATACTATTTACAATTGACAATCTGAAGTTCCTTTGGTATTGGTACGTTAATCTTACTCTCACATATATCTCTGATACTTGACAAAAGTGTCTATATATTTATCTTCATGGCTATGTACAGGAATATGGCAAACTTATTAGGCGCAGACTGAAACTTGACTATAGACTGGTACAGAAAAATGTAGAATTCTAACAGACTGGTACAGACTAATGCAGACTGGTACAGACAAATGCAGACAGACTAATTGGAGGTCTGTAGACTCGTTATAATACCTCACGCTTTCATGTATCATTTAGCGAGTGTGATCCGCGAGGAGAAAAGGCTCTACGTAAGCAGCAATCTCATTGGGTGCGTTACATATTAATACACGGATCGGCGGAAGCAGAATTTGGTCCGTCTCTAAGGCAGCGCCATCTCGTATTGCGGAGACGGCCGAGCGCTGCGCCTGCTGTTGTTGTGCTTAGTGGGGCGCATCTAGTGGGAAAGTTGTGTATGCGCTGACTACACGTACTCGTATGTACACAACAGGGACGCAATCCACAAGCAATGACAAGGAAGACTGGGTAAGGGATCATATTCCTCAATAACTCCTACCCGCATTCTGCTGAGAAAAACACTGTACAGGAGTTGAGTTGGGAAGTCATTCCACACCCACTTGAATCGACTGGCCTTGCACTCTCTAATATTCCCCTTTTCCGCTCTCAATAAATTTCCTTTCCGGATGCAAATGCTCACCGAACATAGCTCGACGAGTACTTCGCTTAAAACCACGTGATTTTTACGGTCGCCAAATCGAAAAGTTACCCATACACTATCAGACTATTGTAAATAGTGAAGAACACCCTGTTATTGATTAATAAAATCTTTGATAAGTGTTTCTTTACGTTTATTAAACTATTAGAAAAGCGCTTCCAACGCATGCACCAGCTAGTAGCTTCGCTTTTATTGTCGGTAACATTAAATCGAGCAAAACCACACTTTCATTATGGCAATGCTTTTGTTTGGCAACGAGTGTGGAAAACAGCGCAATAAATAGTGTGAAACAAGAGTGCGGCTATTAGCGGCTGCCACAAATTAGTGAAGTATTCCGGAATTTGGCGCGGCTGGCGCGCCGCCGCCATTTCTCACCAGGGCGGCCGGTGCAGCCAACCACCGCGGCTTGCAGCCCCCCTCTGCCTGCAGCCGGTGGCTGGCAGCCCGCGCAACAAAAGCTGCACGTGCGACGCAGCGCCCGTCTTTACGGACCAATCACCGCCCTTTGTTCTTATTCCGTGTTGTTCCACTAAAGCGTCATTTCGCTCGTCGGCATCGACCGAGAAGCGCAGAACGAGGCGAGGCACTAGTTGCAGCCCATTCTCCCCGGGCAATATTTTGCACCGCCGCTGGTGAGACTTGGCTTCTTTTGTGGGTCTTACGGATCCGGAACACGCCGTTCGCCCACATTCGAATCCGGGAGTCGCTACTGAAGGATCGATATCTGAGAGCAAGCCTGGATGGCCTTTCTTTGCAACTGCATGTGTGCTTCCACATTCGCACTTTTTGATTCCCATTTATTTGCTGTTTTAGGGCTGGGACACATGTGAGAGTGTTTTACATCGATAGTTCAGTAGTTTCACATAGTATTCGCAGAATTATTTACAGTAGGGGCGAATTTTCGCTAATAGTTACTGTCTGATAGCTACCTGTAAGTATTTTTTGTTTGTGTACGAGACACTTGCGAAAGTGTCGGAAACGTTTACACATAGCGGGCTATGAGTGGCTGTGAGAGCTGAGAGATCACGCTCCGAAAGACTTTTCCGTTGTTGTTCTATGTATGAATGAAGAGGCTGCTATGTAAGAGGCCGGCCGGTGTGGCCGAGCGGTTCTAGGCGCTCCAGTCTGGAACCGCGCGACTACTACGGTCGCAGGGTCGAATCCAGCCTCGGGCATGGATGTGTGTGATGTCTTTAGGTTAGTTAGGTTTAAGTAGTTCAAAGTTCTAGGGGACTTATGACCTTAGATGTTAAGTCCCATAGTGCTCAGAGCCATATGAACCATTTTTTCCTATGGAAGACCGTCGAACTCCAACCTAATATTTTTAGAGACAAAGTAAAAACGTAACCTATCCCCTTCATGTTGGGTAACAAAGGCGAAAAGGTGGTGGGACGCTTTTGGAGCATGCTCACTGTAGAGATTGTGATGAGAGATGTACAACGTTAACGAAAATTTACTATAATGATAGCGATGGAGATGGAAACAATATTGCTCATAATTTGGCCATTAGCGCTAGAAACAGTTTACTAGTGAGACTAAGGTTTCCAGCAACTGGTTTGTTTATGCTCTTCTGTATTAGGTAACATAACAATTAGAATGAAATAACATTACACCAAATTTCATCTTGATACCCACACTCGTGCAAAAGGCAAACAGAGGTGATATCTGATAAATGAAGCATTTCCGGACAGACATTTATTTGAACGTTTTTACTTGGATTGTCTTAAAGAACGGCTCGTCAATTCCTAAAGGTCTGTTCTTCAACTCTCAATATAACAATGTAATAAATAAATACCACTTCATATAAAATTGTAGATACAGCCGTATTTCTTGAAGTTAAATGACAATTTCCGAATCCTAAACTGATTAATTTCAAATATAACTTCACTTCTTTCTCTATGTTAATTAATTTGTGTTATAAAACTACTTTGCCTGATTCCTTAAATTGTCAATAGTCTGGTAAATTTCTTCCGTGTTGGTGTTAAAAAATAAGCTATTTCTGCCAACAAATTTTGCTTCCTACCTCACGTCCCGTAGTCCAGTTACCGTGCATTCCATAACGTTGGCCTTTTCTCGTAAAAATTAAATAAATGTAAATCTCCGTCCTGAATCCACTTGCTGGCAACTTTCCTCGTTACTGTTTTTGCCGACGGATTACTGACATGCGCTTCACAGTGCATACCCATCGCGACGGCAGTCTCAGCTGTCCCCCCAGTGCATGTGTTTAAAGCGATTCGTTTCAGTGCTAATGCGGTCTCAAAAGTGCATGTTTTAAAGCCATTCGTTGCAGTCTTAATGTGGCACCGTGGGCAGCGCCTTAACCTTTCATTCGCGTTTTGATATTAAATTGGGATTGAGAATCTTCAGAGACAATATTTTTCGTTCAGATAATTCTATACAATACGTGTATGATGTTTTATGTGTTTTTTATCCTGCGTTGCGTTTTTTAAGTCTAGAACTTCCTGTTAGCAAGGCCGTGCTGTTCACGAGGAGGGAAAACGGATGATTTCTTTGCTCAGAAACATAGCACGGGCACTAATTATGGCTGAAACTGCGCAGTTTAATGGGAACTTTTATTTAATTTGTGCTTTCGTAAGAAAAAGCTCGAGATCAAGCTGCGGTAGCGTACAAACTACGAAACAAGGCACAGCGGGATCCAATACAGCCGCTTAGCCCTCCCCCGAGTGTTCTCAACTCTGACGATAGTGCCTGTATAATTATTATTGTCTGAGAGCTACGGCGAGAAGCTCTAGAGAGATAAACGCCGATGGCGCAAACATGATAGTGCGACTAACTGAGATCTTCCCACACTCTCGGACACTGCCGGCGAGATGACTCACGGCATCGTTTAAACGACACTAATTACTCGCAAAAGCTCTCTGTGACTGAAAAACTCTCTTTACTGTCTTGGAAGCAATGTTCTAAGGTAAAGCTTAGTAGACAATGGGAGAAAATTAAAATCGCAGAGATAATGAGATGTCTGCAGTGAATGTCCCTTTTTTCTCTTCAGGAATACGCAGGTGGTAACTAGAAGACAAAATGATTTAATTGATGTTGGATTTGGGACCATATGAAGCGACTAATAACATTAGAAAATTTTATGTAAAATGTTTCCATATAGCCGTCACACCACTATTTAAGGCATCACAAGTTTATGAAGTTCGCCTCTAATCCTCAAATACCACAAAGATAATTAGTTATCAAATAAAGGATAATATAACAAACATGTTCAAATATTGCTCCAAAACGACATAATATCAGTGCGATGATAGTGTCCATTATTTCTCTCTGCTACCAAGACTTGATAGCATCGAAACACTCTCTACTTGTCGCAATATAAGCTGCCAATTAAGTTACTTGACACGATAATGTCAAATGGTGACACAATTCCTTGAAACACTGTATCTCTCTATTAGAAGTTTGACACGATCAGTTCAGATCATTTGCTTTACCTGCACTTTATTCACATACAGGTTTTTCTTCCTCTCCGAATATCTCTTGCTCTTAGTCCAAGTTTAACTGTCATTCTCATAATTTAGTTCTCCGTTTGTCAGACTCAACTTTAATATGCTAGTCTAGCTGGACATAGTCTCTACGTGTTCTGAAACTGCGCTGATCCACAGTGCGGAGTACAGCTGTGAAGTGAGCTCTAAATCCCCTGCGCAGCTCGAAACCGATTACGGAGGCTCAGGGCGTCACATCACCCGTGGCGTCTGAAGGGAGGGTCGCACGGGACGTCGGGAGATCAAAGGCAGCGCCGAAGCGGCAGGTCGTCCGTACCTCTGGGCGGACTGCGATGGGAGGTGACGTTTCAGCCGCCTAGCAGTTTGCACGGCTCAGCTCCGACGGAACGCAGTCGGCCCTCATTCCCTGGCAGTGAACACGAACGTGTTAATGGTGCATATATATTAAAGCTTACACTGCCTGTACCTCCATGTTAATGAGGCTGGTACACATAGATGGAAACCTATGTTGCGTGTAATGTGGCAATGAGCGAACACTGAAACTCTCGTAGTCATTACAGCTAGTGGTACATGCGCATTCCTGACATTCAGAAAGATGCACACAAACCGAAACGTATGTTTGGAAGTGTTGCCTTCATAAGCAAAAACTTAAGAATTTATAGATATCCCAGCGTGTACTGTATACTAAGCTATATCACAATTAATAAAATGTTCTGGGCTATTATGCCATCGTCGAATGGATTTCACCTTAAAACCCGACATTTTGTCCTCATATGCAGAGAACATTTTCAAAGGGGATCGTAGCCTTTTTGAATGTCCGATTCACACCCTGGCTAGCTACTGAGTACAGCAAAATTCCGCTTCCACTAGCTTCCGCGCCGTGGCGTGACGACACATATTTTTAATACTCTAGCGCAACTGGCCGTTGTCGACTGCCGTCGTCCGCTATTGCTATCACCCCACCGTGGAAGATTGGTACAAATCTTTTTCAGCCCTGGAATCAAAATATCATTCAATTTCATGCCGTCCTTCTTTGTACTGAATTTCCTGGGGTGTTCCACAAACTCTATGGCCTCTCTGTATAGCTTTTCACTACGTCCGCTTGTGGTTCAAAATGGTTCAAATGGCTCTGAGCACTATGGGACTTAACAGCTGAAATCATCAGTCCCCTAGAACTTAGAACTACTTAAACCTAACTAACCTAAGCACATCACACACATCCATGCCCGAGGCAGGATTGGAACCTGCGACCGTAGCAGTCGCGCTGTTCCGGACTGGGCGCCTAGAACCTCTCGGCCACCACGGCCGGCCGTCCGCTTGTGCCTTCCAGTACTTGAGTCCTATGAAGATACATGTGGTGGTCTCCCGGCTGTAAAACATGTTCCTCAACAGCTGCTCTGTCAGTGCCCCCTCTTTTGCAATTGCCATTGTGCCCTTCTAGTCGTTTTTTCAGAGTCTTTTTTGTAGTACCCATGCACACCACCCCGCAGCTACACGGAATCCTATCAAACCCAACTTTTCCCACCTGCTAGCGACCATCTTTCGCCGATTTTATGTGATCTCGTATCTTCCATATGGGTGTGTAGATTACCGCGATGTTCCGCCTTTTCAAGATTTTTTCTAAGCTATCAGTCAAGTCCTTAATGAATGGCAAGAACACTTTCGATTTCACTGGCGCTTGAGCGTCGCAATGATTTCTACTCGGTTGTCATAACGCTCTTTTGAACATAGCGAACGAGTAACCATTCTTAAGCAATGCATCGGGGAGATGTTTTAATACTGCATCAAAGCAGCTCTGGTTCGCAGGTTTTCCTTGCTCTAACGGCCAACGTTTTTATGATGCCTCGCTTTGTTTGTGGGTGGTGGTTCGAATCCCGATGTAGATAACCGTTCGTGGGTTTTCGGTAAACCGTGTGGCCCAAGGACCATCTTCTTTCCTGAAAAATAGCACATCAAGGAAATATAATCTTGCACCTGCCTCCTCTTCCTTGGTAAACTGAATCTTCCGATAAACTGAATCTTCGAATTGATCCCGTTCATGTGTTTGTGAGAACGATCCAGTTCCTCCCTGCCATGCCGCCATAACCGGGCTTAAGAGTCCCTCCACAGCTACACCATCCGTCTGTCTATAGAACTCTTCGTTCCATTTGAAATACGTGGTTATGAAGCAATATTTTAAAGGTTCTGGAACATTGGGAGGAACAATCCGATTCAGCTGTTGCGACACTTTATTGAGTGTAACGATAGTGAATAGCACCACCACATGAAAATTAACTAATATGTCCTACAGCTTTACCACTTTGCCGTTTAATTTACCGATACATGTGCAGATTTCTTGATATACGAATCCTATCCGACCACATGTGGTCGAAACGAAGTTCTCAAGAACTTTGACAATCGAATTGGTGGGCGAAAGAGTAGCACTCATCGTGCGCCTTAAAGGAACGTATTCTTTGTGAACCTCAGAATTTTGCTGTAGTCAGGGTGGGAATCGGACATTCAATGAAGCTACGATCCCTCTTGAAAATGTCTTCCACAGATAGGGCGAAACGTCAGGTTTTAAGGTGAAGTCTATTAGGCCACGGCATAATAGCCAGGAACATTTTATTAATTGTGACATTTACGGCTGTAAAAGTTTACATTTCACTTCCAACACGAATACCCTCACGTAACCTAAAAACTATGAAAGGCGTAGTTTTGTTACTGAGGTACATAAACAGTACACAAAGTGTACTGTCGTATACACTGATGCGCCAAAACACTAATACCATTGGGTTCATAATGCGTTGTTTTATATATGGAACATAACACAGCAGCGATTCTGTGTGACATGGATTCTGGAAATTCGTTGCACGAGATATCTAAGCACAGGTCATGCAAGCAAGATAGCGGGGCACGTTCTGCCGACGTTCTGGTTATAAACGGATTGACTACATCACTTGCAATTTCAGGTTACACAATTTGGCGACTTTTATTCGAAATGAACCCCCTCCCACCCCCTACAGGACACACCACGCATCTTACGGTCTTTCGGTTATTGATAGCCTTGATCTTGAGTATGATGTTACAAATCGTGCCCCCACATCCCTCTCTCCACCCCATCTATCCTTGATCATTACGACTGGAACGCACATAAATATGGCATCTCCACAATACCATAAAATATAAATAATGCACATCGTTATACCAGAAGTCCTAAGAAAAAGAGTGAATGTAATGCCCAGACTTAAGCCATTCCCTATTAAAAAAATTACTTGTTTAAGCTCAGTTGACATGTATGTGTACAAAAAAGAGAACTGGAAGTGGAAGAGATCGAAGTCAAAGACTGGAGAATATGGCGGAGCTAACTGCCACAAAGAAGGAATATAAATTGCTATTTGGAAAATAAGAAGTCATTGAAAATGTGCAGGCAAGATTTACAAAATAATTTAAGCAAATAGTGAAGACAAATCAGGTTACAAGTCGGAAACATAAGATATCAGCATTCATTGTTAACAGCAAGGGTAAATGGCCGTATTTTGACTGAAAATGATGAATTAGAGCACGTTAAGTACGTTGTTGGATCCACGAAAAATTCGTTTATAGAACTGGGTCCCTACCTGGATCTGGTTAAAAGGCATGGTTACATTGCATCTAAATATGGGTGATTGGATGTTTTGCAACTTGCAACAGAAGAAGAGTTTTCAGTTATTCGTAAAAATAAATTGTATTCTTAAAATTCTATACAGAAACTCTACAAACATCTGCAGCAAAAGCGCTCATAAAGTACATCCAAGAACATCTGGAGTGTTTTAACAACAGTGTTACGCCCATAATAAGAGGCAAAACTAAAATTTCCGAATGCTCTCGCCTAAAAGATTGCAAGAAGTAGTTGAGTTAATTGTTAAAACATACATTCGCTCAGATTATCTACCGTTGTTGCATTCTTTGTATCACTAACGCGGAAGACATAGTCGCATAAACTACACAAAAATGGTGTGTGCCGTCGTATTAATGAGACGGTTACTCTCTCCGAGAATGTGCAGACAGTGTAGGATAACCTGTCAAATTCAGTTAAGATATACTGTCAAATTCATGACGCAAATATTACCACTGAGATTTATAACTTCCAGTATGTTTTGCTGGACACCCACCGTGGTCTCTATGTCTCAAGGTCCTGTCTCTCTAGTAAATGATTGAGCAGTGTGTGCAAGGGCTCTGACAGTTTGCTTAGATCGATAGCAGTGGATGTCTCTGTGGCGATGTTGAGGTGTGTATTCTGACCACCTGTTTGTCACACATTTATGCCATGACAGTTGATCTCTCTATCAGGTAGATGTTGAGCAGCCCAGTCCGTTGTATCGACATTTGCATGACTACTCTGCAGTTCACACTTAAATGTTTGGCAAGGGATTCACAGAACAACTTTCAATATATTTCTGAACCGCTCTATTCCCAAACAGCAATTTCTCTAATTTTGTTACTGTATTTAATTCCCTCTATATAGGCAGGAGTTAACAAACTACTTGCATATTCGGAGGAGAAGGTTGGTGACAATTTCATGAAAGACCGCGCCGCAATGTGAAGCGCCTTGGTTTCAATGATTGTCACCGCAACTCAGCTATCATATCTGTAACATTCTCTCCCCTTTTTTTTTTTGACAACACCAAATGAGCTCAAATAAGAAAACATTTCTCTCCTCAAACAACGTTCAGTACTAATAACCAGAGCTCCACCATTTAAACCACACATTGTCCAATTAACGATTAATACAATGTGTTTTACAACGTGCTTCGGTCTTCACCTTCTCTCTGGTCCAAATGCGATAGACTAAGTCTCTTGCAGTTACATTTTAAAAGACGTTCATTGCCAATTCAGGCTCCCTAGATATTCCTTAGTGGGCCGTCATAACACGTTCCATCGGCGGCTACACGGAATACCACGTCCACCACAGGAAGTGACGGCGTCCGTTCACAACTCATCCCCGTTGGAAGTGCATATATTCTTGGTTCTGCATAAAGAGAAGCATAGCGACAGTGGTCTGCTGCACTCTAGGTATGTTAACTTAAAATAAATATTTCTCTCTATATTAACGTGAAAATCTCGCATTTCTCGTAGAGCCTGAGAGCGTACCAAGGCATTTCTTAACGGAATGTCAATTTACACCACAACCCTTGAAAGGTGGCTACACTGAGCCACAGCGCCAGAGATAGCGCTATATTGTTCCGCCGCCTCCACTGGCACAGTGAGTGTTGAGATGTCGTAGTGGTCAGTGCTTGTCCAGGACTGGTAGTAGTCAGTTCGTGTTCAGATGTGCTAGTAGGGAGTGCTTGCTGAGATGTGATACTGAAAAGTTCTTGTTGAGATGTGGTAATAGCGAGGCGGTGTGGAGCTATATTGTAATTATGAGAGTGATTTTGGTCAATATATGAAGGTAACGAAACTTGATTTATTTTTCATTATTTCCATGTTTTAAATAATGTGTCGTTACAGGTTCAGTCAACAAAGCATCTGGCTTGTGTTCTTGGATTAGAGTGTAATTGTGGATCTCTTGAGTAATTATGGTATTTGTATTTTCTTTAATTAATTCAGTATAAATGTTATTTAAAAATTCTTGTGTTGTTGAAGAAGAACCGTGCCAGATGCGTACGTTGAGTCACACTCCCACACACAGAACAGTTACTCTTGTGCTTGTTGTTGCGTTGGTTTTATAGTTGCTGGGGACTTAATTAATTAACTGTGTTAATGAAAATTTCCATTTCATTCTTTGTTGTTGTTCTATGCAGTCAGATTGCGTAATAATACTAGTCAGGGCCAACCGTTACGAGACTTCGTAATCGGACAGACAGCTACTAAAGCAAAAATTAAAATTATTTTCATATTTAAAATAATTAAGCCCCCATGCACGTGGCGACCGCTGCTTCGGATCGTCCCTTGGAATTTTTGTGATTGTAAAAATAGTAGACAGTAGTATTGTTGTAGTAATTTGTAGTTTAGTAATTGTAGTCTATATTGCATGTGTAGATTTGGTAATTGGCATTCTTCTGATGGTATTTTTCAAAATTTAATATTGGTTGTCTTGTCTATGGGTTTGACAAATTAGTGCAATTATTTCAATTGTTCGTTAATCGTGTTTGAAGGAAGCGTTTCGTGTGAATGGTATTGTTGGTGATAACGTGTTATATTCTCTGTAATTTTCGTACTGTGACGAGTTTTGTATGTTTTGTAAATGATTACGCGATCGATGAAAAAGGCAAAAATGATGGATAGTCAGAATGACGAAATTGTTGACATGGCGAACTCGCCAACACAGGACAACAGTACGATAAATAATGAAGTTGAAAACAATTTAATAAGCAGGGAAAATAGTCCAGAACCCTTTCAAAATTTTTCTCAATCAGAAAATTCAGAGAATACGAGATTAACGATAGAAGATTCTGGAATAGTATCGAACACAGATAGCTTTACAGCTATGACGAAGGAAACTGGTTTTGCGGGAAATGTTAGGGGCGAAAAGAATTTCGAACCGGCTATTATGGAGCAGTTGTTGGGTGCAATATTAAATTTGGGATCACAGTTACGATCTGAATTGAAAACAGATAGGGAAACAATGGGATCACAGTTACGATCTGAAATTAAAACTGATATAGCATCTGAATTAAAAACAGTGGCAACACGTTTAGAAACAGATATGGGAACAATGGAATCACGGTTAGACTCACAAATAGGAACAATTAGAACTGAGATGGGAACAATGGAAACACGGTTAGACTCACGAATAGGGACATGTTTCAAAAATATGAAGGATGAATTAAAGAAAGAAATCAGAGAAGAAGTACAACCGATTTTGAATTCTCACAATAATAGATTAATTGCAGTAGAGATCAGACAAGAGGAACAGGATAGAGAACAAGAAGAAAGAGATCGCGTGATAGTACAGAAATTTTCAGAGTTAAATTTACAACGTGCACACGATAAGGAAGAAATATTTGAGAGAATCGAGGAATCCGTACCAAATGAGAGAATAAATAATCTAACACAACAATATGAACAGTTAACTACCAAATGTGTCAACACTGAAACCCGAGTCGCGACACTTACGGAAGACGTAAATAAACAGAAAGAAAAAATAGGTGACTTATCGGAAAGAGTTGAGGAGATTTCAGATAAATTGACAAATCTTAGTTTACATGGGGACAGAGATTCAGATGATACAGCTCCATTACCATTTGCAGAAACCGAAGAGTACCAGAACATAAATAAGCATGTTGAAAATCAGGGAAAATTTAATGAACGCGTTAAAAGGGAAGTTGAGGCATTACGAAAGCAAGTCAAACAAATTGAAGGCGAAATCGTAGGAAAAGACAGCAGAAGAAATTTAGAATCACAGATAGCAGAGGGCTTTGAAGAAGATAATTTGTTTCATTTACGGGACGCAACAAGAGAGCGCCAGGCGCGCGAACTTGACAATAATCGACATTCAAACTGGGACAGACGCGGTAGGTCTTTGTCGGCACGAGGCGAAAACTTTGACTATAAACACTTTTTGACTGTTCGGAAATTTAAGATCTTCCGTAATTCTAAGAATGACATACATCCATGTGCATGGTTAGATCAATTTATGTATGCACTCCCACCAAATTGGCCACTAAGTCACAAACTGGAATTTATGTGTGGATATTTAGAAAACGAACCGGCGACGCGGATGCGTGCACTCATTAGAGAGTGTAATAATCTGAATGATTTTTATCATGCATTTCTATCGGCATATTGGTCCGAAAACACGCAAGACAGAGTCAAACACAGTCTTATTATGCAGCGTAATTTCAAACAGTCTGAGTTCCGCACACCAGCAGAATATTTTGAAGACATGATTCGAAAGAATCAGTTCCTTTCCAACCCTTACAGCCCGACTGAATTAATTCGCATTTGTTTAACTAAGCTGCCACAATCCATAAGACAAATTGCTTTAGCTGGAAGATGTAAAGACGACATTGAGACTTTTAAGACTTTGTTACAAGAACTTGAGTATGACAACGACGACGGGACTTCTTGTAACTTTTTCAGTAACAGTAATTACGATAGATTTTCAGAGAAAAGGGATAGTGATCGGAACGGGCGTTATATGGGTAATTTTGAGAATGACAGACGTAACAGACAGGACAATAGATACCAGCCTTATGACAATAACAGACTTTCTAACAGAAATTACACAGGCAATTATAATAACGGTAATTCGTACCGGAATGATCATTCATACGGAAACAGTAATCGGTATCATAAAGACAGAAATTATTCATACAACAATAGAAATTCTTACTACAGAAATAACCAGGGTAGTAGATACAACAATAATTTCAGAAGTGACAGTCGAAATTATACAAGGAGTACTTATGCAGACAGACAGGAAAACAGAAATTTTAATAACAGACACAACCAAGAATTTGCATCTAACAGACAGGAAGGACCTAATTGGCATCCTCCGCGTGACAGAAATTCAGAGAGACAAGTGGAAATAGTAGAAATTGATCCGCGAAATGTCGGGAATAATCAAAGACGTGACGCAAACAATCGACAATGACTAGCAGCTTCGGCTTCTGGCAGCAATATAGACGGTTCAGAAAGTAATGACACTACAACTTTACACTACGTACGCCTTGAAGATATGAGAGACATTTTGCTAGGCGAAAAGGAAAATAATGTAGACGCATTTTTACATCCTGTTATTGAAGTATGTGTGGGTAAGAATAAGTTCACTGCAGTTTTAGATTCTGGGAGCCCACTGAACGTCATTAGTGAATCAGTTTTTCGTATATGTGAAAGAACTATTGCCTGTCCTGTGTTACCTATTTCTAAAACTACAATTCGAGGAGCGATTTCTGGAAAAGGTGTGGAAGTTAAACAACAGACCAACCTAAATTTCATTTGTCAAGGATACGAATTGTCTGCTAATTTTATTATTGTTCCATTACTCAGTACACAGATTATATTAGGTATGGAGTTTCTTAACACACATAAGGCAATTTTGAACTTTAAAGAAGGAAGTGTGAATTTGACTGTTGCCGGAATGCCGAAATGTTTGAAATTTTTCGAGTGTTTAGCAAGATCTGAATCGGATACAAAATGTTTAAGGTTTCTTACTTCTGATGTTTTCGTTGAGCATTATGACGACAATGTGTTTATTCATGACAATGACAATAGATACAGAGACGCGATGGATGATGTAATTAATAGCGAAGAATTAATTAATGAAAAGGTTAAGAAAGCTGAAGTGCCAGATGACGTTGCAAGAGAAGAGCTGCACCACATTTTGACTTCACATGCTACAGTGTTTAGTCATCACACAGGAACTATACAAGGCTTACAATATTTATTTAAAGTAAAAGAACACACACCATTTCGCGGGAAAACGTACGCTATTCCTTTGGCTTACAGAGACAAGGTTAAGAATGAACTTCAATACATGTTAGATCAGGGCATTATTGAGCCAGCAGTCAGCCCTTATACTAGCCCATTACACGTTGTTCTTAAAAAGGATGGGTCAATTCGTTTGGTTCTGGATTCCCGACAGATAAATAATATTATTATTCCTGAAACTGACCGTCCACAAAATTTAGATGAACTTCTTCAACATTTCCATGGAATTAAAGTTTTATCCACGATTGATATGCGCGCAAGTTTTTGGCAAATAGAACTCCACCCTGATTGTAGAAAATATACTGCCTTTTTAGCCTTTGGTAACTGTTACCAGTTTCGGAAATTACCGTTTGGACTTACTGTATCTTCTGCAGCATTTATTCGCAGTTTAAATGAAATTTTACCTGTTTATCTTCGTGACAATATTACTTCATATGTTGACGATATTCTTATTGCTAAACGTTCTTGGAGTGAGCACAACAAAATTTTGGATTCATTATTACGTATTTTTGCACGAGTTGGCATGACAGTGAACTTGGAAAAATCTGAATTTGGTCGTTCTCAGGTGAAATTTCTCGGTCACATTATTTCTACAGAAGGTATTCTTCCCGATCCAGAGAAACTAGATGCTATTCGTAATTATGCTGTTCCTACCACAAAACGTGATGTTCGTAGTTTCCTTGGTGTCTGTAATTTTCTTAGACGCTTTGTTAGATTGGACAATTTGGCCACACCTCGCTTATGTGAATTATCTGGAAAAAATTCTAATTGGTGTTGGGATGAGGAAGCTCAGTCAGAATTTGAACAACTTCGTGATGCTTTAGTTGCTGCTCCACTTCTTTCACATCCGGATTTATCTAAAGATTTTTGTTTGGCGACGGACTCATCATACAAAGGCCTAGGGGCACATTTATTTCAAGAGATAGAAGAAAACGGCGTTGTAGTACAGAAAACTATTGCATTTGGGAGTCGTGTTCTCTCTAAATCCGAAAAGAATTATTCGATTACGGAACTTGAAGCTTTGGCTGTTGTATGGGCTTTCACAAAATTTCGCACATTTTTGTTTGGCAGACATACTAAGGTTTACACCGATCATCGAGCTCTGGAATTTCTTATGTCGACAAAATTAACTCATGGCAGATTGTCACGATGGGCGTTGTACCTACAGGAATTTGATTTTAGTATTGTTTACATACAGGGATCTTCAAACATTGTTGCTGATGCTTTATCACGTGCACCTATGGGTTTGAAACAAAGTGCTGAAGAGGACTGCAAAGAAAACCATTATTGTTTGATGTACATTCAAGGTGTTGCGTTTGAGAACTTTATTTCATCTTCGCTCCAGGACATCGCTAAGGAGCAAAATAAGGATCCAATCTGGAAGGACATTAAGGAGAAGTGGAGGAGAAAGGAGAGCGTAGCGATTAGACAGCATTATTTAGTTCGCAATGACATTCTTTTCAAACGAAAATCGGTCGACAACTCTGTTTGGTTGGTTTGTATTCCTGATGAGTGGGTCAATAAATTGATTTGGTACACACATTTCAGTTATGCGCATTTTGGTCCCAGAAAATGTTTTCATAAATTACGAGAAAATTGTTACTTCAGTAATATGGAAAAACGTATTCGATCTGTTCTTGCCAAATGCAAATTATGTCAAAAGGCTAAGCCGCCAACGGTTTCTCACAGAGCACCGTTGTTTCCTATCATTCCAGCGAAATTAAAGGACATGGCGGCAGTCGATTTGTTCGGTCCAGTGGTTCGTTCTACTAATGGTTTTGCGTACATTTTTGTAGCAGTGGAATTGACATCAAAATATGTGTGTTTTACACCTTAACGCAAAGCAACAGCTCGTTCAGTATCTAATGCTTTCATCAAACATTTTCTTAAAGAAGTTGGTCATGTTGATAAGGTTATATCAGATAATGGATCACAGTTTCGCTCTAAAATTTGGCTTCGTACTCTACGGCGTCGTAAGATTAAACCAATTTTCATTTCACTTTTTCACCCTCAGTCTAACGCTTCAGAAAGATGGATGAAAGAAATTAATAAATTGTGCCGTCTTTATTGTCATCAGAATCACAGAACGTGGGATCAGTATCTTCATATTTTTCAAAACATTCTGAATGAACTTCCTAATGATTCAACTTCTTTACCGCCTCTATTGATATTAAAAAATAAAGTACCAACAAATCGCATTTCTAATATCGTTCCTTTTCCGCCTTCACGGAAACTGCGGCATTCTGAAGTTGTCAACCTGGCTCTAAGAAATATAGCGTCTGCGGCTGCAAGAAGAGAGAAATCAGCTAAACATCCTGGTCGTTTAAAAATTTTGTCAGTTGGTCAAAAGGTGTTAATTAAGTCTCACCGTTTGTCTCATAAAGGAAAAGGCTTATGTCGCAAATTTTTTCTGCTTTATAACGGTCCATATAGAGTTCGCAAAATTACTCATGATAACACTGTTGAAGTAGAAACTCTTAAATCTCGGCGCTCTAAGGGAATACATCATATATCGAACGTAAAAATTTTTGTAGAATGACATACTTTAGAGAAACTAACAGCTACGTAAACATGCGGAGAATGCAAGGATACCGCGCTGTGTTTTGGCGGCGGCACATACTCAAAGCAACAGTCAGTCTGCGCGCCGCACAAGGCAGTCGTTGACCGCAAACAATGACTTCCTACGTCACGCGCCGACAGCTGATCGAGCGCTCAGTGCGAATGCACTGACAGACGTAAACAAATACACAGTCTAATTTCTCCGACTAAATTCTGTATAAAGCTATAAGGACTTCATAAATTATGTTATTAACGTTCAGTATTTTTCAGGATACGGTTGTATAAAGTATTTAAGACCTTCAGGTAAATTCTGTGCGTGTCCGACGTTAAGACGACTTGCTATGGAGAAAATTTCAGGAAGAATGGAATTTCAAAAAAAAAAAAAAAAAAAAAAAAGAGAAGAAGTAATAAATTAAAAAGGGTAACTATTAATTGAGTTTATTTTTCAGGTAACATATTTCTACTTAGGTACGTACTTTAGACGTAATTTGCTGCTCGCGATTACGTGATTCATACTTTGTGCTAATTTAATGTTCTATGAATTTACTAGTGAAGCGACGTGCTTGCGCACATTAACTGATTTTGACAATGATTAATTAATGAACAGGGTTGTTATTTGTATATATTATGCATCGCTTGGCTGCTATGCTTTTTCACTGATGTCATATTTTTTATTATGTGCCAGCTGTGCTTATTTATTTAGATTATAATTGTCACCTGATTAATTGTGCTGATGTGGTTAGATATGTAAGTTATACTTTGTGATTTATCTGCTTGCGCCTTCATGGGTACTTATTAAGATTACATATGAACATTTATTTGCTTATGTCGATGTGATGCTAATGACCTGTTTATTGTGTAAGGCATGTTTGCTGCTGTGCGTATGGATTGCATATTTACACATTTCTGTTTTGTTGTCATAACTACTCTTTAATTTGGTATATAGAAATCCTGATATACTGTGTACGAACATAGAGTTTAGGTTACACTGTGGTATTAATTATAGATTGTTCGCTTGGCAGAGCCTCGTTGTAGGAATTGTGCTGCATCCACTTGTTGACATTCTGTTCTCTACTGGTATATTTACTCGCTATTGCATGTTTTGCTTACGCTCAGTGCCTTATATTTTTAAGATAAGAAAATGAACGGCTATAATTCGACGAACGACATGAGTACAAGAAACTTCATTGAAGTCACATGAGTTGGAGGTTTTATGGAATCTGTATAAATTTATGTTAATAGGAAGGAAGCTAACGACATGACAGACCAAAACTAGGTTTAGACCATTGACAGTATTACACTGCATTTTCGTGAGCAATTGAAATAGGAAGTGACACTTGACACAAGGAATACTCCACATGTTTGCTTCTGCCATGATTCTTGAAGTGGTGTACACACTGTGAAATATTATGATTATTCACACTCCGTAATCGTACTTACTTACTGAGAGTTATTCGAACTAAGTCTGTTAGAGGTCATGTATGCATTTCTTTTATTTAATGATGGACAAGGAACCAAAATGTATCTTATAATTTATAATGAGTAGAAAATTTGGGTCAGATGGAATACACAGAGGTTGTGTGTGGACAATGTGTCTTCGGATTGCATGGGATGCTGAATTGAAGTTGCACTAGGATTTTATCTGTACTTGTTCGAGGAGACTGACTAGAGGAAAGAGTTGTTATGGAAGTGAAATGATATTGGTGCTGAGGTTTATATGTATCGACGTATTATTGAAGTATTAAGATTAAGTGATGATTATTGGAGTTTGGTGGATAAGAGGTAAAGTAAGTGAGGAGCATATTTTTTTTTTTTTTTTTTGTTGGTCCATATGGAACAAGGAGGATGAAGATGGCAGACTAGAACACTCAAGTAGAAAGAAGATTGCCTACACACACACTTTGTTAAATCAATAAGCAGTATACATTTTTTTTTTGAAGAGAGGAAGTATTTGCATATCTTGGCTCACTGACAGTTGTTCAGCAACAGTACAATTTGATCTGGCTTGGCAAACATTGGTCTTGACATGATGACTATGACGTTGACTAACTATTATTGACTGTTATACATTGCTGCCACTACTACTTGATACACATGATGAACATAAAATTTTGACAGAATTGCATTTACACAGTTAACACTATTCAATTACACAGTAGCACTAATGTGGATGAAAGATGAGTGAGTGTGTTTTGTGTGTTTTCCTTTTATAATACCAGAGAAGTGATCCCAACCTATCTCCTAAATATTATTTCACTTGTTTGTTGTGGCTTGCACTGACACCCATAAATATTATAGGTTAACTGTTATTGTGTACTGTAATAGTTAATGTGACAATTACCTGATATCATTTGTGTGTTTATTATGATTTGTATGTTTAGTGTAAGAGCATTGATAATAATTTGTTAAAGAAATTGTATGAGCATTCAAACTATTGTTCATGACTGAACTGTCTCAGTAGTTATGGTGAATAGTATGGACTGTTACTTGCACTTTTTCTACATGATTGGTGCCACAAGGACATGTTTAATTTCTGCTGATGAACTGTGTGATCAGTGATTGAAAAAAATTATGGACTGTTACTTGTACCTTTTCTACCTGATTGGTGCCACTAGGACATGTTTAATTTCTGCTTATAAACTCTGATGAACAGTGTGATCAGCGCTAGTGAATTTTATGGAACTGCTTCTGCTGAGAAATGTGACTTGTTGCTGTGTGTACCTGCTCAACATTGCTGGGTACCACTGATGGACTGCTTCTACTGAAATGATGTTGCTTCTTGCTGTCTGCACCTGGTCAACATTACTGGGTGCCACTGATTGGACTGCTTCTACCGAAATGATGTCAATTGTTGCTGTGTGCACCTGCTCAACATTGCTGGGTGCCACTGATGGACTGCTTCTACTGAAATGAAGTCACCTGTTGCTGTGTGCACCTACTCAACATTGCTGGGTGCCACTGATGGACTGCTTCTACTGAAAAGATGTCACCTGTTGATGTCTGCACCTACTCAACATTGCTGGGTGCCACTGATGGACTGTTTCTACTGAAAAGATGTCACCTGTCGCTGTTTGCACCTATTCAACATTACTGGGTGCCACTGATGGACTGCTTCTACTGAAAAGATGTCACCTGTTGATGTCTGCAGCTGCTCAACATTGCTGGGTGCCACTGATGGATTGCTTCTACTGAAATGAAGTCACCTGTTGCTGTGTGCACCTGATCAACATTGCTGGTGCCACTAATGGACTGCTTCTACTGAAATGGTGTTACTTGTTGGTGTCTGCACCTACTCAACATTGCTGGGTGCACTGATGGATTGCTTCTACTGAAATGAAGTCACCTGTTGCTGTGTGCACCTGATCAACATTGCGGGTGCCACTGATGGACTGCTTCTATTGAAAAAATGTTACTTATTGGTTTTTGCACCTGTTGACCATTGCTGGGTGCTACTGCTGGAACTGTCAACTGCTTATTCTTGAGCTATGGAAAGCGTTTATGTGAATATTTGTATAAACTGATTTTTGTGTATTACTGTTTGTGGAAAGTTATGAGACTCTTACCTGCACATATTCGTCATTGCTGACGCTATTGATTGAATTGTTTAACCACATAATACTTGTGTAAACTGTTATGTAAAGTCACATGTATGAAAGAATTTGTATTGCTTACTGTATTTTATATATTAGGTTATTGAAAGGTCAGTGCAAAGCCAAAATTTTATCTAGTTATATGATATTTACGTATTAATATTATCTTTTATTTTTGTCTGTATTTTTTTGACGAATTTGGTGGTATTTTCACCACCAATGCTGGCAAAAATACCATCAAATTCTAGCCTGTGGAGGAAGGGCATATGAAAGGTGGCTACACTGAGCCACAGCGCCAGAGATCGCGCTATATTGTTCTGCCGCCTCCACTGGCACAGTGAGTGTTGAGATGTCGTAGTGGTCAGTGCTTGCTGAGATGTGATACTGAAAAGTTCTTGTTGAGATGTGGTAATAGCGAGGCGGTGTGGAGCTATATTGTAATTATGAGAGTGATTTTGGTCAATATATGAAGGTAACGAAACTTGATTTATTTTTCATTATTTCCATGTTTTAAATAATGTGTCGTTACAGGTTCAGTCAACAAAGCATCTGGCTTGTGTTCTTGGATTAGAGTGTAATTGTGGATCTCTTGAGTAATTATGGTATTTGTATTTTCTTTAATTAATTCAGTATAAATGTTATTTAAAAATTCTTGTGTTGTTGAAGAAGAACCGTGCCAGATGCGTACGTTGAGTCACACTCCCACACACAGAACAGTTACTCTTGTGCTTGTTGTTGCGTTGGTTTTATAGTTGCTGGGGACTTAATTAATTAACTGTGTTAATGAAAATTTCCATTTCATTCTTTGTTATTGTTCTAAGCAGTCAGATTGCGTAATAATAAGTCAGGGCCAACCGTTACGAGACTTCGTAATCGGACATACAGCTACTAAAATTATTTTCATCTTTTTTAATTAAGCCCCCATGCACCCTTCAATTGTAAGGTAAACAAGGCAGGTAGACTCCAGAACAGTCCGGGCAAGCACAGTGTTATCAATCTTTTTAGTAGATGTGTTGCAGTTTTTAAATGTTCTGGTAGTATAAGGCACTCTTTGGTTCTAAGGCGAGCCGGCTCTTATCGATATTGTGTGCGATTTTGCTCTTGGGCTGTTGACCAGCAACGGCTCCGCACGCGTCTCTTGAGAGGGCATGCACGACAACTTCCGGGCCTTAGACAGGCGTTTTAGGTCTGGCGGTCAAGAAGGAAGGTTCCATCTCGCAACAAGAGAGCAGGGTCCATTCCGAGTGATCAAGCTGAGTGGAGGCATTGAAAGCATCATATGGCCGAATGCACGGCGCCAACATGGTGCCTATGCGAGTGTGCGGAGAGGAGGCGAGATGGACGGTTCAACATCGGGCGGAGGAATTGTTGGGATGTGGGGCCTGACCAAATGAAGACTGGTGTACCAGTTACCACTCCAAACACGTCATTTCAGCTGAAACGAACTGAACTTGATGAGCAAGTTTCAGAATACTGTACGAGTGTGCCGAAGAGGCGACTTTAACATACAGACCAGTCTGATTTAGTGCTATTTGCCGTAACATCACTTCCTATTGGTTCGAAGTCAGTTTCTTAGTCGGTGTTTCTTACTGACGCAGGCAAACTTGAAAAGATTTGACTATTTATTGTTTGGTGTTAAACTGCTTCTGTCCGTTAATTTGTTCATGTTATCACGGGACTGAATTAAATGTTATTTACTCTGGGTTTAAGTTGGCCTCTTATTCGTTTGCGAATTGGGGTGTACGGGGAAAACAGATTTGAGTGGTACAGCTGGTCTGAGTATCCTCAGTGAGTGCGTGCGTCCAGTTTAAATTTTTTTTATTACTTGAGTATCTTAACCAGTCCTATTCCATGCTGTACCTTTTGCCTCGTTCTATTCGATTAGGCTTCCGTCATGAGGACTGTTTCCTGTAAGTTTAATCCTAACTACACTCTTGGAAATTGAAATAAGAACACCGTGAATTCATTGTCCCAGGAAGGGGAAACTTTATTGACACATTCCTGGGGTCAGATACATCACATGATCACACTGACAGAACCACAGGCACATAGACACAGGCAACAGAGCATGCACAATGTCGGCACTAGTACAGTGTATATTCACCTTTCGCAGCAATGCAGGCAGCTATTCTCCCATGGAGACGATCGTAGAGATGCTGGATGTAGTCCTGTGGAACGGTTTGCCATGCCATTTCCACCTGGCGCCTCAGTTGGACCAGCGTTCGTGCTGGACGTGCAGACCGCGTGAGACGACGCTTCATCCAGTCCCAAACATGCTCAATGGGGGACAGATCCGGAGATCTTGCTGGCCAGGGTAGTTGACTTACACCTTCTAGAGCACGTTGGGTGGCACGGGATACATGCGGACGTGCATTGTTCTGTTGGAACAGCAAGTTCCCTTACCGGTCTAGGAATGGTAGAACGATGGGTTCGATGACGGTTTGGATGTACCGTGCACTATTCAGTGTCCCCTCGACGATCACCAGTGGTGTACGGCCAGTGTAGGAGATCGCTCCCCACACCATGATGCCGGGTGTTGGCCCTGTGTGCCTCGGTCGTATGCAGTCCTGATTGTGGCGCTCACCTGCACGGCGCCAAACACGCATACGACCATCATTGGCACCAAGGCAGAAGCGACTCTCATCGCTGAAGACGACACGTCTCCATTCGTCCCTCCATTCACGCCTGTCGCGACACCACTGGAGGCGGGCTGCACGATGTTGGGGCGTGAGCGGAAGACGGCCTAACGGTGTGCGGGACCGTAGCCCAGCTTCATGGAGACGGTTGCGAATGGTCCTCGCCGATACCCCAGGAGCAACAGTGTCCCTAATTTGCTGGGAAGTGGCGGTGCGGTCCCCTACGGCACTGCGTAGGATCCTACGGTCTTGGCGTGCATCCGTGCGTCGCTGCGGTCCGGTCCCAGGTCGACGGGCACGTGCACCTTCCGCCGACCACTGGCGACAACATCGATGTACTGTGGAGACCTCACGCCCCACGTGTTGAGCAATTCGGCGGTACGTCCACCCGGCCTCCCGCATGCCCACTATACGCCCTCGCTCAAAGTCCGTCAACTGCACATACGGTTCACGTCCACGCTGTCGCGGCATGCTACCAGTGTTACAGACTGCGATGGAGCTCCGTATGCCACGGCAAACTGGCTGACACTGACGGCGGCGGTGCACAAATGCTGCGCAGCTAGCGCCATTCGACGGCCAACACCGCGGTTCCTGGTGTGTCTGCTGTGCCGTGCGTGTGATCATTGCTTGTACAGCCCTCTCGCAGTGTCCGGAGCAAGTATGGTGGGTCTGACACACCGGTGTCAATGTGTTCTTTCTTCCATTTCCAGGAGTGTATATCACGCTTGCACTACTTTTTCCGGAACTGATTGTTGTTGGAGTTTATTCAAGAGTTAATAGCTGTTGGCGTCAAATAGAAGCACTACGTTTTCAACTTATAATTACTCTTTTTTATGGGTTTTAAATTATTTATTAACATTGTGAAAGGTTATTTTAAACATAGATTTGGACACGGGCAATGAAGTGTGTAATTCTGTGAAATTATGAATAGTCGTCCATTATGCTGAACTGATTATCGTGAGTTTCTTAAACATAGTCTGTTTACAAGTTTTGGAAGTACCAATGATTGTGCCATTTGGCCAGCGTCCTGTAGAACGGTGCGCCCTGTACTGTGGACTGGAGCCGGATTTCACTGCTGCCCAGACACAGTTGATAGCAAATGAAAGCTAACTGGACATCTGCTGCCATTTACAATTGCATTACAGACTTTTCGGCAACCATTAGCACCTTGTCGTTTAATGGGCACAGGGCTGGTTCATTTTAATATTTTTTTTATTGTGCTAGTGATGTTTATTTGACGCCCTAGTGCATTCCACTTCCCAAGCACCTAGCCCACTGGACATTTCGAATTCGTCTTTCTACAACATTTTCTGTGTGGTAAATCCAGTTTAAGTTTTTCCTAATCGTGTAACCGAAATATCAAGGATGTTTTAGAACTCATGTGGAGACTTTACACTTTTTACGCTTAGCAACAATGGCCACTTTTCTTCTCTGTATCATTTGGCATTCATTTTGATCTTCTGATGACTTTACTTGACGGTAAACGATAGTGCCATCCGCGAACAATCTGAGAGCGTTGCTCCGATAGTCTTCTATATCGTTAATATTCAGGGTGTAAAAAAACTACAAATACAAATTTTAGACAGTTTAGAGGAGAATTTTCTGTGTCACAACGTCACAACTCCACCAAATCCCTATAGTGCTCCTAGAAGGTTCTTCTGATTGTGGTACTGAGAGACGGTGTTGAAACTGCCATGCGATGAATATTGTTTTGGAAATGTGTTACTTCAAGGAAATTCCGGCAATAAGGCTAATTTTCCACCACTGAAGATAGTATTAGCTCCAATTTTGAACAGATTCAGAGGTGCCAAGTAATTAAATCTTGTTCGATGAGGCCTTCTAGATGAGATATCTGACGTTAGCATGTATGAAAATAGAAGTTCGAAGTATTCTTGGAGTGATTGAACTTCACAAATCCTACCTGACTCACGATTCCACTGTTCTGTGCGGGTCCAGCCGTCACAACAATTTGTAGAATAATGTCAACACAGATGTAAAAGCCATATACGTCTCACATGAAAATAATCCTCATTGATTATATTCATTTTGAAATAATGTGCTATATTACTTTTTATTCTTGCATTGTCTTATCATAAACTTCCGATATTATACAAAAGTCGATACTCCTACCATGTAAGATTAAAGTTCTTGCTGTTCAAACTGTCCAAGGAAAACATAGGCCTCAGTAAAGTTTGTCAGTGTATGGATCCTCAATTTTCAGAACATAGTACATTAAAAGTTTTTGTCGATTCCTTTCACTTTTTTACACAGCTTAAGGCTTGTCCACTAAACCCCTCCTTATCATTTAATTTCTATAAAAATAAAACAAAGGATTAGTTGCATCGGTTGTTGTGACTATGAATTGCACTTTGCATGGATCGCTGTTTCTCTTTTGAATTATTTTTGCACGGTGCTGGATACAATATACGTATGCAGTTGCAGCGGCAAGATGAGGTAAGTTGTCTGTTGCGTGCCGCAGAATTGCAGTATAATTGTTGGGAGACGTTAGAGAATATTTTTAAATTCGCAGTCAGACACCAGAAAATTTATTTTCCTGATTTGTAGGAAGAGTAATCAATTTCTATTTTTCTTTTCTATGAGAAAACTGACATTGCCGGTAGTGGGAGGTTTCAGATAGTGTTTGAATATTCACATGTGTGAATAAAGGTTTACGGTTACTTATCACATTCTATGATAACGGTAATAAAATTTCACTAAATTGCCTTGCAATTTTAGAGAAAAATAATAGGTGGCGAGAATATTGTCTGACACAGAGCATTACACATTTCCGTTCGCCTTTGACCAGGCTAGTAACAGTTACAAATTTTTGATAGGAAAGCTTTCAATACAGAGGTGCACTTCAGTAAAAGACAAGGAGACAAGGGGGAAGATAGCATTTGTTCATCGCTTCCAGACGTATCAACAAGCTACGCCTCTTGACAACCTCTGACGACTGCAAACTGCTGTTGTTTCGGTAAGAATATGATACATAATCTGTTCGCACCCATTTTTAGCAAAATGACATTTAGCTCTAATGCACTAATATACCGAATTTAAGCATACTATAATCTCCTCAAAGCAGCTGTTGAAACGTTATTGATCTTATTTCTGCACTAAACCAACAACTGAAACTCACATAACATACAAACGAAGGGCGTTCGTTAAGTAATAAAATACTTTTTTTATGAAAGCAGGTTGGTTGTATTCCAGGATACCAATACAACACTCTTTTGGCTAAAAGAATCCCTATTTTCAACATATTTGCTGTTCAATGCGACCGCCTTATGCCACCTTACGAGGAGGACCTGTATGCCCACATGGAATCACTCTACTGCTCGATGTCGGAGCTAACGGCTTCCTGCATCGGTAATCTGCACATCATCCACGTACTGCTTCCCGTGCAGTGTATCCTTCATTGAGCCAAAGAGATGTAAGTCGAAAGGTGTGAGAACGGGGCTGTAGGGTGGATGAGGGAGAACTGTCCAATGAAATTTTGTTAGCTCCTTTCGAGTGTACAGACTTGTGTGAGGCCTGGCATTGTCATGGAGAAGAAGAAGTTCGTTTGCATTTTTGTGGCGACGATCACACTAAAGTCGTTTTCCAATTTCCTGAGCCGGCCGCTGGTGGCCGAGCGGTTCTGGCGCTACAGTCTGGAACCGCGCGACCGCTACGGTCGCAGGTTCGAATCCTGCCTCGGGCATGGATGTGGGTGTTGTCCTTAGGTTAGTTAGGTTTAAGTAGTTCTAAGTTCTAGGGGACTTATGACCTCAGCAGTTGAGTCCCATAGTGCTCAGAGCCATTTTTTTGAACCAATTTCCTGAGCGTAGCACAATACACTTTAGAGCTGATCATTGAACCATGACGGAGGAAGCCAACAGAATAACCCCTTCATAGTCACACAAAACCGTCACCATGGCTTTGCCACCTGAGTATGCAGCTTTGAACTTTTTCTACGGAGGGTTAGCGGCGAAGACACCAGCGGGCACAGACCTTTGAGTACGCCAACTGGTGGACGAGTATGTCAGCCCTGCCAACAGGGACGTCCAGCTGAGCAGAGAGATGTTTGATTGTGATCCGCTGATCACCTTGAATGAGTGTGTCCGCACGTACCAGCATTGCAGGAGTAACCAAAAAATGGTTCAAATGGCTCTGAGCACTATGGGACTCAACTGCTGAGGTCATTAGACCCCTAGAACTTAGAACTAGTTAAACCTAACTAACCTAAGGACATCACAAACATCCATGCCCGAGGCAGGATTCGAACCTGCGACCGTAGCGGTCCTGCGGTTCCAGACTGCAGCGCCTTTAACCGCACGGCCACTTCGGCCGGCCAGGAGTAACCATGTTGCGGTCAATATAGACGCCTTGATCAACGACTCACCATAGTTTTTTCGACTGCTTATTTTCCCTAGACATTCTTCAAGCGCCTGTGAATATCTGCGTTGCTCTGGTTTTTCACCAGAAGAAACTCAATGACAGCTCTCCTCATAGAAGGCTACGTATAGTGCCGCCACCTATCGGAACTTAATGAAAATTTAGGGGCTGAAGCGGGAATGTTCCGCGATGTCCCAAAACAAATTCCGCTTTTTTTTTTTCAACCCGTACTGGATGGAAAATGTGATGCATTAATTATTGAACTTCCCTAATATTTCTGATACGATCGTATCTCGAAACGGAACTATCTTTTCAGGCTCCAAAGTGTTAGCCGACCTTCAAGTTGCCTTTCAACAGAATGCATATGGCGATAAATAAATCACACGTGTGTCACACTTTCGACCAATTACACTTTCGACCAACTGTTAATCCTACGTAATAAAGCGAAACACCCGCAGCCATCGTTTTGAGAAAACCAGTCAGTTGGTAGTTGAAGGTTACAGACACCGATTTTACAGTATTCTACGGAAGCCAGTTCACAGTCGCGAATTGGCGAAGATTCACAGACGTAGTGAACCTCCAGTTCCCCTGTAGCCCAGCCTGAGGTTATCTAATGGTGGACATTTGAGGAGCCGCACGTGAGTTTGAACGAGTTCAATGCCCATTGGTTGCGGCGTTGGAACACATTTCTATCCACAAAGCTTCAACCTCCATTTGCATTTCAGCTAAAATTGTCAGATTTGTGTTACGCTTTAACCGAAAAGTTATAAGCTTTGACGTCATGAAGCGCTTGCCGGTCCACAAAAGTGATATTGCCGGCATGGCCACATATGCGTATATACGGTCATTTAACTGAGGAACTACACACCGACAGGATTTGGTCCCTCAAATTTGTTACGTTAGTAGCCTTTGTGTGTGCTACTCTTTTTCTCGTGCTGCTGATGGAATTCGCCGATGAAGCTGTACCGATATTGATTTGGGGGGGGGGGGATCTTTTGATTTTGAGGAGCCACCGCCGTGGGCCTTTTTCTGCCGGGCACCCGGCCCCGGCCCTGGGCGGCTACGGGAAGCTATCAGCGAGCTGTGTGTGTGTGTGTGTGTGTGTGTGTGTGTGCGTGTGTGTGTGATCGGCGGCTGCGGCTGTGCCGGGGGCGTGACTGCTACAATGCCAGCCGCGACCGCTTTGTCCCGCTTCTTTGTGCGCCGGCACAGTGTTAATTATGTACTTGTGAGCAGGCCCGCAATCTGTGACGTCACCGCTGCGGCCCCTTCGAGGCGGCTGCAGCCTCTCCAGTTGCGTTCACAAGACCCTGCACCGTTCGCTGCACCGAAACCGATAATGACTTACATTTTTAATCTTTTTAATCCAACTACCGTGATGGCTGCTTGCTTATGATTTCATTCGAAGCTTAAACCATCCGTCCAAAAAGTTTCGAGAGCCATTTCATTCGTGGCGTATAAGCGAGGTCAGCGCTGTGACTACGACGGTGGTTTGCACTGGCAACAGTAAACAATAATCGACGTCAGCGGAGTAACTACGGCAGTAACTTTAACTAACAACTGTAAATAATAGACGCACATTCCACCATACAGTTGCGAGCAGATAATGTTAACTACAGTCCGATTAAAATTACTTGATGGCTAACGTATGTCACTTGACGCTACGGTGCTGCCGTATTGGCTGCCACCTACCGCTCGGTGATAAGCGACAAACAACATGCTTTTAATGTGTGTCACGGGGCAATGTTGGAAGCTGTCACCACGAACTATGACAGAAATGACGGATGCCCTGACGGCAGCTGATTTAAAAATGACCAATAACTGAACTGCGGCAGCAGTCGTGTTTTGTAGCCCTGAATTTATGCTCATGTCCTAACATAACCACAACCCATTAATGTGCAGTGTACCCGAGAAAACGGCGTTCAGCACTATTGCAGTACTGAAATCAAGGTCGCTTTGCTGATGGTGATTAAATCTAATTTCTACGAGCATACATAGGACAGAAAAATTTAAATTTTCAGGCTAAAGGCAAAGTGTAATTTCTCTCTATGACTGGTTAGATGAGGCTATCCTCATACTGACTACACGAGCCGCGACATAAAAAAAAAAAAAAAATGGCTCTGAGCACTATGAGACTTAACATCTGTGGTCATCAGTCCCCTAGAACTTGGAACTACTTAAACGTAACTGACCTAAGGACATCACACACATCCATGCCCGAGGCAGGATTCGAACCTGCGACCGTAGCAGTCGCGCGGATCCGGACTGAGTGCCTAGAACCGCGAGGCCACCGTGGCCGGCGGCTGCGACATCATTAACTGTTGAGCGGTCCTGGTTGGCATTTGGTTGCAGATTACAGCCGCCATTGGCAAATTCCACACGAAAACGGAATGATAGAAATAAAAATAAGAGCAGATAAACACGTCAGTAAGGTGATAAAAATCACGCAGCTAAGTATGAGAGATAAAAGAAATTACAGTTAAATCAATTAAATGAATTAAAATCATAATCAGAGTCCTTCGATTGGAAACACAAATAAATAAACAGTGCATATAACGAGATTTGTGCCTAAGACGTCCTAGCCGGCCGGGGTGGCCGAGCGGTTCTAGGAGCTACAGTCTGGAACCGCGCGACCGCTGCGGTCGCAGGTTCGAATCCTGCCTCGGGCATGGATGTGTGTGATGTCCTTAGGTTAGTTAGGTTTAAGTAGTTCTAAGTTCTAGGGGACTGATGACCTCAGAAGTTAAGTCACATAGTGCTCAGAGCCATTCGAATTTTTAAGACGTCCTACGCATCACGTTCATATACTAACCAGTGCTCTGTGCCATCACTCGGCGTTAACACTTTATATTTACAGCTTCTCAATTGCAACGATAAATTGCAGGCTTCTGAAATTGATTTCTAGCAATGTCGCACGAAGCTTTGTAATGTAAGTCGATCTCCGTGATTACAATAACTGCATATTGACACCGAATAGTGTCTTCTGCGGAAGGATGCTGTACCGGTTGTTTATTGCTGTGTATGACAAGCGTCTACTTCACTGGCCTCTTTTTGTATGTGTTTGTATTGTTTCTGGTGTGGTTCTAAATACGGAGTGAAAGGAGCAGACCCAGGATTCGGAAACCAAACCCATCAAAAAAGAACGGAGAACGTGGAACTGGAAGCGGACTGACCAATTGGGAGTTTGGCTACGGCGAACTGTTCGGGCATGGCCTTGAGCGCTGTAATTGGAGGAAAATTGCTCCAACGCATAATGTATCAACTGTCAAGTAATTTTAATTGGACTTAGTGGACGTGCGACAGTAATGTGTCAGTGTTGTTGTCACAAATGTGGTGCAACATTTGTAAATCAAGTGTTCATTACATTATCCAGAATATTTTGGAGAAGATGAAAGTGGGTGCAGAGTTTGTGATGCATACTTTGACCCCGAAAGGAACAACAACGTGCGGACGTTTACCACGACTTGAATGAAATGCAAAATGCGGGAAATTCTTTGCTGGAAATATATTATCACGGGCGTCGAGACTTGATGTTATCAGTGCTAATTTACCGCACTACGACAAATCGCCGAAATTCATAAGAAGTGGCAACGACTTGACGACAGAACCGACATTAATGTCAAGTGTGAAGCGAATTGAACACCATCCCACAATAGAGTCCGTAATTGACTCTCCGTGAGTTTCATCTCTGCTCACATGAACCTCTAGCTGTGGATACAACTTTCTGGCAGAGGCAACGAGCTGTAGACAAGCACAGAGAATTGGCAGGAATCACAGGCGGCTTCCTTCTATGATGAAGATATTGGAAAGTTGGTACAACGCTACGACAAATGTCTAAATCGGAACGGTGACTATGCAGAGAAGTAGCTGGAAGATGTACCGAACTGTCTCAAATAAAACCGTTTTGATATTCACCTCGGTTTCGATTTGGCGACAGATCGGACCTTACTTTCCGAATAAGCCTTTTACGTCTATACTCCGCAACACACCTTACAGAATATGGCGGAGCTTGGGTGAAGATTCTGTCGACTTACAGAGACAAAAATGCCACTACAATTTGTGTGCTGATTAATATACATGATACAACGCCCTGTTCACAGAAGTTTCCGAAATTTCCGTCTTCATATGACACTTTTATTAAATAAAAACACAAAAGCGGAGATGTAGAGGAGGATCTATAAATCAGTAGCGTCAATAAAACAAATAATTTCGAGCGAACCAAAGAATTTGCCAGGAAGAGAACAGTCATGGCAGACGTGGAACACAACCATAGAAAGTTAAAAGTTAACTGAAAGAGGATATTATCTGGAGAAAGAGAGAGAGAGAGAAACCTGAAAGGACAAGGATAAAGTTTCGCGAAGAAGAAGAGAGAGTATTCCACGTAATATGTATGTATATACATAGTTTTGTAAACAGTGAAAACATATTATTCCCTTGCATAAGCAAATCGATGTATCGATATGTTTAATACCACATATTCTACACAGCTCCGCCACAGCGTGAACTACAAAGCACAAAAGTGGAGCGCTGCTTCATCAAAAAATCTAACCAGATCGCTAAACTTGCCAAAGAAGTCCCAACCAAGTCCTGAGGAAATATTGTTGAAGAATGTTGTCCATGAATATTTAATCGGGTAATTTTTGTATTATTATGTTTAGACTCTGTATACTATAATGTATTTCTGATTCTGAACTGAAGTATTATCAAAAGAATTCAGAGTAAATGGTTTTATGTTATATTCTGAAACGAACACTGCGGATACATGCTCATCACAGCTCTCATATACTTCATAAAAGGCATTTTTTGACAAGCAAAATCTTTTAAGTTGTTTCTAAAATGTTTATTCGTCAACCGATAGGCTCATCTTCAGAAAAATGGCAGAGGACAAAAATAGTAAGGTTAAACTATAGCACAGCAGTTGATTAATGAATTACATGAAGAAAAGTATCTTAATTTGTCTTGAATCATATCAAAATAAGCAGTAGATACGCAGTTTAGTAGCTGTTAGCATAACAGATGCCGGAAGAAACTGAGCATCTACAATGAAACGAAAACTTGTTACAACAGGGTGAAGAGCATCATGCCCTAAAATGACAGTTACCTTGAAAAGTACCCTTAAAATATCAGGATGGTTTGTTAGCACCACAAAATGGACCTCAGTTCTCATTTCTCCTTACTGTAGAGTACGGTATCATGTACACTGATATGCAAAACTTAAAGATGGAAGTAATTTTCGTGTGACATGCTTCTACCAAGTAACATGCCTCGATAAAGCTTGGATCGTTCATAGAAAGAACTTCTACAGAACTGTACGGAAGGTAAACGAAAGGAATACTCAATGAGGCAAAAGGCAATGACACTTCTACTCAAAGACGTTAATTACACTGAAGACACCGCGATTCATGATAGGCTCCAGGAGATCAACAAACATTTCTTACTAGGGTGTATTATCACCACGGAAGGCACTTCATGCTCTGAAATGTGCTCTCATACTGACCACTAGACCCTTGTTGTTTTGTGGTCCTTTCCTCCACCACCGAAGAGGACAGCTGCTGGTTGGCCGTTGGCACATGTGGACGTACCCTCAAATGGCAACAGGTACACCCAGAAACACGATCGCTTTGGTGGTCTCGGTGTTGTGGTGTGGTGATATATAGTGTTGCATGGGCGTACTGACCTCCAGATCTTTGAACACGGTATTCTCACTGGTCAACTTCACTGTGTCATTCTACTTCTCACCCACGTTCGTGTTTTCAGGGCTACATTCGGCAGTGAATTCATTTTTATGTATGGCAATGAGCGACTCCATCGAATAGTGCAGTTGGGAAGCTGTTGAAACGGGAGGATATTCGGTGAATGGACAGGTCTCAAATTTCTCACCATGCGCGCGCAGGATTCTTTGGGGAGACGTAGTGTAGCTCGTCCACATGCACCGGCGATTCTCCAGCAATTGTGAACCGCATTGGTGGAGGAATTGAACGCCATACCACAAGAACCCTTTACCAATCTCATGGCCAGCATTTGAGCATGTAGCAGAATATGCATCGTTGCTCGTGGTGCTCATGTACCGTGTAAAGAGCCATGGCGGGTCTTCTACAATGTCCTGGGGACCATCGCAAATCACGATGACTTCAGAGTAATTGTTGTCTTTGAATACAGGTACTATTCCTCTTCGTCACATCTCATATTTCTCTCATCTTCTGTACTATACTGTAACATTTTCTTTTGTACAATACTGTAATAGTTTTCGCTATGCATTGTCCATGTTTCATCGAGCTGTGTTACTTGTCAGTGAGACATCATGCGAATGTTCTTTCGTCCAGAAGTTTCGCACACAAGTGTATTCTACATCTACGTCCAAATGAGTACCCTGCAATTCACGCTTAAGTTCGTGGCATAGGGTTCATTGAACCACTTTCACACTTTATCTCTACTATTCCACTCGGGAACATTACATAGAATAAACGAACATTTAGCTCATTCGTGCGAGCTCTGGTTCCCTTATTTCATTACAATTATCATTTCTCCCTATGTGAGTGAGTGTCAAAAAATTATTTTCGCATTCGGGGGAGAAAGTTAAAGATAGAAATTTCGTTAAAAGATCGCGCCACAACGATGGACTCGCGTGTCGTATCCGTGACACATTTCCCCCATTTCGTGGTAACACCAAATGGACAGCTCTTCTTAGAAATTTTTCAGTGTCCTACGTCAGTCTTATGATCTCATACCACACAGGAATACACTAGCGGAGGAGGGATTGGCAGTCTCTTCAGTGGATTTGTTGATCTTCTAACTGTTCTAGGAATAGAACGCTTAGTTTGGTTCACCATCCACGCAACATTATCCATATTTTCGTTGAAATTTAACGTGTTCATAATTGTTATCCCTGGGTAATTAGTTGAGCTGACAGCCTTAAAATAACAGTGATTTATCGTGTAACCGAAATTTAACAGACTGATTGTAGTACTCTTCTCGATGACTTCAAACTTTCTGTTATTTACGGACAAACGTCACATGAAAATATTTTGTCGAAATCTTATTGCACTTGGTTTTGACTCTGTGATGCCTTGACGACACTGTAAATGACAACATCATCTGCAAGCAGTGTAATAGGGCTGCTCAGATTGTTTCCTCGTACATCGTTTATAGTTTGTACAGTGGGATTATGGCACTTCCCCCGGGTTCCCGGGTTCGATTCCCGGCGGGGGCAGGGATTTTCTCTGCCTCGTGATGACTGGGTGTTGTGTGCTGTCCTTAGGTTAGTTAGGTTTAAGTAGTTCTAAGTTCTATGGGACTGATGACCATAGATGTTCAGTCCCATAGTGCTCAGAGCCATTTGAACCATTATAGCACTTCCTTTTCCTTTGCTTCACTCGATGACGTTTCGTCCATTTCTACAAAGCGTGAGCTTTCTGACAGAAAATCATGAATCCAGTAGCACAACTGAGACCACACTCTATAGGCACGCAATTTGATTAGAAGTCGCTTGTGATGTGCTGTGTATGTTGACGTGGTCGCCGAGAACTGACATAACTTGTACTTCACAACAAATATAAGGATGGTTCCGTTTAGGACGGATTCCATATGCTTCTCTCATTCTCTCGCCCTCAGTTTCATCAGCGCGCACCAGACTGCAGTGGGAGACTCATTGCGGAAACGTTCCACCAGGTTGTAGCTGAGTTGTTGAAAAGACACTAGGAAAAAGGGCTTCAGGGACAAATCCAGACAATAGTACGTAATGCTAATAGTTTATGTGGAAATCAGGAGCTATGGAGAAACTAATAATGTAGCAGGCAGGCGCAGAAACTAAAAGCTTTATTGTCATTTGGTTCCAACGGTCCACACTGTCTATTTTTCTCACAGATAATGAGCTATGAAGCAGGCCAAAAGGCATACAAACGTCTAAAAAATGAGATAGACCAAGTGTGAAATGGCTAAGCAGGATTGCCTAGAGGATAAATGTGAGGATGTAGAAGCATATATAACAGGAAAATGAAAGTGACCTTCGGAGAAAAGAGAATGACACGATCTCAGATGGGCAGCCAGTCCTAAGAAAAGAAGCGAAAGCAGAAAGTTGGAAGGAATGTATAGATGGTCTATAAAGGGGAGATGTACTTGAGGGCAATATTAAGGAATTGGAGAGGACTTAGAGGAAGATGAGAAGGGAGATAGAATACTGAGAGAAGGGTTTGACAAAGCACTGAAAGACTAAAGTCGAAACAAGGTCCCAGGAGTAGACAACATTCCATTAGAGCTAGTGATAAACGTGGGAGAGCCAGGCATGACGAAACTCTTCTATCTGGTGAGCAAGACGTATGAGTTACGCGAAATATCCTCAGACTTCATGAAGGTGGAGTACTCCGAGTAAGACATGATAGTACCCTGCCGACACATTTGACCGAATCCCAATGAGACAACTCTGTTAAAATCCGCAACCAAGCGTCGCGCAACACTTCCTATAAACATGTATTTACCTCGGATAGTACGCGTTTTCGGGCTCACGTGTAGTGGACTTATTTTTATTGTTTGGATGAGAACTACCACCTCTCGAAGCATTCGTCACTTCGTTTTGAACACTCTTTATAGGAGCACCTGTGCTTTTATAGTCACTTAGGACTTTGCTCTAAGCTAGAGGATCATGATAAGGGGCCAATCCCGTTTAGTAGTCTATGGAAGAAGGAATTGGAGTTCCATTCGCTCCTGGCAACTCATTGATTTCAATCTTTCGGCTGCTCCGTTACGCCAGGAGTGGCTACTACGTCTTCCTTAAAGGAGCCGTTACGACGGCCAAACGACGACATATTTTATGGGATCATTCGGTGCGAATGATTTATGAAAAGTGAAATTTAAAACTTCGGCTGTCCTATTGCTGACTTCAATTGCAACACGACGAAGTGACTAGACACCAGCCTTCGATCCGCTTAGCGGCCTTATGTAGGACCGCAAATTTCTCGGGTTCTCGGCAAGATGTCTTCCTAAGGTATGACTCCGGTAGTTACATGTTTCACGCATCGAACCTTCTACGGACGCACGATTTTCTGCTAACTTTTGCCGGTCGTCATATGCGCGGTCTGTTTTGAACGGAGAGTGTGATAGTCCTCTACAGTATCCGAATATTTTTTTCAAACCTCGATGGATCTTTTCCGCCCTTAATCCAGTTTCTCGGCATATAATCCTCCAGGGCGCGATTTACAATCTGTTCAATCTTTGCTCGTAATTCCTCTACATATGTCATTCTGGAAACCCATGACGTCCATTCCTTTTCTTTGTGGAACTCCAACAACAGCTTATCTGTTATTTCCAAGCAAAATACCCTTCTAGCGTTCTTGATTGATTTATTAACTTTGATAATCATCGTCGTTATGCCGACATCATGATCATTAATCTCCGTGAAAATCCTGAGACCTTCGAGAAGGAGAGGGCTGTTTGAAGCTACAAAAGGTAGAAGCTGGTGGGTATGAATAGCTAACTCACAGATAAACGTTTTTAAAAGAATTAAAAAGTGAAAAATTAAGAAATAAACACTTAAATGTTTAGCAAGTAGCCTTATTGACAAATTAATTTGCGATGTGAATGTAAAATGACTCTTTCCCACGTCATTACGATTTATTGTGCAAAATGATGCCGTTCAGGGTGGCCGAGCGATTCTAGGCGCTTCAGTCTGGAGCCGCGCGACCGCTACGGTCGCAGGTTCGAATCCTGCCTCGGGCATGGATGTGTGTGATGTCCTTAGTTAAGTCCCATAGTGCTCAGAGCCATTTGAACCATTTTTTTGCAAAATGATGCATGAAACATGAAACTGTTAATTTGACTTGGATGTTAGTTCATATAACTTTCAGGAAAGATGCGTGATCGAAGGTAATTCGTCGTCCACGAGCTGCTACAACCACTTTAGTGTGTAATCCGAAAAAGCAAGACGGGCGCCACGCCAATTTGGCAAAAGCAGTGAGAGAGGAGACTGCAGTGTCACTCGCCAACTTCATACGTCACAGAGGTGGAGGACGTCTTTGCATATTACTTGTTTGGGCATCTAGAAACAGTGACAGCTAAGAGAACAAAATAAAAGAGTCACGCATGCATAACGCGGACTAACATGCAGTTTGGAGACTTCCTTCTCTTATATGGCGGGAACGAAATTATTTACTTAGAAATAAAGTCGCAGGCAAACTTTATTGTTACATTTATTTGGTTTTGCTGGAGCACAATGGTTTATAAACTTTATTTCAATATATAGATCGTTTCTTAACAAGGGTGTCTCTATCAAGAGTCATCAGGCTTATTTGGCCTGGCGTTTCGGCAGATATATGCAGTATTGTTTTTTTGCACTGTGTAGTGTGTACGGGAAGTATCAGTTTGTTTCCAATTACAAGCAACACGATGTTAAAGTAGCATTTTGCACTCCCATTCCATAGAGCACTTCAGAATTAGTATAATGCGATGTTCGTGTTAGCGATATCTATTGACAGGAACAGTACAACATGGTGAACAACGAGCGTTCAGTGCGGGTCAGGGTAGTGCTGTCGTGGCTGGAGTACTGGTTGTTGTTCGTTTTTTACTGTCCTGTTGATATATATAGCTAAAAATAATATCGCACTAGATAAATTTTCTACCTCTCTATCGAATGCATAGGTAAAATTCCACTGTAAAATTATTTTTATTTGTAACTGGAAACAAACCATCACGTACCATTAACACAGAGTGTCGCGTGAAAGTAGTCATTGGCAATAATTGTATGGGCTGACTCCAACTTAACATACGAAGACCTAAATTACAGATATCTACCGAAAGACCAGAAACATGTGCCCGACGAATCTTTCGAAAGTCAGAAGGTATACAGCGTGATTCCGTGGCGATGATACAATCTTTCAGATCTGGTGGAGAAGGGTAAGTTCATTAACTTGAAGTGAAGGACACTGGCACGTAAACAACCGGTCCAAAATTATATGCGGAGATAGTTGTGATACCCCTGACAGTCAAATACACACGGTCTTTGGTGAAACTGTAGGGCAGGCAAGTTTCGGAGGCGGCAAATTATTGCACAGAATCCGAAAAAATTTTAGTGAACATGGGCTCTAAAATGGGTACCTTAGACGCTTTGAGCAGCTGCTCGTCTTCGAAACTGCGAAACACATCTCCTCTATTGAACAAGTGTTCATGGTTATGCATTTTAGAGCTCATATTTTCCACACATATTTTCTGGGTTTGGTGCGCACTACCACCACTTAAAGTGACCGGCTCTGCCCATCTTAGCAACAATACCACCGGTATGTGTGTTCCACTGTCAGAGTTACCAGTACCATTCTCGGTTGTTTCCGGGTGTGGGTCCCTTATTTCAGATCGATGGCTTTAACCTTCTCCGTGTTCTGTGAGAGTTTGTAACATCGCCACCGAATCACCCCGTACACAGATAATAGAGGTCAGACGGATAGCCAGCTGCAGTGGCCGAGCGCTTCTAGGCGCTTCAATGTGGAACCGCGTGACCACTGCGGTCACAGTTTCGAATCCTGCATCGGGTTTGAATGTGTGTTATGTTCTTAGGTTAGTTAGGTTTAAGTAGTTCTGAGTTCTAGGGGACTGATGACCTCAGATTTTAAGTCCCATAGTCCTCGGAGCCATTTTTTTTTTCTCAGACGGAGACTTCCCGACAATTGCGACAGGTACAGTAATGGAAGTGACGATGTTACTCAAATATCCTCTGTTATGTACCATATGATAGCTTATTGAAGACTCGCAGATATAGACAATAAGTAGGTACGATTACAATGATGGAGAGAGAAACAGTACCAGGTGGCCGATAACACAGTGTCGCAATTCTGCCTCAAAAAATGGTTCAAATGGCTCTGAGCGCTATGGGACTTACCTTCTGAGGTCATCAGTCCCCTAGAATTTAGAACGACTTGAACCTAACTAACCTAAGGACAACACACACATCCATGCCAAAGGCAGGATTCGAACCTGCGACCGTAGCGGTCACGCGGTTCCAGACTGTAGCGCCTAGAACAGTTCGGCCACTCCGGCCGGCATTCTGGCTCACCTTTTGTTTTAGGACCTGTAACAAACCAATTATCAGTAAAAAATGTCGCAATTTTATGTCACTGAAATAATCACATCATCTTAAAAATAGACGTGTCGAATGGTGTGCATATATATGAATATTAAACTTGCGTTGTAAAGGCGATTTTCCCGTCAAAGAGAGTCATGTAGTGAAGACCATTAGCAATAAAATAAAATGAAATAAACAGATGAAAATTATACAGCTATGGGCTGAACTAGTATATCGAAGTACATGCAATGGCCTGCACATACGAGGGGAAGTCTCCGTGGCTCTCCCCTAAGATTTTGTGGTAAAATGGAACAGTGGATATCCCGTTAAAAACGGACCACAGACCAAACAAGAAACAGGAAGAAGGTGTTCTGAACTGTGAAGAAAGAAGCAAAATAGAAACAGTTAATAGTGCAGCCTCAAGATGTTCAACATTTAGCGAAGTGCAAGACTCGTGGTGGTGTCGTAGTCGCGTGGACACTGTGTTCGACTACAAAGCGAGAGACCCGTGTTAAAATCGCCCTCGTGGCCCTTATTTTTCTCAGATTTATGAACTCTCTTTTCGGTCTCGGAGATGTCTGTTCTCCTTCTGTAATTTTGGCAGCTGTCGTACTATACAGTAATTATAGAAAATGAGACACGTAGTAACAATATTTTACCGTCGCAAGTAAATGTCATGAATAGTGACCGCAGGCGAGGTGCCGCATAGACCTTTAACAGAAATAAAAACAGAAAATAAACGGGTGTGGACTATGTTACAGCAAAGAAATTCAAGGGTCATATCATCCAAAACCGGACGCAAGAGTCATAACATGTGCTACTCGTGTAGAACAACTAGGAGGTGCGTACGTCTGGATGTCTCTTCCTGACACTTCGCTGTTGCAAACGGGTGTTACACCACGACACAGACAGAAATCTGAATACAGCAGAGTCCGTACGGAGAGTTCATAATTTTGTGAAAAAAAAAAGTTGGGCACTTGGGAGATTTGAAGACCGATCTCTCCCTTCGCTGTCCAACACCGCGGCCACGTAACCACGACAGCCTTGCTATTCAAATTCACTCGATGTTGCGCATGTTGAACGTGATCTATTTCTTTATTGATTCCTTTTCCACAGTTCAGTACACCTTCTTCCTGTTTTATTTCTTGGTCTGTGTTCAGTTTCTGGCAGGTTGTTCACTGGGCCATGTTACCACTAAATCTGATGGGAGTGCGACGGGGAGTTCTCCTATTACGTTCACTGGTAGTCTTCGCAGGTAGTCCTTCATGCAGGGACCTGATGCCGCCTAGGGTGGACGCCGCTGTTTACGTTGAGGAAGCGGTGCCGTGCGAGGCAGGCCGGAGGCGAATTGTTCTCGGAAGCCAATTCAATAAACGGATAACTCAGGCGACGCGCCTTGCCACCTATCTTAGCGGCGCCAGCGCCCGCGCCGGCACCGCCTCTTGCATCCTATCGGCTTACTCGGATTGTGGGGCTCGCCCTGAATTGAAGGCCGCGACGCTAGGGGGCAGGGAGGCGGCCGCGCAGGGCCGGATCACAAGTAGAATGCCGCACCCTGCTCTACCCCTCTCCCACCGGGTGCGCCGCCTGCCTTTATTGAAAAATTCGAAAACCACTTCCCTGATGTGTTTTATCAATAGGGGGGACGGCGGAGCCCCTGGCTGACACGCCCCGGCCGGAGAAAAGGAAACTGTCAGCCGACGGCGGCAGCGGGGCGGCCTATAAACAGTTCCTCTGCAGTAGAAATCTTCCTCTCTTCAGCGTTATAAGGAATCTTAAAGGGACTCGGTTCCCTGCGTAAGGCCTTCTCTTCTTCTCAATTAAACATTTTATTACACAGAATAGAAATTCGTAAAGTTCCCGTCCTAAACCATTATCGGGCTTTGTTAACATAAAAACTGCTACGTATTCAGTGTGTTCTGATACATCTCAATGTAGGAATAATGAAACGTGTTGTGATGATACAGATTATTTCGCTGTTTTACTATAAAAATGCAGCGCCCAGCCAATTTTTTTAAATGCGTTTTATTTACGCCAATATGCATTTCCGGTTTGCACCCATCTTCAGCTGGCAAATTACATGTATCTTCAGTTTCCACAGTGGTACAATATAGACAGCAGTTTGGATGCTGGAGCTGGCATTCTCCTCTACTTGTTTTTCTTGGATTTTCATCTTTTTTGTAACAGCACAAACACTTTTTGTCACGTATTTTACGAAGGCGCAAGGCGTTATCCGTCAACAATCCAAATAAAATGGACAAATTGTTATTTTGCTGTGTTATTTTGAGTCTGATCTCAGCAAATCTCGATCCTCATTTATGAATTTTTCTTTACACCAGCACACATAAGAAGTTAAGAAATGTCAGCCTAACTATCGAATGCTAACACACATCGGGCGTCGAAAGTTTTTAAAATCAAATCGAGGCATTTAATATATTTTGCTACTCAAAAAGTATTGTCATTTTCTAAGTCATACCGATCTGTTTATTCCATTCTGTCGTATTAATTCAGATCTGAATAAAAATGTGTGACGGATCTGTCTAAATTCGTGAGATCTTATACGCTATGGTAAGAAAAACTATGAAGAGCTTCTAAGGCTGTTGCAACGTAGGTTGTGCTGAGAAATAATGGTTAAGAATAAATCAGTACTTTGCGCCATTTTCAAGCTAGTTAGGACTGATGTCAGCCAATATGGCAGCTGCGAGAGTAAAATCAAGCAGCCCGTCACATACAATTAGTGGCAGTGGTTGTCACGGCGTAGATAATTGCGCATGAGACTGCTCAGCATTTGGTTCGGGTTCGGTTCTTTCTACCCTCTCACATACAATTATTGTATCGCTCTCATGTACAGCATTAGGTAACCCAATGAAGATCAAGTTTGGCGACACTGTCTCTGGCGCGCTGCTTGAATTTACACTCGCAGCGGCCTGACTGGCTGACTTCAGTGCTTATGGAATGGAAATGAAGTCCCATGCTTCTTGACAGAGCGTAGGGGAACGATGCAGGACACCCTCAACGTCTAACTACAAAGTCCTAATGGAGATGGTTTGCCGTTGCCTTCCTCCGACCGTAATGGGGATGAATGATGATGATGAAGACGACACATTAACACCCAGTCATCCCGGGGCAGGTGAAAATCCCTGACCCCGCCGGCAATCGAACCCGGGACAACGTGCTCGGGAGGCGAGAACGCTACCACGAGACCACGAGCTCAGTGCTTATAAATTCGGAAACAGGGCAAGATATCTTTTTCTCAACAATTATTTCTCAGCAAAACCCACCCTGAAATTTGGTTACAAGCTTTTCACACTGTTTCCCACAATGCCGTATGGACTGTTTGAAAGATTCGTGGCCTCGGGTGTTCAAAATGGTTCAAATGCCTCTGAGCACTATGGGACTTAACTTCTGAGGTCATCAGTCCCCTAGAACGTAGAACTACTTAAACCTAAGCTAAGGACATTACACACATCCGTGCCCGAGGCAGGACTCCAACCTGCGACCGTACCGGTCGCGTGGTTCCAGACTGTAGCGCCTAGAACAGCTCGGCGCCTCGAGTGTAAGTGACAGATTACAAATGCCAGACTCCTCAACTTGAGCTGAGGCAGAATTAGGGATTCCTTTTTCTAGGCATTTCCATAAGACTTTGTAAAAATATCTACGTTGGAATTTGGTTCACATTCTGTGTGTCTCCGTAGCTTTGACTCATTTTCGTGAAACTGAAATTCATTCTCATCTGATACCTCCAAAACTATATCAGTGTGAAATATTTCTCAGTGAAGTAGACTGACGGTTTTCACGTCAGCTGCTGAAGGCCATAGTTGTCAGATACTAGACAGCCCTACTTACGGAGCCGATTCATTGTAATGTATTATTCTGTGTATGTCACAACTACAAGACCATTGCTAAGCTGTTGAATAGTCCTTATAAGGTCTCCGTATCATCCAGAAGACTCTGAACCGACCACACGGGAAATTAACATCCTGGAGGAGACTATCTCTAGAAAATGCTTGCATTTTTAGTTCGAGAAGACAGTATCCACCACCACCATTACGGAAAACCCGAAATTTATATCCATAAAGGGTGATAGAAAAGACAAAGTCGGTTATTCGAATTACCTCAAAACAGTGAAAGAGAAATGTAAATAGCATTCCGTCTAACGAAGAATACTAGCAACAAGGAGACAATCTAAGACCAAATGAAGGCATTAGCAGTTGCTGAAAATACATCCACTTCAGAATACCTAGCATCTGCAACTGCTATACTTGCCGACAGTGTACCAACAAGGAACTGCACAGCTTATGTGGAAGAACAGCAGATATGAAGCGGAAGTGAAGCGTTAAATTTCTCCGTTATATATCATAAGAGGACGACACTCGTCTATGAGAATCACTATTTTAACGTTCCAGGTATAGTCCTACAAGATGCTGCGTATTAAAATAAATTGCTAACGTGATCTGGAGGACGTGATTCCGAAATATTGTTAGAACACTAAATATTTGCTTCACGAGTTACAGCAACCAGAAACACGACCAAATAAGACGCAGGTCTGCACAGACCAGAACTTAAAGGTAGCAAGTAATAGAATAAAAGCAAATTGGCACCAAAGACAACTATTATTATGAGGAGTTGTTAACGTGGTCCACAACAGGCCAAAGTAAAATTTTGTCGCTCTTACGTATAATCTCCTTCACGCGCTTAACGAAAAACTCTGTTTGCCTACGTCTAGCAATCATAACAGGCCTTCAGGATCAGAACTGCGTTACGTCCCTTTTCTTCATACACTTACGGAATGGAATTAACACACTGCTAGAGGTTTCCAACTCACTCAAAATTTACTGTGGCAAAAGTGAGTATGGAGTATATGACATGATTACATATACGAAACAACAGCACAATCTGTACTGAAGTACCAGATATCGGCCCACGCTGAAACACTGATGTGAGTACGTGGTGAAGCGGCAACTCGGGCACTGACTCTGGCATCCAGTCACTTATGCAGATGGCGAATACTGTCCTGCGATACGTTATGCCACGCCTGCTCGACCTGTCCACATAGTTCTACAAGAGTTGCTGGTTGACGAATAGCACGAGTGCTTTCTTGTCCCATCGTCTGCCACGCGTGCTCCATTGCAGCCAAGTGCGGAGGTCCCGACGCCCAGGGAACTTGCAGAGCACGTTGAGTTTCACGGGCGACGTGTGGGGGAACATTATCCTGTTGGAACAACACATCATCTACCTGTGGCAAATAACGGCTAAAGAACGGATCTAACAACGTTCTGCACTTACCGAGCGCTGGTCAGCGTCCCTCCAGAAACCCAATGGTCAACGAGCGTTGTAGCTCATCGCACCCCAAACTATGAGGCATGTTGTGGGGTTGGGGTCTGTGTGTTGGTGAATATATACTCTACGAGACAGCGTATCCATGTCTACGTTGCACTCGCAGACGACCATCATTTGCGTGCAGGCAGAAATTTCTTTCGTCGCCGAAGACCACGGCGAACCTTCCATCTTCCAACTGATTCTCTGATAGCAGCGTAGAGCCGTGCACGTCGATGTGGCGTGAGCGGAAGGCGGTTAGAGATGTTCGTGCTCGTAGTCGCACCGCTAATAACCCGCTTACGACAGTTCGTAATGACACATCTGGGCTCACAAGCCATATTATCTGTACTGTGGTAGCTGTACGATCTGCCAATGTTCCCCTAAGAATACAACGAACCTGATGGATGTCTGTGCTGTATGGACGTCCAGACCATTCTCTACGTGTGTCAGAATGTTCACGTGATCACCGACACGAGCATCGTTGCACAACTGACGCAGCACGTCCCACTTGTGTCGCAGCTCTCCAAACTTACCGACCCGCCACTCAGAATGCCACAGTTTTACCCCTTTACCGCTCAGTTGGCTGTAGAAAGCACTAGTACAGATCTGTGGCGTGGTTGCCTGCTTGCTTCAGACGTCTGCAGAACACTGAACCTTCCAGCTATAAGCATCCCCTGTTAAAAGGTAGACAAAAATGCGGTCTGGTAACTATGCCAGTATGTTATCTGCTGCCGGACGACGTTGAAACCACTATCAGCTCATCCAGCGCCCCCCCCCCCTCCCCCACTACCCCAGTGACATATGAAGGCATCAGATATCAACGTCGTTTCCAGAGGTGTACAATTCTTTTTTTTCGGGAGTGTATTGTTGTCGGCACGGCGTCCAAATGGGTGTTTCTGACACAACAAAGGCACGCAGAGGTTATAGGGCAAGTGAGAACACATCGAACATTTAGTAGCAGATCTTCCAGAACGAAGCAAGGAAATAGGTTTCTTTTCCACGCACTTTCATTCATCTGAAGGAGACAGAAAATTGTTGTCAACTACATGTATGTCTGTGCGTCGCAACGGACGTTAATAAAGCAAAAAACAAAAACTGGATGATTTCATACAGCAGTTTATCAAACTACGAGGGAAATAATTCGACTGCAATTGGACAGCCGTCAGTTACATACATCTTTCATTTTGTCCATCAGTGTGGAAGTTGCGAATCCATGTTTCCGTCTGTTAGACAAGTCTTATCGCATTTGTTTCTACATCTATCTTGATATGGAGTGTGGAGCAGCAGCCGATAAATACGAGGGTTGTCCAGAAAGTAAGTTCCGATAGGGCGCGAAATGGAAACCACAGTGAAAACCAGAAATGTTTTATTTGCAACAGGTACACCTTCCACCTATATAGTCGCCTCGCCGCTCCACCTTCGAGTTATATCGTAGTGTTTTATCAGCTTTCCAATATCCTCGTCATAGAAAGCAGTCGCCTGTGCTTTCGGTCAGTTATCTGCACTGGTCTGCAGCTCGTTGTCTGTGGAAAAATTTTATCCTCAAAGCCAGCGGTTATTGTGAGCAGAGATGAGACTCGTGTGGGCGATCAAACACTTCTCATGGGAAACGCTGCAGGAACGTCTTCATTGGCCCTGCAGTGTGCGCCGGGAACTGGCATGAAGAAGGAACTGCTCGACAGTTGTGTTATGTGAGCTGCATGACACAGGCGAAATCTCTAACCAGGCCCTCGTACTTGGCGGGTGACGCTGTTCCCTACGCATCTTTACTTTCTCGCTGTTCACTCAAAACTGACAAGAGCTATGCGACACTACCGACGGGCATACTACAGACACTGCCCAACACATATGTGCAAAGCTTTACCGTATTTTCCCAGTGGTTTCCATTTCGCGACCGATCTGAACTTACTTTCTGGACAACCCTCGTATATGTGAACGAATGAATATCATTGTCGAAAACCTGATCATGTGTGGTGCGGCTTGTGCAGCCCTTTAACAAACTGCTAGTATAATGTACTTTTCATGGTTGAAAAATAGTGACACGGATTATTTACAGATGAATGAATTATCTCGTAGAGACTGATCTCGAGGAAGATCATTTTGAGTTCCAGAGAAATGAAGGAATCGGTAGGCAGTTTTGATCGTACAACGTATTGTAGGGCTAAGGTTAAAGAAAGGCAAACCTACGTTTATAGCATTTGGAGGTTTGGGAAAAGCTGTTGACACTGTTTACTGGACTACAGTCTTTGACAACAAGAGACACTAATTGTCTGCTTGAATTTATGTGCGCAACTGCCTGAGTGGCTCACATCAGTCCTTACTAGCTTGAAAATGGCGCCACTCATTAACTTTTTTTCTTAGCCATAATTTCTTAGGACAACCTACCTTGCAACAGCCTTACAAGCTCTTCGTACTGTATGTGAATATCCCGTATAAAATCTCACACTTTAGATAAATCAACCAGGCATTTTTGTTGTGATTTGAATACAGTGAGCAGAAAGTTATCTACAACATTCACAGAGATCATACTACAGTAATAACAGTCTCAAGGAATGAAAGGGCAACAGCAACTGAGAAGGGATTGTGACAGGTTTGTAGCACATTCTCGATCTTATTCAGTTTGTTTTTAGAGTAAGGAAACGAAAGAGAAATTTTGAATGGGTGCTCAGGAAGCAGATATAAAACCTTAGATATTTGCCTATGACATTGTAATTTCATAAGTGATGGCAAAGATGTTGGAAGAGCAGTTTAATGGAACGGATAAGAAGACTTTAAACGTGGCTGCGCTCCAGCAACTGTGCAAGCAACAGCTACAATGAACTGGAAATAACAGCCAAACAATTGAAAAACATAGGATTATTAAACCTTGGCCATGGATTCGACATTTAAAACTTTCTTCTTCGGAAGGTATTGTACATAGAATCATACATTATCTATATTTGATATGGGAGTCGTTGACTCTGTCTGGTATATGTGCGTATCATCCACTTAATTACCATGGATAATTTGTTAAAAAGAGGTTGCAACGCAATTACTAGCAAAAGTAAAATTAGGGTAAAGGAATGTAGTCGAATTATGTCAGGCATTGTTGGACGAATTACATTTGGAATTAGATCCCAGAAAATGTTCGAAGAATTTTGTTATTTGGGCAGCAAAATAATGCACGATGGCCCAAATAGACAGGTAGCTCGTGATGGTCCAATTGGAGAGGGCCGCATCTGAAGCGTATTTTGTGCGGAAATGAAAAGTGAACGATGGACAATTCACACGTGAAGAAAATAGGATTTGAAATGTGCTACAGAAGGGTGCTGATTAGATGGGCAAGTCAGATAAATAATGAGGTGGTACTGAGTCGAACATGAAAAAAAGAAATGTATGTCACAAATTGACAAATAGAAGTGATCTGTTACTAAGACATCAAGCAATCGTCAGGTTGGTAATGCAGGGTGGAGGAGAAAATCTTAAAGAGGGAGATGAAATCTCGAAGACAGTAAGGAAATTGTAATATGGTAATTTGTGTTAAGGTCTTATGGGGCCAAACTGCTGAGGTCATCGGTCCCTAAGCTTACGCACTACTTAATCTAACTTACACTAAGGACAACACACACAGCCATGCCCGAGGGAGGACTCGAGGCTCCGTCTGGGGGAGCCACGAAGACCGCGACGAGACGCCTGAGACCGTGCGGCTACCCGGAGCGGCAATGAAGTTACAAGATCTAAATAATGCAGGTTGGAGTACCTACTCAGGGACAAAAAAGCTTGGACAGACTGGACTAGTGTGGAGAGCTGCATCAAACCAACCTTTGGACTGGAACCATAACAACAACAACAACAACAACAACATTCATTGAGTACCTCACGTGTTAAGTGTTACATTTCACCATCCACTTGTCTCTGTAGCTGTACCAGATATTCCTGTTCCATTGCTACTCATTATATACCATCGTTGATACGTATGTGACTTTCTGGACAGTCATCTCGATGCTACTAGAACATTCGATTGCCCCTCCATGGCTCAGTGCGAATTTCGTACCAAATTTTTCACACATCATCTTACAATCCAGAAAACAGTGCTTTCTCAGCCTGCCCCGGATCGAATTTGCCTAGCAGATTAACAATGAGTGATGGTGAGCCGGTCTGGCTGGATGCTGTTTTTAAGTGCCTCCTACTTCCATCTAGAGTGACACCGGTCTGATATCCACGTCCAGTCTCACATATACGCTAGTCATTTCGAAACTCCCACACTTCAAGATTTACTGTAAACAGAAAAGAGGTACGCAGACTCCGTCCTGTGGGGAATACTGTGGTCAGGAAGGGCATCCCGGCACCAACGGTCATTAAAATTGCCAAAATTTACATAAAAATGCTAACGCCGTAGAGAAAACTAGAAAATACAAGAAGAAGAAGCGTATATATCTACACTCATGGCCGGTTTAAGCCCAAGCGGCAGAAGCTGCGGCTTGGAGCGCCAATCTGAGAGGGTCGCCAGAGGTGCCAAAAAAGTAATATTTCTGTACAGGACCGGCTACAAATAGAAGCGACCACTTGGGGCGTTAAGCTGAAAGAGCTATGAGCACCCAGGCGCAAGATTTGCATACGGTTCGCATGACAATTAGTAGCCAAAACAGACATGGTTGAATGTGTATGACGGAAAAGTGGGTGAGCAGGGGCACCGAAAGTCGCTTGTGTGGAACAGTGTTCTAGAAACGGCCCCGTCTGAACTAACAGGTTGTTACGGGTGTAAGTGCAAATATTGTGATTATTCGTACGTGGAGGTACTGACCAGCATAAAAACATAGTAGTCGTATTAGCTGTAATTACTAGTATGCAAACAAAAAATTACTGAAGTAATGTTATTCAATACTTGTCCTCAGTCGCCAATAAAAACATATGAACTTATAGTCCTAACATACTTTGTAACGAATGGTATCTCCAAATTTCATAGTTTTAGGATAAGTAGTTGAAGCTGGGCGCCGAATTCCAGTACCGCTAACACCCTGTAGTCCCAGTAAAAATGCTGAATCTTGGAAAATTGTTTCCTGGTGGGCACCTACGATACACAACCGATTGTCCCTCAAATTATCTTCGTGTATGTACGCTAACAATATTTTCAGCCCCGACTTCATTCCCGTTATAAGTTGAGTTTTGAAAACTCTTCTCTGTTATGAACCTATATCACACAATACCTATCATTCTTTATTTGATGTCTCGAGGACTAGTGCTTTGGGCCCAGTGTTGATTCATAGCTTATATCAGATTTAATCCTAGCCAACTACACTGCACTGTGCCAACAGCCCGTAATGGAACTTCCACAAGCAGTGGCGTTCGGCATACTCGTTCCTCTCCAGGTAGGCCGGGCGTGTTTACTTCCTCTTACAGGCCACACTTCCCGCTAAAAGAAGACAACGTGCAACCAACACGCTATCATATACCAAGCGAATCCAGAACTCACTGCAAGACCGTTCACATTATCAGCCAAGACGTGACTCTCTGCTGCACTCCCCTCCAAAAGCTCTCGCTCTGCGCTCACTAACCTCTCTGAAAAGGTCACTAACCTTAAATAGGAAAGATAAACTACCCGATCGCTGATGGCGATCACCGATCCGGCTCAGCGCCTATAATCAGCAACCAAGTGGCAACGAGGTCTGTTTAATGGTTGACAATGAGTAACCAATGATAGCAAAAAATTACAGTTTACTTTTAGAGTAGAAACTAAAATTTTTATGTTATACGTTTGCTCTTAGAGGTTAGCTTTAATCGCTGTGAAGAAAGCGATAGTGATTTTAGTCGTGTCGCAGACTGCTGACCGCCGATTTCCCGCATAGTCTGCACATCACGAGATTGTGGTTAGCTAAAGACATGTGTTTAAATTCAGGGCTACAAAACGTGTCGTATATCGCAATTCAGTCATTGGCCATTGCCGACAGAACATTTCGCATTTCTGTCATTCCTCGCAGCTGCGGTTTCAATCATTGCTCCGCGTTACACATTACCAGTATTTGTGACGTGACCTGCTGCGTTTGTGTCGCCTTTAACACAGCGGTAGCCGGCAGCCCGCGTGGCAACACTTTAGTGACAGGTGACAGACGTCAATTGTAATCGCGTTCGGTACTGATAGCTCTCTTAAAGATAGATGTTTTTTATATCTTCAACTTTTGCAGTCTTTCGTCCTGAGTCAGGGATATACAAACATGAATGTCTAAGTTATGATGCAATATACATAGGCATGACTTGCTGGAATTTTAAAACATGGTACAAAGAACACAGCAGATGTTGGAAGTATGAAATAAACCATTACTGATTTGCGGAGGATTTAAAACACCATAACCACCCTACAACCGTGGAACAAGATATAATGAGATATTAAAGAGAATAAACAACCATGACAAACACCTTATAGGAATGCAAGAAAACTTCCACATCCAGAGAGCCGTTGCTGGAAACAAACAGGTGATAAATGAGCAAACACCCATCATTACAGACTCCCTACCACACATAATAATACAAATAATATGGTAAAAATCAACTGTCTTGCACATACAGCAACATTTAAAAAAATTACATATCTTCCTACCTCTGTCTCTCTCTCTCTCTGTCTATCTGTCTGCATCTCTCTCTCTCTCTCTCTTCACACCTTCTGGTCACCCCCACATACACACTTACACAAAAACGTATGAAGAAGCGTACCAAAACAAATACCATCACACACTGACACGTTCCTAATGCTGTGAAGTGTGGAAAACAAAAACCCAAATGACAATTATAAGGAGAAGAACAGCGCCAAAAATGTAACGAAAACACAACATTCAGAAAATCATCCACAGAACCTGTAAGTAGAATTTCAAATATTACTACAACACAGAATATCCAACTGCCAGAACTGTTTGTAACCTGTATATAAAATCTGCCTTACAGAGAATAAAGGTGAAACACGTATGCCACGAAAATTGTGTTTCATTGAGTTGTAGTTAGACCGCAGCTCGTGGTCTTGCGGTAATGTTCTCGCTTCCCGCGCAAGGGGTATCGGGTTAGATTCCCGGCGGGGTCTGCGATTTTCTCTGCCTCGTGATGACTGGGTGTTGTGTGTTCTTCATTATCATTTTATCTTCAATGACTCGCAAGTCGCCGAAGTGGCGTCAATTAAAAAGGACTTGCAATACGGCGGCCGAACTTCTCCGCATGGGGCCTCCCGGCCAACAATTCCATATGATCATTTCGTTTCAGACCGTAATAGAAGTTTTTATATTTCAAGAAACGCATACGTCAGATGATTATTTAACCACTTTGATGTAACATTTCTCTACAATGATTCAGAGTAACAACAGGGGATCCTCATCAGGTGAACTGAAACTGTATTTTTAAACCAGATTCATGATTAGGCTTCAACAGGGGATCCTCATCAGGTGAACGGAAATCGTATTTTTAAACCATATTCATTATTAGGCTTTTCTGTATCACGTTCTGTCCGTGATTAATGGATCTCGGAGGCATTTGACGAAACGCAGTTTACATACGTTCATATCGGATCTATGTCGCAGTCGGAAAAATGTTAATTAATTTTCTAATTTTAGAGAGGTGTAAACTTTCCTCTGCCTGCTCTCCCCGTACTACGCTGAAATAACAACTTGTAACGATAACGAATTACCGCCGTCGAGCCAACGTTGCCCGCGGGAGCAGTCCGATGCTTTGCGCTTTAGAGCTGGAATGTGGGTTGCGGTTCTATAGCCGGCTCTTGAATCCGAGCGGCGGCGCCACGAGTGACGTCATTCAGCTCCGGCATAGAGCCCGGGCGTTGAATAGGAGGCCACGGTTCTCTTTCCGCTGAATTTCCCCGCCATCTTTGTGTTGCTGCGTCCTGCGTTGCCAAGCAGGCAAAACGCAGCGACCTCACGCGCTCTGCTACAGCTGTGCCCGACGGTGCCCGACGACGCGTTGCTCGTTTCGGTTATCAAGACTTCCGGGAGACAGCAAGGCGTCTCGTAAACTATCAACCCTGTCAGTTCGAGAAACTGCGGTCAGCGGTATGAGTGACATACTAGTATAAGGCAAGAGGTCAACACAACTGATGTTGCGAACACAGTGGTTTGCTTTCAATTTTACTATCGTGCTATTTGCATATATTGATTTCTACAAGAACTGGTACACTTAATTACGATTCCTTGTAGTAGAAAAAACGCCATACACATATTATACTTTGAAAATTTTACACTTTGTCCTAAGTGGTTATTACATTACAATTAATGTACAGCTTTTTATGTAATTGTTGATTCAATTTCATACAATCCTAAATACTACATGAGCCGTTTGTGGCTCGTGTTCAAGCCATCATGTAATTTACACCCTGTTTTCAACGTACTTCCACCTTAGTACGTTAATTTAAATTACTACTATCAATGAGTTGCTGCTTTGCCTGACCGTGACGGGCGCTAGCAGCGAGTATAGATATATCCCCTCTCGTAGTATCTTTGCTTGACTGCTATTACTTCCCGCTCGTTGTCTGTCATAAGCAGTTCGGCGTCGCGAGTGCGGATTGCAAGTTCGCGTCGCAAGTGTGGGTCTTTCAGTCGGTTGGAGCGCGTCTGGAGCGCAGTCCGGACCTGCCAGTCGGGGAGTTGCAACGCTGCACTAGTGCAGTCGGGTTGCAGCAGCAGTGAGGTCTGCGTCGACATGGCTCGCCCGAACATTGCCGCCACGCATCACTGGAGCCGGACCTCGGTCTTCGTGGATCATCGGTCGGTCGTCCTAAAGGACGACGCTTTTTCACTCTCCAATCGTTCGTGAGTCGGCTGAGTGTGTGTGCATCGACTCCCGACTTGTCTTCGTGCGTGTTTAGTTACTGCTGCTTATTGTGCGAGTGTTTGTCAGGTTGTATGCGTAGTTGGTGTATTTCCATTGATGTCTATTTTAGATGTTGTCGGCATTCGGAGGAGTCGGTCAGTTGCTGCGGACTAGCGGAATTTCCTGCCTTGCCGTTAGTGTTCTAGTTACCTGCCCTGGCCACTAACGTAATTTCAGGCAGTTTTCTTCCCTCACCTGTTGTTGCTGTCCAACGTGGTGTGTAATTTTGACAGCTAATTCATACTCCATTGTGGATTACTACTTTTCTTACCTTTTCTCTTTGAGTTCTCATGTCCTGATTGATGGGAAGCAAGTCGTTGTGTCGGTCGGTCCGTGGCTGCCCCTGGTTGGGTTCCGACAGATCAAGTATAGTTGGGCTTACCCACTAAGTGAACGAGGGCAGACCGACCTCCCTGCAGGCCTTCTGAGTGCCACCCGTGTTTAATTACCTGTTGCTAGCTATTTTAAATTTTAAGCTTATGGTTATTGTTTGTTTCTTAAAATTTTGCAAAATAATTTTTAAATCTATGTTTCAAGCATAAACACTGAGGCCTTCTGCCTTTAAAGATTATGGAATATATTTTGAAATTTTGAAGTTTGAGTGTGTACCTCAGCCATTGGTATTGCACCTTGCATATGTTGTTTCTTTAAATTATTTTTTTGCTATCTTAACTGGATTTTTATCTTTTTGATTTTTAAGATTTCTTGTTGTTAAACATGCTGGCATTCTGCCTTTGAAGGTCTATGGTAATGTATTTTGAAGTTTTGAAATTTAATTGTGTCCCTTGAAATTTAATTGTGGCCCTCAACAATTTGTGCTGCACCTTGTATATGTTGCCTTTGAGTTTCAAATTATTTTTTTGCTATCTTAATTTAATGTGATATATTTTTTTAAGATTTCTTGTTGCCCTTCAGCCTTTAAAGGTCTATGGTAACATATTCAAAAATTTTGGAAAGTAATTGTGGCCCTCAGCCATTTGTATGGCACTTTGCGTATGTTGTTTTTAAATTATTTTATTGCTATCGTAATTGGATTTTTATCTTGTTATGATTTCTTGTTGGAGGCCTTCAGCCGTGAAAGAGTTGCTACATTACAATAAAAGACATTTAAAAGGAGAAACTGACGACAGCCTTTGGCCCCTTTCCACAATCCTATTACCTTTTCTGGGGGTTGGGTTGTTTTGGGGAAGGAGACCAGACAGCGAGGTCATCGGTCTCATCGGATTAGGGAAGGATGGGGAAGGAAGTCGGCCGTGCCCTTTCAGAGGAACCATCCCGGCATTTGCCTGGAGCGATTTAGGGATATCACGGAAAACCTAAATCAGGATGGCCGGACGTGGGATTGAACCGTCGTCCTCCCGAATGCGAGTCCAGTGTCTAACCACTGCGCCACCTCGCTCGGTTACCTGTTCTGCCCAGCGGGTTTAGCGAGCGTCTCAGTACAGAAACAAAAATACACTCCTGGAAATTGAAATAAGAACACCGTGAATTCATTGTCCCAGGAAGGGGAAACTTTATTGACACATTCCTGGGGTCAGATACATCACATGATCACACTGACAGAACCACAGGCACATAGACACAGGCAACAGAGCATGCACAATGTCGGCACTAGTACAGTGTATATCCACCTTTCGCAGCAATGCAGGCTGCTATTCTCCCATGGAGACGATCGTAGAGATGCTGGATGTAGTCCTGTGGAACGGCTTGCCATGCCATTTCCACCTGGCGCCTCAGTTGGACCAGCGTTCGTGCTGGACGTGCAGACCGCGTGAGACGACGCTTCATCCAGTCCCAAACATGCTCAATGGGGGACAGATCCGGAGATCTTGCTGGCCAGGGTAGTTGATGTACACCTTCTAGAGCACGTTGGGTGGCACGGGATACATGCGGACGTGCATTGTCCTGTTGGAACAGCAAGTTCCCTTGCCAGTCTAGGAATGGTAGAACGATGGGTTCGATGACGGTTTGGATGTACCGTGCACTATTCAGTGTCCCCTCGACGATCACCAGTGGTGTACGGCCAGTGTAGGAGATCGCTCCCCACACCATGATGCCGGGTGTTGGCCCTGTGTGCCTCGGTCGTATGCAGTCCTGATTGTGGCGCTCACCTGCACGGCGCCAAACACGCATACGACCATCATTGGCACCAAGGCAGAAGCGACTCTCATCGCTGAAGACGACACGTCTCCATTCGTCCCTCCATTCACGCCTGTCGCGACACCACTGGAGGCGGGCTGCACGATGTTGGGGCGTGAGCGGAAGACGGCCTAACGGTGTGCGGGACCGTAGCCCAGCTTCATGGAGACGGTTGCGAATGGTCCTCGCCGATACCCAAGGAGCAACAGTGTCCCTAATTTGCTGGGAAGTGGCGGTGCGGTCCCCTACGGCACTGCGTTGGATCCTACGGTCTTGGCGTGCATCCGTGCGTCGCTGCGGTCCGGTCCCAGGTCGACGGGCACGTGCACCTTCCGCCGACCACTGGCGACAACATCGATGTACTGTGGAGACCTCACGCCCCACGTGTTGAGCAATTCGGCGGTACGTCCACCCGGCCTCCCGCATGCCCACTATACGCCCTCGCTCAAAGTCCGTCAACTGCACATACGGTTCACGTCCACGCTGTCGCGGCATGCTACCAGTGTTAAAGACTGCGATGGAGCTCCGTATGCCACGGCAAACTGGCGGACAGTGACGGCGGCAGTGCACAAATGCTGCGCAGCTAGCGCCATTCGACGGCCAACACCGCGGTTCCTGGTGTGTCCGCTGTGCCGTGCGTGTGATCATTTCTTGTACAGCCCTCTCGCAGTGTCCGGAGCAAGTATGGTGGGTCTGACACACCGGTGTCAATGTGTTCTTTTTTCCATTTCCAGGAGTGTATATGAGTGTCACAGATGTGTGTTTTGTTCGGCATGAGGTACGATATCACATTGACGTCGTTAACAAAACTACACTGACTGATTCGTGTTTTATCTCATAGTGCAATAACTATTGACCACGGTGTATGACTTGCTACTAATCCCTAAAAATTAGTCGTTCCTTTTCATCGGAATTAATGTCACTTGTGGGAGTCCGATTACATGGGCCATCTCAAATAATTAAAAGGGAAATTACATAGACGACTGAGAGGGGCAAACACTGACCGGACAGGGGGAATTTTCATGTCGTTAATACTGAAAATACTTGCGGAGAGCCTAGAATGAGTTACGAGGCGTCGCTGCTGGTGAACAATCGATGAATCACGTAGTTGGTCAGTAGCAGCGGACATTCGACAGCCGTGCGAGAAAGAGGTTTCAGCCAAAGAGTCCGCCGAAGCAGAAAAATATTTTTTTTAACGTTAAAAACGTTTTGTTCCTATCGATATATGGATTAATAATGATTTGTACCGAGCTAAGCATGGTAGATAGTGAATTAAAATGTAATGATTGATTGTAAAGGATAGTTAATGATTTTGAGTGGAGCTTATCTTCACGTATTATGGAAAAATACAGTGCCTTGGAATTAATTTCTGCAGGAAGTGGTTATGTAGCATTGCTCTGTGAAGCTTACGTGGCTGAACGGCAGTGTTACTATACAATGAGGTGACAAAACTCATGGGGTACCTCTGAATATCGTGTTGAACCTTCTTTGGCCCAGCGTAGTGCAGCAACTCTACGTGGCATGGACTCAGCAAGTCTTTGGAAGTATCTGTAGAAAAATTGGGCGACGCTGCCTCTATAGCCGTCCATATTTGCGAAAGTGTCGCCAGTGAAGGATTTTGTACACGAACTCATCCCTCGATTATGCCTCGTAAATGTGCAATGGGATTCATGTTGGACGATCTGGGTGCCCATATAATTCGCTCGAATCGTCCAGAACGTTCTTCAAACCAATCGCGAGCACTTCTGGCCTGGTGACATGGCGCATTGTCATCCATAGGAATTCCATTGTTTATTGGGAATATGATTAATGAATGGTTGCAAATTGTGTCAGATTAGCCGAGCCGGCCGGTGTGGCCGAGCAGTTCTAGGCACTTCAGTCTGGAACCGCGCGACCGCAACGGTCGCAGGTTCGAATGCTGCCTCGGGCATGGATGTGTGTGTTGTCCTTAGGTTAGTTAGGTTTAAGTAGTCCTAAGTTCTAGGGGACTGATGACCTCAGATGTTGAGTCCCATAGTGCTCAGAACCATTTTTCAGATTAGCCGAACACAATCGTTTTGAGTTAGTGATTGGTTCATTTGGACCCAGTCCAATCGATGTAAGCAGAGCCCACACCATTATGGAGTCACCACCAGCATGCACGGTGTCTTGTTGACATGGCTTCGTGGAGTCTGTGCCACACTTGGTGGCTATCATCAGCTCTTACCAACTGAAATCAACACTCATCTGACCTTGCTACGGTTTTCTAGTCGTTGAAGGTCCGGCCCATTTGGGCACGAGCCCAGGACATGCGCTACAGGCGACGTCGTGCTGTTAGCAAAGGCACTATGATCAATCTTCTGCTGCCATAGCTCATTAATGTCAGATTTCGTCGCATTGTCCTAACTGATATGTTCGTCGTACGTCCGACATTGATTTCTTTTATTTCACGTAATGTTGATTACCTTTTAGCTCTGACAACTCCGCTCTCCGTCGTTAATTGAAGGCCGTAGGCCACTACTCCTTCCGTGTAATTCCTGAAATTTGATATTCTCGGCACATTCTTGACACTGTGGATCTCGGAATATTGAAATCCCAACGATTTCCGAAATGAGATGTTCCATGCGTCTAGCTCCAACTACCCTTTCACGTTCACAGTCCGTTAGTTACCGTCATGCGGACACAATCACGTCGGAAAGCTTTTCGCATGAGTCACCCGCGTACATATGACAACGCCGCCTTACATTGCCCTTTTATACCTTGTGTAAGCGATACTTCCGCCATCCGTAAATATGCATATCGCTATCCAATGATTTTTGTCACTTCATTGTATGACTGATTTGGACCGTTGCATTGATTAGAATTGGTTTTGAATGAATGCTTAACGGTATACATTTGCAAATGACAGTTTATTCTGTGCGAGTTTCTCTTGGGAAGTTGCGATTTTACGCAAGATTCATACCACTGAATATCAGTCGCGGGTAGGCAAACAAATTATTTATTCAGCGTTGGATTACTATCATCAGACAGTAGAGTATACGGGGATAATTACACAGGCCCCAAATTCGTGTAGTGTCTCCCTAAGCCGATAATTCGTGTTCGGTGCGCCTAGGTTCGTACTGGTCATATCGTTAACAAAACAGGCTACACCGAGAACAGTAAGCGCAAGAAGAATGTAAGAAAACTGACAAACACTGCTCCTCTTATGTAAAACTGTTTTCTGAACAGATTGATTGAAAATGAGACCTGAGATTTTCCCGGAGTCATTAATGTCCAATGAGTATCGGCGGTTGTCGAGGACGTCACCTGGTAGCATTCCTGTCGATTGTTTGAAGAGTGATTCAAACCGACATCTGAACATTCCCTTATGAAGCGTATTCCTGTGTTTAATCGCTTTAGCTTGAAACACAGCAACAATCGCCTTCTAACTGGAAATCTGTAGCCACGAGGGCTAACAATTTTTTGTAGAGTAGTTGTAATGATCGCTCTTGATCCTACGAACAATAGCTACACCAAGGTCGTAATCAGCAGTGATTCATTTTAATCTTAATGAGTTACCTGTGGCTTCTCTTCCCCATTTTAAACATGTATCCTCATTGAGCTACAATGCTGGAAAAAAAAATTGAAACACCTGAAAAGGCGATGTCAATTTTGACAATATGGCACCTGGGGATAGTAGATGTAGAGGTAACAATTTGAATGTCGTCCGCCAACAGATAGCGTGTTGGTATAGCGCCAGCTACATCTACCCTTTAATAGAGAATGCTCACGGTCAGAAGGTTAAATGTCATGCAGACGTGTCAAGCAAGTAGGGAACCATGCCAAGGAGGCGTACACGTTTTTCCTACAGCCAACTGAGCTGCTGTGAAAGAGGTCAAACTGTGGCTTTCTGAGTGGTGGGATGGTCCTTTCGAGAATTGCCACAGAAATTGGACGTGAAGTGTCAGTAGCGCAACGATGCAGTTTCTGAACGTCCACACAGCACTAACGTCCACCAGGATCGTACAGCGAATGCAGCACAGATAAGAGAGCTTTTGAGACCAGAGACCGGGGTGTCAACACGAAATGTTTCGAAACGGTTATTAGCACACCTGTAGCCCTCTTTCATCCAAGCTGCAGCATCAACGTGCACGGATCGACTGGTGGCATCAGAGGGTCACTAGGAAGATGGAAAGGCGCGCTATAGTTTTTCAGCAATGAAAGCAGATTCCACCTGCACTGAAGAGATGGTAGTCTGCGCGTCCACCGTGTACCTGGTGAGTGCCGACCCGTAGAGTGCTTTCGTTCTGGAAACATTGGCCTCACTTCAGGCCTTATGGTCTGGGATGCGATAAGCTTCAACACTAATTCACCTTTGATGTCTGTGGAAGGGACGCTAACCAACGGCCGGTACTTGCAGAATGTTGTTGCATCTCGATATCACCTACCTGCCTGTTGGAAGAACGGCAAAAGAACAGATCTAAAAACCTGATGTCTAATTCCTTTGGGAAACGGGTGCACCACGATCGTATTACTGGCAATAGAGTTTGGATTAATGGCAGCATCGGTCGTAAAGATTAAAATCTTTTATTTTATAAATCGATTTCGGTCACTGTGTGACCATCATCAGTGCAGACTATTCGAACCTTCTACGCCCATATCATACTAACACAACATTTGCTGCGAAGGGTAAAATGTACTGTGGTAATTACTTCCAACAGATATCTTCACATTTACTGCATTCAATAGTTTTGAAATTATAGTCCTACCATGACTACTCTGTTGGATACCTACCTAGCAAACATGTTCTTAAACGGCTGTAGCTCTGAAGCGGTACAAAGGCTCCAATTCAGTATATTGCCCACTCGGTCCCCTCTACCTGTCCTAGAAGTTTGTAAGGGGAACTTTTAGAGTACGTTGTACATAAGCAAGTTTGATAATACATGTATTTTTAACAAATAAGCCTTATCATATGACAGTCATTTCCAATGTCCAGGCATTACTGCCACAATCACCGCCTACTGGTTAAATTGCTTATCTCCCACTGTGTCATATTGCCTATTTCGGTTTGAGCACTAATGGCTTACAGAATGGTATACTAAGTCTCAAGACGCTTCGTATTGATTTGGATGGTTATTTTCGTTATGGTCAGTGTCAATGCAAGGCTGCAAGGTATTTCTTTTAATTTCTAATGTTGTACGTTTCATGCCATATAACTGATGATACGGATCTCCCGAAATGCATATGGCCATAATTTTAGCGACCATTTAATACGTATTACCTTTCCCCTACTTTCGCCAGCTCCCTTAATGTGTTTTCATTGTTTTTTTCCTCCTTACGTCAATTAAATTCAATTTCTCTCGTCGTTAGGAATTCTATTAAGCCTTGTCTCTTTACCAGGTTGTTTCTCTGCTGCCTTCATTGTATTGTTTCTAAAAGCTATTTGACTTCCGCTTTGTTCCTTTCCCGTGGTTCAGACAATATTTGCGTTATCCTCCATCTGAAATTCTCAAAAAATCCATGGTTGTTTCGACGTTTCAAGGTAGCATCTGCTTAATTTCTTAGTTTTTGGTAATTTAAATCTGTCATTCGTAAACTATAGATTACGGACACAGTCAAAGTGTGACGCTGGATTTGATATTCAGTTTAAAATCTGGTTTCAAAATCTGTATCGCATTACTGTGTGCACTATTTGAAGTCTTCTGTTATCCCGAGATTTCTTCTGAGTACAGAAAGTTCTTTCATGATTACTGAACCAAGTTTTAATAACTATGAAAAGATTCACTCTGTTTGCTCGACATTGTTTGCAGGAACGACTGAATAATAAAGATGCTACGCGTGAATTTGTCATGTATTAAGTTCCAGACAATTTCATTGTATTTTTTTCTTGTTAATGACTTGTGAAGAGCTTTCAGGATGGTAGATTGGGTTTAGCGTCCCGTCGACATCGAGGTCATTAGACACGAAATATGTGCAGACATTAAGCAGATTTTATGTCGTTTTTCCTCTTACAATATGAGCCACATGTAAGGGAACATCGCTATTATCAACATATGACTCTTAGAAACATTATTACTGTAAATATCACCTTCACTTGACAACATGTTCTAAGCAGTTGACGTGATGGGTTCTCTCGCTTGGATTCGCTTCAGCTTCCGTGGCCAGAGAGCACACAATGAATCCGCTTCTCTCTTACTTAATCACTCTGTAATTGGCCTCTTAGACCTAAGAGGCCTCCATTTCTGGGCTCTCCGATTTCTGAGAAGCTATGAAGCCTTGTTGAAAAAGGCAGGCAGACAGTTGCATGATACCATGCAGACCTACAAAGATTGCATAAATTGTCCGTGTGACCTAATTAATTAGCAGCTGACTAATAGTTGATATAACCCACTCAGACATTACTTACTGGAAACAGTTAACAAAGTTGGTAGCCTGCTATCCACATCCAGATTCAGACACTTCTGCGATTTGTAGAAAATAAAATTTAAAAAAAGCAATCTACGCTTCTGATGGAGTATGTCTGTATTAATATATATCTGGAAATTTCAATTTGGCAGTATAATATAATTTAGGTTCACAGCTAGGTACTTCCTAGAGTTATTACGTAGCTGCGGGAATGAAACTGCTATTAAATACGTCTCGGCGTACGTAAACAAGGGATTAACTGCTACAGTTAATTGCACGTACAGAGCACCATATACGTAGAGAGAAATCCGTAACTGGTGAAAGGAACAGATACGGCGTAGCTCACTGATAATCACCAAAATGAGTCAAGCTTGGTACTGTCTAGAGACAACATCGTAGAACATCTGTTAGGAGCTTTATGTGACTGCTCTGTCGGATTCGTCGGTGAGGAAAATTGCAGAGAGCAATGTGTATTGCGGCTGCAGCTCTCAGACATCGCACGTATTAATTAACTAAGATTATCCTCTTTTATTTTCTCATACATCCTGCTAAGAGTGCATATCTGAAACAAAATTCTTCTGTAGCAATTTTAGTCATTGTCTAGAAACTGATTATTGTCACTTACATATATACTTACACTGATTTGCCAGAAATTTACGACCACCGACTTTTGGCACGGATAACAGGGCGACACGTCGTTGCATGGAAACAATTAGCCTTGGTATGTGGCTAGAGGGAGTTGACTCCACATCTGAACAAACAAGTCACCTGATACCCGTAAATTCCGGGGAGGGGCGCGATGAGTTATGAGGCCACTTTCAATCACATTCGAGATGTGTTCGATCGTTCAGATATGGCGAGTAGGAGGACCAGCACATCAAATGGTTCAAATGGCTCTCAGCACTATGGGACTTAACATCGGCGGTCTTCAGTCCACTAGACTTAGAACTACTTAAACCTAACCAACCTAAGGACATCACACACATCCATGCCAGAGGCAGGATTCAAACCTGCGACCGTAGCAGCAGCGCGAGTTCAGACTGTAGCGCCTAGAACCACTGGGCCACAAGGTCTGGCAGCAGAAAATCAACTGGAACTTGCCACTACGTGCCTCGAACCACTACATGAAATCCTGACCTTGTGGCATGGCGCATCACCTAGCTGAAAAATGCCACTGCCGTCCGGAAACATGATCATCATGAAGGAGTGTACGATACTTCTTGGCCGTCGAGGTGCCTTGCACGAGCCCTACTGGACTGTTGGACGCAAACATGAATGTTCCGCCGAGCGTAATGGAACCGCCGCCAGCTTGTCTCTGTCTCGCAGTACAGGTGTGAAGGAGCTGTTCCCGTGGAAGACGAAGACTTCTCGCCCTCTCATGCACATGATGAAGAAGGTATTGGCATTCATCAGACCATGAAACGCTTTGTCAGTGCGTCAGCGCTCAGAGGCGCTGGTCACGTGCCCATTTCAGTCGTAGTTGCCGATGTCGTGATGTTAAAATTAGCACATGCGTGGGTCGTCGGCTACGGAGGCACATCGTCAGCAGGATCGATGCACTGTGTATTCAGACACACTTGTACTCTGCCCAGCATTAAAGTGTTACGTTAGTTCGGCCACAGTTCGCTGCCTGCACTGTTTCACCAGTCCGCCCAGCGTACAACGTCCTACATCTGCAATGAGGTATGGCCGCTCGATCCCACGTCGCCTTGACGTGATTTCGCCATGTGTGAAGACGCACACCACAGCACTCCTAGAACATCTGACAAGTCGCACAGTTTCCGTAATGGTCGTGCCGAGCCTCCGGGCGATCACAATCTGCTGCCTTCCGAGTTCTACACACACAGCACGCTCACTTATACTGCATGCACCGTAACGTGCGTGTGTTTGACTACTATCACCTAGATTGGTTTATTTCGATTGTTGTTCAGTGGCCGTAATGTTCTGGCTGTCAGTGTATGTCACACATTATGTTTCTATTTTCACATCCCATGTACTTGAACATGGTGCAAGAATATTTCTGAAGTCAGACAAATTCGTCTTATGTGTAAACCTTCGAACCTATCAGCATTCCTTCCCCCCCCCCCCCCCCTCTCTCTCACTCTCTCTCTGTCTGTCTATATCGTCGTATGGAGTCCACTGATTTCATGAATTGGAAAATTTATTTCTCTTAGAACTCTGTGGCCCAGTGGCCGAATGCTCAGTTCTCGTCTAAGAGAAAGCAACTTTATCTGCCTTGTCTGTGGATCGTGTGGTCGATTTTCCGCGTCTTACTGTGTCATACCTGAGACGGAGAATGAGGACCAGCTCAGAATTCCTCTAAACTATAAAAGCGGCAGAAAGTTACACGAAGTTCGCCGTTAATCCTTCGTACGCATTCGATCGCAATCTGTTTCTCTCCTTGTCTGCCTAGCTGTACGTTACGCTGGACGAGAAAGTCTATGACAGATCCGAATGTGAAAATTAAACTCATAAATCCTAGATTTCGAAATCAGTAATACAGTGTCATGTAAGTATAGTTCCGTGACTATTCCGAGTGATTGTTAAAAAAACTGATTTTCCGCTGTACAGACAGTGTTCAGCAACTACTAAAATGTTTCAATTTTTTGCGACCAAATTGTGAAACTGAACGGTTTGTGCATTAACGTTTGAGGGATAGAGCAGGAATAGAACCTTCAGTGTGAATGGGTTGTAATAATGATAAATAGTGATATCCATTTGGACAATATCAGAGTATCACAAACATTGTTCGAACACATGAAATGAGATGATTTGAAATCACAGAGTTTTTGTATCACATTTCTGTTACGAACTACAATTTACAGCTGTTGACAATACCTGAATATTGATGACGATGGCCGTTCCTTGGACTCAGATCGCGTCACAGGATTGCACTGTTGGTATCCTCAACTTAGATGATACCATAATTTGATAATACCATACTCGAAACCATTTTTAAGTCGCATTCGGGAGAGAGTTGACACACTAGCATGTCTGAAGTAGATATGTATAAGACTAGTGCTCCACACAGTCATATACCAGAGTTGTCCAGAAAGTGAGTTCCGATAGGTCGCGAAATGGAAACCACAGTGAAAACCAGAAACATTTTATCTGCAACAGTTAGGTACACCTTCCACCTACTTTTCTACATGGTCGCCGCTCCAACTTCGAGTGATGTAGTATTGTATCCACTTTCAAATATCCTCGTCACAGAAAGCAGCCGCCTGTGCTTTGGTCAGTTATCTGCTCTGGTCTGCAGCTCGTTCTTTGTGGAAAAATTTTGTCTTCATAGCCAGCGGTTCTTGTGAGTACATATGAGACTCAGAGGGAGCCAGTTACGGACTGTATTGTGGGTGATCAAACACTTCTCATCGGAAACGCTGCAGGAGCGTCTTCATTGCCCCTGTAGTGTGCGGCCGAGAATTGGCTCGAAGAAGCAACTGCTCGACAGTTGAGTTATGTGGGCTGCATGACACAGGGGAAATCTCTAACGAGGCCCTCACTTGGCGGGAGACGCTATTCCCTAAGCATCTTTACGTGCTCACTGTCCACTCAAAACTGAAAAGAGCGACGCGAACGATCGACGAGCATACTAGAGACACTGCCCAACACATCTGTGCAAAGCTTTACCGGATTTTCCCAGTGGTTCCCACTTCGCGGCTGACCGGAACTTACTTTCTGGACAACCCTCGTATTTCTCAAAATTACTCCCCATATGTACATATTGTTTTTATATTCATATTCTCTGTTACATATTTTGTTACTAGTAATTAATTATTGGACAACTAAGAAGAGAAGCCATCGAATTGAAGGACACGTCTAATACGTAATAAAATAGGCCTTCCGTCATCGTTGGATCGACCATTTAGCTTCTAAGACGCCTTCGATAAAGAAGAGGGGTCCCCTTTAAGATAATAACGATTTAAAAAACTCACGTATTTGGACATGTTCACTTACTTCTGTTAACTTGCACACATTACAGGACGTATTGTATATGCTGTCGGAAGGAATACATTCACTTGCCACTACGAATAGTTTAGTCAGTATGAACTTAAACGTTTATATCTGCACGTTTGTGGTAAGTTGTCAGCAACGCAATGACTATGATGGTTGAAGAAAGAAGAAATAAATGATATCCTTAAAACATGGTAAGTGTATTGTTTAACGGACTGAATGGCCTTATGAGCACATACTTTTTTGGGAGGAGGCCAAAGTAAAACGAAATGATTAATGTTCTTTAGTAGTGAGATTAGTTATAAAGTTAAGAGGACATTGTGGGCCATGTGATTTTCTATCTTGAAAGCGAATCAGCACTTGATGGACCGAACAAGGACAACAAAAATACAGACTATCATAGTAAAGAAAAGCTTTCTTCACTGAAGAGAGTAACCAATGGGCGTTAACTCGAGAAAAAGATATCTGGAGATGAGATCTTGGAGACATAGATGTAAGGAAGTGAATCACGGATTATGGGAAACTAGGCAAGAAAATCGAAGCGTTTGAGATATGATGTTACAGAAGGCTATGTGGAAATTTCGTGGACTGCAAGGGTTAAAAGCGGGGAGGTCCTTTGAAGAATTAGTGAGAGAGAGAAAAATTTATCAAATACTGTTAAACAGAAAAGACTTATATGCAGAGATAAGTGAATAAGATCTATACGTACAGCATCAGACAGAGAGCCAATGTTGGCAAACAGAGATTAAAATATGTAAAATTAATATTTGAGGACATTCGTTGCAAGTGCTACACTCAGATGAAGAGACTGGCCAGACAGTGATCTATTGTTATGAGAAGAACGTCTGTGGAAGGTTACCTCTATGCCCTTCCACAGTTTTTCTACAGCGCTACTGAATACCACTTCTTCTGTAGCCTGTTACGAAGAAGTCGTGTAGTCTCCTATTTCTGGGTATATATTTAATCGAGATAGTAAAATCCAATTCAACAACATTAAGATACAAGCTAACGGCTATAGGAACTCCAAAGTCATGTTCAACGTTTCTTGCATAAACGGTACTGGTTTAGGCTTCGTTTCGAATCACTCCGGCATTTGCGTGTCTAAAACTATTCCCTTTTTACTTGAATCTCAGTTATACATTTTTTAAATACATGGTATACTTAGATCTCTACTGATTATCTTCAGTTCTGTAACAAAGTAAAATTAAATACGTCTTGTGCAGTTTGACAAACTTTATACATTTGTTGACAACAGACTGGACATTGAAAAAGCAACAGTCATCACAAGGAGTCACAAGAAAATGTTATCTATGATAGCTGGAAGGAAAACCTGAAAATAATAATGTGCCTAAAAAACACGTTTTCTTCGACAAGTTTGTTAACCTCACGAACATTCCTCTTAGAGCTGAAGAGATATCTCTACTATCAAAAGATCTAAGCTCTTAGGACGGAAAGATAAAAAGAGAGCTGTACTAGAGGATTATGTAAAAAAAAATGGAAAAGCTTTTCTCTGTCAATGGGATTAAGAAAGCGGCTAGAGATCCAACAAAAAATTTTCATGCACAAGTAAAGCGCAAAATTCCTATATCTGATTTTCTGATAGAGTCATGAACCCCAAACGCCAGATGCCTGTGCACAGGTAAAGATTCACACCACCTGATTCCACCTTTGCATTCCTAGATGTGATTTATACACTAACGTTGCTGGCCGCAATGTATTACAAACAATTAGGAACAACATTATAAAACATAAAAAAGTGGCGACAGGTGAAACAGTTGAATTAATGGAACTTCTACAACTGACTTTATCCTGAATTTATTTCATTTGTAACGATATGGTGTACCACCGATCTGCCATGTTTCCTAGCTAGATTTTCTTAATCATATGAAACGTCAATTTTTCACTAACAACACTGAAGCAGTTAGCTAATTTCTTTATTTTTACCGCTATATGGATGATGCCATTTTATTGCTTAGAGGAGATCAACCCGATTGAATGAGACAATGGGAAGAATGAATGATGCTCCCCCAAACATTAGGTTTACAGCTGAGCACGAAAATTAGGGAGCCACCAACTATCTCGATATTGTGGTTACAAAAGAGGTGGTCAAATACAATTTTAGTGTGTACAGTAAACTGACCTGCGCAGATTTGATTATTTATGCATTGTCTTGGCACCCTGATAGTTTCAAGGTGGCATATTTTCGATCAGTGATTACTGGGTTATTCAAACTGCCTTTAAGCATACGAGAAAAAGTCGCTATTGAACAATAGGCAGCAGTGAGCAACTATTATCTGCTTTCAATAGCAACAAAGTCATTACAGAAAATTGAGAGACTACAACAACATCTAGTTAATTTCAGTGTGCCTAAAGACGAACAGGAAGACAATGTAATAGTGTACGTCCCCATCAGTACCATTGGACGGGTTCCAGAAATAATGCTAGACACTTTTGCAGCACCAATTTGCTTATGCGAGTATGGTTGAAGACTAGAGAGGCTATTGGCTTCACACTGAGGCGCCGTGTGAATAAAAACCCTCGAATTTTGTGGCAGCGCGTGTAACTTGCGTATGCGGGTATGGTTGAAGACTAGAGAGACTATTCGCTTCAGACTGAGGCGCCGTTTGAATAAAAACCCTCGAATTTTGTGGCAGCGCGAGTATATAAACTGAAGTGTTGAAACTGCCCAAAAGTTTACGTATGTCAAACAGGCAGGACGCTGGTAATACGTTTCAAACCATATCCTTCAATACACCATAGCAAAACAGCGTTTAGTTAAAATCTAACCTCATCGCATGGCGTAGGAACGATTGACACGCATTTGGAAGCGCTGCACAGTGAACCTATGGGACACAGCCTGACAATCTGGGAAGACATTTAGGTGGAATTGAGACATTTTCCACACCGACTGCACAAACCTGGAAACATATTAAATCAGCAGAACGATTTTTAACCGTGCCAAAAAATGGCTCTGAGCACTATGGGACTTAACATCTGAGGTCATCAGTCCCCTAGAACTAAGAACTACTCAAACTTAACTAACTTAAGGACATCACACACATCCATGCCCGAAGCAGAATTCGGACTGCGACCGTAGCGGTCACGCGGTTCCAGACTGAAGCGCCTAGAACCGCTCGGTCACCGCGGCCGACCTTTAACTGTGCATTTCTTGGAACCCTTGAAGGTATCTTCCAATCGTCCACCTCGACGCGCAGCACGTATGAGCAACAGCCCCTTCGACCGGGAGAACAAAATCGTGGCGCAGCATTTTACACATCGTCCTAGCACCAGGCCGGTATGCAGACTGGCTTTTCTAAATACAGTACAACTTCGCGCCCTACAACGCCACCAAGCAGAAGAAAATTTAATTAACCAAAACCGTAACATCCTGTTGCCTTTAGGTTTAATTCCTGGCTATAGTTTCATTTTTATAATCTACAGTTTCATACTTTCCGTAGTTTTACAATTTCATTGTCTTACATATTTAAAATTTAGTTTCTTTTATAATTTTACTGCACTGTTTGACGGTTGCTAACGAACAGAGACGTTGTCGGACACGAAAAATCACAATCAGTGATGGACGACATGAAACACAGTACATGCATAACAGAGGTGACATGGTATAATTACGACGAAAAATGGTGCTGATTTCGCCACATGAGAAAGCGGTATAACAGACATAAATAACAGGTCAGACTCCCAACACAAAGGGTGATATCGGACTCTTACTAAGAAATTTGCCCTCCTCGAGCATTAACGCACATTTTGTATCTGTTATTCGTATTGACTGTTCAAATGGTTCAAATGGCTCTGAGCACTATGGGACTTAACATCTGAAGTCATCAGTCCCCTAGAACTCAGAACTACTTAAACCTAACTAACCTAAGGACAGCACACACATCCATACCCGAGGCGGGATTCGAACCTGCGACCTTAGCGATCACGCGGTTCCAGACTTAAGCGCCTAGAACCGCTCGGCCACACCGGCCGTCTCATATTGACTACCCAACTATTGAAGAGTGTCTGAGGCATATTGTTCCTCTCCTTTCACTGGGAAGTATTGAGTTCTCGCACGCTTCAGGGAGGAGGTGTTCATTGAGAAACCCGTCTGCCATGAGCATACCAGGCAGACTCTATAGTGTGCGGGGAGTACACAGGCCATTCCATGCGATCAATATCTTCCACTTTCCAGTGTGTCATCGTGCCCGACACCTGAGAGATCCTTAGTCGGCGGTCACTGCCACCCATAAACAGGAAGTCGATATCTGCAGCACTTCCGAACAGAAGGACATCTTCCAGAATAATGTCTATGCGATACTGCTGAGCTGAACGATACCTCACGCAAAGAAGTGCGCTGGTGTTCCGCCATTGTGCGTAATTCCCACCCATAGCCTTATGCCTAGACATACCAATGACGATCATGAACATTCTGTACTGTGTAGCGCGTTCTCCTCTCTCCACACGGTGTCCATAATCACTTGCCCCAGTGAATACGGATTCTACGGAGAGCATCACTCTCGACTAATGTTGCTGACTGGAGCCAACATACTCCCAACACCAACGGACCATTACCGAGCGAGGTGGTGCAGTAGTTAGCCCACAGGACTCACATACGGGAGGACGACTGTTCAAATCCGCGTCCGGCCATCCTGATTTAGGATCGCTTCAGGCAAATCCCGGGATGGTTCCTTTGAAAAGGCATGGCCGTCTTCGTTCTGCATCCTTTCTTAATCCGATGGGACCGAAGAGCTCGCTGTCTGGTCCTCTCCCTCAGATCAGACAACCAACAAACAAACCCTTTCTCGATGACGACGAGTTTGAAGTGGGATGCATTTAACAGGCTTCTGAGCATCCAACCAGTCTGATTTAATAGACGCAAAATGTTTCTGAGACAGACAAGTGTCCTACAGATATCTGTTCCTTTTCACGATTGGCGCTACGTCTCGATTCTGTTGCGGTTAGCTAGTTCGTCTACGACCACCTGAATGCTTTCGAATAGCATTTCCACATCCAGCGGCCTTTGTTAATCGTGAAATGTCACTTTTGGACACACCCGTTTCTGCCTCAGTAGGGATACTTTGAGCGGCTTCTAGCTGCCCACCTTCTCCTCCACAATCGTAAGCACTCAAATGATGTCTGCAGACACGTTGTCATTCCACACGGAATGCCGCACTAATCAGTTGCGCAACAACCTTCATCAGTCACCGTACTGCGTAAACTGTCGAATGTTACAGAAAGTCGTGCACATGCTTTGCTGTAGTTAACACGTCCCGCCCTCTGCATTTCCTTTACTGTCACTGGGTGGTTGTTCCACAGCTCTTATCGGGTGTTCCATAGCAAATGTAAGTTGTTCCTTAGGAATTGTGAAACAGTTATTTTGTGTCTTTTACAATCTACTCATCCATTGTTCTCCAATTTTTATTTTATTTTGGAGAGAATTTTTATCGAGTCCTACTTATGATGTTATACTTTCAGTGTTCCGCAAACAAACACCGTCCGAACAGGTCGTGAAGGCCCAACGGTACCGACCGGCCGCCGCGTCGTCCTGAGCCCTTTGGCCTCACCGGATGCGAATGCAGAGGGGCATGTGGTCAGCAGGGCATGTGGTCAGCACACTGCTCTCCCGGAAGCTCGCTGTTACGTCTCAGTCAAGTAGCTCCAAATTGGCCTCACAAGGGCTGAGTGCAACCCGCCGCTTGCTGACAGCACTCAGCAAACCCGGAGGGTGATCCATCCAAGTTGAAATGGATCCGTCACAACAAAAACACAAAATACTGTACCAGCAAACTGGGATTTACTATATATGTTGTCTGAGAGACATCTCAACACTGTACGCGCATCGAATCACAAACCTGCGAAATTAATTCAGTCATTAGCGTGCTTAATTATGTGTGCCCTGAACATAGCAATAGGAATGGAGTCACGCTGACTGGAAGAGAGGAAAAAAGAGGGAGATCAATTGCTATAGATGTCATGACTTATGTCATGATGTTATATTTTCAGTGTTTCGCAAACAAACACCGTCCGAACAGGTCGTGAAGGCCCAACGGTACCGACCGGCCGCCGCGTCGTCCTGAGCCCTTAGGCCTCACCGGATCCGGATGCGGAGGGGTACTAGTCTTCTTCCACATATTCATGCTACGTTTGTGAAGACATATTCACACATAGCTCAAATTATCTTATGTACGAGGGTGCGCAATGATTGATTTATAGATTTGCTTAATATTAACTCCATCACTATATATAGCCTGTTGCAGACATACTCCCTAAGTTGGAAGACATTCATTCGATCTTCTTGCACGTAAGTGTTTCCAACATGATCTCTGCACATCTTATTCGTGAACGCTTTGTAAACACGTCGCAGATACTTGTTACATTTTCGGCATACTTTTCATTAAGTTACAAGCTGCCAAATGTGCAGATATAAACGTTGAAGTTCATACTGACTAAATTATTCATAGTGGCAATTGAATGTATTCCTTCTGACAGCATATACAATACGTCCTTTAATGTGTGCAAGTTGACAGAAGTAAGTAAACATGCACAAATACGTGAGTGTTTTAAACCGTTATTATCTTAAAGGGGACCCCTCTTCTTCATCGAAGAACGCACACACACATGGCCGAATGGAATGCAGTTTTAGGGGAAGGAAGAGACGAAAAGGTTACAGGAGAATAAGGGGTTGGAACAATGTATGACGGAGGAGAAAGACTAATCGAGTTCTGTAACAAATTTGAGTTAGTAATAGCGAATACTCTGTTGAATAATCACAAGAGGAGGAGGTATACTTGGCAAATGCCGGGTGATACCGGAAGATTTCAGTTAGATCACACGGTCAGACAGAGATTCCAAAATCAGGTACTAGATTGTAAGGCATACCCAGGATCTGATATTTACTCAGATCACAACATGGTAGTGATGAAGAGTAGGCTGAAGGTTAAGATTTTAGTCAGGAAGAATCAATACGCAAAGAAGTGGGATACAGATGAACTAAGGAATGAAGAGATTCGCTTGAAGTTCTCTAGGGCTATAGATACAGTAATAAGGGGTAGCGTAGTAGGCAGTACAATTGAAGAGGAATGAACAACTCTAAAAGGGACCATCACAGAAGTTGCAAAGGAAAATATAGGTATAAAGAAGGTAACTGCGAAGAAACCATCAGTAACAGAAGTAATATTTCACTTGATCGATGAGAGGAGGAAGTAGAAAAATGTTCCGGGACACTCAGGAACACAGAAATACAAGTAGATGAGAAATGAAATAAATAGGAGATGCAGCGAAGCTAAGAGGAAATGGCTGCATGAAATTATGGAGAAATCGAAAAATAATGATTGTGGGAAAGAAAGACTCAGCATACAAGAAAGTCAAAACAACCTTCGTTGATATTATTGGCGAGGTGGTAACATTAAGAGTGCATCGGGAATTGCACTGTTAAATACAGAGAAGAGAGCGGATAAGTGGAAAGCCTCTATGAGGCATATGTGATAGAAGAAAGAACAGAGTTGAGAGATCCAGTATTCGAATCAGAATTTGAAAGAGGTTTGGAGGATTTAAGATAACATAAGGGAGAAGGAACTGATAACATTCAATCAGAATTTCTAAAATAATTGGGGTTAGTGGCAACAAAAGGTCTATTCTCGTTGATGTGAAGAATGTGTGAGTCTGGCGACATACCTCATGACTTTCGGAAAAATATCATCCACACTATTCGGAAGACTGCAAGAGCCGACAAGAGAAGATTTATCGCACAATCAGCTTAACTCATGAATCCAAGATGTTGACAGAAGAATGGAAAAGAAAATAGAAAATTGGTTGGATGACGATCAGTTTGGCTTTAGAAAAGGCTGAAGTCTTTAGTCAGGAAGAATCAATATACGAGAGAGGCAATTCTGAAATTGCGGTTGATAATGGAAGCAAAAGTAAAGAAAATTCCAGACAAATTCATAGGGTTTGTCGATCTGGAAAAAGCGTTCGACAGTGTAAAATGGTGCAAGATCTTCGACATTCTGAGAAAAATAGGGATAAGCTACACCGAAGACGGGTAATATGCAATATGTGCAAAATCCAAGAGTCAATAATAAGAGTGGTCGATCAAGAACAAAGTACTCGGATTAAAAAGGGTGGAATACAGGGATGTAGTCTTTCGCCTCTACTGTTCAATCTGTACTTCGAAGGAGCAATGATGGAAATAAAACGAAGGTTGAGCAGTGAGATTAAACTTTAACGTGAAAGGGTATCAGTGATACGATTCACTGATGACATTGCTATCCTGAGCGAAAGTGAAGAAGAATTACATGATCTGCTGAATGGAATGAACAATCTAATGAGTACAGAATATGGAGTGACTGTAAATTGCGTAAAGACGAAGGTAATGAGGAGTAGCAGAAACGAGAACAGCGAAAACTTATCAACAGGGTGGATGGTCACGACGTAGACGAAGTTAAGTAATTCTGCTACCTAGACAGTAAAATAACCAATGACGGACGGAGCAAAGAGGACTTCAAAAGCAGACTAGCAATAGCAAAAAGGGCATTTCTGGCCAAGAAAAGCCTACTGGGATCTAACATAGACCTTAGTTTGAGGAATAAATTTCTGAGAATGTACGTCTGGAGTACAGCATTCTTTGGTAGTGAAATATGGACTGTGGGAAAACCAGAACAGAAGAGAATCAAAGCATTTGAGATGTGGTGCTACAGACGAATGTTGAAAATATTAGGTGGACAGATAAGGTGTGGAATGAGGAGGTTCTTAGCAGGATCGGAGAGAGAAGGAATAATAAGGACAAGCGACAGGATGATAGGACATTTGTTAAGACACGAGGGAATTACTTCTATGGTACTAGAGGGAGCTGTAGAGCGCAAAAACTATAGAGGAAGACAGAGATTGGAATACATTCAGCAAATAATTGAGGACGTATGTTGCAAGTGCGACTCTGACATGAAGAGGTTGGCACAAGAGTTTAATAAGTGCTGGGCCGCATCAAACCAGTCAGAAGACCTAGTGATTTAACAACGAATGTACTTGAAGAGATGCTACATGCACCCAATACATCGGCCTGGTGACATTTTAAATGAAAAACAGCTTTTAAAACATAAACTTTTCATACAATATTTTATTGAAAACCTGATAAAGATAATGGATAGACACAAAGAATTATCGACAGACATGCCAATTACAAAGGTCATACGTACAGCAGAAAAAGACAATATCAACACACCATAGAATCTGTAACCGTATAGCATCTTTGGCCAACTGTCACAACTGTCAATCTGTCAAAGCTGAAGATAAAACTTCAATTTATAAGAATTACGAGAAAGGACTGTTAACAACAGCACCAAACCTTAAAACAGCTTATGGTATAAAAGTCATATATCTGCACCACGTTTTCATGGAATATAGACATACAGTTTCGGAAAATACGACAAAAACATTATAATAAAAGAAAAGAAAGTATTATATAAATTTCTCAGATGGTCTGAAGAGGGCAGTCAACCCTAAATGGATCTATCACAACAAAAACGCTAAACTAACAATGGAGCAAATTTAATTAGAAAAAGTACACTGATTCTTTGAACACAAACCGGATGATTCACATCATGTACAGGGACAGTACAGGTCTCAAGAACTAGGTAGGTAACTGGTGATCTCTAAGGATTTCGTTTTCAGTGCAGTCATCGGGACGCAAGGTCAGCTCTTGAATAGAGAAAACAAAATTGCGTTTGCACACAATTAGTGGGAAGTAATTAAAATGGCTTTCCTTTTTTGCGGAATTTTCCTTTGACTAATTAAAATATGTATGAGATTCACAACTCTTTCTATGCACGGGACACGATACCGTTAGCAGATCCGAAGTTTAAAGTAATTTTCTTCTTTGGCCGTAAACGTACAAGATAAAGCAGTACTCTTTCTCCTTAAATATTTTAAAGACCCCGTGGTACAGTTTAAGCTTAAACTTCTCCTTCGTAATTTTCTGAAGCTTTGTTTAGAGACTCTTCTTTCACACAAAAGTCAGATTCGCTATCGCGTTTTATCAAAAAACGTTTCTGTATTTCAAAATGGTTTCATATGGAACAAATTCTCTCTCTCATTAAAAAGTATAGTAATTAGCTACTCTTATCCTCCGGCAGTACAATTAATTCCATCTTTTCTACCACATACGCAAATTCTCGATAACTGCATGAACTAGTTCCTATTTATTTGTAGGGTCTTTCGTCATGCACATGGATGTGCACTTCACTTGCTGTGATACAATGCGCGACGGTCAATATTCTGCGAAGAATTTGTTTCTTTTGATGCAGTTAAATGTAAAAATTTACACGACGTTTTCCGTGATGATGGTACGAACTGTGAACGGTAAAGTAGAAGGGAAAGTGTATCAGGCTGATATAAGGAACTCTAGTGGAAAAGTGTCACAGTCAAATGTGACGAATGCAAATGTGTTGTGAGATAATTCTACCAAGCAAATAAGAGCAATTAACAACCGTTATTTGCACGATTTTCTATTGTGTACTAAGCTGGTAACGAATTGACACGGCCAGTCCCGCGGTAAAGATCTGTACGACTATGGTGTGTATTTCCAGGTTCAATCGAGCAAAACTAGTGAAATCGTGGAAACTGCAGCTTTCACAAACGGTGAATTCAGATCTCGCGTCATGCTGAATCAGTGGGTACTATAGCGCTTTTTCGTCCAGCGTTACTTTCGTGTTCTTGTTCTTTCCTCAATAGTAGCATCTTTCACAATAGATGGAGTGCTCAATAGTCTTCTTCCACATATTCGTGCTACGTTTGTGAAGACATATTCACACATAGCTCAAATTATCTTATGTACGAGGGTGCGCAATGATTGATTTATAGATTTGCTTGTGATTAACTCCATCACTATATAGCGTGTTTCAGACCTACTCCCTAAGTTGGAAGACATTCATTCGATCTTCTTGCTCGTAAGTGTTTCCAACATGATCTCTGCACATCTTATTCGTGAACGCTTTGTAAACACGTCGCAGATAATTGTTACATTTTCGGCATACTTTTCATTAAGTTACTAGCTGCCAGTAAACCGCTTCGCTTGGGTTTTAGTTTTCTGTCAGTAATTTTACGGGGGTTATTCAGAAAATGGTGTCTCCCATTTTTATAGATAGAAACTACAGGTGATACGCAAATGAACACAGCAACATTTGAGCTACAGACCGTCATTTTTCCACATAGTCGCCACCATTTGTTAGGCACTTTTGTCAACTCTAAACCAGAGACTGCATGCCGTGTTTGTAGATGTCGGAACCAGCTGAAGCTAATCACTTCCTTGCAGCTTTGACAACAGCATCCAAGTCTTGAAAATGTTCGCCACTTAGTCAATCTTTCAGAGGCCTAGAGATATGAAAGTCTGAAGGCGCTAAATTGGGACTGCACGGTAGTTGTGGTAAGACAGTCCAGCCAAATTTTGCCAGTTGTATGATCACAAAACTGCTGTGCGGCCTGCCATTATCATCTTGCAGGTGAAATTTTGTTTTCCTCTCTGGCTTTGCCCTGGAAATTCGGGCTTTCAGCTTAGTCAGCGTCGTCTTGTAGCGTGCTGAATTGACAGTTTCTCCAGGCTCCAGGACATCCGAAAGAACCAAACCCTGGCTACCCCTGAAGACTGCGCACATGACTTTCACTGAAAATCGGCTGTGTCTTGCATTTCTTCTTTGAGGGAGAATTCTCATGTCGCCATACCATGTTCTATCTTTAGGATTCCGGCTTGTAGTGGTGACACCACGCCTCATTTCCGGTGACGATACTATTCTGAAAATTGTCACTTTCAGCTTCATAATGGTCCAGCAGGTCCCGAAAAATTTCCATTAGATCCGCGGAACCCATCTCGCAAAGACTTTGAGATAATCAAGATGTTTCAACATTGTTTCCAAAGAATTACAACCGACATACAGCTTTGCACACAATTATCTGGTCGTTATCGGCGGAGCAGCACGTATGAGTTGATCAAGACGTTCCTCAGTGCGAGGGATGACAGCTGTGCAGGGCCGACCGGGACGTGGTTTGTCATACACACCCTTTTCACCACCTTCAAAGTGCCGTATCCATTGCCTCACGATGCTCACGTCTATTGTATCGTCTCCATACACCTTTAGTAAGCGTCAATGAATTTCAATCCTCCCAGTTTATTCAGTAGTGAGGTTTTAAATCACACACGGCTGTTTTATACGCGTGTCCATAGCAGACTCGATTTCGGATTACTCCTCTGCTACCGCAGAACAACGGAACCACCTGAAAATTAAAGAGGAATGTTCAAGCATTAGCACTACAGTAACGACATCTGTTGCGGACATCCAAAGTCACCACAAAAAATAGGAGGCATTACTTTTGGAATGACCCTCGTAAAAATGTGAGAATCGAGGTTCCTTCAAATTAACTCCGCAGTAGTGACATGTTTGGCCCTGAGCCTTATTAAGTAGTGATTCTCCAACAGAAAGAGGTTCCTACTCAGTGGCCTGAAGATGACCACAGTAGTGGTCGACACCGGTCACCTTGATAAATAAATTGTGATCAAGACTGTTTTTAATAGTAAATACTTATTAATTGTCATACTATAAGCTGATTTCACAGGAAATTATAAACTTTTAAAATAAAATGGAATATGAGTTGATATTGGTATTAACATCGATTTTTATTTGCCACATAAATTATTGCTTTAATAATATTATGAAGTAGTTTTTTGAGACACAACCTTGTACCATTACATTATTTGTGTGAGTTGATATTTCGGAATAGTGTTACGGCTATCCAGTTTACAGTTTCAATGCATGCAGCGGCACACCGGACGGATTTGATGAGTTTAAAAATTCGGTTGGAAAGTTGATATTTTCTGCTTGATCTGTTATTGTATCAATCGATTTACATGTTGTTTCTGCTCCTGGAATCATCTTATGTATTTTCTGATTTAATTGTTGCACTAGGTCATTCCTTACTGTAAAAATTTTTCGCTTCCATAACGAGTCTTTATGTAGTTAATTCATTTCTATCCAAGGATACACTTTATCGATAAGTTGGTCCTCAGCTTCTGCGACATTGTATAATTCATGTGTTAATATAAGCTTACCAGAATACATATCAGGAGGGTAAGAACCATTCTTTATTTTCAATAAATTTTCGGCAAATATGTGAACATTTGGATCTCCTGTAATTATTGCACACATATTTTATTCCAAAAGATAACTTTTGTACCTTATCAAAAATATTAATCTCTTTAAACTTACGTTTATTTCATCTGCCGTTGTTGATTTTGGCACTGCCGGTAATGTTTGCCGAAAGTCTCCAGATAGTAGCAATAAAACTCCCCCAATTAATCTGTTGTTTTTCCGAAGATCTTGTAACGTTGTACTGAATGCTTCAAGACTTTTTATGGCCCATTGTAAATTCGTCCCATATAATCATTTAGCATCGCGCTATAAGCTTATCACGCAGCGAATATGTCGTTGCATCACTAACTGGAAGTTCTGGGCAGAGATTACTCAGGCATTTCCTGTTAGCAGCGCCCAGTCTTAATTACGTTAGCGTTACAATTTCTGCCACCCACAAACACACACTTCCACCCACAGCGACCACCAACACCATACTGCACAGTGCGAGACTTAGGCTACTCCCATGCCTAAACGCCATTGGTCTGCAGTGGTACTGACTACAAAGCTGAAATGTATAGGCACACGTTCAATTTATAGAAAGGGTGTTAGAAAAACAGTGTCGAATACTTTGAGAGCTGGCAGTTCTCATCGAAACAAGAAACAAAAGTCCAATAAACAAGGGATTGGAAACTCATACTTTCTGAAGTAAGCCCAATAAACGTGGGTCGGGAAATTGGTAATTTCTGCAAAAAACATCTTTTTACAGCAGGTGTTCAGCGTGGCGTCCATTCCCGACAATGCACCCCTCTGCTCTCCGGCGTAAGAAATGACGCGCAGTTTGAAGCATACTCGTTTGTTATTGTACCTGCTGCCACGTTTTGAAGTTGCGACCCTGTAGCGTTCGCATATTTTTGACTGGTGTGGCGTAGACCACTTCCTTCAAGTGTACCCTTAACCAAAAGTCTAGAGGGTTGAGGTCTCTGGAACAAGAGGGCCAAAGTATGCCACCACCCCCTCCACCTCAACCAATCCATCAGACATTGTGACGAAAGTGTGGTGGTGCGCCATCATGGATGAAGCACATTTGTATTCATTGCTGCAATGGCATAACCTCCAACAAGGCAGCAATACATTAATAAGAAAGTTAAGATAATTCTTTCTGGTTAACCTCGTCGGCAGCACGTTGTGTTGTGGTCTTCAGTCCTGAGACTGGTTTGATGCAGCAACTCTCCATCCTACTCTATCATGTGCAAGCTTCTTCATCTCCCAGTACCTACTGCAACCTACATCCAACTGAATCTTTTTAGTGTATTCATCTCTTGGTCTCCCTCTACGATTTTTACCCTCCATGCTGCCCTCCAATATTAAATTGGTGATCCTTTGATGCCTCAGAATATGTCCTACCAACCGATCCCTTCTTCTAGTCAAGTTGTGCCACAAATTTCTCTTCTCCTCAATTCTATTCGGTACCTCCTCATTAGTTATGTGATCTACCGATCTAATCTTCAGCATTCTTCTGTAGCACCACATTTAGAAAGTTTCCATTTTTTGTCTAAACTGTTTATCGTCCACGTTTCACTTCCATATATGGCTACACTCCATACAAATAATTTCAGAAAAGACTTCTTAACACTTAAATCTATACTCGATGTTAACAAACTTCTCTTCTTCAGAAATGCTTTCCTTGCCATTGCCAGTCTACATTTTATATCCTCTCTACTTCGACCATTGTGAGTTATTTTGCTCCCCAAATAGGAAAACTCATTTACTACTTTAAGTGTCCCCATTTCCTTATCTAATTCCCGCAGCATCACCAGATTTAATTCGACTACATTCCATTATCCTCGTTTTGCTTTTGTTGATGTTCATCTTATATCCTCCTTTCAAGACACTTTCCATTCCGTTCAACTGCTCTTTCAAGTCCTTTGCTGTCTCTGCTAGATTTACAATGTCATCGGCGAACCTCAAAGTTTTTATTTCTTCTCCATGGATTTTAATTCCTACTCCGAATTTTTCTTTTGTTTCCTTTACTGTCAAAAGCTTTCTCTAAGTTTACAAATGCTAGAAACGTAGGTTTCCCTTTCCTTAATCTATTCTCTAAGATAAGTCGTATGGTCAGTATTGCCTCACGTGTTCCATCATTTCTATGGAATCCAAACTGATCTTCCCCGAGGTCGGCTTCTACCGGTTTTTCCATTCTTCTGTAAAGAATTCGTGGCAGTATTTTGCAGTCGTGGCTTATTAAACTGATAGTTCGGTAATTTTCACATTTGTCAGCACCTGCTTTCTTTGGGATTGGAATTAATATATTCTTATGACCCTATTAATGTATCACCAAGCACGCGCCGGCCTCGCTGGCCGAGCGGTTCTAGGCGCTACAGTCTGGAACCACGCGACCGCTATGGTCGCAGGTTCGAATCCTGCCTCGGGCATGGATGTGTGTGATGTCCTTAGGTTAGTTATCTTTAAGTAGTTCTAAGTTCTAATGGACTGATGCCCTCAGAAGTTCCATAGCGCTCAGAGCCATTTGAACCATTTTAACCAAGCACGCCTGCCCATCCGGTGACTGAGAATCGGTGTTGATGCCCTCTTCCCAGAATTGTTTGGGGATTTACATCTGTCCATAATTGTTCATTTTGGAATTTCACAACATAATCTCTTGTGAATCCTACCTCATCGATAAATATAAGCTTGGATGTGAACAATTCTTCAACATAGCTCTACCAACTGAGCTACCGAAGCACGACTCACGGCCGGTCCTCACAGCTTTACTTCTGCCAGTATCTGTGAGGACCGGCCGTGAGTCGTGCTTCGGTAGCTCAGATGGTTGAGCACTTGCCGCGAAAGGCAAAGGTCCCGAGTTCGAGTCTCGGTCTGGCACACAGTTTTAATCTGCCAGGAAGTTTCATATCAGCGCACACTCCACTGCAGAGTGAAGATCTCATTCTGGAATTCTTCAACAGTCGTTGAGAGAACCGCCGTCCGTCATGATGATCCTGTGGCTTTACCGCCTGAACGTGCTGTAGGTGATATGGGTACAGCATTTATTCATAAAGTACCCCCCCCCCCTCCCCCCGCAGTTAATAGTGTGAGATACGCCTTCTGCTGCTGTTAATCATCGCATCCTGGTCCCTGGGATTCCTTCCACCGAACGTAACACACGCTCCTCCATGTCAGGCGTGCGGACTCCAATGTCGGTCTTCCGAGGCGCAAATGTGCCTGTGTCCCTCTGACACTGGAAAAATCTGTCGAACTGCTGTCAGAGAACACCCTGCGCCGCGGGCATTTTTCAGTCTAGAGGGCACTGGCTCAGAGGCTATGTCCATTTGCTAAACCATAGCAGAATATCATATCCGCCATTTCACTTGTCGAGTAGTAGGCTTCGGTTGCAAATAAGTGGTGAAGGATATAAAATGTAAATTTACAACTCCATCTGTACGTATAAACACCACAATAACAGTAAACACCTTAGTGAATTCGCGTTTGGAAGAAGGTAAAACACCATGATGCGTACCCAGGGGTTGACAGTACTGCACAATAAGGTCTACAGACACGACGGAAACTAACGTAGTCTACTGGAACCACTCAACTGACTGCAGATCACCTGATGATATGAACAGTTCTGTGAGTAAGACATCGTAATACCCACCCGACACATTTGACGGAGCGCTGATGCAACGACTGTGCTATTGTCCGCATCAAGCGTCGCACAGCCCTTCCTATAACCATGAGTTAATCTCAGGAAATAAGCGTTTCCGGACCAAAGTTTACTGGACTTAATTTTATTGTTTGGATGAGTCCTACCACCGCTCAAAGTATTCGATACTTTTCTTAACACCCTTTGTACATATTTTGATTGTTACATGTAGCTGGAAGTCGACGTGTGATTTGTTGGTGGTCGTGCGGCAACAACAGGTTAAGCTGCAAACAGTGATAAAATATTAGGTTTTCCTTCCGACACTGTTTCGTAGGACATGATTGTTATTAACGATATGCGTAATGCTTTAGTCGTTGCAGTTGGTAGCTCTAGATTGTCGGTGGCATTCATTAGATGTCGGCACATCATTCATGAGATGTCGGCACATCCATGACATAGTATCACGTTTATAATGGTTCAGGTAGGTTGTTCGAGATTAATTAGTCGTGTAATGAATTTTGGTCCGTTTAGGCTTCAATGTTAATTCAGGCATCATGAGTTTTGTAATATTCTGGTAAAAACGTAGGGAGTAAACAGTAATTTCGATGCTATTGAAATTAATATCATCATAGTCGGAAAAATAGTGACTCTGACTCACACCTCTGGAGAGGATAAAACAGCGTTCGAATAGAAGAAGAGAATTCATGTGGCACTGCACTGGATTATTACCACGTGCGTCAGAAATTTCTTGAAAGGCGGGCAGAAAGTTAACTAGAGAATTATGAACAACGGCATACACCGTAAATATAATCTCAAGGCGATTATGAATGGGAAACGGGAAACATCACAGACGTTTCATGAGTAACTAAGAGTCGACAGAAACTGTGAACTGCCTAAGAAGATTTAAGTTAGAATATTTCCTGAAGAAATCAGACAGTATCGTCAATATTCACATTATCATTCGTATTAACGAGCAATGGGATTATAAAAACTAATACGCTGAATCAGAAAGTTATTATAGCATAAACTTTCGAAGTTGTTGAATTTTTAGAGATAGCTCTTTCTTACAGTGCATGTAATTATAATAGAAATATCTGCTGTCATAAAGTACGCGTGTCAATAGGTCATGGTGTACCTGACACACTGGCAGTGTGCAAACAAACATACGAACTAAAGTACAGCAAATCTTCAAATACTAAAGAACAGATAACTTACTAAAATGCATGCGGCACGGGATTAGCCGAGCGCTCTCAGGCGCCGAAGTCATGCACTGTGCGGCTGGTCCTGGCGGAGGTTCGAGTCCTCTCTCGGGCATGGGTATGTGTGTTTGTCCTTAGGCTAATTTAGGTTAAGTAGTGTGTAAGCTTAGGGACTGATGACCTTAGCAGTTAAATACCATAATATTTCACACACATTTGAACAATTTTTGAACTAAAATGTGTGGAAATAGTACCATAAACGATGTCGATCTAACGATTACTGAAATTAACACTAGGCACAAGTTCGGCATTTATAGCAAATCTACGAGTACCGGTCATATACTAAGTCTTGTCGTTAATTTGGTAAATAAAGCTTATCTTACTTTTGTGGAATGCGGCTTTCTTCGTCTTTCGTTAAACATTCAGGAAATAGGCAAACATGTATACACGCATAACAAATAGTGGCAGTTAAGGTGCAGACGGCAAAACATTTCACGTAACCATACTACAGATTATTTTTTTTTTTTAGAAAAGAACCAACAAACAAGCATTTGTAACACAGAAGAGAGGGAAGATTAACACTCAATTCATTCCTGCTATACGCCATCATAAGACTTAGCTACAGTTAAAAAACACGGTTAAATACTGATTCGGCCAACCGCCTTGCCGCAGTGGTAATACCGGTTCCCGTCACATCACCGAAGCTAAGCGCCGTCGGGCTGGTCTAGCATTTGGACGGGTGACCATCCGGTCTGTCCAGCGCTGTTGGCAAGCGGGGTGCACTCAGCCCTTGTGAGAGAAACTGAGGAGCTACTTGACTGAGATGTAGCGGCTCTGGTCACGGAAACTGACAACGGCCGGGAGAGCGCAGTGCTGACCACTTGCCCCTCCATATCCGCTTCCAGTGATGCCTGTGGGCTGAGGATGACAGGGCGGCCGGTCGGTACCGTTGGACCTTCATGGCTTGTTCGGACGGAATTTTAAATACTGATTGCAAATTAATAGCACTTTAATACATTAGCTCCGTTATAACACCAGTAATAACTGCAATAAATTTTCATAACTGTAACTTACAAAGAAAATTATAATCATTATGAAAATTTAAATATTGAGTAGACGAGCAAAAATTCTTACGTTGGATTCAGAAAAGATAAGCAGTCACAAAAGAAAATCGCGTTAAGAATACTCTTACTATGGAATCGAGGTACACTGTATAGATTAGTTTATATTAGATTAGATTAGTACATGGGGCTCATATGGCTCTGAGCACTATGGGACTTAACTTCTGAGGTCATCAGTCCCCTAGAACTTAGAACTACTTAAACCTAACTAACCTAAGGACATCACAAACATCCATGCTCAAGGCAAGATTCGAACCTGCGACCGTAGCAGTCGCGCGGTTCCAGACTGTAGCACCTAGAACCGCTCAGCCACCCCGGCCGGCGATTAGTACTTTTTGCATAGATCATTAATTCGACACTTTGTGATGATGTCGAACGTGTCAGGTTAATAAAAGGTGTCTATACAAGATATTACATTACACAAAATATTACATGAAATTTAATGTTTTTCCTTTTTTGGGGGGGTGGGGGGGTGGGGGTGGGGGTGGGGATGGGGAAATTACCCACTTACTATATCCAAAAATTCATGTAATGAGTAGAAGGCGCTGCCATTCAGAAATTCTTTTAATTTTCTTTTAAATGCTATATGGCTATCTGCTAGACTTTTGATGCTATTAGGTAAGTGACCAAAGACTTTTGTGGCACGATAATTTACCTCCTTCTGACCCAAAGTTAAATTTAACTTTGGGTAGTAAAGATCATCTTTTCTCCTAGTGTTGTAGCCATGTACACTGCTTTTACCTTTGAATTCGTTCGGATGGTTAATAACAAATTTCATATATAGTGAGGCTACAGTGAAGATCCAAAGCTCTTTAAATACGTGTCTGCAGGATGATGTTGGATGCGCTCCAAAAATTGTTCTGATTAAACGCTTTTATGCAATTAACACTCTTTTACTCAGTGATGAGTTACCCCAGAATATGATGCCATACGAAAGCAGAGAATGAAAATAGGCGTGGTAAGCTAATTTACTGAGATGTACATCTCTAAAATTTGCAATGACCCTAATAGCACATAGAAAACAAATAATGTAGCATGGAAGTTTTAGACTTTGCACCTAAAAGTTCATGTACTAAACGTCTTGGAAGAAACGCCACACAGATGAAATTCTTAACGAACATAAACAATTCACGCGAACTGCTTGTTTTTCATTACATTGTACGTTCTTTTTGTCCTGATGTACTTTTTACACCTTTTACACGATATTTCTTACTACTATATAACCCATTTCCAACTGAACGTCACCCGCGACTTGTGCGGCCGACCGAGTTACACGAATTCACGTAATATCGCTGCGATGATTAGTTATGTAAATTATATTTATAACTTCAGTTTATGGTAGCGAATGTAGTACTTCCATTTATAGATGTTAATGAGGCACTTTCTACAGAAATTTCTTAGGTCTAATAATGACAGTAGTATGAAAAGGATAGATTACTGCTCACCATATAGCGAAGATGCTGAGTCGCGGATAGGCACAACAAAAACACTATGAAACAAGTAAGATTTTGGCCAAAAAGGCATTCATCGGAATCAGACAACATACACACAGGCACACTCTCGCAAACACAGCTCACACACACTTGAGTACAGTCTCCAGCACTCCAGGCAAGGCCTGGCCTGACCTGAGACAGAAGCAGAAGAAATTATATCTAATCTTATAATGACGTACTGAAGATAACTGCGCAACTCATATGACACCTGTAAAGACAGCTCACTAGTACGTATTATAGTTCTAGTAAATTTAGAGTGAAAATAGTTGAATATTGATGAGCATGGCGAAAAGTTCTAAGCACGCAAACCAAAAGAAAAAAAATTGTGTCATACAAACTGCGCCGTTCGCCCGCATTTATTTTCGTGTAATTCCCGCGGATTTGTAATCTCTCTGGCCGCAAGAGGGCATGGAGCGTTATTGTCACCGGTAGAGGACAAGTCGGAGTAGAAGGTAGTTAAGGGCTGCGGCGACCTGGAGAAGAGGAGACTGTGACACGGATGATGAAGAGCGTAAGTGAGGCGGCGTGTTGGTGTGGCCTAGAGTCTCCCGTGGCCCGTTGGCAACAGTGGTGCCTTTGCTCACTGCGGGTTTGGCAGGGCCGAGTGTTGGTGGCAGCCGTGAACATTGCTCGTTAAAGGCTACCTCGGCAGGACGCACAGTATTCGGCCTCTGCAATTGGTGTCAATTGTTGTGCCGGGTTGGAGTCCGGTCTGACCTTTCCAAGTACTGGACGCGGTGGCGTCTGCTGGATGATACCCGTGGGTTTCGGAATATGAGTAAATTTCGTTACATCCTTCTCTCGGCGCTCTCTAAGCAAGCGTTTGTGTACAGTCGCTGGATTTTACGAGAAATCACGGTGAGCATCCGATTAGTATGCACGTCACTTTGTGTCGTGTGGTGTTTATTTTGACTCTGTATCCTGGTTGCCCGTTGTTACGTATATAAATGTGTTATTTACGAAGGTTTTGCCTGGTACTATTTGAGTTCAGTGCTGTCAACGTGTGTGGGCTTGTGGCTGTCACTGTTCCAAACTAATTTTATAATCTAAGGGCATATAACGCAGATGTAATTCTTCTGATTTACGAATTGTATTTTATAGTCAGTGGAATCTGTTGAAACTAGCGACCTTCATTCTGAGGCATGTCGACAGTTACCTGTTAATTAGTATCACGAGCTCGAGCTGTTTACTAAATTGTTTGCAAGTACACAAAAAAAACAACTAAAGAAGAATTTCTGCGTTTGTAGTATGTTTAATTTTTGCTAAATAATTGACGAGTTGTCTCTGTGTTACACGACAGGTGATTGCATCTCTTGTTAACTGTGATCTTGTTAATGATAACCGAATACCATGATTAAAAATTTTAAAGAGTCTAGTACTGTGGTGGCGGCAGTCGCCGTCCTATGTTAGTAGAGAAGGAGGAATTATTGCTACTGGCGTCGCCTTTGCTACCGCCTCTATCATTATAAATTTGAACCATCTGTCAATCATTTTGGCTACTTCGAAGCCGATTTGATAATTACTGAAAATAACCGATAGTTGATGTTTGTGACATAACCAATTGATCCTATGTTTTGCTGTTAGTAATTTAAATGTATTATTTTTCCTCATTTAATAGTCTTTGCAAAAAAATGGTTCAAATGGCTCTGAGCACTATGGTACTTAACATCTTAGGTCATCAGTCCCCTAGAACTTAGACCTACTTAAACCTAACTAACCTAGGGACATCACACACATCCATGCCCGAGGCAGGATTCGAACCTGCGACCGTAGCAGTCCCGCGGTTCCGGACTGAAGCGCCTAGAACCGCACGGCCACCACTGCCGGCTTTGCAAAAAAGAAGGGAATTTATACTGCAGCCCTTTTTGAGGTGTTTTCCATCAGTTGGTTATTGAAATTTGGTCTGCTCAGTTACTGTTATTCTTGGATGTTTGTCTTAAAATTAAATTCATGATTTCACAAGCAATACATATTCTATTAATAAAGTGGTATATAATTCCTACGGTTGTCATTATACTTACTGACAATTTTTTCGTTGGATAAAACTTGTTAAGGTTGACCTTGGCCGAAATTTTATACCTATCAGATGTGACTTAAATAAAAAAAATAATTATATTTCAAATATATTTTTACTAACTAGGATATAATTTGATACGAAGTGAGTGGCGGCTTTTAATATACATTCTCAATTATGGAAGACTTTTGGTTACATTGACATATACTTTCGACCCCGACACTTTTTGATACTAATGACGCATTCTGTATACGTATTTTTCCTCTGGCGGCCCCTCAATTTGGCACCTCAAGCGGCCGGTTGTATCGCTTGGGCCATAAACCGTCTCCGTGTACGAGGACAGCAGGAGCGCATGTTTAAATACTGATCTATGCTAAGGTGAGATGGCAAGAATTTGATGCCAAGGGGGTCGCCATGCAGCTGATACAACGTTACACCGGAAGAAGCTGCAGTGTATAATTCCCACAGTATCAGATAGCCATTACGGTGCCAGAATAGTTAAACGGCAGCACATTTTAAATAAAACCAAAAACATTCATAACAAGCGTAAATGAATAACAAACCGTTCGCGTTCACTGGCTTCGTGTTCTCTAAACTTAACATGGGACGTATTGATAACAAAATGCCATCCCGAAGCCGAATCATGAGAAAAATTGCGGACACTGTGATATCAGCGATGATGTAAATGTGCTTACTGAACCCACTGTTTCTGTCGATGTCCTGCTATGCTCCTTTTAATTTACTTTACATTAATTTGAGAATGTCATAAATAAGGTATAACGATGAGCATAGATTTTTAAGTACTTACACGAATTATTATTTCATTAAAATTCAGTTTTAATTATAGATACGTTTGTTTTTTATACGTTCTACTCTTGCGTAACATTTAACTGTTTGGTTCTGTTGATGAAAGCTAATGAATGCGATGTGTAGTGTTTATATATTCAGTTTGTTTTTAAATCATGGTGAGTTGAACGGAGGAGCGATTTTTCCAGCGGAAAGTGTGTTTCGACAGGGCGATAAAAACACAGATTTAGTGCAGGAGGCATTTGCTGAAAACTTTCCGAACACAACTGTACCTTATCGTCATACAGTTCGTCGACCTTCTGAGAAATTTCAAGAGACACGCTCAGTGTTGCACGGCAACGAAACTAGATAACAACTAAACGAACTTGTTGGATATTTAGGAGCAAAATCATGGCGCAAGTGACACAAGAAAAGGATGTTGAGCTCCCGACGGCACGTAAAGCGGTTAGGCAAACGTTGAAATTGTACCCGAATAAAATGACAGCAGCGCATGAACTGAATGATGCATATCATGAAAAGCGAATCCGTTTCTGCGAGTGATTTTTATCTTTTTACTCAGAGCAGTGCCGCTTATATTCTTTATGTCACCTTGATTACAGACGCAGCCTGGTTCCAAGTCTCTGGTCATGTCAACACATGAAACTTACTATTATGATCAATCGAGAATGCTCGTGCTGCGCTTGAAACGCCACTGCATGATCAGCAAACTGGGGTCGGGTTAGCAATATCCAGACGGTACTTTTTCGAAATTTTTTTTAAAAAGAAACCGTGAATAGAGAACGTTATTGTTGAATGATCCACGACATCAGGAGCGAGCTACAGAAAGACAAAATGAACTACTTGTGGCTTCAGCAAGATGGTTCTAGTGTGCGCACAGTTAACAACACTACGTGTCTTCTGGAAGAGTTTTTTGGTGAATGTGTCCCGTCAGAAGATCTATGGCTCCCTCACTCGCCGGACCATTCGACACCAGACTTTCTTCTTTTGGTTAGCAGCAAAATCTTTAGTGTATCGCAATCGTTCATAACAACCCGTGGACGTCATATCCAATATACGTTGTATCTCCGCATCAATTTTTCGAGCATCCAGTATTTCCAAGAAACTTCTCAGTCTGATTTAAAAAGCTGGTCTCACATTCAATACCCTCGTATTTCCCCATGTGAAACTACTGAAAGCCTTTCCAAAAAGCAAGCAATACAGTATCAAAGCTGTGGCCGCCTCTACTGTCTCCTAGGTGTCGTGGAAGGACGTGTAACGGGGGTTAAATAAGTAACACACCACGTTTTTTTTTTTCGGCAAATGTGGAATTTGTTGTGGGGCATCGTGCAATACTCCCATTTCAGCCCGTATTGTTTCATGTAATTTAGGTACATGGCGACGCGATAAATAGCCTTCAAAATGGCGTCTGTAACGGAGGTGCGTTCCAAGGAGAGTTTCTTTTGGCAGAAAAAGCAGAATATCGCAGATATTCATAGGCGTTTGCAGAATGCCAGCAGAGACCGGACAGTGAACAAAAGCTAGGCGAGGCGTTGGACGAGCGGTTCGTTATAATCGCAACAAGGTCGCACATACCTGTTGGATATCCAGCGTGTCGGCAAGCCGTACAAAGTTGTGACTCTTGCAATCTTGTCTTTGCAGACACCCTCGTTCGAGGTGATCGGCGAATCACAGTCAAACAGCCCACTGGGTCAACTGGACGTCTCTGTTGGTAGTGCTGACACACTCGTCCACCAGGTAGGATACTCGCAGGATTTTGTCTGCTGGGATCCTCGCTGCGTAACAGAAGACTATTAAGAGAAGCGAAGGACCATCTGTGTGGAATTTCTAGCGCGTCACGAGGCCTGTAGTGACACTACTTTTGTTGAACATCGTCACAGGCGATGAAACATCGGTTCATCACTTCGCACTGCGAAATAAAACGGCAATAGGAGTGGCGCCATACCATGTCTCGTCCGAACAAAAAGTTCAAATCCTCACCTTCAGCCGGTTGAGTAACAGCAACGTTCTTCTGGAACCATGAAGAAGTAATTGTGCTTGATGTCTTCATTCAAGGTGCAATGATCAACTTCAACCTAAAAGAGTACTATGTTACCCTTAGGAAATTGAAGAAGCGACTTCAGAGTTTTTGGTCACCATTTTGCCAACCGTTAACTCCGTGTTAATTGGTGCCTTCAGTTCAGCAACCATTCCTTTTCGTATGTCAGAAGCCAAGGTCATCATATCGTCTTTGTGGCTGGTGTCATAATGCCATTCCAAAAGCATTCTTCTAGCTCTTAATAGTGTGACGGCATATTAAGCATTTATCATGGCCTTTAAAACGAAAAGGTAAGACAATTCCCATCCGTGACTGAGCGATGTGGTTTTTCCACTACTCCTTATTTGGGCAAGTATGTAGACGCCATAATGTTCCCAATGCAGAACGTCAGGCACCTGAGAAGACGACTGCCTTGCACTGGCGGTACCTCGCTGGAGCTTTCATTTCCCGGTTCTTCCTCACCATTCATCCCCACTAGCCGCTGCGCTCGGAGCGCTAGGCAGGAGCTCGTCCAGAGCACTCCCGCTCGTGGAGCGCTATTTGGCCACGCGTGCTCCAGCAGAATGCGAGCGGGCGTTGTGGTAGGGTAGCACCACGCCAATCAGTCTTTCCGGTCCTTGTTCTTGAATTACAACTGCAATACGTCACAGTTGCTGACAATAAATGTTGACAGTGATGGTTATACCTTGGGGAAGCAATTCGTAGTACACCACACTATCGCTGTTCCACCAGATGCGAGACATTATTTTTTGTGGATGCACGCAATTCATTGTATGAGGAGCTACTGCTCTGGTTGGGCTCAACCATTTCTTTCTTTTCCTTATGTTGGTATACGGACACCATTTCTTGTTCAGATGTTCAAATGTGCGTTAATTCCTAGAGGACTAAACTGCTGAGCTTACCGGTTCCTAGACTTACACACTACTTAAACTAACTTCAACTACCTTATGCTAAGAGCAACACAAACACCCACGCCCGAGGGAGGACTCGAACCTCCAACGGGACCATTTCTTGTCACCAGTGTTTTTTACCAGCCAGTTGATGACGATCAAGCAGAGATCTACATATGGCCAACCACAGATTTTTGTGATTTTGCCTTACAACAGCCGGTACCCGTCCACGTGACTTTTGAATCATCCCCACTGCATGCAAATGCTGCACGGTGGTGGAATGATCACAGTTCATCACAAATGCCAGTTGTCAAGGACAATGGAGTCGATCATTTGGGATTAATGCGTTTCAACTATCTTGATCAAACCCCGAAGGTCACTAACACACGAACCGTGCTCCTTAAACCGAGAGAATAATTTTGGTGCCATGCTCTGTCCAGTAGGATCATTACCATACACGACCCAAAAGATTATGTCTGCCTCCGCAGCTCTCAACGCTCCACTTGATACTCCATTTTCTAGCATTTACAGTTCCTCAAATTATGTCCAAATAAAAAAATGACAATATGAAAACTCAAATAGCAGCAGTGAACTACAAACAAAGAACGAGAGTCGGCAAATGAACCCATACCAACCGGAATATCAATATGTAAAACAAAAACGCTAGGAACCAAAGTTTCCTGTCATTGTAATACAACAAATAATAGCTAAAACGACACGTTTTCGAGAGAACCTCAATTTGTCGTTGCTTTGAAACCTTATGTTCATACTATCTACTCTACGAGAAAGACAACGCAATACATACGATGCCTGATGCCATACAATGGCAGCTCTTAGGTTTTGCTTGTGATGCAAGAATGGCGTCGCATGTCATTGGCATTCCACGAGACAAAAATATGACATTCCACACTCTTCATTTCAAGCCTTGCAGTTTAGTGAATCGTGTACTTCCACGTCATGACGCCACCAGCTGTTCGCCCATGTGCGTTCTCACCTCCTGGCACAAACATCTGTTTTAGCTGTAATTTCTCCTATTTTCTGGTTATTGTCATTTCGGGAGACGTTTATGGGAGAAAATAGTATGTTGTTGGACTTGTCCCAATCTGACTCTGAGGTGTTGAGTTCAGTCTGCAAGGAAGCCTTGAATCCACTCGCAAGTTCAGTCTGAAAATCGGCACGCTTATGTTCTTTTTTCTTCAGTAAACAACAGCGCGGAATGGTGTCAAAGCCAGTGCACTGATACTTTCGAAATAATGTAAGCCAGATTCCTCATTCCAAATATATATATATATATATATATATATATATATATATATATATATATATATATATATATATATATATATATATATAAAGCCAGCTGTTACACCCAGCGACTGTTATAATGACTTGCAAATAATAGATTTTTTAAATTTTTATTGGCAGATCTAGATTTCAGCTAGAAACTACCCGTTGTCAATGCACTATCACTTTTGATCAATGCATGTAATGCCTGTTGGTAGGGCTTTATCCACAGTTCATTGAATACTTGTTAAGAAAATAATGGTTAAGAAAGAAATTCGATACGTCGCTCCTTTCCGAGTTAATTATCGTTGAAGTTAGCCAATCAGACTGTTGCACGCGCAAACTCAAGTAGCCTGCCAGATACAAAGAGTGTCAGTTTTTCTCATGGCGTAGGTCCTAGTGCACGAATCCGCTCTTTGATTCGGGTTCGAACCTTGCTACCATCATTGTTCAAGTTTTGTCTCGATGTCTCGTTCAGTTTTAGGATACCAAACGAAAAACACGTTTGGCGAAACCGTCGCTGGCGGGCCGCTTGAATGTGCACAATGATCGGACAGGAAAAATTTAATGCTAATTAACTCAGAAATGGCGCAAAGTAACAATTTTTTCTTTAACAATTATTTCCCAGCACAACCTACCCTGTAGCATCCTTAGAACCTTTATAGGCTGTTTCTGACCACCCTGCATACGAGTATATAGATACTGATATCGAGCATAGAGCTACTGAAGTGCAACTTTTTACGTGACGTTACATATTTCATCTCTTCAGATGAAATATCGCCTGTGATAGGATTTTCTCGTGCATTTGTTGCTCAATATTTGTATGTGATGTTTGAATGCACTTCTCACTAGAATTTTCGTCTTCGTTGCGGGTGCTGTAAGGAAATATTTTTCGGACAGCCAGTATCACAGACCATGGATATCGGCAGGGAGGAAGAGAGCGTGGGAAGGACTGCTTCCTCGCTCCCCAACCAAACCCAACCCACCCCACCCCACCCCACCCAACCCCACTCTACCCCACTCAAAACTTGTAGCTATTCTTCCCAAGTACACAAAGTTTAATTTATTTAACTTTTTTTGTCATCAGTCATCTAAGTGGTTCGACGTGCCGAGCCGCTGTTTCATTCTGTGCTATTCCCTTCATTTCAGAGAAGCACTTATAGCCAATGTTCTTAATTCTTTATATTGGACTAGATTTACTTCTAGTTCCAATAGATCCGAGAGAGGAGATCCTCCAGGATGTACAAGTCAGAAAACAAGAATACGCAATAAAATATTACGAAGAAAAACAGATTCGCTAAGGTACCTTTCACATGTCCCTACAGAATTCGTCCTCATGGTTGTGGAATACGTCAAATAATTTTAAACGCATTGTCGTTTAGAATATAAAAATCAACTTGCTTCAAAACATATAAATCTTTAAAATAGTGAAGGTCATACGATAATTCTTAGGGCAAATGTTTCACAACACTTATCTGCAATGATTCCATTACTGCAAATAATTTGTACAGAAATCAGATTGTACCTAATACACACATTATTTAATGTTACTAATAACATGCACAGCTCAGTTGGCACTGAAATACGTTCTTTAGACTAGTCTTAAAGTCAACTTTTATTACTAGCTCCACCTTCCGTGGGTGTTGCCAAATTATTGAAAATACGTGTTCCAGAATAACGTACACCTTTCTGAAGCAAAGGAAGCGATTTTAAATCTTTGTGAGGGTTAGTATTATTTCTAGTAGTGATTCGGTGTACTGAGCTGTTGGATTAAGAAAGAGATAAATTTTTAATCATATACTTCATTAACTAATAAATGTATTGGGAATCAGTGGTTAGTATCCCTACCTCCCCAAACAGGCCTCCTTAGGATCGTTTTGAGCTCTCGCCACAAATAATTCTTAATCACGTTCTTAGCCTCGGAAGAGTTTAGCTAGGCTTGGCGACTTACCCTTGTTACTCCATAGATGTATTCTATTCTCTGTCTCCCCTCAGAACTTTTACCTTCTACATCTCCCTCTAATATGCCAGGAGATATTCCCTGAAGTCTAACGCATATCCTGTCGTCCTGCCGCCGGCCGCAATGACCGAGGGGCTCTGGCGCTTCAATCCGGAACCGCGCACCTGCTACGGTCGCAGGTTCGAATCCTGCCTCGGGCAAGGATGTGTGTGATGTCCTTAGCTTCATTAGGTTTAAGTAGTTCTAAGTTTTATTGGACTGATGACCTCAGATATTAAGTGCCATAGTGCTCAGAGCCATTTGAACCATTTTGTCGTACTGTCCCTTTTCCTTGTGAGTGCATTCCACGTATTTATTTCCTACACGTCCGGATTTCTTTTCACTCCCTTTAACTTCCGACGTCTTCGCATCTCAAACGCTTCCAATCTCTTGCTGTCCGGATCCCAACAGTCCGTGACCCACTTCCACACGATGCTGTGTTCCCGGCCTACGGCGTCAAATTTCTTTCAGAAATTAAGAAAATGGCTCTGAGCACTATGGGACTTAATATCTGAGGTCATCAGTCCCCTAGAACTTAGAACTACTTAAACCTAACTGACCTAAGGACATTACACACATCTATGCCCGAGGCAGGATTCGAACCTGCGACCGTAGAGATCGCGCGGTTCCAGACAGAAGCGCCTAGAACCGCTCGGCCACACTGGCGGGCTCAGAAATTAAGGCCAATGTTCAACACTAGGAGAGTATTCTTAACCAAGAATGCTTTCTTTGCCTGTACCAGTCTGCTTTTTACGTCCTTAATTCGCCCCTCACACGTTATTTTGCTTCTAAGGTAGCAGAATTCCTTCACTTCGTCTACCTTCTACTCAAAAATTTTGATGTCAGTTTTATCATTAATCTCAATTTGATTAGTCCTAATTATTTTCGTCTTGCATCGGTTTATTCTCAAACCATATTACGTGTTCAGTAGACCATTGATTCCATTTACTATGCCCTGTAATTTTTTCTCTCTTTTGCTGACAATATTATTGCGATCAATGAATCTTATCATCGACATCCTCCATTTTAATTGCACTCCTGAACAGAATTTACATCAAGGGAGAAAGACTTCATTCCCGTATGATCCCAGTACTTGGTCTTCTATTCTTATTGCTCCTTGTTGGGTCTTTTTTACGGGAAAAATAATTACATTGGTTTGGTAACATTTTTCTTTCCGGTTGGATTTACGAGTGGGGAGAGGTGGCGATAGCTAGCGGAAAGGAGAAGCTACTGGAACGAACACAGTGCCCGGGCGCGTCCCCTGCGGACCGGGATCAGGGGCCACCGGCGTCCCCCGGGTGGCGGCTTAAATCTGGGCTCCCAGGCCCCTGGCCGGTGATCGCGGCCTGATACGCGATCTGCGGCGCCACCGCGCGCCTGCCAATAAACTCGGCCGCCGCTCCCGCCGTGGCGACCGCTGCTCGACGGGTAATTACCGCCGCTGCACAGTGTTCCGCCTCGCTAACGTCCGCTCCCGCGTCGCCCAAATGCATATAACGGTCGCGCAGCTGGGGAAATTGCTGCCAACAACTGCGACTGGCAAATGCATTATTTTCGTAATCGATAATGTAAGCACATCCCAGTGCCAAAAACAACGAACAAACCTCCGTGTTCCCTTGGGTCATTGAACTGAGTGACCCATGTGACAATGACGTTCCCGAAATATCTAAACGTTAAAGACATCGGAGTAAGGTTCTCCATATGCAACAGCATGAGTATTTTCCTGGACTGAGATAATCCATAATTTCATGCAAGACCGAGATATGCAGTACAGTTTTTTTTAATGGAACGGGGATATATTCATATTCACAGACACACACACACACACACACACACACACACACACACACACACACACACTCCGAAAGACAAAGTAATGTGTATTTCCAGTTTTAGGCCGATATATCTGATCTGCAACTCACAAATTGCTTTCATGCTCTTTTGAACCACGTTACAGATATGAAGAAGTTTGTAGGGCAAGGTTATGGCTTACAGTCACTGCTATTCACTGCACATATTCAGACTGAAACGACGAAACAAAGTTTGTACCAAGAATTGGATTCGAACCCAGGTCTCCTGCTCACTAGGCACATGCACTCGCACAGTGGCTCTGCACAACTGGATTGACTGCCATAGCATGCATCTCTCCTCAGTCCAGATTCCCATTCATGCCTCAGCACACTTGGTATTCCAGGTGAGCAGGAGACCCAGGATCGAATCCCAGCCTTGGTGCAAACGTTCATCCATCGCTTCAGTCAGCATACATACCTCACAGATGTTCGAGACTTCAAAAGGTGACAGGAACAAATAGCTCCATGTAATTAAAGCTCTTAAATCAGTGTTTCAAACATAATCCCCATTTGCAGTACGAGATTCTCACTCTGAAGCGGAGTGTGCGCTGATATGAAACTTCCTGGCAGATTAAAACTGTGTGCGGACCGAGACTCGAACTCGGGACTTTTGCCTTTCGCGGCTGAGCTACCCAACCACGACTCACGCGCCGTCCTCACAGCTGTACTTCTGCCAGTATCTCGTCTCCTACCTTCCGAACTTTACAGAAGCTCTCCTGCGAACCTTGGAGAACTAGCACTCCTCGGTCCCGAGTTTGAGTCTCGGTCCGGCACACAGTTTTAATCTGCCAAGAGGTTTCAGGATCCCCATTTCTTTCAATGCTGAGGCGCTAGTCCAGTGCCCCTGGAGAGCCTCTGCAACGCTCTTCGAATTTAGAGGGAGTACCAAACGGACTGTGGCATGGATGGGGGTATTAGGATTGAAGAGGCACGACTGCTAGTATAGCGTAGTCCATACCACTGTGCCATGGTGGCGTAGTGGTGGTCATCAGTCCCCTAGAACTCAGAACTACTTAAACCTAACCAAACTAAGGACATCACACACATCCATGCCCGAGGCAGGATTCGAACCTGCGACCGTAGCGGTCGAGCGGTTCCAGACTGACGCGCCTAGAACCGCTCGGCCACACCGGCCGGCAGGTAGCGTAGTGATTAGCTCATTTACCTAGTGAGTAGCAGATTTTTGTTTGAATGCTAGCCTCGGTAAAAAATTTCGTTTGTTGCTTTAGTATGCCTATATAGCTCATAGATGAATGAGATATGAGACAAGTCCTCTGAAACTACATAGATTCATTTCACTAAAGCTATTCAATTAGTTTGTCGTAGTACCAATGAAGAAAGTGTAAGACAGTTTGTGGACAGAAAAAGAATTTATGAAGGAGCAATGCAAACATTTTGCTGAAAGAAAGACTTGGCGAAAAGAATGAACGGCGTTCCTGGAACCAAGCCGAAAGTGATGAGAAGTATTAGACACGAGAAAAGTGTTTTACTTAGAATTGGAAAAGGCAACGCAGCGCAATAATGAAGGAATTCATCTACGTAGGAAATAATATTATACAAATACATTTAGAATGCCATAGGTGAAGAGTAATCTCTTCCGTAAAAGAGTTTAGCTGCTAATTTACATCTATCTGGATCTGTAATCCGCAAGCCACTTTACGTCGTGAGGCAGAGGTCTCTTATACCCTCCTCTCCCATTCCGTTCAGGAATGGAGCATCGGAAGAATTGCTGTCAATAAACCTCCATATGACTTTGAAAGACAGCAGATCTTTTCGACCAGCCTTTCTTCCATTCAATTTATTCAGTAGAACAGACAATTACCGGCTCCACGGTGAATTATTAGAGAGGGTTGACAGCGGCTGGATGCTGAATTTAGTGGTAACAGGCACATGAAGTCATTAGAGGTGGAGGATCCAAGTGCTTGTCTTCTCGAATGGCCACGGCTGTGGCAGGTGAGGCTTATTGGTACCATTTCCGAGCATATAACAAGTCACAGGTGTAGAGACTGAATGGAGTCCTGGGCCACCAGCTTCGCACAAGGGAAGCTGTTGCAGAGGACTCAGCCTGAGCCACAGGGGGTCACTGGCGGAGCCGATGGCAGGCCTGCAGCGTATTGTAACTGAGACCAAAGGCAAAACTTTTTAGGACTGGTTCTGCCCAACTGCGATGGACTGAGTGAGTAGCAGTTGTCCACAGCCAAGGCAAAGTGCATTCAACAGTTTCCACAGTTTCGGCATGGTTGTTCATGTTTCTCCTGAGAAACTTACTGTAAGATCGGTATCGGATAAGCCGTCGCAAACATTTTTCTGGCATGAGTGAACTAGAGCGACACAGCAGGAGGCCAGACGCTGGGTCGCCGCAGAGCTGTGGCGTTTTTCTGAGGTCTACTAGATGCACGAACAACTCTGCTTCCCGCACGCCCAATGTAACTGTGTGTTGATTGCAACGTGGACCGTGATGTCAGAAAACGTACCAGCGGATTCCTGTTTCATGCGTCAAGATATGTTAGGTCTGGAGAAACAGTATTTTCCCGTCTTATGAAGGAAGGCTGTACAGTACACGAAGTGATACGTGACCGGCGCAGGAGAGCTTTATCAGCTTTCCATCAGTGGTTTTAGCTTATTGGCGCAAACTCTACGTGGAGATTTTGGCGGATTGAATATTTTGAGTGGAAGCCTGAGGACTCGATCACGAATTTCAGGGGAGAGTAATTGATTCGTTCCTTGAGATGGGATTCGGTTTTCTGCTCGGTGTATGGCACAATGGTGGAGTAGAACGGGAGGAGGAGATGGTCCGTCGTTCGACCAGATGCTGGGACCCATTGGGCACCACATCTCGAGATCTCTACACGCGCATGGTGAACGTTTCGTTGCACCAGCACTAGGAATGCTTGGAGTGAATTTCTCTAACTCCATCGAACACTCATAGCAGTCAGTAGCGCCTTGCGGTAGTTTGTTTCAGGGTGTAGTTCACAGTTAATGCAGATCATATTAATCACAGTCAGATCGCGTCATTCATTTTTTTTTTAAGTCAGAAATAAAGTCACCACCCTTTATTGAACTTCGTCAACTATCTGTCAGAACACGTCACTTTATGAACACGAAGTAGAATGTAGTCATGTGTTATGCTGATCTATGTTCCATTTCATTCATGTCTTTTAGAAATAAATCTGTAGTGATGTTGACTTATCTGTGTTGTTCAAGCAGACATTAATAATTTTAATTAGCTATGTGGAACTGAAAGGAGTAGTCTTGGAATAAAAATACAATATGTCGTCTTCTGCTTTACAGGGCAACACTTCCCTTGTTATTTGAGTTCAAGATCCGTTACATATAATGGCGGTCCTGTATATAAGAGATATTGACAGGCAGAAGTTCATTAGAGGTCCCTAAATAGTTGTTCACCACAGAGACATTTTGTAAACGCTCTTGTTTTCTCATAGTTATTGGTTTGTGAAATATATGAGGTAAAAAGTTGTACATCGACTCTCAATCTTCTTAGAATGGAATGTCTCGAAATTTGGACAGTCATCTTCTCCGTCACGTACAACGTTTGTTTTGTAATGTTTACTGCTGGTATATGTTGGGCATCTTCATGGCCCCATCCCACCGAATAAACGATCCTCTGACGAAATGCGTCACACTTCATTGGCTTTGTCCTATTAATCCTACTTGGTAGAGGTCGATCGAACGATTATTTTCGAAGCTACCTCTGTCGTGGATGAATTACTCTCGCTTAACAATCTCTCAATGAACATCAGTCTGGAAGCTGTTTTTCTAGTATTAGTTTTCTGGTGGTCATTACACTTTAGGTCGCCTCGGATGGTTATTCCTAGGTATTTTACGGTAGTTACTGTTTCCAGTATTTCATCGTGAATATCGTAACGGAGAATTAATAGATGTCTTCGCCTACTCATGAACGATAATTTACTTTTATATACATTGAGGCTCAACTGCCAGTGATTTTAGCAATCACGGATCCTCAGCAGGATTTTCTGTATTTCACCAGTCTTATGACGTTGCAGCCCTCGTACTGACAACGGCATCGTCCTTGAGTAGACTTACCTAGCTCCAAAGTTATTCACTAGACCATTTATATAAACCGTAAATACTCCTAGTAGAGGTCCTATAACACTCCCTTGGAATACTTCTAAATTACCTGTATATCTGTCGCATTTGTTCTGCAAAGAACACCTGCAAGGAAGTCCTGTATTAGGTCCCAAATTTGTTCCGGTAACATCGTTTTTAACACGTTTTTATTAGGTCGTTTAGTTGTCTGTTGGTCCGGTACAAATTTTGAAATTGATTTTGGACGAACTCTCCGAAGAACTAGGGTCTTCAAACTTTCAACGGAGCTCAAAACTAAATGACAATGCAAAATTAACTCACTTTCCTGTCTGGTATGTGACGGAGATTAATTTGTTTACTACTGTCAATTGCTGATGAGCTAGAGACTTGAAGCTTTGAACGTATCTCAGAAGTGGACCACAATACAATACTAATTCGCTTTCTTTCTTAGTGTGTGTCGGAGGGTACTTCGCTTGCCACTGCTATTTCCACCTTGTACATATTTCGTGGTAAGAACAGTTACTGTTAAGTCCCCTGTGAGCATGACTCTAATTTTTTACTTTCAAGGTCTTTTCGTAAGGTAATGTAGGGGGAAGCAATGTACTGAATGACTCAGGTGATGAGAAACTGAAATAATCCTGTAATTTATCGAATGTCTCTGTTGAATTCTCATCTAAATATTTGAATTCGACTGAAAAATTAGACACACAGAATAAAATAATTATTTAAATACCTGTTTTCAGCATAACATGTTTCTAAAACTGGCTAAAAAGAATAAAGTAATTTCTCATATCCGTAAACATATACCTAATTTCATAAAGATAGTCCTGAAAATCTGGGCTTGTGAACTTTTTATAGCAATGAAAATACTCGTAGAATTTATATTGTTAAACCAGGAGCATATGCAGTACACAACTGTTGCGCGAATAGTTCGGCTCCTTACTATTATCTGTTGCATGTGCCCCACCTTTTTCGTTTTAATTTACAGAAGTATTTTCATAGCTGTTAAAAATTCACCGTCACATATTTTAAGGGCTATGTATGTGGTTAGGAATCTCTGCTGGGCTGCGAGAAATGATTTTATACTTCTTAGCCCGGTTTAAAAACACGATATCATAAAAAGGTTTTTGCTTAAATAATTATTTTGTTCATTAAACGAAAGTGGTTAACAGTATGGAAAGTTATCCGGAAATCAAGTAACCCGGCGAGAGCCTTTGTCTCAGGCGCGCTATGTCTCCTGGACGAACAGAGCGAGCTCAGATTCGCAAGACCTCTTTTTGCAGCGCCCAAACTAATATCCATAGAGAATATTTTCATTTTCCAAGAACAACATTATGCGTGAACATAAACTATGTTCTACAAGGCCTCAACAAATTGACATTAGCGATATAGGTCTATAATTGTGCCCGCCTGTCTGGCAGCCGTTTTTGAAAACGGAAATGACGGGTGCTGTCTTCCAGTTTTATCGTTTGTTGCTCCGATAAACTAATGCTCTAAGGCTAGTAAGTGCTTTCGCATAATCTCTCTAGAACTTCACAGGCATCTCATCCGGTCCAGTTGCCTTTCCCTTCCTAAACAAGTTTAGTTGATTTTCTATTCCGCGTGGCATTTCAGCGTTCGCTGACTGAAAGGAGGAACCGTATTTCGGTCTCGCACAGTGAAATAATTTCGAAATACCTAATTTCAGTATATCGCCCTTGTCTCTGTCATCCTGGGTTTCAATGGCAGTATAGTCACTGAGCGATCTAATAAATAGTTCCTGCTTACTGAGTTCACAAAAGACCAGAGCTTTCTGTGATTTTTAGTCAGAACGATTGGTAAGTTTTACTTTGAAATTCACTGAATGATTCTTGTATCACTCTGCTCACTAAGATTTTGGCTTCATTCAGATTTTGTTTATCTACTAGGCTTTGACTTCACTTAAAACGGAGATGAAGTTCTTTTTAATTTCGAAGCAACTTTCTAATACGGCTATTGAGACACGCTGGGCCTTTTCCAACCCTCATTACTGTGTTCAGCACATACTCGTCACATGGAACAATGGATATTAATTTGACCTATTTGTGCTCCACAACTTCGTGCCGAGACTAAATGTATGATGAAACCTAATTAAATACTGGACAATTTGTCACGTGTCCCTTTCGTTAAACAAAAATATTTTCATATATTTTTTAATATGCCTTGCAGTATCCGTAGCCACTGATACTATCACAGCCTTGTGATTACCTGTTCCGTAGTTGAGGCTAACTAGTTCGAAACGTTCGGGTCTGTTAGTTCTAGAAGTTACAAGACATTTAATCTTATGCATAGGTTCATTAACTGTCTGCTCGAAGTAATTTTCAAACCAGATATTCAGAACAGTCTCACATGAATGCTTTTCTCCGGCACCCGCTTTAATTGCGTGGCTCTCGCATTCTACAGATGGCAACCTGAAATTTTCCCCTACTGCAATAGCACGGGAAGGAAACTTACACATGATATTATCCAAGTGGCCTCTGAAGTGAGCCACCACTTCAGCTCCTGAGGAAGATAGCCTATGAACGCATCTGACTACCGTGTTTAACCAAACTTTAATGCTTACCTTTACCCGCACTATTTCACATTCGGAATTTGTAATAACCTAACTAGAATTCATTTAATTATTTGCTGCAATAAAGACTATTGCACCAATACCAGCCTATTTTTGCGATATATATTCCAATATTAATCTAGAATTTCCTTGCTATTCACTTTCGGTTTCAACGAACTTTCTGAACATTATTGTCTTCAGTCAGCGAATCTAATATCAGAGCTCACCAAGGATGCTCCTCCAGTTTACTAATACCATCTCGGACTTCTTAATTTCCGATCTACGGTGACGAATGGTCTCTGAGAATAGTGTGGCTGATATGTTTTCGATTTCGGCAAGCAATTAATCCATAGCTGATTCAAAGGATGTGCTCCTCTAACATAAAAAGTTAACTTCAGAAAAATAGTGGGACGGACAAACACTAGAACATATTTTTAAAATAAAGCTGGTTATAAACGACTTTCAATGAAGCAGTTACGTAGAGATGAAAAGATTAGCACAAGAAAGGAAAAGAGCGTAGAAATAGTCCTGCCAAAAGAATGATGATTTAAAGCAATGATTTTACAATAAATCTGAAAATGTTAATGAGCATTATACTACTATTCGTTGCGGAATATCAGTCCTGGACTCTATAAGATACTTTCATTGTCTTGTGGCACTCTACTTGCTTGAACAAATTTTTTTGACCATTTGCAAAACTATTTTAGATCTGCGTGGTTTGGAATATTCCAATATAGGACATACATGCATACTATCTGTAAGCACCGTCTTTTCTAGATAAACTCGAATTTCTCAGTATCCTAACGAACTAAGTGAACTTTGCCATATAATTTATTCACAGTTGAGTGTACTCAATTGTTCCATTCCACATGCACTCTTTTGTTACTCCCGGATATAACCAAATGCAGCTGTGACTCAGCAACAGTGTGTTGAAAAGTAACGGCCTTTGTGTTTTCATTCATGTCTGTGGCTTCGATGTTCTCAACATTTTGAGCCATTTACCAGTATTTCACTAGGTGGGAAGTTTTTAGGTAGTACAAAGTGACTTAGATAAAATATCCTCTTTATTTTGATTTCCGCACTTTAGCTAAAGATTTAAATGTTCTAGAAACCGCCCTGCTTAATGTTTGAAAGTTTTTGAGTGTAGGTACGTTTAAACACGACAACTTCGTTTTGCTAATAATATTTTAGAGGTTTGCTTGTTATTATTTTAACGAATGAAAATATCGAATTGTTTTAAAACACTGCGTTGTTTATTTTAGGAACTGTCAGGTACATGTTCTTATGCAGACATTCATCGAGCCTTTTCAAATTTGTTCCTTAAAACCATTCACTCTTCGTACACATATTATCCCTACACTGCACAAAAATTCATTTTTCTTCCCCTTGTTCATTAATGATACTGCACTCCTCTCCTATTTTCTTCTTGCTAAAACAATTTCACCAACATACTGTTGCTGTGGACAAACACAAAAGAATATACCAACTTAATCTGCTGATTGAAGAACTGTTCGCTGTATCCTTTCAAAAGTAACAATAATATTTCTGATTAAAATTCAGATATTTACATGAATACAGAACAACATACAGAAATTTGTGGTAAGCTCTAATGGGACCAAACTGCTAAGGTCATCGGCCCCTAGCCTTACGCAGTACTTAATCTAAACTTAATCTAACTTACGCTAAGGACAACACACACATGCTTGCCCGAGAGGAGACTCTGGCCTCCGACGGGGGGTGGGGACCGCGCGGATACCCCGCGCAGCAATACAGAGCAGTTGGTGCGAAGACAATGCTATCTCATGAACAGAACCTTCGGTCCGTTCGTACGAGTGGAACGCCATGAAAAATAAAGACCGAAGCCAGGCTGTCTTTTGTGGTAATGTTACTACACATGTCATTACAAAACTGATATTTCCGCGCCACCCTTTCGTAAACAATGTAAACGCGACCGAAGTGTTAACACTGAAATACGCTCACCATATTGGAAGTACCGACCCCTGTTACTAATCAGTTTTTTCTTAACTACTTTTCTGTGAGAAAAACACAAAAAATCTCTGATAGTTCTCTTTCTTATACTATGACCGACACTGTGATGGCTCTGAGGATAGCAGCCACTCTCCAACCTAGTGCATCATCATAATGATTCCAAAAAGTAAATTCCCGTGCAACGTGTTCACGGGACGTGCTCGATTCGTCTGGCCTCGCGGAAAAGAGAAGGAGCGAATTTAGGGACGTCCTCTTGCAGTTCTAACCCTTCTGTTACGTAATACAAACGATTTGCAGCTATTATCGATATAATGCGTATCTTTCGAAAGGAAGGTGTTTTCCTTGGAAAAAACAGAACAGTAGGTCAGTTTAAAATTTCTGTATTTCATATAAATTAAAAATACCGTACTCTCCACCAACACTGAAACAGGCAAACGGGTTTAAACTGTGTACTTATATATCTGACAGTAAGTTTCCATAGTGCTATGGGTGAGCGGAAATGAAACTGAAATATGTAGGAAAAATAAATCACTAACTGGAGCAAATAAGGGAAAGCTGAAAGGAATATATTGACAGGTTGCAAAAAATATACAAACCTGAAGATACTATTACAGAAACCGAAAACTAAATAGATGAGGATGAAGTTTAAGACATGATTTTGTAAGAACTGTTTGACTCATCATTAAAAGACACATTTCAAATCAAGGCACTTGAAGTAGTTCAAAGGCGAATTTCAAATCAAGATACCTGAAGTAGACAACAAAAAAATGGATCAAATGACACTGAGCACTATCGGACTTAACTACTGTGGTCATCAGTCCCCTAGAACTTAGAACTACTTAAACCTAACTAATCTAAGGACATCACACACATCCATGCCCGAGGCAGGATTCGAACCTGCGACCGTAGCAGTCGTGCGGTTCCGGACTGCGCCCCTAGAGTAGACAACATTCATTCACAATTACTGAGATTTTTGGGAGGAAAGATCATGATAAAATGACTGCAAAACAGTAAAAAAGTTATTTACAGGAGAATGGAAATACTAAGAGAAGCTGGCATCAGTAGACGTTGAAATCAAAACTTAACACACCTGCAGGCGTCATTTTTGCATTTCATTCATTTAGGCAAGCAATTTCGGTGATCCATTACATCATTTTCAGGCTCTCGACAAACTTACGTACATTTATAGCATTTGTAAATCAGGACAGTTTTGAAAAATTTGTTTGCAATACAATCTCAAATTCCCAAGGTAGCAGTGATAAAGTACAAGGAGAGAAAGATTATCTACAAATTGTACAGCAGCGAGATTGTAGGTATGAGAGTCGAAGGACATGAATCAGTAATGGAAAGGCAATCAGACATTGTTGTACCTATCCCTTATGTTATTCAGTCTGTACACTGTGTAAGCAGTAAAAGTAATCAAAGAAGAATCAGGAAAAGAAATCACAGGTCAGCGAGAAAAAACGAAAAGTCTAAGGTTGGCAGGTGACACTGAAATTCTGTCTCTGATTTGGAAGATCAGTTGAACGGAATGAATAGTGTCTCGGTATGACGTTATAGCAGGAGCATCAACGAAATTAGAAGAATGGTAACTGTCTATAGTGGAATGAAATGAGATGATTCGGAGGAAATTTGATTAAGAAATGAGATATAAAAAATAGATCAATTCTTATATTTGCTCAGAAAAATAGTTGGCGATGGTAGAAGTACATAGAGTGCAAACTGCAGACTGCCAATAACAAGACTCTTCTCAGAAAAAGGGAAATCTGCTAAAAGCAGAATAAATGTAACTGTTAAAAAGCCGTTCTGATGGTATTTGTCTGCAGCCTACGCGTGTGTATAAATGAAAAGTGGACTAAAAAACAATTCAAACAAGAAGAGGATGACAGCTATTAAAATATCTTGAAATACGACTTTTCTTGGTGGGGGGGGGGGGGGGTGGGGGTTCCAGATGTCGTCTAACTGGTCTGATGCACCAGGTCGACAAATCGTATGAACGTATCTTAATTTGTCTTTGGTGTTGCCTCCATTATCAACCGCAAAGTCAGTATTGGCTCTTGGTGCGTTTATGTCATCTAAAGCCAAACCGATCTCGCTCATCCTCAATTTTGTTTTCCATTCTTCTGTATACTATTCTTGTATATAACTTGGATTCATGAGCTGTTAAGCTGATTGTGATATAATTCTCGCACTTGTCAGCTCTTGCAGTCTTCGGAATTGTGTGGATGATATTTCACCGAAAGTCAGATGGTATGTCAACAGACTCACACATTTTACACACCAACGTGAATAATCGTTTTGTTGCCACTTCCCACAATAATCTTAGAAATTCTCAAAGAATGTTATCCATCCCTTCTGGTTCATTTGATCTTATGTCCTCCAAAGCTCTCTTAAATTCTCATTATAATACTGGATCCCTTACCCCTTCTAAATCGACTCGTGTTTCTTCTACTATCACATCAGGTAAGTCTTCCCACTCATAGATGCTTTCAGTGTTTTCTTTCCACCGGTCTGCTCTCTCCTCTGCATTTAACAGTGGAATTCCCATTGAACTCTTAGTGTTACTACCCTTGCTTTTAATGACAACAAATATTGTTTTGACTTTCCTTTATGCTGAGTGTGTCCTTCCGACATTCATTTCTTTTTCGATTTCTTCACACTTTTCATGTAGCCATTTCATCTTAGCTTCGGTGCATTTCCCCAGCGACTTGTATTTTTGTGTTCCTGAGCTTCCAATAATATTTTTGTACTTCCTCCTTTTATCATTCATCTGAAGTATTTCATCTGTTACGCATAGTTTCTTCGCAGTTACCTTCTTTGCACCTATGTTTTTCTTTCCTACTTCTGTAACGGATCTTTTTAGAGATGTCCATTCCTCTTCTGCTCTATTGCCTATTGAGCTATTATTTATTGCTTTATCAACAGCATTAGAGGACTTCAAGCGTATCTCGTCATTCCTAATTACTTCGTATCCCACTTCCTTGTGAATTGATTTTTCTTGACTAATCTCTTAATCTTCAGTCTACTCCCCATCACTACTACATTGCGATCTGAGTCTATGTCTGCTCCTGGACACGCCTTACAATCCAGTATTTGATTTCGGAATCTCTCTTTCACCATAACATAATGTAACTGAAATGTTCCCGCATCACCCGGCCTTATCCAAGCATAGCTTCTCCCCTTGTGATCTCCAACGAAGTATTCGCTATCACTAGCTGAAACGTATTACAGAACTCAATTAGCTTTGCTCCTCTGACATTCCTTCTCCTGTAACACTTTCTTCTACTCCTTCCTCTATGACTGCATTCCAGTCTCCCCATGACTAACATATTTTAATTTCCCTTTACGTACTGTATTACCCTTTCAATATCCTAATAAAGTTTCTCTATCTCTTCATCAGCAGCTTGGGGCAGCGTCATGTGTAGCTGAACTATCGTTGCCCGTGTTGGTTTGCTGTCGATTCTGATAAGAACAATCCTATCACTGACCTGTTCACAGTAACACATTCTTTGCCCTACCTTCCTATTCATGACGAATCCGACTCCCATTATACCATTTTCTGCTGCTGTTGGCATTACCATATACTCACCTGACCTGAAATCCTTCTTTCCATTTCACTTCCCTGACCCCTACTATATCTAGTTATGCCTTTACATTTCCCTTTTCAGATTTTCTGGTCTCACAACCACATTCAAGCTTCTGAGACTCCACACCCCGACTCGTAAACGTTATCCTTTCGTTGACTGTTCAATCTTTTTCTCATGGTCATCTCCCTAGATTAGATTAGATTAGATTAGATTAATACTAGTTCCATGGATCATGAATACGATATTTCGTAATGATGTGGAACGAGTCAAATTTTCCAATACATGACATAATTAGGTTAATTTAACAACATACTTAAGTTAATATAACAACTTTATTTTATTGTGTTTTTCGTTTTTCTTTATTTTTTATTTTTATTTTTATTTTATTTTATTTATTTTCTTTTAATATTTTTTTTGTTTTTTTTCTTAATTTATATCTAAAAATTCCTCTATGGAGTAGAAGGAGTTGTCATTCAGAAATTCTTTTAATTTCTTCTTTAATACTTGTTGGTATTCCCCTCCCGGAGATCTGAGTGGGGGATTATTCCTGAATGTTTTGCCGGAGGAGACATCTTCATGAGACTTTTTCAGTTACAGGACACATGTCCTGTGGATACACGTTACCTGTCTTTAATGCAGTCGATTCCATTGCCTTCTGCATCCTCATGCTGTTGATCATTGATGATTCTTCCCCCTTTAGGGCCGTTGGCAGAATGAGTGTGACTTCCTACGTCGGTCTTCGGCCGCCAATGCTGATTATTAATGAAAATTTAATCAGTGGCGGATTTCGAACCCAAGACCGATGACGTTTTGATTACTAATGAAAGACGCTATCTCTAGACCACGGGTGCAAAATCTTACGTATAGATTGGAAAGCTATGCTTCAGTATGAGGAAAAGTAGGGATCTGCTGACAGATCATATGCTTTGGCACTGAGGAACAAAGTATTACGAAATAATCACTGTTATAATAGAGAAAAGTGTGTGTATGTGTGTGTGATGTGGCGGGGATTGACGGATATTAAAAAATTGTAGAGTGATACCAATTCTTAGCTACGTTAATCAGCTTCAAGTAGATACAGAGTGCAGTAGTTGTGCACAGATGAATAGAACAGCACGGGATTGTCCATCACGGGGAGCTGCATCATATTAGCCTTCGGACTGAAGATAACAGTGATGTGACTTATGGAATCAGCTCTCCGGGGTACATTTCTTTACGGGGGTATTTCTAGTGTATATTCGTTAGCAAGTCTTGGTAAACTGGTTTTTCAAGGAAATGTATGGAATTCTAAGTGGGATTGTCTGAACTGTACCCAGTCTGATTACTAAGAAAATAATCATATTTTAACAAGCAATTATTAAATACGTATTAAAGCTACACGTCTAGGCCACCTCTCATATAATTTTTTTGTGATGCTGTAGCTTCTGTCATAGTGATAGATAATGTCCTATATGCCCTCGTTGAAGAACTCTGACACCATATCCTTACTACGAAGGCGTCCAGTTATCTCTATACTACCTGGATGTTGTGGTTTAGCTGTATGATCCTGCCAGCCAGAGATGCGCATCTTTCGTTTCCTGCCCAACTACAACATGGCGGACGATGCAAAGCACAATAATCTGCAGACACGCTGCAGTTCTATACTCAGAGACTAGACTTTTAGATCCAGGTTGTACAGATATCACTGAAGGCGTCTTAAACATCATTAACTTTGGTCACAATGACGTTTGTCAATTTCTTGTATTGCGGCAGGGGTTGGTAATAAACTGGGAGTGATAAACGTTACATAGAGGATGGTCTAACATATTAAACACATCAAGAGATCTAGCATTATCGTGGTAGAGTATGGACTATTGCTGTCTTTTCACTGAACAATACCTGTTCTGACGATGTTATATCTTTTGAATGGTTCTTCGTGGTTCTTTGAACTTATAACAGTATATTGCTAAATTGATTGTTGTGTTTCGTTTCCCTTATAATCTTCTGAAAATTCAAGGTAAATGTTTATATGTCAGCCACAAAAAATACCGTACACACTTCATTATCGAATATTGTGATTGCTGTGTCTTTTCCTAACCTCTCCAGCGTAAGTGACAAGAATGCAACGATCTAGCTTCACTTGGAACTGATCCATGGGACACAGTGACCTACAGTAGGTGGTAACTATCTTCTTCCCCGCTTAAGAGGCAAATGAAGTAACTGTCCGAACTACCTCGGTAGGTAGGTGGTCTGACTGAAATGGGAGGAATAATGACATGAAAGTGAATGAATGTATCATACCCAATGTTACGCAAGGCTCTCTTATACGTTTCTAAACGACTTATGCTGTTCCCGATAGTAGCCTGAAAACTGGGTCACTCAGCAATACTGCTACTAAGTCATAAAGACACGGCATATCGGATTAGTCGTATCAAAAACCAAACACTGTTTGAACTATTAAATGAAATATCGACAGCGATGCTACTTAGAGAACTATTGTCACTTCCTTAGATATTAACATTTATGTGCATTTCTTCGAGGATCAAACAGTCCATTCAGTCTGCTTGTCACGTAGTGATTATCGGTCAAAGTTCAACGACATCCGGTTCGCTTAAATCGGCTGGCGTCTCTATGTCACAAAAAAAGGGCCTCAATACACATTTGACGACTTAGACTTTCATCTTTATCTGTGAGAAAACAGAACCCGGAAAGCAAATGCTGCCGATGCTTTATATCGTTGTTTGTTATTCCTGCGCAGAGAAGAGCAATCTTGCTACGAGAATAGCATACGCGGCAGCGTATGACACTTGGCTGGATCCGCAATCTCGACGCCACAAGCGACTCTCAAATATACAGCGAGACGGGACAAGCGCGCAGCTATTTCTGCCACCCTGCCGTGAATCTCTTCCCCACAGTGCCGGCTCATCGCTCGTAAAGACGAGATGGACTTTAATGAAGACAAACCGTCATCTTCTCTTTCATTTCTCAGTTCTGAATGTAACTTTATATTCATTTACTTCTTCACATTAGGACGTGCCAATGCTTTGGAGTCAAAATTATGTTTTAAAATACCCATGTAACAACCATAAACTGCTTTTAGTTTCGACATAAAAATACGTTACGGTAAAAATGACCAAGAACTGACGAAAGATTCTATTAACATGGTAAAAACTAGTCGTCAATAAAGCACAATTCACCAGATGCAGCTTATAGTGGTAACATGAAACTCTCCAACTACACTACTGGCCATTAAAATTGCTACACCACGAAGATGACGTGCTGCAGACGCGAAATTTAACCGACAGGAAGAATATGCTGTGATATGCAAATGATTAGCTTTACAGAGCATTCACACAAGGTTGGCGCCGGTGGCGACACCTACAACGTGCTGATATGAAGGAAGTTTCCAACAGATTTCTCATACACAAAGAGCAGTTGACCGGCGTTGCCTGGTGAAACGTTGTTGCGATGCCTCGTGTAAGGAGGAGAAACGCGTACCATCAAGTTTCCGACTTTGATAAAGGTCGGATTGTAGCCTATCACGATTGCGGTTTATCGTATCATGACATTGCTGTTCGCATTGGTCGAGATCCAATGACTGTTAGCAGAATATGGAATCAGTGGCTTCAGGAGGGTAATACGGAACGCCGTGCTGGATCCCAACGGCCTCGTATCACTAGCAGTCGAGATGACAGGCATCTTATCCGCATGCCTGTAACGGATCGTGCAGCCACGTCTCGATTCCTGAGTTAGCAGATTGGGACGTTTGCAAGACAACAACCATCAGCACGAACAGTTCGACGACGTTTGCAGCAGCATGGACTATCAGCTCGGAGACCATGGCTGCGGTTACCCTTGACGCTACATCACAGACAGGAGCGCCTGCGATGGTGTACTCAACGACAAACCTGGGTGCACGAATGGCAAAACGTTATTTTTTTCGGATGAATCCAGGTTCTGTTTACAGCATCATGATGGTCGCATCCGTGTTTGGCAACATCGCAGTGAACGCACATTGGAAGCGTGTATTCGTCATCGCTATACTGGTGTATCACCCGCGTGATGGTATGGGGTGCCATTGGTTACACGTCTCGGTCACCTCTTGTTCGCATTGACGGTACTTTGAACAGTGGACGCTACATTTCAGATGTGTTGCGACTCGTGGCTCTACCCTTCATTCGATCCCTGCGAAAACCTTCATTTCAGCAGGATAATGCACGACTGCATGTTGCAGGTCCTGTACGGGCGCTTCTGGATACAGAAAATGTTGGACTGCTGCCCTGCCCAGCACATTCTCCACATCTCTCACCAATTGAAAACGTCTGGTCAATGGTGGCCGAGCAACTGGCATCTGTACCTGTACACGCCATCCAAGCTCCATTTGACTCAATGCCCAGGCGTATCAAGGCCGTTATTACGGCTGGGTGCTGATTTCTCAGGATCTATGCACCCAAATTGCGTGAAAATGTAATCACGTGTCAGTTCTAGTATAATATGTCTGTCCAATGAATACCCGTTTATCATCTGCATTCCTTGTTGGTGTTGCAATTTTAATGGCCAGTAATGTATATTATAGTTGCGACGTACGTTTCAGAAAGTAGTGGGCAAGGTTAATAACTAGAGGGTAGGGCGCTGTACGCAGTTTTCAAAAACAATGGTTGGAAGTGAACTATTAAGGTTGTAAGAAGTCGTGAACGAGAAATTCATATGAGGCACATGTTCAGAATTGCTTATACAGGATGGCAACTAACTTTTTCGCCTCAAATTATGTGGAATCCCCGGGGTAAAGTGACTCGTTCACTAGCTAGAACTGATAGTATAGAAATGGAAGCACAAAGAAAATGCACATGTGACACTCAGTTAACGAAGAGAACGTATGAATGCTAATCGTCTGTGGGGGGGATGTAAATTAGCAGACCAGTAATAGTAATAATGCTTTCTTATTTACAATACGTTTACATCTATTATAACATTTTTAAACAGTATGTCGTGTAAAGTAAACGTAGATAATGATTTCCTTGCATTGGGTTGAAACTTCGCACCTTCTGAAGCTTCACCACAAGGATAGAATATAGCCATCGGGAAGGTGGTCCTTCTGTCACGATATTTCTCTCTCCACAGTTACTTTACCTGAGGAACAAAACCCACTTCAAACACAAAACAGGAAAGTAATGTAGTTTTTAACCGTGGACTGCCGTTGCCGTTCACAACAAATCTTTTAAAAGCACTACAGTATTGAATTACACGTACCAGTTTTGTAAATAAAAGAAGATTATTGAAATTACTCTTGTGTTACCTTACATTTTCGTTAAATTGGTACCTTAGTTGGTGAACCTTGCACTCACATGCACCTTCAACTTAAAAGCGACGGATTAGGTTACCCCAGTTACGAGCAATTTGTGCTGACACTGGCTCAGACTCAGTTTTGTGTTTACTTTTTAATAATGTCATGTTTATGTCGTGTTTATGTTATGTTTATGTCATGTTTACGTAAATGATACACTGTGATACTTTCTGAATAGATTTTAAGGAGAGGAAGCGGTTACCGAATAAAAGAGGATCACCGAACAAAATATTTAGGCTGCTTTTTAAAAAGTACGTACTGCTGTTCATATCTTCGTAGGCAACAAAGTTAAAAGAAACTGGTAACTATGTGACATTTGCTTGATATAGTTTTATTTTTCTAATGCACAACAAGTTATCTGGAGTTTTCAGGATAAATTGGGCCATATAAGTGGAACTCAAACCTTTCAGTCTTATTCTCTTTTGCGTAACAGTGGTATTCATTTGTTCAAGGCAATATCTTCGGATTGTTCCTGAGAGTACATCATTACTTTCAACAGTGCTTTTAATATTTCATATCATTACCTCTTTTCTTGTAGCTGGGTTTGTCAACTTGCTGACATTTCACTCCTATAGAAGTGGTGAGTGTGGGAATTGTGTGGAACATTAATCATAGCTCTCTAAAGTCTGTAACAATTTCATCCGAACTTGGCAGACGTAGGAGGTATTAACTCTAAAACAAAATTGAGACTCTAGAACACATCTAGTACTTCTAAAAATATGGAATGTGGAACTGTAATCATAATCCGGGATATTTGAACTAAATTCGGCACGCATATGGAAAGACACAAAGGTATGCATTAGCACACTTATTACTTTGCTTGAGAGGGTAATGGTGAAGGTGGAACTGTGGTGGCACTTACGGGGGGTAGGATGTCAAACGGGCCGACTTGGAGAAGGAGAGGCATCACAGGACATTTTAATTTCCAGTGACTATATTTTTATAAATAAATTCATTAAACTTTGTCAGCATCACCAGGAAGGATTCAGGATTCACACTCATTGCAGTGGAAGTTCGAAAACACACCAAAATAAATTTTTTACGTGTAAAATTTGATCATTTTTTCACTTACCATTGGCTGCATTTGTTGCTATAGATACACTTTTTTTCATAAGTTAGAGAGATTCTTCGATGAATTTTGCACATCATACATACCATACTCAGAGGTGTATGAAACTCTATAATTTATTTAATTTATTGAAAAACGAATGATCTGTTGTATTTTAAACTTCCTGTTTAGAGAAAACACAAATTTTGTAGTTAATTACCTCAATTTTTACCATAGTTTTTAATAGATTTGGAAAATTCTAGAGTTTCATACACCTTTAAGTATGGTTTGTATGCTGTGCAAAATTCATCGAACCATCTCTCTTACTTATGAAGAAAAGTGTACCTATAGCAACAAATGCTGCCATTAGTAAGTGAAAAAAATGATGACATTTCACATGTAAAAAAAATTACTTCGTTATGTTTTCGAACTTCCAGTGCTATGAGTGTGAATTCTGAATCCTTCCTGGCCATGCTGACAAAGTTTTATGAATTTATTTGTAAAAGTATTGTCAGTGGAAATTAAAATGTCCTGAGATGCCTCTTCTGCTCCACGTCGGCCCGTTTCACGTCCTAATCCCCTTAAGTTTCTCGAGGACGCTTGACTGGTGAAAGTGCAGTTGACAGTTAGACTCAGCATTCGGTATATAACTGGGTAATGGTGAGTAATGAGCTACTGCTTCATAAAAAACAATTATTTGCCGCATAGCGAAACTACCTTGATAACTTATGTGAACACGTTCCGTATCCTCTGTTAGCCTTGGTTATTTATGGGACCCCTACACTTGAGAAGTATCCCAAGACAGCACGACAGTTCTTACAAGCAATCTTCTGCTTCTGCATATAATCTGCAAAATATCATGAAAGGTAATTAATGTCGGTATCACACGTTGGGTCTTCTTCGCCTTACATTCGGGTGTAGAGCACGGGAAGAATTACTGCTTAAATATCTCTCTGCCCGCTGTAATTAGTCTTATATTATCAGGTCTCAGTGGTTTCTGGGGAAGCGATATGTAGATGTCTGAAATATGTTTCTAGATTCTTCACCCAACACTGATAAGAAGTACGACGCTATGCTCCTTCAGCCATGCATGCATCTCCGGAGGAACAGTACATCGCATTTCTTTATAACACAGGCACTGCAATATCGCATTTATCTGCCGATACCAGGCTAACGACTTTCGATTAAAATGTCCCGCTGTAAAGGAATCGCAGTAAGTGTACGAGTACAGGTTAATAACGCATGGATGAAGACATATGGAAGTTTGGGTGCGGCCGTGAAGCGTGCACGGACTGCCGAAGCTGTTAAGGTGACTGTTTGCGACAAGTGGGAAATGTGGGTTCCAGTCCTGTTCCAGCACAATTTCTCGGTATCTGCTGTAATAGGTTGCCTTTATTTGTAATTGGGAATACATTTCCTGCATTTCTTGATATAGTTGGCGTCTATCAAGTTTCTAAAAATTCATTTCTGTGTCGATCTATCATTAATCAAATAAACTTATGGAAATTCGTTCTGCCCTTCTTTGGATACGTTCCATATCTCCTGTTAGTCCTATTTATTAATGGGAGTCCTAGAATGTTTGTAGACTAACTGCATTTTCCTGTGTCCTGTCAACCAAACCGAAGTCTGCCAGTTGCTTTACATGCGACTGAGCCTAAGTGAAAATTTCATTTCATATCCATAAAAATTGTTGCTATCACGTATTGTATGCATTGACTGATTCCATTTGTGACGCATTGATACAGTTACCACAGAAAAATCATTTTCCACATTTTTTGAAACTCTCAGTTTTAAAATACTGAACATTTAAACAAAGTTGGCAGTAACTGAAACCATTTGAAATGTTATCAACGTATGACTCAATAAGTGTGCCACTTTTTCAGACTACTTCATTGTTAGTAACCGGATCGTCTGCAAAAAATCGACAATTACTGTCTGTTTATCTATGATTAGTAGTGGAGTTTATCTCTGTTTATAGTTCATCAGCTGTTAATAACATTTACAAGTTTATGTTACCCTATAAGAAGGATGTTTTTGTATCCCTGTAAAGACGAGCCATGATTTCTGAAAATGAAAAGTGATATTGTTTTTCCTTCTGGGCCGTTGGGTACCGGCCATCGCCGTTTATTTTTCGTTTCCGGTTTGAGGACGTAGGCCCACGTATCACCCTCCACAACATATCATAGCACAAAGCATAGTTGATTCTTTTCAAAGCCTTACAAATATTTGTTTATTCGTTACTGTTAAGCACAATTTAACAAATGTGGTACCCAAAATGAACAAATGATTTCTGTTTTCGGTCTTTATATTAAATGTACCATGTTATTTCTATCCGTTTTGTAATGGTTGATTCTCGAATGCTGTTCTCGAATGCTGTTCGTGCAGTTTCTCAGTGTAGTTTCTGTTTGTACGTTCTTGACGTAGATAACCTGCAAGAGAAGTGTAGGCATACACGTTCGCATAGATAAAAATGGAAATATAGAAAACTAAATTCGTGCATCAGCTCCGTAGAAATTTTCTAGGATAATTAACAGTTCACAGAAGACATTTTTCCGGCATTTTAATGCAGTTTCTCCATTTCACTGACTTCCTCGATAGTCACAATTTTGAAAGAGCACACAGCGCTTTGGAACTCAATAGAGCGTGTTGAACTGGTTACCAGACGGTCATGCTAGCCTCCACCGCTGAAGTAAGCCACAGCAGTAAACTGGTGTGTACGTATCATCGCTTACTGTCAAAACGTATGGACTGCTGTGTAATATGGTGTCATAACAGCGGCCGTAAAAAGACCCAATCAAACGTGGAGCAGTGACGAGGCTTATGCCTGAACCAACCAAACTGGGATTGATACTGTCAGTGAATAATGGTCAATTTCAAACAGTTTACGAACGAACAGTGCGAGGGAGCAATGAACGTTTGGCGTCTGGTACGTCGGAAAACAGCAGTGGTCTAGGGGTAACTTCTTTGATTAGTAATCAAAAACTTCCTAGGTCGAGACTGGAACCACGCCACCGCTTAAACTTAGAACAAAAATCATCAAGCAATAGCAGTCCGGAACTTAGGGGGAAGGAGGCACCTGGCCTGGTCAAAGAGGGTGGATGAGCAGATAGGGATTCAGGGCACTCTCCTGCTGTGGGAGTGGGAAACTGCCGCTAAAGACGAAATAACCAGCAATGCTCAACGGCATGCGGATGCAGTAGGCAGTGAAATCCACTGCGTTACAGACGTGTGTCCACAGGACATGTGAACTGTAATTGAAAACGTGTGATGATGATCTCTCCTTTGCCAAAAAATTTCGGACTAGTCTCCCATTCGGATGTTCGGGAAGGGACAGCGAAAGGAGAGGTGGTCAGGAGCCGGGACGTGGAATGTCAGCGAGCGAAGTAACATTAAGAGTGGAACGGGAATTCCACTGCTAACTGCAGAGGAGAGAGCGAATAGGTGGAAAGAGTACACTGAAGGCGTCTGTGAGAGGGGAGATACGTCTCATGTGACACAGGAAGAAACAGGAGTCGGTTTATAAGAGACAAAGGATCGAGTATTAAAATCAGAATTAAGGAGAGCTTTGGAGCACTTAAGATCAAATAAGGTGGAAGGGAAAGATAACATTTCACGAGAATTTCTAAAATCGTTGGTAGAATTGGCTACAAAATGACTATTCACGTTGGTGTGCAGGATGTATGAGTCTGGCGACATATCATCTGACTTTCGGAAAAATATCATTTACACATTTCCAAGGACTGCAAGAGCTGACAAGTGCGCGTATTATCGCACAATCGGGTTAACAGCTCAACCATCCAATTTCCTGACAACAATAATATACAGTACTACAACTGGCCATTAAAATTTCTACAGCAAGAAGAAATGCAGATGATGAACGGGTATTCATTGGACAAATATATTATATTAGAACTGACATTTGATTACATTTTCACACAATTTTGGTGCATAGATCCTGAGAAATCAGTACCCAGAACAACCACTTCTGGCCGTAATAATGGCCTTGATACGTCTTGGCATTGAGTCAAACAGAGCTTGGATGGCGTGTACATGTACAGCTGCCCATGCAGCTTCAACTCGATACCATACGATAGTAGTAACTGGCGTATTGTGACGAGCCAGTTGCTTGGCCACCATTGACCAGACGTTTTCAATTGGTGAGATATTTGGAGAATGAGCTGGCCAGGGCAGTAGTCGAAAACTTTCTGAATCTAGAAAGACTTCTACAGGACCTGCAACATGCGGTCGTGCATTATCCTGCTGAAATGTAGAGTTTTGCAGGGATCGAATGAAAGAGCTGCGGGACGTAACACTTCTGAAATGTAACGTCCACTGTTCAAAATGCCGGCAGTGCGAACAAGAGGTGACCCAGACGTGTAACCAATGGCACCCATGAAACTTCCTGGCAGATTAAAACTGTGTGCCCGACCGAGACTCGAACTCGGGACCTTTGCCTTTCGCGGGAAAGTGCTCTACCATCTGCCAGGAAGATCCATATCAGCGCACACTCGGCAGCAGAGTGAAAATCTCATTCTGGAAACATCCCCCAGGCTGGGGCTAAGAAATGTCTCCTCAGTATCCTTTCTTTCAGGAGTGCTAGTTCTGCAAGGTTCGCAGGAGAGCTTCTGTAAAGTTTGGAAGGTAGGAGACGAGATACTGGCAGAAGTAAAGCTGTGAGGACCGGGCGTGAGTCGTGCTTCGGTAGCTCAGATGGTAGAGCACTTGCCCACGAAAGGAAAAGGTCCCGATTTCGAGTCTCGGTCGGGCACATAATTTTAATCTGCCAGGAAGTTTCATATCAGCGCACACTCCGCTGCAGAGTGAAAATCTCATTCTGCAATGGCTCCCATACCATCACGCCGGGTGATACGCCAGTATGGCGATGACGAATACACGCTCCCAATGTGCATTCACCTCGATATCGCCAAACACGGATGCGACCATCATGATGCTGTAAAGAGAACCCGGATTCATCCGAAGAGATGACGTTTTGCGATTCGTCATTGAGTACACCATCGCAGGCGCTCCTGTCTGTCATGCAGCGTCAAGGGTAACCGCAGCCATGGTCTCCGAGCTGATAGTCCATGCTGCTGCAAACGTCGTCGAACTGTTCGTGCAGATGGTTGTTGTCTTGCAAACGTCCCCATCTGTTGACTCAGGGATCGAGACGTGGCTGCACGATCCGTTACAGCCATGCGGATAAGATGCCTATCATCTCGACCTTTAATGATACGAGGCCGTTGGGATCCAGCACGGCGTTCCGTATTACCCTCCTGAACCCACCGATTCCATATTCTGCTAACAGTCATTGGAACTCGACCAACGCGAGCAGCAATGTCACGATATGATAAACCGCAATCGCGATAGGCTACAATCCGACCTTGATCGAAGACGGAAACATGATGGTACGCGTTTCTCCTCCTTACACGAGGCATCACACCAACGTTTCACTAGGCAACGCCGGTAAACTGCTGTTTGTGTACGAGAAATCGGTTGGAAACTTTCCTCATGTCAGCACGTTGTAGGTGTCATCACCGGCGCCAACCTTGTGTGAATGCTCTGAAAAGCTTATCATTTGCATATCACAGCATCTTCTTCCTGTCGGTTATATTTCTCGTCTGTAGCACGTCATCTTCGTGATGTAGCAATATTAATGGCCAGTAGTGTACAAAAGATGACGATCGGTTTGGCAATGGGAAAGGTAAAGGCACAGAGAGGCACTTCTGACGTTGCAGTTGCTAAAGGAAGAAAGGCAAAAGAAAAATCAAGAGACGTTCATAGGATTTGTCGATCGGGAAAAAAACATTCGACAGTGTAAAATGGTGCAGGATGTTCGAAATTCTGAGAAACGTAGGAGGTAAGATATAGAGAAGCGTAATAACAGTGGAAGACCAAGAACGAAGTGCTTGGATTAAAAGTGGTGTAGGACAGGGATGTAATCTGTCGCCCCTACTGTTCAGTCTATATATCGAATAAGCAATGAGCTAAATAAAAGAAAGGTTCTGCAGTGGGATTAAAATTCACTTTGAAAAGATATCAATCATCCGTTTCGCTGGCATTGCTATCCTGGCTGAAAGTGAAGAAGATTTACACGATATGCTGAATGGAATGAACAGTCTAAAGCACAGAATATGGATTGCGAGTATATCGAAAAAAAGACGCAGAAACAGCGAGAAACTCAACATTAGGACTGATGGTCACGAAATAGATGAAATTAAGGAACTCTGCTACATACGCAGCAAAATATCCGTTGCAAGAGGACATCGAAAGCAGACTAGCACTGTCGAAAACAGCTCCTGGCCAAGAGAAGTATGCTAGAATCAAACATAGGGCGTAATTTGAGGAAGAAATTTATGAGAGTGTACGTCTATGCGCAGCATTTTATGGTAGTGAACCACGGATTCTGGGAAAACCGGAAAAATAAGCTAATAGAATAATTTGAGGTGTGCCGGCCGTAGTGGCCGAGCTGTTCTAGGCGCTTCAGTCTGGAACCGCGCGACCGCTACGGTCGCAGGTTCGAATACTGCCTCTGGGAATGGATGTGTGAGATGTCCTTAGGTTTAAGTAGTTCTAAGTTCTAGGGGCTGACGACCTCCGCTGCTAAGTCCTATAGTGCTGAGAGCCATTTGAACCATTTTAATTTGAGGTGTGGTGCTACAGACGAATGCTGAAAATTAGGTGGACTGGTAAGGTAAGGAATGAGGAGGTTCTGCACAGAATCGGAGAGGAAATGAATGTGTAGAAAATACGGACATGGAGAAGGGACAGGATTTTTGCTCTAGTCCGACGGAATTCACAACGGACATAAATGGATGCAGGTGATCAGACAGGATGTTTACTTATACGTGACCTGTCAGATTCATGTCTAGAGTATCAGTGGACCAATATCACTCCAACTGCACATTTTTATGCCCCAAACCGTTACAGAGCATCCACCAGCTTGAGCAGTCCCCTGCTGACAAGCAGGGTCCATGAATTAGTGTGGTTGCCCCCATGTCTCCATACCCTTACTCGTTCATCCGCTCGATACAATTTTAAACCAGTCTCGTCCGACCAGGCAATATGTTTCCAATCATCAACAGTCCAATATCGGTGCTGACGGGCCCAGGCTAGGCGTAAAGCTTTGTGACGTGCAGTCATCAAGGATACACGAGTGGGCCTTCAGCTCCGAAAGTCCATATCGATGATGTTTGTTGAGTGGTTCACGTGTTGAAACTTGTTGATGGCCCAACAATGAAATCTGAAGCGATTTGAGGAAGGGTTGCACTTCTGTCACGTTGAACGATTCTCTTCAGTCGTCGTTGGTGCTGTTCTTCCTGGATCTTTCTCCGGCCGCAGCGATGTCGGAGATTTGATGATTTACCGGGTTCCCGATATCCACGGTACACTCGTGAAATGGTTGTACAGGAAAATCCCCACTTCATCGCTACCTAGGAGATGTTGTGTCCCATCGCTCGTGAGCCTACTGTATCACCACGTTCAAACTCACTTAAGTCTTGATAAACTGGCATTTGTAGCAGCAGTAACATATCCAACTCCGGCTCAAACTTGTTGTCTTATGTAGGCGCTGCCGACCACTGAGCCGTATTCTGCCTGTTTACATATCTCTATATTTGAGTACGAATGCCTATACCAGTTTCTTTGGCGCTCCAGTGTAATTGAGGGCGTTGCAGATGAGGTGTTTGGTTCAGGAGAGGAATTCTTGGCAGGTTGCATAAAGCCGGTCCGAAGACATGTGACCAAAAAAAAAAAAAAAAAAAATCGAAAAAAGGCATTTGTCATTTCGTCACTTGGATGTGCACGTCATCTATCGGTCACACAACACAGAGACTGGGCATTAACTTCATGGACGCATGTAATATTGTCTGATAATTCGCGATTTTATCTCTTTTCAAATGACACAGGACTTCGACTGCGCCGATGAACAACTGATGTGTTTAATCTGCTGTGTATACAGACTGTACTTCAGGTCAGAGGTCATCTTGTCTTTAGATTTCTTTTTTTTTCTGTGATTTCTACCATTACTTGATACAAGGGTTTCCATGAATATTAATCGGAATGTTTATTTCGACACTGTCGATGAGAAAATTTTAACTTTTCTTCTACACTTCTGTGATGAATATATTGTGGATACGGCAATTTTCGAAGATGACAACTCCTTTTATCACAAGTCTGCATGAATACCATCCTGAATTGACCATAACTAAGGCACCCTCACACACACTAATTGCTCCGCAAATCAGTCGATCTCAGTACCCCACACACACAAAAAAACCTAGGACTGTTTGGAACATGAAGGGAAATGTAGCTTTCAAATTCGTCGCAATTTGGCAGCTCTTCTAGATCTAATCATCAATTATTGCCTTCAGCCGAGTATATCAAACCTGAAGGAAGCTGTATTTTCCTCACCAAACTAAGGCCGCGGTCAAGGATAGATGCTGTGTTTCACAGTGTCAGCCTGTTGTCACCCGAGAGAGTCCAGTATTTTCTCCGGTGTGTTTATTCCGTTGATAAACCTGACTCCTCACTTACGTCACTGTGCACCACAAAATGCCGTGACGAAAGTCATGGGGTACCTCCTAATATCGCCTCGGACGTCCTTTCGCCCGGCGTATTGCTGCAGCTCGACGTGGCATTGATTGCATAACTCGGAATTCCCTTGGAGAAGTATTGTACCTTGCTGCGTACATAAATGCCAAAGAGTTGCCGGTGCAGGATTTTGAGCATCAAGTGCCTTCTCGATTATGTCCCATTTCAGGCGATATGGGGGTCCAAATCATTCGCTCAAATCGTCCAGAATGTTCTTCAAACCAATAGCTAACGACTGGTGCCTCATAAAATGACGCATTGTCACCACAAAAAATTCAGCCGGTTTTTTTGAAACATTAAGTCCACGAAGGTCTGCAAATGGTCTCCATGTAACCGAACGTAACGATTTCCACCTTGTACAGTGCCTTGTTGACAACCTGTGTCCATGGCTTATTACGGTATGTGCTACACTAAAACTTTAACATCAGCTTTTACCAAGAGGAACTGGGACTCATATGACTAGGCCGTGGTCTTACTGTCATGTAGGGTCCAACCGACACGGTCACGAGCCCAGGAGAGATGCTGCAGGCAATAACGTGATGTTAGTAGAAACTTTCGAGTCGGTCGTCTGGTGCAGATTCTGTCCAGTTGGCGCGTTAGATCGTCAAAATCTCGACCAGGTTTGTGGTCCGTGCCCATGATGCTGCAAAGGCTCTGAATGGGGAAAGATCCGGCGGCCCTGCTGCTCAAGGCAGAGTTTGGCTTCACAAAGTCAAGGAGTACGAGAAACCGTCCCCGTACGTGGGCGACCGTTCTCTTGCTGAAATGTAAGGCCAGGATGTCTTCCCATGAAGAACAACGAAACGAGGCGTGGACTATCATCGACTTGCGGGCGTCCTGTAACGGTACAGCCGATGACATTTAAGGGGGTCCTGTTACGAAAATAAAAGGTACCCTAGATCATCCCTCCAGTGGTCGAGTTATAAGGTGAGCGATAGTCAAGCTGTTGTCCCACCACTGTTCGGGTAGCATCAGACACAGTTTCGGCCTGTTATCTCGTTGACTGGACTAGAACTTTCTTCATCGACGGGTTGCGTTTGGAAATGAAACGTGAAGACTAGCGTAGACGTGTCTCTAGGCTCTCCAGGTCATGGTGGGACACCAACCTGACTGTCACCATCCATATGGCCTTGCAACCAGGAGCGACGGTCAGCGCTGACATTCCATTTCACAGGGCTGCTTTGATTGTCATCTGGTGCAACCTCCCAGCACGTGACGATATTCTACCCACCGTTTTCTTTCCTTTCATGGAGAGCTACACTGGGCTTACATTTCAGCAAGTCAATGTCCGGCCGTACACTGCGAGAGTTTATACCGCTTGTTATCATGTTTGTCAAACCGTAACTTGGCCAGCGAGGTCGCCAAATCACTCTCCACGTGAGTGCGTTAGGAGTAAGAGCCCTCCAACCAGCCCGCAATATGGACGATCGAACGCGCACTATATCCGTCAGAAGGACGTTTTGTAACTCCATCAATCAGTGCCAAGGCGAATAATCGCTTGCACAAGGGCCAGAGGTGAACCAACATGTTACCGACTGCTCTGTTTATTAAGCTCTTTCTCTTGAATAAATCATACAATTTTTTTTGAAACTGTTACCATTTATTTGTCTGTACATGTATATCACTTCAGCCGATTCCGTCCTGTTCGTATAATTCTTCAATGGTGCATAGCTTTTCCTTTCCTTTTCTTTCTTAATGTTTTTATATAGAGTGATGCAGCTGCCTCTGCCACCGCCTTCGGGCAGTGCATACAAGCTTCTCATATTCTTTCGTTCGCTACTTGGAAATTATTAGTCCTACAGAAAAATGAACAGAACCTCTCTGTAGGAAATTTAATGCAGCTGGAGGCCAGAGTTTTGGAATTATTAAAGAAAAACGCGTTTCAAAGTCACTTTTGATCATTTTATTAAATAACTTGAAAAAATGGCCTCTGGCGAAATCGCATGCCAGCATAGATTTTACCTACATTAAATTTCCTACAAAGAGGTCCTATTCCTTTTTGTCTGTAGAGCTAACAGTCTGCAAATAGCGAGCGAGAGAATATGAAAATCCTGTGAACGGTATATATTGGTATCTAAAGGCGTTACAAGCAACGTAAATCGCAGCGTAGTTGCAGCTGAATCTCTCTCTCTCTCTCTCCCTCTCTCTCTCTCTCTTTCTCTCTATAAGGCGAGACCCGACGTGGAGTGTAAGTGGATCTTTCAAATAAGCTATGCCAATTGCCTCATCTTCATTATAGTTGTTTCACTATGGGGCTACTATGAGACATTAATTCATTTGTAAATTATTTTTCTGGTCGCGCCCTAGAAATCTTGGTGATCTAAATTGACTGTCAAGTACTTATTTTCTGGTGGAAGTTGTTCTGTCTTTGTCTACTTGTAGGTAAATTTGTTGTTGGGAGGGGTCCGTCTTAAAAGGAGATAATTGTGTTTTGCTCAAGGCGGACCACTGTCAAAAACAAATTTAGTGTGTGTCAGGTTTTACCGAATTGACTGTAAACGGCGAGTGGATGGAGAGCAGCGGCATCTTGTAATGTTCCCCCACACGCCGGAGTGCCTGGAGGAGCGGCGGCTCACCATCAGCCGGTGCCTGCGACGCCCATCCCCAGGGAACTGTGCATCCTCCGCGCTGCCTTTGTTGTCGAGGCCGCTGCGGCCGAGGACACCTAACGAACCGAAACCGATTGCACCCAGTGGCTAGCTTTCAAAAGGAGCCGTATTGTTTAAGCACACGAGTTGCAGCTCCCACTTAGCTAGCCTGAGAGCTTCTTCTACAGAGAAAATCCGTTTCTCCTCTGTGAATCTCAGTACGATAGGACAGAGTAACTGGGGCAGTTCCAGTCCTTGGAAGGAAAATTTTGATGCGTTTCCCCAGAGGTGTTTCGTTGCTCTTCACTTTACAGTACATGCTCCTCCACATTTTGCTGAAAGCTTACCACTATTATTTATGTCCAGAAGTCACTCAAGCATCAACGACCTTCTGCACAGCACTAAATACCGTGACACGTGACTTTAATTTCTCCTTTGTCGTTTTAATGTAAATACATTCCTGTTTACTGTGTCACGATTAACAGTGAAAAGTGGACGATAAAAGGAACACAGTCAGTCTAGTAAACATGTGTCGCCAAACGACCCGTTGGAGGGATAGCTGTGAATATGTGGTTACGAACCAATACCGGCTTCAGTATTAAATATTGTCATAGTTAGTAAAGGAAATGCAAAATTTTCATTTCAGTCTCTAGCTGGTTCAAACTTTCACCGAAGGTGTGGGGAATATGGCACGTGTACGATGGGTAGCGGCAGATTTTGCTGTTGATGTAAGACGATTTCTAACGAACGAATAAGGTCCATTATCAGACCCAATAGCTCCTGACCTCATCCGTATGTATTTCTCTGTCTGGGATCATCTCATAAGTGAAGTGTACAACCCTCCCGTTCATGCGGTTCACCATCAGGAACACCGAGATCTACAGCATCTTTAAGATTTACGAAATGATACGGATGTATTTGAAAGAAATCATATCGGTACAGAAACGACTGCAGCACTCCATACAGATGCGATTGGAATACCTCTTTTAAGAGGTACGAATTTACAACCAATTATACTACTATATGCTGAAGTAGTACTGCATGATGGAAAATTAAGCCCAAGTAAGTGAAGACTGTCGAAAAGTTTACATTAGTTATTAAATTTCCGTTAACCAGGACATTATTTCATACCAGAGTAAACCACACATACGCACTTATCTTGCTAACGGCTCCTTTGCGAACCCATTATTACTGGAATACTTTTTGCTTCATTATCGTACATTGTTACTCTTGCCAGTATTCTCTGATAATTGTGATAAATTTTGTGTATTTGTTTGTTGTGGAGATACACACTAATTGTTACAAAGTTCACAGCCAACATGCCAAGATGAGTACCAAGTGATCCTGGAAAAGAACAGGTCACAGTGTGGAATATTTTTTCCTCACGGTAAATGATGAAAACCAAAACAGTTGAGGATAAAGATTTATTAAAATTCTTGACCACGGTTTCGGTATATATAAATATAACTTCATCAGAAAGAAAATACCTAAAATTACATACTGCAATGGAGATTAATAAAACAAATTGTGCCAAAGGCGTCGTCAGTAGTTAAAACATCATCTCCATTTATACAACATGATTATGGACAGAGGGTCTATGAGAACACAGCCTAGCATCAGTATCAGTGCATAAGTAGAGATGATGCCTTAACTACTGACGACGCCTTTGGCACAATTTTTTTATTAATCTCCATTGCAGGATGTAATTGTAGGTATTTTACTTCTGATGAAGGTATATTTATATATACCGAAACCGTAGTCAAGAATTTTCATAAATCTTTATACTGCAACTTCTTTGGTTGTCATCATTTACCGTGAAGAATTTCAACAGTTGCTGTTTCAGCCATGTTTAAAATCTTGAAATATTTTTTCCTTTTTGCGACAGGTTCTCTACTAATTTAAATGTCGACACCAATTACCTAGGATACATAACAACTTTTAAGAATGTTGAGTATTGTACTATAAGCGAATTAAGTAAAATAATATTCGAAATAAACACATATTTCAGATTTAAAATAATATGAACCGTTTACGCATTAATCACTAAAAGACATAAAAAAAAGACACCGATTATCGGAGGCCCATTCGAACAGGAACTCATCACTGAAGAAAATTCTGCTCCAGTCAATGAGATGCCAGGCCGTAAACGTGTCTACAGACACCCTAGACAGAGGTGAGATACCAACCCAACTGTTTTCAGCCATACGGCCCGACAACCGGAAGTGATGTTCTGGCATGCCGTTTTTTTTTTTTTCATGTCAGGGTCCCTTTCGTTGTCGTCCGCGGAACCCTTGCACCACAGCGGTAGGTCGGCGATATTCTACACCCCCATTTGTTGCCCTTCATGGCAAGCCAACCTGCGCTTATTATGGACCGTCTGACAGCAACTGAATAAAACACAATTTTAGTGCCATGCGCTTTTCGCCTTTACTTTCTGCAAGGCATCATCAGTGGCCTGGAATATGTACACATGATTGCTATTTTATTTACATTTTTGTCACTGTGCCTATAGGTTATAAACAGTTCTGGTGGTTGCTATTTCCTATTAAGTAGTAATGTTTTGAACTGTACTTACAGGTTGCGTGGACAATTTCTTACATATTACTCTCCTGTTACATTTTTGGTGTTGTTCTTCTTCTTATGAACGCCAATTTGCGGTTTTTTCCACATTCCACAGCACTATGCACTGAACGCTTGTTTTAATGCAATGTTTTGGTTTCTGTTGCCAACTGTCAAATGTTTTTGCCGAAGATCGAAACTTATGAGTGTAATTATTGAAGTATCTGTGGTCTGTTCGTGTATGCATTTGGGTGTGCGTTTGTGTATGTGTGTGTGTGTGTGTGTGTGTGTGTGTGTGATATTAATTTAATTTAATTTTTTTTTGTGCTGTGTGTGTGTGTGTGTGTGTGTGTGTGTGTGTGTGTCTATGGTGTGGGGAAGAGTTTTTTTGTTTTATGTTATCATTTCATTTATTAAGTGTAGTAGGGAGCCTGTGCTGATGTGTGTTTGTTCATTTATCACATGTCTGTTTTCTGCTATGGCTTTCTGAATGTGGAAGTTTTCTTGTGTTTGTATAAGATGTTTGTCATGTTTGCTTATTCTCATTATTTTCATTTCTTGTTCCATGTTTGTAGGATGATGGCTGTAGTGTTTTAAATGTTCTGCAAATGTGGAATGGTTTGTTTCATACTTCCAACATCTGATATGTTCTTCGTATCTTGTTTCAAAATTCCTGCATGTCATGCCTATGTATACTGCATCACAACTTTGACATTCAAGTTTATATATTCCTGATTGTTGGAATTTGTCCCACATCAGCACAGGCTCCCTACTACACTTAATAAAGGAAATGATAACATAAAACAAAAAAACTCTTCCCCACACCATCTGGACACACACACACACACACACACACACACACACACACACATACAAGAGAAAAAAACATATACCACACCAAAATTCAGACACACACACACACACAGTACAAAAAAAATTAAATTAAATTAAATTAATATCACACACACACACACACACACACACAAACACATACACAAACGCACACCCAAATGCATACACGAACAGACCACAGATACTTCAATAATTACACTCATAATTTTCGATCTTTGGCAAAAACATTTGACAGTTGGCAACAGAAACCAAAACATTGCATTAAAACAAGCGTTCAGTGCATAGTGCTGTGGAATGTGGAAAAAACCGCAAATTGGTGTTCATAAGAAGAAGAACAACACCAAAAATGTAACAGGAGAGTAATATGTAAGAAATTGTCCACGCAACTGTAAGTACAGTTCGAAACATTACTACTTAATAGGAAATAGCAACCACCAGAACTGTTTATAACCTATAGGCACAGTGACAAAAATGTAAATAAAATAGCAATCATATGTACATATTCCAGGCCACTGATGATGCCTTGCAGAAAATAAAGGCGAAACGCGTATGGCACTAAAATTGTGTTTTATTCAGTTGCTGTCAGACGGTCCATAAGTAAAAATTATCAATATACCGTAACATTACACGCAACTGAGGAAGACAGGACTACAAAAGTTGAAGATGTCAACCTGCGCTTATATTTCAGCATGATAATGCCTGCCCTTATATGGTGACAGTTTATAACGCTTGTCTTAGAGCTCTGTCCTGACCAGCAAGATCACCTGAGCTCTTCCCAACTAAAAACGTTTGCAGCATTATGGGCAGGGCCCTCCAACCTGCTCGCGATTTGGATGATCTAATGCGGGAAGTGTACAGAACGTGGCACGATATCACTCAGAAGGAGATCCAGCAATTCTGTCAATCAACGTCGAGCCGAACACCTGCTTGCATAAGGACCATAGGTGGACCACGTCGTTACTGACTCCCTAAAGTTGTGATGCTCTTTCTCTTGAAGAAATCATCCAATTTTTCTGAATGTATGTATTCGTACATCACATCTACCGATTTCTGTCCCATTCGGATAATTCATTCGTGGTGCGTCACTTTTTTTTCCTTAGAATAAATATGTGTAAAACTAGCTGTAGCAAGTTTCGGCTTCCTTCCAAAGCAGAAGATACAGAATAACATGTGCGGCTGCATATGTACGCAATCACGAAACAGTTTATGTAGAATCAATTTATGTAGAATTCCTGTCTGAGTGATTTTGTACTTATTGTGACTGCTCGTTCTAGCTACGTTATCACTGGGTTCCAGTGTTGATTTTCCCTAATTCCAGTTTAAGCAGGCACTCCTCTATGATCCACATTGTCTCAGTCACGTTCTTATGGAGCACAGACAATGCCAGTTATCTTCGACACAGACTTCAGTGTAATGTAGAATATGTGAAAGACGTCCTCACACTTTTAATTTCCCGACCAATGGTCATTTTATATGATTGCACATTTATTGTTGGTGAAATTGTTGAATTTTACATATTTCTAAGTTTATATAGTAACATTGTAGGATTTACTTTGAGCAGAGAGTACGCTACCTACCATTAAGGAAACAAATACATCGTTTTCAACAAAATCAGCTAGTCGGTATCCAGCCGAAATGTACTTCTTCTAAATCTAAACTGTCAAATAACATATAATCAGATCACATTTTTGTTGGTCTTTAACCCATTTTTCACTGCAAATTACACATGTAACATATTATTATCGGTGGGAGTTTAATCAAAAATAAGTTTCAGCCTTTCGTTGACAATGTGTACTGCAACGTCGTAACAATGCTGAACATATCTGCGCTCTGCCAAAACTATGGTTTGGTAATCTTAGACATACATGACGTACTAAATGGTAGGATTACCAGTAGTACTGGTAGCATTGGCAGGGAAAGAAACATAAATGATTGTGTAAGAGGGACGCTGGGAACGGACTACTTCTCTTTGTTTGTTTTGCACATTACTAGAACCGCACATCGTTCATTGCTAGTCCATTGTGCATTTTATATCCTTACAAAGTACAAATTACATTTTGTAAGTAATGAAAATTATTTGACAAAGTAATTTCTGCGCTTTTTTAGGTAGCCAAGTAAATTACTTTTGATACAAGTACTGTTTACATACACAAACATAAAAAAGATGTATAATTATTGTTGTCATTTTGTGTCCAATAGAACGTTCTGCATCATGTTCCAAGGCAAACATTTCCTGTTATTATTGATAAATGCGAAAGTTGTTTATGAATAACAAAAATATGCTTTATGTTAGTTCGAAGAAATATTGAGGCAATGTCTGATATATTTTTGTTTTGCAGTTTATTTTTATTTTACCTTTTCTTAAAGTAAATTACGTTTTCTAGCACTACATGAAAAGTGTGTATTTGTTTTCTCCGATTTACTACAACATCCCTCTGTTTCACGTTACAGATCAACAACTTTCGAAAAAAAAGTGAATTCAACTTTGACAATTTCAGTTTTACTACAAATATTACTTAATATGAGGTAACACACAAAAAGATAACTATGTAGAACAACAACGTTCCGTAGGTTACTCTGCTCTTTACAGATCCTCAGTTTCCGGACGTTTCACCGCTTCCGGATTTTAGGAGAATCTAGTAAGACACCAATCGCATGCGTAAAGAAGGTGTTCGTTATTAAGTAAAGTTCGAGAGATATGCAGCACACTTAATGTACAAGTAACGCAAGTGCGACCTTAATTGAACAAAATAAAATATCAAATCAAAACACTTTAAGCGGTCTGAATTCCTAATTGTTATTTTATTTGAGCAACTACCTGTATAATGATGGGTTTATAGAAACTTAACTGACTGAAGCTTACTTAGTCTACAACAGCCTACAGCAGTTTTATAATCTTAGTTTGAACCAGCTGTCGAAGGCGTTTTACACTCAGTAATCATATTATATACTTCCTTTCTTTATCTTAATAGCACATATTAGCGGTATATATCACAACAATAGAGGAATCTGTTATCTATCAACAGCTTGGAAGCTTCCGGTATGGTGGTGGTTTTGACTTATGACAAGCATAAACTCGATCTCTCTCTTTCCGTTCCTGTGTTATGATCTCTTATTGATAAGTAGCGAATGGTGCGCCCCTTGACCTATTCAACAGGAAAATACACGAGAATAGGGTCGAATTGATGAAAAGAAGAAAACTATTGATGAGTGTATCATCATAGACCTCCTACAACCGCACTTCAGTGAAATTATTTAATAAACACTGGAGAAAACATCGAAATACTGGTATATCTGTAGCATAATAAAACCAAAATTTTACTGATTTTACTGTGATGTCTGGAATCGGATTTTTTCATCTTGGTTTCATAGTACCTCCAGATCAGTCCTGTTTCAGTCACTGAAACAGAGCTTTTTCAGACAACAGAAGGCAACGTGAGGATGTACTCGTTCCCTCTTACTGCAGTAGTACAGGGTGGCGCAGGGGAACGGGAAATTTTGAACGTTACAGCTGGCAGCACTGTAGCACCGGCAGACGTTCGAAACTTTGCACAATTGATGTGAACTTATTGCCATTTAGTAATCATAGAGAATTGGACTGGTGCGGAATGTGCAGTAGCTGTGAGAGCGTTTTACAAAAATGGTGATAGTGCGACTGCCACGCAGAGAATATTTCGACAGCATTACCAGCTTGGACGTCATGGACGTGTCCCATCTGCGCATGCAATTACAACGTGGGTGCGTAATTTTGAAGAAACAGGATCTGCCTTGAAAAAGAAACCTCCAGGTGGCATTCCAACCGTACGTACCCCAGAGAACATTGCAGCTGCTAGAGCTGCAATCGAGAGAAGTCCTCGTCGCTCCGTTCGACAGCATGCATCTTCGCTAGGGATTAAGCGACGAAGCTTACAAAGAATACTGCACGAAATAGACTTCCATCCCTATAGTTTGCAAACTGTGCAACACTTACATGAACGAGACCCAGCGTCACGTATGGAGTTTAGTAGCCAGATATTGGCTAAAATCAACGAGGGTGCGAATTTCCTTGGTAACGTATGGATATCAGACGAAGCCCATTTCCACCTGAACTGATTCGTGAACAAACAGAATTTTCGTTATTGGGCACAGGACAATCCTTGTGAGTTTCACCAGCGACCACTACATAGCGCCAAGGTCACAATATGGTGTGCTGTATCATGTCATGGTGTTATCGGCCTTATTTTTTTGAACGTGAGGATGGTAGTGCAGTGACAGTAACATCCGCTCGATATGTTGAAATGCTTCAAACATTCTTTACACCGAGACTGTACGAGCTTAATCTTAACGTCGAAAATATGTGGTTTCAGCAGGACGGAGCTACGTCACACACTGCTCGACAATCGATGGCAGCAGTTCGTCAGTTGTTTGGAAGACGCATTATTTCACGTAACGGTGACATTGCATGGCCTGCGAGATCCCCTGATCTTAGTGTATGCGACTTCTTCCTGTGGGGATATCTCAAAGGCAAGGTGTACCGTACACGTCCTGCAACAATCCATGAACTGAAGGAGAACATTGAAAACGAAATCACTGCCATTCCCCAAGGTTTGCTACACCACGCATTTCAGAGTTTTCATAACAGGCTGTTAGAGTGTGAACGCCGAATGGGAGCACATTTTTCCGATGTCATCATTAAAAAGTAAAGAGACACTTTTGGACATTTTGATTGTAAAGACATACTGAATAATGGCATACTGAATACATTCACTTTCGTTAATAAATTACTAGTTTTATGAATTTATTCATGGAAATGACGTTATTTCGAAATTTCCCGTTTCCCTACGCCACTCTGTATATGGGGAGAAAGAAGTCTTTTCCCCTTTCCCCTATCTACTCTCGTTGACATTGTGCTTTGACAACTAACAGCGTAGAAAACCATTGTGACATTGCGGCTGGACATTTACTACCTTCATGACTTGTCAACCTGCTGCTCTAAAGTACCACCTGATGTGATAGCAGAGCACTTTCGTTTATTATATACTCCATAGGAATATGTTTACGATGTACGTGTGTTACACAGACTTATCCTCTCCACGGTTTTTCACAATCAGTAGGAATTTTCACAACACCCACTGGTTCATGTGCGGCTTTCAAGAGTCGCATTGAGAGTTGAAAAGCTGTGTTGACAATATATTCTCAACTGGAATCAGTGATTATGAATGAGTAGGTACAATTACGGACAAGCTCTGCAATAAGAGAGATTTTGTACAACACTTTTCTTCGCTTCCAGTCAACTATCTCTCTTACCCCAGAAACACTGTATAATTATATACATAATACAGTTTTCTGAGATCATAATAACAGTATGAGAAATTATCCCTTCACCGGTCAACAAACACTAAAGTGTCTTCGAGTATTATCATCCACCAGCTTGTTAAGTCGCTGGCATTGTAGATTTCTGCCAGGCAAGGTTGAAAATGGGCTGCAGGTTCCTGAGGCATGTTCACCGCCGATCTACGGCCGTCTCATCTCTGCAGGAGGATAATGTTGAATCTGATGAACATTCGTTTATTAATCTGACGAACATTGTTTTAAGTGGCTTTTCCTGTTGTGAAACCAGTTTGTATTCTGGTTAGTTTCCAAAAGTGCATTAACGTAAAGTACGAGTCAGCTCAGCATTCGTGTTACATAAGCTGGTGATATTTGTGCCTTCGGATTATAAGTCCAGTGTACTGTCAAGCAAAAAGTAACTAGTAATTATTCCTGGCAAGTTTTTCGTGTTTTAATGCACATTGGGTGGTTACATATCTGATTATGAATTGTTATCGATTTTAATGGTGTCTATCAATTTTGCTCGTAATCAAGTATTTAAAGCTAGGTTTAATGTGTGTTACTTTATTCTTTCAGTGGTTTTAAAACATCTTTAATGATTGCAATTGTCTGCTTCAAGTTGCAACCTAAACAGTCAATACGTTTAATATAATTTTTTGTTTAATTCTACTTGATGCCTAGTTCAGAGATCTTTGTTGAAACTGTATAAAATTAACAGTTACATGTTTTTGAAAGGTTGCGGCAAATTTCCTTTGAGACGACCCCAGGAAAACAAAAAATAATATTTGTATGAAAGCCTGACTTTGCTGGAGTCCAGTACAATCGCTCGCCTACCCCAAGCAGTTGCTGCCGTAGTAATTATCCTCCACCATGTCAGTATACGTGACGTTACATTTCACTCCGATCAATTTCACACTGACCCTGTAATCGAACTAGTAGCATAAATAAATATTTACGTAGCAACTGACAGGGCCAACATAAATTTTCAAAAGAAAGACTGAATAATATCGGGCGATAACTACTGAAAATTTTTAATTGACACTGATTCAGTCATGTTGACCTGACGTAACGAAAAATTCATGTGGCAGCCAAACAAGCCAAAAGTCCTCTAATAAATTACATTTCACGCAAACATCATATAAGGTGATTTGATGGGAGGAAGAGAAGTAGCTAAATGTTGTTATCCATGTCTTACTTCCAGAAGTTCGGCAAAACAGTGAAGAGCCGGTGCTAAAGGGAAATACCACGCCAAAGCAGCACACATCCACCGTTCGGTATGTCGTAAAACGAAATGTCAACATGCAGACCTTTATCCGTTTACAGCACTTGGGATTGCTACGAAATATAGCAGCACTTATGCTTTCAATGTGGAACCTTCATACGATTAACGATGTAAAAATAGAAAGCTAGCGAGAAGCATGCTTAGGGGTTCCGATTTGCGTACTATTCAGTCATGCAGTAGTAACTACCAACTTACACCAACGTTTAGTTATACTTATTTGGCTTTAAGACACATGAGACTGTTGCAGAGTCGCTGTAAGTACATCTGTCACAACACGAGGAAGCATGCCTCCTAATGTGGAGGCATGTTGTTTAAAATGTGTGTGTAAGTTTTGTTGTGATTATTATTCAGTATATACATTCCTTAAACTTTTGGATGGATGTACCTCTAAATGGTGCTTCTGAATGTTTGGTGCTCTGAGTACTTCTTGAAGAAATCGTAATCAGTACCCATTCGCTTACAAAATGTTACTTTGATCCTGCTTTTACAAGGACTCGTATAATTTGTCATTTCGAAAGGAAAACTGGAGGTATTCGATACAGGAAGCACATTCCGTTGGCTTCATACACTGATTGAAACATGAATACGAGTGTTAAATGAAATTATTGATCTCCGGGAACTCTTACCTAATGCAGATCCGTAATGCCACATGATAATCATCGTTCCTGCGAACGTTTCATGAGATACAGCAGTAATGGTAATGTGGAGAATAACCGAATAACCTGTTAGCATATACCCGGAAGTTAGACTTCTGCCCGGACAGCGATGCGTGTTGAAACACCGATGCGACCTGAATCAACTCCTCCTGGCTTACTGGCACCTGTTCATTATGCTGGCCAATTGGATGTGGTTTTTAGCCGGTTTCACACATATCAATAGGTGAATATTAGGCTAGTACCCATTTCTCGGCTCACTTATACGATTCACAAACATTTACAAAACTGTCGCTCACTTCCACATGAATAATAATGGATGCGGACAGTTAGAGTACAAATATTTCTTCTCGCGGGGGTTGGGGGTGGCGGGAACTCGGTGGTGACAGTAAGGTCATCCGACCAACACTTAAATCAGCCATGGCACATCCATTTATAACCATGACGACGCTGGTTCGATAGGGGACAAGGGCACAAGAAAAAAGAAGAAAACTTAAGAAAAAGACTTCCGGCGAACAAATACAGCTACCACCAGAAAATTGTTTCCATGAACCAAGTTGGAAAGCTCCTCCGACGTTAATTTCCTGCCTCATTCGAGAAGAAAAGACCAGTAGATAATGTCAGCAGGACTGCTGACAAAAGCTGCGAGTAGTATTTGATCATACATCCCCTGTCCCCGCTCACCCGCAGGGTTAGTTAGTTACCAAACATTTAGCAACGACTAATGACAATAAGCCACTTGACGACGTCACCGCCATCCTTGCAACACTGACTACAAGAATAGATTCTTCATCACAGCCATTGTGACTATCTAGTCGATTTCAGCCAGACTTTCGGAGGCAGTTAAGTAGCTGTGAGTTAGCTAGATGTTGAAATCTAGAGCATCTTCAGTGGAAGTAGTTAACCGGATTTAAAATAATGTGTCACAAGCTCTGCTATTGTAGTCGGTGAATGGATGACTGGCAGTTGTGACAAGAGCCATGGAAATAATTCACGAAATCTCTCTTCTCCCTCGAAAGGATGCAGTCCTAATAACGAAATTGATTCTAAATTAATCAAAATACATTCTTCTTCCGTATATTCCTACGTTCCTATGGGCAAAGTTAGTTTGAAACCCAAAATCAAATTGTGTAAACACCAAGTTATCTGACGTTAGGCTTTACTAGCTTTCTTATGAATAATGAGGAACGACAGCCGACCGCAATGTGCTCTCTGTTTGAAGATTTTAGCCAACAATAGGTTGAAGTCTTCAAAGACAAAACATCCAGACCACGTAAATAAAACCAAAGAATTTCTTAAACGTCATAAGCAACAACAAAAAGAAGTATTAGATGCCTCAAAGAAATCCAAGTCAGTGCAAATTTTTGGTGTGAAATTACTTCTTCCCGTTGCCTCCAAAATTTGTGTAATTATGCGTGGAGAATGGTTTGACGAGAGCCTGAAGTCAATACCACTCTCAGCTCATAGCGTGCCTCGTCGTGTTGATGCAATAGCGACGGAGATGGAAAATCTTCATATAGTCAAAAATTCGCCCTGCAGCTTGATGACAGAATTGATATTGGAAATCTTCCGCAGCTTCTTTTCCTTATACATTACTGCTATGAAATTGAAATACACAAGGACTTTCTGTTTTGTAAAGCTCTGAAACGAGGAATTCAGGTGACGATATTTTCTTTCTTGTAAATCCCTTTTTTAGTTGACAACAGTCTCTGACGGACTATTGGTGTGGATCTGTGTACCGATAGCGCGGCAGCAGTTACACGAGCTAGAAAGGGCTTCATGGTAAAAATGTGTGCTATTTCTTCCTGTGTGAAATTCGCACACAGCATGATACACAGAGAGCCATTGTCTTCTCGAGTAGTACAACCGGAAGTCAATAAACTGGTGAACGATGCCATCAATGTTCTAAATATTATGAAAACACGACATTTAAACAGCAGGCTATTTACCTTTCTTTGAGAGGAGATTGGTTCTACTCGGAATTCGCTTCTATTGCACACATGGGTACATCGGTTGCCTCGTGATAAAATACTTCGTTGCGTAGTGGACTAAAGAACGTCTGTTTCTATTCAACAGCAGTGCTATACTTACGGCTCTGTTTGTGGATGAGAAATGGCTTGTAATATGGTCGACGTTTTTCAGAAAGTTAATGATCATAATGTATCACTTCAAGCCCGAAAAATATCGTCTCTCTAAGGGAGAAGGTGCTTACGCTGAAGAGAAAAATTGGAACTTCGGAAAATCCAGTTGGAGAAGGCTAACAGCGAGATGTTTCCTTTCGTGAATGGTTTTGTGTGAAGGAGAGGAAGTTGGCTGCAGGTAAAATTAGTAAAAGTAGGCGTAGCACACCTGAATACCTTTGTAAACATTTCGACGATAAATTTCCAGAACCTTTCACAATCCGTTCGATAAGATCGTATATATCACTTGTCAACAGTATAACATGAGGAGCTAATAAAACTCTCAAGTGATAGGAAACTTAGAAATGAATTTAAACCAAAAGGTCTTGAAAACTTTTCGTTACTGACTCACAATGAATATCCAGATTAAGAAAGAAGGGCGGTGAACGTGTTATTACCCTTCGAATCAGCTTACTTGTGTGGGTTAGCGTTGTCCACAATGACATTAATCAACAAGAAACATCGATATCGACCGCAGCACGGAAGGGGATCTGCGAGTTGTTGTTTCAAAGATCCAACCAAGAGTGGCTCTGCTTTCTTTGCAAATTCAAGCTCACATATCACAATAAATGTACAAACGACCGAAAATTTCCTACTTTAGACATGTGCATTTTTACTCCCAGAATGAGAGTTTCATTCTGCAACGGAGGGTGCACTGATAAGGTACTGTCTGATTAAAACGGTGTGGCGGACTGAGATTCGAACTCGGAACCTTTGCTTTTTGCGGTCAAGTGAAAATATGATTCAGGAAACATCCTCCAGGCCGTGGCTACTCCATATCTCCGCAATATCCGTTCTTACAGAACTGTTAGCCTTTCAAGTTTCGCAGAAGAGTTTCTGCGGAGTTTCAATAGTGGGAAGCAAAACTATGAGGATGGGTCGTAAGTCGTGCTTGGGTAGCTCAGTCAGTAGAACACTTGCACACAAAAGGCAAAGGTCCCGCCTTCGAGTCTCAGTCCTGCACACAGTTTTAATCCGCCAGGAAATTTCAGGTTTTTATGTCGTTTATTTCCTTTTTGGATGTTAAATTTGGACAAATCAGTTTATAATTCGCATTTAAATTCTGACAGTTGTTCTGTAATCATTCGTTTTTTAAATATTCCAACATTCTATATGAATTAAAATTATATAGCTGGAAACAGTTAAACTTCAAGCAAGTAATTTGTGAACTAACTTATAAGTAAATATGCAATGAAATACACATATTTTGTCAGTTCTAGTAACTGCACAAGCAGCCGTGATTATTTGTAAACTAGTTGTTAACTTTCAGAACCTATGAATAATACAAATGTTTTATCTGGTGAATAATGAAAATGTTTACCTCTAATTTGCTCAAGGGACACTCTCTAATAATTATTAATATTGTAATTATCATTATTGTAACTTATAATTGCAATAATTAGACATAAGTTAATAAATATCTTGGACCTTTTATGTGCAGAATATGAGAAGCGTTGAGGAACGAAAGAAAAATAGGAAGGGACAGGGCAAAATAATTTATATTTCAGGAGAGGTACATGACAGAAAATTTTGAGAACACCTGCTTTACAATGATGTCAGTCTTCCATGTATTATGTTCCGTTATCTGAGGAGAGACTCGGGTCCCTCTAGGACAAACTTGGTCGTTGTCATCTTTCCATTCATAATGAGCGAAAATGTGGAACTTAGTAGGGATTTTAATGTACCTGAGAGATGGGTAACATACGAGGGTGAGTAAAATGAAAACCTTAAATCTGTAATAACAAATCGAAATTTCGCGACGTTATCCTGTAAGTCGGTAAGCGTGCTACAAACGCCGTGCAGAATGGCCTGTAGTTGGCAGCATAGTGCAGATGCACACATACCGTCGCAGTATCAATATAAAGATGGCCACCCCACTTGCGACTTGCACCAGGGAAGAACAGCGTTCTGTTATTCGGTTTTTGCGTAGTGAGGGTGTGAAACCTTTTGAAATTCACCGACGAATGAAGGTTCAGTACGGTGATGCATGTTTGTCACGCCGCAAGTCTGCGAATGGAGTAGGAAGTTCGCAAATGGTGTGACTTTAGTGGAAGATGCTCCTCATTCAGGTCAGGCACAACGAGTTGTGACTCCACAGAACATTGCAGCAGTTGGAGCCATAGTGAAGGAAAACCGTCAAATGACACTGAATGACATTGCAGCATGTTAACAGATTACTCATGTGCTCCAGTTTCACAAAGTGTCTTCAAGATGGTGCCACTGCAGCTGACTCCTGAAATTAGAGAACTACGTGTTGATACTTGAGAAGAACTTCTTCGGCGCTTTGAACGAGAAGGTGATGGCTTCCTTGCAAGAATCGTTACTGGGGACGAGACCTGGGTTCACTTCCACCAACTGGAAACGAAGAGAGTGAGCAAGGAATAGCTCCGCTCCTCATCACGAAAACCAAAGAAGTTTCGAACAGAACCATCAGCAGGGAAGGTTATGCTGACTCTCTTTTGAGACGAAAAAGGTGTCATTTTGGAGCATTGCACGCCTAGCGGGACCACTGTCACCAGTGCATCATACACAGGTCTTCTAACAAATCATCTGCGGCCTGCAATCAAATCAAAGCGACGTGGATTGCTGTCGGCATGACAATGCAAGGCCCCATACTGCCCGTACAAGAGTTTCAACAATCACGGACCTGCATTGCATTTTGAGTGTCTTCCTCATCCACCATACTCACCAGACCTTGCCCAAAGTGATTTCCATATGTTTGGACCACTCAAAGACGCAATGGGAGGAAAGAAGTTCCGTTCTGATGTAGAGGTGCGCCAAGCGGTGCATGAGTGGTAGCGAGGACGACCAAAAGAATGTTTTTCTAAGGGAATTTATGCACTTTGTAAGCCCTAGAGGACTTGAATTGAGTGCAGGGGAGATTATGTTGAAAAGTTATACAGCTTTGTACCACTTCTGAACAATAAATAATATTTTAAAAAAATTAAGTTTTTCATTTGACTCACCCACGTATTAACTCAGGGAAAGTGTGGATCATTATTTACGGTGACATACACTCACTCACTCACTCACTCACACACACACACACACACACACACACACACACACACACACACACACACACACTGACGTGACGCGAGAGAGGAAGTCGATATTTCTACGTCACACTTGGACAGTATCGTTACATGAAGCATGATCGTCAATTTAGATAAAACATAAGTAATAATACTTTAATATAAGCCTTGAGACTGCTAAATTAGCGGTCTGATCGTAGCCTTAATTTCAAGACGATAGGAATTAACATCATCTTTTTCCCAAGCTCTTTTAACGTAAAAGACGACCATTGTGACTGAAGATCAGGTTGTATTGTCTCCTTGCAAGAGTAATAATTACACTAAAGAATAAAATCTGTGACGTTGATGAATTATAGATATCTGTAGGTTTAGTAGCTATGAGACGTAGCCTATCTGAGCCACCACAGTAACTTTTGCAGCATAGCATCAGGAAGATACTGAAAATTTATTGTAGCGCCTACATATAGAAGTAGGAAATAAAAATGTAACAGGAAGATGAGGAAAGAAGTGTGGAGCTCCCATCTGTTAAATAAAACAGTTAGTATAGTCTGAATTTACGCGAGAACACTCGGTAGATTGGGGAGAATTATTGAAATTCAAAAAATGATTAGAATGTGTAGTGCGGTTTATAATGAATTTTGGGCATATTACGTGAAAAGATTAGCACAAAATAGAAAGAATGACAGTATTAAACCATTTAAATTTTGATAACATAAAGGGAGTTACAGTTTTTCACATTCGGTTATGCACATTGTAACTACCTTCTTGAAGCCAGTCGGAAGCAGTTGTATAACTATTATAATTTCATTTGAAATGATTTTATTTTCAGAAGACCAAAGGATCGGAAAGACGGAGCTGTCGCATTTGGCAGCCGCTTTGCAATGCTTCCGCGGTGGCGCAGACACAACCAGGTCGCTGCTCGTTCGAGCCCACTGGTCCGGAAATACCCCGCGGGGCGCACTGCAGCAGCCTTTGACGAAATGTGTCCTGTGGGCAGCAGGCGTGGCGGTGCACGTACAGAGCTCGTCAGCCGCCCATTGGTTGCTCGTTTTACTATTGTTGAAGCTTCATTAAGCATTCTTTACTTCTCCAACCTTTTCGATGTGTTGTAACACCACGAAAATACCATTCTAAAATTAATGGTACCAACACACTGATTTTAGTTTGCAGACATTAAGTAAATTTATAAAAGAAGTGCGTCTTCGTAATCAGTCGCTGATGATAGAATAGTAGGAGTAAACCTCACTGTATTGTTAGTGACTCATGTGTCAGCGCTACATATTGTTACTGTGTATTTCTATACATTGTTGAAGTATTCCAAAGAGAACGACTGGGCAGGAGCGGGTAGCTCTGAACACTGACATAAATGTGAGTAATTTTCCTACAGTTTGGGAGCCACAGTCAATTAAGATTATCTAAATAGTAAGCTGTGAGGACGGGGCGCGAGTCGTTCTTGGGAAGCTCAGTCGGTGCCGGCACGGTAGCTCAGCGTGTTCGGTCAGGGGGCTGTAAAGGAATCAACGATCAACTTGAACAGATATCATGCGACGTCCGCCCAGACTAAAGGCAACCAACAGTACCGAACAAAAAAAACAAAAAGAAAAACATCGGTGGAGCACTTGCCCGCGAAAGGCAAAGGTGATCTGCGAAATCAGCATTACCTGCAAATAAAATGTCACACCAAATCATAACGTAGCAGACAGCCGTAAGTCATACCTCGTCACTGACACAGTACATCGCGGAAGTACCGTGGGCTTATAATTAAACGGTGTTCCCAGTGTTGCAGTACTGGGTGTATGTTTGGTTCAAATGGCTCTGAGCACTATGGAACTTAACTGCTGAGGTCATCAGTCCCCTAGAACCAACTAAGGACAGCACACACATCCATGCCCGAGGCAAGATTCGAACCTGCGACCGTAGCGGTCACGCGGTTCCAGACTGTAGCGGGGGTGTATGTTTCCCAGAAAGTTGCAACATTATAGGTATGTTCATTAATCGATGCCCTCGTGAGTATACTGGAAAAGAAGTAGTTTCACTTTTTTGCCACCAGGTGAAAATCTCGCGATATAAGCAATCAGCATGTGCAATGTTACCCGTTTTGATGTTAGTATGTTGTTTGTCTTTTGGCGGCGCATGCTGATTTCTTTTGTGAAGTGACTGCTGGTGTAAAGGGTTAAGAAGATTGAAATTTACCGTAGGAAACACAATGACTATTGAGAAGAAGGACTGCGCACTGCTGGTTAAGAAGATTGAAATTTACCGTAGTAAACACAATGACTATTGGGAAGAAGGATTGCGCACTGCTGGTAAAGTTATTTTATCAGAACGACAGCAACAGCAGCGCTGCATTGTGGGATGTCACCAACATAAACAGCTGCGGAGAGACCCGATGCCAATAAATGAGCTAAAGAATATGATCAAGAAATCTTAAGGCAGGTTTGAATCAGGAGTCATTCAATCCCCATGACGATTACTGATGAAGTATATGTAGCTGTAACCGACCGTGCACCACTCAAGTTCTCCTTTCTTCAACCAGATGACATCTCTCCGGTCTGTTAAGTGTACAGTGACATCTGCACGCTACAAGGACCACCTTGTATAACATGTGATCCCAGCTTTGCAAGAAATCAGCTTTGTCCACTCCACAACTTTCTTGCTCGATGGGATGAATCGACATGTATCTTCCCAGGTGAAAGATATGCTTCGAGAAACCTTCAGTAACGACCGGCAATTCCAAGATCTACATCCTGTGCCCTAAATCCATGTGACTTCAGGTTGTGGGGATGTCGGAAAGATTCTGTCTATAAGAGACGTATCCAGTCTCATTCTGATCTGAAGGATAGCATATGACTACATATAACTTTGATTACATCTGATATGCTTGCGAGCAACTGCCGACCACGCCATGTTACGAAGGCAGCATGTTTCTACATCGGGAGACGATATTGAACACATGTTATAACCAATTCTAATAAATTAGCAAGAGCCGCCTGTTACCATGTGTTTGATCGTTCCTGCCCGTTTTCTACACCCATACCCCAGCCTGACTCCTTACAGGGCCATAGTTTCACTTAGTGACAGAAAATGGAACTATTATTTTTGCAGCATCTAATCTACTCCCTCCTTCTTACTTGCAGCTGTTGTCCACATGAGTCTTTTATGAATATTAGAGAGGAGCGAAGATTGCAGTAAACGTTCTAGTTTACTTATCTTTTCACGTAAAGTTGGCTCTAGATTTTCTTGCCCAAGGGTCTGATACTTGAAGCTGAATTCTCACATTTTAGGTCCTCAAGGTCGAATTGATCCACATAATTAGAAAATTGTCGTTTCAGAATTTTTGTTGTTACGTTAATATATTTTGCAATATTTTAGTATATCATACAGTCTTTTGATTTTTCAGATTAACAAAGCCGAAATTACATTGTTCGCACCAAATACAAAAAAATAAGAAAGGTCCGATCACATCACAGGCATGGCTACTACTGTCTCATTCAGCGGAAATAACAATACTCCAAAGGGTTTACAATTTTTCTTGACAAAAGAATTTCTATTACTTTCGGTTATTATTTCATAAATGAATCCAGAAATAAACATAGTAAACAGTACTAGATTGCATAATTAATAATACAAATTTTAAGTGTGCCAAAGGCTTCATAATTTCAAATATTTCTAAAAAATATAATTTTAATTGTACATTCAGAACTAGTACTTATCGATTAAAACATCCAAAATAAAGTAATTCATTTTTATAAATATTTTCTTGAAATATAACATACTGTGTATAATATTATATGAAATTTTTCAGAAAAGCAGCTGAGATAATACAGACTTGTCCAAAATTCGAAAAATAGTACTGGTATCGGCAACCAGTGTTGATGAAAAGTAATGCTAGAGGAGGATGTCACGTTACAAGCATAATGTACGAGCGCGCCGATTAATGAACAAACCTACGATTTTTCAGCGTCCTGCGATGTATACAGCCACACTGCAGCAGTTTAAACAGATTCAGTTTAATTATAACCATCTGGTATCAAGTACGTTATTTGGAGTAACCACTCTATGTGAAATAGAGTGCATCTTTCTTTTTATATCTTCAAGGGGTCATTAGATGCAAGGGGTAGTAATAAAATTCTGATTATCATCTCGATCAATAATGTTACGTAAGTAATATCGTTTGCAGCTACATCTTTCCAGTCCTGGCAAAGATTTAAATCCCGTTGCCACGGTACCAACACACGCCGCGTAACAATGTAAAAGAATGGCGGAAACCGCTGATAAAGTGGAGTAACATGCGGGTATTTCGCGCAGACTACTCCAGGCATAAGTGCTGAGATGGCGTAAATGTACGACAGCAACCACACATCATCGGGCGCAACGGTTAGACGGCGCTGACGCTGTGTGTGATCACAGTGTCCAATTGTCGATGACCAAAGTGTTGAATCACTCTATCTTTGCAGAGCCGGATATTTCAAAGTAAAAGGAAGCTTCGCTTCTCAAAGACCACAACGTCACAATCAAGGCGCCAATGCTATAACAGGAAATCAGTCATGAATCATTTTTCAAGAGATTCCATGGCATTTTGAACATGAAAAACATTTCCATCTGTTGAGTCCCATCACTGCTGACCTCCGTTCAAAACACCCGCTGAACAGAGGCAGCGGCTGAAACGTTGCAGCTGTGTCAGGCCGATCCATAGTACTTCTTTCCTCGTTTGATCACTGCAATGAGGCAGAAAGCACTGGAGGGACGTAAGTCACCTCTGCTGAGTAAGGGAAAGACCCAACCATTGACTGAGCGATTCTGGGGCTAACTTGGTTTGGTGCTCTAATATGTTAGGAGGAAACTATTCACAGAACCGTAGTACAAAAAAATGATTCAAATGGCTCTGAACACTATGCGACTTAACTTCTGAGGTCATCAGTCGCATAGAACTTAGAACTAATTAAACCTAACTAACCTAAGGACATCACACACGTCCATGCCCGAGCCAGGATTCGAACCTGCGACCGTAGCGGTCGCTCGGCTCCAGACTGTAGCGCCTAAAACCACACGGCCACAGATATCTCCTGACGAGGTGGGGGGAGGCCGTCAACACGAACGGTAGCAGGAAGCAGGGACGACGGTTATGTCTGAAACAACCGTTTTTCGGCTATATCGTTTTTTCCAACGCCTGTTTAACCGCAGAGTTAAAACCGCTAAAAGTAACCGATTTCTGAAATAAACGATTTTCGGTTTTTTGTTCCCATTATTTTCTGTAGTAATCGTGGAAATCGAATAAAGACAGAAAACTTTGACGCAATCACTTTCAAGTCCCACAGAATCATTTTTTGTAACTCTGTTCAAAAATAATATTACTATCGAGGATCGTACAACTGTTTTAGCATTACGAACAGTCACTGCTAAAGGGTGAAATCTGAGATTGAAGAACTATATTATTCAGTTTCATTTGTCTGTTTTCAAAAGCTACCAGCAAATGAAGGCATATTATATAGACACGGGCAACAGATCAGTTAATTCATGACTTTATTGTAAATTGTGACTGAATTTTTAAGTGTTTTCTCCGTATATGACATTCCAGGTGTGTTGTGCCTCATCGCGTTCTTACACTTTTAAGGTAAATGAAGCTTTATGTTCCACTGATACCGCTTCGTAAAATACTTCCAGGCTACGGACTGTGTCATTCTGTACTGTAACTAATTCCCAACGAGTACAGCAGGAAACTACCGTATAGATCAGATGGGGCCAGTCTCGCAGTGTCTGTACATGCGTACCATCCAGTAGGCCACGCGGCTACATTATTGTCTCAGCAAAACTGTGCCAACTATTATGCCATGCGATTGTTGCTCGATCCTGTCGGCATTGTTATTAAGTTAACACTGATTGGGTTTTCAGTTTTCTGTAATAAAGCAAAATTTCAGACTAAAGCATATTTTACGAACAAAATTTCATTAGAAACCAAAAATTATAGCTCTGTGTTAATTGATAATTATGTATTTTACCGAGTTGTTATTAAAATTTTTTAAAAAGACACCTGTTATAACCGAGACCAAACAAATACCAAAAAATATCGTATATTAAGAACTAAAATATCGGTATCGGTTATATGTGGTCGGTTTTTCCCAACCCAAACAGGGAGGCGTCAAAGGCGAAGCCTTGCTCCCCGAAAAGCCCCCGATCTCTCTTCACAGAAGACAGTCACATGTGTTTCTTGGTATGGTATCAAAATCTGCCTCCCGCCCTGTATTCTCCCGAAGTGAGAGCCGGTGCCTTCTTCCTCTTCCCGAAATGAGCAAACTATTTCGTGGAGTGTTCACTGAACAGCCACACTTAGAATTCTACAACTAAGATCTTTTCCAGGTCTTTCATCGTTCAAAGGCTCGCTTCCGTTTCAATGTAGAAGATGGTGAAAGTCTGAGGAAGTATGGCTTAACTGACCACATACAATGTAACTAGTTTCAAACATATACGAAATTTTATTGACCAATCAAATTAACAGTAACGTCCAGATAGCTTTAGTGTTTCATACAGCACTTAAATACGTACTGTGCTTAGTGTGCTTTCAGGACCGGCCCAATACGCGGTCTCTGTGCTGACGCTGGGGAATTGCCACTCGATATCTGGCGGCAACTCCTCATAGTATGTCAGGCATATAGGTCTCTTGCAGCTCCGACTTCACATGCATGTCGTACTGTTGCTTGTCCTCCTCCGGAACGTCTTTGCTCCAATCGTCAACGAACAACAAAGCTGTGTGGGATCCGCGCGCGGCTTATGCTGGAGTCACTTTGTATGGAGCATGTACGTACAATCCCAAATTCAGTGTTTCAACCGCCTTCCACCGTGGTTTCTGCAGAGGCTGATAGTAATTATAGATTTGGTGCAGTACAGGAGAAATTGCATTAATGTATATGTTTCTAATACATTATATTATAACATTTTAGCTGACCACCACTACTCTGCAGGCCTAGAGAACAGGTGGGTAGAAACAGCGGTATTCCGTTGGTTGCTAGGTTGTTTTCAGTGACATTGTCTCCAAGGTCCAAATGCCTTGCGAGTTTACTATTTTTTACGTGCATCTTTAAGCGATCTAGAGGGCAATAGAGCAGATGAGATGTGTGTCAAGTGCCACATTCCACGTTCTGTTCCTTCACCCTCTACAACGACTGTACCCAGCAGGTAAGTAGTCTAGAATGTTCAGGATAACCTCCTCCATGTACAACGACTGGGGAAGGAGGTATGTTTCTGCTGGGTACCAGGGAATATGGGTATTGTGGGGAACGAAAGGGCAGATGTAGCAGCCAAGGAGCCGTATCGTAATCGTCAGTTATTTCAGTGTACCGTCCCCCTGTTTGCTATCTCCTTGATACTGAGGTAAACGTCATGAGCCAATGAGAAGATGACTGGCTGTGAGCTGCGTCTAGTACAGCCCTCTACGCGGCCTTTGCGTACCTCCATCCAGCCACGAAGTTGGGATGTGTTTCTGCTTACTTGTGTTAGCACAGGTCACAGTCCTCTGCCGCATGGCTTCTTGCTCCAGCCGATGACCCTGCTATGTGTGGTGCTTGTGGCATACAGATTACTGTGCACCTCCAAACTGCGTTTTATTTCCGGACAGGGAGCAGCGACGGATATACCGACAGATATGTCCTCTAATTTAAGTGACACTGAAACGAATGTGGTAAGAGTTTTAAGACCTTTCTAACTCGTTTTCGGAAATTTTAAGGAGATGTTCTTAATGTTTTAACAGGGTGACTGGCTCACCCATGTTTTTGTAAGTGGGCAGTCATTCGCATTTCCTTACACCTTTCTCGTAACTTTGCTGAGTTTTTACTTCCGTTTTAATCCCATGTATAGCACCTTCCTCTCTTCTGCGTTGTATTAAGGCAGCCACGTCAACCCAGGTGCCTCGAGAGTACCGGCCGGTCCCGGCACAATTTTTTGCAACGTTATCCATGATGGACCTAAACTTGTAGAAAACTTTTGCAGTCAGTGTATTGTGAAAATTCTGGGCAGCCCAGCTTCGCAGACTTTCTTTTTCGTATGACCAACAAAACCTTCTCCTTACGACAACATTGCAGAGGCCCCATCAGCTGCAATGCTATACAGGTGCTCGAGCAATAACTGCGTGTCATTCAAAACCTCTCTACAGCCAGGAAAATATCTTCCTCGTTTGTGTTATTTTTCAAAGAAATTATACACCTCAGTTCCTCTGCAACATTGAAATCTTTTTCGATAACCATTTAGAAAATTGGAAGTTGAACAGTGCAGCCATTGTCAGTTCTCTCATCGAGGGCAATCGACTACTCTACGAAGTTACGACATTTATTTCGCAACTGCTCCTTTAATTCCGCACGAGTTTCTTTTACTCTTTGACAAACTTTATGTTCAGACAAGCTTAACGATTCAAATTGGGCACTACAGACGGGCACATTACTTCCGAACACTCTACAAAACACTCTTTTAGGAAATGGTCGTCTGTAAAAGTCTTTCATTTTGTGCAAATTTTCAGTGCAACAATGTAGCTTGCTCGAACTGCGCTTTCCGATGTGCGATTCAGTTCAGTTATCTACGGGACAACAACGGCAATTATTAACCCTAAAATCTTACCACATGAAACAGTCTCACAATTTAGTTTAACAACAATATCTAAACAGAAATGGCGCAAGTTTCTATGGGTAAGAGAACAATTATAAAAAAAGTATACTTTTTGTGGTGTCACCGCCAGACACCACACTTGCTAGGTGGTAGCTTAAATCGGCCGCGGTCCATTAGTACATGTCGGACCCGCGTGTCGCCACTGTCAGGATCGCAGATCGAGCGCCACCACACGGCAGGTCTCGAGGGACTTACTAGCACTCGCCCCAGTTGTACGGACGACATTGCTAGTGACTACACGTACGAAGCCTTTCTCTCAATTGCCGAGAGACAGTTAGAATAGCCTTCAGCTAAGTCCATGGCTACGACCTAGCAAGGCGCATTAACCATACCTGGAGAGAGTCTCACTTGTATTATCAAGAGAAATGTACCACAATGAATTAAAGTTAAGTATACGAGAAGCTCCGTTCTTTTCTTTATAGCTTTCATCACGTATCCTGTTTCAGACTTAACGCCAGTCGGCGTGTGTGTACGCGTGCCTTTCGGTTACCCGTCACTGTGAACTAGCTGCCTTGTCAGTCCACTACATTGGCGACGAGTGTAAACGTGTTCTTTCTACTTTGCACTAATTTGCTTGTGTCATGGCTTCGCCACATTCTCCAGATGTACTGTCCGAATTTTATCGCTTGCAGAATCAGCAGACGCAGGCGTTATTGGATGCCCTTTGACAGCTCGTCCAGGGTCAACGTGCACTGCAAACCGATGCGGCCACCGCCGCTTTATCGCTACCGCAGCCACAACACGCAGTTGCACCACCGTTTCGTCTGTATAAAGCGGACGAGGAGTCTTGGACGGAATGGTCACGACAATTTGGATTTCATCTCGCCGCCTACAGAATTCAAGGTAATGAGCGGCAGCCGTTTTTGCTTTCGTGTGTAGGTGTGTCCACCTACCGTGTGATAGTGAAATTGTTTCCCCGGCGCGACGTAGCAACTCTGTCATACGAAGAAATTTTGTCTGCTTTAGATGCTTATTTCAAAGAAACAGTAAATGTCGTTGCAAAAAGGTATACGTTCTTTCGTACAAAACCTACGGCCGGTCAGACTAATCAGGAGTGGGTTGCAACTTTGCAAGGCCTTACACAGGATTGTGCTTTTGAATGTGAATGTGGACTCCCTTATTCAGATACTATGGTGCGTGACGCAATTGCACAGAACGTTTCAGATGTTCGCATAAGGGAACAGATTTTGAACCTAGTTAATCCCTCCCTTCAACAAGTGATAGACATATTGGATAGGCAAGACACACTTGACTTTGCTCAGGAATCATTTGAAACTTCGCCGGCCGTGTGTCACATTAACCGGCCCGCCGGGCCCGCTGCATGGAACGCTAAACAGCCCTCGCGCTCGCCCGCGCAGCTGCCGCCTAGCTCTCCACGTGTGCCGCGTAGGCAAGCAAATGCAGTGAAATCATGCCCGCGGTGTGCAACTAGACATTCGCGTGACAATTGCCCGTCACGCCAAGCTATTTGCTTTTACTGTCATAAGAAAGGACATGTTCAAAGTGTTTGCCAGAAAAAGCTCAGATCAGACAATCGCAACCATTCCAGGCCCTTTGCTTCGCGCCGGAATCGAACCAAGGACACTCAGGCTCGGGAACCTTCGCCCATGGACATTCATGTAGTTACTGCCACTCCGCCCAGTGTTCCTCTCGCTAACAGTGACTGTGTTCGTCCCACAAAAAGTGTGCGTCGACGTCGATGGAAGTCCCGTCACGTCGCGCGTGATTCTGTTCCAGTGTCTGTTCAAGTTGCACAAAACAGTCAAAACAGTCGCTCTTGTCGTCAGCAGGACAATAAACTTTTTGTAGACTTGGACTTTGAAGGCAAAGTGATACCATTCCAGCTCGATACCGGAGCTGCAGTTTCACTACTCAATCACGACACGTACAAACAACTGCGCAAACCTTCGTTGCGTGCTGCACGTGTTCAGTTAAATAGTTATTCCGGACAAGCTATCCCTGTGTTAGGACAGTGCACTCTTCTTGCTACATACAAGGAATAAACAAAACTTGTGTCATTTTACGTTCTTCGTTCTTCTACTGCAGTGAACTTGTTTGGTTTAGATTTATTTCAATTGTTTAACTTGTCTATCGTCAATCAGGTCCTATCAGTGAATCAGACTGTGCCTTCAGCCAGTGTTTCTAGTCTATGTGACGAATTTGCAGACATTTTTGCACCGGGCCTTGGTTGCGCTAAGAACTATGAAGCTCATTTGGAACTGAAAGTAAACGCGCAACCGAAATTTTTCAGAGCACGCAATGTTCCCCACGCATTGCGTTATGAGGTCGCCAATCGCTACAATATCTTGTATCGGTCCGCTGCTAAGCACGGCAGCACTGCTGCGTTGTCCCGTTTGCCTGTTGCTGAGGATAAAGCATTCGATTCTTCCGACCTTGCTTGCATGTTCATTGATGCGGAAACCGATAACGTGGTCGAATCGTTTCCGATTGATTTTCGTCGTGTAGCTACAGCCACAGCTGCTGACCCTGTCCTTGCTACTGTTTTGCGTTTTGTTGCTACGCAATGGCCCTTGTCAAAGTCGCGGATCGAGGATCCGTTGGTTCGCCGATTTTTTGCTCACACGGAGAGTCTTTTTGTACGACGTGGTGTTTTGTTGTTGCGTTCTGATAATGATCAGTCCAGAGTCGTGGTCCCACGTTCGTTACAGTCCTCTGTCTTACGGCTTCTTCACCAAGGACATTGGGGTATAGTGCGCACGAAACAACTTGCTCGTCAGCACTGTACTTGGTTCGGAATCGATGCTGCGATTACGAATATGTGCTCTTCTTGCATGGCGTGTGCCGAACAACAATCCGCACCGCCGCGGAAATTGTTTGCATGGCCGAAAGCCACTTCCCCTTGGCAACGCTTGCACATCGATTTTGCTGGTCCATTCTGGAATGCTCGATGATTGGTTGTGGTCGATTCTTTCAGTAATTTTCCTTTTGTTGTCCGGATGCCTTCCACGACGTCATCTGCCACCATACAAGCGTTATCTGCTACTTTTTGCATTGAAGGTCTTCCGCAGACTATTGTTTCCGACAATGGCCCACAATTCATGTCCACAGAATTTCAGTCATTCTGCAAGGCCAATGGTATTCAACATCTGACATCCGCGCCGTTTTCGCCTCAGTCAAACGGTGCCACTGAACGATTGGTCCGGACTTTCAAGTCACAGATTTTGAAGTTGAAAAAAACGCATTCTCGGGAGGACGCGTTATTGCTCTTTTTGTCTTCGTATCGCTCTCAGCCCCGCGATTGTCGCTCGCCAGCTGAGTTGCTCCATGGTCGTCCTCATCGAACCTTGATGTCTTTGCTGCATCCACCGCATCAGGTTCCTGTGCAGCGGCAGACTCCTGCTTTTGCTCCTGGCGACGTTGTCTTCTATCGCAACCATCGAGGTTCACGGCGTTAGCTCGCAGGGCGCATCCTTCGCTGCCTCGGCCGCGCGATGTATTTGGTTTTGGGGACCTCTGGTGAGGTGCGTCGGCATCTCAATCAGCTGCGCCTCTGTCGTCTCATGGGTTCTGCCGCTCCCCGTCTGCTTTCAGCGACGGTGCCGTCCGGTCAGCGCCCTGGGGACCCATCCACTGGCTCGCCTCACCCCCAGGTGTTACCGACGCTGCCTTCCATTTTGCCTCATGGCGACGCGCTGCCGCCGCCGCCGCCGCCGCCACCTGTCCTCCCGCCGGCGCCGCCCGCAGTGGACGCTTCGCTGCTGCCGCCGGGCGCCTCCCTGGGTCACGCGCCGCCGATCGCTTCCCGTGACCAGCCGTCATCCGCCATGAAACTATTGCCCGCTCCGGACCAGATGTCGTCTTCGCCCTTCGGGTGCCCCGACCGCATGGAGGTCGACCCTTCGGCCCCTCCTGTCTCATTACGGGCGGATACACCCTATGTTGACGTGCACCCTGGACTAGGTTTTCAGGCATTTCCTAGCTCCCCTCGGACCGAATTGCCGGGTGCGGGTGGCACAGCCTCGCCTGTTGTTAGGCTCCCCACCTCATCGCATACGTCAACATGGGGTCCTCCCCACGGCGGGCGGAAGCCTTATCACACGACCGTTCGCCGATTTGCGGGGGAGGAATGTGGTGTCACCGCCAGACACCACACCTGCTAGGTGGTAGCTTAAATCGGCCGCGGTCCATTAGTACATGTCGGACCCGCGTGTCGCCACTGTCAGGATCGCAGATCGAGCGCCACCACACGGCAGGTCTCGAGAGACTTACTAGCACTCGCCCCAGTTGTACGGACGACATTGCTAGCGACTACACGTACGAAGCTTTTCTCTCAATTGCCGAGAGACAGTTAGAATAGCCTTCAGCTAAGTCCATGGCTACGACCTAGCAAGGCGCATTAACCATACCTGGAGAGAGTCTCACTTGTATTATCAAGAGAAATGTACCACAATGAATTAAAGTTAAGTATACGAGAAGCTCCGTTCTTTTCTTTATAGCTTTCATCACGTATCCTGTTTCAGACTTAACGCCAGTCGGCGTGTGTGTACGCGTGCCTTTCGGTTACCCGTCACTGTGAACTGGCTGCCTTGTCAGTCCACTACACTTTTGTTTTTCTTTTAGAATGGACAGTGTAAGCAACGCTTGTGGCAATTCTGATTTTAATTTAGTGGTCAGTTCGCTTCTGTGCTGTCCAACATTCCCCTTGTTTTTTGAGGAACGTTAATTTTCGCAGTGAAGCACTGGAAGGCAGGCTTCTCAAAATCATGTATCTATAAATGAGACGAAGATGCATGACCTAAAGCGATCTGTAACATTCCTACCAAAAGAACAAATCATCTAGAACTTCTAATGTGACATAAAATTGGCCAAGAAGTAAACAAATTTGGAATATAATCCCGAAGAGAAAGGAAAATAGGCATAATTTGTCTGATTTCTGTCCACGTTAGCAATAGAGTATGAGTACAGTAATGACAGGCTTATTTCTTGCAAAATATTGAGGAAGCCCACATGTTTACTACATAAATCTTAAGTTTGTCTACACTGCATTGGTATTCTTCCCTCTACATTCATGTTAACAATTTATAAGAAGTAAAACCGAATTTCCCCATAACGTTAGGACTTTGCATGGTTTTGGTATCTCCTGAAAAGTTTAGTTTTATGGACGTGTGGTGCTTTCTCAACATTCTCATTCATTTAGTCAAGGAAAAATTGAATTTGTTCGGTGAAATATTAATACAAAGTCTACTTCTAATAACTCATGTTACGATGAAAGATACGAGGCTGGCTCTAGTCCGACTGTAGTCGCGCCAAACAGATCTTATCCCACATGCATTTCTGCACTATTACGATGGCCAGATATCTGCCTCACCACGGTGCAGGGATGTACGGCTTACTATTTGGGGCCAGTTATTCACGCTTCACACTCGGGTGATGAACGGACACACAAGCTCTATGGAAACATAGAAAAATAGAAACAGAGTCAAGCATGGATACATCACGGACAATTTTCAACACATTCAAAGATATAGTAGCAACAGCAATTGAGAGATTCATACCGCATAAATAGGTAAGAGATGGAACTGATACCCCATGGTACACAAAACAGGTCCGAAGGCTGTAGCAGAGGCAACGGAAAAAGCATGCGAAGTTCAGAAGAACGCGAAATCCCGAAGATTGGCTAAAATTTAGAGACGCGCGAATTTTGGCACGGACTTCAATGCGAGATGCCTGTAATAGGTTCCACAACGTAACATTGTCTCGAAATTTGGTAGAAAATCCGAAGAAACTCTGCTCCTTTGTAAAGTACATAAGCGGCAAGACGCAGTCAATACCTTCGCTGCGCAGTGCCGATGGTACTGTTACCGACGACTGTGCCGCTAAAGCGAAGTTATTCAACGCAGTTTCGCGAAATTCCTTCACCAGGGAAGACGAATGGAATATTCCAGAATTTGAAACACGAACAGCTGCTAGCATGAGTTTCTTAGAAGTAGATACCTTAGGGGTTGCGAAGCAACTCAAATCGCTTGATACGGGCAGGTCTTCAGGTCCAGATTGTATACCGATTAGGTTCCTTTCAGATTACGCTGATACAATAGCTCCCTACTTAGCAATCATATACAACCGCTCGCTCACCGATAGATCTGTACCTACAGATTGGAGAATTGCGCAGGTTGCACCAGTGTTTAAGAAGGGTAGCAGGAGCAATCCATGGAACTACAGACCTATATCATTGACGTCGGTTTGCAGTAGGGTTTTGGAGTATATACTGTATTCAAACATTATGAATCACCTCGAAGGGAACGATCTATTCAAGCATGGCTTCAGAAAACATCATTCTTGTGCAACGCAGCTAGCTCTTTATTCGCACGAAGTAATGGCCGCTATCGACAGGGGATCTCAAGTTGATTCCGTATTTCTAGATTTCCGGAAAGCTTTTGACACCGTTCCTCACAAGCGACTTCTAAAAAAAATGGTTCAAATGGCTTTGAGCAATATGGGACTTACCATCTTAGGTCATCAGTCCCCTAGAACTTAGAACTACTTAAACCTAACTAACCTAAGGACATCACACACATCCATGCCCGAGGCAGGATTCGAACCTGCGACCGTAGCAGACAGCGACTTCTAATCAAGCTGCGGGCATATGGGGTATCGTCTCAGTCGTACGACTGGATTCGTGATTTCCTGTCAGGAAAGTCGCAATTCGTAGTAATAGACGGCAAACCATCGAGTGAAACTGAAGTGATATCAGGTGTTCCCCAGGGAAGCGTCCTGGGACCTCTGCTGTTCCTGATCTACACTCCTGGAAATGGAAAAAAGAACACATTGACACCGGTGTGTCAGACCCACCATACTTGCTCCGGACACTGCGAGAGGGCTGTACAAGCAATGATCACACGCACGGCACAGCGGACACACCAGGAACCACGGTGTTGGCCGTCGAATGGCGCTAGCTGCGCAGCATTTGTGCACCGCCGCCGTCAGTGTCAGCCAGTTTGCCGTGGTATACGGAGCTCCATCGCTGTCTTTAACACTGGTAGCATGCCGCGACAGCGTGGACGTGAACCGTATGTGCAGTTGACGGACTTTGAGCGAGGGCGTATAGAGGGCATGCGGGAGGCCGGGTGGACGTACCGCCGAATTGCTCAACACGTGGGGCGTGAGGTCTCCACAGTACATCGATGTTGTCGCCAGTGGTCGGCGGAAGGTGCACGTGCCCGTCGACCTGGGACCGGACCGCAGCGACGCATGGATGCACGCCAAGACCGTAGGATCCTACGCAGTGCCGTAGGGGACCGCACCGCCACTTCCCAGCAAATTAGGGACACTGTTGCTCCTGGGGTATCGGCGAGGACCATTCGCAACCGTCTCCATGAAGCTGGGCTACGGTCCCGCACACCGTTAGGCCGTCTTCCGCTCACGCCCCAACATCGTGCAGCCCGCCTCCAGTGGTGTCGCGACAGGCGTGAATGGAGGGACGAATGGAGACGTGTCGTCTTCAGCGATGAGAGTCGCTTCTGCCTTGGTGCCAATGATGGTCTTATGCGTGTTTGGCGCCGTGCAGGTGAGCGCCACAATCAGGACTGCATACGACCGAGGCACACAGGGCCAACACCCGGCATCATAGTGTGGGGAGCGATCTCCTACACTGGCCGTACACCACTGGAGATCGTCGAGAGGACACTGAATAGTGCACGGTACATCCAAACCGTCATCGAACCCATCGTTCTACCATTCCTAGACCGGCAAAGGAACTTGCTGTTCCAACAGGACAATGCACGTCCGCATGTATCCCGTGCCACCCAACGTGCTCTAGAAGGTGTAAGTCAACTACCCTGGCCAGCAAGATCTCCGGATCTGTCCCCCATTGAGCATGTTTGGGACTGGATGAAGCGTCGTCTCACGCGGTCTGCACGTCCAGCACGAACGCTGGTCCAACTGAGGCGCCAGGTGGAAATGGCATGGCAAGCCGTTCCACAGGACTACATCCAGCATCTCTACGATCGTCTCCATGGGAGAATAGCAGCCTGCATTGCTGCGAAAGGTGGATATACACTGTACTAGTGCCGACATTGTGCATGCTCTGTTGCCTGTGTCTATGTGCCTGTGGTTCTGTCAGTGTGATCATGTGATGTATCTGACCCCAGGAATGTGTCAATAAAGTTTCCCCTTCCTGGGACAATGAATTCACGGTGTTCTTATTTCAATTTCCAGGAGTGTATATAAATGACCTGGGTGACAATCTGAGCAGTTCTCTTAGGTTGTTCGCAGATGATGCTGTAATTTACCGTCTAGTAAGGTCATCCGAAGACCAGTATCAGTTGCAAAGCGATTTAGAAAATATTGCTGTATGATGTGGCAGGTGGCAGTTGACGCTAAATAACGAAAAGTGTGAGGTTATCCACATGAGTTCCAAAAGAAATCCGTTGGAATTCGATTACTCGATAAATAGTACAATTCTCAAGGCTGTCAATTCAACTACGTACCTGGGTGTTAAAATTACGAACAACTTCAGTTGAAAGACCACATAGATAATATTGTGGGGAAGGCGAGCCAAAGGTTGGGTTTCATTGGCAGGACACTTAGAAGATGGAACAAGTCCACTAAAGAGACAGCTTACACAACACTCGTTCGTCCTCTGTTAGAATATTGTTGCGCGATGTGGGATCCTTACCAGGTGGAATTGACGAAGGACATCGAAAGGGTGCAAAAAAGGGCAGCTCGTTTTGTATTATCACGTAATAGGGGGGAGAGAGTGGAAGATATGATACGCGAGTTGGGATGGAAGGCATTAAATCAAAGACATTTTTCGTCGCGGCGAGATCTATTTACGAAATTTCAGTCACCAACTTTCTCTTCCGAATGCGAAAATATTTTGTTGAGCCCAACCTACATAGGTAGGAATGATCATAAAATTAAAATGAGAGAAATCAGAGCTCGGTTTAGGTGTTCGTTCTTCCCGCGCGCTGTTCGGGAAAGGAATGGTAGAGAGATAGTATGATTGTGGTTCGATGAACCCTCTGCCAAGCACTTAAATGTGAATTGGAGAGTAATCATGTAGATGTAGATGTAGATATCACCGAACGAGAATTTGGCATAGGGTTTAAATCTCCTTTGTTGATTACGAGATTATTAGGAGCAGAATTGATTCGAACGATGTTCCTCACACGTGCAGTGTAGTATTTCTGGCTTTAGCAGCTATGATACCTAGCTCCAAGATTGTCTTCTCAGAGCATTTCAGATTGCAGCATTAAGCAGATGACGTAACAGGTAGTGTGAGTTTGCCGTAGCAGATGGTACGACCAGTACCAGTTTCATGGGAAAAACAGCCCGAATCGTGGTCCATCAGTTATTACGCTTTAAATTTCCTTCACATTCAAATTCAGCCATCTCTAAATAGTAGGTTATCCCCACCCCACCCTCCGTCCCTTATTTCGCAAGTCATCGTAGTGCCTTAGAAGCCTGCAAACTTGATTCGCTTGACAAACACGCAAACCAGTCGTATTAATGAGTTTTATTACAATACTTTGACAATTACACAGATGTGTCGCAAGCAAAATGCGACACACGAAATATTCAATCTTTTTCAGTAAAATCAATCGCAGGTCTGTGCTACATAGAGAGTACAGTCGAAGTGTCTAGCGTTGACGATTCTATCCAACTACCTAACACTGAAGCTGCTATTGAACTGGGTCGTCGCCAGTCGGTCGCGGCGCTTATATCGTCTTCACACAGGGGCCGCTGCTGTCGCGTTGTCGTCCTGGAGGGAGGTCCGGTCGTCGTGCGATTCGCTGACTTTTTCTCACTGCCTTCTCTTCCCTGTCGTTCCCGACTGGCGTGCCGGCGCTTGACTTTACGCCGTAACAGTCATAATACTAAGCAAATATAAGAACAAATGTTAAGCAAGAAGGGAAACGAAGCACTTCGGGTATTCTGGGGTCCCGCATGAACTGCGCGGCCAAGCGAAGTGATTTACGCTGCCTAATCGTTCTGGAACGAGCAGTCACGAGCCACAGGCGCGTTGTCTGGTGCGATCGTTCGTGTTTCAGCTCTATAAAGAAAGATTAAGTTTAGAAGAGTCAAAAGAATAAGTAAATTTGTGACCAGTTATCGGTGTGTACAGGTAGAGAGAGAACTTGTGAAATTATTAACGACACGTGAGTTGTTGAACAGACGGCGGATAAAGGCTGTGTAATTCGCAGTTTCTCGTGTTCTGCCAGAAAAAAAATACGTGTGGTATCCCAAAAAAGTGAAAGGCCCAGTGATTTAAATTGCATCAGATTCTCGCTAATAGTTCATTACGCCATCAAGACTACGGGTCAACGACCTGTGTTCTGTCTTCTGCGCAGTGAACTTTTATAGAAGACTGCAGGTTGGTGAACTTCATCAGAAACGCCATTCATTGCAGTCAGAGCAGTGAAGCAACTATGCATCTTACGTGTGCTTCATTTTCAGTAGAAATGGGAACAGTGTCACGTAATCTGTGGTAAAACAGAGGAGGTAGATATTTGGAAAGACGCACGAAGTCTTTCTCAAAGTAAAATTTCTTTATGCCGTACTCGGCACGTCTGTATCCTCACATTCTTAGACTCTTCGCTAGTTGGACTGGGCAAATATTCTTGTGAAAGGCTTTTGATACTGTTGCGCTGCTACTTGCTGAAAGATGACGAGAAGTATTTAGACGAGCGCTGAAAGCTGAGACCTCGGGTGCAACACGCGGTTACTTTCATTTAGAGCGGCGGCTAAAAGCACGCCTGTCAGCTGTGGGGCGCAAAACCGGCAGCAGCTGGGAGAGCAACAGCCGGCCTGTGTTTTCAGTCATAACACGGCGAGGCGCCGGCCGGCCGCCCGCCACTGTGCGTCAGCCGATTTTGTTGAACCTGCGCGTCGGCAGGGCCCGCCTTGCTGCTCTGCTCGGTAATTGGCGGGAGACGGCGCACAGCGGGTACGCGGCGACCCTCCCCTTGCACCCCCGTAATTTCCGCCGGCACCCCCACCACGCAGCTCCCGTCCACCTGGCCGGCTTATCTCTGCGTGCCGCCACATAAATTAGCTAGGCGTGCCGCCCGGCACAGACTTGTCTCTCGTATAGTTTTTCCAGATATTTTTTGAAAAAAAAAAGAAAAGAACTCTCTGACGCGACTGCAATTTATTATAGCTGCTCCTGCAGATAAGAGTAAAAATCTATTGTCGTTGCTCTTCCGAAGGCAGGTGATTCTAATAAAATGAGCAAAGGAGAACTTCCGCGAATAAAAACGCAATGCTCGGTCCAGCTACTCATTCAGAGATTCGGTAAAATCTGTACGATATATGAGAGGTATTCATTAAGTTTTCATTTTCAGATTAAAAAAAAAAGAAACGCAGCGATGATCATGAGACATGCCGATGGTGTTAGCTCTTAATCACTTAATGGGGGTAGGACGTCAAACGGGCCGACTTGGAGCAGGAGAGGCACCACAAGACATTTTAATTTCAACTGTCTATACTTTTACAAGTAAATTGATAAAACTTTGTCAGGATGACCAGGAAGGATTCTGGATTCTCACTCGTAGCAGCGGAAGTTCAAAAACATAACAAAATAATTTTTTTTTACATGTGACATTTCATCATTTTTTCACTTACTATTGGCTGCATTTGTTGCTATAGGTACACTTTTCTTCATAAGTAAGAGAGACTGTTCGATGGATTTTGCACAGCATACAAACCATACTTACAGGTGTCTCAATCCCTAGAATATATTTAATTTATTAAAAAATGAATAAGCTGCTACGTTTTAAATTTTATGTTTAGAAAAAAATCAAATTTTGTAGTTAATTATCTAAATTTTTACCACAGTTTTTAATAGATTCGGGAAATTCTACAGTTTCATACACCTGTAAGCATCGTTTGTATGCTGTGCAAAATTCATCAAAGAATCTCTCTTACTTGTGAAAAAAAATGTACCTATAGCAACAAATGCAGCCAACAGTAAGTAAAAAAGTAATGAAATTTCATATCTAAAAAATAATTATTTTGTTATGTTTTTGCACTTCCACTGCTATGAGTGTCAATCCTGAATCCTTCCTGGTCATGCTGACAAAGTTTTACGAATTTATTTGTAAAAGTATAGACACTGGAAAATAAAATGTCCTGTGGTGCCTCTCCTGCTCCAAGTCGGCCCGTCTGACGTCCTACCCCCTTTAATCACTCTCCAAAACGCCGAAGATCAAAATCACATTGTCGTCACACCGGAAATACATTGCGCAACTGTCCAACAAAATTAAAGGATCGCTTTTTCTAAACTCCGTAACTGTCTGAACCTTGGCTCAAAGGTACCTACAACCTTCCTCGTCGTCACACAACCTCTTACTCACATTTCACTCCTTCTTTGGCTGCCTCTGTAATGGAGGTCATAACCTTGACACACAGGTTCGAAACCACGCTCTTTTCTATGGGTGGCCGAGGGAAACATTTCATTCACACCACCGCTCAGAACCGACACGAAGATCCTAAGGTGGAACTACCCCTTCACTTGGGGCGTTGCTGCGTTGTTGTGTTGTTTCACAAACATTTAGCTGACAACGTTCGACAATGCGGCCAACACACTGGCGTTTTAACACTAAGGACATCGTGGGGCTGCAACCCCATTCAACGTGATCTTACTCCTTTGGAGTGCAGTGCGACAGCAATTTTCGTTGTGGTTTACTCGGTGGAACCTATAGGCACATTAAAAATCATCAATGAAACTTAAACATGATCCGAAACACCAAAGATGATTTATCAGCACTTGTACTTAGCATCCTCCTGTGCCGCGATCAAGGGGTGCTACATTACCATGTGGGTGAATAAAGTGGCAAAGAGTCCCTCCAAGACCTTCCCAGCTTGGCAATGGTCCTTTGTTGGGCACTTTAAAAACGTACATGTCGAAAACTTTGACATTAACTTAGTCACGAGACTGATCTAACGCCAGCATTTAGGTTTTGTGTCGTCTCGTTGCCATTGTCGAGTCTTGTACCATGGGAAGCATGGAGATGGATGTTATTTGGTGGTCGGTATCCTTTTCCTATAACAACTGCACACATACATTAACAGGGTTCATTATTCCCAAGAACAAGAGGCTACTTATCTTTAAGGAAATTGTCGTAGTACAGGCCCTTCCATAATACACCACGTTAGCCTCACTACTGTTGAAGTACAACCCCCATTATGAATACTACTCTGGTCGCTAGGTGCTGCCTGAGACTGAGAATCTGACTGCGACTGCGACTGTCTGCGACTGCAAGTGACTGAGCTGTGATTGCTGACTCGACTGGCTGTAAATGAAACTGACTGGGCCCTCCAGTCTGCGACTGGGATCTAAATACTCGCGGTCGAGAGGGTGTTGGCGGCGCATTTCTTGCGAGTTTGCCTTTGGTCTCTCCCCCGATAGGCTAGCTTGATCCAGCGCCTGCTATCGATCTTCTCGTAGCCTCTTTACCGACTGGAGTGCTGGCAACAGCTAACGCCAGCACATTAGACAACCCCTTCGATATCCCTTAGGTGGATTTTCCCGATTGTTTGGACTTGTGGTGAACTTTGGTGCTAATGTGACATCATTAACCCATCTTAATGTTTACATGAACTTCTGATCTGTGACCATATTTCACATTTGTAAACACCTTCCTCTTTGAACAATACTGAGGGTTGGGTTTGGTTGTTTCAGGGAGAAGACCAGACAGCGAGGTCATCGGTATCATCGGATTATGGAAGGACGGGGAAGGAGGTCAGACGTGCCCATTCAAAGGACCCAACTCAGCATTTGCCTTGAGCGATTTAGGGAAATCACGGAAAACCTAGATCAGGATGGCCGGACGCGGGATTGAACCGTCGTCCTCCCGAATGCGAGTCCACTGTACTAGCCACTGCGCCACCTCGCTCGGTGAACAACACTAGCCTGAGAGTGAATTAGCAGACAACTTTTACACCGTAACAGAGGAAGGCTATAGCCATCTTTGAGCCAAAGTCATGTGTTACAATGGGAGACAGTTGTGAGGTTTCGAAAACTGGTATCTTAATTTTGTTGTGCAGTCCATTTACAATGCAATGGTTTCTCAGCTCGACATGTGAGGAGGGAAACTATTGGTGATGAAATGAAATGAAATCATCGTATGGAATTGTTGGCTGTGAGGCCCCATGCGGGGGAGTTCGGCCTCCGTATTGCAAGTCCTTTTTAGTTGACGCCGCTTCGAAGTCTTGCGAGTCAGTGATGATGAAATGATGATGAAGGACACACAACACCCAGTCATCTCGAGGCAGAGAAAATCCCTGACCCCGCCAGGAAACGAACCCGGGAGCCGGTGCGCGGGAAGCGAGAACGCTACCGCAAGACCACGAGCTGCGCACATTGGTGATGAGGCAAAATTTTTATGGTCGGAAGCTGCAGCCTGTTTATCTGGACCTTGTACAGAATGAACTGGGCGTTACAGTGGAGCCAAAATACCTCTCAGGACAGCTTCCTGCGACGCTACATCTTGTCAGCTCCCTATATGTTTGTCAGGAGATTTCGGTAGTATGATGCTGTGGCAGTTTGTCGTTAATGAGCCATACCTCTCAGCAAAGCAACCTAAAACACAGAGTACCACCTTGCCCGATGAAACGTTGGTGATGGTACGAGATGATTCGTTGGCTGAAGAATTCGTGTAGAATGGCCATATACAGCTGGTTCACTGGACTTTTTAAACGAATATAAGCATTCACAGAATCTTGTGAGTGGCGAACTTCGCCATGTTCAAAATGTCGTGTAAGATGAAAGTTATCTATAGGGAAGATTTACACTTTTTCGGCTCATGTCTTGATTGCGATACGTTGATCTTCGAGCAGCAGCGTTTCCAATTCTCTTGCGACTGCTGAGAAGATCTCATAGAGATGGTCTACCACGTCGCTCTTCGTCATTCAGACTTATTTGATCACTCTGAATGCTTGTGTTCCACTTAACTACTGTGTCCTATTGCAGCGTTCATGACACATTGCTGTTATTAGTTTCTTGTGTTTATCTAGCTGCCTAAGCCATCGTAGCTGTGCGGTACGAAAGGTAGATTACTCAATCCCGTGCCATACGCAGAAAGAGTTAGCGATGGCAGAAACTAACTTAACTGGTTGAAATCACCGGTTACTGAGAAGAAGCAGTTACTGTAATAACCGCTCGTCTGTTATCAGCAACTGTTTTAGAAGCTGCCAATTGTGTGTGGCACCATCTGTTTATCGATGTGGATATTACATTTTCGCATCATCTGAGATGTGACCTCGGGTAAATGAACAGAGCAGAGGAAACGAACCATCTGTAGCTCGTGGAAATAACTATCAGAGTACTCCCCATCTGTTACCGAAGTGTGTACGTACCTCAGTTTCGTGCTGTTTGTCCACGTAATGTGACGATAAGGAATTCTTGAGACTATGGAAATAACCATCTGTAGATGAGTCTAAGTATTATATCTGTGGCAATTATACTATTCGCTCGCAGTTATTGTTCTCTGGGAGTTACAGCATGCCAGTAAAGGTAACCTGTAAGTTTGTAATGGTAACGCTGTCTCGGACTGAGGTCGTAGAGGCCACTGATATGTCCAGAGACGATAAGTATTCGAGTGAAACAAGTGTTTAGTGCTTCTACGGAAATAGCCACCCACCGTCATGGTATCCTACAGAATTTACAAGGAACTGGATTGCTACTGCCTTTAACACGATCCGCGTGCCGCCACACACGCATTTGCCGTTAACCCATATGCGGCAGCTGTTAGCCTGGTACCGCATGTCAGAATAACTTACACGACAACCAAAGCAAATAAAAATAGTTAAATATTTACGTATGTTTCGCAGATTTAACTAAAGGGCAACAAGCAAGATAATAATTGAAAATGTTAATTAACAAAAAAGTTTACAAATAAGCTGTGACGTCACACAACTCGGAAGGTGCCCCATGGGGCACTGCCAATTGGCCAAGTTAAGAGACCGGAATTGGTTTCACGGGTGCCCGTAATTAATTGTATCCCAGTCTGGGGAATGTGTTAGTAAAAATAAATGATATAAGTAACGGTTAAAAGTGCATTACCTGATACTCTGATATAACCATTTGGTCCACCTCCAGCGGGAGTAGGTTAGTAGTCTTTTAGTATCTAAAGATAGCAGAAAGTCCCGTGTTAGATTTGAAAACAAGATTCGTAACTTCTAGCATTAATACTTAATGAGTAAATTATTAAGAAACTAAGCTGAGCCGGCCCCAGTGGCCGAGCGGTTCTAGGCACTGCAGTCCGGAACCGCGCGACTGCTACGGTCGCAGGTTCGGATCCTGCCTCGGGCATGGATGTGTGTGATGTCCTTAAGTTAGTTATTTTTAAGTAATTCTAAGTTCTAGGTGACTGATGACCTCAGATGTTAAGGCCCATAGTGCTCCGAGCCATTTGAACCAAACCAAGCTGGCAATGCTGAAGATTTTATTTTCACTCGTTTCTGTATTATTTATCATTTCAGTTATTAAAAATTGACCTGCAAAGATTAACAAAAAGGTTAATGTAACGTTGGAAAAGGTTGTAAGACTTAACCGACAAATCACGAAAGTGCGTCCACGCCAAGAGGCGGGAAATTTTTAAATGATACCTTCATGCAGGCTCCAGTTGTACAATACGAGTGGTAATTTCGTTTAATTAACAGTAACATAAAATTTAACTCTGGGCTGGGAAACGTTTGTATCCAGTCTAGTACTGCCATTACGACTGTTAACAGATGCAGACAACGAATGCTGCATTTCACTTAGAAAATGCCTTCAGGGGCTCAGCATTCGTTTTCTCGGTACGGGTTTGGGCATCCTGTAATTTCTCGGCATCCTTCAGTGACCACCTTGCATCACGGCGGTGGAACGTTGTGTGTCACAGAAAACAACGGTCCTGGCTTGACAGCCTGGATTGCGAAGGCGGTAAGAACCTCTATAAAAGAACCACAATGTCAAAGTGCGCTGCGTGTTGACGAGATGCATGGCTGTTGAGGTGGAATATTCGTTAGCGGGAGACCTTTCGGGGAGCACCTTGCAACCTACCAACCCATTCCCAATACCAAATGTGGCTTCCGTCCTATTCCATTGATGACCAACTACTTTACTTTACCCACCTTATCTCCCATAAACCAGAATAAACAGAAGACCACCACATTTGTCTCCCTTGATATTCAAAAGGCCTTTGTCCAGGTATGGCATTCTTGACTGCTCTTCAAGCTATAAACCTATGCACTAGCTGGTAACTGTGTCCAACTTATAGCATCTTTCCTTCAACACCGTTCTACACACGTCACAGTCAGCCATGCCTGTTCTCGCATCTTTCACCCTGCTGTAGGTGTGCCGTAAGTCTCGGTCCTCTCACTCCTCTTTTACATCCTGTACACTGCAGAAATTCCCAAGCTCCCATCCCCCAATGTACTCCCTGCAGTACGCTGACGACATAACCTATCCAGCCACTCATCGTACCCATAAACGCTCCCACGCCTCCTTCCAAAGTCACCTGGATGCCCTAGTCAATTGGTTTATAGCATGGAAACTTCAAGCCAACCCACAGAAAAAGCCAAGCCACCATCTCTGATCGTACTACTCGGCGTTGCCTTCGTCCAGAGTTCCGTCTCTCCATCTGCAACCAACCCATCCCTCTGATTAACGAAGTAAAGTATTTAGGACTAACTCTCGACAGAAAACTAACAAGGAATTCACATGTCTTTACCACATTCAACACAAAGCCCCAAACTGATTAAAACTACTAAAATTACTCACAGGCCGAACTTGGAGGTCTACATATTGCTCAAATGGCTCTGAGCACTATGGGACTTCACATCTGAGGTCATCAGTCCCATAGAACTTGGAACTACTTAAACCTAACTAGCTTAAGGACATCACACACATCCATGCCCCAGGCAGGATTCGAATCTTCGACCGGAGCAGTCGCGCGGTTCCAGACTGAAGCGCAAAGAACCTCTCGGCCACACCGGCCGACGGGTCTACATACTTCAACCATTATCGTGACCTATAAACCCGTCATCCACCTCACCCTAACTTACGCTAACGTTGCCTGTATCTCTGCCTCGCCTAAATTCTGAAAGTCCTTTGAAATCCTGGAAAGATATGGACTCCGCCTCACCTTCCGCATCCTCCTACCTTTCCTCGCTTTCACCCTCCACCAACTCATCCACTTCCCACACCACTTTCTTCTCCTCCTAGAGGACCTTCGAATCCGATACATAAATCGCAGTCCCAGCACCGAATTTCCAGCCGGCCGCGGTGGTCTAGCGGTTCTAGGCGCGCAGTCCGGAACCGCGCGACTGCTACGGTCGCAGGTTCGAATCCTGCCTCGGGCATGGATGTGTGTGATGTCCTTAGGTTAGTTAGGTTTAAGTAGTTCTAAGTTCTAAGGGACTGATGACCACAGATGTTGAGTCCCATAGTGCTCAGAGCCATTTGAACCGAATTCCAACCCACAAATCCTGGTACTCTGCTGCGCCACTGCTTCCATATTCAACCTTCCATGCACCTTCATGCCTTGTCTATATACTCCCACAGGAATTTTAACCAACTGCCAGTCTCCAATGACGAAATCCGTCTTGAGATACACCCCTCTTTCCAGCCCTAATCACGACGCTACACCTCACACCATCCTCCACTTTTCCCCTTCCCCTTCATCCACCTTGCTGGCTTCCAGTCGCTGACCGCGGTTCTGCAGGGCCCTGTGACCATACTCATCATCGCACCTTCATCGTTGCAAATTTTTCGGGTGTACCTCGCATCGCCTTTGCAGTGTGCCACCATTCACGTTCAGGTGTGACTGTATTTCAACTGTAATATAAAAATCATCAAACGAGTTTTAAAAACGATCAGTATTTTCATCTATGTGTATTGTATAAATCTTTGTTTACAGTCACTTGTTTTTATGTAAAAGTCGCCACTACCACCTAACTGCGTAGTTTTACAAAAGTGTCTGTTATGATGTCTCATTTTGCACGTTTTATTTTTAATACAGTTTTTATAACCTTTGCCTGAGGAGCGGCTTTGTCTGCTACCAGCCCACCCCCGTTCTCGGGAATTTAAATAACAATAAAGAAAAAAGAAACAGTCCCGGCAGTCAATAGTTTCACTCCTGACGACGATGGCGGGTATAGCCATCGTAAGCTCAAGAACTTTATTCGAAATAAGGCGGCTTGAGAACCGAGAAGATTTTATTCACAGTCAAACCTTCTCTGACAGCCAGTCTAAACTCAGTGACCATACTGCCGATCGCAGAGTTTGATTACAACTTTTAGAGTACCAAACAACGGCAAGGTTATCACCAAATTTACTCACATTAAAAGAAGCGAACGTGGATAAAATTACGAACATGTTATCACACAATGAGGAGGAGACCTATAAAATGACACTCATACTCCAACATCATTCGCGTTGACCACAGAATGACAATCTCAAACACTTCAAGAGAACAGAGGAAGGATGGGGATTAAGACAGAAATAAAGAGAGGCACAAGGAAATGTGACTGGTTGACCACTTAGAAAAAACATTGGTGATTTAGTCTGGTAACACGTAAAAACTTCACCTTAAAATTTTCGGAAGCTGGTTGGACAAATCACAAAGCTTTAACACTATCACTACCTTCGCTACAACGTTACTTAGAGTAGAGGGCAGATTTGTTGGCAAATATGCCGCTGCTCGCTGGTCGGAAAATGAAACACAGTCTTACAAAATGGTGCGCACAGTGATCTGCAAGCAGCAAGCACCACCCATTCGAGGGTCCTCTCGCCCGAGCATGTCGACTTTTCTAGACCGAGCTTATTGTCTGTCACTTCCAGTCACTCATGGCATATTAAGTAACTAAAACTTAACGAGTGTCCTGAAATATAAAAAGTGCAAAACATCGTAGCCAACGACCTTGCCGCAATGGTAACCTAGTATTTGGATGGGTGACCTTCCGGTATGCGGAGCGCTGTTGGAAAGCCGCGTACACTTGTCAGACAAACTGAAAAGCTACTTCATTCAAACTTAGCGGCTCCGGTCTCGTAAAAATGGTTCAAATGGCTCTGAGCACTATGGGACTCAACTGCTGTGGTTATCAGTCCCCTAGAACTTAGAACTACTTAAACCTAACTAACCTAAGGACATCACACACATCCATGCCCGAGGCAGGATTCGAACCTGCGACCGTAGCAGTCGCACGGTTCCGGACTGCGCGCCTAGAACCGCGAGACCACCGCGGCCGGCTCCGGTCTCGTAAATTGACAAAACGACCTGGAGAGCGGTGCGCTGACCATATGACCTTCCATATTCGCATCCAGTGACGCCTTTGGGCTGAGGATGACACGGTGGCCAGTCGGTACCGTTGGGCCTTCACGGCCTCTACGGGTGGAGTTTACTTTATTAACAGCGTATCAAAATTTTTATCAAGCAGTAAAGACAAATTTGTAGCTCTTCGCGCAGAGTGGTGCGTATAAAGTCACATGCAAGCAGTGTGAAGAGATATAGATACTGAAGGTCAGGCAGAGCTGTGGCAGTTAGGTTATCTGAAAATGAGAGAAACTGGAGACTAAGGAAGACAGCTTTAACGTATGCTGGCCATCTTTTAACAGAAAAGCATTTATGTTACGTACAGTGTGAATTTCACATTTTGTTAAGGAAAGCAGAAATATTGGGAATCAACATACATATGACGCAGAATGACGACTTAGTATCAAAACATGAGACTCTCTTTGTTTTTCCCTCTGTTAAATTCAGTTTTCGATAAAATACTAGATACATAAACTAAAATCATCTTATTTCTCACCAGTTGTGAAATTTATCTCCACATAATAACTTTATTCCTCCTCCTCCTCGCTTTTCTTAGTGTCATTATTTCTGTGTGACAAAAATATAACGTTTTCGTAATTATACACTGTACATTATTTTATCTCTTCGGTACAAATAATATCAGTTTAAGCTGCGCATCATCTTTATCTGTGTTTGCGACATTCAGTTGTCACTTTGCAGTTGGCCTAGAAAGTCGAAAGCGGGTCACGGCGAGATAAATATTATTTTGCAGAACATTATGATGTGTTTCTCCATTTAATAGTAACAAAATCTATTTAGCGTGTAGCGCATCGGACCGAACGTAAACCGTACCCGTATATAAGGTGCGTCATTCAATTAATAATGGAAAAAAAAGAACACTCCATACAGAGGAAATTGTCTTTTTACCCATTTAAAAAATTATCTGTCAAGGCTATTTATATTTTTATGTAACTCTAACATTTCGGGACGGTTACATTGTTACCTTGTTCTAATAGGGGATGAAAAGTAAAGCTGAAGTTCTTATGATACGAAAATACAGGTACATTCGCAAGGTCGTGGGTTTAAGCTACACCCTAATTTTACGTGACTAAATTTTAGGAATAATTGCTTCTTGAATTCGGGTCAACACGTAATTATTCAGAGTATATAACAATGTATTTCACTTCAACTGAGACGTTACATGGATGCATGTTATAGGATGAAGCAGCCCATGACACCCATAGAAATCTGACACTCAGAAACCAGCCTGCGCAGTGAAACAGATGCATGATTCACAGCTCTCCCCGCTAAATTATTGATTATTTGGGCGTTTGTGTCACATACCGCTCTGCATTAATTCATGCGGTCGCCGGCTATCCTGGGAACACAGCCGTGACGTCCAGATTGTCACGGTAGCAGGTATGGCCATCCGTAGTTTGGAACGGCGCTGCGTTTCCGTTATCTAGCGGGTGTTTATTATGCTACTGAAATACGACAACGAGACAAACGAAGTGATGCAGGTCTTCTGGTCTTTGTGACTATGGTCACTGCAGATACACTACTGGACATTAAAATTGCTACACCAAGAAGAAATGCAGATGATAAACGGGTATTCATCGGACAAATATATTATACTAGAACTGACATGTGATTACATCTTCACACAATTTGGGTGCATAGATCTTATGAAATCAGTAACCAGAACAACCACCTCTGGCCGTAATAACGGCCTTGATACGCCTGGGGCCGGCCGGAGTGGCCGTGCGGTTCAGGGCGCTTCAGTCTGGAACCGGGCGACCGCTACGGTCGCAGGTTCGAATCCTGCCTCGGGCATGGATGTGTGTGATGTCCCTAGGTTAGTTAGCTTTAATTAGTTCTAAGTTCTAGGCGACTGATGACCTTAGAAGTTAAGTCGCATAGTGCTCAGAGCCATTTGAACCATTTGATTCGCCTCCGCATTGAGTCAAACAGAGCTTGGGTGGCGTGTACAGGTACAGCTGCCCATGCAGCTTCAACACGATACCACAGTTCATCAAGAGCCTGACTGTCGTATTGTGACGAGCCAGGTGCTCGGCCACCATTGACCAGACGTTTCCAGTTGGTGAGAGATCTGGATAAAGTGCTGGCCAGGGCAGCAGTCGAACATTTTCTGTATCCAGAAAGGCCCGTACAGGACCTGCAACCTGCCGTCGTGCATTATCCTTCTGAAATGTAGGGTTTCGCAGGGACCGAAGAAGAGTAGAGCCACGGGTCGTAACACATCTGAAATGTAACGTCTAATGTTCAAAGTGCCGTCAATGCGAACAAGAGGTGACCGAGACGTGTAACCAATGGCACCCCATACCATCACGCCGGGTGATACGCCAGTATGGCGATGACGAAAACACGCTTCCGATGTGAGTTCATCGCGATGTCGCCAAACACGGATCCGACCATCATGACGCTGCAAACAGAAGTTGGATCCATCAGCGAAAATGTTGTTTTGCCATTCGTGCACCCAGGTTCGTCGTTGAGTACACCATCGCAGGCGCTCCTGTCTGCGATGCAGCGTCAAGGGTAACCGCAGCCATGGTCTCCGAGCTGATGGTCCATGCTGCTGCAAACGTCGTCCAACTGTTCGTGCAGAAGGTTGTTGTCTTGCAAACGACCCCATCTTTTGACTCAGGGATCGAGACGTGGCTGCACGATCCGTTATAGCCATGCGGATAAGATGCCCGTCATCTTGACTGCTAGTGATACGTGGCCGTTGGGATCCAGCACGGCGTTCCGTGTTACCCTACTGAAGCCACCGATTCCATATTCTGCTAACAGTCACTGGATCTCGACCAATGCGAGCAGCAATGTCGTGATGCGATAAACCGCAAATGCGATAGGCTACAATCCGACCTTTCTCAAAGTCGGAAACGTGATGGCACGCATTTCTCCTCCTTTCACGAGCATCACAACAACGTTTCACCAGGCAACGCCGGTCAACTGCTGTTTGTGTATGAGAAATCGGTTGGAAACTTCCCTCACGTCAGCACGTTGTAGGTGTCGCCACCGGCGCCATCCTTGTGTGAATGCTCTGAAAAGCTAATCATTTGCATATAACAGCATCTTCTTCCTGTCGGTTAAATTTCGCGTCTGTAGCACGTCATCTTCGTGTGTAGCAATTTTAATGGGTAGTAGTGTAGAATATGCTGGATCTTAAGGCCGCGTCATATTCGTCTTCAGATTTGTTCTTCAATAGCTGACGTTTCAACACTTCTCATAATAGTGAAATGGGCAACACCTGTTTAAAACGGTGGAAAAATAGTGACGCCTGAACAAATGGTGCTTTACTGTAATTTACACCAGATAGAAAGGTTGGGGTTACCGTATTCTGAAACTGCAAAATGAGGACATACTGCATGCGGCTGACGCGGGATTAGCCGAGCGATCTAAGGCGCTACACTCATGGACTGTGCGGCTGGTCCCGGCGGAGGTTCGAGTCCTCCCTCGGGCATGGGTGTGTGTGTTTGTCCTTAGGATAATTTAGGTTAAGTAGTGTGCAAGCTTAGGGACAGATGACCTTAGTAGTTAAGTCCCATAAGATTTCACACACATTTTGAACATTTTTTTTTTTTTTTTTTTTTTTTTTTTTTTGCATGTGGCTGATCAACACGCTCTTAGGACAGTTCTTGTTCAGTGAAACAAGTGCAGGATTCACAGTTCGATGGTTAGAAACGACGTTACGGCAGTTAATATCTGCATCTGAATTTGCAGCAAGCGAAAAATGTTAAACTTGTGCATTTCTTTTATTTTTATTAATTGAACCGATAAGGGTTACAAAATGGTGAATTGGTATTTCCATCGATTGGTTGCCACTTTTGCAGTAACATGATCGTTCTCTTCGAGCTCACATTCCTTGGTAATCATCTTAATCGTGAAGACTCGAGTTAGCATCACTGTTAACCATCTGAAGAACAGCAGAGTGTTCATGAGCAGGTCTCTGGCTCAAGTGGCTTCCTGACTTTTTTCCAAATGGGCTTATTTGTTGTTTGAATTTTGTCCTTACTGTTTTCTTTTTCTAGAAGCTTCTGCTTCCCTGAGGTCTCAGTAAGGACTCTTGTTCTTCCTCTTTTTCTTTCATGATGGGCTATTGTCTCCCTCGCTGTGAGTAGCTAATGGTTCTTTTTTCTGTATATATGCTCACTGTGGAACAGAAAAAATTGCTCATACTCTCCCACAGTCCAGTAACACAGTTAAACATGTTTGTTCAGTCATAACCAGTTGCCGTAATTCTGTATTTCACATTGTATGAAGGAACAATATCCATGACAACTGTTTACCTTCTCCGTACTTGGTTTCTACTTAACTAAAAAGCTCATGTCCTTATTACAGACGTACCAAAATTTGCAAAGAAAGTTGGGAAACGCAAGACTCACAATTTTAGTACTCCAGCATCACTCAGCCATCCAGTTTCCACAGTCTTCTAAGTGCCCAGATAATACAGGCTACATGTGCAAAACATCCTGAAAGTCGTATATTTTACATAATAAACTACGCACTGTACCCCAGTCTTTCCTACAGAGAACTGCATTAGCATATCCAAGATTATATATTACCATAGTAACAGAATGGGAGAAGAGGGTCCTGTGGTGGTGGATTTTCTTTCACTCCTACCGCACTCTCCTTACTTTCATTCATTTCTTAATTTTTCAGTTAAGAAATATCTACAATGTCGCTGTAGATATTGAACACTGTATATTCAGTGTCTTAGTGAAAGAAATATAGAAGGTAGGGAAACACAAGACAACGATATAGTTCACAGGTGAACGGCTTTATGTCAGTGCGGCCACGTTGCAATCAGCAGGTGCACGTTGCACAACGGCCGTTTGCCTGCGAACTATTACGTAATAAATAAATAAAAATATCTGCTGCGATCTTCTTGTGGACTCTTCTGCTGCCCTTTGTAAGGTGAGCATTGAGGAGAAACTTTAAGACCAACGCGACGCTGCTTCACAACGCAGAGGTTTTTAGCTTCTACTGGTCTTCACTAGTAACTTGGAGTATTTAGCCATTTTAAGTGTATTTGACACACAACTCAGCAACGCTATTAGAGAGACAGTGATCTAATCATCAGGTTGTCAGTCGGCAACTATGGTTAAAACAACGACACGATCTTGTGTCTGGTTACGGTCGTGATGGGGCGATTAAAGACAAAAGTGGGTGATTATGACGTAGATCGAGGATCCATAGACCAGAGTCTATTTATTTTATTTTATAAACACCACAAATATTAGTTTTAACAGTAAGTACTGAGTGCTGGCAACCTGTTAGTGAGTGAATTGTCTCTCGACGTGCATTGTTGAAATGTATTAGATCTAATTAAAGTGAAGAAACGTCACTCCTGTTATGATAAGCATTACCTCACATCCTAAAGATGCATAATATTAAACTTCCCTTGAACAAAAGCCTATGTTTTGGAGAACAGTTACAAAACCCTGAAGCTTAAGTGAAAAAATCTGCTCGAAAACAGTTGAGTAATATGTAAACCTTGAATGGATAAGCCCTTCATGGTACAATTTCATACTGACGTTTGTGATTCTCATGTTTAAAACTACTTAACTAAATTATGTCGTCACAATGGCGATTTTATAGCCGGATTTACACTACTGTTTGTAGAAAGTGGTACATTCAGAAGCAACGGTCTGCAACACGTCACGATAAGAGTACGTTTAGGCAGCGGAACCATAATAAATGATTTGTACGGAAGAGATGTGCTGTGTACATAGGCCCACCACTGCCCTCTTTAGAGTGCCTGGACAGATCACTAATACGCAACGCTCTATCAGTGTGGAGTCCAATTAATTCGATCTACATATCACTCTACTTGATTCTATGGGATACATAAAAGACAGACAACTCTTCAAGAGCTGAGAAATCGAATTGTTTAAGTTGTTGATTAAATAAACAGATACCTGTCGATTCATGTGTGGAATGAAATTGACTACCGTCTCTAAGTTTCTCGAGCAACGCATGGTGCACATGTTGAGTTTGTGGTACAGCGTCTGTGCAAAGACGAATCTTTGAATCTTCCACTATCCAGTGACGTGCAGAATGTGTTTATAACTTTCGTACTTTGTGTGTAAAAAACAACTGGAATCTGTTCTTTATTTTTGTTTTGAGTCACCATGTACTATGTGATTCATTTTATTTCAGCTGAATTTTCGTTGTTGGTTTGTAATGAATCCGCAGGCAATACTCTCTGGCAGTCAGAATACCTATGAGTTCAACGTTGCCTGCGTAACCAGTTACTTTGGCCACGCAGTGAATATATGAGTCGTGATAACCCCTTCAGCATGAACTACGGCCTGAAGACGGCGCATTTAAGCGCCGAAACTGGTTGTTACGCAATAAATAAGATCATAACGACGGCTGTAGGCGTTTCATGTTCTAACGATGTTCATAATGGTCTCCATGGGATTTCAGGTGATAGGGAGAGCAGCGGTAGTCATGCAGGATACACATAATCGTGCTTTAGCTTACACCATGTTAGGGGCCACTAGCCCAGTTCTCTAAATCTGGTAGCTGGCCGGAGTGGCCGAGCGGTTCTAGGCTCTACAGTCTGGAACCGCGCAACCGCTACGTCACAGGTTTGAATCCTGCATCGGGCATGGATGTATTCGATGTCTTTAGGTTAGTTAGGTTTAAGTAGTTCTAAGTTCTAGGGGACCGATGACCTCAGTTCTGTCCCATAGTTCTCAGAGGCATTTGAACCATTTTTCTAAATCTGATGTATGCACGGTCCGACGCTTTCCGAAACTTTTGTCTGTCTGTAGGGACACTTGATCACCCAAACGCGGGAAAGTCATTGAAATGTTGTGTGTTGTGGTTAGTTTCTATGAGGGTACTTGTTTTGGCATGGCAGTGCTGCATCTCGACAGTTACCATCTGCCCGGCCGTACGGAGACACTATCTCGGCTTGTTTTGACGTAAATACTGGACCATTATGCTCCATTTTGTATGCTGCGTCGACCACATAGCCTGCAACACACAACGAATACACGGCACGTGCTCAGAGGAACTATCATTCGTCAGGGCTGTCTACTGTGGAAACGATGAATTTCCAGACACATGTTCACAGGACCTTTTCACCTCCACGTTCAGCCAGGAACCTGTTCTTCCTGTTTTTAGATTTTATTAATGTTCACCCTGTGTATTGATGAAATATTAATATGTTATATTATATATGGTAAATGTCGCAACGGCCCCTCAGCAGTTAGAGGGCCCGCACATGAGACAAGCAAGGTGGGTTGCCGATCTCCCTTCAAGAACTCGCCAGTGGATGTAAACATCATCAGACTTTTCGCATAAATACGGCCCTACTCCGTGAAAAGGCATGTGACAGATATCCGCCAATTGGAACTAATGTGGCTACGTGTAGCACTCCGTCGAATCTGTGTTATAATCACGCCACAGGAGTCAGACCTGCAGTGTGTACCTACAGCTAGGACAACTCCGGCCAATACCTACGCCGGCTCTAGCCTGGTGGCCTAGTAAACACCCGCCATAGCCTTCAGCAGAAAGTTTTTTTGGGCGTAACGCCAATTTGTTATAGCGTAGCGTAGTATTTTGGTTATTATTTATTTTCATTGTCTTGTACTCTTGTCTGGCTTTTGCCACCACAGAATTTGTTGGATTTTTTTGTTCTTGCGTTTGCAAAATAGTGCACGCCAGGAAGGCGTTTTAGTTAAATAAAGTGTGCTCAGACTTGATCTTTAGATCTTCCCTGCCGACCGCAGGACACTACAGTAAATTTTGTTAAAGAATTCGTGTGTAAATGAAGTGTGGAAGTATTGACATGAATTGACATTTGAATGGTATTTCTTGTATGTAGGATGTAAAGTATAGGATTTCTTTTACGACTATTGTTAACCGGCTTTAGCAGGAAAGTGTGTTGTTCAAATTGCTTGTCGACTGAGTGACGGAAGTGTTACGTATGTAAGCACAGAGTGATACGTGATTCCTTGTATACATGGTGGACATTCCGCGTTGAAATAGCAACTCATGTGACTACTCAGCCATGGTGTGGTCATGGAAACATCGAAGCACGGCAGCTCCTTTCTGCGGTTCTGCCACAGCACCAAGACGTCCTTTTTTACAACAATGCTTTGATGAAGCTGCCTGGCACATCTATGACCCTTCATAGTCCTTACGGCGTATATCGGCTGTGGGGTGTTACATGAAGTACTGGTACCAAATCCACAGTATCTAGAGCGCCCTGAAACTAGCAATGTATTCTTTTCAGAGCGTGAGTAATATTTTGTCTGGTGAAGGTACTAACGATATGCAAATTCCGATCTTACTTGTCTGATACTGACTATCTAAGAGCACATTTCTTTAGTATCTTAAAGTTCGTGTTTGTCTTAGGAACTAGTGATATTTTCAGTAAGACAGCTGGACAAAGGGTAAGAAACTGGAGTCACTTTTGATCGGATGGCGACTAAATTTTTCATTCTGTCTTTTACTTAGCTACTCTTTGTTTCGGAAATCGATTAAGGCAAATGGCTCCATGAAATTTGTCTATTGGCGTACAAAATGTTCAAATAACTAATTACGATACAGGTGGCTGACGTCTCTACAGCCACCGATATTTCGACAGGTGCACAACCTTTCACTTTGAAGCCACAAATACATCGAGAGACCTCGTTATGCAGAGCATGTGTGAAAAAGATACCACGCACACGCAAACACTGAGTCTGAACAGCAGCACAACCTAACACAGGAAGCTTTTCCAACACGTTTGTTGGTATTCTGCGGAAACATGATGCAAAATGTTAGATTAGGGCCCTTTTTAGGATCCAAAAAGACTGACCCTGGTTTGCGTAAGGGGTATATCTATCGCACACCTTACTGCTTTCTGGCAAGCCAAGGATTGTTGAGACAATAGAAGACCGCTGTATTGAACATAAGCGTCTCACACGGTTACAACAACCAAGCAAATCTGCTGCTGCAGAACACTGCTTTGACACCGGTCACTCTATGGAAAATAATACAGTATGGAGGCTCAGGCATACACGTTCAGCTGTTGGGGTAGTGTTATTAAAGAAGCTGTTGAAATTAAAATTGCTAGAGGCCTTATAGAGGTGGATGTTTCTGCTTAAATTCTGCCCAGAATCCTGTACACCCCATGGTCAAATACAAGAGTGACGGAGTTTGGAAAAAAAAAAAAAAATTAGGAAATTTGTGGTAAGATCTTATGCGACCCAACTGCTGAAATCATCGGTGCCTAAGCTTACACACGATTTAATCGAACTTAAACTAACTTACGCTAAGGACAACACACACACCCATGCCCGAAGGAGGATTCGGACCTCCGCGAACCGTGTCAGGGCCGGCCGCGGTGGTCTAGCGGTTCTAGGCGCTCAGTCCGGAACCGCGCGACTGCTACGGTCGCAGGTTCGAATCTTGCCTTGGGCATGGATGTGTGTGATGTCCTTAAGTTAGTTGGGTCTAAGTAGTTCTAAGTTCTAGGGGACTGATGACCAGAGTCCCATAGTGCTCAGAGCGATTTGAACCATTTTGAACCGTGTCAGGATGCCCTAGACCACGCGGCTACCCCGCGCGGTGGGTGGAGATAGTGTCACCCCACAAGTGCGTTGTTAGTGTTCACTCACTGTCGATAACCTCTGACGTCGTTCATCCGAGGTTGTGTGGTGGCGCTAGTGTTAACAGTGTGTGTGTATGTGTGTGAGTATGCGTGCGCGCGCTCATGTTTGCGCGTGCGCGTGTGTATGCGTGTGTAGGTATGAAGCTTTTCGGATATGCTCTGGAGACAGAGATTTTAAATTTCCTAGCACAGCAGTCCCTCATCGCAATTAACCTTTGAAAATGACAGGATGGAACCTGCCGAAACGACCGCAATTGTGGAAGATATCACCCGGCTATAGTCCCGTGAATTATGTGAACAAATGGCTTGATAGATTCTTGAAAAGGAACAACGTCTATTTCCTTCTGGCTTTTATTTATCAGTCTTCTGACTGGCTAGGTGCGGCCCCCGCGAATTCCACTCTGGCGCCAACCTCTACATCTCAAGGCAGCAAAAAAAAAAAAAAAAAAAAAAAAAGACATCACACACATCCACGCCCGAGCAGGATTCGAACCTGCAACTGTAGCGGTCGCACGGTACCAGACTGTAGCGCCTAGAGCCGTTTTTTTTTTTTTTTTTTTTTTTTTTTTTTTTTTTTTTTTTTTTTTTGCCGGGTCAAGGTAGCACCACAACCTACTTCCTTAATTATTTGCTGAATGTATTGCATTCTCTGTCTCCCTCTACAACTCCATCTAATACCATGGAGGTTATTCCCTGATGTCTTGACAGATGTCCTACCATTTAATCCGTTTTTCTTATGAGTGTTCCCTTAAGTTCCTTTCTTCACTGATAATGCGGAAAAGCTCCTTATTCCTTACTTTATCAGTCCACCTAATTTTCAACATTCTTGCGAGACACCACATCTCAAATGCTTAGACTACCTTCTGTTTCATCCTCTCACTGGCTATGATACACTGCCTCACAATGCTGTGTTCCAAAGACACATTTTGAGAAATATAGGTCTGTGTTTGATACCAATAAACTTCTCCTGGCTAGGTACGCTTTCTCTACCTGTGCTAACTTGCTTTTTTATGCACTACCTCCTTCTTCCGTCACGAGTTATTTGCTTCCAAGATAGGAACATTTCTTAAATTCTCGCTATTCTCTTTTGTGCTATATCTCATTACTTTGTCATTTCTCCTGTTTATTCTTAATTCATATTCTGTACTTATTAGACACTTCATTACATTCAACAAATCCTGTAATTCTTCTTCATTTTCACTCAGGATTGGAATGTCATGAGAGAATCTTGTCAGTGACATCATTGTACCCTCAATTTTAATCCCGGCCTTCAACCTTTCCTTTATATCCTTAACTGCTCCTTTGACATATAGAATGAACAGTTGGGGGAGGGCTGCATCCCTCCCTGTCTTACACCAGTTCCAATCCGAGACCTCATTATTGGTCATCTCCTTGTTCCCTCTTGATTCTCTTACTTATTGTGTATTACACGTCTTTCCCTATGGGTAACTCTCACTTTCTACAATTTCGAACATCTTGCCAATTTCACATTGTTGAAGGCTGTTAAACTGACTGTGCAATAATGCTTTCTATATTCGGAACTGAGTGTATAACAGTTTTTCGAAAGTCTTGTGGTACGTCGCCAGCCTGATCTGTTCTACATACGACTTAAAAAGCCGTTTGGTTTCCACTTCCACCAACGATGTTAGGAATTCCAGTGAAATGTTATGTGTCTCTTTTGCCTAAATTGGTCCCTCCCCCTTCATCTCCAGTTCGATACGTCGGCGGAACGTTATATCATATCTCCGTATTCTCTTAATTGTAGTGTCAGCGGCACGGAAGAATCCCGAAAACAGTGACAAAAAGCATCGCCTTATGATGCAACTTTCCGTGGACCACGCTGATGCCAAACTGATCATACGAAACTACTGCCGACGGTATTTTTGGCAAAATATGTCTCCTCTTGCGTTCTACAAATGCTATCGTCAGCTTCGTCGCAATGGCGTTGGCCTATCCGCTGTCGCATTCTGTTTCAAGTTGTTTATAAAGGCGCTCTAGGGCGGAGGAGTCATTTCGCCGCAGGTGCTAATTACATTGGCCAGGCCGGCCGGATGCGCCGCCATTTGCTAATGGACCGACTGGCCGGCCGGCGCGTTATGGGCCACACCGCACGCAACGGGTAACGAGGACCCGGCCTGCGAATACGACGTCGTTTACTAACACTCGGCGAGGTGCCTGGCCGGCGCAAAAGGCAAACAGCAGTTCCTGGCAGGGAAACTCTTGACACGCAAAAACATCGGCGAAAGCGGCCAAGTCGAGCCGTGCTGCACCGACAGGCTCTCTTGCACTCCGAGTCTTGAGAACGCAGGTAGAGTTTCCCCTCCGAAACATCAGCCAATTTCAAAGATTGTAGCTGTCTGCACTTGTTACACAAAAGCTATCGACGTAATCTTCTTTTATCCGTTAATTCTGAAATAACAGTAACATGCTAAAAGCCTCATACGTGACCTGTCTATTAGAAACAGGTTAGCCGAGCTCCACAAAGAAAATTTAAGACATTATTGAGGGATGTTTTCTGGGGATTTCTCTGGGGCTCGTTAAAAAGTAATAATGTAGGAAGCCCTACTAGTAATACATGTGTGGTCCAGGGACTAGCAGTGGATCATGAACATATGTAAATTAGACTCCTGCACATAAAGACGGGAAGATATTCACTGCTATTCGATTGCTCTATTGGCGACAGTTCACTGGAAACAATAATCAGCGTAAAATAGGTGAAAGCGACCATCTGAGGCTACGTGAACTGCAATTACCGCACAAGACAGGGTCGTCCTGAGGGCATGGTGTGACAGACCCCTACTTAAGAACTACCAGGGAGAGGCATGTGTTGCATTCCAACTCTTCGTGTACGTAACTTCTGCTTTCGAGAAGAAGTCTTTCCCTCAGCTCGCAACTGGTGACGTAAGGTGTTGTCACTGTACTAATTCTTCAGTGTCGAATCGCCCAAGTAGCATCACAAAGAAACGACTGCTACCAAATAGACGTCTATCGCTAACATCGTTAATTTAGCGTCTATTTAGCTTACACAGCTGCCATTTACTCTTTTCCCTCATGTTCAACAATAGAGTTTCTGATGTTACTTCGCTACTGTATTGCAGGGTCTCAATTGTCTCTGAATGGTTGTAGAATCAAAAAATCATTTGACCGAAGGTTTCCAAAATTTTGCTGATATTTGTCGACTGAGGACGGGAGCGAAACTATTTCAGGAAGTGTTACAAACCATTCAGTCTATCTACATGTATTAAAATGGATGTGTGTGTGTGTGTGTGTGTGTGTGTGTGTGTGTGTGGGTGGGTGTGTGTGTGTGTGTGTTCCATGTCTTTTCCTAAGCCACTAAATCGATTTGAACCAAATTTGGTATACATACCATTGCCTGAAAAGAAGTCCTGCGGAGTAAACACGACCCAGAACCCATAGAGGTGTGTGTAAAACACAGATGGTAGCGCATGACACGTAGGCTGGTCTGCGCGATTGACATGTTGTGTTGGTGGTATCAGGATGCGTTCCACAGATTGTATGTACAGATAGGCACAGCTGAACAGAGACATGGGGCATGAGGAGATGGATAATAAGATGTGGGAGGACGAGAAAATCGAGGACAAAGAAGGAGATGAACAGATGAGTATAGAAGATAGACAGAGAGAGAGAGAGGAGGAGGAGGGTGACAGAGAGAGGGTGTAGGAAGATATTTATACAAAGAGGGGGATGAGATGGCCAGAGAGAGGAGGGAGGATGAGGACAGAGGTAGAGGGAGGAGGACAAGATGGATTGAGATGGGCGTGAGAGATGTAGAAGAACATGGACATAGATAGCGTGGAGAAGGATATGGACAGAGAGATGGAGATGATTAGTGAGAGGGCAGGAGGATATGAAGAGAGAGAGTAGGAGGTGAAGGAGGAGGAGGAGGAACAGGAGGGAGAGGTGTGGGATGCAGATCGAGGGGGATAGATAAGGGATAGTGATAGGGTGGAAAAGTGGGAGGTGAAGAAGGATAGAGAGGATAGGAAGAGATGGGCAAAGAGAGGGGAAGAAGGAAACGGATAGAGGGAGGGGGCAGGTGATCTAGGCAGTACATAGTTATAATCTTAATCTGTTGTCAAATACCGAACGACAGATAACTCTGTGTATATGTGATGTACTTATACTATTCATGATATGTTTCGACACTATCTATTCCATTATTCTACGTGTCGTTACTTTTATTTGCAGTTGCGAATTAATAGATTAAGGGTGAAGCATTAGAGGTTTGAAATAGATAGATCATCAACCTAAAGCAATAAACAACTGACTGGAGACAAAAAAAATAGTGAGATAATCCTTCTGTATTCCATAATCAAACATTAAACATTATTCTTCCTTTATTTCTAGCGTTATGGAAGCGACAAGAAAGCTTAAACTTCAGAGAAGACTTCCGCTGCTTCAAACTCCGTGCTTAGTAGACACCACTACGTGGACCATTCATTGCGTCTGTTCCGTCTTGACAAGTAGGGTATTTGACTCTTTTCTGGAAATCATATTAACTGGTTAATTACGGTATTTTATGTTCATAACACACATTTTTCTCATGGACTTCAGTATTAAAAAACGGGGATAAAACACAAATAATCCGAAAGCCCCCCGAAACGCCCCAGGAGAGTCAAGTGACGCCCGTAAAGTCACTGCCTAGCACGCTACTCCTACAGTCTTAAAGCTCATTCTCAGTGATGTGTTGTTTTGGAATTTACGTTTCGGGAAATTTGTTACAAATGGTGTCAAGTACGACATTGTAGTCCAACTTTATACAAATACATATATGAAAACGTTCGAACTATTGCTTCTGAGTCTTCCAAAGAATGAGAAGATGTGTAAAAAGGGGATACACCTCGCTCGTAGAGTTCCAAATGAGGCAGTGGTTATTTCGGTGAGGCTCATTTCAATGCAGTAAATACCACATATCAACACATTGGGGCTTGTAGCGTGGTCGGTAGCTATCTATACTGCTAAAACAATGTTTGCGACAGCGATCATCATTCAGAGCCATTTTTGGCTTATTGCTACTGTCTCCTTAAGTTTACCTTGTTCGTAAGTCAGTTATGTAAGGCCTTTAAATTATGTATCTTAGTATATGTTAATATCTATTATCATCATTTTAAACTTGATCAGTTTGATAGTGTTTCTGTTTCATGCCTGATGTAGCTCTTATTCTGAATAATGTGAGAAACCATTTAACAATTTTTGACCACGTTATTCGTTCCAAACAAATCGTTGTAGACAATAATTTTCTCTTCTCCATTGATCCTCTTGTAAAGTTGTACGATTTACACAAAGAAAGAAGTTGAACCTTGCTTGGAGCCCACAAGTAAATACACTCCTGGAAATTGAAATAAGAACACCGTGAATTCATTGTCCCAGGAAGGGGAAACTTTATTGACACATTCCTGGGGTCAGATACATCACATGATCACACTGGCAGAACCACAGGCACATAGACACAGGCAACAGAGCATGCACAATGTCGGCACTAGTACAGTGTATATCCACCTTTCGCAGCAATGCAGGCTGCTATTCTCCCATGGAGACGATCGTAGAGATGCTGGATGTAGTCCTGTGGAACGGCTTGCCATGCCATTTCCACCTGGCGCCTCAGTTGGACCAGCGTTCGTGCTGGACGTGCAGACCGCGTGAGACGACGCTTCATCCAGTCCCAAACATGCTCAATGGGGGACAGATCCGGAGATCTTGCTGGCCAGGGTAGTTGACTTACACCTTCTAGAGCACGTTGGGTGGCACGGGATACATGCGGACGTGCATTGTCCTGTTGGAACAGCAAGTTCCCTTGCCGGTCTAGGAATGGTAGAACGATGGGTTCGATGACGGTTTGGATGTACCGTGCACTATTCAGTGTCCCCTCGACGATCACCAGTGTACGGCCAGTGTAGGAGATCGCTCCCCACACCATGATGCCGGGTGTTGGCCCTGTGTGCCTCGGTCGTATGCAGTCCTGATTGTGGCGCTCACCTGCACGGCGCCAAACACGCATACGACCATCATTGGCACCAAGGCAGAAGCGACTCTCATCGCTGAAGACGACACGTCTCCATTCGTCCCTCCATTCACGCCTGTCGCGACACCACTGGAGGCGGGCTGCACGATGTTGGGGCGTGAGCGGAAGACGGCCTAACGGTGTGCGGGACCGTAGCCCAGCTTCATGGTGACGGTTGCGAATTGTCCTCGCCGATACCCCAGGAGCAACAGTGTCCCTAATTTGCTGGTAAGTGGCGGTGCGGTCCCCTACGGCACTGCGTAGGATCCTACGGTCTTGGCGTGCATCCGTGCGTCGCTGCGGTCCGGTCCCAGGTCGATGGGCACGTGCACCTTCCGCCGACCACTGGCGACAACATCGATGTACTGTGGAGACCTCACGCCCCACGTGTTGAGCAATTCGGCGGTACGTCCACCCGGCCTCCCGCATGCCCACTATACGCCCTCGCTCAAAGTCCGTCAACTGCACATACGGTTCACGTCCATGCTGTCGCGGCATGCTACCAGTGTTAAAGACTGCGATGGAGCTCCGTATGCCACGGCAAACTGGCTGACACTGACGGCGGCGGTGCACAAATGCTGCGCAGCTAGCGCCATTCGACGGCCAACACCGCGGTTCCTGGTGTGTCCGCTGTGCCGTGCGTGTGATCATTGCTTGTACAGCCCTCTCGCAGTGTCCGGAGCAAGTATGGTGGGTCTGACACACCGGTGTCAATGTGTTCTTTTTTCCATTTCCAGGAGTGTATAATAAAGCCAGGGCTTTACAATAAAGTGAAGGATGGTTTTCTTAAGAAGTTTTAAATCATATTTCAGCAGTGGTTAAGTATACAGTAGAACAACAGACACTTCAAGGAGGCTATACTGCGTCAGTTTCTCATTTTATAGACACAATTTTCCGTTGGCTTACATTAATGACCTGGAGGAAAGAAAAACTGCAGTATGTAAAGCTGTTGAAGGCAGACACGTTGATGCTCTCCAGTTACCTACGATGTAGTTCTGCAAAATCCACGGCGATTAATAATCAGAACTGAAGGTTATCACACTAAATGGTCGCATAATAAAATGTAATATCTAAGTTATTCACACTGAACTTTATTCAATAATACTTGCTCATTCACTTTAGGGATGGAAATTATCACTTGGTCCGATCCAAAAATAACAAACACTCACTTCTATAAATAAATTTGCACTGAAATGCTAAACAGGTTAAGTTCACCAAAAAGTTTTGTAAAATCTCTACTCCTAATAAACCTTTTTACTCTTCACTTTTGGCACGGTTCTTGTATAACTGAATGCGCACCTCAGGTAATTATTCCAGCATACTTTTGAGGTCTCTTTCCTTTCCTTTTGCACCAGTGACCGCACTGTATGTGATCGTTTTGAAGTCTTAACTTCGCTAGAGTTTTTTCAGCACCCTTATCGTTTCCCATCCTTTTGTTTCTCCAAATGTCTAGTCTACTTGGCATGCTAAATAAGTGTAGGTCGACTCTTGTCCTAAGATCACGTTACCCACAATGAACTGGATCGGATCGAATCTTTCTCCCAGAAACTCGTAATGTCAGTTCTGGTTTTGGAAGTCTGAATTGTATTGTTTACAAAGGTAATTCAGGTAGTTCAATGCACGTTATAAGTAACCTTTTTTGCAATATCTAGGCGTCATCTGCATAATGGGTGCCCAATATCACCCTCCATTTATAATATTTATATTAATTACAAACTCCAAAATGGGAGGCAACACACAACTTTCTTTTCTTTCAGTTTTAAAATAATTTACAACGTTCTGCAAAGTTACCGGAATATATCAAGTAAGGATTCTTTAAAAATTGATCTATCGTCACTGTCCACTGCCTAGGGATCTCCTTAAAATGCCACGCAGTCAGTTGCGTCCACGCGCTTAGTTACCTTTCCCCAACTACAACATTAAATGCTATATATTGTGGGAAAGTTTGTAAGAAAAACTGAAAGTTCAATCAGTTTCCATCTTTGTAGATTACTCCTCTTCGTTAAAATTGTACTACACAAATCGCTAACACATATTTTGGCTAGGCACTCTTGCTAATCCTCAGTTCTTCCACCACCCATCACAGAGACAGCCGCCAATTGTTTATTTTTAATTTTATGTTTCGTCTACCATAGTCCTCTAAAGAATTTAGGGTTCTTATTTAAAAGGTTCATCACACCAGAAGTACTTAATTTTTAATTTTATATTTCCGAACAAAATAAAAATAAACAAGTTAATAAAAGTAGTCCGATAGTAATTTAGAGGTAAGAAACGTTATTTAGATTTTTGATATATTAGTATTACTACTAACATCAAACTAGCGAAGTCGTTACAAACATTGATACAACATGGAAGGTTTGTGGTTGGATAGAAAGACACTTTGGGACGAATTCTACAGACATTTAAGGTTAATAGAGTGTCTTCTACTTTTAGACAGCGTGTTTATCATAATTTAACTGTCTGTTTCCGCTACAAGTCAAACAGATTACGTCTTTTGCCACATACTCCTACGGTCACGTAATACTTATATGTGATGATATTGTTTTTGTATTTTACATTGTCTCACTGGCGATCAACGGGCAGCGCGAGAGAAAACGTCAAATAATTTCCATATAAAGAAACATCTCACTGATCACAACGTGCCATAGATAAGAAATATTATAACTGAGTACGTTCATATTGTTTTGGTGTCACCCTACGTGTTCTCTTTTCGTAAAGAGGTTTTGCTAGCATACACTGCTGATACTTCAGTTAATACCTCAACGTATCAAGATGGATTGACTACCGAATTATAGATTCTAGTGTCATACTCTAGTTGGGAATTGCAATCTAGAATTTCGGCTCGCTACAAGTCTTTGTGATGCAATGTTGGACACAGTGTATTAGGAATTATTCTGAATCTTCAAGGGGTATTGATTCACAAATAAATGAAGAAAATGGGCTTTGTGAACCTAAATGTTACATATATTATACTAGACTCTGTAACGTTACGATTATGTGGATTAGTTATTGATCCACCGGATAGCCAAGTGATCAGTGTAGTGTGACCGTATGCGTTTAAATGGTTCAAATGGCTCTGAGCACTATGGGACTTAACATTTGAGGTCATCAGTCCCCTAGAACTTAGAACTACTTAAACCTAACTAACCTAAGGACATCACACACATCCATGACCGAGGCAGAATTCGAACCTGCGACCGTAGCAGTCACGCGGTTCCGGATTGAAGCGCCTAGAACCGCTCGGCCACCGTGGCCGGCACCGGTAAATCCCAAGCTAGATAATTTCGATAACGGTCACCTCGCTTGGCAGAATACGGAATGACCAGCAATGGCGGGTTTTGAGACAAACTGAAAGATGGCTTGTTATAGCTCCTTCAGAATCTATAATAATTTAAGTCAAGAATTAAAGCAAATCAGAATTCATATGTGATCTCAGAAATTGAGGCGCATCTAATGCCACACCAATAATTTCAATATCTTTAAAACTTCAAAAGTTAATAATTTACTGTGACTAAATATTTTCACAATGAACCTTTGAATTAATAATTTTTAAACACTTTATGTGATTTCAGCAACTGGTATCTCAGATGTCATTGCACGATAGCTGTCACCCCTGAAAGCCACTCACCTGTATCCATTTCATGTATTGACTCATGATGTCTTTGACAACTTTTTTACAATCGAAATGTTTGTCAGAACATCGCGTTCTACAAGATTACGCAGCAAACGAATACACCCTGAAGACTTCATATTTTGTCATAATTGTGTATTTAATAATGAACAGTTTATTTTTTGGCCAACAACTTTATTTGAATATTAACTACAACTGATAATACAAAATAGGGGTAATTGAAGAAGTGGTTAATTGTATGTGTTAACTGACACTACCTTTGTAGTAGTGTGCCAAGAGACGCTTGTGACAAGCTGGAGTAAAGAATTGTTTAAAAAATATGTAACGACAATACGTTATCTGTCATGAGCACACATGTGCAAGAATGCTTTCTTATTTATTAATAAAAATACATTTATTTATGTCCATCGTACATGGTATGAGTGTCAGCAAATGTTTATAACATTTCTTTTATTTGAATAGTGTTGTAATATATTATATTGTTGCTGGAAAGTGGTCATGTTGAGAAAAATCATGTATGTAGAGCTGTGTTTCTAGTGGGGATGGCATTGAGCCAATGTAACAGCTGACAATAACGGAACACTACAGAAGTCAAAGGAAGATTGTGAGTTTTCGAATGAAGAGCTCAAGGGCGCGATTCTGAACACATAGATGTCCGTTCTGGAAGGAGGCAGAATGTCTGTGCTAACGAGTGATTATGATCGGTGAATAGCTGCTTCCTTTCACTTCTGAAGAGAGTCTATGTTTCAAGAGGTCTGAATGTGCTCCAGGGCAGGAGTCTAACTTTTTCCTCTTGTTTTACAGAACTGAGGACAGATAAAGTGCCATTTACTATTCTTTGTATCGCATGTGTTAATTTGTGAATCATCATGTTGAAGTATGACCTGTTTTGAGCTGGTGAATATTTCGTGTATCGTGATTACGATATGGACTTCGTTTTCACGTATCCTAGAACAGTTTAATTTGGGGATGTCGCTATCATTCTCATAACGCCCTCGACGTTGCTGCATTTCATAAGAGTTTTTTTCTGTCTGTAGTTTAACTGAATATCGTAGGACCAATTACCGTTTGCGTGTGATGTCCTTTCTTAGATAAACACATTTTTCTGTCTTCTACATCAATAACAGGCATAAGAATAGAACCCTTGCTATTAAATTACTCATTTAACTTTTACTTTGTATTTACGTGTATGTTATTAACTCGCAGATCTACCGAATGCACAGATTATTTGACTACAGGATCACAGGTACAGGTTATTATTTGCAGGGAAAGAGCTGTAGGGCATGAAAGCAGACGTGCGCAGCTCCGCCCGAAGAGTACATCGAGCAATTCTGTTAAATAGAGTCGTGCGTAGCCCGCCTACCTAAGGTACGAGTAACCACAGGTAAAGGCGCAACCGGTTTGCGCGTATGGGATGTTGTTTGGAAGAGTAACTATACTAACTGCAACCGTTACGCACCGTTGCAAACCTTCGCTATCCAAGTCGTTACAGTATTTAATGAATTGATTTGACGTCGTGTGGTATGACTAGTAATAGTCGGACTGCAGAAACATTCTGTGAATTATCTTGTTTTTATATGCAGCATACAAAAAGAAATGAGGGAACATCACATGATCATTAAAGAGGTACTATACAATTATGACTTTTGAAAATTACGGATCGACAGCGAGGCACCAGTAGCTCAATCATTAAAAAAGCGAACGAAGTAAAAACGCAGATTTAAAACTATGATTGGTTAAAATATGTAAGCTCACAGAAAACGTTATCCTCTGCAAAGAAACAGTGATATTATGGGAATGATATTTACATTGCTATGTTTGATCGGTTGGTATCTTTCATCCCACTCGTTCCACAAACGGGACAGTAACGCCTTAATCTACTTTCATTTCGTCCGCTCACGCCTGTAGTCTGTGTGGACATAGACATCGTTTTGTTGGGTACTTTTTCAGATTACATTGGCAGTGGATTTCTTAGACCTCTCAGTGCTTCTGCTCTCGGTGATAAGATTGCTGCCTCTATCGAATCTCGCATTTCGAGACGACTCCTCGCGGAATATATTGCTTCAGCGCAGAGCACCGCGATAGCGAGCCGCTGCTTTGTGCCTTGGTGTATCACCACGGACGGAGATCGAAGAGAAATTTGAGCTCACCGATCTCTACGACTCACCGTTGTTCTTTGCCACCTCCCAGATTCGTCCTTTCTACTACAAATACCGAAAATCTGACGGATTCCGTCAGTGCATGTTTTAGTTAAATTATACAATTCTGCTGAATGCTTTTTTGTTTGTGGTGAAAACCTAAGATGTGATTACGAACTCACATAAGTACGTAAGATTAGTTGAGCGTCAGTTAAATTTGTAGTTTTAAGTACTGACGGATAAGATTTTGTACGTAATGTGTGGCATGATAGGCAAGCAGCGCATTACCATGCCTAATGCATTGTAGGAAAACCGTTTTCATTGAAACTATATTAGAACTGATAGATACAGATCCTGAATTGTTATCAAGGCGTCATATACCGTTCTTCCTGCAAAATGGTGGGTAGTTCAGGTAATGATGATAGAGGTAGACGGCGATCATGCTTACTTCTCTCGAAAGCAGATCACCAGGACTTAATAATATTGAGATATCAAGACTCTATAGGCCAGTGAAGATATGAAAGTTCATCCCTGTGACATCAAAACCAGTGCTGGATATCGCGAAGTGTGTAAACAGGGGCCCTGTCGTTTTGGATCCCAGGATAAGCATTTGGGAACAAAAATTTTTGTATGGGATATAATCAATCATCCGAAATGGTCACATAATCTTTGGTAGTATTGGACTTTGCTCTAATCTTGGGGTCCATGTATTACCACGTTATGGCCGCCTAAACTGTCACCGAAGCCCGCCATGTTTCACTCTTTGTGACATAAACTTGGACGCAAGTATGAAACAATGTGAAACAAGACTCATCCAATGGAATGACGTTCATCCCTTACACCGTAGTTCTAGCTTTCTGACTGTAGCGCCTAGAACCGCTCGGCTACTCCGGCCGGCGATCTCCTTCAAGAGCATGTGCCACAAGTTTCACAATTCGTTGATCTGTTGACGTTTTGGATCTACTGGGTTTCAGATTATCGTCTACGCTTATACGACCACCATGAAAACGATTAATCCAACGTGAAACTGTACTACTGTTCACTGTAAACTCACCGGAAACTTCACTTAAAGCACTGTGCATTTCCCTCGGCTTTTTTGCCGCAGGAAGTTTCGATGTTGATGTACGACCTGTGGTCTTCAACAGTCACAGACCTTAATATCAAGTATTTATCTGGAATTCTGAAAACGATCAGACAAAAAGAGACAGTGGAAGAATCTGATACGTTGCAGAAAAATGTTAAAATGAATCGACGCAGTACTTACTAAATAACGAGAAACTTTTAGTAAACACTTAACAGAAGAAGGGATAGTTTAGGTTTCTTCGATAAGGATGATATCCATATTTTGCTAACCTTTTAACAATAGGTGAAAATGAAATATCGTTTCACTAGGGCCTCCCGTCGGGTAGACCGTTCGCCGGGTGCAAGTCTTTCGATTTGATGCCACTTCAGCGACTTGCTCGTCGATGGGGATGAAATGATGATGATTAGGATAACACAGCACCCTATCCCAGAGCGGAGAAAATCTCCGACCCAGCTGGGAATCGAACCCGAGTCCTTAGGAGTGACACCGTGTCGCGCTGACCACTCAGCTACCGGGGGTGAACTTAACAGCAGGTGTACTACACGAATGACAGCTTAGTGTGTGTGTCATATGCTACATCATCCGCAAGTAGTTCACTTGTCTTTGAACAGAGCAGTAAAAATGTATCAACAGCGTTGGAGAAAACAAAAGTTTTCGTTTACCATACCGTCGACAGCAAGATCCTTGGAGACGGGTCTTAAACTCAGATAGCGGAGGACAGCGAAGGGAATCGATGTCATTTTCAGAAACATTACGCCAATTATTTAAGCTGTTTGGAGATACCGCGGGAAGTTAATTCTGGATGGCCAGGTAGGTAACTGAAACAGTGTCTAGCTGGAAGCGATTAAATGGTGCTAGCACTGCGTCACCTCGTTTGGCATTAAGTTTTCTGATGTGTTTCTTAGACAAATATGTAAAGATGAGAACAAACCGAAGACACGCGGGTCAACGTTACAATAGTGCAATAGACGCTGCACTGATCTCTCTCTCTCTCTCTCTCTCTCTCTCTCTCTCACACACACACACACACACACACACATCACGCACGCACGCACCCAAAGGGGTGTATTGCACACAATAATGGGGCAACAAACTGATTGTTTCTTCAAATATTGGTGTTTTTACGAAGACAGAGCTCAGTCGCTTTTTCTTGTCGACGATGTTCAGAATACACTGATCAGCCAGAACATTACGACATAATAGTCGGTATGTCCAAAGTTTGGCACGGATAACAGCGGCGCCGCGTCGTGGCATGGAAGCAATGAGATCATCTTAGGTCACTGGAGGGAGTTGGCACCACATCTGCACACAAAAGGCACCAAATTCCCTAAATTCCCGGAAGAGCTCTGTCACATCATAGATGCTTTCGATCGGGCGGCCAGCACATCAATTGGAACTCCTGACTGTGATCCTAGAATCACTCGTTCACACTACTGGCCTTTTGACATTGCGCATTACCTCGTTGAAAATTGTCACTAACTTTGGGAAAATAGGTCATGAAAGAGTTTGCGTCACCTTCAAACTGTGTAAGATACTCACTGACCATCATGGTGCCTTGTCTGGGCTCGACTGGACCCACTCGATAACCACGTGAATGTTCCTTTCAAGGGAACTTCCCCATCGCACCCCCCTGAGGTTTAGTTATAAGTTGGCACAGTGGATAGGCCTTGAAAAACTGAACACAGATCAATCGAGAAAACAGGAAGAAGTTGTGTGGAAGTATGAAAAATTAAGCAAATTATACAAACTGAGTAGTCCATGCGGAAGATAGGCAATATCAAGGATAGCGTGAGCCCAGAAGCGCCATGGTCGCGTGGTTAGCGTGAGCAGCTGCGGAAAGAGAGGTCCTTGGTTCAAGTCTTCCCTCAAGTTAGCAGTTTAATATTTTATTTTCAGACAATAATCACCACACGTACTGTTTATCAACAAATGGACGAAATAATCACAGAAATGTTCGACAATTGTTCGATCCCTTAAGGAACTTTCCAATTCCTTACAGTTCGGAAAACATTGATTGACCTTATTATTGAAGTCGCGAGCTATATTTGCTGCATTCATATTTCCCACGGAATACATGTCACGTATTTAATGTACTGTCGTCCAAAGTAGCGAACAGTCAACTGCCAGCCAGGAGCCTCGTTAGCAGGAATACTCTCTCTTCCTTGCGCTGTAGTCGACTGACGTCGTGTGTTTCGATGTTTGTTTAGGTGTAGCGTCCCCATACTACTGCGCAGTTACCTCGCATCGGACGGAAGGACGGACAGATAATAATTGTCTGAAAATAAAAAATTAAACTTTTCACTCGAGGGAAGACTTGAACGAATGGCCTCTCATTTCGCAGCTGCTCACGCTAACCACGGGACCATGGCGCTCCTGAGTTTAAATTATTCATGATGTTGCCTATCTTGCGCATGGACTACTCAGTTTGTATATTTTGCTTATTTTTTCATAGTTCCACACAACTCCTTCCTGTTTTCTCGATTGATCTGTGTTCAGTTTTTCAAGGCCTATCCACTGTGGCAACTTATAACTAAATCTGAGGGGGGTGCGATGGGGAGGTTCCCTTGTTAGATCAAACTGGAGCCGCTGCCAACTTTCCTCCGTCTCACAGCACAGGTGTCAAGGACCTGATCCCCTGAAAGACGGATTCGTTTCCTCCCATCGGCATGATGAAGAAAATATTCGGGCTCATCAGACAATGGAACGCTCTGCCGCTGCGCCAACGTCCGGTGCCGACGGTCACGAGCCGATTTCAGTATTAATTGCCGGTGTCGTGGTATTAACATTGGCACATGCATGGGTCGTCGGCTGCGTAGGCTCACAGTTAGGAGTGGACGGTGCACTGTATGTTCAGACATGCTAGTACTCTGCCCAGCAGAGTCTGATATCAGTTCCACCACAATTCGCCGTCTGTCCTGTTTGATCAGTCTGCTCAGCCTACGACGTGCGACATCTGCACTGAGGGATGGCCGCCTGACATCACGACATCTAGATGTTGATTCACCTTAGTTTAACCACGTGTTGAACACATTCACCACAGCACTCCTCAAACACTCTACAAGTCGTGCAGTTTCCGAAATGCTCGTTCCGAGCATCCGGGCCATCACTACCTGCGATATGCCCTCGGTCAAACTCACTATAAAGAGCTTGCCTTCACCACTCTAAAAACCACCGTGTATCTGTTTAGCAGTTCAAATGGTTCAAATTGCTCTGAGCACTATGGGACTTAACTGCTGTGGTCATCAGTCTCCTAGAACTTAGAACTACTTAAACCTAACTAACCTAAGGACATCACACCTTTGGGTGCGTGCGTGCGTGTTGTGTGTGTGTGTGTGAGTGTGTGTGTGTGTGTGTGAGAGAGAGAGAGAGAGAGAGAGAGAGAGAGAGAGAGAGAGAGCAAGATCAGTGCAGCGTCTATTGCACTATTGTAACGTTGAGCCGCGTGTCTTCGGTTTGTTCTCATCTTTGCATATTTGTCTAAGAAACACATCAGAAAACTTAAAGCCGTAGCGGTCACGCGGTTCCAGACTGAAGCGCCTAGAACTGCACGGCCACCCTGGCCGGCTTGTTTAGCAGTCATTCCTGACCAGTTGACTCCGCTATCACCTGGACGGTGTTATGTCGGTAGTCGGTCGGTAAACCTAATATTCTGGCTAATCAATCTACACGTATTCTATGTCTTACATTACTTCTACATGACTTTAGGGTGGTATTCCATTACATTTATAATGGTTACTTAAAGTGTCTGGAATATGAAAATGCGTTTCAAATACTTCATAAATATATGAACACCCCTCCCCTCATTACCTGTCTGCTAAAACTACCTACCTCCTTTTCCATCTAACATCTCTGTCATTCCAATCAACCCTCACCCACCCTCCCCCTCATCATATTTCTTTAAATTATTACCTAGTATTGCACCACAATACAGCTTGTCTCATATGTTGCCATTCTAAAGATTGACCTACTGATTTAACCACTGAACTTTTAGATATTGTTTTACAATAACCAAATAACTATTGTTCGAGTTGAGGAAATACTTCATATCGTACATTTGTTTTCTTATGTAATTTTAAAATTTTCTTAACTAACAAGCAAATTGTTTTGTACATGTCAACAGACCACATGCTGAAGCAGTTTTACAATGCATCACATAGACAGGGGTGCACAAATTGTGTTAGTACTTAAATAAGTTTTATCATATGAATTCCACATAAATGTTTGTCAGATATTATATATCTGAGTCCAATAACCTTATAAATTTTGGTTTCCCCGCTCCCCTCTTTGGACACTCACTTCTTCGGACTATCCCCTCAACTTCAATTTTCCTCGCTGCCGCCCCTATGCAGTCTGAATAGTGTCCCATGTTCTGTAGGCTTCACGGCTGCATCGACGTTCGTTTCCCCTCCCCAGCATATCGTCACGATTGCGTTGTGGTCTTCTTAGTTGATTTTGCTGGTGTAAGGGACTTCTGGTGCATTTTCGTACTGCTGTTGCAGTTTGTAACGACACACATTACTACTCCCCTATATAAGGCATCATGTCTTACACAACTGACTGTTTATTGGTTAGCAGTTTCATATAACAACTGTGCTGTAGGGCCAAGAAACGAAGGTCTGCAATATGTTTGAGTGTTTTAGAGATGTCTTCATTTTTACTAATGACACATCTGGTCTATATGACCAGACATGCCTTTGCGACAAATATTTGTAGTTCTTATGATATTAAACTGATGGTTCGGTAATTTTCACATTTGTCAACCCAAAGAAGGCAGGAGATGACAGATGTGAAAATAACCGAACTATCAGTTTAATAAGTCATGGCTGCAAAATACTAACGCGAATTCTTTACAGACGAATGGAAAAACTGGTAGAAGTCGACCTAGAGGAAGATCAGTTTTGATTCCGTAGAAATATTGAAACACGTGAGGCAACACTGAACCCACGACATATCTTAGAAGCTAGATTAAGGAAAGGCAAACCTACGTTTCTAGCGTTTGTAGACTTAAAGAAAGCTTTTGACATTGTTGACTGGAATACTCTCTTTCAAATTCTAAAGGTAGCAGGGGTAAAATACAGGGAGTGAAAGGCTATTTACAATTTGTACAGAAACCAGATGGCAGTTATAAGAGTCGAAGGACATGAAAGGGGAGCAGTGGATGGGAAGGGAGTGAGACAGGGTTGTAGCCTCTCCCCGATGTTATTCAATCTGTATATTGAGCAAGCAGTAAAGGAAACAAAAGAAAAACTTGGAGTAGGTATTAAAATCCATGGAGAAGAAATAAAAACTTTGAGGTTCGCCGATGACATTGTAATTCTGTCAGAGACAGCAAAGGACCTGGAAAATCAGTTGAACGGAATGGACAGTGTCTTGAAAGGAGGATATAAGATGAACATCAACAAAAGCAAAACGAGGACAATGGAATGTAGTCGAATTAAGTCGGGTGATGCTGAGGGAATTAGATTAGGAAATGAGACACTTAAAGTAGTAAAGGAGTTTTGCTATTTGGGGAGAAAAATAACTGATGATGGTCGAAGTAGGGAGGATATAAAATGTAGACTGGCAATGGCAAGGAAAGCTTTTCTGAAGAAGAGAAATTTGTTATCATCGAGTATAGATTTAAGTGTCAGGAAGTCGTTTCTGAGAGTATTTGTATGGAGTGTAGTATTTGTATGGAGGTGAAACAAGGACGATAAATAGTTTGGACAAGAAGAGGATAGAAGCTTTTGAAATGTGGTGCTACAGAAGAATGCTGAAGGTTAGACGGGTAGATGACATAACTAATGAGGAGGTATTGAATAGGATTTGGGAGAAGAGACGTTTGTGGCACAACTTGACTAGAAGAAGGGATCGGTTGGTAGGACATGTTCTGAGGCACCAATGGATCACCAATTTAGTATTGGAGAGCAGCGTAGAGAGTGAAAATCATAGAGGCAGACCAAGAGATGAATACACTAAGCAGATTAAGAGGGACGTAGGTTGCAGTAGGTACTGGGAGATGAAGAAGCTTTCAGAGGATAGAGCAGCATGGAGAGCTACATCAAACCAGTCTCAGGACTGAAGACCACAACAACAACATATTTCTGGTATCTTTTGACATATAAATATGAAAAAGAATCATGATATTTATGCGCTGTTTTTCATGGTTGCTCTGTTTTCTTCTGTTGTGATTTAGGTTTAAATTGTTTATTCCAGTTTTGCCAATTGAAAATGGCTTAAGGCCGAAAGCTGGATCATATAACAATAAAATAATAATTAGTACAGTCAAGTTGCAGCAGAATATTTTAAAACAGTTACAATGACTGTGGCTTCAGCCAGAACAAAAGTTATCAAGATACAAGTTTGTTGATACCGTCATTAAAGAGAGTTTGATCTTGTTGACGGAGTCACAGTCTCAGCTCTGCTTGCACCGCTTCATCACTATAAAAGTATAGTACTTGAAGGTACACTACTGGCCATTAAAATTGCTACACCACGAAGATGACGTCCTACAGACGCGAAATTTAAACGACAGGTAGACGATGCTGTGACATGCAAATGATTACCTTTTCAGAGCGTTCACACAAGGTTGCCGCCGGTGGCTACACCTACAATGTGCTGACATGAGGAAAGTTTCCAACCGATTTCTCATACTCAAACAGCAGTTGACCGGCGATGCCTGGTTTAACATTGTCGCGAAGCCTCGTGTAAGGAGGAGAAATGCGTATTTTCACGTTTCCGACTTTGATAAAGATCGGATTGTAGCCTATCGCGATTGCGGTTTATCGTATCGCAACATTGCTGCTCGCGTTGGTCGAGATCCAATTACTGTTAGCAGAATATGGAATCGGTGGGTTCAAGAGGATAATACGGAACGCCGTGCTGGATCCGAACGGCCTCGTATAACTAGCAGTCGAGATGACAGGCATCTTATCCGCATGCCTGTAACGGATCGTGCAGCCCCTTCTCGATCCCTGAGTCAACAGATGGGGACGTTTGCAAGACAACAACCATCTGCACGAACAGTTCGACGACGTTTGCAGCAGCATGCACTATCAGCTCGGAGACCATGGCTGCGGTTACACTTGACGCTGCATCACAGACAGGAGCGCATGCGATGGTGTACTCAACGACGAACCGCGGTGCACGAATGGAAAAACGTCATTTTTTCGGATTAATCCAGGTTCTGTTTACAGCATCATTATGGTCCCATCCGTGTTTGGGGACATCGCGGTGAACGCACATCGGAAGTGTGTATTCGCCATCGCCATACTGGCGTATCACCCGGCATGATGGTACGGAGTGCCATTGGTTACACGTCCCGGTCATCTCTTGTTCGCACTGACGGCACTTTGAACAGTGGAGTTACATTTCAGATGTGTTACGACCCGTGACTCTACCCTTCATTCGATCCCTGAAAAACCCTACATTTCAGCAGGATAATGCACGACCGCATGTTGCAGGTCCTGTACGGGCCTTTCTGGATACAGAAAACGTTTACTGCTGCCCTGGCCAGCACATTTTCCAGATCTGTCACCAATTGAAAACGTCTGGTTAATGGTGGCCGAGCAACTGGCTCGTCACAATATGCCAGTCACCTCTCTGAACTGTGGTATCGTGTTAAAGGTGCATCGGCAGCTGTACCTGTACACCCCAGCCTTCCAAGCTCTGTTTGGCTCAATGCCCAGGCGTATCAAGGCCGTTATTACTGCCAGAGGTGGTTGTTCTGGGTACTGATTTCTTAGGGTCTATGCACCCAAATTGCGTGAAAATGTAATCACATGTCAGTTCTAGTATATTATATTTGTCCAATGAATACCCGTTTATCATCTGCATTTCTTCTTGGTGTAGCAATTTTAATGGCCAGTAGGGAATTTTTAAACAAATGGAAAGCAGATGCGGGCCAGTCGGGACAATGTGGAGAGAGTGAACGATGACAGTGAACCCAGGGCGAAGGAATGTTCCAGATGTCGCAGCGCCCTTGGGTCGCCTTGTATTGCCATGCTGAGGGCGAGGGTCGATCAATGTGTGAACGGACTTTCTTAATTCTAACTCGATTACAGAATGGTGTTCCTCACGCACCGACAGAGTTAAGTTACGCATCACTCTGTTACACGCTAATGTTCGGAGCCCTCGTTCAGCAGAGGGTTGCATATGTATATACATGAAGAATAAAGGTGTCGAATGTTAAGATCGTTTGTTTTCATTAAAATATTTTCATATATAAATTTTGGAGGAATTGCTTTCCAGGACTCCCTTGTACTTAAATGAAGGTGTACAGCTTGTGCAAGACTTCTACGTACTATTTAGCTGCCAGGGAGGAAATATTAAGATACATACGAATGATGTGTATCTTTTAGTGGTCATAGGACAGTAAAAAGATGAAAATCTTCGGCAATTTATGGTTCAGTGCTACTTTAATCATATGGAATAGAGAGTCCTCTGCCATATACAGATGAGATCAGTACGGCGGCAAATGCGAAGTAGTTTAGACATTTCACGACAAATGATTCAGGGCACACTTACGACTAGTGATTAGCGTTTCAAAATGGTTCAAATGGCTCTGAGCACTATGCGACTTAACTTCTAAGGCCATCAGTCACCTAGAACTCAGAACTAATTAAACCTAACTAACCTAAGGACATCACGCACATTCATGCCCGAGGCAGAATTCGAACCTGCGACCGTAGCGGTCGCTCGGTTCCAGACTGTGGCGCCTAGAACTACACGGCCACTCCGGCCGGCAACATTTCCATATTCTAACTTTGTTCAAATTGATATTCAGTTGATAACGTTTGCTTGCGTGGCGGGATGGACCGCGATGCTGTGGGAAAGCATTGTTGCAGTTTATAATGAAGAGCCTCCATTTATTTTCATTGGTGGGTTGGGATGATTTGGGGGAAGAGACCAAACTGCGTGATCATGGGCCTCATCGGATTATTGAAGGATGGGGAAGGAAGTCGGCCGTGCCCTGTCAGAGGAATCATCCCGGCATTTTCCTGAAGTGATTTATGGAAATCACGGAAAACCCAAATCAGGATGACCGAATGCGGTATTGAACCGTCGTCCTCCCTAATGCGAGGCCAGAGTGCCAACAACTGTGCCTCCTTACTTGGTTCATGGATGGGTTTCCAAGTGAACTGTAGTATTATTTCACACATGAGTTCAAATAACGGGTACTAACGTGAACGCGAAGAAACGTGTACTGTGAGGAACGCGTAGTCTCTTAAGATGAACTATTCACAACTTTTTCAGCAAACAGACGAGGTCATTAGAGGGAGAGCACCAACTCAGTTGGAAAAAGACGGGCGAAGCCATGTTTTTTGGAGAATTCCGGCATTAATCAGCAGAATATGAAGAAACTATGGCTGGACGCTTGGTTTCTAGCATTAACTCCTTTAAACATTGGTACAATGCCCTAAACCACCACCATCTTGTTTGGTCAGTAAACAAAAAGGTTTGGGGTGTGGATTGCCGTATGCATTATTAGTAAATATTTCTACAGTTTTGGACATCTCGGCAGCCGGATATTTCCACTGCTAGGAAATACTCTTGGACCTTCACTAGCTGTTAGTGCTATGTTATATACAATGTTGAAGTTCACACGTCGATATGCTAGGTGGCTACAGCGAAATACCTGGGCTTTAAAATAAACCCTTGGAGGCAAACAACAGCATTATCAAAAATCAAACGCTCTAAAAGTGGAATAGAGATGGATGGAAATATGCAGAATGAAGCAAAGTACCAGTAGCAATGGTAAATTGGCATTTACGGAGAATAGGAATGTGCGTCACAATAGAAAGGTTTTGGTCAGGAAAGGGCAGACGGAATATATTTTTTATTTGTTACTATTATTTTTGATGTACGGTCTTACGTTCTATAGAAACGTGGACTCTGAGCAAAGTTTGTAAGTACAGACTGGAAGCTGTTGAAGTTTTGGTGTACTGACAACAGGAAATGTTAACACTTGCCGACGTGGGAAGAAATGATGAAGTGCTAATAAGAGGAGGTTGAGGCAAGCAATTACGGGAGGTAATAAAACAGGAAAAATGCTGAACATTTTCTGCAAGAAACAAAAAAGAATACAGTCCCAATGGAACAAATACTTTGGGAAGATGTGTTATTTAGAATTAAATGCTATGTGCAAAGCTTTTTACTAGATAAGTTAATCAGTCTTCGTATATTTGTTTGCTCTTGACACACGTTGTATACAGAGAACACAGGAGGATCGAAACCTCGCATTAACCTGCTATGTATCAGGTTACATAATATTGATGTATTTATTACACCTTCTTGGTAAACTTCACATTTTTCCAATAACATACAGTGTGTTACCTATCCGTAGAGCCAAAATTATACATACAGTCAAGGATGCTGAACTGAATATTTTAGAATCAATGCTAGGAAATGAAAACTTCAGCTGGTAAAAGACCAATCCCGAGTTATTTCTGTGAGATATGTATTTATATGTTTTACAAAGGGTAGTTGCTTGCCTCATCAATGTTGTATGTTTCACCTTCAAACCAACACACAATCATGTTCTACCCTAAGGCGACGAAAGTCACGGGATAGCGATACGCACATATGTAGATGGCGGTAGTAAAGCGTACACAATGTATAAGGGGGCAGTGCTGTCGCGGAGCTGTCCTACATTGATTCCTGCAGTTATATCGCAAATTGTTGCTTGTCTGTGAGCACTGACCAATCTACAAAAACGCCGCTGGGTAGGAGAAATTGAGTACTTCAACACACACGCAGCTTACCACTGTTCTCGACAACAACGCATTCGCTCAGAAAATTTGTAGGATATTGTTTTCCGTTGTGCTGGAGAACTCGCCCCTGAAATCCACAAATCCACACCTCCATAAATCTAGTGTAAAAAGATTCGATAGATTATCAGAATTGTCTTTATTATAATCATCTTCATGTGCAATTAACTGGGGAAAATAAATTGGAATCAACAGTTGTAGTAATGCATGTACTGAGACTGTCGGTCATTGGTTCTATGAACTGAGGTTGTTCTTAAATGGTATAAGTTGTTTATGTAAAAAAAAAAATACTACCAGTGCTTAGTTAATTTTGATCATAACACGCGTTACTCAGTATTTATTATTATTTTTTAATTATAAGACATGTTAGATGATGACTATACACGTCATAGTGATTGTAAGGAACTCTGATTGAGGTCACTTTAATGGAAAATCTAATTTCTTCTGTGCAGTCGGATTTCGAAGTTTCGCAAAACGCATTTCTCTTTCATATAATTCCTCTTGTGAAAAGTGGCACCGTGCAGGTACAGAAGAAAGCGAGAAAGATTTTTTTAAATAAAAAGATTGCGCAGTGATACCACTGGAATTGCAGTGCAGAAGGCATGCACATACAATGACCGCAACAACGTATGCACAGGCCCCACTTCGTATTCGTCTGCACATCAGACGCTATTTCTGCGCTGGTTTGATCCTCTGTGCGTTGGGGACTCACTAGACACGCTACGGAGCGTCCATTTCGCATTGGTGTAGAAGCAATGAGTCTCTGACTCCTGGCTCCTCCTCTAGCCCACGGACCTCCTAAAACTTGGAGCTGTGCAGCTGACGGTAACGCGGCAGCAGCAGCAGCAGCAGCAGCATCGGTGCAACTCGACTACGAGATAGTGGCGTCGCAGACTAGGTTAGCACAAACTTGCATTCGAGGACGACCGCTCAGTGCGTAGAAGCGCATAAGCCCAAACACTGCCAGTCATGTGTGGGAAGAATAAAGCGGACAAGAAGGAACTTGATTACGACACACAGACTAAACTTTCAACTTAAAATTATCTATGAAAGTTTCTTGCAATTACCGCAGCCAGTCGCCTTTTGGTTGCAGTAGTTTGAAGAAACCTTTATTCATCACAGTCGTACTGTTCCTTGTCCATAATGGTTAAAATTTTAAAACAAACTATATTTACACAAACATTTAATAAATTAACACAGTATTTCAGCAGGCGTGTATCATTCACAAGTGTTTAAGACCAGGAAGACCAAACAATAAAAAGACAGCGAGGAAAATACACTGACGGAAGAAGAATAGCAACACCAAAAACTAACTGTGCGACATAAACAAAAGCTGGCAGATGTGTTTCTCCACATGGAAGGTGATGCCTGTTACAAATTCATGTCAGTCTTATAAGAGTGGCACTTGTAGCGCCACTATGACGATGCAAGTCAGGTCTGCTTTAAATGCATAATGTAATGGTGGTGAGCGCTAGTTACCTCTGAGAGTGAAGGTTGCCGTTACCACGACAATGGCGCAATTATTAACGCCTCACAGATCTACGAGAAGCCACATATTCCTTCTGCGAAACTGCATAAAGGCTTCACACGAATCTATCCACTGTATGTGATGGCTGGCAGCGGTGTTCACGAGTATGTAAGGGTAGTAGGGAAAATTCTGTATGGCCCCACTCTCCATTGTTGCCAGATTTATTAAATATGGCAGCTTGAAGATGGCGGCTCCAAGATAACAGCAGTAGATATGGTAATATTGCAATGACACCATGGTGGAAAATTCTAATTTTTGCTGGAAAATAGGACAATTGGGCTACTGCCACTAACCTAACTCCTCCCCTCCGAACCTTCCCCCTCCCTTTCTACAGAAAATGGTGGGAAGTTCACATTTTGGCAGAGAAAAGGTCACTAGGGCTACCTTCACTAACCTAAGAAAATAGTGGGGAAAAAAGGTCACTTGGGCTACCTCCACTAAGTCATCCGACTGCTGCCTCTTCCTAGGAATTGCAGGGAAAGCTAGTGCTTGGCTGCTGAATAGAATGGATGGAAGTCTTTGTTTTGCACGCAGTCTTCATTTAAGCAGTTAGAGGCATTAGCTCAGTCCAGTGTTTTCACCAAGAGGTCTGGAGTCCAGCTGACCTAGTACACAGTACTGCCACCAGAGGGTGCTGTCGTCCATTTCGTGACGTAATACAAGATGGCGGTCTGAAGGGGGTGAAATGACTGGAAAAGGACTCAGCTTGTGCTGCACTGCTAGAGAGAGGAAGGAGTGTGCTTTATTTACATTGGAATAACTTATTTAAGGGTGGATTTCACGTAGTTCATTTATTACACTGATACAAAACATGCCCTGACATTCTTGCGGTCACGCTACATAGCATACAGACCTGCAAACAACTTGTAAATTGTCCAAAAATAAAGCGCTTAAAAGGCTCTGCAAACACGATCACAACCTTAAACAGCCGAAAATAAAGCAGTGCAGAAACATTGTATGTAAAGAGCACTTCCAAACTATCATCAACCACAATGTATCAGAGGCTCCAACGAACGCACGTGCCGACGCTGCCGCGAGCCACTGCTGAACACAAGAACGCAGGGGTGTGAGCTATTGCTCTCAGGCCGATGCTGTGTACAGCCAGTAGATGAAATTCACGTCTATTTCCTGGTATACAGCTAGAATTCTTCAAGTGTTATACTGACATCAAATGTTGATGTAAATAAGGGCCAATTCACCCTTTGGTCCAGCAAAGACGTAATAGCCAAGCAGTTAAAAGGTTCTCAATGCTATACTGCCATCACAGGTCGCGGTCTAGAAATCTGTTGCATTGTTTCCCAGAATAGCACAGGATGCATTGTTCCTAGCGATCCTAACAGGACATGTGAGATGCCTGTGACTGCACACGTGTTTACAGTGACTGACGTCTATCTTGAACTCCAGTGTCCAAGAGATATGTCTGCATAGTGGCTCACACAAGCAGGCACAGATAAAAGGTTCTCAGTGTTATACTGACGTCACATGTCTATGTAAATAAGAGCCAAGTATATCTCTCGAAAATAGTAAAGTGTTGCATAAATAGTTAACGGTTACTTTTATAGTAGCTTTCGTGATGTCTCAGCTTATCTGTATGGAAATTCTTATCCTAAGAGGAGCTGTTTACGAAAATAGCCCAGAATAACACCGATTCCATTCTTCCTTATGGTCCTAACGAGGCACCCCGTCCGTCACATGTTACCCTTCCTGGAAATCGCGAAGTCCTGCTTTCAACATACGTCTCAGAAACGGTAAACGTTCTCGCCGCTATGTAGAGACTCCCACGTCCCAGCAAAAAGGCGGTCTTGAAAACGAATGGAGCATTCTGATCGGCTCTTACTGAATTTATCCGCCAAATTACTGATGGTGCCATTGTTGAAGCACTGTCCACTTTTTCTTTCTTTCTGCGGGCGAGACTTTCAGCGGCAAGAATGTTTTGTACAGATCGTCATATTGCACTGACAGATAAACCCTGCAAAAGTGGCCTACATATCATCAGTTACACTGCTCTGCCACTGAGAACGGAATCTTGAATATTAGAGACTGCCGAAAGTCACAAGTCATCCACTCCCGACGTGTGACCAGAATACCCTCAGTGGACCGAAGTCACTCTCAGAACTGTTGTACAAAGTCGGGGTCGGTTCCCCTTGACACAAAGGCTTCACTCTTTCTGCCCCTACCTGCTTGCTTGCCCCCTTACTACACCTATCTCCAGATGTAATTTCACATGATTTCCCAGAATATCATGCCATTTTCGCGAGACACTCTTACATATACCGCGAAGACTGTTGTACAAAGACTGGGTTGATTCCCCTTGGCACAAAGGCATCACCGTTTCTGCTCCTGACCAATTTGCTTGCTTGTTTCCTACACTCACCTTCAGACTCTGGGACTACAAGAAGACATGTATTTTCACATGGTTTGCCAGAATATTATACCAGTTGCGCCATACTTCTCAATATCAAGCACATAGCAATATCGCTTGCATTGCAGTAACACTCGCGTAACATAATTCTGAAGATATAGACTGGAAAGTATTTCTCTGGCAACCCGAAACTTTATCGAGGTGTAGCGTACTGTAAACCACTGAGTGACTATAACCTTATCCCATCTGCGAAGACCTTTACGTGATAACTCGAAAAAAATAGAGGAAACTGATATTTCCAGTCGCAAATACCAATGTCGGTGATGTAGGAGATTCCAAATCATCTCTATGATTCAGTATTTGTAATGCATTCTGTCTCAATGCCAAGTCATAGGTTCGGTTATATATCGACTGCATTACAGGCGATGGTTGATTGAGAAGGATCAATAACGGTAGATTGTGTACTGATTGAGGTCGTAAGAAATGTACACTAGCTTTTTAGATCCCTAGTGCTACGCTTTCCGGTAGAAATGATGTCTGTGATTTGGAATCAGGTCTTTCCATACAACCACATACCTGCATTGTATATTATGGAGAAGTTCTTTAACGATTACAGCCACTAGTGAATCATACTTCTGGCACTCGCACGTCTCTAAACGAGTCACATTTTTCGAATCTATCTGCTACAGTAGGATTTCAGATCGTCCCTATGCCTCTTGTAACTGCTGCCATTTCTGCAGCTTTGCGCATGTGATCGTTCCAATTTAAGTCGGAACTGAACAGAAGTCGAAGAGCTGTATCTGCCAACGTCTGCATCCCTTGTAGAGACAGAGTGACCGGAGTTTGTGCGATAGGGCCGTGTTTTGACCATTCGGTAGAAATGGGAACAAGTTCTAGTAGCTCTGCCAGGAATGTACAATTTGTAAGGTCAGCGCCAAACGAAGCCTGCTCCTACAACACGAGGTAGTAGACAAGAGAGTATGGGAACTGGGAGAAGAACGAGGATTTTGCTACAGCCGGATATTACTTCTGTTTTACTCGATGACCTTCCTTCTATTACTACGAGCTGTGACCTTTCTGACAGCAAATCACGAATCCAGTCGCACAACTGAGGCGATATTCCATAGGCACACAGTTCGGTTAGAATACGCTTGTAAGGAACGGTGTCGAAAGCCTTCTGCAAATATATATATATATATATATATATATATATATATATATATATATATATATATATATATATATAATCATTTTGGCATCCTCTGTCGATAGCACTCGTTACTTAAAGAATATAAAGAGCTATTTGTGTTTCACAAGGACGATATTTTCTGAATCCGTGGTGGCTATGTGTCAATAAACCGATTTCTTCTAGGTACTTCGTAATGATCGAACACAGTATATGTTCCAAAACCCTACTGCAAATCGACGTTAGTGATATAGGCCTGTAATTCAGCGCATAACTCCTATTTCCCTTTTTAGGTATTGGTGTGGCTTGAGCTATTTTCCAATCTTTAGGTATGGATCTTTCTGTGACCAAACGGTTGTATATAATTGCTTTACGACTCGCCTGGGCCCGTCGACACCGATGTTCGATTGATGGTGATAGGCATCAAGTTGCCTGGTCGGACGATTCTTGTTTCAAATTGTATCAAGCGGATGGACGTGTACGGGTTTGGGGACAACCTCGTGAATCCATAGACTCTGCACATCAGCAGCGCTCTGTTCAAGCTGGTGGAGATTCTAGAACGGTGTGGGCGCTTGCAGTGGGCGTGATATGGGATCCCTGATATGCGTAGATACGACTCTGAGAGGTGACTCGTACGTAAGCATCCTGTCTGGTCACCTGCATCCATTCATGTCCATTGTGCATTCCGTCGGACTTCGGCAATTCTAGCGGACAATGCGACACCCCAGACGTCCATAATTGCTACAGAGCGTCTCTAGGAACACTCTTCTGAGTCTAAACGCTTCCGGTGGCCACCAAACTCCACAGACATGAATATTATTGAGCATGTCTGGGATGTCTTGCAACGTGCTGTTCAGAAGAGATCTTCATCCCCTCGTATTCTTACGCATTTATGGACAGCCCTGCAGGGTTCATGGTGCCGATTCCCTCCAGCTCTACTTCAGACATTAGCCGAGTCCATGCCATGTCGTGTTGCGGCACTTTCGCGTGCTCGCGGGGGGCGTACGCGATATTGGCACGTGTACGAGAATCTTTGGCTCTTCAGTGCATACGTCCATGCATTTCTTAAACAGTGTGATGTGGGAGCCAACTGCCGCTTTCGACAACTGCCGTTGGTGCTCGCAGCCATCTCGTATACTATGTTGTGGCACACGTGTCAAACGCACAAGTGACTTCGTTTCTGAACGTTCAGCAGCACGTGGAACTCGGCACACATAATGTCGACGTTCGAAAGGTCGAATTGCTTGCCGACGGCATTACATCGATACCCAAGAGACTCCAACAGCAGCTGGATGGTTGGAAGTTACGTTGGTTGATTTTGGGTAGGGGACCAAACAGAGAGGACAGCCGCTGTGGCCAAGAGGTTCTAGGAGATTCAGTCTGGAACTGCACAACCGCTACGGCCGCAGGTTCGAATTCTGCCTTGGGCATGGATGTGTGTGATGTCCATAGGTTAGTTACATTTAAGTAGTTCTAAGTATAGGGGACTGATGACCTCACATGTTAAATCCCATAGTGCTCGGAGCCATTTGAACCATTTGAACCTAACAGAGAGGTCATCGGTACCGTCGGGTTAAGGAGGGATGGGGAAGGAAGTCGGTCGTGTCCTTTCATAAGAACCATCAGGTATTTGCCTGAACGGATTTAAGGAGATTACGGAGAACCTACCCCAAGATAGGCGGAAGAGGGTTTGAACCGTCGTCCTTCCGAAAGCGAGTCCAGTGTGCTAACCACTGCGCCATCTCGCTCAGTCTCCGGGAAAGGTTACTGTTGAAATTCCGAGAACGTATGTTCGAAGAAGAGATGAGTTGAGTATGCCTCGTGAAAGGACCATGACGGAAAAACCAGAGAAACGTACAGTAGTCATTTATTCCACGCTTCATTCGCGAATAGATCACAGCAGGGGGAAGACGACAGGTGATACAACGGATATCCTACGCCAGACACCGTAATCTGACTTGCAGAGAGTAGACATAGATATGTGGAAGTAATTAAAGATTAAATCAGAAACATACGCTGTTAATTTTTTACAGACACGATCACAGAACGGGTTCAATTGGGCTCCCAAAAATTTTTGACAACATTTTGAAAATTGAAAAGTAAGATAACTGACTGTGTCAAGTATATGGATATCTACATGAAACTGAAACAATTTAGTAAGAAATGGAAGACTAAAAATTAAGACGAAGTAAAGTTTCAAAGTAATCCCGGAATAAAACTGACAGGAGAAGAAAGGATATAGAAGCCGAACAAGTGGAAGGAAGGCTTGCAATCTGTGGATTCCACATAAACTAAACTGTGTACGTAAAAAATAGTAATGATTTAGTGTCGCTCAATGACCTAGAGCAAGTCTTTGAAAAACTTCGTGGTACGACCGAGAGTCAGTTCAGAAACCATTTGATTCCCTGTCACGCTCTTTGCCGTTACACCAATAGGCCTAACGTGAGTACACAGCTTTGATGTTGTGACTTAGCGAGTATCAAAATACGTGACACATATCTTTTTATTGCCCTGACGTAGAAGTTTAAATGTGTACACCGTCTAATGGATCGTAAGCTTTAGTGTCTGACATTAATTTAAACTAGAAACCCTTACCGTTCACGAAAAAAAAGGGGTCATTGCAATCGGACACAGAGACGTGCGGAGTACAAAGCGATCCTGTAAGGGTTCCGTTCTTACCGGGACCTGAAAAAAGTGAACATGCATTATGTTGCAGTCGTCCTTGGCTGACCTGTATCGAAAAGAAGCCGAAAGTCACGTACAAATGTCAATAAGAAGGCTCTATAAAAATTAAGTGAACATTTGAAAACTTTTGTCTCCTCTTCCTGTAGCTACATGCTTTTAAGCATATTCCACTGCAACACTAGTTTAGTTAAGGCGGCGTTTCTGGAAAACGATGAAATAATTTGTATAGAATAAATTAAGCTCTGTTGAAAATGTGATGTGAATAGTGTGAGTGTTTGCAGCAACGGAGAAAATTTGTTTCTTTCTGCGTCTGACAACAAAAAATACGTGCACGCTCCGGGCTCCTCTGCCCTAACAGCGTTTCGAGGAATATTCCAAGACAGGTAGCCGCCATCTGTTTGCAGTCTAATTTACATGACGCCGCGGGACAACATCTACTTTCCGTTAAAAAGCATAATGAAGGTAGCTAGCTACAGCGCCAACAGGCGAAACCTGGGTTTTTGTCTATGATATGAATTTTACTTAGGAAAACTAGCAAAATCTGACAGTAAGACACTGTAATCCTGTGTGACACTAAATTGCAAAATACCTGCTTATCTTAATTAGCGTAATAAATTTAATCTTTTACTTCTCTAAGCTTCAAAATAACCCTTTTTGCAGAAGGAATCATGGTTTTGATTTCCGACAGTTTTCTGAAGGCCTCAGATGTGTCGAAACTTCCTTTTCTTTTTTTTTTTTGGTCATCAGTCTACTGACTGGTTTGATGCGGCCCGTCACGAATTCCTTTCCTGTGCTAACCTCTTCATCTCAGAGTAGCACTTGCAACCTACGTCCTCAATTATTTGCTTGACGTATTCCAATCTCTGTCTTCCTCTACAGTTTTTGCCCTCTACAGCTCCCTCTAGTACCATGGAAGTCATTCCCTCATGTCTTAGCATATGTCCCATCATCCTGTCCCTTCTCCTTATCAGTGTTTTCCACATATTCCTATCCTCTCCGATTCTGCGTAGAACCTCCTCATTCCTTACCTTATCAGTCCACCTAATTTTTAACATTCGTCTATAGCACCACATCTCAAATGCTTCGATTCTCTTGTGTTCCGGTTTTCCCACAGTCCATGTTTCACTACCATACAATGCTGTACTCCAGACGTACATCCTCAGAAATTTCTTCCTCAAATTAAGGCCTGTATTTGATATTAGTAGACTTCTCTTGGCCAGAAATGCCTTTTTTGCCTTAGCGAGTCTGCTTTTGATGTCCTCCTTGCTCCGTCCATCATTTGTTATTTTACTGCCTAGGTAGCAGAATTCCTTAACTTCATTGAATTCGTGACCATCAATCCTGATGTTAAGTTTCTCGCTGTTCTCACTTCTACTACTTCTCATTACCTTCGTCTTTCTTCGATTTACTCTCAAACCATACTGCGTACTCATTAGACTGTTCATTCCGTTCAACAGATCATTTAATTCTTCTTCACTTTCACTCAGGACAGCAATGTCATCAGCGAATCGTATCATTGATATCCTTGCATCTTGTATTTTAATTACACTCTTGAACCTTTCTTTTATTTCCATCATTGCTTCCTCGATGTACAGATTGAAGAGTAGGGGCGAAAGGCTACAGCCTTGTCTTACACCCTTCTTAATACGAGCACTTCGTTCTTGATCGTCCACTCTTATTATTCCCTCTTGGTTGTTGTACATATTGTATATGACCCGTCTCTCCCTATAGCTTACCCCTACTTTTTTCAGAATCTCGAACAGCTTGCACCATTTTATATTGTCGAACGCTTTTTCCAGGTCGACAAATAATATGAAAGTGTCTTGATTTTTCTTTAGCCTTGCTTCCATTATTAGCCGTAACGTGAGAATTGCCTCTCTCGTCCCTTTACTTTTCCTAAAGCCAAACTGATCGTCACCTAGCGCATTCTCAATTTTCTTTTCCATTCTTCTGTATATTACGCTTGTAAGCAGCTTCGATGCATGAGCTGTTAAGCTGATTGTGCGATAATTCTCGCAATTGTCAGCTCTTGCCGTCTTCGGAATTGTGTGGATGATGTTTTTCCGAAAGTCAGATGGTATGTCGCCAGACTCATATATTCTACACACCAACGTGAATAGTCGTTTTGTTGCCACTTCCCCAATGATTTTAGAAATTCTGATGGAACGTTATCTATCCCTTCTGCCTTATTTGACCGTAAGTCCTCCAAAGCTCTTTTAAATCCCGATTCTAATACTGGATCCCCTATCTCTTCTAAATCGACTCGTGTTTCTTCTTCTATCACATCAGACAAATCTTAACCCTCATAGAGGCTTTCAATGTATTCTTTCCACCTATCTGCTCTCTCCTCTGCATTTAACAGTGGAATTCCCGTTGCACTCTTAATGTTATCACCGTTGCTTTTAATGTCACCAAAGGTTGTTTTGACTTTCCTGTATGCTGAGTCTGTCCTTCCGACAATCATATCATTTTCGATGTCTTCACATTTTTCCTGCAGCCATTTCGTCTTAGCTTCCCTGCACTTCCTTACTAAAGCACATCTGTGCCAGAATCAACTGGCCTTTTCTTTTGTTGTATACTAAAAATCCTCAAGTAGACGATATAAGACTGGAAATTAGACCTACACATCTTTGTTGTTTCTGTGTAAAGAGTCTCTTACATGTTGATGGGAATGGACTGTCAAAGAAGAAATTGTTTTATCCACATTTCAGTCTGGTGCGTAATTTTATGTGATTGACTTGTGCTGCTGTAGGCCAGGGGTTCCCAAAATTTTCCCTTCGCTCCTCCTGACTCTCTCTCCCCAACCAGTTTTTCTTTCCATATTCATCATTTCTCACACATTATACAATGGGTCAACAACATCTTTTAATTTCTAACTATTGCAACTATCAATTAAAACAGTAATCCTTTGTAAGTGTCCTTCACGCACATCAGAGTTTAAAAAATTTGTTAAATAATCACAATGTTTTTAAATTGAGAGGTGTTGAAAGTTCACTATTATTACTCCACGGCAAGCAGGAGTGATTATATGGCGGCAGCTTCGCTACCGTAACAGATCATCGACAGGACTAGTGTAGACTGATTTTGCTACTTGATGGCAGTTCTTTGTTAGAGCAGGGTGTAAGTAGTTGGAGGAAATGTTCGAAGAAAAGCAGTTGACATGGTATATGAAAGTGGACATACCCTTCACACTGTCCAGTCACATTAACGTGAGCACCTGTCAAAAGCCTGAGTGGCCACTTTTACAGGGCGGACCACTGCGTGAACTGCAGGAAGAGAATCATTGAGGCTCTGGAAGGTACGGACAGGGATGTGCAGCCGTGCGGACTACATTGCTGTGCACTAAGTTTCTCGACTGAGGATGAATGGCGCGACAATCCGATCGAGTTTGTCCCACAGGTTACCGGTTGAGTTCGGTGGCTGTGGCTGAGGAGTGTGGGGGAGGGGGCGGTGGGGGGAGGGGGTGGAAGGATCTTGACGGTAACATATTCACAACATGTAGGCTGAGGCTGATCATAGTCTCCAAGCATAGATGCATAACTGTGTTGATACATTTTCCCTTCCATAATAACGAGATAACCCAGGGAATGCCACTAAAAAATTCCCAGACGATAACGCTAGCAAGGTGTTTACTTTCAGCCGTTTCACTCTGTACGCTCCAACGACCATCTTTCATTTAGTCAGTGGCTATTCCACTTTGACGTCGAACATAGGCGGTGGTGATATCGATATGATTTGACCGCGTATTATTATGGAGACTGATATTGCTGTTTGCTTCTGGCTTTCATATATGTGAACTGTATTCCGAGTTTCTTTTCATGTTGAAATTCAAACAGTGTAAGTGGATAGCTGATGGGCAGTAACCAGTCACATAAAAGCTGTGACTTTTAAACTCTGTCAACTGAAAAATTTCACCGCTGACCAGCAGAGCAGCATGGCCAAATGAGTAGCTTGTAGAATGGTAGAGGCTGACTGTACATTGTTGCAGCTGTTGTCGATTATATTCCTAAAGATGTCATGATATACCTAACCATACTTAATGTGGATTTCTCAAGATTCTCATACTAGTAACTAAGGTAAAAAAAGAAATACGGCGCCGGCTGGTGTGGCGGAGCGGTTGTAGACGCTTCAGGCTGGAACCGCGCGCGACCGCTACGGTCGCAGGTTCGAATCCTGTCTCGGGCATGGATGTGTGTGATGTCCTTAGGTTAGTTAGGTTTAAGTAGTTCTAAGTTCTAGGGGACTGATGACCTTAGATGTGCTCAAAGACCCATTTTTTGAAAGAAATACGGCAGTATGAGCAAAACATCTAGGCGTGATATGCAGTCAACTCTGTAATAGTTGAAACGTTTCAGATGTTCAGATATGTTATACCAGTGGAGTCTCACTGATGATAGCAGAGATGTGCTGAAAATGGATTGTCGAAGAAGCAGAGATGTTTCTTTTTAGCAAAAAGGGAGACGAATGTTCTAAATGTAATTTTTTAAAATTAGAAACTGATATCCCACTCTATTATTACATAAAGACCAACCAGACTTGATCGAGTTTTAAGAGGGTCCAATTTGTGAGTAGTCTTTCATCGTCATGTTACGTATATTACTGACTTGACGGCCAACGGTATTAGATTCAGTTGGTTACGCTCATTTACTTTTCTCACCCTGAGAGTACACCGTGCCATAGTACTCTAAAACAACTAAGTATGACGTAAGCGTATTTCATTGCCCATGGTACCGATGTGTCGGTTTCAGATACTGCGATAAAAGTAACTCTAACTAATGTTTTTCTCTTTTTCTTCTGACTGGTTTGGTGCGGCAAACCACAAATTCCTCTCCCGTGCAAACTTCTTCAACTCAGACTAACACTTGCGATCTACGACCTCAGTTACTTTCTGGACGTATTCGACTGCCTTCCTCTGCAGTTTTTTCCCTCTACATCTCCCTCTAGCACCATGGAAGTCATTCCCTGATCTCTTAACTTATGTCATATCATTTTGTCCCTTCTCCTTGTCAGATTTTTTCCACAAATTCCTTTCCTCTCCGATCCTGTGAAGAACTTCCTCATACCTTACTTCATCAGTCCACCTAATTTTCAACATTCGTCTGTAACACCACATCTCAAATGCTCCGATTCTCTGGGGTTCCGGTTTTCCCAAAATCCATGTTTCACTACCATATGATGCTACGCTCCAAACGTACATTCTAAGAAATTGCTTCGTCAAATTAAGGCCTATGTTTGATATTAGTAGACTTCTCTTGGCCAGGAATGCCCTTGTTGCCAATGTTAGACTGCTTTTGATGTCGTCCTTCCACCTTCCGTCATTGGTTATTTCCCTGACTAGAGAGTGCAGTTCCTTAACTTCATCTATTTTGTGGTCATCAATCCTGATAAGCCTCTCGCTGTTCTCATTTCTGTTATTTCTCATCACTTTCTTCTTTCTTCGATTTACTCTGTCAAGCCCTCGCGGTTGGCCTTTCGGCCTAACGCACGGCTTTCCGGGCGGAAAGGAGCGCCTGGTCCCCGGCACGAACCCGCCCTACGGATTTGTGTCGAGGTCCGGTGAACCGGCCAGTCTGTGGATGATTTTTAGGCGGTTTCCCATCTGCCTCGGCGAATGCGGGCTGGTTCCCCTTATTCCGCCTCAGTTACACTATGTCGGCGTTTGCTGCGCAAACATGTTCTCCATGTACGCGTACACCAACATTACCCGTGTTCGTGCGGTAGCGTTCCCCCTTCACGCGCCCGGGTTCCCGGGTTCGATTCCCGGCGGGGTGATGACTGGGTGTTGTGTGATGTACTTAGGCAAGTTAGGTTTAAGTAGTTCTAAGTTGTAGGGGACTGATGACCATAGATGTTAAGTCCCATAGTGCTCAAAGCCATTTTTTTGACCAACATTACCCTACCACGCGAACATAGGGGTTACACTCGTCTGGTGTGAGACGTTCCCTGGGGGGTCCACCGGGGGCCGAACCGGGCAATAACCTTGGGTTCGGTGTGGGGCGGCGGAGGTGTGAAGTGGACTGTGGTAGTCGTCGTGGGGTTGTGGACCACTGCGGCTGCGGCGGGGACGGAGCCTCTCCGTCGTTTCTAGGTCCCCAGTTAACATACAATACAATACAATACAATACTCTCAGTCAAAGAAAAAGTTATATACTCATAACACTATTCATTCCATTCAGTCTTCTCTACTTTCACTTAGGCTAGCAATATCATCAGCTAATAGTATCATTGATATAATTTCACCTTGAATTTCAGTTCCTCTCCTGAACCTTTCTTTTGTATCCATAATTACTTCATCAATGTACAAACTGAACAGTTGGGGCAAAAGACTACATCTCTGTCATACACCCGTTTTAATCCGAACAGCTCGTTCTTGGTCGCTCACTCTTATTTTTCCCTCATGGCTCTTGTACATATAATATATTTACTGTCTCTCTCTAAAGCTTTACCCCTATTTCTCTCAGAATCTCGAATATCTGACACCATTTTACATTGTCGAACGCCTTTTCCAGGTCGTCAGACCTATGAACGAATCTTATTTTACTGTAGCCTTGCTTCCATTATCAACTGTAATGTCAGAATTGCTTCTCTGGGGCCATCAATATGGAATGTTCTTTGAAGGGAGACAGGAAAAGTAACCATTGGGTTAGGAAGTATTTCTATTAAAGAGAACGAGACCATCCTAACCAACAGTACACAAGTAGCTAATGTATTTAACAACCATTTCTTAATTGTAGGAGAAAAAACTGGTGAGAACAGTTCAAAAGAAAAAGCCAGGCAATACATGGAAGAGTCTGCCTGGAAAAAATTTAGTCACATTAAGTTTCATCTAAGAAACTCTTGTGAAATAAGTGAAATTATTAAACCTTTGAAAAATAAATGTTCTGTTGGAATAGATGACACCTCTAATGGGGTATTTATTTTCCCAGACAGGTTAAAATATTGTCAGGCTCTCTGCAAAAAGGGGGACACCACAGATGTCAGTAATTATCGGCCAGTACCCTTGCTTACAGCATTTTCAAAAATCTTCAAGAAAGTAATGTACTCAAGAGTGGTTAGCCATCTCAACATTAATGGGATACTTGGTAAATCACAGTTCGGATTACAGAAATGCTGTTCCACTGAGACAGCAATATACAATTTCTTTGTCCACATAACAGAGTCTTTAAATAGTAAAATGTCAGCAATAGGAATTTTCTGATACCTGTCCAAAGCATTTGATCATGTGAACCATGACATTATGTTACAGAAATTACAATTCTATGGTATAAATAGAATAGCATATGAGTGGTTTAAGTCATATCTACAGAACAGAAAGCAAAAAGTTTCCTTGTATGGATCAAGTGATTGAAATAAGTTTGCTTCATCTAACTGGGGTGAAATTACATTAGGTGTTCCTCAGGGTTCTATCATGGGTCCCCTTCTGTTTTTGATATATGTGAATGACCTCCCTTCCTATGAGAAACGGGAAGCTGAACTGCACTCTTTGCTGATGATACAAGCATCACTATTAATCCAATAAAAGAAACTCCAATTAAAAAGGATACAAATAAGGTCTTTGGAAAAATAATTAATTAGTTTTCTGCAATTTAGCTTGCTCTAAACTTTGAAGAAACACAGTAAACACATTTTCTGCTGCAAAAAGTGCAGGTCCTTCAATAAATACGAAGTGTGACAGTAATGTAGTGAGACTGATGTGAATAAAAATGTTGCATACCGGTTTAGTCAAGTTTAGTGTTGTTTCCTTCAAAGTAGTTCCCCTCTGGCTGCACACACTTTTTCCACCGCTTCTGCCATTGATGGTAGCTTTCTGAAACTCATCTTCTGTAATATCCTCCGAGACCCTCGTCACAGCTTTTTGGACATCTTATGTTGTTTGAAAATGGAGTCCCTTGACCGCTGTTTTGACTCTTGGAAACAGAAAAAAGTCGCACAGAGCGACATCTGGTGAATAAGGTGGCTGTGTTAGGACTGAAATTTGTTTTTAGGTTATAAATTACTGTACTGACAGAGCAGTATGGGATGGCGCATTATCGTGATGCAGAGTCCAGTTATCAGCAATGTTGGCGTGGACACAAAGAATTCTTTTACGAAGTCTTTCTAAAATATATTTGTAATAATATTGGTTAAATGTTTGTCCAGGAGGCACCCACATTTTAAGAACAATTCATTTGGAATCAAAGAAGCAAATAAGCATGCATTTCACTTTTGACTTTGACATGCGAGCTTTCTTTGGTATGGGTGATCCCTTTGAGCACCATTGCGAACTTCGGCATTTTGTCTCTGGATCTTACTGAAAAAACCAACTTTCATCACCAGTGATAACACGGCTTAATTCTGGATTGATCTCCGTTCTCTGTAACAGATCGGCTGCCACATTTTCCCATGTTTCTCGCTGTTGTCGTGTGAGATTTTTGGGGACCATTTCTGCACAGATCTTTCTCATACCAAGATCTTCAGTTATTATTTGACGAACGATATCTCGATTGATGTTCAATTCTTCTGCAATAATTTTCACGGATACTATTCGATCAGATCATACGATTTCACACAACCTGGCCAAGTTGACATCCGTGCGTGAGGTTGATGGTCGTCCACTGCGGTCTTCACGTTCAATATTCGTTTTGCCTTCACTAAACATTTTATGCGAAAGAAAAACTTGAGCTCTTGACATAAATTCCACACCAAAAGCTATATGAAGCTTACCGTAAGTTGCAGTCGTGTTTTCACCCAATTTAACGCAAAAGGAATGGCATACCGTTGCGCAATATTATGCGGTTCCATTTCCGTGACGAGAGACACCAACACGTGTTAACTTATTACAGCACAACTCACGTCTGAGCAGTTGCATTGATGTGCCGCTTCGACTAGAAGCTGCTTATAGACCAAGGTCTATGACATTGTGCCTACGCAAATCTGCAGGGTTGCCACATCTAATTACTTTACTGTCGCACCTTGTATAACACATCAACAGAAGTCAGTAGACAGGGTAGAGCATACTAAGTTTTTGGGTGTACAAATAGATGAGAATCTTAATTGGAAAATTCATATTTTGGATCTTCTAAAGCGGCTAGGTTAAGAAACATTTGCAATCAGAATAATTGCCAATTCTGAGGATACAGAAATTAGTAAGCTAACATACTTTGCATACTTTCTCTCTCTGATGTCAGACAGAATAATATTTTGGGGTAACTCAACATTTAGACAAAAAGTATTCACTGCTCAAAAGAAAGAGGTTAGAATAATGTGTGGGGTTCATAGTCATACATCTTGTAGGCATCTTTTTAAAACATTGGGAATTCTTGCAACAGTCTCACAGTACATTGACTCACTAATGAAATTAGTTCTCAACAACATGAACCAGTTTAAAAACAACAGTGACATTCATAGTTATAATACCAGAAAAATGAAAGACTTACACTGTCCTTTACTCGACATATCTTTGGCTCAGAAAGGAGTAAAACATGCTGCTATAAAAATTTTCGACAAATTACTGGATGAAATAAAATGTCTGACAGACAGCAGTAATAGCTTCAAAAATAAATTGAAATCATATCTCCTTGACAGCTCCTTCTTTACCATAGAGGAATTATTGAATAGGAATAAATAAATCTATAAATATTGTATATGCATTTTGTGACATTTAAGGGAATGTGGTACATAATAGAAATATTAATCTTAATTCTGTATTGTAATGTGTATATATTCAAAAATCTTGTTTCATATATGCATTTCTTGTTCGCTTGACACGTTCCACGTCATAACGGCTACTGTACCGTACGATTGTTCAATGGAACACGCAACCAACTAACTAACTAACTAACTAACTAACTAACTTGCCTTTCATGGAGGCAAACTGATCGTCATCTAACACAAATTTCTTTTCCATTGTTCTGTATAGTATTCTTGTCAGTAACTTGAATGAATGAGCTGTTGGGCTGATTGTCAGCTCTTGCAATCCTCGGGCTAGTGTGGATGATATTTTTCCGAAAGTCAGATGGTAAATTCTACACACCATTGTCGCCAGTCTCCTGGAATGTCATCTATCCCTTCTGCCTAATTTGATGTTATGTATGTCCTCCGAAGCTCTCTTAAATTCTTATTTTAATACGGGATACTCAATCTCTTCTAAATAAACTCCTGCTTCATCCTCTATAGGCACCGGCCTTGCCGCAATGGATACACCGGTTCCCGTGAGATCACCGAAGTTAAGCGCTGTCGGGCGTGGTCGACACTTGGATGGGAGAACCATCCAGGCCGACATGCGCTGTTGCCATTTTTCGGGATACACAGCCTCATGATTCCAATTGAGGAGCTACTCGACCGAATAGTAGCGGCTTCGGTCAAGAATACCATCATAACGACCGAGAGAACGGTGTGCTGACGCCACGTCCCTCCTACCCGCATCCTCCTCTGAGGATGACACGGCGGTCGAATGGTGCCGGTAGGCCACTCGTGGCCTGAAGACGGAGTGCTTCTTCCTCTATAACATTAGACAAATCTTACCCCCTGACAGAGGCCTTCAGTGTACTCTTTCCATCTATCCATTCCCTCCTTTGTAGTTAAAAGCAGAATTCCCATAACACTCTTAATGTTACGAACCTCGCATTTAATTCCACAGGAGGTTGTTTTGACTTTCCTACATACGGAGACAGTCCATCCGACAATCAATTCGTTTTCGACTTCTTCAGTTTTTTCATGCAGCCATTTCGTCCTTAGCTACTAATTTCATTCCTCAGAGACTTGTACTTCTCTCGCACCTCCGAGCGCTTGGCTACGACGCACGCCCACCAGACACCGGTGGACGACCTGGGCCCTGCCCCGCTTGAAGTCATCACTGACAGCGCTGCAGGGGGCTCTCTCAGCTCACACTGCAGCACACCGTGATGCAGCACCATCACAGACTGATCTCTTATGACGAACACTTGGCATGACACGGTATCTGATTGCATGTTACCCGCTTCTAACATAACCCATCCTTGCATGACCTATCGCAGTCAGCAAGATGTCCACTACCGCTCTTGCTAATCGACCTAACTATTGCAGAGGTTTTTTTCCATTTTATCCTTGCCTTGGTACTTTTTCCCCTCTGCCCTTCGAACCGCTACCCTTCGTTCGACTTTCGACCCAATCTATCTCTAGATGAGCGCGTATAAATGGTTAACCTTAACCACACGTACGCAAACATCGCAGTACCCACATCCTGCGACACCTCACTAACCCGTAGGCAGAGATGGCAGTAGACCTTTTGAATTGGCCATCATGCTGGTGTGGGCGTGGAGGGGCTACACCTCTAAAATAAAAACAAACTTGTATTTCTGTATTCCTGAATTTCCCTGAACAGTTTTGTACTTCCATCTTTCATCGAGCAACTGAAATTTTTCTTCGTTTACTATAGTTTCTTCGCAGTTACCGTCTTTATATCTATGTTTTTCTTTCCAACTCCCGTGATTGCCGTTGTCCTTTCCTCTTCAACTCTACTGCCTACTGAGCTATTCCTTATTGCCGTATCTATAGCCTTAGAGAAATTCAAGCGTTTCTCGTCATTGCTTAGTTCGTTCTTATCCCACTTCTTTACATACTGATTCTTCCTGACTGATCCCTTATACTTCAGCCTACTCTTCATCACTACTACTTTGTGATCTGAATCTACACTATGTGATCAAAAATATCCAGACACCACCCAAAACATACGTTTTCAATATTAGATGCATTGTGCTGCCACCTACAGTTGAGTACTCCATATCAACGACCTCAGTAGTCATTAGACATCATGAGAGTGCAGAATGGGGCGCTCCTCGGAACTCACGGACTTCGAACGTGGTCAGGTGATTGGGTGTCTCTTGTATCATACGTCTGTATGCGAGATTTCCACACTCCTAAACATCCCTAGGTCCACTGTTTCCGAAGTGATAGTGAAGTGGAATCGGGAAGGGACACGTATAACACAAAAGCGTACAGGCCGACCTCGCCTGTTGACTGACAGAGTACGCCAACAGTTGAAGAGGGTCGTAATGTGCAGTAGGCAAACGTGTATCCTGACCGTCACACAGGAATTCCCGACGATCCACTGCAAGTACTATGACAGTTATGCGGGAGGTGAGAAAACTTGGATTTTATATTCGAGAAGCTGCTCATAAGCCACACATCACGCAGGTAAATGCCAAATGACGCCTCGCTTGGTGTAAGGAGCGTAAACTTTGGACCTCTGAACAGTAGGAAAACGTTGTGCAGAGTGACGAATCACGGTACACAATACGGCGATCCGATGGCTGTGTGTGGGTGTGGCGAATGCCCGGTGAGCGTCATCTGCCAGCGTGTGTAGTGCCAACAGTAAAATTCAGAGGCTGTGGTGCTATGGTGTGGTCGTGTGTTTCATGGAGGAGGCTTGCACCCTTTGTTGTTTCGCGTGGCACTATCTCACCACAGGCCTACATTGATGTTTTAAGCACCTTCTTGCTTCCCACTGTTGAAGAGCAATTCGGGGATGGCTATTGCATCTTTCAACACGATCGAGCACCTATTCATAAAGTACGGCCTGTTGCGTAGTGATTACACTACAATAACATCTCTGTAATGGATTGGCCTGCACAGAGTCTTGACGTGGATCCTATAGAACATTTTTGAGATGTTTTGGAACGCCGACGTCGTGCCAGGCCTCACAGATCGACATCGATACCTCTCTTCAGCGCAGCACTCCGTCAAGGATGGGCTGGCGTTCCCCAAGAAACCTTCCAGCACCTGATCGAACGTATGCTAGCACGAGTGTAAGCTGTCATCAAGGCTAAGGTGGGCCAACACCTTATTGAGTTCCAGCATTACCGACTGAGGGCGCCTCGAACTTGTAAGTCATTTTGAGCCAGATGTCTGGATACTTTTGATCACATTTTATATATCTGCTCCTGGGTACGCCTTTCAGTCCAGCATCTGATTTCGGAATCTTTGTCTGACCATGACGTAATCTAACTGAAGTCTTCCCATATCACTCGCCCTTTTCCAAGTATACCACTTCCTGGTGTAATTCTTGAAAAGAGCAGTTGCTATACTAGCTGAAATTTCTTCTCTTCACTCATTCCTTGTACCAAGCCCATATTCCCCTTTTTTTCTACTCCTTCCACCACAACCGCATTCCAATCCCCGATGATTAATAGATTTTCATCTCCCTTAACGTATTCTCTTACTCTTTCAATATCCGCATATATTTTCTCTTCATCTTCCCAAATCAGCAGGTATATCTGAATTATCGTTGTAGGAGTTGGTTTGCTATCGATTCCGATAAGAACAACCCTATCACTGAACTGTCCACAGTAACACACTCTCATCTCTACCTTCCTATTCATAACGAATCCTACTACCATTACAAAATTCTCTGCTGCTGTTGATACCGCATAGTAATCTCATCAGAAATCCTTTCCGTCTTTCCATTTCACTTCAGTGACTCCTGTTATATCTACCTTGAACTTTTGCAATCCCCTTTTCTGATTGTCTAGCTTTCCTGCCACGTTCAGGCTTCTGAGGTTCCTCTCCCCGACTCGTAGAACGGTATCATTTTGTTGGTTACTCAGTCTTTTTCTCATGGTCACCTCCCCCTTGGCACTCCGCTTCAGGAGATCCGAATGGGGGACTATTCAAGAATATTTTGCCAATAGAGAGCTCATCATGACACTTTTTCAATTACGAGCCTCATGTCATGTGAATGCACATTATGTGTCTTTAATGAAGTGGTTTACATTACCTTCAGCATCTTCGTGCCACTGATCATTGTTAATTCTTCCGCCTCTAAGGAGAGTGTCGAAGTTTAAGCTGTGGCGAGTTTCGAAGACGGGGCCGAGGACGTTTTGCTTCCTAATCAAAGATCCTGCCACTAGACTAATGTTCTACCTGAGTTCTCTTTCTTTTCTACACTGAGTCGCGTCAATTACAGTGAGGAGCATGCGATTTCACTGTATGGATAGATTTTGGTAATATGTCGAGAGACCTACAGTTACTACAACAATACATGCTCTGAATTTCGGGACTTGCTGTAGTCATTGCAGTAAATGGTCAACCCATTCTAATCACCGCTTATCGTAGCTGAGAGTTAGATAACGTTGACGAGTTGCTGCGGTAACAATTGTACCTATACGGTCAGCCTATAGTAACTGTTGCAATGCATTTATAGTAAACGGATTTTTACATCATAATTTTTGCATTTTCTATTGCCTAATATGGCAATTTCTTGCATATATTAGCCGTACTGACAGCAAGGAAAGCACGCACCAGCCAGTGTAAAGAAAATAATATTTGTAAGTCACTGTTCCTAACTTTCCGTCTGAATACCACAAATTATAGTCTTTAAGACCGTGAGAAGAAATGAAAACTGAGATGACATGCGGAGGAAATTAGGCTTTGTTACGATAATTAGTACCCTGATGAATACTTCAAGTTCAGTGTTATCTACGACACAACAGTGTCCGTAGAATACATCAGTATCGCACAACGTTTTTACCAGTATATTACGTTAGAAAACTTTATCACTGGATGCTGGAGCACGGTGACAAATAATGTACTGTTAAACCGTATCCCAGACCTGTAATCGTCTTTTGTGAATTCCACAATAATTCGCGAAGAATGAATGTAGCGCTGTCTTTCTGTGGCGAGGGCACTTCCGTCGTATATGAATTTCAAATAATGCGGCTTCATGTGAACATTCGGCTCGTAGCAATAAAATGTTTATACACATTTATTTCAAAAGGTCAAACGTTTGCATAAACTTTCACACGATCGGCCACCAGAAACAAACAGCCACCGCGGAAACGGTTTCAAATCCATATCAATACAAACAGAGCAATTTGCGTAGCAGCTTAATTCTAAAAACTAACCGGGCGCGGTTCCCATGAGACTGCAGTGAATTAAAACGTCACTTAGCGCAGCGTTGAATGTAATTAATTTTTTTGGTAACGAAACTATAGTTATCTTTCATTGTCTGCTCTCTACCCAGCAAGCTTCGGCTTCCGGAAATTTGAGCCATCGTAATGGTTGTCGGATATATAATATTGTAAAGAAATATATTTATAGTATTTCACGAAAGCAATATTTTCGTGAACTAGACATATCGTCTACGGTATATTGTAATATTAGAAATATTTTTAATATTTTATTTGAAATTTAAGAATTGAAAGCTTTATATAATTATGCACTCAACTGTTACCTTCACATCCACAAATCGGAGCGCAGGCATGTTCTCGCTGTTACTACTAGCCTACTTGTGCTTTTACTGCCGTAATATGTACTTCCCTTTGCCGATAATACTATGTAATATCTTTACGTATGTGTTACTACTTCTCTTTCTTTTGTGTTTTTAAGCTGTTGATCACTTTATAAAACGTCGAATGCGGTAGTAGCAGCATATTTGCGACCAGACGCTAGAAACATGTTGCTGTTGTGGTCTTTACTTCAATGACCGGTTCGATACAACTCGCCACGCTAATCTATCCTTTGCAAGCCTCTTCATCTCTGCGTAACCTACATCATCTGATCCTGCTTCTTAAGCTTTGGTTCCCATAAAAATTTATGCTAGTCACACTTCCCTCCATTAACACACCCGATGTTTCCTGGGTGTCTCAGGATGTATCCTGTAATTCCTTGTTATAATCACATTCTGCCACACATTCCATTGCCCCTGTATTCTACCCATTCCCTCTTATATATGATGGTAGTATCTGTTCCCGAAAGAACAGTTACCGTTAATGACCATGCAGCTTTTCTGGAATGAAATGATAATTAAATGGACACCTTAGCTGCAAAGAGGCGTTGATATACTTCATTGGAGACATGTTGAAAATGTGTGCCCCGACCTGGACTCGAACCCGGGATCGCCTGCTTACATGGCACACATTTTCAACATGTCACCAATGAAGTATATCGACGCCTGTTTGCAGCTAGGGTGTCCATTTAATTATTATTTCATTCTAGCAAAGCTGCATGGTTATTAACGGTAACCTTTCCTTCGGGAACAGATACTACCGTCATATATTGTTAAAATATGGCTTCCCGACCATTGACCTTCTTGTGCGAACGGACACGCTATGCCCGAACTCGTACGGGACTTGGTAGATTAATCTGCCACGAGTAATGAGTATGATGGCAAACATCTACAAGGCGTACTACGAATGTAGTGTCGTGGACATGTTGGGAATGTGAGTCTCACGGGGAGCGTGCAAGGGATAAGTCCCTGCAGGCGCACTATCCTCTGTTCCCTTGGTGGCTAAGATGGATAGAGCGTCTTCCATGTAAGCAGGAGACCCTGGGTTCGAGTCCCGGGCAGGGCACACATGTTCAACATGTCCCCAATGAAGTATATCAACGCCTGTTTGCAGCTAGGGTGTCCATTTAATTATAATTTCAGTATCTCTTAATAAGTTATCCGATCGAAACTTTTGCATTGATCTGTAGCAGAACATTTCAATATTTCTCTTCCTGTCCGAACAGATTAATTTCCTCGTTTCACTTCCGTACAAGGCTACGCTCGAGACAAATATTCAGACTTGAATCAAAAGAGTAAATTCATTGGATGGCTGTTTCGACTCGCGACTATGTCGCAGCATGTGAGTCAAGTTCGGTGGGTTCTGAGATATTATAAAGTACTCAAAGTGGCAGCCTCTGTGTCGAATCGTACGCCAGTAGGCAGGTAATTATGATAAACATGATGATAGTAATGCCATAAATCAGCGTTTGAGGTTTTAAATACTGTCACAGAGAATGCTGTACTAGTCACAGAATTCAAGTGATCCTGAGAACTTATTCGTAAAGGGAACGTCATGTATTGCCAGGTTTAATGATGTACCTGCCTAAAAGGTAACAATACACTATGGAAGTCCACTCTGAATTACCGACTTTTGGCTGGTTCTGCTTTGTGTTGAATAATTTATTTGCCCAGTTTTCATAAAAAGTTTTGTCTGTGTTATTCCGTAGCCTGTCAGTGTGTAGGGCTAGCCTCATCACTAGGCCAGAATATGGTTGCATTATATCGCACCGTGGTAAGAAAAGTGACGCAACTCAGAAAACGGCAATTTTTAATCCTTGTCGCCGAAAAATAGTGTGAAATGCCTGAACGTGCATGCAAAACGTCGCATCCCTACCTCGTAATTTGTTCACTTCTGGCAGCTTTGTCAGTTTTGTTGTAGGCTGCTTCTTGATTCTCCACGACAAGAAAAAGTTGGTTGATTTTGGGAAGGAACCAAACAGCGAGGTCATCAGTCCCATCGGATTAGGGAAGGATGGGGAAGGAAGTCGCCGTGCCCTTTCAAAGGAACCATCCCGGAATTTGCCTGAAGCAATTTAGGGAAATCACGGAAAATCTAAATCAGGATGGCTTGAGGAGGGTTCGAACTGTCGTCCTCCCGCGGCAAGAACAGTGCCACCTCAGCGTTGCTACAGTCAGGTGTGCGTTCGTCACTGTGCATGGGTCATTCATGAACAGAGGCACTTTCTGAGTCGTGTCACTTTTTATCTATAAGGTAACTTGAATGTAATTTTTAATGTAAGTGATCATTACAATGTCTGTGTGTATACACTGTCTGTATCTTATATTACTGTGTACTTCTGACATGAATGCATGTCTCAAGGGAAAGATGCTGTATTGACAATCACATCCGCTGTGAACGTTAAGAAGCTTCGTGGAAAAAGGAGGAAAAAAGAAACAAGGAAAGTAAATTTCTTCTATAAAGAAAGTTCATATTTAAACCCATTTCTCAGCGAAAAGAATTCCTACATTATATAACACCATTTATGATCCTTTTTTCGCAAATTGTGTTCCTTCAATTGTATCTAATTGACATTCATTAAAAATTTACTGATTTTCATTAATTTTAATTTTGAGAATTAATTTCTAATTAAATAATTTCAACTTGTTTTTTTTTTTCATTTTCAATACTAACTGAAGTACTAATTGGGTTGATGGAGGTTGGAATTTCGCATTATATTACAGCAAGTAATATACTATTTGGGGTAGAACACCTTCACAAGTATATCATGAGGGATAAAGAAAAGTTAGAAAGAAAGAAAACTAACACAACTCAAAGAACTAATTAATAAGTACCTGAGAACAGAACTACATCTCCATATTATTGTTGTATAGAATTCAGTGGAATTTACTGCCAAAAATAATTACTTGCAATTTAAAGGAAGCTTATACTGTTTCAGTATCAGTTTCATATAGAATTTCTTAAGTCGATATGTTTCAATTATTGCATTTTTTAGTTTTATCAGTGTTCTTGCCGGGGCGCAATATGCAAAACATTACCGTTATTGTACGTCGTCTATTCATCCTGCCACAATAATTTGTCCTCGCAGGATAAGGCCCATTTCTTCCAGTTACTGATAAAGTGACTCTCACAAAGAGTACCTGAACCAGTGCGACACAAAGCCAGATAACGTGGGATAAAACAGCCATTTCTAATGTCGTATACCTCTACAGATATTTTATGTAGATATAAGGAAAGTTCGATGCAGTAGCCCCTTAGCATTCTCAGTCGTAAAGAGAGTAGTTCCTTAGCATTCTCTGTCGTAAAGATCATTCCTCTAACTTTCTCCCAAAGATAGCATCTGAACTCAAGTTTATTTCTTTATTTTTTTTATTTTTTGACATAGTTTCATTTCAGCCAAATTCCTTTCCTGTGTTGCGGCCGTCACACTCATTCCAACTAACGTCAGCTTAATAGCAGGCAACAAGTAAAGTGAAACGTAATTTAAATTTTGACGTTTGTGTGAAAGCAGGGTGAAATATTTTCTCTCTCACGGTGCGACATTGTGTTTTTATTGCGCAGTGCGTCAGAGGCGCTGGCAGCGATGCACTTATCCAACTTCTCCTTTGGCTGTGAAAGCCCGACGACTTTGAGGCTCCTCCATCCTGCTTGCCTGCACCATTTGGTAGCGCAGAACAGCAGCAGGTGTGCACAAGTGCTGAGTGTCTCTGACACATGAATTACTCGACGTATGACCTCCGTTTTTGTCCACCGACTACTGTTGAATGCTAATTACAGGCTTTTCACTGTTGCATAACTTTTTACAGAATATTACAAATGCATAGACGACCCGCCCGATAGCCGCACAGGTTAACATGCCTCTTCCGGGATCCTTGGAGGCATGCTGACTCCATACCGAATGAGTGGCAGATTGTCGACGAGGGATGCGGTATTTATGCGGTTTCCGATATCTGACTAGATAAATACCGGGTTGATACCCTCGTCCCGCGTCGGCTATATAATACGCAAACATTTCGAAAATGTTCTCATATTTTCACATGGTATAACCCTAGACGCAAACAGGTGAGGTACCCAAATTCGGTCTTGGGGAGTGCTGGAAGGGGACGCCAAATCCAGGCTGATATACCGATCCTGTGAGGATAAGGCCACCTTGTTTTAAACACATGGTGTAACGTTAGTTACCTTTGAGACTGGAAATTATGATATCAGTCAACAATATCTTTAAGACGACGAAACCTCCACTATCAACTGTTGGAACGAGGTTTTGTAATAGAAGTATGAAAGCTAGATATTCCTTCTGCGACACTAAGGGAATACATGGCAAGAATGTAGCCACTGTACATAACTGCTGCCAGAGGTGGTTACTAGCGTGAACGGTCGCAAGAAGACCATCGGGTTCAGCGTATGGCTGTGTCACATCGTACTGCATCTGCAACGCAGTTGGCACCACAGTGACTCAACGAACTGCTACAGATCGGTTAGTTCAAGGACAGCTACGAGCCAGAAGCTCTGTAACGTGCATTCCACTGACCCCCAACCACCGCTCACTGGAGGACAAAGTGGAGGCCTGTTATGTTTTCTGATGAAAGATGGTTCTGCCTCGGTGCCAGTGATGGCCACGTGTTAATTGGAAGGAGGCCACTGAAGGGCCTGCAAGCAACTTGTCTGCCTGCGAGACATTCCGGACCAACACGTGGAGTTAAGATGTAGGGTGCGATTTCGTATTTCAGCAGAACCGCTCTCGTGGTTATCCCACGCAACCTGACTGCAAATTTGTACGTAAGTCTGGTGATTAGACCATTCATGAACAGCTTTCCTGTGGGTGTTTTTCAACAGGATAACGCTCGCCCCCATACCACTGTTGTAACCCAACATCCTCTACAGAGTGTCGACATGTTGCCTTGGTTTTCTCGATCATCAGATGTGTGACCAGCCGAGTACATATCGGACATCATTGGACCACAGCTCAAGCAACATCCACAAACGGCATTAGCCGTCTCTGTATTGACCGACAAGGTGCAACACGCAGTGAACTCCATTCGAGAAACTGACATCCGCTACCTGTACGACACAATGTATGATGCATTTTTGCATACTTGCATTCAACATTCTATCAGTCACACAGGTTATAACGCACCAGAAATTCCTATTTGTAATGGCTTGTCTCTCGCTTTCCGTCACCTGTCATCTTACGATATTAATTTCTTAAACATGTTACCTAGACTGTTGAGACACATGTGTTTCTGAAATTTCGTTACTCTACATTAATTAATGTCTGGTGCTGCTGTTCTTTTCCCGTCAGTGCAGATACAAACGGAGTTAACAAATCAAACGAAATTCAGTTACTTTATAACGATCCACTGGAGGTCAGTGGTCCCTTACACCAAAATATTCGTAGTGTATCCCTGAATAACCTCCGGAATTCTGCCGTTGTTGTTCAGGTTCACCGTTTGTATTGAACAACAGAAAATAGCCGTACACTGACGTGGCCAAATTCTCGAGTACTCTAAACTGTGCTCCACGAGATAAGGTAGCTCTAATACTTCCACACATGCCGGTTGTCATTACTTCTTTCTTGGCTCACTTGTCTGTGGAGTTTCACGAATTCGACTAACACACTAACTAAGATTCATTTGTGACACAGATTTGCTGCCCATCGGCAAGCTCGGTCCCTGAGCTAGGCTGACCTTCAGTCGAAAATGCGTTGAGAGTGGTTGGGTCGAGTTTAATGTCGTCGCCAAGTGAGAAAAGTGGAGTGAGGAGGAAGGGAGCACCACGCAATGCCGTTGACTACCAGGTTGCACCGAGGGGAGGCTCCCTGTAACCAGTGGAGGAGGGGAGCGAGGAAGTATTTAAGTCTGAATACGAACGCCGAGAAGCACAATTAAACGGCTCCCGTCAATGGGATCTGGGTAATTATGCCGAGGCCACTTTCTGAAAACTTCTACCACGCTGTTCTCGAGGTATTCACTAGTAACGCAATTCCTTACGGTGAAATGATGGAACACAAGCAGACAGCAAGGCGATGAAGCAAAATGCTCTCTTGGTGCACCTGGTCCTTCATCAGAGGATAACGGTCAGCGTCAGATTTGCAGTCACGGATGGTCTCGCAAGTGTCGCCAGAGGTAACGCGTCGAATCTAGCGAGAATAAAGCTATGATCACGATTACTACAATCCTGGGCAGAGAGCCAGTCTATAGCTGAACATTGGGACAGTCGTTTGTGGCATCTGGTCATGGTGGTGTCGTGTGATTTACTGGCAGCCGCGGTCCTTTGCGGTCACATGAAGTCCACTGGCTCAGTGCGCAGGGTTTTCTCACAAAACTATTGGATAGTACCAAATACCTGGTTGTTATTCCTAGGGTAACGGTTGTTTCTGGTAAAGTGAGATGTGCCGTAGAAGTAATGGAAAGCTTGCTGTGACTCCTACAATGATGTAAGAGGTGTTTCATCATCGCAGGTAACTTGCTTGGAAGGAAGTGGTGTAACTGTTGGTGAACAACAGAATCACTAATATTCGATTCCCATTTTGGTTCATGACTATATCCCTTGGGAAAGTGCAGGATCGTTACCTATCCAGCTGTTCGTAACAATCCCTGGTAACACACCAGGTAGTGAGCGACTTATTAGAAAAATGACATGCATTTACTCGCTGAATATGGTGAGAGAAATCACCACATTGACACGACTAGTACTGTATTAGTTTGAAATATGGCCAATAACTTGGAAAACGTTTGCTAGTTGGTCCAGAACCCATTGAGTGAAGACCTAACTTGGCTCGACACTAAGCAATTCTAGCTTAATATGTTATGCGGATTTCATTGAGCTACATTTTGATGCGCTGCTCACTTTGCCGACATCGAAACTGGGCGCAGTGCGACTTGGTCGAGGTAAGACCTCCACGCTGGCTACCCCAGGACACTCGGTCACAGACTTAAGCTTGTCGGTCAGTGGCTAAGTGCGCTTCTCCAACAGACGGTCCGTCCCTTTATTAGGGGTAGTTGTCCATGCACTATTTCTGGTTGGAGTTGGGTAACGATGGTAGTAGATATACACAACATGAAATTATGTCAGTACTACACAGATGCGAATACTGAGTCTAAACTTAATTGTTGCAGGCACACAAACCAATCAAGCTGCATGCACGCCCATCTGTGTGATAACGTCTGGACTAAAGTGGCCATTGCAATAGGGGAATACATCAGCTTATTTACAGACTATTGTTGCAGCTGTCACATTCCGAGACTGTAGGTTTCCTGTCTGATGATGCTTTCATCAAGTATCTACATACACTAGCGCAAATGTCCTTCAAATTAAGCATGAGGCTTGTCTCCATAATGCAACAGAGTTACACTGGGACTGCTAGAATGTTTCAAAGCTCATTCTGTCCTTTTATGTAAGTCCTAGGACAGACCGTATGCCTCCATAGATAACTGGTCAGCTTGGTGGCTGTCATGATGGGTGACCCAAGTACGATCCCATACTGCCACGGATTGTTCTTCTGTTCGAAGACTTCAACAGGATGCAATCGGCCTTGAGATCCCGACTGAGGAGCTACTTGATCGAGTAGTACCTGCATCACGTCCGCTAAACTGACAAAGTACGAAGCAGACCTTACTACTTTCTGAACATTCAGACTGACTCCAATTACTGTTCAAAGTTCACGTAATCAAGATATCGGATATTTACATTTTTCACTTAATTATATTTCATTCCATTTTAATTACGTATCTTGACAATCAATCGTCAATCTTGCATCAGGCGTTGAAATCCCTACATGTCGTAATAGTTTCCACACGAAGGAATCTGTCTGTACACAACTGAGTAATCTGGAAACTGCCTAAAAGGAGTAAGAACATCTTTCAAGTTATTACAATTATGTCAAAAAAAAATAGAGATCTTGTAATACCATGGACGCAACTTTAACTTCTGAAACTTCCTCCCAGTATGAAATACTTAGTGATTTCTATGTGCTGGGATGTGGTCAATCAAAACTCATATATTTCACCTGAACTTAACTCGGATGCTATTTGACTCCCTGAAAACCAAGATACTCAGGCTCAGTCTTACAAGCCAAAGAGTGCTATTTTGCAGACATCGTAACACCGCACCTGAGAAGTGGCATCTACTAGCTGGAAAATGGTAGACAACGGGAATTAAAATTTAAGGCTATTACATCAAAACATGTAGTACTGTAAACAGTGTATACCTGCCAGAAAGAGGACATTTTACTTTACCTTAGTATTTACGTGCTTTCGTTACTAATAGTAGTAGTCCTATAGTCCTATGCATATACTTGTTTGAAACCATTCATTTACCGGAACAACAATTACTTACCGTAGCCTGTTTGCCGTTATTTTACCCACATAGCATGCCACGTATCTACGAAGTCAATAAAAGATATGACGTCAGATTATTAGTCTACAATCATAATGTTACGAATTAATTTACGGTCTGTTTTCATACCCTTTCATTTTCATGTACTATACATGTTACAGCCCAATCAGTCATCTGAGTCTCATTCAAAAAGTCATCGATATTGAGTATTTCGTCATGTTTATATGTATACATCCGTTATAGCACATATTCGAAGAAAAGTCAAAATCGAAATTGCTTTCCTCCGACATGTAGCTGCAGGAATTCCCACGCCGACCCAATGAGAGATAAAAGAAATTATGGAAAGGCTTATCGAACGTCATATCTACTGCACATCAATTGTGAAGTAAGTTGGCTTGGACGGTGGGAGGAAGAGGGGAGAAGGGGGAGGGAAATGGAAATAATATGGGTTCACAATGAATCAGACACTGATATTTATATGGCGGAATATAAATGTTCAGATATATGCATAACAAAGAAGTTAGTAAAGGAAATCGAAAGAGAGTTGAAGATGGTTTATCTATGATTCGGTCTAGTATTTGTGTAAAACAACGCAGAGAAATTGATGGTAATCCTAAAACATGATTATCGGCTCTTTATCCAAATGTACAGTACGTAAGCAACAATGCAAACCCTGCCATGAGAAACCTCTAACAAGCAACAATGTAGGAGACGGACTTTCGTCTGTGTTCTTTGACTTCGATTGTTGAAGTTTGAAGGGAATGACGAAACTCTGTGAATGCGGGAGAGTACCTTGCATTTAGATATCGATTGGCGACTCCATGGTGTGTTGTGTGCACCACGACCAAATAGTGGATAGAATTGGAAGGAAAATCAGCATTGACCGTACATTTTTGTTTATTGTCAGCAAAATCAATTTTCGGTCACTTAGTGACCATCCTCACTGCTGTGATATGCAATTAAAATTGGTAGGCACTGGTGTCAACAAGCTTAGAGCGATCACAAACTTGATACCAGTGCCTACCAATTTTAATTGTATATCACAGAACTGAGGATGGTCACTAAGTGACCGAAAATCGATTTTGCTGACAATAAACAAAAAAATACGGCCAATGCTGATTTTCCTTCCAATTTAGATATCGCCTAGTAACAGTAAGAGATTCAATGGACACAATCATCAGTAAAAAGAGAACCACGCAAGACAATTTGTTTACAAATACACTACAAACTTAGACAAAAATTATATTTACGTCTAGCTATTTTGTAAAGTAATGGAAATGAAAAATGGGTTAACTGATAGTTTATCTACATTTAAAAACATAACCGATTTAAAGGAACGAAAGTGTAAGAGAATAGGTGATTCAATCAATCGTCAGTAAATCAGACCGCTGACAGATAAGATATTGGAACATCAGAACAAGTGGAAATGGGAAAAACAGATTCTACATATACATAGATAATCCACAAACCACTGTACGGGGCGTGGCGGAGGGTACCCTGTGCCACTACTAGTCATTTTCTTTCCTATTCCACTCGCTAATAGAGTGAGGGAAAAACGGCTATCTGAATGCCTCCGTATGAGTTCAAATTTCTCGTATCTTATATTGATGATCCTTAATGACAGTGGAATCGTTCGGTATGGTTGTCAGCTTCAAATTTCGCTTCTCTAAATTTTCTTAGTAGTGTTCCTGGAAAAGAACGTCGCCTTCCCTCCAGGGATTCCCATTAGAGTTTCCGAAGCATTTCCATAGCGCTTACGTATTGCTCAGACCCACCAGAAGCAAATCTAGTAATCCGCCTCTGAATGGTTTCGATGTCTTCCTTGAATCTAACCTGGTACGGATCCCAAACACTCGAGCAGTACTCAAGAATAGGTTGCACTAGCGTCCTATGTGCGGTCTACTTTACTGATGAACCACACTTTTCTAAAATTCTCGCAATAAACTGACGTCGACCATTCGCCTTCCCTATTACAATCCTCACATGGTCGTTTCATATCACGTTTCTTTGCAATGTTACGCCCAGATATTTAAGCGATGTGGCTGTCTCAAGCAGGACACTACTAATTCTGTATCGGGTTTATTTTTCTCGCTCATCCGCGTTCAACCGTTGCGGAAAATTATTTAACAGAAAACCACGCGTACAATCTAGATTTTTGAAGTATTGAAAACTGTGAGAGATAAACGGCAGCTATATTTCAAAGGACGAAACACAATTATTTTTTACCAGTAATGAGAAATTTCAGTTTCAATTATACAACATTTAACTTAACTTTATTTTTCACCTTTCGTTAAATGCCTGGATTTTCACATACCACAAAAAATTATTTTTCATTGTTCGTTAAATGTAATGAATTATGTGTCACAATTGAAAGTAGGCCTTTTCATTACAAATACTCTGCATTTTATGTAGCTTCTTTGTGTCGGTTATACCAGTTATTTGGTCATTGGTAGCGACAGTCACTAGCCACCGGATGATAACCTAGAAAAACGAAAATTGGTTCGTTATCAGGTAAATAATATTATCAGGTACGTTAAGAAGTTTTCACTACTAAGAATAGTTATCAGGGTGGTGGTAAAGTTTTTTACTCAGTCATATACAGTGCATATTCACAATTTAATTGCTAAGCGTAAACGAAATAATTTGTTCGCCTTTAACTCATTAATAACTTCAGCCACAGGTTATATGAAGGGCAATTGATAATTGTGATGGAACTAACGGAAATTAATAAAATGGTAAAGTCGTAGAAAACATTACAACGACGGATAGTAGAAACTATACAGAAGATAAGTAATATGTGTGTTTCCAGTGTCTAAAGAGAAAATAACTCATATTTCTCGACTAACCGCCACTTAAAAAATGTTCAAATGTGTGTGAAATCTTATGAGACTTAACTACTAAGGTCATCAGTCCCTAAGCTTACACACTACTTAACCTAAATTATCCTAAGGACAAACACACACACCCACGCCCGAGGGAGGACTCGAACCTCCGCCGGGACCAGCCGCACAGTCCATGACTGCAGCTCCTAAGACCACTCGGCTAATCCCGCGCGGCAATCCCCACTTATGTCGCACAATGAATTATGTGTATCCATACAAAACGCGAACGGAGTACTTATTGATCCGAGAAGGCGAAAAGACATTCTACTAAAATGGGACTTTTCTAGCTAGGATATATAGAGTGGTATGTATTATACCGTAATAAGAAAGCTTTCCCTTATTTGCAAATGTTGTCGTATTTTCTATGTGAAATGTGATTACTGGGTCTCACATGTATATGTTTTGTAGAATATTGTGATGATTACATAAAGAGTGTAGTGTTGTCTTCGTATGTATGTGTGTGTGTGTGTGTGTGTGGGCGTGACGGCACAAAGCATTACCAACAGGTCCGCGAGATTAATGTCATCCTACGACCAATCTAAAATCAACTCATTTCATGACTTACTGTGAGGGTTTGGACATAAGTCATTGAAACAATCTATTGGACATATACTTTCCTCCTCCTTTTGATCAAGTAAGGACAGCTATGCAATAATATTAGTTAATGTGTGTAACGCAGAGAGCAGATGTAGTTGATATATTCTAAGAAGAGATCGCAGTGATTATGAGCAAGTGCTCTCATCGTGGACGACTGTAGTGTACACCAGCACACAGTCATACGGACTTGCGTTAGACAATATGCGATTGAAACACACGAGGAGAATTCTGGACTAAGACTTACGAGACACGCTTTCGAATGATTTTCTGATACATTGTATGTAAAGTGAAGTTGAAAGGGGGAGAAAGGAAGGGGAAGGAAAATAACTGAAGGTATCTGCTGCATCGAGACTTCATGCGGAGTCAGAGGCGACGAGTGAAAATGTGTTTCAGACCGGTATTCGAACCCGCAATTTCCTGATTCCTAGGCAGTTGCGTGAACCCATTTTTTTTTCCTACAGGAATGAACGGACACAGTCAGGTTGTCAGCTTCAGGCTGGGTGGAGACAAGGTGGGCAGGGTTCGAAACCCAAGGCGTGGCCACGATGCCTCCCACCGACTGATACTGTGCTGCTCCCTCATAGGGACACGGTACTCGGGCGGTTTTTTTATTTGTTTAAATTTTTATTTTTATATTTCCTTGAATTTTTCTTTATTTTTGTTGTTATTTGTTTCATGGGAAGAAAACTTGATAGACAAAAATTCCATAAATCCAGGACTGGAAATGAAACAAATTTTTCAATAGGAAGAACGCAATGAGAGAAGGATCTACAGAAAAAAAATCTAACCAATTCCTTGACGATTAAAGACAAGGAGCCACACATTTGCAAATAAAGCACGATAACGTGAAAGCCTCTGCCATTTCCAATGAGCATTCATCATATATTGACGGAAAACAAGGGGTCAGAATCATTGTAACACCCAACTATGTAGTGGGCGTAGTATCCGAGGAGCCACAAGATCGAATTATTCTTGATCCGAGGCAAAACAGGGAAGTCTGGACACAGAAGAAATTCAAACGAGAAAGCAGCTTCAGCTGATCGGGTGAGGAAAGCCAGTTGTCGGCAAATCCAGTGCCAGTGTTCTCGTCCACAAGAGACAAACGTGTGTGATAATATATCATGTTGATGACATGTGTCGCAAAGACCAGTCGGACTAAGACAATGCGAAGTAGGCGTTTGTTGGTCGGGATCGCATTGTGGACAACCTTATACCACGATGAGGTGACTTCCATCGGAAGCGTAGGAAGACTAACGTGAAACCACAAGTTTCCAGGATACCAATGGGGCGGCCATTCCAGCTGGGCAGGGGGATCACTGTACTCCCCAATGAAAAGGCAAGGATCTCGTGGTAAGTCACTGATAAAATATCAGCTCCCAGAAAACTGATTATAATATAAAATTCACGTACGTGTCGCAATTTGGAGTTGATCCTGCCAACATCGGCAGGCGTAGCCACACTGGCCGGTCGAAGACGCGTAAATAAGCGAGATGTAATAGAACGTGTGTGTGTTGGGGTTTATGGGCGCTCAACATCGAGGTCATCAGCGCCATGTAATAGAACGAGTTGCTCGAGTACATGTTAAAACGGGGCGCAGTATAAACAATACTGAAACCTCCACTTCGATATTGGGAAGTCTCAACTCTCCAAAGGGACGGGAGCCTGCAGCCTCTTCTACATCCACACATGAAAAACAGGATGTTTCCAAAGGAAACGGCCGGACATTTGCATCAATTTCCGCGCCATCATCACGGGGAGCAGGAATATTTGTGCAACATAGTACATTTTGTCGGAAACGTAAGAATATAAGATTTGCAACCTGGGAAGAAGACCAAGGGAACGTCGTTCGCGTTCACGAACAGCCACTTTTCATAATAGCCAGCGATTTGTGGAGAGAAACAACTGTAGCCCATGGGATGACAACGTGCTGAAATCCCTGCAGTGGTAATAGGATACATTTTCGTTCTTTAATGCGGGTCCCAGATAGAGAACAAAAGAATACAACATATACTTGAGTAAGGATGTATCATCAGTATGATGCAGCATCCTCGTACGATCGTAGCGAAAAAAGGTTTCTCCTAATATATTCCAGCCACATAATTGTTCAACAAGTAAGCTGTACATCCACTGCGACAGATGAGTGAATACCAGTAAAAAGGACTGGATAAAATCTGACACGCAACAGGACTGAGACCCACACCGAATTTTAATTTTTCACAATGTGGGGGTGTCACAGAAATGATACAGGATTTGTGCTGGACATCAATAAAAGAAAGGCGTTTTTCGTTGCGACGGAATCCTCCATCGAAATTCCAATCACCAACCTCCTTCTCCGAATGCGAAAATATTTTGTTGACACCGACCTGCATACGAAGAAACGATCACCACGATAAAATAAGGGAAATCGGAGCTCGTGCGGAAAGATAAAGGTGTTCGTTCTTTCCGTGCGCTATACGGGATTGGAATAATAGAGAATTATGAAGGTGGTCCAATGAACCCTCTGCGAGGCACTTAAACGTGATCCATGTAGATGTAGATGGTAGACTACAATACCACCTTCACCTCTACGAATCGAAGTAAGTGGTTTAAACCTATTCTGAAAGGCAAGGTCCTGTATCCACAAGGTAATCATCAATTTCTAACGAACTGGGGTGCACATGATGAGTGGACTTGTCAAAACTAAAACTGATGCTATCTGTGCTTGGAATGTTAATGTGGAGCCATGGACGACATCACGGCACAAGACTACGCCTCTTCAAAATGGAATCATAAACAAGAGACGCCGCGATAAACAACGATGTGACGCGCACAATGACTCACACGACGCTGAGGAGAAACAAGGAAGCTCTCGCAGCGCAACGATAGAGGCGGGAAGGGGCGGAACCTTCTCTTCCGGCGTGCGAAGAGGGAAACCAGCGGGCCACGCGGACACATGCGCGGATAATGCCAGCACATCCTCGGCTGACTGACGTTCCCACGTTCTGTCTTTCTTTCGCTTACGCCATAGTCCCGCAGCAATCGCAGGGTCGGTGTGGTTACAACGGATTTGGCAAGGTTAGTTTCAGGGATGGCCGGATGCCCTTCCTGCCGCCACCCTGTACCCCCCAGGACGGAATCAGTGTACCCAAACTGTTTGCGTATAGTGTAAATCGTGAAATATTGTGGACGTGTTTCAAATGTCTGCGACGCGTGTAACTGAAGCGGAACGTGGGGATCAGCCCGGTAATCACCTAGCGGGATGTGGAAAACCACCAAAAAAACCACATTCAGGCTGGCCGGCAAACCGGCCCTTGTCGTTGATCCGCTGGGCGGATTCGATCAGTGGCCGGTGCGCCTACCCAAGTCCAGGAAGCAGCGCGTTAGCGCTCTTTTTTTTTGTTTTTTTTAGTAACAATAATATTTTATTAATTCATTTAATTTTAATGTCCCAAAAGAAAAATCACATATAAAAAAGAAGGGAAATAAATATAGGGCCGAAGTGACAACCTCGTCACTTCACTGGGAGTAAATCCTATCCCTCGAAACAACGTAAACCTGGGACTCCCCACCGCTTCAGGGGGTTATGAAACATGCTGCCTAGAAAGTTCGCAAAATGCGTTTTATATTTAGAGTGGCGTCTGATGATTTCGTGTTGTTCTAGTAGATAATGCCAATAGTCCATGACCGATATCAAGGTCCGCGAGAGCACGTAGTGCGATGCGTGTCCTCCAATCCATCGGATTGGCGATGTTTTGTGTGAGGGGAAAAAGACAGGGTCAGGGAAAAATAGAGCGTCCGTCGTGATCGTGGATTCGTCGGTGCGTCGGAGGAGGGCCATGATGCGTTGCGTCAGCCGCCAAACATCCTTTGCCCCACCGCACTGCAGAGAATGTTCGTCGGTGTCCTGCATGCCACATATAAGGCAGAGCGGGGAATCCACCATGCGAATGTCGTACAATCGTTGGCGGTTGACTGTCTTTCGGTTGATTAATGTATACCATGACGATCGCGCTGCTGTGGTGAGCAGTGGTGTGTGGACAGCTCGCCAAATCTGTCGCCAGTTTCGTGTTGGGTATTTAAGTTCGACAACATTGCTGCCATGATGACGCCGCAAGTATCGATATATCTCACGGGTAGTGGGGATTCTGGTAGAAGGTATCTGTAACTGAACATAACTAAAATCAGTGAGAAAACGAGGGCGAGATGGTGCCTACTGCTACCGGTGGTTCAAAGGACGTGGGAAGAAGCACATCCAGGATGGCCGACGTGATGGCGTGTTGCCGCTGGTTCCAAGTTCGTAGCGTCGCTCGCAGGTATGGAGCTAGAGCCTTGTTCCGCAGATCCGTGAGGTTAAGTCCTCCAGAATGGTGTGGGAGAGTTAAAGTCTCGTATTTGATCTTAAACAACATTCCTTGGCTGACATAGTATCCAAAGGCCGCCATTAATCTGTCAGCGAAACCATGTGGCATTGGCAGTACCTGTGCCAAGTGCGGCAGTCGCGAGGCCAGGTGAACATTAGTGTAGTCCACCCTTTGGAGCAGGTCGTGCATTCGGAGTGAATTGTTGCGAATGTGCAGTCGGACGTTCTGGAGGAGACGTCGATAACTCGCCGCCGCTGATTGCCGTAGCGATCGGGTGAATAAGACACCTAAGCATCGCAAGATGTCCACCGTCGTAAACGGACTTCGCAGAGCGTCCAGCCCTCGACCGATGTGCATGATGTTGGTTTTATTCATGTTGACCCTGCTTCCCGCAGCTACCCCGTACGTAGTAAGAAGGGTAACCACCTGACTGACTTCGTTCTCCGACCGGACGAGTATCATCAAGTCGTCGGCATTTGCACGACACGTGAAGGAGCTCGCACGGAGTCGGACGCCTGTTAGAGTCCGTCTAAGAGTCTGCATCAATGGTTCGAGCGCTATTGTAAACAGTATCATCGACATGGGACATCCTTGCCTAACTGAGCTGCGAACAGGAATCGTTCCTACCTCCCTGCCATTGACTCTCACCGCCGAAGAAGCGCCGCGAAGGAGGCGCATGAGGACGGTAATAAAATCCTGTGGTATCGCCATGCGTCGCATGGTCAAGGAAATCATGGTTGATCCTGTCAAAGGCACGATCAAAATCCACCGATACGAACGCCGCTCGCATGCGACAAGCTTCCGTCAGGGAAATTACGTCACGGTATTCGCCGAGGATAGAATGTATGTTGCTCCGAACCCCTAGACAAGCCTGGTCTGGTGGTATTGTCTTGGATATTACAATCTTGAGCCTTGCCGCCAACATTCGTGCAAAGATCTTATAGTCAGTATTGAGCATCGTGAGCGGTCTAAATTGATGGGCGCTGTCACTCGCTGTCGTTTTCGGTATTGGTATAAGCAGTCCCGCCATGAACTGCGACGGAACATCCGTGTCAGGGCTCAGTAACTCGTTATACATCAATACCAACTGGGACATCATTAAATCCGCAAATGCGCGGTAAAATTCGAGTGTCAACCCATCTGGCCCAAGGGATTTATGCACCGCACCCTTCGCAAGTGCGCCCCGGATGTCATCTTCCGTTAGGAGTTCCAATAGCACCTCCGCATCCGGACCATCCACCTCCGATTGCATCTGTCGCAAAATTTCTTCTTCTGTCCGATTGTCCGTCGGCGTCCCAGTGAAAAGGAGGCGGTAATGCTCCAGAAACTCAGCAGCAATGGCCTGTTGTGACGTCAAGGGCCGACCATCGTCATCATGGAGGACTGTGATTAGGGATCGGCGATTACGCGCATGTCCCTTGGACACATGATGCATGCCAATACGTTCTCCATCGACGTTGTCCAAGCACCGAGCACGGATCGAAAGTCCCTCCAGTCGACGTCTCGTGATCGATAAAATGCAGGCCTGAATGCGATGGACTTCCGCTTGACGTTCGGGCGATGGGGCCCTGGAGGACAGGTCGCGGAGCACCATGTAGTAGTAGTCAAGTGTATCTCGGAGCCATTTCGCTTTTTCCTTGCCATACGTTATGAGAGCTCTACGTATCGCCACTTTTGCACACTGCAGCCACCACGAAAGAACCGTACGGTGCAGCGGCAGACGGCGAGTGCAAGTCTGCCATGTTTCTTCGATCCGCTGGCGACATTCGAGATCCACCAATAAGGAGGAATTAAGTTTCCAGGAACTACGACTCCGCCAGACCCGCTGTCGTGGGAGGGTTAACGTGCATAAATACGCAAGGTGATCCGTAAAAGCTGTGGGCCAACGTTCAGCAGCCAACACGTGATCTCTTAATCCGTCAGAAACATAAATCCGATCCAGCCTGCTCGCCGAGTGGCTAGTAAAATACGTGTAGTCCTCTCGCTGCCCATGGATCTTTTCCCACGTGTCCATAAGGGCCATGTCCCGGCAGATCGTGTTCAATGCGTGGCAGGAGCTGAAATTAGGAGTTTGATTCTTCGGTGTGAGTACACAGTTAAAATCCCCCCCCTACCAAGATGTGGTCATACCTCCCTTGGAATAGGGGGGCAATCTCCTCCGAGTAGAATCGTGCCCGCGCCTGTCGATTGTCAGATCCGGAGGGTGCATAGATGTTGACGATACGAATGCCGTTCACGGTCATAGCCAAACCCCGAGCCGAAGGAAGGTAATCGAGGTCACACATCGGAATCCCTTCCCGGACTAGTATCGCTGTGCCACGTCCTCCATCTGGAGTTGGCGCTAGATAAGTGTTGTATCCATGCACGTCGGGAAAAGCAGCATTGAAGGTTTCCTGCATCAACAGAATATCAATGTCTGTGGCGTAAATCATGTCCCGGAGAAGTTGCATCTTTGCAAGCGAACGTGCGGTGTTAACGTTCACTGTGCCCACCTTATATGCTTGGTTCGTTGTCGTTGTCATGCTCGTGTCATGTCATTGAGAACTCCAAGGGCTTTAGTCCACTATTCGTGCTCAGAGGGGTGCCCGCCAACGGGCTGCCCTCCTTCGTTGTCGTTCCGTGGTGTGCATCCTGTAGGTGAGTGGTCATCATTTGGGGGTGGCAATTCCTGTAGGTCTTCGACTGGTTCCGCCCAGTCGCAGTGGTCATCCATCCGAGAAACGTCCGCTGATGTATTTCGACGTGGCTGCCGGGACATTGGTGTCCCTGACTCCTTCGTCGGCAGCGCTGTGTCAGTCGGTGTCAATGAAGAGGGACCATCTAAAAGGCAAGACATCCGGTCACCATCGGACGGAATCCTGTCAGCGTCCTCTAAAGGCATGTGTTCTGTGTCAGACAGTTCTTCGGCTAGGATATCTTCCGTGTCCCCTAGGCTAGGGGGGGACGTGTCACCCGAACTATGGCGACGCTTTTTGCGACGCTTCGGCGATCGCTGTTTGCGTGCCCTGCCCTCTGCTGCCTCACTGTGTTCGTCGGTCGTTCGTTGGTCCGTTGCCGGCGCCACCGTCTGGACCTCCACTTCCACGTCGCGTGCTACATGTGAGTTTTCGGAAGGTTCCTCCCTCAACTGTCGTGACATGGGTGTAGGGATATTCTCCGAGTCACCTCCATGCTCCCGTAACTCGGTCTGCTCTTGCAGAAACACGTCCTTGTCACGCTCCGAACTTGGAAACACTTCCCGGCGGGCCACCGACACGTACGTCATCGGCAGTTGCGTGGGAACTTCTCGCTGTGACGCGTCTCCATGTGGCAGTTGCACGACGCGGTGTTGTATGCACTCCGAGCGGATATGTCCTTCTCCACCACAGCCAAGACAGGTGCGTGGCTGGCCATCGTAGATCACAATAGCTCGACATCTGCCAATGGATAAATAAGACGGGATATGTTTAGTAAGGACGATCCGCACCTGTCGCACGCCGTTTAGCACAGGATAGGTATTAAAACTAGCCCAGCGGTCAGGCGTATGACTAAGTACCGTTCCATATGGTCGCAGCGATTCAGTAACCATCGATTCTGGCACCTCAAACGGCAATTCAAAGATCCGAATGACCCTCACACCCAATCCTGAAGGAGCTACTGTGACATCGCTGATATGGCCATCAGAGTGTCGAAATTTAAATCCTCTTTGAGCAGCGGAGAGAGTTCTTTCACACGCAGCTTCATCGGTCATCTTTACGTACATTGTACTGCTTACAATGGACAGGTGTATTCCAATTATGTCTGCAGCAGGTAAGCGAACTTCTTCCCTCAAAAAACGCTCTATTTCGAAAGCTTTGTGTCTGGCAAATTCGTTGTCGAACGTAAATTGGAGCGTAGTCTTTCGAAAATTGTGTGCCATGGCGATCGAGTCAGACAACAACACGCGCGAGTACCGGCGATGTAAACACTTCCTCGTTCACGCGCGCCCGCGGCCGGGACAGCAGGTTCGTGCCGCGCCACTGCCTAAAGCAGACTGACGCCACCCTGTACCCCCAGGACGGAATCAGTGTACCCAAACTGTTTGCGTATAGTGTAAATCGTGAAATATTGTGGACGTGTTTCAAATGTCTGCGACGCGTGTAACTGAGGCGGAACGTGGGGACCAGCCCGGTAATCACCTAGCGGGATGTGGAAAACCACCAAAAAAAACCACATTCAGGCTGGCCGGCAAACCGGCCCTTGTCGTTGATCCGCTGGGCGGATTCGATCAGTGGCCGGTGCGCCTACCCAAGTCCAGGAAGCAGCGCGTTAGCGCTCTCGGCTACCCTGGCATGTCCCTCACGTTGCCACCTAACGCTACTACTTATCCTCAGACCTCGACGATGTCCTTCTAGCTCGAGGTAGAACGTAAATGTGCATCTGCACTGATGCTTGTGAAGTCACAGCCCATCGTGGAGAGACAGTTATATGAATGTGTAGTGTCTGTTCTTTCGAAAATGCCTGAAGGAACAGACACCATGTATTCATACAATCCTGACACATATTTGGCTCCAGTAAGTTTGAAGCCTTCAGTTTCCCTCCATTCTTCCTACTACATACGCAAAATCTCTTTCACTATAGACTGCTCAAGGATAAGTAGAACAATACTAAAACTATGGTTTGCTGAAGGTGAGAAGTATTAAAAGTAGGGAAAGAAAGATGAGGGAAACAAGGAGGAAACGGTTTCCACTGCGAGTTGCCCATAGTAGTCTACGTCAACAACAGACAGGAAAAGTAAACAAATCAGTAATGTTATGATGTATACACTAAGGTAACAAAAGTCATGAGATAGCCGTACGCACATATACGGGTGGCGGAATTATCGCGTACACTGTGATAAAAGTGCAGTGCATTGGCAGAGCTGTCATTTGTAATCAGGTGATTCATGTGATAGGGCTTGCCACGTGGTGACAGCTGCACGACGGGTATTAAACTTTAAACGTGGATAGGTATTTGGAGGGAGACGCATGGGACATTCCACTTCGGAAGTCGTTAGTATCCCGAAATCTACAGCGTCAAGTGTGTGTCGAGAATACCAATTTCTCGACGGACGAAGCAGTGACAGACGCTTTCACGTAACCACCGGGAGTAGCGGCGTTCGCTGATTCTTGTCAGTCCAACAGACAAGCAACATTGCGTGAAATAGCCGCGAAAATCAATGTGGGAAGTACGACGAACGTATCCGTTAGGATAGTGCGGCGGACAACAGACAACCGAAGCGAGTGCCCTTGCTAACAGCATGACATCACCTGCAACGCCTCCCCTGAACTGTCGTGACCATATCGGATGGATCGTCCACGACTGGAAAACCGTGGCCTGGTCACATGAGTCCCCATAGAAGGCGGTAAGGATCTGAGTATGGCGCAGACCCCATGAGGCCATGGACTCAAGTTGTCAACAACGAACCAACAAACTTGGTGGTGGGTCCATAATGGTGTGGGCTGTGTTTACTGCGTCTTGTGGTCCAACTGAAACGATAACTGAAAATACACTACTGGTAATTAAAATTGCTACACCAAGAAGAAATACAGATGATAAAGGGGTATTCATTGGACAAATATATTATACTAGAACTGACACGTGATTACATTTTCACACAATTTGGGTGCACAGATCCTGAGAAATCAGTACCCAGAACAACCACCTCTGGCCGTAATAACGGCCTTGATACGCCTGGGCATTGAGTCAAACACAGCTTGGATGGCGTGTACAGGTACAGCTGCCCATGCAGCTTCAACACGAAACCACAGTTCCTCAAGAGTAGTGACTGGCGTATTGTGACGAGCCAGTTGCTCGGCCAATATTATACAGACGTTTTCAATTGCTGAGAGATCTGGAGAATGTGCTGGCCAGCGCAGCAGTCGAACATTTTCTGTATCGAGAAAGGCCCGTACAGGACCTGAAACATGCGGTCGTGCATTATCCTGCTGAAATGTAGGGTTTCGCAGGGATCGAATGAAGGGTAGAGCCACATGTCGTAACACATCTGAAATGTAACGTCCACTGTTCAAAGTTCCGTCAATGCGAACAAGAGGTGACCGAGACATGTAACCACGCCAGTATGGCGATGACGAATACACGCTTCCAATGTGCGTTCACTGCGATGTCGCCAAACACGGATGCAACCATGATGATGCTGTAAACAGAACCTGGATTCATCGGAAAAAATGACGTTTTGCCATTCTTTCACCCAGGTTCGTCGTTGAGTATACCATCGCAGGCGCTCTTGTCTGTGATGCAGCGTCAAGGAGAACCGCAGCCTTGCTGCTACAAACGTCGTCGAACTGTTCGTGCAGATGATTGTTGTCTTGCAAACGTCTCCATCTGTTGGCTCAGGGATCGAGACGTGGCTGCACGATCCTTTACAGTCATCTCGACTGCTAGTGATACGAGGCCGTTGGGATCCAGCACGGCGTTCCGTATTACCCTCGTGAACTCACTGATTCCATATTCTGTTAACAGTCATTGGATCTAGACCAACGCGAGCAGCAATGTCGCGATACGACAAACCACAATCGTGATAGGCTGCAATCCGACCCTTCTCAAAGTCGGAAACGTGATGGTACGCATTTTTCCTCCTTACACGAGGCATCACAACAACGTTTCACCAGGCAACGGCGGTCAACTGCTGTTTGCGTATGAGAAATAGGTTGGAAACTTTCCTCATGTCAGCTCGTTGTAGGTGTCGCCACCGGCGCCAACCTTGTGTGAATGCTCTGAAGGCTAATCATTTGCATATCACAGCATCTGCTTTCTGTCAGTTTTTTTTGCGTCTGTAGCACGTCATCGTCGTGGTGTAGCAATTTTAGTGGCCAGTAGTGTAACTACGTTGAGCTACTTCAAGACCATTTGTAACCATTCATGTATTTGACATTTCGAAACAACAACAGAAGTTTTATGGATAAGAATACCCATGTCACCAGACCGCACTTATTCGTGATTGCTTTGAAGAATATTCTGCCCGGCTCACCCGATATGAATCCCATCGAACATCTACTGGACATAATCGGCAGGTCAGCTCAAAAATCCTGCATCGACAACACTCTTGCAACTATGGAACCCATAGAGGCAGCACGACTCACTATTTCTGAAGGGGACTTCCAACGACTTGTTGAGTCCACATCACGCTGAGCTGGTTCGAATCCTGCCTCAGGCGTAGATGTGTGTGATGCCCTTAGGTTAGTTAGGTTTAAGTAGTACTATATTCTAGGGGACTGATGACATCAGATGTTAAGTCCCATAGCGCTCAGAGCCATTTGAACCATATCTTTTGGAAGTACTTCTCGCTAAATGGCTTCCAACGTATACAAACCATAATAATCGAGATCCTAAGACTCCTGTGCTGCCAGTACAGATTGTTATTCACATAAACCGGTAGTACCCAGGTTTACTATTTTGACCAAGTTACAGATATTTTAAGCTGGTCACTTACCTTCATAAATAGGCATTCCTTTTCCGCTGTTGTGAGAAATTACACACAAAAACGTTGAGGGTTGGGTTGGGCTGTTATGGGGAGGAGACCAGACAGTGAGGTCAGCGGTGTCATCGGATGAGGGAAAGACGGGGAAAGAAGTCGGCCGTGCCCATTCAAAAGAACCATCCCGGCATTTTCCTGGAGCAGTTTAGGGAAATCAAGGTAAACGTAAATCAGGATGGCCGCACCCGGCATTGAGCCGTCGTCTTCCCGAACGCGAGTCCAGTGTGCTAGCCACTGCGCCACCTTGCCGGTCACAGCAACGATGAAAAAGCTTTTTTACTGAAAGTGTATGCTGAACTTAAAATGGTAACAGAAAACTGCCAAACATGATTTTATAATTAAGGCTCAACAGTTAAATCAAACAGTTTTTACTATTTATAACGATTTTTATCTGATAAGTAACCAGGCAATTTGTCATACGGGTACCTGTATTAGATCGGATGAACGCATAATGACCAAGTAATAACGATGTGTTTTCATAGTTGTACTGGAAAAGAACTTCCATTTTAGAACAGTTAAATGTGAATTCCAAGTTTGCTAGTTCATTGTTTAAGTCATTTTATTATGACAGAATGACAGAAATGTTAGTAATTACCTTACAAAAGGAAAAAATAATAATTTAGTTGACCTGTTCTATTGGCGGGATAATTAAGGGTCATCGATGCTCGATGCTATGTTTGTCTGTTATCAATGTCATGGTCTTTACACACGTCACCGTAATCGTTGTGTATGGAAATTTGCTTGTATGTCAGTATTGTTTAAATCCGCTTTGACAACGTGGCACTGTTGCTGTGACGTAGCTCGACATGTGTGGACTGACGTTGGATAGTGTACAGCAGCCTACTCTTAATCACGCACTTGTCTCAACACTCTAGGCACAGCTCTAAAGCACCGTTGTTTGTTTCACCCGCAGTAGCGTTCTGTGAAAGACGAACTTCACGTTCCTTACTGGCTCTCGTTACTTGCTCACATATATATATTAGCTCCATTACTGAGGATGCTTTACGGCTTTATGATGTCTTCATATAATTGGGAAACAACGCTTTTATGCAGTTATTTTCTGCAATACGTATAAATAGCCTCTTTCATACTTCATTAAAAAAGAGTACAAATGATTCTGTGCATATGTCACATATTGACGATGCCTAGCTTGATTGTCGGCAGCTCGTAGTCGTGCGGTAGCGTTCTCGCTTCCCGCGCCCGGGTTCCTGGGTTCGATGACCAGCGGGGTCAGGGATTTCCTCTGCCTCGTGTTGACTGGGTGTTGTGTGGTGTCCTTAGGTTAGTTAGGTTTAAGTACTTCTAAGTTCTGGGGGACTGATGACCATAGATGTTAAGTCCCATAGTGCTCAGAGCCATTTGAACCTAGCTTGATTCGGCAGACTTGAGACCTCTTTACTACGTCATTACTTCAACTATTTTCTGATAAAATACTCTCGAGCTTCCAGCCATGTCAAGTGGTTTAAGATCGGCCGAGCGCTCTTTGGCCGGTGTGTAGTGGTGACTGTCGTCTAGTTGCTGCTGCTGTCATTGTACAGCTGCGCTGCCTTCTGTGACGTCATTGGTGCTCACTCTAGCGCCGTACATGATAATGTTTTCGTTGTACGCCCGCTGCACCTGCTTCAACGTTCTGATTGCCGGGTTCCTGGCTGTGATTGTCTGCAGGCTGCCGTCTTTATTGAGGGTGTTGTCACAAATTTTTATCTCGTTCGCTACTGTATGACGCTACCCCGGAAATTATTAGTCAGCGTCATAACACATGTCTCGTCTACTGAAATATGACGTCAGTTTTCTAGATTATGCCCTTCTATCGCTGATTTCTCATGGTACCGATGGTGAAAATATCCCTCGTGTTCTATACAGTGCTGTTCAATAGAACTCCCAATCTGTTCGACATAAAACTGTCCACTACGTGCTATCGTCAATTTCAAGTTGACGGAATGGATTGAGGGAAAACTAATAAAAATACCTTTCTAAAATTTGGCTGAATTACTCTTCGGGCATAAACACAAAGGGTAACAGGCTATATCCTATTTTGATTTTTTCGTTAGTTTTCCAAAAAGTGTGTCCATAACGGCACAGCAAAACTACATCTATGTTTCAAACGCCTGCCATTTTATTATTTTTTCAGATTAAAGAAAAGTGCTATTACTTCATGCGCAATATTCTATAGACTGATTTTGTTTCATTTTAATTAAGATTTTCAGACTGCAGGAATTCAGACATGGACTTTTTCAAGAAAAGTCGTAGAAATAGTTCGTTATTATCTGACTAAGGAAAAAGGTCCCCTAAAAGGAACTGCTGTTTAAAACATAAGCTTTCCTCTCACATTTGGTAGTATAAAAAGCGAAGCGAGAACTGTATCAGCTGGTTCAGTGTATGTGCAAGAACACGCCTTTCCTACTAACAGGACTAATGCGAAATTCACTTAGTGAAAAATTAGCAGCACAATTTAACTTAATGTATACCTACATCAACAATTCGGTCCTCGTAAATCGCTAATATTGAACACCTATATGGTCTGTACAGATTATATCAGTATATATCCATTGGAATGATTGCATATTTGAGAAACTAGACCTCATTCAGAACAACATTTTCATTCCAGAGATTCCTACTTTGAATCACGGTACTGAGTTCGAGGCTACGATGTGGTTCAGGAAGCAGACTTGAATTAGCAGAGAGCGGTAAATAGACTCCTTTTCCGGCAATCCTTATTTAGATTTTTCTCCAGTAGATTATTTAAGGGAACGCGAGGACGGTTCCTCCGAACAGGCTACGACGAATTACGTTCTTTAACTGTCGTTTAAGCTTGTTGTCCAAATGACATCGTGGTCTACGCTACGTTGAACTATCTCTTCTGTACTCTCATTCAACAGAAGCGACATTCATAGACCAGTCACTGGCTAAAATTGGGATGTCTCATACTTTCCTTAAGCCGCAAAAGAGAAACACGACTACGATTTCCTTGAAAGGGATCTGCCTGACTTCCTTCTCCTCTTTCCGATATCTCCCTACCTTGTTTCCCGACCCTAATGAAAAGTTATCGACAAAACATGAAATCCTAATATCCTTGCAGAGACGCAGTTCCTTTTGCCTTATAGCAGAAGCAAAAGTAATTCATAGGATATATCGACTTAGGAAGAGCGTTCGAAAATGTGAAATTGTGAAAGACGTTTGAAATACTCAGAAAAATAGTTTATCTATAGGTAGGGACGGGTAACATGCGAACAAAGTGCATTAATTGAAAAGGGTTTTAAGACATGGATACAGATATACTCAACTAGCTCTACGTGGCTCTGAGCACTATGGGACTCAACTGCTATGGTCATTAGTCCCCTAGAACTTAGAACTAGTTAAACCTAACTAACCTAAGGACATCACACACATCCATGCCCGAGGCAGGATTCGAACCTGCGACCGTAGCAGTCGCACGGTTCCGGACTGCGCGCCTAGAACCGCGAGACCACCGCGGCCGGCACTCAACTAGCGTCCACACTCTGCATCGAAGCAGCAATGACACAGATAAAAATTAAAAATTAAGACCTAAGGATACAAATGATAAGGTTCGCTGTTGAAAGAGTTTTGAAGTAACAAAAATGGGTCAAGCGATGTACTAAGTATAATAATTAGTGACCACGAAGTATGCGAAATTAAGGAATTATACTAACTTTCCGGCGAAATATCAACTGGCGGCCTAAGCAAGGTGCAGACTAGCGCAGAGAACTAGAACATTCTTGGCCACAAAAAGGCTTTCAGTATCAGTAATCAACTTTGAGCTGAAGAAGAAGTATCTGAAGATGTACATCTGTAGAACAGCGATGCATGGGAGTAAATGAGGGACGTAGGGAAGATTAGGAGAGCACGGAATCGATGGTTTGACGTATGGTGCATACTACAGAAGGTAGACTGATAATAAATGAAGAGGGTCTTCATTAACTCGGCAAGGGAAGGAAAATGCAGTAAAAAATAGTCAAGAACGACTAACAGGATAACACGGCACGTATTACGTTTCACGCAACTAGATGGAGCAGCATAAGCTATGAACAGTAACCCATTCAACAAATAATTGACAACATTGGATGCAAGTATTGTTGGGAGATGAAGAGGTTGGCGCAGGATTGGATTTCGTGCTGACTGCATCAAATCAGCCTGAAGACTGATGACCCAAAAAGAGAAAAAAAAAGTCTTTATTTTACTTCCAGCTCTAATTGAACTATTGCACTGCCTTTAATAAACGTTTATATAGACCAAACGTTCAACTATAAAGCGAATAAAAAATTTTTCATTGATCTTCCTGAAGAAAAAAATAAACAGCCAGGGAGTTCCGAAATGAAAGACTAACGAAAACTCCTTTACCATGGTTACAACATTTTTAAAGAACGTCTTCTTCGGAACGAAATATTGGCAACTGGATTAAATGTTATGGCAGAGATATGTTAAAATATTCCCACAGTATGTACTTGTCAGTATTTTCTTCTGAAGAAGATATTTTTTTAAACGCTGGACCATGGTAAAGGTGCTTTAATAAACATTCCATTTTGCAAGTGATTGGTTGTTTACTGTCTATACAAGGTTTCATCCTACGGTTGCTGCTCCAGCCACGTACAAAATTTTAAAATTTCTCAGTGAATTACACTGATGAATAATCCTTATGAATTCAGTTGAGTAAAATGTTGATCATCTGGAGCCAGAAGGTGACAAGTATGACACTTGTCAAAACGTCGCTCCGAAACGAGCACGTTACTCGGATGTGTCCCGAAAGTAATTCATCAGTTAAATTATAACGCTTCTTCCTATCATCGTTCGTTCAATCCTTCCTTCATTTCCCTATTTCTTCTGTAGTGAGGATTAGTGATCTGCTGTGAAGTGGATGTACAAGTACCTCTGCTGCCAGTGATGTAGTGTGCTTTTAGTGAGTAGTTGTATACCACGTTGCAACTATTAAAATGACGGGTTTGTAAACTTAGTCCGACACAAAATGGCTTTAAACATGTTTTTGGTTATGTAAGCTTTCGTGTTTGTTCCCAGAGCATGAAATTCTGCTACACGTGGCTATCATTTTGCAGCATACTGAACACTACGCACGTTATGTAATGCTACAGAGCTCTGCAGGGGATACAATATATTTCCCGAATTACATTATAAACGCGTTACCCGCGAGTTTCAGGAACTTGTTGTTGTGGTTATCGAATTGTAGTCTCACTGGTCGTTGTTAACAAAATGCAATTTAATTTATTACATTCTCGTTTCTCGTATTAATGAATTTACTTTTGTAGAAGTTTCTGGAATGTTTTGTTAGTATATTTGAGGATATTTCTGAATAACGCATCTTTGTCAACAAAATTCTCCGGAGTTTATGACCACGTTATAATAAAACTACTGATATTTTGGCTAATATTCCAGGTATCCTTCACGGTGAAATGGACTCTGACCACAAAAGACTACGACATATACGTCCCGTCTAGCCGTTCTCTGCAGTTACGGATATATCCGTTTCCGTCTCTCTCTCTCTCTCTCTCTCTCTCTCTCTGTGTGTGTGTGTGTGTGTGTGTGTGTGTATCTGCGCATGAATTATTCATCCATTGTTTCTAAATCCGCGCGTTTTTGTGGGATCATTGAGTTCTTACAGCCTAAGTGTTTCCGTAACCTTCTACTGCATTTTAGCATACTTATTCCACTCAGAATCTAGTTTAATATACTGACTATCATCTACGATTTTATATCCTGCATTTTCTTTTAACCCAGTACTTTGTCTGCCGTTTATGTTACAGTTAAAAATTTAACAAACGTATTAGATAAATGGGCTAAAATTAATATAAATATGATAAGCTATTTGCATAAATTCACACGATATCTATACCTGAGATATATTGTTAATAATATAATGAAATTAGTAAAGTGTTCTTAAGTGCATGATTTGTACAATACCTCTGTTACATTAGAATGCCGTAAAATATTGCCGGCCGGAGTGGCCGAGTGGTTCTAGGCGCTACAGTCTGGAACCGCGCGACCGCTACGGTCGCAGGTTCGAATCTTGCCTCGGGCATGTATGTGTGTGATGTCCTTAGGTTAGTTAGGTTTAAGTAGTTCTAAGTTCTACGGGACTGATGACCTCAGAAGTTAACTCCCATAGTGCTCAGTGCCATTTGAAACATTTTTGTAAACTATTGTTTGGCTAGTCACTCTTTCCCCGACTCCCCCCCTTCCTCACTATATCCGATCATCAGTGATACATGAATTTTAACGACGCAGAATAGAAGCTAAAACTCCGTCCGAACAGGCCTTGGAGGGTCCAACGGTACCGACCGACCGCCGTGTCATCATGAGACCAAAGGCGTTACTGGATGCGGATATGGAGGGGCATGTGATCAGTACACCACTCTCCCCGCCGTATGTCGGTTTACGAGACCGGAGCCATTCCTTCTCAATCAAGTAGCTCCTCAGATTACATCACAAGGGTTGAGTACACCCCGCTTGCCAACAGCGCTCGGCAAAGCGGATGGTCACCCATCCAAGTGCTAGCCTAGCCCGACGGCGCTTAATTTCGGTGATCTGACGGGAACCGATATTACCACTGCGGCAAGGTCGTTGGCACGACGCAGAATTACTAATAATCTGATGGAAAGTATCCGGATAGTCCTAAGTACTGTTCAACTGTCCACTATATTTAAGAGGAGGATCCTATAGTATAAAAGGAGGCTGTGGCCTCAGCAGAGAGATCGGTTAGCAGATCTCAGTGATTTTAAACGTGGACATATCGTCGGATGTCACCTGACGGTGTCATACTTCGAAATAATGTGCGCTATTTAACAATTTAAGCACTCTAACTAGGAACTGTGAAGGAGCGGTTTCTGAATCCTGCTTATCCCCTAAGCTGATATTTCAATTAATGTGAGGCACCGGCAAGTACCAAATTAGCCATGATACAAGAGTTTGCAAATGCTACGAGCCCCCGTGCATTGGAGGATACTGTGCCTGGGTGTAAGAAAATTTGTCAAGTTATATATTAATGGTATTGTACTTACCGTCCAATGGAAAGACGGCGTTCAAATCTACAATGAGTAGTAAGAATTTTTGCTCATTTCAAAATGTAAGCATTGTCTGTAGTATACATTATGTACCGTAAGTCGGCAACACCACAAAACTTACGAGGGAATTTCCCTAAGTCGTCCGAGCTAGTTATTATAAACCGATCAATTAAAACAGGACTCTACTGGCAACAATAGAAAAGTAATTAATAGATGCTGTATTTATTTATTTTTATAATACTACTATTACAGAAGTTCATGCCCTCAACAGTATATTTACTTCTCTTGCATTACTTTTATAAGTGCTGACTAGAGGGAAGACGGCTTTCTTGTTGGTGGTCTATTGCTATTTAACGTGTAATAGATTCACAGTACTTGCGTTTCTTTGTGTCGTCGTTTCTTTGCCCGTTACGGTGAACTAACAGGATACAGTACCACTGCTTACCAACAGTGTAAGGTATTAACAAAGTAAAACACAATTTTACCTTATGATTGCGAAATTTGCTACAGGAAAACGAGAAGCATTGAAGTATCAAGATAAACTTATTTGTTTTGCTTATACAAAATTGTCAGAAACAGTCTGGGAACCTAGTAAGCGTATTGCACGGGAGTTTATGCTGAGAAATAACTGTTAAGAAAAGAATTCAATACGTTGCTCCACTTCCGAGTCAAGTAGCGTTAATCAGTCAGGTCACTGAGCGCACAATTTCAGGCACTCGCACGCTCCAAAATGAGGTAATACACAGACGTGTGTGAGTCCGTAAGTGCAAGGTTTCCACTTGTTGGAATGCGCATTTGAAGGTACGTTTCTTCGATCTGAGGAAACCAAAGGAAGAACACGTTTGGTTAGAATGGTGAATGCTCGAATTTACGCATGCGACGGCCTGACTTCAGTGGCAAATAAGTCGGAAACGGTGCAACTAATTGAATTTTTTTTCTGAACAATTATTTTGCAGCACAGCTTACCCTGCAGCATCTTTACAAGCTTTTCAAACTGTTTCCGACCAATCAGTATACGGTACCAAGTCAATAAAAAAAAAGAATAAGTGGGTTGTATGTACAATCTATGCAACAATGTAAGTAGGTATCAGTTATCGGTGTTTGACATGATAAGAAACTACACTCCTGGAAATTGAAATAAGAACACCGTGAATTCATTGTCCCAGGAAGGGGAAACTTTATTGACACATTCCTGGGGTCAGATACATCACATGATCACACTGACAGAACCACAGGCACATAGACACAGGCAACAGAACATGCACAATGTCGGCACTAGTACAGTGTATATCCACCTTTCGCAGCAATGCAGGCTGCTATTCTCCCATGGAGACGATCGTAGAGATGCTGGATGTAGTCCTGTGGAACGGCTTGCCATGCCATTTCCACCTGGCGCCTCAGTTGGACCAGCGTTCGTGCTGGACGTGCAGACCGCGTGAGACGACGCTTCATCCAGTCCCAAACATGCTCAATGGGGGACCGATCCGGAGATCTTGCTGGCCAGGGTAGTTGACTTACACCTTCTAGAGCACGTTGGGTGGCACGGGATACATGCGGACGTGCATTGTCCTGTTGGAACAGCAAGTTCCCTTGCCGGTCTAGGAATGGTAGAACGATGGGCTCGATGACGGTTCGGATGTACCGTGCACTATTCAGTGTCCCCTCGACGATCACCAGTGGTGTACGGCCAGTGTAGGAGATCGCTCCCCACACCATGATGCCGGGTGTTGGCCCTGTGTGCCTCGGTCGTATGCAGTCCTGATTGTGGCGCTCACCTGCACGGCGCCAAACACGCATACGACCATCATTGGCACCAAGGCAGAAGCGACTCTCATCGCTGAAGACGACACGTCTCCATTCGTCCCTCCATTCACGCCTGTCGCGACACCACTGGAGGCGGGCTGCACGATGTTGGGGCGTGAGCGGAAGACGGCCTAACGGTGTGCGGGACCGTAGCCCAGCTTCATGGAGACGGTTGCGAACGGTCCTCGCCGATACCCCAGGAGCAACAGTGTCCCTAATTTGCTGGGAAGTGGCGGTGCGGTCCCCTACGGCACTGCGTAGGATCCTACGGTCTTGGCGTGCATCCGTGCGTCGCTGCGGTCCGATCCCAAGTCGACGGGCACGTGCACCTTCCGCCGACCACTGGCGACAACATCGATGTACTGTGGAGACCTCACGCCCCACGTGTTGGGCAATTCGGCGTTACGTCCACCCGGCCTCCCGCATGCCCACTATACGCCCTCGCTCAAAGTCCGTCAACTGCACACACGGTTCACGTCCACGCTGTCGCGGCATGCTACCAGTGTTAAAGACTGCGATGGAGCTCCGTATGCCACGGCAAACTGGCTGACACTGACGGCGGCGGTGCACAAATGCTGCGCAGCTAGCGCCATTCGACGGCCAACACCGCGGTTCCTGGTGTGTCCGCTGTGCCGTGCGTGTGATCATTGCTTGTACAGCCCTCTCGCAGTGTCCGGAGCAAGTATGGTGGGTCTGACACACCGGTGTCAATGTGTTCTTTTTTCCATTTCCAGGAGTGTATTTCTTCCTAATACAGTGTTAATTATTATCGCTTGGAACGAAGTCCAAGAGCGCTTGTAAGCGACCAGTGCCTCGCTGCAGTCGTCTGATCAAGTCCTGAACACGAGATACTCGCTTTTCTACACTGGTGCATGCAAGAAACGAGGTTAACATTTTCAGATATTGTAGCAAAACCCAAAGTGGTTACCGGCTCTGAAGATGAAATACTTTACCAATTTAAGGCCTTAACAGCAGAAGAGATCTTGAAGAGAACTTCAGTTATCGTCAGTGCTTACCCAGTCGATTTGGAAGAAAGCTTAGGCAACGAAGTGGTGCAGTTTGCTGAGCCGCTCAAAACAGCTGGTTTTGACAGAAAATAGCACGAGCCGTAGACTGCAGTTTTATGACATTTAATGGCAAGTTTATTGAAATTGTCTTTCCAAAATGTGTAAATAACTTCACACATTTGTTTTTGATGATTATCAACTACAAAGGATAATGTTGTTTCAACATAAAAGCGCATTAAAAATGAGTTAAAGGACACCATTGGTCAACAACGTTCAAACGAACTCACGTTAATGACCATTGGAAGTTTCGTACAACGAGAAGGCCATGTAGTTTGCATGATATATAGGAACACTTTATACAGCAATTTGACTTGTACCTTTAGAAGAATCTTAGAGAAACACATTGTCTGCCACTTATATCATGAAGTAATCTTATTTATAAAAAATAGTTTGCCGACTGTATTAGTAAAGTATCGATTTAACGTAATGTTTCAATTTGATAATGTACTATTTTTAATAGCACGAGCTTATCAGTAATTTGTGGAACAGATCGATTACAAAGATTTTATTTTCCATAGATACATTTTTAAGGCTTCAACACATGAGAAGGTACATCGTCTTTGGGTATTAAGAACGGTTCTGTTGAGTAAAATAGATTACGGTAGGCATAACAGCAGTAGCAGAAAGAGCGAATTGTGTCTTGGGCAAGATGAGACGGTGATCGGTTCGCTCAGCTGAAGAACTATGCTTCAGAGCAAGTGCTTCTCTTTCGAAGATGAGGAAATTTGAGAAATGCAGAATAGGTAAGGATTGAATACCATTGAGGGAGAGATTTTCTGAATTTTATTTTGACGCTTAAACGAGTCAGCAACCAAAAGGTATTTGTCACATATGTATTTAACGGTTATCGTAGTTTGTTAATTTTCATTGTTTATTGATTTCGAGTGTTAGGTAAAGGAGACAATTTATCAGTTATATGTCGAAGACGTGGCCGAATTCCATTCATCTCTGTTCGTTAAAAGGAAATTTTGATGTAATAATTTAAAAGCAAACCTCAAAGCAATTTTATATTTAAATAATGCGTGGGGTCTGTGATTGGGTTAAAGAGAATGAGAAATAATAGGTGTTTAAATGATGCGTATACAATTTTGAGAAAATTAAATAATTTCTGATTTCCTTTTGTTTTTCATCTATACTCATACTCTCCCTTGCTTAAATGACATACATTTTGAATATATTTAGAACGCCATGAGTACGAAGAGCATTGGTAGCGGATGAACAGAACGACGAGTGCATCGCGAATTGTCTTTCTTGACAAGCGGTAAATTACAGCACGCAGCGCAGAGTTTTTCTCTTTCAGCTCATTATTTCGCAGTAACATTGTCAATGGCAGCTACGCCGGTACAGGAAAGAACCGGTCGTGTATTGCAGGTAAGACATTATCAGGGCCCAATTATAGAACGCTTTTGGAAGGAGATTACCTTGTTGCGCACAGTGAAATAAATTAGTCGTGAACACGCGTCACCGTGAACGAGCATTTCCTCGACAAGATTAGTTACATTTAATACTGTCGATGTTCAATGTCCCTTTCATTAGAAGTTAGTAAATTAAATAAGTTTCATTTTATTAGATACCTTCCACAATTTCCCTTTGTTCAATAGTTTTATTAGATACTTTCATCAGTGGTTTAACTAGTGTTATCTCTAAATTAGCCCATATAAAACTGAGAAGATCTGTTTTTGTAATGTGCAGTTTTATTTTGTATCCTAAATTTTGAGCCGTAAAGCACATGAAGGGTTTCTCCGTAGCTTTTGCTATGGGCCCTGCACTGACTTACTCTGGCAGTGCACTTACAACGTTCCGTTCACAGCTACGTATATGCTTTGGTGAAGGCGGCCGCCAGCCGCAGAAGGAACAAGTGTCCGGGACTCGGTGTGCGGCAGCGCGGGTTGGCTAGCTTCCAGGGGCGGCGGCGGGCGCCAGACTTCGCCCTTGGCTGCCGCCGCACCGCCCGGGCACTGCGAACTGAGGACTGTGCGCCGAGGCCGCGGTGCTGGATCAGCCTCTAACCGCAGACAAAACTCCAGGCCTTCCTCCGTGATTCCCGTTCTTTGCTCAGTGGGCAGCGCTGAATGACATTATCTGTGACTAAGTGCCCTTTCACACCAACACACCGTAACGACATCGAAAGTAGCACACTGTGGTGGTCGTTAGTTTGTCAAATTTCGTGTTCTTTCATATGTACATTGTTTTCCCCGTTTGTTTTAATAAGAATTCTAAGACCTATTTTGTTGAAAATCAAGACCAGAAACCAACGCTGCGGTGGCCAAGAAATTGCATCGTGTCAGTAGTGCTGTTTAATACTGCTTAAGCGTGTGCTTGACTGCCATTTTGAAGGTTATCGTTATGTGGGGATAACATAAAAATATTAAGTGATTCGAGCACCTCGACCCCCGCCTCCAGCCCACCACGCCCTCCGTTTTTTTGCTTTTGGCACATCTCGATAATATGTTAAATTTCATTACGATTAATTGATATGAGCGCATATCACAAAGAGATAATTACATAATAATTACATACTGAAGTAATTGTGTGTATTTTCTATTGGAACACAAAATTTAAATCTACCTATGTGTTCATGTTTTGTAAGTATGCTCATATACATTCAAATGGGTGAATTTAAGAACTTTTATGTGACAGAACTTAAAAAATGTGTGAACACAGCATGTAAAATTAGAGAGATTCGAGCGCGCACGGAGGCTTCCAGGCAGTCGTTCTTCCCGCGAACCATACGCCACACACCGTTGGGTGGGTTGCGGAGCATAAATGTAGATGAACTCAATCCTAGTTTTAACAAAGTTCCTTTTCCAGAGTCTGTTTCTTTTACAATCGCAGTATTGTCTTCGGTGATCTTGCACACATCGCAAAATTACTTCTTTTTGTTCTTTATCGTCTGTTAACAGTCCGTTGAAATATTACAGTAACCTCACTTCTCTTTCTGCCGCATCGTATGCTACCTTAAGATGTTTCGTAGTCATGTGGCGAAAAGGTGTGAATCCTAAGAGAAAGGAACCTTATTTAATAAATCTAAAACTATACTTCACTTCTTCAACATGAGCAAACTATTGACGGCACTGAACTCATCACTCTGCTGCAAAGTCAACATACCCTTGGCAGTGGCTAAGCCGTGTCTCCACGATACCCTAGGCCCGCAAGTTTCGCAGGAAAGGTTCTGTGAAGTTTGAATGACAGGAGATGAGGTACTGCCGGAAGAAAATCTGTGAGATGCGAGGGCGGGTCATTAGTCGTGCTCGCGTAACCCATTCGGTAAGTGGTTGCCCAGGAAAGACAAAGGTCCCAAGTTCGAGTCTCGGTCCATCCAGACAGTTTCGTATCAGCTCTCACTTAGCAGCAGAGTGAAAATTTTATTCGCGAGTATGGTAGCAATCAAGCACAAGCATGAGCAGTAGTTAACAACGTGCAGTGACATGACACAGCTTCTCGGGCACTGTGGCACTTGTTCCTCGTCTTCAATTTCAACAAAATAAGTCTTAAAATTGTTATTCTTAAAAGAAAATGAGAAACCGCAGTGGGTGTGCGTGAAGAAATATGAAATTCTGAAAAATAAGGACCAACCTCGTAGTACATATCCTAATTCGGGATACAGACATTTCAACACGGAAGCTACGTATGATGGCAACGTTATCCTCTCTTTTTATTGTTCATGCGTTGCCGTGTTAACTTGAGTACTGTTTGTAGATACTATTAGAAATTGCGTTCAACGTAAAGCGATGTTAGGCAGGCCTCATTCTACTGCGTGCCTTCGATGGACAGTAGCACAAGTAGTGAAGGCGATGTTGAAGCCCCTTTTTTTTATTCAGAATCAAATAAATCGAGTTGGGCTCTTCTACTAAATGAAAAAACCAGCACTTACCTCAAAATTTACAGCGTGACTATGAAATGTTTAATAGTTATTTTAGGTCTAATGAAAAGAGTGTGATTAAAGCAGTATAGCTGTTCAGTAAACGACATGGTTTGTGGCTCCGTGTAAGTGAGTGAGCTGAGATACATCGCGAAGCAGCTTTGGTTTCCTTTCAATAAAACTTGAGAAAGATAATTAACTATCTATTAGACGACAATTCGTTTGGCTTTTACGAAAGGTAAAGGTAACAGAGAGACAGTCCTCAGTTGCGCTTGATAATGAAACCAAAGCTGAAGAAAAATCACGACACGATCATAGCATCTTTCGAACTAGAAAAAGTCTTCGGAAATATCAAATAGTGCAAGAGATTCGAAGTCCTGAGAAAAACGGGAGTGAGATACAGGGGAAGGTATGTAATATACAAAATGTACAACCAAGAGTGAAATAAACGACTGGAAGACCTAGAACGATGTCCTCGAACTAAAATGGGAGTAAGATAGGTATGCAGTCTTGTGGCTCTAATGTTCAATCTATATATCTAAAGTGAATGACGGCAATATAAGAAAGAGTGGGATTAAAATTCAGGGTGAAAAGATATCAGTGATAAGATTTGATGATGACATTGCGACTTAGCGAAAATGAAGAATTCCAGGATCTGTTGTATGGAATGAACAGCCTAAAGAATACAGACTATGGATTGAAAGCAAACCAGAAATAGATGTAGTATAAATGAGAACAGCGGGAATAACATAAAAACTGATGAGAACGTACTAGACGAAGATAAGGAATTCTGCTATCTTGGAAGTAAAATTACCCACAACGGCAAAATGAGGAGAACATAAACAGCAGAGCTGCACAGGGAGTGACGGCACTCCGGCCCAAAAGAAATTTAGTGGTATCAAATACTAAGTCTTAGTTTGAGGAATAAATATTTGAGAATGTATGTTTGGAAGACAGCACTTTATGGTAGTGAAACAAGGACTGTGAGAAAAATGGAACTGAAGAGAATCGAAGGGTTTGAGATAGGTAAACATCATATCTGAAATATAGACAAGAGGAAGGGACATTAAGATAGCACATTTGTTACGACTGCAGGGATTAACTTTCATCGTAGTAGATGGCAGTATAGAGGGTGAAAACTATAGGGGGTGAACAGAGGGGCTATAAAGTATAGCGAAAAATAAAAAATTTGAATACATTCAACAAATAATTTAGGACATAGATTGCATGTGCTACTGCAATACGCAGGATAGAAATTCAGGGCGGCCGCATCAAACCATTAAGAAGACTTATGACTCTAAATTAATAAATAAACTGGGTGACCGTCATTCTATAAGGATAAAACATACTGCTTTCAGTTATGCCTTCGGTCCTTTGAAGCGGCTTAGAATGATGCAACCGATTCAGGAACAAAATGCTTAACCGTAAACTACCATCCATCAGTATATATAATGGCAGTTCTGTCATTCCAATCGTGCCGGTAAAACTCCAACAGGATCGAAGGTTACACAGTTATGCTCCACGTACGAATGGCGGCAATGCAGGCCTTACGAAGGCTGTTAGGCGCATGAGTACTTAACCATGTTCACAGAGGCAGTGTTCTGGCGGTTGGAAAAGGGAATTGGCCATCCTGCAGTATCACTTGATTTTCGAAAGAATATCACATCAATGTTAAATTTTGCCTTGGTAATACCTACGGAGTTACCGGTAGTTTCCTGTAGCTCACGGCTTATATGTTGGTAGGACATAAAACAAATAAAATAAATACTTTGCACATGAAAAAGGTTTCATCTAAATGCAGCTCGTTCGTCGTGAAGTGTACGGTAATGTCCGTTGTGAACAAAGCAGTAGCTGTAACAACGTTGGAAACAACGAAATTCCTCCGGGATTGGCCGGACAGCGTTATTTCGCGAATAAAGGCAAGTAAATGCGGCAAGGTTTTCTTTTTTACGAAGATTCATAAGTGCTCCTTTCCATATTTGAACCCGGCAGCCTGTTTTGATGACAGGCTGCTTCCAACCTTAATGTTAGTTATTTACGTCAGTGGTGTTACTAAACGATGGAAGGGGGCCTTTCGTCTGCAAAAGATCTGTACAATATACGGGAAATGGTTCCGCACTCTTCGAAAATCCTCTCTCTCTCTCTCTCTCTCTCTCTCTCTCTCTCTCTCCCTCTCCACCATTCTATGAACAACGTGAAGGTAATTTCCTTCCTGCTGACAGAGGGACTCTCCTAAGGGCTGCCTCAACGAAACACTGCTTTGAGTAGGTGAGGATGCGTCACCTATGACTGTATCGAGAATGAACAGATTATAGTTACTATTGTGAAAAAACTGCGCGACAAACTCTACTTAATGGCGCAATACATTCCAAGCAACGACACTCCTCGTTATTTTTACAATTCAGAAAATACCCAATAACCCGATCAATAGAATACCGCCTATTCACCAAGACAGAAGACAGCAAAACAGGCATGAACAAAAGCTTAGTCTGTGTTGATAAATTTCTGTATTAAATGAATAGGTACGGGTATCACAGAAATCCACCTTTCGTGATTGGCATGAGCCGCAGGGGGGAAAGTCGGCCTACGTTGCGATGATCAAAGGGCTGTCTCATCCACTATGACTAGTCACATTACAACGAGTGTCAGACAGTATTATGGGGAAAACGAAATGAAGTCGCCGTCCATAGCGGTCATCAGTATGTTACTCTGTACCTTTCCCCCATTCCTCGGTATAAATCGATACCTGAGGAGGAAGGGATACAGTGCAAACATAAAGTGGAACATAAAATCACTCTACACATGAAATATAATTTCAGAATATCAGCATTTGACCGAAACAGGCATTCCACGAGAATGTCGGTTAATCGACCGATACAGAAGAGTGTTGCATTTGCCGGTGTTAAAGGAGTATTCGTAATATACCAGAAAAAAAATTACTGTCCGTGACCAAATGCACGTTGATTGTCGTTTGGTGGTTTTCTTTATTGGCAGGTTGTTTGCGTGACGTCTTTAACAAAATAAAACATCATTTTGATAATTGGGATACTGAAGGACCCTTGAGAGCTCCCTTTGGTGATCAGTGAATCGTTTCACAGGATGAGAAAGACAGTAAGTTACATACAATGGCCATATATTCAGGAAAACTCAGATTACGACTCGTCAGCCGATATTTACTTGCCAAAGTAAATGAGATGTATTTGCCGCCTTGTCACCTTTTTCGAAAAATCTCAGAGCAAGTCATAACGAGCGTCATTCGTTTCTAATCTGCTTTGATAAGACTATACGTAGTGCGAACATACCGTTCTCGTTGAGTAGAAGAAAGGTAAAAACTATTCTTGAGTTTCCAGAAAAATTAACTTAAGGAGAAGGGAAAAAACAACGAGGACATCGGTGCCATCGGACGAGGGAAGAACGGGAAAGGAAATCGGCCGTGCCCTTTCAAAAGTAACCATCCCTGCATCTGCCTGAATCGATTTGGGGAAGTCATGGAAAACCTAAATCAGGATGGCCGGACACGGGTTTGAATCGTCGTCCCCACGAATACGAGTCCAGTATGCTAACCACAGCACCACCACGCTCGCCGCAGAATCAAGGTGGACGTAAATGTACACCTTTTCGACGAAATTTAAACGAAGTTTCTTTACTAGAAAATTTTATATTAGTGCCAAATATCTTAAGAATAAATCCTTGCTTCAAGATTTTGGGTAATAAAATAGTATTCACAGCAAAACGATCGTCCTTATAAGTACTATAAATTGTTAACAGGTCAGGAAGCATTTTTACTCAAGTCACTTCGTTTGTTTTCGTCAATATATGATGAAATGGGTACAAATTACGTAGACTAACTGCGTACTGTGAGGAAAATTAATCAGATCTATTATTAAAGTTGTATTCTTAGAGAAAACATTTTGCGAACGAGAGAATTTCTTGACAAAATAGAAAGTTGTCTCCCAAGTGTGTGAGAGGTTTTGTGATGTATTACGGAAGAAGGATACGAGTATGTCAGCACCGTTACCGGGCACCATCTTTAACAACGTTATGTTACACCGCGAGGCTTTGTATAGTACCATGCAGGACGATACTGTATGATTACAGCTACACTACCCTGTGGCACAACACGTTTGTAGCGCCATAAATTTTCTGAGACCAATGTGAAACCAAACTTCTGGTTAGTAGCCCATTTTGTAGTATAATTACGTATTTAACTCGATTATAACAACGCAGCGTTACTTTTGTGGGAAAATAGCAGACGGAGAGAAACGTAGGTGGCGTGAAAACGAAGCATTAGGGGGCTTATCGTTAGAAATCATTCAATAATTACTTACTGTTACTATGAGCTATGTGTGCTGTGCAATAAACTGCAGTTAATTTAATTTTATAAGAGAGACAGGTGGTAATGGTGGTGGTGGAATAGGCAGCAGATGAACATGAAATTTGTTTACACCTTGAACCGGAACTAAGCAAACAGAACAGTGGCACCATTGTCGACAATAGCTCTCTTCATTATCAATTAACACCAGCAGCCACAGACACAATGCACCTAAAAACATATAAGAACAGCCATTTTCTCATCAAAAGAACGTATTTCTCCCCATGTCATTCGCAATATAGTTCCGATAAAGGAATAATAATTCAGTCATAAAGACTTCATATGACGGGTAAACGATTACAATATCCTGTGGTTAACAACTACAGTTTACATTTTTCCATAAAGTAGCTTAACGTAGGTTATTAGTGCACTAAGGACACAACATTAGTATGTCCTCATTGTAGTTGAAGAAAATATCTAAAAGTTTGATGTAGAGATAATGAATAAAAATAAAACAGTGCAAAAGATGTCTGGAGTAGTATCGGATGCAAGTGCGGACGTCGTCAAGTTTTACGTCAGCAGCAATCCTTCTTCAGACGATCACTTGCGAAGAGTCATCGCCGGCAATCAAGTGAAGACAACAGTGGATGTGTCATAGAATACACTTCAGGAGAGTACTGATGCCACAGGATGAAATGTGTTACGAAAACCTATCGTCATTACCTTGTGTATAAATTAATAAGGTACATGTCTATAGTCGACGTGTAACAGTTATTCTATAAATTACTAGAATTAAGGAAGTACTTGTATCAGAAAGGCAACTTCTGGTAACACACACGACGCTTTAATAAGTTATTCACACTTTCCTTCAGATGTATATCCTGTATTTCTAAGTAAAAATTAGTTTCTGCGTGTGTCTTTCAAGAATCTCTTAATCGGCGACGATAGTTCGATGTAATAAGGCATGAGACACCATGCGTATTTTATAACAAATTAAACAAGATTCACACAACTGGCCGCTTTCGCTAGAAGAACATACACGCAGCACCATCGACCATACCTGCTAATAAAGGCGAAGATCCTACACACACGTCATGGATGTTATTATAGATTCTTGGAATGAGATGCACAACTTTTCTTCGTCTCGCTACAGACACTTGCGGCTTTTCTAATAACAATCTGATACGGGTGGAATAAAATGAGTGATTGTGTTACTTAAGCCTATTGTTGTTCTTCTAAACGGACGTTTTTACAGTTGCACATCATTCAATAAATGTTGTCTACGCCATTTTCACACCATCTCGGCGTTACGTGGTACGACGAAGTCTCATAAAAAGGAATGAAAGATGTTCTGGGCTATTGCTTATTCCGATCTGCTCATTTACGACAGCATATTTAGTGATTTCAACACATATTAACTCTGTTGACTCTTCTTTGTGCGCTTGAGAGTAAATTTATGTGGCCTTTCCAATTTTGTATCTCTTACTGTTTTTCCCACACAGATTTATCTAATTGTATTAGATCTTTGCTGGCTTTATATCATATATATGATATATATGTGTCCAGTGTAAACACCTCTGGATTCGATTTTATGTTACAATTTGGCACTACACTACACGTAACATTGCAGCTACAACTTTGCTGTGAGCTTTAGCTGCCGTCAAGACAAGGCAGTACTGCAAGGATATGTTCAGCGAAGTGCAAATATGTGAGAAAAAGCTAAGCCTGATATTATTTGCGCAGCCAATGGAACGTATGTGGAGATGGGGGGATTGGACCAGGAGGTGGACGTACTGCATCTGATTCGTTTCTGCTGATCGCCATTACTTCCTTTCCTATTGCCATCTCTGTCATAGTGCCACTTACATCTAACGTCCTAGATTATTTGTTGGACATATTCCAATCTCTGGCTTCCCGTACTATTTCAGATCCCTTTAGTTACACTGAAATTAATCCATGCCAACATATGTATTATTATCATGTTAGTTGTTGAAGTCAATGTTCTCCTCACATTCCTCTCCTCCTGCCTCCCTAGCACTGCACGTAATTTACAGCATCCTTCTGCAACACCACATCTCACAGGTTTAGATTAATTTCTCTGCAGCTTTTACATAAAGTTTTTAAGACATACAAACCGGCTGATGAAGCGTAGAAATATGTTTCGATAGTAATGATAATTAAAATTCAGTTCCAACAAGGTGAGTGAACCAGAATGAGATTTCCACTCTGCAGTGGAGTGTGCGCTCATATGAAACTTCCTGGCAGATTAAAACTGTGTGCCGGACCAAGACTCGAACTCGGGACCTCTGCCTTTCCCGGGCAAGTGCTCTACCATCTGAGCTATCCAAGCGCGACTCACTCCCCGTCCTCACAGCTTCACTTCTGCCAGTACGTCGCCTCCTGCATCCCAAACTTTACAGAAGCTCTCCTGCGAACCTTGCAGAACTAGCACTTCTGAAAGAAACGGTATTGCGGGGACAAGGTTTAGCCACAGCCTGGGGGATGTTTCCAGAATGAGATTTTCACTCTGCAGCGGAGTGTGCGCTAATATGAAACTTCCTGGCAGATTAAAACTGTGGGCCGGACCGGGACACGAATTCGGGACCTCTGCCTTTCTCGGGCAAGAGGCAAGTTTGGGAGGTAGGAGACGAGATACTGGCAGAAGTAAAGCTGTGAGGACGGGGCGTGAGTCGTGCCTGGATTGTTCAGGTGGTAGAGCACTTGCCCGCGAAAGGCAGAGGTCCCAAGTTCGAGTCTCGGTCCGGCACACTGTTTTAATCTGCCAGGAAGTTTCAAGGTGACTGAAAATTGTTTTGCATGTGATACAAACATCATTAAGATAACTACTGAGAAAGGACCTATCTGAAAACATTTTTGGAGTGTCAATGATAAACGTAACATTTCCTAAATTTGGAAAAGTAATACTATCACAACGCAATTTTCAACACTGAAGCAGAGCTTGTTGCAGCTGAGTTATTTGCAGCCATACAAGCCATTTGATATTAACCTGCGCTGAAAATCGATAGAGTGCTGATATGTACCAATTCAATGAGTGCTGTGTAGTCGTTTGCCAAAGCAGCTTCAGGGAAAACTGCGCACTATTCAGAGCGGGTCCTTATGTGATATTTACAATATCGATAGTTCTCCAGTGGAAACTGGGCCATAGAATATGGCGTAATGAACGAGCTGACCAACTTGCCGAACAAAGTGCAATCACTGTAATGTCAATTTCGCATTTTGTTTGCTGTCAGCGGTTTGCCGTAAAGGCAAAAGGAGGAAGGATATAATTACATAATGAAGAAGTTGACTTCAAAGGAACTTGGTACTGTACAGTTCATCACCACATATATCATACTCCAGGGTTTACTAATTCTCGTCTTAAATAGAAGTAAATTATTGCCATTAACAGATTAAGAGCAGGTCACAGGATTCCTAACAAAATGAACCACCTGAAGAAAGGGAACAGATCACGATTGCTGTACGGCTGAAGATGATATCCTGCAGTTTTTATTTTTCTTAGTAAAAATCGAGAATAAAACTATACAAAGAACTTAAAGATGTTGATTATCTCTCATTCCAGTTACAACCAATCTTTATATATATATATATATATATATATATATATATATATATATATGTATAATTTTCAGATGTTCAGGGAGATCTGAGTATTTTGGTATAAGAGGCCCGTGGTCTCTGGCGGTTTGTTACACAGATTTTACATTTCGTTTTGATTTGTTGTCGCATTAAACTTTAAATCTGCTCTATGCTGAAAATAGTGCACAACAGTACAAATGTCGACGGTATACGCTGTGCGTGTTTCCATTCCGTCACGATACCTGCTGTTGACGTCAGTAATGCTCTCTAAGGCGTTGCTTGTAATTACGCATTCAGTACTCCTCGGTCCTGTGTAGGGTTTTGTTATACATTAGCGTTAGTTGAATGTTAACAGGAAGGCACAACAGTACTACGGACGATCCTACTGATGATGATCAGGCAGATGTGCATCTCATCTCGTGTATGGATTCACTGAATAAAATGGACGAACAAAACAAAGACGCTATTCTGAGCTGCTCGCGCCACGACGACAACCGCATCGCTGTACTTTTGCAACTGAGGATTGCTGCAAAACCCTGCGCTTTGTGTTGTACGTTTTTGTGGTTGTCTATTGCAGGTATTTCCCCAGTCATGAAGTTATTTTGACAGGAGCAGGGTGATCGTCATGACAAACGGAACAAGTCATTATTACGTTTTTACCCTGTAACGAACTGCCGGCGTCCGTGGGCCCCTTATACCGAAATATTCAGTAGGTATCACTGAAGTGACTCTGATAATACGTCGGTGGAGTTTTGGTTCACGCTGTGTATGAACTAATCACAGTTTAATTTTTCCTCTTGTCTCCCAAATTTGTATTTGGTCATTTTACTATTTTCGTGCCCTATATATACAATATGTAAAACTCGTTGCTGGCTCATATTTATGAATCTTGTACTTTAAAACGTAATAAACGAAATAATGGGACGATAAGAAAGGAAACAGACGCTTCAATAAGAGCATAGAAGTAAAATCTACGAAAGTGAATAAATTCAGATAAATATATCGATTTGTAAAAACAAAACAAAAACTACCTTTCAGTTATCAAAGCAATATAAGTTTGTTCAGTGACGAAGCTCCTTTCTTTTAATGATTCTCGCTAATTCGGCCCTTCAGTAGAGAAGTAGGCACGAGTAAATGGCAGATCTTGTACTTCATATTGTCGTGAAAAACACCTGGACATTAACGTAGTCACCTACATATTCCTCACACATATTTTTATTCTGTGTCTTTCCTGTTCAAGCAAAAGATGTCTCAAAATAGGTTACGTACATTGTTGGAAAGTCAACAGAGCGACAGTTTATAGCATCTTGCTGTTACAACATTTCATTTCAATTAGAACCCGCATCTTGTATTACGAAGACCAAATTAGTGTTGACCCCTTAACCTAACGCGAAAATTAAATTAAGATTTTTCATATTCAGCCCGCTTATCGAACAACTTCACATTCTACAACACGCACGACCTGATACAATCGGCGCTTAGAACACATATTTTCTTTTTCTGAAGCCAAATCAGCGTCAGACATGTCATTTGACGATGAGATTTACAACTTTCTGCCGCTTTTGTGGTGTGCCTTTTACACTGTAAACCTTTACTTATGCACTGCATATCACTGAGCAGATTTAATTATCCCTACCACTTACATTTGCTGTTTGCTGACAGACGAACGATACATTACAGCTTGGTTGTACGAAACATTGCCAGAAGCATTTTGTAATAAATAAACAATTCGGTTTAGGTTTGAATGACAAAATGGAATATTAATTCATGGAAAAAAAGAGTAGGAATTCTCATATATTTCACTGTGTTCGTGTTATATATTTAACTATAAAATAATCACATTTTAATATTGCCTGATTTTATTAATTTTTTTGCATCAAGATGTGGGCGATCTCCTGATGCCATTTGAGGCAGAGCAAATAAACGGGTCGGCGGGCACATACCTGGCACTTGGGGAACTCCTCGACGGGCCGGTCGACCTTCCAGCCGAGCAGAGGAGGGATGCAGACGAGGCCAGACAGCAGCCAGACGAGAGCGATCATGATGGCAGCGCGGACCGGCGTCCGCTTCTTCAGGTAGTCGACGGCCTGCGTGATGGACCAGTAGCGGTCCAGCGAGATGAGGCACAGGTTCATGATGGACGCCGTGCAAAGCAGCACGTCCATGGCGCTGTGCACGTCACACCACCAGTTGCCGAAGATCCAGTAGCCCATGATCTCGTTTGCCAGCGAGAATGGCATGATGATGAGACCCAAGAAGAAGTCCGCGACGGCCAGCGACGCGATGAACCAGTTCTGAATGTTCTTCAGGGCCTTCTCTGTCGCGATGGCAATAATGACCAGCATGTTGCCGACGACGACGATGATCATGAGCACCGTGACGACGATCGAGGCGAGGATGATGTGCGGCAGGGAATACCCGCTGGGGAATAGGGAGTCGACGATGAAAAGCGTGCTGTTGGCGGTGGTGTTGGTCGAGTTGTCCGCCTCCGGAGAGGAGAGGGCCAGCGCGGACAGGTTCCACAGCAGGTAGTAGCCGCCCAGCGGGTCGTCGTCCTCCTGGGAAGAGGAGTTCCCGGCGGTCGCTCTCGCCTCGTCCATGCCGACCGCCAAGTCCACTATCCACTCGTGTGACGCCACAGGCGCTCTCAAGGTACCAACTATAAAGTTCTCCTAACAGCGCAATCACCCCCTAGAAATAGCCTTCAGTGTGTAACTTGGCGATGGAACTTCGCAATCTCTGGCGTTAATTCCTTCACTCAAAAAAGCGCGAAGAAATTTTGATACCAATGTAGATTAAATGGCTATCGACGGTGCGAAGAGAGTAGTGATTTGGTCCCTGTAGACATTGATAAAATTCATACTATTTTCAGTTTATGTAAAAAACTCTTTAATGGAATGCTTATATTGGGAACGAAACTTGCAAATAACCAAATTATTAACCTAACCAGATTTCAACGTTTTTTCAGCGTTTATTTTTCTTATTTCCTAGGCAAGTGGGTTTCTAACATAGGTGGCTGCACTTTGACGAAATTGACAATAGACTGTTTGATAATTTTTGTATTGTTTTGGTACCTTAAATGCTATAAATTCCACCTGAGCGTTTTCTCTAGAAGCTTTCAGCTGTTAGCAAATTTACTCTAATACACTCCTAAATGTTATCTACACATCTACTGCTATGAATAAATTAACAATCGCGATGTAGAGCCAGTAATAACTAAATTAATGAGCACGCAAAGATTATGGGCGATGAAACAACCAGTTTAAGTTTTTCTGATTTATTCCGTTTGCACAAAGTATAAGGAAGAACTTTTCGGTGAAAATAAGTCCGACAGGTAAAACTGAGGAAGTTTTCCTACGAGCTGTTGTCTATAGTCAGGTTTTTAAACTGAATTAAGTTATATTATTCAGTCAAAACTGATCCGTTGACCCCGCTTTCCGTTATTACTCTCTGGCTAAAGTCATCGCTGAATGAAACGAATACTCTACCGAAAGTAATATTTTTCCATGCTATGCTAGTCAAGAAAGAAAGAGGGAACTAATTATTGAAATATATAGAAGTGGAACAGCGAAGTATCTTTAGTTTCAGTACAGGTGTTAGTTGACGACGCTACATAAATGAGTGGGTCACTACACTTACAGCGGCAAGTACAAACGAGGGACGTAAAGCTAAATAAATTGTCTTCTGCTCCTTCTGTACGAAATTCAGCAGACGGAAAATCTTGCACTATTCTAACGACGTCAAAATTGCACCCGTTACAAAAAACAAGGGCACAATTCCTTAATAAAAAGGGAACTCTTTAACTCAGGATTCCTTCATGGGCTGGACAGCCGGCAAGGATTCCTGTTCAGCTAATTTCTTATACCCGTTTTACTCCGAGGGACCTTCGATCTTTATTATCAGAGACCACAAAAATTCAAAAAGCAACCATAATGTAACTTAAAAATCATGTGTACTTGTTTTAGGCTTACATTTAACGTTCCTGTTTATTAATAACTTTACTTTTAGTAAAAATTAGAATTGTGTTATATTACTCGTTATTTGTGGAGTTTCAGTTACCTTCTGATATTATTGTAAATTAGTGTTATGATTTTACAAACGAGCTTAACATTTATGTATATTTGTATTGCAATTAATTGTTATTTCGAGAGTACTACAATATTTTACATTTGCAATACGTTTTTATGCGATTATATACAAAAGGGTAGACGAAAAGACCGCGTGTTAGAAAAATAGAATGTGTAGCCTGTATTAAAAATCTTTCTCTAGTAAAATTACATTTCCAAAATACTATCGCAAACAAGAGCGCTACGGTGTAGGTTCGCTGCGGTATCTGTACAGTGGGAGACGAGGACGCGGGTAGCTACGGCGGTGACCGGCGGAACGTATACACGCTATTTACAAAGTAGTGTCGGGGTGGGGCGCGTCGCCGAGCGTCACTCTGCCATGCCAGAAGGCTGGCGCGACCGCGCGCGCGGGGCACTCTGCAACAACCTGCAGTGCGAGCGACAGCGACGGCGCATTCCGGGCAGCCTACCCGGCAGGGGCCGCGCTGGCCTAGCGACGCAGGCGTCTGCGCCCCGGCGCCCTCGAGAAGCCCATGGCAGCCACTCAGGACATGAGAAAAACCCGCCCTGCCCTGGTCACGAGAACCGTGCCCTCTCTCTTCACAGGTGGGGCACAAGAGCTGATCGCGTGGCTGTCACTACGGCCGGCGCATAACAGAAGTGCAGAGACTTTCGGACATGGGAAGAAAAAAGAATCAAAGGCTACGGATGTAGTCGCGAATGTCACGGATTCCCTGCACTAAGTTCGGGCCAGTTCCGTGAAAGTCACACCTGAGTCACGCGAGCGGTTGCAGATGTGGTGCGAACGGTTATAGAGATGACACCTCTGGATCACAGGTTCTAGCCGGAGCACATGGCACTCGAGACTTTCGGGGAATAACACGCGACCTCCTTCTCGCCGAAAGTGTCAGCAGCAGTTGTCATTGTCCCCCATTCGTGCTCACGCTTAGTGGTCGATGTCTGTGGTGCGAGTGTGTGTACACGTGCAAGGTGTCGGCAGGTGTCTGTCGCTCCCTCGGGACAGGAGGAGGCGCTGATGTGTGGTGTGTGTGGCGCGCGGCGCGGCGCGGAGCGGTTCGCGGCGACCTGCACGCAGCGCAGCGGTGCGGTGTGGGTCGGTGCGTCCCAGTGGCGGCGCCGGCGGACACTGGGAGCGCGCCCCGCCAAACAGAGCGCGCCGGCCGGCTCCCCCACCCCCACCGCCAGCGGCGCACCACGGCGCACCGGCACGGCGCAGCCGGTAGCGACACGCCGTCCCGCCGTCATCAGGAAGGGCCTACTGCCTACCGCTGGCATTTGCTCGAGGAGCGCAGAAGCTCACCGGATCCAGATCCAAAAGAACCAGAACTTAATTTCATAAGTTTATTTATCCTACTTTCGTACAAGAAACCATCAGTTCCCTTCAGAGTAGTTGACATTAAGTTTTCTGAGTATCGTACCATATCATAACGTGAAAAGCTTTCTACATCTACATCTACATTTATACTCCGCAAGTCACCCAACGGTGCGTGGCGGAGGGCTCTTTACGTGCCACTGTCATTACCTCCCTTTTCTGTTCCAGTCGCGTATGGTGCGCGCTCCAATCTCTATAATTTTACATTCGTGATCTCCTCGGGAGGTATAAGTAGGGGGAACAATATATTCGATACCTCATCCAGAACGCACCCTCTTGAAACTTGAGGAGCAAGCTACACCGCGATGCAGAGCGCCTCTCTTGCACAGTCTGCCACTTGAGTTTTCTGAACATCTCCGTAACGCTATCACGGTTACCAAATAACCCTGTGACGAAACGCGCTGCTCTTCTTTGGATCTTCTCTATCTCCGCCGTCAACCCGACCTAATACGGATCCCACACTGATGAGCAATACTCAAGTATAGGTCGAACGAGTGTTTAGTAAGCCACCTCCTTGGTTGATGGACTACATTTTCTAAGGACCCTCCCAATGAATCTCAACCTGGTACCCGCCTTACCAACAATTAATTTTATATGATCATTCCACTTCAAATCGTTCCGCACGCATACTCCCAGATATTTTACAGAAGTAACTGCTACCAGTGTTCGTTCCGCTATCATATAATCATACAATAAAGGCTCATCCTTTCTATGTATTCGCAATACATTACATTTGTCTATGTTAAGGGTCAGTTCCCACTCCTTGCACCAAGTCCCTATCGGCAGATCTTCCTGCATTCCACTACAATTTTCTAATGCAGCAACTTCTCTGTATGCTACAGCATCATCCGCGAGAAGCCGCATGGAACTTCCGACACTATCTACTACGTCATTTGCTGGAGAAACCGACGTTTCGCCCACGGTTATAGTGGTCTTCTTCTACTGACGTGATTAGCTGTGAGGAGTCGCTTATACAAGTAATTTTGGGACGTATTGTGGCAACGCTGCGATGTAGATGGCACCGAATGACATACAGAATGCTCCTCGCAATGTCTTACCATTTAATACTCATTATACATGGAGCAATGCAACGCTGTATAGCTTGCCTTTGCGTTAAACGTTTATTCTAAGAGTAGAAGTGTAGAGGCCGCGCGTCCAGAATTTCTCCTTCTTTTCAGTGTCGGACAGCATGATCGTACAATGAGATTTTCACTCTGCAGCGGAGTGTGCGCTGATATGAAACTTCCTGACAGATTAAAAGTGTGTGTCGGACCGAGACTCGAACTCGGACGTTTGCCTTCCGCGGGCGAGTGCTCTACCAACTGTGCTACCCAAACACGACCCACGCCCCGTCCTGACAGGTTTACTTCTGCCAGTACCTCGTCTCCTACCTTCCAAACTTTACAGAAGCTCTCCTGCGAACCATGCAGGCAAAGGTACCGTCAGGAAGTTTCATATCAGCGCACACTCCGCTGCAGAGTGAAAATCTCATTCTGGAAACATCCCCCAGGCTGTGGCTAAGCCATATCTCCACAATATCCTTTCTTTCAGGAGTGGTAGTTCTGCATGGTTCGCAGGAGAGCTTCTGTAAAGTTTGGAAGGTAGGAAACGAGGTACTGGCAGAAGTAAAGCTGTGAGGCTGGGGCGTGAGTCGTGCTTGGGTAGCACAGTTGGTAGAACACTTGCCCGAGGAACGCAAAGGTCCCGAGTTCGAGTCTCGGTCCGACATACAGTTTTAATCTGTCAGGAAGTTTCAGCATGATCGTATTTCCTCAGCGCCTGCAATAAACACCTGGGTTCGCAAATTTGTAGCACGAGATCTGTGTTGAAGAAAAGACCTGCAGGAAGAGTCCGAGCTGCTCGTACGAGACACAGTATCGAGGCTGTGCGAACTGCTTTCGTAAGAAGCCCACACGGCTCCGTTAGACGTCAAGCAGAGTCGATACAGTTTCATCGTTACATTGTTCAACGAATTTTGGAAGTAGACTTAAAGTTACAGGTGGATGGTTCCATTTGTAAAAGCTGCAGATCGTTTTGCAACTTGAACCTAAAGATCTGCTAATGCATAGACAATATGCTGAACACATGTTAGCGAAAGTGCACGAAGATGAACATTTCGTTAACCGCCTGTGGATGTCGAACGAAGCTCACTTCCAACTTGGTGGCTTTGTCAGCAGTCAGAATTTTCGCTGTTGATCTCAGCAATTTTTGCGTCAGCTGCACCAGCGTCCACTGCCCAGGAGCAAGGTTACTGTATGGTGCACCTTGTCATCAAGTGGCGTTATAGGCCCCTACTTTTCTTGGAGATGATGATGGGTGTGCAACCACTGCAACGTCTATTTGGCATGTTGCCATGATAAAAGATTTACTTGTGCAGGAACTGCCCTATTTTCCTGTCAACAGTTGGTTTGAACATGACGGAGCAACTGCACATACGTCACGGACGTCACGGATATCGGTGGGAGACGTGCCACGATTGTTTGGTAATAATGTCATTTCAAGGTACGGTGACATTACGAGGCAGTCAAAATCGCCTGACCTGACAGCGTGTGATATTGCTTTTTTTTTTTTTTTTTGTGGGGCCAGGGGGCCACTTTAAGAGCGTGGTTTACCGTACTCGGCCTGCTACCATCGAAGAACTTAAAGCAATAATACGAGAGAAAATCTACATAATTCCTAACGAAATGTTAGGTCTAGCCATGCATAAACCAGCTATTAGGCTGCAGGAATGTGTGCGCCGAGGAGGAGCTCATGTATTGGATGTGATATTCAAGAAATAATACAATACGTACAATAATGGCATAATAGTGCCTTGACACGAATAAACATGTTTAAAGTAACTGTGTTCACCTGTTAATCAACATTCGAAATTTTCACGTTCTTTTGAGTTACTCTGTATTTTGTCCTTGCCGCTCACTGATTATGACGGTACGTCATAATTTTGAAAGGGCGTGGTTCCGATTGGCCATTTGAGGCGTAAGATGCGGGAACATTGTTGTAATAGGTTGCTACGGTAAACGGAGTGGGGATCTGCTGTTGTCTGCTGCTTCTTGCACAGTTTCTAATGACAGGTGCTCATCGGCAAATGAGGTGTGGCTCCTGTTTTCCCCCTGCTGGAAACATGGCGCACGGTGGCAGCCACTCATCAGTAGCGCTCGTGTCACGTGTCACTGGTGCGGCGTGTTGGCCTCTTGAGGGCTTGCAGCCAGGATGATGCAAGCCTGTCTCCCTACTCTCTATTTATGTTGTTGGCGTGTTTAATTATTTCTGTGGCTCCTCTTATCTTAAGTTGCGTCAGAGACAGCTGTGGAAGAGGGCTGGAGTGACTATATAATGATACCTAAAGTACCCTCCTACACACACCATGATGTAGATGTAGACCTTCAGGGAGTACGTGGATTTCGTTACTTGATTTCCTGGCCGCGGTCTTGTCGGTGATCGGCCACTACAGACTTGCTCTACTGCTGCAGTCCTGTATCGCACGCATGCTTGTTGTTATCCACCTGCCGGTCCTCGGATGAATACTTATATTCTTTTCCATACTGACATTCCACTTTCTGAACACCTGCATTATGTAACGCATCTGTCCTGTCCTTCGTGGAGCCTAGCGCATCCTGGATCTTGCTGCTGGTGCTGCAGACAGGCTTTACACCAACTAGGCGAAGGTCGGTGACATTCTTTTGACGTAAGGTAAGTGCGTTGCTGACTGCGGTTTGTCTGTTTCATGCCTATCTCGCTTACTTTTTTTTCTTGCCATGGCTATTTGAATCGCTTTATGGTTGTAGCCATTGGCCATGAGGAGTGCATCCTTCGCCGAACCAAATAAATGGAAGTCAGAAGGTGCTAGATCCTGGTTGTAGGCTACATGAGGGTGAGCAGTAGAATGAAATTCTATGAGATCCTTTCTGGCCGTCTTCTCGTGTTGAAAGTTGTACACTGTCTTATGAGCTCATATCTCATATTTTGAGCATCGCTTTGGCGCTGTTCGCGAATGGTCAAAGAACGGATAACTGAGGAAAGCCGTCGCATCGAACGGAAGTTGTATTGAAAATAGGGTTTGTACCCAAAATAATGTGGTGTATTGCAATCCTGAATTATACCTGAGCCGTGTGGCTCTATCAGCGATATTACCGCCGCCGATATGGGTCATCTTTCCGGCGGTGTGCGCAGAGCACGCGCTGGCGCCACCTACCGGGCCGATCGGGAGCGAGAGGAAAAGCTGAGGAAAGGGGAGTGATTTTGTTTTGGGACGCCGAGCACTAACGACGTTTTTGGAACTGTGGCGGACTGCTAAGGTCCTATGTCACTCAACAAGCAGAGCACGTCCAGATGGGGCTGCCTATCCGGGTGACGGCGCCTTGGCAAATATCGCCAGCGTGGAAACAGACGTTACTGGGAAGCCGTTGGTGTTGTTTTTCCTCTTTCATCAAGTCTCCAGGTATCGGGATCTGGGGCGCCTGGCTTCTTCGAACAAACCAAAGGGTAGGGGCCTTACTTGTCCGGTAAATTGTGGTCGGAATGCACTACTGGGCTCTGTGCAGTTGACTGTACAAGCGAGTACGTGAAATTTCACGGCTGATGTAAGTCATCGCACTGAATAACTAATATATATATATACTAGTCTGTTGTGTGGAAACAGTCCAATAAAACGATTCGACATGGAAACAGGCAATAATGTGTTTTCAGTTGCCCTGATCACAAATGATGAATTTTCCATGTTTGTTAGTGTATCACCTCGAACTGTCCAATGTAGCTATAGGAAACAGTGTACAGCTCTGAGCTATGTACCTCGGCGTAGGAACAGACCATGGTTATATATGTCATGGCAATTTATGTGCCATTGGATTACATGAAATCGGCGCACTAAAGTGGGCCAACGTGGAAATATCACAATGACGAAAAAACCTATCCTGTTTGCATCACGTTATGAACGAAGTGTTGCTATAGCAACGTCTTGACTGACTGGGACCGGAGACGAGTTTTACGACCTGCAAGTGGCATTTAGTTTCAAAACTGACTAATGGCCCCTTACACTCCACGTAACTATAGAAACTATTGGTAATACTCACTTCGCTACATGTTACAAAGTGTAATTCCTGTCCATCCTTATTTATGACGTTCTCTTAAAACTTTCTTATTGTTCCAGGTATAGGTTAATACCCTACACGTGCATTAAGGCCTCCATTCGCAATCAGATGCCCTTCCTTCTTTTGGCGTACTTGCATTTAAAGGTCTTCGCAGAACACTTCAGTTTATTCTTCTCATTCCATCTTCAGGGGCATATGCATCTATTATAGTCATTTATTAAGATATAGCCATGGATCTTGTTCGTTCATTTGCTGTAAGTTAAGATAGTTATTCCACTTTTCACTGTAATTGTTGGACTCACTCTACTGTAAGCCATAATACAATCATCTAAATCCTTTGTCCCTTTTGGTATTTTCTTCTTTTCAGATATTACTGCCATACTGATGTTTCCGACCTTTCGTTCATCGTTCATTTGTTGTCATTTTTGTCACAGTTATTGTACATTCCAAAATCTATTTTTATCCTTTCCGCAACTGCATATAATTTTTCCTTCATGTTTTTGGTGTTTACTTTGAGATCCGTCTGGCTTCCTTTTGCGAAGATTGCGAGTTTCCCTTGCAACAGGACACCAGCCTCTTTCTTGGATAGTCATGTCTTTGGGCTACCTCCTTGAGGTGTGCTAACCTGCCTGTTTCCTGATAAATTTTTCTCCCTTACCGAAAGGTCCCCGTTCCACGTTTTAAACCGACAGTAGCTTGCCTGGCTGCTGTCTGCTACACTCCACTGCATTGCTTAGGGACAACGTGATTTTCGCTTTCGGGGACGTGGGAGTAGGATTTTCTGATAGAGCTACTAAGTTATCGCAGATGCATTACCCGACTTTATTGCCCCAGGCTATTCGGTATCTGCTAGGACCCTTGAGACCGTGCCAGCCTCTAGAGAGAATTCCAAGCAAACATAGACGTGAGAATGTATCCTACAAGTAACTCAGGATGTTTAATTGAAGTGCTCCTCTGAGATGAAGAGGAAGCCGTGGCGTTTCGTTTCATGCCAGTGAAAAAAGTAACGATGAAGAGAAGATCAGCCCTCCATAAACGGTCACAGAGACAAAGTTTGCAGGTAATTATTGTTTCCAAGAGTTCTTAAAAATTTGGCTTATTTCGGACTATGTTTGCCTCACGGGGTTGTATTGACAACGTAATTAATTGAATGTTTACGTCTAGTCTGATTTGAACCGAAGAAATTAACTACATGCTGAAAGACGAAAGACGAATTTGTGGAAGCCGTTCGTTGTAACCGAGCTATGGAGCCAACTGATGTGGTCTTCTACATTCTGCTGCTCTAAAGATTGGGGCTTTGGGGAAAGTTTACCCAGTGTGGTATTGTGCAGGGGAAGGCAGCACAATCCCTATTCGTTTCCGAAAACCGTACTTACACCTTGCTCCTCTTCACGGACAGACCTACCATTTCAACATTAATATAAGTTTGAAGAAAAACACAATGTGTAATCTAACAGCAAGTGCGCCAATTGCAATTCGTTGGGCGCGTGCAAACACGGTATGTCCTTTCCACCATTGTCACATTATCACGTTGGCCCACTTTAGTGCGTCGATTTCATATAATCCAGTGATACGTACATTGCCATGACTAATATAACCAGCCGATGGTCTGTTCCTACGCTGAGGTACATGGCTCAGAGCTGTAAACTGTTTCCTATAGATTCATTGAACAGTTCGAGGAGATGTACTAACATATGGCCATCCTTCAACTGAAAATGTCATATAGCTCTATGTTCCAAAAGCTTCCAATAGCTCTATACTGTCATTTGGCGCTATCTGTTCTCGTGTGCCAGCTAATGTACAGAACTACAAAAACGTCGATGCAGAAACGAGTCTAGAAAGTATTTGCAAGTCTCTGAAAGACACTTGTCTCTCAGCACAGTATATTTGCTGATTCATTTACCCATTTCTTCAGCAGTTTTGGGTTATATTAGGCATCAGAATTATAGTGAGTTGCCTCAGCTGTACCCTCCTCCACGAAAATACTATGAGTTCTCTGCTGCTCCCGCTGCTTCCGCCCCCCTACTTTACCTCAGATCTATTTTCTGAACGAATGAATAAAAATCTGACTTTTAAACATTGTTATCCCGACCAAAAAATTAACCTGTTGTATAAGGTTTCCGCAACTTGGAATGCATAAGTTTTGCCATCGATCGAAGTAACAGTGGAAGATTAAACCAGGAAATGCAATACGTCACCAAATGACATCATACTCACAACACAACAACACAATAAGAAACAAAGATAAAAATGGTTCACACACAGCATCCAGGTTCGAAAACAGTGAGAACATCAATTTGTAAATTTTTTGTGAAGGACAAGGCTCCAGTTTCTAGTTCAGGCCCTATGTAAAGTATTAATCTTCATAGAGGAGTGAAAAACCGTCTACAACGAACAATAACATTATATTAACGGACAGTAAAGAGATATCCCCTCTGTCGTTGAGAAAACTAACAAGAGTACGAGTGCTTGGGTTGGAATATAACTGACAGAATGTGTCAGAATCAAGGCTTGGCACTCACTCGGCCGTTGGGAAAACAGTCCTTGAAAAATAAGCAACTTCTTTCGACTACTGAGTGTCAAACAGTTCTAATCTGTTAAAAAATGTCTCGTGAGCTTGCAGAACATAGATATGATTCGGTAGGTTATCTTACATGCAAAATTCTACACTGATTTCGCCGAGCGCAGATTTCTCCGTTATCCCCCTCACATGAAAGATATTTTAGTTTCCCGTAGTAGTTTATTTAACTGAACTTCAGTATAGATTACACGAGGCTACTCAAAATGTTAAACATGTCCAGAGATAAATTAAACATGGGTTTACCTTCTTACAGAACTAAGAATAACAACATTAAGTGATGTATAAACTGATGTCACTGCTGTCGTCATTGGTGTTTCAAGATGAATATGACATGGCTTCACGCGCGAATTGTCTAGAATCCCAGCATGTATTAAACACAGTGCAATATAACCCCCTCCCGTACTTCTCGTAAAGTATCGTAATCCCGACAAACTGCTGTTGGCTTCTGTCTCGGGTTATTCGGCCGACGTTTTTTTGATGTTTCTCTGACGTTTCGCCAGCACGAGTGTCTGGCACTGTCAAAGTTTCACGCTCCATTGCTACTGGCGGCGGACTGGATTCTCAGGAAGCTGTAAGTAGCCTGGTGTAGACAAGAGTACACATCAAAGTATAACATCTCTTGCGAAAATTAATAACAATAACCATTTAGCGTAAAAAGTAGTAACTTTTACCAAGATTAATTGTAGGCTTCAATAACAGAAAATTACAGCTGTGTCTAGTTAGAAAGTACTCTCCAATTTGTGCCTGGAATGATTTGGGGAAAGTGAATGGAAATCATAACTAAGTTTATGGGATTAGGTAACCAGTCCTGTACACTCTTGCACGAAAATTTTATACTACTTTCGAAAACATTTTAATGGCGATTATTGCAACAAAATTAAGTAAACGTAAGATGTTAATCTATGAACAGAATTGTCTGCATTTTCATTCATTTCAGCGCGAAAAAATGTAGAATGTCTGCGTAGTATTTGTTTCTCCAGCCTGTTCTTCACTCATAACAATCTATACATGGAGGTACTTTGTGTAGTAACCAGAATTACGTTGTATTCAAGACTTACTTGGATGGTTTCTCGTATAATTAGTTCAAGTTTGCTCTTAATGTATCTAAATAGATACCAACAGTCTTTCAGTACATTACTTCATTCTCTCTACGCCGAGAGTTCCGCGTCTCATTTTCGCTTATTATAATTGTCATTAATTGTCGCCATTTCATCGTCTCTTTCATCAATTTGCTAATTCTTTTGTTTCGTAATTAATGGTGTTCAGATCTCCACAACGGTGATTTTTCTGTTATTCTGCCACAAATACGCTTCCATATGAACTTTGCAATGGAACTGAAGAGATTTAAGTGTGGTTATTGGTTCTTACATCTACTTCTATATTCCGAATGCCACCTTATGGCGTGTGGCGGAAAGCACATCGCCTAAGTCTGTCGCATTCCCTTTTCCTCGTCCAGTACCGAACGATTAGTGGGAACAAGAACTGCTTGTACGTCTCTCACATTTTAACTTCGTGGACTTTTCGCGAGACGTGCGTAGGAGGAATCAGTATATCAGTTGACTCTTCTCGGAATGTGCGTCTGCTGTCAGTGATTATTAGCCATATTATTATGGGTCATACTGCAATTTTATGCTCAATACATTACGTTTATGTTGAGACTCAGTTTCAGTTCCTGCCCGAAGCGTCGATCCTCTGAAGCTCTTCCTACGATTTCAAAATTTTATAGCGTTGCGATCTCTCTGTGTACAACAGCAGACTGAAACGCTTTTGCATTTTCTGATGCGACTGCGCTGCTTCTGAATGCCAGTGCAATGAATGAGCAACTGCCTCGTTTCACTCGTAACTTTCTTTTGTTTTATACTGACGACATATTTTTATTCGTAAATTTCTGCATGACACCAGTATTTTGCGAGAGTAACATGAGCATCTAGAAAGGGTTAAAGCTAAATTTATAAATATGAAAGATCAGATTCCTCCTATATCTTTTCACAATTCTTTCTACAAAGACGGCTTGGCTATAACTGAGGCACTGAAACACCCATGTGAACTTAAGCGGTGCCTGCTTCAGTAAATTTTTTTATCACACTTGATAATTGAATTGCAAAGTGATGTAGAACGCTTGATTAAAACCTATTTAACATAGGATGTCTCTGTTTGCCTGTGGCTTATCCTCTCATTCGCCAATTTAATTCGACTGGTGATTACCTAATTAATTAAACAATAACGCAAACACTATTTAATGAATTCAATCACTCGAGGGGATAATTTGCGAGTGTTCGTTCGGTAGGTAAACAGTGTAAGGCGGCTTTCGCTTTCTGCCGATAACATGAAATCTAGAGAAATTGGTTGTATAAACGGAACATCTGGTTTGCAACAGCACTGGTGTAACAGACAGAAAATTGACCGTAGTTCCACTGATACTGTTCTTGTCACGTATTGCACACAGACGACGTGTGACATGCAGCGGATGCTTATTGTTCCAACTTAGCGGTTTCCTGTGCAACGATCCTATAAAATATGTTAATGTGCTTCTAAGAACGGTTCACTTGACTTCAGTTTCTGTATTGGTTACATATTAACTATTTTCAGTCGCCCACAATCAGAATCAGATGATATAATGCTTTTTCGTTATCTTAGCATTATCTAAAGACATAGAACGCTAATTCCTGTATGCCGTTATTATTCAGTTACGCAGGACCTGATAATTAATATGAGTTGAAATCCGGTGTTACTTACTTATCAACACATTTATTGTAGGTCTAGCACTTTACATACCGTTGACTCGTTTTGATCTCAATAAAACGTTTCAGGTTTTCAGTATCAAATTTTTGTTGACAGGGAGCCAGCAACTTTTTTAAATTACCTAAAGCGTTTATTAATGACACTGTCGGCACTTACAGACCTACTGTTGACATAATTATTAATAAACGCTTTAAGGAATCTTCAGATCTGTTGATCAAAATTTCGCACGTACTGTTCTAGTAACGTAAGTATTAATTATTTTGTGACGAATAAAAGCAAGCAAGCAGGTGTTTATTAAAATCGAAACCAAGTGGTTCAAATGGATCTGAGCACTATGCGACTTAACTTCTGAGGTCATCAGTCGCCTAGAACTTAGAACTAATTAAACCAAACTAACCTAAGGACATCACACACATCCATGTCCGAGGCAGGATTCGAACCTGCCACCGTAGCGGTCGCTCGGTTCCAGACTGTAGCGCCTAGAACAGCACGGCCACTCCGACCGGCAAAGTCGAAACCAGTCGTCATCAGTTGTATATGGAGAAAGTAGAAAATTAGTTCGCAATTTGTCTCTTTATTCATCGTTTTGAAAAGTACTGAGACAACAGGGATACTTCGATAATGCAGTTATTTGTTCTAGTGGACGTCACAACTGATGTTACACGCGTTGTCGCGCGCCAAAGCCATTGCATAACATTTTTGCAGTGGATCGACGCTTAGTGCAGGGACTGTAACGTACTGAGAATAAATATGCGGAAGAAGAAATTATTATATGGCTACACGAGACGGCCGGAATGGCCAAGCGGATCTAGGCGCTACAGTCTGGAACCGCGCGACCGCTACGGTCGCAGGTTCGAATCCTGCCTCGGGCATGGATGTGTGTGATGTCTTTAGGTTAGTTAGGTTTAAGTAGTTCTAAGTTGTAGGGGACTGATGACCTCAGATGTTAATTCCCATAGTGCTCAGAGCCGTTTGAACCATTGAAGCTACAAGCGTGCAGAATAATCATCGAACGCAGACACCTTTATTAAAAGTTTAGTATAATGAATGCGGAGCGATTTAAAGTGGAGCGACGCATTGTCAGAAGACACCACATTTCCTGCAGGCACAGTTGTGACGTGGTGTGGATAACAAGTGGGAGTGGCGTGGCGACTGGAAACGCAATCCGAAGTTGAAGCACCAGGGGCAATACGATTCTTGTGGGGAAAACTTCTAAAGATTTCCCGCGAAACTCTGTCAGTACATGAAGGAAATGCAACGTCCACCCACAGTGAAATGGTGCCAGTAATTTGACTAAATCCCCGCAGGCGTGTGTGTTGTTAACCGGAAAAGGATGCCATCGACATAGACCACAGACAGGTTCATGCAGTCGTGGAACTAATTCGCAGCAATCGCAGATTTCACAGATTTCGTGACTAAGTTTCATGTACCTGTGTCAATTTGAAAGGATGTGCAGCATTCAATAAAAGTTATTTGGCCTGACATAATAATGTGTAACATACGTTTGAAAGGCCCTTCCTTATATGTATGCCAGTTGTCTAGCTTGTGTCAAGATTACTCTAGTAATTAATCTGAAGAATAAGGGTACCCCCAATGAATGTGTGAATTATTTGGTATTAGCTGATCAAGTAAGTTATTAGTCACTGTGACTCCGTTGAATCAATACAGAAGGTACAATACAAAGATATCACCCACTTGGAGGAGAAGTAAAGAACGTCTTGACGAATCAACTGGTAACAGGAATCCTTGTCCTGGAATAATATGCAATATATAGTGATGTCACTGACAGTTGAAGTTATGGGGATGCGATCAGCAGCAAGTGTGAATTTGTACGTTGAAGAACTACTTACTTCTTGTGACAGGCGTCTGCACATTGGGCGTCCACTGTGAATGCTGTCACGCCTGTAGTGAAACATTCGTCCTAGTCGTAAAATGTACGTAAGTCCTTTTACAACAAAAGAGGTAGCCTAGGTCTGATGTTAGCACCTTACCAGCATAGAATGACATATGTTCTGGATATGTATTCAGTCCTCAGGGTATCACTTTCTTATACTCTTTACACACTAATGAGACAACACACTATGACCACTGGCCACCACGAGACTGACTGCTGCAGAGCGCCGTAGCAAGTAAGTGATGCACTAAAGGACGTACGAGGGCCTTTCGTTTATAGAGGTCCGATCGGTTGTGCAATTGAGACCATAGAGAAGTTGTGCACATGTGTTGGGCAGTGTCTCTAGTATGGCTATCGATCTCGTCACGCCAGCCTTTCCAGCTCCGAGCGCACAGTTAACAAATGAAGGTGCCAAGAGTTTTAGCAGCTCACGTAACGTAACTGTCAGGCATTTCCTCCTTCATGACACTTCTCGGCCTCACCCTGCAGGGGTAATGAAGACACTCCTGCAGCCGCCATACAGCTCAGAATTGGCTCCCTCTGAGTTTCATCTCTGCTCTCTTGAACAGCTGTCAACGAAGACAACATTTTGGCACGGAAAACAAGCTGCAGTCCAGCGTAGAGAATTGGCGGAAAGCACGGATGGCTATCTTGTATGTCGAGGGTATTGGAAGGTTGGTGCAACGGTATGACAAATGTCTAAATCGGAGCGGCAACTATGTAGACGTAGCAAACTCTTGCGCATAAAACATTTTTGACTTTCACTGTGGTTTCCATTTCGCTTCACACTGGACTCGCATTCGAGAGGACGACGGTTCAATCCCGTCTCCGGCCATCCTGATTTAGGTTTTCCGTGGTTTCCCTAAATCGTTTCAGGCAAATGCCGGGATGGTTCCTTTGAAAGGGCACGGCCGATTTCCTTCCCAATCCTTCCCTTACCCGAGCTTGCGCTCCGTCTCTAATGACCTCGTTGTCGACGGGACGTTAAACACTAACCACCACCACCACCATCCATTTCGCTTACGGTCGGGCCTTAATAATCGAGTAACCTCGTATGTAAACGAAGCAAAGACAAATGGGGAAGAATTCTACCGACGATACGGATTACAAATGAGAGAATACATTGACATAGGATACTTTGACAAAGGGCAGATTTGCATCACAACTCCCGTTTTCTCTCCGAAGATGTCTCTCGCAGTCAGAAACTAAAGGTCAGGAAATAGTTTTATAATTCGACCACGTCCTTACGTTTCAGTAGGAAGCAATACTATTGTGAAAGTCTATATTGTGTGAAGGGCAGATTTTTATGGCCCCGCGCCTGGGAACGAGTACTTTGAAAACGGTGAAGCTAGTAGGCTGTTCGTATGTAGCTGTTGTGATCATCTATAGACAGTGGTGTAACGAACGGTGCATCCACGTGTAGGCGAAAAGATGTTATACGTACTCGCGTCATTATTTGTGTTGTTGGAGGCTTCTCCGCTCTGTAAAGTACGATAGGCGGCGATCAGTGGCGCACCTGACTGCAGAGTACACTGCTACTGGGGTCTCAAGTATTTCGGAGCACATAGTTCAGTGCACATTGATGACAAGCAGTTCGACAACAGGCAACTCCTACGTGTTCCCATGTTGAGCCAACGATATCATTACGACTGCAGTGAATAGGGAATCGCCGGAATGCACTGTGGATCCATAGAGACGGTTATATTATTTGGTGAACCACGTTTCTTTTTAGGCCGCTTCAGTGGTCTGCCCTATGTTACCTATGGTTGTAATCGAATTCAGTGTGGAGTATGGACAGCGGACTGCGGATAATCTGAACAGTATTGCAAACCACTCTCGTCCCTTCATACTTGGTACCTTCCCCGTGGTCGATGACACTATCCAGCAGTTGTGCTAGAGGGGTTCGAAAAGCTTAATAGTGAATTCACGTAGAGGTCTTAGCCACAGATTCCCTTGCATGCGATACACTGAGCCCAACCTGCACTGCAGCCCGTTAATACGACAATCCAGCTTGCCACAGGTACACAATGCGACCCTGTTCAAACGGCTGATGTTGCTGAACAGGAGTACGCACTCGTCGGAAGGCGATATATCACATCTTGGACGCTATCGGGCGCAGCTCCATGCCCTCAAAGCATCGGCTTGTAATTTGCGGGAATCAAGTATCCTGTACATAGGCGTTTGGTGGCACGCATACCAGAGATCTGCTAAAGACTTTTCGAATCTATGCCATGCAGAATAGCTTCTAATTCCGTTCCAAAAATGGACCAGCATACTATTCAGCAGCTGCTCACAATGTTACGTTTGTATACGAAACATCCTAACACCCAAAATTGTTTCGGGAACTTCTGAGGCAATATCTGAATTCTCCCGTGACATGAGGTAATGTAAGAAACATCAACGTGGAACACTGTGATCTGGGACGCAGCCTACAGATAAACTGAGCATGTGTGGATCAACACAGTTCTCTAGCGATCGTTAATGTACATATCGTCCTTCTTCAACTGACTTTTCAGCTGTCCGCACTTGGCAGTGTACACTTTTACGTTCATCTGATGAAGGAAAAACCCTTGATGGAATCGAGAATGGACTGCGGAATTGCGCTTGTGATAAACACGGTTCCAATGGTTCAAATGGCTCTGAGCACTACGGAACTTAACTTCTGAGGTGATCAGTCCCCTAGAACTTAGAACTACTTAAACCCAACTAACCTAAGGACATCACATACGTCCATGCCCGAGGCAGGATTCGAAGCAAATGTTCAAATGTGTGTGAAATCCTATGGGACTTAACTGCTAAGGTCATCAGTCCCTAAGCTTACACACTACTTGACGTAAATTATCTGAAGGACAAACACACACATCCATGCCCGAGGAGAACTCGAAACTCAGCCGGGACCAACCGCACAGTCCATGACTGCAGCGACCGCTCGGCTAATCCCACGTGGCGCAGGGTTCGAACCTGCGACCTTAGCGGTCGTGCGGTTCCAGACTAAAGCACCTAGAACCGCTCGGCCACTCCGACCGGCGCCATAAACACGCTGACCTCTCAAACACAGACTTTGACTTGGAAGTACCGAGATGTTTCAAAGTGGGCTCAGCTCTAGCACATCCAAGCAACAGAATTGCAAAAATAAGTATACTATCCATAATTTATAATGCGCCGTTGGATCCAGCGGAGTGTTCATGCATCAGACCAGTGTGGACGACTGGATGTGTTCAGTTCCCTATAAGTGTCTCCGCTACGATTACTTTAAATTCGGTAAAATTTTGCATAACTTCATTTTCATATTTTTTTCTCTCGAGTGGACGTCACTTCAGATGAAATAATCTCTTATACTGTTAAGGGACGCTAATGTGGTGCGACTCGGTGTGATGGTAATTGAACCATGTCAGCTCCCTTGGCTTTCATAAATTGCCCGCCTCTTCCGCATGAGTTGGTTCAAATGTTTCAAATGGTTCTGACCACTATGGGACTTAACATCTGAGGTCATCAGTCCCCTAGAACTTAGAACTAATTAAACCTAACTAACCTAAGGACATCACACACATCCATTCCCGAGGCAGGATTCGAACCTGCGACCGTAGCGGCCGCGTGGTTCCAGACTGAAGTGCCTAGAACCTCTCGGCCACATTGGCCGGCCATGAGTTGGCGAACGCGGTATAGACTGCGCTGTCATCTACGGAGAGTGTTGTTGTTGTTGTTGTTGTTGTTGTCGTCGTCGTCGTCGTCACAATCGGGAAAGCGAGGCGTTGTCGCGGGAGCCAGCCGTTGTGGCCGAGGGGTTCTAGGCGCTTCAGTCCGGAACCGCACGACTACTATGGTCGCAGGTTCGAATCCTGCCTCAGGCATGGATGTATGTGTTGTCCTTAGGTTAGTTAGGTGTAAGTGGTTCTAAGATGGGGGACTCATGACCTCAGATGTTAAGTCCCGTAGTGCTCAGAGCCATTTGAATCATTTTTTGAACCATTGTCGCGGGAGGTAGTGAACCGGAACCGGTGGTGCTTGGACGGTGACGCCCTCCTCTCTAGGTGTCGAGGTGGTCAAGTGGCTCAAATTACGGTAACTGTTTCAATGCCCAGTTGTACAGTAAGTCATGGCAATGGATTTGGAGGGGAAGAAAGCTGATATGAGTTGCCTAATAACATATTATTGTGCCAGTGGGCAACGTAAGTAGTAGGCTAAGTCAGTCATCGTGTACATTAGTCTCATTGTCCCTCAAAGCTGTTTGGACTGAGTGCATTCTCCCGTCATCAGCAACAGCATACATAAACAGTAACACGATCTCCTACACCTCACTCACCACAACGTTCCCTGGAGACCCAACAATCACATATCACGAATAAAAGACTATTAACTTCACTAGGGAAGAAAATCTTTCCGTTTGTTGCTGAAATGAACACTCGAAGGCCTTCTGCAAAAATTCTCACACGAGTTTATTATAGACGGATACACTGCAGGAAAAGAAGTGCAACACCCTCAAGAAGAGAGTTTAGTGACACCTGGGTGTATTACGTGCGTACTGATACCATATATATATATATATATATATATATATATATATATATATATATATATATATATATAAGGCTCACCTGCCATTTGAGCATCTTCGTCTGTGCAGATCCACAAACAGTGCCCGCACTTTTACGGTAATCGGCAGCAAATTCACGAGTAATGGGTATAATGGAATGGGGCACTATGAGTATAGTGTGGGATAATAAGTTGCAAATTTGCGTCTCACGGGAGGCGTGCCAGAGATAATTCCCTGTAGTCGCAGTATCCTCTGTGTTCTCGGTGGCGCAGATGGATAGAGCATCTGCCATGTAAGCAGGAGATCGCGGTTTCGAGTCCCGGTCGGGGCGCACATTTTCAACTCTCCTCTTGACTTATATCAACGCCTAGGGGTATTATTTTCATTGCAATTTCATTTAACGAGCTGCATGGTCACCATCTTTATATATATATATATATATATATATATATATATATATATATATATATATATATATATATTACAGGTCCTCATGCGATATAATAACTTGTTCTATATTATAAGAAAATATTGTTTTCAACAATAAAGAATAGGAGTGAAAACAATATGTTACAAAGAAACTATTAATTAACGGAAACAGAGGGTGTCAACTAAGAATGTTAATAGATAACTGCAATTGGCTGGCGTTTATATATGACAGATATGATCAGAGTTATGTAATGGATTCTCGTCGTTACCAAAATCCTGCAGTAGGAGGGGTGGGGCGGGGGGGGTTACCTTGGAGAGATATGGAGCCATGCGCCCACAGATTGTTTATGTCACCACTAAGCTATACTTATGAGGCAAAACATTATGACCACTGCGCCACGTGAGGTTGAATGGCTCCTAGTGGTGTTGCTAGCACGTGACGCGGTAAGGAAAGAACGTAAGCCGAAGAGAGACGAATGGGCAGTCATCATAGCGAACATACGAACCGCAACTGCGGATATCCACTTAAGTAAGCAGGTCTGACAAAAGGGAACATTGTTATGGTGTTGCGGTTGGAAACTAGGCTCTGAAAAATGGCAAAGCTGGTCCCCTTTGGCGTACTACAAATAACATAAATAGTTTTGCGTCACCTCGTTTCCTAGAGTTCCGGAATCTGTACAGAAAATTGGAATAGAGATCAATTTAAACATCATTCCCGTCCCTTTTATTGCTATAGAAAACCACATATTGCTTGTTGTACCACCATACAGCGAGACATTCGTAGGTGGTGGTCCAGATTGCTGTACACATCGGTACCTTGAATACCCAGTGCACATCCTCCTGCATTAATGCATGCTGTATTCGTCGCGTCATACTATCCACAAGATTGTCCCAGTCCTCAACGGCGATTCGGCTTAGGTCCCTCGGAGTGGTTGGTGGGTCACGTAGTACTTAAATAGCCCTTTTCAATCCATCCCAGACACGTTCGGAACGTTCCTGCCTGGAGAACATGCTGGCCACTCTAGTCGAGCGATGTCGTTATCCTGAAGGAAGTCATTCACAAGATGTGCACGATGGGGGTGCGAATTGTCGTCCATGAAGACGAATGCCTCGTCAATATGCTGCCGATATGATTGCACGATCGGTCGGAGGATGGCATTCACGTATCATACAGCCATTACGGCGCATTCCATGACCACCAGCGGCGTACGTCTGCCCCACATAACGCCATCCCAAATCAGCAGGTATTCTCCACCTTGCTGCAGTCACTGGTCAGTGTGTCTAAAGCGTTCAGCCTGACCGGGTTGCCTCCAAACACGTCTCCGATGATTGTCTGGTTCACGGCAAACGCGACACTCAGCGGTGAAGAGAGAGTGATGCCAATCCTGAGCGGTCCATTCTTCATGTACTGCGCTGTATGGTGTCGTGGTTACAAGGATGGACCTCACCATGGACGTCATGGGTGAATTTGCGCATCACGCAGCCAATTTCACGCAGTTTGAGTCGTAACACGACGTCCTGTGGCTGTACGAGAAGCATTATTCAACATAGTCAGGGTTCCTCCGAGCCATAATCCCTAGGTAGTGGTCATCCACTGCAGTAGTAGCCTTTGAGCGTCCTGAGCAAGGTATATCATCGACAGCTCCTGTCTCTCTGTATCTCCTCCATGTCCGAACTCTGAGACGCATGGACACTACCCTTGTTGGTAGCCCTTCCTGGTGCAAAGTAACAATGCGGACGTGATCGAACCGGGGTATTGACCTTCTAGGCATGGTTGAACTACAGTCAACATGATCCGTGTACCTTCTTCCTGGTGGAATGACTAGAACTGATCGGCTGTCGGGTGCCCTCCATATAACAAGCTCTCCTCATGCATAGTTATTTACATCTTTGGGTGGGTTTAATGAGATCTCTGAACAGTCATAGGGACTGTGTGATACAATATCCCCAGACAACGTCTATCTTCAGGAGCTCCGGGAAACAAGGTGATGCAAAGCTTTTTTGATGTGTGAACTCTCGTGACCACCTGCGGAAAGTGGGTGAAGGATGATGAAATAACGAGTAAGCCGTATGATATTGGACGAGCACGTCTCATCACAAAACGTCGTGGTCGAAGATTCCCACTGTGTAGTTTAGGATAGGTAGCGATCTGTGGCAAACCTTACGACAGAGTACAACGCTGGTGCAGGCACAAGTGAATCGGAGCATGTATTTCAAAGCCCACTGTTGAACAAGGAGCTCCATATCATACGGCACCTCCGTATTCCTGTGTTGACCCAACTATATCGTCAGTTATGACTGCAGGAACACAGCATCATTGAGTTTTCACCGTGAGTCGATAGAAATGTGTTGCCTGTCGAATGAATCGCATTTCTTGTTACATCACGTCGTGCCTTTACACGCTATCATCCAAGCAAATGGCTAAACGAAACATGCATCGCTCCACAGATGCAGGGTGGCGAGGACAGATTTATTTTGTGGGGTACATTGAGAGGGGATTCCATGGGATTTGTGGTGGTAAATGAAGGCAGCATGACAGCAGTGAACTACATTAATATTGTTGTGGACCAACTCCATCGCTTCACTCTTGAAGTCCCCCCCCCCCTCAACTCCCCCCCACCCGCTGGCGACGACCTCTTCCAGGAAGCTATCTGTCCGTGTTGCAAGGTCAGAATCGTGCTACAGTGGTTTGATGGGCAATATAGTGAACTCTCACTTTCCGGCAAATGTGCCTGATTGTTACCCACTGGAACACATGTCGGGTGGCAGGTGCGTGCCCGTAATTTGCGGGAATTGCTTGACGTACACACCTGGTGCCACACACCTCTGGAATCCTGTTAAGGGCTTGTAGAATCCATGCCAAGCAGAGTCTCTGCTGTACTGTCCTTGACAACACGTTATTATACTGGTAGTCATAACGGCTCATCAGTGTATATACCTATTTCTACTACACGACTCTTACGTGGCCCTACGAACTGTAACCTGACACGGCTTATGTACTGGGCGATTTTGTGAAGGAAGTTATCATTATCGTCGTCTGCGTTGTTGCTTGGGTGAGTTTCGTTATTTTTCTCTGATGTGTCTTTCATATTGTTGTGTCCTGTGTCTTATTTAATCACGTTTATTATGCGGTTCTTTTATATACGGAACGTGCAATCCTTTGGGATCGAGTCTGACGAACTGTAGATTTCTTTCCAACCCATTTCGTTGATTTGTCTCTAATACACATCTCTAGTACACGTCTTCGTATGTGTGCTCTAGTCATCTGATCTGTGTGAAAAGTGTGCAGTGCATTACGGCATGTCCTGGGGAAATCCTCCCAACAATAACAGTAACAACAATTCTGATGTGATAGTTCGACTTAAGTTCACTTAAATAATTGTAAGGCGCTGGCCGTTTCGACCGTAATTTTCCAACATGTCTGTGTACTTCTGGAGGCTATGAGCTTAATCACAAAATGCACGGCGGAGCGAGCCCCGTCGAGTTTATAGGTTTAGAGGAACTTTCGATCTCATGTTAGCCAGCCCTTGCGGCGCTGGTCGGCCTTAAGAGCCTGTTAGGCAATTAGAGTTGGGGATCGGGCGAGGCTGCGGCTGGGGCTGTTGCCGTGGCTGCGCCGCCGGGATCAGGCAACCCGCAATGCGCCGGATGTTGGCTGGAGTCCCGCTGGAGTGGCCCCTGGAAGGAGGCGCCGAACAGCCGGCAAACTATGCTGCACATTCTCCAGTTTCGGCGAGCGACACGTGCGCGGTGCAGTAATGGCACTATACACTGCGCAAGTGGTGACGTATCACAGTTTTGTAAACTCCTCCAGAGACAAAAAAAGTATAGATATGGAGATGTGACTTTACGAATAAAAGCTGTTCGTTCATATGCGCTTTTCTCCAACCGTGTTCGAAGGCGTTGCTTCATCCTCATTGCTCTTAATGTAGTTTCATGAGATACTTTTAGTCAGTTCCTAAAACGTTAACATACAGCGTATCCCAGTAAGAATAGTCAATATTCAAGGATGATGCAGGAACGAACTTTCGAAGCCAAAACGTCTAGTAAACATAGGGATTAAAATGCGTAGCTTAAGAGCTATGAACATTCCTCCATATTTTATACCGTGACACAATTCTCTTCTACTGTAAGTTCTTTGCTTTCCGTATTTTGAAAGGCAGTAGTATGGACCAAAACAATTTCCATAAACATGGGCTCCAAAGTACATACTTTAATAGCACGGGTTTATCTTCACTTCTGTAAAACACGTCGCCTTTACTGGACAATTGGTGACAGATCACGAGGATTTTCTTTTAGAGCGCATGTTTATTGGACTTTTTTGCTTCCAGTGATTATACCTGTAATATCCGTCAATACTGACCATTCCTCTTGGGACACACTGCATTCTGGTCGTGCATTAACACTACGGGTAACCATTAAAAAATTTTAAAAATAATAAAATCTCACCTGTTGTTGGTATCAGACTTTGAAGGTAGTGACAACTTACAGATATTAAATATTATTTTAAAAAGACATGAATGGGCACAGTATATTCTCTTCATTTTATTAAGTCACACAGTTTTGGTTTAACGAGGAACCTTTCTCAGATGAACAAATGATATTTTTTACGGACATGCGACCAATAATAATCATTTGTATCTGGATCAGTGTGACATCAAAACTATAATTTGGAGGGAAGTTCTTGATTTAAACATTACACAGTATTTTAAGAGAGAAAAACTAAATGCCGACTCACTGTCATCGGTCACTGCACTACAGTGAAGAATACGAATATGTTCCAAGAAACCTCCCGAGGAGATGCCGTTTTTCTGGGAATTCCATTGATGCAGAGATAAGGAATCAAGTCTTTTGGATACCTCTTGGACTAGCGACCCTTTCTATACCTATCGTAAGTGCGGCCATACTGTAGCTCTCCTACAGTACAGAGTCAAAAGATGAACATTTCACACATCCTCCAGACCATAGAAATTGAACAAATCGGTTGGTCCTTTTGCATTGGGTGTGGTCTAGGGCGAACCTTAGGAAGCTTATAAGGGCCCTATGTTTCATGAGCAGTTGATCAGAAAAGCTCTAAAAATTATTTTATGTTTACGAAAAGTACCAATTTGGAGGAGGGCCATTTCCGTATTTTCTATTCTGGTAGATTATGGGAATATTTACTATATGTTTTTAAGATTATATTACTGGGGTTCTTCGAAACATTTTTCTGTATCATTATCCTTTACCTAAATGAGACGTTGAAATTTACCGTACATATGCCTGTAAAATATGCACATAATATCCGGTCTGAGGAGTAAATGCAGTATTAACTGACGTAGTGAACACGTCGCAGGGGTTGTATATTTATTTCAAATATTCTGAGGACACCAATAATTTTAGTTAGCATTTTTTCATCAATAAAACGTTATGTCAGATGTATCCGTGTAATGGGCACATCAACCCTATACAGATATTCTCCAAGCGGCACTGCACTAAACAAAAAGATCATCATCTGTTTGAAAAAAATCAGAATGACAGTCCCAAACAATAAAACTTGAAAGACAGAAAATTCAGTAAAATATTTTTAATAACAGACTTGCTCTTTTAAGACACAAATCGAAAATTGACATTATCGCTGGCCGGGTTGGCCGAGTGGTTCTAGGCGCTACAGTCTGTAACCGCGTTACCGCTACGGTCCCAGGTTCGAATCCTGCCTCGGGCATGGATGTGTGTGATGTCCTTAGGTCAGTTAGGTTTAAGTAGTTCTAAATTCTAGGGGACTGATGAAATGGCTCAAATGCCTCTGAGCACTATGGGACTTAACATCCGTGGTCATCAGTCCCCTAGATCTTAGAACTACTTAAACCTAACTAACCTAAGGACATCACACACATCCATGCCCGGGGCAGGATTCGAACCTGCGACCGTAGCGGTCACGCGGTTCCAGACTGAAGCACCTAGAACCGCACGGCCACACCCCCCGGCCTGGGACTGACGACCTCAGAAGTTAAGTCCCATAGTGCTCAGAGCCATTTGAACCATTTTGACATTATCGACCGTTTACTACCAATGAGCAAAGTATCTACAAAGGATGCAAACAAACGATTCTGTGGTAGCGTTATATTATGCAGACGTATTTTTTGTTTGTATCCTACAATGTATACAAATGTGTTCAAGTACATAAATAAGCATTCAAAACTTTACTGACCTATAAAAGAACGATCTTAAAAAAACAAGAGAGGCGGAATATGTTCTCCCTTCAAAGACTGAGAAGAAAGTCTGGGACCAGCTGCATCAGTCCTCATCCAGCCTTCCTCACTAAGAAAATTAGTATTCGAATGTACTACAGCTTTTTTTTTGCTGAGAGAGAATAGCAGAGAGACAGTGACAGTGGAAGAGAGAGGAGACAGTGCTAGTTCTAGAGAAATATAGAGGGGACAGTGTTTGGAGTAGATAGGACGTGGCAGCGAAAGAGAAAGAGAGATGATTGAAGGCAGTGACAGTGGAAGAGAGAGAAGTATTAATTGTCAGTGAGAGACAACGGTAGTAAAAGAGAATGAGAAAGGGAAGGAGACAGAAACAGTGGGAGCAAGAGAGAGAGTGAGAGAGGAGACAGTGGAAATGAAAAATACAAACGAGTGGAGACCGTACATAGGCTTGGAGAACCTGGACCCTCCCAGACTGGCGAATTTTAACACGTTGGTACCGAGGTACGGTGAGCGCTGATGACTGCGCAGTTGACCGCCCCACAATCCAAACATCATCACGGAGGTACGGTGGAAGCAGTATCAATGGGAAAACAAAATTTAGACAGTGTAACTGAGGGAGGAATTGGGATGCACTGTAAATCAATGCGAGGAAAAGGAGACAGTGGTATAGTAATACGTACAGGCAGCGAGAGGGAGATGCTGTGTACGAAGGCTTAGCTACAAAGACAGACTGGCTTAAAGGACGTAGAATGTTGTGAGTTAATGGAGAGCGAATATGTTCACTTGGCAGAATGTTTGACGAGAAAGGCGGAATGAGGATTGAGGCAGCTGGTTCCTTCTCTTTCTCACAGAGTCTTTTTACAAGGAACACATTCTTCTATTTTGTGTTCCCACAAGGGTATTATTTCGCTTCGAACCACAGACTGTTTTGGGAACGGATGATAACCGCATACAAGTGTGAAGACTGCCTGGTGAACGGTAAAGTTCCACCCGCGCTGTTGCGCACCACATCGCTCGCATACTCATCTAAATGGTTTGGGAGTCCATAGCCTACGATAGCTTGTCCCCTCTAATTGTATTTGGAACCTTATTGGGTCAGCGTGATGACCTTCTTCGACCCCATCTGGGGCCTTTTCTACGTGGTTTACTAGGAGAACTTTCCAGCAAGGTAATTCTCGTCCGCATACGGCAGGAGTTGCTCAAGACTTTCAGATCTTGGACAGTTTGCTACCTACACGTGTTCCCTACAGACCGTTTGTTGGGGCCAGCTGAAACGCATGATGCCATAATCTCACACAGTACACGAGTTGGAGGTGGCTATTCAAGATTTGTCGGCCATTCTGCCTCAGGACAGCATCACACGTCTAATCAATTCAGTGCCGGACCTCGTTGCGGCTTGTATCGCAGCAAAAGATGATCCAACACGATATTGATGTAGATCTCTTTTTGTCTACTTGTACTCACGGTATTCGTTTCCTTCTGTTAGTTCTGGGATCAAGTGTATCCCTCGTCTTATCGTTATTTCCAATAAATTTCATTTCGATTCGATGTTCCCCTATTGCTGCACAATTTTCAGTGCTTCAGAGTGTATTTCAGAGGCATTCTGTTGTAATAGCCATACTTTCTGCTCTCTTATGATCTAATTGGCAGCAGATAGACCAGTTTTCCCGGATATTGCATAAGAGACACATCAGGTTATAGAAACACTGGTCATTATCAGCACACACGCTTGTACATGCTAACGAGATGTGACGTTAATATTGAGCTTCCGGATGTTCAGCCTAGTTGTTTTCATTTTCTGCTCAAGGTTTCGACGACCAAGTCAGTCTTCTTCTTCAGGTGCAACCAGTTTTGCTGTTACGTATACGGTACTCGCTATCTGGACTTCAACTAGGCTACTCATGAGCAATAGTCGGACAGCAAAATTAAGAAGTGTATCGAAAGAATGATGTCAGAAGACCTATACACAGGATTCAATTTAAATAACACTTTATATCTGTAATCACGTCGACCATCACATCTATCAAAGTTGTAAAACGCTGAGGAAACCAACGTTTCAGAGAGTATCGGCGTATACTCTGCAAAAATAAAGGGGCTTCAAAGAGCGCAGTGGCCATCAGGAATCAATCTCGGCTATAGACAGCTGCGTGAGACCAACAATAATCAGCAATCTTGCAGGAGTCAAAGCAGCGACTTCACATAAAAGCACATGGAAGAAGACGACAGTCATCGAAATATTGAACAGAAAATGTGAAAAAAATGCTCGGCGTGACACCTGGAAGCTCACCGTTAATCAGGCTGAGGAAACCTAAGAGGTCACTGGATGAGAGATATTTTAATGACCATCCATATCTATGTTTTGTAGTAGTTCGCTAAACAGATTTTCTGCTTCTATGATTTAATCCATACACTTTACCAATTTCCTGAACCTATGCGCTTTGTGCAATAAACACTTTACTTCATTCCATTTTCTGGTAGTTAATTTCACCATATTTGGCATTTTCAAGTGATATCACAAAAAGTTACGTTAAATACTTTCAGCACAGAGCGATATAAAAACTTGTAATAACGCCTCTAGTAACAGTGAACCACTCCCTAAATACGTATGGGTAAGTATAAACTATATCGGGTATCTTTAAATGGGAGACTGGACAGCCAGTCATTGTACAAGGTTTCATAATAATGAAACTAAATGACAATATCGTTACTGTTAATTCACAAGTGGCAAGTACTTTTAAAAATCACTTTCTAAAGATACCTGCTAATATAAGATTAAATGGTTCAGTTGAATGAGCGAACATGTAATAAAAATGGCATTTCACGAAACCTTAAGCAACTACAAGTAGCACCAACATCTTTCGCTGAAATTACTGAAATTACAAAAATTCTAGGAAAAGGCTTATGTGGGCTTGAAGGAATTTAAAATAAAATTCTGAAAAGTTGTTCCAATTTAATAAATAATGTCCTTAGTGATATATGCAACGCATCACTGGCACAGGGAATTTATCCATACAGGTTAAAATACTCAATTGTTAGACCACTTCATAAGAAAGGTGACAAGTCAATCTTAAACAATTATCGTACAGTTTCCTTACTAACGTCTTTTCCAAAACATTAATGAAAAGGGATGTACTCGAGAGCAGTTGCACACTTAAGTAGACACAGTTCACTAAGAATATCGCAATCTGGATTCCAGAAGGATTGCCAGACTGAGAATGCTGCTTATGCTTTTACTCATCAAATAGTATGAGCTTTAAATAATAACAAATAGTCAATTGGTAGTTTTTGTTATCTTTCCAATTTGATTGTGTAGATCATGTTAATCTATTAGAAATACTACAGTTTCATGCAAGGGACGGCTTTATGCGCAGCTTGTTTGAATTTTATTTACCAAACAGAATGAAAAACTTTCTGTTACAGAATTCAGACGACGCAAAGGCAGAAAATTTTATTGAGTTGGGCACAAATCACATAGGGCGTCCAATAAGTTCAATTTCGAGTCCATACGTTATATATATGAATGATTCACATTCAGCAATCAAAATTGGTACTTTTGCAATCGATTCTAGTGTTATAGTAAACACCATTAGAGAGAAAGCAACAGAAGGGCTTGTAAACTATATTTTCCTAGTAATTGTTAAGTTGTTCTCTGTATATGGTGTCTCCACAAATCTCGAAAAAAAAAGAAAAAAAGAGAAACACGCCACATTCAGTACTTTACACCAATCACAGTCATACCAAAAGCTGATGTAGCACATGAGCAGGAGTGAGTATATAGTGTAGAATGTTCTAAAATTTTCATGTTTAATATTGATGAAAACTTGAAATGGAAGAAGCATATTACTGAACTTTCTGAACAATGAAGTTCAGATACGTTTGGTCTTCATATAATGTAACAACAAAGAAATATATTGACCCCCAGGAGATTTTTGCATACTTTCACTCAATAATGTCTTATGGAATAATTTTCTACGGTGCCTCATCACTTAAAAAGAAAAAGTACCGATTGCACGAAAGCGACCAGTAAGAATAGCATCTACGAACATAATGAAGGTACCTCTTCAAGGATCTAGGTATTTTAACTGCGCCGTCTCAGTACATGTATTCGCTAACGAAATTCGTCGTAAACCATCCGTCACAGTATGTGAACAGTGATGTCTATACCTACAACACTAGAACGGAAAATTACCTCTATTACCCACCGTTACAGCTGTCAGTGTCTCAGGTATGATCCTTCACCCAATAACATAAATTCTCTAACATGTAGTTGTTATATTTATTTGTTTTCGTCCGGTTGATTTAAAGTCTTTAACTGCTTATTCTTCTGTCACTCATATAAAAATGGTTATTGGTGGATTGATAAGCAAGTATTAAATCTAATATAAAATCATTTCTACTTGACAACTCTTTCTATTCCACAGAAGAATTTCTAATAAAAAATTACTAGCCAGTAAAAAAAAGCCCAATTGCATGAGTAAGACTAAAAAGTTATTCATTAATGTTAACACTAATCTCGTATTCATATCCTGTAAACTGACTGGTCCCATTTCACTTCGCTAAAAGACTCGTTCAATTTATATATGGAACATGTACTAACTATCAATGATCTGAATATGTGTATGCAAAATGAAAGACAACCTAAAGAAATTGCGGTTTTTTTTTACGTCAATCGTATTTGACTTCAAGTCGCTGAACGTATGTTTTTAATTCAAGAGACACGTTGAACTGATGCAATTGCATGACACGCGTAGAGGTTCAATAGTTTTTGTTACCCCTTCCCCCTTCCCCTTACACACACCTCCCCTCCCACACACAACCCAAGCTCCACGATCTTAAGACGTTGCTGAAATGGGGTTCCTTGCCTTCCTCAGATATAGACAGTAACAGCTGTGCCATGGGTACAACTAAATCAGGGAGTATCTGCGGAAAGTCTAGCCCTACAAATAATTCAAGGAGAGGAGCGACATATAGATGGCTGAGTGATCTGACCTTGTAACATAGGTAACATGGCCTTTCCTATTCTGGTACCGCCAACGGCTGAGAGATAGGAAGAACTGAATCCGATAATTTCTCAAAGACATGACGCTCTACTAAATTATCTAAGGCAGATGGAATCCCTTCGGCTAAAATATTCCGGAGGAAGTCACCTATCCGGATCTCCAGGCGCAGAGTACTTAAGAGCAAAGCTGACGTTTTACAGACTGGAACGCGGAATATTAGATTCCTTAGTCAGGTAGGTACATTAGGGAATTTATAAACAGACAGTTTGACGTTAGATATAATAAATATTAACAAAGTTTCGGGGTTTGAAGAGCAGAACCTCTGGTCAATCGACTATAGAGTTTCAAAATAAGTCGAGTTGGTATAACGCAGGAATTGGTCTAAAAAGAGATCGTGTGAGCCATTATGAACAAAACAGAGCCAAGATAGATGCATAGCCACCAAGCAGATAAAATTTACATGGAGGAGGAGGAGGAGGTTAATGTTTAATGTCCTGTTGACAGCAAGGTCATTACAGACGAAGCACAAGCTCGGAAAGGTTGGCGAAGGAAGTCGGCCGTGCCATTTTAAATGAACCATCCTGGCATTTACCTGAAGCGATTTAGGGAAATCACGGAAAACCTAAATCCGAATGGCCGGACGCGGTTTGAACAGTCGTCCTCCCAAATGCGAGTCCAGTGTGCTAACCACTGTGCCACCTCACTTGATTAAAGTTTATAAACCGACTAGCTTCAGAGAAGATGAAGAAATTTAAACATTTTATGTTGATATAAAAAACAAATTCTGATGGAGACTAGAATTCGATAGTAGTAGAAGAAAGAAAAGGAAAAAATGATAGAAATGGACAAAGGGAAATTTATGGAAATGTAAAACCCAAGTAGAAATCTGCACAGAGCACAATTTGATCATTGCTAATACTTGATTAAAATCATGATGACGCTTGTAGACATGCAAGAGTCCTGGAGACGCCGTAAACTTCCGGATAAGTTACATAACTGTAAGACAGAAATTTTGTAATCTGATTTTAAACTACAGACGATGTGTAATGTTTCCAGTGACAGATATGGACTCTGACCACAATTTATTGATTATGAACTTCACATTAAAACATCAGAAACTGAAGAAAGGTGAAAAATTATGGTCAGTGCATAAATCAAAAGAACCGGAGGCTACTAAGAATTCCAAGGGTAGAGTTCGGCAACGATTCACTGAAGCACGGAAAGCGAATACCATAGAAGACGAATGGGTGGCTTTGGCAGATGAAATAGTGACGGCAACGAAAGATTAAATCGGCAAAAAGAGAAGACCAAGTAAAATTTCTTGCGAAAACTCGTTATCAAATTTATTAAATGAAAGTACAGAATTTAAAAATGCAGCAGCTGAGGGAAGCAAAGAGTAGAGAAACGTCTAAAAATAAAAAGATTAAGGGAAAGCAGAAAATGTCTAATTAGGAATGGCTGAAAGAGAATTTTAAAGATTTAGAAGGGTTTATAGTGTTGGGAAGGACAGATGTAGACTATATCAAAAGCATATAGAGGCTACTGAAGAATAAAGAAGCTCCAATATGAATAGTAAGAGCTCTGATGACAAGCCAGTAGTAAGGAAAAAAAAAGACGGCTCAAATACTGAAGGACTATACAGTGAACTGGAAGACCAATACTTTTAGACATCATGGCTATGGAACTGCAGCGATTGTTATATTTCGACTGTTCGACTGTAAAAAAAGTATATAAAAATAAACGGAGACTCAATCGCATTTTGTTTAATTTAAATCTTGTTAGGATTTTCGGTCAACAGGTGAAGATGAAACCACTGTTAAGGATAAAAAGTGATTGTGAAATATAAAATAATAGCCCTTAGTACAATAAAAATGTGACCTGTGCCCAGAATTTGACTGATATCATTCAGTATTACCAAAATGTCCCTGACAACTCTACCTATAATGCAGGAAAGATTCAAGTACCTTTTTCACTCTTTATTGTAGTATGCCCATATAATTCTCTCATTTTATGGTTTTTGGCTTCGTTTTGCCTTGAACAGTTGTCTGATGATGGTCTACTGACAAGAAGTATGCATTAACAACATTGCTGTTAAATAAATGAGATTGATACTGTTCTTTATAATCAACAACTCCAAATCGTTGTTATTGAAGCTAAGATGAACTACATGAAGATGAGATGGAGTAATGACATAGAGAGAAGTCTTTTACTGAGCAGCCGGCCGCGGTGGCCGTGCGGTTCTAGGCGCTGCAGTCCGGAACCGCGGGACTGCTACGGTCGCAGGTTCTAATCCTGCCTGGGGCATGGATGTGTGTGATGTCCTTAGTTTTAAGTAGTTCTAAGTTCTTGGGGACTAATAATTATTTCCACCTATAGAAACCTATAGAAACAATATTAAATATTAAAACAATAATAATAAAACGATTTATATTCTTTTCTCCCGATATATAATCCTCTCTATAATAAATAACCAAAGAAGAAATATATATAACAAAAGACATAAAAATAAGAGACATTCAATCCAAAATTAAAGTCATAACAACTAAGGTGTTAAGTCCCATAGTACTCAGAGCCATTTGAACCATTTTACTGAGCACTAAGAGCCGTCTGCCAAAACAGAATCCCTGTTGTAGATTACATTCCTTCACCATTATTCAGGACCTTGGGAGAGGTATCAATGGTCAAACAACAATATCCGGCATGCAAGATATACTTGTAGAAGGGCGACTTATTCAAACTTCGAGAATAATACCATTCAAAAGATGGCATGTACTGAGAGACCTCTTAAAATCTATGATGGCAATTGATAGCAATTACATATGGATGACAGGAAAACAGGTATTAGCCGATCTCAAGGAAGATCGATTTGGATCCTGGGGAAATGAATGGACGACCCATGCGAGACTGGTCCTACAACTTACCGTACAAAAATGGTTGACGAAGATCTAAGCTTGTAGATAGACAGATGTTGACTGTAATACTATTGGAAATTCTGAATATAGCAGTTACAAATTTCTTGGAGCGGGAGGTTCCCTGGAAATCGCAAAAGAACTAGTCCTCAGGTAATCTCATCGATAAAGGCAGTTCTCTGCTAGATGATGATTTCCATATTGGACAATATGCTGTCCGGACACAGGCAGACTCTTCAGAATTGTGGACTAATCTGGAACCTTTTGCCAAACAAGAATTCGCGACACTTTATATCTACATACCACTTGTCTGTCGATACTCACTGTGTGTCTTTAATGCAGTAGTTTCTATTTCCTTCAGCATCCCCATGCGTAGATCTTTGTTCACTTTTCCGACCTTCATTGTCGGTTTTCCACCCAAGAGCAAAAAATATCCCTGAAACTCTGTCCATTTCTCGCCCTCTTTGCCGAAAGTAATGAATGAGCGAATGGTACTCCTTGTGACAGGAGATTTCGACCGCCTTTGCTGATGATCAGTCTACAGAATGTAAGCAATGTCTGTGTGTGAACCCGGATTCCTGGACGTTTGATGGTCAAGGATATTGCCCCTATACTACTTTTTGGTGGAGGGGGGAGTCGGAAGCTTCACAAATTCCCTCATAGCCCACCCCTTCTGTCCAAATATGTCTGCTATAGCTAGCTTCTAACGGTATTCTCCCCTCCTTTTTTTGTCTTATTTCTTGAAATTAAATTTCTTATGTTTAAAATGGAAGACAGAAAAAAATACGACCATTCTTCGGGATTAAGATATTCTTCCTGCCCAGTAATGACCATAAGCAGCTCAGGTGCATCTTCTGACGGCATTGATTTCGAACTTGTATTTCTCATCCATGTAAACCACGAGAGATGATTAAAGACTTTTCGAACCGTTCAACGTATTTTCTACCGCGTCCTTGTCGCACGATTCCTCGTCGCTCTTACTGTTCAGTGTGTCCGAAAAGGCTGTGCCTATTGAGTAGTGAGTGAAATGAGTCACATATGAAGTGTACGACAGGTGTATGGTTCACATGGCTCTGAGCACTATGGGACTTAACTGCTGAGATCATCAGTCGGTGTATGGTTCCCGGGAACATGTATGAGTCATGCTGGAAAATAACACTCAAATCTGTGGTGGCAGGGTTCGTTAGAGTAATTAAAGCAATTTCTATCTTCCCCACGAGCAAATGGAATTTCTGCTACAAATGAATCTGTGTGCTAGACTATGTTCTAATTGACATTTTCTGTAGAGAAAGTCTTGTATTGGATTTATGTTGACAAACATCTATCTGGTGAGAACATTCGTGTAGATTACAACCAAACAAGTGAATTTGTCACATGTCAACATGATTTTTTGATGAACACTTCAGCAAGTCGTGCCATAATGAAATAGACTGCACGCAAGATGGAGAGGGTTCCGTTTCATGCGTGAATCTCGGAGGATACTGATCGACTGATCTAGATGTACTGAACAAGCCTTTAGTCACAGATTTTTTTTAACTAATAAGAAATTAGTTCTGGCGTAATTAATGTTGAGATGCACTACATGTGTAAGTAGGCTTTTTAGGTTTTTATATTGGTAACGCCAAGTAGCGCTCTGTATGAAATTCACTGGCTGTGCTGTGTGCAGTCTGTGGCTGGTTTGCATTGTTGTTTGCTTTTGTAGTGTTGGGCTTTTGGCTGTTAATAGCGCGTAGCGTTGCGCAGTTGGAGGTGAGCCGCCAGCAGTGGTGGATGTGGGGAGTGAGATGGCGGAGTCTTGAGAGCGGATGATCTGGACAGAGACAGTAAATTTGTAAGATTGGATGTCATTAACTGATATATATATATATATATATATATATATATATATATATATATATATATATATATATATATATATATATGACTTTTGAACGATATTAAGGTAAATACATTGTTTTCCCTCTATCCAAATCTTTCATTTGCTAACTATGCCTATCAGTAGTTAGTGACTTCAGTAGTTAGAATCTTTTATTTAGCTGGCAGTAGTGGCGCTCGCGGTATTGCAGTAGTTTGAGTAACGAAGATTTTTGTGAGGTAAGTGATTGACGAAAGGTATAGGTTATTGTCAGTCAGGACCATTCTTTTGTAGGGGTTACTAAAAGTCAGATGCGTTGCGCTAAAAATATTGTGTGTCAATTTAGTGATGATGAGAATAAGTAAAGTGAGGAATGTCTGAGTACGTTCAGTTCTGCTCAGCTGTTTGAAAATAAAATAACGTAAGATGTTTATCAGCACAGTAATTCATTAATTTTTCTAAGGGGACGTTTCACATGACTGCGCAAACCAAAATTGGCTTCGGAAACGGTTGTGACTGTAGTTATAAAGGGTAAGTAAAAGATGTTACATGACCACATTTCCAAACACGCGACTGGCAGAATTTTTTTTTTTTTTTGCTATGCTGACCGGAATGGGGAAACTGGTGTAACGACGTGGATCGGAGGGAAAGCATAGATATTAATGAAAAAAGTCATTTGCCGTTTGTCGGAATATCGTAGTCGGTGCTCTCGCATGATAATTAAAAAGGATGGCATTTTCTCATCTATTTTTTATGTAACATATCCTTGAGGTTGGTTGAGATGATACCCCGTAACATTTGGTAGGGAATGACATTGGTGAATGTCCTGTTCACTGCTCGCTTATAGAACGGATGAATCAAGCCTACTGAGAATGGCGCCGCTATTCTCTTCATATAATTCTTTGTGTTGTTGCGTGAAATAAAGATCTGGTTCGTCAGAAAAGATGATGCTCACGTCGTATGCATACACCTGCACTCCATGTTTATGTTCGAGTAATGTGAAGCATTCGAGGTTCGAATGGAGGCGTCGCATAAGCGGGTCAATGCCTAGTGCATATAACCTCACCGACGGTATGCATCCCCGCCTCGGACATTAATGGAACGGTATGAGAAAATTGTGGGAAGGAATAAACATGATTCACGTTTTAGCGTGCAAGATGCATCCCATTATATCCTGATCGCAGTGTCGTAAGTCAGTAGGCACTGTCTTATACTCGATGCGACCATGGGCATTTTAAAGTCTAAAGACAAGACCAAAGAAGTGTTCGCAGGCAACGCAATTAAGAGAGTGTCTGTACAGTGCAGGAACCTCTACAAACAGAAAGACCTACTGATCCAAGCAAGTGCGCGAATCGGTAATTATTACGCTCGTGGATCTTTTCTCTGAGAACTCTACGACTTCCTAGCTGGCCGAGAGAGGGCACGGCCAGTCAAGGCAATAGAAGATGGGCCGCTGGTGGACAGAAGGAAGTTGTCGACTGCACTGACTACGGGCAGTTTCCCTCGTCAGTGCTGGTTGATCAGAACGCCGAGACTCGGTCTCACTGGTGACGGTGTACGTGGCTGCTCCCTGGGCTTCGATCTACATTGGTGTTGATGTTTAAGAGTAGCAGTTATATGGCATTGTTTTTCACAAAGCGAGGCAGCCTAGACTTTTTAATGTTGGTCAACTTCTGTAACGAATGCGGACTGGTCGTCCCCGAGAAAAGATGGCATGCTGTGCACTTCCTGAACCCTAATCTCCCTGTGTTGTAGAAGGTGGTCAACTAGGCAGATATGTAATGTTCGGCCTGTCAAACGTTTGTAGCTCCCGTCACCGGAATAACAGTTGTTTCACCTTGAATATCGGGTGGGTAATTTGCTAAAACAAAAAGATGATACTAAACTTCGGCTGTCCTGATACTATAATTTCCTTCTGCGACAAGTTAATAAGACATATATGTACTAATTGGGTATATGTGCTTGCCCGGATTTGCCGTCTTAATTCTATAAATTTCATCATTGTATATTTTAAGACGGTTTAATCGTGTGTTATCTGTTATAGTACGGGTCACAGTGGCCTGGCCTTTAAGTATCGTTGTTTTGAGGGCCTTGCTGGCCGGCCATTCAACACCAGGTAATCTGATGTTAATAGAGTGGATAACCTCGTGAAATGGTTTGGCTGGGAGTATGGTAGCTCACTGTAAATTTTGAATTGTCGTCAATAAGCAGAAGCTTTCTATGGTGACTGGATTTTGAACGTGCTTGCAGTTAAATACAAAATTAATTTTACTGCTTTTCCTTGTTACTTAAAGCATTTATAACATATATCATTGAAACCTAGCATTTCTCTAGCTTTCGTATTTCTGCCATGTCCTTAAAAAAGGGGGTGAGCAGGAATATCTGGTGACTATTTTTCTATTACATTTCTTATGTTATTCATAATATAATTTCATAACGTTGTAAGTTGGCTGCTGAGAAATTTGAATAATCCTGCATTTCAGTGAAAGTGCCTTGTGTGTATATACATTTTTTAAATAAAAAAGCTGTCCTCGAACAGTCCTAACTGAACAAAAGTGCTTTACATTTAATTAACAGCCTATAGCTGATCGGTCCTTTCCGGCCGGGGTGGCCGAGCGGTTCTAGTCGCTACAGTCTGGAACCGCGCTACCGCTACGGTGGCTGGTTCGATTCGTGCCTCGGGCAAGGATGTGTGTGTTGTCATTATGTTAGTTAGGTTTAAGTAGTTCTAAGTTCTAGGGGACTGATGACCTCAGAAGTTAAGTCCTGTAGTGCTCAGAGCCATTAGAGCCATTTTTTGATCGGTCCTTGTATTTTCTTTTAATTTGCCTGTGTGTTGGTAAATTTCTTTATTGTTGTGGATAGACCTTGACTAATAATTTTATAAACTCTCTACATGCAGTAGTCGCCTTCTCAGCAAACTTGCCGAATAGTGATTGTTATATAAACTGAACTGCCTTCTGGTTCCTTTGATCTTCTCGTGCATATTCTGTTATTGTTTATTCTTTTTCATAAATTCTATTCAGTATTTTTTAAAGGGTATCTATTCATTTTTTGATTGAAAATTTATAAAAACTTTTGCTAAAACGCCTTATGCGTAATGTGTTGCTTCTTGAATTACGTTCAGGTACTTTAAAACGGTGATCTGTTGATTTTTTTTTAAGAAAGAAGTTTTGTAACTGTGTGTTAAGCAAGTATCAGTAAAATCTTGTGCGATATTTAAGGCAAATATATTTTCCCCTGGCATTTTCGACTGGATTCTCCCTCCCCCATATTAACTGCCAGTTGTAATATGAAATGAATGCCACATTCATAGCCATTCGTTTCAAGAGCGCTGCCAGCACGTCGCGAGACGTTTGTACCGTACAATCAGAAATTTTTGTCACTGCGCTTAGTCTAGGAAATATAATCATTAAGTTTATGATGACTTCAGTGACATTTGTTGACTATTTCACGAGTTTTTTCAGTCCTTTTCTTATTAGGACTGTTCGATACACTAGCTGCACCTCTCTAAGTTTTGTTGTTTCTGCGCAGCTCCAGAAATCACGCGGCTGTGGAGTATGAAGTTTTGTGAACTCATACATACATTAGGTAGGTCACGGCTCCAGCGCCGCCAAGTTTCCAGAGAAGAATCGAATACATTCCGACCCGAAGGCGGATTCGCAGAACTCGTCAACGGTGGTCGGACATTCGATTCAAACTTCACGAGTCACGTCCGGCGCCAAAGCACCACAAGTCATTTAACCTCAGCCATCAGCTACTTCATGCATCTGCTTTCATCGCAGTGGTTGTCTCTGTGTCAGTACAAGGAAGAAATGAGAGAGAGAGGCCAAGATTCGAATTTGGAAAAGGGATTAAAGACGATGTTGGGCGTAATAGATATGTAGAGAGGAAAAGATGAGCGAGAGATAGAAAACACGGAGAACAGCAGCAAACCAGTCGAAGAGTTATAATGAAAAAAAAATCATTCACTACCATAAACTGCATGCTTCAAAACATAATTTATCTCTAATTGAACCCAAGAAGTGTTTAAATAATGTAACGCATAATCAGTTGATAATCATTTATGATGAAAGCGCAAAGCTTTTAAGTGTTCGTCGTCTTGTAACGGGAAAATAAGATAACCATCAGTTAAAGTAATTGGTGGAGTGGTGACTCGCTATGAAATTATCCCAAACATTTGTCAAAAACTTAGGGTAACCATTACCATCCACGAGTGCTCAGATACATCTCGGAGCTACGGAAATGGTAAGAGTTGTGTTTAATGTGCGCATAGCTCGTGGAAAAGCGTCCGTGCAGTGATAAATATTACCGGGTATAAGCAGATGACCGAGAAGCAGCGGACGTCAATTTCGATATCAAGGGGGTATCCCCCTTAAGCTACGAAGTGATCCACTGCTGAGGGGTTAGAGCAGTGTTTTGCTGAATTTAAAGGTCCGCTTCAAGGTACGAACGAGAGGTTACATAAGATCGAGTAACAATTTCTCTTTCGTCGTCGGTGGGAGACAATGAATGTGGTACGTGGGTCCCGTAATACTCAGAGCAAATACTTACAAGCCAAGACTATACGCTTCGAAATGCCCCAAAAGTGCCCTGTCCCTAGACAGTATGCATTGCCTCATGCTGTTTTGAAAGTACTCGCACTTTGACATTGTGTATACCGAAATATACTGCAACTCTCCTTTTTTCTTATTTCGTTATTGGGTCATTACGACCAACGGTAGCCTCAGCTTCTTCCCATGCCTTACTAACGGGTGATCAAAAAGTCAGTATAAATTTGAAAACTGAATAAATCACGGAATAATGTAGATAGAGAGGTACAAATTGACACACATGCTTGGAATGACATGGGGTTTTATTAGAATCTAAAAAATACAATAGTTCTAAGAATGTCCCTCTGATGGTGCTTCATCTGATCAGAATAGCAATAATTAGCCTACCAAATAAGAAAAAGCAAAGATGATGTTCTTTACAGTAAATGCTCAATATGTCCACCATCATTCCTCAACAATAGCTGTAGTCGAGGAATAATGTGAACAGCACTGTAAAGCATGTCCGGAGCTATGGTGAGGCATTGACGTCGGATTTTGCCTTTCAGCATCCCTAGAGATGTCGGTCGATCACGATACACTTGCGACTTCAGGTAACGCCAAAGCCAATACCTGCACGGAGTGAGGTCTGGGGACCTGGGAAGCCAAGCATGACTAAAGTGGTGGCTGAACACACGATCATCACCAAATGACGCGCGCAAGAGATCTTTCACGCGTCTAGCAATATGGGGTGGAGCGCCATCCTGCATAAACATCGTACATTCCAGTAGCCAGGCTGGGGATGATGCGATTCTGTAACATACCGGCGAACCTCTCACCCGTCACGGTAGCAGCTACAAAACCAGGATCACGCATTTCCTCGAAGAAAAAAGGCCTGGTAATGGTAGACGTGGTAAATACAACCCATACCGTGACTTTCTTGCCGTGCAATGGAGTTTCCACGACAGTTCTAGGATTTTCGGTTGCCCAAATTCTGCAGTTGTGGGCGTTGACAGACCCTCGGAGCGTGAAGTGAGCTTCGTCGGTCCACAACACGTTACCCAACCAATCGTCATCTTCCGCCATATTTCGAAACGCCCACACCGCAAATGCCCTCCGCTTCACTAAATCGCCAGGTAACTGTTCATGATGACGGTGGATTTTGTACGGATAGCATCGGAAGGGTACGCCTCAGTGCCAACCAAACAGTAGTGTATGGAATGCCGGTGCGACGTGCCACTGCACGAGCGCTGACGTCCCCGTGCATAGACGAACCCGCTACAGTCACCGTTTCTTCCTGAACTGTCTCAGCAGCATTACGCCTTGTGCTCGGTCGGCCACTACTGGGTCTATCGTCTAAACAACCAGTGGCTTCGAACTTCGAAATCATTCTCGCCACAGCTGCATTTGTGAACGGACCTTTACCCGTTTGAATCCCCTTCCTATGGCGATAGGATAGTAACACTGAACTAGCACGTTCCCCATTCTGATAATACAGCTTCACTAAAAGCGCCCTTTAAGGTAACGTCAACATGCTGCGACAGCTGGCGCATCTGATTCTCTCTCTCTTTCATTACAGCTCGTTTTATACACGACTGTCATGCACAGTCACTGACGTTTTGCTGTCTAGCGCCATCTGTCGGACATTTTGTGAACTTTGTTTTTTTTTTTTTTTGTTCTAATAAAACACCATGTCATTCCAAGCATGTGTGTCAATTTTTACCTCTCTGTCTACATTACTCAGTGGCTTATTAAGTTTTCAAATTTATACTGACTTTTTGATCACCCGGTATATCTACATCCTTCACTACTTCTCTCCATCTTCCGAGATCTGTGGGTTCCTGTTCTCTTACACACTCCAACTGTGACTATTGTTTGCCTGTACCTTATCTACAATTAAGCTATGCCATATGTATCGGTATTTATTTCTCGTATGGGACCAACAGCAGATATTAAGAAATACGTATAGTTGACACTTATACATTTCAGATACTATTATGTTTAAATTATGAAAATAAATAGTTCAATAAAACTGACAGATGACTGTTTAAACTATAAAATTAGGACCGTTAACATAGACAGATCCAGTTAATCAGAGGACAACATCTAGTGAGTGAAGCCAATTGATAACAAAGGTGTTCGTGTTAAGAAAGCCACTGAATAGTCCCGGGTACTTTCTCACAGGGCAGTCTCTGACAATACTCTGAACGGTTTGTTCTAGGGCCCTGCAGTTACGGGCTGGAGAGTTTCAGACCCCACTTGCTCATCGCAGAATTTTTCCTGGCGTGACCGGTTCTTATTCTGTTCAGTGTTGTCCACTCACGCTCTTCAGATCAAATCCTGGTAGACCAGATGGGTCTCGAACAGCTTGACGTTTTATTCTTGCAGCATTCCATTTTCTCCAACACTTTTCTTTAATTTCAGACTCCTTTTTACTTCTTCGATTATGCCACAGTGGAGTGCGTGATATCAAGTGGTCTGGGTGAGGGTCATTTAAGACCGTATCAATGCAATGCTCTTGGAAGCAGTCGGGATGATGCAGCTTCCTACATTCTCTACTGGTTGCTTCTTGGCGTCGCAGTTCAGGAGTTGAAATGTTATGGTACGCAGCCAAGGGCTGGGTGTGGGTTTTAGTGTGTTCGTAATTATTCTCGTTTATCCATTCAGATGGATGTCTGGTTTCATTGCATAATCACTGTGTTACTATACTGGGACACAGTATTCAGCTACTGTTTTACTGGTGTCAAAGTTGCAGTCTGTAGAGTGGATGCTTCGGCATCCCAGGCTGTGCCAGCCAGTTTCTCTATGTTGTTATTTCGGATCTTTAACTTTTGGCCAATATTTCCCAAGTGTTTTTATATGTTAAAAAGCGATCTTACGAGACAAAAAGATAGTTAGGCTGGAAACTGTGGCTAATCCTCTGTTGACAGAAGTTCGGATTGAATTATTAGTTTGAAATTCTGTTGTTTAAGTCGATTGCGTAGACTTCCGCTTTGGCTGCATTTGGCTGGAGTTCCCTTACTTTATATATGTGGTGAGACTTTCTAACTCTTTAGACAGTATATTGTCTCCTGCCTCGAGTACGCTAGTTTGTATGGCTAGGTAAAGGTCATCGGCATAGCAACTTTCAATGTTTTTGTAGTAGTGTTTGGCATGTCGCTGGTGTATAGGTTGAAGTGTAAGGTTGCTGGGACGGACCCTTGGGGAAGCTCAATTTTTACGGTAATGACTTGTGCTGTTTTTGTCCAAATGTTACCTCGATCTAACGGTTGATCAGCATGTTTCCCATAAGTGTCGTCAGTTTCTTTCTTGGATAGTACTTTTTCAGCTCCAGCATAAGTCCATCTATCCACATAGTATCATATGCTGCTGACAGATAAATAAAGGCCACCGAGTCTTTTGTTTCTTCTGGAACCCAGCTTCAGTGTAGGATCCCTAGGCAAGAATTTGTTCACATGAGTTGCACTGGCTTTTGACCCCAACCTGACATGCTGGAGTTATATTTTATTTCCTTGACTTCTGTTAAGGGTAAGTCGTCCCAGTAATTTGAACTACACGCTCAGCACGCAATTGGGCGATAACTTAAGGGGTCATCCACTGTCTATCAGGATTTGAGGATTGCTAGTGTACTTGCAGTCTTGAACTGTTGAGGTACTTTTCCAGACTCGAATAAATCTTATTGGCTAGTGAGTATCTGTTTCTCAAGTTTCCTTGTCTCTCAACTTTATTTACATTTCTGACCAATCCCTCCTGAGCAAAACAGTTCTCTTGTCTCCTGTATTTCCCCTTGTCCTACCCATAACTTCCTATTCTCTTTTGGTAACGCTGTTTGTATTCATCTTCATCTCATGTCCCATAAATCATGCCGATTTGATTCTTCCTGATACAGTCCTCATGCTCCTGTACAGCTTATCACATGTCTTATCCGTCCCTAACAAACTCTTTCTTCAATAAGATAAAATGTTGTTGGTAAACTCACCTCCTCAGATTCTGGTAACAGCCTCCATCATCGTCGCCTGGAGCTAAATCTGAATGAGTGAAAGTGGAGAAGCTGTCACTTTTAGGCAAAGACGACAATATGTAACTGGCTTGATTCCATCACAGAGATAGTGCACATCGTCTATGTCTATAAGTTATGTTCCGATGCACGTCGTTCATATAGTCAATGACTTGCTGCAGAGCTTCACTATCATGCACGCAAATTAAAAAGGGATCAATATATATGAAGAAGTAGGTTGGATGGACGGGATGGGGGTCCAAGGTTGTTATGTGTTATTCAATGCTCACTCTTCTAAATCTTCCACGAGAAAATTACCTATAACTGCTGACCGTGGCAGACCCATGACTGTTCCATCAGTCGTTTCCTAATAATGTGCACCATAGAAACATATGTTGTCGTAAATTTTGTGTCGAAATAATTTCACAATTTCAGGGGAGAAACTAGCAGCCAATAGTTCTAATTTCTCTTCTACTGATTCTTTCATAAAAAGGGATAGCATGTCGAGGCTGATCATGTTTTACCTTAGGCCTATCCTTATCTACTTGGTGACTTCTGCAAATGTTCGAGTATTCTTAATATTATGTACGCAGTGGCTGATTATAGGTGTCAATAAGTTACATAAATAGTTTAAGATCCTGTATGTTGGAGAGCCGATTGCTCTTGTGATTAATTTTAGTGGTATGTCCTCTTTGTATATTTTAGCCAGGCCGTAACCTTGCCGACCTAGGTGCTTTTGACCTCAAATTCTTCACAAGTTACAAACGCCAGAGTTGTCAATGCCAATGATAGATCTTGTTTATGAATCTGGAACATCTACAGTAATTTACACACTTTCTTAGGACAGAGAGATCCATTGTGGAAAACCGCAGTATTTTCCTTGAAGTCCAGCACCACAGGTAACCATATTTCTTCAACAATTTCCTTCGTTGCGTCTCTGCTAATATTAAACTTAGGGGGCTTTGCTGTCTCTAAATCCAGCTAGTAGAATTCCTCACCTCATCTGTTGCCGCCTGTGGAAGGTACAGCACTGCTATTTACGTCATTACTTACAGAAGAGACGTTAAGAACTTTGGCTGCTTATTCTCCCCACATATTTAAAAACTTTTCCTTCAAACATTGACGATCGCCTACTTTTGGTGCAATTGAAAGTATTGTAAAATGACCGGTGGAACAGCTATTGTCACCAGCCATAGGTGATTTTGATTTTTCCATAGAGGATTTCTAAGAATGCATGTTGAATAGTGCCACACTACCCCCCCCCCCCCCCCGCCCTCAGAAAAAAAGACACCTCCTTCCTTCCATTCTGCTTCTTCAGATATGCAGACTATACATTATTAATCTGGCTGCATGGAAGCTAATCACTGCAGCATTTCGTCGACCATACGAACGGCATGGATCCGAACGTAAGAAATTTGACCTGAGGCTTTGTTTCTTACATGCTTTGGTCCAGCGCAAGGTAGATGGGCGATTCGGCGTTTCCGTGTATCGAAAATCAACGCATGGCGCTCTATATCGGAACAGGCGTAGCTTTCACAATCCATTTCAGAGGAGAGCTTTTCTTAATACTCTATTACGGAGTGCCAGAACGACTTAGGACAAGGAGCACCTGGACTCTGATGACGATATTGTGAAAGAATGGGTATTCCGTACGCGATATTAGGTCAAAGCGGTCAGGGAAACCAAATCGTGATGCCACCCGGTCAAGCCAGGTGGACCAACACACAGCGGCTTCCGTTCTGTGGTGCCACAGCTAGTAAGACAGAGACCTAAACAGGCAGTGAATCTTCCAGCCACCAACGGGAATTAAGGATATGTGGCGATCTGTGTTAGATAATCTAGGCCTGAGAGTGCCAGTTACGTCTGGAAATCTATGCAGCAAATGCATCAAATTCGACGCGTGCTACAGTGGCTTCAGGAGGGTGAAAGCTATTTCAGGGTGATGTGAGTCAACCGATTCCGAGAGGAAAAGATGAAAGGACAGGTTGGAGTAACTTCCATGGTACTAGGGGGAGCTGTAGAAGCTAAACACTGTATAAGGAGAAAACAGAGATTGGAATGTATCCAACAAATAATTGAGGACGTATGTTGCAAGTGCTCTTCCAATATGAAGAGACTGGCACAGGAGAGGAATTCGTGGCGGGCCTCATCAAATCAGTCAGAAGAATTATAACAGAAAACGTAGTGGGATTGAGAAGTTGCGCAATAGTATTGAGAACATAAACTTTGGATATACATTGTATTGTCTGGAAATATGGCGTCGTCTGTGGCCAGTATTGACAACATCCTTGACAGTCCGTTGCGTGCTACACAAACCAAGGCTGGCACGTTGGTCTAGTTAGGTTTGTTGCTGTTCTGTGGGAAATTAGTTCAGATCAAAATGTAAGAGCATTATTGTTATGAAAATGCATCGATGTGTACAAATTATTGACGGCATTATAGGAAGCCAGAACAGATGAGTATAGAACCAGAAGTGGTAACAGTGATGAATCCATGCTGTATGGGTCAGAAACTATAGGGAACGGACACAAAGGAAGATGAGTTTAAAAAAAAAAATTAATCAACGCAAAGTTATGAATAAAAGTATCTACAGGCTTTTACCTCGTTAAATGTAATTAATTAGTACACGTATTATAGCATGACAGGTTCACGGAGCTATGTCTCAAATACTGTGAGGTGAAACTGCACTTGCAAATTTCCAGTTCTCGAAAGAACTGCAAGTAGCCAGGTATCGTAGCCCTACAGACAAGCGCTGACTTGGTGGAATTGGGTCTCTGTTGTGTTATTTACGAATTATGCGTCCGCAGAAATTTATCCATGGTGATGTGGGAGGAGGGGAGCGGGCGGTAGTATTTGCTGAGGATGGGGACGCCGAGGTATGTGGATAATCATTTGCGGTAATGTATCAAATTCTGGATCATCAACATATAGAAAGTGTTATGGTAACGCTTTTTTATTTCAACCTGAATTCTCTCACTAAGTTTTCGTCAGTGGTGTTTGACGCTCTCTGAACTAGTTTATCTTCCCCCTTTTTTACTTTATTTGCAACAAAGCAGAGCAATTACCACAGCAGCAACGTGTTTATTGGTCAACGTTCCGACCCACAGAGTTACTGCACATTATTGCTCTTAATACAATCTTAATACAAATGGCAACACTGCTCAGCAGAGCAATAACATTGGATTAATAATATTATTGTGAAATATTAATGACCGTCTAGCAGTCGCTTAAAATGGTGACTATGTAAATTAGATTAGACTGACTGTTTTCTCGAAGGGATAGTCAGTTATTTTTGCCTATATTTTAAATCAGCCACTTTCAACGAAAAGAAAGGAAAAAACTGTTGTGAAGAAATGACAGACTACCAACAACAGTATCGATTTCGGGTTGTCCGTACGCGTACACCGTAATTACTCTACCACGTAAACATTCGGAGTTACACTCGTCTGGTATGAGAGGTTCGCGGGAGGTACGGGGTGGGGGTGGTGGGGGGGTCTACTGGGGGCCGAACCACACAATAACCCTTGGTTCGGTGCGGGGCAGAGTAGGGTGGGTGGACTGCTGTGGCCTGTTGTTGGATTGTAACACCATAGCTCTAATACTATACTGATTTATTTTGCTTATGTTTTATTTAATGTTACATCGTTGAGATTCTGTAAATGTTGTTGGATTGAATCGATATCATGAGAGTGTTTATTCTTTTCTGTGTAAAAAACTTTGATGTCATGGTTTGATTCTATGCAATGTAGTATATCTGTCATTTAAATTTTTTGTCTCAATTGGAAGGAGACAAAACTTACTGTATACATTTGGAATTTGGGGGAATAATTTTTTTGTAGAAATACTAATATGTACAAATGTTCTGTTTTACTTACGATGTTTGTTTGCTGTTATGTAAACTGCTAACCTTCATTTAGGGTTCTTAGTTAGTTTGTATGTTAAAGGTATAGTGGATCCCCTCGGGAACGGAACTTAGTAGCGCGCGCAAATTGTGGTTGGCCCAGGTAGAGAAGGTGGAACAAGGAATCAGTCGGGGACGAGCTACCAAACTTTGCACTGCCATGTAAAAGTTGTATATTGTGCCGGTTCCGAGAGAGGCTTTTTCTGCCAATGTCCAATGCCTCGGATGGAGGGATAAATAGCTGGAACGATTCTGGAATTGGTATCCATCCTCGTCACCAAGAAATGACAGAGTCCAGCAATTCTACCTGCAATTCCACCTACCAACATGCAATCGCCAACACATTGCGCAATCACTATAATGGAGCACTATAATAATGAGCAGTGAAGGATCAGCTTATTGGATGTGTTAGTGTGCTCAAATAGAAGGTAACTTGTAATTGAATTCATGTACCTACCTTGATTTTTTCCCTATCACAACACCTCTCAGGTTCCTCTCCATTTAAACTTTGATAACCGAGTGTCCTAGTTCATCATCATCATCATCATCATTTAAGACTGATTATGCTTTTCAGCGTTCAGTCTGGAGCATAGTCCCCCTTATAAAATTCCTCCATGATCCCCTATTCAGTGCTAACATTTGTGCTTCTTCTGATGTTAGGCCTATTACTTCAAAATCATTCTTAACCGAATCCAGGTACCTTCTCCTTGGTCTACCCCGACTCCTCCTACCCTCTACTGCTGAACCCATGAGGCTCTTGGGTAACCTTGCTTCTCTCATGCGTGTAACATGACCCCACCATCGAAGCCTGTTCGCCCTGACTGCTACAGCTATAGAGTTCATTCCCAGTTTTTCTTTGATTTCCTCATTGTGCACACCCTCCTGCCATTGTTCCCATCTACTAGTACCTGCAATCATCCTACCTACTTTCATATCCGTAACCTCAACCTTATTGATAAGGTAACCTGAATCCACCCAGCTTTCGCTCCCATACAACAAAGTTGTTCGAAAGATTGAACGCTGCATAGATAACTTAGTCTTGGTACTGACTTCCTTCTTGCAGAAGAGAGTAGATCGTAGCTGAGCGCTCACTGCAATATCTTTGCTACACTTCGCTTCCAGTTCTTTCACTATGTTGCCATCCTGTGAGAATATGAAACTGTCCACCTGTTCTAACTTTGTTCCTCCTATTTGGCACTCAATCCGTTTATATCTCTTTCCCACTGACATTACTTTAGTTTTGGAGATGATAATCTTAATACCATAGTCCTTACATTTCTGATCTAGCTCCGAAATATTACTTTGCAAACTTTCAATAGAATCTGCCATCACAACTAAGTCATCTGCATATGCGAGACCGCTTATTTTGTGTTCCCATATGTTAATCTCACCCAGCTAGTCCATTGTTTTCAACATATGATCCATAAATAATATGAACAACAGAGGAGTCAAGTTGCAGCCTTGTCTTACCCCTGAAACTACTCTGAACCATGGACTCAATTTACCGTCAACTCTAACTGCTGCCTGACTATCTATGTAAAGACCTTTAATTGCTTGCAAAAGTTTGCCTCCTATTCCATAATCTCGTAGAACAGACAATAACTTCCTCCTAGGAACCCGGTCATATGCCTTTTCTAGATCTATAAAACATAGATACAATTCCCTGTTCCACTTGTAACACTTCTCCATTATTTGCCGTAAGCTAAAGATCTGTTCCTGACAACCTCTAAGAGGCCTAAACCCACACTGATTTCCATCCAATTTGTCCTCAACTAATACTCGCACTTTCCTTTCAACAATACCTGAGAAGGTTTTACCCACAACGCTGATCAAAGAGATACCTCTGTAGTTGTTACAATCTTTTCTGTTTCCATGATTAAAGATTGGTGTGATTACTGCTTTCGTCCAGTCTGATGAAACCTGTCCCGACTCCCAGGCCATTTCAATTATACTGTGTAGCCATTTAAGACCTGACATTCCACTGTATTTGATGAGTTCCGACTTAATTTCATCCACCCCAGCCGCTTTATTGCACTGCAATCTATTGACCATTTTCTCCACTTCCTCAAATGTGATCCTGTTTCCATCATCATTCCTATCCCATTGTACATCGAAATCTGAAACAGTACTGATCGTATTTTCACCTACATTGACAACTCTTCACAATATTCCCTCCAACTGCCCAAGGCATCAACAGGATTCACCAGCAGTTTTCCTGACTTGTCCAAAATACTTGTCATTTCCTGCTTACCTCCCTTTCGAAGACTGCTTATTACGCTCCAGAATGGTTTTCCAGCAGCTTGACCCAAGGTCTCCAACCTGTTTCCAAAGTCTTCCCAAGATTTCTTCTTGGATGCTGCAATTATCTGTTTGGCTTTGTTTCTTTCTTAAACATAACTTTCTCTGTCTACCTGAGTTCTAGTATGTAGCCATTTTTGATATGCCTTCTTTTTCCTTTTACAGGCTGCCTTGACTATGTCATTCCACCAAGCTGTTTGCTTCATCCTACCTTTACACACTACTGTTCCAAGACATTCTTTGGCCACTTCTAGTACTGTGTCCCAGTACCTTGTCCATTCCTTTTCCAGTGACTGCAATTGACTACATTCAACTAGCTGGTACCTTTCTGAGATCACTGTTACGTACTTGTGTGTGATTTCCTTATCCTGAAATTTCTCCACTCTTATCCTCCTACACATGGACCTGACCTCCTGCACTTTCGGCCTCTCAATACCAATTTCACTGCAGATTAAATAGTAATCAGTGTCATCAAAGAATCCCCTGAATACACGTGTGTCCCTCACAGCCTTCCTGAATTCCTGATCTGTTATTATATAGTCAATGGCAGATCTGGTTCCCCTGCCTTCCCAAGTATACCGGTGAATGTTCTTATGTTTAAAAAAGGAGTTTGTGATTACTAAGCCGATACTGGCATAGAAATCCAAGAACTGTTTCCCGTTCCTGTTGGCCTCCGTATCCTCACCAAATTTACCCATAACCTTTTCATACCCTTCTGTTCGATTTCCAATCCTGACATTAAAATCACCCATGAGCAGAACACTGTCCTTGTCCTTTACTCTAACAACTACATCACTGAGTGCATCATAAAAACTATCCATCTTATCTTGATCTGTCCCTTTACAATGCCAATATACTGACACAATCCTAATTTTCTTGCTAGACACTGTCAAATCTATCCACATCAGTCGTTCGTTTACATACCTTATTGCAACTGCGCTGGGTTCCATTTCTTTCCTGATGAAAAGCCCTACACCCCATTGTGCTATTCCTGCTTTGACTCCTGACAGGTAGACCTTTTATTCTCCCACTTCCTCTTCTCTCTCACCCCTTACCCGATTGTCACTAACAGCTAAACCGTCCAATCCCATCTTACTTGCAGCCTCTGCCAGCTCTACCTTCTTCCCAGAGTAGCCCCCATTGATATTAACAGCTCCCATCTCGTTACCATTCGTTTGCCGAGTCGTATCTTAGGAGTCCCTGGTTTGTCAGTTAGAGGTGGAACTCCGTCACCTCCAAAGGTCCGAGGCATTTTGCTCTGATTGTTGCCAGCATCATATTTATAGTACCAGGGAAGCAGGTTGCTAGCCTTACTTGCCCCAGGTCCCATTGAGTTTTACCCCTAACGGTTGAGGGCCTAACCTGTGGATTTGGTAGTCTTTGCCGTCTGAGCACATAGGTGGCCACGACTCGGAATATGTCCGAGATGCCCAGCCTTATTCCAAGGTAACTGGTATCCCGACTGTCAGGACTGTCCTAGTATGTAAAAAAAAAAAAAGAAAAAAGAAAAATAAAATAAAATAAAATGAAAACCTCAGAACATTAAATAATGTTGTTTGATCTTTGGTAAGAAGGGAGTGTTCAGATTTATTGTGGATATAGTTAAATTGTGGGAGGTAGTAAATGTAGTCTTGTGGAAGCCTCCCAGGGATGGAAACAGTCTAATTTAAAGTTTTGTGGAATTTCAAAGTTAACTAATTAATTATTTACTTGAAAGTAGAAGAACGTGGTAATAAAGGCAATTTGCAGTTTCTTTTAAAGATTAAAAGTTATTAAAACTGAGGCTTATAAAGTGTTGCTTCGTTAATGGTCATAGTGCTGCCTGTAGTATATTTTAAAAGGTGTGTCAGTTTCTTGCAAATTCGTCAAAATTATGTTTCACTGTAGTAAAAGTGGAAAACTGGAATATTGTATAGTTATATATTCACGTTTGCTAAGTGTTTGTATCTCTTGTATATTGGAAGTGCATATTAATAGTATAACAGGATCCACAGTTTGTCTATTGTGTTAATGCTAGGTAACAAGTAACGGGAAGACCACTATTTACGAAAACAATAATTTCTTTATTCACAAGTTAGTGAGAAGCAACCTGTTAGTGGATTACAATTAACGTTCATTTTAAGTATTAAAGTATTTAACTGAGAGAGACTGAACCTATGTCCAATTTACGATTCTGCAGTGAATATTAATAATAATGTTATAAAACTTATTCGGTTCGAATAGGCCCTGAAAGTAATAGTGTGTTTCGTTATCTGTTATATTTATGCAAATAGTTTGTTCTGCTCTGTTAGCTTCCAATCTTAACCGTGAACATATGCAGGTGTCAGAGTTCGTTGCACTCGCGTGTGGCAAAATATAGGTTGTGTTTGTCCGTTAAAGTTACTAATAACTGTTTTTCTTAAACAAGAATGTCGATCATTCTCTTGCCCAATTAGGCTGGCGACCATTTTCCTTATTCTTTAAACAGTGTAGCTAAGTAAGATATTATTTGTTACTGTTTGAATACTTAAGTAATTCTGACTTTCACTTCCGATAAGCCACCTCCATTAGGTACAACACGGTCAATATAACGAAATTCCTTTCAGAGGGTAACACTGCTCTGTTGCGTTATTCCATAATTGCTTTATCAAGATAGTTTTCTTTCACAACCTGCCTCCAACTTTAGGGTTATGGTATAGCAGTAGCATACAGTAGCGTTATACATGGCTTTTCAGTGACAGGACTGATTTTTTCTGTTGGGGCATAAAACGTAATAAACCAAACTTGGTATTTGATTACATAAGCTACGTAAATACTGCTGCACTGTTATAGTACGTACAAAAATAAGAACAAAAGTCCAATAATCTTTGGCTCTAAATTGTGCAACATAAGAGAAACGTGCACTTTTTTCAGTAAAACAGATGTGTTATACATTACTGAAGACGAAGAAGTACACGTAGATCTTAATTTATCCAACTTGTGATTTGATTTCTTTTCTAATTTTTATTATTACACAATCTGAAATGGCTGTAAGAATGGATATTTCAGGAAATTTTCTTATCCATAAACCTACGGGTGTATGTACTCGACGAATGTGTAAAGTTTCAAAAGATGGTACTGTTTCTGTTTTTATTAGGGGCCATGGTAGTAGTAAGAAGTTCAGAGAACCTGAAAAATTTAAAGGTGTAACAATATATTGAATAACTACACATTAATGTTATCAAAAGCCGAGAAGCGATTTTTCGTTTCCTTTGTAGCCACCCTGGCCCTCACCTACGTTTATGTACTCTCGCTTTCTCGGTGAACTAAGTAATTACATAAGCAGTTTCAAAGTGCTGTGCTGCCTGTTGACCTTGGCCACTGATGATGAATGAGGCACTCAAATTCGTGAGGTGCTACAGCTCCCTTGCCGCGCTTCTGGGATGTCTTAGATATGAAGACTGAGCAAATGTGAATGTTGAAACTCATAAGGTTTTGATGCTCTTCATTCATAGGTATTCTTGCGACAACTCTTCCTAATGACACCTTTCGAAAATATAATCATCAGAATCTGTTACAAAACTAATTAAAATTTGCGAATAAATTGAGCAAATTCAGTTGGGTGGTTGGTTGGTTGTTTGGGGGAAGAGACCAAACAGCGAGGTTATCGGTCTCAGAGGGTTAGGGAAGGATGGGGAAGGAAGTCGGCCGTGCCCTTTCAAAGGAACCATCCCGGCATTTGCCTGGAGAGATTTAGGGAAATCACGGAAAACCTAAATCAGGATGGTCGGACGCGGGATTGAACCGTCGTCCTTCCGAATGCGAGTCCAGTGTGCTGCAAATTCAGTTCAGCCAGATATTGTATATACCAATTAAGGGAGTAAACGCCATAAAACGAACTGATTGAATTTAAGTGTGCTATATTGAATAAGAACTGAACATCCATGGCTGTAAAGACATGCAAGAAAACAAGTGATCGCAGGGTGGCTGCATATCACACACAAGTGAAGGCAATGATTAACAAAAAACGTATACAGAAAGACAGTAGCTGTAAGTATAATGTTAGAAAACGTCATACACATATAGTTTTATATCTTGTAGTAAAAATTATAGTTAACAGAATAAAAAGTCATGAAGTGCCTATGTACGGTTGGGCCAATTACATACATTTTCTTACGTTCGCAGACTAGGTCTTGGGAAAGCACGAGACATAATGGTAGGAGTATTTCATGTACATATTATTATACAACCGTAAAATGACACCAAACAATAATGTGTGTACCTGGAAATATCATAGTCTATTTCAAAAGATAAACTGACTATCAGGTTTCGTGTCCTTACCATTATACATCTGTGAGCAGGGGTTGAATCCCCTGTTAATTGTGAGCATGCAAATGATGATCAGATACACCATAATAAATAGCTACGACTCCCAAAGGTGCATCAAGTATCAAAATGTAAAACTACTCTAATGTTTATAGCGCAAAGAAACATTAATGATTACGAAAAAAATTTAAGTCATTTATCAAGGCTTTCAGCTCATTTTCTACTCAAAAATTGTATCATTAGAGAATATCGTGAGGTTACGAACATTATGGACTCAAACCCTTATACATTTTAACATAGTATGAAGAACTTCTTTGTCTCTCACGTAACAGCTGTTCCGTCTATTACACCACAAGTATGGAAGTAATGGCGTACAAAATGTGTATAGCCTCATACATAGTCTGTAACATGACCTCATAACCATCGTTTACATTTTCTTTCTTTTTTTTGCGCAAGTCATCTCTTAGTTGTGAGAAAATGTTTCAATTATTACGTAGAAGACAAATCCGAACTACCATGACCAATAAACCATAATAAGAGCAGTATATCGGCCATATGATCATACTATGGTAGTGCAGAGCTGTCAGAGGCTCGAACCCTTAACGAGTAACAAACTTCGTACTAGGGAATTATGGTAACACCGTGATGTGCATGTTGAGTATAATGGGCGTAACATATAGTCTATGTGCAGCTACATCAAGAAACCGGGAACCAACTTGGGAACAAAGTAAATATAATGTTGTGTACGTCGAAATAAAAAGGATATTACATGAGGGCACCAGAGACAACTTAAGTTAGGAAAACTGATAATTAGTAGGAATGCATACTTATATCAGACCCCACTGTGCCTGGTAATCCATCATGTACGTAGATGTTTCAGTTGTGATACATAAAATTTTTTTATACTTTCCATTACACTGTTATCATTCTAACCCGACATGTTTATGCAGGTTCTGATGCTTGATGGTTGGGAGATGAATAAAATTAATGATTTAACAGATCATCAAAAATTTTGTAATATTACGTCCCTGCTGTTCCTTCTTACTCCTCAATAATTTTTCAGGTTGTTTACGTCGAGATGTATAAATTTTAATGTCTACCAGAGCATATAATTTATAGCCCTTAGGTTCTACATGTAGGATTTCTAGATCTTTTGTTATGTCAGTGACCTTGTGATTTAAATTTTTTAGGTGTTGCTCTACGGCACTGTCATTATTATATGTGTGTTCTTTAAAAGCTTGTTTCAAAGGCTTTTCTCGTCTGCCTACTGTAAATACTGTCAAAGTTAGCGCATTTTATCTCGTATACGCCCGGTTCTTTGTACACTCCTGGAAATTGAAATAAGAACACCGTGAATTCATTGTCCCAGGAAGGGGAAACTTTATTGACACATTCCTGGGGTCAGATACATCACATGATCACACTGACAGAACCACAGGCACATAGACACAGGCAACAGAGCATGCACAATGTCGGCACTAGTACAGTGTATATCCACCTTTCGCAGCAATGCAGGCTGCTATTCTCCCATGGAGACGATCGTAGAGATGCTGGATGTAGTCCTGTGGAACGGCTTGCCATGCCATTTCCACCTGGCGCCTCAGTTGGACCAGCGTTCGTGCCGGACGTGCAGACCGCGTGAGATGACGCTTCATCCAGTCCCAAACATGCTCAATGGGGGACAGATCCGGAGATCTTGCTGGCCAGGTTAGTTGACTTACACCTTCTAGAGCACGTTGGGTGGCACGGGATACATGCGGACGTGCATTGTCCTGTTGGAACAGCAAGTTCCCTTGCCGGTCTAGGAATGGTAGAACGATGGGTTCGATGACGATTTGGATGTACCGTGCACTATTCAGTGTCCCCTCGACGATCACCAGTGGTGTACGGCCAGTCTAGGAGATCGCTCCCCACACCATGATGCCGGGTGTTGGCCCTGTGTGCCTCGGTCGTATGCAGTCCTGATTGTGGCGCTCACCTGCACGGCGCCAAACACGCATACGACCATCATTGGCACCAAGGCAGAAGCGACTCTCATCGCTGAAGACGACACGTCTCCATTCGTCCCTCCATTCACGCCTGTCGCGACACCACTGGAGGCGGGCTGCACGATGTTGGGGCGTGAGCGGAAGACGGCCTAACGGTGTGCGGGACCGTAGCCCAGCTTCATGGAGACGGTTACGAATGGTCCTCGCCGATACCCCAGGAGCAACAGTGTCCCTAATTTGCTGGGAAGTGGCGGTGCGGTCCCCTACGGCACTGCGTAGGATCCTACGGTCTTGGCGTGCATCCGTGCGTCGCTGCGGTCCGGTCCCAGGTCGACGGGCACGTGCACCTTCCGCCGACCACTGGCGACAACATCGATGTACTGTGGAGACCTCACGCCCCACGTGTTGAGCAATTCGGCGGTACGTCCACCCGGCCTCCCGCATGCCCACTATACGCCCTCGCTCAAAGTCCGTCAACTGCACATACGGTTCACGTCCACGCTGTCGCGGCATGCTACCAGTGTTAAAGACTGCGATGGAGCTCCGTATGCCACGGCAAACTGGCTTACACTGACGGCGGCGGTGCACAAATGCTGCGCAGCTAGCGCCATTCGACGGCCAACACCGCGGTTCCTGGTGTGTCCGCTGTGCCGTGCGTGTGATCATTGCTTGTACAGCCCTCTCGCAGTGTCCGGAGCAAGTATGGTGGGTCTGACACACCGGTGTCAATGTGTTCTTTTTTCCATTTCCAGGAGTGTATTTTGTTATAACCTCCAACTTCTATGTGCATGCCCAATTTATTATTGTTACTACATCCTATATTAATATTTGCATGCTTAAAGACTTAACGATATTTTCAAATAAGGGTTCATGGAAACTTAGCGGCGCATACTTTTTCTTTTCCTGGACTACAGAAGATGCAATTCGTATCCTATCTTTATATTTCATTAAATATTTATTGCCTAAACCCACAACTTTGGTTTTAGGAAAGCCTTTGCTCTAGTTTACTGTAACCTGTATTATTACCTCAGTCCCTTTGGCGACTGCCTCTTCATTGACAGCACGTACAGAGAATGAGCTTACGTTGTATGTTACTTTGCGTAGACAACGAGCTGGAAGCCCTGATATATGACCACTTTTTTCGTAGTTACTATTGCTTAGTTCCACTGTAAACGTCGGACTAATTTTATAATTTGGTACTTGATGTACTTTTATGGGTCGTAACCATGGTTTTAAATATTTCATCTTCATTGGTATATTTATGTATGGAATCAGGGGTTTAACCCAGAAACATTGTTTTTGTCCATTTATATTTTACTACATAGTGTAGTCCCTTTAGTTTGTGTAGCGTCATTTTCTGTTGTAAAATATTTTAATACGTACGACAGGTTCAGTAGACAATGCTACCAATTGTACTTCACACCTGCATGTATAATGGAAGGCCTCACGTTTGCACACTACTTTTTATGTAATTATTGCAGCAAAAAGCCAGTAGCAGCAGGCCAGTTCAACCGTTTATTTCGTGTTATATGTATGAATTTTGTTATTTTTGCCTTGTGTTTCATTTTTGCTATGGTCTGTATGCAGATGGATATGGTACGGATATGAAACCTGAAAGTTTGTTTATCTTTTCAATTATGTTATGATATTCCCAGGTACACACATTAGTGTTTGGTGCCATTTTACGATTGTATAATAATATGTACGTGCAATATTCCTGTCATTATATTTCGTGCCCTCCCGAGACCTATTCCTTGAACCTAAATAGATGTTTGTGATTTGCCCTTTCTCTACACATGCACTTTATGACTTTTTATAACTTTAACTGTAATTTTTACTACAACATATAAAACTATACGTACATGACGTTTTTCAACCGTTATACGAATGTTTACCGTCTTTCTGTATGTATTTTTTGTTATTCGTTGCCTTCACTTGTGTGTGATGTGCTATCACCTTGCGTCCACTTTAATTTTCTCTCCAGCCACGGATGTCTAGTTCCTATTCATATGGCACACTTAAAGTGACTCAGTATTTTATATGGTGTTTGTTCGCTTAATGGTAAGTATAATGGTTCAAATGCTTGTAAGCACTATGGGACATAATGTCTGAGGCCATCAGTCCCCTAGACTTAGAACTACTTAAACCTAACCAACCTAATGACATCACACACATCCATGCCCGAGGCAGGATTCGAACCTGCGACCATAGGAGCAGCACGGTTCCGGAATGAAGCACCTAGAACCGCTCGGCCCCAGAGGCCGGCAGTATGTATACTATTTGCTGCACTACATCTGTAGAATGTGTTCGCAATGTGTGTAAACACTATGGGACTTAATGTCTGAGGCCATCAGTCCCCTAGACGTAGAACTACTTAAACCTAACTAACCTAAGGACATCACACACATCCATGCCCGAGGCAGGATTCGAACCTGCGACCTTAGGAGCAGCACGGTTCCGGAATGAAGCATCTAGAACCGCTCGGCCCCAGGGGCCGGCAGTATGTATAATATTTGCTGCACTACATCTATAGAACGTGTTCGCAACTTTTAATTGATTTTATAAAAATCTCTTTTCAGAATCTGACGATGACTTTTTCGAAACAAGACATTGAAATGAATGGTTACAAAAATACCTGTGGCTATTTTACTATTATCACAGCGTCCGTAATAGCTGTTACCACACTCTTATCTAGTATCAACATGAGCGCAGACCTCATTCGAAATTATACATCGCAAATGCAGTTTATAGCTAAGCAGTTTTATCTTGCCAAAAGGAGTTCAGTGGTAAGCCAGTTGATGGTTAACTTCGATAAGTAATGCCTGCAATAAAAATTCGAAACCATTCTGCAAGTGCGCAATATGTTAATAACAAATGTGAAGTGTTATGGATAAAGACAATGATAAGTGCTGTCTATAGTGTCAATTTGTTTGCTAACTGTAATGTCTCATAAGTTCGTGTGTTTTTAAGTAAGTGTTCAAAACCTGCGCAGTTCATAAGTTTATTTCCTACTGTCATTGACTTCTTAATATGTGAGAAGTCACGCACTGTGTCAGGACATTGACGTAAGCTGCACTTCCGTGTCGCGCAGCAAGTACAGCCACGTCGCAATACAGCCTCGCATGTACAGAAACATGCGTTTACCGAAGGGGTAGTAAACCCTACAGATGTAGTTCTGTCTTGAAATGAAAGGAAATAGCTCGAAAAAGTTTCAGTTACAATTTACTAGCTAAGATGGATGTTAAAGATAATAGTAACTATATAGCAGAGGTAAGAACAGCTTGTGAAGTTAACGGTCTAAGGCGCTGCAGTCATGGATTGTGCGGCTGGTCCCGGCGGAGGTTCGAGTCCTCCCTAGGGCATGGGTGTGTGTCTGTTTGTCGTTAGGATAATTTAGGTTAATTAGTGTGTAAGCTTAGGGACGTCCTTAGCAGTTAAGTCCCATAAGATTTCACACACATTTGAACATTTTTTTGTGAAGTTAATAGGAAATCGCATAAATTACAATCGAAGATTGCAGTTTTAACTGAAAAGATACTAAAGACAATCAATTGTCATACTAGGCTTAGGTGTAATCTGCGCACTACAGTAAAAAAACCTTCATCAGAAAATGTTTGAAAATGAAGTTTTCGTGACGAAATCGGCCAAAGGTTACTCAGTAGTTTTAATTTCTGCAAAAGTTACGTTTCAGAAACACCAAAATCCTTTAAGGAGAATGGTATAGAGGATATTAGGAGAAACTTCCTATCTCAATTTCAACTAAAAAAATACATTAAAGAATCCAGCTCCCATCTCCAGACCCCATTTGATAAGAAACGAATGCTAGTTTTGTACCCACAAATCCCATATCTCAGAGTCGAAATTAAGCTACATAACCCGGAATTACCCCTCAGGCCTTTTGTGGACCCACGTAGAGCCCCAAATGTGTAACTGTAAAATTTTAACCAAAAAAATAAAAGAAAATGTATTTTTACACCTTCATGGTTCAAATGGCTCTGAGCACTATGGGACTCAACTGCTCGGGTCATTAGTCCCCTAGAACTTAGAACTAGTTAAACCTGACTAACCTAAGGACATCACAAACATCCATGCCCGAGGAAGGATTCGAACCTGCGACCGTAGCGGTCTTGCGGTTCCAGACTGCAGCGCCTTTAACCGCACGGCCACTTCGGCCGGCGGCATACACCTTCATATTCCGTACAAAAAAACAGCTACGACATGAAAGATATAATCATAAACACAACGGTTACAAAGATTGCAATGTTGGCATCTGTAGACACAAAAATTCGCTACGCCAGTATTTTCATTACTGCAGTTTGTGAGATTTTCAGGAAAAATTTAGTTACATATAACAAACTTCCCGTAGAGGACATTTGGGAATTAATTCAATTTTTATACTTTCGCTTTCTTTTAATTATTTTTTCAATGGCTTTTTAGGACGTATCCGATTCTTGCTGGAAAAATTACCATGTAAAGGAGATATGTGGATGATGTGCGTGTTCTGATGGAAGGGGGAGAAAATAGCGTGAAGCATCTTGCACAGTTACTTAACCAAATACATGAAAAGATTACATTTTCGGTTGAATTAGAAGAGAAAAAAATTGTTAAATTTTCTTGATATAACTGTAACCAAAGATGAGAGACAGTTGTCCATTAGCGTGTTTAGAAAACCCACCACCACTGATACAGTTATTTGAGCATCGTCCAACCACCCAAAAGTACACAAACTAGCGTATTTTCGTTCCATATTCCAAAGATTCACGAAGTTGCTGCTGTCGGAAGAGGCAATCTCCAGAGAGACTGACGTAATGATACAGGTAGCTAGAGCAAAACCGTTTTCCTGAATCCAAAGTTAGGGAATTGTAAAATATTATTTTAATGAAATATAAGGATAGGATAAGAACTGCATCTTCTGTACCCGAGGAAAAGAAGACGTATGTGTCACTAACTTTCCATGGACACATATCTGAAAAGATCGATTAAGTCTTTAAGATGCAAATATTAATACAGGTTGTAGAACCAATAATCAACAGGGCATGCATTTACCTCAAAAAAGTGGGAGATTGTAACAAAGAATACAAACTGGGTGCACACGAGATAACATACGGTAACTTCGACAATATTTAGATTTGGTGAACGGGAAGAGACTTTGAAACACGCTTTTAAAGGACACAGATATAATAATGGCAATGCTTTAGGGCTACAACTTGAAAATTTAAATCACAGCGTCACTAACAAGAAAAGAACATATAAAAAATTGTACATGTGGAACCTCAAGACTATAAATTAGATATTCTAGAAGACATTTAAATTTATACATATCGACTAAACAACGTAAAAAGTTATTAAAGTACAAGGGGTGCAGCAAGAACGTGGTATTACAAAATTTTTTGCGACCTGTTGACTCATTACCTTTGTTCATATCCCAACCATCAGTACCTGCATATACATGTCGCTTCAGAATGGTAGTAATGTATTGAAAAATATAGCAAAATTTTATAAATCACAACTATATTATCAATGTACGGAATGGAGTACCGGTCACGGTGAGGCTTCATACAAATCTGTTCCTAATAATCATTAGTCTCCTTCACAGCCGGCCGGGGTGGCCGAGCGGTTCTAGGCACTACAGTCTGGAACCGCGCGACCGCTACGGTCGCAGGTTCGAATCCTGCCTCGGCCATGGATTTGAGTGATGTCCTTAGGATAGTTATGTTTAAGTAGTACTAATTTCTAGTGGAGTGATGACCTCAGAAGGTATGTCCCATAGTCCTCATAGCCATTTGAACCACCTCCCTCACATAATTTGTCGATGTTGCCCTCATGTAAAGGGCTTTTTATTCTTACAGAGCTTTCTTGATGTAGCTTCACATAGCTACTTCCTGCCACAATATTTCGGCGCAGTCATCTGGCCATCTTCAGGTGATACTGAGAAAACGCACTGAGCTCTGTTATTTAAGACCCCGCCGACACATGCATGGTGGATCAACTTGGCGTTACGCTTGCGCTACTTAAGCGCGTTCGATTCTGCTGCTCTGGCGCCTTGACGCGGTTCAATCATAGAACTACGCCCGCTACTGAGTTTTTCAACGACTGGATTCCATGCCGAATTTAACTGTAACCGCCGTCATGATTAATAAGAGACTCTCTGTCAGACAGTCGTATTTCCACGGCTTCATTTATAATAGAGCTCCTAAGGTTAGACGTATGGGCCACGATTTTTGTTTCACTGTAATTCATTACATGACCAGTGGAAATACAATGTTCGGTGATAGCAGACTTACGAGGCTTAAGGAGACATGTATGCTGCTCGTGTTTCACAATGTGATCCTGCACAGTACGCGTCGTTTGCTCTATATAAGGTTTGCCGCTTTCGTACGGAATCCTGTAAACACCTGCATTGCGGAACTCTAGATCGTCTATGACAGATCCCAACGGGTTGGCAGTCGTTTTACAGGCCTCTTCTTTGCTCTGTCGCTTATAGGTCTGCAGCGCTCTCTCCACCCGTTTGAACGAGACCCATTCTTCAGAAATACAGTCTGCAGGTGCTCCAGTTCCGTTTGCAGACTATCAGCGTCAGAGAAGATGTGGGCTCGGTGAATCAAGGTCTTCAGAACATCCATCGTTTGTGCCAGATGGTGGCAACTAGCGGCTTGCAAGTAAATGTCTGTGTGAGTGGGCTGTCTATATACTAAATGACCAAGTGCGTCATCGCTCTTAGGTCACACCAAGACGCATACAAACGGCAAGCAACCATCTTTCTCCATCTCCATTGTAAATTTTATGTTTTCGTGTATGGAGTTCAGATGTTGTAGGAACTCTCGCAGACTATCCAAACCATGAGGCCAAACTATAAAAGTATCGTCAACATGTCGCCAAAATACTGTTCTGGCTGACACGAGTTCTCGATCCTGCAAATATTCCATAAAAGATTGGCCATCAGGGCAGACAAAGGACTCCCCATGGCGACACCGTCTGATTGCCCATAAAATTTGTTGTTACATAAAAATATGTAGAGGAAAGGGTGCGCTCAAAGAGCTCTGTAATGTCAGCTCCAAACCTATTGCCAATGAGATGTAGTGAGTCCACTGGAGGTACATTTGTAAAAAGTGAAAACACATCAGAACTGACCAACAGTTTGTTACTTTGCAGCTGCAATAACTTAAGTCTGCTCATGAAACCACTAGAATTCTTTATGTGGCGTGGAAATTTTCCTACCATTGGTTTGAGCAAACACGCCACGTATTTTGCCAAGTCGTAGGTGGTTGCCCCAATATTACCCACAAGTGGAAGTAATGGCACGTTATCCTTGTGGATTTTAGGCTATCCATACAGCCTGGGTGTATTCATATAGATTGTGTATGCTAGTCCATTACACTCAATATGCACATCAATGTGTTAGCATGATATTCATGTACGTAGCTTATCAGACGTTTAAGATTCCACAGTTCAGTACCTCCACAGTATGATCTTAAGGCCGATATGAAGTTCATATTATAGTTTATTAGCCATGGTAGTTTGGTTTTACTTCTACGTAATTAATAAAACGTTTCCTCACAATCAAGACCTGACTTTCGCTGAAAAAAGAAAGAATATGTCAATGAGGCTTATGAGGTCATGTTGCAGACTATTTAAAAAGTTATACAAATTCTGTACGCCAGTAGTTCCATATTTGAGGTGCAGCAGACGAAACAGCTGTTTCATGAGAGACAAACATGTTGTTCATGTTTTAATCAAATGTGTAAGGGTAAGAGCCCATAATGTTCGTAACCACACTATAGTTTCTTTTCACGCCATTTATGCTTAGACAACGAGATGGAAGTCTTCGTAAAATACTTAAAATTTCTTCGTAACCATTACTGTTTGCGTTCCACAATAAACATTAGACTAGTTTCATAATTCATTATTTGATGTAATTTTGTGGATCGTAACTACTGTTTATTATGCTGTATTTGATCATAATTTGTATACATTCCGCACAGGAACAGGGCTTTAAACTTTCAAACACTGTTTCTATAATTTTACATTTTTACTACATGCTGTGTTCACTTTAGTTGTAATAGTGTCATTTGCAGATGTACAGAGTGTAATACGAACGACAGATAGATGTTGCTATAAATTGCATTTCATAACCAGCACGTATAGTAAAAAGTTCACGTTTGCATAGTACTTTTTATGTAATTACTACGGTAAAAGGCCGCTAGCAACGAGCCAGTTCAACACCTTACTTCGTGTTATATCTATGAATTTTGTTCTTTATGTCTTGTGTTTCATTTTTGCTATGGTCTTCGTACAAATGTATAATGGTAGGGATAAGAAACCTGAAAGTTTGTTTATCTTTTCAAATATGATATTTCCAGATACGCACATTATCGTTTGGTGTCATTTCACGTTTGTGTAGTAATATTTACGTGCGACATTCCTGTCATTATGTTTCTTGATTTCCCAAAACCTAGTCTGCAAACGTAAGTAAATGTCTATGATTGGCCCTACCCTACGTAGGCACTTCATGTATTTTTATTACGTTAACTGTAATTTTTACTACAAGATATAAAACTATACGTATACGACGTTTTTTAACATTATACTCGTACTTATGATTACTGTCATTCTGTATGCATTTTTTGTTATTCACTGCCTTCACTTGGGCGCGGGATTAGCCGTGCTGTCTCAGGCGCTGCAGTCATGGACTGTGCGGCTGGTCCCGGCGGAGGTTCGAGTCCTCCCTCCGGCATGGGTGGGTGTGTTTGTCATTAGGATAATTTAGGTTAAGTAGTGTTTAAGCTTAGGGACTGATGAGCTTAGCAGTTAAGTCCCATAAGATTTCACACACATTTGAACATTTTTTTTTTTTTTGCCTTCACTTGTGTGTGATGGGCAGATCACTTTTTGTACATTTTTCTTGAATAATTCGGAAATTACGGCCTCTATCGAAAACGTATTGCAGTACAGACTGTAGCCTCATTAAATTTCCTACCAAAAGACACCTTTCATTTTTTTGTAGGACATATCTTTTACTTGCAGTGAGAAAGAGGATATGAATATCTTGGGGATGATATTTGAAGGCGTTGTTAGTAGCGTAACACCGACAGGTAGGGACATATGAATCTAGTTGTGTGTGCGGGATGTAATGGGTATAACTGGAGATATTTATATATGAGGTAACTGCATGTGTACACACGTTTGTGTTTTCCAGCAAACACATCACAATTTTCTACCTGATGTTTCTGCATGTTCTAACTACAAAATTAAAGGACTACATTTCCAGTATAGACTAAACTTCTGCGTTCAAATGTACATACTTCAACACCTGACATGCTGCCTCGAGGAAAATAAGCTTTAACGGCTTGCTATTGCCACATGTGTTTGGAGTTACTAACCAACCTAAGAACGTACTACCTACAGTAGCTGTATTTATTGGTCTGCAGATCAAGTAAATACTGATGTACGTTGTTCAATACACTGTCTTCAGTCATACATAATATATACTGTCTTCAGTAACATGAACAATGTATGGCTACGAAGTCTTTCGCGACGTATTTCTTGAGTAAAAATCTCTCGTGTACATGCCGCGTCAATTCAGGATAAAACTCCAAACTTTCGACCACTACCTCCATGGTCGTCGTCAGGGCTAAAACTGGCTGTCGTGAACTATTTCTTTTTTCCTTTATTGTATTTCAATTCCCCATCGGGGCGGGCTGGCAGCAGCATAGGCGCTGCTCTTCAGCCGAAAGACATAGAACAAAACAATAGAAGACATTTAAAAACAGCAAAGGAGAGAATAAGGTGAACATAGATATAAAAAAGGGGAACATCATGGAAGGCAATAGACAAAAAGCGGGGTGACTGTAAAATGGAGAGAAAAAAACTGTTTAAAAGTAGCACACATCAAAAGCCACACACTGCGACGGTTAAAAGAACACAAGGCACAGTAAGACTGGAGCATAAAGGTAGCGACGGACGGCATAGCACATAACGTAACACTGGCGGCGAACCTCAAGGCAGGACACAATTAAAACACACCTCTTGACGCACACGATCGTGAACTAGCGAGGTTCCCACTTTTATATGCAAAGGACGGCTTCTGATTGGCTGGAATACGTCATAGCAGCAGCGATATGGCGCGTAGTGAAGTGGTGCCTTCTACTTCCATAGATGTAGTTGCTATCCCGCGTTGCTTGCAGCGCCATCCCTTGAATCAGGAGGTTAAGTGCGAGAAGTTTTTCTCTGCGATTTTTCTTTATCCAGTGCACTCTTGCAAGTGTTGCTAAGTGCATAGCCGTTGTCTCTGTTAAAGTTATTATCGCTAAGTCTAATTTCGACTGCTTCCCGGATCACAGAGTCCCAGTAATTCGATGCGTGGGCTATTGCTCTCGTTTCTTCAAAGAAAATCTTATGCTTGTTAAGCAGGCTATGTTCAGCCACCGCTGATTTTTCCGAATACCTGTATTTCAGGTAGCGTTGGTGCTCGATGCAGCGGTCGGCAACGGTGCTTACAGACTGGCCCACGAAATTCTTGCCGCATTCGCAAGAAATAGTATAAATTCCCGGCACTCTTAAGCCGAGACTATCTTTGACTGGTCTCAACATTTCCTAAATTTTCCTAGGTGGTCGGAAAACTGGTTTTATTCCTTGCCTCTTCAGGACTCTGGCTATCTTGTTCGTTTTAGCACCGCAAAAAGGAAGCCGCGGTATATGTTGATCCTCTTCATGTATGTGGCCGGCATCGTGTCTTACTTTATTGGACAATACTGATTTAATTTCACCGGCAGAATAACCATTACCTCTTGAAAAACAGTCGTCAAATGGTTAATCTCGGGACCGAGGTGGTCCTTGTCGGAAATAGTCCTGGCTCTGTGTACTACAGTATTCAGCATAGCTCGCTTCTGAGACGGATGATGGCAGCTATGGCTATGCAGATATAAGTCTGTATGGGTTGGCTTCCTCTACGCAGAATGGCCCAGTCGTCCATCCGGATTTCGCTCCACCAACACATCTAAAAAAGGTAACTTTCCTTCCTTCTCTGCCTCCAATGTAAATTTTATGTTTGGATGTACACCATTCAGATGTTCGACGAACTGCTGCAGCGTGTCGCTGCCATGTGGCCAGATTAAAAAAGTATCGTCGACGTATCTGTAGAAGCGTGAAGGGCGGAGGTGAGCACTGCATTGGAGGCTTCCTTTTTGCGGTGCTACAACGAGCAAGATAGCCAGAGTCCTGAAGAGGCAAGGAATAAAACCAGTTTTCCGACCACCTAGGAAAATTAAGGAAATGTTGAGACCAGTCAAAGATAGTCTCGGCTTAAGAGTGCCGGGAGTTTAAACTATTCCTTGCGAATGCGGCAAGAATTACGTGGGCCAGTCTGTAAGAACCGTTGCCGACCGCTGCATCGAGCACCAACGCCACCTGAAATACAGGTATTTGGAAAAATCAGCAGTGGCTTTTTTTTTCCTTTATTGTAATTTTAAACACCTATACAGGCGGGCTGTCAGCAGCATAGTACGCTGCTCTTCAGCCTTAAGTGGAACAATAACATGACATAGAGGTGATACAGACAATACAAAAAAACGGCGGGCAAAAAATGGAGATACAAAAAAACAATAAACAAGAAGCCGTCCACGTTGGACGATAAAAACACTAACACTGGTAGACACGGCGCACAAAACACGGAGAACGGCGACGGCACATGTGAACAGTTGAGTTGTAACTGCACAAAACACAAAACGATGCACACACACTAGACACTGATGGCGATGATCTCCGGCGCGCGAATGTTCACTGAGCGTGTACGAGTCCGGGGACCTGCCAAGAGAGGAGGTGGAGGAGGAGGAAGGGGAAATGGGAGAGGGGAGAGCAGAGATGCCATGGGAAAAGGAGAGAGGGGGAGGGAGGAAGGGGGAGGGGAAGCCCAGGGGAGAGGGTAGGAGGGAGGGGGGAAAGGAAAGAGAATGGAAGGGAAAGGGGGGAGGGAGGGTGCCTAAAGGAAAGGACACAGGAGGTCGGGGGGAGGATCAAAGTTGATAGGAGGGGTAGATGCAGGGGAGGAGGACATCATCAGGGAGGGGGAGCTGGCGGAAGCCACCTTGGGAGAGGATAAGGAGGGTTGAGAGATGGAGACCGGGTGGGACGTGGGAATACAGGCGCGGCAGCGGGCGGGGCTGGGTGAGGATCGGGAAGACGAGCGGGTGAGGAGGGTCGAGTTTATGGGAGGTGTACAGGATCCATATCCTTTCAAGGAAAAGGAGGAGGTGGGGGAAGGGGATGAGATCATACAGGATCCGCGTGGGGGAGGGGAGACGGATGCGATAGGCGAGGCGGAGAGCATGGCGTTCAAGGATTTGGAGGGATTTATAAAAGGGAGGGGGGGCGGAGATCCAAGCCGGATGGGCATAACAAAGGATAGGGCGGATGAGGGATTTATAGGTGTGGAGAATGGTGGAGGGGTACAGACCCCACGTAAGGCCGGAGAGGAGCTTGAGGAGACTGAGTCGGGAGCGTGCCTTGGCTTGGATTGTCCGGAGGTGGGGAGTCCAGGAGAGGCGACGGTCGAGGGTGACGCCAAGGTACTTAAGGGTGGGAGTGAGGGCGATAGGACGGCCATAGATAGTGATGTAGAAATCAAGAAGGCGGAAGGAAGGGGTGGTTTTGCCTACAATGATCGCCTGGGTTTTGGAGGGATTGACCTTGAGCAACCACTGGTTGCACCAAGCGGTGAACTGGTCAAGATGGGATTGGAGAAGGTGTTGGGAGCGCTGTAGGGTGGGGGCAAGGGCAAGGAAGGCGATGTCATCGGCAAACTGGAGAAGGTGGACGGGGGCTGACGGCGGTGGCATGTCCGCCGTGTACAAAAGGTACAGAAGGGGGGAGAGGACGGAGCCTTGGGGCACACCGGCAGAGGGGAAAAAGGTGTAGGAATCTGTGTTATGGACGGTGACATAGGAAGGACGGCGGGAGAGAAAGGAGCCGATCAGACGGACGTAGTTAATGGGAAGGGCGAAGGTTTGGAGCTTGATGAGGAGACCGGAATGCCATACGCGGTCATAGGCACGTTCGAGGTCCAGGGAGAGGAAGATTGCGGAGCGACGGGAATTAAGCTGTTCGGAAAGGAGATGAGTGATGTGAAGGAGAAGGTCGTCGGAAGAGAAGGACGGCCGAAAGCCACACTGGGTGACGGGAAGGAGGCGGTGCTGGCGGAGATGCTGGTGGATGCGGCGGGTGAGGATAGATTCCAGGACCTTGCTGAAGACCGAGGTAAGGCTGATGGGGCGGTAGGAGGAGACGGCGGACGGCGGTTTGCCGGGTTTAAGGAACATGAGGATACGGGAGGTTTTCCACAGGTCGGGGTAGTAACCGGTGGACAGGACTACATTGTAGAGCCTGGCCAGGGTGGAGAGGAAAGAGACAGGAGCTTCACGAAGGTGACGGTAGGTGACACGATCGTGACCAGGAGCGGTGTTGCGTTTTGTGCGGAGTGTAGCAATGAGATCCTGTGTAGTGATAGGGGCATTGAGTTCCGAGTGTGCAATGTTGTCAGCGGTGGCTGAACATAGCCTGCTTAACAAGCATAAGATTTTATTTGAAGAAACCAGAGTAATAGCCCACGCATCGAATTACTGGGACTCTGTGATCCGGGAAGCAGTCGAAATTAGACTTAGCGTTAATAACTTTAACAGAGACAACGGCTATGCAGTTAGCAACACTCGCAAGAGTGCACTGGATAAAGAAAAATCGCAGACAAAAACTTCTCGCACTTTACCTCCTGATTCAAGGGATGGCGCTGCAAGCAACGCGGGATAGCAACTACATCTATGGAAGTAGATGGCACCACTTCACTACGCGCCATATCGCTGCTGCTATGACGTATTCCAGCCAATCAGAAGCCGTCCTTTGCATATAAAAGTGGGAACCTCGCTGGTTCACGACAGTCAGTTTCAGCCCTGACGACGACCCTGGAGGTAGTGGTCGAAAGCTTGGAGTTTTATCCTAAATTGACGCGGCATGTACACCGAGAGATTTTTGCTCATGAACAATATATGCTGTACACATTAGTGGAGTTAGAGAACATAAAAGCAAATATGTTGCGATAAGGAACGTACCATACCTGAAGTCAAATTGCAATTTTAGGGTACAGTTTGCTAGTGGTGAAGACGTAAGTTGTTATGTTGGTGTCGCTGTCTGGAAATGGGTATTGACATCTAAATTGCTCTGTGAGTGGATGGTTCGGTGTGAGATCTGCTTGAAAACTCGCTAATTCGTTCGCAACCATCACCTTCCTGTGGCAACAACGGTGACTTGCTTGTAACCACAACGATGCATCCGCCATCATTACCGCCCTGTGACAACAGTGAACTCAGAGTGGTTTCTATATGCTGAAACGGCTGGCATGCATCCGGTAGACGGGTTTGTGAATAGAAATGGGCGAGCTGCAGTGAATGAGTCTGACAGTGCTTTGCCAACCGACGGGATCCGCAACACCATTCGGATGTCTTCGTCGCTTGCTGCGTAAAACAGACACTTTCCGTTCAACCATGCATGATACAGATCAGTATCGAACAGTACAAATCCCCGAAATGGAAGACGAGCTTCTGCGACATATTGAAGATGCCTCATCTACAAGTACACGACAAATTGCATCCACTCTTGGCATCAGAAGAGGCCTCAAGTGGAATGTGTTACATGAGTACCAGTTAGATCCTTCCCATTTTCAGCGCATGGCAGCAGTAGCACCTGAAGATTTTCTACAACGCGTGCGGTTTGCACAATGCTTTTTACAACAGCCTGCCTTGCACCTCTTATTTCCGGCCGTGGTCCTGTATACCTTCGAGGCTTTGTCAACTCGTGATGGCTGTTTCAATAGCCTCAATTCGCAAGTTTGGCCAAAAGTGAATCCACGAGGTACTCCAACTCACGCTGATCAATAGCGATTCGATGTTAAGTTGTCTTCCAGAGTTCTCAGTGATATGTTGGCTCAAAAATGGTTCAAATGGCTCTGAGCACTATGGGACTTAGCATCTGTGGTCATCAGTCCCCTAGAACTTAGAACTACTTAAACCTAACGAACCTAAGGACATCACATCCTGCCCGAAGCAGGATTCCAACCTGCGTCCGTAGCGGTCGCGCGGTTCCGGACTGAGCGCCTAGAACCGCTAGACCGCCGCGGCCGGCAGTGATATGTTGATTGGGCCATACGTTCTTGTGTTCCGTCTCAACGGACAGAGATATCGCGTCTTCGTAGAATGTGTGTTACTAGAACTGTAGTAGGATGCACCTCTTAATGTGAGTGAAATGGTGTAATTCCAGTACGATGGGGAGCCAGCCCATTTCAGCAATGTTGTGAGGAATCACCTGAGAGCCACGATCGGGAATTGTTGAACCGTCCGAGGTAATCCTGTGGGCTAGGTACGGAGGTCACCTGACCTCACGTGTCTGGATTTCTTCCTGTGGCGGCATACAACGGGTATCAAAAAGGAGATCGCGAACTTACACGGCTGAAAGTACACGATATTAGAAGCAAACATGTCAAGCAACCATGTGCTCTAAAATGCATACCTTAAGAGCTATGATGGCCGCGCGATTTGGTGCCCCAAGTCACGGAGTACGCGGCCCTCCTGCCGGAGGTTCGAGTCCTCCCTCGGGCATGGGTGTAAGTGTTGTTCTTAACAGAAGTTAGTTTAACTAGTATGTAAATCTAGGGACCGATGACCTCAGCAGTTTGGTCCCTTAGGAATTCACACATATTTGAACATTTAAGAGCTATGAGATATTCTTGATTTTGAAATTTGTGAAACAAATCTCTTCTACTGCAAACTCTTTGCATTCCATATTTTGGGAAGTGGCAGTATGTACCAAAACAAGAAAAAAATCCAGTAAGCATATGCTCTAAAATGCATACCCTGACAGCTAAGAGCACCTGTTCACTTTCCATTCTTTCGAGCACAACTCTAATGAACAACTGCTCATAACTTTTAAGGTATGAATTTTAGAGCCCATGTTTGCTTGACATTTTTGCTTCTATTATCGTGTACTTTCAGCCGTAAGTTTTCCCCATCATTTTTCCTACCCTGTAGAAAGAAGCTGGTGTAAGAAACCGTTGTGGAAACGGAAGAAGAACTCGTCGCTTGAGTTGCTGTCGCTGCTGGTACCATTGCGGACATGCCATGAATCATCGAACAGATACGACACTTCATGGTCCGACGATGTAGTGCGTGCATACAGACCTGTGGACGCGCAGTCGAGCGGTCCCTGTGAACGCCTTACTACCTTTTGTGTAAACGATCCCTAGCCTCAGAAACGACCGTCAGGAGCCATAGTATTAATACTTGTTTCGACGTTCTCTACCTCCAGTACTATTTTGAATGAATAGTCAGATTTACACAAGTACGAAAGTCAGCGAACGCTACAACACGCTTTTTACAAAGCACGCATTGCAAAATACGTCTTTTTATCACATAGATCTCTAAGTGTTATCATACACGTGTCATTACAGCTGTACAGTTCACAATCAATGTTCGAATGCCGTACCATCAGCTTCAGTGCATTTGTGCACACTCGGGGCAGCATGTTGTGTTACTTGTCTGTGAGACTCTGTGCGTTCCTTCATGAGAAAAGACACGTCTATGCTACAACCAAGCAGTTAATCTCACGTATTTACTTTTCATTTGTACACCTCTGCTTTCATGCAACACATTATAACAGAAACTGATAACGTAAGGTCTGGCAGTTACGGTGGCCGTTTAATTGTACCAGCAGGACCAATCTAGCGATCTGTGTAGGTGCGGTTGAGATGTTTCCTCATACATCCGGTAAAATGTGAAGGCGCTCTGTCTTACTGGAAGTATACTGCAGTCCGCGTGGCCAAAGGGGCGTCGTTAACTTATTCAACAAATGGAATTTCCAAAAAATGTAAGTAATTCTGTCTGTCATTCGCTTTTCTAAAATAAGAGGATCTGTCCACATTCTACCGATCATGCCGCACGAAACACTCATCGAGAAATTGGAATTTCGTTTCTACTGTCGCGTGTGGATTTTACTGTGACCAACGATAATTATTACGTGTATCGTAGATTCCATTCCTCGTATACGTCACTTCATCAGTGAATAGTACGAATGGAAGCAAATGGTGACTAACATTTAACCAGTGACAAAATTCAAGTCGTGTACCACTGTCGGCAGTGTGTAGGTTTGTAGATTGTGTACACGCTGTGTGTCAAATGGGTGTATGTTTCCCTAATGTAATGTTCTCCATACAAGTGTTAATCGGCAAATGACATGCGCAGAAAGCCGTCATGTGCTGCTAGTAGTAGTATGCTTGTACTCAAAAATGTGCTGTTGCTCCTGCAGAGGCCGTGGAAGTACATGTTAAGAAGAAAACTGGGAGCTTGGAATATTTTACTCAATGTGTTGAAAAGTCTGTTAAACCGTCTAGGATTAGGAATTCGACATGTCGGAAAGCGCCAGCGGTATTCTTCGACAACAGCACCTGCACTACCACCGCTGAGGACGTAAATATCCGTTTTATCTGCATATATAACAAAAGAGCAGGTATGTGGCATTTTAACCAGTGGATGTACAGAGTTAACCGATATTTTTGTCTGATACGCTCTCAATCCCTCTCACTACTTAAAACACAACATGCACATCTGTTCATTCAACGGAATAGTTTCATAGCAGAAAGACTTGCTGTATATAGAGATCGGGCCGGCCATTGTGGCCGAGCGGTTTTAGGCGCTTCAGTCTGGAACCGTGCGACCACTACGGTCGCAGGTTTCTAATCCTGCCTCGGGCAAGGATGTGTGTGATGTCCTTAGGTTAGTTAAGTAGATCTAAGTTGTAGGGAACTGATGACCTCAGATGTTAAATCCCATAGTGCTCAGAGCCATTTGAACCATTTGAAGTATAGAGGTTGGAATGAACGAGGTAGGTAGAATAAAATGTCATAGAGGCTGGGTAGGTAACGCACATGTGTGAGTACCATTAGCCGATAAACAAATGTACATCAAATGTGTTCTATTTCGGAAACCATTCGTACCAGGCCATATGTACAACTGCTTCAAATAAACTTTTACTGTCATATCGCTGCGTAAAAGCATTCTTCCTTTTCTAAAGAAACCTAAGGACTTCACATACATCCATTCCCGAGGCAGGATTCGAACCTGCGACCGTAGCTAGCGCGCGGTTCCAGACTGTAGCGCCTAGAACCGCTCAGCCACCCCGGCCGGCTCTTCTTAGTGGACGGGCTCGGTATGTCTTTCATGCGACGCCCACTGGCGAGAGAAAGCGTCTGTGTGTTTCCCACTACAAACGAAATGTTTTTTAAAGCGAAATTTTACATGTCCATTCGATAGAGTAGTCGCCAATCTGTCTAGAGCGATATACGGTTTATCGGCATGTACTAAAAGGGACACTAAACATGAGGAATCCCCAGAACTCTAGCAGCGAGAGAATTTCCCTCCCACGCGCCGACTGCTACCGCCATACACCAGGGTCGCTCAGTCGACAAAACGAATATTGCACTAGACCAAATTAGGACCGCTCTATCCAGTGGGAACGTAAAATTATACTTTAACAATTATTTTGCTTATAATGGAAACAAGCTGACGCTCTCCGTCGGTAATGGACCTTCCATGAAAAATTTTACGAGCAGTATTTGTCTCGGCTGAGTCCAGCAGCAGATTGCAAAAATGAAATTCCACGTGTCTATGGAAATACAAGTGAAAATTCAGCTAACAACTCTAGGGGCCCTGTATCTGTATGTGAATGTGAAATAAGCTTACCGCAAAGATGTATGATTATGTTTGGTTTGTGGAGCGCTCAACTGCACGGTTATCAGCCCCCGTACAAATTCCCAACCTTTGCTCAGTCCAATCACGCCACATTCATGAATGTTGATGAAATGATGAGGACAACACAAACACGCAGTCATCCCGAGGCAGGCGAAAATCCCTGACCCCACCGGGAATCCAAACCGTGACCCAGTGTTCGGGAAGAGAGAACGCGACCGCAAGACCAAGAGCTACGGACTTTACCGCAAAGAAACACTCCTAGTGAAGTCATTGTGAGCCTTCTTTAATATCGTGTAATTCCATCCCTTTACTTCGTAACCACTTCAAATTCTGAAGGTGGCAGGGGTAAAATACAGGGACCGATGCGGTCAGCCGCGAATTCCTCTCCTGTACCAACACTTCATCTCAAAATAGCCTTTGCAAAATAAGTCCTCAGGCATTTGCTGGATGTGTTCTGATCGGTCTTCCTCTACAGTTCTTACCCTCTACAGGTCCCTCTAGTACCACGAAAGTTATTCCATGACGTCTTAACAGATGACCTATTGTCCTGTTCTTTCTTCTTGTGAGTGTTTCCTATACATTCCTTTCCTCTCCGATTCTGCACAGAACCTCCTCTTTCCGTACCTTATCAGTCCACATAATTTTCAACATTCTTCTGTAGCACCACATCTCAAATGCTTCGGTTCTTTTCTGTTCCGTTTTTCCCATAGTCCATGTTTCACTACCCTACAATGCTGTAATCCAGACGTACATTCTCAGAAACGTCTCCCTCAAATTAAGGCCGGTATTTGACATTATTAAACTTCTTGTGGTCAGGAATGCCTTTTTGCCGTTGGTAGTCTACTTATGATTCCTCCTTGCTCCGTCCGTCATTGGTTATTTTACTGCCTAGGTAGCACAATTCCTTCAACTATTTCGTGACCATCAGTCCTGATGTCAAGATTCTCGCTGTTCTCATTACTTTCGTCTTTCTTCGCTTTACTCACAACTCATTAGACCATTCCACTCAGCAGATCGTGTAATTTTTCTTCAGTTTCACTAAAGATAGCAATTTCATCACCGAGTATTAGCATTGATTGAACCACGGGGCTCAAAACGAGAGGGAAGTTTAGTCGGCAAGAAGATCTTCGCGAGAATTTCGAGAGGTCGTGACTGCGACGTGAGCGGAGAGATGCATGCGAACGGTGGTAGAGAGGAGTTTGGTGGTGTGCGGTGGGCCCTGATGGGTTATAGAGACGAGCCCAAAGTCACTCGGAATGTTGCTGCCTTGGTTTCCTACGATTGTCTTCCACTGAGGTGGTTCTTGGAGCTGTGAGTTCGTGTCTATTCATACCACTGTGTACGCTGCCTGACGAGACCAATTCCGGTGATTAAAGTCGGTGACCCTCGCTGCGCTTCGGACACATCTGAGTGTAACGAATGCTCGTGGGGTTACGAGTTGGATCACAAGCTGATTGCGAATGTTTCTCTGCCGAGCTTTATGCTTGGAACTGTTACGTGTCACGAGTGTAGTAGCCTCAGTCTTGCGTGTGACTTTGTGGTATAGCTAGGTCAGCTGAGTTACATGGTCTAGTCTGTCAAGATTCACAGCTGTAAACGCTCGCTTGCCATGTTGTGCTTGCTGTAATTACATACACTGAAACTCATTAGCGCTGACTGATAGTTTTCATTCTTGTCAGATAACGGAGTAACGTTGTGTCATGCGCATATGCCGCGCGCCCCTTTAAGCAATATAAGCCTTAGGGGTGACCAACTATTGCTCCTTTGTAATGTTATAAACTTAATCTGCTTCAGTGCACTGCTTCTCGGCTCCTGTAATTGGTCGTCTTTCCCTCCATGTTGATGGGAAAGCAATTCAAGTTCTTTATGACGGTTCTAATGGTCTGGGCTAATCAATTGATGGAGGAAGGAAACAGCCTAAGGCAGTAAACGTATTTATAATATCGCTGTGACAAAGGAGTTCGATGGCGCATTGGCCTTGGATTATGAACTGAGCTATCTACATAGGTTAACAGTTTTGTTAAAGTTTTATATGTAAAGGTTCTATCAAAGTGCCTCGCTTAATTTGCGTGCCGCTTGGCAATTGAACTGTATTTTGGTCTGTGGCTAGCAGTACTTTTTTACATTCTGTGCCAGTACACGAAATTTATCACGTTTTCCTCTCTGTAAACTATTAATAGCCAGTTATTGAATGTTGGCTTTACGATTATAGCCAGTTGGCTATGTTGAGAAGTGATTGTTTCCGAAATGAAGCGACTGATAGTCCTGTTCGTGTTGGTATTCTTGATGTTATAAATTTAATCAGTCATTTTGTTAACGTCAGTATTTGTTAGTCTTAAGTTTTGTTTGTGGTAGGTCAAGACGTTGCTTGCCTTAATAGCTGTGAAACATGTACAGCAGACATCTTACTTAAAATATCATTATTCTGAATTTACTTTGGATTTGGTAAAGGTATTTATGATACAGAATTTTGCTAAAGAATTATCTTTCTTTAAGAGATCATTATCTTATGCCTATCTGAGATGGTTCAAGCTGAGTGAGACCTGCAAAAACAAATGTTAAGATTCCATTATCATACATAAACGTAATTCGTTAAGGTTACTATATCAAATTAAGCTTGCCAATTGTTAAATAAATTTTCTGTTAGAAATTTTGTTCTGTGAATGGTGTTGCTGTTATGTTACTCTTGGGTTCCCCTTCCACACCGCAGCTCTTGTGCCATCCTTTACCTTCCACCCGATAAAACCCTTTGCAATTGACACATATCCTTTCACGTTGCATATTAATTCCACTCCTGAACCTCTCTTTTATATCCATCATTGCTTCTTCTACGGGTAGATGAAACGTTAGGGCGGAAGACTACATCCACGCCTTGCACCCTTTTTAATTCATGCACATCTTTCTTTGTCTTCCACTCATATTATTCCCTTTTGGCTCTTGTACATGTTGTATATTACCCGTCTATCCAGGTAACGTCCATCTATTTTCCTCAGAATTTCGAATATCTTGCACCATTTGGAATTGTCGAACGCTTTTTCGAGGTCGATTAATCCTATGAACGTGTCTTAATTTTTCTTCATTCTTGCTTTCGTTGTCAACCGAAACGTCAGGACTGTCAACAGTGTCGGTTAGTCACAGCCAGTGTGCTCCCTGCCGCTGGTGGATAAGCAGCTGCCAGCAGCAATTCGTATACTCTTAGCTCACTTATTTGTTACAAAGTTTAATTCTTAATTTCTTTGCGTGTTTTTGGGTACTTGCATAATTTAATTCACAAATTTAGGGCGTATTATAGTATTTGAGAATTGTAGGATCGCGTTTTAGTACCTGAATAGTGTAAAATCGCATAGTCTCCTTCTGCTGCCGAGCAGTGTGTAGCAGTGCGCAAGTAGCAGCATTACTGCATTTACTATGCAGTCTTGTATTTTAATAACAGTTTAAATTTTGTGTCGAATTGTTTGTGCTCTCTGTAGATTAGTTCAGACGTTCTTTGCACAACAGTAATTAGCATGTATAGGGACTGCGACTGCTGTGTTCGGATGCGGGCTGAGTTGGCATCCCTTCGCTCCCAGCTTCAGGCAGTGTTGCCTTCGGTCACACAGCTTGAGGCTGTTGCCAATGAGCATCACCGCGGAGGTCCGTACGGGGGTTTGTCGGGAACAGCAAGCTCGTTCCACACATCCCCCGATCGGACTTTGGCTGTGGCTGCCCGGGATACTGCCCACATTGAGGCTGACCCCTCATCAGTGGTAGAGTGGGAGGTCGTCTCGAGGTGTGGCAGCGGACGAAAGACGTTCCGGAAGGCTCAACGGAAGGCCTCTCCAGTTTGTCTGACGAACCAGTTTCAGGCTCTGTCTCTGGTCGATACCAATCTTCAGCCAGACATGCCTGCTTCTCCTGTTCCAGAGGTTGCCCCTCACTCTGCAAGATCCGGGAGGTCGCAGAGGGTGGGCTTACTGGTAGTTGGGAGCTCCACGTCAGGCGCGTAATGGGGCCCCTTAGGGATATGGCTGCAAGGGAAGGGAAGAAAACCAATGTGCACTCCGTGTGCATACTGGGGGGAGGAGTCATTCCAGATGTGGAAAGGGTCCTTCCGGATGCCATGAAGGGTACAGGGTGCACCCATCTGCAGGTGGTCGCTCATGCTGGCACCAATGATGTGTGTCGCTATGGATCGGAGGAAATCCTCTCTGGTTTCCGGCGGCTATTTGATTTGGTGAAGACTGCAAGTCTGGCTAGCGGGATGAAAGCAGATCTCACCATCTGCAGTATCGTCGACAGGACTGACCTCGGACCTTTGGTACAGAGCCGAGTGGAGGGTGTGAATCAGAGGCTGAGACGGTTCTGCGACCGTGTGGGCTGCAGATTCCTCGAATTGCGCCATAGGGTGGTGTGGTTTCGGTTTCCGCTGGATTAGTCAGGAATCCACTACACACAGCAGGCGGCTACACGGGTAGCAGGGGTTGTGTGGCGTGGACTGGGCGGTTTTTTAGATTAGATGGCCTAGGGCCAGTACAGAAAGGGCAACAGCCTTAAAGGATGTGGGCCAAAGTCGAAGCTGCGTTGGTAAAGTACCAGAACTTCAACCGCTGATAGAAAGCACCGAAGCTGAAACAGATATAGGTACGGAAAGCTGGCTGAAGCCAGAGATAAGTTCTTCTGAAATTTTTACAAAGGCACAGACGGAGTTTAGAAAGGATAGATTGCATGCAACCGGTGGTGGCGTGTTTGTCGCTGTTAATAGCAGTTTATCCCGTAATGGAACAGAAGTGGATAGTTCCTGTGAATTATTATGGGTGGAGGTTATACTCAACAACCAAGCTACGATAATAATTGGCTTCTTTTACCGACCTTCCGACTCAGCAGCGTTAGTGGCAGAACAACTGAGAGAAAATCTGGAATAGATTTCACATAAATTTCCTCAGCATGTTATAGTCTTAGGTGGAGATTTCAATTTACCAGATATAGACTGGGACACTCAGATGTTTTGGATGGGTGGTAGGGGCAGAGCATCGAGTTACATTATATTGAGTGCACTATCTGAAAATTACCTCGAGCAATTAAACAGAGAACCAACTCGTGGAGATAACATCTTGGACCTACTGATAACAAACAGACCCGAACTTTTCGACTCTGTAAGCGCAGAACAGGGAATCAGTGATCATAAGGCCGTTGCAGCATCCCGGAATATGGAAGTAAATAGGATTATTAAAAAAAAGGGAGGAAGGTTTATCTGTTTAGAAAGAGTAAGAGCAGGCAGATTTCAGACTATCTAACAGATCAAAACGAAAATTTCTGTTTCGACACTGACAATGTTGAGTGTTTATGGAAAAAGTTCAAGGCAATCGTGAAATGAGTTTTAGACAGGTACGTGCCGAATAAAACTGTGAGGGACGGGAAAAACCCACCGTGGTCCAACAACAAAATTAGGAAACAACTGCGAAAGCAAAGAGAGCTTCACTGCAAGTTTAAACGCAGCCAAAACCTCTCAGACTAACAGAAGCTAAACGATGTCAAAGTTAGCGTACGGAGGGCTATGCGTGAAGCGTTCAGTGAATTCAAAAGTAAAATTCTATGTACCGACTTGACAGAAAATTCTAGGAAGTTCTGGTTGACGTTAAATCAGTAAGTGTATCGAAAAAGCATATCCAGACACTCTGGGATGATGATGGCATTGAAACAGAGGAAGACACGCGTAAAGCTGAAATACTAAACACGTTTTTCCAAAGCTGTTTCACAGAGGAAGATTGCACTACAGTTCATTTTCTAAATCCTCCCACGAACGAAAAAAATGGCTGACATCGAAATAAGTGTCCAAGAAATAGAAAAGCAACTGAAATCACTCAACAGAGGAAAGTCCTCTGGACCTGACGGGATACCAATTCGACTCTACACAGAGTACGCGAAAGAACTTGCCCCCCTTCTAACAGCCGTGTACCGCAAGTCTCTAGAGGAACGGAAGGTTCCAAATGATTGGAAAAGAGCACAGTTAGTCCTAGTTTTCAAAAAGGGTCGTCGAGCAGATGCGCAAAACTATAGGCCTATATCTCTGACATCGATCTGTTGTAGAATTTTAGAACATGTTATTTGCTCGCGTATCATGTCATTTCTGGAAACTCAGAATCTACTCTATAGGAATCAACATGGATTCCGGAAACAGCGATCGTCTGAGACACAACTCGCTTTATTTGTTCGTGAGACCCAGAAAATATTAGATACAGACTCCCAGGTGGATGCCATTTCCCCTGACTTCCGGAAGGCGTTCGATACCGTTCCGCAGTGTCGCCTGATAAACAAAGTAAGAGCCAACGGAATATCAGACCAGCTGTGTGGCTGGATTGAAGAGTTTAGCATTCAGAACACAGCTTATCGTTCTTAATGGAGAGACGTCTACAGACGATAAAGTAACCTCTGGCGTGCCACAGGGGAGTGTTTCGGGATCATTGCTTTTCACAATATACATAAATGACCTAGTAGATAGTGTCGGAAGTTCCATGCGAATTTTCCCGGATGATGCTGTAGTATACATAGAAGTTGCAGCATTAGAAAATTGCAGCGAAGTGCAGGAAAATCTGCATCGGATAGGCACTTGGTGCAGGGAGTGGCAACCTACCCTTAACATAGACAAATGTAATGTATTGCGAATACATAGAAAGGAGGATCCTTTATTGTATAATTATATGATAGCGGAACAAACACGGATAGCAGTTACTTCTGTAAAATATCTGGGAGCATGCGTACGGAACGTTTTGAAGTGGAATGATCATATAAAATTAATTGTTGGTAAGGCGGTGCCAGAATGAGATTCATTGGGAGAGTCCCTAGAAAATGTAGTCCATCAACAAAGGAGGTGGCTTACAAAACACTCGTTCGGCCTATACTTGAGTATTGCCCATCAGTGTGGGATCCGTACCAGGTCGGGTTGACAGAGGAGGTAGAGAAGATCCAAAGAATAGCGACGCGTTTCGTCACAGGGTTATTTGGTAAGCGTGATAGCGTTACGGAGATGTTTAGCAAACTCAAGTGGCAGACTGTGCAAGAGAGACGCACTGCATCGCGGTGTAGCTTGCTGTCCAGGTTTGGAGAGGGTGCGTTTCTGGATGAGGTATCGAATATATTGTTTCCTCCTACTTATACCTCCCGAGGAGCTCACGAATGTAAAATTAGAGAGATTCGAGCGCGCACGGAGGCTTTCCGGCAGTCGTTCTTCCGGCGTACCATACGCGACTGGAACAGGAATGGGAGGTAATGACAGTGGCACGTTAAGTGCCCTCCGCTACACATCGATGGGTGGCTTGCGGAGTATAAGTGTAGGTGTAGGTGTAGATGTCTATCTGGTGACTTTACTTTTCTTAAAGCCAAACTTCCGTCATCTAGTACATCCTTATTTGTGTTTTTCATTCTTTCGTGTATTATTCTTATCAGCAACTGATTTATGCTCACTGTGTGATAATAATCATATTTGTCAGCTCTTGCAGTCTTCGGAATTGTATGGATGAAATTTTTCTTAAAGGCAGATGGTATATTCGCAGACTCATACATTCTACACACCAACGTGAATACTCAAAAAATGCATGAAAAGGCTCTACGCACTACCGGACTTAACTTCTGAGGTCATCAGTCCCCTAAACTTATAACTACTTAAACCTAACTAACCTAAAGACATCACACACATCCACGCCTGAGGCAGAATTCGAACCTGCTACCATACTAGCCGCGTGGTTCCAGACTGAAGCGCCTAGCCGGCCGAAGTGGCCGTGCGGTTAAAGGCGCTGCAGTCTGGAACCGCAAGACCGCTACGGTCGCAGGTTCGAATCCTGCCTCGGGCATGGATGTTTGTGATGTCCTTAGGTTAGTTAGGTTTAACTAGTTCTAAGTTCTAGGGGACTAATGACCTCAGAAGTTGAGTCCCATAGTGCTCAGAGCCATTTGAACCATTTTTTTGAAGCGCCTAGAACCGCACAGCCACCGCAGCCGGCCGTAAATACTCTTTTTGTTGCCACTTCCCACAGTGGATTCAGAAATTCTGATGGATTGATATCCATTCCTTCTGCCTTATTTCATCTTAAGTTTTCCAAAGCTCTTTTAAATTATGATTCTAGATCTGGATCCCCTGTCTCTTCTATATGGAATCCTGTTTTTTTCTTCTGTAACATTGTAAGTGGGCTGTTTAGGTTTTTATATTGGTAACGCCACGTAGCGCTCTGTATAAAAATCACTGGCTGTGCTGTGTGCAGTCTGTGGCTGGGTGGCATTGTTGTAATATTCGCTATTGTAGTGTTTGGCTGTTGGCTGTTAACAGCGCGTAGCGTTGCGCAGTTGGAGGTGAGCCGCCAGCAGTGGTGGATGTGGGGAAGTGAGATGGCGGATTTTTGAGGGCGGATGATCTGGACGTGTGTCCATCAGAAACAGTAAATTTGTAATATTGGATATCATACACTGATATATATATTATCACTTTTGAACACTATTGAGGTAAATGCATTGTTTGTTCTCTATCAAAATCTTTAATTTGCTAACTATGACTATCAGTAGTTAGTAGTACCTTCAGTAGTTTGAATCTTTTATTTAGCTGGCAGTAGGGGCGCTCGCTGTATTTCAGTAGTTCGAGTAACGATGATTTTTGTGAGGTAAGTGATTTGTGAAACGTATAGGTTAATGTTAGTCAGGGCCATTCTTTTGTAGGGATTTTTGAAAGTCACTTTGCGTTGCGCTAAAAATATTGTGTGTCAATTTAGTGTTGATCAGAATAAGTAATGAGAGTAATGACTGAGTACGTTCAGTTTTGCTCAGCTGTTTGAAAATAAAATAATGTAAGAGGTTTATCAGCACAGTAATTCGATTATTTTTCTAAGGGGACGTTTCATATGTAGACCGTTAGCCAAGGATACCTCACTGGAATCTTCTGATTTTTTTCTTGTAGTTTGTGTAATTAGTGTTGCTTTTGTTTATTGCTAGTGCGTAATTCTAGAGATACTCTCCTTTGTAGTTGCAGTCTTTCATTGTTGTACAGTAAAACAGTTTTGGCATGTATGTAGATTTGCACCAAGTATTTCACAGCTGCGCTTGCAATGAACTAGATATTATTTTCAGTGCTATGTTAATGTGTTCTCTTATTTTTCCTCTTCAAATTGTGCTTTTCTGTGTTATCGTGTGAAATATTGTGACAATAATGGCGTGTGAAAAACGTAACAGTAGGCTCCAAAGTAAACTGAGAAATAATAGTGACGACTAGCGTAGCTTATCAGCACCGATGTGTAATGAATTAACAGACATTTAAAGTAGTAATTTCGTAATAGTTCATAGGGAAATGGAGCGGGCGGAAAATAATGGTGTAGACAGTGAAACAAGTAGTGAACAGGTTTTGGGTCCTCACCATTCTCTTAAATGAGTCAAGACACATTTTCTGCTTGTTAAAATGTGAATGTTGCCGGTGAAAATGCACTGCCAAAAAGCATAGAGAAAAAGGTTCCAGACACTAATACATTATTATTGCAATTAATGCAACAAATGAAACAAAATCAGAGACAAACACAGCAAAAGCTTCAGAAGTTAGACACAACGCTTGAACAAACATGTTAAGATTCAACTACTGAGTCACATAACATTGGATCGAAATGTCAAAAAGTCTGAAATGACGTAAAAACACAAATTTGTGAGCATTTTCAACCTACTTTTTCGCGGCATGAAAATGCATTACAGAATGACGACGCAGCCATAAAAGAACTGCAAACTATTGTTCATGGAAATCATGAGACCTTGCAAGCTAAATTTGACTCAGTTGCATCTACCGATTCGGTTACGCAACTTGCAAAAACTCAGGAAAACTTAAAGGACACAGTAGATACTCTGAAAATTGGTTCAGAAAGACACATGGAGGAAATTAGTTCATTATCAGAGAAAGTAGTTGAACTTTCGGATTAGCTAAATAATTTATCTATGAAGATAGATGATAATCTGAATGACACAAAACCGGTAGTCTTTAATGACACAGAAGAGTGCGAACCAATTAGGAAATTCAAACAAACTCAGAATCAAATTAATACGCAACACCAAAGAGAAATCCGGGAATTACAACATCAGTTGACACAGGTAAAACAAGAATTACATATTTCAGAGGATACTCGCGCTCCAATATGGGAAGAGGGACATAGAAATACCGAACAGCCATAAAATAATAACACAGGGCACTTCGGTAATTATGAAAGAAATTGGCAAGGCACACCGAATTTTCAGATGGAACCGCCGAAACGACGTAACAATGACCGACATGCGACTCGCCGATATGATGACTTTGACTATAAGCTGTTTGTTACTACACGTTAATTCAAAACATTTAAGAATTACGGCAACAACATTCATCCACAAGCGTGGCTTCATCAATTCTCTCATTGTTTTCCTCCCAAACTGGTCATAGAGCACAGATTAGAATTTATGTGTGGCTATTTAGAGAATGAACCAGCTGTAAGACTGCAATTGGTCATTCACGATTGCCACAGTGAAGGATAATTTTATCATGCTTTCCTCTCAGCATATTGGTCTCCAGCTACAGAAGACCGAGTAAAATATAGCAGCATAATGATGAAACATTTTGAACAATCTGAATTTTCCAGTCTTGTGAAATACACTCCTGGAAATTAAAATAAGAACACCGTGAATTCATTGTCCCAGGAAGGGGAAACTTTATTGACACATTCCTGGGGTCAGATACATCACATGATCACACTGACAGAACCAGAGGCACGTAGACACAGGCAACAGAGCATGCTCAATGTCGGCACTAGTACAGTGTATATCCACCTTTCGCAGCAATGCAGGCTGCTATTCTCCCATGGAGACGATCGTAGAGATGCTGGATGTAGTCCTGTGGAACGGCTTGCCATGCCATTTCCACCTGGCGCCTCAGTTGGACCAGCGTTCGTGCTGGACGTGCAGCCCGCGTGAGACGACGCTTCATCCAGTCCCAAACATGCTCAATGGGGGACAGATCCGGAGATCTTGCTGGCCAGGGTAGTTGACTTACACCTTCTAGAGCACGTTGGGTGGCACGGGATACATGCGGACGTGCATTGTCCTGTTGGAACAGCAAGTTCCCTTGCCGGTCTAGGAATGGTAGAACGATGGGTTCGATGAAGGTTTGGATGTACCGTGCACTATTCAGTGTCCGCTCGACGATCACCAGTGGTGTACGGCCATTGTAGGAGATCGCTCCCCACACCATGATGCCGGGTGTTGGCCCTGTGTGCCTCGGTCGTATGCAGTCCTGATTGTGGCGCTCACCTGCACGGCGCCAAACACGCATACGACCATCATTGGCACCAAGGCAGAAGCGACTCTCATCGCTGAAGACGACACGTCTCCATTCGTCCCTCCATTCACGCCTGTCGCGACACCACTGGAGGCGGGCTGCACGATGTTGGGGCGTGAGCGGAAGACGGCCTAACGGTGTGCGGGACCGTAGCCTAGCTTCATGCAGACGGTTACGAATGGTCCTCGCCGATACCCCAGGAGCAACAGTGTCCCTAATTTGCTGGGAAGTGGCGGTGCGGTCCCCTACGGCACTGCGTAGGATCCTACGGTCTTGGCGTGCATCCGTGCGTCGCTGCGGTCCGGTCCCAGGTCGACGGGCACGTGCACCTTCCGCCGACCACTGGCGACAACATCGATGTACTGTGGAGACCTCACGCCCCACGTGTTGAGCAATTCGGCGGTACGTCCACCCGGCCTCCCGCATGCCCACTATACGCCCTCGCTCAAAGTCCGTCAACTGCACATACGGTTCACGTCCACGCTGTCGCGGCATGCTACCAGTGTTAAAGACTGCGATGGAGCTCCGTATGCCACGGCAAACTGGCTGACACTGACGGCGGCGGTGCACAAATGCTGCGCAGCTAGCGCCATTCGACGGCCAACACTGCGGTTCCTGGTGTGTCCGCTGTGCCGTGCGTGTGATCATTGCTTGTACAGCCCTCTCGCAGTGTCCGGAGCAAGTATGGTGGGTCTGACACACCGGTGTCAATGTGTTCTTTTTTCCATTTCCAGGAGTGTATGTTATTTACTTTGTAAAGATGTTTAGACATTATTTATTCAGTTTTGTTTCAATGCTCACGTGTGAAGTTGATGTTTCGAAAGTTATTCTGATCTTTTATATATTAACTTATGTCATAATTCCTGTAACACTGATGTATATGTTAGTTCGATTCTTTTGTAAAGCCCATATTACTACAAATGTTATCTGTATTGTTATGTTCTTTAATGATGTATTTTGTACCTTTGTTATTTTATTCTCATGTTATAATATTGTAATACATCAAATTAAGTAACTTGTAAGCATTCATTTCACTGCACACGTTTTTGTTAATCATAGTATATGGACAATATGTGAGAAGCAAGAACTGATAGTGTTTGCGCGTGTGTTAATAATGACGCAAGGGACTGGTTAACAGCATTGCTGGTTCTAAGGACGTTTAAAAAAAAAAAAAAAATTGTGAGTGCACAAGTGGTGGTTCATGAACTTGCTATATAGTACAAGACTCTTCGATGGTGATTGTGAACCTGCACAGTCGCAACAGATGGCTGCTGGCCGTCTCTACAATGACTACAGTGGGTCTGCATCTTTGATGGCCCACCAATACCATTATTTCCACAAGGACTGCAGTGGGTCTGCACCTCTGGTGGCCCACCATTACCATAATCTCTACTAGGACTACAGTGGGTCTGCTCTGTGATGACCTACCTAATAAAATTCTTCAAATCTTCGAATGACTCTGCTGTGGGTTTGTCAGCACTGTCTTTCCGTTGGAAGGACAACACTACTTCTTCAAGACTGCATGGAAATCCACTACTCCCGTGTGCATTTTCTTTTACTACTCAGACTTTGAGAAAAACACTGCAATTTTACTGTGTTGAATGATCAGGACTGTCTTTATGGACTGTGAGAAAATTTTAGCTTTTGACCAACATTGTATCAATAAGTGTGTGCATTTGATTTCTTTGTTATCCTAATTGTGAAAACATTTTAACAAATATGTATTGGCCAGTGACCAAAACACTTTGTAAAAGTTTTGGTGGGGAGCATGAGGGCTATGTAAGTAGGCTGTTTAGGTTTTTGTATTGGTAACGCCACGTAGCGCTCTGTGCGAAAATCACTGGCTATGCTGTGTGCAGTCTGTGGCTGGGTGGCATTGTTGTAATATTCGATATTTTAGTGTTGGGCTGTTGGCTGTTAACAGCGCGTAGCGTTGCGCAGTTGGAGGTGAGCCGCCAGCAGTGGTGGATGTGGGGAGAGAGATGGCAGAGTTTTGAAATTTGTAAGACTGGATGTCATGAACTGGTATATATATTATGACTATTAAGGTTTGTTCTCTATCAAAATCTTTCATTTGCTAACTATGCCTATCAGTAGTTAGTGCCTTCAGTAGTTTGAATCTCTTATTTAGCTGGCAGTAGTGGCGCTCGCTATATTGCATAGTTCGAGTAACGAAGATTTTTGTGAGGTACGTGATTTGTAAAACGTATAGGTTAATGTTAGTCAGGGCCATACTTTTGTAGGGATTTTTGAAAGTCAGATTGCGTTGCGCTAAAAATATTGTGTGTCAGTTTAGTGTTGATCAGAATAAGTAAAGAGAGTAATGTCTGAGCACGTTCAGTTTTGCTCAGCTGGTTGAAAATCAAATAATGTAAGAGGTTTATCAGCACAGTAATTCAATAATTTTTCGAAGGGGACGTTTCAACATCAAATATTCCCCCTCATAGAGATCTTTATTGTACTATTTCTACCTATCTGTTCTCCACTCTGCATTTAACGGTGGAATTCTCATTGCGGTCTTTATGTTATTACGTTTGCTTTTAATTTTACCAAGGCTGTTTTGGTTTTTCTATAGAGTCAGTCCTTCAGACAATCACTTCTTTTTCCGTGCTGCCATTTCGTCCTAGCCTCCCTGCACTTTCTATTTATTTCATTCTTCAGCGACTCGTATTTCTGTGTTCCTGAGTTTCCTGGAACATTTTTGTACTTCCTCCTTTCATCGATCAACTGAAGTATTTCTTCTGCTACCCACACTTTCTCTTCAGTTACCTTCTTTGTATCGTCGTATGTTTTCCTTTACAACTTCTGTGATAGCCCTTTATATAGATGTCTATTCTTCTTCAACTGTTCAGCCTAGTGAGCTATTCCTTATCGCAATGTGTATGGCCTCAGAGAACTTAAAGTGTTCCTGTTCATTCCTTAGTACTTCCGTATCGCATTTCTATGCCTACTTTCTTGAACTTCAGCCTGATCCTCATTACAACTAAACTGTGACCTGAGTCGATATCAGCCCCTAGGGACTCTACAAAACCCAATATCTGATTTCGGAATCTCTGGATGTTCATGACGTAATGTAACTGCAATATTCCCGTCTTTCCCTTCTTTTTCCAGATGTAACTCGTACTCTTGTGGGTATTGAATGGAGTACTTGCTATAACTAGCTGGAAGTTAATGCATAACTCAATTCGTTTTCCTCATGTCCCATTCTTCGTACAAAGCCGATTGTCTCCCGTAACCGTATCCTCTACTTCTTCCCCTATAACCGCATTCTATTCTCCATAACTATTAGATTTTCTTCTCCATTTACGTACTGAATTAACCGTTCAATAACTTCATACACTTTCACTGTCTCTTGCTCTTTAGTTTGTGATGGCAGCATATATACCTGAACTATCGTTGTAGGTGTTGGTTTGTTGTTGATTCTGATGAGACAACCCTATCACTGAACTGTTCACGGTAACTCACTCTCTGTGCTACCTTTCTATTCAAAATGGATACTTCTCACGTAATTCCATTTTCTATTGCTTTTGACATTCCTATACTCAGCTGACCGGAAATCTTTGTCTTGTTTCCATATCATTTCAACGGTCCTCACAGTATCTAGATTCAGCACTTTACTTTTCAGATTTTCTAGTCTCCCTACAACGTTCCAACGTCCTAAATTCCGGGCTCCGACTTGTACTAACGATATCATTTCGTTCGTCATTTAATCTTTTTCTCGTGGTCACCTGCCCAGAGATCCGACTGGCGGTCTATTCTGGAATCTTCTGCCAATGGAGTGACCATAATGTGACTTTTTCAATTACAGGCCACATGTCCTATGGATATACAGAGTGAGCACAAAGTCTTGCTCTGACTATAACAATTTATTACAGAATAACCGTTTGAGATAATAATTTACATTTGATGCCGTTACATAAGTTAGTGTTACTAGTTTTTTTTAAGACCACTTACGTTAGTAAACCTCAGCGTGTGCTTCATTGGTGTCTCGGAGAATGTCGAGGCGGTATTCCAGTTCCCGCCAGGTGTTTCGTAACATGTGTTCTGTCACAGTACCCACAGCAGTTTGCATCCTAGCCTTCAGTTCATCGACGTCAGCAACTGGTGTGACGAAGACTGTCCTGGATGCAGCCCCAGAAAGAAAGTCACGTGGCGTAATGTCTGGAGAGGGGAGTAGTGTCCGGATCGGTGGATTGGAAGGAAAGGTCCAACACCCTGGCCATTCCGCTCTCCAGACATTCCCCTCCTGACTTTTTTTTTCTGGGGCTACATCAAGGACAGAGTCTTCGTCACACTAGTTGCTGACGTCGACGAACTGAAGGCTGGAATTCAAGCTGCTGTGGGTACTATGACAGAACACGTGTTATGAAACACCTGGCGGGAACTGGAATACCGCCTCGACATTCTCCGAGACACCAATGGAGCACACGTTGAGGTTTACAAACGTAAGTGGTCTTAAAAATAACTAGTAACACTGACGTATGCAACGGCATCAAATGTAATTTATTATGTCAAACAGCTATTCTGTTATAAATTTTTATAATCAGGGCAAGACTTTGCGCTCACCCTGTACATCATTTGTTTTAATGCAGTGATTCCCATAGCCTTCTGCATCCTCGTGCCGTTGATCATTGCTGATTCTTCCACCTATAGGGGATATTTCCACGCCAAGAGAAAAAGAGTGTCCTGAACCTCCTGTTTGCTGCTCCGCCCACTTTGACGAGGCCGTTGACAGATTAAGGGTGACTTCCTATACCGGAAGATTTCAGCCGCCAGTACTGACAACCGCTATTCAAAATATAAGAAGTGGTGATGTTCGAAACCGGGACCGACAGCGTTTTAATTGCCAGCAGAAGACGCTTTTCCCAGACCAATGGTGTTAAGAGTACCTCACATATTTTTCCACTCCAATGAACTACGCTGTTGTCATCTTTATGTGTCTGCGATGAGCAGTGGGGGTTTTGCGTGGTGACCGACTCGAAATGTTCACTGTAGGCAGTTCCCTTTGTAATTATCTCTTATGAATAGGTTGTGATGGGCCTTCATTTGGTGCCAGCAGGTATTCGTCTTGGGTTTGGAGAGGTTTGGGATTCGCAAGCAGTGAAATGCGTCTCCGTTACCTCTCAGTGAGGATCCTTTTCCAGCCATAGTCCTGACGCCATGTTTCGTAACACGTGTGTCACAGTACTATTAGTACACACGTTCAACAGTCCGCCACGAAACACCAACAAATTCAGCAGGTCAGCACACTGTAAGGCCACGGGCACACCCGAAAACGACTGCTCCTGTTTGCCACTCTGTCACGGCCTTACACTTAACCATGTTTACGTACAACATTCGGTGAAACTGAAGGCAAGGGCGCTTGCATTAAGAATGCAGTAGGAATTCCACTGTTAAATGCAGAGGAAAGATCGGACAGGTGGAAAAAAGTGGATAGATGGAAAGAGTGCACTGAAGGCCTGTATAAGGGGAGGGACTTGTTTGAGGACGTGATAGAAGAAGAAACCGAAGTTGGCTGTGAAAAGATAGGGGATTCAGTTTTAAAATCAGAAATTAAAAGAGCTTCGGACAAATTAAGATCAGTTATGGCAGAAGGGATTGGTAAAGTTTCATCAGAATTCCCAGAATCCTTGGGGGCAGTGGCAACAAAACAACTAATTACTTTGGAGTGGAATATATCAGACTTGCTACATACCATCAGGCTTTCAATTCTGAAGACAGCAAGAGCCGACCAGTGCGAGAGATTATGGAACAATCGGCTTAACAGCTCATGCATCAATGTTACTCACAAGAATAATACGCAGAAAAATGGAAAAGGAAATCGAGGATAAGTTGTCCAATGATCAGTTTCGCTTTAGGAACGGTAAAGGCAGCAAAGAGGCAGTCTGACTTTGCACGTGGTAATGGAAGCAACTCTGTAGAAAAATCAAGACACATTCACAGGATTTGCAGACATGAAAAAAGCGTTCGACAATGGCGCAACATATGCGAAATTCTAAGAAAGATTGTTGTAAGCTGTTGAGAAAGCCGGAGGATGTAAGATATGTGCAAGAACCAAGAGGAACGTTAAGAATGAAAGACCAAAAACGAAGTGCTGGGATTAAAAAGAGTGCAAGGCGTTGACGTAGTCTGTCGTCCCTGATCTCCAATCTAGACATCGAAGAAGCAATGATGGAGAAAAAGAATGGTTCAAGGGTGGGATTAAAATGCAAGGTGAAAGGATATCAATCATTAGATTCGCTGATGACATCGCTATCCTCAGCAAAAGTTAAGAAGAATTATGGGATGTGCTGAATGGAATGAACAGTCTCGTGAATACAGAATATGGACAGAGTAAATAGGAAAATGACGAAAGCAGTTAAAGTAGCCGAAAGGAGAACAGTGAGAAACTTAACATCAGAAGTGGAGGTCACAAAGTGGAAAAGTTGAGGAATCCTGCTACCTCGACATCAAAATAACCTGTGATGGGCGGAGCAATGAGGACACAAAAAAATAGACTAGTACTGACAACAAACGCATTCCCTGAGAAGAGAAATCTACCAGTATCACTCATAGGCCTTTATGTCAGGAATAAATTTCTGAGACGTACGTTTGGTGTTCCGGCGTATCGACAAGCGCCAACACGAAGACGAAGATCGCAAGAGCAGAGAAGGCGGTGAGGAGACGACGCCAGCCAATAGCCCGCTGACAAGGACCGCGCCACGACAGGAGCGCCCACTAGCAGAAGGGAACACAAGCGGCGTTCCTGCCAACCTCGGCCGGACATTTTTGGCACATTATTAGCACAGTACTAGCGGAGAACGCTACGATTGCAGTTTTTAGTGATCCATATCAATTGCTTACATGTACAGTCGTGGACAAAACGAGCGAGACCCCTCGCCTTTTCGTTATACAGATCCGCACGGCTTTAAAGTCTGCTACACAACATAACCGGCCGAACTGCTACCAACATACTATGCACAGGCGTGAAATTGACAATCTATCTGAACATTTTTAGACTGTTTTCAATAATAAGACAGGAATGAAAGAAGAAACGCTAATTGGTATGAACTCCACCAATAAAAATGAATTTGAACTTATCGAGATAACATAACTGTTTTAGTAAGACAAAGAACCCCAGTTCGTTACAAATTAGCAAAATATTATCCGTATTCGGCCGCGAAACGTGACACTTCCCCTTAGAAAAATTATACATGACTGTCCTTAAACTGACACACAATATTTTTTAGCGCAACGTAATCTGACTTTCAAAAATCTCTACAAAAGAATGGCCCTGACTAACATTAACCTATACCTTTCACATATCACTTACCTCACCAAAATCTTCTTTGCTCGAACTACAGCAATACAGTGAGCGCCACTACTGCCAGCTAAATAAAAGATTCAAACTACTGAAGGCACTAACTACTGATAGGCATAGTTAGCAAATGAAAGATTTTGATAGAGAACAGACAATGTATTTACCTTCATAGTCATAATATATATAACAGTTCGTGACATCCAGTCTTACAAATTTCAAAACTCTGCCATCTCTCTCCCCACATCCACCACTGCTGGCGGCACACCTCCAACCGCGCAATGCTACGCGTTGTTCACATCCAGCTGCCCAACACTACAATGGCAGACAACAATGCAAACTAGCCACAGACTACACACAGCACAGCCAGTGATTTTCATACAGAGCGCTACATAACGTTGCCAATAAGAAAACATAAACATCCTACTTACATAGCCCCCATGCTCCCCACGAAAAATTTTACTAATTGTTTTGGGCAGTGGCCAATAGTGATTTGATAAAATTTTTCATAATTACAATAACAAAGATATCAAATGCACACACTTATTGATGCAATGTTGGTCAAAATTTAAAATTTTCTCACAGTCCCTAAAGACAGTCCTGATCATTGATGACAGTAAAAGTGCAGTGTTTTTCTCAAAGTCTGAGCAGTAAAAGAAAATGCACATGGAAGTAGTACATTTCCATGCAGTCTTGAAGAAGTAGTGTTGTCCTTCCAACGGAAAGACAGTGCTGACTCTCGACATGCAGAGAGGTAATGGGGCACAACAGAGGAAACCCACAGCAGAGTCATTCGACGTTTAGAAGAATATTGGTAGGTAGGTCATCACAGAGAAGACCCACTGCAGTCCTTGTAGAAATAATGGTATTGATGGATCATCAAAGGTGTAGACCCACTGTGGTCCTTGTAGAGTTGGCAGCAGCCATCTGCCGCGACTGTGCAGGTGCAAAATCTCCATCGAAGAGTCTTGCGGACAATATAGCAAGTCCATAACCACCACTTGTGCACTCACACGGTTTTTGGAATTTTCCTTAGAACCAGCAATGCTGTTATCCAGTCCCTTGCTGAATTATTAACACACGTACAAACACTAACAGTCCCTACTTCTCACATATTGTCCATATACTATGACCAACAGAAACGCGTGCAGTGAAATGGAACTTACAAGTTAATAATATGATGAACTGGTGTCAATTACAGTTTTATAACATAAGAATACAATTACAAAGGTACAAAATACATCATTAAAGAACATAACAATACAGATAACATTTGTAGTACAGGCTTTACAAAAGAATCGAAATAACATATACATCAGTGTTACAGGAATTATGACATGAGTACATACATAAAAGATCAGAATAACTTTCGAAACATCAACTTCACACACGAGCATTAAAACAGAACAGAATAAATAATGTCTAAACATCTTTACAAAGGAAATAACATATTATTAGAAAAATTCTACAACATAACTCTTATTAACTAAACACATTAAGACAGAAAAAACACAACTTTACATAGTGTAATAACACAAAAATACAGGACAGGGTTTATTTTCAGTGACATTTGGTACTGCAGTCCACTCCAAAACTTCATTCCATATATCCTTCCTCGTATTTCAACACTTGTTTCGACCAAAAAAATTCTATCCAAGCATGCTTTCTGTATTTATATGTTCACACATTTCTTACCTCATTATTTATTTTCCATTATCTTACCCCATCATTTATTTTCAAGAAGTCCTATCTATACCTGCTTTCTGTATTCTACTCATATTTCTTTCAAAATAATTATTTCTGAGTGTGCAATACTCATTTTGGCCCAAATCTTTTTCATAAGACTTTCCAATGCATTCTTTCCCTATTGTCCATAGTCAGTTTCTTATATAGACTACCCCTCTTAAGCTAACTTAAATCTACTGAGCTCAGATGCATAAACTAAGGGACGAGGCAATGCAGCAGCACAAAACAATTAATACAAACAGCAATGACAATAAAATGCAAATTGGCGAAGCAAGCAGCATTATAGAAATTAGCAAAGCAATTGCAATATTACAACTAATATAAGGCAATGTACAGCAAACAATAAAAATAAATCAGTAGTAAAACTGGCTTAACAGAGTAATACAAAGTCAAATTCAGTAACATTATGCCTGGCAAAGAGCAGCAGCAAATGCAATAACTTATATCTAAACATGACAAAGCTCAAGCAGAAAAAATATTACAGTAAAGATGGCCATGTCTAATACCTATGTCACTTCTTAGTGTCTATGTAATTAAAGTTGTGCACCACAACAACTTATTGTAAAAAAAATATATTACCATGCTCTTGAAAAGAAAATTATGTATGCAGTTATTGTTACTAGTTCCCTCTTATTGTTGTTTCCTTTCCAAGTGCTTCTTTTTTGAAGAATGTGGATCACAAAATTATTATTTAATAGATCTGTTGACAGAAAGTGTTCACATTAGCAAATGCATTTTATTTTATTTTATAAAACCAATGCTGCAAAATAGCTGGAAACTAGATATCAAATGAAATAAGAAACTATGAAAGGCAAAGCATAAAAGTATCATTCAATAGTCATGTGACATTTCATAAGTTAGTAGAAATTCTCTGAACTCTCGTAGAAAGACGCTTGTCATAATCAGGTGTGCAGATGTAAGTATCTTTCCAAGTAATGAGCGTGTCGTATTTGCAATGCTTTCTCTAAAGGAATGTCAATGGCGAGGATAATGGCCTCTTTTTTTTTCTTACTGAAATATTTACGACAGCAGTTTCTGCTACAGTGGCAGTTTCATATAAAAAATTTCACAGGTCGAGAATTTGCGTTACAAATGTGTAGAAACAAAATCCTATATGTATAACAGTGTCCAAAAAATTTTCGTCTGCGTTGTGATACATTTACGCATATACATACATTTCATAGCTCTTAAAGTACGATTCTTGATTTCCAACATCCTTTTTCACAAGTCAGAGTCCTTAACCGCTACTCATTATTCCTTACCTTATTACGCATATACATATTCGTCAACATTCTTCAATATTTCATCATTATAAATATGTAGCATAATCAAATTTCTCATATAGCATCAGCTTATTGATCATAAACATACCTCAACAGCATAATACACATTGTCATCATAATAATAACATCATAAAAACTCAGCCAAATCTCAAAAACGTCGTAGCTTTCTGCAATCATTTCAAAACCTGAAGAAAATTCTCTGCTCATTTCAATAGTGTCATCTACCTCAAACGTACTTTAAAAATCATGATTTCATACCAAATACATCATTCAAATCTCTCATAGTATCGCAATGGTTCCGAAAAAATATGAACAGTTCACACAGTACAGACAAAATACAATTTCATAAGTGTGAAGTTACCCAACTGTGTAATTACGTAAACATGTGTCACTGATGTAGTAAAAAAATGTTTATCTCTCAGTTAAATGATCAGATAGCTGTGTAATTTGTGTGTTAGAGAAATATGGTACCGATGTGTAAAGTTGTATAAGCAAATACCATATTAGCTAGGGCTCCTTGTGGTTGCCAAACACACGGTACACAAAGTAAGCGTGTACCCCCTGCGGATTAATGTAATTATACCCTCAGGTGTTACAGATTACAGCAATGGAATGAAATGTATCACGGAAAACTTTCTTTGTAATCCAAAAATCTTTAAAAATAAATGTTTTAAGTACAAATTAATCACTCAAATACGTGAACTGTAGCGCTAATCTGTGTGTCTTGTTGCAACATAATCTCTGTGGAAGTGTCGTAGTTATCGTCCTCCGAAACCTAAGTTCTGCAGAAGTCAATGTACTTACCTCATGATAAACAAAAGTGAAATGCTTTGCGTATAGATATCGTAGTTATTATGCTTATTGGCGTGATGAAGAAAGTACTCTACATAACGTATTGTTGTGCCACGAAAAAGGCTGTCTCATTGTTGCTATACCACAAAAGTTACTACTAAAACATGTTTCACTTTCCAGAATAATGCAGAAAAACTGTGCAGATATAAAACAGAAACACCGCAAAAGCAACATTGTAAATTGTCACTCATTAGTAGCGTCGTGATAAAACCGCTTAGTTGTCACATAAACTAACCACTACAGGTATGTCGTCTGGTTTCTCACAGAAAGTACTTTAAATCCAGAATGTGTTTTCAAGTAAACCAAAATGTTGCATTAAAATCTCATTAGCAGTACCACTATATGTTCTAAGTATGTAAGCCTTATAGTCGTTACGTAATCATGCAACTAACAAGCAAGAAGGTACACACACAATAACACTATGACGTCTGTTCACTATAACAATGCATTCGTAATTTCTGTTTCAATAAGTTCTCTTGGTTCTTGACTAGATATTTAACTTCAATCATTGTTGCATGTTAACAGATTCTAAGTCTGACAAGCATACTAGTAAGGTAAAGTGAAATGTTATATGGCAAAGACAAAGTTAAAAAGCAGATTATCTTTCAATAAACGGTTTTACATGTGAAATGTGGTGCAATCCTTTACTCTTCCTAGTACGCAGAGTTTCAACTTCAACGCAATTATCATGTGGTATACGTCGGATTCTGTAAGGTCCATTGTAAACTAGAAAGAATTTGTGACTCAAGTGTTTCTTCTTATGTGATACTGAATGAGCTTTAATGAGAACTTTCTGACCAATGTATAATTTCTTTGCATTTGCTTTACCGTGTAGTTTTCTCCTTTTGTCTGCTGCCGATTTTATATTTTTAATAGCCAAATCAATTATGTCCTTGTGTCGAAGTTTACGTGTATTCGGGAAAGGTACAAGCTCTCTGATTCTGTTCGGTGGTTCTTCATTCTTCAGTACAAGAGTAGGTGGTAAAGCAGTGGAATCATGAGGCATTTCATTCAGCACATTTTGAAATAAGTGTAAATATCTGTCCCAATGCTGATGCTTTCTGTGACAATAAAGTCTGCAAAGCTTATTGATTTCTTTCATAATCCTTTCCGACGGGTTACAATGTGGTGAGTACAATGAAATAAAAACAAGTTTGATTTTATGATTCTGAAGCATGTGTGACCAAACAGCAGATCTGGATTGCGGTCTGTTATCTGAAATGACTTTGGCAACGTGGCCAACTTCACGTAAGAAATTTTTAATAAAGGCGTTGGATACAGACCGTCCAGTGGCTTTACGTAATGGAGTGAAAGAAACAAATTTTGAAGTAAGTTCAACAGTGACTAGAACGTACGAAAATCCATTCGATGTTCTGACAAGGGTTCCCAAGAGATCAACAGCAGCAAATTCCTTTAATTTAGAAGGAATAATAGGAAACAACGGAGCACGATGTGAGATAGTAGATGGTTTCGCCTTTTGACAAAGTTTACAAGTAGATAAGACTCTTCGAATTCTCTTTTCAATATTGTTAAAATAACAAGTCGTCCGAAGAATATGATAACATTTTCGTGGACCAAAATGTGCGTAGCTGAAATGAATGTACCAAATGAGCTTATTAACATAATCGTCAGGAATGCAAAGTACCCACAGCTTGTCATCAACAGTGCAGCGTTTGAACAGTATGTTGTTTGTAACCAGATAATAATGCCGAATCTGAGTGTGCGGCTTTTCATGCCATTTACTTTTGATGTCTTTCCAAATCGGATCTTTATCTTGTTCATGAGCAATGTCCTTTAAAGATGTGGTGATGAAGTTTTCAAAGGCGACTTTCTGAATGTAAAGAATACTGAAATTTTTCTCGAGGTTGCCTTCTGTGTTACTTTTCTCACCGGTGCACGTGACAGTGCGTCCGCAACAATGTTCTCCTTGCCGGGAATGTAGACTATTGTGAAGTGGAATTCTTGCAGAAACAATGCCCAACGTTTTAACCTGTCATGATTTAATTTTGAAGACATAAGAAATTGTAATGCACAATGATCACTGTATACTTTTACGTGCTTACCAGAAAGAAAGAAACGGAATTTGTTAAATGCCCAAACGATAGCTAAAGCTTCTAATTCAGTAACGGAATAATTTTTTTTCAGATTTTGTTAGCACTCAGCTAGCAAAAGCAATGGTTTTCTGAACAGTAGTGTCATTTTCTGTTGCTTCTTGAAATAAATGGGCACCAAGACCGACTTTAGAAGAATCCGTGCTAAGGCAGAAATCTTTTGATAGATCTGGATGAGCTACTATTGCCGCATTAAGTAACGCTTCTTTCAAAGAATTGAATTCCAAATGTGCTTGTTTGTCCCAGTTCCAAATAGTATTTTTTCCAGTGAGACAACAAAGTTTTGGTGTAACTAGAATTTGCATATTCAGAAAACGACGGTAAAAATTGACGAGACCTAGAAAACTGCGGACTTGTTTTTTTGTAGATGGAACTGGAATGCCTCTGATTGCTTCTAACTTTCCAGGATCCGGCTGAATGCCTTCAGAAGAAATAATATGTCCCAAAAACTTCACCTTTGTCCTACCAAATTCAGACTTTTCCAAGTTAACTGTAATTCCAGATTCTGCAAAAATACACTCCTGGAAATGGAAAAAAGAACACATTGACACCGGTGTGTCAGACCCACCATACTTGCTCCGGACACTGCGAGAGGGCTGTACAAGCAATGATCACACGCACGGCACAGCGGACACACCAGGAACCGCGGTGTTGGCCGTCGAATGGCGCTAGCTGCGCAGCATTTGTGCACCGCCGCCGTCAGTGTCAGCCAGTTTGCCGTGGCATACGGAGCTCGATCGCAGTCTTTAACACTGGTAGCATGCCGCGACAGCGTGGACGTGAACCGTACGTGCAGTTGACGGACTTTGAGCGAGGGCGTATAGTGGGCATGCGGGAGGCCGGGTGGACGTACCGCCGAATTGCTCAGCACGTGGGGCGTGAGGTCTCCACAGTACATCGATGTTGTCGCCAGTGGTCGGCGGAATGTGCACGTGCCCGTCGACCTAGGATCGGACCGCAGCGACGCACGGATGCACGCCAAGACCGTAGGATCCTACGCAGTGCCGTAGGGGACCGCACCGCCACTTCCCAGCAAATTAGGGACACTGTTGCTCCTGGGGTATCGGCGAGGACCATTCGCAACCGTCTCCATGAAGCTGGGCTACGGTCCCGCACACCGTTAGGCCGTCTTCCGCTCACGCCCCAACATCGTGCAGCCCGCCTCCAGTGGTGTCGCGACAGGCGTGAATGGAGGGACGAATGGAGACGTGTCGTCTTCAGCGATGAGAGTCGCTTCTGCCTTGGTGCCAATGATGGTCGTATGCGTGTTTGGCGCCGTGCAGGTGAGCGCCACAATCAGGACTGCATACGACCGAGGCACACAGGGCCAACACCCGGCATCATGGTGTGGGGAGCGATCTCCTACACTGGCCGTACACCACTGGTGATCGTCGAGGGGACACTGAATAGTGCACGGTACATCCAAACCGTCATCGAACCCATCGTTCTACCATTCCTAGACCGGCAAGGGAACTTGCTGTTCCAACAGGACAATGCACGTCCGCATGTATCCCGTGCCACCCAACGTGCTCTAGAAGGTGTAAGTCAACTACCCTGGCCAGCAAGATCTCCGGATCTGTCCCCCATTGAGCATATTTGGGACTGGATGAAGCGTCGTCTCACGTGGTCTGCACGTCCAGCACGAACGCTGGTCCAACTGAGGCGCCAGGTGGAAATGGCATGGCAAGCCGTTCCACAGGACTACATCCAGCATCTCTACGATCGTCTCCAAGGGAGAATAGCAGCCTGCATTGCTGCGAAAGGTGGATATACACTGTACTAGTGCCGAGATTGTGCATGCTCTGTTGCCTGTGTCTATGTGCCTGTGGTTCTGTCAGTGTGATCATGTGATGTATCTGACCCCAGGACTGTGTCAATAAAGTTTCCCCTTCCTGGGACAATGAATTCACGGTGTTCTTATTTCAATTTCCAGGAGTGTATGTAACACGATGTTGAGGATGCGATTGTGTTGTTCCCATGAGGCTTCTGCTATCAGAATATCGTCCACATATATAATTTGATGTGAGGTTTTAAGAACTCAGGTAATATGGAATTTAGCCCGCGAATGAATGCTGCCGAAGAAATGTTCAAACCAAAAGGAAGTTTCCGAAACCGATAACAAACGCCGAAACAAAGGAAAGCTGTGTATTTTCTACATTCTGGATGAAGTTCGATCTGATAAAAGCTGGATCTGAGATCAATAGAAGACAACACTTTTACACCATTAAAATTTTGAAGAAGTTCTTCCAACGTTTGCGGCCTGTCTGTTTCAGGAATGATGATAGTATTGATTTGTCTCGAATCTAAGACAAGCCAGATCGATCCATTTTTCTTCTCAACAACATGTAATGGATTGTTGTATGAGCTTACTGCAGGCTCAATAATGCCTTCGTCAAGCATAGATTGTATTTCTGTTCTAACACGGTCCCTATAATGTGCCGGAATTACGTATGGTCTAACACAAAATTTAGTACGCTCACGAACACGAAATTGGTATTGAAATCCTTTGATTGTTCCTGTTTTGTGAGTAAAAAATGTGGAATGTGCTTGTAAAATCTCAAAAAGGTCTTGCCTATCAGTGTCATTACAATTCTCAATTGTTTGAATTTTATTCTGAATTAACTCATTACTATCAAATGCGACTCCGATATCATCCCTGTCAGTACTTGCAGAGTGATTGTGAGTGTCAAGTTCCGTCGAAAATTCCAAACTGTTGTCTAACAGGAGGTAAAGCTGATTAATTTCTTCGTCATGGTTTGAGAGCCAATCTTCAAATTTCAAAGCTACTGACTTACTTTCTTTTTCTAAACTTATTTCAGCATCGTGAACGTTTAAGATTGCCTTGTATTCATTCAAAAAGTCTACTCCCAAGATAATTTCCGTCGACCATAATGGAACAATAAGAAAGCTCATAGAGAAGCTGTGGCTTTGACAAAAGAATTCTAAGTTGGTTTGTTGGCGTACATCTACACTTTTTCCAAAGATTGCACCTTGTACTTTAATCTTACATAACGGAAGTGTGGGATAATCGTTCGATTTGTTGCATTTGCTAAAGGCTGTTTCACTAATTACTGAAATGGGACTGCCAGAGTCAAATACTGCCGTAAATTTTACGTCATTTACTGTAATCTGAATCACAGGATATGCAATGTTGTTTGTTTTACGACGTGTTCCTGGAGTAAGATGTCCCTAAATTCTTCCATTTTTACGTAATTACTAGCTACGGCAGCTGCGTCGTTAGTTTCATACATACGTTTTGTGGCTGCCAGCAGTATGAGTCATTGCCTTTTGTCTCTTTGTTGGCGCGTGTCGTTATTGGGGTTTGGAGACCTAACTTCTACAAATTCACCTTGTCGAGAGGGCCCTGCCCTGTTTAAATCCCGCCAGTTCTGATGCAATTCAGGTCTCTCGTTATGATCATATCGTCTGTCGTCATGCCGGTAGATTCCATAGTTTCTTTCTTGTCGGTCACGTGGTGGAGAATTTCTCTCTGAATTGTAACTGCGCGCTGGACCGTTGCGTCTAAAGTTATTCTGTCTCCCTTGATAATAATTATTTTGGTTCCCAAATTGTCTGTTTCTCTGATTGTCTCTGTGACAGTCACTACCGTGGAGAGATGATCTTTCCCTGTAATTATTACTTCTCTGCCAACGGTTGTCATACGGGTGGTGTCTGTTTTGGTCACGATTTGTGTTGTGAGAATAGCCTTGTCGTGTCCAGTTATTATTTCTTTCATCGTGGAATTGCGACGGATGTGACCTGTAATTGTTGTGTTCCCGTTTTCACGTTCCGCGATTGTCAGTGTCAATTTCTAATTCTTGTAAGAGTCCCTGAAAAGCTTCAATGTCGTCTTTCCAACGTCCTGCCAAAATAATATGTCGTAAATGTTCAGGTAATTTGATTAAGCAAATGCGGATGAGTTCTGAGGGGCTGTATGGGTTTGACAGGTACTGATTCATGTGCAACATGTCTTCAAAATATTTCACAAGACTGGAAAATTCAGATTGTTCGAAATGTTTCATCATTATGATGGTACGTTTTACTTTTTCTTGTGTAGCTTGAGACCAATATGCTGAGAGGAAGGCATGATATTTTCTCCTTCACTGTGACAATCGTGAATGACCGATCGCATTCTTACAGCTGGTTCATTCTCTAAGCAGCCACACATAAATTCTAATCTATGTTCTAACGACCAGTTGAGAGGAAAACAATGAGAGAATTGATGGAACCATGCTTGTGGATGAATGTCGTTGCCAGAATTCTTAAATGTTTTGAATTTACGTGTAGTAATGAACTGCTTATAGTCAAAATCATCATGTCGGCGAGTCGCATGTCGGTCATTGTTACGTCGTTTCGACGGTTCCATCTCAAAATTCGGTGTGCCTAGCCAATTTCTTTCATAATTTCCGAAGTGTCCTGTGTTATTATTTTGTGGTTGTTCCGTATTTCTAAGTCCCTCTTCCCGTGTTGGAGTACGAGTGTCCTCTGAAATATGTAATTTTTGTATTACTTGTGCCAACTGATCTTGTACTTCCCGGATTTCTCTTTTGTGTTGCGTATTAATTTGATTCTGATTTTGTTTGAATTTCTTAATTTGTTCATACTCTTCTGTGTCAGTGATGGCTACAGGTCTTGTGTCATTCAGATCATCATCTACCTTTGTAGATAAGTTAGTGAACTGATCCGAAAGTTCGGCTACTTTCTCTGATAGTGTACTTATTTCCTCAGTGTGTTTTTCTGAACCAAGTTTCAGAGTATCTACTGTGTCCTTTAAGTTTTCCTGAGCTTTTGAAAGTTGCGTAACCGAGTCGGTAGATGGTTCAAATGGTTCAAATGGCTCTGAGCACTATGGGACTCAACTGCTGAGGTCATTAGTCCCCTAGAACTTAGAACTAGTTAAACCTAACTAACCTAAGGACATCACAAACATCCATGCCCGAGGCAGGATTCGAACCTGCGACCGTAGCGGCCTTGCGGTTCCAGACTAATCGGTAGATGCAACTGAGTCAATTTTAGCTTGCAAGGTGTCGTGATTTTCATGAAAAATGGTTTGCAGTTCTTTTATGGCTGCTTCGTGATTCTGTAATGCATTTTCATGGCGCGAAAAAATAGGTTGAAAATGCTCACAAATTTGTGTTTTTACTTCATTACAGACTTTTTGACATTTCGATTCAAAGTTATGTGACTCAGTAGTTGAATCTTAACATGTTTGTTCAAGCGTTGTGTCTAACTTTTGAAGCTTTTGCTGTGTTTGTCTCTGATTTTGTTTCATTTGTTGCATTAATTGCAATAACAATGTATTAGTGTCTGGAAACTTTTTCTCTATGCTTTTTGGCAGTGCATTTTCACCGGCAACATTCACATTTTAACAAGCAGAATATGTGTCTTGACTTATTTGAGAAAACGGTGAGGACCCAAAACCTGAATCTACAGTATTTGCGAGATTGTGTCCTGTCATTTCGGATTCCTGAGTTGAGCTATTGCCGACCGATCGATCGATAATGCTTCCCTGTTCACTAATTGTTTCACTGTCTACGCCATTATTTGCCGCCCGCTCCATTTCCCTATGCACAATTACCAAATCACTAGTTTGAACATTAGTTAATTCATTACACGGTGGCGCTAACACACTACTTTCGTCTTCACTGTCATTTCTCAGTTTACTTTGGAGCCTAGTATTACGTTTTTCACACGCCATTATTGTCACAATATTTCACACGACAACACAGAAATGCACAATTTGAAGAGCAAAATAACATAACACATTAACATAGCATTGAAAATAATATCTAGTTAAATGCAAGCGCAGCTGCGAAATACTTGGTGCAAATCTACATGCATGCCACAACAACAATGAAAGACTGCAACTACAAAGGAGATTCTCTCTACAATTACGCGCTAGCAATAAACAATAGCTACACTAATTACACAAACTACAAGAAAAAAATCAGAAGATTCCAGTGAGGTATCCTCGGCTAAGGGTCGACATATGTATTCCCCTTAGAACAATTGTACACGACTGTGCTTAAACTGACACACAATATTTTTAGCGCAACGCAATCTGACTTTCAAAAATCTCTACAAAAGAATGGCCCTGACTAACATTAACCTATACCTTTCACAAATCACTTACCTCACCAAAATCTTCGTTGCTCGAACTACTGCAATACAGTGAGCGCCACTACTGCCAGCTAAATAAAAGATTCAAACTACTGAAGGCACTAACTACTGATAGGCATAGTTAGCAAATGAAAGATTTTGATAGAGAACAAGCCTTAATAGTCATAATATGTATACCAGTTCATGACATCCAGTCTTACAAATTTCAAAACTCCGCCATCTCTCTCCCCACATCCACCACTGCTGGCGGCTCACCTCCAACTGCGCAACGCTACGCGTTGTTCACATCCAGCTGCCCAACACTACAATGGCAGACAACAATGCAAACTAGCCACAGACTGCACACAGCACAGCCAGTGATTTTCATACAGAGCGCTACATAACGTTGCCAATAAGAAAACATAAACAGCTTACTTACAAACGGTCTGTGTCAACGTTCAGACCAGTCATACTGGATGACCGTTGCTGACCTACCATGAAAGTGTGCAAATTTAGCAATGCGTGAAGTTTCATAACGAAATTCAGTTAAAAATCATTCAGTGCCACACTTAAGTCAATTCCATCATTGTCAGAAGCGGAGAAAGTAGGCAGTATCATGTATTAAATTCTACAAGAGACTCATATTGATATCCGCATGGTGCCAGTACAGAATAAAAGTAGCGATAAAACGTATTGGGGGCGCGATAATTCCTTATAATTGCTTTACTGATATTCTACCTGCCTCCATCGAGATTAGAACCGAAAACAAACCAGACCTTCCTTTCACTACACTAGCAGACAACCCAGGCAAACAGCCCTCTATTATTACCCCAGACATGAATAAGCCGGCAATTTCGCAATGAAAATGGCAAAATGAACTGAAGGTTCTGTTGCATAGAGCTTTCTGGACTCAAAAACATGAATTTTCTACCTTTATGTCACCACTTATGTGACAGTCATTCGGGATGTGTAACGAAATAACAAAATACTGTTATTAGCGAGTAAATTTAGTAGGATAATTCTACACCACACCAGGAAATAAACGGCTACGTAGCTGCCAAACGTATTCTACACTGTTTCGAATTCTCCACTAGGCTCGCCACAGCCAGAAAATGCTCATCAGCCGAAGTGTTTCTTAAGCTAGCATGGGAATGTTCGCACTTCTAAAACGCGGTGGCATTAACACAGGGAGGTGAATTACCACGTGTATAGGCAAATGGATTCTATTTTCATTCCTGTAAACGTGATTTGGATCGAAAGCGTAGCTACGATTAATATGCTGATGTATCGACTGCAACCAGAACATTTCGAATAAAGAGTAGGGGGTGTTATTTATGCGGCCCTCATCTCCAGTAACTGTCGTAGCTGTTTTCGTTGTTAGGATTTCGTCACCTAAACCGGTAAAAACGGAACCCTACTAGTCTCACTTTCTTGACCGTCTATCGGTCCACCAACCCTTAAAACCCGTTTACCTCCAGAACTGGTAGACATAATAAGCGGAAACGTATCGCACTTCTTTCGGTAACCGGTTTCTTGGTGGTGTAAAAAAGTGAGCTTCCATGTGAACGCAGTCTAAAGATACGGCCGTTTATGTAAAGAAAATTTACGCGAAAGGTCAAAAAATGGCATCAAGAACTATGCGACCAAACTGCTTAGGTCATCAGTTCCCTAGACCTAGAACTACTTAAACCAACCTAACCTAAAACACATCCATGCCCGGGGAAGGATTCGAACTGACGGCACAAGCAGCCGCGCGATCCGCGATATGACTCCGTTGAAAGCACGGCTAACCCGCGCCGCCAAGCTGTTAATATCATGTGATGTTGCTAAGAAGTTATTTACTTCTGGTGAATGATTTTCTGCGCAGTTCAATTAAGATAGAATAACTAAAATATATTTGATGTTACGGAAGACGAAGGACGCCTAATTCATTTCCCTCACTTTATTTATGATGTTAGATTCGGAATATGAGCAAAAGTATTATCCATAACCACACTTTAGCGCCACACAGATATGTGAATGCAACACATTGGCGTGCACTTGAGACATTTCGTTTCCCATGAAGTGGTGGCAGACGATGCTGTGGCGTCTTCGAAGCGCGAGCTTCGTCAGTGCAAGATATCTCAGCACAGCTGAGCGAACGTTTTCTTCCTGCTGCTGGTCTAATGGACAATGGCAATGTGACAATCGATTTACGTTCGTGAGTGGTTCATAATTATCTCAGTGAATTCACTCGATATTTTTGTGTTCTTTAAATTACATTTGCTACATGATTCGCATTGAAGACTTAGGAAATGTATGTCATTTGGTCCAGGAAGCACGTTCCAATAGAAATTGATGCTTACATTGACATTTATGTTGCGAATTAGTCGTCTTATCCATCACATTGATAACGCGGATGTTCCGTTTTGCTACAGTTGTTTCGTAGCTTACAAGGGAACCTCCCCATCGCAGGCCCCCCTCAGATTTAGTTATAAGTTGGCACAGTGGATAGGCCTTGAAAAACTGAACACAGATCAATTGAGAAAACAGGAAGAAGTTGTGTGGAACTATGAAAAAAATAAGCAAATTATACAAACTGAGTAGTCCATGCGCAAGATAGGCAACATCAAGGACAGTGTAAACTCACGAGCGCCGTGGTCGCGTGGTTAGCGTGAGCAACTGCGGAACTAGGGGGTCAAGTCTTCCCTCGAGTGAAAAGTTTAATTTTTTATTTTCAGACAATTATTATATGTCCGTCCGTCCGTCCGTCCGTCCGTCCGATGAGAGGTAACTGCGCCGTAGTATGGGGACGCTACACCTAAAGAAACATCGAAACACACGTCAGTCGACTACAGCGCACGCAAGAGAGAGTATTCCTGCTAACGAGGCTCCCTGGCTGGCAGTTAACTGTTTGCTACTTTAGACGAGAGTGCTTTAAATACGTGAGATGTATTCCGTGGGCAATATGAATCCAGCAAATATAGCTCGCGACTTGAATAACAAGGGCAATGAATATTTTCCGAACTGTAAGGAATCGGGAAGTTCCTTAAGGGATCGAACGATTGTCGAACATTTGTATGATTTTTTCCTACATTTGTTGATAAACAGTAAGTGTGGTGATTGTCTGAAAACAAAAAATTAAACTATTCACTCGAGGGAAGACTTAAATCAATGACCTCTCGTTCCGCAGCTGCTCACGCTAACCACGCGACCACGGCACTCCTGAGCTCACATTGTCCTTAATGTTGCCTATCTTCCGCAATGACTATTCAGTTTGTACATTTTGCTTGTTTTTTTCGTAGTTCCACACAACTTCTTCCTGTTTCCTCGTTTGATCTGTGTTCAGTTTTTCAAGGCCTATCCACTGTGCCAACTTATAACTAAATCTGAGGGGGGGGGGGGGGTACGATAGGGAGGTTCCCTTGTTAGTGGTATTGTGTGTTGGTGGCGTTGCCAGTTTACAAACCGTGCATGGAACACACAATAAATGCGCTGGATGCCTCCTGTGATCAGTTTACTTGAAAAACGTTTGTTGTCATCGTAATTTATGTAACTGGCTCTTCGACTTCCAATTTGACAATTTGTGGAAAAATTGTGACTCTTCATGCTTTGTTTATCTTGCTAGTCCAAGTTTCAAACATTGTCTGACAGAAAACGTAGGCATGAAGGAGTCAGTAAAAGCAATTATTCGCTATTATAGGAAACTTTTGAATCCACTGGACACTTGAATTCTCTATATTGATTCTGAGAGTTTTGTTATTTCTCTTAGCTACTGTCTCAATGTCATCCGTGGGAATAAAATTAAAGGCAGTTGGATTAGGTTCCTGATCTATAAACTATGATTTAATATTCTGCGTTGCTAAATAAATTTTTAAGGTTATTTTCTTTAGTAAAACAGAGAATCTGTTTCAGTCCTAGGATTGACGATAAACTCCAGAAATACAATTACAGAATAGTGGCATATCGATTATGGCTCCTCACCATCAACAATAGTTGTTATCCATAGTTTCGTATTTGCTATTTGACCGTCGTTACCCTTTAGAGACCAACGTGATCTTTCCACAATGCCATTTTAGACTTGCTTCTTAATATGTCCTATAACTTCAGATTTGTTGAAAATATTAACTGATAAATACGCTATTCCATAAATTAAAAACTTCCAGTTATTCTTCATATCTTGAAACTTACTACCGTTCACTTTCACTGAAGAAAAGATACATAATAATAAAATGAAATCAAAGATTAGAATGTCAAAGCATAGTGTGAATGGTTAAAAGGAAATGAACTAAAAATCATCTTCTTGTCTAAAACATGTTACTGTTCCAGAGAACTTCGGCACCTCTCAAAATATTTTACACCTCTGATGTTTAGCCACATGTGGACAAATAGTGGGTCTCATGATGCAGCACTGTGTATCCGTCACAAAATAAAGCCTAAAAATTCAGTAAATAAAACTATTCGTCTACTGTGGCTCCGAATCGCATTACCAACCGCCCTCTGCTGCGACAACGACTCAAAATCTATTGGGTATTTGATTTTTCTCTGCTTTTTCGGGCCTCCTTACCTCTCCTTCTAGCCCAACCTTTGTTCTCCAATTACGCCTTCATCGGCGAGCTTCTCCTCAATATTTTTCATTTGTGCTGAATTGTTTTGTACCCTTCTTGCATATATACGTGTGTCATATATTTTTGAGACTGCATGAATATATAAGGTGAGTATTTCTTCTCTTAGCAAATTAAATATTACGTATCTTGCTATGAATTAATTTGTTTGTCCACATTCCACTGACTGCGTTTCCTTAAAATTATATAAAATATAAGTCTGTAAAAAAAAAATTGAAACAGCTGTTGGAGCTGATTGGTGAAGGGCTGAAAAAAAAAGAACACCTCTGCTGATGCTGCTTAGTATCGCTTATAGCCTCCTTCGGCTTCCACAACAGCTCGAAGTCTGTTGGGCATTGAGCCCACAACTCGAGCCACATAACTAGGAGATTCAAGTAACTCATTCTTAGCGTCATGAATCACATCAGAAAGCTGTCGGCGAGTCGACGGTGCCTGCCCCTTTTCTCGTATTACTCTGACCATTTCTGCCCAAATATTCACAATGGGATTCATGTCAGCTCCTTTAGGTGGCCATTCCATTACAGTAATATTACTATGGTGGTCGAACCACCTCTTAACCACATGTGCCATATCAATAGGCGAGCGATCTTGTTGGAACATGATCTGATCATCGCCAAATAATGCTTTTACAGAAGGCAACATCACGTTCTCCAGAATTGATATGTAATTGCGCGCATCGAATCTTTCTTCCACTTTCCACAGGAGCCAATACCCTTCGGCCGATATCCATGCCCATACCGTTACCGACTCCCTGCCACTCCTTCGGCAACTGTAAATATATTTTCGATTATACCTAGCACATTTAGGCCGGTAAACTAGTACTTTTCCGGATGATGCCGTAGAGAAAACTTTTTGGTGCGTGAAAATCACTCGCCTCCAAAACTGGAGAGGTTTGTCGCCATTTTCAGTAGCAAAAGCAAGGCAAGCTTCTCTTTGGGAAACAGTCAATGTCTCTTTCACAGCAGCGCTTCTTGCTCTCAGTTCACCTTCCCTTAGACGACGAGTGACGGTCTTACTGCTAACATTGAGACCCAAAGTCTGCTGAATTTGTCGTGCGTTGACAAATGGCTGGTTCTCACTGAAACGGCGTATCTGCCGATCCTGAGCTGCTGTTGTTTTGCGGCGACGGCCATGAGGCCTCCCATTCAGGTTACCGCTCTCTTCCTTTCGTCTGATCCACCTGTCTACCGTCGACTTGTGAAGACCCATACTTCTTGCTATATAGCCATTTGAAGATCCCTCCGCAAGGAGTGCTATTATAGCGCCCTTGTCTGCCTCAGACAGATGGGCCATGTAGCGTTGACTGAATGATTCGTCGCGGTTAATATCTGCTGTGGAAACAGCGCTAGCGGGAAACAGACTGCCTCCTCCACGACGGCAGCCACAACGCAGTGGCCAAGAATGTGTAACACGGAAATCGATGGCATAAACGAGAGATCACAAGCCCGTATCCGTCTCATTACATAGTGGAGCAACTTAGAATCTGTAATTTTTATCAGAAGGGACTGGTCCGCCTTTGTCATGTCTTATCCTGATAAATATTACATGAAATGAAATGTTTACGTTTTGCATATGCGACAAGATTAACGCAAGAAACATTTCTGAAATTTCTGAGGCAACCTGAAGAACACTTAGTGAATTTTAGCTGTAGAAGGTTGCCTTATAAGAAGGATAACGTGTTTATCGTCGCTCGCCGTGTTTCCAAGTGGCGCAGTTTACTCTGAGGCATACATAGTTCTCGCCGGGCGTAAGAAGCGACTCGATTAACCAGGGGAACTTACCATGTGTAGTACACCGATTGTCCGGAAACTTTGCTCAGTGAAGGAGAGGACAAAATAAGCGAACATGTGTTTCGACTTATCTGCAGACACTCGACCGTTTCCGAGAAAGCGACGGTCAAAGTTATCAACGCGCTGTTGCTGTAGTGTAGATACCTTCTGCAGCCGAGAACGCAATTGAAGCGGTGGCTCAGTGGCTACCGTCGTTCCTTCTTAACTTTGATTCCCGTGTTCGAGACCATATTGGTTTTTTTTACTATTATTTTTTCCTGCCTCTCTATCAGAATTATCTACGAATGTTTTTTTCTAATTTATGTTGAAATAATGTTGTCGCTATTCGCCATTTAACTTTATGTGTAATTAATGAATTTAAAAAAAATAATAAATGAATGAGACAAGCTGATCTAAAATTATCTGGACTGCCTCATGTATCGTCATATCCAAATGGTTTATAAATGTTAATCTACATTCCGATCCGATGATGGCACCTTTAATGTGTTGAAACCGGTTATCCAGTAAACAGTATTTAAGCGATCTTGGCTTCTGAATTATTTCGACAACAGAGTGATCGCCCCACTACGCACTATGTGTTCCCTTTTTAACTTCTTTCTTTACAAAGTGAATTAACTGACGAATAACGACAACAGTGTTTCAACATAAATTGGAATAAACATTCGTAGATAATTCAGAGAGTGATGAGGGAAAAAAGGAATAACCGGGTTTCGAACTCGTAGCGCAAAGTTCCGAAGTCGCGATGGTAGCCACAGAGCCACCGCTTCAGTTGAAGCCTTACCCGCTAAGAGGTATCTACACTATAGCAACAGCGCATTGAAAACTTCGACCGTCGTGTTTTCAGAAGCGGTAGAGTGTAAGCAGATAAGCCGAGACACGTGTTCGCTTATTTTGTCCCCTCTTTCACTGAGCGAAGTTTCAGCAAGATCGGGGTATGACACTTGGCGTGTTCCCGCGTAAGTGGCGTGCGTTGCGATTCAGTAGACAGAATGCGTCCACTTTCCTCGACTACTCGTTCACATGTTTGGAAACTTTCTTTCTTGTAGTGGCACTTTGCATTATGAGGGCTGGTTTTCCTGATAACGATCTACTAATGGACTTTGCTCCTAATTTACGTTACTGTGTAGTAGACCTACTGCAACTACTTGAACCGGAAATGTTTGTTTATTTGGATATTCCGCTTCTTAATTGCTATATTTCGCTATAATATTTTCCTTTGTTTCAAAACTTCGAGGTTAGATGACCACCGTAACTTGGTAACATCAGTAACAATTTAATACTTTGAAACAGTTATGTGTGGTGAACGAGGAGTGTACTCTGTTGAATGAGGAATACATTAAACACGAAACCTGCGTCCAATAACAACAATTAACTTTCGGTTACATGAGAAAACACAAATCGAAGCACTGTCAGTTCATCTCATTACCCAGTAAAACTTAAACTGGAACGATCGAAAACATACAATTGTGGGGAACGAAAGACTGCGTTTTATTGCCCGCACACTAAGAATACGCAACAGGCCAACTGAAAACACTGCCTGCACTACGTTTGACCGTCCACTGCTATAATATCCTTGACAGACGTGATTGACTGTGCACGCAAAATCGTCCAAGGAACGGTAGCACGATTTTTAATGTCACGAAATAGGGGAGAGTCCAAGATTTGATAATCGAGTTGGGGTAACATTCATGAAAAAAAAAAAAAAAGTTTTTCGTTGCCGCGAGATCTTTTCGCGGAATTTCTATCACCAACATCTCTTCCGAATGCCAAAACATTATTTCCTCGGGAACTTACACAGGAAGAAACCATAGTAATGTTGTAATTCAAGGCTCGTAAGAAAAGATTTAAGTGGTCCTTTTTCCCGCACACTGTTAATGAGTGGGACGGTAGAGAAATAGTCCTAACCTTCTGCCAGCCACGTAAGTCTGGATTACAAAGAATTACTGTAGATGTAGTCATGTAGATGTAACAACGAAATTATGTTGCAACTGCGACATGTGAGTTACATTTGATTTGAACATCGAAGTTGTTTGCTGTTTATTTACTGTTTGTTCATTATTTTCAGCGATATACAAACACCTAGACGCGTTAAATTGATACTGAAATAAAGTGTCATGCATGAACCAACAACAATAAATTCTTACCTACTTGTTATGGTACTGCAGTATCTGCCAGCGTCTTCAGAAGTGGATATCGCATACGACGTTCTAAGGGTGTTTATAAATGGATATTGCAGACAGAACAAAGTTTGAATGTAGCTTCGTAAAAGTTCCGTGATCAAACGATCTGAGTTGCTGGCGAATACAGTTTATCCTCACTAGACAGTATATATTATCATTATACATGAGGTGAATAGTGTTTCGCCGGGTGCGGTGGCCGAGCGGTTCCAGTCACGAACCGCACGGCTGCTTCAGTCACAGGTTGGAATCCTACCTCGGCCATAGATGTCTGAGATGTCCTTAGGCTAGCTAGGTTTAAGTAGTTCTAGGTCTAGGGGACTGATGACCTAAGCAGTTTGGTCGCATAATTCTTGAAGCCATTTTTGATCTTTAGCGTAAATTTTCTTTACATAAACGGCCGTATCTTAGATTGCTTTGACATAGAAGCTCACTTTCCTTACACCACCAAGGTACCGGTTACCGCAAGAAGTGCGATACATTACCGCTTATTATGTCTACCCGTTCTCGAGTTAAACGGGTTTTAAGGGTTGGGAAGACCGACAGACGGTCAAGAAAGTGAGACTAGTAGGGTTCCGTTTTTACCGGTTTAGGTGACGAAAACCTAACAACGAAAACGGCTACGACAGCTACTGAAGATGAGGGCCGCATAAATAACACCCCCTACTCTTTATGCGAAATGTTCTAGTTGCAGTCGATACATCAGCATATTAATCGTAGCTACGCTTTCGATCCAAATCACGTTTACAGGAATGAAAATAGAATCCATTTGCCTATACACGTGGTAATTCACCTCCCTGTGTTAATGCCACCGCGTTTTAGAAGTGCGAACATTCCCATGCTAGCTTATGAAACCCTTCGGCTAATGAGCATTTACTGGCTGTGGCGAGCCTAGTGGAGAATTTGAAACAGTGTAGAATACGTTTGGCAGCTACTTAGCCGTTTATTTCCTGGTGTGGTGCAGAATTATCCTACTTAATTTACTCGCTAATAACAGTATTTTGTTATTTCGTTAAACATCCCGAATGACTGTCACATAAGCGGTGACATAAAGGTAGAAAATTCATGTTTTTGAGTCCAGAAAGCTCTATGCAACAGAACCTTCAGTTCATTTTGCCATTTTCATTGCGAAATTGCCGGCTTATTCATGTCTGGGGTAATAATAGAGGGCTGTTTGCCTGGGTTGTCTGCTAGTGTAGTGAAAGGAAGGTCTGGTTTGTTTTCGGTTCTAATCTCGATGGAGGCAGGTAGAATATCAGTAAAGCAATTTTAAGAAATTCTCGCGCCCCCAATACGTTTTATCGCTACTTTTATTCTGTACTGGCGCCCTGTGGATGTCAATATGACTCTCTTGTAGAATTTAATACATGTTACTGCCTACTTTTTCCGCTTCTGTTAGTAATGGAATTGACTTAAGTGTGGCACTGAATGATTTTTAATTGAATTTCGTTATGAATCTTCACGCATTGCTAAATTAGCACACTTTCATGGTAGGTCAGCAACGGTAATCCAGTATGACTGGTCAGAACGTTGACACAGACCGTTTCGCGGCCGAATACTGATACTATTTTGCTAATTCGTAACGAACTGGGGTTCTTTGTCTTACTAAAACAGTTATGTTTTCTCGATAAGTTCAAATTCATTTTTATTGGTACAGTTCATACCAATTAGCGTTTCTTCTTTCATTTCTGTCTTATATTTACCTGTTGTGTTTAACACATTAATCAGCATTAATATAGTCTCATAAATTATTGAAAACAGTCTAAAAAATTTCAGATAGTTTGTCAATTTCGCGCATGTGCATAGTATGTTGGTAGCACTTCGTCGCCTTGCCTGTTATGCTGTGTAGCAGACTTCAAAGCGGTGCGGATCAGCATAACGAAAAGGCGAGGGGTCTCGCTCGTTTTGTCCACGACTGTACCTTGTATATAGCAAAGGACTCTGATTGTTTGCTTGTCACCCACCGCTTGCGACATCGTCGTAATTTCAAAGCAAAGTATTGTCAATCTGTTTATTGTAATATAAACTATTAATGTGATTTGCTTGAATTGCTGATAGCATTCCGCGAACGCAGCATCCTTTAGGTTCCCTATAAGCGACGAGTGGGCAGGACCCCCGTATTTGGGCCGCAGCATTATATAGTACAGAATCACTAACAATGGGAAAGGAGGACCAGACGAGAATCGAAGCGTTTGAGATGCGGTGCTAAGAAGAATGTTGGAAATTAGGCTGGCTGACAACGTAAGGAATAAAGGGTTTATGTGCAGAATCGGAGATTAAAAGAACATATGGAAAACGCTGACGAGAAGACAGAATGATAGAACATTTGTTATGATATCATGCAACCGTGGTAGTAGAGGGAGCTGTACAGGTTCAAAAGGCTCTAAGCACTATGGGACTTAACATCTAAAGTCATTGGTCCCGTAGCACTTAGAACTACTTAAACCTAACTAACCTAAGGACATCACACACATTCATGCACGACGCAGGATTCGAACCTGCGACAGTAGCGGTCGCGCGGTTCCAGACTGAAGTGCCTAGAACCACACGGCCACAACGACCGGCTAGCTGTACTGGGTAAAAACTGTAACGAGAGAGACAGACTGCGATACACCCAGCAAATAACGGAGGACGTGACTTCTTATGCTTCCCCGGCGTAATAAGTCTTGAAAGTGTCTTCGGGTTTGCTTCCTGATCTTTAAATCAACTCGATTCAATATTTCGGCGATCCAACTGTTCGCCATCTTCAGGGGAACGCTGATTCTGCTACTGAGTCCCGCTGAGTTTTGAATTGAGTTGATTTTAGTATCCGGCAACAAACCCAAAGAGACTTTCAAAACTGAGTGCTACTCTGTCATGAAGAGATTGGCACAGGAGAGGAGTTCGTGGTGAACCGCATCAAACCAGCAGAAGACCGATGACTCAAAAAAGAAATAAAATTGTGAACTCTCCCTGACCCTATTACATCTCAATCGGCATGTAATATCACCTGATCTAAACCACATAGAAAATCTGTGGCGTTTGTTGAAAAGACAGTTAAAACGCCGCCATCAAGGGCCCGGCAATTTGAAGGAACACTGAGACCAAATCCTCAGCTCGTAGCTTCACCTAGATGCGGCATACGTGCACTGCCATGGCTACTCACTTCCTAATAGAATCCAGGCGGTTATCAGATCCAAGGACGGAATTACATGGTATTAAATGATCCATGTAATGATTTCTTTACGAGTGTTTTTGTCCGATGAGCATATTTCACATTCACTTGGTGTCCGTTCTAAGAATTGTCAGGTGAAATTTTTATTGACGGAAGTCCAGCAACCGTAAGTCATTTAGTTGTAGGATGTATGTATAGCCACCTCGGTTGCGCAAAATTATTGTCAACTTGACCATGGTTTCGACTGCCCTAAGGCAACCTTCATCAGAATATAAAATTACGTAGGATTACATGTAATCACACTACGTGTGAAAAACAACTGAGCAATATTGCCCTCGTCAAATAGAAACTGAGAGGTGCATCTTCTCTGGTGTTTTTGTAAATATGTGGAACTTCGTTTTTGCAATGTGCCGCTAGAGCCAGCCCAAACAAGTACTGCTCCTGAGATCTTTCATGAAATGCCCATTGTTGACGGATAGTTCCAATTTGTTTCCCGTTATAAGTAAATCGATTGTTAAACTGGAATTTTACCTTAGAAGGTAATTTTCAAATGCTACTCTGAGATGAACAGGTTGGCACAGGAGAAAATTTCGTGACGAGTCGCTTCAAACTATTCACACGACGACTAAAATAAATAAATGAATGTTGCTCGAAACATAAATGACTCAATGATCCCTACTTCCTTATGCACACGTAGAGGCAGTGAACGCGCGGTTGACCACGCGACTCCATTGCTGTGCCACCTGTATGGGATTGACGATTCATGTCTGCGTGCGCACTGGAATGAATAATCTTTGTCCCCTTGGAATTATATGTGGCATATATGAACGCTGAGCCGGCCGAAGTGGCCGTGCGGTTAAAGGCGCTGCAGTCTGGAACCGCAAGACCGCTACGGTCGCAGGTTCGAATCCTGCCTCGGGCATGGATGTTTGTGATGTCCTTAGGTTAGTTAGGTTTAACTAGTTCTAAGTTCTAGGGGACTAATGACCTCAGAAGTTGAGTCCCATAGTGCTCAGAGCCATTTGAACCATTTTTTATGAACGCTGCTGAAGGTGCATGGTCCGCAGCTCGTGGTCGTGCGCTAGCGTTCTCACTTCCCACGCCCGGGTTCCCGGGTTCGATTCCCGGCGGGGTCAGGGATTTTCTCTGCCTCGTGATGACTGGGTGTTGTGTGATGTCCTTAGGTTAATTAGGTTTAAGAAGTTCTAAGTTCTAGGGGAGTGATGACCATAGATGTTAAGTCCTATAGTACTCAGAGGCATTTTTGAAGGTGCAGGCAATAAGCTACTAGAGATAAAGTTGTTGATCCAGATGCTGGCTGTAAAGTTACGTATGTATTAGATACACAGAAGAGACGGCCAGTAACATCATACCAATCGAAAGACTGATGAGTTACCCGGAAGTGTAGTCTTTTCCCTCCATTCTTTATACGTGTTGCCACTTAAGTGTGTTACCTCACAGACTGTTATTCAGCACGCGTGCATGTGTGTGCATACCTTGTTTACGTTACAAAGTCAGGCACCTGTGCGTGGAATTACCTGCCGCAGCGTCACGGAATACCACGTGCGGCTGACAAAGGAGTGCCTGGCATCGCACGAGGAAGCGACACCTCACCGCCGCTAATGAAATATGACGCCCGGTGGCGGCGCGGGGCTGCCTTCCCGGGAGGCGTTGCGCTGCTGCCGGAATTAGCGCCGGCGCGGAAACTGGCCGACAATAAGCGAGTTGCCGTGAAAGGAAAGTTGCAGTCGGTGGGCCGGCGCTCTGGGCGCAAAGAGGCGCGCAGGGAGAGAGCCGGCCGCGGACGAAAAAGAGTCGCTCTGGCAGCAATAAACGCCGGACAGCGTCCTCTTGGGCACCGCCAGCCTACTGGGAGTCGAGGACGCAGCACGGCATCAGATAGCGCCAGCAGCTGATAAAACTTTGTTGTCAGTGTTTTCCAGAAATCATATAAAGGATTCATTGCAGGGAAGTTTTAGCTGGCCATGTCCAAGAGATCTGGGAGAGAAAATTTATGAAGAGAGAGAAAGCCTAGTGATGGATTCACGGCAAATGAATTTCCGATTCGACTTTTAAGCGGTATCCCATATCCCACTGGGTGAATACCATGGCGGTTCACACGTTACGCCTCAGATGCACGCTGCGCAAAGTTTAGTACACTTGCACACACTGCGCAAAGTTTAGTACACTTGCACACACTTGCACACAGCATTTTTTCTACGCGCACGCACATTCGGTTCACCGCTTTTGTACTGGTGATGGTGAGGGGAAAGTGGAGGGTGAATTGGACACTGATGGCCGTAGCAGTTCGGTGTCCTTACCTACTCAGCACCAGAATAAAGAGTTTTGATCTATCTTCCAGCCTCCCTCCTCCCTGCCCCATTCTGTACACGTGATAAACCTCCAAGGGTAAATTCGATTTCGTCCCATCCTTTTGATAACATACGTGGACTTCCTGCAGTCACTGCTGAACTGACACAGCGTCGCTCCTCTAATTTTGTTGGAAGAGGGGTCACGTAAGGGGAGTCATTCACACAACACACACACACGCACTCACGCCGTGATATCGGGCGTCTTTCGAGGGTAATTGTGTAATGAGGGAATCGTGCCCTCAGATTTAAGAAAATGTCTTCCATGCACGTGACTCCAGCGTGGTGCTACGTCGCGATGAAAAATGGAATTTTTGGCGTGTTGTAGTTACAGAAGTAGCTATGTGTCCATAATATCCGAGTAAAGTGTATGATTCCTGTAACTGTACCGGTATGTTGTCAACAGCCTGTAGTACATAGTCCAGTCACATTAATGTGATCACGAACTATGGTGGACGTCAACCTGTACTGACAACTCATAGACTGCAACTAGCGTCACTAGCAAAAGCGGAGTATATAAAGCTTGCCGGGGAGACGTGGTAAATAGTTCTCTCGCTGTCGTAATGCGGATACGTAGCAAATTATCTGACGTCCAAACGGAAATGATCTTTGGCTTTCTGGCCGAGGGTGGAAGCATTTTCGTGACGACTAGGTTTATCAACTATTCACGTGCCGCCATGGTTAAAATACGCCGTGCATGGCAAAATGGCATTAAGAAAAATCAGCACCGAGGCAATTCTGGTGCACCACGATCCATAAGTGATGGGATCAACAATGGCTATGGAGATGTGTACGGGCTAATAGATGTGCAACTATTAATCAACTGGCCGCCAAGATGAAGCAAGGGGCTACCAACAGATCCTACGATATCATCCTCGGGTTCGGCGGCGTTTGAAACAGCAAGTTATCAACCTATACGAAAAAATCCACAATGACACCAGACTTCACAATTATGCCCTCGCCACCGTGGACGCGTCAAGTGATGTGGAGGTCGTCACAAAATCTTTTGCCCTATATTTACATCTTCCAATGCCTCTGCAATGAAGGTCAGACCCATGATTCTTGTTGAAATAACACAGATTTCTTAAGGGCGGCTCAGGCAAACTTTTCCGACACACCGCTGCTCACTGTCGCCACGTATATCCTTCGGGGGTGCCACAAAGAGCATAAAGGAAACCATCCATTTCCTTTGGGCGTTGATTCGGAGTCGAAAACGACAGTTTGGTTGTAATGAGAGACAGGACGAAGTTCTTGACATCCGCTGAGACTGTTGACAACCCCAAGCACGGTTCAACGCTTCACTGCGTACACTGTAGGCCAGCAACCCCAGTGAAAACGATTGCATGATTTGGAGTGGAGTGCGACTGCTGTTTCTGCTCTAGTGAACAGTGTGGAACCACTAGGGAGTGTTGAAAACAATTTTACAAAACTTGGTGATCAGAAGCAGCAAAGTGTGCTTATGGTCTTCAGCCCTCCTGTTTGGAACCCTCCTGAGGCGGGATTGCGGAGGGGTGCGACAGTGGCATATGTGTCAAGAAAACAGAAAAGGTTTCCTCAGGCTCCCGCTTTTGCGACACTCTCAGTGCCAATCGCCCGCCTTTGTTAGGCGCTTTGAAAATGTACCTGCATAGAACAAACGGTGATGGACTCCTCGAATCTTGTAAACAGGCATCCTCTTGACAGCCCTCCTTTTCTGCATGCCTACTACCAGGTAGCCTGCCTTCAGGCGCCTAGCACGCTCTACACAGATACATTTTCAGAACAAAGCTACATTCTATTGCACGCTATAGATACAACAACAGACCAAATAGTGTGCATGACTGGTAAAAATATAACACATATTATTTTAACATAATTTCAAATCTCTTAGTTTAACGACGGATTATAATGTTTAAGGGAAAAAGTCGGCAGTTATTATTTTTCTGGTGTGTGTAGCCAGTGGTTGTCACCTATTTGTGAGGTTTACGTGATATTATGTTCGAGCAAGAAGATGCGAGGCCACAAGTTGATTGTGCTGCCCTGATCTACCACTTTACTAAGGGCCTTTGACTGTTGCTGCGGTCACCAACTTCTATGTACGTCTGGACACGGGTTGCCGAGAAATTGACACGCCACCATTTTCGATTGAAGAACAACGGCACAGGTGATAGCTCTGTGTACTGAATTTCGCATCCTGTATACTACAAAATCTCCTACAAATACAAACACATGTTGTTCGTACTACAGTCTCTTCTTCTTTTCTTCTTCTTCACTGTTTATCCACAATGCAGTACCGTCCACTTTCTTGTCTCTCCTTCTCTATCCCTGCTTCGTCAGGTTAAACTCCTCCCGAACAGGCCATGAAGGCCCAATTGTACCGACCGGCCGCCGTGTGATCCTCAGCCCATAGGCATTACTGGATGCGGATATGGAGGGGCATGTGGTCAGCACACCGCTCTCCCGGCCGTATGTCAGTTTCCGAGACCGGAGCCGCTACTTCTCAATCAAGTAGCTCCTCAGTTTGCCTCACAAGCGCTGAGTGCACCCCGCTTGCCAACAGCGCTCGGCCACCCATCCAAGTGCTAGACCCGCCCGACTGACAGGAACCGGTGTTACCACTGCGGCAAGGCCGTTTGCTTGCTCCGTCAGATTGCAGGCCATCAAGTCTGTGTGTATAGTATCTAGCCAACGTTGTCTTGGTCTGTTGCTATAACTGTACACGGAAAATTAGCTAACTTTCGTTATTCATTATCTTTTCAGGTGTTTCTCTTTCACTATCCAGCAGTGTATTTATTCAATGTTGAAACATTCTCTGATAGTCTCTCCTGTATTTTACGTTATTTGCTTTGCGAATTGTCAGTGCCAGTGGAAAATAAACATACCGGTTGATAGCGATAGTAAAGCATATTAGTCGTTTACTGTCGCTGTGAACCGACATGTTTAGTTTCCACTGGCACTGAGGACTCACAAAGCAAGTTAACTTTAAATACAGGAAGGGCTAAACAACCCGGCAAAATCACAACACTGACACAGTGAACAGTTAAATAGTCGAAGCATTGTACATATCGACATGACCATATGCTACCTCATTATCTGCCATAGTCCAAGTGTACAAATATTGTCGTATCAAAATGTAAATTGTCAGCTTCCTAACAAATAAACTTCCTATGCCATGTTACTTGATTACTCGCCATTGATTCAACCTGACCAACAAAAAACCTTATTATATCTTAACTGTGGAGCTTACGTTCACGTTTGCGTGGTTGCATGCAATATTCTGGCAGTTACATTGGTTATTAATGTATCTACATCTACATCCATAACTATACTCCGCAAGCCACCTGGCGGTGTGTGGCGAAGGGTACCTTGAGTACCTCTATTGGTTCTCCCGTCTATTCCAGTCAAGTATTGTTCGTGGAAAGAAAGATTGTCGGTACGCCTCTGTGTGGGCTCTAATCTCTCTGATTTTATCCTTCGCGAGATATACGTAGGAGAGGGCAAATATACTGCTTGACTCCTCGGTGAAGGTGTGTTCTCGAAAATTCAACAAATGCCCGAACCAAGCTACTGAGCGTCTGTCTTGCAGAGTCTCCCACTGGAGTTTATCTATCATCTCCGTAACGCTTTCTCGATTACTAAATGATCCTGTAACGAAGCGCGCTGCTCTCCGTTGGATCTTCTCTATCTCTTCTATTAACCCTATCTGGTACGAATCCCACACCAGTGAGCAGTATTCAAGCACTGGGCGAACAAGTATGCTGTTACCTACTTCCTTTGTTTTCTGACTGCATTTCCTTAGCATTCTTCCTATGAATCTCAGTCTGGCATCTGCTTTACCGACGATTAATTTTATATAGTCATTCCATTTTAAATCACGTCTAATGCCTACTTCCAGATAATTCATGAAATTAACAGTTCCAGTTGCTGACCTGCTATATTGTATATAAATGATAAAGGATCTTTCTTTCTATGTATTCACAGCACATTACACTTGTCTCCATTGAGATTCAGCTGCCATTCCCTGCACCATGCGTCAATTCGTTGCAGATCCTCCTGCATTTCAGTACAATTTTCCATTGTTACAACCTGTCCATATACTACAGCATCATCCGCAAAAGGCCTCAGTGAACTTCCAATGTTATCCACAAGGTCATTTATATATATTGTGAATAGCAACGGTCCTACGACACTCCCCTGCGGCACACCTGAAATCACTCTTACTTCGGAAGACTTCTCTCCACTGAGAATGACGTGCTGCGTTCTGTTATCTAGGAACTCTTCAATCCAATCACATAATTGGTCTGATTGTCCATATGCTCTTACTTTGTTCATTAAACGACTGTGGGGAACTGTATCAAACGCTCTTTCTGAAGTCAATAAACACGGCATCTACCTGGAAACCCGTGTCTATGGCCCTCTGAGTCTCGTGGACGAATAGCGTGAGCTGGGTTTCACAGGATCGTCTTTTTCGAAACCCATGCTGATTCCTACAGAGTAGTTTTCTAGTCTCCAGGAAAGTCAATATACTCGAACATAATACTTGTTCCAAAATTCTACAACTGATCGACGTTAGAGATATAGGTCTATAGTTCTGCGCATCTGCTCGACGTCCCTTCTTGAAAACGGGGATGACCTGTGCCCTTTTCCAATCTTTTGGAACGCTACACTCTTCTAGAGACCTACGGTACACCGCTGCGAGAATGGGGCAAGTTCCTTCGCGTACTCTGTGTGAAATGGAACTGGTATCCAATCAGGTCCAGCGGCCTTTCCTCTTTTCAGCGATTTTAATTGTTTTTCTTTCTATCTGTGATTTATTTCGATGTCTACCATTTTCTCTTCTGTGCGACAATCTAGAGAACGAACTACAGTGCAGTCTTTTTCTGTGAAACAGCTTTGGAAAAAGACATTTAGTATTTCATTTTTGCAATGGCTTATCTCGCGCTTACATTAACTTGAACTTGCAATGTTAATCACTTAAATATGTTACCTAGAGAAATTTATTCCCTAAATTTATTTATTCAACACAAATTATTTTGTAGTATTGTGACATCTTTTTCCGGCAGTGCATCTCCTTTCATTCGTACCAATATTGAAATGAAATTAAGTCGAATATGAAAATACAAATGGATGAGAAAAACGTTTGACTTCCTTCAGCTGAATTGAATGATCTGGATGTTGCAACGCAGTACTGCGACGATAAAGAAGTAGCAGTCTGAATGCTGTTGGCTACGTTGATGCTAGAGATGTTGTAGTTGAACTGGCAATTTCTTCAGTGGCTATATGATCAGCTCCACGTAAAAAAGTCGCATGGTACGTAAATTTTTGTACAAAAGTGCAACTGTAGCACGTGTGGGAAAACGGAATGAAGTTGTGGGTTTGTGATATGAACTTTTCACATAGGAGTTGCAAAGATGGGAGTGATTAAATAGGTACAAATTCGTCATAGTGGACACCACAGTTATAAATTTGTTGAAATAAAGCAGAATTTTTTTATCTTAGCTGAATATGGTGACCTCATCTTCTTCACCCTAAGTTTCTGCGTTTGAAGTAACTATCATACATTCCCGATTATAAAAAGGTCATGGCATTACCAGCACAAAACGGAAACATAATATTATGAACGTAATTTGATTGAGATTTTGTTGTCTATAACGATGTGCCAATCACATGAAAGCGGCAGTTAACCGAAATGTGTGCTACCTCTACTAATGGTTTCCAGATTGAACTGTTCTTGACAATTTGTCTGAAATTCGGTGCAGTTCATAGCATATCGCCGTTCACAACTTCACACAAGGCGTTAAAGTGCAGACTACGGCCTTAAGCATTCGTGGTTTTCAAAATAAGGAATCAGTGCAATGACACAAACTCACTCAGCCCGAAACAGTCGACGTAAACAGGTGCACATAGTGTAGTGCAGTTTCGTCAAGTATACCGTGGGAGAAATCTATAGGTATGGCTATGGAGACGTGGACCAGCTGGGGCTCACTCTCTGCTGCTATTAGTACGATTCGGTACCAGCTCCTCACTGAATAGCACAGATTTCTGTCCATTGCATCATCGTTCGCATCACCGTCGTAGCTACATGCTCTGCACGAAACTACACATTGTGGTGTGACAAGCGTTTTTCCCAGAGACCGATCATTCCTGCCTCGTTCGATCTCAGTCACGTGCAGACATTGGGGTGCAGAGTGTTACAGAAGCGCGCTACAAGGCTCTCGTTTCATTCGACACTTCCTTGCTGACTGATCTCGCCCTTACACTGACCTTCTCATTCACAAATAGGAAGGTGCTTCTGAGGCTACACTTACACCATCTGTTTGTAATGTAGAATTTTTATTACACTTCGTAATTGGTTTCACATGGAATATCATTTCCGGGTGTGACAATTTCAGAACGTCCAGTTAAGATAAAATTTAATTACATTTGAAGACATTTATTGATAGAAATTCATTTGAAAGTAGATTTTTAATATAAAATATACAGTCGAAAATTATTATGGATATTTTTATCGGGAAGATAAAAACAATAAATCTTAATGAAGATAAGAATTTGTGTCCTCATTACACTCATACTACTTCGCCATAAATTATGTAGTTAAGCAAGAGGATGCATTTAATGGGACAGAAGCTATAAAAGAGACGATGAAGGCGCGAATCTGCGGCTTACGAACAGACTTATAACGACCTGTACCCCCCAGGCACCAGTGGTGTGAGAAACAAGTTTTAAATGAGAGGTGAACAAAAAAAAAAAAAAAAAAAAAAAAAACGTCACATCACGGAGCAGCCGGAAGTAATGACCATTAGAATATTAGACTAGACCGCACTAGCCTCCCAAACTGCGACCCACTCTTTTCATAAATATACACGCCTCGTGCGTTACAGACTCTTTTAGTGTGCACGGATGAAGTACAACCCTCCCGAATATCATATTTCACTGTATGTCACCCCAGGTAAATCGTCAACGTACAGAATTAATTCTTGTGAGTTGTGGTCTACATTCTAGCGCAATTATTAGTGTAAAATAGAAATTTACTTTCTCACTTTGAACAGGATATGTTGTACAACAACTACAATAGTGATGAGTTTCTATCATGTCTGAAGCTACACCATATTGTTGAGGGATTTTAAAAATTCCGTTGGCGTATCTATGACAAACACAATATTTTTGACTCCAGCACACTAGAAAAAGTTTGGAAAGGTAAGTCGGATAAAAAGAAGCTGACATTTTGTCCGTAATTGACTTATGAAACATGAAATTTTACTCGTACTAATTTAAATGTACTGAAAATATCTTTCGGAAGATATTTAACTAAAAAGCAGAATTTTAATATTCAGTATGACCAACATTCTAAAAATGTTTTACCGTATGTTAGTGCGTAAGAAAACTTAAGTTACCAATTCTTAGTGACCCCAATGACACCGAAATGCAAGAAGACACACAAAAAGCCGAAATACTCAATCGGTATTCAGGAAATCCCAAAGTTGTTTTGCTGTAGTAGATTGTGTTATGATACCGCCTAGAAAACTTCCCACTTATGCGCAAATGGGAGACACTCAGCTAGCTGATCGTGAATTAAAAATAGCAAAACAATAGAAAATCGTCTGAAACTGGCAATGTCCTGTAAGAATGAATACACAGTATGCGAATCGACTTGCTCCTCTTGTAGAAACACTTTGTCATACGTCGCTGGAAGAACTGAGGTACCAACGACAGGGGCGACTGCTACGGTCGCAGGTTCGAATCCTGCCTCGGGCATGGATGTGTGTGATGTCCTTAGGTTAGTTAGGTTTAAGTAGTTCTAAGTTCTAGGGGACTGATGATCTAAGATGTTAAGTCCCATAGTGCTCAGAGCCATTTGAACCATTTGATACTCGGTCCACAAAGCCGACTAGATTAGGGACTTCCTAGCTGATGAATTCAGCGCGTCATTCTTGAAGAGACGATAACGATGGATGTAAAAGTAATTTTGGAAATTCGTCATGGATGTTACAGGTCAGACGCTGTTGACAGTGAATCTAGTTTTGGGAACTGCATGATGCTATTCGTGGATTGTAATGTTGTTTATAGTAATACTGAACAAAATGAAATGAAATATAGAGGTCTACAAGGGATTCATCATTGGAGCCACGAAGCAATGACGGCAATGTAATTTTTTCGTCAGACACTATGTTTCATTGATTTAGTGATGGAATTACATGTGCTCCACATACATTCGAATATATAGAACGATAACTTCTGGGGCATTTATTATTTTTTTTGTTTTATTGTTTTCCGTAATCAATGTAGCTACTAACTAATGGGAGGTATAAAGGAAACTATAAATAGGTTTTATCGATATCTTAGACGATATTTTAGTTCGAGGAATATAGAAAAAAATATTTTCAAAGGGTCGTTAGATAGCTCGTCTGTACGAAATCCCTTTCCTTTAAGAAATATGCAGCTCTTTTAATATATTATTAGCATTCTGAACTATGTGATACGCTGCCACAAAGAGATTTTAATGTTAGTCTAGCACTGGTACGCTGGTGGACAATGAGGTGATAAGAACTAGTACCTCAAATGTTTTGCTGACATGAAGTATCCTAGTGCAATGTAGATAGTGAGAGAGGACGAGTGAGTCACTATTCTCCATATTCAAAGCTACAATTAAATGTTGATTTTACACCCAATACATCGTTTGTGTGACACGATAGGAAGTCATCAGTATGAGTAGGTTTTTATTGGAACGTGTTCATTGTCATTGCATGTGCGATCTTTATGGTATCTCTCCTTCAAATACTATTTTCTGGTGTTGAGAACAAGCTGGCAGTTTGGTCAATCAACAGTAAATCTTGCTTTGGATATTTGGTGCTTGGAACCCATGTGCAGCTATTAGGGAAAGGGACACCTCGAAACACTTACTGGGGACAGAATACTAAGTGCAAGCGCTCTAGATTTCCTGACCAACGCGTTACATTGTCGTAAACGCCGTATGTGTATAGGGATGGAGGCCATAAAAATTCGCGAGTTTACATGTACACCATGGACTGAACACTATCAATGGAACCGTCAGGGCTGTCGTACCTTGGCCTGCAGAGTTTTTGGGAAGCCTCAGGCCTTCAAAACAGTCTTAGACGGAACACTACATGGCAGCTATGAAATGACCTATGTTGGGACACCAAAGCACTTCGTTGTTTAGCCGGGACTCCTGGTTGGACATGCAGTAACGTTAGCGCCATCCGTGTAATGATTTCCATGATAAATTGTTGTTCGCTTTAGAGCTATAAGGAAATTCAAAGATAACACGCTGGCTAAAGTGTCCATTGGAAGGAACAAGTCAGGAGCACAATGTCTTCTTCTCTCTGTGGTGGAAATTGTGAGTCAGGGATTGGCTGTCTCTCTTGGAAAGAGAAGGATACTCTTAACTTTGATTAGGATTGGCCAATGAGTAGAGCAGACAATTATAGGGGAGACATGGAGCTCGTGGAGTCTTATGATTGGCACGAAACCCTTGTGGGGGCAGTAGTAGCTCAGGGTTTGTAGATTTTATGGAGGTTTGATGGAAAGTGAGGAGAAGAGAAACTCTGTCATTCTATTCAGAGTCTAGTCTGGAGTGGATTTTCTGATTCAGAATACGTTCTGGAGAGGATTCTGGTCTTCACTTTCGTCATGAGCGGATTGCAGTTGGGACACTTGTTCTGGGAACGACTTTGCACTAGCCCTGGTCTTGCCTGGGGACCCTGTGATGAGGACTTAGCTGTACTGAGAGTTTAGACCTTGGTCATCCCAGATAATGAACTGTGCTGAGGGAAACCTTATTCGTGATAGAGATGCCCCCCGCCGCCCTGAAATTTGATCACCTTGTGTGCACTGCTGCATTGGTCCATGATAAGACTGGTAAACGGGAATGTTACACGCTGGAATGCACTGATTTTCTTGGCTCCGTTAGAGAGTAATTGCGATCTATATAACAGACCACCAGCCGCTGCTCTGCATGTTTGGTGCCTGTAAAAGGCAATTACAGGCGCTAAACTTGACTGCTCTGCAGACGCTTGAACCATAACCATCACCTGAAACAGCACCAGACATCGATAAAAGGGGTATTGTAATGCTGTTATGGATTGTTAGAGCAAACAAGATCACAATCCTGCCACTAGTTCTCAGCTACACCAATGCAATATAACTTCTTTGTTGACTAAATACAGCGAAATGTGTTCAGTGCTAGACAATTTCAGATTGCTTTATCCATTTATTGAGCCGGAGTAATTAGTTCAATCAGACAACCTTAATCTTAGTCAATCAGTTTGTTGCATATTTGTGCTGTCATCAGTCCTTGTTTTATTTTTGTCAGCATGCATAACATGAACTATTGTATAATTTTAATCAGTAATCTTACGTCTTCATATTTATAAAAAATTTATCCTGTGTTGATATATTAATCATTAGCAACAGTTGACTGCGATAATGACAGAGCTACCATTTCATTCGTGCTATTTGAGTATTAAAATTCATTTAGATTTTGATAAATTTGATGACCTCTAATGCAGGCTATCGACAAAAAATACTGTTTAAGGACAAAATCAATTTAGCAGACGTAGGTAGTCACGTGGAATGTTACTAGTTAAAGTGGTTGCTGCCATGGCAGTAATTCAGAGTCACCGGTCGCCGTCCAAAACACAAAGTAAGTCCAGTGCAGTCTTGCAGTTAGGTGACCATTACCAGGATAATTAACTGATGGCACCTTCTGTAACTGTCAGATGCGATTTCCGTTACAATGCTTACGTCTCCTCATGTTGAAATTCAGTTGGTGCACTGAGGTAAATTAGTTTCGCATAACCATAACAATTGCTGGCGCTAAACGTCTCGATGACTTTTAAATTTTATGTGTGTTGTTGGTTTTTATTTTCATTCATTTGTTGTTGCGATTTCTGTGCCACTTGTTGATTGTTCCTGACAGAGAACGGCATTGTGACAACGTATGGGATGGCAGATCATCTGTAGCCTTCGCATATTTTCGTAAATTAGGGTAGTTTTATTTGATAAGCGTCCTCAGGGATTTAAAGTTAGTGGATCGGTTGTGCCAGTTTCATGGGAGAATTGTGTGCCATTAGGACGAGCAGCAATTGAAATCAACCCAGAGTGGAAACTTGAATGCACGCTCGCTACAAGCAACGCACGTATACTCCAAAGTAGTAAGAATATTCGAATCTCGTCACAAATATCAGATCGGTAGCACTGATCAGGGGAAACGTGCGGTGAATTCTCACTCGAATGTAGTAGCTGACCTGCAAAACCCATTGCCAAATTACATTAAGGGAAAACTAAGAAGTTATTCCGCTGTTATCTAGCATTATGCCAACGAATATGAAATATAGACTCAGAAAAGATGAGTGCAGTTTCAGAATGAAGATGTGTGATTTATTAGTAACTATGTAGAATTCGAACTGAGAGAATGTTAAGGTTTTGAAAACAGTAAATTGTGCATCATTTGGTCAGATAGTAATCCTGTGTTGGTCAATGATAATAAATCAGAGGTAGGAATATTCAGTTTGTATACGTCTTATATCGACGGCGTATCTGCAAAATGTTAGATCTGAAAATGAAGTATTTCAGTGAGATAAACGCTATGGCTCTCAACTAGATGGGGGATTCCTATAAACAAAACAGAAAGTCAATCAGTAATTGTGTACCAGCTTCTTAATATTAATTTCTACACTGAAGGCCCAAAGACATGCGTATTCCAATACAGATATACGTAAACATGCAGAATACGGCGCTGCGGTCGGAAACGCCTATGTAAGACAAGAAATATTTGGCGCAGTTGTTAGATAGGTTACCGCTGTTACAATGGCATGGTAACAAAATTAAGTGAGTCTGAACGTTGTGTTAAAATCGGTGCATGAGCGAGGTAGCGATGAAATGGGGATTTTCCCGTACGACCATTTCACCAGTGTATCTTGAACATCAGGAATCCGGTAAAACATCACATCTCCTACATCGCTGTGGCAGGTAAAACATCCTGCGAGAGCGGGACCAACGACGACTGAAGAGAATCGTTCGATGTGACAGAAATGTGACCCTTCCGTAAATTGCTGCAGATTTCAATGCAGTGCCATGAAGAAGTGTCATTGTGCGAACCATTCAACGAAACATCATCAATATGGGCTTTCGGAGCTGAAGGCCCACTCGTGTACCCTTGATGACCGTACGGCACAAAGTTTTACGCCTCGCCTGGGCCCACCAACACTGAAATTGGACTGTTGATTACTGGAAACATGTTGCCTGGTCGGATAAGTTGCTGGAATTATAGGCCATCGCTAGTCTTGCGATAAAGCCTTTCCCGACGTCTTTGTGTTTTGCTGCCGCCTAGAGAGTGCCATAGGCAAGACACACTATGAAGAATGAGCACCTGCAGTGCGATTCACGGTGGTGTGGCGTACCCCATCTTCAGGAAAAGGAGGACTGTAAGAAGGGGACCGTTGGTGAGGATGAGGAACAACGTGCATCAGAGACCTAATTTGCCTTCTTGTATTTTATTAAAGCGGCGATCCAAGAAGAGAAAATTGCAGGAGGGTGGGTTTAGTGCCATTATCTATTTGTGTGTACTTATAAATGTAACGTCTCACCATGGATCCTTGTGGAGACAGCTATATGATGGTGATGGTCATCGTGATTTTTGGTTTGTTGGGCGTTCAACTGTGCGGTCATAAGCGCCCGTACAAAGTCCCAATTTTTTACACGGTCCAATCTAGCCACAGTCACGAATGATGATGATGATGAAATGATGAGAACAACACAAACACCCAGTCCCGGGCAGAGAAAATCCCCAATCCAGCCGGGAATCGAACCGGAACCCCGTGATCCCGACCGAGCGAGGTGGTGCAGTGGTTAGACACTGGACTCGCATTCGGGAGGACGACGGTTCAATCCCGCGTCCGGACATCCTGATTTAGGTTTTCCGTGATTTCCCTAAATCACTCCAGGCAAATGCCGGGATGGTTCCTCTGAAAAGGGCACGGCCGACTTCCTTCCCCATCCTTCCCTATTCCGATGAGACCGATGACCACGCTGTCTGGTCTCCTTCCCCAAAACCAACCAACCCGTGATCCCGAGGCTGCAACGCTGGCCACTAGACCACGAGCTGCGGACACAGCGGTATGACGAATCGTGTTTCAGGCATCCATGTAATCCAGTATATACTTGTGAAACTGTTTTACTTTCAGGTAACCTATCGCAGATAATTTTGTCAAGCATTTATGTTAACGTAATGACAACGATTTTCAGAGGTCTTCAAGGAAGAAGAAACTATAGTACACAGCCCATATTCAGTGCTACAATTTAATGTTGATTTTACACACAAGATATCGTTCTTCTGAGACGGCAGGAAGTTATCAGCATGAGCAGACACTGATGGGAACGTGTTCATTGGCAGTTCATGCAGTATCTTCATGGTGGCTCTCCTCCAAACAGTATATTTCTGGAGTTGAGAATGAGTCAGCAGTCTTGTCTTTTAACAGGAAATTAGGACAATACGAGAAATATGTTACTTATTTGATTAGATTTTGAGAATGAGTATGTTTCTTAAGTTAAAATTAATGTCCGTTTATGTGTCAAGGATGACTGAAACTTTGTGTATGATTAGCAGGGGGAAATGACTGAGGCAGAGAACCGTGCAAAATTCACGGAACTCTGATATGATTAGGGATACCTGTCGTCTCTGACCTCAGAAATTGTATGTGTGAATAAAAAGTACTACTGCAAAACCCTTTAATCGCTTAGTAACTGTGTGTGTAAAGGCTGGGGTGTAACAACGACCCTTCGGTCTATATGAGTCATGCTACACTCAGAAATTTCCACCTATACTCAGCATCGGTCACCTAAGCATCTCGTAGGCTTGCAGCTATGTGTGAGTGACCCCTGAGGTGAATGAGATCAAGTGTAGACTTTGTTGCCAAAGTCGCCCCCAACATTTATATCGTCATTATGATATCTTCATAGTATTTGATGATTTCCTCTGTTCCATGTTATACTATGACAATTGGAGTGAGGCACAACATATGCAGAAATCACCCATGGTGTGGGACAGTGACAGAGGATGAGTCACTCTCTCACTATTATCCATATTCAGTGCTACAATTTAATGTTGATTTTACACACAAGATATCGTCCTTGTGAGACGGCAGGAAGTTATCAGCATGAGCAGACACTGATGGGAACGTGTTCATTGGCAGTTCATGCAGTATCTTTATGGTGGCTCTCCTCCAAACAGTATGTTTCTGGAGTTGAGTATGAGTCAGCAGTATTGTCTTTTAACAGTAAATCTTGCAATGGGTATATGGGGCTTGAAAGCCATGAGCAGCTATTGGGGAAAGGAACATACTGAAGCACATAATGCTTCTCCCAAAAATTTCTCGGACCAGCGTGTAAACGATGCGTTCGGTCGAAAACGGCCTACCTGAATCTACCTGTTAGGTTCCTCTTGCCACAGCACGGGCAGGGGCGCTAGAGAAATCGAGGTTGCTTGGCCTACACATTACAATAGTGTCGTAAACGCTCTTTGTGAACAGGGATGGCGGCCAAAAAATTTCACGAGTTACCATGTTCACTGTGGACCACACACTATTGAGGGAGCCATCAGGTGTTATCGTCTCTCGGTCTGCAGATGTTTTCTGCGAAACCAAAGGTCTTCGAAACTATTTTAGGAGGAACGCTACATTTATGGTGTATCTGAAATTATCTGTGTCTGGACATAAAAGTATTTCTCTTAGTTTATCCAGAACCCCTGGCTGGACATGCAGTAACGTTCAGGTCATCCACATAATGATCTCCATGATAAATGTATTACCTTAGAGCTGTACAGATACTCAAAAATAACATCCGGCCTAAAGTGACCATACGAAAGTACAAGTCAGGAGCACAACGTCTCCTCCTTCTGTGCAGGAATTTGTGAGTCAAAAATTAGCTGCTTCTCCTGAAAAGAGAAGAATATTGCTATCTTTGATTACAATTGGCCAATGAGTAGACTAGATGGGTTACAGGAGAGACATGGAGTTCGTGAAGCCTTGAGATTAGCACAAAATGCTTGTGGGGACGGTTATGGGAGTGATTTCCTTGAATTTACCGGGTTTTTTGGAAAGTGAGGAGAGGAGTAACTTGGTCTCCTAGTTCAGACTCCAGTGTGGAGTGGATTTTCTGATTCGGACTCTGGTCTGGAGAGGATTCTGGTCTTGACTTTTGTTATCAGTGGGTTGTAGTTGGGACACTTGTCCTGGGTGTGACTGGCCTTGACTGGGAAGCCTGTGGTGAGGACTTAGCTGTACCAACAGTTTAGACCTCATTCATCTAAAACAACTCGCGGTGCCGATGGTTGTCCTATTCGTGATAGATATGCCACCTTGAAATTTGATCTTCTAGTGCACACAGCCACGTCAGTGAGTCAAATTGGTCCATGTTATGACCAGTGAATGGGCGTGTCACACGCTGGAATCTGCTGAGATTTCTGGGCTACGTTAGAGGTTTAATTGTGATCCGTCTAACAGAGTGCCAGCCATGACTGCGTATTTTGTGCCTGCAGTAGGGAGTTACAGGCGCCGAACATCGCTTGAACCATGGATGTCTCATGAGACGGCACCGCACTTCCAGAAAAGGGGTATTCTATTGCTGCTCCAACTTGTTAGGGCAAACAGGTTCACAATCTCGGCACTTGTTCTGTGCTGCACTGAGGTAGTATAACTTCCGTGTAGACTAAATCCATCAAAGTCTATTTAGTGTTAGATATTTTCAGACTGTGTTATCCTTATTTTGAGCCAGAGGAAATAGTTCAGTCAGACCGCCCTTAGTGTTTACCAACCAGCGGACATCCAGGGGAGTATTAACTGTTGTGTCTTATTTGCGCTCCCATCAGTTCTTGTTTTATTCTTGTCATCACGCGTAAAATGTATTTTTGTCTAATTTTTTAATAATAATCTTATCCCATAACTTCTATAAAAGGTCAATCCCATGTTGATACCAGGCATGTCCAGAAAGTAAGTTCTGATCAGTCGCGAAATGGAAACTACACTTAAAATAAGAAATGTTTCATTTGCGACAGTTGGCTCCACCATCCAGCTATTTCTCTACATAGTCGCCGCTCCAGCTAGGACATCTGTCGTACCATTATACCAATTTTCCAATACCCTCGTCGTAGAAGTCAGTCGCCTGTGCTTCCCGCCAATTCTCTACGCTCATCTATAGCTCGCTCTCTGTGCGAAAATGTAGTCTTATAGCCAGTAGTTAATGTGAGGAGAGATTAAACACAGAGGGAGCCAATTACCGGCTGTAGGTCGGGTGATCAAACACTTCCCAGCGGAAACGCTGCAGGAGCATTTTCATTGCCCCTGAAGATTGCAACCGAGAATTGTCACGAAGTAGGAACCGTATGACAGTTCTGTAGTGTTGGCTTCATGACATCAGGCGAGGTCTCTCACCAAGGCCTCATACTTGGCGGGAGACACTGTTTTTTACGCATCTTTATGTACTCACCATGCACTCAGAACTGAAAAGAGCGAAGTCATGCAACCGTCAGGGGTAATAGAGACACTGTCGAACACATATGTGTAATGGTTCATTAGATCTTCACAGTTGTTTCCATTTCTTGGCCGATCGGAACTTAGTTTCCAGATATACCTCGTATGTTAATTATCTATCAACATCTGACTATAATAATGACAGAGACACCATTTCATTAATACTATTTCAACATTTAAGTTGATGTAGACTCGGCTAAATATGATAAACCCTAATGCATTCTATCAACAACAAACATAGTTAAGGGGCAAAATCAATTTAGTAGACGCATGGGGGCAGGTAGCCAGGTGGAAGTTTTTCTACCTGAAGTGATTGCTGTCAGGCTGATAACTCATTGTCGCCTATCGCCTTCCAAAACATACTGCAAGTCCAGTGTAGTCTTGCAATGGTAGAATGGTTGACCAAAATACACGTATATGGAGAGCAGTATAATTCACGATTAATGACCTTTCAGATGTCAATGTTATCGTTAATCTCAGAGGAGGTCGATGAATCAGTTTCGATATTGGATGCTTGGAATGTATTTAAGAATGTGATTGACAAGTGTGTAACAGGATAAAAGGCAAAGAGACTATATTTACAGTTTTAGTTTTTGTGGTTAAAATTAATAACTGTCTGCCACAGTCAAAAATCATTTGAAAAATTTTAATAATATTACCACAGTACCCAAATGTGGGAATCACACCTGAATCCAGTCTTGGCAAAATTAAACCTAAAGGAAAGGCTGGTTGCTATATTTCTACTCTTCACTTCTGTGTGAATGTATCTTCAAGTAGTCGAGTGGTCAGATAGTTTAACTGTGATCTAGAGGACCTGTGTTAGGTTCCCAGAATTGTCTGGGATTTTTCCTGGTCGGAGAAGTGGAACGGGGTGCGTTCAGCTTCGTGACGAAAAGCGAATGAGCAGTAGCTGCACCAAAATTCGGAAAGGTAGTTACAACAAGGAAAGCATTGTCAGGAGCCCATGTCCTCCCCTGAGCTACCGTTTACACCCGTGTTTGTGGACTCAGTCGTTTTACTCTGCGTTCTCATTTTCACAAAATAGTGGACCTGACTCAATATTTTGCAACTATCACGCAACATAAAACATTTTGATGGCCAGAATATCTCGTCTCTACGTCATGAACTTAGAGTTTCCAATAGAACCGGCGGCTCCCTTTTATGCCACGGCCAGCTCACTGAGAAACCGCGAGCAGCAACACAGCTGACCTTAAGAGCGAGTGAGCTAATAACGCACCGACAGAAGAAATACGCAGTACAGACGTACAGCCACAAGGCTACATTTACCTCGGTTCCAGAATTTATCGTGCACATGCTCTGATTTATGGACTTCCTAGCTCTCCGTTACATGATCCAACGCACTACTGACAGGATACACGCTATATACAAGTTTCCTTCAACCCCCCATGAACTGGTCCCAGTATTCAGATTTCCCTATTTCCGAAGAGCTACCCACACCTCATTGGCTGTAGCTTCGTAATCTCTAATACTCGTATTATCCAGACCTTTGTTTATCGGCCTCACCGGTAACATGGGGTGAATCCCAACTGCAGCGACCAAATTCTGAAGCAAGATAAGTTACATTTCATGTTGCGGTATAGAGTCCAACGGTCTTCTGTAGCTAACTGCACGGTTGTTACACGTCGTTTGATTCGTTACCCCAATTAATCTTTGCAACTGTAAAGCACTTAAATTATCTGCACAGCGATATTTGCCTTGTTTTGAAACAAAACTGTACACTCTCAGTACTTGATGTTCACAATAACAAACGCACATTGTTCTTGTATTCAGTATGTCTCGGTTTTGTACATACGGTGGTCGACAAAATACACCCAGAAAGTTATATCCCAATAAAACAAATATGAAAAGCAGCATTGTCCTAGCAAAGACACACGATGATGAAAACAGCTCACTCCACTGTCGCGCCACATCGGGAAAAAATTTTCACATAGAAAACGGCATTGCCCTAGCAAAGACACCTGATAATGAAAACAGCTCAGTTCACTGCCATGGCACTGTGGGGAAGAATTTCAGACAAAATCACCCATGCACTGCAGCAAGCCAAACTGAGAATATGCTTCAGAACATTAAGTTTGCCCATTAAGCACTTATAAGTGAAATTGCAAAATTCACATAGGACTTGTAGATAGAAAATTTTTGAAAAAGCAACCAGTGATCAAGCACAGCACATTTCAATCCTATAGACTGTCAAACTGCTGAATGTTTTAGGAGAAATAAGAATTTTCACAAGTGCAACGAAACATCCTGAAATTGATTGGACGGAAGAAATCATTCTACAGGATTAATGGAAATTTCCAACACTATTCTTTAGACTCTAAGTACATTCCGTGGTTTTAAATATTCATGTAACACAGATAAAACAAATCAGGCGTGAAGACAAAAGATCTGTAGTATCTGCAAATTTCCAATAATCGAAGGACGTAAAGGCCATTACTGTTTGCAATTACACGGCATCAAAAATTTCTATGTTGAGTAAACAACACTCCCATAGCGCTGGCAAGGGTGACAACGGTCTGCATTTCTGCTAGAGCAGCTGTATATGTCCGTATTGTCGTTGGAGACATACAGTCTGTCACATCTCGCTGTTATTTACCTGAAATCCACTAACCTGCTTCTTCCACATGAAGTCCCTTTCACTGGGTGGAGGTGCTGATTGTGGATTCGCCGGATCTGGATACGATGGTATGGCCGTAGTAGTGAACTGCGGAGCGATTCCTGAACTGTTGGCTCTACTAAGTAAAAAACACAATGTTTTAAAAGGGGAGTCATATAATTAACTGATCATCCTATGGCGTTGATATTCTGCTCAGGCAAGCAGCCGGATACTGTATTAAAATGTACCAACGAGCCACCATTTTCAGGTGGCTACGCTGATGCACCATCACTGAGTTTCCACCAGAACCGGCGGCTCCCTTTTACACCGAGCAACCGAGAGCATCAGCATTGCTGCCCTCAAGTGTGAGTGAGCTGGTAACGCACCGGTGGGAGAAACAGGCAAGACGATGTAATTCCAGAAGGACACCATTTAAAAGAAACCGCTCTTCTTATGCCACAGCCTAAGATCAGAGCTCTTCTTGGAAGGTAGAGGATTCAATAATTTGTGTAGGATTGAGCTCAAACCGGCGGGGAGGGCGATGGGAGTAGTGTGAAGTAGTTTTAATATTTTGGAAGGTGAATGGTGACTTGTAAACTGCCATAAAAAATTTCAAATTTTGACCCTGTTAAACATCTGTGTAGAGGCGATTTTTAAATTATTTTCTTGAAAGGAAAATATTTGACTGCCCAAAATTTTTTTTTCTTTCCTCAGAGCTAATGGGAGGGGGTTCTGTAGCCCCGCTTGTCCCCTGATAGGGGCGCCCTTCCTTGGGACTGAGGAAACCCAAAGCACACAAACTCCTTGTCACTGTGGAATCACTTATATTGGCCGAACTATCTGTATTATTGAAGACCAATGTGTGGAACCGTAGACTAACACTAATTTTTTCAGCCAGAGAATCTGCAGTGCAGGAACACTGTCTTCATGAGGGACATACGGAGTTGTATACTGAGATAGAAATAATCTCTCGTTGTCCGTGCTACTGCGAATGTGTTGAAAAGGAATGTACTGAGATCAGTGAGCCTTGGAATCCGATTTTTTTCTGTTACTAAACAACAATGGACTTCATATCGACTTCCGAATTCTTTTAATTGATGTTCTTCTAGCGATACATTGCTTTGCACTTTTCTTCCACCGGTGCGCTAATAGCTTACTTGCGCTTGAGGATAGCAGTCCTGCTGTTCGTACACACATCGTAGGCCATCTGAGCCGCTGATTCTGTTGGGAACTCATTTCCGGCGGTATGTTTGCATCAGTATGCTCACCTAAAGATGACAACCAGGCGTTCTGACGAAATATTGCGTCAGTATGACTACATTATCCAGTTGCGTAACCGATAAGGGTATCAGGAGTCATTACACTGGGAAAGTTTACATATTCACATCTTGTGGTGTTGTCACATACACCACATTCCGCACTATACACTTAATTTGAGTTTACAACTGTAGACAGATTGGTTCAAATGGCTCTGAGCACTATGGGACTTAACTTCTGAGGTCATCAGCCCCTAGAACTGGCGCACAGAATTTGTATAACTTTTTAAATAGTCTGCAACATGACCTCATAAGCCTCATTGGCATATTCATTCTTATTTCAGCGCAAGTCAGGTCTTAATTGTGAGGAAACGTTTTATTAATTACATGGAAGTAAAACCAGACTACCATGGCTAATAAACTATAATATGAACTGTATATCGGCCTCAAGATCATACTGTGGAGGCACTGAACTATGGAAACTTAAACGTCTGATAAGCTACGTACATGAATATCATGCTAACACATTGATGTGCATTTTGGGTGTAATGGACTAGCATACACAATCTTTATGAATTCACCCAGGCTGTATGGATAGCCTAAGATCCACAAGGATAACGTGCAATTACTTCCAACTGTGGATAATATTTGAGCAACCACCTACGGCTTGGCAAAATACGTGGCGTGTTTGCTCAAACCAATGGTAGGAAAATTTCCACGCCACATAAAGAATTCTAGTGGTTTCATGAGCAGACTTTAGTTATTGCAGCTGCAAAGTAACGAGCTGTTGGTCAGTTCTGATGTGTTTTCACTTTTTACAAATGTACCTCCAGTGGACTCACTACATCTCATTGGCAATAGGTTTGGAGCTGACATTACAGAGCTCTTTGAGCGCACCCTTTCCTCTACATATTTTTATGTATCAACCAATTTTATGGACAATCAGACGGTGTGGCCATGCGGAGTCCTTTGTCTGCCCTGATGGCCAATCTTTTATGGAATATTTGCAGGATCGAGAACTCGTGTCAGCCACAACAGTATTTTGGCGACATGTTGACGATACTTTTATAGTTTGGCCTCATGGTTTGGATAGTCTGCGAGAGTTCCTACAACATCTGAACTCCATACACGAAAACATAAAATTTACAATGGAAATGGAGAAAGATGGTTGCTTGCCGTTTGTAGGCGTCTTGGTGTGACGTAAGAGCGATGACGCACTTGGTCATTCAGTATATATACAGCCCACTCATAAAGACATTTACTTGCAAGCCGCTAGTTGCCACCATCTGGCACAAACGATGGGTGTTCTGAAGACCTTGATTCACCGAGCCCACATCTTCTCTGACGCCGATAGTCTGCAAACGGAACTGGAGCATCTGCAGACTGTATTTCTGAAGAATGGGTCTCGTTCAAACGGGTGGAGGGAGCGCTGCAGACCTATAAGCGACAGAGCAAAGAAGAGGCCTGTAAAACGACTGCCAATCCGTTGGGATCTGTCATAGACGATCTAGAGCTCCGCAATGCAGGTGTTTACAGGATTCCGTACGAAAGCGGCAAACCTTATATAGAGCAAACGACGCGTACTGTGCAGGATCACATTGTGGAACACGAGAAGCATACTCGTCTCCTTCAGCCTCGTAAGTCTGCTATCACCGAACATTGTATTTCCACTGGTCATGTAATGAATTACAGTGAAACAAAAATTGTGGCCCATACGCCTAACCTTAGGAGCTCTGTTATTAATGAAGCCGTGGAAATACGACTATCTGACAGTGAGTCCCTTATTAATCATGACGGCGGTTACAGTTAAATTCGGCATGGAATCCAGTCGTTGAAAATCTCAGTAGCGGGCGTAGTTCTATGATGGAACCGCGTCAAGGCGCCCGAGCAGCAGAATCGAACGCGCTTAAGTAGCGCAAGCGTAACGCCAAGTTGATCCACCATGCATGTGGCGGTGGGGTCTTAAATAACAGAGCTCAGTGCGTTTTCTCAGTATCACCTGAAGATGGCCAGATGACTGCGCCGAAATATTGTGGCAGGAAGTAGCTATGTGAAGCTACATCAAGAAAGCTCTGTAAGAATAAAAAGCCCTTTACATGAGGGCAACATCGACAACTTACGTGAGGGAGATGGTTCAAATGGCTCTGAGCACTATGGAACTTTACTTCTGAGGTCATCAGTCCCCTAGAAATTAGTACTACTTAAACCTAACTAACCTAAAGACATTACACACATCCATGCCCGAGGTATGATTCGAACCTTCGACTGTAGCGGTCTCGCGGTTCCAGACTGTTGCGCCTAGAACCGCATGGCCACTCCGGTAGGCTGTAGACAGATTAACCAGACGATAATTACATTGTATACAGAAGCGATCTCACAATCACGGTCCGCGTATATTCAATATGAACCATACACTTGATAGTACTTGTCTAAAACCACTTCTGATAATGAGGAGCGTGGTCACTGATAACGAATAGAAATTTAATGCACTACATTCAGTAACTACAGTAACCCCACGTCCAGCCCTTTGACTTAGGTTTTCCCTAAATCACTCAAGGAAAATTCCTTGGGATGGTTCCTTTGAAGGGTTACGGTCGATTTCCTTTACCATCCTTGACTCTGTCCGAGATTGTGCTCCATTTCTAATGACCGCGATCTCGACGGGACGTTAAAACCAGTCTTCCTTCGATCCTTCCTCTCCTAGTGACCTCCTTCGCATTACCGCCCTACCAACCGTCTGAGACATATAGTAGTGTCCTGTTGCCTTGTCTCTGTTAATCAGGGTCACGAAAAATTTTGTTTGACTATATATATATATATATATATATATATATATATATATATATATATATATATTGCTGCCTAGTTCCGTCAATGACGATCTCTCACGTGGCTGAAACCAAGCCGTATCACGAAAGTGCTACACCGTAAGTGACATGTAATCCAAAACTATCTTCCCTCTCGCTTTCACAGGAGGCTAGCAACATATTGCACAACGTTATGAAATAGTAGGTACCAATCATTTGACATAAATGTCACAGTTCACCAGTCGTATAATTAGTTAATTATATGAATGCTATCGGGACATTTCCATGGCATGCGCTAAGAACTATACAGGATGAGTCACAAACTATTTCCACCTAGAATAACTCCGGAAGTATGATAGTAGCTGAAAAGCTTGTGGGACAAATGGTGCATGGGACACCAGGGGTCACAATATGACGTTGGTTTTTTGTTGCTAGGTGGGTTCGCTTCATAGATATGAAAGTCAACTTAGTTTTTTTAATTAGGATGCTATAGTTTTGTAATTATTTTCTGATAGTGCCTATCCAGACGAATCCAATGATGTATACCATTAAGGACTTTGAAGGTCAGCGAAGGTCAGAAAGGTGGCTTGAACGTCCAATTACTGAAGGTGTTCGAAGTGATGACCATTGGTATCAGCGCAGTGCAGTTATCTTTTAATCATGGATTGAGTGGTATTCCTTATCACTTATCGCAGCACATGCTCTGACAATTCTCTCTCGTATATCGTGCAAATAGTAAATATTCGCCAAATATTCGCCATTGACATGTGAACACCATTCGAGGGTTTCGCAATACAACACTAATAGGAACGGTAAGACTACTACCGTCGAATCAAGCGCATTTCAATGATGTATTTCTTCAAAGGACAAGTCGATATGCTTCTACGTAATTCAGTGAGAGCTAGAGACTTATACCCTGAAAGATATCCTCAACGTACTCGTCCTACTCATCGTACATTTAAATATTTGTATGATAAATTGGGAACAATTGGATCTATAACGCATCGGAAACATACCCAGCAAAGGAAAGTTACTAACGAGGAAACGCAAATTGGTACTCTTGCACTGTGGTTCGAGATCCTTGTGTTAGTTCGTGTCAAATAGCAATTGAATCTGGCATGAGCCAGAGTAGTGTTGTTCGTGTTCTCCTTCGCCATAAATATCAGCGTTACCATATCAGTCTCCACCAAGAATTAACTGGTGCGTATTGTATGCATCGCATTGAATTCTGCTGTTGGGCTCAACTTCAGTTTCAGAGGGATGACACAGTTATTATTAACATGCATTATTGGGCAACTGAAAGTCGATGTTGGTTGCAGCAAGTTGCACAGCAAAAACCGTCGTCGGTGAATGTATGGTGTGGGATTCTGGAGGACAGAATTATAAGCCCCTAAGGAACTCTTAATGATGGGAAGTACACTGAATTCCTGCATGGAACATTAGGTCTGTTACTGGAGAAATACCTATAGGAACAAGGAACAGAATGTGGTATCAACACAATTGATGTACGGCACAGTCTTCGCTGGTGGTTAGAATCGAGACAATTATCAAATCGTTGGATTGGACGGGGAGCAGATGTGTCGTGGCCAGCTAGCTCGCCAGACTTGACGAATCTGGATTTTTTCTTGTGGGGATTCGTAAAAGACATTGTTTATAAAGACGTTCCAACTACTCCTGAAGATATGCGAGAGAGAATGTCAGAGCATGTGCTTCGATAAATGCCGAAGTGATAAGGAATACCACTCAATCCATCATAAGAAGATTTCAGCACTGCACTGATATCAATGGTCACTTCGAACACCTTCTGTAAATGGACGTTCATGCCTCCTTTCTCACCTTCGTTGACCTTAAAAGACCTTACTGTTATACATCACTGGATTCGTCTCGATAGCCACTATCAGAAAATAAGTACCAAACTGTGGCATCCCATTTACAAAACCAAGTTGACCTTCATATCTCTGAAGTGACCCCAGCTAGCAATAAAAACCAAAGTCATATTATGGCCCCCGTTGTCCCATGCAACATTTCTCCCACAAACTTTTCAGTTCCTATCATACTTTAGGAGTTATTCATGGTGACAATAGTTACCGACTCACTCTGTATATAACCAATTAAAATGATGCGAAGTGGCAGATAGCATTTACATTACCTGTACCAAACTCTACTCACTGTACAGAAACGTATCGTGAAGATATCTTCTGTTCTGTAATGCAGATGCCACTGAGTACAGGTGTGGGCTCAACACTAGTGTAACAATGAAATACGGAAATACTGCTCAGAAACTTATGTTTATATAATGTACAACATAGTTTCAGTGTTAGCTGAACGATAACCGTGACGCACAGTAGCAGTATGGATAGGTTTAAGATCAATATCTGGCTGATACGCATCTCGCATACAGGTCCACTGAATGCAATGGACCAGCTACACAACTAAGCTACATCCCGCTATTTCCACAGCGATGTCAACAACTTCGCAGTACATTTGCATGTGAAGGTTTCTTAGTTTCGTGTTGTACGCTTCCCTGACTGCTTATTACAGTTTTTGTGGAGATATCCTCACACAAAAGAAGGTTACTGCAAACTAAATCAATCATAATTACAATACAGTCGTAAGTCTGTAACGAGATAGCGGATATCACTGTTAGCTGATATTAAAGTATTTAGAAAATGCTCCTGAGTAACTTCTGAAATTTTGACGCTGGTTTTCGGGTCACCTCATACGAGATACAAACTAGATATCTCACTATTCGCTCCTAGTACGCTGCTCCACCTCCCGCCTTGACGGTCGTATATCGATATGTCCGCATACAGAATCGTGTCTGTGATTTTGGGCGCCTGCAGAACGTCAGCTCAAATAGGAAAGATCCGAGCGCTGGATGGGATGCCATTCTTGCGGAAGGCACCTGCTATAACCGAACTACTGCGGCAGGCAAGTGCAACGCGGTTGCAGCAGCGGCGGCGGCGGAGCTATTGGAAAACGGGGTTCGTTTCTGCTGGCTGCTACTCGGCGCCAGGCAACAAAAATACGCAAGTGATCGGATGAGGGCGCTAACCACTGCAACAGTCGCCCAAATACAGAAACCTGTGCTGTCTGGGGAGCGCAGAACCTACAGGGGTATATAACTGTGTAACAACGAGTGAACTGCAATAAAGCCAGTTTTGAAGCTCCAGTACATATCTTTACTCTGCGTTACAGTTTTTCGTGAATGTCTTTACTGAAACTTCCTGGCAGATTAAAACTTTGTGCCGGACCGAGACTCGAAATCGGGACCTTTGCCTTTCGCGGGCAAGTGCTCCACCGACTGAGCTACACAAGCACGACTCACGCCCCGTCCTCACAGCTTTTCTTCTGCCAGTACCTCGTCTCCTATCTTCCAAACTTTACTGAAGCTCTCCTGCTGTAGAGTGAAAATTTCATTCTAGAAATGTCTTTACTGTTAAGTCACTGGATCCCTGTCATGAAGGAATTCGTGTGATCGCAAATTACCACTACGCTCTTGAGCATGTCTTATCTCATGGAAACAATGGAAACTACAAGGAAGACGTCATGTGGCAGACTACTTGCTACCAGTCAATGGACAGTTGAGAGTTTTCACTGACTGTTATAATGCAAGACCGAAGAAATTGAAAATTGAATTGATTGCATGGTCTCTCCATTTCAAAAATGCAGCTTTAAATTGTCGCTTCAGATACATGCAGTTCTTCACAACATTACGCAATTACTGATTTTTGAAGAATATGTACCATATGTTTCAACACATCCCATACACGGTAGAAAGAAGCAATCTGTTTTCGACACCATACTTTTGCTTTGCGTCTTCACTTTTATACAGTCGTATTATGGTTTTGTGCTTCGTTGGAAGACCGTAGTAAGAAAACCCGATTTTAGAGTACACAGTATTAGAGGTTATTAATGTTCATCCTCGGTTTTCTACTCGGTTCCCCGGCTGTGGTTTACGAGCCTTGCTTGTCGGGATACTACTTTTCCCTCTGGACTGTACACCATCCAGTGAGGTGGCACGGAAGAATATATTCATTCGTCAAAATTTAGATTTATGTGTCGAAATGTCTGGTGGGCTTGTGTCATGTTTCGATACCACATACTTTCACAAGCGCCTGGAAATTATTTGTGTGTACAATTAGAGACCGACGGAGAAAGTACTGTTCGTAGTCTTGAATCCACAGGTCTACCATTCAGCTCCCCGAAACTAGAAGAAGATGTTCTAACTCAGTACGAATAACACAGTGAAGTCAGGAAGCACGACGGTACATAAAAGTCTAATGACTTTTAACCGAGGAGTATATTTTGACCAAAGTTCACACGTACAAGAAGTGGTTTCGAAAATCCTTAAAGCTTGTACTAACTTACATACCACTTAACACATTTCAGACAAGATATCTACTCATTATTCCTAAATACGTTAATTGCTCGCCTTAACAACGGGGAATAATCTCAGATACCTGCCACATGGTTGTTTATAGCATAGCGGTCGACATACGAAACGGAACATCGAAACGATACACGGGTTTGCCATTAAATCATTAACCCAATAGGTTCACTTTTATACAATTTCACAGGATGCAAGCGGTATCTCACTCAATTGCAAAACCAACAACGTCACCCGTCGTTAACGCCATCCAAGTCTTAAGCGGACTGTCACAGACAGAATCACAGCACATTCTGCAGCGGAGCGTAACATTATCCTTATGTATGACGACGACCAAATAACTTCCTCTTTCCAGACACCTCGATCTTCAAATAGCCGGGGTGCGGGCGGCAGGGGAAACACTTGTTCCAAAGTTGCTGCCAGGTCGGCTGCAGTGCTCGCCCAGCATCCTTATTAATTGCAAAACTATTTGGGTCGTTGTTCGAACAGTCCACGGGTGTACTGCCGGTCCATAGTGTGCAACGGGCACAATATTTCGGCGATCTGAAATTATGGACTTGCAGTACACCCGTGGATTGTCCGAGCAAGAAATACGCCGGGAGTAACTGAAGAGTCATATTTGTATCGTTAACTGAGGACCAAAAACAATCCCAGTTTTTCTAAGTACATCTATTCTCAGTTTATACTGTTTAAATTTTTAGCTCAATAACTTTTAAACTTTAACATTCAGAATATATCCAACGGATATCTGGGTGGATAGTGGACTTCGACTGTTTCTCTCTCTAACTTCTGCACCTTCTCTTTAGTTACAGTATCATAGGTGATTACAGGGTTATAAATACAAAATCAAATAGGGGTAATGCAGGAGTAGGTTTAATAATGAATAAAAAAATAGGAGTGCGGGTTAGCTACTACAAACAGCATAGTGAACGCATTATTGTGGCCAAGATAGACACAAAGCCCATGCCTACTACAGTAGTACAAGTTTATATGCCAACTAGCTCTGCAGATGATGAAGAAATTGATGAAATGTATGACGAGATAAAAGAAATTATTCAGGTAGTGAAGGGAGACGAAAATTTAATAGTCATGGGTGACTGGAATTCGTCAGGAGGAAAAGGGAGAGAAGGAAACATAGTAGGTGAATATGGATTGGGGGGAAGAAATGAAAGAGGAAGCCGCCTTGTAGAATTTTGCACAGAGCATAACTTAATCATAGCTAACACTTGGTTCAAGAATCATAAAAGAAGGTTGTATACCTGGAAGAATCCTGGAGGTACTAATAGGTATCAGATACATTATATAATGGTAAGACAGAGATTTAGGAACCAGGTTTTAAATTGTAAGACATTTCCAGGGGCAGATGTGGATTCTGACCACAATCTATTGGTTATGAACTGCAGATTGAAACTGAAGAAACTGCAAAAAGGTGGGAATTTAAGGAGATGGGACCTGGATAAACTGAAAGAAGCAGAGGTTGTAGAGAGTTTCAGGGAGAGCATAAGGGAACAATTGACAGGAATGGGGGAAAGAAATACAGTAGAAGAAGAATGGGTAGCTCTGAGGGATGAAGTAGTGAAGGCAGCAGAGGATCAAGTAGGTAAAAAGACGAGGGCTAATAGAAATCCTTGGGTAACAGAAGAAATATTGAATTTAATTGATGAAAGGAGGAAATATACAAATGCAGTAAATGAAGCAGGCAAAAGGGAATACAAACGTCTCAAAAATGAGATCGACAGAAAGTGCAAAATGGCTAAGCAGGCATGGCTAGAGGACAAATGTAAGGATGTAGAGGCTTGTCTCACTAGGGGTAAGATAGATACTGCCTACAGGAAAATTAAAGAGACCTTTGGAGAGAAGAGAACCACTTGTATGAATATCAAGAGCTCAGATGGCAACCCAGTTCTAAGCAAAGAAGGGAAGGCAGAAAGGTGGAAGGAGTATATAGAGGGTTTATACAAGGGCGATGTACTTGAGGACAGTATTATGGAAATGGAAGAGGATGTAGATGAAGATGAAATGGGAGATAAGATACTGCGTGAAGAGTTTGACAGAGCACTGAAAGACCTGAGTCGAAACAAGGCCCCGGGAGTAGACAACATTCCATTAGAACTACTGATGGCCTTGGGAGAGCCAGTCATGACAAAACTCTACCATCTGGTGAGCAAGATGTATGAGACAGGCGAAATACCCACAGACTTCAAGAAGAATATAATAATTCCAATACCAAAGAAAGCGGGTGTTGACAGATGTGAAAATTACCGAACTATCAGTTTAATAAGTCACAGCTGCAAAATACTAACGCGAATTCTTTACAGACGAATGGAAAAACTGGTAGAAGCGGACCTCGGGGAAGATCAGTTTGGATTCCGTAGAAATGTTGGAACATGTGAGGCAATACTAACCTTACGACTTATCTTAGAAGAAAGATGAAGAAAAGGCAAACCTACGTTTCTAGCATTTGTAGACTTAGAGAAAGCTTTTGACAACGTTAACTGGAATACCCTCATTCAAATTCTGAAGGTGGCAGGGGTAAAATACAGGGAGCGAAAGGCTATTTACAATTTGTACAGAAACCAGATGGCAGTTATAAGAGTCGAGGGGCATGAAAGGGGAGCAGTGGTTGGGAAAAGAGTGTGACAGGGTTGTAGCCTCTCCCCGATGTTATTCAATCTGTATATTGAGCAAGCAGTAAAGGAAACAAAAGAAAAATTCGGAGTAGGTATTAAAATTCATGGAGAGGAAGTAAAATCTTTGAGGTTCGCCGATGACATTGTAATTCTGTCAGAGACAGCAAAGGACTTGGAAGAGCAGTTGAACGGAATGGACAGTGTCTTGAAAGGAGGATATAAGATGAACATCAACAAAAGCAAAACGAGGATAATGGAATGTAGTCAAATTAAATCGGGTGATGCTGAGGGGATTAGATTAGGAAATGAGACACTTAAAGTAGTAAAGGAGTTTTGCTATTTAGGGAGTAAAATAACTGATGATGGTAGAAGTAGAGAGGATATAAAATGTAGACTGGCAATGGCAAGGAAATCGTTTCTGAAGAATAGAAATTTGTTAACATCGAGTATAGATTTAAGTGTCAGGAAGTCGTTTCTGAAAGTATTTGTATGGAGTGTAGCCATGTATGGAAGTGAAACATGGACGATAACCAGTTTGGACAAGAAGGGAATAGAAGCTTTCGAAATGTGGTGCTACAGAAGAATGCTGAAAATATGGTGGGTAGATCACGTAACTAATGAGGAGGTATTGAATAGGATTGGGGAGAAGAGAAGTTTGTGGCACAACTTGAGTAGAAGAAGGGATCGGTTGGTAGGACATGTTTTGAGGCATCAAGGGATCACAAATTTAGCATTGGAGGGCAGCGTGGAGGGTAAAAATCGTAGAGGGAGACCAAGAGATCAATACACTAAGCAGATTCAGAAGGATGTAGGTTGCAGTAGGTACTGGGAGATGAAGAAGCTTGCACAGGATAGAGTAGCATGGAGAGCTGCATCAAACCAGTCTCAGGACTGAAGACCACAACAACAACAACAGCGAAAGTTGGTACATCTTTATTGTTACTTATATCATATACAGTGCTATCATTTTAGCTTCTATCTTATTTACTAAGATAACTTAATTTAACTCGTTTTTACAATTTTTGTCACGGAAATTAGTTTTTACTTAATAACTGAAAAAGTAATGGAGGTAGCCTCATGAGAACTTCTACCACACGTTTTTATGATAAACTAAATCTAATTCCAAAAGCAGAACTTTAATAATACTTGGTTTTTAGATTTTGACAGAACTGGAATAATTCAAAATGTAAAAGGGGCAACTTAATGAAGAACTTTACAGAATTTTTCTATAACCAACTGAACTGAATGACAAATGTACACTCTTATCAGTTCAATTTTATAAGCTTTTAAAGTTCAGAGAAAACTAGATTTTTTGGATGACGCTAGCACTCGAAATATTTGACACTGTCTCAGTTTCTTAAAATCTAACAACGTTTTGTTACACTATTTGAACATTTAATTTTTACATAGATTTATTATGCTATCTCTTTGTTCACTCTGTTCATCCCATTTGTTAGGCGTTGCCTCTTTGACCAAGGCCGAGCGCTGGAGAAAAATCAACATCTAATTCAGTATACTAAAATACCTGTAAGTGCACTGCTCCTCACAAACCGTCCACCGTCATTGGTCTAACCATTTTTTGCTTTGTCATCCTAACGGTCTTTTGCGACTCACATGCACTGATCAGCCATAACATTGTGACCATCAACCTATTATCGGTATAAATACATACAGACGATAGCCGCGTCACCTGGCGAGGAATGATTGCTATTCGTACACATGGACGGTTCATGTGGTATCAGTGAGAGTGCTGTACGTGTGTAGAATGGGGAATTTGGCCGAGGGCAGATTGTGATGGCTCGGAGGCTCGACACGAGCATTTCGGAAACTGCACGATTTATCGGGTGTTTGAGGGGTGCTGTGGTTAGTAATTTCAGCATGTGGCGAAACCAAGGTGAAACCATGTCCAGACGTCGTGGGGTTTAGCGTTACAGGTGTCGGACATCGTAGGCTGGGCAGACGGCAAAACAGAAAAGGAAAGGATGCGAACTGTGGCGGAACTAGCATCGGACCTTCATTCTAGGCAGAGCACAAGTGTGTCTGAATGCACGATGCACCGAAGATTCCTAACGATAGGCCTGCGCAGCTTAAGACGCATGCACGTGCCAATGACAACACCACGGTTTCGGCAGTTACGGGTGACGTGGCCAAATGATCATCGGCACTGGACGTTGGTATAGTGACTGAGCGTTGCATGGTCTGGTGAAACTCGATTCCTTCTTCATCATGCCGATGGGAAAATGCGAATCCTTCGTCATCCAGGGTAACAGTTCCTTGACACCTGTACTACAGGTCGGAGACAAGCTGCTGACGCGTCCATTATGGTTCAAATGGCTCTGAGCACTATGGGACTTAACATCTGTGGTCATCAGTCCCCTAGAACTTAGAGCTACTTAAACTTAACTAACCTAAGGACATCACAAACATCCATGCCCGAGGCAGGATTCGAACCTGCAACCGTAACGGTCATGCGGTTCCAGAGTGAAGCGCCTAGAACCGCACGGCCACACGGCCGGCCGTTCACTATGCTATGGGGAATATCCATGGGTCCAGTGGAGCTCGTGGAAGCTACCATGATGATTCTGCTAGCTTGGAAGCAAAGTAACTCATGACAGACGATGGAAGGAGAACATACAAAGTAAATTAGCACACGTAAAGCGAGAATCCTTGGATAAGACAAGTCTACTGGTATCAAACGTAGTTCTTAATTCGAGGAAAAAATTTCTGAGAATATACCTATGGAGCAGGGGCACCCATATGACAGTTTGGCGGATGAGCCTGGTGATGAGGATGAGTTTTAATATTTTGGAAGATGATAGCGACTTGTAAGTAGTCATACAGCAGATCCAGTTCCAACCGTGTCGGAACCGGCGTATTATCAACTGTTAAACCGTTTTCTTGAAGGAAAAACGCTGGATTACAGTACTTTTTCTTTATTTTCCTGGGAGAAAGTCAGCGGGGAGGGGGGGTGGGGGGAGCACGAACCCTTGTCCCGTTGCTCTGGAGTATGGTCGCATCTGGCGTGGTGAACAGAATTGTATAGCCGTGAATCCTGGCTGTGCGTAAACCGATACAGAAGAGAATCGAATCGCTTGAGATGCGGTGCTACAGATGAATAATGAAAGTTAAGTGCACTGATAATAAATGAGGAGGTTATCCGCAGCAAAGGTAAAGAGAGGAATATACGGAAAACAATGACACGAAGAAGGTACAGGATGATCGGACATGAGTTACATCAGGGCAGACCCTCCACGGTGCTAGAGGACTAGAGGGTAAAGACTGTAGAGAATTAGATTACAGCCAACAAGAAATTAAGAACATTGGAGTAACTTCTACTCTGAGATGAAGAGGTTGCCGCTGGAGAAGAATTCGTGGCATGCAAAATCAAACCATTCAATAGACTGATGATTAAGAAAAAATGTAGTCATTGTTTTTGTGTCATTCTCTTGTCGATTCGTTTGACATGGCAGAATGTGTTTCCACTTTGTAGTGGAGTGCGCGCTAATATGAAACCTCGTGGCACATTAAAAATAGATGCTGGACCGGATCTCGGAACCTTGCCTTCCGTGGAAAATTTCTCTACTGAGCTTTACCTCTGGCACCACCCCATCTCCAACATTCCAAACTTCGACGTCGTCTTATCATCAGAATCGTGTCCTTATCGCTGTTTTTATTTCTAGGGTGTGTACACTCTAGCTTATTATAATATTTGTTTCATTTCTTATCCTATCTAATTTTCGAAAGAACATTTCTGCGACATGTAGATTGTTATGGACCTGCTCAGTTGTTGTGCAGGTTTCTGGGGCATGTATTATGAAGTATGACTAAAAGGGAATCTGCTTCGTTCTTAAGGGTAAATGTTCGTTCCAGAAAATTTGAACTGGAGGATATAACAGCTGATATTTGAGTTTGACTGTTGATCTCATGCTGTATCCTGTTACCGCTTGAAACGGTGCTCACTAGCTATTTGTTCTGTTATACTCACTTATTTTTCCTTTCTTTTTCTACTTGCCAGTTGACATTGCAACCGTTTTTTATAATTTTTTATTGTTAACCCATTTGCTGTTAGATTGTCATTTGAGGTAGTCACCAACTCCTGGACTTCTTTCTCCATACTACCCCAAATTACTAAGTCATCTGCAAATGTAAATGCTTTGACGTGCTTGTGGTTGTTCTCTGTCATTCCTTTCATATTTTCATCCATGACGGTGATGAAAGACAAGGGGGAAAGGGTACTGCCTTTCCGAACTGTTTTAACTGCCGGAAGGCAACCAGAACAACCATATCCTACATGTGCGCAACCACAGCCGCCTTTACAAAGCGCCAGTTCAAATTCAGAATTTTATTTTTAGCATGTATTTGTCCCTAGAGACACCAGGTGCTGTCTGTCCGGCTGTGTATAAATTCTCTGTGTACTGTGGTCTTTCCGAATGCAATAGTAGGCAATCTCAAACATTTATTTGTCTGACAGCAAGACAAATACAACGCTAGATTACATGCTCTTGAGTGGCCGCAATAGTGAAGGTGAAAGATACTCCCCATTTCCGTGGAAGTAACACTGGGCTTCATCCTCTCGTCGAATGCGATGTCATAAAGGAAAAGCAGTGGTTTGTTGAACGAAATAGACCTAAAAATGACAGATCTTGTTCAAACAACAATCCCGACATTGTCTCTAGTGAATACGTAAACATGAAAAATAAAATCATTACGGACTAATGAAGTTTCGACTACCCAGAAAAATAGCTTAATGTTTCAGTGATTTAGATGGGTCTTAGCGTGGACCGTTATGGTCTACTACTACTCTGAAACAACTTAACTGTAGTTCGGAATCTATTGTGGAACGAAGAAGATAAAAACTGTTTCTCCTTCAGTCATACTTTGTAAAACAAATTGTTGGCTATAATATTTGTACGAACTCGTTATTTTTGCCCAAAAGTAGTGTGTTACGCACTCGCTCGTCCATCTCAGTACCATTGGCAATTACTAACTCATAAGCAACAGGCCAAAAGTAACGACACAACGTGGTCAACACAAGTAATGTGGTGCTTATACTCCTCACGTAAGAGGAAATAAAAATGTCAGTAGTGAAATGCCGTGATACTCGTAAGAAACAAACTTGCCCAAGCATACATTCTCGGAGTTCTGGATGTTTTATTACAATACTTCGTATCATTAGTTTCTGTTTATCAGTATTTCCATTTCACATTATCAGTTTCTATTTCAGACTGCGAAACTTGCATTACTGGGTTTCCTAGCGTATTGACGTAAGCAATTTCGCGAAAACTGCCTTATATCGGTAACATGCTTCCACGATTTTTCTTTCCAGAGGCTTCATACCATTTTTTGGTGTAACCGGCGAAAGTGCTGTTCCATTTACTCCTAACGGCGCGCGTGTAGTTGACCTATAAATTATTATTTGCTGCAACTGCCTACTGGTACAAAAAATTTGGGCTGCAATTTGAAAAAGCCAGAAAATAACAAGTAGTGAATGAAAATCTGTTACTCTGTTTCTGCTTATTTGTACCGCTTGCGGCTAGAATTCCTCACGTGACTTATGAGTTTTTTTCATAGCACCATCTCTATATAGTGGGTCGATCTGCACTTTGTTTTTATTGCAGCCTCGCCATTAGAGCACTAATGGACACGTAGCTGAGCTCCCTAAACACATAAACACATTTACTGTACGCTCCACTGCCATTCAGTACCAAGGATTTCCGGGGAATAAGAGCGTAACTATAATGGCCATCCATTAGTGCTACTGTTGTCTCGCGCCCAGTCTGCATTTCAAAACATTCAGCCTATGAAAATTGGACTTTTTAACTATTTCCAATGTTGTAAGTATACAGGCACGATATTCGTCACTTGTGTATCATGAGGTGACGCTGATATACTCAGTATTGATTTTGAACATTTCTTGCTGTTAGAGCACAAGTAATCATAGCACTTCGTGACTCGTCTTGATGCATTTTATGTTTCATTTGTCATAGTTATGTAGCGGCACCGAAACAATACACAAACAGTGGTCAGCTTATCACAACGGGATAACTTTGACATGAGCAGCTGTTTCGGTGTGAAGTATTTGTGTCACGGTATCAGTGAAAATTGCTAATTTGGTCGAACGACACTTTCACCATTCGACGCTCACCAAAAACTCAAAGATCTTCGCCGAACCAGTCTATTAGAACATCAGTAACTAGTAGTAAGTTGAGATGCCATTTGTTCGATTTATCATGTACACCGTTTGTAGTTCTGACTAAGGTATACTGCTGGCATTGTCTTTAAGAGCCTGGATGACAAATGTGGATTCTTTGGTAGTTTCATTGCAAGCTGCTTTAATTTTATCTCCCCCCATGTGTGTAGACTACGATAAAAGTACCGCAGTCAAATACACAATGGGATAAGTTCTTTGAAATAATCCAGTCCAAATTATCGTTCACTTTCCTTTACAGTCGAATGGAATGTAAACGTATTCTATGCAAACTCATTAATTCCTGATCCGAGGTCCTGCATTTTTTTTTTTTTGTTATACGTCAACTTGCGCACAAGAGAGTTTAATAATTTTTTCATCTCCAACTAGTGATTAAATTACAAGACGCCAGTTTAAATCGCTCATATCCATTAGCCGCACAAAAGTTTGAGTGTGAAGAATTATTGAGCCTATTTCTACTGGAAGGCAAATTCTACACTCAGCTGTACGGAGACTGCTACTGGAGGCTTCTACGTACCTGAATTGTACTGCGCTCGTGTCATCTCCATGGTTCGCTAGTATCTCACTGTCCTCCAAAAACTTCATAACCAGTGATAATAATTACTGGAAATCAATAGTAAATGTCTTGTCTGGCTAGTCACATTTGTCAGTCTGGAATTCTTGTAAACGTAATCTTTATTTTATTTTAGTTTTTACTTTTTTAATGTTGTAAGCTTCGTATAAGATTTAGAAGTATTTAGTTACAATCAACCAGTGCATATCACACTGCAATGAAAGCTCTCCACGATCAAGAGTTTCAACTACAGTCACAATCAATATTTTAAACTCCTAATCCATCGTTGAGTGAGGGGAAGGTTCTTCGATTGGCACCTGCATGTGAAAATTGGTGACAGTGGAACATCGAGCCATACTATGCCCTCATCAAAGCATGTTGAGGACAAATATTAGTTACTGTGGAGAAATCACGATAGGAGTTCCATGAGGCTCAATTTCGGGTCCATTGTTATTCCTTATAAATGGAACTAACTTTCCACTAAACATTCGTCAAGCAGAACTAGCGCTTTCAGCAGAAGATACAAGTATTGTAACAAATGCCATTAGATTAATGGGAGTCTCTCTTCATTCAAAAGAGGGAATTGCTGTTTCTCTGAAAATGGAATCAACATACGTTTTCAGAAAACACTCTGTGTCCAGTACTGTACAACAAATAAAGTATCACCAACGCATGATCTGCAAAACAGCATCATGAAGCTTCCAAATTTACACACTATATTGTGTATATATATACAGGGTGGTCCATTGATTGTGACCGGGCCAAATATCTCACGAAATAAGCGTCAAACAAAAAAAGTACAAAGAACGAAACTTGTCGAGCTTCAAGGGGGAAGCCAGATGGCGATATGGTTGACCCGCTAGAGGGAGCTGCCATAGATCAAACGGATATCAACTGCGTTTTTTTTATATACAGGAACCCCCATTTTGTATTACATATTCGTGTAGTACGTAAAGAAATATGAATGTTTTTGTTGGATCACTTTTTTTCGCATTGGGACAGATGGCGCTGTAATAGTCACAAACATATGGCTCACAATTTTAGACGAACAGCTGGAAACAGGTAGGTTTTTTAAATTACAAATGAAGAATGTAGGTACGTTTGAAAATTTTATTTCGGTTGTTTCAATGTGATACATGTATCTTTCTGAACTTATCATTTCTGAGAACGCATGCTGTAACAGCGTCATTACCTGTAAATACCACATTAATGCAATGAATGCCCAAAATGATATCCGTCAACCTCAATGTATTTGGAAATACGTGTAACGAAATCGTGTCCTACATGCAATGACAATGCTCTGATGCATGTTGTCAGGTGTTGTCGGTGGATCACGATAGCAAATACCCTTCAACTTTCCCCACAGAAAGAAATCCGGGGACGTCAGATCCGGTGAACGGTGTTTCGACGTCCAATCCACCTGACAAGAAGTATGCTATTCAATACCGCTTCAACCGCACGCGAGCTTTGTGCCGGACATCCATCATGTTGGAAGTACATCGCCATTCTGTCATACAGTGAAACATCTAGTAGTTATTTCGGTAGAGCATTACGTAGGAAATCAGCATACATTGCACCACTTAGATTGCCATCGATAAAATGTGGGCTTATTATCCTTCATCCCATAATGCCGCACCATACATTAACCCGCCCAGGTCGCTGATGTTTCACTTGTCGCAGCCATCGTGGATTTTCCGTTGCCCAACAGTACAGCCTGCAAGCATTATACGCTTTCACAATAGCAGAATTATGTGTAATTTTTTTAGGATCTTAGGAGGTTTGTAGATGATTTACTCAGCTATTGGTGAATGACGCTTCGTCGCTAAATAGAACGCGTGCAAAACATCTGTCATCGTCCTGTAATTTCTCTTGTGCCCAGTGGCAGAACTGTACAGGACGTTCAAAGTCGTCGCCATGCAATTCCTGGTGCATAGAAATATGCCTCTGGTGCAATCGATGTTAATGTAGCCTTCTCAACACCGACATTTTTGAGATTCCCGATTCTCGCGCAATTTGTCTGCTACTGATGTGTGGATTAACCGCGACAGCAGCTGAACCACCTACCTGGGCATCAGCATTTGTTGCAGGTCGTGGTTGACGTTTCACATGTGGCTGAACACATCCTGTTTCCTCAAATAACGTAACTATCCGGCGAATCGTCCGGACACTTGCTTCAAAGTGGTTCAAATGGCTGTGAGCACTATGGGACTTAACTGCTAAGATCATCAGTCCCCTAGAACTTGGAACTTCTTAAACCTAACTAACCTAAGGACATCACACACATCCATGCCCGAGGCAGGATTCGAACCGGCGATCGTAGTGGTCGCGCGGTTCCAGACTGTGGCCCCTAGAACCGCTCAGCCACCGCGGCCGGCAGGACACTTGGATGATGTCGTCCAGGATACCGAGCAGCATACATAGCACACGCCCGTTGGGCATTTTGATCACAATAGCCATACATCAACAGGATATCGACCTTTTCCGCAGTTGGAAAGGTCCATTTCACTGCTATTAACTGCCGATAAGCAAATTTTGTTCACACTTACGAAATCAACAGTTATTTTGTAACGATTTCGTTTTTGTCAATGATTATTCCCTTCACACAGAATGAAATTAGAAGGACAGGAGCTATTCATAATTTCTTTTCAGGAAAGTAGGAAGAGATCAGTTTATATAGCGGAAGACATTTTACAGGTTACTGAACTGGATGGTCTGCATAGAACTATGCACCTAGGACAATTATATGTCAGTGCCTCTGCAGTGGCAGGAATCCATTCTGGAATTTAAGGAAGAATTTGTGACCTTAATCCTAAAGTATTATGTGTACTCTGTGCAAACCATTCTCTCAGCCTGCTTTCACAATAGCAGAATTATGTGTAATTTTTTTAGGATCTTAGAAAGTTTCTAGATGATTTACTCAGCTTTTAGCCGCAGGTGGGAGATCTTTCTGAAACCGTTTGTCTTACAGTTGACTTGCAGATACACGATGAAGTCCTCACTACGATTCTGTTAAGCCTGTTTCAGTGCTTTAAAATGATTATCAATGCCAGTGAGGGACTGCCGGATACTTCGGAAACTGTAGAAACCAGAGCAACTGTAGAAAATGTGTTGCCTGCATTGTGTGATATGTAGTTTTTGTAATTTTGTGTTTTTGCCTTAGAAGAAGTAAACGATTCAAAAAAGTATTTGGAGAATCTTGGTCTCAGATTCGGAATATTTATTGCAAAGGCAAGAGAAATCATCTTGCTGAAGAAGCTCTTCAATTTGTTAAGGAAACATGTGACGCGATACACAATCCGATTGGAAAAAATAAAACAGAACAATCAGAAACAAGGAAATGCTAGCTGGAGAGAAGGTTGCAGACAAGACACTAACTTTGTACCGGGAACAAAAAAGTGCGTTGACAGTTGCCTGCAGGTAATCGATACACGTTGTAAAATCCGAGATATCTGATTAAAACCTGAGAAATTGAACTTCCATTGATTATGAAAAGTTCAGTTGACAATAAAATGAGGTCTCTGAATGTGGTATCATTGCAGAAATTACACGGCTACGAAGATTTCTGCAAGTTGCTGAATTTCCGAAACAAGGCTCTCCTGGCTACACATCTTTACGATTCTCACAGTTTGTGCTTAAATATCAATTTGCCGGATTTGTTTGTAATATCTCTTTATATACGATGAATTATTCAGATACAATTCTACCCTTGAATGACGTTTACTAATTTTCTATCTTCATACTCGCAGAATCCATGCGAAAAGTAGTTTCATACAATAGCTATGCCATGAGCGCATAAGTATTCTTTGTAGTACTCTCTCTGGTGGTTGTTAGAAAAAAAAAAAAAAAAAAAAAAGAAAAAAAAAAAGAGACGGAGCTTCCGAGATTGTCTTCGTGCCGATTAGCCTGAACTTGGTTTGAAGAACTGTAATCTGATTATTGAGATTTGTGACAGAAGATAACGGATACGAAATTGTACGATTAAAAGTGAAATACATATATATGGCTCCTTCACACAAAAGGTGTGTATTCGACTTTTGAGAATTAATGATATTCATCGATATATTGCGTAGTTGTTAATCAGAAGGGAACTTCCGAAAGACTGGATACGAACCTGCAATTAATAATCCAAGAGCTCCATTATTTCTTCGGAAGGTTAAACTTCATCAAAGCCAAATATCCGCTTGATCTGAGGTTTCCCGACTGATTATACAACGCTCCCAAAAATACGAGGCATTTTATTTGTACAGATTAGCAGACTGCCGCAAAGCACGAGCCTGCAGAGAAGAAGAATCATCGCCTGCTTTCATTCTAACAAGTAAAATTTCAGAATCATTTTGAGTGACTGAGCTATGACTATGTTTCCTATCATGGATGATTGATTGATCGAACGAATTGAGAGCTACATAATTACGTAGATAGGACGGAAAAATTACATGTTCACAACGCAATTTTAGGCGTTAAGGTTTTTCTTAACTTTGTTTCTATCCTAGGATTAGGTGAGACGGGTTCTTCTAAACCGAAATGATCTTCGTTCCACTATGAGTCGACCGCATCTCGATAGTTTGCCAATTTAGTCAACTGGAAATTGTGCAGTTAAGCTTTTCGATTTTGATGACGGGCTTCCAAAAGTCACAGGAGAAATAGTAGTAACACATTACGAACTACTTGCCAGTCACCAATCACTATGAAGATATTTGGTTATTTGTACTGCTTCATTGATATTCAATTAAAATGTATGTTCCTGATGAAATACGTTTTAGTTGTTTCATTCAATTCAAACAACTTTCCACAGAATTGTTGGCATTATATTTGACTTCCTTAACCACTCGTACAAAAACTGCTTCCCCGAAACAGTTGTTTCAAAAAAATGGTTCAAATGGCTCTGAGCACTATGCGACTTAACTTCTGAGGTCATTAGTCGCCTAGAACTTAGAACTAATTAAACCTAACTAACCTAAGGACATCACACACATCCATGCCCGAGGCAGGATTCGAACCTGCGACCGTAGCGGTCACGCGGTTCCAGACTGAAGCGCCTTTAACCGCACGGCCACACCGGCCGGCAACAGTTGTTTCATGACTGTCGGGGGGGAGGGGGGGGGGGAGAATGGTCTGACTAGTTAAAACTCCGCATCGGGATTCAAACTACGTAGCTACACAACCCTTCCACCTACGGTAAACAACTGCTACAAAGGGAAGAAGTTCTGTTTGAGAATCTAACAGGTATCTCATCCGATCTCGATTCCTTTCCACACTGAAACTATTGTAGGTGCTATTCTATTTCGCAATCATTTATCTCAGTATCTACCATTTCAGTGCTTGTGCGATGAATGAAGGAGGGACCATGTTGCGATATTCCACGGTGGAAAGTTTCGGAAGACCGAATTCTGTATTCCGGCCTTGTCTCATTCATCTTCCGTTTCCGTGCTGTTGCTTTCTGTTCTATGGGACTGTCAAAGACTTATGCACTCTCCTGCAGCCATTTATGAATAAAATGACACTTAGTAAACTTCTGGTTATTTTGACATCAACTAATATCCTTCAAATTGAGTCCAAGACTACAATTTCCAGAGTAGTACATCAATGGATATGCGGGTGTTTGGTCATCGGCTTGCAAGTTTTTATCAGATGGGGTATACGAATAAGCGTGCTTTAGTTATGCAGTGTCCAATTAAAATAAGAAACTAAACAATATGTTCACTATATGGGTGCAGACAAAGTAATTAAATGCTGCAGTTAATTGATGTTCTTGGGTCCTTTTTGCATTCGTTGACGGTAACGAATTTGTTAGAAACAATTAAATTTAAAATGAAAAAGTTCACGTTTGAATTGAGATCGACCTGCTGCAGGCTCAGCGAACGGTGGTTCTTTTCTGAAGGTGACGAAATAAAAAGAGTTTAATTTTCAAGAGTTTGCGGTGGACTTTGTGCGGCGCTGCCACGAAGAGAGCGCACGCGGATACGTTGAGCCGCCGCAGGCGATCAAAGAACTCTCGGCAAAGCAGAGGACCGGGACCGGTGGCGGGGTGCGAGGACTGCAGCAAACGGTCCCGTCACCGCGATCGCAGCTAGGTGGCCACTAACACTGGCGAAGCTCGACCCAGATACACTGCCTGGCAACTGGAGCGCGCCACTCGCTCTCACTCCGCGGCTACGTTCTCACTGCTGCCGATTCCTTTCTCTGATAGTTTCAACTGTCCCAACATTTCAGGGGAGTGGGAGAGGTTAGCGGGAGGAATTTTAATACTCTGCGAGATGTAGTCACAAAGTTTTAACTACCACTTGAAATTGTCAACCTTAAACCAATGAATCGAAGAAAGACAAAAGTAATGGCACGTAGCAGAAATGAGAACAGCGGGAAACTTAACCTCAGGATTGATAGTTATGAAGTAGAACAAGTTAAGGAATTCTGCTACCTAAGAAGGAAAATAGCCTATGATGGACGGAGCAAGGAGGAAATAAAAGTCAGACTAGCACTGGCAAAAAGGGCATTGATGGCCAAGAGAGGTCTACTAGTATCAAACATAAATCTTAATCTGAGGAAGAAATGTCTGAGAACGTACGTTCGGAACACAGCATTGTATGGCAGTGAAAGATGGAATGTGAGAAAAACGGAACAAAAAAGAATCCAAGCATTTGAGGAATTGTGCTACACACGAATGTTAAAAATTAGGTGGACTGGTAAGTTAAGGAATGAGGAGGCTCTGCTCAGAATCGGAGAGGAAAGGAATAACAGGGACAAGGAGAAGGGACAGGATGATAGGATATCTACTAAGACATCAAGGAATGACTTTATTGGTAAAAAAAAAAATCGTTGAAACTTCCCTGCATCTTCGCCGCTCAGTGCGACATACCATTCCCACCAACTGTCGACTTGGCGGAAACAGTGGCTATAGAAGTCTATATTTAGGCTGTTCAGGATGCGTGGCTCCTCGAATTCTGTAAGTGTTGCTTCGTTGTAAAAAGAGCCAGATGTCATTGGTCGCCAATTTACAAGAATCCGGCAGCAAGGAAAGACTAGATTGTCCGAAGAAGAAGCAGTGTGACCTGCTTTTGCAGAACGAGGTGAGGCGTTCTCATGGACCTCGTCAGGAGGTTGCGACAGAATATTCCCATGACGGTCTGCTTATTGCGAGCGTACCAGTACAGCACCATGGAAGTCCCGATACTCCCTCAGTACCGCCTTGCCTGCTGACGCTTCGTTTTTCTCATTTTTGTGGATGGTGAATGCGCAAGCTTCCTCGCCTAGCTGTGCTCTTAATGAAACGCCCAGAAATACTTCGTGGCGATTAGGGAACTAAATACGTTTTCTGGATTGGCCCCAAAAACTGTAGCAACAATTGCACTGCTGCCCCAATTCGGGGGCTTTGTGAAAGGAGATGAGCAGTCACAGAAGATAGATTGTGACGACACACGTACTGTCAAAAGATGTTGAAAACTGATCCACAACCGATTTTCAACTGTTGAGCCTTTTCTCTGCTTCTGTGTGTTCCCACTTCTGGATACAGATGTACGAGGTGCGGCTAGAAAAAAACCGGACTGATGCTGGAAAAAAACATGTTGTTGTTGTGGTCTTCAGTCCTGAGACTGGTTTGATGCAGCTCTCCATGCTACTCTATCCTGTGCAAGCTTCTTCATCTCCCAGTACCTACTGCAACCTACATCCTTCTGAATCTGCTTAGTGTATGCATCTCTTGGTCTCCCCCTACGATTTTTACCCTCCACGCTGCCCTCCAATACTAAATTGGTGATCCCTTGATGCCTCAGAACATGTCCTACCAACCGATCCCTTCTTCTGGTCAAGTTGTGCCACAAACTCCTCTTCCCCCCAATCCTATTCAGTACCTCCTCATTAGTTATGTGATCTACCCATCTAATCTTCAGCATTCTTCTGTAGCACCACATTTCGAAAGCTTCTATTCTCTTCTTGTCCAAACTATTTATCGTCCATGTTTCACTTCCATACATGGCTACACTCCATACAAATACTTTCAGAAATGACTTCCTGACACTTAAATCTATACTCGATGTTAACAAATTTCTCTTCTTCAGAAACGCTTTCCTTGCCATTGCCAGTCTACATTTTATATCCTCTCTACTTCGTCCATCATCAGTTATTTTGCTCCCCAAATAGCAAAACTCCTTTACTACTTTAAGTGTCTCATTTCCTAATCTAATACCTTCAACATCACCCGACTTAATTCGACTACATTCCATTATCCTCGTTTTGCTTTTGTTGATGTTCATCTTATACCCTCCTTTCAAGACACTGTCCATTCCGTTCAACTGCTCTTCCAAGTCCTTTGCTGTCTCTGACAGAATTACAATGTCATCGGCGAACCTCAAAGTTTTTATTTCTTCTCCATGGATTTTAATACCTACTCCGAATTTTTCTTTTGTTTCCTTTTGCTGCTTGCTCAATATACAGATTGAATAACATCGGGGAGAGGCTACAACCCTGTCTTACTCCCTTCCCAACCACTGCTTCCCTTTCATGCCCCTCGACTCTTATAACCGCCATCTGGTTTCTGTACAAATTGTAAATAGCCTTTCGCTCCCTGTATTTTACCCCTGCCACCTTTAGAATTTGAAAGAGAGTATTCCAGTCAACATTGTCGAAAGCTTTCTCTAAGTCTACAAATGCTAGAAACGTAGGTTTGCCTTTCCTTAATCTTTCTTCTAAGATAAGTCGTAAGGTCAGTATTGCCTCACGTGTTCCAGTATTTCTACGGAATCCAAACTGATCTTCCCCGAGGTCGGCTTCTACTAGTTTTTCCATTCGTCTGTAAAGAATTCGTGTTAGTATTTTGCAGCTGTGGCTTATTAAACTGATTGTCCGGTAATTCTCACATCTGTCAACACCTGCTTTCTTTGGAATTGGAATTATTATATTCTTCTTGAAGTCTGAGGGTATTTCGCCTGTTTCATACATCTTGCTTACCAGATGGTAGAGTTTCGTCAGGGCTGGCTCTCCCAAAGCCGTCAGTAGTTCCAATGGAATGTTGTCTACTCCGGGGGCCTTGTTTCGACTCAGGTCTTTCAGTGCTCTGTCAAATTCTTCACGCAGTATCGTATCTCCTATTTCATCTTCATCTACATCCTCTTCCATTTCCATAATATTGTCCTCAAGTACATGGCCCTTGTATAGACCCTCTATATACTCCTTCCACCTTTCTGCTTTCCCTTCTTTGCTTAGAACTGGGTTTCCATCTGAGCTCTTGATGTTCATACAAGTGGTTCTCTTATCTCCAAAGGTCTCTTTAATTTTCCTGTAGGCAGTATCTATCTTACCCCTAGTGAGATAAGCCTCTACATCCTTACATTTGTCCTCTAGCCATCCCTGCTTAGCCATTTTGCACTTCCTGACGATCTCATTTTTGAGACGTTTGTATTCCTTTTTGCCTGCTTCATTTACTGCATTTTTATATTTTCTCCTTTCATCAATTAAATTCAATATTTCTTCTGTTACCCAAGGATTTCTACTAGCCCTCGTCTTTTTACCTACTTGATCCTCTGCTGCCTTCACTACTTCATCCCTCAAAGCTACCCATTCTTCTTCTACTGTATTTCTTTCCCCCATTCCCGTCAATTGTTCCCTTATGCTCTCCCTGAAACTCTCTACAACCTCTGCTTCTTTCAGTTTATCCAGGTCCCATCTCCTTAAATTCCCACCTTTTTCCAGTTTCTTCAGTTTTAATCTACAGGTCATAACCAATAGATTGTGGTCAGAGTCCACATCTGCCCCTGGAAATGTCTTACAATTTAAAACCTGGTTCCTAAATCTCTGTCTTACCATTATATAATCTATCTGATACCTTTTAGTATCTCCAGGGTTCTTCCATGTATACAACCTTCTATCATGATTCTTAAACCAAGTATTAGCTATGATTAAGTTGTGCTCTGTGCAAAATTCTACCAGGCGGCTTCCTCTTTCATTTCTTAGCCCCAATCCATATTCACCTACTACGTTTCCTTCTCTCCCTTTCCCTACACTCGAATTCCAGTCACCCATGACTATTAAATTTTCGTCTCCCTTCACTATCTGAATAATTTCTTTTATTTCATCATACATTTCTTCAATTTCTTCGTCATCTGCAGAGCTAGTTGGCATATAAACTTGTACTACTGTAGTAGGTGTGGGCTTCGTATCTATCTTGGCCACAATAATGCGTTCACTAAGCTGTTTGTAGTAGCTTACCCGCGTTCCTATTTTCCTATTCATTATTAAACCTACTCCTGCATTACCCCTATTTGACTTTGTGTTTATAACCCTGTAATCACCTGACCAGAAGTCTTGTTCCTCCTGCCACCGAACTTCACTAATTCCCACTATATCTAACTTTAACCTATCCATTTCCCTTTTCAAATTTTCTAACCTACCTGCCCGATTAAGGGACCTGACATTCCACGCTCCGATCCGTAGAACGCCAGTTTTCTTTCTCCTGATAACGACATCCTCTTGAGTAGTCCCCGCCCGGAGATCCGAATGGGGGACTATTTTACCTCCGGAATATTTTACCCAAGAGGACGCCATCATCATTTAATCATACAGTAAAGCTGCATGCCCTCGGGAAAAATTACGGCCGTAGTTTCCCCTTGCTTTCAGCCGTTCGCAGTACCAGCACAGCAAGGCCGTTTTGGTTATTGTTACAGGGCCAGATCAGTCAATCATCCAGACTGTTGGCCTTGCAACTACTGAAAAGGCTGCTGCCCCTCTTCAGGAACCACACGTTTGTCTGGCCTCTCAACAGATACCCCTCCGTTGTGGTTGTACCTACGGTACGGCTATCTGTATCGCTGAGGCACGCAAGCCTCCCCACCAACGGCAAGGTCCATGGTTCATGGGGGGGGGGGGAAACATTTATTTACAAGAAAAAAACATTTATTTACAATTATTTACAATTTCATGTTATCTCCTTCAATGTACTCTCCTCCTCGGTCTCTACACCGCTCCATACGAATTTTCCACTGTTCATAGCAATGCTGCAGATCATTTTCGGTAAGTCCATACATTACTTCCGTCGCTTTTTCTTTTACTGCTTCAACAGTCTCAAATCTAGTTCCTTTCAAAGTTGACTTGACTTTAGGGAAAGAAAAAAGTCACAGGGGGCCAAATCAGGTGAGTAGGGTGGATGATCTAAGATGGGAATGTTGTGTTTTGCCAAAAACGTCTTCACTGACAACGCACTGTGAGCTGGGGCATTGTCTTGGTGAAGGATCCATGACTTTTTTCTCCACAAATCGGTCCTTTTTTTCCGTACTCGCTCACGTAGGGTAGGCAGGACGCTAATGTAGTAATGCTGATTCACTGTTTGTCCCTCTGGTACCCAATCAATGTGCACAATCCCTTTGATGTCAAAAAAAAAACAATCATCATTGCCTTGAATTTCGATTTTGACATTCGTGCTTTTTTTTGTCGTGGAGAACCAGGAGTTTTCCAATGCATAGATTGGCGTTTAGTTTCGGGATCGTAAGTAAAAAACCGCGATTCATCGCAAGTAATAACATTTTGTAAGAAGGTGGGATCACTTTCAATGTTTTCCAGGATGTCAGAACAAATCATTCTTCGGCGTTCCTTCTGTTCAATTGTGAGACACTTTGGAACCATTTTTGAACACACTTTGTTCATGTTGAAACTTTCATGAAGAATCTGCCTAACACTTTCCTTGTCAACTCCTGCTAACTCAGACACTGCTCTGATTGTTAAACGGCGATCTTGTCGAACAAGTTTACCGATTTTTTCAATGTTTGCATCAGTTTTTGCTGACAATGGTCTGCCAGTGCGAGTGTCATCACTGGTGTCTTCGCGGCCATCTTTAAATCGTTTAAACCACTCAAACACTTGTGTTCGCGATAAACAATCATCGCCGTTCACTTGTTGTAACACTACAAACGTTTCACTTGCAGATTTTCCTAGTTTGAAACAAAATTTGATGTTAACACGCTGTTCTTTCTGTACACTCAACATTTTCCGACGCACAGACAAAACGTCAACTACTTAAAACAGACGCCACGGGCAGACTGAGTGCAGGAGGCAGATGAAACTCGAGCAGTAGGCGGAGCGAGAGTCACGTGACAGGCCACGCGACTTTCAGCCTTATTGCATTCGTTTTATTGTTTCACCAGTACTAGTCCGGTTTTTTTCTAGCAGCACCTCGTACTGACCTTCCATTCACCGCCGTTGAAACATCTCTGCTCACACACTGTTTTCGCCACCAAACCACTGTCATATGCTGTTGCATTGTTACCGTTCGCTTTCAGTATTGGGCGCAGGAACGTTATTTGCCTTCATAAAAGGAAAATATATGCTCTCTGTTCTCTGTATTTTCATTACCTGCACGTACAGCGTAAAGAGCAGCACGCAAGCTCGTTTAGGCAAGTGTTGTGCTTGTCCCTACTATCCACTTCAGACAAGACGATATACAACAGCTGATATACAATCAGACGCGGAACAAAGATTACACAGTTCACAGAGACGTAGCATACATAACTTCTGTCTCTTAAGTAACTGTCGAGTAAGGTGACAGGAGGAGAATCAGTTACATAAAACCGAGCGAGGTGGCGCAGTGGTTAGCACACTAGACTCGCATTCGGGAGGATTACGGTTCAATCCCGCGTCCATCCATCCTAATTTAGGTTTTCCGTGATTTCCATAAATCGCTCCAGACAAATGCCGGGATGTTTCCTTCGAAAGTGCACGGATGACTTCCTTCCACGTCCTTCCCTAATCCGATGAGACCGATGACCTCGCTGTTTGGTCTCTTCCCCATTACAGTGAGAAGTAAAATAGAAAAAAACCAACAACACTTATAATTGTACCTGTACACAGAATCCCTACTGAGATCTTTTAAACTGTTTATGAGGAATGTACATTAATTACTACGCTATATGGCAGCAGCAATCAGTTCATGTTGTCAGCGGTGATTTCAGTGCAACTTTTCTAAAGGATTATGATGACGTGGAAACCTTATTGTGATCCTACAATTTGATATCGGTATTTAGCTTTTTAACAGGGGTGGATATTTACAGTAGGAGCCTAGGTGAAAATGACTGGAACTACCTAGTAAAAACAACCGAATAATCAGTTGTTGGAAAAAAATCGATTCAATCAAATAAACTATTCATTCTTTTGAGTAAACCTCGTCGGTTGGAGCAACCGAATGAAAAGAACCGATTCAATTGGTTAACTGAGAAGGTAAGGATCAAGGAATATGTAGAGAACACTGACAAGATAGGATGATAGGATATCTGTAAACACATCAGAAGACGTCAGGCGATAACCTGCATGGTGCTGGAGGGAGCTGTAGAGGGTAAAAACTGTAGAGGAAGAAAGCAATAGTTGGAAGTTTAGGTTTCTAGTGAGACCAAAAGATTGGCACAGTTGAGGAATTCGTGACACACGGCATCAAACCAGTCAGACGACTAATGACTCAACATAATAATAGCAATAATTATAATAAGAGTGATGATAATAATATAAAATATTTGGCGGACAGCAATGTAAGTTTTGAAAACAAACCGAAAAAGTTTCACCTTGACAACTTCTTTCGTTCTGTAGAAGAATTTATACCACAGTAATGTGTGAAAGGTGGTGGGAACACCAAACAAATTTCAAATCTGGGTAAGTGATATTTTCTGAGTATTTCGATAAAGGGCCCATGGTGTCCATTAGTTCTTTGAGACTAATGGGCAATTATGTTTGTTTGTTACGTTAATTAATTTGCTTTCTATGAGACTACATTCACAACAGTTAATTAACCTATAATATGGACTCGGCAAAACGACCAACACAATATACAGAGCAATACAACGACGAAACATTACATATTTATCGCAGTGTATTCGCTCTGATCTACAGTACTTCCCTTGCAGTTATTATTCAAAATACCTACCAATGTTATAACGACAGAATGTCCTGCGACATTGATTGTCTTGCACGCACATGAATCGTAGGTATTGGGCGTCGTACTTCCATGGGTGTGACAATCTGAGGAAACAGCTGTATGCGAGTCTTGACAGGCGTCTCGTAATCTGTGTTTTTTTCTTGCGCCCAGAAGAGGGATTCCATTCGCGTATCTGATGACTGAGCTAGCCAGAAAACGCGACCACCGCGACCAAACCATTGTTATCCAAACTGTGCATGAATCTGGTTGCTAACTTTGGCTGCAGAGTGAGCCAGCGCCCCGTCACGTGGAAACCAAATAAGCTGACGAATTATTAGTAGCAATATGCAATAACTGTGGATGAATATGTAGCGTTTTGAAAGACAAAGGGAGTTACGTAAGATCCAGTTACATTATCATTGACAACACCACCCATACTAGTACATCGTACTTCTGTTGACAGGAGCGTTTCCTTTAAGTCGTACCACACATGGCTATCCCTAAAGTTAAAAAGTCCTCTCTTGTGAACATGGACTCATCTGTTAACAACACAGTATCAGTAATATTAAAACATCTGCATATTTCTTTGGGAACCATTTTGTAAAGGCCACTGGATATGTGGAGCCCGCTGGTGGCAACTCCTTTGGCTGATAAAGGTGTTATTCTTGTGAAGTTCTGTTGTTACGATGGTGGTCATAGCTTGTGCAACGCACCGTCTACGTTTGTACGATTGTCATTAATCACGTTATCATCTTCTCTTCGAGGTCTTGTCTTCGCGAATACCTCTCACTGCAGTATCTTCCATTCTAATACAGGAGGACCACAATATCGTAGTGGTCTATGTACAGATTCAGAGTACTGAACTGTGGTTTCCATCGCTGCGGGAACAAATCAGCTTAATTACATTGTTGCATTCAGCTTAATTACATTGTTGCATTCAAAGAACACGCACAGGAGGTGCGTGTCAGTCATCTCTTCTTTAGTAATGTACCCATAAAGTTGCGTGTCACTGTTAACATTGATCTAACAGTGCGGCAAAAACAAATCAGAGATAGAACCCTGCAGTAGTGAATGTAGGCCCGAGGGCGAGGAGTAAGGTGGGCTCTATTTTTGTCACTGTGTGCGACTGGAGTAACTTCTTGCCAAAAATGTCGCATAGCACATAACGTCGTCATGTCTTGTTGTGTAGGTGATTTCAGTGTAATAGAGTTACAGGTATAAGTTGGGCTAAAAAATCAAAACGAAATGTCATTAGTGTGCAACGAGCTACAAGCTACAAGAGACTACAGGCCCATCACACGAATATAGAAAATATCTCCGAATAGCCTCAGAAATGTTTTCGGTGGAGTTTGGTTCATTCTGTATGCAACTAATGAAAGAGGACGTGGGGTGAAATAGGAAGAGATAGGCACAAAAGCGGAATTTGTGACGGGTAGCGTAACAAAAAGTCATCATCCGAAGCATATTGTTATTGACGAAATATCGTAATCTTGGTATTTACATTGCAATGTACGAATGGCAATGCTCTAGGATATCCGAAAGTTTCATCGAAAGACACAGGGGAGTAGTGCCGATTGCAGTATAAACATGCTGAAGGTGTCAGGTCGATAAGGAATATAGTGTGACCGATATAGTCACCCGCCTAATAGTATTCGAACCTGACTCTAACGGCCTCACCTTGTATTAATGGGTAAAATCATCACACTTTATTCCGAAAAAAAAAAAAACGCCTTTCAGTTAGATTTCAGTGGGTCAGCCATTTAGGATAGTAACGATCCCCTAAGAAACAATGAAAGTGAAAATCACTGTGAATAATGTGTTTGAAAAACACTTCGCGACAGATATCACGTGTATTGCACTGAGCGCTGGGAGTACCCTGACATACACACGTCCAAATTCACTTAAGGGGGAAAAAAGCTGACATTTCTTTTTCATCATCTCAAATGCTCTGTACTTTTCTTTGTAAAATGAATTTTGTTTCATGCAAATCTGATCATTATTTTCAAAGATATTGACAGCTTTACAATACGTTGCTTATCAAGAGCCACACCCAATATCACGTTACTGTAAGCTTTCAGGCATATGACGTCGTGCTGTCACATGTGATGTAAGCATCTATTATTTATATCTCAATACTTTCCCAGCCTGTAATCTAGGCGACAATTGGAAGTTGCTTGTCGACACGAAGTGAAGATGTTTCTTTACTTTATTTAGGGAAAAAATTGAATGAATAGAATGTCTCACAAATTCTGAAGTAGACATGCTGCAAACTTATTATAAGTTAGCCACCAAAAGGAACTGTAATGATTGATAAAGTGTGAGAAGGAGCTGTATGCCCAATATTTTCCACAGTGTATCAAGTGATGAAAATCAATAACACAGCCTTTGCCCAAGATGTCCTGCAAGTTGGTGCAAATATATGGTTCAAATGGCTCTGAGCGCTATGGGACTTAACAGCTATGGTCGTCAGTCCCCTAGAACTTAGAAATACTTAAACCTAACTAACCTAAGGACAGCACACAACACCCAGTCATCACGAGGCAGAGAAATTCCCTGACCCCGCCGGGAATCGAACCCGGAAACCCGGGCGTGGGAAGCGAGAACGCTACCGCACGACCACGAGCTGCGGACGGTGCAAATATAAGTGGGCATTATGTTCTGGTGAAAATTATGAACATAACACTCTTTAACGCTAGCAGTATCAGCAAAGTAATACCTGTATTTCGGGCCTTGTTAATAATGATCTACTCACAAACTGCTTTCGTAGTAAAACTCAGAATCTCAATGGAAGTTCGAATTCCTTAATTTGTAATCGTCTTTGCACACTATGAAACTTAAAAATTTGGTATATTAGATGCTGATTTATGTTTTAATGATGGAATATCAAGAAAACTTGAAATAATGGGGAGACTAGGAGGCAGTGCAGGTGTAAACACAAGGTCTGCTTCGCGAAATATCGAGTTTCAAGAATTCATAAATCAGACGTACCTGTACTCAGTTGCACAAATGAGGTGAGAAAAAATGAGCAAAGAATAAAGGATGAGGAGATACCTGCGATTCAAATGATGCTGAATAAGTTGCAGGAGAATATTAATTGTAAAAACTGTTATAAAAATTTTATTAATGCACAAATACACTCCTGGAAATTGAAATAAGAACACCGTGAATTCATTGTCCCAGGAAGGGGAAACTTTATTGACACATTCCTGGGGTCAGATACATCACATGATCACACTGACAGAACCACAGGCACATAGACACACGCAACAGAGCATGCACAATGTCGGCACTAGTACAGTGTGTATCCACCTTTCGCAGCAATGCAGGCTGCTATTCTCCCATGGAGACGATCGTAGAGATGCTGGATGTAGTCCTGTGGAACGGCTTGCCATGCCATTTCCACCTGGCGCCTCAGTTGGACCAGCGTTCGTGCTGGACGTGCAGACCGCGTGAGACGACGCTTCATCCAGTCCCAAACATGCTCAATGGGGGACAGATCCGGAGATCTTGCTGGCCAGGGTAGTTGACTTACACCTTCTAGAGCACGTTGGGTGGCACGGGATACATGCGGACGTGCATTGTCCTGTTGGAACAGCAAGTTCCCTTGCCGGTCTAGGAATGGTAGAACGATGGGTTCGATGACGGTTTGGATGTACCGTGCACTATTCAGTGTCCCCTCGACGATCACCAGTGGTGTACGGCCAGTGTAGGAGATCGCTCCCCACACCATGATGCCGGGTGTTGGCCCTGTGTGCCTCGGTCGTATGCAGTCCTGATCGTGGCGCTCACCTGCACGGCGCCAAACACGCATACGACCATCATTGGCACCAAGGCAGAAGCGACTCTCATCGCTGAAGACGACACGTCTCCATTCGTCCCTCCATTCACGCCTGTCGCGACACCACTGGAGGCGGGCTGCACGATGTAGGGGCGTGAGTGGAAGACGGCCTAACGGTGTGCGGGACCGTAGCCCAGCTTCATGGAGACGGTTGCGAATGGTCCTCGCCGATACCCCAGGAGCAACAGCGTCCCTAATTTGCTGGGAAGTGGCGGTGCGGTCCCCTACGGCACTGCCTAGGATCCTACGGTCTTGGCGTGCATCCGTGCGTCGCTGCGGTGCGGTCCCAGGTCGACGGGCACGTGCACCTTCCGCCGACCACTGGCGACAACATCGGTGTACTGTGGAGACCTCACGCCCCACGTGTTGAGCAATTCGGCGGTACGTCCACCCGGCCTCCCGCATGCCCACTATGCGCCCTCGCTCAAAGTCCGTCAACTGCACATACGGTTCACGTCCACGCTGTCGCGGCATGCTACCAGTGTTAAAGACTGCGATGGAGCTCCGTATGCCACGGCAAACTGGCTGACACTGACGGCGGCGGTGCACAAATGCTGCGCAGCTAGCGCCATTCGACGGCCAACACCGCGGTTCCTGGTGTGTCCGCTGTGCCGTGCGTGTGATCATTGCTTGTACAGCCCTCTCGCAGTGTCCGGAGCAAGTATGGTGGGTCTGACACACCGGTGTCAATGTGTTCTTTTTTCCATTTCCAGGAGTGTATATCCTTAAACCGAGTCTTCCTAAAATTTCATTTTTTTCTTTTCTAGCACTGTGTGACACAGAACATTGAAATTTTCCGTAGTTATTCAAGATAAGAAAACAAGTGAACAAACAGATGCACCTGTGGCATTGTAAGTGTACTTCTAATGATTCAGGCTCAAAAATAATATCCGTTTTCGTAAAACTGTAACGATATTTTAAACAATTGTTAAGAGAACTTTACAAATTCTCTGTGCTTGTCTCTGCACCAGATTAAACCAATAATTACTGGAAATATCATTTACAATTTACTATCTTTAATAGTTTGTTCAGAAATTGTATCTAAATACTACGCAAATTGGCATTCCCGGCATAGGGAAAATGGTTTGTGTCTCTCTCACATTGAAGCTGCAGAAAGATTACGTGATGAGCTCAAATGAGACCGATATTCGATTACTCTATGTCTGAAATTTATTAAGCCCATAACTTTGTACAAGTTAATTACGTGAATATATTACAATAAAATGGGTGGTTGAAGTTTATAACTATTTAACATGAAGTACATAGCTTTTTTCCACATATTTAATTATTTATCTTGTTGATAACATCTATAAAACTGATTAAAATTGCACATACACAGTAGAAGCAAACAAAAAACTGTGGAATCACAATATATATATATATATATATATATATATATATATATATATATATATATATATATATATATATATATATATATATATTAGTGTCAAAATTATTCATGTAATCTTGACCCCTTAATGGAGATAGTGCTTTTATTTGAACACATTATTGTACTACTGCCCTTAACTGATTTTTAAAAGGATGCAGAAGAAATGGAGGTACTACTTTATTCCTCTGACTGCGGTAGAAAGGGACATCTTTGTGACTGTATCTGCGAAGATGTCTACCTGTGCTTGGTATTTACCACCATTCCTCTAGGTAAGATCTGTAGTATTCCCATCATATTTTTTCCTTAATGGCGGACAAACGCTTACCACTTCATTGCTCATCAATGACTGGCCATTTCCGATATCGTACCCCGAACTTAGAATTCGTATAAACTTCCCGTTTAGCATGATCTCAATTTTTCTCAACCTGTAGGAAAACTTGAATGGATACGATTTGTATCTGCCTGGCAACGATAACCTAAGCAGTAGTCACTCCGAAGGCTGAACCGTTTCTACACTATTTTACTGTAACATTTTATAACACACATACGAGAAAAAGATTCTGTGCCCTTATCACATCTAATACCTTTATAGGCAAAAATATACTACTTATTTTCTGAGATGAAAACTAAGTCTAGGTTTCAGTGGGTCGGGGAAGAAGGAAGGGAGGTTAGAGTTGGTAGTCCCACTGACGAAAAAGTCGTTGTAGATCGGGACAAGGAAAAGGCGAGAGTTTAGGAGTAAATCAGACATGTCCCTTACCAAAGGAAACATCACGACGGTCGCTTTAATAGATCTGAGGAAAACCTATAGCATAATGGCCAGTTGGAGATTTCAACCTTGAAGCTCCAGAAAGCGAGTCAGTGTGCTGACCACTGAGCTAGGTCGGTCGTTTCTAATGAATTTCTATAATTATGCAGCTGACAGTAGTGTTATCAAACCCATTGGATATAGATTCCGTGTTATTGATTACCAATCACTGAGCATGTTTCTATTTTTCGTTACAAAAAAGTGGTTCAAATGGCTCTGAGCACTATGGGACTTAATATCTGAGGTCATCAGTCCCCTAGAACTTAGAACTACGTAAACCTAACTAACCTAAGGACATCACACACATCCATGCCCGAGGCAGGATTCGAACCTGCGACCGTAGCAGTCATGCGGTTCCGGAGTGCAGCGCCTAGAACCGCGTGGCCACCGTGGTCGGCTTTTCGTTTTATCTCTGGTGTGAAATTTAGATAACCGAGTCTGTGGGAGTCGACAAAAATACTCTCTACAGCGTCAGATACGTAACTTTGTCGTTACCATTTAAGATAAGTAAAACAAAAAAAAAAGAAAAAAATTGAATGGATATCGCTGATAGCAGTAGTGTATGGACACAATGCTGATAAAGAGTTTGACATCACAGGCTCAATGGACTCTGCGTTAGAGATCCGGTCTAAGCCTCGACAACCTGTTGCTAACTCTAAGCTGAAAGCAGGTCACGCGAATTACAATTGCCGTTTATTAGCGAAATGGTTCGTCGTGAACGTGTGATAACCTCCTGAATATTTTTATCAATCGCTTTTAAGACGCTTTGTCTTTCCTTAAACAGATTTAAAGCTCCTCTGACAGTAACTGCGACAGGAAGGGTGCACGTTCTTGCCCTTCGCAGATACCTCACGTACCGCAGATACATGGAATCAGTAATTTATGAGATTGAAGTTGGTTTATTGTAGGTTACCGTTTCAGCGTTGCACAGGGATCACTTTTTCATCGGTTCAGAAACTCCCTCTGCTGAGCATATCTTAAATAGAGACTTCGTCTCTCAGATTTGTTACATTTGTTGGTGATACAGGGAGAATTATGTCGAAGAGAAACAGGAAAAAAAGAGAGAAATGCGTTAATAGAACGCGAAAGAATGGAAATAGGCAACTGAGGAATACTGCATCTCTAAAACGGACTCTTTTGGAGCCACGTCACTAATACAACAAAAATAAGAGGAAGTAATTCCAACTGTCTTCTCCTACAGTAGGAAAATGACGATCACTTCACGTTGTTCTGAGTTACTTTATAGCACCCTTGTTTATTTGTGTGTTATCGGGACGACCGGTAGAGCGGTCAGAAGAAACGCATCGTTTAAGATAAGCAATATGATTGCGGAACTACGAGAATTTATTCCGCTTACGTAACTGAAGTGAATGGGCCTAACGCAGCTAATCTCACAAGCTCTATCAAAATCTCATGTCGTAAAACAAAAATAGAAATAAATACTTTAGTGAAAAAGGTAGATGACATAAAAGTGAACGACTGAGTTAGACTGTGTTCTTTTTCATCCATTCATTCTAAAATTTACATTTACAATGTCCTTAAAAATTCCAATTAGATAATTATCCAAGAATTAAATTAGATTAACTCTCATATCTGAGTGATTTGCTATTTGTGAGTGATAAAGTATTTTTACAAAGAAATGAAGATGATTTGAAGCTCCTAGCATATCGGATAAACCTAATGAGTGCAGAATACCTTCTTAAAATTTCCATGTAAAATTTCTTCTTTCTGCCATTAGACGGGTATTCGAAAGGTTGAATGGAAGATGTGGATCCGTCAATAGATCTTCTGTAATATCGTAGCTGCCTAGGCAACGGCCTTGCCGCAGTGGCTACACCGGTTCCCGAAGTCAAGCGCTGTCGGGCGTCGTTGGCACTTGGATGGGTGATCATCCTGGCCGCCATGCGCTTTTGCCATTTTTCGGGGTGCACTCAGTCTCGTGATGCCAACTGAGGAGCTACTCGACTGAATAGTAGCGGCTTCGGTCAAGAACGCCATCACAACGACCGGGAGAGCGGTGTGCTGAACCCACGCTCCTCCTATCCGCATCCTCCACTGAGGATTACACGGCGGTCGGATGGTCGGATGGTCGGCGGTCGGTAGGCCACTCGTGGCCTGAAGACGGAGTGCTTTATCGTAACTGCCTAGCGCTTTTTGATAAATCTTTCGCCAAGGTGTAAATGTGATATTTATTTATTTTGAGTCGTCAGGCTTCTGACTGGTCTGGTGTGGCCAGTCCCGAATTCCTCTCCTGTGCCAACCTTTTCATCTCAGTGGAGCACTTAGAACATACGTCTTCAATTATTTACTGGGTGTATTCCACTCTCTGTCTTCTTCTACAGTTTTTACCCTCTACAGATCCCTCTAATGCTATGTAAGTTGTTACGTTTGTCTGAACAGATGTATTACCAACCTATCCCTTCGTATTGTCCATGTTTTCCATATATTCCACTCCTCTCCAATTTTGCGCAGAACGTTCTGATTCCTTACCTTATCAGTGCACCTAATTTTCAACATAATTCTCTCGCACCACATCTCAAATGCTTCACAAATGCTTGGGTTCCCCTTCTGTTCCGGATTTCCCAAAGTCCATGTTTCACTTCTATAAAATACTGTGCTCCAAATGTACATCCTCAAAAACTTCTTTCTCAAAATAAAGCCTATATTTGATACCGGCCGGCCGGGTGGCCGAGCGGTTCTAGGCGCTACAGTCTGGAACCGCGCGACCGCTACCGTCGCAGGTTCGAATCCTGCCTCGGGCATGGATGTGTGTGCTGTCCTTAGGTTAATTAGGTTTAAGTAGTTATATGTTCTAGGGGACTGATGACCTTAGAAGTTAAATCCCATAGTGCTCAGAGCCATTTGAACCATTTGATACCGGGAGAATTCTCCTGGCTAGAAATGCCCTTTTTGCCTGTTCTAATCTGCTTTTGCTATCCTCATCGCGCCGTTCGTCGTTGGTTATTTTGTTGCCTAGGCAAAGGAATCCCATAACTACTACTTCCTGACCATAAACCCTAACCTTAGTCTCTCGCTGTTCTCATTTCTGCGACCGCTCATTACTTTCGTCTTTCTTTGATTTATTTTCAGTTCATGTTCTGTATTTCGTAGACTGTTCATTCCATCCTGTAGATCCCGTAATTCTTCTTCACGTCCATTCAAATGTTCGGATGTGTGTGAATTCCTAAGGAACCAAACTGCTGAGGTCATCGGTCCCTAGATTTACACACGACTTAAACTGACTTTAACTTATTCTAAGAATAACACACACACCCATGCCCGAGGGAGGACTCGAACCTCCCGTTGGATTGGCCGCGCAATCCGTGACATGGTTCACATCATTGCTGATAGAAATGTCATCAGCAAATCTTATCACTGCCCACCATGAATTTTATTGCCACTCTTGAACCTTTCTTTTATTTTTTCTGAACAGTAGGGTCAAAAGACTACAAATCTGAGCACTTCGTTCTTGGTCTGCCAGTTTTATTGTTTCTTCTTGGCTCTTGTACATGTTATATATTACCCGTCTCTGCCTACAGCTTACCCCTAATTTTCTCAGAATTTCGAACATCTTGAACTAGTTTACATTGTCGAACGCTTTTTCCTGGTCGACAACTCCAATGAACGTGTCTTGATTTTCCTTTAGTCTTGCTTCCCTTATAAACCGCAACGTGATAAATGCCTCTCTTTCAATTGCCTTTACCTTTCCTAAAGCCAATCGATCGTCATCTAACACATCCTTAGTTTCCTTTTCCATTCTTCGTATATTATTCTAGTCAGCAACTTGGATTCATGAGCTGTTAAGCTGACTGTGTGATAATTCTCGCACTTTTCATATGTTGCCGTCTTCGGAAGTGTGGATGATATTTTTCCGAAAGTCAGATGTAATATACTTACATAGACTCACACATTCTACATACCAACGTTAATAGTCGTTTTGTTCCATTTCACTAATGATTTTAGAATTTCTGATGGAACGTCATCCATCTCTTCGCCTTATTTGATCTTAAGTCCCCCAGAACTCTTCTAAATTTTGATTCTATTACTGCACCGCCTATCTCTTCTATGTCGACTCAAGTTTATTCTTCCATCACATGAGACAAATCTGACTCCTGCCCACTCTGCATTCTGCAGTGGAATTCCCATTGCACTCTTAATGTTACGACTCTTGCTATTAATTTCACCGAAGGATGATTTGACTTTTCTATGTGCTGTGTTAGTCTTTCGACGATCATTTCTTTTTGCATTCCTTCACATTTTTCACGCAACCATAACCCCATTAGCTTCCCTGCACTCCCTATTTATTTCGTTTCTAAGCGATTTGTATTTTCGTATTTCAGAATTACCCTGAATAATTTTGTACTTCCTTCTGTCATCGACAAACTTAAGTATTTCTTTTGTTGCCCATGGTTTCTTTAAACTTACCTTCTTTGAAACTGTTTCTTCTTCCAAGTTCCGCAATTGCCCCTTAAAAGTGATGTCCATTCCTCTTCAACTGAACTGCCTATTGAGCTACAACTTATCGCAATATCTACAGGCTGAGAGAAATTAAAGCGTACCTTCTCGTTCTTTAGCACTTCTGTATCTCACTTCTTTGCGTATTGATTCTTCTTGACTAGTTTCCTAAACTTTAGCCTACTCTTCATCACTACTAAATTGTGATCTAAGTCTATATCTGCTCCTGGGTACGCTTTACAATCCGTTATCTGATTTTGGAATCTCTGGCTGACCAGGGCGTTATCTAACTGCAGTATTTCCGTACCTCGCGGACTTTTCCAAGTATATCTCTTCCTCTTGCGAGTCTTGAACAGAATATTCGGTTGATAGTTGAAATTTGTTGCAGAATTCGTTTAATCCTTCTCCTCTCTCATTCCTAGTATCAAGCCCATATCCTCCTGTAACTCTTTTTTCTACTCCTTTTCCTACAACCGCATTCCAGTCCTCCCCCTCCCCCCCCTCCATGACTATTAGATTTTCATCTCACTTTACGTACTGAATTACCCGTTCAATATCCTCATATACTTTCTCCATCCCTTGATTTTCAGGTTGCGACGTCGGCATGTATAACTGAACTATTGTTCTCGGTGTTGGCTTGCTGTCAATTCTGACGAGAACAGCTCTACCACTTAACTGGTCACAGTAAATACTATTCCCGGTGTACCATTTTCAGCTGCTGTTGATATTACTCTATATTCATGTGGCCAGATACCATTGCCTTCTTTTGTTTCACTTTCTGCCACTATATCTAGACAGAGCCTTAGCATTTTTCTTTTCCGATTTCCTAGTTTCCCTACCCATTCAGACTTGAGGCATTTCACGTCCAGACTGGTAGAACGTTATCCTTTCACTGGAGAAAATTATTAGTGGCTTAAAGTGTTGTCAGACTTACAGCTGCAAGATCTACCTTTACGTTGTTTCTGTCAGCATCTGTGGTAAGTCTTTTGTAGAGAGACTGCAGTAGTCTCTGTTTACGCAGTACTATACCATTAAATCAGAGTAAATACTTGCTGTATTTTATTACCTTGCTCGGAACGTAATTATCTAGTCACGGATTGTAATTTGTTTCAGCTTGATCCACAACTGTACTGTGTTTGCCTGATCTGACTTATTTTCAGATCTTCATAAATAGGTTTACAGTCACTATCTTATTTAGACCAAATGCAAATACTCTCGTATCTTTCGTGACGACCTTTTTCCTTTGGTGACTTTTCCTACTGTACTTAGCAACGTGCCGTACTCTCACTCTCATTGGTGGCACTCTGGATAATATCAGGTCTGTTTGTAACTAGGAGGTCCTTTCTCCTGTGGTTTGTTGGACAAGTATTACGAGGCATTTGTTAAACGTTTCATTATCGCTTAACAGGACTGATTGTCATCAGCGCCATTAACGCGCCCGTGGTTTTCACAGTCGATACTGGACACTACTGGTACTATATCCTCGCAGTACATCCGCGCTATCGAATCTAGGCCGTCTTTAAAGGAACTATGCGATCGATGTGTATGTACCTGGTGCCCAAAACACACACACATAGTTATTAATCTAAAACCACTGAAGTCGTTAATCCTTGTCCATAGTACTTCGCACTCGCATTCCATTTTGGACGCCGTTAGACCTATTGCCTCTCCTTATCGCTGTAAATACTTGTCCTCCTGGAGAGTCTGATGCAGTAGTCGTCACAAAGTGGACCGCGCGTCGCTTACGGCATGAATCAAGAATTCGTGTAGCCCGTCGTTCTCAGCCGTATTTTATTACAACAGGCGTGTAGCGAGTAACAACCGAATTCACAAACGTCAACTATAGTTAAGAATTTGTTAATAGTGTAGTTTTCATACTCAGAAACAAACTACTTACAGAGACAGTAATGTTTTAAGACGTGCTTTACTTAGCTGACGTTGATGCATTTGGCCGTCAGTTAAATGAAGGTTGACTCTTACCTCAGGGGCTGATAAGTACGCAGCGCGGCCACTGCCGGCATAGAGGACGTGTGAGAGGGATGTCTTACTGTTTGTCGTCCAGTACTGACGGCTAACCAGTAACCTGCTGCAGTATAAATTTTGCAAAGGAAATAATACGGAATCGTGATTACATGTTATAGAGATGGTCATCTTCAAATGTGGTACTTATTTGTGGCAAGGAACGTCGATGTAATACAACTCAATGAATAGAAGAAACATGACATTCATAACGTTTGGTGAGCATTTGTGATCATTCATCATATTATATAATGCATTTAAATATAGGTACAATTAGAGTTATTAATCAGCAAGCCCGCATCTCGTGGTCGTGCGGTAGCGTTCTCGCTTCCCACGCCCGGGTTCCCGGGTTCGATTCCCGGCGGGGTCGGGGATTTTCTCTGCCTCGTGATGGCTGGGTGTTGTGTGCTGTCCTTAGGTTAGTTAGGTTTAAGTAGTTCTAAGTTCTAGGGGACTTATGACCACAGCAGTTGAGTCCCATAGTGCTCAGAGCCATTTGAACCATTAATCAGCAAAACATTCACTCATACAGATAACGTAAATAACCCCACTTCGTATGACCATGACGGTGTCACAGCTATGGGGTTGCTGAAGGTGGCAGTAATCTGGAACACAACTCAGTCGTCACAGAGTATTCCGACTGGGATCGACTTTTGGCGATAAGTATACGGGGGCCGGAGGCCAGTTATTCGATCCCTTCAAGTTCATGGTCCCTACGGGCTTCAAAATACGCTAATTTATGTAGGTCTCCAACTAATAATGTCGTCGGTACCCATACGGCCCCAACTACAGCCCAACAACGTCAGAATTGGCTCTTGAGCGAAATAGTTGGATAATCACTAGTCTAATATACACTCACCATATACACTAATCAGCGAAAGCATTATGACTACTGCCACTGCGAAGTTTGATGCCACCTGGTGGCGGGGTAACAATAGTATATAAGTGGAGCAGACAAGGACGGGGGATCACCCTAGCAAAGATATGGGCTGCAAACGAGGAAATCCATTGAGGTGAACCATTATGACAAAGATTATTATAACGCAGAGGATGTGAACGAGTATCACGTAAACGGCGAGGCTGGTCCGATATTTGCGGGCTACTGTGATGACCATCTACGGAAACAGGTAGAAGGGCAATGAAACCAGCACTAGGCGCTAAATGGTTGGACGTCCATAGGACATATGGTTCGGAGGCTTACGTGCTCTGTTAAGTAGGATAAATGGTGATCTGTGGCATCTTTACCGAAAAGGCTCAATGCTTCGCGCAGAAGTGTTTCGGAGCACAGCGTTCACCGTACGTTGTTGAACATGAAGCTCCGCAGCAGACCAGCCCTACGTGTTCACAGGCTGACCCAACGACATCGTCAGTTACGATTTCAATGGGCACGGGAGCATCGGGATTCGACCGTCGATCAGTGGAAATGTGTCGGTTCTTCGAGTGAATCACATTTTTGCTGCACTTGGTTAACGGTCGCCTCAACAAACGCCGTTATCGAAGTGAATGGCGGCTCTAAACGCGCAGCGCAATGGGCACAGTATAATGCCATGGGAAACTTTCACCTAAGTTTTCACAGGACCTGTGGTTGTAATCGGAGACACGCTGACAGCTACGAACTACCTGCATATCTTCATGCTTGATGTCCTCCCCGATGACGATGTCATCTTTCAGCAGTAAAACTGTCCATGTCTCGGGGCAGAACTGTGCTACAGTGTTTTGAGGAGAATCATAGTGAAATCACGTTGATGTCTCTGCGACCAAACTCGACCGATGTAAATCCTACGTAACTCCCCTTGTTCACTATCGGGTGCCATCACCGTATACGCCAATCAGCGGCCCGTTATTTATACGAATTACATGACCTGAGCGTATGCATGTAGTGCCACAAACCTCCACAAACCTACCAACAAAATATTGGATCCCTAATACGCATAACCAGTGAATATTTTGTTCCATAGTCGTACAAACAAGCTATTAATCAGGTGGTCATAATTTTGTGGCTCATCAGTGTACGGTACACGCGCTTTCGCAACTTAGCTTTCTCACTACTTCCAACGCACTCATCTACATCTACACCTACATCTACGTGATTACTCTGCTATTTACAATAAAGTGCTTGGCAGAGGGTTCAATGAACCACCTTCAAGCTGTCTCTCTATGGTTCCACTCTCGAACGGCACGCGGGAAAAACGAGCACTTAAATTTTCCTTTGCGAGCCCTGATTTCTCTTATTTTATCGTGATGACCATTTCTATCTATGTAGGTGAGTTCCAACAGAGTGTTTCCGGAATCGGAGGAGAAAACTGGGAATTGAAATATCATGAGAAGATCCCGTCGCAACGAAAAACGCCTTTGTTTTAATGATTGCCACTCCAATTTATGTATCATGTCTGTGACACTATCTCCTCTATTTCGCGATAGTACAAAACGAGCTGCCCTTCTTTGTACTCTTTCGGTGTCATCCGTCAGTCCCCCCTGATTCGGATCCCACATCGCACAGCAGTACTGCAGAATAGGGCGGACAAGCGTGGTGTAACCAGTCTCGTTATTGGCCTGTTGCACCTTCTAAGTGTTCTGCCAATGAATCGCTCTACCCAAAATATTTTCTATGTGATCGTTCCAGTTTAGGTTACTTGTAATTGTAATCCCGAAGTGTTTAGTTGAATTTACAGCCTTGAGATTTGTGTGACTTATCGCGTAATCGAAATTTAGCTGATTTCTTTTAGTACTCATGTGAATAACTTCACACTTTTCCTTATTCAGGGTCAATTGCCACTTTTCGCACCGTACGGATATCTTATCTAAATCATTTTGAAAGTGGTTTTGATCATCTGATGATTTTACAAGACGGTTAATGACAGCATCATCTGCAAACAATCTAAGACGACTACTCAGATTGTCTATAACAGTTCCTTGGGGAATGCTGGATATTAATTCTGTTTTACTGGATGACTTTCCCTCTATTACTACGAAGTATGACCTTTCTGACGGGATATCACGAATCCAGTCGCACAGCTGAGGCGATACTCTGTAGGCAAGCAGTTTGGTTAGAAGACGCTTGTGAGAAACGGTGTCGAAAGCCTTCTGGAAATCTAAAAATATAGAATCAATTTTTAGGTCCTACCGTCGAGACGGCGTCAGAAGGTCCTTGACAGCTCGCAGCTCTGTTGCGTTTTTTCAACTATGCCGACGGTTGCAGGCGAAAACAGTAGCCGTCTACAGAGCTGTGACAACACTGAGGTATTTTCGTGGAAACGTTTACAAAACCGTGTTACCTTATTGGTTGAGGAAGCCGCATGTAGCTGCCGCGCCCATTCGTCTCCAACTATCAGGGATTAACTTCGGCCGACTGAACTATAGTATGGTGCGTGGGGGAAGGTGACTGTGTTCTACAAGAGCCGTGAGCTCTGGGACTTTACTGTGAATACTCCGGCGGATAACAGGTAATATTTTGACGTTCGCACTCTCCTTTTCTACCTAGCAGCTAGTCTCTCGCGGGATACACTCCAAGTGTACATTCGGTTCGTTTCCTCCCCGGTGTCGCTGATTCCTTAAGGGGGGACCATTACGCGCCTAACACTGGGACTGCTCACCACTAACAGCCCCTTTCTTCGCCTCGGTGGCTGCCCTCACCACCACAGCAGGAACACAACTACGAGACTGGGAGCGGCACGACTTGCTGGCTGTGTCGTATTGACGCAAAATGCAGATTTTCCTACTTACTTTCTATGCTGCTCCAGAGGACCAATTTAACGTTAATACTCGTTGTGATGCTTGAATTTACCCTTTTTTTGCCAAACCATTTATGATTTCACCAAACCATATAAAACATAGAATCCATTCAATTTTCACAATTTCAATGATAAAACGATGTGTTTGTAATTAGAGTTGTCGTACGCACTAACGTCTATTGATTGAGGAATATAATTACGTAGAATTTTTTATCTGACATAAAGCTCATCGTTGACTAATGAATAATGATACGGGTTATCTCTCCCTTAACCTTTATGATGGGCTAAATTCTGCTGGGGATACTTTCAGCTATGTGTCTCAATATCTGTCGAGGAATAGCAGTCCACTATCCCAAAGATCCGAAACCAGAGAAGGTAGTTATTTTCGTCGCTGTGATCTGGAAGGAAGATGACGCTCTAATCCATCTCAAAAGTGTTCCATTCGGGTCAGATCGGGGACTTCGGGGCAGGCCAATCCGTTTCAGGAACGTTATTGTCTATAAACTATGGCGTCACAGATGCTGCTGTAAGAAAAGTGCATTGTCATGGTGATACAATCAACATCTCCGAACTCCTTTGCTGTACTCAGTTCACAATATTGTTCTTAGAGTGTTTTCAACCACAAGAGGAGGTTCACACCCTAACTACGAAGAAACCCCGATAGCACAACACAACCGTCATAGTACATCACGGTTTGCAGTACGCATGGACAGATAATGTTCTATAGGCATTCGCTGAACCCAAACGCTTCCTTCGGATTCCCACAAAGGATATGCCGATATATCACTGGAAATCACTCGTTTCGAGACTTACACTGTCTGCCAGCGTCGCTCTTTAGTCCAACTCTAGCACTCACTAGAGAAATGTGAGGCTTATGAGAAGTTGCTCGACCATTGTACCGTATTCTTTTTAGCTCCCTTCGCACAGTCACTTTGTTAGCTGAACTTATGGTAGCACTCTGAAGGTCGCGAGTGATTCAATCTGCTGATGTCATGAGATTTTGTACAATCTCCATCATCAATTGTCGACTGACCCTCTCCGTCAGTAAATGAGGGCTGCCTAGTCTTGATCTAGCTGTGACGATTCCTTCTCGTTTCCATTTTACACTCACAACACCAGTAATTAGGCAGCTTGAGAATGGTTGAAGTGTTGCTGATAGATTTGTTACTCAGATAACACTCAGTGACTGATCCACGTTCGGAGCCGCTCATCTCCCCTGACTGACACATTCTGCTACAGGGCTTCTCTATTGACCACACGATTGACGGGACACCTTTGGTGACCTGTGGGTCTGATTCACATATTTAAACACGGGGGCAGCCTCGTCGGACTACGCGACAGCAGCGCTCCTGACGTATAAAGTTAGAACTATACCGTTTGTGACGTTAGTGTTTATAGGGTAACGTACAGCTATAAATAGCACCCTGCCACCGTTGTTCGAATAGTCACATTTCGCGAGTAGTCTGTAACTCTTATATCATTAACGCCTACTATCAACGTCTGGGATCTGTCACTATGTTGCACATATGACGGGAGTAAGTAGTAAATAAATGTGCGCGCTGTCGGCACTGATCCAGAGGCTCTCGCCGCACCTTATCAAGGTAGTGAGCTCTTTCTTCCGCTCTCCACACGCACATGAGCTCATAGGCACATGGGTCATAGCTTAGCCTGTTTTTCCTTATTGTTAAAATCCGGCAGCGAAATGGCACTGCGCATGCGCGGAGTGAGCAAATCCTTCACTGGTCTACGTCACGAGCTGAAAACTCGAGACGAACCAAGCGTCGGCGGTAATATAAAAAAAAGGAAAGGAAAGAGTACTTTTCGAGCACCTCGATCTCTCTCCCGTGAATTTCTTCCCCGAGCCAGATTGAAAGCAACAGGGGGCCGGATCTGGCCCGTGTGCAGCCAGTTGCCTACCAGTGGACTATACGAAACTCTACATCTCCTACATTGACGCCTCCATGTCTAGTGACATTCGCTAGTGGCTACTGGATACTTTGCGTCGGATACTCTATTTATAAAACCCGAGATTGTAATTTCCACCTGGCGGACATTAACAAGTACAATACTGTCAAATTGTGCTTCAGCACAGGTAAAGACCTACAAAGTGTCTGACATGTGTTCCTTAAGTATTTAATGCTACCGTTGCTATCACCTTTCAAGTCAGTCACGTCACGCACATTGTCTGAGACAATCAATTGACGAATTACTCTAATCTCTGTATGTCCATCTTTATACAGATGGTTGTGCGACCTCGGCTGTTCATTACAGACTGTCTAATCAAAACACCTTCCAGTCCAGAATGAGATTTTCACTCTGCAGCGGAGTGTGCGCTGATATGAAACTTACTGGTTCGCAGGTGAGCTTCTGTAAAGTTTAGAAGGTAGGAGAAGAGGTACTGGCAGAAATAAAAGCTGTGAGGACGGGGCTTTTAGACGTGCTTGGGTAGCTCAGATGGTAGAGCACTTCCCCGTGAAAGGCAAAAGGTCCCGAGTTCGAGTCTCGACCTTTCAGTAGTTTAAATTTTCAATCGTTATTCTACTGAGAAACCAGTTTCGGCGGTATATTACACGATCTTCAGGCCTCCTGACAAATGTCCAGGAAGATTCCTATTTCTGGTCCAGTCAAAATAGGGACCAACATTCGATGACATTCCGTAGATATTTGACATAGCTATCCCTTCGATCACCACTGGCCGACTTTTAGAGAAATACGTTTGTTATATGAGTACATGGTGGCAGACACAAGACATACATATAATCTATATATATTTACTAAGATGGTATCTGTTCTTTCGGACATGTCCGAAAGAACAGATACCATCTTAGTAAATATATATAGTTAAGGCTCACCGGCCACTTGACCAACTTCTTCTGTGCGAATGCACAGTGCCCGAAATCTTACGGGAATCGGCAACGCACCGCGAGTAATGAGTATAATGGGCGGGGGCACTACGAATGTAGTAGGCGACAGTGCGGTGAGAATGTGGGTTTCGCGGGAGCCGTGCCAGAGATAAAATCCCTGCAGTCGCGCTATCCTCTGTGTCCTCCGTGGCTCAGATGGATAGAGCGTCTGCCATGTAAGCAGTAGATCCCGGGTTAGAGTCTCGGTCGGGGCACACATTTTCATCTGTCCCCGTTGACGTATGTCAACTCCTGTAAGCAGCTAAGGGTGTTCATTTCATTGTAAATACATATAATCGATTCGCCTCGATGTGCAATGAATCCATCATTTTCAATTCGGGTGCACAATAACGTTCGACCTCCTGCGAGAATCTCAAAGTAGCGGGCGTGGAGAACATGGACGGCTGGTAGTTGGCGCTACGTGGGAATGTGGGTCGGCAGCTAGGCATGCCGAGATTGGCTGCTCATTTGGCTGGCTCTGAGCACTATGGGACTTAACATCTTAGGTCATCAGTCCCCTAGAACTTAGAACTACTTAAACCTAACTAACCTAAGGAAATCACACACAGCCACGCCCGAGGCAGGATTCGAACATGCGACCGTAGCGAACGCGCGGTTCCAGACTGAAGCGCCTAGAACCGCTCGGCCACACCGACCGGCGGCTGCTCATTTGCGATAAACATTGTGTTCAGGTGGCGTAGTGGTTAACGCGGCTGCCTGACAAGTAAGACATCCGGTTCCCGGCCCACCACACATTTTTACTCGTCACCACTGATGCGGCAAAAAGTCCTGATGCAGCTGATATCGATACCCTTTCCCTTCCCTTTCTTTTCCCTTCTCTCCCTCTCCCTTCAATTTTCAAAAGACGTTTGTCTAACTGTCGGCAAGTGATAATCGAAGAGAGCGCTGTATCAAAATTCTGCAGATACCAGTCATTGAATACTGACTCCTGTTTTCCCTGAAGCAGAGATGGGAAACTTCCGATACGTCGATCAGTGGGCCTAAGCATGGCGTAATATATCGCCGAAATTGGCTGCTCAATAAAATAACAGTTCGAAATTTAGATGTCTGAAAGGAGTTTTGCTGCGATATTCTTCTCTAGAGTAGGTTTTCACATTAAGTCAGGTTAGAAAATGAGGAAAAAGGAAACGCACACATAAAAAGAAACGAAGAGAAGAAACAAGAGCTGCATATCTTTCGCGCAGAGAAGTTGGAAGCTCCTCAGGCTAAGGTAAGTGCATCACAGAGTTAAAACAGAAAATAAGAGGAAACAAAGTGCAATAATTATATAACAGCGTACTGCCTTCCAGCTATATTAGCTGGAAGTGGTTAGACAAGAGTCTCTACGGATGTCAGAAGAGATGAGAACAGTACAAAGTCGACGAGACTACAGTTTAGAATATAACTCCAGCATGCGGTAACGCAAGGATCATACTTAAAAGAACTGAGAGGCATTATTCGTTTACAGATCTTGCAACGAAACCTCATTTTTTAGGTAGTAATGTCATTTCAAGTCCTCTTTAGGAAGCTTGATGTGTATCAGATAGTTTTCCTGTCGTGCTTTAGTACTTAAGGTAGTGCTCGAATGGGAAAAACTTCAGATGCAGCATTACCATTAGTGTAAAACGTTGAGCATGGTAAACACGTATACGATATAATACCGAGCATCTTATGTGCTGTTTTTGCTGTATGGGTGTTCAAATGGCAAAAGAGAAGCAGACTATATTTAAGCTTTTTTGAGTTGTTCAATTAAATCCGTTATGGTAAACGTGGCAGGAGCAACCTTTAGATTATGTAATGAAACGTCGGAAACAGCTGAAGACCTTCTGTTACCCGTGACATCCGAAAATAAATCACGAGGTTTCAGGTTTCAAGACTGAAAAGAGAAAACTTTCAAAAAATTGATTTTGATAAGCCAATATGCTATACTGTGTAAGTTAAAGAATTAATTTTCCAATGCATATTAACTGTTTGCTTCACAAAATTTACTGAAAACGTAATCTACGACTACTCTACAAACCCCTGTGCAGTGGAAAATTATATCTCATCCGCAGGCAAATATCTACTTGGTCTATCCGAGGCAGTCTCAAAACTGATTTAAAGCTGTCTGCTACTCTATTATTCCTGAAGTTCTCTTAATCATTAATAATAACTAGGAACATTGCTTTCCTCAAACACTGTGCAAACGAGCTAGTGAACACGCCTTCTCTGCTCATTAGCTGGTGGGGTTGTGTTCACTGCCCTCACTGACGATACTCAGCTGTCAGTTAATTGCGTTGTTTAACACAGATGCGTATGTTAACTGATAGGGGTGGCTCTGCTGTCTCTAATCCTCGCCCAGGTAAATGTGTGGTGGAAGAGGTAGCATTTCTGGGCTGAGAGGAGGGGTTCGAACACTCGTATATGCAGTAGGGAGTGTGCACTGTGTGACTGGCAGTTGTGATCAGATGAGAGGAAGGGTTATCTTGGTTTTACTCGTAAAATGATTACAGCCTGAGGATCGGTACAAGGTGTTGGTCCTACTCCTGTATCCGGACAAGAAAATTTTTTGTTGTATAATGGACGTACGAATTTTGAACACTTCTGCAGAGGTCACAACCGCTAGTATAGAATAATTTTGTGATGTGAAATTAACAGAAATTCACCAATGTTGTTTGGTACCTGTGCCCACAACCTCCTAAGAGCACACGTACAGACATGTTATGTTCTGCTAACGGAGATGGAAGGAATTACGACCATTTACAAAGAATTGTGAAAGGAGTATGGAAGACTGAGTTTAATGAATTACTGACAATGTGATCATTTCAGGTAAAAAACAATATTGCAGTGAGCTGTTTGATGTGTCCCACAACGTCCTTCTCTCCCGTGCCAACCTCTTCATCTCAGAGAAGCACAACATCCAACATCCTCAATTATTTATCGGATATATTCCAGTCTCTGTCTTCCACCGCAGCTTCCACCCTCCCCGTTTAGTACAATGCAAGATTTCCTCTGACGTGTTATCACATGTCTTTTCCTTTCTGGTCGGTGTTCTCCGCGTATTCCTTCTTCGATTATTCTGCGTAGAATCTCCTCATTTATTATCAGTATATTTAATATGCACCATCCTTTTCTTGTGACAGCTCATACAAGGACTAGACTGTCTTCGAATTTTCTCCTTCAGATTAAGGACTTTGTATCTTCAAAAGAACAATCCCGTTTCAAAAAGCATAAATTTTATATGCATGCACATAAAAGCTTGTGATAGTTTTTACCATTACGTTTAGGTGTAAGGTTCTTATTTACTTTTTATAGAGGTTGAATGCGTCCAACGTCGCAAGCATGACAAACAACCATATGATATTCAAACTCATACGGTAGTCACCACTATTGCTATGCGGCTTCTAAATTCACCTAGCTTTACTGGTAAAGGAGGCACATAATCCAAGTCTTTCTGGAGCCACTACTGCAGTTTAAGTTCCGTGTGTCCGTTACGGCCGATCTTTAGGTGAGGCTGTCCATTGTTAAGGAATGGTTTCGTACGCAGGTGTTGCTCCATCGCGTTGAAAAATGAAATCTCGCATGTTCCAGCACTTGTGCGAAAAGCCAAATCCGTAGTGCATCCGGGTACGTGGCTGCCATTAAAGACCTCGCAAGCTGGCTTCCCCGAGAAGACTCCTACTGGCAACTTACAATTGGTATCGTAGTAAACTTTCTCTGAAATCCACCTCAAATTTCTTTCTTCGTCTGTGTAGAAGATACAGTTTTGTGGAATCTGGTCAATCTTTTTGAAACACTCAATCATGTCATGCCGTTTTATCCTCGCTATCAATCGCCGGTCAGACACCAAGTCAGTCCCTTGCGAAACTTTTGTTTACCTCGTCATATTTGTTGTGATCAGTGAACCCCTAATACAGGTATGGTGTACAAGTTCCTTCATGATCATGTAAAGAACGAGTTCTAGATAACGACAGCCTCATCGGTGTTTACCATATGATGTGGAGCGGTTGTAAAAGCACAGGACTCGCTTTATAGAGCAGCTGGATTGAAAATTCTATTTAGTACTCCATGTTTGAGGATAAGGCTGATTCAGTATAAAGGTAAATACTGAGATCACTCCTTAGACAAAAACGGAAGCGTCTACGTTCTACTTCATTGTCCTGTCTGGTTCTACGCTTCGTCTGTATATACCTTGATATAGAACTGACGTTAACCATCACTAACCTTTTTAATTAACGTGACATTAGTTTCCTGGATAAGATACTTTATCTAACACTGTTCATATTTCCAGCAGAGCATGATAAATTCTCAGTTCATTATTCTCATGTGAAGTTTATATGATATTAAATAATCATTGATTCTGTATATCGGCACCTACAACGAGAGGATACGAACTTATTTGTATGCACATCAGAACTGTATAACGAACAAACTATTCTTCTCTTATTGAAAAATCATAGGTGTATTTTGTATAAGTTATATGTATCATATACACGTAACAAATCAAACGTACATGTCATTACATCACTTTGTAACAATATTCAACCATTAAATTATATAACTTTGTAATAGTAACGAACCACGTTTCAGAAATAAATAACGCAGCATGAGAATTGGAAACAATCATAAAATAGTGAAGTTTTTAAACCCTTATCTTTCCCAACTGTTAGTATTTTATCGGGAGCAGTAAAAAACTCCTTGGCATTTGCATAATGGAGTAGAAGATCTCATCTTGAGAAATGTTCTGCTATTAATGTCTAGGACCAGGGTACAGCTGATCCAGTCACTGGGCATTGTGAAACTTTTCTCTGAAAGTTACCCGAAAGGTGCTCGATGGGGCTTGGATCAGAAGATTGAGCAGGCCACAATCGTTTCTCTCAAACCATGCAGGCATCACTCCGTTAATGTGTGGTCTGGCATTACTGATTCCTCAGCAAAGTATGACAGAAGCTCTTTGAAATTTGCGGATCCCCTGTACTTTCCGAAGTCTCTCTGTCTCAACTGGTCACCTCCTTATGGGAACTGGGAACTCTTTTTGAATCTTCGCGAAAACCGAAGCATGATTCAACTGTAAAGAGGAAGTATCTCTGCTGGTCAAATGTCCCATTTTAATGCTGTGACACCAAAAAACACGACGTGCACAATTACCTCGATGAATAGATGGAAACTTTAGGGGTGATGTTCGTGAAGGCCTCTTGCATGCAATTTATTTGTGAAATTTTGAGTTGAAACATTTACGTTACTTATATTTTGCATAGCATCTCTTAACATTCTAGCAGTTGAAGTTCATTCTCCCAGTGCAATGAGGCACAGGAAACTCTTTTGTCCTGCAGTAGTAGCTCATCGTTTTCCTTGGTGACTTGATTCTAGACGGCCAAACTTTTGATAACGACTCCACATTCCAGCAATTACACATCTTCTCTTATATAGAGCACTCGCTGAATCAGCCTGTGTTCCGCTATTTTCAGTTACGTCCGTCGCCTTAAACATTTCATCACAAAGGTGCATCATAATGCAGGTGAGAAATAGTTCCGCAACTTGTTTTATAATTGAAATAAATGTTTGTAGCTCCGTCATAAATAAATGAAAAAGACACTTCTTAAAGCCCGTTATGACGAAGTCACAGCCATTTACTTCATTTCATCAAGGTTTAACTGATACGTTCTTAACTTTTTATCACGATACTGCACGGTTATTGGTTTCTTATGTTCCCTATTGGTAACACACTTACTTAAATCTTTCAAGTGTAACAATAACAATCTCACAGGAGGGCAAATGACAGGTACTTTGTCATTCACTATCATTCGTCGATTACAACTGCAATGGGCACGAGACCATCTGGATTCGACGTTCGATCGATAGAAAAACATTTTCAAATGTTGGCGTGCTACACGTTTCGAGCCGCCGTCACCTAGGTGACGGCAGTTGTAGACACGATAATCGACCTGGTGTAGCAAAATAGTAATTTACCCGAAAAACCGACACGTTTCTATTGATTCTCGGGTATGGGTGCGTGTGTTGTTCTTAGCATTAGTACATTTAAGTTAGTTTAAGTAGTGTGTAAGTCTAGGTACCGATAACCTATTCAGTTTGGTCCCTTAGGAATTCACAAACATTTGAAAATGTTTTTCTATTGATCGAACGTCGAATCCAGATGGTCTCGTGCCTATTGCAGTTGTAATCGACGGTGTCTTTAGGTCAACATGTGAACATATAGCAGGCTGGTGAGAGCAGTGTTATCTTACGGGAGACATTCTCCTGCGCTTCTATCAGGCCTGTGGTAGAAATCGAGAACACGCTGACAACTGCGAACCACCTCCATCACTTAAAGCTTTAATGTCTTTTCCGATGGCGATGTCATTTTTCATAGGCACAACTGCATACGTCTCGGAGACACGCTACAGTGTTTTGAGGAGCGTTACAGTGAACTCACGTTGGTGACTCGGTGACCCAATTCGCCAGATTTAAATCCTAAGTAACCCATCTTGGTCACTTTCGGGCGCCATCACTGAGTACACAAACCAGCGACCCGTTATTGACGCGAATTACATCACCCGTAAGTAGACATCTAATGCCACTTACCTCCATACACCTACCAATAAATTGTCCGATCCCTGATACGTGGAATCAGTGCTGGAGGACAAACAAGTTATTAAGCAAGTGGTCATAATGTTTTAGCTCATGAGTATACTTCACACTACTAACAGTAAATACTGAACAAGAAAGTAAGAAGAAGAAGAAGAAGAAGAAGAAGTAATGACGGACCAATGGCCGCGCGGGATTAGCCGAGCGGCCTGGGGCGCTGCAGTCATGGACTGTGTGGCTGGTCCCGGCGGAGGTTCGAGTCCTCCCTCGGGCATGGGTGTGTGTGTTGTCCTTAGGATAATTTAGGTTAAGTAGTGTGTAAGCTTAGGGACTGATGACCTTAGTAGTTAAGTCCCATAAGGTTTCACACACATTTGAACATTTTGAACGGACCAATGAGAGAAGAACAGATCGCGTGGCGGAGGTTTCAGATTAAAATAATCTAACTTCACATAAACGAAATGTTGTGGACATTTTTTTATCAGTCGTGTGATACATAATCATTTCATGGTCCGTACTGATACTTGTTTTAGGCTGATCACGGACCTTGGGCCGCGGGTTGGACATCCCTGCGTTAGAACATCTTTAGCTCCCATTCCAGTCAATTTTTTTTCGGTCAGACTCTCCATAGACCACGTATTTGGACAAAATCGATGATAACTACTTGGCACGGTCCCTCGGTGAGAGTGATGACATTAGAAACGTAATTGCGTTAATTGTGATTGTGCGCAGCCTGTCTCTAGTGGAAATCTGTAAGCTAAGATTGTAGTACTGCGGGAGAACAGTTCCCCTCGTGACAGGAAGAATGATATCGTCAGTGTGCAGAGATAAACCGAGATAAATCACGAGAGATAAATGTGGAACATTTCGGAGCTGGGAGATGGGTTGAGGGATATTAACCTAAGGAGCGGAGGGCCGGCAGATGGGAGAGGGGGTGAAATTGGTGGCGGATCCGTAACTGAGGCAGCCCCTTGGGCAGAAACTCATCTCCGGCAAGAGGTGCCGGCTAATCGGGACCGTCCAAAGCTGGAGAGAGAGACGGCTATCCTCCGGCAGCTTTTCACAGCCGCGTGTGGCCGGCAGCCTGCTCTAGCTTTCCACAGGCACCCTTCCGCACAGGGAATGACGCAGGTAGCCTGCTGGAAATTTGTTTCAGCCTCGAGTACATTTCTCCCGTGAAAGGTAACCACAAGTGTCATGGGTGAAACAGTTCTTACGGTGTCCGCCACATTTCCGTTTATTGTTCGTAGATCTCCGTATCTGAGTGGTCAGTGCGTCTAACTGCCACGCGAGGGACCCGGGCTAAATTCCTGGTATTGCCAGGTATTTTCCCTTGGTGGAAGGACTGTCACAGGGTGCAACAGCATGAGGTTAATTTGGTAGCTACTCGATGAATTTGTAGTGTCTCCGAGCTCAATAATCCCATTAAACACCGGAAGAGCGGTTTGCTGACGACATGTCCGTCCAAACCACATCCAATGATGACCTTTGCAGAGGGTGAATGGTGGTGGGTCGGTCGTGGTTGACCGTCTAGGACCAGGACGCAGACCTGTTGTTGATAAAGGTTTGCGTGATTAATTATGTGAAGTGATACGTCGGATGTGGTTAACAATTGACATTGCTCGTACGTAATTTGCTGTGCTTCCTTCGTAGATTGAGTTATCTGGAATTTATTTTACTCATAGTAGTCGCAGCCTAAGACTAAGGAGTCACTCTCGTAATGCCAACGGCCTTGCCACAGATGGCTAGATGGCTGAGGAGCCGACAAAGGTTCCTCTTGACTTCTGGGGGGGGGGGGGGGAGAAACAGCAACGGCTTGATGATGCAGAGGTAATAGGAACTCCGGCATTAAAGACACACTTTGTACAGGCACAGAGGGTTCCCATCAGATCACCGATGTTAAGCGCTGTCGGGCGCGGCTGGTGCTTGGATGGGTGACCATCCAGGCCCCCATGTGCTGTTGCCAATTTTCGGGGTGCACTCAGCCTCGTGATGCCAATTGAGGAGCTACTCGACCGAACAGTAGCGGCTCCGGTCAAAGAAAACCACCATAGCGAACGGGAGAGCGGTGTGCTGACCACACGCTTCTCCTTCCGCATACTCAGCTGAGGACGACACGGCGGTCGAATGGTCCCGATGGGCCACTTGTGGCCTGAAGACGGAGTGCTTCACATCAAACCAGTCAGAAAAAATAAAAATCATAGCAACCTAACCAAAACAAATAGAAATTCGAATATCTTCAGAAAAAGTAGTCAAATGTTTGTGGCTACTTAGATTATGAGATGCTCATTGGCTACGATCAACAATAACGCGTGGCCAACAGCTGAATGCAAGAGAAAAGCCGCGAACAGCGATGTATACTTTGCCGTACCAACACAAGTGGTGGTACGAATGGTGTGATTAAGTTACAGAAACCATTTCCTCGTTACAGAGGAAAGTTCTTTGGGTGCACCACCGATCACCATCACAAACCGTGCGTTACGATGCGGAGTACAGTCGTGCGGGTAGTATTTGGATTTGGCCCCATAAACGCACAGGTAAGGCAATTATGCTTCCTGGCCAGTCCCGTCTAAACTATCGGCGATTTTTCACATTCATATCGCCAAGTGCAAAGACAAATTTCTGGTGCGTTCTGAATCAAAGTACAAGTATAATTTACGTAGCTATGGGGACCTCATATACGGTCGTACATTTATTCACAGTCAAAGATACAAAACGTAGGGATTCACAAGTGTCACTCGATATACACTCCTGGAAATTGAAATAAGAACACCGTGAATTCATTGTCCCAGGAAGGGGAAACTTTATTGACACATTCCTGGGGTCAGATACATCACATGATCACACTGACAGAACCACAGGCACATAGACACAGGCAACAGAGCATGCACAATGTCGGCACTAGTACAGTGTATATCCACCTTTCGCAGCAATGCAGGCTGCTATTCTCCCATGGAGACGATCGTAGAGATGCTGGATGTAGTCCTGTGGAACGGCTTGCCATGCCATTTCCACCTGGCGCCTCAGTTGGACCAGCATTCGTGCTGGACGTGCAGACCGCGTGAGACGACGCTTCATCCAGTCCCAAACATGCTCAATGGGGGACAGATCCGGAGATCTTGCTGGCCAGGGTAGTTGACTTACACCTTCTAGAGCACGTTGGTGGCACGGGATACATGCGGACGTGCATTGTCCTGTTGGAACAGCAAGTTCCCTTGCCGGTCTAGGAATGGTAGAACGATGGGCTCGATGACGGTTTGGATGTACCGTGCACTATTCAGTGTCCCCTCGACGATCACCAGTGGTGTACGGCCAGCGTAGGAGATCGCTCCCCACACCATGATGCCAGGTGTTGGCCCTGTGTGCCTCGGTCGTATGCAGTCCTGATTGTGGCGCTCACCTACACGGCGCCAAACACGCATACGACCATCATTGGCACCAGGGCAGAAGGGACTCTCATCGCTGAAGACGACACGTCTCCATTCGTCCCTCCATTCACGCCTGTCGCGACACCACTGGAGGCGGGCTGCACGATGTTGGGGCGTGAGCGGAAGACGGCCTAACGGTGTGCGGGACCGTAGCCCAGCTTCATGAAGACGGTTGCGAATGGTCCTCGCCGATACCCCAGGAGCAACAGTGTCCCTAATTTGCTGGGAAGTGGCGGTGCGGTCCCCTACGGCACTGCGTAGGATCCTACGGTCTTGGCGTGCATCCGTGCGTCGCTGCGGTCCGGTCCCGGGTCGACGGGCACGTGCACCTTCCGCCGACCACTGGCGACAACATCGATGTACTGTGGAGACCTCACGCCCCACGTGTTGAGCAATTCGGCGGTACGTCCACCCGGCCTCCCGCATGCCCACTATACGCCCTCGCTCAAAGTCCGTCAACTGCACATACGGTTCACGTCCACGCTGTCGCGGCATGCTACCAGTGTTAAAGACTGCGATGGAGCTCCGTATGCCACGGCCAACTGGCTGACACTGACGGCGGCGGTGCACAAATGCTGCGCAGCTAGCGCCATTCGACGGCCAACACCGCGGTTCCTGGTGTGTCCGCTGTGCCGTGCGTGTGATCATTGCTTGTACAGCCCTCTCGCAGTGTCCGGAGCAAGTATGGTGGGTCTGACACACCGGTGTCAATGTGTTCTTTTTTCCATTTCCAGGAGTGTATATCGTGTGTATTAACTGAATGTCATGTTCGAAATAAAGTGTACTTGTTACGACTGTCCTTTTAAGTTCGAAATATATATGAGGTACTCCTTAATACATTTCGTTACGTGCCTGTTCAACTGAGTGACTAATTGGTACTGGAATGGTTTTGATACTTGAAGATGTGTGTTGTAGATTTTCCCCGAACGTTCCGACTAGATGTAGGATGTGGCGCGCCTGTGGGCATGGGGGTCAATTCTAGTTTCCGATACCACCCGTCGGCTTTGACCAATGACGTAATGTGTGTTTGTTTTGTTTTCATCTCGTAATTTATTTTCGGCATCTTTTGTTAATGAATGTAGTCATTATTTATAAGTAGTCGTGATTTATAAGGTCTTGTGTTCTCACGGTGTTCGTTATCCAGAGTCAGTTGTTTTTACTGCGAAAATTCTGCTTCAGAAAATGAGTGACCGTAAATCAACTACAAATTTTTTGCAATCATTGGGCGTCATTGTGGGGAAAGAGAAGGATTTCAGTGTTGCAAGGCCATTTAGATGAATATTGTTGGAGGAAGAGTATTCCTAAAGGTTATTGTTTATTTCTTGCATTTATGAAAGTACTCAGCAAAATGTACAGGCCTCGTTTCGTTAGTTAGGTGTTGGTGGGTCCTATACTTTTTTCTTGTTTTACGTTGCGTTTTTTTATGTTACTGTATTGTGCGAGTGCTACTTTTTTGGCTTCTCTGGAGGGAGGTTTTTCTGTCGTCTTAATATTTTCTGGTTACAATGGTGGGCCAAGGGGTATTGCTGTGTCTTTGTCGGTGGGTTTATGTGATTGACTCGTGGTTTCATTTTCTTTTATTATTCTCAAATTTTGCGTCTGATTGAGGGAGGGGAGGACTGATTTGAGTGGTACCTCATTCGTGCCTGGAGTTTGTGTTTCTTATTATTTTTTCATTAGTTATTCTGGATTTTGCTTCTTTCGTCACAGTTTCACCTTCCGGCATTATTATATCTTGTTATGTTCTTATTTCGTTCTCGTCAGCCACGATATTTGACTCCTTTGGAATTTCATATGCGGTATGTTTCTTTTTATTTAGCCACTATTATGTTTTCCTTTTTGATGTTTTTGCTACACTTGTCTTAATTTTACTGTCTCTCCTGGTGTATCGATTTTACGGAGTGTTATTTTGAGCTACTGCAGCTGGTATGACTTTCGTGTAGTATAGTTATTGGTTGCAAGGTTTGGTCTTTTTTGCATTTTATTTCTTTGCATGTGCAGTAATCTGTGTAAAGATTTTCATTTTTTGAAAGTCAGGTAGTATTCTGTAGCTCAGTAACAAGGTCATTTTTTTACGCACGTTTCTGATATGTGACTTTTGCGCAACAAACAGTAATATTGGAATAGGTAATTAGAAATGACCTCCTACATAGGTTGCTTCTAGTTACCGATTCCAACTATTCGACGATTCATTATTTAGATCGTTTTTGCAGTACGTGTAGAAAATATAATAGAACAGGCTCTGCTAACGGTATACTACGCCTTCCACATCGCTGTCAACAGGTTCTACACTACGCTATTTGACTCTTTTGGAATTTCATATGCGGTATGTTTCTTTTTATTTAGCCACTATTATGTTTTCCTTTTTGATGTTTTTGCTACACTTGTCTTAATTTTACTGTCTCTTCTGGTGTATCGATTTTACGGAGTGTTATTTTGAGCTACTGCAGCTGGTATGACTTTCGTGTAGTATAGTTATTGGTTGCAAGGTTTGGTCTTTTTTGCATTTTATTTCTTTGCATGTGCAGTAATCTGTGTAAAGATTTTCATTTTTTGAAAGTCAGGTAGTATTCTGCAGCTCAGTAACAAGGTCATTTTTTTACGCACGTTTCTGATATGTGACTTTTGCGCAACAAACAGTAATATTGGAATCGGTAATTAGAGCAAATACGGAGACTTACAAGCAGTCGTTCTTCCCACGCACAATTCGTGAATGGAACAGGGAAGGGGGGATCAGATAGTGGTACAATAAGTACCCTCCGCCACACACCGTAAGGTGGCTCGCGGAGTATAGATGTAGATGTAGATGTAGATGTAGAAATGACCTCCTACATAGGTTGCTTCTAGTTACCGATTCCAACTATTCGACGATTCATTATTTAGATCGTTTTTGCAGTACGTGTAGAAAATATAATAGAACAGGCTCTGCTAACGGTATACTACGCCTTCCACATCGCTGTCAACAGGTTCTACACTACGCTATTTGACTCCTTTGGAATTTCATATGCGGTATGTTTCTTTTTATTTAGCCACTATTATGTTTTCCTTTTTGATGTTTTTGCTACACTTGTCTTAATTTTACTGTCTCTCCTGGTGTATCGATTTTACGGAGTGTTATTTTGAGCTACTGCAGCTGGTATGACTTTCGTGTAGTATAGTTATTGGTTGCAATAATATTGCAATAATATTACATAATATATGCACTCGTAATTGCTCTCGTGTTATTTATTTCAGTCATCTTCAACTCGTTTAAATGAAATTCGCGCGTACATAATAGTCACATTAATTGTATTATTTTGTGGCATACTACATTCATTTGTTTACTAGTATAATCCGTTCCATTCATAGATTGTCCATTGCAGCATCTTTGCCTTGCGTATGACGTCATTGGTCAAAGCTGATGGGTGGTATCGGACACTAGAATTTATCCGGGCATGGTATGTGAGCTGTCTCTTACAGACATGTTTGTAGTGAATATGGCACAACGACGGAAGTTAACCAACTTTGAGAGGGGATAGTAAAAGATGCAATGATCTTGGGTAATAGCATGTAATAAATTACGGAAGTATTCTGGAGCCCAAGAACAATATCGTCTGGGGTGGATCTCCGAAAACGCATAGACACTGTGTCCAAATGTGCAAACTGCCGCTCAGGACAACAACACGTGTTTGACTAACGAGCGTCACGTGGCTATAGAAGGTCTGTGTCAGTCAAATCACATTGTATTTTAGTGTGATACGTTAGGAGTCTCTCTCAACCGAGACTGTACAGAGATAAATGCACCGAATAGACTTCAACGTCCGAAGACAGACTTCAGATCCAGTGTCTCACCACGATTTTTAGCCATTCAGTGTACTTTCCAGTATGCAGTTCATACCCTAACTACTACTTGATAGAGACCTCATATGCTGATTGCTAGTCTCCGACGACTTCACCGTTGTGTGCGTTCTTAAGCAACGTAGATGGTTTGCTTAACGCATAATGAAATGGTATAGTCCCTCACATCTGTTACTTTCACCAGCCTGTTTACCGCCAGCCAAATAATAAATATGTGACTGCAATTTATTTACAAAGTACATAAAGTAGAGGTGTTAGTTTCACGCTACTGATGGTGTGGTTCTGTTTATATTCATAGATTTCGATTCATAAACCGTGGGACGTAAAACCTGTTAACATTGTACAGTTTTGGAGCCTTTACGTAACGTGATATTTAAGTCGTATACGGCATATTATTCTTTCAGAAGAAATACAACAAAATTAAAAGAGCACTCACTCACCAGATAGTCCTTTCCAGCAAACACGTTCTGTACTAGAATTTCTTTGTATTTTACCTACCACGGATGAACATGTTTGATATGCAGAATTCCCAGTCTAGTAATTAAGTGGGAAAGTGTACCTGGAAACTGAAACGCCATGAAAGCAAATAAAGGTAGGGAATCTGTCACTAACGTGGCCCTTACCTCTCAGTGATATGAAGATCCACCCACTCGACTCATGAAGCTCTTCGTCCTTTTTGTCTGGTAGTGTAACTGGTAAGTAGTGGATTCGCAAGTAGCCGAAGAGCTGTTGAGCCACACAGAATAATTACGTTATTATTGTGTAGAATAATTGCTAGTGGCAAAAGCAAATTGTAGCGAATACCAGGAATATACGGCCAGCGTGAGATTAACTGAGAGAATGCCGTCCACAATTTAGTTAGTAATTATACGAGAGAGCTAATGGCGGAAGAGTAGTTAGGGCTCTCAAGTTTTATCAAAATGTAGCACAACTAAAGAGAAACGAGAGAAGCTTTAACATTCAAATGAAGTACCGGGAGTGATGCCAGTTGGGTATCCGGAAAGGAGTCAGTGCTCGATATGAGGTACGATTTGTAGACAGAGCTGCTGAGGCCAGGGCAGTGTGGTTAAGGGCTAGCGAGGATAACATCCTCGGGCGCCAAGGTCAACATCAAATGGGGGTCTGCTGCCATAATGTGATTCAAATGGCTCTAAGCACTATGGGATTTAACTTCTAAGGTCATCTGTCCCCTAGAACTTAGACCCACTTAAACCTAACTAACCCAAGGACATCACAAACATCCATGCCCGAGGCAGCATTCGAACCTGCGACCGTAGCGGTCGCGCGGTTCCAGACTGTAGCGTCTGGAACCGCTCGGCCACACCGCCCGGCCGCCATAATTTGCTTAAGACTTCTGGAAGTTTCCGGAAGGACTTCGGTCATTAGGAGAACCCTCGGTTGCGTCGGGGGAAAGGAACGCTGCGAGAGGAGCTCATACAGAAGTCCCTGAGATGTCAGTACGTATGAGACTAGAGCACAGGACCAATGCAGTCACAGTCAGTACCATGAGCTAGAAACCATTATCAGGCAGCAGCAGAAGGAGCAGTACTAAAGTTGAGCCCGGAGAGTACAGACTCTTCGATGATACTGCAGTAAACTACGAGAAGACTACAAATTTAAGGGAGAACAACCGACGTTCCGTGAAGCATCCAGCTACAGTCATTGTCTTCAGTTTCCTACCTGTCAGGAAAGAGCAAGCTCTGTAGACCAAAGAGTTACACGAAATCTGCGTTTATACTGAGTATATTACAGTACAAAATCAGTCAGGCATGCATGCATGTCTGAAGGAAAATACACTGATTGATATTTCACAGGTGTTGTAAGTACTATGAAATGGATTCTAAATTGTGAATACAGTCTGAAGTCAGCCATACACTTCATTAATGCCAGACCGAGCCGTGCAAATGATTGGTATATATGTCTCGAACTGCTGAAATGACGATAGTACATATTTGTCTCTCCGTGTGTGGGAATCACAAACTGCGCCGGCCTAAGTGGCCGACGGTTCTAGGCGCTACAGTCTGGAGACAAGCGACCGCTGCGGTCGCAGGTTCGAATCCTGCCTCGGGCATGGATGTGTGTGATGTCCTTAGGTTAGTTAGGTTTAATTAGTTCTAAGTTCTAGGCGACTGATGACCTCAGAAGTTACGTCGCATAGTGCTCAGATCGTAAGGTATATGGACAATATACAACATAGGGATGTTTGAGTCGGTATAGGAAGCGAGCATGGACAGTACAGGTGGTTAAAACTAGCATTTGTGGTAAGCGAGATATCCCGTTTAGAGTCCCGATCCGGCGTAAATTTTGGTGCGTCAGTAAGAAAGTGTGTAGCTCACGTCAAACTGTATTCGCATTTTTCGAAACCATTTCGTAAGCTCTGTAGATTTCGATGTAGTGTAGTAAGGATGAGTAACAGTTGATAGTTGTGTGTGTCAGAATATAGGGATGAACAAGTGCTCTCTCACACTTATCTCCTACTGTGAATGACTGTATATGGTCGCAACGAGTAATAATCAGTATAAAGCCGCTCTAAGACATCTGTCCGAGTGAGGATGAGCTATGAGGAAATAAATTGCTCTTAAATTGTATCCTTAAGTGTTTTCACCCCTGTTCAATATCTCTCCGTTTCAGAACCACCAGTGATAAGCATTCTAGAGCATTCTTTCTCCATTAAAGGTAACTTAGTAGACCTCAGCCGATAGTGTCGTTGACGTCCTGGCTGTCAGACGCAGGCCACACCTTCATTCAGAGCTGGTGATAGAACCTATGCTGGCACGAGACGAAGTGACATAAACCTGTCACGTTGTGGAAAGAAGCTAATATGGTATCAGTGAAAGGAGGACGAAGAAATTCATTTATCTGAACAGTGGATGCTTTTATCTTTCCAATTATATTTTATTTAAGACCTCCAGCTGTCCAGCTATTAGCGTAAGGGTCTGGTTAGACGATTATGTTTAATTTACAAATTTGCATATGTATTTAAAAAGTAAGAGTACATGGTTACAATGGGTGTCGGTTAATGTAGCTAGTACGGCCGAATGCGTGTTTACAAGGAGACCCATGCGAAGCACTCGAACAAATTACACTATAATTAATTCATCGAATTCCAAAATGATCAGTTGCTGCTATGGCACCATCTTTTCGCGACCTTCCTTTACGGCCTCCTGTCCTCAGTGCTATTGGTTGAAACACTAGCCCGCTAACAAAGAAAACGTATTCGGTATAATAACCGCGTCTTTCCAAAGTGAGGCGACGAATATCCCCTTTCGGTAACAAACATATGCCTCAGGCGATGAGTGTTTTCCCGTAACGCAGGTCTTGCCGTACTCTGTATTCGTTCAACAGCTGGCTGCATTACCCGCCTTCAAGTCTCAGGCGAGTAGAGAGGCGTTCTGTAGCTGGGCTGTGTGCGCAACACATACACACGCACACAAACACAACTGAGTAAAGAGCATAACTTACACACACACACGCGCGCACAGGGACACTGGTGCTGCTGAGCACCATTTTGGCAACGTTGCAGGGTGCGGGAAACACGACGAGGCGGTCTCAACTGCAGCACGTGCAGGTGATTGTCTACCTTGCTCTCGTCGAGCAATCTGCAGTTCGTGCTGTGAAAGAGTCCCGTTACACACAAGCTTGGATTGCGTCTCTGGTAGAAATATGCAATGATGCGCTCGCTGAAATGTTCTGCGTGGTTCTCTACGTGTTTCATCCCCCGCTGTAGTCCCACAGTTCATATGTTTGTATCTGGATTAGCACACTTGGCACTGCTGCAATTTTTTTCAACTTAATAAACACTTGGTGCCGTAATATAGCATAGGTGGCATCGCCAAACATAACGTAACACTTCTGATGTCTAACGTAAGACACTAGAACCCTCTTCTCTGCCATTGATCCCTTTATACTGTGCTTAAAGGGCGAAGCTCTCCTCGTTGGCTTTGCTTGCTGGAAAGCAACGCATACCATCACAAAGTTATGTTCCAGACTGTACCTACACTTTTTTTTTCTTTTGCAGCTATGGAGATTCACCTTATAGGCATGAGTGCATAGGTGGGCAGGGCAGGTGGGGGGGGGGGAGGGGGTGCAAATATTCTTACAATATCTTCCGGCAGGCACTTCCTAAATAATAGTTGTTTTCACTGCAACTTTTTAACCGCGCTAATGCCGCGATAACATGTGGTAGAATGACTCATGTTTAGCGCTAGTGCATGTAGGTGTGGATTATACACGAAGTTACCAATGCCTCTGACATGTGCTGCCATTTCCTGAGTGATTTTGGATACTTCTAGAGTGACTAGCTGTATGAGATCATACGACCCAATGGGATATTAACGTCATTGTTTGGAGAAAGACACTGTGATAAGGTCGGCCGTTGTGGCCGAGTGGTTCTAGGCGCTGCAGTCTAGAATCGCGCGACCCCTACGGCCGCAGGTTCGAATCCTGCCTCGGGCATGGCTGCGTGTGATGTCCTTAGGTTAGTTAGGTTTGAGTAGCTCTAAGTTCTAGGGACTGATTACCTCAGATGTTAAGTCCCATAGTGCTCAGAGCCATTTGAACCATTTGAACGGAGATAAGGTGTTATGAAAATTTGTTCTATAGTATGTCTGACCTAACGTAATCACGGTATGGTGTAATTTACTAGTTGTATGTACAACTGCATTTGAAAGTAATGTCTGTGTAAAATACGCATCATTAGGCGTTGGTGTACCTTAGTGGATGCATACAGTGAGATAATATCCACTGAATAGAAAATAAATACTTTATAAGCAAAAAATATGTGACACAGTACGAAGGAATTATCCGAATGGGGCGGAAATTTCTAAATGTTATGTAATGTACACACAAACAACCGATTACAATTTCAGAAAAATTGGACGATTTATTCAATAAAAAGAACACAAATCGATCAAGTTAATGAAGTATTAGTTCACCACTGGCTCTTACCCAAGCGGTTATTTGGCTTGAAATTGACTGACAGAGTTGTTGGATTTCCTCCAGAGGAATACTGTGACGAATTCTGTCCAGTTGGCAAGACAGATCATCAAAATCCCGAGATGGTTGGAGGGCCTTTCACAAAGCTCTACAAACGATCTGAATGGAAGAGAGATCCGGCAAACTTGCTGGCCAAGGGGGCGTTTCGCGAGCACGAAGACAAGCATCAGGAACACTCGCCATGCGCTGTCTGGCATTATCTTACTGAAATGTAAGCCCGGGAAGGCTTGCCACGCAGAGCAACAAAACGGGGCATAAAATATTGTCGACGTACCGCTATGCTGTAAGTGTGCCGCGGGTGGCATCCAAAGGGGTTCTGGTATGAAAAGAAACGGCGTCTCAAACTATCTGTTCTACATGTCGGACTGTAATGCGGTTGACACTCAGGTTGGTATCTCACCTCCGTCCAGTGCGCCTCCAGACACGTCTTCGGCCAGCTGCCTCATTGACTAGAGTAGAAGTATAATCTGAGATGAATACAACTTCGAACTGAGCCCATATGACCAGCGAAGACCTGTATGGAGACGCCCAAGACGACAGTGGCATACCAAACAGACTGTCGCGATCCTGGGCTTTCATTTCAGAAGGTATAACACGCCAAGTGGACAGTATTTGGCACGATATCCCTCAGGATTTATGGTATATGCTGGGCTTGGTCAGAAATTAAAGATGCAGGATTGGGAGCTGCAGATGGCCAAAGCGTTTGGAAAAAAATTGAATTTTTGGCGCTAGTCGAGGGAGGCATGAGCTTGGTCTGCAGGCAGATGTTAGCGCTGCGGAAACAATGCAGAGCAGTAATCCCAGGATCGTGAGTTCGAGTATCTACTCTTAATTTGTTTTTCGTTCAGTTTTCAATTTTCACTTTACTATCATTGCAAATAAATTGAAGTAACGGTCAGTATATAGTACTTATTAAGGTTTTCGTAAAAGGCATGAAAAGGAAGGACAAACGAAAATCTACGGTTCTACATGAATTCCCAAGAAATGAAATGAAACTATGTGATGTCTGCTTTCGTGTTCAGGGTAGAATTTGATCAAAAAATGAGGGAAAAAGTAATCGTATCCTGAGAAGACTGAATAAAAATACATTCCATTGTACATCACAGCTATGCTAGCAAATATTTGTCGGAATGATGCGTTATACATCACTTGCTGCCAAACCGTTCGATGAGAGAGAAGCTTTTGCGGGTGTAAGCCCTTTGTTTTTCTATTGAAACTTAACAACGATGCAATTGTAAAAATGCTGCGTTTAGAACATTCGCAACAGGCCGAGAAAATAACTGCTTCCCCTGTTTTTACAACGAATACCAAATGGTTCAAATGGCTCTGAGCACTATGGGACTTAACATCTGAGGTCATCAGTCCCCTAGAACTTAGAACTACTTAAACCTAACAACCTAAGGACATTACACACATCCATGCCCGAGGCAGGATTCGAACCTGCGGCCGTAGCGGTCGCCCGGTTCCAGACTGAGGCGCCTAGAACCGCTCGGCCACCAGCGACCAGAACGAATACCAAACCTTGCACGTATAAATCATGAAAGTATCTAATATTTTTATAATAAGTCCTCGTGTACGCCTTAAAACCAGTCCGTGGAAATACGTTTGCAATCCCAAATTTTTATTTTGGAAATCTTAATACAATACAATACATGGAACTTCATTTCGAGTTATATACAGTACAAGTAACGTAAAGTAGACTAAACAATAAGGAAGACGTTACTGCCGGGAATTCAAACACAAGACCTTCAAGTTACGGTTTTGTACTCTTCCCGTTGCGCTAACCGCCAACTCTATCGTGGAGGTTAAGCTAAATGTAAATGGCTTATGCTTTGCCCAACCCATTCCAAAACTGCTGTCTTTTTTTTTCTGATGAGTTGGCCATCTGGAGTTCCCACTTCTGTCGCTGTAATTTCTGGCCAAGCCCTACATATATCACAAATGAGGACGAAATCAGTTATGACGAGTAGGTGAGGTCCCCGAGACACCACGAAAGGTTTGCGAAGAGTATGATTTGTACATCGCTTTAAAAGGAGTCACAAAAATAATCATACACACGTTGTAAGATCGAAGTGAGTACTTACCATTACGATTATTTCACTGTCAACACGGGTTAACAGCCTACGGGTATGCAAGCGTCTAAACGGGAGAAATGCTAGTTTTTTTCAGCCTCTTCTGCTTGCAGTCTGAAGTGTCAGTGTTCCGGCTACCCTCTTCCTTATTAGTGGGGGGCCCATCCCCTTCTTTGTTGCCGGTGATTTTCCGACAGTGCTTGTGGACTCAAGAATCGCGTTAGGTTTGTTGTCGGCAGCTGGTCCGTTCCGGACGTGTATGTTCACCCTTACCAGACTGAGGTGCTCTCTGCGGCCGGCCAGTCCGCATGCGAATTCACATACGCCAGGTAGTCCTCAAGCGAGCAACTGAAGCTGCATTGATAAACATCGCTTCTAATTTTCTTGAATTCATAGACATCCTTAGACTGTTTCTTCTAAAACAATTCTTATTTCTTCCTCAGTCTCAGCTGCACATTTTTAATTAGATGACATGTTTCGAACGCTGTGTATCATCTTCAGGTCCGAAAGAAAATAAAATTAAATATGTACCATTTAATATTCTAGAACACGTTGAACATAAAACGTAGAATTTAACTAAGTATTTGCTTCAGCAACCCATCTTGTCTTTTCAGAATCTCATTTCAGAGTACTGTGTTTTGAAAAAGTGGTCAGTGTCTTCAGTAGAAATGCGACGGTAGAGGAGAGAACGGAGAAAGAGGGGGTGGAGGGGAAAAATGGAGCGATGGTGGTTGGGAGAGGGGAAAGGAAGCAAAGAGGTGGAGAGATAGGAATATCACGAAGTTAACAAGACGTGTCTTATTAAATTTGTAAGGAGTTTAATTATGTAAAAACTGTCATTTTTGAGTTAAGGAGGAACTGAGAGTGGGGAAAATAACCCAAGAAGGAGGGGGGAGCAAGGGAATCTAGAATTCATAGTATTTATTTACTATGGAATTCCTATACATTTCTAGAAGTAGTTTCCCGTGCTTCCACTTATCCAATCGTAGGATTATGTCACTGATCGAAATGAGATAATACTGTGGTAGCTACGATTTTCTCTTTAGAAAATATAGCAACAGACCCTTGATTATTGAGCGTGGGCTTCATTTGTCTGTCGGTCGCTCTGCCTTCCGTAACAGTGAGTAAGATGCTGCACCGTGGGTCTAAAGAAGGTGGAAAAATGGCACTCTAGTGGACATGCCGATTTTCATTATTGTCGTTTTCGAAGTATCGTTGTCAAGATGGCTACGAGACGTTTCTCAGTTGTTATGGAACAGAGTTCCTTGTCACAGTATTCTTAACGTAATAAACAGGAGTCAAACACAGCACTTCCTGGAGCATTGTTGGGTTTATAGAATACCACGTGTGGTATCGTGTGCACCCCGGTATATCTTAAAATTTTTTCTCCTATCGTTCTCGAGGAAGATTAGTGTTTATAACCGAAGATTAGGGTTTCAAGCCACCAGTTTTCTCATTAATGATTATTTCATAATTCAGAATTTTCACATTCGGTTTTAGTTTATGATTAATGATGAGGTCCCATACTCCGAGAAGAGTAGGGGACGATGCAGGAGACTCACAACGCCATGCTAGACAAGGTCCTCGTGGAGGTGGTTTGCCCTAGCCTTCCTCCGACCGTAATGGGGATGAATGATGATTCAGACGCCACAACAACACCCAGTCATCTCGAGGCAGGAAAAATCCCTGACCCCGCCGGGTATCGAACCCGGGACCCCTTGCGCTGGAAGCGAGAAGGCTACCGCTAGACCAAGAGGTGAGGACCAGTTTATGATCACGAACGTATGAATGACATACATTTTCTAAATATTTCAGTGCTTTCTTTCCTAAGTTATTGAACATTTTGTTAGGTACATGTCACATTTAATCGTGAAAGGGTATAATTTTACTATATTAAATTCAAAAGTGTGTCACATCAATAATTTATTTAATATAACAAGAAAGTTAAACTTTATCATGAATCACACTTACCTTTTAAGTATCAAATTAATCACCTACAACAACTATAAATATTGAGTGGATGACCATTAATTCTCTGGAGCATAATAAATTTTTGTATCATCTACAAATTTGTTACTTGTGGCATGACCTGTCTCAAAACTAACGAGTTATATACACAGAAAATGGCAATTTTGGAGTCTTGCAATCCTCCAACCCTGGAAAAATATCTGATGACGCTCATGAAGACGGGTACCATGATGACACAGTGATGATTACGAAACCAGACAAAAAATTATAGTTGGGCCGTGGTGGATTGATAAAGTGCTCTCTATTACTCCGCTCCATCTTCAAATATCTAATTGTACGGGTACGCTCTCCTTTGGTAACTTAAGCAGCCGTCAATGAAAGGTTTGACTGATTAGAATTTATGAGGGATCACGCACTGTGTGATTTATTGGTGAGATTGTTACTCGTTCCAAACCGGTTCGAAGTACATGATGAGTAACATCTCGTACGCAAAAATAAAACGTTAGACGCTTAACGATGAAACATTTAAGACCATGAAAACGCGGTCCAAAAAGTTAGAGGGTAAATTGTCGCGTTATGTCCGAACATGTACGTCTCATGTGTCTGCCTTGCGAGAGAGAGGCCAGCTAATTCAGACCCTCGACTCCGACCACCAAGTTCGAACTTCCTATTATTCTTAATAAAATGAGAAAGTAGCGGGAACAATTAGCTCGAATATATCATTCAAAAAGACGTCTCGGGGAAGCGCATTTAGCCAGGGCGATCGACCGATGCCGATTCAGTATTACCATTGTGCTATGCTAAGTGCACGTGACACGACAACCACAATACAAAAAGCATTGTCAGCGGCAAAGATTATTCTTAAATGCTGGAAATTTCCTAACTAGCTGTAGCTGCATAGATATTAGAAATACTCTCTGATAACGCTAAGCAACAAACTCATGAATATGTAAAAAAAATAAAAAAATAAACATATTCTGATATGGTAGGATGTAGGATTCTCACATGGTTGCAAAACAGCTCACAGCACCAAAATCATCAAGAATATTAGCATCCATCGTAACACACCACTCTCATAAGCAACGCGCAAAACGAACGTACGTAATCAGTTTGTATTGCGCTAGAAAATAAAAAATCATGGCTATTTCGCCAATTATGTTAGCTAATTGTCTGTATTAACTAAATTGCTACACTGCAGTGCTAAGGACTATGCTTCACTCTGTGAAAAAAAAAAGTTTGATTTCTTCTGGGTGGCGAAGTGTTGCACAATGTACTGGGGTATAAGCACAGCTGTGTCTTGTGTAGAATGATCAAACAAGAAAATGTTTAAGGGTATCCTCTGACTGACGGAGGCAGCGAGGTGGCAGATTTGGATTTTTAGCTAAATGACTTTAGTTACTAAGTTGCAACAAAAGTGAGGAACCCTAAAGGTAAATTAGAAAGAGGCAACAAAGATATGTAAAGCAGATGTCTGTAAAAATAGACAGTCTAACGCACGGCTTTCTGGATTTGGAAGGCGCGCCTGGTCCACGGCACGAATCCGCCCGGCGAACTTGTGTCGAGGTCCGGTGAGCCGGCCAGTCTATATGTGGTTTTTAAGCGGTTTTCCATCTGCCTCGGCAAACGCGGGCTGGTTACCCTTATTCCGCCTCAGCTACACGATATCGGCGATTGCTGTGCAAACAAGTTCTCCACGTACGCATACAGTGGTTGCATCAATGACTACAAGTGTAATAAGAAATGCCAAGAAAGGAAGGAAAATATATTTGCTTAACAAGAGTGATAGGGCACAAATCGCAGAATATCTGAGTGACCACCATCAAACGTTCATTTCTGAGGAAGAGGATGTGGAACAAAAATGGAAAAAATTCAGAAACATCGTCCACTACGCCTTAGATAAGTTCGTACCGACTAAGGTCCAAAGCGAGGGGAAAGATCCACCGTGGTATAACAATCATGTACGAAAGGTACTACGGAAACAAAGAAAGCTTCATCATAGGTTTAAGAGTAGTCGAATCATAGCTGATAAGGAAAAGCTGAACGAAGCGAAAAAGAGCGTAAAGAGAGCACTGAGAGAAGCATTCAACGAATTCGAACATAAAACATTGGCAAACAATCTAAACAAGAACCCTAAAAAGTTTTGGTCATATGTAAAATCGGTAAGCGGATCTAAATCCCCTATTCAGTCACTCGTTGACCACGATGGCACCGAAACAGAGGACGACCGAAGAAAGGCAGAAATACTGAATTCAGTGTTCCGAAACTGTTTCACTGCGGAAAATCGTAACACGGTCCCTGACTTCAGCCGTCGCACGGACGCCAAAATGGAAAATATTGAAATAAACGATATCGGAACTGAAAAACAACTGCTATCACTTAGTAGCGGAAAAGCATCCGGACCAGACGAGATACCCGTAAGATTCTACAGTGATTATGCTAAAGAACTTGCCCCCTTTCTATCAGCAATTTATCGTAGATCTCTGGAAGAACGTAAAGTACCTAGCGACTGGAAGAAAGCGCAGGTCGTTCCCATTTTCAAGAAGGGTCATAAATCAGATGCGAATAATTATAGGCCTATTTCGCTTACGTCAATCTGTTGTAGAATAATGGAACATGTTTTATGTTCTCGTATTATGACGTTCTTAGATAATACAAATCTCCTTCATCATAACCAACATGGATTCCGCAAACAGAGATCATGTGAAACTCAGCTCGCCCTATTTGTCCAAGAAATTCACAGTGCCGTAGACACTGGCGAGCAGATTGATGCCGTATTCCTGGACTTCAGGAAGGCATTTGATACGGTTCCGCACTTACGTTTAGTGAAAAAAATACGAGCTTACGGAATATCGGACCAGGTTTGTGATTGGATTCAGGATTTCCTAGAAGAAAGAACACAACATGTCATTCTTAACGGTTCAAAATCTGCAGATGTAGAGGTAATTTCGGGAGTACCGCAAGGAAGCGTGATAGGACCTTTATTGTTTACAATATACATAAATGACTTAGTTGACAACATCGGTAGCTCCGTGAGGCTATTTGCAGATGACACGGTTGTCTACAAGAAAGTAGCAACATCAGAAGACTCGTACGTACTCCAGGAAGACCTGCAGAGGATTAATGAATGGTGCGACAGCTGGCAGCTTTCCCTAAACGTAGATAAATGTAATATAATGCGCATACATAGGGGCAGAAATCCATTCCAGTACGATTATGCCATAGGTGGTAAATCATTGGAAGCGGTAACGACCGTAAAATACTTAGGAGTTACTATCCGGAGCGATCTGAAGTGGAATGATCACATAAAACAAATAGTGGGAAAAGCAGGCGCCAGGTTGAGATTCATAGGAAGAATTCTAAGAAAATGTGACTCATCGACGAAAGAAGTAGCTTACAAAACGCTTGTTCGTCCGATTCTTGAGTATTGTTCATCAGTATGGGACCCTTACCAGGTTGGATTAATAGAAGAGATAGACATGATCCAGCGAAAAGCAGCGCGATTCGTCATGGGGACATTTAGTCAGCGCGAGAGCGTTACGGAGATGCTGAACAAGCTCCAGTGGCGGACACTTCAAGAAAGGCGTTACGCAATACGGAGAGGTTTATTATCGAAATTACGAGAGAGCACATTCCGGGAAGAGATGGGCAACATATTACTACCGCCCACATATATCTCGCGTAATGATCACAACGAAAAGATCCGAGAAATTAGAGCAAATACGGAGACTTACAAGCAGTCGTTCTTCCCACGCACAATTCGTGAATGGAACAGGGAAGGGGGGATCAGATAGTGGTACAATAAGTACCCTCCGCCACACACCGTAAGGTGGCTCGTGGAGTATAGATGTAGATGTAGATGTAGACATTACTCTACCACGCAAACATAGGGGTTGCACTCTTCTTGCGTGAGACGTTCCCTTGTGTGTGTGGGGGGGGGGGGGGGGCTCCACAGGGGGCCGAACCGCACATTAACCCTGAAAGAGTGGTTCGGTGTGGGGCGGCGGAGGTTGGAATTGGACTTCGGTAGTCGTCTTGGGGTTGCGGACCACTGCGGCTGCGGCAGGGACGGAGCCTCTCCGTCGTTTATAGGCCCCCGGCTAACACTCAACACAATACAATACAATGTAAAAATGGATGTAAGTTACTATGTTACTATCAACTGAAACACGTGGAAGCCAATCGGGGAAGATAAATGGGGCAGCTAACTGCTGTCTCTCCTCGTAGCGGGGCAGACCTAACGAAACACAATACAACGCCAGACATGCGATACCAGTGGTTGATGGTCGAAATTATGGGTTTTGAGAGCAAGTGCAGTACCGTCACACTACTAACTTTATTAGCTGTTAAAGACGGTTTACGTGTCGCCATTCGAGCGCGAGTAGAGAAATGCAATTGAGCGCAATTTCGAAAACAATTTCGCAGCAGGTGTTTACACGCCTGCAATGCAAAACTGTGAACTAAGTCGTGGCAATAGTACGAAACTTGTAACATACAAGTTAACAGGGCGATAAGAGAGGGGAGGGGGGGGGGGGCGAGGGTAGAGGTAAATGATGTGGAAACAGTTGGGAAAAAGATTTCGGTAATTGTTTAACGCTGAGTTGCAACAGATTTAATCAAAAGATCGGTAGAAAACCTTTTATAAATTACTGAAGAAAATTTCAAAACAATAACAGGAAACGCAGAAGCCTTTTCAACACGGAGTTGCAAAATATCTTTTTAGTCAAAAGATCATTAGAGGACGTTTTTATAATTACGGAATAAATTTGGAAAATGGCAACAGGACATGCAGAAGGCGTTTCAACATACGGTTCCAAATATAGCTAGAAAAAAAGAATCTGTAGGCTAAAGATGATTAGATACCTTTTTAAAATTACTAAAGAAAATTCAAAACGGGATTACAGAATTCACAGAAGGCGATCAGGAACCACAAGGCAGTGCAATTCATGTACAATCAGCATTTGGCAAAATTGCGCAGAAGACGATTTATGCCATTTAGATAAGAATACACTTCCAAAATTTTTAGTCAAATTGCAACCAACATATAGTTGTGGAAAGAAAGCTGTTTTAAAGCAAATATAGATATGTGGGAATTCCGTTGAAATGCGAGATAACTCGAACTGTACAGCAGTTAATTCACTGTATTAATTATTGTATCAGCATTTAGAATAAAACAGAAATACCAAAGCTGGTAAAATGCCAGGTTTCAGCGTACTGTATGTTAAATGCGTTACATAAACAAACACAAATGGTAAAATTAATTTTATTTCAACTGCAATGACATTCAGACTCTAGTCACCATAGACTGTTTCTGCTATTTGGTGAGAATTCACCAATTACTGTGAAGTAGCTGACTCCCAGCCGATAGCCTTTCACGAGGTTATCCGCTCTACTAACAACAGATTAACTGCTGCCTAGTGGCCAACCAGTAACCCTCGAAACAACAGTAATTACAGGCCAGACTGCAGTGACCAACAGACAAAACACACAATTAAGTACAGGCTTAAAATATACACTATTAACCTCTATAGAATTAAGACATATCCAGTTAGTACATTTACGTCTTATTAAATCGACCCAGCACAGAATGGAACCAGTAGGATAACCGAATTATCCTATTATTTTAGCTTTAGCGACTTATCCACTAGATACTGAGATGAATTAGCAGGGCGAATCAGCTGTTATTCTGGTGACAGCAGCTATAAGTGTGTGATATACCGAACATTACACGTCAGCATCGTTAATCATCTTCAATAACACAGGGAAGTTGCTCACCACACAATCTTTTCTTGACGACTACCAGTCCACATTCGTTAGAGAAGTTGACAAACATTCAAAAGTCAAGGCTGTCTCTCTTTCTAAGAGACAATGCCATATAGTCAGTGTCGCTTGAAAATCAGCAGCAATGTAGAACCAAGTCCACCGTGCAGCTTCACACTCAATCATGGGCCAAGACAACTCCCAGTGTTGTGTCCAGCCATCAGCCACAAGAAAAACTGTCCATAGTCACTGCAGTTTGCAGCTTCCTTCTTCTCACAGACGGAGCAACTTAAATCGTCTTCCTCGGTCATATTCGCAGGTCGTGGTCAGGTGGTTAGCGTTGCTGCCTATGGACCACGAGGTCCCGGGTTCGATTCCCGGCCAGGTTGTTTACTCTGTCCTGCTGCATGCCTATTGTGGCGAGTCCGGTTCTGTGTCCGTTGGTTTGTCGTGCGTCGAGACTAGTTAATTCATCTTTACCGCGAGTGTTAGCAGGCAATATTAGACCCACAAAAGAAAAAAAAATTGGAGTAGGAATTAATGTCCAGGCAGAAGAAATATACATTTTGAGGTTTGCTGGTGATACTGTAATTCCGTCAGAGGCAAGAAAGGACTAGGAAGAGCATTTGAACAGAATGGAAAGTGCCTTGAAAAGAGGATAAAAGATTAATATCAACAACAGGAAAATGAGGATAATGGAATGTGGTCGAATTTAATCAGGTGATGCTGAGGGATTAGATTAGTATACGAGACACTTAAAGCAGCAGATGACTTTTGCTGTTTGGAAAGAAAAATAACTGTAAAATGGAGACTGGCAATCACAAGAAAAGCGTTTCTGGAGAAGAGAAATTTGTTCACATCGAGTAGAGACATAAGTATCAGGAAGCCTTTTCTAAAAGTTTTTTTTATGAAGTGTTGCCATGTATTTAAGTGAAACATGGACGATAAACAGTTTACACAAAAAGAGAATAGATACTTTTGAAATGTGGAGTTACAGAAGAATGCTCAAGTTTATATGAGTAGATAATGTAACTAATGAGGAGGTACTGAATAGAATTGGGGGCTAAGAGAAATTTGTAGCGCAGCCTGACTAGGAGAGATCGATTGGTAGGACACATACCAAGGTATCAAGGGATCACCACTTTAGTACTGGATGGGGCAAAAACCGTAGAGGGAGGCCAAGAGATGAATACAGTGAGCAGGTACAGAAAGATGAAGGTCGCAGTTGTTACTCGGCGATGAAGATGGCGGAGCGGCCGAACGGTTCTAGGCGCTACAGTCCGGAACCACGCGACCGCTACGGTCGCAGGTTCGAATCCTTCCTCGGGCATGGATGTGTGTGACGTCCTTAGGTTAGTTAGGTTTAAGTAGTTCTAAGTTCTAGGGGACTGATGACTACAGCAGTTAAGTCCCATAGTGCTCAGAGCCATTTGAACCATTTGATGAAGATGCTTGCACAGGACAGAGCACCGTGGTGAGGCGCATCAAACCAGTCTTTGGACTGAAGACCACAACTACAACATTTTTGAGATCTGTGTACTGCGTCGTCCGCATAGTGGCAGTGACTTCAAACTGACTGCACACCGACTGCCGTTGGATGCAAGCAGAGGATTGTCCCCCTTGTGTACTGATAAGAATCGAAAGTTGTATAGCCACACTACGTAGCCCTGTTTTGGGTTTAAGCCGTAAAACAACATTTTTAACAAATAATAATGAAACTACACAACACTGTGTGAATGAGTCACACAGTCCGGCGCTTCGATTTCTTCTGTCACTCAAAGTAGCTCAACGGAGAGAAACTACAGTGAACCACTGGCTGTGGTCCTTATGTTTAGCACATTTCCCCCCTCTTGTCCTCCAGTGGCTCACCAAATATCTTTCGTGACTACAAATATATAAGAAAATGTAAGGTAATCCATAATCCCTAGATTACTAACCCTCGTAAAATTTACGATTGCAGTAAGTGAGCCGTGTGACGTTGTCGATAGCTAGTGCCCAGTCAGCTGTACACTGTCTTTGCTCTTGAGAGGATCTTCGGTTGGCGGAGTCTGGGCGGGAGAGGCAGGTTCCGGTGAGGCTGTGGATGACGAATCTGAGCGGTCGGTGTGAGGAGAAGTGCATAAGCCAGTGAACTTGTTTCTTTGGGAGACGTGGCTAATTTTTCTGACTCTGGCATTTTTGTAATGGAGTGCTGGGAGCTGCTGCTGAGAATTCTTCACGGTTGTATGGCCGTGGTCCGTGGAACTCTTTTATCCCTGATGTTCCGTCCAAGGCTGCGTTGGACATCTTCGGAGGTACTCCTGGTTGTAAAATTTTTGAAAACCTTATCAGCGATTTTTAGAATTAAAATTTAAAGACTGAAAACAGTCTTGATCGCAACTTTTTATTTTTGTTGGAGTGACCGGTACCAATTATATTTAAGAACCATCTTCAGACTCCAGAACGGTCGGTGGACTCCGTGGAGCAAGTTCCAGCGTCGAGGGTCGGCGCAACTTGCTCCACGGTGTCCACCAACCGTTCTGGAGTCTGAAGATGGTTCTTAAATAAAATCGCAACCGGTCACTCCAATACAAAAAAAAGAGTTGCGATCAAGACTATTTTTAATCTTGAAACTCCAGGTTATGCTGAGACTTGCCGACTGACGAGTCGGACGTCGAAGAGCAGTCTAAATTCCGTGGAAAGTTGGCGTGGTCTGGACTGAACGTGATAGCAGAGATAAACCTTGTCAATGATAAAATAGAACTGTCGGGGCCATGAAACTCAGCGATACACAATCGGTGAAGTTTTTATCTTTGGCGTACTATGATTGATAGTTATATTATATCTTTGACAAGGTTTATCTCTCACGTGAAATCCAGACCACGCCCACTTTCCATGGTATTTAGGCCGCTCTTCGACGTCCGACTCGTCAGTCGGAAAGACCCAGCACAACCAGGAGTGCCTCCGAAGATGTCAACGCAGCCTTGGACGAAATGTCAGGAGTAGAAGAGCTGCCTGGACCACGGCCATACAACCCGGAAGGATTCTCAGCAGATGAAACATCCGGTCGTGAAAGCCTTCATTGTATGCAGGGAGCTGGCCTGGAGCAACGGAACGGTGTGGCTGTTGCCGCGGCGTGCTTGCCGGTGCTAGTGATGTCCCGGGCAGCCTCAGGCCTGCGTCTTCCTAGCGTTCCCTGCTCGTGACCAGAGCACCGAGACTGTCGCCACTTACTCTACGGTGAGCATAGTTTGTGCGAATTCTCGAAAAACCGGTCGCTGTCTACGGCAGCTTGTTGTATTGGAGCGGTTTGGTTCCTGCCAGCCAGAGTGATTTGACGTTAGAAGTCATACTGCCACATGGTGACAGATTGGTTCTTTGCTGAACGAACGCACAAACCCGCATTCAGCTCGGTCCCGTAGAGCTAGTGGTCCGCCTGCTAGAGTTTGTTCCTCATAAGAAGATTGTGGGCGTCCTGTTTTAAGTTAAGATTTAATGACATGTGTTTTGATTTAATGCCCAACGAGCTGGACTCTGCTGTAAGTGTTGTCCTACCTTTCAGTTCTATATCTACATCTACATCCATACTCCACAAGCCACATGACGGTGTGTGGCGGAGTGTTCCTTGAGTACATCTATCGGTTCTTCTTTCTATTCCAGTCTCCTATTGTTTGTGGAAAGAAAGATTGTCGGTATGCCTCTGTGTGGACTCTAATCTCTCTGATTTTATCTTCATCGTCTCTTCGCGGGATATACTCAGGAGGGAGCACTATACAGCTTGACTCCTCGGTGAAGGTACGTTCTCGAAACTTCAACAAAAGCCAGTACCGAGCTACTGAGCGTCTCTCTTGCAGAGTCTTCCACTGGAGTCTATCTATCATCTCCGTAACGCTCTCGCGATTACTAAATGATCATGTAACGAAGCGCGCTGCTCTCCGTTGGATCTTCTCTATCTCTTCTATCAACCCTATCTGGTACGGATTCCACACCGGTCAGCAATATTCAAGCAGTGGGCGAGCAAGTGTACTGTAACCTACTTCCTTTGTTTTCGGACTGCATTTCCTTAGGATTCTTCCAATGAACCTCAGTGTTGCATCTGCTTTACCGACGGTTAATTTTATATGATCATTCCATTTTAAATCACTCCTAATGCCTACTCCCAGAATTTATGGAATTAACTGCTTCCAGTTTCTGACCTGCTATATTGTAGCTAAATGATAAAGGATCTTTCTTCTATGTATTCGCAGCACATTACAGTTGTCTACATTGAGATTCAGTTGCCATTCCCTGCACGATGCGTCAATTCGTGGCAGATCCTCCTGCACTTCAGTACAATTTTCCATTGTTACAACCACTCGATATACTACAGCATCATCCGCAAAACGCCTCGGTGGACTTCTGATGTTATCCACAATGTCACTTATATATATATTGTGAACAGCAATGGTCCTACGACACTCCCCTGCGGTACACCTGAAATCACTCTTACTTCGGCAGACTTTTCTCCATTGAGAATGACATGCTGCGTTCTATTATCTAGGAACTCTTCAATCCAATCACAGAATTGGTCTGATAGTCCATATGCCGTAACTTTGTTTATTAAACGACTGTGGGGAACTGCATCAAACTCCTTACGGAAGTCAAGAAACACGGCATGTACCTGGGACCCCGTGTCTATGGCCCTCTGAGTCTCGTGGGCGAAAAGCACGAGCTACAGAGTAGATTTCTAGTCTCCAGAAAAGTCATTATACTCGAACATAATACATGTTCCAATATTCTACAACTGATCGACGTTAGAGATATAGGTCTATAGTTCTGCAAATCTGTTCGACGTTCCTTTTTGAAAACGGGGATGACCTGTGCCCTTTTCCAATCCTTTGGAACGCTACGCTTTTCTAGAGACCCATGGTACACCGCTGCAAGAAGGGGACAATCCCTTCGCGTACTTTGTGTAAAATCGAACTGGTATCCCATCAAGTCCAGCTGCCTTTCCTCTTTTGAGCGATTTTAATTGTTTTTCTATCCCTCTGTAATCTATTTCTATATCTACCATTTTGTCATCTGTGAGACAATCTAGAGAAGGAACTACAGTGCAGTCTTTCTCTGTGAAACAGCTTTGGAAAAAGACAATTAGTATTTCGGCCTTTAGTCTGTCATCCTCTGTCTCAGTACCATTTTGGTCACAGAGTGTATGGACATTCTGTTTTGATCCACCTACCACTTTGACATAAGACCAAAATTTCTTACGATTTTCTGCCAAGTCAGTACATAGAACTTTACATTCGAATTCGTTGAGTGCCTCTCGCATAGCCCTCCTCACACTACATTTCGCTTCGCCTGATTTCTGTTTGTCTGCAAGGCTCTGACTATGTTTGTGTTTGCTGTGAAGTTCCCTTTGCTTCCGCAGCAGTTTTCTAACTCGGTTGTTGTACCACAGTGGGTCATTTCCATCTCTTACGATCTTGCTTGGCACGTACTCATCTAATGCATATTGTAAGATAGTTTTGAACTTTGTCCATTGATCATCAACACTATCTGTACTTGAGACAAAACTTTTGTGTTGAGCCGTCCACTACTCTGAAATCTGCTTTTTGTCACTTTTGCTAAACAGATAAATCTTCCTACCTTTATTAATATTTCTATTTACGGCTGATATCACCGATGCTGTAACCGCTTTATGATAGCAGATTCCTGTTCTGCGTTAACTGTTTCAAAGAGTTCGGGTCTGTTTGTGACCAGAAGGTCTAGTACGTTGTCGCCACGAGTCGATTCTCTGTCTAACTGCTCAAGATAGTTTTCAGATAATGCACTTAAAATATTTCACTGGATTCTTTGTCCCTGCCACCCGTTATGAACGTTTGAGTCTCCCAGTCTATATCCGGCAAATTAAAATCTCCACCCATAACTGTAACATGGTGGGGAAAGCTACTCGAAATATTTTCCAGATTATCCTTCAGGTGCTCAGCCACAACAGCTGCTGAGCCAGGGGGCCTATAGAGACAACCAATTACCATGTCTGAGCCTGCTTTAACCCTGACCTTCACCCAAATTTTTTCACATTTCGGATCTCCGTCAATTTCCTTCGATACTATTGCACTTCTTATCGCTATAAACACGCCTCCCCCTTCATTTTCCAGCCTGTCTCTGCGGTATACATTCCAATCTGAGTTTAGGATTTCATTACTGTTTACGTTTGGTTTCAACCAACTTTCTGTCCCTTGGGCGTTGTGACCGTTTATTAATGAGAGCAGTTCTGGGATCTTTCTACAGACGCTCATGCAGTTTACTATTAGCACATTAATATTGTTATCCCCTGTTGCATTTTGCCTACTCCTACCTTGCCGCGTATCAGGAGGCGTCTTGTCGGGCATAGGGAGGGAATTCTGTAACCTAAAAAACCCTCATGTGCACTCCACACGTACTCCGCTACACTTGCAGACGCTTCCTGCGTGTAGTACACACCTGACCTATTCAGGGGGACCATACATTTCTCCATTCGATTGCGGAGGTCTAGAAATTTGCACCCCAGATCTCCGCAGAATCGTCTGAGCATCTGGTTTCAGCCTTAACAACAGTTGTATTGGATTAAGAAGACAGGTCCGATCTACTTTGTGGCAGCCACCCTATTTGTACTTAGTAGTATGACCTGTGTTTTAAGGTGCCACAGCCACTTCGCAGAACGGCAAGTTGAAAATTCTGTTTAATACTACGAAAGTCTTAACAATGCTTTATTCCTGGTAGAACTGTTCCAACAGCTGTCTAGACTATCTGCTTAGCCTAGAACCGCTCGTACAGCTACGGTTAGGTGCTTGGTGGCTTGTGGACATTATTTTATGAAGGCTACTTTTACATTTGTTATGGTGATTTTTACATTTTCTGTGTTTGATGTCTTAATAATTTGTGAATTTTGCTTAGCCCGCATTTACGTTTGCCTTAGTGTGGTATCATTAGGGCGATCTAAAGGTTTCTGATTGTGTCGTTGCAGTTTGTGGGGATTATTTCCTGGAGCTTACTTCTACATTTGTTACGGTGGTATAGTACTTTCTACGTTAAATACTTTCCAAATTTTTGAATTTTCCGCACCCTAATTTGTTTTTGCCTAGAGTGTGGTATCCTTGCGGCGCACCAAAGCTTTATTTTTGCGTCGCTGCATAGTCTGAGAAAGCCTTGTTATGTGTGTTGTAGTTACATCACTACTTTGCTTCCCTCGCTGGGGCCGGGGGACTGGTGTTCAAGGTCTACCTCTGAGCCTATTGTGATGCCTGCTGACGTGTGCCGCGATTTCACGTCGGCTTGCAATTTATTCGTGTTTGATAAACTTACTTCTTGAGACAGAAAAATCTTAACATATTACTTATAGATTAGAATGAGGCTCGAGTGAAACTGTATTGCTTAAAGTTTGGTGGTTCTAAAAAAAAGTACTTTTATTCTGGGTGTTCATTAACGTTTATATCTAAAGAAAAGAGACATTTATTAGCAGCGGTCTTTAAAAGCTTGCATTGTTCTAAAGAAAAGACAAATTAATGTCTAGATCTTGTATCATGTTAGTAAAACATTTTGATGTTCAGTAAATTGGTTATAAAGAATCTAAGCAACAGACAAAAGTAACAAACTTAAGTAACAAGCGATGCTCAATAAGTTTCGCAGCCCTTCCTCTAGGACATGACCATCTTGATATACATCCTTGATCAACGTATCAGCAGGGCATAAAACAGGACTTTTCTACTCAATTTTTTAGGTAACTCATCACTAGATATCCAAATATTGTAACTAAATAGTGCAAAACCTTGGAATAAAATTTGGAGTAATAATTTTTACGGTGGTTTATTAGCAATGTACATTTTCCTCCTTCAGTGCTCTATGGTATCACAAATTCGTATAATATCAAGATGTGTAAAGAAATAATGAGTATTTCTCCCACACACCAAAATATTCGATCTTTGTTTTAAGCAAATTAAGAAATATTCCTTGTTTCTCCATTACACTGGACGCTTTATTTGAAGCGCGAAGTTTTAGTGGAGTAAAATTTCTCTTATTTTCTCTCTGTTGTCTGTCGTAAGTGAAGTTAAATTCAGATACTGTAATATATTAACGTAACTATCATACATTTCTGACAAGTTTATGACCACTGAACAGTCAAGTTCTTGTAAGCATTCGTCAAAGTTTTCCAGCTGCGCGACACGTAATATCCACGTCGCACACTCACTAAATTTTATTGCACGGCTATAACAAAGAAGTGTAATGCTGTTAGCACGTCTGCAGCTCAGCAATGCTACTTAGAGAATACCTGACAAGACGCAAGTCGATAGATCAATGGAAAGAGTGATCGAATGTAAAGCGAGAACGATTCCTTCATTATGTTTCTCGGAGCGAGAAAGGGAAAACGTCCTCAACTTGCTAGTGTATATGACATATTAACGACTTTTTACCTCTAATCTGGCGCTTTGATGTGGTAATTTGCCATTGCAGGAGAATTTATTCCGCTAGTAGCAATACAGCGTCGCTATTCCTTCCCTGTTAATTCAGAACGTACCACGCCCTTACTCCGGCAGCTACTCGTCCCTGCAGCTTGGAGCTGGAGCCGCGTCTGCGTGCTAACTTCTTGCCAGTACTTTCACTCTTGTCGATGGAGCAAGGCGTCCCTCGCGGCGTGTAGTCCTCGGAAGAGGAATCTTGGGCGAACTAGGTCGCCGCAGCTGCACAACAAGGCTCCGCGCCAACTTCCATAATAATATCGGATCTGCGGTCGCGTACTGGCACCAGGCGGCGCAACTCCAACTCTTCATCGAGAGCTGATGGCCGGGTCCAATTCCCCCAACTTCTACTAATACTCCAGAAGTGGCGGCGACGCTGGTCTGGAAATAGCACTAATACACAATCTTATCTGTGTCACTGCAGGCAGTTAACCTCCGGCGTTCTCTGCTTCGAACGCGTTAGTAAGAATAACGTTAATGGGGACCATCCCAGACGTATTAAGATACATATATTATGTCACGATTGGCCATCCGATCGCCTGGCGGAAGCGCGAAGAGCGGGCGATTGGTGAAGTCTGTGCGCTCGGCTTTTTCCAGAATGTGCCTTCAAAGTTACGACTTTCTGAGCCATGATGTCTGCACGTTTCTATGAGGATCTGTTACGACGACTGTTGGTATTATATCCGATGACGTTCAGTGAAAACCTAATCGTGACCGAACCCAATCTCATAAAATCATGAGCTGTAGTCTCATGAAGTTGCTACGGCAAGTAAATCGAATGACGAGTTCGGCTCCCTAAATGTGTGCTGCACTGTACGAATGCAAGGAGTTGACACATGGCTCTTAAGTGTATTATAAAACAGAGCGAAAGCCACGTGTACCACGTTGTAGGTGATCTTAGTGAACGACTAACCTGGCGAAGAAAGTAGTTCTTGTCGATGAGAATCTTTATAGCCATAGCTAGAGAGAGCACATGTCGCAGGCGACAATCAATGAGTACCACCAATATGAGACGTCAGGGAGAGCTATGAGTTAATTCCCCAAAGCACATACCTCCAACTGAGAGGGTAAAGGAACCTACGAGAAGGTGCGTAATATGCTAATCAAAAGTAAAAGGAAGTGAAAGTTGATGTCGTTGTAAAAGTGCCGTGTTGCTCTACATTTAGAAGGATGTTTTGAGACCTGCCTTATCCAACAATCGTACTTGCTCAGGAGTAGGTTATTGCTTTGGCTCAGGGGCCACTTGTGGACGTGAAGATTAGCACCTTTTAAAGTGACTGCATTCGTTAATTAACTTTCCGTTTCAGGAAATTTGTAAATTATAGCATAAAATTACAGCAATGTTAAAATGTTGATATCACGTGTTATAGGGCCACGTTTACATGTGTTATGGCTTGTAATGCACGTCTGGTTGTAACGCAAGACTTATGTAATGACTGCTTTGATAACGGACGAGCTGTCCGAAACTAATCATCAGTTAAATGTCCCAAGCAACTTAAGACAGTTTCTTTAACAGTTGTTGTAATAAATAAAATAGGTAGTTTTGTTGGATTTTCTCATGTTGCTAATTTAATATTGTCTACTTCCGTTAGCTTATTTAATTTTAGAACACGTTTAGTGAGACAAATGTATCCTATTACACACAGGTACGTTTTTTGAAACCAGGAATGAGATTGCTTTATAAGATTCTCACCAGACTCGACAAGTTAATGTCTGTCAAAGAACATCGATATGTACTCTTGATGATCTTCAAGAAGAAGAACGTCGCTCAGAAATATATGTAGACCCAAATATGGAGAACGTTTCCCCAGAAAATTGCATCATACAAGGAAATTTTTCAGTTGACAATGATATGTAAAAGTCAACTAAAATCACAACATTAACAATTTTTCGCACTCATGTGACCATGTCAGTAAGTTCAAGCTGCAGTTCCGCAGGTACTGTGTCAGTATCATCAGTGATGAGACAAGATGTGAAACAGAATTGCGGCTCAATTTTCTCTAAGTCTTTAAGTCTTCCTGGGAACTCCTCCTCCAGTCTCCACTGATGATACCCAATTTAAGCCAAACAGGAGCTTTTTGTTTTCCTAATACGGGAAAATGGCGAAAATTACCATTACCTGTTTACCTAGCAAACAGACCTGTGTTTGCTTTGATTTTACATGTGTCCACATTTCATGTTCAAACAGCCTCTTCCTCTTCAATGTCACATTCAGTTCATTCAGTTTCTGAAATATATCAGCTGCAGACATCATCTCGTATCTTCATCCCTCACACCCAATTTTTGTAACAAAGTAATGAGTCTTTCGTGTCCAGAAACAAGAGGATTTTATTTTGCAATGCCCGGACTCTTTTTTAATACTTTGCCCAAGTCAAGCACCTCATATTGTTGTGGAAAATTTCGTCTTTATACTCTGTACCCATATCCTCAAGAAGAGATTTGAAATGTCGATGGTAGAGTGCCCTCGATCTGTTTCACAAGACTAAAAACACATGCTACCACATGCTTTAAGTACAGTGCAGCTTTACAAATGCTCTCTTGGTGCAAAATGCATTGAAGACCAGATACCACTGTCTGTGTCTTGTGCTTGTAATTTTGTTTCTTTCCTTTCAAGGCTTTACCATACCTACATTTTTACCACTACAAGCTCTGGTCCCATCTGTTGTAATGATTACCGTTTGACTCAAGGAAAATCAACTTTTCTCCACACACTTTATAGCACACGCAAGCAATTCTTGACCATTGGTTCTGTCTTTAATTGATTGTAGAAGAAGTAATTCCTCTGTAATTATGAAATTTTCATTAATCCCATGGATAAAGACGAGTAATTTTGCAGTGTTTTCGTTATATATGCTCTCATTTATTGCCTATGAAAGCCACAGAAAATCTTTGCTTGCAGTTTTCATCTGTTCTGTGAGTTCGTCACTAACTAAGTCATTGCGCGTCACTGTTGTCTTTCTTGAAGATGAAATGCTTTCAAAATTGCTTGTAACATTAGGACACAATATGCTTGCACATTCTGCTATGCAGTGGCCAATAAAATTGCCATATGAAAAAGCCTTGTTTCGTTTTTCAAGAATGTAGGGTCCCCTGAAATTTACTTCTGCGTTGAACTGTTGATGTTGTTGTTGTTGTGGTCTTCAGTCCTGAGACTGGTTTGATGCAGCTCTCCATGCTACTCTACACTGTGCAAGCTTCTTCATCTCCAAATACCTACAGCAACCTACATCCTTTTGAATCTGCTTATTGTATTCATCTCTTGGTCTCCCTCCACGATTTTTACCATTCACGCTGCCCTCCAATACTAAATTGGTGAGCCCTTGATGCCTCAGAACATGTCCTACCAACGGATCCCTTCTTCTAGTCAAGTTGTGCCACAAACATCTCTTCTCACCAATCCTACTCAGTACCTCCTCATTAGTTATATGATCTACCCATCTAATGTTCAGTATTCTTCTGTAGCACCACATTTCGAAAGCTTCTATTCTCTTCTTGTCCAAACTAGTTATCGTCCATGTTTCACTTCCATACATGGCTGCACTCCATACAAATAATTTGAGAAACAGCTTCCTAACACTTAAATCTATACTCGATGTAAAGAAATTTCTCTTCTTCAGAAACGCTTTCCTTGCCATTGCCAGTCTACATTTTATATCCTCTCTACTTCGACCAACATCAGTTATTTTGCTCCCCAAATAGCAAAACTCCTTTACTACTTTAAGTGTCTCATTTCCTAATCTAATTCCCTCAGCATCACCCAACATAATTAGACTACATACCATTATCCTCGTTTTGCTTTTGTTGATGTTCATCTTATATCCTCCTTTCAAGACATTATCCATTCCCTTCAACTGCTCTTCCAAGTCCTTTGCTGTCTCTGACAGAATTACAATGTCATCGGCAAACCTCAAAGTTTTTATTTCTTCTGCATGGATTTTAATACCTACTCCGAATTTTTCTTTTGTTTCCTTCACTGCTTGCTCAATATACAGATTGAATAACATCGGGGAAATGCTACAACCCTGTCTCACTCCCTTCCCAACCACAGATTTCCTTTCACATCCCTCGACTCTTATAACTGCCATCTGGTTTCTGTACAAATTGTAAATAGCCTTTCGCTCCCTGTATTTTATCCGTGCCACCTACAGAATTTGAAAGAGAGTATTCCAGTCAACATTGTCAAGAGCTTTATTGATAGCTTTATAAATAGTGTTTGTTGTTTGTTCAGCATTTTCACACACTCCGTTGCGTTCTTTCTTGAATGTTCACAGCCAAAAACACTATTTTCTATTTCGTAAAGTCGTTACAGCTTGTACTTCATAAACACGGCTACGTTTCCTGACACAATAAATATACTTTTATACTCCCTGTGACAACAAAGAAACATGCGTTAGTCTGTTCTTCAGTAAACACTCCTCACTGATTCTATGTTTCTTCGGTGTGTCCATAGTGGCACTAAAGTTGGAAATTTACGTATTTACTGTTGGGCAGACAAAATGGGAATAACCCAGATCAACTGGAAAAGCACTGCGCATCCTACTATTCTCGCAAACTGAGTTGACACCCGACGGGATGCGTGGTTGAAGTGCTCCTTGCAGCTAACACCCCGAGTGTTTATTTGCTTTGCGAGACTAGTATCTACACTGGGCATGCGTACTGACGGGACCGTCCTAGTGGAAACCCTCGGTTGCGCACCCTTGGTTGCACTCGGGAAGGAAATATTGCTTCAAGGCGGATTTTTTTTACTGCTACAAGAAAATCATTATCGGAGCGCACATGGCCAGGGGTCCATTATTTGCCGACGCCAGTACTAGCTTATATGTAAGACCATTATCCTAGCTGATACACAGGATGGTTAGAAACATTCTCAATAGCTTTTAAGGGTAATGCAGGGTAGACTGTTCTGATAACGACTGTTGAGAAAAAAGACACGTTGCGTCGTTTCCGTGTTATTTTGCGTTGAAGTTAGCCGATCAGGTCGTGTGGGCGCAAATTGAAGCAGCCATCAAAGACAGCGTGCCCAGACTTGTTCTTAGTTTCATTTCATCAGACCGAACAAACCTAGCTTTTGCTCACCTAGCACTAATTTATCACTTCCGAAAGAGATACATTTCAACTGGTAATGAGCGTTTGAACGATGGACCAGCAGATTACCGCATTTTGGGTCGCGCAACGCCTATAAGAAAATTAAAGTGACACGTGGAGGATCGAAAAGCAGCTATATGAATATCAGGAGCTCATACAGGAAAGAAGGCAAAGCTGATGTATCACAAACACTTTCAGAATTGTTGTGTACTAAACTAGCAACAGTGAACATTCTCTCCCTGAAACTAAAATTCCTTGCAAGTAAGTGCTTCTGTTTCTCTGCTATACTTTAGTATATTGTCATTTCGCATACGAAGCTATAATGTGAAGCGGTTGTCCTGGATAAAATAACACAGCTGGTAAAAATCCAACCGGAACACAATCAACAAAATTTCAGGGCTTAGGTAGAGTTATTTTCTAAGTATTTTAGAATAAGGGACATGAGGTCTTCAGCGGCTTGTTACGTAATACTAATGAAATAATAATTTGGTCTATTTGCTACCATCGTTACCGGCACAACAACGAACAAGCTTGTAACCCACGTTCCGGGTGTGGTATATGCCCATTAACTGCTGCGAATTTATGTCCAGCGTCAAAGTAATGTTGGCTGTCTCTTTAGTGGGTTTGTCGCATCTTATAACTGTTCTGCCAACAAAGCGCAGACTTTGTTTCACCTTCCCCACAGTATTATCTATGTTGTCTTTCCAGTTCAAGTTTCTCGTAATTGTAATTCCTAGGTATTTAGCTGAATTGACAGCCCTTAGATTTGTGCGATTTATCATACACCTAAAATTTCTCGGATTTCTTTTAGTACACACGTGGATGACCTCGCACTTTTCTCTGATTAGTGCCAAGTGACACTTTTCGCACCATTCAGAAATTCTCTCTAGATCATTTTGATTTACTGGTAGAGTTCAGCTGCCAAGAGACCACTGCAACAACGTGCAAGTATGATTCCAGCTTGGAGGGAAATGTTTGGTACTATATCCTTAAAGGACTGAATACGGGTAGGAACTTTGATTAATAATTCCCGAATAGAGGGCAGGATACTGGTAGCCAAAGGAAAATTATTTCTCACTTCCTATGCTATACGGTGCAGATCTTGTTCAAAGCTGGTGCAATGGATCATACTGGGACAGATCTCCTTCAGTGTTACTCCAGTTTATAATGCATAGTCTGTCACCAACAGCAAAGATTTCGCTCAAAAAATGGTTCTGAGCACTACGGGACTTAACATCTGAGGTCATCAGTCCGCTAGAACTTAGAACTACTTAAACCTAACTAACATAAGGACATGAGACACATCCGCCTTGAATCGATCGGCCACATCAGCCGGCAAAAGATTTCGTGTCCCCATCTTCTCCAAGCTAACTGACACGTAGAGCTTTCCTGCTGCCATGAAACCAGATTTCCCCACAACAACATCAGCTACGAATCTTCCACACCTATCGGTGGTTTCGTTGACTCAGATCCAAATGCAATGGTCACCAATGTCTATTTTAAAATCAGCAATAACCTTTTCCAGAACCTGTTTCAAACAATGGTTGCACAGTGTCGACACATGTGGTATGTTACGGCCGCTGATACTCTTCAGGAATTCCTTAAAGCTAGGGTTCTTTGCACGTTCCATGACACATCAGCCGACCCTAAAGCCTCACAGAAGTCTCTATTAAGGATGTCCACTGCACTAATTGTCCTAGAGGAAAGTGATAGTTGAATCTGTGGCTCGTTCTCCTCGTAATGACAGGCGCGGTATCTTTGTTTTGAAGGAAATGTGGCTTTTTATTGTGGCTTACCTAACATTACAACAAAGAACACAATAAGAAAGTGATCATGCAAAAAGATAACTTCACCTGAATCTCATATGGACGTGTCAGTAGCCTAATTTTAAATTTTGATAGAAAATCCAAAAGAAATAAACTAGCAAGAACACTGGGAGATAAAATGTATGATAAAAATTAAGTGTGTTTACTTATTTGTTTTTGACAGGCAGGGTAAAAAATTACTCCGTTGTCAGTTGTAGAATTGAAGTCTTCGTCAATCCACAGCTGGAAAAGGTCAACTTTTCAAGATTGCTGTTTAGGCATGAGAAAATTACACTAGAAGATACTGCTGAATGCGAATCAATACAACACGCAACTTTACTTCGAAATCACAAAGAAAAGTACAGTCGGGTGTCAGCGATGGAGCAGCGTGCTGACACACTATCCAGTTACAAAGACAAGAGAAATTTCGCTATACACATTCTTGATGTGAGTACAGTGTATAAATTTACTTATTATACATTTTCTTAAAATGGCCATTAAGAACATCAGGAATGTTGCATCTTTGGCTTTTTAAAAGCTCACTATCAACATTTACCTGTTGCAATTCAATTTCTAGAGTCAGAATCTGTACCACAAAAAGATGTTGTAGACGTGGTCTCCGATATGGAGAGGTATCTGGAGCAATTATCTGGTTCAGTGGGTACAACTTGTGCCATTACATTAAACAATTTTCTTTTGAGAAATTCCCAATATGAAGAAAGGTTTTGCAATTAATAAGGAGAGAAGTTAGAAGGTGGACTGTTTCGAGGGTCACGAGCAATTGCGTCGATGACATATGCACAACTGACCTCTTGTGCTGTGGAAAGATCTTTCCCCCCCCTACAAAAATGTACTCACACACAAAAGAAAAAGTTTCACTTTACAAAACTTAGAAGTGTCTTTGACTGTATGATGCAGTACAAAAATGTAGTATAAGCTTCCTTGTTATTTGCAGCGTTGGACGAGGTATTACGGTCATATACAGGAACACATATCAAGTACACGTTTTTGTGTGAGTGTCACGTGAAGAATTTTTCAGTAAAAGTCTTTTCAATAAAATGTTGTGGAAAGAGGAAATAATTATAGTATGCGCAGATATTTCAATTGTTCATGCACGTTTTCGAGTGCTGATACAAGAAATAGTTAACTGCTTATTTTCCACAAACCATTTCCATAATTGTACCAAAATTATAACAACGTGCCCTGTGTTAAATTTAGCCTTCATTATACAAGTATTTTTCATTAAGAGACCAAAGTAGCTGACTGAAACTTAAAGAGAGCTATTCCACAAAAAGGGCTAAAGTCACTTTTATAAAAACCTAAAAATATGTGCCTTACTTTTAAACTTACATTTCTGCTGTTTTTGTTGTTGTTGTGATCTTGAGTCCAGAGACTGGTTTGATGCAGCCCTCCATACTACTCTATCCTGCGCAGGCTTCTTCATCTCCAAGTAATTACTGCAACCTACATCCTTCTGAATCTGCTTAGCGTATTCATCTCTTGGTCTCCCTCTACAATTTTTACTTTCCACGCTTCCCTCCGCTATCAAATTGGTGATCCCTTGATGTCTCAGAACATATCCTACCAACCGATCACTTCTTCTAGTGAAGTAGTGCCACAAATCCCTCTTCTCCCCAATCCTATTGAGTACCTCCTCATTAGTTCTGTGATCTACCCATCTGATATTCAGCATTCTTCTGTAGCACCACATTTCGGAAGCTTCTATCCTCCTCTTGTCTAAATTAGTTGTCGTCAATGTTTCACTTCCATATGTCGCTACACTCCATATAAATACTTTCAGAAAAGACTTTCTGACACTTAAATCTATACTATTCTCTTCTTCAGAACGCTTTCTTTGACATTGCCGGTCTATATTTTATATCATCTCTACTTCGACATTCATCAGTTATTTTGCTCCCCGAATAGCAAAACTCATCTACTACTTTAAGTGTCTCATTTCCTAATCTAATTCCCTCAGCAGCACCTGATTTAATTCGATTACATTCCATTATACTCGTTTTCCTTTTGTCGATGTTCAACTTATATCCTCCTTTCAAGACACTGGCCATTCCGTTCAAATGCTCTTACAGGTCCTTTGCTGTCTCTGACGAATTTATAATGTCATCGTCAAACCTCAATGTTTTTATTTCTTCTGCATTGATCTTAATTCCTGTCCTAAATTTTTCTTTTGTTTCCTTTACTGCTTGCTCAATATACAGATTGAATAACATCAGGGAGAGACTACAACCCTGTCTCACTCCCTTCCCAACCACTGCTTCCCTTTCATGCCCCTCGACTCTTATAACTGCCATCTGGTTTCTGTACAAATTGTAAATAGCCTTTCTCTCCCAGTATTTTACCCCTGCCACCTTCAGAATTTGAAAGAGACTACTCCAGTCAACATTGTCAAAAGCTTTCTAGAAGTCTACAAATGCTAGAAATGTAGGTGTGCCTTTCCTTAATCTAGCTTCTAAGATAAGTCGTAGGGTCAGCATTGCCTCACGTGTTCCAACATTTCTACGGAATCAAAGCTCATCCTCCCCGAGGTCGGCTTCTACCAGTTTTTCTACTCGTCTGTAAAGAATTCGTGTTAGTATTTTGCAGCAGTGATTTATTAAACTGGTAGTTCGATCATTTTCTCACCTGTCAGCACTGCTTTCTTTGGTATTGGAATTATTTTATTCTTGTTGAAGTCTGAAGATACTTCACCTATCTCATACATCTAGCTCACCAGATGGTAGACTTTTGTCGGGGCTGGCTCTCCAAAGGCTATCAGTAGTTCTAATCGAATATTGTTTACTGACGGGGCCTTGTTTCGACTTAGGTGTTTCAGTGCTCTGTTAAATTCTTCACGCAGTATCATATCTCTTATTTCATCTTCATTAACATCCTCTTCCATTTCCATAATATAGCCCTCAAGTGCATCGTCCTTTTATAGATCCTTTACATACTCCTTCCGCCTTTCTGCTTTCCTTCTTTGCTTAGATCAGGCTTTTCATCTGAGCTCTTGACATTCATACAAGTGGTTCTCTTTTCTCCAAAGATCTCTTTAATTTTCCTGTAGGCCTCTACAACCTGACATTTTTTCTCTAGCCATCCCTGCAAACCCATTTTGCACTTCCTGTCGATCTCATTTTTGAGACATTTGTATTCCTTTTTGCCTACTTCATTTACTGCGTTTTTATATTTTCTCCTTTCATCAGTTAAATTCAATATCTCTTCTGTTACCCAAGGATTTCACCTAGCCCTCGTCTTTTACCTACTTGATCCTCTGTAGCCTTCACTATTTCATATCTCAAAGCTACTCATTCTTCTTCTTTGTATTTATTTCCGCTGTATTTGTCAATCGTTGCATAATCTCTCTCTGAAACTCTCTACAACCTCTGGTTCTTTCAGTTTATCCAGACCCCATCTCCTTAAATTACCACCTTTTCACAGTTTCTTCTGTTTTAATCTGCTGTTCATAACCAATAAATTGTGGTCAGAGTCCACATGTTCTGCTGGAAATGTCTTAAAATTTAAAACCTGGTTCCTAAATCTGTGTCTCACCACTATATTATAGAACTGATACCTTCCAGTGTCTCCAGGCCTCTTGCATGTACACAATCTTCTTTGATCATACTTAAACCAAGTGTTAGCTGTGATGAAGTTAAGCTCTGCGCAAAATTCTACCAGGTGGCTTCCTCTTTCATTCCTTACGTCCATTCGATATTCACCTACAACTTTTCCTTCTCTTCCTTTTCCTACTATCGAATTCCAGACCCCATGACTATTATATTTTCGTCTCCCTTCACTACCAGAATAATTTCTTTTATTTCAGCATACGTTTCTTCAGTCTTTTCGTCGTCTGCGGAAATGGTTGGCATACAAACTTGTTCTGTTGTGACAGGCGTGAGGTTCGCGCCTATCTTGGCTACAATAATGCGTTCACTATGCTGCTCATAGTAGCTTAACCGCGCTTCTATTTTTTCGTTCATTACTAACTTACTCCTGCATTATAGCTATTTGATTTTGTGCTTATAACCCTGTACTCATTGGATCAGAAGTCTTGTTCCTCCTGCCACCGAGTTTCACTATTTCCTACTATATCTAACTTTAAGATATTCATTTCCCTTTTTAAATTTTCTTACCTACCTACCCGATTAAGAGGTCTGACAATCCACTCTCCGATCCGTAGAACGCCAATTTCATTTCTCCTGATAACGACGTCCTCCTGAATAGTTCCCACCCGGAGATCCGGATGGGGACTATTTTACCTACGGAATATTTTACCCCAGAGGACGCCATTATCATTTAACCATGCAGTAAATCTGCATACCATTGGGAGCCGCGTGGGGTAACCAAGCGGTCTCAGGCGCTCAGGCGCCCTGTTGCGGTCCGCGCGGCTCCCCCCGTCGGAGGTTCGTGTGCTCCTTCGGGCATGGGTGTATGTGTTGTCCTTAGCATAAGTTAATTTAAGTTAGATTAAGTAGTGTGTAAGCTTAGGGACCGATGACCACAGCAGTTTGCTCCCATAAGGCCTTACTACAAATTTTCTCGGTAAAAATTTCCCCTTCCTTTCAGCCGTTCAAAGTACCAGCACAGCAGGGTCGTTTTGGTTAATGTTACACTGCCAGGTCACTCAATCATCCAGACTGTTGCCCCTTCGACTACTGAAAAGGCTGCTGCCCCTCTTCAGGAACCACACGTTTTTCTGGCCTCTCAACAGATACCCCTCCGTTGTGCCTTCTGATGAAGCAAGTTTCATATTAAATGAAAAACAAACGCACCGATGTGTATTAGTCTTTTAAACATCAGCGATTAGATATTTGGAGGAGTTAAAAGTCCCTGAGGTTAGGGTCCGAGCTGATATAACAGAAAAGGTGTGACAGACCCTCATATTTTTCCTGTAAGAGCAGGACTGTGGAAAGGTATCTTTAAATGCTAAGAGAAGTTATTATTGATTTTGATAACATTCCTTTACTTGAAACTGTACGAAACAGTCTCTTTAAGCAGCACTAAGGTTCTCCATCGCACTTTGAATTAGACATATGTTCATTTTAGGATGAAAAGTTTCAAAAGTGGATAGGATGAGGGGGTAAAATCGACTGACCTCCAAGATCACTCGACCTCACACCGTAGAATTTTCTCAGTATGAAGAATATGGAAAAAAATGTTTTCCGAACAATACCATTAAACCTATACCATTTAATGGACTTGATTTTACAGTAATTAGAAAATATTCTGGCGATAATGAGTAATAGTGTGACAAGATACGTAAATCAGTATGTAAACGGTGTGTTAAATGCCAAGTTAGCAAAGGAGGACATTCTGGACAATTTCAATAGAAATACTACTTTGCCTGAAAAATTAAAGTTACAAGATACTGTACTGAATTATCGGGTTAACCTACGTTTGCTGCACCTTCTGCTTAACTGTGACCATTTCATCTTGGCAAGATATATTCTACGTATTATGCTGACTGTGTGTATGGGAACGCCATAATACTTTTACGGCAAGGATGATTTAGAGACACAATTCTCTAGTACTGTTCACGCCTACAGAAATGGAGCCAACGAAAAGAGTGGGAATAATCCGCGATCACAGATTATCTGACTACATCGTCTGCACAGTAAGATTGTGGTTCCACTGTGAAATCTTATCTTGTGGACCATTAAAAATTAGCAGAACCTGCCTTTCAACAGCTGCCCAAAATTGTAGAAACGGTTTGGGATCTGTTCCCAGTGGAGCAAGAAGACAAATTCGCCTTGTAAATCAATGCATTCTACAGCGAATGCTTTAATCAAGTTCAAACAATCGTGTTCACTTTGATAAAAACACACTTTTGTGTCGAAGCTAACGAAATTGCCAAGGAGGCTACTGACAAACGATTGTTACTGTAAATGTAACACCTGTTTACAGAATTTATCCACTCTATCAGTGAGAGATCAGGTTCTAAACACCAAGAAGTATCTTCTCCCAAGAGTAAGAATTAAGGAGTAGCCAGACTACGATACCATTTCTGCGATCGTTTTCTTCCTTTTATTAGTACGGAAGAAGAGTATCCTGTATTATTGATAAGCATTATAATGGTTCTTTATTTACGTGACCATTACGGCACTCCTACCCCAGTTCTCGATACCGTAATATCGAACTACTTTCCTGCAAAGTTACAGACATATTTTTGTGACAATATTCACATTTGGTTTTATTAATGTATAGATACTCCGATGTATCGGTATATTATAGTGATATGGTTCTTGTGTTTATTCATTTCTGTGAGACTGTCATCATCTTTGACTTACTTGTAATCGTTTTCGTGTGAATGCGCACAGAGCAGTCTTTGTTTCACTTTGCATAAGTTATGTTGTTATTTTGCTTTGTAAAAGAACAGTTAAGTCTTGTGTTTGGTTAAAGTGGAAATTAAATACGTGAAGATTGATACAAAACTGTTTTCTTGCTGATGTGACAATTAAGAAGAAGTATATGTGAATTTAAAAGAAGTTTATTAAAAATGTGGATCGTGAACACCAAGTCAAAAATTATTTCTACCATGCCATTGTTCCGATCTGGGATTGTTTGATCATTAAAAATTTCCTTAAGAACGCATTTGTTAGGGCTTCAAATATTGCTAAAATACTGATCCGGACCTTCTAGCAATCAAAGTGGAACCACCCTAGAATCAACAAGATGAGCCATAACGACTTCGACGAAATCTATGTGGGAATCCATTCAAGATAAGTGCCGAATTATTGCCTTTTTTTACAGTGACCTCATTATTTCCATTCTGACGATACCATCCACAGTCTGTAGCTTTGTTGTTGCCCGATAAAGCGAACATATGGTGGGTGAGCAACATTAATAATCTGATTTCAAATCTACTTTGCAAGTGGTGGTATTGTTAGAATTTGGGGGCTCAGCTGGGATAGGCAGCACTGTGTATTTGAAGGTTAATTATAAATGTGTTACAGGAAATTAGTGCTGTGGTTTTGTTATAAAAATACAAGTCAGCAATTAAAAATCTAATAATCAAGAATCAAACAGGACGCAACCACATGACGAAAACGGACGCAAAATTGACAATACGACAGAGGAGATAAAGGATTTTCGATGGAGAAGACATCGACAGTGAGATAAGTGACCACAATATTTTTTGTTTGTTATTAACTTTCAGAAACTTTAATTATCTAAACAAGTATTGCATTGCTATAAAAAATGAAAAAAGTTGAAGTAGGGAAAGAAACTATGGAAGATGAACACAAAGTAGACAAAATAGATTTGATTTTTGATCTCATGAAAAGGCAGAGTGAAAATTTAAAGGCTGAAATTGACGAAAAACCTGGGAAAATCTAGACAAGAAATTAAATGTCATATATTCATCAATAACGGATGAGGTCAAAAACATGTAAAAAAGAAAATAGTTGTCTTTGAAATTGTATTTGTTGCACAAAACAATAATAGAGTCGGGAAATTCAAGAACTTCAGAATGAAAATTGGTCACTAGAAACAAAATTAGATGATTTGGAAACAAACAATGTTAATGCAATCAGTAGTGTTGATAGCTTAGAATCACTAAAAACCAAAATAACTGAAGTTGAAGAAAATGTTGTCAACAAAAATTTGTACAGACATGGACCAGTGTGGTCAAACCTGTTAGTGAAAAGTTTTCCTTGTGATAATTTACACCCAGTCGATTTCCTGCATCATTGTAAGGACTACTTCGTGTCAGGCATGTCTCATCATTCGAAAATTAAGTTTGTCAAAAACTTTCTTGAAGGAGAGGCTCTATCCTGGACAAACGAAAATTTTGATAAGTGGGAGACCTTTGCTAATTTTGAAAAAAGTTTTTTAAAAAAATTTTTGTCAGACTCAGAACAGGGGAGGATAAAATCTGAATTTTTAAATGGGCCTACTTTTAGAGGGAGAGTAGGTTCCATGAAATCGTTTTGTAAAGAGCAATTAAGAAAACTGATACACTTAGATAAACCTTTTGATGAAATGACACAAACAGATGCACTTAAAAGCAGGTTACCTGAAAAATTACAATGGGATTTAGTTCATGGACCTGATGATTCTTTGGAACAATTTTTAAAATATGTTGACAAATTAGACAGGGCTTTGGAAAGAGGGAGTATGCAAAATTTTAGTAATGGTGAACACCAACAAGTAGGTATGGAGAAAGAAGGGAAAGCAGAGATAACAGATACGAACAACACAGGGGAATTAACAGGGGCCATAATGGTAATGACAAAGACAGAAACTTTGGAAATAGGAACAGGTGGGAAGACAGAAACAGAGGGGATCAATATTGGAGGCAAAATAACATGGAAAACAGGCAGGAAAACTCCAGGCCACCTCAATGAGGGTCTGCAGTTTTGGGGCGAGGAAATTTAATTACAATAGGACCTACACTAATATTTGGGAAGCAGCAGACAGGGGAAGAAGGAGAAATGTATCTTACTACTATCAAAAACCCAGTGAAAATCAAACTAGATATACACCACAAGTAATGATCAGTGATGTCCAGTAACATGTTAACACTTTAAATTTTGATCAGAAATTTTGGGAAGATATTGCTGTTTTGTCAGAATTCTCTGATTAGTTTGTAAATAACAGTCAAGGTAACACTGAGATATCTGAACAACATTAGAGTTCTGATTTATATAGATTATTTGATGAATGTGGAGAAATATGTAAAGAGAATGATGTAGAACTTACTGTAACTGTGGATAAGATGCATGCAGGAGAATGTTTTGAGTTTGATGAGAATGTGAAAGCTAATGCTGGAGCTGTAGTTGAAGGTAAAAATGAATATGAGGTATTTGTCGAGATTATTCCAAGTGAAATGGTGAAGCTGTGTGGTGATGATGTTTACAATTGTGAGCATAATAATAAGGTAAGTATGGTTTGCAATAAGGAAGTCAACATTCATGCATCTGAAAGACACGTAAAATTAAGTCATTGTGATCAATATAAGGTTGTTGAGAGCTGTAATGTTGTGTGGAACAATAGTGTAAAGTATTGAAACCAATACATAAATTCTGAAGGAAAAGGTGAGAAGTTTTTGAAAATATTATGGAGCACTTGCAATTACAAAACAGATGGGGAAGAATTTTGGAACTATTTAGCTAAAGTTTGTAAGCATTATATCCCCACTGGTGGCAAAGTTTAAAAAGTAATCGATATTTATTGTACACTCAACCTGTTGTATCAATAGATAATGGTAATGAAAGTGTTAATGTGTATGTACAGTTATTAAAAACTAGTCAAGAAAGTAATGAGGGAAATTTTAAGGAAATTTAAGGTGCTAGAAAGGTGGAAGAATGTGAATTAGGATGTTCTTACATCAAAGTTAAAGGTAACAATTGAAAAGGTAAATGTCTCATTGATAAAGGGAGTCCAATTTCAGCCATTTCATAAAACTTTAGAAACAAAATTAGGAATAGTGTTAATTTTGTTGAAGCACCTGTGTTAGTAAAGTTATTAAAAGTCAAGTATTTTTATCATTTGAAATAGAAGATGCAAAATTTGAGCAGAGTTGTCTTGTAATTCCAAATTTAGAAGAAAACATATTATTTGGCATGGACTGGGTGTTAAAGGTAAGTGTTGCATTTAGCTGGAGTGAGAATTAATTAATTGTTTGTGAACCCAAAAGAAATATAAATGTGTGTACACGACTATATACACTGTGGAAAACATGGCAATTACATCAGAAAAATCATAAATTATGAGGAGAATTTGTGCTTTTATGACGATAAACCTGAGCTGAATTTTACTGTTCAAAATTATGAAAACCTAGTCCAAAGTGAAGTAGATGAGGCAGTCAACTTAGACATTAATCAGAAGAGACAGTTAGAAAATTTATTGTGGGAATTTCAAGATTTGTTTAGTGAAAAACCTGGGAGAGTAAGGAACCATCAATGCACTCTACACCTTAAAAATCATGAACCTTTTTTCCTCAAACCTTACAGTATACCTTTTGCAAAAAGAAAAGAAGTAGAAAATGAAACACAAAAAATGGAAGCATGGGGTGTAACTGAGAGGAGTCACAGTGATTACAATAATCATTTAGTGGTGGTTTCCAAACGAGGAGGGGGTCTTAGACTTGTACTTGACTCTAGGCACCTTAACAAATTTTTGAAAAGAGAAAATGATCAGCCTGAGAACATAGATGAACTTTTGCATAAATTTGAATGTGTGAAATTCATGAGCAGTTTGAATTTAACTTCAGGCTTTCACCAAATTTCTTTAGAAATAAGTTCTAGAAAATATACTGCGTTTTTGTATGGAGGTAAAAGTTACCACTACTGTCTTGTGCCATTTGGACTGACTGTTTCTGTTGCTGAATTTATTAGAGCACTGGATCTTCTTTTGGGGGTTGAGTTACTGTCAGAACTTACTGTATATGTAGATGATATTTTGATTTCTGGAAAAACACATGGAAGATTTTTCACACTATGCATTATTTATGCAATGCCTTATGCTATGAGGTCTGTATGTTGTTATAGAATTTATCTACTGTTAGTAGCAGATGCAGAATGTGTTTTGTACTGGGTACTTGTGATTTATTGGACTAATTATCGTGTGAGGACACTTGTTTTCATATTTTGCTTTATGTACAGTATATGTTGTGAGGACTACATATAATTATGAAATTCACTTACTGTTTGAAGGAGATATAGAACACTGATTATTTTTTGTGCTTATTGCTTAATGAATCATTTGTTGTATAGAGATACCTATTTTCACATTTTGATTTACCTTTGTGCTATGACATGTAATATATCAGTTGTAAGTTTATACATACCATTCATTGAACATTTGCTTCGACATAAGAAGACATTCGATATTTATAATTTCTTTGTGTGCTGTGAACCTTACCATACTAGTTGTAGTTTGGTGGTGGTGGTGGTTAGTGTTTAACGTCCCGTCGACAACGAGATCATTAGAGACAGAGCGCAAGCTCGGGTTAGGGAAGGATTGGGAAGGAAATCGGCCGTGCCCTTTCAAAGGAACCATCCCGGCATTTGCCTGAAACGATGTAGGGAAATCACGGAGAACCTAAATCAGGATGGCCAGAGACAGGATTGAACCGTCGTCCTCCAGAATGCGAATCCAGTGTGCTAACCACTGCGCCACCTCGCTCGGTAGTGGTAGTTTGCATATGTTAGCCATTGGACAGCCTTGCTACACACACAAGAACATTCCGACATTTATATTTTATATAAAATACGGACCTTCTAGTAGAATCAACAAGATGAGCCATAACGACTTCGACAAAATCTACGTGGGAATCCATTCAAGATAAGTGCCAAATTAATGACTTCTTTTACAGTGACTTCATTATTTCCATTCTGACGATATCATCCACAGTCTGTAATTTTGTTGTTGCCCGATAAAGCGAACATATGCTGCGTGAGCAACATTATTAATCTGATTTCTAATCTACTTTGCAAGTGGTACTATTGTTAGAGCATGACACCTTCTCAAGTATCCTGCACAAAATTCCTCCTGCGACATTAATCTACAGACGGATGTTGAACGTTTTGCTTTCGCTTTCAGGAAGAGAAACGCTCACACAGAAATGTAGTACACAAACCGAAAAAGATGGATATCCCTCAAACGATTACCATCAAGTTCCTCCTAGCACCAACAAACAAAAAATATACGATATCCTTTCGGTGTATTTTTTAAGAACAGTATTCAATGGAGACTGTATATTGTTAATGTGTATTATTTTCATTTACAAGTCCAGAATCAGATTTTCACTCTGCAGTGGAGTGTTCGCTGATATGAAATTTCCTGTCAGATTAAAACTGTGTGCCAGTCCGAGACTCGAACTCGGGACCTTTGCCTTTCGCGAGCAAGTGCTCTACCAACTGAGCTCCCCCCACCCCACCCCACCCCCCTCCACATCACGGCTCACGCCCTGTACTCACAGCGAAAGGCAAAGGTCCTGAGTTCCAGTCTCGGTCTGGCACACAGTTTTAATCTGCCATGAAGTTTCATTTACCTGTGATGGACAGCGAACATGAAATCTCAGCTGCGATACTAAGTTGCACAGGTTGATAAACACACTGGTACCTTAAAAAAGTTTGGAATGTCATAGAATTTACTACAATGATTTCTTATAGTGCACCCATTGAGGTTTGTAAAATACCTTATTAACAAAAAAACACAATTCCTTCCGTAAACGAGAAAGAATTTGGTTAGTTACAAAAGAATCATTATAAATAAAAGCATGCTCTTTCCTAAGTGAACACATCAAAACAAAGAACAGTGAAAATCTTTATCTCATAATGCTGGTTATCACTCTTTAGTAGTGAGTATATTCTCCCCACACACAGATGAGTTGTTCCACACTGGGAGGTATGCTCTGGATGAGACCATCATGTTCATGTTCAGATGTGAGGCCTACTCCTCAACGGCATCTTCATTGAGGTCCTTAAGATCGTCAGGCGAGTACGGACGCTGTCCAGTGACCACCCCGACAGGTCATAAGTTGATGTGCAAGAGCCCAGGTCCTTCGATTGCATCAGTTCCGTTGGTTCCATGCAAAACATCTCATTGATGTTAAGAAATGAAGACCACCCTGATACAATCTTCTAAGCACTGTTTGGTCTGAGATGCGAACCCCTGTTGCTCAGAAGAAGTCATGCCCAAAATTTCTGTCAGTTGATGTTGGGCACCTGCGAGCCGGCAGTTTGAGGAAACGATCCTGCAGTGGTGTGCCATACAGCCACTTCAAGGTCCGTCATTCACGTTTCCCGTCTCTCTGTACTTTCTCCGCGTTTTAGACACATCACACTGAGTGACATGTAACCAGTCGGCATCATCTTTCTGTGTGTTGTCTGCTGAAGGTAAAGCCAATATCCTGACTCCATAAAAATGTTGTGTGCCTCTACGTGACGTGTTAATGCAGTGATGAATACAAATTGAATGAAGCTATTGCTGATACTGGACTGCTCGCGCTACGCCTCTGCGGCAGCGGTATTTTTACATGATTGGTAAACGGCCGCAAAACATTCCAGTAGTAAACAGCGCCCAGTATATGGCTCTAACTGAATAATACACGAAGTACCTAGGTTAGCGAGACCTCTAGTATCGTAGACTACATTTTACGATATTAATCCAAACTTTTATTGAGCAGTATAATTGATAGTTTTGCTAATCTTTACGTTAAGCTTTATGTACATTGTTTGTGGTTTAGTGGTTTCTTGACCAACGCCAAATAAATTTATAAAAAATACAATTCTGCAATTAGTCCTTCACGTCCAAGATTTGTTCTCTCTCTTTCTGTCATCGTCTGTAGGTGTTATGGTATGAATAATGCAACTCATGAATACATAATGGGGAAAATTTATTTTGACGTGGTTCTATGCTATGAATAACTGTGTTGCAACAAGTGCATGCCTTATAGTAAAAAAAGTATTTTTACATGTTACAGTTCTGTAATTTACGTGTGCCTTACAGGGGAGCAGAATACTGAACAAATGGCAGAATAGATGTAGAAGTGCTACTGCTTCACGAAGGGTGTCTAAGTACACTCCTGGAAATTGAAATAAGAACACCGTGAATTCATTGTCCCAGGAAGGGGAAACTTTATTGACACATTCCTGCGGTCAGATACATCACATGATCACACTGACAGAACCACAGGCACATAGACACAGGCAACAGAGCATGCACAATGTCGGCACTAGTACAGTGTATATCCACCTTTCGCAGCAATGCAGGCTGCTATTCTCCCATGGAGACGATCGTAGAGATGCTGGATGTAGTCCTGTGGAACGGCTTGCCATGCCATTTCCACCTGGCGCCTCAGTTGGACCAGCGTTCGTGCTGGACGTGCAGACCGCGTGAGACGACGCTTCATCCAGTCCCAAACATGCTCAATCGGGGACAGATCCGGAGATCTTGCTGGCCAGGGTAGTTGACTTACACCTTCTAGAGCACGTTGGGTGGCACGGGATACATGCGGACGTGCGTTGTCCTGTTGGAACAGCAAGTTCCCTTGCCGGTCTAGGAATGGTAGAACGATGGGTTCGATGACGGTTTGGATGTACCGTGCACTATTCAGTGTCCCCTCGACGATCACCAGTGGTGTACGGCCAGTGTAGGAGATCGCTCCCCACACCATGATGCCGGGTGTTGGCCCTGTGTGCCTCTGTCGTATGCAGTCCTGATTGTGGCGCTCACCTGCACGGCGCCAAACACGCATACGACCATCATTGGCACCAAGGCAGAAGCGACTCTCATCGCTGAAGACGACACGTCTCCATTCGTCCCTCCATTCACGCCTGTCGCGACACCACTGGAGGCGGGCTGCACGATGTTGGGGCGTGAGCGGAAGACGGCCTAACGGTGTGCGGGACCGTAGCCCAGCTTCATGGAGACGGTTGCGAATGGTCCTCGCCGATACCCCAGGAGCAACAGTGTCCCTAATTTGCTGGGAAGTGGCGGTGCGGTCCCCTACGGCACTGCGTAGGATCCTACGGTCTTGGCGTGCATCCGTGCGTCGCTGCGGTCCGGTCCCAGGTCGACGGGCACGTGCACCTTCCGCCGACCACTGGCGACAACATCGATGTACTGTGGAGACATCACGCCCCACGTGTTGAGCAATTCGGCGGTACGTCCACCCGGCCTCCCGCATGCCCACTATACGCCCTCGCTCAAAGTCCGTCAACTGCACATACGGTTCACGTCCACGCTGTCGCGGCATGCTACCAGTGTTAAAGACTGCGATGGAGCTCCGTATGCCACGGCAAACTGGCTGACACTGACGGCGGCGGTGCACAAATGCTGCGCAGCTAGCGCCATTCGACGGCCAACACCGCGGTTCCTGGTGTGTCCGCTGTGCCGTGCGTGTGATCATTGCTTGTACAGCCGTCTCGCAGTGTCCGGAGCAAGTATGGTGGGTCTGACACACCGGTTTCAATGTGTTCTTTTTTCCATTTCCAGGAGTGTATTTATTATACTTCAACTTGTTTCTATTGTAACCATAATCCATTGCACAATGGCGTCCAGAATTAATGCAGCCAGAGGAAATTTTGCTGGGTTGCATTTATTTTACCACAAAACAGTACAAACAGGTAATAGTAAAGTAGAAACAATGTAAAGAACACAGAACAAAAGCAACTGCAACACGGATAACGTCAGACAAAAATGTTCTTGGTTTTTTCCCAACTTAACAGATTTGCACACGTATTCTCACAACTGGTTAATGTGCTCAGTATGGGTTGTGGCTGCCTCTGGTAGCAATGCAGTCATGACAACGACAAGGCAAGCTGTGAATGATGTCATCAATCTAATTGAGGCGTAACGACAGCTCCTCTTGCAAAGCTGCCTCTAAATCTTGAAGAGTTGTTGGTGAATGCTGACCTAATGCATCAGTTATCCTCGTGCATCCCTGACAAGCTCTGTGGGATTCAAATCGGGAGAGCGAGCAGGCAACGCAATGGATCCAATATCTTCCATTTCCAAGAGAACATCAACTGCCTGTGCCCTATGAGGTCCATCAGTACAAAGTCAGTATTCACAGCATCTCGAAACAACCGCGCATGATGTCCCAAGATCCCCTCACGATACCTGACAGTAGTTAAACCTTGTCAATTCACCCATACAATTCCGAGAAGATGTGTTAGAGTGGTTAACATAATCCCTGACAACACCATTAGGGATCCACCTTGATATTGGTCCCTTTCCACAGTGTTTGGGCCCCGAAATCGAGTTGCACATTCCCTTCCATGTGAATCCGTCAACAATCACTCTCCAGACTAACTCAGGACTCATCTCTGAAAAGAAACTAGGCCCAGTGTTCGAGGGTCCAGGTGGAGTGCTGACCACTTCACATTAGACGTTCCCTTCTGTGAAGAAGTGTCAGAGGTACATATACAGCTGATCTCCGAAAATAAAGGCCACTCTGCCGAAGCCTTCTGTACACTGTTTGCCTCGGTACAATACGTCCAATGGATTCTACGGCGTCAGATGACAGTTGCCGTGCAATAGTAAGGCGGTACAATCGTGCCCTTACAGCCAAATAACGGTCCTCCTTTTCTGATGTCACAAATGATCAGCCCTGACCTGGTCTTCGGGATACAGTTTCGGTCCCTTTAAACTGTCGCAACATCCGAGTAACAACAGAACGATTCACATTCAGCCATCGGGCCACATCGTTTTGCGATTGTCCTGCTTCCATTCTTCCTGTTGCCCTCTACTGCACCGAGTCTGGCAGGCGTCTTCTCTGTGCCATGCTGCACTCTCTGTGACTGTGTACACAGACTACTCTGCAAACACTACCCTGTGTGACAGGTGTCCTGACGTTGACCGGAATGCCACCTTCCGGTCAGAATACGATCGTACGGGCATCTGTTGACAGTTTGTATGATTAGATCGTGAATTAGACACAGAACAGGAAAATAGTGGTTTGTCGCTTTCATTTTGGACACCAGTGAACACCACAAGTAGGCTTCTACGGAACACCCCGAGCTATATAACTGAATTTCATGACAGCTAATACCATTACATGTAACAGTACGGAGATTATCAGTTTACCATAAAAATTTTAATATGTCGGAAATGAAAAGAGCATTCTGACAAAATGATAAAACGGTGATTATTAGCACAATAAGGAATATATTCACTGTAAAAACTATGAGTGAGAATAAGGGCTATAACTTAATAAATGTGTTGAAAGTAATTGTTTACCGTCCTCAGAAACAGAAGTTATGCATATCGATTATTACAAGTAAACAGCGAAATAACGCTGGAAAAACCAACAAAGTTTCAGGAAGTTATTAAAACGAAGGAAACTGAATCGACAGCGCTCTTCTGCATTCATGAAAGTTTCCTTCGATTTCTCTGAGGTTTGCAGATCCTGCGCAACAACTACCAAATTACATTCATAGCAAACTAAGAACTTGTTCCAGTCCTATACCACCATCCCAACGAATGTTGTAAATATCGACTCAGAAAAGCAGAGTGCAGTTTCAAAATGAATATTTGTGCTTTATTAGTAACTATGTAGAAGTCGAATGTTAAGGTTTTGGAAACAGTATATTCTATGACATATAGTCAAATAGCAATCCTGGTACAAGGTTTTCTTTTTTTAAGTTAAGCAGTGGTAAACAGAGGTACGAAAATTCAGTTTGTACGTACTTTATATCGATGGCGTATCTGCAAAATGTTAGAGTTGAAACTGAAGTATTGCCGTGATACAAACGTTAAGTCTTTGAACTTTATGGGTGATTCCTACAAACAGAAAAGTCAGTCAGTAATTGTATATCAGCTTGTTAATACTACTTTCTATCTCTCTTATCAGTTTTGTTTGTTGAGAACCAAAAATTATGAAGATAAGTATATCAGGTTGAGTATACCAAAACATCTGGATCAGACATTTGTATTTTACAACTCTGCCATTATGTTGGTTCAGTTTACGTTCGTGTGCAATATTTTTGGGCGTGATTCTATCAACATCTTACGGTTCATCATTAGGTCTCTCTTTGTTCATATAAATTTCTGACAAGTTGGGCATCCAGAAGATTATGCGAAGGGCGGAAAAGTCTAAAAAACATTTTCCACTGACTGACGATTGATCGTACGCAGTTGAAGAACAGAAGCACGAGTTCATTAGGCCCCTAACTCTTCCTGCAGCCACATGATTGTATCAGATACTACCCAGAGAACTTTTAAGTTCGTAGTACTATGAGAAGCGACAAGTGACGTCTCTGTAGTCTACCGGCATTCCACCACTGCCGGTAGAGAACTTTCCATTGGGAACCGGTACTCTACTATGCTCTCATAACTGCATGCCAATAATGGGCCATTAGTTTCAGGGTTAAACTGTGATTTTCCTGAAGAGTGCCCTGGTACACAGTTAGAACACATTTTCATCGGATATCTATGACTGAAATATCTTCGTACTGCCTGGAAGTTACTCGATGGCATCAGTTTAGCTGAACGCACAAAAATCCTTTCAATTCGATCTACTACAACAACGCAATCTGTTTAGTTCAATCGACATATATCTTCTTTTGTAAGGGTACTACCGTATCCTAGGCGAATGTATTCTTGTACTGAAAAATTTTCGAACGCATTCTACCATGTGAGAAAATTAAAGGGTTCGATTTCCTCGTCCTGACACACGACTTGTTCTTTTAAATGGAATGCAGTTATGAAACGACGAGGACTCGGTTTATTGACGTATCAATATAGTTTGGAGCATATAGTGTTTTCAGACGTTACGAAATATCTCAAGAAAATAACCTGCTGAGGCATAACCTGGTCTGACTTAGAAAATATCATTTTCCTGAAAAACAACTAGTTCTTTTTTCAAACGAAGCAATGATTGCTGTTAATAGAGGATATCAAATCGATTCAATATCTATTAATTTCCAGACGGTTTTCGACAATGTTCGTAATCAAACCGTGTGACTACGGAGAATCATCTCAGTTCTACGACGGGAAGCGTAATTTCCAGTCAGAAAGGTTAGTGCTAGCTGCGACGAAGTCAGCGAATGAAAGAAAAGTGATATCTGGGCTCATCCAAGGAACTGTTATTGGCCCTATGGTGTTCTTACTGTAAATAAACGATTTAGGACACAATCTGTACCTCGAAATATATTTTGTTTACAGATTACGCCGTTGTTTACCGTATAGTTAAACCATCAGATGATCAAATCGAATACAAACTGTTTTAGATAGGATATTATCCAAGTGCTAAAACTGGTAAGAAGAACGTAAGATGCAGAATGAAGATGTAGAATATCAGTAGCCTTTTGTTTATTTAAAAAGCTTTAAGAGTTTTCCGGTAAAATTTCAGAAGCATTACTTTTCAACACGCCCTCGTATTTTATCTCCCACCTGAATAGTGAGAAATGACTACCATAATGAAAGAAGAGTAATCAGAGATCGAACGGAAAGGTTTAGGCATTCATTTTCCCCACCTGCTGTTGAAGAGTGGAGAAATCGAGAAATAGCCTGAATTTAGTTCTAGGAGCCCTCCGGCAGTCACTTAACTGTGAAGTGCAAAGTAGACAGGAGGAAGTACATGTAAATCAGTCAATTCCGTACTCAACACCATATCCCAACTTCGATATGAACCAATAGTAAGTACCACTTATATTTTACCGCAGCCACCCATACCATATAAACATGCGTTAGCTTCAGACGATGTTCTTCGTGTAACCATTGAAGCTAGCCCTGTCAGGCATATCTCAGAGTTACGTTACTCTCTCAACTCAACCGCGGTAAGTATATCATTCTAGCTTCAAAATTAAATTAAGTTTCATTTTTAAACACTAAACAATATAGCTCAGCGTTTGGGTGTGGTGACGTTTGGGCGGTAGGTTGTACAGGTCTGGATTTATTTTATAAAATAATTTATTAACAAAATTACCATTTTCACACAAACTCAATGACGTCTGTTGAATGTTAACCAACTGTTAATAAATCAACAAGACACTGCTCAGTGCTAATGCTTATGTAATAATGGGCATAACACAGTAAAACAATAAATAAAAATGTTTCCAAGCAATACAATAAAAAAGCTGGACAAATATGTTTAACCCCAGTGACACACAATCGGGCATCGGCGAGGACCAACAGAACAGAAAGCACAGTATTCAGACACTCCGCCCATAGTGCACTGTCATCGGGAAATCATATAAACTCACGAAAATAATTGAATGAGGATCCACCTCTACTACGAGGACCTCCACCAACAACTTACCACTGCTACATACATTTGATTTGAACTACCAAGGCTATCTTATTTATAGACAACAGCAGTACAGAACTCAGAAACATTATAGCACTAGATACAATAGATGAAGACACCTTCAGCGTAATTACAAACAAAATACGGAACTCTCTCTTGGACGATGATAGAACAAGCCCTAAGCACGGAGATAATACATAATACCCAGACTGCGCCGTCTAATATCGGAAATTGTAACTAACACTTTATACTAAAAGCACTAGCCGCTACCTGCCTTCACTGAACACAATCCCCGACACTCAATAATCATAATCTGACGACTAGTCAACTGCCCACCAAACAGTGTGTGTCACCAAAGCGCCCTCCTAGTTATTCTTGTAATGTAATGATAACAAAACAACTCATCTCTGTATCTGATTGTGGTTACCGACTTCTCACGACCGCCCTCCAGACATACGATGTCCACGACAGCTCGGCTACGGCCAACGTTGCCTGTTGACCGTATTGACCAGCTTCTCGGCACGTCACGTTCCAGCTGAACATACTCAGTTGCTGGCCATCAACTAATTGCGATCTGCCCCACAGTGACAACTTTGGTCTACCACACCACTCCCGAAACAAGTGCTGACAATACTCCATAACAATGTTGGCATCACCCCATGACTCAATTGCCACTAGCCACTGTGGCTGCCGCTGGTGACTGAAGTTTAGTCTCCACGTCTCGCTCATCAACACCTCCAGTCCCAGTCTACTTTCACCGACAACCTATTCACCAAACAACAGTTCACATACACAACATACACTATGTGTTCAAAAATATCCGGATACCCCAAGAACATACGTTTTTCATATGAGATGCATTGTGCTGCCGCCTACAGCAAGGTAATCCGTATCAGGAAGCTCCGAGTCGTTAGACATCGTGAGAGAGCAGAACAGGGCGCGCCGCGGAGCTCACGGACTTCGAACGTGGCCAGGTGATTGGGTGTCACACGTCTGTAAGCGAGATATCCACATTCCGAAACATACCAAGTTCCACTGTTTCTGATGTGATAGTGATGTAGAAACGCGAAGGGACACGTACAGCACAAAAGCGTACAAGCCGACCTCGTGTGTTGACTGACAGAGACTGCCGACAGTTTAAGAGGGTCGTAAAGTGTAATAGGCAAGACATCTATCCAGACCATCACACAGGAATTCCAAACTGCATCAGGATCCACTGCAAGTACTATCACAATTAGGCGGGAGGCGAGAAAACTGATTTCATGGTGGAGCGGCTGCTCATAAGCCACAAATCACGCCGGTAAATGACAAACGACGCCTCGCTTGGTGTAAGGAGAGTAAACATCAGACCATTTAACAGTGGAAAAACGTTGGGTAGAGTGAGGAATCACGGTACACAATGTGGCGATCCGATGGCAGGGTGTGGGTATGGCGAATTCCCGGCGAACATCATCTGCCAGCGTGTGTAGTGCCAACAGTAATATTCGGAGGCGGTGGTGTTATGGTGCGATCGTGTTTTTCATGGAAGGGGGGTTGCACCCCTTGTTGCTTTGCGTGGCACTAGCGCAGTACAGGCCCACATTGATGTTTTAAGCACCTTCTTGCTTCTCACTGATGAAGAGCAATTCGGGGATGGCGATTGCATCTTTCAATACCATTGAGCACCTGTTCATAATGCACGGTCTGTGGCGGAGTGGTTACACGACAATAACTTCCCTGTAATGGACTGGCCTGCACCGAGTCCTTGCCTGAATCCTATAGAACACCTTTGGCATGTTTTGGAACGCCGACTTCGTGCCAGGTCTCAGCGACCGACATCGATGCCTCTCCTCAGTGCAGCACTCCGTGAAGAATGGGCTGCCATTCCCCAAGAAACCTTCCAGCATCTGAACGTATGCCTGCGAGAGTGTCGCCAAGGCTAAGGGTGGGTCAAGACCGTTTTGAATTCCGGTATTACCAATGGAGGGTGCCACGAACTTGTAAGTCATTTTAGCCAGGTGTCCGGATACTTTTGATCACATATTGTATCAATACAAGCGATGAACGCAGAAGGGAGGAGAAAATGAACTGATAGAAATTTACAAAGATTTTGACAGTATGAACCCAACAGTCTGGCCTATATGCGTGCATTGGCACGGTTGCAATGGGTGTCATAATGCCGTTGTACCGCGTCCTGAGGCTAGCTGCCTCACAGTTGTAAATGGTTTTTGATATAATGTATACTGGCACTGGGATGGAGTTAATGTCCGATATTTTTCATCGGGAATAGATCTGGGGTTTTACTGGCCAAAGGAGTACCTCAGCAACACACGACAGTTCACAGAGACATGTGCCATGTTAGGTGAGCATTGTCCTGTCGAAAACTGGCACCACAATGCTGTCTCACGTGATGTAATACGAGAGTATGCTAGGTGTCTGCGACACACTGTTGTGCCATCAGAGCTTTCTCAGTCACTACCAGTCCTAAACTGAAGTCATACACTATGGCTTCCACACTATGACGCTAGAAGTAATCTCTTGTGCCTCTGCGAAACATTTGAGGTGTTGGGCCTCTCTCCAGATCGCCTCCATACTCGCCGCCGAATGTCATCTGGGGTACTGCAGATCTCCGATTCGTTGCTGAACACGATACGATGCTGTTCATCATCAACCTATCCCTCCTGATCACAACACCACCTAAAAGGCCGTTTATGTTGCGGTGTTAACAGCAGCCGTTGCAGGGGACGGTAAATCCCTAGTCAGGTTGCTGCTAGTCTCACCAGCTGGAGCATGATGACGCAGAATGTAGAAGCGAGTCCATTATTTGTTCTCCAATGTGAAGCGGCTACGATGTACGATCGTCCCCTCGTGTGGCTAGACGTAGTCTACCAGAACCCTTATGACGAATAAGCTTCCCCTCATGTCCTTATGTAGTCTAGTTTGGGGTCACTGTCACTGGCACACCTGTGCCCCACGAATCTAGGTATCTCGCCGTTCGACCAGCCAGCTAAATGGAGACCCACAATGAGGCTCCTTTCAAATTCCGTCACGTGCTAATGACGTTGTCTCATAAGTGTACACGACGTTTCCGCGTGCTTGGCAGTGATCAGTGAACACCTGAGGCCGTTAATGCCTCTCGTATCCCCTACTACACCCGTAAACAACATTACACTCGAACAGCACTAATGCAACCGGGTTATAGTACGGACAGTCACACAGAATTACATCTATAATCGTTTACACACTGACCGATTGTGTGTACCTGTACGAAGTCACCATGACGTTCGACCATGTCACCCTAGTCTCACTTTTGTTGTCAGGCATTTGCATTTACGTGTGTGCACATACGGCAAAGTGAGATATGTTCACACCTGCTCACATCTGGCCCTGCTGCCATTCATCTCCTAAACTGTGATGTTTCTTGCCTTTAAATTTTTGACTGTGCGGCTGGTTCCGGTGGAGGTTCGAGTCCACCCTCGGGCATGGGTGGGTGTTTTTGTCCTTAGGATAATTTAGGTTAAGTAGTGTGTAAGCTTAGGGACTGATGCCCTTAGCAGTGAAGTCCCATAAGATTTCACACATTTTTTTTTAAATTTTATAGAAAAATAAGGATTGCACCTGGTGCATGGGATGTACTCGTGCATGAGACTTCTGTACTTTCTCCAGGCCTGCTCTCACGTCTGCCGTGGGACAGTCAGGCAATACGACCCTACCACTTCTCTTGGGAGATAGACTAAGGAAAGACAAATCTTCATTTAAAGCATTTGTAGACTTAGGTATCTTTTTCGAAGATGTTGACTGTAATACGCTCTTTTGAGATTCTCAATGTAGCAGGGGTAAAATATAGAGAGCGAAAGGCTATTTACAACTTGTACGGAAACCATATGGCAGTTATCAGACTCGAGGGGCATGAAAAGGATGCAGAGGTTGAGAAGGGAATGGGACAGTGTTGTAGACTATCCCCGATATTATTCAGTATGTACACTGCACAAGCAGTAAAGGAAACCAAAGAGATTTTTACACTAGGAATTAAAGTTCAGGGAGAAGAAATAAAAACTTTGATGATAGCAGTTGAAATTCTAGTTCTATCAGACTGCAAAGGACTTGGAAGAGCAGGTGAACGTAATGGACAGTGTCTTGAAAGGAGAAAATAAGGTGAAAAACACCAAAAGCAACCTCGGAATAATGAAATGTAGTCGAATTAAATCGGGTGATACTAAGGGAATCAGATTAGGAAACGATACACTTAAAATAATGGATGAGTTTTGCTATTTGGGAAGCAAAATAACTGATGGTGGACGAAGTAGAGACGATATATAATGTAGACTGGCAAGGGCAAGAACAGCATTTCTGGAGAACAGAAATTTGCTTATAACGAATATAAGTGTTAGGGAGTGTTATCTGAAAGTGTTTGTGTGGAGTGTCGCCATGTATGAACTATGAGCGATTTAGACAAAAAGAGGACAGAAGATTTCGAAATGTGGTGCTAGGGAAGAATTTTGAAGATTAGATGGGTAGATCACGTAGCTGATGAGGAAGTACCGAACAGAATTTAGGCGGGAAGTAATTTGTGGCGCAACGTGACGGGATCGGTTGATAGGACACATTCTGAGACGTCAATGGATCACTAGTTTACTACTCGAGGTAAGAGTGGGAGATAAAAATCGTAGAGGGAGAGCAAGAGCTAAAAACAGTAAGCAGTTTCAGAAAGATGTATGTTGCAGTAGTTATTAGGAGATGATGAGGCTCGCACAGCATAGAGTAGCATTGAGAGCTGACCGAAACAGGCTCCGGACTGAAGACCACGACATGGGGCAGTTGGTTAAAACGGTCGCATCACGATATCACCTCTAACAGGACCACTCTTAATACAACACGTTTCACATTCTACCATCGTGATGACGGCCCGCAGCTCGTGGTCGTGCGGTAGCGTTCTCGCTTCCTACGCCAGGGTTCCCGGGTTCGATTCCCGGCGGGGTCAGGGATTTTCTCTGCCTCGTGATGACTGGGTGTTGTGTGATGTCCTTAGGTTGGTTAAGTGTAAGTAGTTCTAAATTCTAGTGGACTGATGACCATTGATGTTAAGTCCCACAGTGCTCAAAGCCATTTGAACCATCGTGATGACATCAGCTTTATCTTAAACGACCGAAACGGAAATAAACAACATGCTGGGCAGATGACAGTACGAAAATACAAGAATACTTTGCTATGTTCTTAGCGTTTGAGCTATTTTTTTAACAATTTTGTCTTTTTTAACTAAACCTAGATATTAAATGTCATAACACGCTCATTACAAAGAAGATTATTAGGATATGACTCTTATTATCGTTGGGAGAGGAACTTTTAGGATAGGGCTAAGAAGCCTATCCGTTTTTCATTTCAGTTACAAAAGTTATATCTGGTAGATTATGATCTCAGGTAACATATGTAGTTCCTTACTGAAGTAATCTTGTAATGTGGTTCCTTATTCTATGACTGAGACCAACTGTGTAATGGCATGTTTACTTGTAACGGCCGGCCGAAGTGGCCGTGCGGTTAAAGGCGCTGCAGTCTGGAACCGCAAGACCGCTACGGTCGCAGGTTCGAATCCTGCCTCGGGCATGGATGTTTGTGATGTCCTTAGGTTAGTTAGGTTTAACTAGTTCTAAGTTCTAGGGGACTAATGACCTCAGCAGTTGAGTCCCATAGTGCTCAGAGCCATTTGAGCCATACTTGTAACGCCGGAAATGCATATCCTCCTATTTCCATCTATTGTACTATAAATTTTATTCCTTACTTTGGTACCTGAAGATATGACGTTTCTGTGTCTTTGTATATTGTAATTGTTTTACTATTTGTATATATATATATATGCATTTATATCGATGTATAATTGGTTTGTTGTGTAAAGATTATTTGTATTTTTACGCTGGTTCTGGCCTAGGGAAAACTATGCTATCGAACGATTACATCGATAGGTCGTGTGGAGAACCAAAGTGTTTAAGATCTTTGGTAGTGTTAACTCTGCCGCATGGAGCGCGGGCAGAGGGAGTCTGGCTGGAGTAGTGCAGTGGAGCAGGTGTGTTGTGTGACGCTCCCGCGAGTTGCCGCGCTTTCAGGGTTTGGCAGCATGTAATTGCGCTCGAATTGCTATGATAGTTTCTGACACGGCGTCGCGGACGGGAAGCATTAGCTGGCGCACATCAAGAGCCCGTTTCGCCTGGTGACCGTGTCGAGAAGAAGGCGCGCCAACATCCAGCTTCTGCAACAGCGACGGCCGACAATGAGTGACTGTCGCCACCTTCTCGATCGACGGCTTCAAACCTTCACTCAACCAACAAGGAAGACTGGAAGCACGTAAAGTTTTAGAACTGTATGGCAGACCTCAGCTTTTAAAACTGTTCAAATCACAAAATTACAGCAACGTAGCATGAACCTTTGTTGCTCATTGTCTCAATTGCATTACCAAGCAGGGTCCCTCCCTTTTCCGGAATGAATCCGAGTGTCGTTGAAATTCAAACGCCAGCATTAAAGTAATATCATTCGATTTCACTGCTTTAATTTCAAAGTTCAGTTAAGGCATTCATAGCTGGCTACAATATGTAGATTACAGAAGCACAAATTAAGAGTGCGAGTTTTGTTAACGTATTTTAGCTTACCTGTGACTGCAGCTCAGCTTGGTACGTACTAAATTTTACTATTGTTAATTGTTCAGAATCATTTAATTCAAGTTAAAAGACAAATCTTTTATTTATAAATTGCGTAGATTCAAGTAGCTTTTGAAATGATTGTTGAGATAGCCCAAGACTAACCGTATTTTACTGAATTTCGATGTGCTTCAGAAACAAAGCTCACTATTAGTTTCAGTCACTAAATTAACTTTCAATTTTCCGGTTTTATTAATTCTTTTGCTAAATTAAGTCAGAGTGTAGCGAAATTTATTACTTCTGACAAACTTTCAGTTTTCACACTACACTTGTCAACCTTCAGTTGCCACGCTTTTAGTGCTAATTATATGTGCAATAACCTTTCTTTTTCAGTTACAACAGTAATTGTCCATAGGACTGGCGACCGTAATTTCCCCCAAATCTCAAATAACTAATTAACGCCAATAAATTGTTAACGTAACGACCGCACATTTACTTTCTTTATTAATTTTACCCTTTTCTCAAAATTAATTTCCAGCAATTTCATTTGAATTTCTCCTTTCAGTTAGATGTAACCCTTTCGTCCCTCTTTACCGACAGATTAACGTCGGTGACGATTGCTTTTCCCAAATTTCCATTAGGTACACGTGGTTTAATATTTCACTGTCATTAAGGTCGATAAGTGAGGGGGAGGTTACATAATGTCGCAATTTTTAGCGCAAAAATACACGCTTTTTCACAGGTTCCTATTTGACAACGTAATAACAGTTGTCAGGATAACGCATCTCGCCAACATCAAAAAGTGAAATAATCCTATACACAAAATTATTAAATGTTAACTCTCAGAAAGACTATTAATCCTAAACACAACAATATTAGAGTTTAATTACAAGTTTCTTTACAAAATTGTTCCTACATATACATTATGATGTTGGTCACTGCTACGAAAATCGTCCGATTCCGGTTCAATGTGCGGTACTATTTAGGATGACAATCAAGTCTACGGTGGATGGTTAGTTAAGTGACACATTGAGCGAAAGGTTACCCAAGGCAGCTCGAGATTAGTGGCCGCAAGCTGGTGAACCAACAAATTTTATGCCTCTGCATGTGGTATTTACCTTTAGCTGCGACGAGCTGCCGTCTGCTAGGCCGCTCTCTTCCGCTGAAATTCCGATAAAACTAATGAAACCTTTGCGGAACTTTACATCAGAAACTTTCCCTATGTTTCACGTTATGCGAGGAAACGTGTACTCAGCGCTAGTCTTTGTAGGTGGCTATATACACGCGCATGGTTGGAGCAGCGTGCATATTATATTTCCCTCTCAGTTCTCCCAAGAACAATTAACTATTTGGCTGGTTCGTTTCTCCACAGTTGGAGCTAAACGTTACTACAGCTAATTTCTAAGTGGAATTCAGCCACTGTGAACGCAGTGTTCACACAAATTTCCTCTCTGTATCGTACAGTGCGTTAAGCGCTCCGTTCTGCACTTGACGGCAGTTCAGAGAAGAGTCCACGAAAATTTCTCTCTTGTCCTACTCATGGCCGAACTGCCTCACCCACCTGAGTTCATTCGTTCTTCACGTCACCGCTTTTTTCGACTAATAAGAGCGTTCCTCGTATTTTGTGGAAAATCTCTCTACCAATCGCAATGTCTCTTCTATTAAACTGCTTCGAAACTTCAGTATTTTTCTCCTTTCTAGTGCGTTTCCGCCAATCGGACGTTTTGTGCCCGTTCTAGGAATCTACAGTACATCGACCTTCATGTGTGTCGCACTCGCTGGACACGTGATCGAAATGTGTCACTGGTTTTTGTTCGTATCCCTATGGAATTCCGAAACGCAGCTTTCTAAAGCTTTTTCTCTGTCCCTTCGCAGATGTGCCGCTACATGCGTTTCTCCAGCCTGCCAACACTTCAAGTTTCTGCCCTTGTCCCTCTGGCTTTCAAACTCAAACGACTCACGCTGTTTGTTGCACCTTCCGCTCAAAGACATGCGTTATATAGGAAAGGTGTGTTAATTACCGTTGACTGTCATGCCTTATTGCATTACATACTGATAGGAAAATTTGCTCATAACCGCCGAATTACGTTAGGTGTCATATTCACCATCTCGTTGCGATGTATAAAGCTCTCATGTAAGGTGCGGATCTGACCTTCATTTATTCTGCCACCTTACAATCTTGCTTTAAGGTATGCTCTGTGGGCGTTAGTCGACTGGTATCTGAAACTAATACAGCACACGATTAACACGAATTCTGGTCCGATATCAATTTATGTATTGAAGTTGGAAACAGATAATGTAGTTTCATAAAGTCTGGTAGGAAAGTACTGATCAAGGCGGAACGGTTTGAACAGCGAAATATTGCTGAGGTTAATGTCTTGTCCACACATACAGAAGGAAGATGCAACTACACAGTGAATGAGCTTCTAGAACTGCCGAAGGTTGAAGGTGATGTTTACAATAATCCCAATGAATTATCGTGAGCAGGGGATGTCATATCAACGACGAGATGGTATCGACAGATATGTGGCTTCATATTATCGCCCTCACTGCGAAGACACTTGAAATTACTTGAACAAGGCTTCTCTCTCTTTTTTTCGCAAAATTCCAGCGTAATCGAAAGCTGGGGACCGTGTTCCATAACGAACTACCTCTTTCGTCAAAGTATCCGTCGAATCATTGCGTGGAAGAAGATAATACTCCTATATCTATACCAGGACCTCTTTCTTTTGTGACTGATGAAATGAGGTGAGTAATTCCAACATGTCGTAAGCTATTAGGGGGGCTTTATCGTATAACATTTATAGTAATTGTTATTCAACGTTATATGACAAATCCCTTCAATATTTGGCTACTACGATAAGTTATGCTTCTTAACGGTTGATATATGTGGTTGACATGCACATTGCGGTAGGAAACAGTCTATTGGCTCAAAGATTTGTTGTTGTCCCTATGAAATTCTACGAGTACTTTTTCCTTCAAAAGAAGGCAAATTGATTGAAACTTCCTGGAGGATTATAACTGTCTGCCGGACCGAGACTCGAAATCGAGACCTTGCGCAGGTAAGTAGTCTACTGATTTAACCACCCAAGCCCGACTAACGACCCGTCCCCAAAGCTACACTCCTGCCAATAACTACTTTCCTACCTTCCAAACTTCGCAAAGGCGATCCTGAGATACTTCTAAGTGCGGAACTCTTGGATCGAAGGATATTGCGGAGACTTGGCTTAGCCACAGCCTAGGGGATGTTTCCAGAAACGGACTGCTACTCTGCAATGGTATATGCCCAGATCTGGAAGTTCATGACAGATTAAAACTGTTTGCCGGATCAAGTCCTTCTAGTCCTGTAAGTTTGGTCGAAGGGCTTCAGTGGAGTTTGGTGAGGAAATCAAGTACTAGCGGAAGTCGAGCTGCGAGGGTGGGTCGTGGGTTGAGCTTGGGTAACTCCTTCGGTGTAGCATTTTTCCGGAAGAGGCAGAAGCTCCGAGTTCGAGTCTCGGACCAGCACACAGTTTTAATCTACATCTATATCTACATTGGTTCTCTGCAAATCACAGTTAAGTGCCAGTAAGAGGGTTTATCGAACCACCTTCACAATAATTCCCTACTATTTCACTCTCGTACAGCGCGCGGGAAAAAGACTAACACTTCAGTCATTCCGTACGAACTCCGATTTCCTTTATTTTATTATGATGACAGTTTCTACCTACGTAGGTCGGCGCTGGTAAGATACACTCCTGGAAATGGAAAAAAGAACACATTGACACTGGTGTGTCAGACCCACCATACTTGCTCCGGACACTGCGAGAGGGCTGTACAAGCAATGATCACACGCACGGCACAGCGGACACACCAGGAACCGCGGTGTTGGCCGTCGAATGGCGCTAGCTGCGCAGCATTTGTGCACCGCCGCCGTCAGTGTCAGCCAGTTTGCCGTGGCATACGGAGCTCCATCGCAGTCTTTAACACTGGTAGCATGCCGCGACAGCGTGGACGTGAACCGTATGTGCAGTTGATGGACTTTGAGCGAGGGCGTATAGTGGGCATGTGGGAGGCCGGGTGGACGTACCGCCGAATTGCTCAACACGTGGGGCGTGAGGTCTCCACAGTACATCAATGTTGTCGCCAGTGGTCGGCGGAAGGTGCACGTGCCCGTCGACCTGGGACCGGACTGCAGCGACGCACGGATGCACGCCAAGACCGTAGGATCCTACGCAGTGCCGTAGGGGACCGCACCGCCACTTCCCAGCAAATTAGGGACACTGTTGCTCCTGGGGTATCGGCGAGGACCATTCGCAACCGTCTCCATGAAGCTGGGCTACGGTCCCGCACACCGTTAGGCCGTCTTCCGCTCACGCCCCAACATCATGCAGCCCGCCTCCAGTGGTGTCGCGACAGGCGTGAATGGAGGGACGAATGGAGACGTGTCGTCTTCAGCGATGAGAGTCGCTTCTGCCTTGGTGCCAATGATGGTCGTATGCGTGTTTGGCGCCGTGCAGGTGAGCGCCACAATCAGGACTGCATACGACAGAGGCACACAGGGCCAACACCCGGCATCATGGTGTGGGGAGCGATCTCCTACACTGGCCGTACACCACTGGTGATCGTCGAGGGGACACTGAATGGTGCACAGTACATCCAAACCGTCATCGAACCCATCGTTCTACCATTCCTAGACCGGCAAGGGAACTTGCTGTTCCAACAGGACAATGCACGTCCGCATGTATCCCGTGCCACCCAACGTGCTCTAGAAGGTGTAAGTCAACTATCCTGGCCAGCAAGATCTCCGGATCTGTCCCCCATTGAGCATGTTTGGGACTGGATGAAGCGTCGTCTCACGCGGTCTGCACGTCCAGCACGAACGCTGGTCCAACTGAGGCGCCAGGTGGAAATGGCATGGCAAGCCGTTCCACAGGACTACATCCAGCATCTCTACGATCGTCTCCATGGGAGAATAGCAGCCTGCATTGCTGCGAAAGGTGGATATACACTGTACTAGTGCCGACATTGTGCATGCTCTGTTGCCTGTGTCTATGTGCCTGTGGTTCTGTCAGTGTGATCATGTGATGTATCTGACCCCAGGAATGTGTCAATAAAGTTTCCCCTTCCTGGGACAATGAATTCACGGTGTTCTTATTTCAATTTCCAGGAGTGTATTTTCGCATCGGGAGGAGGAATTTGGTGACTGAAATTTCGTGAGAAGATACCGCCGCAATGAAAAATGCTTCTGTTTTAATGATGTCCACCCCAAATCCCTTGGCTCGATAATACAGAACGTGTTGTTCTTCATTGATCTTTCGATGTACTCCTTTAAGTCTATCTTTTAAGGACCCCACCCCACGCAGTAGCACTCCAAAAGAGGATGAACAGGCACAGTGAAAGCAGTCTCTTTAGTAGATCTATTGCGTCTTATAAACGTCCTGCCAGTAAATCTCAGTCTTTGGTTCGCGTTCCCCACAACATTTTCTACGTGTTCTTTCAAACTTAAGCTGTTCGTAACTGTAATTACTAGGTACTTAGTTGAATTTACAGCCTTTACATTTGATTGATTTATCGTGCAACCGAAGTTTAACGGAATCCGTTTAGCACTCATATTGGTGACTTCATAGTTTTCATTTTTTAGGGTCAATTGCCAATTTTCGCACCGTAACAGATATCTTACTTAAAATGTTTTGCAATTGGCTTTCACCTTTTGATGACTTTACTAGATGATAAACGACAGCATCATCTGCAAAAAACCTAGAGGGCTGCTCAGATTGTATATATAAATAACGAACAATAGTTGCCCATAACACTACCTGGAGTAACGTCATATGTCACTTGTGTTTTACTCAGTGACTTTAGGTCAGTTATTACGGACTCTCACCTCTCTGACAGGAAATCCCGAATTCAGTCTCATAACTGAGACATTCCATAAGCAAGCAATTTTGTTACAAGCCGCTTGTGTGGTACAGAGTCAAAAACCTTCTGGAAATCTAGAAAAACGGAATCAATTTGAAATCCATGTCGACAGTGCTGAACACTTCGTGTTAGCGAAGAGCAAGTTGTGTTTCACAAGAACGATGTTTCCTAAATCCGTGTTGACTGTGAGTCAGTAGACCGTTCTCTTCGAGGTAATTCATAATGTTTGAACAGAATATGTGCTCCAAAATCTTGTTGCATGTCGACGTCGATTATTTGGGCTTGTAATTTAGTGGATTGCTCCTACTGCCTTTCTTGAATATTGGTATGACCTATGCAGCTTTCCCGTCATAGGGCACGGATCTGTCGTCGAGCGAGTAGTTTATATGCTTTTCAAGTATGGAACCGTTGCATCAGCATGCTCTGAAACGAACGTAACGGATATATAATGTCGATCGGAAGACTTGCTTTCATTAAGTGATGTAAAATGCTTCACTCCTCGGAGGATTTATACTTCTAAGCTACCCACGTTGGCAGCTGTTCTTGATTCGAATTGTGGAATGTTTGCTTCTTCTTCTTCTTTGGTGAAGGAATTTCGGAAGGCTGTGTTTAGTAACTGCGTTTTAGCATCAATTATTGCTGTGGTGCAAAGAAGGCATCGACTGTGTCTTGCGCTAGCATACTTTACATACGACCAGAATCTCTTTGGATTTTCCAATAGATTTCGAGTCACAGTTTTGTGTACCATGAGGGATAAGCTTCGTCGTTGTTAATTTATTGCCGGCCGCGGTGGTCTCGCGGTTCTAGGCGCGCAGTCCGGAGCCGTGCGACTGCTAAGGTCGCAGGTTCGAATCCTGCCTCGGGCATGGATGTGTGTGATGTCCTTAGGTTAGTTAGGTTTAAGTAGTTCTAAGTCCTAGGGGACTAATGACCACAGCAGTTGAGTCCCATAGTGCTCAGAGCCATTTGAACCATTTTTTTTGTTAATTTATTTCGTGTAAGTCTCTCAATCACTATCGATGCTATTTGTTTCGAGTCAAGCCACATTTGATCTACGCTTACATTGTCAATTTGGAAGGAATGTAGAGTTTGTCTCAGGAACGCGTCAAGTGAAATTTTATCTGCTTCTTTGAATAGGAATATTTTTCGTTTATTTTTGGAGGATTTGGGGCTTACAATATTCAGACTCGCTACTAAAATCCTGTGTTCACGAGCCCCTGTATCCTTTTTGATGGTCGGTATCAGCTCAGGATTATTTGTTGCTAAGAGGTCAAATGTATTTTCACAACCGTTTACTATTCGAGTTGGCTAATGAACTAATTGCTCGAAATAATTTTCGTAGACTGCGTTTAGCAGAATTTCGAGGATATTTTGTGCATACCTCCGGATTGAAATACGTATTTTCACCAACACATTGGGAGAAAGATGAAGTATAATTGTATGAGTCGGTATATGTTTGAAATTAGATTCAAGTTTACTTTGAACCTTTCAGCAATTGTATCATCTGAGTTGGGAGATCGGTAAAAGGATCAAATTTCTATTTTATACCGGTTGCCAAGAACGACCTCTACCCATACTACCCCACAGGAATTACCTGTTTCAATTTCGGTACCAGATATGCTACTAGTAGCATATCTTGCTATTAGTAGCAAAAAAATACTGCACCACCAACTGTACTTAGCCTATACCTTCTGAACATCGTTAGGTCTTTCGCAAACATTACGGCTGAACTTATTTACGGCTTTAGCCACCTCTCAATGCCGATAACGATTTGAGCAGCAGTGCTTTCCATTAGCGCTTGGAGCTCTGGTAATTTCCCAACACAGTTACGACAATTCACAACTGCTGTATCGAAGTCTACATATAAAATGTAGACTGGCAATGGCAAGGGAAGCGTTTCTGAAGAAGAGAAATTTGTTAACATCGAATATAGATTTAAGTGTCAGGAAGTAATTTCTGAAAGTTTTGGTATGGAGTGTGGCCATGTATAGAAGTGAAACATGGACGATAAATAGTTTGGACAAGAAGAGAATAGAAGCTTTTGAAATGTGGTGCTACAAAAGAATGCTGAAGATTAGATGGGTAGATCACATAACTAATGAGGAGATATGGAATAGCATTGGGGAGAAGAGAAGTTTGTGGCACAACTTGACTAGAAGAAGGGATCGGTTGGTAGGACATGTTCTGAGGCATCAAGGGATCACCAATTTAGTATTGGATGGCAGCGTGGAGGGTAAAAATCGTAGAGGGAGACCAAGAGATGAATACACTAAGCAGATTCAAAAGGATGTAGGTTGCACAGGATAGAATAGCATGGAGAGCTGCATCAAACCAGTCTCAGGACTGAAGAACACAACAACAACAACAACATATCGAAGGTTCCTGAAACCACGTTCTACCCGTGTTCGAGCTGCACCCTTTGAGACTGAAGCCCTTTCTGTGTTTCCCTGAAACCCCTAACCTAAAAAACCGCCTAGTACGTACCACACAGCTCTTGCTACCAGTAAAGCAGCCTTCTGCATGTAATGGACTCCTGACTTATTTAGCGGAACCCGAAAGCAGAGACAATCTCTCTCGATCCAAAGCCAGCAAGTTTCATATCAGCACAAACTCCAGTGCAGTGCGAAAATCTGATTCTGTAGAAAAATTTATATTTATTGAAATCATAGTAAATTGTTAATAAACCTTTAATTCTGCAACTGGTTGGCTGTCATTTTCCAGGCTATGGAAGAAGGCCGATTGTTAACAGCGTTAGATCAAGATGACGTAATTAATAGGTCGTGTAATCAGCGGTGGATGAAAATTTCGCATCCACAAAAGCGGTCATCTCTATTCTCTCGAATAACGTCGCATCAAGCGATTTTGGAGTGCTCATCAAGTTTGAATTATGGTTCTGTTTTTCATACTATGATGCGTCCGTGCCAAGTGCAAGCGGCCGAAGCTGATGCTCTCGGTCGAATGTCATTTCCCTTGCATTGTACTCTTAGGGATTTCGGTCCTCACCTAAATTTTTATATATTGAAACTAGCACATAGCTCTGTGTAGATATACCTATTGTGTTTGCTGCCTGGCTGAGTAGATCGAAATAGCGTAGGTAGTGTGTTCATAGTTGCTATCATTCCTTCGTTGATGTCATTGTCTGTGGTCTGATACTAAATACGAATAACGCCTCAAAGTATTTTGCTTACATGTTTTCTTACTGATCTAATACACAAATATATTGCACATTTTTCATATTTTGATTTGTTATTGAAGTTTGGAAGCTGAAATGAAGTAGATTAGCATGCTGTGGTGCGTGTATTAAATGTAAGTGTGAATCTGTCTGACTTCCACCTCTGTCACCATGGTTCGAATTCATGTTTCGACCCACCACTCTGTGCTTGCCAGGCCACGTGAAGTGTTCCCTGGTTATGTGATGCTCCCTGCTCCAGCCATTAGGGGTATCTGCCACTGCGAACAGGTAGCAGAGCGCTTCCAAAGATTAGAAACCATTTCTATTTTCTAACTGGAGATAAATATCATTTACCAGCAGGGAATTCTTGTACTGCAATATTCTTAAGAGCTACTCCAATGTTGTATTGAGTCTGGCTGCGAGATCACTTCTTGGATACACACTCTGAGGTAACTGCAGCGTCGCTATCCGGAATTCAGCAAAACATTTAGCACACCAAGCAGTTCCCCAGCGACCATTCGCTTGCCTTGGAATGTCTGCCTGAGCTATTCAGTGTCTTGTACACCACACTGAAATTACTAGTCCACTAAAAACAAACGCATGTGTCCACACTGTCATCTTCAAGTGTGTTTGTAGATTTTGCTGCTACTCCTATACATTGGTGTTCTCCGAGGACGCATTTGTTGTAAGACGAACATCGTAAAGTCAGATCTACCTGGTGCTGGGACAAGGGATGTGATGAACATTGCAGACTGAACTGTCCTTCAGTGCCACGGCTCTTGCAGTGGGGGAGCTCTAACAGTCCCGACACAAGGTTTATACGTACAGGGTGAAAATTATTGCACTATATGAAATGAAATCGTCATAGCTTCTGAACAAGTTGAGTTAGGACGTTAAAACTTCACGGTTGGCCGTGAAGCTTGATGGGAACTAGTATGCGCAGTATGGATTGGCTTAGCGACGAAGCAAACTTTCATCTGGACGGTTTCGTCAACAAGCCAAAGTGGCGCATTTGGGGGACGGAGAATCCGCATTTCGCGATCGAGAAGTCTCTTCACGCTCAACGGGTGACTGTGTGCTATGCAATGTCCAGTCACGGAATAATCGATGTGATATTCCTTGATGGCAGGGTAACTCCCAAACGGTACGTAATCGTTTTGAAAGATGATTTCATCTCCATTATCCAAAGTGATACTGATTTCGACAAGATGTGGTTCATGCAGACGGAGCTAGACCACAGCAAAGCAGGAGAGTGTTTAATGTCCTGGAGGGACCCTTAGGGGCCGCGGTCTGGGTCTGGGCTCTCCAGAGGTGACTGGCATGGGCCTTTGTTGGCCGCCATATTCTGAGGATTTGAACACATGCGGCTCCTTTTTGTGGGGATATATTAAAGACAAGGTCTACAGCAATAACCTCAAAACAATTGTTGAGCGGAAAACAGCCATTCAGGACGTCGTCAACAACATCGATATTCCGATACTATACCAGGTCATGCAGAATTTATGTATTCGTCTGAGCCGCAGCATCGTCATTGTGGCAGGTATATGTCATAACCAACATCCGAATATCTGTAGTGACAATGACATGTTGAATAAAGTGTCTGCGCGCCGTAGTTTGTAACTAATTTACGTTTATTCATATAATTCACTAATTTTCACCCTGTATTTTCTTCTATGTAACATGTTTTCAGTCCCTTTATAGGTCAAACCCTCGTTCGCCATTAAATTCCTACTACAGGAGCTGGTTAAAAATGTGGTAACAATGCGAGGCATGCAGGCATGAACATGAATGCAGATGCAGTCGACGCTGTTGTATCTCACCACGAACAGCACGTGTGAAATTCCTGAATACATTGTAAATATCAGCCGTAGTCAGATTAGTTTGCGTGCTTGTGAGTGCATCATGTCGGAGCTAGCGAATTCGAACTTGGGAATATTTCAGGTGCTCTTGTTGTGGGTGCCGCCGTAATTAAGGCATCTGCAATGTTTGGTGTATGAAGAGGCACCGTGTCGAAGATTTATTCCGCTTACAGAGAAAGCTGAAATACATCCCCCGCTAAGTTACAACGCCGACGCATTGTGTGATGCGAGAAAGTGAGAGACGGTCGCCGAAGAGGATTGTAACGAAAAATAAGAACAAAAGTTTGCAAAAGTCACTCACTGCGTTAGTCAATGTCGCACTGACGAACACGGTCAGCACCAAAACAACACGAAATAAGCTCCGTAATCTGCGAACTGCGGGGCCATCTGGAAACGAAAGACCCAGTTCAGTGATGGAAATGCCCGGGCGTAAAACCTGAACTATGGAGCAATGGGAGAAAGTAATTTGGTCGAATGAATCATGTATCCTGTTTCATCCCATTCCAATTCCTGGACTAGTTCATCTGGATACACCTCGACAAGCCCACGATGCAAACTGCTTGCTGCCGTATCGTGGTACCTGCATCTGCATCAAAACTCCACTAACCACCTGGTGGTGTGTAGTGGAGGGTACTTCTGTTGCCGCTAACTGGTCCCCCTATCCCCGCTCCACTAGCGATTGACAAGTGAGAAGAATGATTGTCGGTAAGCCTCTTTATTTGCTCTAATTTCTCGAAATTTCTCGTTGTCATTTCAGGAGATGTGTGCGGGACGAAGTAATATGTTCCCCGACTCTTTCCAGGAAGTACTCTCGAAATTTCAATGGTAAAACTCGCCGCGATGCATAACGTCTCTCTTGTAGCGTCTGCCAATGGAGTTTGTTGAGAATACCTGTAACACTCTCGCACCGACTAAACAATCCCGTGACGAAACGCTCCGCTCTTCGATGGATCTTTTCTGTCTCTTCCATCAGCCCTACCTGGTACGAGTGCCATATTCATGAGCAACAATCAAGAATGTGTCGAAGAAGACCCTTGTACGCTACTTTTTTTCTTGATGGGTTACATTTCCTTAAAATACTTCCTGTGAATCTCAGTCTGGCAACTATTTTTCCTACAATTAGATTTATGTAGTAATTAAACTTAAGGTCGCTGTGAATACTTACTACTAGATATTTTACAGACGTTCATGTTTCTAGAGGACCGATAAATCTATCAACCAACCAGTTTCCAACAATATGTCATCAATACTCTAGTTTATATTCACATATATTGTAAACGGTAACGGTCCTAACACATTTTCTTGCTGTAATCCGGAAATTACCTTTATAGTTTTCGATTCTGTTCCATTAAGAGCGACATGATTCTGGCGGGCCGGGATCGGTGGTCTGCATTCTCTATTTCACTTATCTTAAGTCCACCTACCTCGTTATGCTTCTTTCCGACGTCCCTTCACTCTGTAGTAGCAGATACGTGCTAGGCAGTACAAAGCAGCGTTGATGAAACCACTACCACACAGAGGCCGCGTAACTCCAGTTGAGTCACTTCCTGAAAGTTCATTTTTTACAAATCACGGTTTCGGAGGAAGCAGTCTTCTTGAAGAAAGCATTTAAAATTAGATTGAATCTACCTTTGATTCGTTTGGAAACACATGAAATGGCTATCAAGTCCGTATTTAATATGGTAATGCACTATCATTCAAAGTTCACTGTCTGTAAAACACAATTTCACTCGAAAAGCAGCCAGAATTTTTGCAAGTCCGACAGGACTAATTTTCACCTTCTACCAGGTACCAACAAACAACTACTCGCGGGTTAAACATTTGGACTTTAAGTGGTCTTCTTCGAAAGAAGTGCTCGCAAAAGTATTCCGTACAGAGTACGAAACATGCCACGCGGAATTGTTACTACAACAGAAAGTTCACACGCTCATATCTCTCTAACTACTTAATTTAGAAACACCAAACTTTCATTAAGATGCTCGTAACTCCAGTCGCTTCAGTAACGAGGTATTCGAACCGCTATTAACTCACTATTTCTTAATTTTTCAGACTATTTTTATAGAGCTCTCTAACATGCTGTAGGCTGGTTAGCGAGCGACTATCTCCAACTACTTTACTTACTGCCACTCCACTTAATTTTGATTGGCTGTTGATCTAAACGACTAATCGGAATGTTCCTTCCAGATCATTCTCGCCGCAAATCTTGCCTTATCCCATCAATAATCTGATAGTAATTAACGCCATTAAAACATCAATTTCTAGTATATTGTTTAATCAAAATAAGCGAAGTACGAAATACTCTCCAAATGATAAATAAACTTATTCCGCCTCTAACTTTCATTCAGGCTGCTTTTATACAAAAGCAAGCTCACACCGGCTTACGTCATCTGAATCATGGTTGCACCATAACTTTCCCACGGTCTATTTGTACAAGGTTTTATGAAAAACAACATATTAAGATTTAACGTATGTCCCCTATACACTCTCCCAATCATTCGCAGGCACTCAGTCAACCGTTTTTTGTATTACGTAATGCACAGGGACTAAAGTGTTAAAGAAGAAAATTCAAATTAATTGATTTTTATGCACTGGTAATTTTGTAATGGCTTCAAATGATAATAGAAGTCAATCTATTTATTCCTAACTTGTTTTTAAGAAACAAGCATTGGGTTTAGAACTTTTAGGTAAATTTCTTTACATCCGGCACTACAATAAATAAAAGTCTGAAATTTTGACAGCACAATCCATTAATAGCAAACGGCTGTGTACGAAATTTGAACAAAATCGGATAATAACCGATATGGATTATTTACTGACTTTAATCTAGTCGCAAATCTTGACCGATGTTCGGTAAGCTCGTATTTCTTTCACTAAACAGCAGTGCGTTAAATGCCATCCTAAAGTCGAGGAATACGGCATCAAACTGAGCGCTATTGTCTACAGCGCTATGGTTCTCATGGACAAACAGAGAGCTGAGTTTTGCAAGACATCTTTTAGAGGAATCTACACTCCTGGAAATGGAAAAAAGAACACATTGACACCGGTGTGTCAGACCCACCATACTTGCTCCGGACACAGCGAGAGGGCTGTACAAGCAATAATCACACGCACGGCACAGCGGACACACCAGGAACCGCGGTGTTGGCCGTCGAATGGCGCTGGCTGCGCAGCATTTGTGCACCGCCGCCGTCAGTGTCAGCCAGTTTGCCGTGGCATACGGAGCTCCATCGCAGTCTTTAACACTGGTAGCATGCCGCGACAGCGTGGACGTGAACCGTATGTGCAGTTGACGGACTTTGAGCGAGGGCGTATAGTGGGCATGCGGGAGGCCGGGTGGACGTACCGCCGAATTGCTCAACACGTGGGGCGTGAGGTCTCCACAGTACATCGATGTTGTCGCCAGTGGTCGGCGGAAGGTGCACGTGCCCGTCGACCTGGGACCGGACCGCAGCGACGCACGGATGCACGCCAAGACCGTAGGATCCTACGCAGTGCCGTAGGGGACCGCACCGCCACTTCCCAGCAAATTAGGGACACTGTTGCTCCTGGGGTATCGGCGAGGACCATTCGCAACCGTCTCCATGAAGCTGGGCTACGGTCCCGCACACCGTTAGGCCGTCTTCCGCTCACGCCCCAACATCGTGCAGCCCGCCTCCAGTGGTGTCGCGACAGGCGTGAATGGAGGGACGAATGGAGACGTGTCGTCTTCAGCGATGAGAGTCGCTTCTGCCTTGGTGCCAATGATGGTCGTATGCGTGTTTGGCGCCGTGCAGGTGAGCGCCACAATCAGGACTGCATACGACCGAGGCACACAGGGCCAACACCCGGCATCATGGTGTGGGGAGCGATCTCCTACACTGGCCGTACACCACTGGTGATCGTCGAGGGGACACTGAATAGTGCACGGTACATCCAAACCGTCATCGAACCCATCGTTCTACCATTCCTAGACCGGCAAGGGAACTTGCTGTTCCAACAGGACAATGCACGTCCGCATGTATCCCGTGCCACCCAACGTGCTCTAGAAGGTGTAAGTCAACTACCCTGGCCAGCAAGATCTCCGGATCTGTCCCCCATTGAGCATGTTTGGGACTGGATGAAGCGTCGTCTCACGCGGTCTGCACGTCCAGCACGAACGCTGGTCCAACTGAGGCGCCAGGTGGAAATGGCATGGCAAGCCGTTCCACAGGACTACATCCAGCATCTCTACGATCGTCTCCATGGGAGAATAGCAGCCTGCATTGCTGCGAAAGGTGGATATACACTGTACTAGTGCCGACATTGTGTATGCTCTGTTGCCTGTGTCTATGTGCCTGTGGTTCTGTCAGTGTGATCATGTGATGTATCTGACCCCAGGAATGTGTCAATAAAGTTTCCCCTTCCTGGGACAATGAATTCACGGTGTTCTTATTTCAATTTCCAGGAGTGTATATTTAGTGTGATTTTCACTCTCCAGAAATCTTCATAGTTCTCGAGCTTAAAACATTTACTGTAATTCTACCACACACTGACGTCAGCGATACTGCTGTATAATTATGTGCATCTGTCCTCCAGTCTGCTTGAAACTGGAATCGCCTGCGCATTTTTAGTCAGTAGGTACCCTTTGTTGCTCCATCGAACTACCATGAATTGTTTCTGGAAGCGGAGAAACTTCTTTCGCACAGTATTTGTAAATGTTACAGGTATCTCACTTGATCCGGATGCCTTCTCATTACCAAGCGATTGTAGTTGCTGTTGTATTCCGTATCGATATCTCATATCGGCTGTTTAGATGTTCGTACGATGATTGAAAAGAGCGTCCTTATTACAATCTTCTGTGGTGAAACAATTTCGCAAGACGGATTCCAGGATTTCGCCATTCTCTGTGTTATCTTTGGCGCCAGGACCATGAGAGAGTGACTTAGTAGATGATTTCTAACCGCTTACTGAGTTTCAAAAAATGGTTCAAATGGCTCTGAGCACTATGGGACTCAACTGATGAGGTCATACGTCCCCTAGAACTTAGAACTACTTAAACCTAACTAACCTAAGGACAACACACACATCCATGCCCGAGGCTGGATTCGAACCTGCGACCGTAGCGGTCGCGCGGTTCCAGATTGTAGCGCCAGAACCGCTCGGCCACCAGCGGCCGGCTTACTGAGTTTGCATAGCAACAATGCCTTTTAGGATTTTTGGGCACATCGGTTACTAAATTTTTCATTCAAAGTCATTCTTTCCTTCATGGCTCTCCTTATGCTCCTTTCCACTTAGTTTAGAATTTTCAGCTACATTTTGACTTCTCTTTACTCTTGGACGAAGCTCTCTTTTGTAGACTGAAGGTGGTGTGGTAGAAAGGAAAGAAAGGCATCGAACTAATGATATCAGCTGCAGCGGGACTTTTCGTGGAACCAGCGCCGACGGACGAGAATGTATACCGGACGTGGAGTCGAACCAGAGATCTCTTGTTTACTTGGCAGTTGCCACTGCGGCACCTGGACACCGTGTTTATCGCAAATGCACCATCTATCTCGTCGCGCTCCCCTCGTCGCCTGTCTGATCTTCCGGATACGTCCGAAATAACAGACGCCACGTAATCGTATAGAAACGCCCCGTGTTTACATAACAGTTTCGTAATGCGTGTATCTTTCCCATCCCTTGAGACACTGCTCGGAAAAGTCTGAATGATTCTTTTGAAACTTTCCAGTTTTGATAGCATGATTCTTCCAGTCTGTACCTTGGAATTTGAAGTCATCCATCATTACAACGGCATGATCAGCAAAGATACTAAAATAAAGCTATACCAGTTACACTACTCTCTATGCTTATGATTGTGTAAATCACAATGAGCTTATTTGGGCATATTAACGGCATCAGGTTGTAACGCAGCAAGTTATTACAAGATAACATTCGTTGCAGTAAGACATGCAGCCGTTTAGTACGGTGGCTGCACGATGGCTATGATTTTCTTTCCCTCTGCTCACAGCACAGCTGACGCTTCCTGCTCTGAGAAATACATAACATAACATTCAGTCGATGCGAAGATCAACCCCCTCAAAGAATGTAAATGATGCGTATAAGTTATTATCCGATTTTGTTCACATTTGGTACAAAACCTTTTCTTATTAATGGAATGATGCTGTCAAAATCTTAGATTTATATTTATTATAGACCCAGAGATAAAGAGAATTACCTAAAAGTCCTGAAACCTACGCTTGTTTTTTTAAAACAAAGTTAGGAACAATAACAGATTGGATTTCATTATCATTGAAGCCATTACAAAGTTGTCAATGCATAAAAATCAATTAATTAGAATTTTCTTTGCAAAACTTTAGTCACTTTGCATTACTTAATACAAAAACCGGTAAAAATTGCTATTTGATTATAATTTGTCACGTGAGCGCGTTAGAATGATTGAGAGGGTGTACGTCGGAGCCGGCCGGGGTGGCCAAGCGGTTCTAGGCGCTAAAGTCTCAAACCGTGCGACCGCTACTGTCACTGGTTTGAATTATGCCTCGGGCATGGATGTCCGTGCTGCCCTTAGGTTAGTTAGGTTTCAATAGTTCTAAGTTGTAGGGGACTGATGACCTCAGAAGTTAAGTCCCATAGTGCTCGGAGGCATTTCAACCAGTTTGTACGTGGGACATATGCTGAAATTTAATATTTGATTTTACGTAAAACCTTGTACAAACGAACCGTGGTAAAGTTATGTTGCAACCACTATCCAGGTGACGTATGTCTGTGTGAGCATGCTTTCGTATAAAAGCAGTTAGAATGGCAGTTAGAGACGGAATAACTTTGTTTATCAATTTGATCAATATTTCGCACTTTGCTTATTTTGATTAAACATAATACAAGAAACTGAAGCTTTGCTGACATTAACTGCTATAAAATTAGTGATTGGATAAGGCAAGATTTCCCATGAGAATGACCAGGAAGGAACATTCTGATTGGTCGTTTAGATCAACAGCCAATCAGAATGAAGCTGTTCCCGCACGAATATAGGATTGGGCAGTGAGGAGAGTACCTTGAGAGGGTCACTTGCAAGCCGGCCTACGGATAACACGATGTTAGATGTCTCCTTTAAATTACTCTGTAAGATGAGGATGGTGAGCTAATTTTGGTTCGAACATTTCGTGACTGAAGCGACTGGAGTTACGAACGTTTTAATGAAAATTTTGTGTTTCTAAGTTAAATAGTTTGAGAGATGTGAGCGTGTGAACATTCTGGTCGTAGTAACAACTCCGCGTGGTGTGTTTCGCGCCCGGTACCGAATATTTCGGCGAGCACTTCTTACGAAGAAGACCACTAAAACGACCGGAAGTTTACCTCGCGAATAGATGTGGGTCTGTCACTGGTAGAAAGTGAAAATTAGTTGGGTCGTACTTGCTAAAATTCTGGCTGGTTTTCGTGTGAATATTTGTTATACAGACAGTGAACTTTCGATGATAACGCTATACCATTTTAAATACGAACTTGATAGCAATTTCAGGTGTTTCAATATAAATAAATTAAACGCTTGTCTGCAAGTTGACTGAATATCCCGAACTCCCGATTTTTTAATCAGGAACTGGCTTTCAGCTAGAGTTAAGCATCCTCTTTGTGGTAGGTATTAGGTAGTGGTTTCATGATCGCTGCTTTATACTGCGTAGCACGTATCTGCTACCACAGAGTGAAGGGACATCGATCGGTAACAATCCAGTCGAGGTGGGTGGACTTAACGATAGCGTTAACAACACACGACCGACCCTGCCCTGCAGCAAGGCGTTCTGTAAATATATTAACGGTTGATAATTATCATACACTCCTGGAAATTGAAATAAGAACACCGTGAATTCATTGTCCCAGGAAGGGGAAACTTTATTGACACATTCCTGGGGTCAGATACATCACATGATCACACTGACAGAACCACAGGCACATAGACACAGGCAACAGAGCATGCACAATGTCGGCACTAGTACAGTGTATATCCACCTTTCGCAGCAATGCAGGCTGCTATTCTCCCATGGAGACGATCGTAGAGATGCTGGATGTAGTCCTGTGGAACGGCTTGCCATGCCATTTCCACCTGGCGCCTCAGTTGGACCAGCGTTCGTGCTGGACGTGCAGACCGCGTGAGACGACGCTTCATCCAGTCCCAAACATGCTCAATGGGGGACAGATCCGGAGATCTTGCTGGCCAGGGTAGTTGACTTACACCTTCTAGAGCACGTTGGGTGGCACGGGATACATGCGGACGTGCATTGTCCTGTTGGAACAGCAAGTTCCCTTGCCGGTCTAGGAATGGTAGAACGATGGGTTCGATGACGGTTTGGATGTACCGTGCACTATTCAGTGTCCCCTCGACGATCACCAGTGGTGTACGGCCAGTGTAGGAGATCGCTCCCCACACCATGATGCCGGGCGTTGGCCCTGTGTGCCTCGGTCGTATGCAGTCCTGATTGTGGCGCTCACCTGCACGGCGCCAAACACGCATACGACCATCATTGGCACCAAGGCAGAAGCGACTCTCATCGCTGAAGACGACGCGTCTCCATTCGTCGCTCCATTCACGCCTGTCGCGACACCACTGGAGGCGGGCTGCACGATGTTGGGGTGTGAGCGGAAGACGGCCTAACGGTGTGCGGAACCGTAGCCCAGCTTCATGGAGACGGTTGCGAATGGTCCTCGCCGATACCCCAGGAGCAACAGTGTCCCTAATTTGCTGGGAAGTGGCGGTGCGGTCCCCTACGGCACTGCGTAGGATCCTACGGTCTTGGCGTGCATCCGTGCGTCGCTGCGGTCCGGTCCCAGGTCGACGGGCACGTGCACCTTCCGCCGACCACTGGCGACAACATCGATGTACTGTGGAGACCTCACGCCCCACGTGTTGAGCAATTCGGCGGTACGTCCACCCGGCCTCCCGCATGCCCACTATACGCCCTCGCTCAAAGTCCGTCAACTGCACATACGGTTCACGTCCACGCTGTCGCGGCATGCTACCAGTGTTAAAGACTGCGATGGAGCTCCGTATGCCACGGCAAACTGGCTGACACTGACGGCGGCGGTGCACAAATGCTGCGCAGCTAGCGCCATTCGACGGCCAACACCGCGGTTCCTGGTGTGTCCGCTGTGCCGTGCGTGTGATCATTGCTTGTACAGCCCTCTCGCAGTGTCCGTAGCAAGTATGGTGGGTCTGACACACCGGTGTCAATGTGTTCTTTTTTCCATTTCCAGGAGTGTATAAACTAACTATGGTTGAGAAGGCATTATACATTCGATTTGTCTTTTTATCTTACGGGTAAAATCGGTTCTTCCATATGTCTTTCTAGGCACTTGTATTTGGACGTGACTTAGATGATCGTTGTCCGCGTAATGTTACATCTGACTTTTTTAGATTAGTCGCTTTCTTGTGCGTTTCTTTCCTCTCGACCGCTTGGATGACAGTGTATAATCGATATTACTTGTTTATGTAGTTAGTAATAGCAGTAGATTATTTGTGGAAATTCGGTTACGTTTTGATTATTTTCTTAATTTTGGTTTTACATATATTTTTTACCTGCAATTTTGTTTGCTTGTTGGTGAGATAAAAATCATATAGACAACAGTATAACTTGATACCCTTATCGCAATCATATCCCAGCAGGACGTATTTTCCGCTGCGGGCCGCAAAAATCGAAACGCGAAAGATATTAAGTGCGTTATTGTGACGGTACGTCACATAAATATTGACATTTTTATCGGTTGTGAACCGCAGTTAACGTATTTTATGAATATAATTAGTATAAAAGATACAGTTAATGTTCTTGAAACAACTGATATGCAGCAACGTATTTTATGAATATGATTAGTATAAAAGATACAGTTAATGTTCTTGAAACAACTGATATGCAGCGATAATTTAAGAGTAGCATCGGTATTTAAAATATGTCTATGAAAATAAAAAAGGATCGAAAAGAGACGCGATTGTACGGCCGAGGAGGAAGGACGTACTTTATGGTACTCACACTGTTTTGTTTCGCGATACGGAAGGCAGCTATTGAGCGGCTATACATACTTTGTGTAAGTTATTCGGTATTCTGCTAAAATAAACAATTTATTGTAATCACAAAATGAATTTCTTTGTAATAGTTGTCACCTCAAATGGTCGCAGCGGCTAATTATTTTTAATGAGCATTTTTTTCAGTAATTTGCGCTGCGGGAAGCTCATCTTCCGATGCAGCCTCTGGTCGCCCATTACGCGCCAAAGTATTAATTTATTTTTCAAAGGGTTAACAGTAACTGCAAATGGGAGAGATTTCGTTGTAAGAACGTTTCTAAATTGCAACAGATAATTAATTTACGTTAAAGTTCATTTTTCAGATTATACCGATTCCATGAGTTCAGTAAGTTTTATCTTGGCCGCTCCACGGCAACAATCGAAAGTCTCTCGAGCATTGCTTTGCAATTAATAAATAGAAATTAACAAAATTACATTCAGTTCAGTTAACGGCAACTATATTTTAGTCATCGCGTTCAAAATCTTAAGTTGGTACATGAATAACAGAGGCCCTTCAAGAACCCGTCTCATATTTACTTATGCACGTAAGTAAAAGTGATAAGAAAAGATAATATCCATGAGAGCAAGAATCATGCTCTAACAAAAGAAAAATTCATGCTGATAAATTGAAAATAAATAAATAAATATATATATATATATATATATATATATATATATATATATATATATATAATGTTTTTTATATATAACGTAACAAATGGCGACGTAACATTATCTCTGAAGCGTATTCCATCGATTCCATGGTTAAATTGCAGTGTCCCGTTCCTGCCAAGTATTACGTGTCCATTTAGCTGATCTGGGCCTTCCCATGGTATAATAATGATTCCGCAATGGTGGCGATGTGTTCCAAGAAGACATGGCTGCTCTTGACACGCACTAGGCGTCAGTAGATTTATGGTTTTGTGAGCACTTATTGCGGCCTACCACTGTTTCCTCTCCTTTGCCAACCTCTTCATCTCAGCGCAGAACTTGCAACCTACATCCTTAATTATTTGCTGGATGTTTTCTAATCTCTGTCTTCCTCTACTTTTTTTAACTCTGTTGCTCCACCTTGTACCATGGAAATCATTCCATGTCTTCATAGCTGTCCCTTCGTCTTGTCAGTGTTTTCCATATATTCTTTTCCTCACCGATTGTACGGTCAACCATCTCATTCCTTACCTTATCGGTCCACCTAAATTTCAGCATTCATCTGTAGCACCACATCTCAAATGCTTCTATTCTATTCTATTCTGTTCTGATTTTCCCACAGTCCATGTTTCACCACCATAAAATACTGTGCTCCAAAGATATAGTATCATAAATTTCTTACTCATATTAAGGCCAATGTTTCATACTAGTTGACTTCTCCTGCCTGGGAATGCCCTTTCTGGCTGTTCTAGTCTACTTTTGATGTCCTCCTTGCTTAGTTCATCATTTGTTAATTTGCTGCCTTATTAGAAGAATTCCATTACTTCACCTGTTGGCACAGACCATGATATTAAGTTTCTCGCTGTTCTCATTTCTGCGACTTCTCATTACCTTCGTCTTTCTTTGATTTACTCTGTCCATATTCTGCACTCAGTAGACTGCTCATTCCACTCAAGAGATCCTGTAATTCTTCTTAACTTTCACTGGGGATAACAATGTCATCAGCGAGTCGTATCATTGATATCCTTCCACCTTCAATTTTAATCCTATCCCTTAACCTTTCTTTTATTTCCGACATTGCTTCTTCAGTCTATAGATTTAACAGTAGGAGTAGAAGCCAACATTGCTGCCTTACACCCTTTTCAATCCGAGCTCTTCGTTCCTGGTCTTCCACCGTTATTACTCACTCTTTGCTTTAGTGTGTATTGCATATTACCTGTCTCTCGCTATGGCTTACCCCAATGTTACACAGAATTTCTAACATCTTGCACCATCTGATATTACCGAATGCTTTTTCCAGGTCGACAAATCCTATGAACCTTTCTTCATTTTTCTTTAGTTTAGCTTCCACTACCAACCGCAACATCAGAACTGCCTCTCTAGTGTCGTCACCTTCCCTAAATTCAAACTATTTGTCATCTAAAACATCTATTTTCTTTTCCATTCTTGTAAATTATTGCTGTCAGCATCATAGATGCATGGGCTATTAAGGTGACTGTGCGCTAATTCTGGCATTTGTCAGCTCTTAGAGTCTTCTAAATTCCGTGGATGTTATTTTTCCATAAGCCAGATGGTATTTTGCCATACTCATAGATTCTACGCACCAACGTTAATAGTCGTTTTGTTGTCGCATTCTCCAATGATTTTAAACTTTTTCAACCTACCTGCTGTCTCTCCTCTGTACTTAACAGGTAAATACCTATCGCACTCTTAATGTCACCACCCTTGCTATTAATGTCACTGAAAGTTGTTTAGACTTTTCTATGTCTTGTGTCAGCCCTTTCCGGCAATTAGTTCTTTTGCAATTTCTTCACATTTTTCATGCAGCCACTTCGACTTAGCTTCCATTCACTTGCTGTTTATTTAATTTCTAAGTGATTTGTATTTCTGTATACTTAAATTACCCTGAAAATTATTATACTTCCTTCTTGCACCGACCAACTGGAGTATTTCTTCTGTTAGTCCAGGTTTCTTCGCAGTTGCCTTCTTTGTACCCATGGTTTTCTTCCCAACTACTCTCTTCAGACATGTTCACTCCTCTTCTGCCTATTGAGACATTCCTTAATGCAGTATGTATAGCCTCAGAGGACTTTAAATGTATCTTTTTATTCCTTAGTACTTCCATATACCACTTCTTGGAGTATTGATTCTTTCTGGTTAATCTTTTAAACTTCAGCCTACTCTTCATTAGTACCAAATTGCGATCTGAGTCCACATCCGCTGCTGAGTATGCCTTAATATCAAGTATCTGATTTTGGAATCTCTGCCTAACAATGATGTAATCTTGTAAGGTGTCCAGATTTTAAAGACCTTACATGAGCTTGATCCATAACGACAGTACGATACAGTATGAGATCCTCAGAAAGAATTATTATATCATATCAACAAAAGGAAATTGCAGTAATCTCTTGTACCAACAACTAACAAAACAATATCTACCAATACATAGACAGGGGCACGCATAAACAAGTTAAAGTGAATCACATTATGGAGACGAACCGAGCAGGTGGTTAATGGCATCGTAGAACCCCACATGACAAGAGAACGGCGAGCTTCAGTTCAGAAAGGGATAAGGCCATAACAATACATTATTGTTTTTAACGTAAATACTGGCAGGACTGAGGGTAAGTGGCTGCACAGCATTAACAGGAACTAGGCTGTGACCCAGCAAGAAAAATAAAATTCTCCTCTAACGAGACGGCGATTGGCTGAAGCCATACTGGGCAATGCAGACGTGATACAGTGTGGAGGTCCCTATAATTTATAGAAGCATTTTGAGAACTAAAATGGCTAGACATCTCTGTCATCTCGTGGTAGACTGCACAGTGTGTACAAATAGAGAAGCGTTTAGAGCTTTGTTTGTGTGAACTGTCGACGATACTCTTCATGCATCATGGCGACAGATAGCAAAGAGGTAGTTAATTACTTCTGTGTGAATTTTTGCCTGCAAAGAAATTGTGCATGTTGCTCCAACCCTTAGCGAGTGGCAATAGCAATTATTTCGACTAGGGAAAGATTAATGTTCTACGGAATGCAGGAAAGTTGAGACTGAGTGAATTCAGTCAAGGCCAGAATAGGGAATTCGTGTTTCAAACCCAGCATAGAGACAACGCTGTTGCAGATGCCGCTTGGTAAAGTACCATCGCTCATTAGGCCACAGTAAATGTTCCAACTGGTGTACGCTTTGACCATTTGATATCACAAGCTAGGATACTAAACCTGCCCTCAACTTGCATTCATGAGAGGTTTTTCTTTGGTTCAAAAAGTAAATTTATTCTCGACCAACTCAGTACATTGACCAACTTAGTGCATTGACCAGCTATAATAACGTAGATGTAAATGAGCTGGTGAAGATTTTTAGTCATTCTTTTCTGATAAATTTTTTCATATGTAGAGATAACGATTTTAATAATCATCAGTTCAATATGTCCTAGAGTTATATATTTTGTTACTGAGTGTCAATAGTAATTGAACATTATTGTTGTGTATCACTTGACCCCGGAAAGCACAGCTGATAAATTATATGTAGAAAAAAAAAAGAGAATAGCTGGTTTGTCTTTCTAGAATAGATCCCAAGCTTTCACTTTTATTAACTGATGAATTCTAGTTATGTGACAGCAGCGTTTCTAATAAATTTTGTTATGATCCGCACGTAATGTTAGCTCCCTTACAGGGCCAGGTTCATATTTATTCAGAATGTTTAACACCCTGGGCTTGAGAAAACAGATCAGATGTTTTGTCCATTCGCGTGCTAAGTGGTAAGCTAATTTTGCATATATTAATACACTCACTGTGCAGACACAAAAAGTGTGGACGCTTACAATGTAACTGCAATCTTCCGGCGTCTCCCGACCTTTTCCACATATATCTTCTCCTCTTGATTGTTGAATATTCGCTATTACTAGCCAAAATTTATTGCAGATCTCAGCTGGTCTTTCTTCTATCTCATTCCTTGTACCAAGCCCACATTCTCCTATACTCCTTTCTTCTACTCCTTTCCCTACAACAGCGTTTCAGTCTCCAGTACTACTACATTTTCATCTGACTTTACGTACAGAATTACCTATACAGTATCTTCAGATGTCATACAGGACCTTTGTTTATCCATTCCGAGACGACTGAAAGACCGAGCGAGGTGACGCAGAGGTTAGCACACTAGACTCGTTTGGACGATGTTTCAAACCCGGGCCCCGTCATCCTGATTTTACATATTTCCCCTAAATTGCTTAAAAACAATTCTCGGATGGTTACTTTGAAAGGGTACATCCGACTTCTTTCCCTATCCTCCCCTAATCCAATGGGACTGATGACCTCACTGTTTGGTCCTCTCTCCCAAATCAACTAACTAGCCAACCAGCGACTGCCAACTGTTTTCCTATACCGGATCAGGAACGGTAATGTGCTGTTTCTGGTGTTTCCATATTTTTATTCAACAACTGTACTTATTTAACAGAGACACTGCTGCAGCACGTATAGAATGACATACGAGGTTCTCGACAGGGTGCATACATATCGGAGGTATTTGTTCTGTGTCTTCGATAGCCATGCGGCCCCGCACAGAGCAGCAGCGTTAGTGGTGGCGGGACAGCCCTTTAGGGTGTACGTAGCATAAACAGTTAACAGCACTGCATGACTGGTCGTGCACGGAGGTCTTCACGGAACACCGCACTCCCTGAATGTATACAGCTGTCAGCTAGCACACTGAGCTTGGAGTGTGACGACGCACACAGCAGCGGTGTTGATTCATCTCGCTCACCTGAGCACAATTGGCCCCACATCTCTAAACAGCTACTGGGCGATTCTCGCACTGCATGACTTGCAGTGTCTCTTCTTCCGTCAGCTCGTTTTTAATGACCAGTTGCTGGGATGTGTAAGATACGTGAGATGTTGGTTCATAATCATCCAGACTCTTTTCTTTAAAAATCGCATGCTTGTCCAGAGTGTTATAAACAAATTTTGATTCTGCTTCTATCCTTGCTCTGTTCCGACCAGCTGAAGCTATAGAGATACATTTTTTTCTGATCTTGGGGCCTAACGAATGCAAAATGCGTCCTATTTCCATGGGATGTAAACATCCGATATTTTGGTTAACGCTTTTAACAATAACTACAGACAGGCCTGAGTGGTATTATTTGTAACGAATAGTGGCGCTTCTCCTTACCTGCGACTATAGATCTACAGGTGTTGTGGCTTCAACCAAGCGCGAAAGTGATGTCCCCATCAGAAGGAGGGAGAACGTCGCCCTCTAGATCATAATCTTTTCCTAAGAACTTACCTCGTTCTTCGCAAGTACAATGTTCCAGATTCTAGAAACGTTTTCTGCTGTATCTGATGCCTCTTTACGTAGACTCCGTTTCAGAAAATTACAGCCTCTTCGACAACTACTGTTTGAGTGGCCGTTCTTGAGTTCATATGCTCGTCGTTGATGGAGGCAAGAGCTTGTGTAATCATGCAACTCCGTGTTGACTGAAGTATCCACCGGCCTTTACGTGGTCATTCACAGTCCCGACGACCTGCTTCGCCATGGGTCCTTCCACCCATTGTATCCAATTACACTGTGTCTCTTGTTTCAGTACATTGTGCACGACACAAAGATAATAAACGTGAAACTACGAAAGTTAGTGCTTTGAACCAGGTTGTTTATTCTCCTAGCCACGGCTGCGCTCTTCCATATTTACCGGCTAATACCTATTGTGTCTTGAGTGGCCCTACTGAACTCGTAATAATAGCTGGTGGTAAGAATTCTAAACCTCCCATGTGTCATTCAAGGACCACAGACCTTAATATGTCAAATCTAGATACACTTTCACCAAATGAATCGACCCATTACCCAACAAATGCTGCATTCTTATCGGGCGTTCTGGATGTCGTCATCCATAAAAAAATGTGGCAACTCTTACAGATGTTAATACTAATTGTATCCTAAATTCTGATCATAGCCCGTTATTGATAGCCGTCAGATACATAGCCAGGCAGAGAGATAAGTCAGCCGTATAGGAATATTACGTGGGAACCATATAATTATTTACTTATTTATTTAACCTGACAAGATTAGGGCCATGAGGCCCTCTCTTACATCTAACCAGGCATTCTACTTATTTTACATTCATATGTTTTAGTAGGCATGTTAAACTACATCTAGTACAAAATGTGAAATAAACAATTAGAAAGGTACACCTGGAAAAATACATACATATAGAGTTTATATTCGTAGATCATAAGTACTGTTATAATTAGACATTATTGAAGAGACAGATTTTATATAGGAGTGCTGGCAGCAGGGAATATGAGGGAGACTCATGGTGAAGGGAGGAGAAGAATAGAGACATGATGAAACATAATTAAGAAAATATAAAGGAAAAGAAGATTGCGTGGCTAATAGAGATAGATGAAGAGGAAGGCATCTCAGGAGCAAGATAGGATGCGCTAGTTTTGCTATTTGACAGATGAGAGGATTGGCCTTGTACATTAATTTTGTGGAGAACTTTATGAGGATGATAGTAGGAAATGTTTCAACTTCTTCTTGAAAGCAGCAGGACATTGAATTTTGCGCAAGGTCAGGGGCAATTTGTTCCAGAGGCGGACAGCGGCAACTGAGAAGGAGTTTGCAAAAGTTTTTGTTTTGTGAGTGGGCACAGTTACGATACCAAATAAGAGTGACCTCGTGTTTCGATTATGATGGCATGACAGGTTTTTAATCTCTGAAGCAAGGTACTGGGGTGCTTGCGCGACGAGGAGTCGGTGAAGTAGACATAGAGTGTGGTAGTCACGCAATTTGTCCGGCCGCAGCCACCCTAGCTCGGAGTATGAAGCACTAACATGATCATATCGGCGAATGTTGCAGGTGTAACGCACACAGGCATTCATGGTTAACTCTAGCCGTCTTTTGTTTTCACTACTCATGCCTTGTTGAATCACGTCACAATATTGCAGGTTCGGTAGAACGAGTTCTCGCACGAGCTGGCGTTTCAAGTCCTGTGGAAATATGTTCCGAAACTTTTTGAGAGTATAGAGACAAGCAGACGTCTTTCGGCACACTGCGACTGCATTCTCCGCCCAGTTGAGGTGCTCATCCAAAGTTACACTCAAGTTCTTCACTGTTTTCTGATATGGTATTGGAGTACCGTCGAGCAGAATAGGAGGTAGCCGTTCGCGGGAATCTGAACTTATTAATTTCTGATAGGCTATTAAGATTACTTGCGTCTTTTTTGCATTTAGTTTAAGCCCCAGGTTTTTCGTCCATGTCACTACTGAAGACAGATCATCATTCATCTGGGCGATTGCAGTGTTTACATCTTCAGGTCTGACGCTTAGGTAGAGCTGGAGGTCGTCGGCATAGAAATGATATTTACAGGAGGACAGAACCGACGAAATATCGTTGACATATAAAGAAAACAAAAGTGGTCCTCAGACTGATCCTTGTGGCACACCCGAGGAAACATGTTTCCAGGAAGATTTTTTCATTTACGCAGACAACACATTGCTGTCTGTCTTTTAAGTAGCTTTCAAACCATCTCATTGCACTATCAGAGAAATTAAGCTGTTGCATTTTTCTGAGCAATATGTCCGTCAATATTGTTGCCTTTCGATTGTCGATGGCATATTTCAGGTCATCAGTTACTTTAATTAGAGCAGTGTTTGTGCTGTGATGTTTACGGAAACCGGATTGAAATTTGTCATATAGGTTGAATTCATGCAAGTGTTCAGTGATTTGGTCATGAACAATATATTAAAGTGCTTTGGAAACAGCAGGCGGTATGCTAATTGGTCGGTAATCACTAGGCAGTTGCGGGTTTTCGATCTTAGAGATGGGTCGAATTATGCTTCTTTTCCATGCAGTGGGGTGTATTCCGTTCACGAGGGAAACATTAAATATGTCAGTTAAGACAGGTACTAAGATATCGGCAACATTCTTAATCATGGTTATACCGATAAGCAACGACTTGCACTATCACTGGTGTTTTCTCCCATATATAGACTATTGAAGAGCTGGGACGGCAAGGTATGTTATTGGCAGATCTTTTGACCACAGCGGCTAACCTCAGCACATGGCCTTCCTTCCGTCGCACAAATTAGGTCCTGAATCTCCTCCCACGTTTCGTAGGTTGAAGATAATTAAGTACTGCATAAGGAACTTCTGGCAAAGGAAGCGTGATCCAGCACTAAAAACTGAATTAATTACCCTAAAAAATGCAAAAAATAAAGGAAACACGTAATCGACGCATGCCACTTTAGTCTCAAACTGAATCCCAGCTACTAAATCTGTCTGGAATGTTATTCAGAAAATCCTTCGTGAGCTGACCACCATTTAACAGACCTACTGTGGCTACGTCACCTAGAGAAAAGCCTCAAGCTTTGGCAGAATAAACTGCATCGTCATGGACTCAAAATTCTACACCCTTCAATCCCTGCAACATTATTACTGTCAATCACCAGTTACATTAATGGAAATCATAGCATCGATTTCACTAATCTGCTGGAAATTAATGAAGTTACATCTCACAAAAAATCATGTAAATCCCTCTGTATAGGTGGGATTATCAATATTATGTTATTAAACTTGCCTCCCAGAGTCCGAAGATCGTTGGTCGTCAGTAACTCAAAGTTAAAAGTAAGGCATCTTTCCAGTCAGTGGAAGCATACCAAGGTAATTGCTGTACCAAATGCAACAACAGACGATAGATATCACACAAATTACAGCATAGTTAGTCTCTTATCAATTTAGAAAGCATTAAAACGGGTCGTACTTCTCGGCTCCGCAAAGTATGCAACGACGCATTTCGTTCAAAACATTCTGCTCCGCTATAGTTGCTATGGCTAGTGGAAGCAATTACTGGTGGTTATAATGATGGTCAATCCATGGCTCTTATATATTTAGATACTGTTCTATCCCTCTGTAGAGTATGACATAATATTTTACGGTAATTACCGATGACCTCGCTGTTTGGTCTCTTCCGCGAAACCAATCAACCAATGTTTTACAGTACAAGTTAGTAACTTTACAGCTCTCACGGTATGTTGTCAGCTTAATTAGTGCGTATTTCTGAAAAGTAAGTCTAGTGTCTTTGTTAGTGATTCTGCTTCTGATGTCTACTCAATAGCCTCCGGCGTACCACAAGGTTCCCTTTCGGAACCGCCGCAGTTATCTGCCATACCGGACTAGCATCCAGTCAAAATAGTTCCTTCGCTGATGATACAGTGATACATTACGCTGACGGAAACGTACCGAACATTCATGACAATCTACATTGGGCTGTACTACTGCTGAAAAAATGGTGTAACCCAATTAACGAAGACCTAAAACGGAGAACAGGGGAAAACATTCTCGTAGTCACAAATTTTTGTACAGCGGTAGGAGGGAATGAACAATATACTAAAAATGGGTCTGAGCACTATGGGACTTAACTTCTGAGGTTATCAGTCCCCTAGACTTAGAACTACTTAACCCTAAGGACATCACACACATGCCCGAGGCAGGATTCGAAGCTGCGACCATAGCAGTAGCGCGGTTCCAGATTGTAGCGCCTAGAACCTCTCGGTCACACGGCCGGCATACTAAAAATCTCTACAAATGAAACGTGGGCTTTGGTGGGGGAGGGGCTGGTAGGCGGCCGTTTAAAGGCCACATTTTTAGGTTCTTTTTGAATAACGAAAACGGCGTCTTCTGGTGAAAACGTTTCCCAATATATAATTAATTTGCATTAATGTCACTACAAGAAAGGTCGTATGACGGGTGAAGATAGATTTAGGCCAAAGTCAGGCAACGTTTCATACAGGAAAAAGTCAACATCTACATACTCCCCTGCAGCTGTTCAATGAAGGAAATTCCTGGGACTGACTTCAAAACTATCTTGTTCTCTTTTAGTAACGTCTTACCTATAAGAAACACACATATAATAGAAGCTGCGAACAAAGCACACTGTGTGTTACTTGCCTTATATCCTGTAAATAAACAGAAGGTCGTAGCTTAACAGGAAACACAGTCTCCTACTTTATAAATCGGTAATACGACCAGTCATATTGTATGCCTGCCCATATGGGGAAATGCCAGGTCGACGCATCTTCATAAGTTTCAAGCTGCTCAGAATAAGGCTTTCGTATAATATTAAATGTCTGATAGTTCATTAGGAGCACAACAGTTGACAATGACTTACAAATAAATGTTGTTCTAACGAAGACCCGTTTTATATCTGAAAGCTTTTATGCTAAACTTGTTTCCCCCACCAACGCACTCATTCTTCAGTCATCCACGTATGGTATCAATAATCAGCAGAAACAGAAGTACTAAACTGTTACTGTTATTGCGTCGATTATCCGGACATGGGCTGGCATGCGGCATGCAGTATCCTAACCACTGTTCTCATTTATGTATGTTCTCGGTCACTCATCGTTGTAAATAATGTAATATCGCAAACTTTAATGTTGTAATTTTAATATTGTACATTATATATAATTTGTTTCTCTCTTCATTTTGCAATGTATGTTGTCTAATACTTATGTATAAGACTACTATAATTACACTCCTGGAAATTGAAATAAGAACACCGTGAATTCATTGTCCCAGGAAGGGGAAACTTTATTGACACATTCCTGGGGTCAGATACATCACATGATCACACTGACAGAACCACAGGCACATAGACACAGGCAACAGAGCATGCACAATGTCGGCACTAGTACAGTGTATATCCACCTTTCGCAGCAATGCAGGCTGCTATTCTCCCATGGAGACGATCGTAGAGATGCTGGATGTAGTCCTGTGGAACGGCTTGCCATGCCATTTCCACCTGGCGCCTCAGTTGGACCAGCGTTCGTGCTGGACGTGCAGACCGCGTGAGACGACGCTTCATCCAGTCCCAAACATGCTCAATGGGGGACAGATCCGGAGATCTTGCTGGCCAGGGTAGTTGACTTACACATTCTAGAGCACGTTGGGTGGCACGGGATACATGCGGACGTGCATTGTCCTGTTGGAACAGCAAGTCCCCTTGCCGGTCTAGGAATGGTAGAACGATGGGTTCGATGACGGTTTGGATGTACCGTGCACTATTCAGTGTCCCCTCGACGATCACCAGTGGTGTACGGCCGGTGTAGGAGATCGCTCCCCACACCATGATGCCGGGTGTTGGCCCTGTGTGCCTCGGTCGTATGCAGTCCTGATTGTGGCGCTCACCTGCACGGCGCCAAACACGCATACGACCATCATTGGCACCAAGGCAGAAGCGACTCTCATCGCTGAAGACGACACGTCTCCATTCGTCCCTCCATTCACGCCTGTCGCGACACCACTGGAGGCGGGCTGCACGATGTTGGGGCGTGAGCGGAAGACGGCCTAACGGTGTGCGGGACCGTAGCCCAGCTTCATGGAGACGGTTGCGAATGGTCCTCGCCGATACCCCAGGAGCAACAGTGTCCCTAATTTGCTGGGAAGTGGCGGTGCGGTCCCCTACGGCACTGCGTAGGATCCTACGGTCTTGGCGTGCATCCGTGCGTCGCTGCGGTCCGGTCCCAGGTCGACGGGCACGTGCACCTTCCGCCGACCACTGGCGACAACATCGATGTACTGTGGAGACCTCACGCCCCACGTGTTGAGCAATTCGGCGGTACGTCCACCCGGCCTCCCGCATGCCCACTATACGCCCTCGCTCAAAGTCCGTCAACTGCACATACGGTTCACGTCCACGCTGTCGCGGCATGCTACCAGTGTTAAAGACTGCGATGGAGCTCCGTATGCCACGGCAAACTGGCTGACACTGACGGCGGCGGTGCACAAATGCTGCGCAGCTAGCGCCATTCGACGGCCAACACCGCGGTTCCTGGTGTGTCCGCTGTGCCGTGCGTGTGATCATTGCTTGTACAGCCCTCTCGCAGTGTCCGGAGCAAGTATGGTGGGTCTGAAACACCGGTGTCAATGTGTTCTTTTTTCCATTTCCAGGAGTGTATATCATTAATTATACTTCACTAATGGCCTAGTCCTTGTACCACAAAATTTGAATTCAAGTTCTATACTCATACTCCCCGCACTACCACCAAAAAAGGTCTAGGATTCACAGTAAATTGCGAGCAGTGATTTCATAGCGTATCATGGAATTAACTGGTGAAGCTAGAATATCATAAGAGGTGTAATAGCATGCTCTACCTGGACAATTAGTTAATTATGATGGCAGTCTCGGGTGTACCGCCAAGTAACAGCCAACTATCGATTGCATCCAATCATATTCATTAGCTCTTAAGAAGAAATCGCTCTCATTCCAATCGTATTTATAGATTCAAATCACAGCGAGCTGTCACTTGAGAATAGCACAAGAGTCGAAATCGATCATAAATAAATGATCGTAAAAACGTCCTGCACAACTCTGCACGCAAGTAAACATTGAATGCAAAGATAGAACCTTTTTTATGGTTCTTAGTAGACCTGGTCACTATTCTTGAGAAACTGCAATACTGATGTGAGTGGAAAAATTTAATAATAAGTTCCCTCTGCTATTATTTCAATAATGTTGAGAGAGACAAGTTACTCTCTCGCCTATTTTTCGCATACGAAAAGTTATTAAAGATTTCATTGCAAACTGATGCACCCTCGGCGAGTCTCTAGAAAGTTAACGGCCTGAGCAGACGATGATGGAGCCTGGTAGGGTGCTAAAAGCATGAGGTATTTTTATGATCCTTAGCCCTTAGAAACGGCTTGTTGGGAGTTGAAAGCAAATGGCTGCGAGCCCATCCCTTAGTAAATCTTGCCGGACGGGCCCACAGCCATACAGGGCAGACAGGGCAGTCCCTCGCCCAGACAGGACTCGAACATTACAACCGTGCTACGTACCGCGGCGCTAGTGGAAGCCTGGGATTGGGCGATGGTCTAAAGGAGCGGGTCTTCACAGTGCAGTCGTAAACAGGGCATTGTGCAGAGCTATACATACAAAAATTTCACCTGTTTTCGTGTTCGCCGATAGTGCAAATAGGGAAGTGGTCCCACAGCCGCCTCGGTTGTATAAGAAAAACCCGGCGTCTGATAAACGTTTGGAGATAGAATCTGTATTACACCTTTTAGCTAGGAGTAACAAGCTCCAAGGCACAGGTGATTCAGATAACGGTCTTGGAGATTGCATATTTTCGCTTGTTGCCGTGGGAAGAGACACGACTTCGGAAAGTGTCATCTTCCCCCTCTGTGTAAACTTAAAAAAAGCCATTAATTGACGGTTTCTTTTTTTTTCAGAGACGCAGATTTTACTCTTGCCCTGGTTGGACATTAGTTTGTGCTGTCGTGGGGTAGGGGAGGTTTAGCAACTCTAGAGCTCTGTGGTTAGCTCAAGATGGTTTGTAGGCGATGTTGTTCATGCATTTTGCGGGATTGGTTTTTTTTTTTGACAGGTGCGGAGCACTTGGGTACGGGACTTTGGTCTGGTAAGCACTTCTGGTCGAACCTCTGGCATGTGTGGTTGGTACTTGGGACCTGTCCTGAGACTGACTTTACTTGCAAGTAGTTTAGACTGGGGAACCTGTAGTGAAGTTCTTACTGTACTGACAATGTGACTTCAAATGTCTCGGACTACTCGTTTGCCGAGGACACTTATTCGTTTTTGGTTTACCAGTCTTGACGTTTGGTCTCCTTGTGTGCTCTGTAGTATAAGTGAGCCAAATTGGTCCTTGGTACGACCTACAATTGGGTGTGTCACACACTGAAATCTACCGTGATTTCAGGGCTCTGGTAGAGAGTAAATTGCGATCCGCCTGCCTGATAGCTAGACGGTGAGATTTTTGCGTTTCTTTCGTGGCCGCGATCTATTCACAGGTGCCTCCTGCACGTCTCATCTCCGCCGCACATATCTCGCCAGCTGCAAGTTACATCGCCACACGAAGTAAACAGGGTAACGTACTACCACTCCAGCACTGTCAGGGCGTACAGATCTGTCGCCACTTGCTCTCAGCTGCACCTATATAGAGAGAAACTTCCGTAGATTTAATCAATCAAAGTCTGCTCAGCATCAGATCAATTCAGATTGCGTTATCCACATATTTAGGGCCAGAGAACTTGACGGACTACACTAGTTAAACTGCCTCTGCCACCCAGGATCCTTGTCCTGTGATGTGTTAAATTACCTGTTAGTTGTTTCTGGTTTTCAATCAATAACTTGTTTAGCATAATTTATGTCAGTTTTGGGAAAATAAATAATGTTAGTGTGGTGTCACCGCTAGACACCACACTTGCTAGGTGGTAACTTAAATCGGCCGCGGTCCTGTAGTACATGTCGGACCCGCGTGTCGCCACTGTGTATTCGCAAACGTAGCGCCACCACAGGGCAGGTCACAAGACACGGACTTGACCTCGCCCCAGTTGTACGGACGACATAGCTTGCGACCACACGTATCACGTCTTCCTCTCATTTGCCGAGAGACAGATTAAATAGCCTTCAGCTAGTCCATCGCTACTACCTAGCAAGGCGCCATGTGTATCATTGCTAATTGCTTACTACTATGCAAGAGATGTATTTCAACAAGAACAAGACTACATTAAAGTTAAGTATATTAAAATCTCTCTTCTTTTCTTTATAGTTTTCATCCAGTCTCCTGTTTCAGAATTTACGCCCGTCTGCGTTAGTTTCGCGTGCACCTAGCCACTCATTGTGTCGAGACCTTAGGGAATCGACACAACAATATTTTGGCGACGAGGATGGGATGCCGCGCCCACGTTGCAGTCTTTGTGTTATACTTGCTCTAATTTGCTTGTGTCATGGCTTCGCCGCATTCTCCAGATGTACTGTCCGAATTTTTTCGCTTGCAGAATCAGCAGACGCAGGCGTTATTGGAAGCCCTTGGACAGCTCGTCCAGGGTCAACGTGCGCTGCAAACCGATGCGGCGGCAGCCGCTTCATCGCTACCGCAGCCACACAACGCTGTCGCACCGCCATTTAGGCCCTTTGAGGCCACAACCGAAAGCTGGACTGAGTGGGCCGATCAGTTCAACTTCCACCTCACTGCTTATGGAATTCAAGGTAAAGAGCGGCAGCCGTTTTTGCTTTCTTGTGTCGGTGTGTCTACCTACCGTGTGATAGTGAAATTGTTTCCCCGACGCGACGTAGCAACTCTGTCCTACGAGGAAATTTTGTCGGCTTTAGATGCCTATTTCAAAGAAACAGTAAATGTAGTTGCCAAACGGTATACGTTTTTTCGTACAAAACGTACGGCCGGTCAGACTAACAGGGAGTGGGTAGCAACTTTGCAAGGACTTACTAGAGACTGCGCGTTTGCCTGTGAATGTGGCCTCCCATATTCAGATACTATGGTGCGTGATGCAATTGCACAAAACGTTTCTGATGTTCGCATAAGGGAACAGATTTTGAAGCTAGTTAATCCCTCCCTGCAACAAGTGATAGACATATTGGACAGGCAAGACACACTTGACTTTGCTCAGGAATCATTTGAAACTTCGCCAGCAGTGTGTCACATTAATCGGCCCGCCGGGCCCGCTGCACGGGACGCTAAGCGGCCCTCGCGCCCGACTTCGCAGCGGCCGCCTCGCTTGCAACCACGTGCGCCGCGTAAGCAAGCAAATGCAGTGCAATCTTGCCCGCGGTGTGCCACTAGACATTCGCGTGAAAATTGCCCGTCACGCCAAGCTATTTGCTTTTCCTGTCACAAGAAAGGACATGTACAAAGTGTTTGCCAGAAAAAGTTAAGATCAGACAATCACACAAATTCCAGGCCCTTTGCTTCGCGCCGGAATCGAACCCAGGACAATCAGGCTCGTGGACCTTCGCCCATGGACATTCATGTGGTTCATTCCCACCCGTCCAGTGACACTTTCGCTAACAGTGACTGTGTTCGTCCCACCCAAAGTGTGCGTCGACGTCGCCGGAAATCCCGTAACGTCGCAAGTGCTTCTGTACCTGTCTCAGTTCAATTTGCACGAGACAGTCGCTCTTGTCGTCAACAAGACAATAAACTTTTTGTGGACTTAGACTTTGCAGGAAAAGTGATACCATTCCAGCTCGATACCGGAGCTGCTGTTTCATTGCTCAATCACGACACGTACAAACAACTGGGCAAACCGCCATTGCGTGCCGCAAATGTTACGTTAACTAGTTACTCAGGACAGCATATACCTGTGTTCGGACAGTGCAGCCTTCTTGCAACATACAAGGGACAGACAAAACTTGTGTCATTTTATGTTCTTCGTTCCTCTAGTGCAGTGAACTTGTTTGGTTTAGATTTGTTTCAATTGTTTAATATGTCTATTGTAAATCAGGTCCTATCAGTGAATCAGACTGTGCCTTCCGCCAGTGTTTCTAGTCTTTGTGAAGAATTTGCAGACATTTTTGCACCGGGCCTTGGTTGCGCTAAGAACTATGAAGCGCATTTGGAACTGAAAGATAACGCGCAACCGAAATTTTTCAGAGCGCGCAATGTTCCCCACGCATTGCGTGATGAGGTCGCAAGAACATTGCACGATTTAGAATCTCAAGGTGTAATTGAACGTGTGCAGGCTTCTCTCTGGGCCTCACCCTTAGTCATTTTGCCAAAACCTTCCGGAAAATTGAGACTTTGCGTGGACTTCAAGGCCACTGTGAATCCACAACTTGTGACTGCTACTTTTCCTTTGCCCCGCCCGGAAGATCTTTTTGACAAACTGTGCCCGGGAAAATATTTTTCAAAATTGGACCTAGCAGATGCGTACTTGCAAATACCTGTGGACGAAGAATCCCAGCGCGTCTTAGTGGTTAACACGCATCTTGGCTTGTATCGCTTCAAAAGACTGCCATTCGGGTGTGCATCCGCCCCTGCTTTATTTCAGCAATATTTACAAACTATTTGTGCGTCGGTCCCTACTGCTGCGAACTATCTGGACGATATTGTGATCTCAGGAAAGACAGAAGCAGAACATTTGCAAAATCTCCGAACATTATTTCAGGTATTGCGACAAAATGGTCTTCGCTTGAGGAAGGACAAATGTGTGTTCTTTGCTCGGGACTTACCGTACCTGGGCCATGTCCTTAACGCCCAAGGTATACATCCGAGTCCAGAGCACCTTCGTGCCATTCAGGACTTGCCGTCACCGCAGAACTTAAAACAGCTACAGGGTGTGCTGGGTAAGGTAAATTATTATCATCGATTTGTGCGCAATGCTTCTTCCATTTCAGCTCCGCTTCATCGCTTACGCCGTAAAGGTGTTCCGTTCGTCTGGACGACGGAATGCGAACGCGCCTTTCGCCAGTTGAAATCGGCGTTACTTTCAAATACTTGCCTTACGCCATTCGATCCCCGAAAACCCCTTTTGTTGATGGTGGATGCATCGGATTTCGGGATCGGTGCTGTGCTTGCGCACAAGGATGGCTCGCATGATCGCCCTATTGCCTTTGCGTCAAAATTGCTCTCATCTGCGCAAAGAAATTATTCACAAATAGAGAAGGAAGCTTTGGCTCTTGTGTTTGGTGTAACAAAGTTTCACGATTTCTTGTATGGTCGTCACTTTACCATCATCACGGACCACCAGCCTTTGACATCGCTTTTTCATCCGAACAAGCCTGTACCTCCACGTACAGCGCAGAAATTCATTCGCTGGTCGCTTTTTCTCTCGCAGTACCGCTACGATATCTTGTATCGGTCCACTGCTAAGCACGGCAACGCTGATGCGTTGTCCCGTTTGCCTGTTGCTGAGGATAAAGCATTCGATTCTTCCGAACTTGCTTGCATGTTCATTGATTCGGAAGCCGATGACGTGGTCGCATCGTTTCCGATTGATTTTCGTCGTGTAGCTACAGCCACAGCTGCTGACCCTGTCCTTGCTCCCGTTTTGCGTTTTGTTGCTACGCAATGGCCCTTGTCAAAGTCACGGATCGAGGATCCTTTGGTTCGCCGTTTTTTTGCTCACAAGGAGAGACTTTTTGTACGACGTGGTGTTTTGTTGTTGCGTTCCGATAATGATCAATCCCGAGTCGTGGTCCCACGTTCGTTACAGTCCTCTGTCTTACGGCTTCTTCACCAAGGACATTGGGGTATAGTGCGAACGAAACAACTTGCTCGACAGCACTGTACTTGGTTCGGAATCGATGCTGCGATTACGAATATGTGCTTCTCTTGCGTGGCGTGTGCCGAACAACAATCCGCACCGCCGCGGAAATTCTTTGCATGGCCGAAAGCCACTTCCCCTTGGCAACGCTTGCACATCGATTTTGCTGGTCCATTCTGGAATGCTCGATGGTTGGTTGTGGTCGATGCTTTCAGTAATTTTCCTTTTGTTGTCCGGATGTCTTCCACGACGTCTTCTGCCACAATCCAAGCCTTGTCTGCTATCTTTTGCATTGAAGGTCTTCCGCAGACTATTGTTTCCGACAATGGCCCACAATTCATGTCCGCAGAATTTCAGTCGTTCTGCAAGGCCAATGGTATTCAACATCTGACATCCGCGCCGTTTTCGCCTCAGTCGAACGGTGCCGCTGAACGATTGGTCCGGACTTTCAAGTCACAGATGTTGAAGTTGAAAGAGTCGCATTCACGGGAGGACGCTTTGTTGCTCTTTTTGTCTTCGTATCGCTCTCAGCCCCGCGATGGTCGCTCGCCGGCTGAATTGCTCCATGGTCGATCTCATCGAACTCTGATGTCTTTGCTGCATCCGCCACATCAGGTTCCTGGCAGCGGCAGACTCCTGCTTTTGCTCCTGGCGACGTTGTCTATTATCGCAACTATCGCGGTTCACAGCGTTGGCTCGCAGGGCGCATTCTTCGCTGCCTCGGCCGCGCGATGTATTTGGTTTTGGGGGCCTCTGGTGAGGTGCGTCGGCGTCTCAATCAGCTGCGCCTCTGTCGTCGCCTGGGTTCTGCCGCTCCCCGTCTGCTTTCAGCGACGGAGCCGTCAGGTCAGCGCCCTGGGGACCCATCTACTGGCTCGCCTCATCCCCAGGTGTTACCGACGATGCCTTCCATTTTGCCTCATGGCGTCGCGCCGCCGCAGCCGCCGCCGGCGCCGCCAGCAGCGGACGCTTCGCTGCAGCCGCCTCGCGCCTCCCTGGGTCACGCGCCGCCGCTTGCTTCCCGTGACCAGCCGTCCTCCGCCATGGACCTCTTGCCCGCTCCGGACCAGATGTCGTCTTCGCCCGTCGGGTGCTCCGACCACATGGAGGTCGACCCCGCGGCTCCTCTTATATCATTCCGTGCGCAAACACCTCATGTTGACGTGCACCCTGGACTAGGTTTGCAGGCGTTTCCTAGCTCCCCTCGGACCGAATGGCCGGGTGCGGGTGGCACAGCCTCGCCTGTTGTTAGGCTCCCCACCTCATCGCATACGTCAACATGGGGTCCTCCCCACGGCGGGCGGAAGCCTTATCTCACGACCGTTCGCCGATTTGCGGGGGAGGAATGTGGTGTCACCGCTAGACACCACACTTGCTAGGTGGTAACTTAAATCGGCCGCGGTCCTGTAGTACATGTCGGACCCGCGTGTCGCCACTGTGTATTCGCAAACGTAGCGCCACCACAGGGCAGGTCACAAGACACGGACTTGACCTCGCCCCAGTTGTACGGACGACATAGCTTGCGACCACACGTATCACGTCTTCCTCTCATTTGCCGAGAGACAGATTAAATAGCCTTCAGCTAGTCCATCGCTACTACCTAGCAAGGCGCCATGTGTATCATTGCTAATTGCTTACTACTATGCAAGAGATGTATTTCAACAAGAACAAGACTACATTAAAGTTAAGTATATTAAAATCTCTCTTCTTTTCTTTATAGTTTTCATCCAGTCTCCTGTTTCAGAATTTACGCCCGTCTGCGTTAGTTTCGCGTGCACCTAGCCACTCATTGTGTCGAGACCTTAGGGAATCGACACAACAGTTAGTACACTAAATTTAGCATAAATTCTCAATAATTTATATAGCCGCATTAGAATTACCTTTCAATGTATTACATTTCCTAGTGTATATTTCGAAACACTACGTTGTCAGTAATTAAAACTTTAACAGCAAAGTTCGCCTGTTAATGTTTTCTTTACTGCCAACGCACTGTTGTGAAATATAAGCTGGCAAATATAACACATTACTGAAATAAGAGCAGGGAGATTTCATTATTAAATACTCCAATCATATCAGTATCGCAAATTCCTCAAGAATAGTAAACCTGTCATGAAATCGAAAAAAAAAACTGGTTTTTCTGGTGAACTTCGGCTTTCTATGTGTTTGGTCTAAGGTTTCAGCCTGCTTTCTGCAGTGCTGCAGCGAGGACGTCCTGTTTACGTCCCGTCCGCGTGGTCGCGAGTGTCCGTAGTTGTTTATTACTTCGTCGCCGCTAGTTTAGAGTCCATCACTACCGACTTAATGGCACATTCATAAAGAGAAACCACCATCAAGATCAGTTTTCAACCCGATCATTCACGGCCGTGAGCTTTTGAAGTAGAACGTTTCCTACGTGACGACGTTAAAATTGATCCGCAGGGCATAGTTGGTACCCATCTATCTATTACGAGCTTTGCTGTCTACGTCAAATTAGTGAGTAAAGAGGAGTGCTACTGAATCGTGCGGGCACTTGCGAACGATCTACAATTCAAACATTTATGGAAAAGAGCCACCGTGGTACAACAACCGAGTTAGAAAACTGCTGCGGAAGCAAAGGGAACTTCACAGCAAACATAAGCATAGCCAAAGCCTTACGGACAAACAAACATTACGCGAAGTGAAATGTAGTGTGAGGAGGGCTATGCGAGATGCGTTAAATAGATTCGAAAGTAAAGTTCTATGTACTGACTTGGCAGATAATCCTAAGAAATTTTGGTCTTATGTCAAAGCGGTAGGTGGATCAAAACAAAATGTCCAGACACTCAGTGACCAAAATGGTACTGAAACAGAGGATGACAGACTAAAGGCCGAAATACTAAATGTCTTTTTCCAAAGCTGTTTCACAGAGGAAGACTGCACTGTAGTTCCTTCTCTAGATTGTCGCCCAGATGACCAAATGGTAGATATCGAAATAGACGACAGAGGGATAGAGAAACAATTAAAATCGCTCAAAAGACGAAAGGCCGCTGGACCTGATGGGATACCAGTCCGATTTTACACAGAGTACTCGAAGGAACTTGCCCCCCTTCTTGCAGCGGTGTACCGTAGGCCTCTAGAAGAGCGTAGCGTTCGAAAGGATTGGGAAAGGGCACAGGTCATCCCCGTTTTCTAGAAGGGACGTCGAACAGGTGTGCAGAACTATAGACGTATATCTCTAACGTCGATCAGTTGTAGAATTTTGGAACACGTATTATCTTCGGGTGTAATGACTTCTCTGGAGACTAGATATCTACTCTGTAGGAATCAGAATGGGTTTCGAAAAACACGATCGTGTGAAACCCAGCTCTCGCTATTCGTCCACGAGACTCAGAGGGCCATAGACACGGGTTCCCAGGTAGATGCCGTGGTTCTTGACTTCCGCAAGGCGTTCGATACAGTTCCCCACAGTCGTTTAATGAACCAAGTAAGAGCAAATGGACTCTCAGACCAATTGTGTGATTGGATTGAAGAGTTCCTAGATAACAGAACGCAGCATGTCATTCTCAATGGAGAGAAGTATTCCGAAGTAAGAGTGATTTCAGGTGTGCGCAGGGGAGTGTCGTAGGACCGTTGCTATTCACAGTATACATAAATGACCTTATGGATGACATCGGAAGTTCACTGAGGCTTTTTGCAGATGATGCTGTGGTATATCGACAGGTTGTAACAATGCAAAATTGTACTGAAATGCACGAGGAACTGCAGCGAATTGACGCATGATGCAGGGAATGGTAATTGAATCTCAATGTAGACAAGTGTAACGTGCTGCGAATACATAGAAAGAAAGATCCCTTATCATTTAGCTACAATATAGCAGGTCAGCAACTGGAAGCAGTTAATTCCATAAATTATCTGGGGGTACGCATTAGGAGTGATTTAAAATAGAATGATCATATAAAGTTAATCGTCGGTAAAGCAGATGCCAGACTGTGATTCATTGGAAGAATCCTAAGGAACTGCAGTCCGAAAACAAAGGAAGTAGGTTACAGTACGCTTGTTCGCCCACTGCTGAATACTGCTCAGCAGTGTGGGATCCGTACCAGATAGGGTTGATAGAGGAGATAGAAAAGATCCAACGGAGAGCAGCGCGCTTCGTTACAGGAACATTTAGTAATCGCGAAAGCGTTACGGAGATGATAGATAAACTCCAGTGGAAGACTCTGCAGGAGAGACGCTCAGTCGCTCGGTACGGGCTTTTGTTAAAGTTTCGTGAACATACCTTCACCGAAGAGTCAAGCAGTATATTGCTCCCTCCTACGCATATCTCGCGAAGAGACCATGAGGGTAAAATCAGAGAGATTAGAGACCACACAGAGGCATACCGACAATCCTTCTTTCGACGAACAATACGAGACTGGAATAGAAGGGAGAACCGATAGAGGTACTCAAGTTACCCTCCGCCACACACCATCTGGTTGCTTGCGGAGTATGGATGTAGATGTAGATGTAGATGTAGATGTAGATGTAGATGTAGATGTAGATGTAGATGTAGATCTAGATGTAGATGGCCATATTGGGGCAGTCTTTATCGACCATAGGGGGCTTGGCCTCCGTACGATACGAGTCTTCGAACTCTCGTCCGAGGTACCAACAGACCTAGGCACCGCGGCTTTCCAGCCTTACGACAGAGTGGGCAGCCACGTACCTGTTTCTTAATGGGGTGCGACAGATCAAAACTAAACTCACAAAGCATCTACCATCCTATCTTGTCATCGGTGGATGTAGGGCGATTATTATGTATGACGGACAGACACACACTTGCAGCTGTTGTGACCAGTAAGGACACGTCAGGTTCGATTGTCTCTGACGACGGCTTGCTCAAATCCCGACAGGTGACTCTGTGATTCCTACGGTCACCTGCGGAAACACAAGAGACGGCGGTGTGCTTCATTGGACGAGTGCTGGCAGCGAATGTCTGACATGGGCTGTGGACAATCCGACGACGGTAGCTGCGGTACAGAGGCCGCAGTAACATCCCATCCAACAGATCGCCATGGTGACGGCTTTAGTCCCTCCGACCCCACAGAACAGTAGGATCACATGCAGACAGCTGCTGCCGATTACCAAGCAATAGTGCCGATGGAGTCTGATCCAGGTACCGAAAAAGCTACCAGCAGCCACCAACAGTCGATGGTATATCACGGCGACTGGGCGGACGACGGTGAGGATAAATCCTTGCCCTTCGTGTTGGAAGACACGCTGGGGAATTCACCCCACCAGTGTTGATCCTTTTCTACCATTAGTGACAGCGATTAGACAGCCTGACGTCACGTGCACACACCCCTTACAGGGTGTTGATGGCCAACATGGGTGTTATGAACAGACCTCAAACTTATCGTGTAGCGACTATAAAAGTAAACACAATAAGGACGCTGTTGTGTACATAGTTCCGCGTAGTCAGCACGTACACAACTAGAGCGCGCCCCGCTAAGCACAACAATGCAGGCGCAGCGCTCGTCCGTCTCCGCACTACGAGATGGAGCTGCCTTAGAGACGGACCAAATTCGGCTTCTGCCGATCCGCGTATTAAAATGTAACGCAGCCAATGTGATTGCTGCTAACGTAGAACCTTTTCTCCTCACTGATCACACTCACGCAGTGATACATGAATGCACGAGGTATTATAACGTGTGTACAGACCTCCAATTAATCAGTCTGCATTTGTCTGCACCACTCTATAGTCAAGTTTCAGTCTGCACCTAAGAAGATTATCATAAATGGCTCTGAGCACTATGGGACTTAACTTCTGAGGTTATCAGTCCCCTAACTAACTAACTAACCTAAGGACATCACACACATCCATGCCCGAGGCAGGATTCGAACCTGCGTCCGTAACGGTCGCGCGGTTCCAGACTGTAGGGCCTAGAACCGCTCTGCCACCCCGGCCGGCAAGATTATCATATTCCTGTACATAGCCGTGAAGATAAATGAATAGACACTTATTCAAGTATCAGAGATATGTGAGAATAAGATTAACGTACCAAGACCAAAGGAACTTCAGATTGTCAATTGTAAACAGCATCCAGAATCAAAGTTGCGTAATATCTATGCTTTTCATTATTTTAATAAATGTGTGTGAAAATTAATCTAGTTCTGTTTAAAGTAGGCCACTGTCAATCTTCTACTCTAAGCGTGCAAGTGGCATTTCTATCGTCTGACCTAACGGAAGAAGATAAACAAGCCACGATAAGACCACGAGACATATTGCTGACACCGGCCTACTTCGTTAGAGCGACAAGTCAAATAATCTGATGATGTATGTACCGAAGGTCTTACAGTACACACACCACAGGCGCGCGCTGAGTTATCCTTACTTCAGGATATGTTGAATTCGGCTTCCATCGATAAAGCCCTTCTCCAGGCGGTGTAAGTCGACGACTTCCCAGGCATGTATAGTTATGATGCATGCGTCTCTCCAGCTTCACCCACAGGCAGCGGCGTCGTTGTACATCTTCGGGAAGGGATAGTGGCGGACGATATCCTCTTTCTGCCTGGTGCAAGAGGAATGGCACCCACAGTATTTGGGTGTCCACCTTATCAATATCTATGCACCTTCCGGACGGTTCTTTGCAGAAGACGTCGCCCCGCTCTTCCAAGGGAGCCTCGACCATTGCTACAGCGACCATGACTACAATTACGTACTGGCACCCAGGGACCAACTCCCATGACATAGTCCGTACCCGGAACTCAGACGCTAGTCCGAGCCCTACAGATGGAAGATACTTGGGCACATCCTCACGGTCACTGACCGGGATTCACACACTTCTCGAGTCACTCCTCCAGTCGTATGGACAGGATTTTTGTCTCACGCGCTCTTGCTGCTGGGACGCAGTATGCGGAACTGCGGTCTGTAGCCTTCTCAGACCAATCAGCTTACATTTGTGCCGTCACCATACGGCTACAACAAGTGTGATGAAACTGCAGCCCGTGGAAATTAAACATCGCTCACCTGTGGTACCCGGATTGCCGCCAAGCCGTTGAGGATACCTGGCATTCGTGTGAAAATCGCCTCCATGAATATCCCATAACGATACACTGGTAGTTGCACTGCGCCAAACCGACACTGAGGCGAACGCTGATAACCTACGGTCACGGCCACGCTGGTTGGCGTAGACTTAAACTCGATTTTTACTTATGGACACTGAGAGACTGCGATTCTATGGCGCCGTCTCTGGAACGACAAACGGCCATCACCTGCGCTATGGCTCAGATCATTCCTAATATGTGACGCCACCTAGAGAGGCAGGGAAACTGAGGAATACAGAAATACAAGTCACTTAGGAATGAGATAAATAGGAAGTTCAGGCATACTAAGGCGAAATGACTGAACGTAAAATGAAGGAATCGAAAAAGAAATGATTGTCGGAAGACTTGAAGCAACATATAGAAATGTCTAAACACCCTTCGGTGAAATTAAAAGCAAAGGTGAAAACATTAAGAGCGCAATGGTAAATTCAGTGATAAATACACAGGAGGGAGTAGACAGGCGGGAGAGCACACTGACGGCCTCGATGCGGGGGATGACTTGTTTGATAATGCGATAGGAGAAGAAATAGAAGTTGATATAGAACAGATAGGAGATCCAGAGTTAGATGCCGAATTTGGAAGAGCTTTAGATGACTTAGGGTAAAATAAGACAAACAGGATATATTTCATTTAATCAGATTTTCCAAATTCTTTGGGGAAGTGGCAACAAAAGGACTATTCACGTTGGTGCGTAGAATGATGAATCTGGCATTCATGAATCACACAATTCCGAGACTGCGAGAGCTCAGAAGTGCGAGAATTATCGCACCATCAGTTTAACAGCTCATGCATCCCCGCTGCTGACAAGAATAAAATACAGAAGAACGGAAATGAGAACTAAGGGTCTCTTAGACAATCCGTTTGGTTTTAGGAAAAGTAAAATCACCAGAGAGGCAGTTCTGATGTTGCTGTTGACAAAGGAAGCAATTCTACAGAAATTTCAAGACACATTCACAGGATTTATTGACTCGGAAAAAGCTTTCGACAGTGTAAAATAGTGTGAGATGTTCGAAATTTTGAGAAAAATAGTGGTACGCTGTAGTGAAAGACGGATAATTTACAATATATACGAGAACCAATAGGGAACAATGAGAGTGGATGACCCAGAACGAAGTGTTAAGATTAAAAAGTGTAAGACAGGGATGCAGTCTTTCACCCCTATTGTTCAATCTATAAGTCGAAGAAGCAATGACAGAAATAAAAGAAAGTTGCAATAGTTGAATTAAAATTCAAAGTGAAACGATATCAACGGTAAGATTCGCTGCCAACATTTCTGTCCTCTGTAAAACTGAAGAACAATTGCAGGATTCTCTGAATGGAATGGATAGTCTAATGAATACAGAATATGGACTGAGAGTGAGTCAGAGAAGTGGCAGAAATGAGAACAGCGAGAAACTTATCAGGTTTGTTGACCACTGTTGTTGTGGTCTTCAGTCCTGAGACTGGTTTGATGCAGCTCTCCATGCTACTCTATCCTGTGCAAGCTTCTTCATCTCCCAGTACCTACTGCAACCTACATCCTTCTGAATCTGCTTAGTGTATTCATCTCTTGGTCTCCCTCTACGATTTTTACCCTCCACGCTGCCCTCCAATGCTAAATTTGTGATCCCTTGATGCCTCAAAACATGTCCTACCAACCGATCCCTTCTTCTAGTCAAGTTGTGCCACAAACTTCTCTTCTCCCCAATCCTATTCAATACCTCCTCATAAGTTACGTGATCTACCCATCTTATCTTCAGCATTCTTCTGTAGCACCACATTTCGAAAGCTTCTATTCTCTTCTTGTCCAAACTAGTTGACCACTAAGTAGATGAAATTAGGGAATTCTTCTACTAGATAGCAAAATAACCCATCATAGACGGAGCAACTAGGGCATAAAAAGCAGAGTGGCACTGGCAATAAGGTCATTTCTAGAGTCAAACATAGGCCTTAATTTGAAGAAAAACTTTCTGGGAATTACACTGCATAGCAGTGAGCCATGGACTGTGGGAAAATCTGAAGGAATAGAATCGAAGCATTTGAGATACGGTGCTACAAAAGAATGTTGTAAATAAGGTGGACTCATAAGGAGTGCAATGAGGCTCTCCATTGAATCGGCGAGAAAAGGAATATATGGAGTGTACTGACAAGAAGGGAGAGGATGATAGGTCATCTATTAAGTCATCAGCGAATGAATTCCACAGCACTAGATGAAGAGGTAGAGGGCAAAACTGCAGAGGAAGAGCGAGTCTACCGAGGCTTTCAGTTTCTGAATTTTACTACAGGAAAATTTTTCCCTACGATCATAAGACGTAACTGCAATAACCAAAAGGTACCGGTACTTTGTCGAAACTTGAATATGGAAGTATGTTCGCACTGGAAGTAGATATTTACTGAGTTCGCGATATACAGAGTGAGTCACTAAAGATGTATCACCTGTTTTTTTTTTTTTTCGTTAACGATTCCAGATATGGAAATGAGGTTTTCAGCGCTTGATACCATGACCTTTCGTTACAAAATAAACAGTCCTAACTCTTATCGTTCGAGATATTGAAGCATGTATGATTTTTTAAGTAGAATGTTATATTTTTTTAACTCCAGCCGAAAACGCTTGACAAGGCAGTGATATGATGCTTGTAAACTTCGAGGCTGAAACTGTTCGGAAAACAATCGGAGAAATCGTCTAAAACTAAAAAGCAAGGCTACTGCTTTGTAAACACGCTCATGCAAGTTTACGTCATCGTATTAAGTCTTTCAGCTGTTTACGTGTTTGCTGTGTCGAACTAATTGGAATTGTCATCTATCAGCTGTTCATTTCTCCTTCGAAATTCCTTGCATGCAGACATGTACACCAATGAGAAGTTAGACATGGTACTTTTACAAGGAAAATGTCAAAGAAATGCTGTCAAAACGGTACGGCTGTGGGGGGATGTCTACTCTGAACCTCGCTGTTACTCGCGTCAGGCACTTGCACGAATTGTTAGGTCACTAGTGCGAACAGGCATCTTCAACGTCAGATAGGGGACGAGAACAGAGACAGCAACCGACGGAGCCCTTGAAGCAGCTGTTGCGGCTAACACGCTTGTCATTCCGCATGGTGGGAAATACGTGTTGTCAAAGGTGGGATCAGCCACACGATTAATATTTACGTCTTGCGTTAACATAAAGTCCACTCTTATCATCGGCCCTTTGTCACACTCTAGGACTTGATTTCGGAGGTCGTGTGGAATTCTGTCAATTTGTTGTACAAAACTGCTCATAAATCAGAAAATTAAAAGATGGCCCCCAAAACCAAACTGTGTAGTTATTAGTTTCTAAATTAAGAACAACGAAAGGCAAAGATCTAGGTATGATGAAATTTAACAAATATTTTTTAGATCAGTGAGCATTTGAGAGTAAAATTACACAATCTTAGCGACATATGCTTTAAATAAAATCAGAATACTCTTAGATGCTTTTAGCAGTGAATGAAATAATGTACATAAACTTAGAGTAACACCCAACTGAACCTCAACTGAACACATCCAGAGATATTTAATTCAATTTAAAAAGTCTTTTGAGAGAATATGTATGCAACATTTGTAACTAAGAATTTGAAAGTGAAATTTTTGCGCTTATAATAGCTGAAATAAGAAATTTGAAGATTAAATTTTTACAAAATATTCGGAGCAGCGCTTTGGCATTGCATGCGCATCGCACCGGTCGGTAGAACCCGTAACACTCCACAAGGACGCGGCTCAATAGACTAAATTAACCGGCTCTACAACACACACAAGACTATTATTTCAAACCCAAAATGAACGCGCACAATACAGTCTGGCAACAAATAGCTGAATCTCACTCTCTTGGACTGAGGGAATAGTTGCTCACGTTCCTTCAATACCGTCCTGCCGCGATGGGTAGCCGTGCGTGTGCGGTCTAAGGCGCTAGTCACCTCACCTCACCACGGTTCGCGCGGTGCCCCCCCCCCCCCCCCTCCGGGCAGTGGTTTGAGTCCTCCCTCGGACATGGGTCTGTGTGTGTGAAGTAGTACGTAAGCCTAGGGACCGATGAACTGAGCGGTTTGGTCCCATAGTCCTTAACACAAATTTTTTTCAATACCGTTCTGTTTTACAATACGTGAAGGGATGTCGGAATGTCTTTCTAAGTGTGTGAGTAACTGTATGTTCACGGTTGTGGGTAAATACATACAGCGTAGACAGGGCGATGTGTGAAACTGATAGCAATTACACGCTTCCGCTGTTGCAGAAATCTGCTCCAGATGCTGCAGATGCCGTGTTGAGCTGGAAGTGGTAACCAAAGTACGGAGAAATATTCTTCGAGGCTCTGTTGCATAGCAGTCAGATTGCTTTCAGTTCTGAGAAATGTCCAGGTACTATTGTGGATTTGAATAATCCATGAAGTGACTTCTTTTCCGAAGAAAACATCGAACTATATCAGTAGAACTGAACGCTCCCGTCGGAACTGTTCTCAAGCTGGTATTTATTATTAAATCACAATAGAAGTATACGCTGGGTGTAGAATATCACGTACCTTCTTGAAATGAACAATATTTTATTGTTCTATTAACTGATTTCCCTCCATATACACATATATTTTACAATGTGAATCAAAATCTCGCAATGGCGTTGGGTTTTACATTACACGAATGGCTCTCCTCTTCTAAAATTACTCTTAAGAAAAACAAAAGCTCTGTATTCTAAGAATAATTATGTGAGCGCTGACCGCCACAGAGTAATAAACAATATCTTTGTCTCTCTCTCTCTCTCTCTCTCTCGCACTGTCACAGCAAGTTACGCTGCCTGATACATCATACCGCCCAGTTAGCGAGCATTACCCACGTAGGCTCACCTTGCGAGACAAGCGGCTAGTATGGTGTGTCGTAATTGCAGTTACTACAACGCTGCGGCACTACTAAACGTACGCAACAACGTCCACCTCCTAACCGGGTAACAAACGAGAGATGTAAACGTGCAGATTGCATCTGGCTCAGCATCTATCCTAAGCGCACGATGGAAAACGCCCGCAGTTCAATGGCTGGCCATATGCCCTTACAAGACTTCTCGTGATTTATTTCTATGGGGAGCACTCAAAGGTGTAGTCTGTCGCGAAGCCCCGACTACGTCAGACGATGTGCGCCGTCGAATCGCCACACCATGCAACGACATATTATACCAGCCAATGTACTTTCATTTATTCATTTACGTCATTAAGGGCGGTTACAAATGGGCCTTGCAGTCGATGATAAACGAACTGAGCACATGCTTAAGTAAATTATACAACTACGTATCATGAAGAAAAATATTGATTTTGTGGCTGACATGTCGTCAGTCATTCACAACAAAATATTTGGCTTACTTTTTTATTATTATCTTTTACTTTTTTATTATTATCTTTTATTCCGTCTAATTACAATTTCGAATATCATCTATAGATGTATTTGTCAGACAGCCGATGTTTTACCTTTAGCAAACATTCAGTCAACTCCACGGACGGCAGGACTTTTCTCACTCTTTTATTTTCTTTTTTTTCTTTTTAGGGAAGTTAATACATTAGTTTCTTCTTACCGTTTATAGTGCTCTTCATTATGAATTACGAACCACCGACTTTTTTGTTTCAGTTTTGACGAGTAAGCAACAACGAACAACGAGGAGGGTTTAAATGGAACTGATGGAACTGTAGCGGTCTCCACGAAAACCTAGAAACGTACACACATTCGAAACAGTTTCCCAGAACCTATCTGCTGCACTGGAAGCTAGCATATGCCGTAGTTCCATTCACAACTATCACAGCTGATCCTCTATGAATGTCGTACAGGAACTGAGATTTTATCTTAGTACTCTAGGCCCATCTTTGTGTAACGACTTACTAATGACGTAGCTTGCCATGAGAGCTCTGCCTGGCAGTGTTCACAAGCGTTGTTAACAAGCTCTATGTCACTCTAATAGTCTTTCCAAGGACTACTGAACGCAATTATGAAAAGTGTACGATTTCATTAAGAACATATTATTTCTTTCAGTGCCTCAGTTGATAACATAGTTGAGAGAATTATCCATACAGAACGTTGTGTGCCCCTCAGCATACTACACTCCTGGAAATTGAAATAAGAACACCGTGAATTCATTGTCCCAGGAAGGGGAAACTTTATTGACACATTCCTGGGGTCAGATACATCACATGATCACACTGACAGAACCACAGGCACATAGACACAGGCAACAGAGCATGCACAATGTCGGCACTAGTACAGTGTATATCCACCTTTCGCAGCAATGCAGGCTGCTATTCTCCCATGGAGACGATCGTAGAGATGCTGGATGTAGTCCTGTGGAACGGCTTGCCATGCCATTTCCACCTGGCGCCTCAGTTGGACCAGCGTTCGTGCTGGACGTGCAGACCGCGTGAGACGACGCTTCATCCAGTCCCAAACATGCTCAATGGGGGACAGATCCGGAGATCTTGCTGGCCAGGGTAGTTGACTTACACCTTCTAGAGCACGTTGGGTGGCACGGGATACATGCGGACGTGCATTGTCCTGTTGGAACAGCAAGTTCCCTTACCGGCCTAGGAATGGTAGAACGATGGGTTCGATGACGGTTTGGATGTACCGTGCACTATTCAGTGTCCCCTCGACGATCACCAGTGGTGTACGGCCAGTGTAGGAGATCGCTCCCCACACCATGATGCCGGGTGTTGGCCCTGTGTGCCTCGGTCGTATGCAGTCCTGATTGTGGCGCTCACCTGCACGGCGCCAAACACGCATACGACCATCATTGGCACCAAGGCAGAAGCGACTCTCATCGCTGAAGACGACACGTCTCCATTCGTCCCTCCATTCACGCCTGTCGCGACACCACTGGAGGCGGGCTGCACGATGTTGGGGCGTGAGCGGAAGACGGCCTAACGGTGTGCGGGACCGTAGCCCAGCTTCATGGAGACGGTTGCGAATGGTCCTCGCCGATACCCCAGGAGCAACAGTGTCCCTAATTTGCTGGGAAGTGACGGTACGGTCCCCTACGGCACTGCGTAGGATCCTACGGTCTTGGCGTGCATCCGTGCGTCGCTGCGGTCCGGTCCCAGGTCGACGGGCACGTGCACCTTCCGCCGACCACTGGCGACAACGTCGATGTACTGTGGAGACCTCACGCCCCACGTGTTGAGCAATTCGGCGGTACGTCCACCCGGCCTCCCGCATGCCCACTATACGCCCTCGCTCAAAGTCCGTCAACTGCACATACGGTTCAGGTCCACGCTGTCGCGGCATGCTACCAGTGTTAAAGACTGCGATGGAGCTCCGTATGCCACGGCAAACTGGCTGACACTGACGGCGGCGGTGCACAAATGCTGCGCAGCTAGCGCCATTCGACGGCCAACACCGCGGTTCCTGGTGTGTCCGCTGTGCCGTGCGTGTGATCATTGCTTGTACAGCCCTCTCGCAGTGTCCGGAGCAAGTATGGTGGGTCTGACACACCGGTGTCAATGTGTTCTTTTTTCCATTTCCAGGAGTGTATTAACCGTTTCTATTTCTGAAATCATTCATACGTTACTCACCCTGTATAGAGGGTGGTCTACTGATCATGACCGGGCCAAATATCTCAGGAAATAAGCGTCAAACGGAAAAACTACAAAGAACGAAACTTGTCTAGGGGGAAACCAGATGACGTTATGGTTGGACCGCAAGATGGTGATGCCATAGGTCAAACGGATATCAACTGAATTTTTTACATAGGAACCACCATTTTTAATACATATTCGTGTAGTACCTAAAGAAAAATGAATGTTTTAGTTGGACCACTTTTTTGCTTTGTGATAGATGGCGCTGTAATAGTCACAAACAGATGGCTCACAATTTTAGACGAACAGTTGGTACCAGGTAGGTTTTTTAAATTGAAATACAAAACGTAGGTACGTTTGAACATTTTATTTCGGTTGTTCCAATGTGATACATGTACCTTTGTGAATTTATCACTCCTGAGAACGCATGCTGTTACAGCGTGATTACCTGTAAATACCACATTAATGCAATAAATGCTCAAAATGTTGTCTGCCAATCTCAATGCATTTGGCAATACGTGTAACGACATTCCTCTAAACAGCTAGTAGTTCGCCTTCCGTAATGTTCGCACATGCATCGACAATGCGTTGACGCATGTTGTCACGCGTTGTCGGTAGATCCTTCAACTTTCCCCACAGAAAGTAATCCGGGGACGTCAGATCCGGTGAACGTGCGGGCCATGGTATGGTGCTTCGACGAGCAATCCACCTGTCATGAAATATGCTATTCAATACCGCTTCAACCGCACGCGAGCTATGGCCGGACATCCATCATGTTGGAAGTTATAGTGCTACAACGATTAAAAATAATATTACGTCGATGTCAAACCTTATTTTCTTGATATAAAGAAGAATTGACGATATTAAAAATATAATTATAATCTTATTATTTTAATTTTTGTGCTCAGTGAATCAAAGACTTTCTAGTGCACGGAATAAACTAGCATTGTTTGTACTACGAAACTACATATGATGTTAAGTGAGAACTGATTATATGTAAGACATTTTGTCTGGGCGGATTTTGTTCTCGTACTGGTCGGTAGAGAAAGAAAAGTTTCTTAATCGATGTATGTCATGTGAATGTATAAAGGCTATAAAAAGGAGAGAGAGAGATAATCCTTGCGGACAGTCACCATATTGTATAAGAAGAGGTAAATACAAGTTATTCAAAACAAATATCTCTAAAGTGTATCGTCTTGTGATTTCTAAAGACTGAAAATTGCGGTGTTTAATCCAAACCTGTCCTGAATAACAGCAAAGAACATTTATGTCATCATATATTTTCTTCGTTTGACCACAGTTGTGATTCGCATGTTACTTTTTGTTACGCGACGTGTTAATAATATTTTCATTATACGCGCAAAAGTGCACACAGCTTTAATCGAACCTGCATCTTACGGAAAAGATAACTCTTAATCAGTAAAATTAAGCGAATACCTGATTTTCATAAATGTGTAGACTTGAAAGCGAACAGCACTGCACAATCGCAGGTTCGCAACAATTGAAAGAAAACATAACAGGGACTGAACAACTTTAAATTTTAACGCCGTCAGCGTTACGAAATATGAACGACGTAAGTTAATTAATTAAATATTAACAGGATGAGAATTATTAAATTTTAAAGATTAAATCATTGCAAGAATTTAAAGCATTTTAGCATCATTGCGGTTCTTTGCAATCGTACTTGACAGATACCATCATATCTATTTAAAAGACAGTGCGTAAATAAAATTGCCACCTAAACTGTAGTAACATCGGTAGAAAATTACGTAGGAAATGAGCATACATTGTACGATTTAGGTTACCATCGATAAAATGGGGGCTAATTATGCTTCCTCCCACAATGCCGCACGATACATTAACCCGCCGAGGTCGCTGATGTTACACTTGTCGCAGACATCGTGGATTTTCCGTTGCCCAGTAGTGCATATTGTGCTTGTTTACGTTACTGCTGTTGGTGAATGACGCTTCGTCGCTAAATAGAACGCGTGCAAAAAATCTGTCATCGTCCCGTAATTTCTCTTGTGCCCAGTTGCAGAACTTTACACGACGTTCAAAGTCGTCGCCAGGCAATTCCTGGTGCATAGAAATATGGTACGGGAGCGATCGATTTTGATGTAGCCTTCTCAACACCGACGTTTTTGAGATTCCCGATTCTCTCGCAGTTTGTCTGCTACTGATGTGCGGATTAACCGCGACAGCAGCTGAAACACTTACTTGGGCATCATCATTTTTTGCAGGTCGTGGTTGACGTTTCTCATGTGGCTGAACGCTTCCTGATTTCTTAAATAACGTAACTATCCGGCGAACGGTTCGGACACTTGGGTGATGTCGTCCAGGATACCGAGCAGCATACATAGCACACGACCGTTGGGCATTTTCATCACAATAGCCATACATCAACACGATACCGAACTTTTCCGCAATTGGTAAACGGTCCATTTTAACACGGGTAATGTATCACGAAGTAAATACCGTCCGCACTGGCGGAATGTTACGTGATACCACGTACTTATACGTTTGTGACTATTACATCGCCATCTATCACAAAGCGAGAAAAGTGGTCCAACTAAAACATTCACATTTCTTTACGTACTATACGAATGTGTAATAAAAGATGGGAGTTTCTATTTGAAAAAAACGCAGTTGATATCCGTTTGACCTACGGCAGCGCCATCTAGCGGGCCAACCATAGCGCCATCTGGTTTTCCCCTTCCAGCTAGACGAGTTTCGTTCGTTGTAGTTTTTTCGCTTGATGCTTATTTCGTGAGATATTTGGCCGAGTCACTATCAATGGACCCCCTGTATAAACAGCCACTACAAGGAGTCATCGTCCTACTAAAAAAAAGTTATTTTCTGGTGTATCTTGTGTTGCTGCTCGATTACATTTGTATGTGAGTTTCCACTGCATTGACACCAGCCTTCAGTCGTTTTGTGAAAGCAATATTTTCCTGCACCTTATGGTTCAGCCACAGTCGATGCCAAAATGTATAAATACTAGGTAGCGCGCAGTGTACGTCACCAAATCTATGGAAACTCGAAGTTATATGCAGTATCAATATGATATTTTCATAAAAAGGGAACACCTTCTCTAAATTCCGCTAGATTATCTACAATAACTGCGAAACAAGGTTGAATCTGATTACTTTGCCGGCCGCGGTGGTCTAGCGGTTCTGGCGCTGCAGTCCGGAACCGCGGAACTGCTACGGTCGCAGGTTCGAATCCTGCCTCGGGCATGGGTGTGTGTGATGTCCTTAGGTTAGTTAGGTTTAAATAGTTCTAAGTTCTAGGGGACTTATGACCTAAGATGTTGAGTCCCATAGTGCTCAGAGCCATTTGAACCATCTGATTACTTTGCCTTGCTGTTTACTTCAGTCTCTGACATTCGCCGTTTTTTGTTCATGTATGCCATGGGCCCAGATTTTTTTCCGCAACATCGAACGGTTTGAACAGAAACTCTTTGCTTCTTCTTATAGAGCTGATTGAACAGAAACTCTTTGCTTCTTTTTAGAGCTGATTGGTGTTGTGCGTAAAATACTTTACTGTCCTTCAGCACTGCCTGTATATTAGACGGAATAGCAGTAAAATGGTCATATATTCATGATAAAACCATCTTGCCTGCTTCTGCTCGCTTTACAGCGTCAGACATTGGATCCAGTAGTCGTAAAGTATCTTCCAGCTCCATCCGTGGCTCATCCTTTAGTGAGGCGGTCTTCATGACGTTGCACATCCGCATATAGGGACAAAAACCTATTTCCCATACAGACTTACTGTTCTTTAACAATATGTCAAACACAGTACTGCAACAGCATGCTGTGTTCACGATAGAAGTTTGAATGTAATTGTTCTGTTACCGTCTACAAAATTGCAAAAAGCGTGGTATTTCAAATATTTCATTATTATTTCTTCTAGAGCTGTAAATAATTTTGACAATTAGATCTGTTCGCTGTCCAGCCTATGCCGATTATGTGTGGGTTTCGCTGGTACTAAGGTGTTTGCCGGCCGCGGTGGTCTAGCGGTTCTAGGCGCGCAGTCCGGAACCGCGGGACTGCTACGGTCGCAGGTTCAAATCCTGCCTCGGGCATGGATGTGTGTGATGTCCTTAGGTTAGTTAGGTTTAAGTAGTTCTAAGTTCTAGGGGACTGATGACCACAGATGTTAAGTCCCATAGTGCTCAGAACCATTTGAACCATTTGAACTAATGTGTTCCCTACTGACGGCATACTTCGGACATTGTCTGCTATAACAACAACAATCCGTTTATTACCTACCTCATCGATAACGTCAATGAAAATAACTGCACAGTATTGGGAAGTCTGCATACGCCATCCATGCCGAATCCTCTTCTTTGAACCACTTCGTCCGGTCTGGTGATTAAGAAATCAACCACATTCTGGGTGGCACCAACCGACAATACATTCACATTTAACGCGCACAAGTACTACGTGATCATCAGAAAGTGACTGTGAGGTGTGGATTGTTGAAGGAAAGGTTAAAGGCCCAGTCTACTTCTTCACAGAGCCTACACTTAATGCAACAACGTATGTAGACATGTTGGTGCTGTATGCTGTGCCCCAACTTCCTGGTGATGTGATCTTTCAACAGTATGGCATGCCATGCCATTCTAAGGACATTGTGACGGATTTCATGAATCATGAGTTCCCAGATCGCAGGACTGGGAGAGGTAATGGAAGTGCTTGGTCACCTAAAAGCCCAGTCATTACGCCACTTGATATGTACCAGTGGGATGAGGGCCGTCATCACTAATCAAGTACATCGGACTCTAGCTCGAGATCTACCAGATCTGCGCCAACGTATTCATGCAGCTATCGCAAATTCTGCAAAACACTTGGAGATAACTGGAATACACATGTCTGTCAGGTCACTAATGGTGTGCATGTAGAGGTGTATTAGGTGTGCAACATAATTTTGAGCTACCGTGCTTGTAAAAACATAGCGACAATACGCTGATCAGCCAGGACATTGTGAGCACCGACTTACTACCGATATAAACCCGCCCAGGTGATGGAAGCGTCATCTGGCGAGGAATAACTGCTAGTCAGGCACGGTGGATGCACTGTCAGTGAGCGGGCTGTCCGTGTGTAGAAAGGGGAAGCCGTGCGATCTATCTGGGTTTGACCTACAGCAGAGTGTAATGGCCAGGAGGCTCGGCACGAACATTTCGGAAACTGCACTACTTGTCGGGTTTTCGAGGAGCGCCGTGATGGGTGTCTTAAACACGTGGCGAAAACGATGTGAAACCACGTCCAGACGTCGTGGGTTGGGCTGCCACCGCTCATTACTGGCGTCTGACGTCGTAGGCTGGGCAGACTGGCCAAACAGGACAGGACAGCAAACTGTGGCAGAATTAACATCAAACTTTAAAGCTGGGCAGAGTACAAATGTGTCTGAACACACAATGCACCGAACACTCCTAAAGATGAGCCTCCGCAGCCTTCAACCTATGCATGTGAGAGTATTAACTCCATGACATCGGCCACTACGACTGAAATGTGCACATGTGCATCGGTACTGGACTCTGGTGCAGTGACAGAGCGTTGCATGATCTGATGAATACCAATACCTACTTCATCTTGCGATGGGAGGGCGTGAAATCTTCGTCTTCCAGGGGACCAACTCCTTGACTCCTGTACTTCGAAACGGAGACAAGCTAGCGGCGGCTCCATTATGCTCTGGGGAACATTGACGTGGGAATCCAAGGGTCCAGCGTAGCTCGTGCAAGATGCCAATGACGGCCAAGGAGCATCATACACTGGTTGCAGACCACGTACATCCCTTAAAGACGATCGTGATTCCTGACGGCTGTGGCATTTTTCAACAAGATAATCCGCCATGTCACAGGGCCAGGAGTGTGAGGAGTGTCAGTGGTTCGAGGACCACAGGGGCGAGCTACAGTTGGTGAGTTGGCCCCAAACTCGTCAGTTGTTAATCCGATCGAACACATCGGGATGTGATTGAACGTGGCGTCAGATCTCATCGCCCCTCTCCTAGGAAATTGTGGGAATTCGGTGACTTGTCTGTGCACATGTGATGCCAACGCCCTCCAGCGACCAACCAAGGCCGCATTGCTTCCATAACATGACACGTCGCCGCCCTCATCAGTGCCTGAGGATACTAGGTAGGTGCTCATAATGTTCTGGCTTATCAGTGTAAACATCTCAATTATCTTTCAAGTTATTAAATTTTATTATATGTTCAACACGGGGATACTTTATATATGCTGCGCATATTTGGTACTAAGTGTTCATACAGCCTTCTCCGAATGCATTAAAACAGCTACTTCATACACCCCTCCCACCCCCACCCCCCCTGTCCCCCTAGCAATGCTTTCGTCAATCCTGTGCGAGGTTGATGGAAAAACAGACGCGGTACGGGTAACGGTACTCAGTCGACTTAAGCGTGGTCGTCGATGCAGAAGGTGTAGGTTCAGAATTCCTTCTTTCAATTTGTATTTTAGTCTGGCTTCCTTCTCGTAGTTGCGCTTAATAGACTGTGGACATACCTCAAACTTATACAGCGATGACGTAGTCGCGATGGCCGCGCGGGATTAGACGAGTGGTCTAAGGTGCTGCAGTCATGGACTGCGTGGCCGGTTCCGGCGGAGGTTCGTTCTCCTTTGGGCATGGTTGTGTGTGTTTGTCCTTAGGGTATTTTAGGTTTAGTAGTGTGTTAGCTTAGGGACTGATGACATTAGCAGTTAAGTCCCATAAGATTTCGACATATTTGAACATTTTCGTAGTCAAAAATGGTTCAAATGGCTCTGAGCACTATGGGACTCAACATCTTAGGTCATAAGTCCCCTAGAACTTAGAACTACTTAAACCTAACTAACCTAAGGACATCACACACACCCATGCCCGAGGCAGGATTCGAACCTGCGACCGTAGCAGTCCCACGGTTCCGGACTGCAGCGCCAGAACCGCTAGACCACCGCGGCCGGCTTTTCGTAGTCGCGGTGTCATTACGTAACAATACGGTTTCTTTCAAGACTTTCGTCTTGTTTCTGTTTACCCACCTGTAAGTTGTACTTCATGCACTAGCAGAAGGTCTAATTACTTCGAAAGAATTAACGAAATAAATATCCATAGACTCGAAAAAAAGTTCTGCATGTTCCACAGCTTCTCAGCATAAGGTACCCTACCTCAGTTACTGTTAAAAAAGTGCCTCAGTATTCGCTGCCGGTTTCATTCATGAAGCATCAGGTGCCACCGAAATTGCGGTAATGTGAGCCAGAGCACTCCACAGGCAATTCCCACCTCCGATCACGCAACACGTACTGAAAATCACCGATTTTTTCAACAGCAGCCGAGGTTATGATTTACGTAAACCATCAAATATCAATAGACACTGCGAGGGATTTATATTCTTGAGAGCCGGCCGGTGTGTCCGAGCGGTTCTAGGCGCTTCAGTCTGGAACCGCGTGACCGTTACGGTCGCTGGTTCGAATCTTGCGTCGAGCATGAATGTGTGTGATGTCCATAGGTTAGTTAGGTTTAAGTAGTTCTAAGTTCTAGGGCACTGATTATCGCAGATGTTAAGTCCCATAGGGCTCAGAACCATTCGAACCATTTTTTTTAATTATTATTATTCTTGAGGAACGTCGACCGCATCATTTGGTTGAATGTAGTACTTCGAACACAATCTAGTGAAAATATTCATGTCTAAGACTATTTCATTAGCATCAGGACAAACTTGTCTTACAGGCTGAGCAATTATAACAATCAAATAAACAAGTTATAAAAGTGTTTAAAATTATACATTTTTCAGTCGAAACACCTATGCTGCTAGATTTACTTTTGAGTCGGGTAATCATTAATTCATCTACGCAAAACCGTGAAAACTATTGGTCTCTATTCAGTGCCATATACTTATAATCAATTAACGCTGACCGTCCAGTCAAAGAAACCAGTAAGGATTGGATACCGGATGACTGAAGTTTTTTTTATTACTGTCAGATCTCGTGAAATTTAGGGAAGAATATTATAAAATATTTTCTTTACTGCCCCACAAAATCCTCTTTTGTGACTATCCAGGATCTCTTTCTAAGTACGCTTAAGTATAATCCTACTTAATAAATAGACTCGTAACGCTGTTAAACATTTTCACATGCAGAATGAAGTCCCGAAAAAAGAGACAAGTGATGTCAGCTTCGATTGAATCGCATAATTAGAGGTATTGGTTCCGCTACGTACCTGGAAACAAAGAAATATTGACTCACGTCACGCAAGACATTACATGAATGGAATCTGAGCGTACTACAGTCATATTTTCGGGGTTCATAAAAGATTTGTGGAATTTTCCATCTGCGGTATTTTGTGACAAAAGAATCTCTATCTCGAAAACGTTTGTAAACTTATCTCAACGGCTCCTATCTACCCGCATACGGGAACCAAATTTTCCGAGCGATAACAGCTGAATATTTCAATCATGGGGAATGTACCAATCGATATTCTCCGAGTAGAAACCTAACATTCCAATTGTGAACAGAAATTCAGACGTATAGGACGCAGACAATGGTAACGTTATCGCTCCACAACAACTATGGATCCCAGTTCTGTAGAGGCGGAGGCACCAACTGATATCCCACGCAGTACATGAATAACAAACACGTCAGAGGCGAAAATTGCACCTCATACGTTTACATTTCATTTCCCATCCTTATTTGTTTCCAAACTTGCCGGCGTTGCAGACTTGGTGCACATTCGCGGACGAATTTGTGAGACGAACGTGTATCTCTCATTTTGGAACATGTACCCTCCTATTATTCCCATTATAGCCTCTGCATTCGCGACGATTTTAATTAAAATGACTGGTATCACTAACCCGAGAGTACTGATATCATTAAATCATACGTACTTAATCCACAAAGAATACTAGCCATTCTACCAGCGTTCATGTTAACATAGATGCGGATAGAGGGAGAAATGCAAAAATTGTATGGAATGAGACGGACTTATTTAAAAAAACGTAAATACGTGTGGAAACATACGAGTAGACTAATCTACAGTATCTGTCTCTCTCTCTCTCTCTCTCTCTCTCTCTCTCTCTCTGCATCCCACATATATGTCTCCATGGTTTTCTAGTTTCTCATGCTTTCTCGTCTTCTTCTATTTTTATTTTCTTCATTACGTCCTTTATCCACCTGCCAAGGATGCCATCAGTGTTTTGCTTACCCTTCTTCCCTGGAGATGGTACAAGATCTTCTTTGGCCATCTGTCGTCTATAATTCGCAACGTATGTCCATACCAGGCGTGCTGCTGCTCTTGTATCCCATATGTGGTGCTTTCTTGACTCTAGGTCATTTGCCTACATTTGCTAATCGTTGCATTTATTACATCATATCGCCGAGATATTCTGCGCGAACTTCTGAGACAGTGCATGTCTATATCTGTCTATAACACTCACATCCTCAGGTCGTCATAGGCTTTAAAATACTTTAATAGAGCATTTTCTTTACTTCCCAACTTACCTTAGAAGATAATAACAGACGGTTTAGCTTCTGGATTGCTGCTTTCCCCTGGGCTATTCGTTACTGTACCTTCCAGTTACTTGCCCCATCCTCCGATAGGACACTGTCAAAAAATATATATCATTTGTTACATGCTTCCATATGTGGCTCTCTGCTACTTTCTTTCCTTCATTTTCTCCACTGCCTAGGCATTCCGTCTTTTGAAATTTTACTTTCTAAACCCAGTTATCATATTCTACTAACATTTTTAGCAACAGATATAATGTTCTTTACTGGCCAGCGCTAGCTGATCATTTTCAAAGAACAGAGTGTACAAATATTGATCCCTTGTTATCTGAATGTCCATTTCTGCACATTTCCTTCTGCACACGTCGAAGGGTTTCTGGCTGTATATTTTAGACAGCTTAGGAGATAAGCAGCATCCATGTTTTAATTTTTTTGTAATGTAGAAGGAATGTGACAAAATTTTATTCCTTTCTTTGATTACACAGTCTTTAAAATCGTATAGGTTGCATAATCTTGTAACATTTGTCTTTTTAAACCCACTTCCTCTCACGACTGCAAACGGGTACTTAAACAGCAGTGTATGTTTCGCCTTCTCGAGATCTAGGAACATTAAATGCCTACAGAGATTGCTTTCCTGTCTATTGCCATTAGTTGTCATGAAGCAAAAATCTTGTCAATACAAGATCCTCCCTTACGGAACCCAGTTTGCTCTTCAACGTCCATCAACATACTTTCAATCCTCTTTTAGAAACCGAGCATACAGCCAGCCAATAGAGTTTGGGACACTGACTCAACGAAGATTTCTCCCATAGCTTTGTAAACCTTTCTTACAGAAGCGACTTAGATACGCCAGATTCCAATGCTTCAGCACTTTTTATCTCTCTAGCATGTATGCATTGAAGTACTTCCTCAAGGAGTGCCATAATAAATTCTGACAAGCTTCAGTAATTCTGTTGGTATGTTTCCTGGTTCAGTAGATTTCCTATTTTCCATTTCTTTCACAGATCATCCAACTTCTGCTGGGGTTATTCGGTCGACAGTATGTGCAAAGACTAAATGAGAGTATTCCGTAAGGTGCGTGTTAAGGCATTCTTGCAAGTTACTATCCTTGGCGTGTGTTCAGGATTCCGGATTCTCGAAGGCGAGTTCCTCACCAGCTTTTGTCATTCATTTTAAATCACCTCCGAAAAAAAAAAAGATTCTGCTAGTAAACTTTGTGATGCCGTTAATCCTCTACATATTCATTCATCCGTACGATACATGCTCCTTACCTTACCACTGTTGCACCTAGAAGTCGTCGAGGATAACTTCTAAATCAGATATTGGATCAACACTGTCAAATTCTCTCATTCTCAAAGACGATGTGGAGAGGTTTCACAATTAACTAAAATGTTCAGCAATCGAACTCTCTTCCTCCGGGTAGCGTTAGCGTTGCCGTCAGTTGGCGACAACTTTGGCCACAGAAGTGCGTATAGAACATTTAATAGCAGTTTCTCTCTAACCGAAAATATCGAATATAAAACAAATTATAGAAATTTTCTACTCACTAGGAGACATCTTTGCACAAATAATGCGAACTGTTTTCCTCAAGACATGGATGTGTAATACAGCTAATTTTTGATCATTTGTTGTTTTCCTGCTTGCCTTTTTATGTGATAAGACGTTTTCTTCTTCTTCACGTACACATTTTAATGTAATTTTAATTCAGGAATGAAACTTATGAACCATACAGAAAATTACAATCATGCCAATAACAAGTACAGTGAGCTCGTATTCTTGTTTTCATCTTCAGTAAGAGTGGCGTCCAAATCACCGTGAAGCGATGAGAGAACTGAAACGACCGCGGCTGGTTTCCTGCCCATATTGGAAAAATACAGACTAGTGTTCCATGGGCACTAACCTCCTTGTAAATAAAACATCAAAAATAAATCTTTCGTCATTTTTTTAAAAAACTCTGTGTACATCCTTTTAATATTTTCTGTCTTTTCCGGCAGGGGAATGGCGAAGATACCTGACCAAAGTAGACGACAAAAGATTAACTTCCTTGTGACGTCGGCACAATTAGTCTGTAGTCTTCCAGGTTACCTGCAATGTCCATCGTCATCGCAAACATTACGGAGGAATTTTGCGCAGTACTGGGGAAAACCACTTGAGGGAATAGGAGAATTTTGTAGCTCTACTTCGTCTTCGGAACCAAGTCAGTCACAATGACTTAAGTCCGGGGAGTATAGTGGATGGTACAGTACTTTCCTGTACCATCGACTGAACAGAGCAGCCACAGCTTGCTCTGTATGGGCCCACTCATTGTCGTGCAAAATCATGGGTGGGTAACGCAGAAAGCGTCGCCGCTTCTCTCGCAAAGCTGGTCGCAGGAGATGCTCCAAAATCGGTTAAACGATTTAAGTCCTTGTGACTTTGATTTGATTCCGAAGATGAATGAACGACGCCGTGGCATTCGCATCCGAACTGTTCCAGAGATTCGACAGGCATTAGACCGCTCCATTCGCACCGTCAAGAGAACAGGCTCTGCTAATGGTATACTACGCCTTCCACATCGCTGGCAACGGTTTATACACAACGCTGGTGACTACTTTCAAGGACAGTAATAGGTGCAAACAAGTATCTCTGTTGTATCGGATGTGAATAAATAGTTGCCACTATTTAAGTTCCAGTCCTCGGAGATGATGAGTTGCGTAAGACGGAACACTTTCATTTCGTGAAATGTTCATGCTACCTGAACTAGGTTTATTTCCAGTCATAGTATCAGAGGTGCACGAAATTTTGTTGGATCGTTAATAGTCTTCCAAGACTAAAAGCCTGTTGCGGTGCAAACACCGACAAATGAAGTTCTCATGCCAGGCTATGTTGCAGTATGCGGCAAATACGATGGGCGTTCAATAAGTAAGGAAACCCTTTTTTTCTGAAAGAAGGCTGGTTTTTCACAGGATTCTACTACTCCAAACTATTGTGCCTCTTTTGGCTACATAACCCTACTTTGCAACATAATCTCCTTCCAATGCGAAGGCCTTACGCCACCTTACTGGGAGGGTTGTGTGCCCACGTGTTACCGCTCCATTGGTCGACGTCGGAGTCAACGTAAGGGTGCATCAATAACCTCATCGGCATCCACTACTGTTTCCCGTGTGGTGCATTTTTCATTATGCCAAACAGGTGGAAGTTCTAGGTGCGACATCCGGGCTGTACGATGGATATTTCCAGACACATGGATATCTCCATACACATTCTGCAAGCGCATATGTATAACTACGATACTCTGGTTTTCCGCGAGAAGATACTCAGTGACAGCTCTCTGCTTGGAACGTACCTCCATTACGGACGCCATTTTGAAGGCTACGTATACCGCCACCACCTCTCGGAACTTCATGTAGCTATAGGAGAGGAGCTGAAGCGGGAATACTCCACCATGTCCACAACATATTCCGAATTTTTCCAACCGTAACCGGCCAAGAAGAAACATGTGTTGCATTACTTATTGAAGGCCCATTGGATACAGTTTGAGTCATCAAGGTAAAACGTATTTCTCCCTTCGCTTACTTTATATGATACACATACAGATACAAGATCAGCCTCAACTATAACAAATGAAACTAAATGCTAACTTCTGGTTTATGAGAAGATTCTTCTGTAACCCTGTGTATTGGGTGTACTTACACATTTTGTCTCCCTGCACTTGTACCAGGAAGTAAACAGTCGAAAGGCTTCACACAACGACGGCATCTGATACAGGAACCCCGTGAAGGTGCTTCATAATGCAACAGCCGAGTTTGACAGTCTTACCCTTACGATTTAGCAGATTTCTCGGATGTCTTAACTAAATGTTTCAGCGTCGTCATTAAAACCCGTTGTACCAGCCTTTTCAATAGTTTTTGAGTACCATTACAAGAACTACACTGACGGAAAAAATCGCCACACCATAAAGTAATTAATGTAGAGCAACTACATTTCGGGAATATATTTATCCGAGTAATATATTCAAGTGATTAACACTGCAAAATAACAGGTTTACGTAAGTTCGAGGTAAGTCACTGAAATGTGAAATTCTGGTACAGTAGTAACCTTTGTACCCGCCATAATATTGAATGTAAACAAACAAATCTGTGTGCGTTGTGTTGTACAGGTGTCTGATGTCAGTTTGTGGCATGCAGTGCAACGCCTCCTCTACTCTGTCAGTCGATACTGGGACGGATAATACTGTCTGTTGTTGACGCTGGAATTTTCGGCCTATGATGTCCCCTGTATGTTCGATAGGAGACAGATCTGGTGATCGACAAGGCCAATGCAGCATATGGACACACTACAGAGCATATTAGGTTGCACCCGATATATGTGGATGAGCTTTATCGTGTTCGGAAATAGTGCTTGGGAAGCGATCCAGGAATGGAAGCACACCTCGTCCAATCACCAGACTGACGTTCAAAATTGCAGTCATACTAAATCGCATCCTAGACCACAACTCCCTGTGTAGGTCCAGTATTCCTAGCAGGCAGACACGTTGTTTACAGGTGCTCCGCTGTCCTCCTTCTAACCTACACACGGACATCACTGACACCGACTCAGAACCAGCTTTCGTAAGAAAACACGAAGGACCTCCACCCTGCTCTCCAATGAGGTCTCACTTGACGCCATGGAAGTCCAAATGCCAGTGGTATGAGGTCAGTGGAATACACGCTACAGGGCGTCTGACTGAGAGATGTCCTTGAAGTAACCCATTTGCAACAGTTGGTTGAATCATCCTGGTGGCAACTGCTCAGATTGCTGCTGCAGATACAGTATGACGCGCCAGAGCCATACGCCGAACACGATGGTGTGCCCTCTCGGTAGTGCCACGTGGCGTCCGGAGGCCGGTCTTCTTGCGACGGAACATTCTTGCGAGCAACACTGCCTGCAGTCATGTACAGTGGCTACATTCCTGCCAAGTGTTTCTGCTGTATCGCAAAAGCTTCTCGTAGCCATATTACAAGACCTTTTTGAAACTCAGTGATGTGTTCATAATGGCGTCTTTGTCGCCTTAAAAGCATTCTCCACTAACATCAACTCACCACGTCTAGCTCAAAGGTAACTAACACTCACGACCGTTAAGGGGTGTAGATAAACCCAAACTGATTTGCTTGTTCGCTGTGGCGCGACTGGCACGAAATCTGAATAGGTATCTTCTTTCAGATGTAGAAACACGCCTACCAACTTCCGTTTATTTCGCACAACACGTTCGTGTTGCCGGCCGGGGTGGCCGAGCGGTTCTAGGCACTACAGTCTGGAACCGCGCGACCGCTGCGCTCGCAGGTTCGAATCCTGCCTCGGGCATGGATGTGTGTGATGTCCTTAGGTTAGTTAGGTTTAAGTAGTTCTAAGTTCTGGGGGACTGATGACCTTAGAAGTAAAGTCCCATAGTGCTCAGAGCCATTTTTCGTTGGTGACCTTTTTCCGTCATTCCATTAAGGAAAACTACACTTGCGTTATTATATCAGATGATAGAAGTTAAGAGAATTAAACACAAAATATGCCTGCCCCCACAAAAGTAGATCTACGTCTTACATAAAGCATTGGTATTACAGGCCCACACAGAGTCACGCCTGGAAAAACGTCTACAAACAGAGGTAAATGCAATTTGGACTGGCAGTTGCTCCGGTGGAATTTAAGTTACGGAAATAGTGAAAATGGACGATATGGTTATAGCAGGAATCAGACAGAAAAAAATGATCCACACTGACGCCGATAACTAACAACTCTGCTAGTGATGGTATGGACACGAAACTGCAGAATTGTTGCTTCACACATGGCTCTGAGCACTATGGGACTTAACATCTATGGTCATCAGTCCCCTAGAACTTAGAACTACTTAAACCTAACTAACCTAAGGACATCTCACAACACCCAGTCATCACGAGGCAGAGAAAATCCCTGACACCGCCGGGAATCGAACCCGGAAACCCGGGCGTGAGAAGCGAGAACGCTACCGCATGACCACGAGCTGCGGACGGAATTGTTGGTGCCAGAGGGATTAGACATTGATTTGTGCTGAGTACTTCTGCCCGCTGCCGGATGTTTTGAACGCTCTCGACAACAGTCTTCGTCTCGAATCGGGTAAAACTAAAGATGATGAACTCAAATCCGCATACATCGGTATTGTCAGTGACTGAATCATTTATAGGTGGAATGGTCGTGTGGTGAAATAATGAAAGCCTTAGTGAGAGCCAAAACATCAGACTAACACAGCAATGCGCCAGTATGTGACAGTCAATACAGATTAAGTAGCCATGTGAACGAACCTCACACTACGTCACGCTGACAGACAAAATACTGCTGGTGCATGGCAGAGGAGCGGCTGTCACCCTTACGCCTGTCTCCTTTAAGCACCTCCAGCTACTAGATTTCCCCTGTAGGTGAACTTCATTTGGACGATAATAGGCTCCACGTCTCTTCTGAACAACAGCGTTCTCGGCCTCGGGAGTGCGCGGAAATCGCCGTGTCCCGATTTCACAGCGTAACGGCGCTTTCGCTCCAGCTGCACGGTCTTGGAGGTGGTAATTAATGTAATTTTGGATACGACCTAGCTCTGATTAATAACTAAGGTCGTGGGCGTGAGGCGTACTTAATTAAACGCATCCTCGTAAGGCCAGAGCGCCAGGTGCAGCGGCTCGATTTTAATTTTCTAATTTATTTGAGGAGCTACACGGAGCAGTTAGAGCTACGGCCGTAAAACCGAATAGATTTACGTGTTATTCCGCACCTTTGCCTGTTACACCGAAAATAAAATCGACTATGAACGAGGCACAAAACTTTACGATTAACAATAATTTCTATACGGCGCATATCGCCAAAGCTATCAGCCACGAAATTGAAGACATTTATGAATTACAAACGTTTAAATCCAAAGTTAGACTAAATAATTACGGGTTTCGTAAATATTGTTAGTGTTATAATACTGGCGCTGAGTGGCTTTCAAATTCAGAATATCGTAACTTAACATAACTATTACTTCATCAACAAACACCCACACACTCACGCATGTACACACCTGCGGACATAAACATGCATACATAAAGGTATATGTAAAACGACTGCACAGTAAATTTTGGATTGAAACAATGCATATGGCGTTCATGTTGTAGTCTTCAACCCAATGAGCGGTTTGATGCATCTCTCCACATTACTTTATCCTGTGCAAGCCTTTTCTTCTGCAAATAACTACTGCAACCTACTTGCAGTTGAACCGGCTTAATGTACTCATATCCAGGTCTGTTTCTGTAATTTTTAATCCAGATCCCTCCCCTCCATTTCCAAACTGACGTTTCCAGGCTTATGATTTGTACTGTCAACCTTTAATCTGGTTACGCCATACATCTTTGTTCTCCTCTATTCTATTCAGCTTTTCCTCAGTTATTCGATCTGATTTAGCCATTACATTTCCAGAACTCTACTGTAGCACTACTTCTTCTCGTCTAAATTACTTATCATTCACGTGTCACCCACTTCACACAAGTTAACAAGCCACATACGTACCTTTACAAAAAACTTCCTGACACATCAATTTACGTTCCATGTTAACAAATTCTTTTTTACCAGAAATATTTTTCTCCTTTTTGTCAATCTCTACTCCTCCCTGCTTCCGCTATGTTCAGTTATTTTGCTGACAAACAGCGGGTGCTACATTTAATGTATCAGTACCTAATTTAATCCCCTCAGAGTCACTTGATGGATTCGCCTACGATCCATTGCTTTTATTTTATTCTTGATGTTCATCTTATAATCCATTCTCAAGACACTATCCATTCCGTTCTACTGTTCTTCCACATCCTTTGCTGTCTGTGACAGAATTACAGTGTTATCAGCCATCCTCAAGGTTTTCCGTTCTTTCATTCCTTTTCCAAATTTAACGAGCTAGTTGTTGCAAATGGATATTTAGTTTTAATTCACATAATCAATTAACACCTCACGGCAAAATTGAAACTTACAGCAACCGTTCTGTGTGAGTTCCAAGAGTCAGTGCATGCATTAAAGGTAATTATTTGGGGGAACTGAACTCAGGAATAAGGATTATTTGATTCCATTGCTTGCACACTTTCTTTATGATTTGGGTATGACTGCTTCTTCACCAGTGATATTAACACCGTATTTGTGGTGTCACCGCCAGACACCACACTTGCTAGATGGTAGCCTTTAAATCGGTCGCGGTCCGTTAGTATACGTCGGACCCTCGTGTCGCCACTATCAGTGATTGCAGACCGAGCGCCGCCACATGGCAGGTCTAGAGAGACTTCCTAGCACTCGCCCCAGTTGTACAACCGACTTTGCTAGCGATGGTTCACTGACAAAATACACTCTCATTTGCCGAGACGATAGTTTAGCATAGCCTTCAGCTACGTCATTTGCTACGACCTAGCAAGGCTCCATTATCAGTTACTATTGATATTGTGAATCATGTACCGTCCAGACCGACGTTCACCATTAATGGATTAAAGTTAAGTATTCCACCAGCTACGTCCGTTTTTCTAAATTCTAATTTCCTTGTCCTGTTCCAGACCTCACGCCAGCCTGCGTGAGCTAAAACGCGTGCCCATCAGCCTCCTCTAGTAACACGGTGTTGGCTCTCCTGCCAACCAAAACATTGGCGACGAGGCAAAACAGTGTTCTTACCGATATTGCCCTGATTTACTTGTGTAATGGCTTCGCCATAGTCTCCAGATGTACTGTCCGAATTTTATCGCTTACAGAATCACCCAGACGCAGGCCTTACTGGATGCCCTTGGACAGCTCGTCCAGGGTCAACGTGCGTTGCACAACGATGCGGCAGCAGCCGCTCCACCGCTACCGCAGCCACAACATGCTGTTGCACCATCTTTTCGACCTTTTGATGCTGCACTGGAAAGCTGGACGGAGTGGTCACGCCAATTTGGATTCCATCTCGCCGTCTACAGAGTTCAAGGTAACAAGTGGCAGCCTTTTTTGTTATCATCAGTCAGCATACAAACGTACCGTGTGATAGTCAAATTATTTCCTCGACGCGACGTAGCAACTCTGTCCTACGACGAAATTTTGTCTGCATTAGATGCATATTTCAAAGAATCAGTCAATGTAGTTGTGAAAAGGTATACCTACTTTCGTACAAAACGTACAGCAGGTCAGACTAATGGGGAGTGGGTTGCAACCTTGCAAGGCCTAACTAGGGATTGTGCTTTTGAGTGTCAATGTGGACTCCCTTATTCAGATACTATGGTCCGTGATGCAAATGCACAGAACGTTTCCGATGTTCGTATAAGGGAAAATATTTTGAAACTAGTCAATCCCTCCCTTCAACAAGTGATGGACATATTCGATCGGCAGGACACACTTGACTTTGCTCAGGAATCATTTGAAACTTCACCAGCCGTGTGTCAGGTTAACCGGCCCGCCGGGCGAGCTGCACGGAGCAGTACAGCCCTCGCGACCGGCCGTGCCGCTGCCGCCAGGCTCTCAGCCATGGGTGCCGCGCAGGCAAGCAAATGCAGTGCTAAGTCACGCCCGCGGTGTGCTACTAGACATTCGCGTGAGAATTGCCCGTCACGCCAGGCTATTTGCTTTTTCTGTAATTAAAAATGACATGTTCAGAGTGTTTGCCTGAAAAAGCTCAGATCGGAAACTCACAACCATTCCAGGCCCTTTGCTTCGAGCCGAATTCGAACCAAGGATACTCAGGCTCGTGAAACTTCGCCCATGGAAATTCATGTAGTTCATTCCACTCCACTCAGTGCCACTCTTTCTAACCGTGACTGTGTTCGTCCCACAAATACTGTGCGTCGGCATCGCCGGAAATCCCGTCAAGTCACAAGTGATTATGTGCCAGTGTCAGTTCCCGTTGCACGAGACAGACGCTCTTGTCGTCAGCAGGACACTAAACTTTTTGTAGACTTGGACATTAACGGCAAAGTGATACCATTCCAGCTCGATACCGGAGCTGCAGTTTCACTGATCAATCAAGACACGTACAAACAGCTGGGCACACCTCCGTTGCGTACCACAAATGTTAACTAGTTATTCAGGTCAAGATATCCCTGCGTTAGGACAGTGCAGCCTTCTTGCAACATACAAAGGACAAACAAAACTTGTCATTTTACGTCCTTCGTTCTTCTTCTGCAGTGAACTTGTTTGGTTTCGATTTATTTCAGCTGTTTAACTTGTCTATAGTAAATCAGGTCCTATCAGTGAACCAGACTGTGCCTTCAGACAGTGTTTCCCGTCTATGTGAAGAATTTGCAGACATTTTTGCATCGGGCCTTCGTTGCGCTACGAACTATAAAGCACATTTGGAACTGAAAGTAAACGCGGAACCGAAATTTTTCAGAGCGCGCAATGTTCACCACGCTTTGCGTGATGAGGTCGCAAAAACATAACACGATTTGGAATCACAAGGTGTAATTGAACGTGTGCAGGCTTCTCTCTGGGCATCACCCTTAGTAATTTTGCCAAAACCTTCGGGAAAATTGAGACTTTGTGTGGACTTCAAGGCAACAGTTAATCCACAACTATAGTGCGCGTCATATATCTTGGCGGCCGAGTTTAGGTTCGTTCTGCGCATCTGACGTCACAAAATACAGTCAGCCAATGAACAGAGAACGACGTTGCCAGATTTCGACTGCAGTGCAGAGCACGGACGAGTGTCTTCAGTTTTAGAAACGTTCAGTCATAAATAAAGTAATAGAACAAAAGCAATGTCTTGATAGCAGACTTTCTTTTATAGAAAGTTTGGAAAAAGCATTCTTTATACCAATTGCTTCATATTCTATTAATTAATTAATTAAACCAAACAAGCAATAAGACTCCTAATTCAGGCGATAGCAAGGAAAGGTGTTTGTTTCAATCTCACGAACTGCTTTTTCGCAATAAAGAACAGCGGTAATTGTTTATTTCCTATTGTACTTCGACGAAGCGTGAGTAATTCGTAGTCATACCAACAGTGTTTATAAGTAGTTGCGTGAGGTGTTAGAGTCCTTATGGAATTACACTGTTCGATGAGCTGAGGTAGCGGAACGGTTAAGGTGTTGGGCTGCCAAGTGAAAGGTTATGAGTTCAAACCTTGTGTGGTGCTTAATATTTTCTTTATTTAAAAACAATATTGGAGTGCCTTACTTCACGAATTTTATTCGTTTGAATGAAATTTCTAGTGCTTTGCCTCTTCATTAACTTTTTCGCTGCTGCAGACACGTGCTCCCCGCATTCCGCGCTGTGCGCGATTTTGTCATCACTGCACTTCTCGCCTGTGCAGACACATGGTGTACCCACTGCTTTGACACACTTATCATTCGATTTCACAAAAACTATTTGGCCAAAAAATTTGATTTTTACACGTCTTCTTGACTGATACCCTCCCCCCATAAATGACTTAATTTTGTTTTGATGTGCAGCATTAAATGTAGTAAACCATTGCACGAAATTTTGAAGAGTTTGCAGAGGTAAAAGTCCATAGCATATACTTTCCGTATGGTCGATTTTAGTTGCCACAATGTTGAGAATGAAATGTGGACAAGATACCTAAATTTCATATAATATTTACTGTATAACAATATCTCATGTAATTTAAGTACCACATAGGTGTCGTATGTAATATTGAGAAATATTCCGTTAAAGGCGCTGCAGTCTGGAACCGCAAGACCGCTACGTCGCAGGTTCGAATCCTGCCTCGGGCATGGATGTTTGTGATGTCCTTAGGTTAGTTAGGTTTAACTAGTTCTAAGTTCTAGGGGACTAATGACCTCAGCAGTTGAGTCCCATAGTGCTCAGAGCAATTTGAACCATTTTTTTGAGAAATATTCCGTCTTTCGCGACTCTAATAAAAGTTTTATTTACACAGGGCGCGTCTGGCTTTATTTTAAAGCACTTCCATCGGTGAAAGGTATGGCGCATACAGAATGGTATTCATGTTTTATTTCTTGTTTTTGTTCCACAGTCGCAGTTTACCAATGGTATTGAAATATATCCCTCTTCTGCAACTGTAATAAGCGACTTATTTAGACCAGACGCGTTTCTCTCTTTTGAAGCATCATAAGAAGACTGTATTTTGTGTCCTCCATTGCCAAGTCACCCTTCGTAGTTTTGTGCTGCGGTAGCACAATATTCAACGTTTGTGTTGGCTCATCAGCGTTTTAGCAAATAAATGCTGTTTGTGTGTGCCACACACAAATTTATATTTGACATAGCTCTGAGCACTTCACTGACAGGCGATATATTCAAGTCCTAATGTTTTTGTAAGTCCACAGTTTTGTTTAATGTGTTTTGTCTACTTCCTTTTGATTGATTGAAGTGCTTTAAAATAAAGCCAAACGTGCCCAGTGTAAGTAAAACTTTTGTTACAGTCGCGAAAGGTGGAATATTTTCCAATATTACATACGACACTTATGTGGTACTTAAATTAAATGAAATATATAGGTATCTTGTCCGCATTTCATTCTCAACATTGTGGCAACTAAAATCGACCATCCGGAAAGTATACTCTATGGACTTTACCTCTGCAAACTCTTCAAAATTTCGTGCAATGGTTTACTATATTTAATGCTGCATAATAACTGCGTTGAACATCGAAACAAAATTAAGTCATTTATGGGGGGAAGGTATCAGTCAAGAAGATAGGTAAAAATCTAATTTTTGAGCCAAATAGTTTTTGTGGAATCGAATGATAAAGAGTGTCAAAGCAGTCGGAACACGATGTGTCTGCACAGGCGAGCAGTGCAGTGACAAAATCGCCCACAGCGCGGAATGCAGGGAGCACGTCTCTGTAGCAGCGAAAGGGTTAATGCGGCCGTGGTGGCTTTACTTCATGAACTGCGCCCTCCCCCCTATACGTAAGCTTGCGAACTATGTTATACTATGGCGCTGCTTCTCTTGGCGCGTGCGTCGTGTGCAACTGGCAACGCAGCAATCTCCCGTGTCTAGGCGGGCATGCGCGAGCCGCCAAGATAAAAGAATTGAACTATAGTGATTGCAACTTTTCCTTTCCCGGAAGATCTTTTTGATAAACTGTGCCCGTGTAAATATTTTTCGAAGTTGGACCTAGCAGATGCGTTCTAGCAAATACCGGTGGACGAAGACTCCCAGTGCGTTTTGGTGGTTAACAGGCATCGTGGTTTGTATCGATTCAAACGACTGCCATTCGGGTGTGCATCCGCCCCTGCATTGTTTCAGAAATATCTCCAAACTGTTTGTGCGTCGGTCGCTACTGCAGCAAACTATCTACTATCTGGACGATATTGTGATCTCCGGAAAGACGGAAGAAGAACATTAAGCCAATCTCAGAACATTATTTCAGGTCTTTCGACAAAATGGTCTTCGCTTGCGGAAGGACAATTGTGTCTTTTTTGCTCGTGACTTGCCCTACCTGGGACATGTACTCAATGCCCAAGGCATACATCCCAGTCCCGAGCACCTCCGTGCCATACAAGACTTGCCTTCGCCGCAGAATTTGAAGCAGCTACAGAGTGTGCTGGGAAAAATCAATTATCATCGCTATGTGCGCCACGCCTCTTCCATTTCAGCTCCCCTTCATCGCTTATACCGTAAAGGTGTTCCGTTCGTCTGGACGACGGAATGCGAACGCGCCTTCCGCCAGTTGAAATCGGCGTTGCTTTCCAATACTAGCCTTACGCGATTCGATCTCCAGAAGCCCCTTTTGTTGATGGTGGATGCATCGGATTTCGGGATCGGTGCTGCGCTTGCGCACAAAGATGGATCGCACGATCGCCCTATTGCCTTTGCGTCCAAATTGCTCTCGTCTGCGCAAAGAAATTAGTCTCAGATCGAGAAAGAAGCATTGGCTCTCGTATTTGGTGTTACAAAGTTTCATGATTTCTTGTATGGTCGTCACATTACCATCATCACAGACCACAAACCTTTGACATCGCTGTTTCATCCGAACAAGCCTGTACCTCCCCGTACAGCGCAGAAATTCATTCGCTGGTCTATTTTCCTCTCGCAGTACCGCTACGATATCTTGTATCCGTCCACTGCTAAGCACGGAAACGCCGATGCGTTGTCCCGTTTGCCTGTTGCTGAGGATAGAGCATTCGATTCCTCCGAATTTACTTGCATGTTCATTGATTCGGCAACCGATGACGTGGTCGAATCCTTTCCGATTGATTTTCGTCGTGTAGCTACAGCCACAGCTGCCGACCCTGTCCTTGCTACCGTTCTGCGTTTTGTTGCTACGCAATGGCCCTTGTCAAAGTCACGGATCGGGGATCCGTTGGTTCGCCGATTTTTTGCTCACCAGGAGAGACTTTTTGTTCGACGCGGTGTTTTGCTGTCACGTTCTGATAATGATCTGTCCAGTGTCGTGGTCCCACGTTCGTTACATTCCTCTGTCTTACAGCTTCTCCACCAAGGACATTGGGGTATAGTGAGAACGAAACAACTTGCTCGTCAGCACTGTGCTTGGTTCGGAATCGAAGCCGCGATTACGAATATGTGCCTTTATTGCATGGTGTGTGCCGAACACCAATCAGCCCCACCGCGGAAATTCTTTGCATGGCCAAAAGCCACTTCCCCTTGGCATCGCTTACACATCGATTTTGCTGGTCCACTCTGGAATGCTCGATGGTTGGTTGTGGTAAATTCATTCAGTAATTTTCCTTTTGTTGTCCGGATGCCTTCCACGACGTCATCTGCCACCATCCAAGCGTTATCTGCTATATTTTGCATTGAAGGTCTTCCACAGAATATTGTTTCCGACAATGGCCCACAATTCATGTCCGCAGAATTTCAGTCATTCTGCAAGGCCAATGGTATTCGATATCTGACGTCTGCGCCGTTTTCGCCACAGTCAAACGGCGCCGCTGAACGATTGGTCAGGACTTTCAGATCACAGATGTTGAAGTTAAAAGAGTCACATTCTCGGGAAGACGCGTTATTGCCCTTTTTGTCCTCGTATCGCTCTCAGCCCCGAGATGGTCGCTCGCCGGCTGAGTTGCTCCACGGTCGTCATCATCGAATCTTGATGGCTTTGCTACATCCGCCGCATCAGGTTCCTGTGCAGCGGCTGACACCTGCTTTTGCTCCAGGCGACGTTGTCTACTATCGTCACTACCGAGGTTCACGGCGTTGGCTCGAAGGGCGCATTCTTCGCTGCCTCGGACGCGCTGTGTATCTGGTTTAGGAGGCCTCTGGTGAGGTGCGCCGGCATCTCAACCAGCTGCGCCTCTGTCGTCGCACGGGATCTGCCGCTCGCCGTCTGCTTTCAGCGACGGTGCCGTCCGGTCAGCGCCCTGGGGACCCATCTACTGGCTCGCCTCAGCCGCAGGTGTTACCGACGCTGCCTTCCATTTTGCCCCATGACGACGCGCCGCCGCTGCCGCCGCCTGTTCTCCCGCCGGCGACGCCCGCAGTGGACGCTTCGCTGCAGACGCCGGGCGCCTCCCTGGGTCACGCGCCGCCATTCGCTTTCCGGGACCAGTTGTCCTCCGACATGGAACTCTTGCCCGCTCCGGACCATATGTCGTCTTCGCGCGTCGGGTGCCCCGGCCCGATGGAGGTCGACCATTCGGCCCCTCCTGTCTCTCTGCGGGCGCATACACCGCATGTTGGCGTGCACCCTGGAGCAGGTTCTCAGGCGTTCGCTAGCTCCCCGCGGTCCGAATGGCAGGGTGCGGGTGCCACAGCCTCGCCTGTTGTTGGGCTCCCCACCTCGTCGTATACGTAAACATGGGGTCCTCCCCACGGCGGGCGGAAGCCTTATGCCACAACCGTACGCCGATTTGCGGGGGAGGAATGTGGTGTCACCGTCAGACACGACATTTGCTAGATGGTAGCCTTTAAATCGGCCGCGGTCCGTTAGTATACGTCGGACCCGCGTGTCGCCACTATCAGTGATTGCAGACCGAGCGCCGCCACACGGCAGGTCTAGAGAGACTTCCTAGCACTCACCCCAGTTGTACAACCGACTTTCCTAGCGATGGTTCACTGACAAAATACGCTCTCATTAGCCGAGACGATAGTTTAGCACAGCCTTCAGCTACGTCATTTGCTACGATCTAGCAAGGCGCCATTATCAGTTACTATTGATATTGTGAATCATGTACCTTCCAGACCGACGTACACCATTAATGGATTAAAGTTAAGTATTCCACCAGCTACGTCCGTTTTTCTAAATTCTAATTTCCTTGTCGTGTTCCAGACCTCACGCCAGCCTGCGTGAGCTAAAACGTGTGCCCATCGGTCTCCTCTAGTAACACGGTGTTGGCTCTCCTGCCAACCAAAACAGTCTTGTTCGTAGTGTCCTTCCCAACGCTAAGTTGATTCGTGCTTGTTATCTTCTCTTACAAGTCCAATATCATGCCTTGTTCTCAACTTCTACTCTTCGACCAATTATTCGCCGAGAACTTTAGTCAGCTATGTTAGAATTATAGTACTTTTTATCCGCAGTAGTACGTGTATCCTCGATATGGTTCTTTTGATCGTGCTTTGATTTGGCTCTTCGGGCGAGCCACGGGTCCATGCTCTGGTGTGTTTCTGGTTGGGTTTGTGTGTGAGGGGTGGGGGGGGGGGGAGCAATTATAGTTTTTCACTGTCTCTCTTCACTCCTCACAAAATAAGATTTTCCGTGATGTCCACATTTAAATTCGACAGATGCCTAGGATTTCAGTAGTAATGACAGTAAAGTATGTGAAATGTTTTAATATAGACATAATTTACTTTATATTTTTGTTTGAATATACTACAATTGTTTTTATAAATGTGTTGTTAGTTTCAATATTTTTAGGAGATGATTTTTATTCTTTTATATTTTTTATTAACCTTGCTATTGTATCTCTGGGATTTATTTGAGTTTGGGGTGTTTACACCAGTCGTTAGTGAATCAGTTTTTCTTTCTGGGAGGGTCGTTACTTCCATGAACCGCTCCCTCCTCCCCTCCCCATTTCCCGAGATTCGCACCTGTTTTGGACATCAGTAGCGCAGCACTGTGAACTAAACAAATGTCTGCAAGTACCAGTAATGACTGTAATACTCAAGTCTTAACAACCAGTCATGACATGTAAATGGTAGCAAATTCCACAGCTGACTCACCACTGAACGCCGTATCTCGTTTTTAAAAGTAGGTATTCCGGAGGCAGTTGTTTGTTATCAAACCTGAGCAGTAGTCAAAAAAGGACCTACCTGTAAACAGATTGGTCGTACAGGTTCAGCTATCACCTAAAGTATTCTATTTCTTCAATTTATTCCTTTTCTCAAAGGGCTAAATACAGAATGTTCTACCGTCTCTACAATTTTGATCCCAAAGTTTTGGAACGTCCTGCGTAGGAAGAAGGATAGTGTAGTGAAAGGTAAAATCCCAGTGACCACCTGCTGGGAACAGGGTATTCTGGTGTCCCTGGTTCTCTGAACTGTTCGGATAACCCGTGACACAGTAGATCCTGCAGAGAAACTGAGAGAGGGACACAACACCCTAAACATTTTGCCTTCAAACACAACGGCTACAGATGCCTGCGGACTTCGATAGAAAAATATTATCTTATAGTGCTATTTGCTCGTTAGCATCTTGATTTACTATCAACGGTACCACAAGAAAGGATTCACCACCATGTTTGTGAACAGAGGACGTACTCCTAAAATCATTCAACAAGCTTCGAACGGCCTACGGCCATATCATGTATTTAAAATTTGCTACTGAATAATATGGCGATGTGAGAGCTCATTCTGTCTGTTTAGTAAAACTCATTCCGGTTCTGTACACTAATTAAAACTATTTTTATTAGTCGGCTGCTAATATACGCGAAACAATTAATGGGAATGATCCCGCCAACTCATACACGACTGAATTCTGAGAATTAGACACTTTGTAGCAAGTTCTCTCTATTGTGGTATCGAATGCTTTCCCAAGAAGGATTGTGGGAGAATGGTCTACAGTAGTGTACACTCTGGAGGAAGAGACACGTATCTCCTCGTTGCTTAATGGAAGAGCGCTGTACAGCTTCTGAAAGCCATAACCTGTGCATTAGACCGGCCACATCACACAATCTGAAAACTTCAGACACCGTATTGTTAGAGACCATACGCCTTTGGCGACTGAAGATGAAGGGTTAAAATGCAGAGCTTCTATAAATGATTCAGTCGTTCTCAAAGCTGTATATCTCACAAAGTAGTACGTCTACAAATATAACTCAGGGCGAATGTAACTGTAGACGCATCAAGTTTGCTTTTTTCAGACTACAAATGTCCAGTTAATGAACAGACAACAGACATCCAGGTTGCAGTCTAGTTAGTTCCGTATATTATGTAGCAACGTCCTGTTAATGATCAGCACAGCAGCAATGATGATGCGTTCTCTGAGGTTTTCCATTGGGGGTACGTAAACACTATCCTAAATGTGCTTCCAACTTACGGTTTTAATTGTTGCACGATCTGCAGACCGTACGATCTGAAATATAACAGCCGTCGCATTATCTTCCACGCAGTTTGCTATGGTATTCCAAGTTCGTAGCTTGCACGGACCATTGATATTTTTAGACTGCGTACGAAACTTTCTATCAACTTACACGACTGCAAGTGATACACTCGGTCGACCGGTACTTTTCTGTTTGTAGAGACAAAACAGTGTTCCTAAATTGTGGATACCAACGCGCAGTATGTTCTTTTCCGTAGTTATTCCTGTATGCACGCTGCATTGTTGGAACAGACTAATATCTCGCATATTCCAACACACAAAATCTCTTTCCTTGCTTTATTTTCATTTTGTAAAAGCACTGCGCTCTTAACGCCAACTTGTGGGCCCAACGCACACTTGGTGAGTTTGGGATTCTAGTCATTCTCCAGTTATTCACTGTGTCATGGGAAAGCGCTATCCACATGTATTAATGGCGGTACTGTCACGTAGGCAAGGTATAAACGGGTAGTGAATTGGCGGAACTCTCATTTGTATTCAGGTGATTCATGTCAAAAGGGTTGCGACATGATGCTGGCCTCACAACGGGAATTAATAGAATTTCAACGCGAAATGGCAGCTGCAGCTACACACATGATACATTCCGTTTCGGATATCGTCAGGGAATTCAATATTCCGAGATACACAGCGTCAAGAGCGTGAGTAGAATACCAAGTTTCAGGCAATACCTTTCACCATGGACAACTCAGTGGCCAACGGGTCTCACTTAACGACCTGGAGCAGCGACGTTTGCGTAGAGTTGTCAGTGCTAACAGACAAGCAACACTGCGTGACGTAACCACAGGAATCAGTGTGGGACATACGATGAACGTATCCGTTAGGACAGTGCAGAGAAATTTGGTGTTAATGGGCTACGGCTGCACACGACCGATACAACTGCCTTTGCTAACAGCACCAAATCGCCTGCAGCACCTCTTCTAGGCTCGTTACCATATCGATTGGACCCTAGAAGACTGGAAAATCGTGGTCTGGTATGATAAGTACCGATCAGAGTTTGCATGAGCTGCTGGTAGGGTTCGGGTGTGGCGCAGATCTCACGAAGCCGGGAGCCTCAGTTGTCAGCAAGGCTCTATGCAAGCTGGTGGTGGGCTCCACAATGGTGTATGCTGTATTTACATGGAATGGACTGGGTCTACTGGCCCACTGAACCGATCGTTGACTGGAAATGAGTATGCTCGGCTACTTGGAGACCATTTGTAGCCACTCATGGGTTTTATGTTCCCAAACGAGTCATGTCACTGGGCCACAGTTGTTGACGATTGGTTTGAAGAACATTGTGGACAATTTGAGCCAATAGTTTGGCCACACAGATCGCCAGACATGAATGACATCGAGCATTTATGAGGCTTAATCGTAAGGTCAGTTCGTGCACCAAATCCTGCACCGGCTACACTTTCGCAATTATGGACGGCTATAGAGCCAACATGGCTGCAGCATGGGTAAATATTTTTCCAGGAAACATCAAACGACGTTTTGAGTTGATATACTTCGCAAGGCAAAACGAGGTCCGATTCGTTATTAGGAGACACCTCATAACTTTTGTAATCTCACTGTATTTATACACATGTTACTTTGAAAAATACAGTACTTTTGAAACGAATGAATCATTTATACACTGTCCTGTCACATTAACAGACCACCTGTCAAAAGCCTTAAAAGCCAACTTTTGCTGCGCGGACTGCTGCGAGTCATGCAGAAAGAGAGTCAATGAGGTTCTAAAGGGATTCGGAGCTTGGCCGACTCCACTGAGGTGACCACTTGCGCTACATTTCTCGATTGAGACTCCATGGCGCCTACACCATGTCAAGGTGGTTCCACAGATTCTAGATCACATTCAAATCCTGGAGTTTTCTGGCCAGCGGTTAACTCATCGCCGGGCGAAGTGGCCGTGCGGTTATAGGCGCTGCAGTCTAGATCCGCAAGACCGCTACGGTCGCAGGTTCGAATCCTGCCTCGGGCATGGATGTTTGTGATGTCCTTAGGTTAGTTAGGTTTAACTAGTTCTAAGTTATAGGGGACTAATGACCTCAGCAGTTGAGTCCCATAATGCTCAGAGCCTTTTGAACCATTTGGTTAACTTATCCTGGTGTTCTTCAAACCACGCACGTATACTGCGAGCTGTGTGAGGTGTTGCATTGTCCTGGTAGATGCCGTAGTGCCGAGGCGAAACGAACCAGATGTAGGGGTGGACATGATCCGCAAGGATTAATGCACACTTTTGTTGGTCCATTGTACCTTTCAGAATGACGATATTACACAGGAAATGTCACGAAAGGATTCCCCAAATCATAACGCTTTCTAGTCCAGCCTGAACCGTTCCAACGATTCTTGCAGGGTGTTTGCTTTTAGATGTTTCACATGATACATCTGAGAAGGCCGTCTGTCGTCTCTCAGTGGACGTCCACTGCGGTGTCGGCGTCGTAATTCCAGCCTTCCACACCGATTAACAGCAGTCAGCATTGTCGCATGAACTAGGCGTCTGCTGCTTAAGTCCATACCCAGCAACGTTCGGTGAATACACGTGTAGGAGGCACTGTTGGTAGCCCCTTGTTTCTCATCTGAGCTGTCAGGTCCTCAATAGTTGCGCGTCTGTCCGTTTCTACACATCTCTGCAGCCATCGTTCACCCCGTCATCCATGGCCATTGGTGCACCACAGTTACACCCGAGCGCCAGTTTTGGAAAGCACCATTTCGCATTTCACGGTATACTTCGATCACGGAGCACGCGGACAGTTTACAAACCCTTGTCCCGAAAGCCAATGTTCATGCCCTTTAGGACGTCATATAAATCGCCCCGTTTCGGTATTACGACAGCGGAAACACTTTTTTCCGTGTCCCCCAATCACTTTATATTCCATCCACTGCTAGTGGTCCCACCTGCCATCCGTCAGTGGTTATAGTATGTTGACGTCGAACACGGGTGTTGGTCACAATAATGTGACTAGACCGTGTAGTTGCCCGTCATTCTGACGTGTCGAGAAACGACCATAGGCCTAGAACAGTAACTGAACAGAACGAAAATTGGCCTCTTCCTAAAGTAAAATCTCTTCGCATTCCTTGTCGTTTCATTATTCACCAGAACAAGCCTTTCAAATCGTAGCGGACCTACTGCTGATTGACGCGGCAAGAAACCGGAAAAGATGTTATTGCATGAACACGTCACGGAAACCTTCATAAGGTTAGGGTTGAAAGTCCTGTCGACGTCAAGGTCATGAGGAATGGACCACAACTTGGGGTAGGGTACGCTCGAATAAGGAACGCAGCCATGTCCCACTCAATTAAATCATCCCGCCCTTTACTTGTGCGTTTAACGTACATCGCGAAGATCTTGATGCCGACTGGAGGAAGGGATCTGATCTCCCGTTCTCAAAAATTGTAGTCGAGAATGTGAAGATACTACTGCACCGATATACTTTTCGTTTATATACTTTTTTCTTCTCTACAAATAGAACTGCAGTAGTAGAGTTTTTATACACTCCTGGAAATGGAAAAAAGAACACATTGACACCGGTGTGTCAGACCCACCATACTTGCTCCGGACACTGCGAGAGGGCTGTACAAGCAATGATCACACGCACGGCACAGCGGACACACCAGGACCCGCGGTGTTGGCCGTCGAATGGCGCTAGCTGCGCAGCATTTGTGCACCGCCGCCGTCAGTGTCAGCCAGTTTGCCGTGGCATACGGAGCTCCATCGCAGTCTTTAACACTGGTAGCATGCCGCGACAGCGTGGACGTGAACCGTATGTGCAGTTGACGGACTTTGAGCGAGGGCGTATAGTGGGCATGCGGGAGGCCGGGTGGACGTACCGCCGAATTGCTCAACTCGTGGGGCGTGAGGTCTCCACAGTACATCGATGTTGTCGCCAGTGGTCGGCGGAAGGTGCACGTGCCCGTCGACCTGGGACCGGACCGCAGCGACGCACGGATGCACGCCAAGACCGTAGGATCCTACGCAGTGCCGTAGGGGACCGCACCGCCACTTCCCAGCAAATTAGGGACACTGTTGCTCCTGGGGTATCGGCGAGGACCATTCGCAACCGTCTCCATGAAGCTGGGCTACGATCCCGCACACCGTTAGGCCGTCTTCCGCTCACGCCCCAACATCGTGCAGCCCGCCTCCAGTGGTGTCGCGACAGGCGTGAATGGAGGGACGAATGGAGACGTGTCGTCTTCAGCGATGAGAGTCGCTTCTGCCTTGGTGCCAATGATGGTCGTATGCGTGTTTGGCGCCGTGGGTGAGCGCCACAATCAGGACTGCATACGACTGAGGCACACAGGGCCAACACCCGGCATCATGGTGTGGGGAGCAATCTCCTTCACTGGCCTTACACCACTGGTGATCGTCGAGGGGACACTGAATAGTGCACGGTACATCCAAACCGTCATCGAACCCATCGTTCTGCCATTCCTAGACCGGAAACGGAACTTGCTGTTCCAACAGGACACTGCACGTCCGCATGTATCCCGTGCCACCCAACGTGCTCTAGAAGGTGTAAGTCAACTACCCTGGCCAGCAAGATCTCCGGATCTGTCCCCCATTGAGCATGTTTGGGACTGGATGAAGCGTCGTCTCACGCGGTCTGCACGTCCAGCACGAACGCTGGTCCAACTGAGGCGCCAGGTGGAAATGGCATGGCAAGCCGTTCCACAGGACTACATCCAGCATCTCTACGATCGTCTCCATGGGAGAATAGCAGCCTGCATTGCTGCGAAAGGTGGATATACACTGTACTAGTGCCGACATTGTGCATGCTCTGTTGCCTGTGTCTATGTGCCTGTGGTTCTGTCAGTGTGATCATGTGATGTATCCGACCCCAGGAATGTGTCAATAAAGTTTCCCCTTCCTGGGACAATGAATTCACGGTGTTCTTATTTCAATTTCCAGGAGTGTATTTTGTTTTCATGTGCGTTCTATTACTGCCTTGAATGGAATTCTTATTCTTCATTTTCTGTTGCTTTGTGCTTATACGTACATTTACTAAAGTACTGTTAAAATATTTTAACTGCATAAAGTTGTAATTACGCTTGAAAGTTTAAAACATTGTAATCTGCCTAATAATATACGAGAGACACAAGGTTTGAAAGGTATCGAGAAATCGCTATGTCTAACGATAACACAGGATTAAGCGTAAAAAGTGCAGAAACTGATTATCGACATGCTTGAGCGAGGGAATGGCGTTTTTCAAACAGCAGCTTTAGACTGCATTTTCCGTATATAGCGCGAATTGTCTCCAGTGCGTGAATTTCAAATATAAATCATCGTTCTTCCGGTAAGGGGGATTCATTTCACAAGGCAAACTTGTGAACTACGGTGTGCGAGCAGTGGAGTAACCTGTTTGATCGGCACGCTGTTTTCAGTGTGCAGCGCGGACCATGAACATAATGGTCGCATAGATCAAACTGAATCTCATTATAAATCGTTGCATCTGAACAGAATACTGTGAAAACTATAAATCGGACAGCGAAGAGACAAGTTTACCAAACTGACGGCTTTCTGTACTCAGCGCGTAGTGTGATCTTTGCTCATTGACAAACATTTCACGAAGTTAGTCAATAGCTATGCTGGTCGAACAGTGGTGAGATATGAGTGAAGTGAGCTTAGTGACGTTAGTAAAAAAATTTTCTTCTACCTACAGCACGTCTGGTCAACATCATCGAGTACAGATATTTCAACTAGGAGACTGTAAATGACGCACTTTTTAATGTACCCGAAAGGCTATTTTCCAGAGAATATTGCATGCAGCAATTCTTGATAAGTATTAAGCTACAGTAATATAGCCTACCAGTTTCCAGCTTAAGATGATGACACGTCATGGCCCACAGCTTTCCCTTCATCGGACATTATGACTGTCAGGAGGCTCTGTTCTCAAAAATATGTGTCATAAAGGCTTTTGTAATAAACACAGAATATCTTTTGCTGAAGTTACTCTTAAAACTTCTAATTGTTGTTACCTAGCTCAGTTTTCTTAAGCTTCGTGTGTTTGTCATCCTTTACGTAATTTAAAATAGTTAAAGTGATATAAATGGGTTTTATTCAATGCTCATTCAAAGCAAAATCTTATATTTTTGCGAATACTCTCTCTATTGTCATTGCCTTCATTCTTGAAGGAGTTACGTGTGTATACATTCATCTGCAGCGACACATGTTTCTTTATTCACGTTTTCTCCATTTTTCTTACATTTAAATGTGAAAATAAAAGTGCTCAAAACAAAATGATCGCGGACTCATCTACAGACTTTGTCTTCAGTTGATAAATTTGTGTATTTGCAGCTTGAGTGAGTGAGTGAATGTGTGTGTGTGTGTGTGTGTGTGTGTGTGTGTGTGTGTGTGTGCGTGTGCGTGTGCGCGTTACTACATTAGTTTGCATGTGTGTCTAAACTACATGTTGAAATGTGTGCTGTTTTATGCAATGTGTTACTAGAATAAATGCAGCGTATAGTCACCATCATCTCCTTCCAAGGATTGGTTCTGGTCTCTATCATCCAGCCATCTATCTCTTACAAAGTCTACCTAGTTCTCCCTTTTCAGTCGACCAATAAGTCATTATCTTCCCGGCAACCTATTTTCTGTCATTCTCTCATCATGGTCTTTACACTTCATTATATTCTGTTCTACCTTGTCATGAAATGAAAAGATATTTAAATCTGATCATATTGTTTCATTCCTTATTTAATCCATTTTATTATACCCTCTTACATGTCTCTCTACTGCTTGTATACGTGATTTTTCTTTTTTTTCTGTGCATGATTAGGAACCCTATACAAAATTAGGTGCACGCGCAACTTCATAGAATTTCATTTGTGTTTCTTTTCTTGTTTTCCTTTCCGAAATTCTCCCAGTGGCTCAGTAGATACCTTGATATTTATATACCTTCTTCTCAATGCCTTTGTCATAATTAGAGCTGATGTAGCATCCTAGGTAATTGAAGTGGGATACTTGTTCTACAAATTTTTCATGTATTATTATTTTCAACTGAACTGATTCTTTCCTTTGATGGCATTATCTTCGTCTTGTCTGTAGATAAAATTGAAATGTGCTACGTTTTGTCTCTATTTATATACTGCTTTTTGTAAGTTATCTTCTGCGTCCTGTGTAATTATTTGGTCATCAGTATATAACAAAGTAATGTTATGATAGATCCTATTTTAATTCTCAAGTGTATTTCATCTCTCCACGTCCTAATTAGGTCGTCAGTATATAAATTAAATGACTTTGGTGATAGACTGCACGCTTGTTGAATATCTCTATGTATTAAAATTTTATCTGATGTTTTCGAACCTGAACTTATAACTATTTGTGTTTACATATTGGCTCTTTATTGTAATAATAAGACGATTTGGAAAACCTTTTATTTCCACTATGTTCCCCAAAAGCATCTTTTTATCTTATGAAATGCTTCTCAAAATCTATAAATGCTAAATCCGTTACCAAGCCGAATTCCCGATGTTCTTCAATAATTTTTCTTATTATAAATATCATTAAACGAACGCCCCGTTCTGAAGCCTGAATGTGCTTCTGAGATTACTGCTTCAGTGATGGTTTGTAGCCTTTGATTAAGAATATTCCCATAAATTTTATATGCTGCATTTAGTAAACCCATTCGTCTATAAATTCCTGTGCCTTTCCTATAGTCTTTTTTTAAATATAGAAACAATTTTAGCTGTAATCGATTTTTCAACAGCAGAACAGTTCTTCCAACAGATATTTTAAAAACATTGAGGAAACAATATTCGAAAATGGTTCCTCCATACTTCATTAATTCAGCATTAATGCCATCAAGACTAGTAGCTTATCTACTTTTTGTTACACGTAAGGTTGCTTGTAATATTTTTCTATCTGATTTACAGAGTTATTATTAAATTTTACAGAATTACTTTCTTCATTATCTGTGTCATACCACAAATTTTTGTAATGATATACCCATTAATTATTTGTTCTTTATTAACATGCTTCACAACTTTAAACACTATATTCTGTCTTCCGTTAATGTCACGTGCAATAGTAGCAATGAATCTTATCCAGGATTCAGTGTGATATAATTTTATTACATTCCTTGTTTTATTTCTTCTTTGTTTAATTATTTTCCAGACATAATTCATTTGTGTTTGTAAATAGGTGTAATTAGTATTTTCTCTGGTATCTCATTAGCTGTTTTTTACTCTTTTACATATCCTTTAGTACTGTCTTTAGTTTCAACCATTTGCAATTCGTGGGTGAATTCTTGTTGGTAAAGTACCCTTTGCTCTCTTCCTGTAGATGACTAACTTTATATTTCATGTTTTGGCTTTGGGTTTCACTCTCGTTTGTTTATTTCCTCCATCCTGCCCATATTTCAATCTTCGAAGTAACTAGAAATTAATCAGACCCTACATCATTTACTCTACATACATAAGCATCCCGAATTTGAGAGATTACATTTTTATTAGCTATTACATAGTCACTTTTGAGCATGATCCTCTTGTGTTCCAGTTGTAGTTATTTATGTCTTTCTTTCTGAAGAAGTTATTTGTAATTTTTAGCTGATTAAATGTAGCAAAATCTCTTAACGTCTTGTGATTTTCATTTTAAGCTATTTCAGCAAATGTGCATACTGTATCTACTGCTGGTAACTTTACATCGTATAATATTCGCCATTATGCTATTTGCCTACGACTAATAAGGAAAGCATTGATGAAACGTGTAAACAGCGAGAAAACTTTAACATAGCAAGTACATACTGGATGGCTTTTGTTTACTTCACATAACTCGTCACAGTGTAGTACTGTAGGGCTATTGTGGGATCTGGCTTACCTGTTTTGAAGAATATTAGTAGTTGCTTCACTTCGAGTGAGTGTAAGATTGTGTGAATTCGGGGAACAGTAAAAATTTTATATTTTTAAATATTCGAGTACTACATACTAGGTAACGTATGGTCATTTCAAAAGAAACGTATCTGATTTTCTCCACTTTTTGGTCTAATTCTGCTTCAGTGTACAGCAAAACCCACTGTTTCAGTTTATTAAATTTCTTGTATGAACACAGCCTTTTCTGACAGAAGTCACATTACACGGGCTTCCTTGTCGTTAGAAATACATCACCTTGGTGGATAATTCAGCTCAAGCAGAGTATGTTAATACACTTCAGAAGGACACGGTACCATCTAAATTTGCAATGTAAAAACAAGTACGTTGTCCAATGCAAAACTCAAGTTCTGAAGTTGAATTAGAGATAGCACGACTGAAATCAGCAGACTTTGAACGCGGAAAGTTTGTTGGAGCTAGACTGATTGGGCATTTCACTTCGTAAATCATTAGGGGACTCAATATACCGAGATCCACAGAGTCAAGAGAATGTCGAGAATACGTCGAGAACACCTCTCACCACGGACAAAGCAGTAGTCGATGGCCTTTAATTAACGAGTGGCGCCATGGACACAAGTCGTCAATAATGCACTGTGCAAGTTGGTGGTTGCTCCATAGTGGCGTGGAGTGTTTATATGGAATGGACTGTATTCTCTTGTACAACTGAACCGATTATTGACAGGAAGTGGTTATATACCCTTACTTGGAAACCATTTTCAGTCATTCATGGGCTTCAAGTTCCTAAATAAAGAAGAAATCTTTATGGATGACGATACGCCGTTCCACCGGGGCACAATTTTCGCGACTAGTTTGAAGAACATTCTGAACGTTTCGAGAGAATGATTTGAGCACCCATATCGAACCACATGAATCCCATCAAACATTTATGAGCCGTGATAGAGAGGACAGTTCGTGCGCAAAGTCCTGCACCGCCAACGCTTTCACAATTATGGACGGCTATATAGGCAGTGTGGCCCAATATTTCTGGAGGGGACATCCAACGACTTGTTGAGTTCATGCCACGTTGAGTTTCTGCACTGCGTCTGGCAAAAGAAGGTCCGACAAATATTTGGAGGTATCTCATGACTTTCTTCTATTGCGTGTACTTTCCTATACTTCCGCCAGTGCACCGTTAGAACCAACAACGCCCATCCTGTTTGTTGCGTTAAGCCACGCTAAGAGCCCAGCTGAAAACACTAGACACAGATATGAAATATTGATAATCTGAAGTCTCATAATATACTGCCCGACAAAATCAATCAAGCACCCAGGAAGCGAAGAGGAAAGTAAATTAAACTGCATGGATTGAAATGCTATGTGAAGTCAGTAATTAGAAATTCCTATCAAATTTATGAATGGCTTGGAGCTATTAGCCTACTTATCACTACGATGTTACACCCCCTCTAGCATAGGTGTAAGCGCTGATTCAGTTGGGTATCCTGAGCCAAGTTAGGCTACAGTTGTTTTAGCTGGTCCTTGATATCCTGGTTACTGGCAACGGGACGCAGTTCACGTCAGAGCTGGTGCCACAAGTGCTCTAACGGGAACAGAACTGAAAATCTTGCGGCCACTGGAATTAACTCACCATAATGCAGCCAGTTCGTGTCCGAACGAGCATTGTTCTGCTGAATAATTACACCACGATTCTGTCGCAGGAATGTTAACACATGCGTGTTTAATATATTCATCACGTACCGTTATGCCATCTGAGCACACCATGATGCCAGTAGCAACGCTGCTGTGTCTTTCCAAAATAGTGGGAGAATGGAACCTCGAGGCCGCCACCATACTCGCCGACGATGATCAAAGCGACGCCATTCATCAGCAGTCCATGGTTCCAGGCAATGACGCCAGTCCCAACGGAACCGTTTTGTATTGTGCTGTCGATGGCAGTCTGCGCATGGGGCGGTAACTGCCTAGTCCAGCTGCTGCTGGTCTCCAACCACTGGTGCAGACTCCCAAAGTACGTTACAGGGAGTCCATGACTTGTTCTCGAAAGGATAGTCGCTGATGTGATAGCGTTACGATGCGGCGAGCCTTGCTTGTGCTGGTCAGACGTTGTCGATCAGAACCTAGACGACGAAGCCCTCACGTTCCCCTGTGGCTCATCATCGGACGATTGTCACGTCCGAGTGCCCCACAAATCTGGATGCTGCACAGACCTTTTTCGTACTGTTAGGATTCATCTCTGCGTTCTACACAGTGATCATTCAGAATCTGACAATGTTCACGCACCTTGGATACCCTCCCATGCCTCGAAACAACACAAATACTAACGTACATGAGTGACCATTCTGTCTGCCATACAGAGTTGTAACCCTAACTCGGTTATTCGGAGAAAAAAGGTCCGATCGGGCGAAAAATTGAAACCACAGTGAAAATCCCATGAAGCTTAATACAGATGTGTTCGGCAATGTCTCCGGTATGCCCGTCGATCGTTTCATGTCACTCTTTTCAGTTCTGAGCTCTAAGCGTTTAGAGGGGTCTCCTGCCAAATGTGGGTGGCTGCCGGGAGACTTCGCCTGGTCTCATGCAGCCCCAACAAAGCAACTACGAGACTTGGAACTTAAATAGTGGCAACTATTTATTCACAGCCGGTACAAAAGAGTTACATGTTTGCACCTGTTACTGTCCTTCAAAGTAGTTACCAGCAATGTGTAGAACCCGTTGACAGCAATGTGGAAGGCGTAGCATACCGTTAACAGCGCCTGTTCTGTTGATGGTGCGAATCGAGCGGTCTACTGCCTGTCGAATCTCTGCAACAGTTCTGAAGTGAATGCCACCAAGTGATCCCTTCAACTTCGGAATCAAATCAGTCATAAGGACTTAAGTCGGCCATCCTGATTTAGGTTTCCCGTGATTTCCCTAAATCGCTCCAGGCAAATGCCGGGATGCTTCCTTTGAAAGGGCACGGCCAACTTCCTTCCCTAATCCGATGGGACCGCTGACCTCGCTGTCTGGTCTCCTCCCCCACAACAACCCAACCCAACCAACTTAAGTCGGGGGAGTATGGTGGATGGTATTGTACTTCCCAGTCCCATCGACCGAACAGAGCAGCCACAGCTTGCGCTGTATGCGCCCGCGCATTGTCGTGTAAAATGATGGGCAAGCTCACGAATCGTTTGGCATCGATCACCGTCCACTAATGTGCACTTCTTCTTGAGAGACGCTAGGACAACCTGCCCGATGCATGTCTGCCACAGTTTGCCAATCTTCGTTGAAGGCTTTTGCCCATCGTGCCACTGTTTGTACGGCAATGCCGATTCCTCGCACGCCTCTTGAAGACCTTGATGACAATGTCGTGCTGTACGACCTCTGGTACATCCAAACTTGATCCAAATCCGTTGTTCCTGTTTCGAAAATGTAATGACACCGTTACGTTAGACCGCTCGCTCACAAGTGACTGTGTTTCCCTTGATTGTGAGCACGCCGGTGACGTGGGACCGAGTCCATTTGTTCGTAGATGCGGTAGGTATGTCAACAACGTGTGCTACCAGCGACAATAGCAGATTCCATTGCATAGTGTCTCCACAGTAGTGTTGCCACTATTTAAGTTCCAACCTACGTATATGCCGTTCTTTCTTCGTGACATTAGGCAGCAGCATACTACAAGGGCAACGAAATTCTCCTGTAGCTTTTTCGATGGGAAGTCTTTGATCACCCATCATACATCCCTAACGTGGTTTCCTCTGATTTTTGCCTCTGCTCACATGAACTGCTGACTATGAAGACAACGTTTTGGCACGGACAACGAGCTGAAGACCAGCGTAGAGAATTTGCGGAAAGCAAATTAGTTGGCTTCTATGATGAGGATATTGGAAAGTTGGTACAACGCTACGACAAATGTCTAAGTCGGAGCGGCACTGTGTAGAGAAGTTGCTGGAATGTGTAGCTAACTGTCGGAAATAAAACGTTTTTGATTTTCTCAGTGATTTCCATTTCGCAACCTATCGGACCGTACATTCCGCTTCGACCTCGTGCATACCAGACTACGGTGTGTACTTTCATGAAGTTACATTGACTATGTGTTCAGAATACTTCATTTGTTGTGAGGTAGTTTACATAAATGCATGAAGTGTAAAAGTTCCATAATCACCAGCTATAAAGTCGGTAATGGATCAAATTCTAATTTGTGATTAAGTCACGCATTGTATTTATCAGATTCATAAGTAACGTCTAGGAAAATTATTAGCATGACCCGAAACTTGCCCGTTAGAAGCTACATTTTCGTTAACATTTGCATGTTTCCTCCTCCACAAGGACGGGATCTCTACATATGCATCTACGTGATTACTCTGCTATTCACAATAAAGTACCTGGCACAGGGTTCAGTGAACCAACTTGAAGCTGTCTCTACACCGTTCCACCCTCGAACGTCGCGCGGGAGAAACGAGCACTTAAATTTTCCTGTGCCAGCCCTGATTTCTCTTATTTTGTCGCGATGATCATTTCTCCCTATGTAGGTGGATGCCAACAGAATGTTTTAGCATTCGGCGGAGAAAAATGGTGATTGAAATTTCATGAGAAGATCCCGTCAAAACGAAACACGCGATAATACAAAACGAGCTGCCTTCTTTGCACTTTTTCGATGTCATCCGTCAGTCCCATCTGATGTGGATCCCACACCGCACAGCAATACTTCAGAATAGGCCGGACAAGCGTGGTGTAAGGAGTGTCTTTAGTGGACCTGTTGCACCCTCTAAGTGTTCTGCCAATGAATCGCAATCTTTGGTAGGCTCTACCCACAACATTATCTATTTGATGATACCAATTTAGGGTATTTGTAACTGTAATCACTAAGTGATGCTAAGTGATGATGATGAAGTCCCATACTCGTTCACATAGCATAGTGGAACGATGCGGGAGACCCGCACCGCTGTACTAGGCAAGGTCGCAGTGGAGGTGGTTTGCTATTGCCTTCCTCCGACCGTAATGGACCCCGTGCTCGGGAAGCGAGAATGCTACCGCAAGACCACAAGCGGCGGACAATCAGTGAGTATTTAGTTGAATTTACAGTCTGACTTACGCGTAATTGAAATTTAGCGGATTTCTTTCAGTATTCGTGTGAATAACTTCACACTTTTCTTTATTCAGGGTCAGTTGCGACTTTTCGCACCATACAGATATCTTATCCAAATCATTTTGCAATTCGTTTTCGTCATCTCATGACTTTACAAGACGTTAAATTACAGCATCATCTGAAAACAAGCTAAAACGGCTACTGAGACTGTCTTCTATGTCGTTAATATAGATCAGGAACATTAGGGGGCCTATAACACTTCCTTGGAGAACGCCGGATATTACTTCTGATTTACTCGACGACCCTCCGCTTATTACTACGGACTGTGACCTTCCTGACAGGAAATCACGAATTCAGTCGCACAACTGAGGCGATACTCCATAGGCACGCAGTTTGGTTAGAAGACGCTTGTGAGGAGAGGTGTGGAAAGCCTTCTGGAAATCTAAAAATATGGAATCAGTTTGACATCCCCTGTCGATAGCACTCATTACTTCCTGAGTGTAAAGAGCTAGTTGTGTTTCGCAAGAACGATATTTTCTGAACCCGTGCTATGCGTCAATAAATCGTTTTCTTCGGGTACTTCATAATGTTCGAATAAATTATATATTCCAAAACCCTACTGCAAATCGATGTTGGTGATGTGAGCCTGTAATTCTACGGATTACTCCTATTTCCCTTTTTGGGTATTGGTGTGACTTGAGCAATTTTCCAGTCTTTAGGTACGGGTCTTACTGTGAGCGAGCGGTTGTATATAATTCCTAAACATGGAGCTATTGTATCAGCATACTGTAAGAGGAACCTGACTGGTATACAATCTGGACCTGATGCCTTGCTTTTATTAACTGATGTAAGCTGCATTGCGCCACCGTGGATATCTATTTCTATGTTTCTCATCTTGGCAGTTGTTCTTGATTGGAATTCAGGAATATTTACTTCGTTTTCTTTGGTGAAGGAGTTTCGGAAAATCGTGGTTAATAATTCTGCTTTAGTGGCACTGTCATCAGTGACTTCGCCGTTGTTATCGCACAGTGAAGGTATTGATTGCATCTTGCCACTGGTGTGCTATATGTATGACCAGAATCTCTTTGGGTCTTCCGCCAGATTTCGAGACAGTTTCGTTGTGGAAATTATTGAAAGCATCTCGCATTGAAGTACGCACTGTGTTTCGAACTTCTCAAAGCTATTCCAATCTTGGGGACTTCGAGTACTTTTAAATTTGGCATGCTTTTTTCGCTGCGTCTGCAACAGCGACCTGAATCGTTTTGTGTACCATGGCGTATCAGTACCATCACTCACTAATTTATGTGGTATGTGTCTCTGAATTGCTGTCAATACTATCTCTCTGAAACCATTCCACAACTTTTCTACGCTTACATGATCAGATCTGAAGGAGTGCAGACTGTCTCTTAAAAAGGCGTTAAGAGCATTTTTATCAGCTATTTTAAATAGATATAATTCGCGTTTCTTTTTGATGGTCTTAGGAGTTACGGTATTCAGCCTAGCAGCTACTGCCTTGTGGTCGCTAATCCCTGTATTCGTGACGATACTATTTGTCCAGGATTATTCTTTGCTAAGAGGTCAAGTATGCATCCGCAACCATAAAAGTTTCAAGTGGGCTCATGAACTAATTGTTGAAAATAATTTTCTGAGAAAGCATTCAGCATTTCGGATGACGTTTTATGCCTGCCGCTGGCTTTAAGCGTATAATTTTTCCAGCACATCAATTGTAGATTAAGATCACCACCGACTGTAATTGTATGAGTGGGGTACCTATTTGAAATGAGACTCAAGTTTTCTTTGAACTGTTCAGCAACTATATCTTCTGAGTCGTGTTTTGGTAAAACAACTCAATTAATAATTTAGTCCGGTTGTCAAGTATAACCTCTACCCATACTATTTCGCAGTAACTGTCTACTTCAATTTCGTTACAAGGCAAACTACCTCTGACAGCATTAAGTACTCCACCACTAACTGTATTTAATCTATCCTTTCTGAACACTGTTAGATCGTTTGAAAAAATGTCGGCTGAACTTATTTCCGGCTTTAGCCAGCTCTCTGTACCTACAACTATTTGAGCTTCAGTGCTTTCTTTTATATCTTGGAGCTCTGGTTCTTTCCCAACACAGCTACGACAATTTACAAATACAATGCCAATCGTTTATACAACTTCCTTACTGTGTTTTACCTGCCCCCTTTCAGACAGACTCCCTTTCTGTGTTTCCCTGAGGCCCTCTAACCTAAGAAACTGCCCAGTCCCTTCCGCACAGCCCCCGCTGTCCGTGTAGCTGCTTTCTGTGTGTAGTGGACTCCCGAGCTATTATGCGGAACCTGGAAACGCCTCACCCGATGGCGCAAGTCAAGAAATCTGCAGCCTGCACGGTCACAGAAATGAGCCTCAGACCCTCCACTCGGCTCTGCACCAAAGGACCACAGTCGGTTCTGTCGAAGATGCTGCAGAAGATGAGCTCCGGCTTAATCTCGCAAGCAAGACTGACAGTCTACCATTTCCGCTAGCCGCCCCCAGAGAGAATCTTCTACCGACATGAGCCACCACCTGCAGTTGGCTGCACCCTGTTCTCTTTATGGCATCTGGAACCAGCCTTTCCACGTCTGGAATGACTCCGCCCGGTATGCGCACGGAGTGCACACTGGCTTCCTTTTCAATACGAACGTTACCTTAAGGGTTAAGGTAACCAAGTGAAACGACCTAAAATAAACCTAAACTAGTAAATTTAAATAACAGAAGAGCTCAGTTACTGAAGAAATCATTCTTCGTTTTGAATAAGCTATTTTGTGCATGCTTCATATTTATTATACATGAATTTTCTCCCAAAATACCACATTGTTCAATGTCATTCCATACTGCTTTCCTCAAATCTTATTATTTTCTTATCCACTGATGTTCTATCTACTTCTGATCCGAACGCTCTTGATATATATATATATATATATATATATATATATATATATATATATATATATATATATATATATATAATTATACTTAGCAGGATTTGCATTTAAAAATCCTTCTAATTCTTCTTTGCGATATGCGTTAAACTCACTGTTGACGCCTGTTGCTTATACTCATTCTACAGTTGTCTTTTCTTCTTTGACTGCTGCGTTGCAGTACACTGAATGTGTAATTGAGGGGTCCAGAGTAAGCGTGTTACAACTGATTACTGTTGCAAACTGAGTTAACGACGGCAGAGCGAAATGGAAAAGTTTAGGTTTGTGAATTACCGTGTAAACATTATAAAATTTTTTCTGGTTCTCACTTTGTCAATGTATAGCTGTAGGTATAGTTCGAGATTGTAGTGCTTCTGCATTATTTTTCACCATCTTAAACTGTTTTAGAGTAAAATAAGTACAAGTGCCAAAACATTTTCTTTGCTTTGTTTTATCCTGAAGTTCTATTTTGGTACTACACACATTGTACTCATAGTACCAAAATAGAAGAATACGTGCGTAATTAATGGGACATCTGTACACAAGCTGAGAAATAGAAGGTAAATGGCAAATAAAATAAAAATACCAAACCGAAAATATATTCATGTGTTTTCAGCACGTACGAGGGACTATTCACAGTCGCTTTCTGTAATCCTTCCTCAGTCAGTGCCTTAATATAGCATCAGAATCAGTCTTGGTATCTCCTAAAGAATGTCCTTTCTTGGGCAACTCTCGTCATGCTGTATCATTGCGCTGTGCAATTTTCAGCCTTCCTTGTTCCCTTGCTTGACCACGTCGTCTTCTTTTCCACTCCCTCTTCTTACACCCATTACAGCTGTTGTATGGGAATGAGATACTTTGTTATAGATCTCCTAATAAATTGAAGGGATGTAGTTCTTCATTTCCTGAACATTTTTCCACTTCACAAATGTTATTGGATACTCATCTTGATGCAAAGGCTGCAGAAGAGGTGTTGATGGGTGACCAGTATTGTGCCTTCTAAAATCCGTTTCAATAAACTCACGTTCACGTTTTTCTGAATACTTGAACTGCATTGTTAACGGACCTTATTTGCTGATTCTGATCCTACTAATTGTTTCCTTGAGTTCTTAGTAAACCTTCTCCTTTGCTATGGCATTTGTGGCTTTAATTGAAACAAAGGTTTCTGCTTTCATTTCCAGTACCGAATACTTCAGTCTGACGTTCTTCACTGCTTCCATAGTGTCTTGGGGAACAAATACATAATTCAAATGTTTCTTCGCATTACCGCGTTTCAAGTACATATGCCTAGCTTTAAGGAACGTGTTATCTATTGTATCTTTACGCTAACATAACCTCAATATGTATATTAATTATTTCCAAATGGGCCTATAAATATGTATTAAAGTTACTACAAGTTTCTTAAAAAGAAAAAACACTGGGTTGTTGGGCACTTTTTAAAAAAAATGCACACCTGAAGTTTCATTAAAGATAATTCTTTTCACTTGTACTAATTTTATCTAAATGCAGTCCAATCTTTGACTTAGAGCCTAAAATTCTTCAACATGAAGTGCAGAACGATGAAGGATCCCTTGTATGTTTGTTGCTCTGAAGAAATACACAGTTTTGCTTAACAGATGTTAAGACTCAATTTCTCCCTGAACCCTCGTCCAACATGGGGGCCTGTGGTACTTGAACGACTGGCCAACGATTTGTTATGCTGTGATGTTGGACGACATCTATTCCATTATGGTGTCAAGATGGACCTGTACCGTGGCCACCAAGATCACAAGACATCGGCTCTTTTCTGTCTGGGATCGACTCAAAAGTGATGCGTACAGCAATTCTATTGATACAGTCGAATAACTGGAGCAGAGGTATTAGCAGTCTTATTAAACTTTAAGAGATAATCGGTGGTGTTCTGAAGGATTTCCCACAGACTGCACAGACGGGTGCAGTGTTGCACCCAAGTTCCAGAACGACATGTTGAACACCTCCTTCAACTATTTCGAATATACAGAGAATTTAAAATATAAAGCGCTGAAGTAGAACTGCGTTCTTGTTAAAAATGGGCTAAGGGTGGAAACTAAATGCAATTAGATAGGATATTCATCAAGATGTTTAATTTTCGAATAGTACAATATTTAATTATACAATTTGGCAAACGGATCTATCTCATCCATTATCTGTGGAAATGATGTAACGAATGCGTATTAAAAATTAATGCCTCCGTATGTTTTGTTCTGTTGTCAATATCCGCTGATATATTACATGTCATGCATATTACTCTGTCGAATTTACCGCTTCGCTGACACAACTTGCAACCCTCTACCCTTAGACTGCTCCGAATTGTGACGTGTATCACGGCGATGTATAACGTAGCTATGTTGGTGAGTGAGAAACAGTGCACTATAATCGAGTTCATAACCGCAGAAAGTGTACCTCCCATAGAAATCCATAGAGGAATGAAAGCTGTGTAGCGTTATGATTGTATCGACATCATTAACGTGCGACGCGCTACGGCCATAGGTTCGAATCCTGTCTCAGGCATGGATGTGTGTGATGTCTTTAGGTTAGTTAGGTTTAAGTAGTTCTAAGTTCTAGGGGACTGATGACCTCAGAAGTTAATTTCCATAGTGCTCAGAGCCATTTGAACCATTTTTTTGAACGTGCAGCGATGGTTTGTTCGTGTTCTTAATGAGGGAAACGACTGTGCTAACTTCAACGTGTGTGACAGGGCGCGGATTGGACGACGGCTCACGGCATCTGACGAGACTCATTGTAATCGGGTTGATGAACCCATCAGAGAAAGTTGTTGCATAACACAGGCACAGTACTGAGGTATTCAAAGTGTGGCATAACGAGATCGTGTACAAGCCATCTCGGCAGAACTGCGGTACAGAAACCTGTGTGCAAGTCGGGTGCCTGTAATGCTCACTCCTGACATGAAACAGAGAAGGTTTGATATATGTCAATAATTTATTTAGAGGTTTGGCCGTGAAGGTGATGGGTTCGCTTATAGCATTGTGACAGCTGATGAAAGCTGGATTCATCATTTTTACCACGGAAAGAACAGAGCAGCATGGAGTTCCGCCGAGAAAACCTCACCGACGCCAAAAAAGTTGATGACCATGCAATAAGCAGGCAAAGTGATGGTGCTAGTATCGTGGGATGTACAAGGTATGGTGAATTTGGAATTTATAAACATAGGCACCACCATAAACTCTGCAAGGTACTGCCAGACTCTCAGAAAACTGAAAGCATGAATTCGAGTTCATGCACACGTGGAGCACCCTGTCCTTCAGCGTGCATGACAATGAGAGACTAGACGCGAGTGCTGCGACATCTGCAACAGTCCGACGTTTTTGATCACTGTCGTCGATTATCCTCCCTACAGCACCGACTTGGCCCCATCCGATTCTCATTTGCCTCCAAAACGTAAGAACACCTTCGAGGACTTCACTTTGATAGTAATGAAGTGATGCAAGCAGAGGTGAGGTTGTGGCAGTGTCAACGGACTGCCCTCTATTGAAAAATAAATATGTGTACATGAAGAATAAAGATGTAGAATGTTAATGATGTTTGTCTTATTTAAAAAGCCTTAAGAGGTTGTAAGTAAATATTTTGGAGGCGCTACTTTTCAGCAGGCTCTTGTACTTTTATCGTCGTATACCTCCATCCTTGTCGGCCTTTGGTTTTAATTACCATGTATCTAATAAAACGAATGAGGAGATATTCCGCAGAATCATCTAAGAAAAGAACGCAAGGAAACCACAAACAAGGAGAGACAGGATAATAGATCATATGTTAAGACATCAGGGAATAACCTATGTGATACCAGAGGGAGTTATAGAAGGTAGGAAACTGTAGGAGAGGCAGAGATTTGTATACACCCAACAAATAACTGATTATGTAGGGTGCAGGGGCCACTCGGAACTGAAGAGATTAGCGCAGGAGAGGAATTCGTGGCGTGTAGCATCAGAGCAGTCAGAAGATTTATGACTCTTCCAAAAAAGTTAATGTACTAACGACACCTATTTTTAGATGCAAGTCTGCCATGTACCGTTCCTACCATTCATTTCCACTTTAATTTTCGTTATATCTAGCGTTGAGAGAAAAAATCGATAGGTAGGTTAAGTAAGTCAGATAGTGTAGGAAATCTACAAAAACAGTTGGCAGTCTGCCTTGGTGACAGCTGTGTCCGTCGTCGAGTTACATAGCAGAAGCGTAGTAACTATCAGGTAACACACAGTGTAGCAATAACAGACACTATGATTCAAGAGGCACTGCCTGCATCTGCTAATACTTGTGATGTTTCATAAGAGAAAAACGAATTATAGATGGGATATCTCTAACATCGTTCTGTCCAATCTTTTACTATTCCAACAATGGTGAAGAGAAGCTTTTCGAGCAGTAGCGCAGTAAGTGGTGGAGTGGGGTTTGGGCTGAAGGTTGCGCGAACAGGGACTTATTTTTAAATAAATTTGGCTTACCACCGTATATAATGTAGGATGGAACATATAACAACATCAACACAACACCCTTAAAATGAGATAAAAAATGTTTTGCCAGGAATGTTTCTTATTAAAAATGGGTACAGCAAAATAATAATAATTCATAAACATATCCTAAACGGATCCAAATATTGCTACACAACTACTTTACTCGGCCTAGGTGACATTGCAAGTGGGCAACAATAAAGAAACAAATCTCAGAATTTCAGCTTGCAATGACTTGAATCACAAATTCTACGTGGGGACAGCAGTAGCAATTAAAAAAAATAACATTTGCAATACAGACATTCACTTAACACAATTTATAAAGGCGCCACTGTGTTTGAAAAAAACCAGTAGTCAGCCAACTCTTCATTCCATCGTGCCTGTTACATCTATGGAAGATAAATCCTCCGAACACCTAGGCACTTTCCTCAGTTTTCCTGTCTCTTTTACTCGACTTCTGGCCATCAACCGACTTCTCTCTCCGCCATGCCTGTAGGACTTCTGACACAGTACTCAACGTTCCAGACTCTCTCGCTCAAATGTTGGTTGTCAGCGAGCTCCTCACTCCACCATACCGACAACACCTGTGGCACAGCACTGAACGTTCCAGTTTCTCTTGCTCAAATGGTGGCCTCCAGCCAACTCCTCACTCTGCCATACCTGCGGCATCTCCAGCAGATAAGTGTTGCGAACACCTTGGCACTGTAGTCAGTGTTTCTGCCTCTCTTGCTCGACTGCTGGCCATCAAGTGACTCCTCTCTCTGCCCTTCCTGTAGCACCTCTGGCGGTCAAATGCTGCCAGCACCTTGGCCATATGGTTCAAATGGCTCTAAGCACTATGGGACTGTACATCTGAGGTCATCAGTCCCCTAGACTTAGAACTACTTAAACCTAACTGACCTACGGACATCACACACATCCATGCCCGAGGCAGATTTCGAACCTGCTATCGCAGCAGCAGCGCGATTCCAGACTGAGGTGCCTAGAACCGCTCGGCCACAATGGCTGGCACTTTGGCCAGCCACGTCTAAACAAGAGAGGTCTGCCCGTCTCGAAGCCGCCCAGGTATTTGTCCGCTGCCACGACAATCACCTCTGGTGGTGGCACAAGACTGTCTGCTCCCACTTCTCCCTGCAAGTCTGTCTTTATTCAGATGGTTCCGGGACCTAGGCTGTTCAGTTTAGAAACTGGAGTCGAAACAGCTTTCAGCGGTTTAAATTTATTTTATTTTATTTGAAGGTGGCGTAATGTAGCGCCGAATCTAATAGCTCCAATAAAATAAAATAAAAATTGGAAATTTAGACGGCTGAAAGGGGTTTAAATTCGACGTTCTCCCACTCTTCGCTGTTGCCTGCATTGCACGGTGACTCCTTAGCCAGCGCATAATCAAGTCCTTGGCATGGCTCCACGGCTTGTAAACGCCGCCCCAGTGACCAGCGGTGCTGGATAATTCGATGACGTCTGTTTATCCTGGTACATTAGATTGGTCCTCGGACGTCAGTGGTCCTGCTGCAGTTCACACGCTGCAAAACGTGCTCTGGCTAGGTTCCTGACGTCAGAACATTGCTGTCGCAGCCGGCTGGACGTGAGGGAAGAGAAACGTCCCTCAAAATGAAGTTTCACGTGATACAATGCAGACTAATAGTACTTATTTATGTCGGTTATATTCTGCTGTGAATGAATTTCCATATCGATTCCCAGTGGCCTTTACACCTAGCTATTAATAAACTGAAAACTAGACGACAGGATACATGCAATATACCACATTTGCAATGGGTGCATGAAACAATCTGATTTAGAGACCACTAACAAGCAACTACACATAATTATGCCACAAAACCTTTCATTACCACTGAATTCAAATGCACATAGTATGATTTAAGTGGTTTGGCAGTCGTGGGTTCATTACGTTAATCCATATACAGGGCATAAAGGGTATATATGCAAATATGTTTATATGTTGTAAAAACTGTACAAAAATCAGTGTGTTGGTTGCTTTTCCTCTGTATCAAACAGTCTTCCCACAAACAACGAACTTTATGACCTAATGTTTTCAGCAAGGCCACACCTGGACCACAAAATGAACGATGCCTGGCAATATATGTAGACTTCCTGTTGTGTGTCCATGTATCCAAACTTCAACACCTTACCTGCTGCAAAGGGCAAAATAAGCATTATTGGCTTGCAATTGCCACATGTGTAGCCAACGGCCTTGCTGTAGTGCTAACACCAGCTCCTGTGAGATCACCGAAGGTAAGTGCTGTCAGGCTGGGTTTGCAGATGGGTGACCATTCACTCTGCCGAGCGCTGTAGCCAAGCGGGGTGCACTCAGCAAACTGAAGAGCTAGTTGATTGCGAAGTAGCAGCTCTGGTCTCAAAAACTGACATATGGCCGGGAGAGACGTGTGCTGACCACATGCCCCTCCATATCCGCATCTAGTGACACCTGTAGGCTGAGTATGACAGGGCGACCAGCCAGTACCATTGGGCCTATATGGCCTGTTTGGGTGGAGTTTAGCTTAGATTTTTCGTTGCCACGTATACTTAGAGGTACTACCACACCTAAAACGCCGGCCGGTATGGCCAAGCGGTTCTAGGCGCATCAGTCTCGAACCGCGCGACCGCTACGGTCGCAGGTTCGAATCCTGCCTCGGGCATGGATGTGTGTGATGTCCTTAGGTTAGTTAGGTTTAAGTAGTTCTAAGTTCTAGGCGACTGATGACCTCAGATGTTGTCCCATAGTGCTCAGAGCCATTTGAAACAACACCTGAAAGGTATGTCTTGGAATAGTTATAATTATTAGTTTCTAAATGGCGTAATACTGATGTAATGTGTTTCAGTAGACCATCCTCAGTCGAGAACCGAAACATTTGCACTGACACCATTACGCCCTGTGTACTCCATACAGTATATGTATATACAGGCTGTCTCACTCCATTTGGGTCGAACTGAAACAGGAGATATGAGTCCACAATCGATTATAGTGAGATAGGGAACCAATGGTCGGAAACGCATATGTATTGTGGTATGGACATACACAGCGTGGACCACACAACACCAATGTAGCGAATAGTAATTGCTTAAAGTGACTACTGCAGGTCTCAGTGTATCGATTACAATGAGAATGAAGTTCAGCTGCACTCCACGAACTTCCTGGGTGTCTGTTGTACATTGTACATTGGATCAGGCAGCAGGTGATAAACAGCATACATCTCTGATCAGTAGGCATACTCTACACAACTTACCTCAAGACATGTGTGTCACCTGATGAATTCATGCGTTGCACTGACCCTTTAACGTGTGCTGCAAGAACACCAATACTCTTATGTCAGCTGTCTGTTGCATCAGTCACCTTGACACATCGTCAAAAATGGAACGTTACTCATCGCCAGAGTTGGCGGACACGCTTTCAGTGTACAGTGTGGCATGATGTAGTGCCTTTAAAGTATCATGAATGTACACTGATCGCCTTCCCGACAGGCGCCATCGTAACTGGAAGAAGTTTATCTCCATGCATACCAAGTTACGAGAGATGGAGGTCATTCACATCACAGAGATCCGGCCAAGGTTCCCATCAAAGACATGTCCAAACACCACATTTTCCGGACGTAGTGTTGAATCATGTGGCTGACCACACAGAAACAAGCCCCCATCAACTTTCCCATTAAATGCACATTTAAATGGATACAGTGTGGATGGTACTGGTGGAACAGATGTTACACTCCTGTCGTACAGAGCATGTGTGAGCAGTGGGACCAACGGATGTGAGCCCCACATTCATTTCCCTCAATGGATTATTTACTGCAGTGCTGTAGCGTCGAACTTCGTCTAGTTTCCATTATTCACAGATGAGGCTTCATTCACCCACGATGGCGTTTTCAGCAACACCCATATCTGAGAAAACAATCACCACGCCACCCACATCACTGGGCACCAACGATTCTCTGTCGGCATATGGGAGGACAGTGTCCAAGATTACCTAACAGGACATTATTTGCTGCTTCTCCGTTTGAATGGTCGATTCTACCTGGCGTTCCTGCGATACTTGCTGACGCATTTCCCACACAGTGTATCTCTTGTTATGCGTGAATGGATGTGGTTTCAACATGACGGTGCACTACAACAATTTCATATTAATGGCTGAGAGCACTGGAGCAACATGTACCCCCATCGTTGGACTGGAAGCGGAGGTCCCTTCCCACGACGAGCGCCATCCCTGGTTCTCACACCTCTGGGCGTTGTATGAAAGACCCATAGAGACGGATGAAAATCTACTTGCCTCATGGTAGAACAGACAGCAGGGGTGACCAGGGACCTTTGAGAAAGTATGGCTCTATGCACTGTGGGACTAAACATATCAGGTTCAAATAAATGGCTCTGAGCACTATGGGACTCAACTGCCGAGGTCATTAGTCCCCTAGAACTTAGAACTAGTTAAACCTAACTAACCTAAGGACATCACAAACATCCAAGCCCGAGGCAGGATTCGAACCTGCGACCGTAGCGGTCTTGCGGTTCCAGACTGCAGCGCCTTTAACCGCACGGCCACTTCGGCCGGCAAACATATCAGGTCATCAGTCCTCTAGATTTAGAACTACTTAAACCTAACTGGCCTAAGGACAACACACACGTCCATGCCCGAGGCAGGATTCGAACCTGCGACCGTAGCGGTCGCGCGGTTCCAGACTGAAGCGCTTAGAACCGCTCGGCCACACCGGTCGGGTGAGATAGTATGGTAGAATTTCATATGCTATCACCATGTATGCACTGAGACGTGATCGTCACTTTCAGCAATTACTAGGAGCTACGTTGTTGTTATGCAGTGTATGCTGTGTATGTCCATAATAAGATAAATACGAATTTCCGACCGCTGGTTCCCCGCTGCAATAAAATCGGTTGTGGACTCACTATTACCTGTTTCAGTTTGACCCCAAAGGTTTAGGACACTATATATATGGTTGGTGGCAAGGCCATTTACCACTTATTCATAGTGACCAAGGATTTCTCGACTGTGCACTCGTAGATGACACTGCTGCAAGTCCAAAGGAAACTCTTATATTAATCTATTTAGAAAGTACTCTGATTCATTAGACAACGATTATAGTAAGTAATACCTAATATCGAAGGTACAGAGAGTAAGAGATACCAAAGATTAGAATCAAGTGGGAAAGGATAAAGGGCAACGCGTAATCAGTGGATTACTTATTCCATTGCTTAGAAAGAAGATTATGGATGTGTGCTACGTAACTGCAAAAATAACTGATTAGGAGTCAATCAACAAAGAAATATAGAGCAATTAATTGCGTTAACGTCCCAGAAAAATAAAATATATGTGACCCTAGAGAGAGGGGTTTATTTGTCTTTAAAAGTTAGTGTGACTTCAACATTATGAAATGAGATCTTCAAATGATATATCAATAATGAAGAAATGTTTTCGCGAATAAGAGTTTCTACTCAGTGACACATGACGAACTATCGCCGTGGGGCCTTCACTCTAACACACACTTAGAAGTGTTGTAGTTCCACGCATTTCAAGCGAAGGAGCCAAAGCCACAAGGCGACGGTCTCAATGGGACCATAACTTCCTGGCCCGTTCCGTTATATGACTGTGAGTGCAAAGTTAGTCCTTCGTGTACTGTAAATAAAATTTCAGACATGGCAATAACAAGGTGATTTACATGGCACTATGGATGCTGTTGTACATGACTTGTGAAAATTTTTCCTGAATCTGCTGGAGAACACATTGCAGACGTAATTGCTGCACTTGCCCACATTAGTAGATTTCTGAAATGACTTGCTAGAATAAAGACCAACTTAGGTACTGACTTGTGTATATGAATATCATTAGTAGCATCTTGAGTGTGGCTAAGTATTTCTACTACGAAAAACTGATTGAAAAATGATAATCTAAGATAGGTTACATAGAATTCGATTTACGCAAAAAATCGTCAATTGTTTAAGCTAAAAAACGTGAAACTGAGTTACTACTTTTTATATATTACGAAAATGAATGTAAGTAGGTATGAAAGTAAGATTATTCAACATCTTCTCCCAAACCAATGGAGCGATTTTAACTGACCTTCGTACACATATCAACCTCCATTTGTAAGTATGCACTGTGGGATTAAGAACCACTTACTTCTAGAAGGGGCACGGCTGGGACTGAAATAGCAGTGTAATTAACTCCATGCAAGTACCCAGGCTTTATTCATGCAGTACTATGGGAGCCTTAGCGACTTCCCTCCAACTTTACACATAATTTCAAACCTTTATCAAGCTTTTTGTCGCTCACACCCCTCACAAAATGATGAAAGGAAATCTTCATTGCATATTACATTTTTGCTGTTCGTGCTGTAAAACTCCACATCAGGCGTGACGTTATAATTTATTATTTCTTCGCTACTAACTCCTTCCGAAACACAACTCGCAGACAGTATCCACATACACCACTGAATGTAGCTGAAACATGATGGCATTATACAACGCACAGTTCAAGAAATATATTGTCATAAGAGATGAGGCGTTTGAAAACTAGATTTTCTTAAAACGGATCCACAACATCTCATAGTATATTCATCCACTTTTTGATAATGAGAGCACTTAGCGACTTCTAACAGACTTTAAATACACTTTCATAACTTATCTAACCTTTTTCTGGTTTGCATGCTTAACATCAAATACTTAACACATTAAATCATTTGTAGAATAATCAATAGTTTGAAACTGTTTTAAACAGGGGACTAGGGCTCTTTAAGGAATCTTAGACTTACTGCTTACTTAATACCTTGAAAGTAGCATTGTGGGATTAAACACCACCTATTTCATACAGAGATTGGAATAAAATGGGGTAATACTGATGGATAACTCAGTGAAAGCCAGAGCAATTTCAACAGATTTAAATACATGACTTATTATTTGTATAAAAGTATTGTGGAAACACGTTTCCCCACTATCACAAGGGGAGGGGTTGTGGATGAAAAGTAGTAAACGTAAAAATGTTAAAGAACGACTTGTTGGAACTTATTTCATGTATTTAGTTGACTTGCAATAATTTTAGAAGCATGAAGTGGTATTTCTCTCTTCCTTATCTTGTTCATTGTGTAAATCAAGTCGCGAGAATGAGCATTGTAGCGAGGCAAACACTTTATCAACATGTTTCATGACCTAAGATGAAGTCACAGATTCAGTCAGATACCTGCACAAAATATGTCACATATGTGTATATTCAACATCTCCTTCTAAATCCCTGGTTCGGTTTCAGCATAAATCGGTATACATATCACTTACTGTCTGGAACGCAATACTACGGAGGGTAGAAACCACAAACACCACTTGAGGAATGACGGACAGAGCCTATGTGGGGAGGAAGAGGTGTTGAGAGAGTGGGACATGAGGAGTTTAACAGGGAGAGGGGGAAGGATACGTATATACAGAGGGGAAGGGTAAGACAGACAGTTGGAGGGAGAGGAGGAGAAGGACAGAGAGAGGGGGAGGAGGTGGTGGGAGGGAGAGGAGCGAGGAAGAATAAAATAGGAGGAAGGGAGATTTGGACAGGGGGAGAAGGAGAGGCACAGAAACAGGGAGGGGAGTACGAGATGGACTGAAGGACAGACGAGGAGGAGAACCACGTACAAACGGGTAGAAGGCGAGGGGCAGAGTGAGGGGGAGAGGTGGATGAACAGAGAGGGGAGGAAGAGATGGATTAACAGGAGATTGGAGTAAATAAACCCTGGAGGAACGCCAGGTCACAGTGTTATAAGTATACATGTATCATTCATGTGGTTCGCAAACCCTGTAAAAATTTGACTACTGTGCATCATATAGATGGTTTCCATTTCTTACCTTTCCGTCATTGAATGTTTGATATAGTTTGATACCATCCTCCATTCACCCATTCACTTCAGTTTTCTAATGTCTTCTATTGTCTTCCCAAGTATAATGCGTATTGTATCAAACAACTTGAGTAATCCGTTTAACGTTATCTAATACTAATCTGTCCGTCAACGTTTTGCCCTGTACAGCCACCTCTGGCACGCCTTAGCAGGTGCCCCATTAACCTCTCCTTCCCTTACCTCCTCTTATGAATCTGTGGTACTTATTGCACGATTTAACAACCTTTTATTGTAGCATCATGTTTCAGATTTTACCAGTATATTTGTTCTCTTAATTTTTAACGAAAGCATTTTACTATTGCAACGAACGCTGGTTCGGTTGTGATTCTATCTTCGCTTCGAACACCTTGCTACGTCACTTTCACTTAATTCTCAGTTTTTTTGTGTGTGTAATCTGGGAAATGCTTTTTTAACCATCCTCCTGACTGGTTTGACACGGCTCGCCATGTCTCCTCTTCTGTGCCAACGTCCTCATTTCAGAGTATCACTTACACGCAGCGTCTTTGGTTATATGATGGATGTATTCAAGTCTATGTCTTCCCTTACATGTTTTGCCTTCTAGGCTCCCTCTTGTACGATAAAGGTTATTCCCTGAATCAGACCATTTCTCCATTCACTTTATACTTTATGTCCTACACGTATTCCTTTCCTCTCAATTTTTTCGGGGTACTTCTTCATTCCTAATACTTCTTTCTTGGCCTTTCATTCTAATTGGGCCCGCATGGTTCTTATACATAGCGTATAATTGTCGTCTTTCACGCATCGTCCCCTACGCTCCTCGGAGTATGGGACCTCATCACCACTTTACATTGTCTAATGTTTTTTCTAGGTCGACAAATTCAATGACCTTGTTTTGATTTTTCTTATGTCATGCTTCCCTTACAAAGTGCTAGGTCAGAGTTGCCTCTCTGGTGCCTTTACCTTCCCTAAAGCCAAACGTCGCCTCTAACCGATCGTCACTTATTTTTTCCATTCTTCAGTACATTATGTTTGTCAGAAACTTTGATGTATGATAGGAAATATGATTGTTAGATAATTTTTGCTTTTATCCTCCCGTGATTTCTTCGGGGTTAAGTGGCTGTGATTTACACGGAATTCTGGTGGAATATTTCCAGTTCATAGATTCAACACACCACCCTCAATAGCCGTTTGGTTGTCATTCTCCCCATGATTTCAGGAATTTTGTAAGGGAAGCCTTCCGCCTTATTTGAACGCAAGTTTTCCAATGCTGTATTAAAGTCTTGACTCTAATACTGACTACACTATTTCTTCCATATCGACTTCCATCTCTTCTTATATCCCGTCATCAGACATTTCCTCCCCCTCGTACACACCAATTATGCACTATTTCTGCATATCAGCTCTATACTCCACGCTTAACAGCTGAATTCCTTTGGAATTCTTGTTGTTGATGCCTTCGCGCTTAATTGAACCATTTGTTTTTAATGTTCTATATGCTGAATCTGTCCATCTATCAATGGAAGTACTTCTTCTGTTACCGAAGGTTTCTTCGCAGTGACCATAGCTATATTTGTCTCTCTGACTTTTGTGATTGCCCTTTCTTTCTCCAACTGGAGTGCTTGCTGCGGTGTTCGCTATCTACAGAATTCGAAATCTTCAAACGAATCTTATTATTCCTAAGTACCTCAAAATGGCTCTGAGCACTATAGGACTTAACATCTGAGGTCATCAGTTCCCTAGAACTTAGAACTACTTAAACCTAACTAACCTAAGGACATCACACACATCTATGCCCGAGGCAGGATTCGAACGTGCGACCGTAGCAGACGCGCGGTTCCGGGCTGAAGCCCCTAGAACCTCTCGGCCACCGCAGCCGGCTAAGTACCTCAGTCCACTGCTTTCCTTATTGATTCTTTCGGACAATTAACTGAAACTTTAGTTTTTTAGTTCTCTACCGAACTGCGATCTGAATTTACATCTGCTCCGTAGTATGCCTCGTTGTCCATTGTCTGATTTCGGATTCATACTGAAATTCTCCCTTGGGGGTCGTCTCCAAATATACTTCCTGCTTTTGCAGTTTTTGGTGACTTGTTAGTGAAATTTAAGGCAGTATTCAATTGTACTTTCTCCTTTTTCATTCCTAATACCGAGCTCATATTCCCCTACAACGCTAACTTGAGTATTCTGTACTAGTACAGCATTCCAAAACCCCGCGATTATTATAATATCATATCGCTTTACAAACTGATTTGCCCGTTCACTGTGCTCATGTGTATTCTCTGTATCAACCAACGCTTGTGTCCTCTATATGTATACTTCAGCTATTGGTTTTGGTGATGGTTTTTCTATATCTGATGACAACCCAAACACTGAACTGTCCGTAGTAACTCTCTGCTGTAACTTTCTACTTATAAGGGATTCTACTCCCGTTACAGCATTTTTACTGCTGTTGATACTGCCCTACATTCGTTTGACCAGTAACCCCTATGTTCTAACTGTTTCACCCCTGTGACCTCTAATATAACTACACTGAGGCTTTACATTTCCCTTTTCCGATTTTCTAGATTCCCTGCTACATTCACATTTCTAACATTTTTCCCTCCGATTCGTTCAGTTATCCTTTCTTCGACTACCCAGTCAGTTTCTCAGTATGCCCTTGCCCTCCCCTCTCCTTGGCAGCAACTACTTCTGATACGAATGTGTTAATAATCTGGCATTTTATGCCAATGATGATATAGTTGTAACACTTTAACATTTGCAGGTGATTTATCTTGTGGATACATGTTTTTGTATCTTTAAGCAGCGGTTTCCATTGTCTCCTACATCAGTAAGCCTTTCCCATCACTGTTTCCACCGCCTACTCCTCTATCCATGTTGACAAGGCTATTGGCATACTGAGGGATTCTCCTAATACTGGACGTCTTCGGCCACCATTGGTAATGACTTCAAAATTTAAGCAGTGGTTGGAATGGAAACCAGGACCAAAGGAGTTTTGATTACCAAAGACAATACATCCATTTTTCATCTTTTTATTCACGTAAGAAGATCTCTCGATCGGGAATTTCCTTATTTAATAACTGTCATTTACCTAATGTCATAAATTTAAGTTAAAGTTCGTTTTAAATGAAAATTAAATTTTTACTTCACCCAAGGGCCCCGGGGCTTCAATCGTTACCGAGCGACCGCCGTATCATCCTCTGTTACAGGCGTCATTAGATGCGGTACAGAGTGGCGTGGGGTCAGCACCAGTCTCTCGGCCGTTGCACTTTCCGTGACCTGGAGCCACTCCTCGGTCTAGCAGCCTCTGAATCGGCTTCACGAGGCTCAATGCATCCATCTTCAGTCCTCCCACTAAGGAAATATCTCTGTAAAGACAGGGTATCTAACCCGTACGCCAAACATGACAGTCAGACGCACTGAACACACGTTCACAAATGCGGAAGAAAATTAAATGATAGGGAAAGTTTTTCATCTCATCACACTGAAAAAAAATATTTTAAAGTTCCTTCTGATTACTGTATGTTCAGTCATTCTTAAAATTTAAAGTAATCCCTTTTCTTCGAAAATCTCTTGTGTTTCTGATTTTCCTTGTCCTAAAAATGACACCCCCCCTCCCCCTTCCATGAACCATGGACCTTGCCTTTGGTGTGGAGGCTTTACTGTATACTTGAATGATGATGGCGTCCTCTTGGGTAAAATATTCCGGAGGTAAAATAGTCCCCCATTCAGATCTCCGGGCGTGGACTACTCAGGAGGACGTTGTTATCAAGAGAAATAAAACTAGTGTTCTACGGGTCGGAGCGTGGAATGCCCGATCCCTTAACCGAGCAGGTACGTTAGAAAATTTAAAAAGGAAAATGGATAGGTTAAAGTTAGGTGTAGTGGGAATCAGTGAAGTTCGGTGGCAGGAGGAACAAGACTTCTAGTCAGGTGAATACAGGGTTATACATACAAAATCAAATAGGGGTAATGCAGGAGTAGGTTTAATAATGAACAAAAAAAAAAGGAATGCGGGTAAGCTACCACAAAAAGCATAGTGATCGCATTATTGTGGCCAAGATAGATACGAAGCCCACGTCTACCACAGTAGGACAAGTTTATATGCCAACTAGATCCACAGATGACGAATAGATTGATGAAATGTATGATGAGACACAAGAATTTATTCAGATAGTGAAAGGAGACGAAAATTTAATAGTCATGGGTGACTGGAATTCGATAGTAGGAAAAGGAAGAGAAGGAAACGTAGTAGGTGAATATGGAATGGGGGTAAGGAATGAAAGAGCAAGCCGCCTGGTAGAATTTTGCACAGACCATAACTTAATCTTAGCTAACCCTTGGTTCAAGAATCATAAAAGATGGTTGTATACATGGAAGAAGCCTGGAGATAAATTATACAATTTTGGCCATCACAATTTCTACACCAAGAAGAAATGCAGGTGATAAACGGGTATTGATTGGACAGATATATTATACTAGAACTGACATGTGATTACATTTTCACTCTATTTCAGTGCATAGATCCTGAGAAATCAGTACCCAGAACAACCACACCTGGCCGTAATAACGGCCTCAATACGCCTCGGCATTGAGTCAAACAGAGTTTGGATCGCGTGTACATGTACAGCTGCCCATGCAGCTTCAACACGATACCACAGTTCATCAAGAGTAGTGACTGGTGTATTGTGACGAGCCAGCTGCTCGGCCACCATTGACCAGACGTTTTCAGTTGGTGAGAGATCTGGAGAATGTGCTGGCCAGGGCAGCAGTCGGACTTTTTCTGTATCCAGAAAGGCCCCTACAGGACTGCAACGTGCAGGACTGCAACGTGCAGTCATGCATTATCCTGCTGAAATGTAGGGTTTAGCAGGGATCGAATGAAGGGTGGAGCCACAGGTCGTAACACATCTGAAATGTAACGTCAACTGTTCAAAGTGCCGTCGATGCTACTAAGAGGTGACAGAGACGTATAACCATCACGCCGAGTGATACGCCAGTGTGGCGATGACGAATACACGCTTCCAATGTGCGCGATGTCGCAAAACACGGATGCGACCATCATGATGCTGTAAACAGAACCTGGATTCATCCGGAAAAATGACGTTTTGCCATTCATGCACACAGGTTCGTCCTTGAGTACACCATCGCAGGCGCTGCTGTCTGTGATGCAGCGTCAAGGATAACCACAGCCATGGTCTCCGAGCTGATAGTCCATGCTGCTGCAAACGTCGTCGAACTATTCGTGCAGATGTTTGTTGTCTTCCAAACCTCTCCATCTGTCGACTTAGGTATCGAGTCGTGGCTGCACGATCCGTTACAGCCATGCGGATAAGAGGCCTGTCACCTCGACTGCTAGTGATACGAGGCCGTTAGGATCCAGCACGGCGTTGCGTATTACCCTCCTGAACCCACCTTTTCCATATTCTGCTAACAGTCATTTGATCTCGACCAACGCGAGCAGCGACGTCGCGATACGATAAACCGCAATCGCGATAGGCTACAAGCCTACCTTTATCAGAGTCGGAAACGTGATGGCACGCATTTCTCCTCCTTACTGTATTTTTCTTAAATGTCACTTCTTCTTCCGTGTGTTTTCGCTTTTAGGAAGCTTTAATTGTCGAGTGCTAGTAATAGTGTTCCATAGATTTCGTGTTTGTTTTGAATACAGTCAGAGAGCGTCCCTTTAGTCAACCATAGTGCCAGTAGTGCTAGTGTTTGTTTTCAATACAGTCCAGAGCAGGTAGTGCTATTTTCATTGTTTTCTGTAAGAAGTGGCTAGCAATCACAGTTTAGTCAACAATCAGCCGCCTTTAGTGAATTAGAAGTCTAGTTAAAAGTTGATTAACTCTTTACAGTAAATTGATTTCTTAGGATGGATAGGATGTGTGACTGCTGTGTACAGACGCAGGAGGAGCTGGCCACTGTTCGCGAACAGCTGAGCGTGTTGATGGCCACGGTCAGCCTTCTTCAGGCTGCTGCCTCGGAGTGTAGCGGCTGTGGGGAGTCTGGTGCGTCGTATGGTACTCCCCAGGTGTTACATGCTTCACCCACTGTCCCTGCTGTCGAGACATCTTCGCGGGTACCGGACGCGGTTGGGCCACCCTCTCCCCAAGGGGCGTGGCGGGTTCAGCGGCGTTCGCGGCGCACGAGGCGGAGGATAATGTGGAGGCTGCCCGTGTGGCATCGCCCGCTCTGCCTATGAGTGGACATGTGGCTGCTCCTTCAGCAAGGTCCGAGCAGGCACCCGGGGGGAGGGGTTTATTAGTTATTGGGAGCTCCAACGTTAGGCGGGTGAAGGAGCCCCTTAGGGAAATAGCGGAAAGTTCGGGTAAGAAGGCCAGTGTTCACTCCGTCTGCTTGCCGGGGGGTCTCATCGGAGATGTGGAGGAGGCCCTGCCGGCGGCGATAGAGAGCACTGGGTGCACCCGACTGCAAATTGTTGCTCATGTCGGCACCAATGACTCCTGCCGCCTGGGTTCAGAGGTCATCCTCAGTTCGTACAGGCGGTTGGCGGAATTGGTGAAGGCGGAAAGACTCGCTCGCGGGGTGGAATCAGAGCTAACTATTTGTAGTATCGTTCCCAGAACCGATCGCGGTCCTCTGGTTTGGAGCCGAGTGAAGGCTTAAACCAGAGGCTCAGACGATTCTGTGGAGATCTGGCGTGCAAATTTCTCGACCTCCGCTATCGGGTGGAGAAATGTAAGGTTCCCCTGAATAGGTCAGGCGTGCACTACACGCCGGAAGCGGCTACAAGGGTAGCGGAGTACGTGTGGAGTGCACATGGGGGTTTTTTAGTTTAGAGAATTCCCTCCCTAGGCCTGACAAGACGCCTCCTGAGACGCAGCAAGGTAGGAGTAGGCAAAATGCAAAAGGGAATAACAATATTAATGTGCTAATAGTAAAGTCCAGGAGCGTCTGTAGAAAGGTTCAAAATGGTTCAAATGGCTCTGAGCACTATGGGACTTAACATCTATGGTCATCAGTCCCCTAGAACTTAGAAATACTTAAACCTAACTAACCTAAGGACAGCACACAACACCCAGCCATCACGAGGCAGAGAAAATCCCTGACCCCGCCGGGAATCGAACCCGGGAACCCGGGCGTGGGAAGCGAGATCGCTACCGCACGACCACGAGATGCGGGCTGTAGAAAGGTTCCAGAACTGCTCTCATTAATAAAAGGTCACAAAGCCCATATAGTACTAGGGACAGAAAGTTGGCTGAAACCAGACGTAAACAGTAATGAAATCCTAAACTCAGATTGGAATGCATACCGCAGAGACAGGCTGGACAGTGAAGGGGGAGGCGTGTTTATAGCGATGGCTGTTGTGGCTGAGCTCTGAGAGATAATTTGGAAAATATTTCGAGTAGATTTCCCCACCATGTTATAGTTCTGGGTGGAGATTTTAATTTGCCGGATATAGACTGGGAGACTCAAACGTTCATAACGGGTGGCAGGGACAAAGAATCCAGTGAAATTTTTTTAAGTGCTTTATCGGAAAACTACCTTGAGCAGTTAAACAGAGAACCGACTCGTGGCGATAACATATTAGATCTTCTGGTGACAAACAGACCCGAACTATTTGAAACAGTTAACGCAGAACAGGGAATCAGCGATCATAAAGCGGTTATTGCATCGATGATTTCAGCCGTAAATAGAAATATCCAAAAAAGGCAGGAAGATTTTTCTGTGTAGCAAAAGTGACAAAAAGCAGATTACACAGTTCTTGACGGCTCAACACAAAAGTTTTGTCTCAACTACAGATAGTGTTAAGGATCAGTGGACAAAGTTCAAAACCATGGTACCATATGCGTTAGATGAGTATGTGCCAAGCAAGATCGTAAGAGATGGAAAAGAGCCACTGTGGTACAACAACCGAGTTAGAAAACTGCTGCGGAAGCAAAGGGAACTTCACAGCAACATAAACATAGCCAAAGTCTTGAAGACAAACAAAAATTACGCGAAGCGAAATGTAGTGTGAGGAGGGCTACGCGAGAGGCGTTCAATGAATTCGCAAGTAAAGTTCTATGTACTGACTTGGCATAAAATCCTAAGAAATTTTGGTCTTATGTCAAAGCGGTAGGTGGATCAAAACAAAATGTCCAGACACTCTCTGACCAAAATGGTACTGAAACAGAGGATGACAGACTAAAGGCCGAAATACTAAATGTCTTTTTCCAAAGCTGTTTCACAGAGGAAGACTGCACTGTAGTTCCTTCTCTAGATTGTCGTACAGATGACAAAATGGTAGATATCGAAATAGACGACAGAGGGATAGAGAAACAATTAAAATTGCTCAAAAGAGGAAAGGCCGCTGGACCTAATAGGATATCAGTTCGATTTTACACAGAGTACGCGAAGGAACTTGCCACACTTCTTGCAGCGGTGTACCGTTGGTCTCTAAAAGAGCGTAGTGTTCCAAAGGATTGGAAAAGGGCACAGGTCATCCCCGTTTTCAAGAAGGGACGTCGAACAGATGTGCCGAACTATAGACCTATATTCGAGTATAATGACTTTTCTGGAGACTAGTAATCTACTCTGTATTAATCAGCATGGTTTTCGAAAAAGTCGGTCGTGTGAAACCCAGCTCGCGCTATTCGTCCACGAGACTCAGAGGGCCATAGACACGTGTTCACTGGTAGATGCCGTGTTTCTTGACTTCCGTATGGCGTTCGATGCAGTTCCCCACAGTCGCTTAATGAACAAAGTAAGAGCATATGGACTATCAGACCAATTCTGTGATTGGATTGAAGAGTTCCTAGATAACAGAACGCAGCATGTCATTCTCAATGGAGAGAAGTCATCCGAAGTAAGAGTGATTTCAGGTGTGCCGCAGGGGAGTGTCATAGGACCGTTGCTATTCACAATATACGTAAATGACCTTTTGGATGACATCGGAAGTTCACTGAGGCATTTTGCAGATGATGCTGTGGTGTGTCGAGTGGTTGTAACAATGGAAAATTGTACTGAAATGCAGGAGGATCTGCAGCGAATTGACGCATGGTGCAGGTAATGGCAATTCAGTCTCAATGTATACAAGTGTAATGTGCTGCGAATACATAGAAAGATAGATCCCTTATCATTTAGCTACAAAATAGCAGGTCAGCAACTGGAAACAGTTAATTCCATAATTTATCTGGGAGTACGCATTAGGAGTGATTTAAAATGGAATGATCATATAAAGTTAATCGTCGGTAAAGCAGATGCCAGACTAAGATTCATTGGAAGAATCATAAGGAACTGCAGTCCGAAAACAAAGGAAGTAGGTTACAGTACGCTTGTTCGCCCACTGCTTGATTACTTCTCAGCAGTGTGGGATCCGTACCAGATAGGTTTGATAGAAGAGATATAGAAGATCCAACGGAGAGCAGCGCGCTTCGTTACAGGATTATTTAGTAATCGCGAAAGCGTTACGGAGATGATAGATAAACTCCAGTGGAAGACTCTGCAGGAGAGACGCTCAGTAGCTCGGACGGGGTTTTGTTAAAGTTTCGAGAACATACCTCCACCGAAGAGTCAAGCAGTATATTGCTCCCTCCTATGTATATCTCGCGAAGAGACCATGAGGATAAAATCAGAGAGATTAGAGCCCACACAGAAGCATACCGACAATCCTTCTTTCCACAAACAATACGAGACTGGAATAGAAGGGAGAACCGATAGAGGTACTCAGCGTACCCTCCGCCACACACCGTCAGGTGGCTTGCGGAGTGTGGGTGTAGATGTGGATGTACACGAGGTATAACAACAACGTTTCACCAGGCAACGCCGTCAACTGCTGTTTGTGTATGAGAAATCGGTTGGAAACTTTTGTAAAACATCTCCAGGGGCGTAAGTGGACTCTGACCACAATCTATTGGTTTTGAAGTGTAGATTAAAGCTGAATAAACTGCAAAAAGGTGGGAATTTAAGGAGATGGGACCTGGATAAACTGACACAACCAGAGGTTGTGGACGGTTTTAGTGAGAGAATTACGGAACGATTGACAAGAATGGGTGAAAGAAATACAGTGGAAGAAGAATGGGTACTTTTAAGAGATGAAATAGTGAAGGCAGCAAAGAATCAAGTAGGTAAAAAAAGGAGGGCTAGGAGAAATCCTTGGGTAACAGAAGAGATACTGAATTAAATTGATGAAAGGATAAAATACAAAAATGCAGTAAATGAAGCAGGCAGAAAGTAATACAAACGTCTCAAAAATGAGATGGACAGGAAGTACAATATCTCCAAGCAGGGATGGGTAGAGGACAAATGACAAATGTAAGGATGTAGAGGCGTATATCACTAGGGGCAAGATAGATACTGCCTACAGGAAAATTGAAGAGACGTTTGGAGGAAAGTGAACAGCTTGCATGAATATCAAGAGCTCAGATGGAAACCCAGTTCCAAGGAAAGAAGGGAAACCAGAAAGGTAGCAAAATACTACCACGAATTCTTTACAGATGAAAGGAAAATATGGTAGACTCCGACTTCAGGGAGTATCTGTTTGGATTCCGTAGAAAAGTTGGAACACCTGAGGCAATACTGACCCTAAGACGTATCGTATAAAATCAATTAAGGAAAGGCAAAACTACGTTTCTAGCATTTGTAGAGAAAGGTTTTGATAATCTTAACTGGAATTCTCTCTTTCAAATTCTGAATGTGGCAGAGGTAAAATACAAGGATCGAAAGGCTATTTGCAATTTGTACAGAAACGAGATGAGTTATAAGAGTCATGGGGCATGAAAGGGATCAGTGTTTGGGACGGGAGTGAGACAGATTTGTAGCCTATCCCCGATGTTATTCAATCTGTATATTGAGCAAGCAGTGAAGAAAACAAAAGAAAAATTCGGAGTAGGAATTACAATCCATGGAGAAGAAATAAAAACTCTGAGCTCTGCCGATGACATTGTAATTCTGTCAGAGACAGGAAAGGACCTGGAAGAGCAGTTGGACGGAATGGACAGTGTCTTGAAAGGAGGATATACGATGAACACCAACCAAAGCAGAACGGAGGTAATGGAATGTAGTCGAATTAAGTCGGGTGAAGCTGAGGGAATTAAATTAGGAAATAAGAAACTTAAAGTTGTAAAGGAGTTTCGCTATTTGCGGAGCAAAATAACTGATGATGTCGAAGTAGAGAGGATAGAAAATGTAGACTGGCAATGCCAAGGAAAGCGTTTCTGAAGAAGAGAAATTTGCTTACATCGAGTATAGATTTAGGCGCCAGGAAGTCGTTTCTGAAAGTATTTGTATGGATTGTAGCCGTGTAGGAAAGTGAAACATGGACGATAAATATTTTGGACAAGAAGAGAATAGAAGTTTCTAAATGTGGTGCTGCAGAAGAATGCTGAATATTAGATGCGTAGATCACATAATTAATGAGGAGGTATTGTAAAGAATTGGGGAGAAGAGGAGTTTCTGGCACAACCGGACTAGATGAAGGGATCGGTTGGTATGACATGTTCTAAGGCATCATGGAATCACCTATTTAGTATTGGAGGGAAGCGCGGAGGGTAAATATCGTAGAGGGAGGAAAAAATGTTCAAATGTGTGTGAAATCTTATGGGACTTAACTGCTAAGGTCATCAGTCCCTAAGCTTACACACTAAAAACAAAATGGTTCAAATGGCTCTGAGCACTATGGGACTCAACTGCTGTGGTCATAAGTCCCCTAGAACTTAGAACTACTTAAACCTAACTAACCTAAGGACAGCACACAACACCCAGCCATCACGAGGCAGAGAAAATCCCTGACCCCGCTGGGAATCGAACCCGGGAACCCGGGCGTGGGAAGCGAGAACGCTACCGCACGACCACGAGATGCGGGCTTTACACACTACTTAACCTAAATTATCCTAAGGACAAACACACACACACACACACACACACACACACACACACACACCCATGCCCGAGGCAGGACACGAACCTCCGCCGAGACCAGCCGCACAGGCCATGACTGCAGCGCCCCAGACCGCTCGGCTAATCCCGCGCGGCGTAGAGAGAGACCAAGAGATGAATACACTAATCAGATTCAGAGGGATGTAGTTTCCAGTAGGTACTGGGAGATGAAGAAGCTTGCACAGGATAGGGTAGCATGGAGAGCTGCATCAAACCAGTCTCAGGACTGAAGACCACAGCAACAACATTGTGAAGCTGGTTCTGTGAACCATCTGCCAGGTATTTAATTGTGAATTGCAGAGTACCCATGTAGATGTAGACGTAGATGTAAGGATGCAGCGTACTCCTGTGCCATAGTGTTGTCATCTGCTAAAAGAGTTTAAAATGGCCGTACTGTGGGCCTAGAAATGGCCGTCATGTTGAATCATCCATTATTCAGGTTTGCGGGGTATTCGGAAGTTAGGTGTGGTCCGATGTAGGAATGCACCACATCTCAAATGTTTCGAATCTACATCTACATGGGTATTCTGCAACTTACATTTAAGTGCCAGGCAGAGGGCTCATCGAACCATCATCACAATTCTCTATTATTTCAATCTCGTATAGGGTGCAGAAAGAAACGAACACCTTGTCCTTCTGTACCAGCTCAGATTTCCCTTATTTTATCGTTGTCATCGTTTAACCCCATGTAGGTCGGTGTCAACAAAATATTTTCTCATTCGTAGGAGAAAGTTGGAGATCTGAATTTCGTGAGTAGATTCCGTCGCAACGAAACACGCCTTTCTTTTAATGATGTCCAGCCAAAATCCTTTATCTTTTCAGTAACACACTCTCCCATATTTCACTATAATACAAAAGGTGCTGCCCTTGTTTGAACTTTTTCGATATACTCCGTCAGTCCTATCTGGTAAGGATCCCACACCGCGCAGCAGTACTCTAAATAGAGGACGGATAAGCGTAGTGTACGCAGTCTCCTTAGTAGATCTGTCACATTTTCTAAGTGTCCTGGCAATCAAACGCAGTCTTTGGTTAGCCTTCCCCACAACATTTTCTATGTGTCCCTTCCAGTTTAAGTTGTTCGTAATTGTAATACCTAGGTATTTAGTTGAATTTACGGCATTTAGATTTGACTGATTTATCGTGTAACCGAAGTTTAACGGATTCATGTAAACACTCATATGGATGACCTCACACTTTTCGTTATTTATCGTCTACTTCCAATTTTCGGACCTATTAAATATCATTTCTAAATCAATTTACAGTTTGTTTTGATTTTCTGATGACTTTATTAGTCGATAAACGACAGCGTTATCTGCCAACAGCCTAACACGGCTGCTCAGATTGTCTCCCAAATCGTTTATATAGATATGGAGCAGCAAAGGCCCTATAACACTACCTTGGGGAACGCCAGAAATCACTTCTGTTTTACTAGATGACTTACCGTCAATTACTACGAACTGTGACCTCTCTGACAGGAAGTAAAAAATGAAAAAAATGGCTGTGAGCACTATGGGACTTAACTTCTGAAGTCATCAGTCCCCTAGAACTTAGTACTACTTAAACCTAACTAACCTAAGGACATCACACACATCCATGCCCGAGGCAGGATTCGAACCTGCGACCGTAGCAGTCGCGCTCTTCCAGACTATAGCGCCTAGAACCGCTCTGCGACTCAGGCCTCCAGGAAGTCACAAATCCAATTACATAACTGAGACGATATTCCATAAGCACGCAATTTCACTACAAGCCGCTTGTGTGGTACAGTGTCAAAAGCCTTCCGGAAATTCAGAAGTACGGAACCGATGTAAAATTCCTTGTCAATAGCACTCAACACTTCATGCGAACAAAGTGATAGTTGTATTTCACAAGAACGGTGCTGTGCTTCACACTATATTCTCAGAAATTTCTTCCTCCAATTAAGGCCTATGTTTGATATTAGTAGCCTTCTCTTGGCCAGAAATGCCCTTTTCGACTGTGTTAGCCTTCTTTTTGTATTGTCCTTGTTCCGTCCATCACGGGTTGTTTTGCTGCCCATGTAGTAGAATTCCTTAACTCATCTACTTCGTGATCACCAATTCTGATGTAAAGGTTTTGTTATTTCTAATTTCTTTCTTCCTTCTTTCATTTACTCACAGTCCAGACATACTGTACTCATTACACCACTCCATTCACAATACCGTGTAATTCTTCCTCACTTTCACTGAGGATAGCAATGTCATCAGCGAAATTTATCATTGTTATCCCTTCACACCGAATTCCCATCCCACTCTTCAACCTCTGTTTTATTGCTCACATTTCCTCTTCGACATATATATCGTGCAGCAGCGGCGAAAGACTGCACCCCTGTCTTAAACCCTTTTTTATCCGTGGTCTTCTTTCTTGGTCCTCCACTCTTATTGTTTCGGTTTTCCGTGATTTCCCTAAATCACTCCAGGCAAATGCCGGGATGGTTCCTCTGAAAGGGCACGGCCGACTTCCTTCCCTAATCCGATGAGACCGATGACCACGCTGTCTGGTCTCCTTCCCCAAACCAACCAACCAAATCTTATTGTTTCCTCTTGGTTCTTGTGCATACTGTATATCACCTGTCTTTTCATATAGCTCTCCCATTAATTTCCTCTGGATTTCGTAGACCTGGCACCATGTTGCAAAATGAGGCAGGAAGTATAGATAATATTCAGTCGTAATCTCTGAAGTCATTGGGGAAAGTGGCAAGAAAGTGACTAATCATGTTGTTGTGTATAATGTACGATACTGGCGATATGTCATCAGACTTTCGGTGAAACATGATCAACACAGTTGCAAAGATTTTAAGCGCAGACAAATGCCAGAAATATCGCACAATCAGCTTAACAACTCATGAACCCAAGTTCCTGACAAGCATACTATACAGAAGAATGGAAAAGGAAACTGATAATCTGGTAGATAAGCACCAGTTTGGCTTTAGGAACTGGAAAGGCACCAGAGACGCATTTCTGAGAGATTTTATAATGGAAGCAGGGGCTGGCATACTCGTCGTAATGGTTCCAGTCGACCACGTCAGTCCGCCACAAGGGATGACTGCTGTATTGTGCACCATGCATGTAACCTCTTCGTATCTGCATCTGCCCTACAAGGACAAAATTCTATGTCATCCCGTGCCATTGGTTGGAGACCAGCAGCAGCTGAAATACGGAACTGCCGTACCATGCGCAGGCTGCCGTTAATGCCAAAACGCAAGCGGTAAAACGAGCGGCAGCAGAAACGGCAGCGTTTGGAGTAGTACTGTGAACGGGAAACCTGTACTTTTCATGACAGGCGTTGGATTGTGCTCAGCGATGAATCACAATTCAGCACTACCTCAGAAGACCATTGTTGGCGAGTGTGAAGGTGACTGGAAGGAAAGGGGGGGGGGGGGGCAGGAGTAGGACCATTGAGTATGACTTCAGTTAATGTCTGGTAGTGATTGAGGAACCCTGACCACACAGCAGTATGTCATTACGTCCTGCGTCCCCATGTCTTACCTCTCAGATGACAGTATCATAGTGTAGGCTCTCAAGTGGCCTCCTCCTTACCGACACACAGTCATCACTATTATCGAAAGAGAAATTTCTCTCATCAGAACACAGAGTGGATCTCCACCCAGACCTGCAATGTGTTCTCGCTTGACACTAATGACGTCGCAGATGGCGGTGGTTTGGGGTCAGAAGACACGCTATAGGGCGTCTGACTCTGAGCTATCCTTGAAGTAACCGATTTGTAACAGTTCGTTGTGTGACTGTGGCCGCCCAGAACCCGTCGTCTTGCAACCATACATTCTCGCGACCGCCGCTGACAGCAGATGGTTACATTATTGCCAAACCTATCTGCAGTATCGCAGAAGGAACGATCTCCTTCAGGTTCACTGAGATTTTGATAATGATGTCTTTGCCGCCTCAAAGACATACTTGAGTATCATCAGCTCACCACGTGCATTACCGAAGCTTAGCAACGGTCATGACTGTTACAGCGTTTAAAGCAAACCTGATTTGTATCATCAGAGTGGCGTTAGCAGCGCCACACTTGTGCGACTGGCGCCAGTTTCAATAGCCATCGCCTTTCAGATGTAGAAACAGGAGTACCAGCTTTCGTTTATGTCGCTCAACTGCTTCTTGGTGGTGCAAGTTTTTTTCCGTCAGCGTACGTGGAACAATCTAGGACATCAGCTTAGTCCCTGTGCAAGTATCAGTGGCGTCGTGTACCATTTACCAAAGTTAGAGGCACTATTGCTTTATGAGGGGTTACAGATATAATATAAGAACATTTCCCACTACGGAATTAGTGCATGCATGCAGGCCGGAATGGATGGAAAGTCATACCGAGAAGTAGCATCATAGTTCATTTGAGTCCATTTTGTAATCGCTTAATATACGCTCAACGATGCACAGCTTCATTTCGGTTACTCCTCCCCTTCTAAATGCTTCACTTTTTGCTCCGGCGACGTAAATTCCCATCAGACATAAAATTTTAACACCCATAATTATTTGTGTATAATCTACCGTTCTCTTTTCTCTGTAAAACCTAAGAGATCCTGCAGCTCTAAGGATCAATCATCACATTCCCTGTTATGCAATTTCACAGTATTTTAATCGTGAGAATCAGAAGGTGTAGATGATGTAACAGAGGAAATAAGCGTTGAATTACCGAAGTATGATAGGGTTTTTACTGTTCGCACGGTAAATACGCCATACGGTATAAGTCTTTTTTATCTCATAGGAAATTCGTATACGACGCAGTTGCAGACAGATTTTCTGTTTTAAAGACCGTTAAAAACAATAAAAAAAGATAAGATTTTCATGGAAATACTAGTAAAGGATCCTAAATGTAAATACGTCTAATTAATGAAAATACATAGACGGAACATTGTTTAAGCGTATAATCGGCGAAAATTTAATGGAATCAATCAAAAAAAATGGTTCAAAATGGCTCTGAGCACTATGGGACTTAACATCTATGGTCATCAGTCCCCTAGAACTTAGAACTACTTAAACCTAACTAACCTAAGGACAGCACACAACACCCAGCCATCACGAGGCAGAGAAAATCCCTGACCCCGCCGGGAATCGAACCCGGGAACCCGGGCGTGGGAAGCGAGAACGCTACCGCACGACCACGAGATGCGGGCTGGAATCAATCGCAACCATGCTTTATCTATGATTCAAGCCGCTACTAAATCTTGCTCCTGCATAAAGCAAACTGTAAACAGAGCTATGCCGTATATACCCTCCGTACGTGTAGTTCTGCCATGAAGGAGATAAGCTACAAAACGGATTATTTGCTGGGTGTTCTTTAACCGTCCGGCATCATACCAAGTTAGATAAACAAAATAAACGGAGAAGAGTCAAAATAAACTGCTAACTTTGTCAGTGCGATACCGGCACAGGGAACTCACAAGAAACTGGCAGCTTTACTCTAACATACATTCAAACTTCCCTTCGCCGATGGAAGGAGGGTGGAAATATGAAAATGGCTGGTTAAAGCGTTGGAATTATCTTTCATGGATTATGTTGAAGATATTTGTAAGTTTTGTTTTAGTTTGGCCACCATTCCATGCTTTTAAGCAAGAAAGGAGGAAACCTATATGTTCTGACGAACACAGAATATAATTTGCTTGGAGATAATGTTGTCCATAATAGATCATTTTAAGACTGAATGAGAAGAGTTAACTGCTAATCCGACCAAAGACCGTCGGGGGCCCGTACCCTTGGGTATCAAGCAGGTGCAGTCTTCGGGATCTTGCAAGCTGATGATCGACGTTCCCGTCAACGGTCGGCCGCTGCAGATGCAGGTGGATACCGGAGCAGCGGCCTCACTGATCAACTATTCCTTTCCCCCTCCCCCCTTTGCGGCCGCACTTCCGCGCCTCCTTGCTTCTAATAATCAAGCGATCGCCCTCTAACCTGTGTAAATCGGTTCGCCAGGAAGTTACCTTCCTTGTGGTCAACAATACGGACACAGCGGATCTCTTCGGGTTGAATGTCTTCTGTCCCTTTGGCTTCGCCATCGACAACAGTGTTCATCTGGTGTCTTCCCAGGTTCCGTTTCCGGCAGTCGATAGCTTGTGCACAAAATTCCAGGAACTCTGCTCGCCGGGCGTTGGTTGTGATCAAGATTTTCATGCGTCACTCCAGCTGAAAACATCTGCCTGCCTGAAATACTTCCAGGCCCAGCAGGTTCCCACGCCCTCCAGCAGCCTCTTCCACAAGAAACTGACCGTCTCACCATGGAGGGAGTCGTCACTCCAGTACGTTACAGTTCGTGGGCGGTACCTTGGGTCGTCCTCAAGCGAAGAGATGGGCGCCTTCGCGTTTGTGGTGACTTGCAGGCTACGATTAACCCTCAGCTCCCGCGTCCCGAGGACCTGTTCTCCAAGCTCGCAGGGGGACAGGGTTTTTCGAAGATAGACCTTGCCCAGGCCTGCCTTGAAATACCTTTCAATGAGCCTTCTACTCACTTGGTCGTCGTCAACACACCGTATGGGATGTTCCGGCTGAGCCACCTCTTGAACGGCATCGCTAGTGCACTGTCCATATTTCAGCACTACTTGGAACAGCTCTTGCAGGATATGCCAGGTTATATCAACTACCTCGACGACACTGTCGTCACCTGCAGTACCATGGACGAACATCTCAGTCATCTGCGACAATTGTTCCTGCACCTGCGGACTGCAGGCCCAAAATGCAACCTTGCTAAATGCTCCTTTTTTACAACCTGCTATCTCCTACCTGAGTCACATCATATCCCGCATTAGGATATCACACACCGCCTCCCACATCGTCGCTATAGCGGCCCTTCATCGTCCGCGCTACGTCCACCAATTGCGGTGATTCCTAGGTAAAATGGCTTACTATTGAAAGTTCATCCCCTCTGCCGCCCACATTTCGGCGCCCCTCCAACACCTATGCCGAAATAATGTTCCTTTTTATTGGTCCCTGGCTTGTGAATCGGCTTTCCAAACCTTAAAGTGGAGGTTGCAATCTGCAGCGTGTCTCATGCCATATAACCCCTCTTTTCCTCTCTTCTTGGCTATGGACGCATCAGACTATGGTGTTGAGGCTGTCCTTCCGTACCGTCTACCAGATGGATTGGAACGCCCGGTGGTGTACATGTCTAAATCCCTTACAGATGCCGAGTGCAAATATTCCCAAATTGAGTAGGAGGCCCTAGCCATAGTGTTTGCCTGTACAAAATTTCTCCCATACCTTTTGGTACGTCTTTTCACTTAATCACTAACCATAAGCCCCTCAGGGCCTTGTTTTAACCATCAGCCTAGTTACCCACGAGGACTTCCCAACACCTGCAGCGATGGTCCTATTCCTTTCACGTTTTAGGTACACCACCCATTTATGGCCCACCTCCCAGCATGCCAATACTGATGCCTTGTCTCAGCTCCCCTCTGGCCAGGATTCGGCATTAGATTCATCGGACCTTCTAATTTTTCAAGTCGATGACGGCATACAAGATACGTTAGCTGCTTTCCCAGTCACAGGTAAGAGGGTGGCCCCAGCGACGACCGCAGATCCGGTACTGCAACTGGTGCACCGGTATGTTCTCTGCAGTTGGTCGACACTTCCTCCACCTCGCGCTCAGACTGGCCTCCGATTCTTCTTACCCATCTGCCATTAACTGGTGGCCGTCAACAAATGCTCCTCCATGTGGAAAATGACGCCAATCCACGAGTGATCGTCCCAACTTCCCTGTGCTCCCAGATTCTCCACGTATTACATCAAGGTCACTAGGGTATTGCCGGAATGAAAACCCCCGAATGTCGCCAAGTCTTCTGGGTAGGCATGACAGAGGACGTGGATTGCATGGTTCGGGGTTGTCAGCAGTGATCCAGGCCCTTCCCACACCGCGCCGGTCCTTTTAATCCTGCCAGCCGCTTGTCTCCTATGGGAACCCATCCATGTGGATTTTGCACGACCCTTCCTCGGCACTTACTGTTTACTCTTCACCGATGTGTACTCCTACATCCATTACATTATCTGATGCCCCTCTATCACCACAGAGAATACCATTGTGGCCCTGTCAAAAATATTTTCCATGGAAGGCCTTCCTGTCACCTTGGTATATGACAACGGCCCGAAATACCGCAGGCAAGAGTTCGCCAAATTCTGCCACAATAATAGTGTCCACCACATCTTTCCCCCTCCTTTACATCCCCAATCCAATGGAGAAGTGGAGCGCTGTGTTCGCACTTCTAAAACTCAGATGAAGAAGTACACAGAGGTCCGTTCTCCGGAAGAAGCCCTTACGCTATTTCTCAGTACCTACAGGGCCATGCCAGTAGGTGGCAAGAGTCCAGCCGAACTGCTCCATGGTCGCCAGCCTCGGGCCCTACTCCATCTCCTCCAGCAGCAGGTTGGACCTCGCACCCTGCCTGGAACTTCCTGATATTCATCCGGCTCCATGATGTGGGCTTGCGGTTCCACGACCCAGCCCAGCTGGCTTCTAGGGGTCATTATCCGGCCCCGTGGTCGAATTCTGTTCGATGTACGCCTGGACGACATCGTTGTTTCACGTCACAGCAACCGTGTCCTCATTTCGTCGAGCAGCAGCAGCCCAAACAACAGGCTCCTCTCTCTCTCTCTCCCATCGATGGCATCTTTCTTGGTGCCTATGTTGGTGCCCTCTCCTCAGTTGGTGGATGGTCTTCCCGGAGATAGCCAGCAGACGCCGGCTGCTAGCCGCGCGCCGCTACATACTTTAGACAGGGTAGCTCTGGGACCTACCCCTGAACCTATTACCCGACTCCTCTTCGGCGCCGTCTCTGTTTGACGACGCGGACGTCCCCATGCCGCTTGCCCTTCCCGCCGTCACCTCGCAACCGCCCCTTCTTCTGTGTTCCAGCCACCTCCCATGGAAGGCGAAGCCCTCTTCATTGGCAGCCGGGTCCCACCACCTCCTTCATGAAGACTTAGCTGCAGATCAGCCTACGGCATCGGGCTATATTGGTACTCTCTCCACCGCAGCCGCCTTTGCTGTACCAGCTTTTCCAAGGGGGGAAGGGTGTTATGCCGGAGCCAAGGTAGCCCCTGAGGACTGGCAACCAATATTACACCACAGATAATGCGGTTGTCTATGTCCAAGGTGTACCAAAAGCACCGACCATTTACATACTAGATAATGGAAACAGACATTCCGAGCACTACTTCGTGCAGGGGGAGCTCGAGTCACGGTCTGCAGGAAGTATCACTATGCCAAAATAGCTGGAGACAGCTATTTAGGCGCTAGAACCAGCCGCGAAGTTCAGTTCACTCCCGATGCCGACCTCATGGACTTTGACTGCTGAAGATTACGTCTTCGTCTCGGAATTGGAATTTTACTAGTGTGTGTTTGTGTGTGTGTGTGTGTGTGTGTGTGTGTGTGTGTGTGTGTGTGTGTGTGTGTGTTTGTGCGAGTGTGTGTTACCACGAACCGTTGTTGAAATTCAAAAGTGAACTTTTGTTTGCCTCAATTAGAAGCCTTTTACTGTCATTGATATTGTTGGGTTTCTTTTGTTATTCAGTCATCAATCTCGTAAACTTACATAAATAAAAGTTGTTTTTCTGAAAAATTGCGAGTTGTCAGTCACAACAATATATAGATGTATCATCTGACCTGGGAATCGAGGATCTCGACAATTCTTGTCTATAACCGGTACTGAGACCGTCAAGACGTCGCTCTTGGGAATTCCAAGACTACTAAGCATATTTTAATCGTTAGCTTTTACGTCGCACAACAAATGACAAAAAATATATTTTTCCTCCGTTCTTTAGCCAGTCAAAGAATATTTTAAGGAATTAGTTTAAAAAATTTATGTAATGGGCCCAGTCAAATCCTAACGAGTTTAATCCTAGAGCAACTTACGCTGTGCATACATGACACAAGCGCCCGTCTTTCAAAACCGAGGCTGTTCTGTCTAGTTAAAGATGCTGACAAGATAGGCCCTGAGACCTCTGCTGAAACTGCTAGCGAATTCACGCCATTGGTTTTAGCCAAAAGCATGCGTGCTCTACAGGTAACGTGTGTGGACGCTGGAGTATTTAGCGGTGTGGAACAAAGATGCCTCTCGCTCTTGTAATCCAGACCTCGAGCAGAACAGACGTCTTTTCGGAAGGCTGAGCCCTTAGCTCTGCTTTTCACGACCGGCCCCCAACATAAGTTAACATGAACCACTTCCCCTGCCGTTGCTCATTTCAATTAATTGTTCGACCTCTTAGACTGGCCTAAACCTGGTAACTTCCGACCCTAAGCGTGCCCTTTGAATACCGTACATTGAAGTACTGTATATCCTCTTTATTGTACCTAATTTCCTGTTTTGTCATTTAACAGCTTCCAAGGATGCCCACTCTCAAATCCTGACCGCTCGACGTCCTGCACACTGTCGTCACGAGGCATATGTAACAACTTCCCCCCCCCTTCCCTGCCCTTATATATTAACAATGGTGACCAGAAGTGGGATCCTATACGTGAACAATAAAAAAATTAACAATTCCTTGTTATTTTTCTTTACTTGTATTGTTAAACTTTCCTTCTTGCCAAATTTTACAATACTTGGTCAACGGTAAGTATCTTATAAGTTTATATGGGTGAATTGGCGACTGTCAGAAATGATGTACAAAAGCAATCTTTTGAGTAAGTTTACTTAGAAGCTAATATCTACTGCACCACCAAGGAACTATAGCCTTCAATATATGACAGAAATTTGAACTTCATACATCTAACCGTTCCTGGGAAAATGGGTTCTTAACAGACGGAGGGACCGACAGGCTGTCAGATAACAACTGACAATTTTTTTTCGTCTGATGTAATCACAAATTTACAATTTTAGGATTTCGTTCTTTGGTTGTACAGTAATTCCTTGGGACTTGCCAAATTTCATGATTCTAGGTAAACAGGAAGCACCCTTTAGAATGGAACGATTGAGTTAAAGAGTATCAAAATAATACGTAATATAAATGGCCGCAGCTTTTAATTGCATTGACTTAGAAGCTTCAAGTTTCTACACCGCCATGAGATCGTAGGTCTTAGAATGGAAGATAAATTTCAACTTTATACGTCTACCGAACTATCAGTTCAATAAGTCGCGGCTGTAAAATACTAACACGAATTCTTTACATAAGAGAGGAAAATTTAGTAGAAGCTGACCTCGGGCAATATCAGTTTGGATTCCGTAGGAATGTGGGAACACGTGAGGCAATACTAATCCTACGACTTATCTTAGCTTACGGAAAGGTAAACCTACGTTTATAGCATTTGTAACTTAGAGAAGGCTTTTGACAGTGTTGACAGGAATACTCTCTTTCAAATTCTGAAGGTGGCAGGGGTAAACTACAGGGAGCGAGAGGCTATTTACCTATTGTACAGAAACCAGATGGCAGTTATAATAGTCGAGGGGCATGAAAGGGAAGCAGTGGTTGGGAAGGGAGTGAGACAGGGTTGTAGCCTTTCCCCGATTTTATTCAGTGTATATATTGTGCAAGCAGTAAAGGAAACAAAAAAATTTGGAGTAGGAATTAAAATCCATGGAGAAGAAATAAAAACTTTGAGGTTTGCCCATGACATTGTAATTCTGTCAGTGACAGCAATGGACTTCTAAGAGCAGTTCAACAGAATGGATAGTGTCTTGAAAGGAGGATATACGATGAACATCATCAAAAGCTGAACGAGGATAATGGAATGTAGTCGAATTAAATCAGGTAATGCTCAAGGAATTAAATAGGAAGTGAGACACTTAAGTACACACATCAAAAAGGGTTTAGCATCACCCCCGTTCCCAGAACTCCTGAAGACAGACGTTGACTGTGGGTATTGAATCACAGAGTCCCTTTGACTCTTCAGAAAGTAGCTGAGCCGCAGAAATTACGTTATCTTGGAAACGACATATCAGTTCGTAGACGAAGGGAGGAGGATCTGAAAAGTAGACTAGAATTGCAAACAAGGAATTCTTGAACAGAAGAAATCTACTACTATCAAACATTGGACTTCATTTGTGGAAGAAATTCCTGAGAATGCACGTCTGCACCACAGAGAGCGTGTAGCTAAATCATGGAACCTGGAAATTCAGGAACAGAAGTGATCCGAAGCGTTTGGGTTGCGGTGCTGTAGAAGAATGCTGAAAATCTGGTGGACTGGTGGCATGAGGAGGGTGCCCACCAAATCAGCGAGGAGAGGAACGTGTGGCGAACTTGGAAAGAAGAAGAAAGAGGATGATAGGACATGTGTTAAGACATCTGGAAATAACTTCCATCGCATTTAGGGAGCTGTAGAGGGTAGAAAACGTAGGAGAAGACGGAGACTGCTGGGGAGTGGGTCACGAAAACTCTCATCAAAGCATTCAGGAGACTAATGACACGAAAACGTTGGTACAGCCGGATGATCGTAAATTATTTGTACATTCTACTACCTCTATATGCTCTGCAGCCTTGTGGTTCATAATCTGCGCTCAGCTGTAATCGTTGTGCAAAGTCTTACGACTAAACAACTTTTATACACAAGACCAATGCTTCGAAAAGTTTCAAATCAACAAAACCAAAGACCACCAAGTTGAATTGGCAATGCAATATTTATATTCTGCAGCATAAGTTAGTTAAATTAATTCAGTATTTACATTTCGACAGAAGCTAAAATAGTTAATCAGGTGGCAATGAAATGTATGTAAATGTCTTTAAAAGTGACTTAGCAGTTCAGTTATATGGAGGTAAAAATCTTAAATAACTGTATTATTTTATGTTTTTTTAAATAACACTTTACGAAATACCGCATTTAGCCACAAGATTTCAGAATGAAATTTTCACTCTGCAGCTGAGTGCGCTGGTACGAAACTTCCTGGCAGTTTAAACCTGTGTGCTGCACCGGTACTCGAACTCGGGACCTTTGCCTTTCGCGGGCAGGTGCTCTACCGTCTTTTTTTTTTTTTTTTTTTTGTTCGTTATGTGGTCGTAGCGGACGTCACATGACATCGGTTGAAACTTGTTGTTCATCCCTTCACTTAGTTTCTTTATTACAGAGACCGGCCAGCTTTCTGACTGAACACGCTGAGCTATCGTGCCGGCATCTACCCAAGCACGACTCGCGACCCATCATCACAGCCTTAATTAAGCCAGTACCTCGTCTCCCACCTTCCAAACATCACAGAAGCTCTCCTGCAAGTTTCAGCCACAAGATGTTTTAGAAATAATTTTATTGTACGGTTAAACGTTGAATTCTTGTCAAGTTTTACATTTGTGTCCTAAAATATAACATAGTTTTTTTGCTTACATAGTTTACGTAAGTTTCTACATTTGTGTCCTAGAAGTATTTTAGGAGCTCGTTCTCATATTCCTAACACTAACCGATCAATACATGTGTGTGTGTCTGTGTGTTTTGGAGCAATTCTAATTTTTTTTACAAATTATTAATTGATAATCGAGAGAAACATGATCCTTCCAAGATGAAAGAATGACGGTTAAAAAGTAACGTTTCATTAGTGCTGATACTTTCTGGTTATGAAACAAACGTTGCTGGGACGAGAAAGAAACTATACTTACCCTGCCTCAAACTTACGGAAATCTCAGAAAACAATAGCCGGCCTGTCGAGATGCGAATTTATCCTTTTCCTTTCGAGCATGTGCACCAAGTCACACGCATTATTCTTTGTGCTATCTTATGTCAGAATGTAATATGTGGAATGAGAGGTACTGTTACACGCAACACAAACATTTTCCGTATAGTATCAAAAACGAACGAAAACATTGAGATCGTACTTTTTTGTCAAATCGCAATAGTGCAACGTAAGACGAACACATTCACATCGCCTGTCGGCGATTCCGAAAATTTTATTGAGTTAATGAACTTTGTATTCTGCTTTCTGAAAGGGTAATGTTGTTACGTTTCAACTGGTTGTTCTGTTTGCCTCGATGTCCATCAGATCAAATCATTCGAACATTAACATTTCCACCGAAAAGGTTATACGCAAACTTAAGTTTCATAAATGTGGTAGGCGACAGGAATAGATGATGCACGACAGCAGTCATCGAAAAAACCTGTAAAATCCGTGACAGTGTACCTTGGGACCTTGATCGATGATTGTTAATGAAACTTGGTGCATCGGTTTCCGTTAAGCAATTTATTTCAAGGACAGTCGACAGCGCTTTACCGTAAAATTTTATTTCCCACTCCAGGCGCAAAAAGAAAACATACTGGCAACCATCTCTCTAAAGAGGAAAGGTCTGAAGATTAAAATATAACGAATCGTCTACGTCGTAATCAGTAGAGATGAAGCAGTAAGTCAGAATGGTATAAGAGGTAAAATCGATAGCTATAACTGTTTTCAAATATACAAAATTGTTTTTATTTGGCTTCTATACTTCTACACACATGTTTTAGTTAGGTCATTTTATCTGCCACATTTTGTTTACATCAACTAGAAGAAATGTTTTGATAGCGGTAACACGGGTTAATACCTTGAGCAAACTGAAAGAAACGAGAACTCTTATGGAATAAGATGAAGGATGGCAGAAGCAAGTTTGTATCTACAGGCCAAGTGTGAAGGTGAACATTCTTTTAGCTGACTGTCAGATAAAAAGTAGAAATGGTGATGAAATGTTATACCTTTGAATAAGATCTATTCATTGAGTTGTATGATTGGTAGGAAAATCCGAGCCGGCTGGACTGGCCGTGCGGTTCTAGGCGCTACAGTCTGGAGCCGAGCGACCGCTACGGTCGCAGTTTCGAATCCTGCCTCGGGCATGGATGTGTGTGATGTCCTTAGGTTAGTTAGGTTTAATTAATTCTAAGTTCTAGACGACTGATGACCTCAGAAGTTAAGTCGCATAGTGCTCAGAGCCATTTTGTAGTGACGTCTCCGGGTCGATTTTCCACTCTTTACAGTGTTTTATTTACTAGTATAGATAGTTTTAATATATATAAAATAATGCTATTTACCAAATTTCTCAGTAATATACGTAGACATACTTTGCTTGCAATGTGTACATCATAATATGCTTAGAAACGCTGTATCCATCTACGAAGAACAGCGTTTTCATACCAGTGTCAACTCTAGCTGATGTCAAATGAAAAGGTCAATAATTCAGTTTTCTGACAGTCCAGCGCCTAAGTACTACTGTTTCAAAGAGAATTTAGGTACAGTACATACAACTAATAGTAACTTACACGTTTATGTTCGAGTATTGGTTTTTAAATTCGGTGAAGTTTCTTATAAACATGAACCGTTATGTTTATATTTACTCCTATTAGTTAAGTTGTTGAAATTAAAGTTTCTTAATGGTTTCTACCGTTTTAAGAGCAATACACAAGCTTAAAGTTATAAATAAAATCGTGTGCAAAGTCAGCTGCTAAAGTTAACTTTATTTCTGGCAAACGTTGTGTACATTTGAATAGGTTTGCAGCGACCTTCTCCGTCTTTATCCATAGATCTTTGATGTTTCTGAGAAAGACGTAATTTAGTAGTGGCTGTCGCCACGAATTTCTTGTTTGTTCAGTATATCTGTAACCGAGCGAGGTGGTAGTGCGCTGGACTCTTATTCCGGAATACGATAATCCACATCCGCACCCGACCGCCCACACTTAGGTTTTTCGTCATTTGCCCACATCACTGAAGGCAGTTGTCAGGATTATTTCTTCGAAAGGGCACAATCGATTTCGTCCATTCTCCTCCCCAATCAGAGCTTCTGCTCCGTCTCTGATGGCCTCACTGTCCATGTGACTTTAAATTCTAATCGTCCTTTTCCTTTAGCGTACCAGTCATACACGTACAATTACACATATCTTATGTGGCAAGTTTTAGCCTTTATAATACAACAACGATTTTGTTACCAGATAATGGTAATAAAACTTATTAATAAACATTGCTGACATTCTGCATCACACGAAGTGTATTTACAAAAAAAGTTCACATTAACTGGAAGGTTAATAAACGTTTGGTGATAACTGGTGTTTGTTATTATGGTTTCGTACCTCAGTCGATAAAAATGGAATCCTTAGAAGTCCGTTTGCTTGTCTGTCCCTCTGTCTGTCCGTCCGGTTGTTTCAACACTTTTCTTCAGTAACGGGTAGACGTGTGTTGTGGTCTTCAGTCCAGAGACTGTTTTGATGCAGCTCTCCATGCTACTTTATCCTGTCCAAGCTGCTTCATCTCCAAGTAGCCTACATCCTTCTGAATCTGCTTAGTGTATTCATCTCTTGGTCTCCCTCTACGATTTTTACCCTCCACGATGCCCTCCAGTACTAAATTGATGATCCTTTGATGCCTCAGAACATGTCCTACTAAACAATCCCTTCTTCTAGTCAAGTTGTCCCACAAATTCCTCTTCTTCTCAATTCTGTTCTGTACGTCCTCATTACGTGATCTAACCATCTAATCTTCAGCATTCTTCTGTAGCACCACATTTCGAAAGCTTCTATTTTCTTCATGTCCAAATTATTTATCGTCCATGTTTCTCTCCCATAAATGGCTACACTCCATACCAATACATTCAGAAATGACTTTCTAACACTCAAATCTGTACTCGATGTTAACAAATTTCTGTTCCTCACAAACGCTTTCCTTGCCATTGCCAGCCTACATTTTATATCCTCTCTACTCGATCATAATCAGTTATTTTGCTCCCCAAATAGCCAAACTCATCTACTACACAGATCAAAACAGGTTTTGCATCACCTCGGCTCCTAGAGTTCCGGAACCTGTACTGAATATTGGAATAGAGATCAACATAAAGATCGTTTCAGAACTTTTATTCCTCATGGAAACCCCACAAGGCATGTTGTGCCACCATAAAGTGAGTCTTTCATTGGTGGTGGTCCAAACTGCTGTACACACCGGTACCTGTAATAACCAGTAGCACGTACTCTTGCATTGATTTATGCTTGTATTCGTCGTGGCATACTATCCACAAGTTCATCAAGGCACTGTTGGTCCAGATTGTCCCACTCCTCAACGGCGATTCGGCGTAGATCCCTCAGAGTGGTTGGTGGATCACGTTGTGCACAAAGAGCCCTTTTCAATCTATGGCAAGCATGTTCGATAGAGTTCGTCTGGAAAACTCTAGTCGTGCGGTCATTTTACTGGAGAAAGTCATTCACAAGACGTGCACGATGGGGGCGTGAGTTGTCGTCCAGGAGGACGAATGCCTCGCCAATACGCTGCCGATATGGTTGCACTATCGGTCGGAGGATGGCATTCACGTATCGTACAGCCGTTACGGCGCCTTCCATGACTACCAGCGGAGTACGTCGGCCCGATATAATGCCACCCCAAAACATCAAGGAACCTCCACATTGCTGCACTCGCTGGACAGTGTGTCTAAGGCGTTCAGCCTGACCGGGTTGCCTCCGAACATGTCTCCGTCGATTGTTTGGTTGAAGGCATATGCGACACTCATCGATGAAGAGAACGTGATGTTAATCCCGAACGGTCCATTCGGCATGTTCTTGGGCCCGTCTGCACCGTGCTGATGGACCTCGACATGGACGTCCGGAATGATGTTGCGCATCATGCAGCCTATTGTGCGCAGTTTGAGTCGTAACATGACATCTTGTGGCTGCGCGAAAAGCATTATTCAACAGTGTGCCGTTGCTGTCAGGGTTCCTCCGAGCCATAATCCATAGGTACCAGCCATCCACTGCAGAAGTAGCCCTTGGGTAGCCAGAGCGAGGTATGTCATCGGCAATTCCTGGCTCCCTGTATCTCCTCCATGTCCGAACAACATCGCTTTGGTTCACTCCGAGTCGCGTAGACACATCCCTTGTTGAGGGTCCTTCCAGGCATACGGAAACGGTCGAAATGTGGTATTGACCGTCTAGGCAGGTTAAACTAGAGACAATAAGAGCCGTGTACCTCCTTCATGGTGGAATGAGTGGAACTGATTGGTTGTGGAATCACCTCAGCCTAATAGGCGGTATTATGCATAGCTGTTTACATCTTTGTGGGGGTTTAGTGACATTTCTGAAGAGTAAAAGGGGCTCTTTCTGTGATTCAATACCCACAGTCAACGTCTGTCTTCAGGAGTTCTGGGAACGGGGGTGATGCTAAACCTTTTTTGATGTGTGTACTTAAGTGTCTCATTTCCTATTTAATTCCTTGAGCATTACCTGATTTAATTCGACTACATTCCATTATCCTCGTTCGGCTTTTGATGATGTTCATCGTATATCCTCCTTTCAAGACACTATCCATTCTGTTCAATTGCTCTTAGAAGTCCATTGCTGTCACTGACAGAATTACAATTTCGTGGGCAAACCTCAAAGTTTTTATTTCTTCTCCATGGATTTTAAATCCTACTCCAAATTTTGCTTTTGTTTCCTTTACTGCTTGCTCAATATATACACTGAATAAAATCGGGGATAGGCTACAAACCAGTCTCACTCCCTTCCCAACCACTGCTTCCCTTTCAGGCCCCTCGACTATTATAACTGCCATCTGGTTTCTGTACAATTTGTAAATAGCCTTTCGCTCCCTGTAGTTTACTCCTGCCACCTTCAAAATTTGAAAAAGAGTATTCCTGTCAGCCGGCCGCTGGTGGCCGAGCGGTTCTGACGCTACAGTCTGGATCCGCGCGACCGCTACGGTCGCAGGTTCGAATCCTGCCTCGGGCATGGATGTGTGTGTTGTCCTTAGGTTAGTTAGGTTTAAGTAGTTCTAAGTTCTAGGGGACTTATGACCTCATCAGTTGAGTCCCATAATGCTCAGAGCCATTTGAACCATTTGAACCATATTCCTGTCAACACTGTCAAAAGCCTTCTCCAAGTTACAAATGCTATAAACGTAGGTTTACCTTTCCGTAAGCTATCTTCTAAGATAAATCGTAGGATTAGTATTGCCTCACGTGGTCCCACATTCCTACGGAATCCAAACTGATATTGCTCGAGGTCAGCTTCTACCAAATTTTCCACTCTTACGTAAAGAATTCGTGTTAGTATTTTACAGCCGCGACTTATTGAACTGATAGTTCGGTAGACGTATGAAGTTGAAATCTATCTTCCATTCTAAGACCTACGGTCTCATGGCGGTGTAGAAACTTGAAGCTTCTAAGTCAATGCAATTAAAAGCTGCGGCCAATTATATTACGCGTTATTTTGATACTCTTTAACTCAATCGTTCCATTCTAAAGGTTGCTTCCTGTTTACCTAGAATCATCAAATTGGCAAGTCCCAAGGAATTACTGTACAACCAAAGAACGAAATCCTAAAATTGTAAATTTGTGATTACATCAGACGAAAAAAAATTGTCAGTTGTTATCTGACTGCCTGTCGGTCCCTCCGTCTGTTAAGAACCCATTTTCCCAGGAACGGTTAGACGTATCAAGTTCAAATTTGTGTCATATATTGAAGGCTATAGTTCCTTGGTGGTGCAGTAGATATAAGCTTCTAAGTAAACTTACTCAAAAGATTGCTTTTGTACATCATTTCTGACAGTCGCCAATTCACCCATATAAACTTATAAGATACTTACCGTTGACCAAATATCGTAAAATTTGGCAAGGAGGAAAGTTTAACAATACAAGTAAAGAAAAATAACAAGTAATTGTTAATTTTTTTATTGTTCACGTATAGGATCCCACTTCTGGTCACCATTGTTAATATATAAGGGCAGGGAAGGGGGGGGGGGAAGTTGTTACATATGCCTCGTGACGACAGTGTGCAGGATGTCGAGCGGTCAGGATTTGAGAGTGGGCATCCAGGGATGCTGTTAAATGACAAAACAGGAAATTAGATACAATAAAGAGAATATACTTCAATGTACGGTATTCAAAGGGCGCGCTTAGGGTCGGAAGTTACCAGGTTTAGGCCAGTCTAAGAGGTCGAACAATTAATTGAAATGAGCAACGGCAGGGGAAGTGGTTCATGTTAACTTATGTTGGGGGCCGGTCGTGAAAAGCAGAGCTAAGGGCTCAGCCTTCCGAAAAGACGTCTGTTCTGCTCGAGGTCTGGATTACAAGAGAGAGAGCAACTTTGTTCCACCGCAAAACACTCCAGCGTCCACACACGTTACCTGTATAGCACGCATGCTTTTGGCTAAAACCAATGGCGTGAATTCGCTAGCAGTTTCAGCAGAGGTCTCAGGGCCTATCTTGTCAGCATCTTTAACTAGACAGAACAGCCTCGGTTTTGAAAGACGGGCGCCTGTGTCACGTAAGTAGCGTGTAAGTTGCTTTAGGATTAAACGTGGAAAGATTTAACTGGGCCTACGAAATAAATTTTTTAAACTGTTCCCTAAAATATTCCTAGAATGGCAGAAGAACGGAAGGAAAATATATTTTTTGTCATTTGTTGTGCGACGTCAAATTTAACGATTAAACCACCCTTAGTAGTCCTGGAATTGCCAAGACCGACGATTTGACAGTCTCAGTACCGGTAATAGACAAAAATTGTCGAGATCCTCAATTCCCAAGACAGATGATGTACCTAACTCCTGGAAATGGAAAAAAGAACACATTGACACCGGTGTGTCAGACCCACCATACTTGCTCCGGACACTGCGAGAGGGCTGTACAAGCAATGATCACACGCACGGCACAGCGGACACACCAGGAACCGCGGTGTTGGCCGTCGAATGGCGCTAGCTGCGCAGCATTTGTGCACCGCCGCCGTCAGTGTCAGCCAGTTTGCCGTGGCATACGGAGCTCCATCACAGTCTTTAACACTGGTAGCATGCCGCGACAGCGTGGACGTGAACCGTATGTGCAGTTGACGGACTTTGAGCGAGGGCGTATAGTGGGCATGCGGGAGGCCGGGTGGACGTACCGCCGAATTGCTCAACACGTGGGGCGTGAGGTCTCCACAGTACATCGATGTTGTCGCTAGTGGTCGGCGGAAGGTGCACGTGCCCGCCGACCTGGGACCGGACCGCAGCGACGCACGGATGCACGCCAAGACCGTAGGATCCTACGCAGTGCCGTAGGGGACCGCACCGCCACTTCCCAGCAAATTAGGGACACTGTTGCTCCTGGGGTATCGGCGAGGACCATTCGCAACCGTCTCCATGAAGCTGGGCTACGGTCCCGCACACCGTTAGGCCGTCTTCCGCTCACGCCCCAACATCGTGCAGCCCGCCTCCAGTGGTGTCGCGACAGGCGTGAATGGAGGGACGAATGGAGACGTGTCGTCTTCAGCGATGAGAGTCGCTTCTGCCTTGGTGCCAATGATGGTCGTATGCGTGTTTGGCGCCGTGCAGGTGAGCGCCACAATCAGGACTGCATACGACCGAGGCACACAGGGCCAACACCCGGCATCATGGTGTGGGGAGCGATCTCCTACACTGGCCGTACACCACTGGTGATCGTCGAGGGGACACTGAATAGTGCACGGTACATCCAAACCGTCATCGAACCCATCGTTCTACTACTCCTAGACCGGCAAGGGAACTTGCTGTTACAACAGGACAATGCACGTCCGCATGTATCCCGTGCCACCCAACGTGCTCTAGAAGGTGTAAGTCAACTACCCTGGCCAGCAAGATCTCCGGATCTGTCCCTCATTGAGCATGTTTGGGACTGGATGAAGCGTTGTCTCACGCGGTCTGCACGTCCAGCACGAACGCTGGTCCAACTGAGGCGCCAGGTGGAAATGGCATGGCAAGCCGTTCCACAGGACTACATCCAGCATCTCTACGATCGTCTCCATGGGAGAATAGCAGCCTGCATTGCTGCGAAAGGTGGATATACACTGTACTAGTGCCGACATTGTGCATGCTCTGTTGCCTGTGTCTATGTGCCTGTGGTTCTGTCAGTGTGATCATGTGATGTATCTGACCCAAGGAATGTGTCAATAAAGTTTCCCCTTCCTGGGACAATGAATTCACGGTGTTCTTATTTCAATTTCCAGGAGTGTATATATTGTTGTGACTGACAACTCGCAATTTTTCACAAATACAACTTTTATTTATGTAAGTTTACAAGGTTGATGACTGAACAACAAAAGAAAGGCAACAATAACAATGGCAGTAAAAGGCTCTTAATTGAGGCAAACAAAAGTTCACTTCTAATTTTCCACAAAGGTCCGTGTTAAGACACACACACACACACACACACACACACATACACACACACTAGTAAAAGTCCAGTTCCGAGACGAAGACGTAATCTTCAGCAGTGCCCATGAGGTCGGCATCTGGAGTGGTCTGAACTTCGGGGCTGGTTCTAGTGCCTGAATAGCTGTCTCCAGCTATTTTGGCGTAGTGATACTTCCAGCAGACCGTGGCTGGAGCTCCCCTGCAGGAAGTAGTGCTCGGAATGTCTGTTTCCATTATCTAGTATGTAAATGGTCGGTGCTTTTGGTACACCTTGGACATAGACAACCGCGTTCTTTGTGGTGTAATATGGGTTGCCGGCCCTCAGGGGCTACCTTGGCTTCGCCATAACACCCTTCCCCCCCTTGGAAAAGCTGGTGCAGGACAGGCGACTGCGGCGGAGAGAGTACTAATATAGCCCGGTGCCGTAGGCTGATCTGCAGCTAAGTCTTCATGAAGGAGGTGGTGGAACCCGGCTGCCAATGAATTGGGCTTCGCCTTCCATGGGAGGTGGCTGGAACACAGAAGAAGGGGCGGTTGCGAGGTGACGGCGGGAAGGGCAAGCGGCATGGGGACGTCCGCGTCGTCAAACAGAGGCGGCGCCGAAGAGGAGCCGGGTAATAGGTTCAGGGGTAGGTCCCAGACCTACCCTGTCTGGAGTATGTAGCGGCTCGGGGCTAGCAGCCGGAGTCAGCTGGCTATCACTGGGAAGATCATCCACCAACTGAGGAGAGGGCATCAACATAGGCCCCAAGGAAGGGGCGTCGACGGGAGAGAGAGAGAGAGAGAGAGAGGAGCCTGCGGTTGGGACTGCTGCTGCTAGAGGAAATGTGGACACGGTTGCTGTAACGTGAAACCGCCATGTCTTCCAGGCGTAAGTCGCACAGTTGTCGACCGCGAGGCCAGATAATGACCCCAGGAAGCCAGCTGGGCTGGGGCCTGGAACCGCGAGCCCACACCATGGAGCCGGATGAATATCAGGAAGTGTCAGGCAGGGTGCGAAGTCAAATCTGCTGCTGGAGGAGATGTAGTATGGTCTGAGGCTGGCGACCATGGAGCAGTTCGGCTGGACTCTTGTCACCCACCGGCATGGCCATGTCGTTACTGAGAAATAGCGTAAGGGCTTCTTCCGGAGAACGGACCTCTGTGTACTTCTTCATCTGAGTTTTAGAAGTGCGAACACGGCGCTCCACCTCTCCATTCGATTGGGGATGGAAAGGAGGGGAAAGATGTGGTGGAGACTATTATTGTGGCAGAATTTGGTGAACTCTTGCCTGCGGAATTGCGGGCCGTTGACAGATACCAAGGTGATGGGAAAGCCTTCCATGGAAAATATTTTTGACAGGACACAATGGTATTCTCTGTGGTGATAGAGGAGCATCAGATAATGAAATGGGAGTACGCATTTGTGAACAGTAACAAGTAAGTGCCGATGAAGGGTCCTGCAAAATCCACATGGATGCGTTCCCATGGGAGTGAAGCGGCTGGCCAGGATTGGAATGACCGGCGCGGGGTGGGAAGGGCCTGGATACTCTACTGACAACCCCAGACCATGCACTCCACGTCCGCTGTCATGCCTACCCAGCAGACATGGCGACATGCGAGGGTTTTCATCCGGGAAATACCCCAATGACCTTGATGTAAGACGTAGAAAATCTTGGAGCGCAGGGAAGTTGGGGCGATCATTCGCGGATTGGCGTCATTTTCCACATGGAGGAGCACCTGTTAATGGCCACCAGTTGATGGCAGATGGAGAAGTAGAATCGGAGGTCGACCTGAAAAATTAGGAGGTCCGATAAATCGAATGCCGAATCGTGGCCACATGGGAGCTGAGACAAGGCATAGGCGTTGGCGTAGGCCAGAAATGGATGGTGTACCTAAAACGTGAAAGGAATAGGACCATCGCTGCAGGTTGTGGGAAGTCCTCGTGGGTAACTAGGCTGATGGTTAAAACAAGGCCCTGGGGGGCTTATGGTTAGTGATTAAGTGAAAAGACGTACCAAAAGGTATGGGAGAAATTTTGTACAGGCAAACACTATGGCTAGGGCCTCCTTCTCAATTTGGGAATATTTGCGCTCGGCATCTGTAAGGGATTTAGACATGTACACCACCAGGCGTTCCAAAGAGTCCGGTAGACGGTGCGGAATGACAGCCTCAACACCGTAGTCTGAGACGTCCATAGGCAAGACGAGATGAAGAGAGGGGTTATATGGCATGAGACACGCTGCAGAATGCAACCTCCCCTTTAAGGTTTGGAAAGCTGATTCACAAGCAAGGGACCAATTAAAAGGAACATTCTTTCGGCATACGTGATGGAGGGGTGCCGCAATGTGGGCGGCAGAGGGAATGAACTTTCGATAGTAAGCAATTTTACCTAGGAAACGCCACAATTAGTGGACGTCGCGCGGACGAGGAAAGGCCGCTATAGCGGCGATGTGGGAGGGGGTATGTGATATGCTAATGCGGGATATGATGTGACTCAGGTAGGAGATAGCTGGTTATAAAAAAGGAGCATTTTGCAAGATTGCATTTTGGGCCCGCAGTGCAGGTGCAGGAACAATTGTCGCAGATGACTGAGATGTTCATCCACGGTACTGCCGGTGACGACAGTGTCGTCGAGGTAGTTGATATAACCTGGCACATCCTGCAAGAGTTGTTCCAAGTAATGCTGAAAGATGGATAGTGCACTACCGATGCCGTTCAAGAGGTGGGTCAGCCGGAACATCCCATACGGTGTGTTGACGACGACCAAGTGAGTAGAAGGCTCATTGAAAGGAATTTGAGGGCAGTCCTCGGCAAGGTCGATCTTCGAGAAACTTTGTCCTCCTGCGAGCTTGGAGAACAGGTCCTCGGGATGCGGGAGCTGAGGGTTAATCGTAGCCTTCAAGTCACCACAAACGCGAAGGCGCCCATCTCATCGCTTGAGGACGACCCAAGGTGTCGCCCACGAACTGTAACGTACTGGAGTGACGACTCCTTCCATGGTGAGACGGTCAGTTTCTTGTAGAAGAGGCTACTGGAGGGCGTGGGGAAGTTGCTGGCCCTGGAAGTACTTCAGGCAAGCAGACGGTTTCAGCTGGAGTGACGCATGAAAATCTTGAGCACAGCCGACGCCCGGCGAGAAGAGGTCCTGGAATTTTGTGCACAAGGTATCGACTGCCGGAAACGGAACCTGGGAAGACACCTGATGAATACTGTCGATGGCGAAGCCAAAGGCCCAGACGACATCCAAACCGACGAGATCCGCTGTGTCCGTATTGTTGACCACAAGGAAGGTAATTTCCTGGCGAACCAATTTACACAGGACAGAAGCCGTGAAATGACCCAAGAGGGCGATCGCTTGATTATTAGAAATAAGGAGGCGCCGAAGTGTGGTCGCAAGGGTGGGGGGGGGGGGGAATAGTTGATCAGTGAGACTGCTGCTTCGGTATCCACCTGCATCTGTAGCGACCGACCATTGACATGAACGTCGATCATCAGCTTGCAAGATCTCGAAGACTGTACCTGCTTGATACCCATTGATACAGGCTCCCGACGGTGTATGGTCGGATGAGGGGGGGGGGGGGGTGCTGCCGACGTCGGCAGACCGAAGTGACTTGTTCGTTGCGGGTACACACTGCACAATACGCTCACCTGTCAGGGCAGTCTTCCCGTGCATGGTTTTTAAAGCAACGTGGGCAGGACGGCAGCCGGAGGGGCTGGCGGCGCTGGTGATGGCGACGGACCCGCGGAGCCGCCGAGGGCGCGAATTCCTGGCCAGGGCAGCTGCCCTGTCGACACTGTGCAGAAGAGGACGGTCCGTTGGCGGCAACGTCTTCGACCTCCACCGGCGATGCGAAGGGCTCCGAGGCGTCATTGTCGCGGAAGGCCGCCACTTCTGCCCAGGATTCCAAACGCTAATCGGCTGCCGTAGAGACTTCGTACTTGAATGCTAGGTCAATGATCTGGTCCAGGAACTTTCAGTTCCGATGCCCAATGGCGATAGGGTTGGCCAGCCTTCTTGCGACACTGGTAAAATTCGATATGGGCAGCCAACATGTGGAACCGTCGTCAATAGTAAGCCGTGAGAACCTCACAAAGCTGGGAGAAAGTCCAAGAATCCGGAGGCCGAGGTTCGAGTTTCGTCAAGAGAACATACACTTTGAACTGGTTCCAGGACAGAAAGTAGGAACGACGAGCAGCCTCTTGGACAACCTGGTGGATTTGAAAATGCTGCTGGAGCCGCTTCTCGTTTGTTTCCCAGTATACAGCATCTACGTTCAAAGCGAGAAACGGCGGGGGCCGCGGAACCGGGCGGTTTTGCAAGAGTTCCGAAAAGAAATGTTCCTGTGTATTATGAGATTTCTTGCAAAACTGTGAAAACGTTGTAGTAAGTTGTGCTCACTTTGGAACAGCTGCTGAAGAACACCTTCTGCCATGAGGAAGACACACAGGCACCAACTCGTCGCTACTTGTGTTGCGACTGACAGTTCGCAATTTTTCTCAAACCAACTTTTATTTATGTAAGTTTACAAGGTTGATGGTTGAACAACAAAAGAAAGGTAACAATAACGATGCCATTAAAAGTCTAATTGAGGCGAAAAAGTTCACTTCTAATTTTCCACAAAGGTTCGTGGTAACTCACGCACACTAGTAAAAGTCCAATTCCGAGACGAAGACGTAATCTTCAGCGGTCGAAGTCCACGAGGACAGCATCCGGAGTGAACTGAATTTTGGGGCTGGTTCTAGCACCTAAATAGTTGTCTCCAGCCAACCAGGTTTTGGCGTAGTGTTACTTATTGCAGGCCGCGGCTCGAGCTCCCCCTGCAGGAAGTAGTGCTCGGAATGTCTTCTTCCATTATCTTGTATGTAAATAGAGGGTATTTACCATGGTACTTTTGGTATGCCTTGGAACTAGACAACCGCGTCCCCTGTGGGGCTACGTTGGCTCCGGTATAACACATATCATTAATTTTGTACGGAGCCCTCAGCGCGCAAGTTGTTTTCGCTCTTGGCCATTTTTTTCTTTTTTGTGATGGCGTTTGCTATACCTGGTTTGGGCCCTATCCAGAGTTTCCAGTTCCAATAGATAAGGCAACAGAAATTTGCTTTCTCTTACGTAGCTTTGTCTTGATGCCAGTTACTTCCCAGCAGCCTCTGTATTTGCCAGTAAACTACTTTGAATATTATGCTTTATGTTCCAGTAACGGTCAACAGTGAGACGTTGATCGTGTTACCAATATCTGACAGTTGCATTTTCTCTATAGTGACTGTGGCAATCCAATCTCCACCGCTGTTTTCACCGTTAACATTGTGATGATTTTTCTTTAGGTGTTATCTCTATTGACCCGTTAAGAGATCACTGTATTGTGGATTAGAGTCATAATAAAGGTCGGGGTAGATCAACGGCATATAACTTCGAATAAGACCCATCTACATAACGTGGTATTCAAACTGACCTTGGGGGTCAACACAGCTTCAATTCCGTTTTGATAATTCTGTTTGCTATTCTGATTCGGGGTGTTAAAACACCTCTAAAATATTCACATATCTGAAATCCTGCTTATTAAATCATAATTCTTTCATAAATAAATTTTTAACAATTTTATTGCTTTCTAAACACGTTACTTACTCAGTTTTCAGAACTGTTTCAACGGCGTCTAGCTGTCAGCGGACATCAAACTTCTATTTTGTCCAAGGGTTGAAATGTTGAAATATGAGCTAACATAGCCCCTAATATGCAGCCTCAGTAACACAACAATGAATCAGCTATAAGCGATTTTGTAACTTTGCTGTGTGGGTTCCACTTTCATTGAAGGGACCGAAACTCGCGATTCTCTGAAGATCGTGCGTCATCTGACACCTGTTATTGTACCAGAATGTTATGTTAAATTCAGGAGACCAATACAGTACGTGTTATGTCAGTGAATCACGTAACTTCTGTTATGATCGTTTCGTGTTTTAACACATGGTGAGTAGTGTTTCTGAGTTAAAAATGAAGATGTACTCCAAAGTTCATCTAAACTGCAGTTCGCGCCAGCAAAAAATCCACACCCAGGATATACAGTCTACTTAACCAAAGGTTGTAAATAAAACGCGTGGGTAGATATCGGATAAGTTCCTCTGTGTGACTCTCACTGTACACTGGTCACATTATACAGTTATTAATAACGTTATTTTGAGCATAGTCTTAGAAAGAGGTCGTGTAACACATCGTGATATTAACACCACAGTGAAACCCAAAACCATTTCTTTCAGAACAAAAGATACACGTACATTAACTAACGGAAATATCTCTAAAATGAAGCCAATTTCATGTGCAAACTATTCTTTTATTTTGAAGTGTAAATTGTAACATCTCTGAGAGAGAACATCTCTGGCACTGTTATATTTCTAAAACTGCAATCTTTGTGTCGACTTCACTTGTGGCAAATACTTTTTGCTGTGTGTGTGTGTGTGTGTGTGTGTGTGTGTGTGTGTGTGTGTGTGTGTGTGGTGCTTTGCACTATATGGTGATGTGAAAATCATGTAAGTGCTGCATATATTTTGGAATATTTGAAAAATACAACCCTGCAACTTCGCAACAAAATCGAGCGGAATTTTCTATGTAAGTACCATAACCACTTAACCTCACATATTTGTTCACTCTGTACTTCATCGTTTGGAGGTTATTTTTGTTCACATAGGACGCTTCTAACACTGTTTTCTACCGTAGGGCACCAACACACCAAGAATATTTCGCCACAGCGGAAGAATAGGAATCGAAAACTGACGATTATATAAAGTGTATCTTGCAAATAGTGTGAACAGCCGTCTGACGATGAACTTGCCAGTTAGAAACCGGGTACGGCACTATTTACTTAAATAAATAGCAGTATTAATAGTGGCTGGTTACTGTCTACTTATTTGTAATAGTCAACCTACATAAAAAGTTTTAAGCTTACAGCATGTGATTTTCTGCACGTCGGTATAGGGGAAACGCAACATTTGACGGCTTGTCTTATGAGAATTTCACGCACAACCATAGCAGATATGGGCGTAACTGCCGAAGTATGAAGGCCACATGTAAAATGGAAATAGTGCAGACCTTTACAGGAATTTTTCACTGTGTCGCACATAGAACACATTAAATACGTTAATGTAACAGTGGTAGTGAAAACGCGCTTGGAGTGGTCAGTTCCCTAAAATCAGTTCGGGTGCGTATCAACGAACTTTCCCTCGCACTGATGTCAGAACTGTAACATACTGGAAGTATAATAGTTTTTATTCTTATGTAGCTTCATAATGTCCACATACGGAAATGTGATTTCTGCCAAATAAATAAAACGTCTATTGCAAAGTAAAAGGACAATCAACAGAGGTAAACCATTTCCCTTAAGGAATGTACAGTGGCTCTCCACCCATACATCAAATAATACGACTAACGAAAATTTTGATGTTATATTTACTTGTAGTAGTTTTTCTGTGCACGGCACTACTTGCAGACATAACAGGGAAAGGAATGTCGATGTGGAAAGAGATAGTACGCTATTAATGATACAGACACTATTTTAAACACATAGTGCACTTACGATCTACTTATACGAGGGGCGTTCAGAAAGTAAGCTCCGATCGGTCGCGAAATGGAAACGACTATGAAAATCCGATAAAGCTTTGCACAGATGTGTTGGGTAGTGTCTCTAGTATAACCCCAGTTAGCATCACGTCGCTCTTCTCATTTCTGAGCTCGCAGTGAGTACGTAAAGATGTCTAGAAAATAGTGTCTGCCGCCAAGTACGAGGGCCTGGAGAGAAATTTCGCCTGAAGCTATGCAGCTAACATTACATAACTGTCGTGCTGTTTCTTCTTCAAGACAATTCTCAGCCGCATTCTGCAGGGGCAATGAAGATGCTCCTGCATCGTTTTCAAATGGAAATGTGAGATTACCCACAATACAGTCCGCAATTGTCTCCCCCTGAGTTTCATCTCTGGTCACATGAACCGCTGTCTTTGAAGACAACATTTTGACACAGACAACGAGGTGTAGGCCAGCGTGGAGAATTGGCGGAAAGCACTGGCGGCTGCCTTCTTTGATGAGGCTATTGAAAAGTTGGTACAACGCTATGACAAAAGTCTAAGTCAGAACGGCGACTACGTAGAGAAGTAGCTGAAAGGTGTAGCTAATTGTTACAAGTAAAACATTTCTGATGTTCACTGTGGTTTCAATTTGGCAATCAATCGGAGCTTACTTTCTGAACAGGCCTCGTATTTCCAAATACTTTCAGTAAGAGCATAGCATATCTCGTTAAACCAAGCGCCGCAGTGTCCGCTTCCACAGGTGACGTTAATAACGCACTCTAGTGCACTGACGCCCGATTCGGAGATAAGTCGGTACGAACACCGGTGTTGGGAAAGCTTCATTACCAGTATTTGACCGACAAGGGAAGAAAAGGCGGCCGGCCGCTGTGGTCGAGCGATTCGAAGTGCTTTAATACGGAACAGCGCTGCTGCTACGGTCGCAGGTTCGAATCCTGCCTCGGGCATGGATGTGTGTGCTGTCCTTAGGTTAGTTAGGTTTAAGTAGTTATAAGTCTAGGGGACTGATGACCTCAGATGTTATGTCCCATAGTGCTTAGAGCCCTTTGATCAATTTTTTTGAAGAGAAGTTGGATCGTAGAGTTCCTGATCACCAATATTTGCACCAGCATCCTGGGTTAAATTAGAAACTTGTCCTCAGCGTCTCATGAAGTGAAGGCTTGTAACACTATTGGTGCTGGTCCATCTGCCGAATGGGGACGTTGAGCTCGGCAGCGCCCTAGGTGCTCTTCCAGAGGAGTAGGCTATGTGTGGACGACGGGTTTCACCCTCTCCCTTCCATTTAGCCATGACAACACAAAACCACCACTACATTGTACGAGCACTCAATACAGTCGTCTACGCGCCACAGATACACGCTTGACATTTCATAACAGGTCGCTGGAAGGCAAGAGCAAAGATGATTTCACGAGAGCCATACTGAAGTAAAGCTTACAAGGATTCGTATAGTAAAACGAAATAACAGGCATTCATAGAACACCGGCGGACGCTAATAAAAAAATTTACATTACCTACGACTAGTTTCTGTCTCAGGCTACAGGTACTAAGATCCCAGGGAAAAAATTCAGAGATGAAAAGAAAAGAATTGCATCGTACTTCAGCCTTTACTCGTCTTGCGCAAAAACTACAAAACAGAAGGTCGTTAGAGTTAAGTGGTAATCGGGGAACTCATTTCGACCAGTCCGCGGAATTTATTTTCATGTGTATTTTTCCCACTGGAAGTATTAAATCGCCCATCATTTTTAGCTTTAAAAATGTGGACAGCGGTTAAATGAGCTGACACAAAAGTCTGGTCGTTAATTGGGAGCTATAAGCTCTAATTTAAATCGGCAGCAGACAAAAGCGGGATAAAAAGAGGGTTTGAAATATGCAATTAACTAACATCACCTAAAAACACGTAATAAAAGACGTGCACGTCTAATCGTTTCTGTTGCTAATCCAAAGTCAGCAGCAATATTATTCATTCACGCGGCAGCCGGAAGATTTTTTCGTACAATGTTAGGTGCTTCTAATGCACACTTTTGTCGTTAAGTGCTTACCTCCCCTAACGTATGACCTTTATCAAAAAATAAATTAGACGTACTAATAGGACAATCAGCGCTACTTGGCATCGACGCGGTTATTTGTGTTTCGTCCTAAAGAAAACAAGTTCAGTCACCTTGTAGTGAATTTATTCTTCTGCAGTACGGTCAGCACGCCTTCCCTGTTAAAAATGAATGATTTTCTTTTATTGGAAAGACTGTAGTAGAACCAGTACCGTTATACGAATTAAACGGGCGCAACAAATGCTTTTTCAGTATCCGGTTAGATGAGCAATAAATTGAAAGGTAGTTTGCGAGTAAAAGGTTTCAGTACATTGTGACTGGTTTGATAAGAAACACCGTCAGGCTCGTGTTAACCTTAAATTACAATTCCGTCATCCCCACGCAATCACGCTCCCTCGTAATAGCCGGCTTATGTTAACTAACCAAACACGATACCAAAAAGATTACAAAAGAGATTGTCTGTAACAGAACAATAGCTCAAATATTACACAATTTGACACTATGAATGTTTAATTTGCGGTCACGCCTTGTGTAAACCGACAGCGGATTTTGGTTATTCAGAAAACACGGTATACATAATACAATCTAAATTTCACGCATTCATTTTTCTCTCACGTTCGCATCCACTTTGCGGCAGGCTACGGTCAAGTTTCAACGATTATTCTGCGAAATTATCACACCTATTCAGAGCTCCTTATATCCGCATCTGAACATGGTGATGGCTCAGCCTTGAATTAGACTACACAAAACAGTTCTCTTAGCCCGTAAAATACGTCGAACGTATTGTCCTCTGATTCGCTGGTATAAATCGTAACCAATCCAATATTAGTATTAAATCGCGCAATCCCGCGTCTTTTACTTTTGGCCTACCACAATTTAATAACTTTTATGGACAATTTAGCGACAGAATAAATTTGTAAAATCCACAAAAACCAAAATAATTCCCTCTTTAAGTAAAAAAAAAAATGTCGTACAATAGATCTTGTTTTCCCATGAAAATGATTCATTTACTCAGGATGCAGATCTCATGCTAACACATACTCGGTTAATAGAAATAACACTATTTATTTAATACTTTGAATTCACATCATCACTCACACTGACGATTAGCAACAATTACTGAAAGTCATACCAATCGTAATAATCGCAGTTCTGTTTCCCAAACACGCAGTTTTAAGTACCTGATCATTTCATAGTCCGTAAGATGCTGACACCGTTCGGTCACAGCCGAAACTATTTGCATCTAGCTACAGCGTACGGGCGCATCTGACATGGATATAAACTCTTGTATGAAGCTGTCTGCCAGCTACCGTGCAGGCGCGATGCAAGGTGTTACGCCTCGTAGTCACGAAAACGGAAAATTGCATGTACGAATACTAACTGAGAATCATTTCAGAAGTTAACAGAAATCACTTAGTGACCGGCCTCATAACTTTTTCTTACCAGTGGTGCTAGATCCGACAGTACGCTACCAAAGGTTTGGTAAGATATTTCCATTAAATGTTTCTTAATAATAGCTAGTGGCGGCTGGTGAGTACACATTGTGGGGGTTCACAAATTTCTAGATTCAGATAAATTTGGGAGTGTGAAATTAATAGCATCTGCTGTATAACAGTTGTGCTTATAAACAAGTTTATACAACTAAAGCCACTGTCAATAATGGCAATAATAATAAGAATAACAACAATAATAAGATAAGATCTGACAGAGGAAGAATTGTTCCGTGTGGAATATTGTTGGTTTGTACACAATTAAGTACAGTTTATTGCAATAACAAAATAGTGTGTATGCTTTCGCAACGCTCCGCTTCATTTTTTTGTGTAAGTGGGAGTTTCCGTGCTTTTCCATTTTTTGGGACAAATATACAAGATCGCTAACAGATGTATTAGTTCACAAATTCACACATCAAGTGCCCGGGCAGAGAAAACCCCAACCCAGCCACAAATCGGACACGGGACCCCCTGATACAGAGGCAGCAACGCTGGCCAAGAGACCACTAGCTACGGACACCATTCACGATTCATCTCAGCAGATATGGCTGACATACGCTGAATGAAGTAATAATTTTTATTTACCCAAGTATGGCTCGCCGATGAGCCGAAACTAACAATCAGTAAATTATATTAGCTATCCTGACGTAGGATTTTCATACAAACATTTTATTACAACAGATCACCTTTCTTCCGATCTGATAACGTCAAATTACAACGGGAGTAATTACTATTCGGTAATCTCACTGCGCCACTTCTGTGTATACGTCGGTGAGGGTGCTGCAGTTCCACCCCATTCAGTTTGAAGATTATAAAAATATTCCTACCACTGCACGGGCTCTTGTTTTTGCTATCCCCTACGTTACCTTGTACTTTATGACAAGTGTGTTTTCCACCTTTGTTTTACATGACCGACTCCAAATGTTCACTGGATGCCATTCCCGTCGCATTGCTCTCTCGCTATCGGATTTGGATGGACTTTCATTCACTGACTGCAACAATTCCTATCGAATTCGGAAGCAATTTTTACTCACCAGCAGTGAAACATTTCACCGGTACCTGTCAGTGAGTTCTTTTCCCGGTTGTGACGTCGTGTTTCATGACCATGGGTTTTACACCGCTGCTTGTAGACACGTCCATCAGCCCGCCACGAAACGCCAGTAAATTCATCAATTCCACACACCGGATAGTCGTGGGTACGCCCTAAAAGATTATTTGTTTTTGTCACTCTGTCACGTTCTTACATTTAACTATGTTTGCGTATATCATTCAGTCTTCTGCGAAGAGCTTCTGTGAAGTTTGGAGGGTAGGAGATGAGGTACTGGCAGAATTGAAGCTGTGAGGGTAGATCGCCAGTCCTGCTTGGCTAGCTCAGATGGTAAAGCACTTGCCCGCGAAAAGCAAAGGTCCCGACTTCGAGTCTAGGTCCGGCACGCAGTTTTAATCTGCCAGGAAGTTTCAATACAGCTGTTGGTTTGTGAATATTCATTATTCAAGTATTACTTTATACAGTTTAGGTACTTATGCTACTTATACAATAGTGTTTCTATTAACGTCAAAATTTGATATACAAAGTGAGTCACTAACTATTGCCACCTAGAATAACTCCGAAAGTATGACAGGAGCTGAAACGTTGCATAGTACAACGGGGGCCATAATATGACGGTTGGGTTTTGTTGCTAGATAGGGTCGCGTCAGAGATAAGGTCAACTTTTTTTTATGGGATGCTGTAGTTTGGTCCTTATTGTCTGATAGAGGCTATCGAGACGAATGCAGTGATGTGTAACAGTAAGGTCTTTGAAGGTCAACGAAGATCAAATAGCTGGCCTGAAGGTTCATTTACAGGAGGTGTTCGAAGTGATGACCATTGGTATCAATGCAGTGCTAAAGTCTTCTTACCACGGATTTACTGGTATTCCTTATCACTTCGGCACCTACCGAAGCACATGCTCTGACAATTCTCTCTCGTATATCGTGCAAATGGTAAATGTGTGCAGAATACGGTGTATCCCTCTAACGTGCCACTGGCATGTAAACACAATTCGACCGTTTCGCAATACAACAATACTAGGAACGGTAAGAGTAGTGTCGTCGAATCAAGCGAACGTGAATAATATATTCCTTCGAAGAGCAAGTCGATATGCTTTTCATTTACGGAGAATGCCAACGAAATTCGGTGAGAGCTAGAGATTTATACGCTGAAAGATATCCTCAACGTACTCACTCTACACGTCGGACATTTAAGTATCTGTATCATAAATTGAGAACAACAGGATCGTTAGCGCATCGGAAACATATCCGGCAAAGGAAAGTTACTAACGAGGAAACGGAAATTGGTACTCTTGCCACTGTGGTTCGAGATCCTTGTGTTAGTTCGCGTCAAATCGCAAGGGAATCTGGCATGAGCCAAAATAGTGTTGTTCGTGTTCTGCATCACCATAAATATCATCCTTACCATATCAGTCACCACCAAGAAGTAACTGGTACGTATTGTATGCGTCGCATTTAGTTGTGCCGATGGGCCCAACTTCAGTTTCAGAGAGATGGCACAATTTATTAATTTGATTTTATTTACCGACGAGGCTACATTCATGAACCATGGAATTGTTAATTTGCACAATATGCATTATAGGTCAACTGAAAATTCACGTTGGCTGCTGCAAGTAGCACACCAAAAACCGTGGTCGGTGAACGCATGGTGTGGGATTTTGGAGCACAGAACTATAGGCCCCTCTTTCATCAAAGGTAGGAAGTACACCACATTCCAGAAAGAAACATTAGGTCTGTTATTGGAAAAAATACCTTGAGGAACAATGGACCGAATGTGGTATCAATACGATGAGTGTACGGAACATTTTTCGCTGATGGCTAGATATGAGTTTCAGAGACAATTCCCAAATCGTTGGATGGGACAAGGAGGAGATGTGCCGTTTCCGGCTCGTTCGCCAGACTTGACGCCTCCGGGTTTTCTCTTGTGGGGATTCGTAAAAGACATTGTTTGTAAAGACGTGCGAACTACACCTGAAGATATGCGAGAGAGAATGGTCAGAGGATGTGCTTCGAAAAGTGTTGAAGTGATAAGGAATACCACTCAATCCATGATAAGGAGACTACAGCACTGCATTGATACCAATGGTCATCACTTCAAACGCCTTCTGGAAATGGACGTTCAGGACACCTCTTTGACCTTCAAAGACCTTACTGTTACATGTCATTGGATTCATCTCGATAGCCGCTGCCAGAAAATAAGTAAAAACCCATAGTACCCCGTCAAAAAAAAAAAAAAAAAAGAAAAGCAGAAGAAGAAGTTGACCATCATATTTCTGAGGCGACCCCAACTAGCAACAAAAAACTAACATCATATTATGGCCCCCGTTCTCCCTTGCAACTTTTGTCCCACAAAATTTTCAGCTCCTGTCATAATTTCGGAGTCACTCCTGGTGGCAATTGTTAGTAACTCTCCCTGTATAAGTAGTATCACAACCAAAAGAAAAGAATTCGTTTACTTGAATTCTTATGCCCTATCTCATCTAAGGTTGGTAATTTGATGTCCTTCAAGCTTGTAAGCGTAGTTCACTCACATAATTTATATAGTTATGTGGACCAAAGGAAGCACACACGGAGTGAACTATACTAAAATGTAAAAATGCAAAAATCGGTGGTCCACGATATAATTGTTCGAACGAGACGAAAATCGGTAGATGTTATGTACATCTACAGACAGATAAACGGAAGACTCCGATTTCTGAAAAACTCGATGATGTATTCTAGAGAGAGGGCTTCGCAAATTGAACAAGCCAATAACGCGTTGGTCAATCTCTAGCCTTTATGCAAGCTTGGTGTTGATTGATTGAGTTGTTGTATATCGTGCCTGATTCAGTCCCTTCGGCGGGTTAGATCGTGGAAATCCCGAGGTGGGAGGATCCTGCCTATAATGCTCCAAACGTTCTCAATAGGAAAGAGATCAGGTGACATTGCTGGCCAAGGTATGGTTTGGCAAGCGCAAAAACAAGAAACTATTGCCATGTGCGGGCAGACAGTATCTTCGAGTAATGTGAACCAGGATAGCTCGCCATGAAGGGCACCAACACGGGCGTAGAGTATCGTTAACGTACCACTGTGATGCAAGGGTGCCGCGGATAAATGCCAAAATGATCCTTTTTTATAAAAAAATTGTCACCCCAGACCATCAAACCTGGTTGTGGGACCGTATAGCGGATGTCAGTCACGATGATATTCATCTCTCCCTGGGGTGTCTCCATATACGTCTTTCCTGGTCATCATGGCTCAGTTCAAAGCAAGGCTCATCACTGAAGACAATTCTGCTCCAGTCAATGAGATTACAGGGCGAAGACTTGTCTGGAGACGCCCTGGATAGTGATGTGATTGTGTCCACCTTATGGTACCAGGAGTAATGTTCTGAAGCGTTATTCCTTTTCACAGCATTACCTCTTTGGTTGTCATCCGAGGCACCCTTACAGCACAGTAGAACGTCGACGATATTCTACGGCCCACTTTGTTGCCCTTCAGGGCAAGCCACCCTGGATTACATCTAAGCAAGATATTGCCGGGCTGCACAAGGTGACGTTTCTGTTCCTTATCTTCGTGCTTGTGAAACCCACCTTGGCTGGCATGGTTGTCGCATTTCCTCAAAATTGAGAACTTTCGGGCATTTAGGTCAGTTAGGACGTCCAACAAGTTCATCAATCAATGACATGCCGAATAACTGCTTGCATAGGGGCCAGAGGTGGCCGACGAGTTATTGACTTGCTCAGATCGTGAAGCTCTTTCTGTTCAATAACTCACCTATTCTTTTCTGGAATAGTAACGATTTGTTTATCAGTACATGCTCATTAATATCCCGATTTTCGTCCCATTCGGATAATAACTTCGTCTAGCGTGCTTTCTTTTTTACGAGAAACTCAGCTATTTCCCTGGCCTACCGGTGTATGCCTTTTACAAGAAAGTAATTTGAATCTCAGTCACCCTATATATTTGCGAAGGGTGGCTTCCATCTAATAGGGGAAGACTAACATTAACATCATTGTCTTAATAGCCATTATACTAGCAAGACTTGAATATTTCTTACATGCGATTGGGTCTCCACTTTTTTTATGGAGATTAATTAAAAAATATCTTATTGTCTGTTAATCACGAAGAGAGCACTGATCTCAGTATTTTATTATTTGTGACGTAATTACGTATGAACTTTGTTGCTGCAATGTAGTACACATTTTATTGTTTCCAATGAAGCTGCAGAGCAAATGAACAAAGAAATAACCTCATTCTAGTATACTATAGCCTTTTAAATCGATCACATTAATCACTAAAAGCCAATTAATAGCTTTCATTCCCGTAAGTGTTTCTTTTGTTCTTCACTTTTTCAGGGACAAAATTTTATTATTCTATTTCATTATGTTTCCAGCAATAGTTCGGTATGGAAAAAGAGAATGATATAGTAAGTACACGAAATATATTCGCCATTGCGAATATGGACAGATGTATATTGGAACAAGAACAACGAAAATTTGTGCGGGCCTGGGAGTCGAACCCGAATTCCCGCTTCTCGCGACCTGTTACCTTACCGTCATGTCCGATTACGAATCACGGCCAAACACAAACTTTCATTTAACGTCAGCTGTGCCTCTACAGCTGCTACTCGTACATCCATTTCGTATATTCCCCTACAGAGGAGACATTTTACTTGAGTCACTTGCCCGGTGTCAACGGATAAATTGCCTGTGTTATTCCGAATTATGATGCAATATTCCTTCGGACGGGCACTGCAATATCGTGTCGTGGAAATTATACATGGCTACCAAGCAAAAGCGACTTTACCGTGTAGTTGTAATTAAACTGAGGGTGTACCAAATGCTTCAGTGCAGGCTATAAGCATCATAGGACGCTGGAAGATCGTAGATGTGTTCATTAAGCGGTGCCTTCCTGGAGTATCCTGAAAACAATCATGTGCCACCAGGTGGAACTATGGCGCTGTAAGCAGTCAGAATGTTGCGTGGATACAGGAAAAAGGGAGGAACGATCAATTCATGATAACTGTGGTTCTATCAAGTTTACTGGTCGACATTTCCTCACATCACATTTGGTGTAATCAGAGCGCTATATCGTCGTATGCTATCCTCCAGATCAGGAAGAGTCTCGAAAATTTGGAAATTTGTTGTAAGTTCCTACGGGACGAAACTGCTGAGTTCATAAAACTTATACTAAGGACAACACACACACGCATTCCCGAGGGAGGACACGAACCTCTGACAGGGGTAGGGGAGGGGAGGGGGGGGGGGCGCGAACCGTGACAAGACCACGCGGGTACTCATCGCCCCAAGAGTCTCGATACAACCCTGATAGACAGATGCAAACTACAAGTTACATATATTGATGTCGGTCTATCTTGAAGTTACACATATTGGAATTGCTTGTAGACGAGGCGATCATTACCGAACTTTTCTCTAAGAACATATTTCATTTGTCAAGCGACATGTGGTGTCGCCCCATCTTCCATGAAACTAGTGGTGTGGACACAGTTGCGTTCTTTCAAAGTTCGAATCATGTGTTGCATAAGGAAGTCCTTATAAGATGCCGATGTTACTGTACACCTAACAGGCCGGCGAGGTGTCGTTTTCTCCTAGAAAAACGGACAGACAGGAAGGAGGTGGTGAAACTACATCACACTGTCACATACGCTCAGTGTAGTGGATGTTCCTGCACAACGTGCGACGAATTAGATACCCATCTGCGACAGTCTGTGCATTCACGGCACCGTGTAGAGTAAAATGTGCCTCGACCATTCAAAGCATATTCCCCGGCCGTATGTCTTCCACCTCCTTTCATGCCAAAATAAGGAGGGCAAATTCACAGCGTTGTAACCTGTCTCGGTGCTTCATTTCTTAGGCATTCTGAACCTTGCAGGGATACGAGAGCAAAAATACGCTGTAAATTCTTTTGAGCTGTTGACCAGGGAGAGACAATTCCCATCACACAGCTCGAGCACTGGTTGTAAAATTTGAGACTTGTGCTGTATGGTCGGCTACAGCTGCAGCAATTTCATCAACAACTGCTATGGGAATTAGCCGCCTCACTCTCCCCCCTGCAGAACCTTATTTATCTCTACACCAACAGTCTCTTCACAGAAGAAATCAACACTTATCATCATGCAACAAACAGCAAACATTTCACATTATGACTGCCCATGGCGCCATACTTTCACCTGGTGTCAGAAAGAGGGACTATTAATTTTTCAACGAGTGCTCCTATTAATGTACGTACCTACGATGTTTCTGCGACCTGTGATTTATACAACCCGCACTGCAGCACTCAAAAGATCGTCAGTTTTCTTACGACCACCCGGTACAACAATGCTTGAGGCACTGGTGCATAGCGTCCGGAGTATTGAGAATTGCGTGGAGATACTACAGCCGAATGCAAACTTGTGGAACAATAAAAATACAATGTGCCCTGTGCTGTAAGAAAGTGCTCCCCCTCTATTTGGTCACTCTGTTTCCACCCAGCTCACTGCCCAACTTTCCAGCATTCGTTTTGTTAATGGACAATAGCCTGTCCAACAATAAAGATAAAATTTAGAGGACAATATACTCACCTATACGTCGCACGCACTCATTCAGTGAAACAGTCGCTAAGGGCTTGATTGCCAGCGATCGTCGCCCGCTGGGAAATCAGTAAAACGACGGGAGGTGTAAACAATGTGCAGCATCAGTGTACTCTCACGGGCATCCGCGCAATTACAAAATCCGCGGATCGCAACTGAAGAGTCTTTAATCCGAGAAGATGCCCAGCGATAAGCACAGTTTGCGATAAATTGGAGGCCGTGGTCCGTGATGGGAGCTACCGCGGCGTCATGGCGCAACGTAGCAGCTCGTGAATAATGAAGGTTCAAATGGCCCTCCGTGCTGTTTCAATTTTCCAGCACAGAGCACAATCTGCGTTTTGTTTAACCTGATGCGCTGAATCGAGATGTGTGTGAGGCGGCGCGTGAAACCACGGACGCGTGACCGTTTATCTCACTCTGCGTAAACCCTGGCACAGTACCGAGCGGCGGTCTTAAAAACCGTACCGTAAACACGCCTGGGCGAGTGCAGTGCCCCACAGCCGTACTTCTCCGTGTCCTACATTAGACATTGCTCTGTGGTGGCGTAGGATCATCTTACTTTCTTTTGCGAGGGAGCCACTTTCGTTTTTCATTTTCTATGGCATTATTTCCTCACTTCAGATCTAGTTTCTCCGGCGTTTTCCTTCGGTTTTTCTTCCTGGTCAGCTTGCCACTGTCCAATTTTAAATCGTGAACATTTTCTGTAGACAGTGGAGCACAGCTGTAATATGTGTAGGGAATGAAATCACAAACACACCAACAGTTTCTATAATGTGTATTCATTTACGTAGTTGTAACCCTGTTTAAGTCAAGTACACCGTCTATCAATTTAAAGCACTTTTTATTTTATATATATATATATATATATATATATATATATATATATATATTTTTTTTTTTTTTTTTTTTTTTTTTTTGCTGAGGAGCCCATACCGACAATGTGGGATGGCATTTCTGGTCGCATATGTACCGGTCTTATGCTCAATTGGTAACCTACATAAATAAGTACGTTGTGAGCCCCCAATGGACTAACTATAGCAAGGGCACAATAAGTTCACCGACGGCCTCTAAGTACTGATCGTTGAAGTTGGTACTTTTCGGAACACTTCGTGTCAACTGTTCTCTGTTACAGGTTGCTGCCACCTTCAGCGACCACAAATTTTTGACGCTATAATTTCCTGATGAACTTCTGAGTAGCCTATGTCAGTAGACGATTAATTGTTTAATAACAACAATTGCATTTATATTTAAACGCATTGTGCAGTCTGAAACACGATCAAAAATGCTTACTAAACGGTTAGATGACCATTTTCCTCTACTTATTGCTTTGTATTGTAGAAATCTTAATATAATTTCATATTAATTACTATAAATGTGTACCACATTTGAAAATAACCGTTTCTGTAATACACATTCATGCGTCCAGGTTACTTCCGTCTTAAAAATTTATTCTATAGCACCTCGGCGGTATGAATTGCGAGTAACTGTGAATTTTCAGTAACGGAAGACAAGCAATATAAAAGATCCACCTTTCACATCCCCTAACCTCGCAATGGGCGTACTACTGAACCCTCTTCTGCTAAGGCAAGAGGCGAACTTTTTTTGGCACACGGCCGTTATCACCAAGGTCAATTAAAATTAAGCACATCTTCAAATGTTAATGTCTCTGCAACTAATTGGTTAGCTGTTGAGCAGGAAAATTACACTTTTATAAACCTGTCATCGTTGGTTGATCTATTTTGGACTCGGATCTTAGCTGCTAGCAGGGGAGGATTAACGAAGTTATGTGGGTGGGCACACTTGCGTACAAGAGAAAGGAGTCCCAGTGGCTCCCCTTGACACTCGAGGGGAAAAAACTTCTAAAACCACTATTTTTAAGTTGTTTTGATACTTAAAAACACCAAGCAATTGCATTTCATTTTACACAAAAATGTTTTTAATTTCTTGAAATATGTAGGATCCACAGTCTTTTTCTGAGTAACTTGTGTGTGTGAAATCTTATGGGACTTAACTGCTAAGCTCATCAGTCTCTAAGCTTACACACTACTTAACCTAAATTTTCCTAAACACAAACACAAACACCCATGCCCGAGGGAGGACTCGAACCTCCGCCGGGATCAGCCGGACAGTCCATGACAGCAGCGCCTAGACCGCTCGGTTAATCCCGCGCGACTTTCTGAATAACTTCTTTTATATAATTGTTAACATACAGCAGTAAGCGCATAATCCTTTTGTTAACATCGAGTTCATAAACAGAGTAAAAGCAAAAGCTAACAAACTGAATTTAGAATGAAATACTTTTAAAACTGTAGTTGTTAACTTGTTGACATTCAAATTTTGGCCAGTTTAGTTCATTGATATATATATTAAAAACAGTAATTTTAAAGTCTTGAATAGATAATCAATTATTTTTTCCGATTTTTATTTCCAATACAACACACAATGATACTTATTTTCAAACAAATATTGTGGGAATAAAATGCAATATCCATATCAGTTATGTTATTAAAAAAATCTCTTTGAAAGTAATACCTCCAAAGGAGAACAATGTAAACAGTGGGAATGATGTTACATATTTACAGCAGCTCAAAACCTACTTCCAGGTACATAAAGCCACAGTTTTAAATGTAACATTGTGTTTCTTTGATACATTGAGTGGTTAAAATGAGGCGAAGTGGAACTTTCTAGTAAAAACAATCGTGATTTAATTTTTTCATTTTAGTTCTCCACAAATACAGTGCATATTCGCCATGCCTAATGCATACTAGCATGTGATTCGCACTTTTTTTCAGTTTTTACGCAGAATTGTAATCTGAGTGTGTGGATTCTAATTACTCAGTCATTTTACAGCGCAGAAGAACAACTGTCATTATTTTAAATATTACTTGTACTTCAGAAAACATATCTTTTCTGTTCATTCCGCCCTTCTCACTATACCTCTCTATAACTTTTTCTTTGTTAATAATGATGACTCTGTGGACATAAAACAAAGCAAGCCCTGTTAAGCGGTTTTGCCCACAACTGTATCTCAACCAATTCTTAATGAGTCTGAGTGTCGAGAAAGATCTTTCTCCTGTTGCAGTTGACACAGAAAGGGACGAAAGGTTCAACATCAAAGATCTAACTGTAGTAAAAATTTTTGGAGTGCAAAACTGCAAATACTCAACTGTATAGCCTGACAGAAGAGTTTTGCTTGATTTCTCTGTTTTGACACCCACAGCTTGATCCGTGCCTTCAGATTAGAAATGCAGTCACTTTGACCCTCGCCGGCCGGAGTGGCCGTGCGGTTCTGGGCGCTACAGTCTGGAGCCGAGCGACCGCTACGGTCGCAGGTTCGAATCCTGCCTCGGGCATGGGTGTGTGTGATGTCCTTAGGTTAGTTAGATTTAATTAGTTCCACGTTCTAGGCGACTGATGACCTCAGAAGTTAAGTCGCATAGTGCTCAGAGCCATTTGAACCACTTTCACCCTCTCCAGTTACTCTGCAGTACTTAACAGTCAGAGTTTCTGCATCCCTAATAACTCACTCCAGGGACATTGCTGATGGTGAGCGGAATTTTGATTGAAGTGTGCTGAAATTATAGAGAAAGTGTCATTAGAGAATTTGTTTACCACATCAGTGTTTATTGTGTCAATAACATGAATAAAGACATTCATCCTAAAATAGCTTTCTGTACTCACTGGAACAGCGTTGGGCCTGTTAACTTGTTGAGATGGGATCCTATGTGCTCATCTGACGGTTGTTTCGCTTGGTCGTAAAGCAGACTGAATTCTGCAACCACATTTTTTCGGCACCAACAAAGCCGCTCGCTATAGCATCAAACGCTGATGGTAGCAACGGTGGCAACTGTTGTCGCTGGCGGTGTACAGCGCTAGCTCTGTGGAGGATCGGACGCTGCAAAGAAGGCACTTCTCGGTGGCGTCACGAGAAGGCGCCCAAACTCTTTGGATATTCTCATTAATTCTGGGCAAGCAGTCTAACAACAGTAGCAATGAAAACAATGGGGTCAAAACAGAGAGTGCCCTAAGAGTAACGCGAATCGCGTGCTGCCGTGGCAGACCGCGAAGCCCTGCAAATATCTGGCGCCCACAATCCGAACAGGAGGGGGAGATAAGTCACTGGTACAGGTAGTACATTCAGTCGGGCACACAAGTAAAGTGTCTTGGGGAATACTGAGTGAAATGACAAAATCCACTGACCAAGACTCTAAATTCACGTGCTTAAATTTGGCGCAGATGACAAAAATTGCCATTTGGTTCGATTTTGTTTCAGCTCTGAGGGGAAGGGGGGGGGCGAATAGCCCCCATGCCCCCTCCCCCCTTGCCCAAGCCTTTAATCGGCCCTTGCTTGCTAGATACACGTTATAAATAAATAAGGCTCATTACCGCAAGCTGAATGAATACTAGATTGGCAGTTCGACGACCACTGGGCCAAGGAAGCTACTTATTGCCAGAAATATCTTTTAACAATATGTAATAGTATCTGCTGCTTGAAGATGGCCACTTGTCCATAAATACTTATACTACGTCCTCTTATAAACACTGAAACACTATCACGCTTAGACAGTTTACACATACGGCGAGTGCGTGCACACGCACACGCACACGCACACGCACACGCACACGCACACGCGCGCGCACACACACACACACACACACACTGATTTGTCAATTAAGAGAAGTACCGAGTTGATGTCGACCGGATGATAGCTGTGAGTTATGAATTAACGGGCTACTGTTGTGCGCCACAAGTTTTACTGTGTGGCCTGAGACTCCTGGCATATTTAGGCTTGTGACAATACATTCTTTTGTCGCCTTGGTTTTCTCCATGACTCGCAAGGATTTGAGTATTGTTCCAGTCCATGATTCGTTTATAATACGAGCTCATTTAACAACTCCTTTTTTCGCTCACAATGCTTGCTCCTCCTTTTCTTGGCGCAAGTTTTTGCTTAATTAGTTGGCTCATACATTGTTTTGTTGCTCTTCGCACGCTTACCTTACTTTAAGCTTGGTTGCCCCCGCCTTACTTTTCGCGATGCAACTTGCTGTTTGTCAGTTCCTACGTGGGTGGGTTCGTCATTTTGTAGATAGGTCGTTAAATGTGATACCCTATACTTCCTTTGAAGCAGTATTACATTGTCAGCTGAGCGTATGGAGGTCCTTGTTTGTTCCACTCACGTACTTGCTTGGCTATTAAGGGATGTACTGGATACCAAGCCGTGTCTTTATTTTTATTTGGTACATAACGTATGGTTGCTCTTGAGGTATTCTATGAGCGTTTCTCAAACGTTTTTCGCATGCCGTTTCTCACTTAATGTATTTTTCTACCGTTGGGTTTTATGTCTCCTTACATTTTTGATGTCATGACAACTAATTCTGATGTATCACAAGCAGTGATAATACTTAGGCTACTTGTATGCACACTACTGTGTACCTTGTAGATTACACTGTGATGTTTTACTTATAATGAGGATATGTCTTCATATGAACTAGGATTTTATGTAGGTCTTTATATAAAAAAGTTGACAAGCTTAGTTTGGTTGAGCACCTGATTATATACTGTCTATTTTTATTCTTTTTTAATGTTTATCATGTTCTGTTGTACCTCTGTGATGTTAAAATAGTTTCAGTGCTAACCAGTAAGCGTATTTATTCCACTTCGTTGTGCTGTAAGGGCACAGGTACCTTCCTTAGCACTGCTACTAGCATTTTGTACGTGTTAAGAACTTTTATTATTACGCTTCACTTTCTGTAAAGTCTCCTGGTGGTGTACCTTGAGATGCACTACATGTACATTATTTTCAATATGCAGGTGCCTGAAGTTGGCATACCGAATTTTCAAAACTAGTTGTGATAAACAAAATAAAACAACTTTTCTAACTGCACGGCTGTTTGGCGATTTTCTTTGTTACAAAAAAGTGTTGAAATTCCGTTACTGAAGTATTCCTTCCGGTATTGGACTATTAAATGGCGTGGGAATTCAGCACATACATGTCTAAGCCATTGGTGGGAAGTGAAAGAAAGTGAGCTGCTCCTAACATCGGTGAAGGGGCACTCATGTACGGCACTCAGTTGGGGGATTGTAGATTTTTAATTAATACCTGTAAGAACAAATTATGATCAAATCAAGAAAACTTATTGTTGATTTGGCTTGGGTGCGATTTTCTTTTTTTTTTTTTTTTTTTTTTCAAATGTGCCAGAGCCTTATAGGCTACCTAACCACTATTCCATCCCGTGATGTAGCACGTATATTTGCTGATTGTTGGATGGGTTTCTGTTGTAACCAATGCAATCAGCTCTGAGGATGGTTAGCATCTAGCTGGTACTAATCGTTTAATAATATTTACTGCAAGCAAGACAGACAATCAGTTTCTTTCTGTAATACTTCAGATAGTACGTACACCGTTCTCCCGTTCAGAACATTCAGACAAGCTTTTGTATGTGCATACTTTTAGCAGGAGGTCTCTCGGACCACGGCTGTTTACTATCGTCACAAGTAAATAAAAACACCTACAGCCATCCTTATGATACTATTTTATTTTATCGCTACCAGTTTCAACGCTTCAGTGCGTCATCTTCGGGCTGTTTTGATGCGGCTCAGGTTGATATAACCCCCATGCATACCACATCTGTTGCCAACATTACTGGATACGCAGATAATCTGAAAACTTACGTGTCAGCACTCCAACCATCAACTGCCATGTCAGCCGAAATAACGAAGGGTAGTTATACCTTTGAAACAGTAGATCATTTCAATCACATTGGTTCCATAATAACCAGCCTAAATGATACCTCTTATGAAGTAAATCAAAGACTAATTGCAGTCAATAAAGCTTATTTCGCCTTAACAAAGCTTCTGTCTTCAAGCCTCCTGACTAGGACCACAGAACTAAACATTTACAAAATATTGATCAGACCAGTGCTTACATACTCTTCTGAGACCTGGACTCTGGCACCAAAGGAAATCATCGGCCCAGCTTGTGAGAGGGATAGATGGATAAGGAAATACAACCACGATTTGTACGCCATTCACAAAGACCAGCCTGTTAGAAGAATTGTGAAGTGATCTAGGCTGAGGTGGGCTAGACACGTGGCATGGATGAATGACACAGAAATAGCAATAAATATATTACAAGGAAAGCCACGTGGACAGAGAGAACGTGGTCGACCGAAAACTAGATGGGAAGACCGAGCCATAGAAGACCTTCGGAAGATGGGCTACAGGAACTGGAAAATACTAGCAAGCAACCGGGATAAATGGAAGGAGATAGTTGAAGAGGCCAACACTCATCATTGAGTGTAGAAGAGTTGCAGAAGAAGAAGAAGAAAATCAGTATATACATGGAAGAAAAAATGACTCTGTAAATACGTCTACAAAAATTGTTAATTACTGCGAATAACAATAAAATAGTTCTGTAAAATGCACTGTGCGTATAACAAATAAAGTAACAGAAAAAAATCGCAACACCAAGAAGAAGTTGTGCAACATGAACGAAGGTTGGTAGGTGTGTTTCTACGTCTCAAAGACGATTTATAGCAAATTTCGCGCCAGTCGTATAAAAATGGCGTTAATAGCACCATTATGAGGATTCAAATCAGGTTAGCTTAAAATATACGCTGTAACGGTCGTGAGCGTTAGTTACCTTTGAGATTGGAATAGTGACCTATCAGCATCTCGCTGAGTTGGAACAAGGTTACGCAACAGGGCTATGAGAATCCAGACATTCTTTTTGCGATATTACAGGAAGATATAGCAGGGACGTCGCCACTGCACATCACTACTGACAGCAGTTGTCAAGAGAAAGAACTGTGGCAACAAGACTGGGCTCCAGAAGACCATCTGGTACTACTGGGAGGGAAGACCGTCGTATTCTGCGTATGGCTCCTGCACATCGTACTGCATCTGCAGCAGGAATTTCAGCAGTAGTTGGCTTCACAGTTACACAATGAGCTGTTACAACTCGAATACTTTAAGGAAGCTCCGAACCAGTGCCCTGCAGCGTCCATTCCACTGATTCAGAATGAGATTTTCACTCTGCATCGGAGTGTGCGCTGATATGAAACTTCCTAGCAGAATAAAACTGTGTGCTGGACCGTGACACGAACTCGGGATGTTTGCCTTTCGCGGGCAATTGCTTTACCATCTGAGCTACCCAAGTACGACTCACGACCTGCCACCACAGTTTCAATTCTGCCAGTACCTTGTCTGCTACTTCCAATCTTCACAGAAGCTCGTTTGCGAACCTTGCAGAACTAGCACTCCTGGAAGAAAGGATACGGCGGAGACACGGCTTAGCCACAGCCTAGGGGATGTTTACAAAATGAGATTTCCACTCTGCAGTGGAGTGTGTGCTGATACGGAACTTTCTAGCAGATTAAAACTGTGCACCGGACCGAGACCCGAACTCGGGACCTTTGCCTTTCGCGGCCAAGTGCTCTACTATCTGAGCTACCCAAGAACGACTCACGACCCCCCCCCCCCCCCCCTCACAGCTTCAATTCTGAAGAGTGAAAATCTCATTCTGGAAACATCCCCAGGCTAGTTCTCCAAGGTTTGCCGCAGACCTTCTTTGAAGATTGTGGGGTAGGCGACGAGGTACTGGCACAATTGAGGCTGTGAGGGTGAGTCGTGAGTCGTGCTTGGGTAGCTCAGATGGTAGAGCACTGGCCCGCGAAAGGCAAAGTTCCAGATTTCGAGCCTCGGTCCGGCTAGGAAGTTTCATTCCACTGATACATTTGCGACTTCCGTGGTCTCAAGCGACAGCTCTTTGGAGGATAGCGTGATGGTCTGTTGTGTTTTCTGATGAAAGCAATTCTGTCTTGGTGCCAGTGATGTCCGTGTATTGGGTAGAAGAAGGCCACCTGGAATTATAGTCTACAATGCATTTTCGTATGACAGCAGTAGCACCCAGACTAAAAATTCAGCCACTTGTGCTGCTATTCATGTACAACTTTCCAAAGTGTGTTTTCCAGCAGAATAGCGCTGGACCACATACAACTTCTGTAACCCAGCATGCTCTATGGAGTGTCGACAGGTTGCCTTGATGTGGTCAATTACCAGATCTGGCTCAAATCGAACACATATACACGTCATCAGACAACTCCAGCGTCATCCAGAAACACTATTAACCATCCCTGTATTGATCGACGAGGTGCAACAAGCATGGAAATCCGTCCCAGAAACTGACATCCGGCACGTCTACAAATAAATGCATGTACGTCTGAATGCTTGCATTCAACATTTTGATGGACACAATAGTTATTAATGTGCCAGTGTTTCATATTTGTATTGGTTTATCTTGTAATTACATTAATTGTGATCTTACAGTGTTAAGCCCTCATGTTTGTCACCTAGAGAAACGTATTCCTGAAATCTCATTACTCTACATTAATTATTTCTTGGTTTTGTCATTTCTTTCAATCAGCATAGCTTTGTAAATAAAAGAAATATTTGGTAATAAAAGCAAATTATTGTATATAAATGTGTTGCAAGAAACAAAATTGTTGATAATAAATAGTTAATTTGTTATATCATGGTTATTATCTCCAAACCCTACCACTACAGTACTATCGCTCGTACGAGACGTTAACCTCTCCACATGATATAAAGAACTGGAATGAACAGGCCAACACAATTGAACTAATGAAAAGGATGATAAAACCCATCTCACATTGAGTAAGTTTCGATGTTAATTTTTTAGATGGTGCACTTAACTGCCGGCTAGCAGGGAGGCGTGACAGCTATTTCTCGCGCTTGGACCCTCACGAGGTGTAACATTCAGCTTTAAAACTTGCAGGCTGACTTACAGCATGAATGGCAAAGGGCGCAAGTGGGCTTATCTGTAGCTTTTGCCAAACGGTTGTAAAAAACAATTTGGCAAAACAAATTGATTGGGATACACCTCATAGCTAAATTTTTCAGCTTCCTGATAATCTGCTTATCATTTTGTTAGTGATATTTCGAAATCAGGTAAACTACTAAATTCTTAAAATATGCAGTACAAAATAGGAGTCGCTATGAATTTGGGTTTGGTGAATGTTAGGTCAAATTTTACAGAATACGAAATGTAGCTAACATTTTGAGTCATTCTTTAAACTTGGAAGGACGTCATGAAAAGAAAAATACAATATGGAACATCAATAACGTTCCTTTTATCACGAAAACTGTTTGAGATATCGAAATAAGACTTTAGCAAAAAAGACAGTATGGAATAGGAGAATATTTTACAATTTCCGAAACATCCCTATTTAGCGCGATATTCAAACAGTTGCAGACTTTTTCAATGAAATAACGTAATTTTTAAGGACCATTAATAGCTGGTGAAACGAGAATTGCTGTGGGTTGGAACAACTTATGCGAATAAATTATAGTTTATTTTTTTTACTGAGAATGAGCAGTTTCATGAGCTATTAACCTGTCTTTACATCAGTTGCTAATTTTGTAATACAACGTTTCAGTGTTTTGTCACAATTTAATTTGAATTAGAATGTTCGTGAGATGAATATTTGTAAACTCTTCAACGTTATGTGAAAAGAATAGCTGAACAAGAGAATTTAGCTTTTACCCAAAACTCATCGCTGATAACGTTCCTCTGAAAAAAAAGGGGGATAACAGGTCTGACGAAAATAAATCGCTACTTCTGCTGAAATTTAAAAGAAATCCTGTACCGCAGTGCATTTGGAATATGAGTGATATGAACTGAGAATGGATAAAGAATTTTAATTTCTATATCTCAGTGATCTGAGAAAAATGAAAAAATTCGTTGAATGCTAACAATTATCCGTCAAAGTATAAGCAGATTATCAGCGACATTCATGAACTAAAAGTAGTTTGAGGTGGAATAATACAAAGGTGAAACAGTACAGTTCCTCACCCTGTATAATGATGGGAAACAAAAGATGGCATAGTATGTATTGTTAATTCTTTTCAAATTTCTCATTTCAGTAACATTCTAAAGCACTTGGAATTGGCACATAATAGCGAAACTGTGTTATTACATAAGCAACCGAAGGAAAGGTGAGTGAGTGACTCATAAAAATGCCCATTCTCAGTATAAAAATAAGCCGGCCGCGGTGGTCTAGCGGTTCTGGCGCTGCAGTCCGGAACCGCGGGACTGCTACGGTCGCAGGTTCGAATCCTGCCTCGGGCATGGGTGTGTGTGATGTCCTTAGGTTAGTTAGGTTTAAGTAGTTCTAAGTTCTAGGGGACTTATGACCTAAGATGTTGAGTCACATAGTGCTCAGAGCCATTTGAACCATTTAGTATAAAAATAAACTCTAATTTCCTCACGTATATTGTTCCAAAACCACAGCAATTCACGTTTTACTAGCTATTGATCGCCCTGGATAATTACATTATTTCGTTAGCAAACTCTGTAGTCACTAGAGTACACACTAGTCATGGAAGTTTCACATATTAATCACATGGGGAAACACTCGCCTCTTTCTGTACTATCATTTGCTAAAGTATTATTTCGCTGTCTCAGTCTGCTTATGAGATAGGAGAATGTTATGAATATTTCGTTCCGGCTTTTTCACCAGCTCTCGAGCTCAGGACGAAGTCCTTTACATCAATAAATTTTCGGTAGAATGGAGACAGATAGCGACATCCTTTCAAGTATAAAGAGTCATTCATTCATTCACTTCCGTGTCCGGTCATCACTGCCAAAAAATAGCAGCTGCGACAGCTTTGTCACTTCCTTCATAAAAATCTTGTATTGTGCACGGTTTGTACAGGACGGGGGGGAGGGGGGGTGCGGGCATACAAGTAGGTGGGTAGGATCGTCTTCAGCCCCGCAGTCGCAAGAGGTGTCTGCGCTCGCTGGAAGGATTGCCCGTCTTCAGGTTGGTCTTGCATCAGGGGACGCCCATTCTTAGGCGGTTGAGGGACCTCCGTACAGGGTTTCGTAGGTTTGCGCCAGGAACTAGTTCTTCTTTTGGTGATACGTCTACGGGTAGTGAGCTCTTCCATGTTTCAAGACGAATTGCTTCTGGTGTTCTCTCCAGTGGCGCAGTCGTAGCAAGGAAACTCTTTAGGGATTTAAGGCGGGATCTTGTTGCCTGATGACCATGCAGAGGATGTCGGCGTTCATTCTCCTGCTTTTTTCTCTCATTGTCCCTCCGGATACTGGGTGGGGCTATTTCAACAATCGGATGACATTTCTGCACTGGTGTTGGCTTCAAGCATCCTGAGATGATCCTTGCACTATCGTTGACCGTTATATCGACTTTTTCTAGCATTAGCTGAAGCTTTCCATACAGGAGCAGCATACTCAGCGGCTGATACACGAAGCACAAGTGTAGAGGTCCTTATGAGGTGTGTGTTGCTTCCCAGCTGCTGCAAATCAGTTTCTTAAGTCTCCCATTGCGAACACTGACTTTCTGTTTCACGTTTAGACATTGCTGCCTCTACGTCAGAGCCCTGTCCAGTGTGACACCTAGGTAGACTGGTGACGAGCAATGTCTCAGTTGCTCTCCTTGCCATGTGATGTCCAGCTTTTGTTGCGCTTCCCTGTTTCGTAAGTGGAAGGCGCTCCCTTGAGTTTTACTGAGATTGGGCTTCAGGCGGTTGGCATCAAAGTACTTGGAAAGATCATCCATTGCTAGAGACACTTTTCCCTCTACTTCTTTAAAGGTAGGCCCCTGAACAGATACTGCTGTGTCATTGGCACAGAAGAAGTGCATAGTCCTTGCTGGTATTGGCTGATCAATTGTGTACATACTGTACTGTGCTAGAGCAAGCACACTGCCTTCGGGGAGACCATTCTTCTGCGTTCGCCATCTACTGCTCTTACCGTGTAATGAAACTTAGAATCCTCTGTTCTGAAGGAAGGTGCTAATAAGGGACGTTAGTTGGTAGTCCTCAGTAAGGTCATACACTTTCTATGATTCACAGTGTCATAAGCAGCTGTTAGATCAACAAAAGCGTCTCCAGTAATCTCATCACGCTCAAAACCGTCCTCGATGTGCTCGGTTATATTCAGGATTTGACTGCAACATGATTTGCCAATAAGAAACCAGTTTGTTGAGGGATAAACTTCACTTCGAGGGTGGCATCAATTCGGTTACGTACCAGCCGTTCTAATATCTTGAAGGTGTGGTACAAAAAAGGGAAATAGATCGAACATTTTTTCGATCGTTTGGTTCGTTCCCAGTCTTGAGTATAAAGACTATTCAACATATTAGCTACATTTCATACGCCGTAACACATAATTTAAAATGCACCAAATGAAATTCATGCTGACTTCGAATTTGCAGCGCGGACTTTAATAATTTCTTGTTCTTCATCTAAGCTACAAATATCACAATAGCTATAACTATTATTAACGAATGATAGGCACTTCATCATGAAATTGACGAAATAGCAATGAGATATGTGAGACTTATGTGCTTCTACCGAACAGTCTCTTTACAATCGCTTGATAAAGATTGCAGGTACGCCGCTGCAAGTTGCTCCAAGCATTGTCTGAGAGCTCTCGCCATGTAGGCTGTGATGTTAGACATCAAACAGGACTCCTGATTGGCCAGCGCAGCTAAGACTTCAGGGAATCTCACAAGGACTGCAAGAAAAATATAAGCAACCCTGTCACAAACAACGTGCACTGCTCCTTTCAGGGCAGACAGATAGCACATGACAATGCCTGCTGGGCAACCATCGTATGAGTCAGAAGCAAGCTTACAAGGACTCTTATTGTATGTGAGATAGTCTTATGGAAGAGGGGGAGCTGCATGCAACCTTACTGGCCCTGGCGTTTCTTACCATTTTAATGTGCTCTCACTGGTCTAATGATTTCCCACCAATTTTATATCACGAGACCAGTGTTGATTCATTTCGTGACCTAGTCCACTTGCACAGGTGCTGTAGGTAATATGAAGGTTCCCCTGGATGAACATAGCTCGCACAATTGCTTATGGTGGGTGGGCGTTGCCCTGAAAGACAAACAACTCCAACCTGGTACCAGATATGACCTTGAGGTAAGATCATTACGTGTTCCAGAATCAACACTGATAAGCTACTGCTTATTAGTTACACACGCGATGTTTACCTCTGTTCGAATATACATTGCTATACTACAAATGGATACACAACCAATATGCAATCACTACACAATGAGGAAAAGAGATAGACTTCTACATGTGAAAACAAGAGCTATACAGATCTGGCTAATATTTATAATGACGTAGATATCCTACTATGTAGCAAAATATTTTCGTAACACAAATTCTGAATTATGTTTTTGGATCTAGAAACCACATTACGTTCAGTTACACCACAACGGTGATAGTACCAAGAAACCTTATGTGGAGTCAGGAGTACACCAAATTAAGTACAGGGTTATAAAAGTAAATGGTGTAGGGATGTGGAAGAGCATTTAACGAAGATCTGTGCCTCTATTATAGTATGAGAGCTTTCGGTGGACACTTTTGTGGAATGCAGACAATGTATAGATGTTAAACTAAAAATGTTATGGGGTGAGAAAGTGGCACTAGGTGAACGTATTAGCAGAAGTTGAAATTAACAGACGCATGATGCGGGATCTCGAAAATTTGCTGAATGTTCAGAACAGTTACTACCAGAATTGCTTTTTCAATTCTTCAGTGAGTTATGGCTCTGAGCACTATGCGACTTAACTGCTTAGGTCATCAGTCCCCTAGAACTTAGAACTACGTAAACCTAACTAACCTAAGGACAGCACACACATCCATGCCCGAGGCAGGATTCGAACCTGCGACCGTAGCAGTCGCGCGGTTCCGGACTGCGCGCCTAGAACCGCTAGACCACCGCGGCCGGCTCAGTGAGTTATACCATGATGTATGTTATAGTAGGTGGCATCTGTTGGAGCATGTGGGATGATGGGCCCTGGTGTACACAGAACTTCGGAAACGTACACAGTAACAATGACAAAGTGAGTACTACATCAGCACAGCGCCCAGTAGTTGACCATAATCTCACTTTATTTTATTATAACTTAGTTTTAACAGTTTTAATATTAAGTCATATGCCTTTTTTCATAATAGATATTTCCTTTACAAGTGGTTTACGGTAACGCTCACTTTTTATCAAAGACACAGTATTAAAACAAGTGAATACGATTTTTATGTATTTATTATTATGTAAAAATTTATAGAATTTTCATTTACAATTTTAACTTGGGGGAAAAACCTTTGTATGCATAATGATCATATTATGATATGACAGTCTCTGGAGAATGCATATATGTTTCACGTATCCTTATTTCAAAAACAAATATGATTTCATGCATATAGCAAAATAGGTTGTTAGCAATAGATTTTAACTAATACAAATAATAAGAGAAATACTTCTTTTATTATTATGGGTATCATAATAACAAATGCGGAATTTTAATTACTTCTGCATTTTTAAAATTTTGTAAATATAGCTTGTCTATAATAATTAACATAAATACCACATTTTGTTTATTTTCCGCGTCTCCTCATGAATGTGTGTTGCTTTTTGTGAGAGGAAGATCTATGCATATTTCTTATACTACTTTCCGCAAGGTACAGTGAGCATATAATTGATGTTTACAGAATGTGACGATATTATTTGTGGATTATTGTCATGTCGGAAGATGGAATTCAATATAATGAACCTGGAAGTAGAATATTTCTAGTAATTAATAGTGATCCTGACACCTTAACTTACGTAAATCATTAAAGTAACTCATTTTTCTATTACACAGTACGTCAGTCCTTAACAAAAGATGACATAAGACATCCATAGAGACGATGTTTGACTGTTCTGCTGCCAGGGCATTCTCCAGACCTATTTTATTCCACCCAAATATGTGATTTTGCCATGACAGAAGCGGTGCAGCAGTAACGCCAACACGCCGTCACCACGTGCATCAGCACTACCATCACCACCGAAACACTACACAATCCCTGTTCCGACACACGTATATTTTTAATACTCTTTACCTTCTCGACTGTTACTACAACAACGCAATTTTCAGTTTTGTTACAAACAGCAGCTGTGATATTACCAACGATACTACTAGCACTGTCATCTGCACCAAACAATGCACCGTGAACTACACCAACTGCAACGTAATCACCAGAAAAACTACCAAAGTTGACGCCAGCAGCAGAACTACCGCCAGCATCAACACCGTCACCAGTGCATGACCGCCAGCCACTTACACCACCACACCTATGACATGGTCAGTTTCACTGACTTCCGACTAGAGTAGAACGACCTACTGGCATCTATGATCCCAAAAGTCGCATGCCACCACAGAAGAAAACCTGGCTGACACAACAGCCTGTACACATCCATCAAATAAAATACAAAAAACCAAAAGCAGAATTGTGAGGGCAGAGAATGAAGATGAATCACGAGTCCACAACCAAATCATCGTCGTGGCCAAGCCCACCGCCAAGTCCCCACTCCCACCCAGTCCGATTTCCACCTCATTAAATCCTCCTACTCATTAAATAATTATCACCAGGTATAGAACTGTTTATCCACCTTGGCCCTTGGTTCTCCCTGAGCCGTGGAAAAAATTTTGAAAAGCGCGCCCCTGCGCGTTGTGTGAACCAGTCGCCCTCCGTTTCTGGCGGTGGCGCCGCTGTGGCAATAGCAGCTTTGGTGTCTCCCTCTGGTGGAAAAGGGGAAAGGTTGCCTCTTCACGTGCATTAAAGGGGCGCTATAAGCTTGCCAGTCGGTCAGTTGGTCAGCCAGGTCAGTGTGGGGCGGTCAGTGTCTGTCTGTCGTTCGGAGTGCTAGTGTGTGTTAGGCCACCAGTCTGCTCGAGTTTGTTCAGGCAACAGTCATTGGCGGTTGGATCGATCGGTTGATCGGTCGCGCAATGGGACACAAGATGACTTGTCCGTCTTGAGCGTCGGCGCATGTGAGGTCACCACGTCAGTCCAGTGGGCAGAGGAGTCAACCCACGACATCGGTCTAGCCGCTACGAGCTGCGACGCCGTGAGACGGGAGATCGACGCACCTTCCTGCGTCAATTGAAGCGGCTGGCAGCGGACGGTTCGGGAGAGCGTTTTGGGGGTGCTGCGCCCGATCTTCGCCAGACATCACAGTTTATTATAAGTTAAGTGATTCGTGATATGTTGTTTCATTTACTTGTTAAATTTGACTTGTTTTCTTGGTCAGTCTCTCGTCCCCAGCTTTCTCGTCTGTCTCCCGTCCGCATTTGTTAGGCAGTTAGTGTCTGTCAGTCTGTCTGTCGGTCTGCCGTACGTTAATAGCCGCCTCTGTCATATTTGTCGGATTCGGTGTTAACGAATTTATTGCTTGAAGTGTAACGGCTGAATTCCTGAAATAGGTTTTTATCTTGCCTATCATCTTGGGAGGCGGTATATGTGTAATGTAGAGCATTTTTGTATATTTTATGTGAGACTGGATTTCAAAGGTTTATTATTTAAATGGTCGTTTTAGTATATAAAGTTGCCACCCTTCCACCGTAAGAATTATGTTTTTAAAAATCAAGTTACACCTTCGGTGGCAAGTTAATTTTTTTTTTTTAATGTTTTGTACCATTACCATCCCTCCCACGGGGTGCATAGTTTGTGCTTGTGTGAGTTGTTAAAATTTTTAGTTTAAGACAATCTGGTGTGTTGCAGATTTGCACCAGTTTAGTCTTTCAGAGGTTGTTGTGAGCGGTCGTGACTACGGCCGTGTCAAAAGGAAGCGGCAAGTTTCTCAGCCCGAAAGCTCATACTGTCAAAAATGTGTTCTCTCTGCCTCTGAATAAATTGTAACTTGACATTTAGAGGGTGCTTTCGGATTATAATTTTAAATCTGTTTCTGAAAAAAAAAAAGGTTTTAGGAATAAAATTTCCATTTGTTGAAAGAAATTTAACATGGTTTCATCAGTTACCCACTGGCAACTACTTCCACGCTCACATAGTGTGATTTAACGTGTTAATGTTCTTGATGAATCGCTAGTGAATAAAGTAAATTCTTAAGAAAAGGTTTTGAAAGTAAATTCACGGTCCACTCCCCAGACATACTTCTTTAAAGTTAATAAACGTACAACAGCAGTGTGACACCCTCTTTGCCGATATCTTGTCTACACGAAAGCTTACACGGTACCCTCAACCAGCAACACATCCGTGCCTTCATTATAAATTAAACTTTCATCAATGTCACCATATCGTCACATTGTCTCCCTACAGTCTGACAACGATCAGTGTGGAACGTCCATTGGTTACCTTGAACACATTTCATTTCAACATTCCACCCTTTCGCCTTATAACTGCTACATTATTTATCTTGCATCACCTATCTACATCCAGTCCCACGGCTGTCCCACTATTCACACTAAATACTTCCTTCCTCGTATTATTACCACTCCATTCCCATCTTCACAAAGATTTCACGCCAGGAAAATTTTGCCAAGAGCGCATAGCATCGTTACCGGTCTCAAGACCACATTGTTCCCATCTCACCAAACCTATAGTCATGATTCTTCTTCTTATGTATTAAATTTGAATCCAAAACCAAAGATCAGCAAAATGGGCGTCCATCTAGAGGGGTGAAGGCTGCTGAAATTTTCATGTCATACTGAAATATTTTAGTGGTACATTGTGAAACACTGTGTACTTTCTGGCGAATGTTTTTGGAGATCTGGATTGTTAGCGAATTACTGAAAATCACGTTTCATATATACACATGCTAGGCTCCTTTTATCTGGAACTTCCCTATCCAGTTAATTGTGGAACATTCATTGACTTGAGGTAGGACGGCATCAGGATGTATAAAACTAGGATTCCTGACCATGGGACATGGGCCACTATCTGAAATCGTCGCCACTTTAGGCTTCGGTCTTACCGCATGTGTCATCACTCCTAGTCGGTCGGACCGATATCTCTTCCAGATCATGCAAAATCCCCTGAGACGAAATCTATGTATCATATATGCAAAGACCCACCTGTCTCTTGCCGAATGAAACTTTCAAACCATACTGTTCCTGTCTCACTGATACCCTGCAGTGTAAGTTCTACATTCCAGGTATCGGTTCTCTCGCGCACATTTATCGAAATCCATTTCCTTGAAGAAATGCGTCAGTAAATGTAATAACTTTATCTGATGCCATCACTAATACCATGACTGCGTTACATATATCATGGTTGTTTCATTAGCATAAGAATGGGTTGAAGAGTGGTAATCATAACTAATACGAGGACCATAAATAAGTAAATAAAAGAGACCACTCCACATCCATCTTCTTACCATATAATCATCAACTGCTCATCGTGAAGAAGCTCATCAAGTATGTAGCAACGAACCACTACATATGTTCCTACCACTCCACGTGTACATTAGAACGTATGTTTCCTCCCTTAAAATTATCAGTAAAGTAATGTGAGGTCACGGATTTTATTGCATTTCTTCCCAATATTTGACGCTATTACTAAGGATAACGTGATCGCCATCTTGTCAGTCTCGTCTCATGACTCATATTTGAATAACGGTGTGATATTACTCAGTGGGAGAATGTAGAGGTAGTAATCAAAGTTATTGACGACAACTTTGGCACTTAACGTAATGCGGTTCTGGCGCTGCAGTCCGGAACCGCGGGGCTGCTACGGTCGCAGGTTCGAATCCTGCCTCGGGCATGGTTGTATGTGATGTCCTTAGGTTAGTTAGGTTTAAGTAGTTCTAAGTTCTAGGGGACTTATGACCTAAGATGTTGAGTCCCATAGTGCTCAGAGCCATTTTGAGCCACTTAACGTAAATTTTGTAGTAGTGTGTTTTTAATAAAAACTAGTGACAAACATATCGTTGATTGAGTATTTATTTTGCCAATTATTAGAAACTAAAACCAAAAATTAACTGTGTTCGTAGTATAACGTTGGAAAAAATTTAGTTTCCATGTGTTCGTGAATACAACTTTGAGATTATGAAACAGTCGTACAAAGATATACCAACAAATGTATAAGAGGAGTCTCCGAGGCAGCTGCTGTGCGCTGCAAACAGCTGCTTCGATTGTCTACAAAGGTCTCTATTGCAATGCCTCTTCATAGCTCTAGAGTAGACTATTGTTTCCACTTACATGAGCTTCGCAAGTGAAAGCTGTCGTAAGTGCTACCAGGTGTAAAGATTCATTTAAGTTGGTTCGACTGTAGGAGTGACATAGTAGTAAATAATAAATGTACTATTACTTCACGTATGATGCATCATTTGTTTTTCGCGCATCTCAGTGTTTATAGTAGTAGTAATGGTGGTGGTAGTAGTAGTAGTAGTAGTAGTAGTAGCAGTAGCTTCATTGATCTGTAGATATCTTTTTACAAGGATGTAGGACATTTCAAAGTATTTACAGCTTTAGACCAATTTAAAATAAGCTAATTCGTATAGACATACATTTACAGACTTGTAGTTAGAGACATTCATTAGATTTACTCTTGGTATGCAATACTAACTTTACAAATAGCTTATTAAGTCATGTAATGCCACGCTATTCACTTTTATCTTACTATCAGTATACGTCACTGCACACATTATACACACATTGTTTCATAACATTTCACTCACTATACCCACACACACACACACACACACACACACACACACACACACACACACACGCAAACACACACACACACTGGTAATTTGTGGGCTATTTTCTGTACTGAAACTTCCCATTTGTTATCCTGAAACACTGAGTCAGCACCCCTCTATAATGAGTGAGATGTTGAGCTCAGAAAGAGGAAGAGATGTTAGTACTGTGCCATGCATAGCTTGGGGGTAAGTTTTCCAAGTAAAGGAAGAAAGAAGGAAAAAGACATGTGTGAAGGTGTTGTGCGGAATGTTAGATGTTTTATAATCATTATGATGCTTTCTTCTCGGGTTATCAGCCAAATGGCGGGGTCTTCTTGTCGCATCGTTTCAATGAGTTTTGTAGCCATCATCTTCTGGCCAGAAGATGTTGGGAACGAAACTCATTCAAACGTTGCGACAAGACGAAGCGACCTCTCGGCTGATAACCCGAGAAGAATTCATCAGTGGAACACGCCGAGAAAGAGTGCAATCGCATGTATAATCATTATTATTATTATTTATTTGTATGATTTTTTTTACCAAACCCCTACCCTCTTTTATGTAAGTAATCCTTCAACGTATAAAATGTACTGCATAACAGGTACTTTTTAGCTGCCTGTTTGAATAAGAGTGTTTTGGCAGTTTCTTTAACCTCTTTTGGTAGTCTGTTGTACTATTTTATCCCTTGGTAGAAAATGTTGTTTTGAAATTTATGTTTATTTTTCTAGGTAAATGTAAGTTTTGTCTATCTCTTGTTGCTTGGTCATGGGCAGATCTGTTTGTGCAGTAAGTACCAAAGTTATTTTTGATGTGTACAACTGACTGGTAAACGTAGTCTCATGGAGCACTTAAAATCCCCAGTGTTTTAACAGATCTTTACAATGAGCTCGACTACTATTTTTGGTTATTATTCTTATGGCTCTTTTCTGGAGTTTGAAAATTGTGTTCATAATTTGTGGATTTGTTCTCAAAAAGATAATGCCATAGCTAAGAATTGAGTGTACTTATGAATAATATGTAACTAAAACACACTGTATACTACACACTGATAAGATTCCAAGGGCATAACATGTTGATCACATTCTGTTTGCAAGTACCTATGCGTGTTCACACCACTGCATCTGAGAATCAACATTCATTCGTAGAAATTTTGCATTTGCTACACAGTCTATAGAGGTGCCATCTACTTTTAATTTAACATTGCCATTATCCCTCTTCAAACTGAAATTCATGGCATTAGTTTTCTTTATGTTCAATGCCACTTTATTGCTTATAGACAAGTCGCAAACTTTTTGAGAGTTTCATTTGCTTTCTATGGAGGGAGTTCTCTTCTTTTCTCAGTGACTATAATATTGCTGTCATCAGGGAAGAGAATTTTTTCACCATAAGTAACACTACTGGGACCGAGCGAGGTGGCGCAGTGGTTCGCACACAGGACTCGCATTCGGGAGGACGACGGTTCAATCCCGCGTCCGGCCATCCTGATTTAGGTTTTCCGTGACTTCCCTAGATCACTTCAGGCAAATGCCTGGATGGTTCCTTTGAAAGGGCACGGCCGATTTCCCTCCCCATCCTTCCCTAATCCGAGCTTGTGCTCCGCCTCTAATGACCTCGTTGGCGACGGGACCTTAAACACTAATCTCCTCCTCCTAACACTACTGGGAAAGCCATTGATGTATATTGGGAGTAGTATTGGTCCTAATATGCTACCTTGCGGAACCCCTATATTAATGGATTTGTGTTGTGATAAAATGCATTACTAAATGTTTGGATCTATTCAAAGTGTGTGTTTACTCAACTCTTTGTACCCTCTCTCCTAGGTATGATCAACACCAGTCATTATCTACCCCTCTCATTCCGAATCCTTCTATTTTATGTAATAGAATCTTGTGGTCAGCTGTACCGAACGCCTTCAAAAGATACAAAAATATGTCTGTGACACATTCATCTTTGTCAAGAGCATCATGTACAACTTGTGTGAATTCTACTACGGCTGACTCCATATATTTGCACCTTTCTAAACCAAATCGTGATTTGGTTAAAAGATTCTATTTACTTGGGTAATTCGTTAATCTGTATTTTATAATTGCTTGTATTATTTTTGAGAATGGTGACAGCAGGGAAATGGGATATTAATTTCTGTATGTCTTCTACATTACCTTTCTTAAGCAAAGGTACATCTCTTGCCTGTTTTAACTGCTCTGCAAATGATCCTCATGTGAAGGACTCATTTATTATATTTGTTAAGGACCTTGTATAATCTCTATACATTGTTTCAGTAGACACATTGGAGCTCACCATCTGCAGCATCGTCGATAGAGCCTTCTGTGGTCCTTTGGTGCAGAGCCGAGTGGAGGACCTGAATCAGAGGAGCAGGCGGTTCTGTGACCATGTAGGATGCATATTCCTTGACTTGCGTCATCGGGTGGTGGGTTTCCGGGTTCCGCTTAATAGGTCAGGAGTCCACTACACACAGGACGTGGATATACGGGTAGCGGAGGATGAGTGGAAGGGACTAGGCGGTATTTTAGGTTAGATTATGCCAGGGAACCACAGAAGGGGCGTCATTCTAAAAGTGGGCAGATAAAACACAGTAAGGTAGTAGTAGAAATGATTGGTATTGTATTTGTAAATTGTCGTAGCTGTGCTGGGAAAGAACAAGAGGTCCAAGACCTAATAGAAAGCAGTGAAGCTCAAATAGTTGTAAGTACAGATAGCTGGCTAAAGCCGGAAATAAGTTCATCCGTGAAACGAAATTGAAATATACACTTTGTGTGAAATAGTATGGGTAGAGGTTATGCCTGATATCGGACTAAACAATTAATTGGATCGTTTTACCAAACCCCCGACTCAGAAGATAATATTTGCTGAACAGTTCAAAGAAAACTTGAGTCTCATTTCAAATAAGTACCCTGCTCATACAATAACTGTCGGTGGTGGCTTCAATCTACCCTCGATATGTGGGAAAAATTACACGTTCAAAGCCGGCGGCAGGCATAAAACGTCATCCGACATTGTACTGAATGCTTTCTCAGAAATTTATTTTGAACAATTAGTTCATGAGGCCACTCGAAGCGTAAATGGTTGCGAAAGCAAACTTGACCTTTTAGCAACAAATAATCCTGGACAGATAGTGAGTACTGTGACGAATACAGGGATTAGCGACCACAAGGCAGTTGCTGCTTGGCTGAATACCGTAACACCTACAACAACGATCAAGAAGAAACGCAAGGTATATCTATTTAGAAAAGCTGATAAAAGTGCTCTTAACGCCTTTTTAAAAGACAGCCTTCACTCCTTCCAATCTGATCATGTAAGTGCAGAAAAGTTGAGCAATGTGTTTAAAGAGATAATATCGACAACAGTTGAGAGATATACACCACATAAATTAATAAGTGATGGTACTGATCCCCCATGGTACAAAAAAACTGGTCAGATCGTTGTTGCAGAAGCAACGAAAAAAGCATGCCAAATTTAGAAGAACGCAAAGTCCCCAAGATTGGCAAAGTTTTACAGAAGTTCGTAATATAGCGCGTACTTCAATGCGAGATGCTTTTAATAATTACCACAACGAAATTGTGTCTTTAAATCTAGCGGAGGACCCAAAGAGATTCTGGTGATACATGAAGGACACCAGTGGCAAGATGGCAATCAATACCTTCACTGCACGATAACAACGCTGAAGTCACTGATGACAGTGCCGCTAAAGCAGAGTTATTAAATGAGGTTTTCCGAAACTCCTTCACCAAAGAAGACGAAGTAAATATTCCTGAATTCCAATCAAGAACAACTGCCAAGATGAGAAACATAGAAGTAGATATCATCGGTGTAACAAAGCAGTTAAAATCACTTAATAAAGGCAAGGCCTCCGGTCCAGGTTGTATACCAGGCAGGTTCCTCTCAGAGTATGCTGATAAAATAGCTCCATATTTAGCAATTATATACAACCACTCGCTCACAGAAAGATCCGTACCTAAAGACTGGAAAATTCATCAAGTCACACTAGTATCCAGAAAGGGAAGTAGGAGTAACCTCCTGAATTACAGGTCTATATCACTAACGTCGATTTGCAGTAGGGTTTTGGAACATATACTGTATTCCAACATTATGAAGTAAACCGAAGAAAAAGATTTATTGACATATAGTCAGCGCGGATTCAGAAAATATCGTTCTTGTGAAGCCCAACTAGCTCTTTATACTCATGAAGTAATAAGCGCTATCGACAGGGGATGTCAAATTCATTCCATATTTTTAGATTCCCAAATGGCTTTCGAGACCGTTCCTCACAAGCATCTTGTAACCAAACTTCGTATCTATGGAGTATTGCCTCAGGTGTGCGACTGGATTCGTGATTTCCTGTCAGAAAGTTAATCGTTCGTAGTAATAGACAGAGAGTCATCGAGTAAAACAGAAGTAATATCCGGCGTTCCCCAAGGAAGTTGTATAGGCCCTCTATTGTTCCTGATCCATATTAACGTCATAGGAGACAATCTGAGTAGCCGTCTTAGACTGTTTGCAGATGATGCTGTCATTTACCGTCTTGTAAAGTCATCAGATGATCAGAACGACTTGCAAAATGATTTAGATAAGATATCTGTAAAGTGCGAAACGTGGCAGTTGACCCTGAATAAAGAAAATTGTGAAGTTATTCACATGAGTACTAAAAGAAATCGGATAATTTCGATTACGCGATAAGTCAAACAAAACTGAAGGCTGTAAATTCAGCTAAATACTTAGGCATTACAATTACAAACAACCTAAGTTGGAACGATTACTTAGATAATATTGTGGGTAGAGCAGACCAAAGACTGCGATTCAATGACAGAACATTTACAATGTCCAACAGGTCCACTAAAGAGACTCCTTACACAACGCTTGTCCGCCCTATTCAGTAGTATTGCTGTGCGGTGTGGGATCCTCAGCAGGTGGGACCGACGGATGACATCGAAAAAGTACAAAGAAGGGCAGCTCGTTTTGTACTATCGAGAAATATGGGGGATAGTGTCACAGACATGATATGTGAATTGGAGTGGCAGTCATTAAAACAAAGGCGTTTTTCGTTGCGACGGGATGTTCTCATGAAATTTCAACCATCAGTTTTCTCCTCCGATTGCGAAACATTCTCTTGCCACCCACTCACATAGGAAGAAATGATCACGATAAAATAAGAGAAATCAGGGCTCGTACAGAAAAATTTTAGTGCTCGTGCTCGTTTTTCCGCGTGCCGTTCGAGAGTGGAACGGTAGAGAGACAGTTTGAAGTTGGTTTATTGAACCCTCTGCTAGGCACTTTATTGTGAATAGCAGAGTAATCACGTAGATGTAGATGTACTTCATCTACAGCTACTGACTTTTTATATATTAGTTTTTGAACAGATTTATTGACTTCATTCTCTGTGGTTGCAAGCAACATCATTGTATTTAGTGCAACATTATTTATTTTATTTCTTTTGGGGAATTTTTGCTGTAGCTTCTCTGCTATACATGAAAAATGATGGTCTACATAGGTTGCTAAGTGTGGGTATCATTTATTACCTTATCCCACTCCCTTAGCAGTATGTTATTAAGCGTTTGTTTGCCTCTTCCCGTTTTCTTTTGTATAGCATCCCAGGCTGCTTTGCTTTTATTATCTGCATTATATATTATTAAATGACTTCGTTGGAGCCATCAGCACCTTCCTATAGAACTTTTTGCATCTATGATAGAAATTTAAGAATTTTGGATCATAGCGACTCTTTTTCATGGAACTGAGGTGTCTAAGTATTTGTGAGGACTTCTTAATACCTGTTGTTATCCATATGTTTTCATGAGATGTTGATACAGACATGCATACTTTTGAAAATGCCTTCAGTTTAAATAATGTGGAGAATTTACAGAATTTCATATTCACATTGGTTTCCTTATACCCTTCATCCCACCTTTGTTTCACTAGTTATTTTGAAAATCCTTTTATTTTGATTTCTGATAGATGTCGTTTCTAGGCTTGTACTTTAGGGACTGATTCGATGCCTGATTTTACTGTTATTATTTGACAGAGATGGTCTGATAGTCCGAGATGTTTTACAGCCACATCACGTTTTTCCCTTTCAATATTTGTGGCCATATGGTCAATTACTGATGCAGTAATTGTAGAAACCCTTAATGCACTACTGATTAATAGGGACATGCCAAAAATTTGAAGGATATTTATGAGGACGCTGCTGGATTCATTTATGATACGAGTGTTGATGTTAATGTACCCACACAGAATTATGTAGACCTTTGTACTTACGAATTTATTTAGAACTTCTTTTATTTTAATGAAAAACGTGTCCGCACTATCTCTGGCAGATCTATGCAACCACACAATGATTATTTTCTAGGTGATATCAAGCCCCGTTAATTCAATAGCTGACATTTCAAAGTGTTTGTCTTCACTTGCTGTACTGAGGTAATGTCTTGATTTCAACTGTGTTCCTTTTCTGATACAAATGCATAATCCTCCACCCCTTGAAGCAGTTCTGCAGTAAGAGATTGCCGTTATATACAACAATAATACAGCATGTTGGATTTCTGGGTCTCTACACCTGTGCTCAGAAACACAAACTACTGTGCAGTTCAAAGATTGGAGCTCAACTTCTATTAATAGTAATTTATTTATTGATTGCATGTTTTGATGGAGGATTGTTAAGTCTGTGAAATGCCCCATGTTACACTTTCACTTGTTTTTTTTTGCAGCAATTTGTATGTGTGATAGAGTGTTAAATACTTTCTCGTGCGTGATTGTTTCAGTATTGTTTAAACTTCTGGAGATGCATTTTAGACAGGGGAACCTGTTGTCTGCATTTATCCTAATAAAGACTTACTTTTCCTACCTATGACAACAGGTATTTGACCACATGTGGCCCAAAATCCATCCCCTATACTTTCATGAATCAACTGTACCAATCGTCCCTTCCCAGGACTGGTTAGGTGTAGGCCATGCCTAGTGACATCCCGCCTGTTGATATTCCTACGGGTACCAGAGAAATATGAGCAAAGTTGGCTGCCCTCAGACCCATCTCTAACCCCACATTGATTCGCCTCAAAACTCCATCAAGGTGTGTTCGATCATGACGCCGGAACAGCTCAACAAAGGGTACGCTGGTGCCTTAAGTCAGGGAAGCTATCTTGTCCAGGTCACCACCTCCGTCATATGCCCCATTCCTGTCAACGTGTTTCTCGCCCCACCCACTGTCACTACATCCTCCTCTTATGTAAAGTCCTTGCAGAAGGACCCTAGATCCTCTGTCACATGGCTTAGCCCTGCATTTGGCTTGAAGATACTGGTAGCCTGATACATTGCCCTTAAACTTTCCTGTAAATGAGAGCCTACACCTCGACCATGGCTACTACCTAGCAGCAGCACTTTCTTCTTCCTAACACTGTACTTTCCTAGGCTTTTGGCTTCGGTTGAAATGTGCTGCACATTTCCTGCTTCTCGCTCCACCTGAGGCTCTTCTCCACTTAACTCTGGCAGTAGTAGATACCTGTTTTCGGTGTTCATGATAAAACTGTCAGATCACGTTCTCTTTCTTCCTATCCTCCGACCAGCTGCCAGTTCCCAACCACTGTTCTCCCCCATATCTCCCCTGATCCTTGCGTGTTGCTTCCTTGCTTCGTCCATCTGAGCCTGTAGGGCACAGATTTACCTTTCCAGCTCCCCAATCAAAATGTTCTTACTGCATACTCTGCAGTTCCAGGAGAGAGCCTCTTCTGTTCTCCCTACATTCTCCCCACTGCATCCCCCTCCCTCCCCACAGTGAAAATATTTCCTACAAATTTGGCAACACATCCCTCTAATCACTACCCTATAACACCTGCCACATTTCTCACCCATTGTCAGTTTCGAGAGAATAATAAAGCTTAAGGGATGTTTTAAATTTGACAAGGGCCCAAGTTAGGCTGTATGTAAACAAAAAAGACACAAGAGTCTTATGTGCGGTTGTTGTTGTTTTATTACTGATTTAGAGATACAAAGACAGAAGAATGAAGTAATAATTACTTCCTTTTAGAGAATTTATGTTATCAAGCGTGTTTGGTTAGGTTTTTAAATGTTTATAACTCGGAAAATTTAGGTCTAGATCGAGTCTACCTAACCAGTAAACAAAACCAAATGTGTTTGTTAAATACGATTTAGAAAGTTTTAATTACACTTTTATTGCGACAATAGACATTGATGAAACTAGTAGCTGTCTTTTTAACGAATTTTGCACTATCAAGAAAACTTCAATAGAATTTATGTGTTTATGTCACGGGAAATTTCTGATTATGTCGCGATTATCGGGACTTCGTGTATCAAGAATTTATTTCAAGAACAAGCTCTGCTAGGACGCTAGTATTCAGTTGTGTGACAATAACGGACACTACTGCAAGTACGCGAAACAAAGAAAATTTAAATTTGACACTATTTCCTCAAAAAGAAGTTCTTTTAGCGGACGAAGAAAGTACCTGTGATCTCACTCGGCGGCCATCTTGCATGACTGACATATCTTTCCACGTATCAACTATGATTTATCTGTGTAGGAACATTCAGTGGCATAAGAGGATACTGTCTGTGAAAAATGTCGCGAATACAGTAGCAAAGAAGTAATAAAGGTAAACATCATGCATGATGCAGCAGTTTTCTACAAATTTCAGTGGTTATGACGTCCTATCTCCTGATACATGCGCAAAAATTGTATAACTAACTATAGCATGGTTCATCCAATTATCGTTTACATCGTTGGAGATGAAACCACATCTAGACATTTTTCATTGTAGAACAAGTAAATAAAGGAACTTTGGGCTGTAGCTGGTCGACCTGAAAATACTTCATAGTCAGTAGAGGGATACCAAAACGTCGAAAGGAAGAATGTAGAAGTTGGCTCATATTTCTTGTTCCTATGATGAATATTGACGTAGAAATAATTTTGTTTTTATTAAACGTCATAGATCTTCTGAACATGTAAGGTGTCAGGCAAATCCAACACCTTCCATGAAAACCCTGACATGATAAGCAAATCCAGTAGTATGTCACATAGCTCTGAATAAATTGTGACATTAAATTAATCAAAGTAATACGAGTAACGAGTGAGCAAATGGAATACCACAGACTAACACAAGAATGCCTAAATGCATGTCATACCTTCCCACCGTGAGACAGACGCATTTCCGGGACATAAACGAGAACAGAAGCCGAGAGCAGAACCGTGCTAAGTTGAAGGCCCCTACGATAATGGACGGACAAACACGTCGCCAGCTAACCGTTAGGCCTAGAGCCTTAGCGTGAAACTTTTTCCCGTCTCGGTTACGTCAGGACCACCCCCCAGCCCATGTCAAAAGCTAGAGCCCTCCAGAAGAACAGTATAGATCTTAGGATAACACAAAATGGACCACACCAGCTGCAAGTTTTAGCGTGAGACTTTTTCGCGTCTCCGTTACATTGCAAACTTTAAAAGCATTGCCCCACCACGAAAAGTATAACGTTTCTCATTGCATAGACAGAATTTTTGTAGGCGGTGCTTAAGGTTAGTATTGAGACGCTGTTTGCTCAGATGAAAACACAGCCAGTTTTTTTAAACCAACTTCGGTAAATTGTAGTAAGGAGAAGTTAGGAGAGAGAGATGCTTCCGGGACGGCGAGGTGAGCGGAGCTGTGCTGCCCGCCGCCCTCTGACGAACACCGACAAGGTAATGAACGCATGCGATGCCGCATAACAGCGCATAAAGCTTCACTCAGAACTGCAGAAGTCACATCTGTTACACCCCATTTTTGCGTAATACTAGTGTCGATCGTCAATTAAAGCTCATGGTTTTCACATTTGCCACTTGAAGTAAGAATCTGAAACGGGATGAATTTTCTGTTATATAGTTATTGAGAAGCCACATCAGCCACTGTAATTTACGACAAGTTAGATAAGTAATTAAAGATAATCGAGCGTCACTGTAGACTATTTTGATAGTTTTCTCTCTTGTGAAACTTAATTTAAACCTAGATTATAGATGTGATTGGCATAGGTCATCCTTCGATCCATTGTAGAACTTGGAAACCCACTCAGGGAATATTCGTTCACATTTTTGTTGAACGCAGTAGGTTTTTACCATCCTGTATTAAAACATTTCCTATTTCAGTAGTGCAATTTATAAACAATGTTTTGTGAGTAGAATAAAATTTCCAATGGTAAACTTAACTGCTTTTTCGACGTTATTTTACCAGCTAACTACAAACAGGAAACCCTTGAACCCCTTCCACTAAATTTAGTTAGTATTAAGATTCTTTTACAGGGAGTTCAGTGGAGCTGACGCTGAAATCATTAAGTATTTGGTTATATCATCGCTAGTCTCACTGAACTCTTCTGAATTCTACATGTCATGTGTGGTCTGGCGTCTCTTTACCAGCAACAGGTCCCAGGATCAAACTAGTCAATTCCCTAAAAAACACGCTCAGAGCGTCGTTGCGCGAAAGTGGTAGGGAGACACGATATAGAACAAACAGACACCACGCAGAATGTTAGAAATATATGTAATCTTGAATAAAATGGCCACTGTACCGTCAGAGCTGATAATACTTACCGTTTGCCCGATGTTGGGATTAATTACAATCGTTAATTTTGTACTGTATCAACTCTCTGAGACAGGATACCTTCTATACCAGTACTCTTTGAGTTTTTCGTTTTAACAGTTCCTCGTTATGTAGAGTTATATCTCTTCTTGTTCTGAGAAAATACCAAAAGTATTCAGCAAATCGATCGCCTACATTAAAGAGTATGCAAAGTGATTATCTAGAAAGTTATTAACAGTGAGGAATACAAATTTCGATAAGAAAGTAAACGATGAAATTAAACACGGAAACCTTGCTAAAGTTCGGAAAATCTCATAAGTATTTCTTTCAGTAGTGAGCGCTGAAGTAACTCTGAAGAGTAAAGCAAGAGAATCTTTTAATTAGGCGAACAATTTTAACATTAATGTCGGCCTTCTTCGTCTGACTTGTACAGTCACAGGTCAATGTGGAAAGAGAGGAGCCCATGATACAGCCATCTGAGGGCAGCGTGACGTCGATAGCGAGACAGAAATTTACCAATCTGATTAGCAATGTGTCACATTTGTCCGCTCTTTTTAGTACTGCATCGAGTGTAATCATCCCTATTTTCTGATCAAAACCAACTTCCCACAAAATAATCAAATACAGGACCCACCCTATACATGTTTAGAAACAAAACTAATAATTAATTTTGGCAAACAGTACATGTATCGATCAATTTTTGTAGACAGAGTTTATAAATTAAACAGAACTTCAAAGACCAAAAACATTCTAGTCACTATCATATTCAGATGGGTCCAATTAGAATATTATTTTCTCAAATAATGCCGAACACAGCAATCATAAAAGACCATTATAGCACCACTTTAATAAACGAAGAAATTATCACGAAATTTTATAAGAATAATATCGATTTTCTAAAATCTGGTATGTTGTGACAAGTGGACATATGCCACAAATCGATCAACCTTCAATAACGACTGTGCTGTATATTGCATCAGAGTGAGCTTGACACGGAATAATAATCAGATATGTCCACTATTTCACTGTTTTTTCATCTTATTCACATGATACTAGTTATATGAAAAGCTGATGGTAAAACTATTCCTCTTGTTTCAGTTCACAGTAATGTTCGAAGTACACCGCACATCTACTGATATCGATTGTAATAACTATGAGTCCACTTTCTTACGATAGTTGCATACCTGTGCAGCAAATTATATCAATAGAAAATAGTTTTGATTCATTACCACTGTTGAAGAATGTTTATCCTTTCCTTTAAAATAACTGCACAATAAAGAATTTCTTCAGCGATTATAATTTAACCACTAAGGGAGAAGCCACTGTATAGCCTGGTCGGAGATCATCCTACTCAATCTTGTATGTCTCCATTCGTAGGTATTACTTTTCCCTAACGTTATATCATCAAACAAGATGTTGGCGTATGATATAATAGTGTGTACACTCAACACCGTTCCACAGTAATTCAGATTTTAGTAAACGACATACTTTCCTTTATGGTGAAACCCAAGACCTCTCTCTCTCTCTCTCTCTCTCTCTCTCTCTCTCTCTCTCTCTCTCTCTCTCTGTCTCTCTCTGTCACACACACACACACACACACACACACACACACATACATATATATATATATATATATATATACTAATATTACTATTTAGTATCATCTACTGCTAAGAACATAAAGGTCTGCTAAACATTCATGTTTCGATCTGTAAACGAACTGTGGAAATTCATCCAAAATACTTTGACGTGTCTAGGCTTTCTTCTACTCTAGCTGCACTACTAGATATATCACCAGCTGCTGAATGCAAGAGTACCTACACCTGCGTTGAAGATCGAAGTGATGGAAGTCGCAGACCACCAGCCACTAATGGTTCAAAATATGGCGCAGGACAACGGTAGATTATTGAAATCTAAATATATATGAAATCACTCTGCTTCTAGCCACATCGTGTATTAGTAGAAAGACAAAGATATGTTTTACATAAAGAGTTAACTCTGGGAACGTTTTATGGGAGATAAATACAAATAAGAGATCGAAAAGATATAATAGAAAATTCACACTAATTAGAAAGTTTTGTAAACGCTTTCTTCTCTGAGACTGCGAAGAAGCTGCTGCAAAATATTCCTTAAAACACGTGTAGCCGCCACAGTGACTTACACTCCACGGAGAACGATGTTTTCCACAAGAGAGATTGAAGTCAGGAAGATAATAACCAGTTAAGAAATAAGAGGTCCGCTTTCATAGCTTAGGTTCATGTCTCCATCCTAAAAGAATGCATAAAAAGCATACAAGCTCCATTAACAAACATAATAAATGAGTTGTTTAGTTCAGATATTTTCCTAGAGTATTCAAAAGCGTGCATGAGTTGTGCCATTACTAAGGAAATGTAATACAGAAAGCACTGTAGAGTACTGACCAGTTGTATTATTGTCTTCATTCTCAAATATAATTGAATCACTGATGAAAGGGAGACTTATGGCTTATATAAATAAATATAGCTTGGTACTCGAAGCACAATAATCGAAGAGGGAGAAGTACAATATCGGCCATTACAATGTTGAATTGAAGCTCTTGAGTAGGATGGCTTGGTTACACGCATATTTTTAACATGCCCATGGTTTTTGACGCTGTTGGCCGTAAAATACTCCTAAATAAGCTAGAAGTGAAATGTATAACATGAATAGTCAGAGAGTGATTCATGTCTTATCTGGAAAGCAGGGTGCAGAGATCGCAAATTTAATGAACCAATTTTCAGATGGGAAACGTATTAACACAGGTGTTCCTCAGTGCAGTGTATTGGACACACTTCTGTTCTTTATATACATATCAATGACTTTCCACACAGTATAGGACATGGGGAAAAGTTCTCATTGAAGATAACAGCAACAACACTGTCAATTATAAGTACCAGAACTCCAATTAGAGAAAGCAAATGAAACCCTCATGGGTGTTTACTACCGAGTAGTACGTAATAAATTAACCTTAAACATTAAAAATGTAATATACACTTCAGCATTAGGAGAGGAAACAAGTCACATTAACAATAGGTGGTAAAACTATAGACTTTGTTACAAGCATAAAGTTTATAGGGATGAAAATTGATTGTCATCTACCATGAAATGATCACACAGAGACACTGGCAAAAAATGTTTTTACATGTTGCGCTCTTATACTTTTTTCATTTGCTTAGAAAGGGTAATGCCATATGATGCATTCAAATTCTAGCAATGGGATTCTTTTCTCGGGATCGAAGTCACAACACTTGGACACAGTATTAAACGGCAGAAGAGAGCCGTGAGAATAATAGCTAGAAATAGTAGTGGGGCTCATTGTAAAGAGCTATTTAAATAAATGGGCATCCTTCTTCCTCCAAGTGAGTAGAACTACAAATCCATGATGTAGGGGAAAATATTACCAAATATTTCACTAATAGTTCTATAATTAATCATAATCAAGAGTCAGTTTGGACTCACATACAACAAGGAAAAACGGACGTAATCAATGAATAAACTTGTGTAATAAATTTCCAAAGGAAACGAAAATTATTACTAAAATACATCTGTTTGAAAATCAGCTAAATCATTCTTCATACATGAACTATACTACACAGTTAGAGATCACTTAGAAGGCTCAGAGTAGAGGAAAGTAAGGAAAGGAGATAACTAAAACACGAATCACATCTGGGGATGCTGATTCAGTTTTTCAAATGGATTGAAGAGCATAGTCGAATAAGTACGGAAATTGAGTCAATTTTCTGAATATACTAGAGTTTTTGCAAACGTCGCAGCATATCTTCACAGTACTGTGTACCTTGTGCGGTCGGAAAGGAAACGGGACGATGCTTTATGTCACGTTTTGCCTGAAATAATGTGTGTGTAAATCAAGAAACGTTGCACATTGGTAACCATCAGAACCTCCCCCCATGAACCATGGACCTTGCCGTTGGTGGGGAGGCTTGCGTGCCTCATCGATACAGATAGCCGTACCGTAGGTGCAACCACAATGGAGGGGTATTTGTTGAGAGGCCAGAAAAACGTTTGGTTCCTGAAGAGGGGCAGCAGCCTTTTCAGTAGTTGCAGGGTCAACAGTCTGGATGGCTGACTGATCTGGCCTTGTAACACTAACCTAAATAGCCGTGCTGTTATGGTACTGCGAAGGCTGAAAGCAAGGGGAAACTACAGCAGCAATTTTTCCCGAGGGCATGCAGCTTTTCTGTATGATTAAATGATGATGGCGTCCTCTTTGGTAAAATATTCCGGAGGTAAAATAGTCCCCCATTCGGATCTCCAGGCGGGGACTACTCAAGAGGGCGTTGTTATCAGGAGAAAGAAAACTCGCGTTCTACGGATCGGAGCATGGAACGTAAGATCCCTAAATCGGGCAGGTAGGTTAGAAAATTTAAAAAGAGAAATGGATAGGTTAAAGTTAGGTATAGTAGGAATTAGTGAAGTTCGGTGGCAGGAGGAACAAGACTTTTGGTCAGGTGTATACAGGGTTATAAATACAAAATCAAATAGGTGTAATGAAGGAGTAGGTTTAATAATGAATAAAAAAATAGGAGTGCTTGTAAGCTACTACAAACAGCATAGTAAACGTACTATTGTGGCCAAGATAGAGACGAAGCCCACGCCTACTTAAGTAGTATAAGTTTATATGCCAACAAGCTCTGCAAATGACGAAAAAATTGATGAAATGTATGATGAGATAAACGAAATTATTCAGGTAGTGAAGGGAGACGAAAATTTAATAGTAATGGGTGACTGGAATTCGAGAGTAGGAAAAGGGAGAGAAGGAAACATAGTAGGTGAATATGCATTGGGGCTAACAAATGAAAGAGGAAGCCGCGTGGTAGAATTTTGCGCAGAGCATAACTTAATTATAGCTAACACTTGGTTCAAGAATCATGAAAGAGGGTTGTACACATGGAAGAACCCTGGAGATACTAAAATGTATCAAATATATTATATAATGGTAAGACAGAGATTTAGGAATCAGGTTTTAAATTGTAAGACATTTCCAGGGGCAGATGTGGACTCTGACCACAATCTATTGGTTATGAACTGTATATTAAAACTGAAGAAACTGCAAAAAGGTGGGAATTTAAGGATATGGGACCTGGATAAACTGAAAGAACCAGAGGTTGTACAGAGTTTCAGGCAGAGCATAAGGGAACAATTGACAGGAATGGGGGAAAGAAATACAGTAGTAGAAGAATGGGTAGCTTTGAGGGATGAAATAGTGAAGGCAGCAGAGGATCAAATAGGTAAAAAGACGAGGGCTAGTAGAAACCCTTGGGTAACAGAAGAAATATGGAATTTAATTGACGATAGGGGAAAATATAAAAATGCAGTAAATGAAGCAGGCAAAAAGGAATACAAACGTCTCAAAAAAGAGATCGACAGGAAGTGCAAAATGGCTAAGCAGGGTGGCTAGAGGACTAATGTAAGCATGTAGAGGCTTATCTCACTAGGGGTAAGATAGATACCGCCTACAGGAAAATTGAAGAGACCATTGGAGAAAGGAGAAACCTTGCATGGATATCAAGAGCTATGATGGAAACCCAGTTCTAAGCAAAGTAGGGAGAGCAGAAAGGTGGAAGCAGTATATAGAGGGTCTATACAAGGGCGATGTACTTGAGGTCAATATTATGGAAACGGAAGAGGATGTAGATGAAGATGAAGTGGGAAATTTGATACTGCGTGAAGAGTTTGACAGAGCACTCAAAGACATGAGTCGAAACGAGGCCCCCGGAGTAGACAACATTCCATTAGAACTAATGACAGCCTTGGGAGAGCCAGTCCTGACAAAACTCTACCATCTGGTGAGCAAGATGTATGAGACAGGTGAAATTCCCTCAGCCTTCAAGAAGAATATAATAATTCCAATCCCAAAGAATGCAGGTGTTGGCAGATGTGAAAATTACCGAACTATCAGTTTAATAAGTCACTGCTGCAAAATTCTAACGCGAATTCTTTAGAGACGAATGGAAAAACTAGTAGAAGCCGACCTAGGGGAAGATCAGTTTGGATTCCGTAGAAATGTTGGAACACGTAAGGCAATACTGACCGTACGACTTACCTTAGAAGATAGATTAACGAAAGGCAAACCTACGTTTCTAGCATTTGTAGACTTAGAGAAACCTTTTGACAATGTTGATTGGAATACTCTCTTTCATATTCTGAAGGTCGCAGGGGTAAAATACAGGGAGCGAAAGGCTATTTACAATTTGTACAGAAAGCAGATGGCAGCTATAAGAGTAGAGGGGTATGAAAGGGAAGCAGTGGTTGGGAAGGGAGTGAGACAGGGTTGTAGCCTATCCCCGATGTTATTCAATCTGTATATTGAGTAAGCAATAAAGGAAACAAAAGAAAAGTTCGGAGTAGGTATTAAAATCCATGGAGAAGAAATAAAAACCTAGACCTTGTAATTCTGTCAGAGACAGCAAAGAACTTGGAGGAGCAGTTGAACGGAATGGACAGTCTCTTGAAAGGATGGTATAAGATGAACATCAACAAAAACAAAACGAGGATAATGGAATGTAGTCGAATTAAGTCGGGTGATGCTGAGGGAATTAGATTAGGAAATGAGATACTTAAAGGAGTAAAGGAATTTTGCTATTTGGGGAGCAAAATAACTGATGATGGTCGAGGTAGAGAGGATATAAAATGTAGACTGGCAATGGCAAGGAAAGCGTTCCTGAAGAAGAAGAATTTGTTAACATCGAGTATAGATTTAAGTGTCAGGAAGTCTTTTCTGAAAGTATTTGTGTGGACTGTAGCCATTTATGGAAGTGAATCATGGACGATAAATAGTTTGGACAAGAAGAGAATAGAAGCTTTCGAAATGTGGTGCTACAGAATAATGCTGAAGATTAGATGGGTAGATCACATAACTAATGAGGAGGTACTGAATAGAATTGAGGAGAAGAGGGACTTGTGGCACAACTTGACTAGAAGAAGGGATCGATTGGTAGGACATGTTCTGAGACAGCGAGGGATCAACAATTTAGTATTGGAAGGCAGCGTGGAGGGTAAAAATCGTAGAGGGAGACCAAGAGATGAATACACTAAGGAGATTCAGAAGGATGTAGGCTGCGGTAGGTATTGGGAGATTAAGAAGCTTGCACAGGATATAGTAGCATGGAGAGCTGCATCAAACCAGTCTCAGGACTGAAGACCACAACAACAACAGCCAACAGAATGGAACACTGCAGCTGTTAATACTGATATATTCGGAAGGATGAAGTTGATCTGTCTGGCTTACTCGATCTGAGGTTTCCGTGATTTTCCTAAATTCCTAAGGCAAATGTCGGGACGGTTCCTTAATCAAGGCCACGGGCAACTACCTGTCTTATCATCATAGACCACGTCGCTTACGCACGGAAAGCTCGTTACGTGTTCTGTGTGTTATATATTTTGAGTTATCGATTTGTATTTTATTATTTTATTACCTTGGCTTTTCCTATATCGTTGCGAGATGAGCCCTCGATGAAAAAAAAAACCATAAATAATTTAAAAAGTACAGCACTTTTTGATTTACTGACAAAAAATGACGAGGAAATACATTTTTAAGCGATGTGGGACCGTATCAGAAGATTTTGCGGTATTACGCATATGTTTGTTATTTTGGGTGGGCCCTACAGCAGAAACGTGTCAATTGAACAGCAGGTTCGAGAGTGTTTACAATTAAGCGGGACAGTGCCGCAAGAGACGAAGTCTCTTTCATCCCCCATGATGGTTACGGTCAGAGATTCTCCGATTCTACAGAGATTTCTTATCTATTGCTTTTAAACTCGATGAGAAAGATACGATCACAGGTCTTAAAACTAAGTATCAAGACCCTGAACACACTCATACAGGTGCTGTGGCGAATTAAAAGAAGTGACGTACGGTTCGAATTGTCACACTACCCACATCGTTGGCAAGATCTGGTTTCCACCTATCCCATTACCTATTGAAATTTGTAAAATGAAATGCTTTGTGTTATATGAAGAGGTTATGCTTATTTTGCAAAGTTTCCAGTAACTCGCTGAATCTGAAAAACGTTGGAAAAACTGCCTCAATCTGTATGAATGTATCGATAAACAAATAAATGCAATTTTCATTGTTGAGCCAAGAAATATTTAGCTTCTGCTAGAAATACCAGACGATGTGATCTAAATGTCTAACATGTTTTAATGAGCTACTCTTCCGGTAAATGCTGTACTATAAAGTTCTAATAAAAGACTGTCAAAATTTTAGCTAATGTGAGGAAAATGAACTAAAACTCTGATTCTGGCATTTTAACGTTGGTAAGAATATTTTTTTAAGTATCCCTCAATAGCTCGGCAGTTACACGTAGAACTGAAGCTCCGTCATATAGAAACTGGTGACTGCAGTTGAGAAGTAATTATCTGTAGAGGAAGTTAAGGTGTTTCGAAGTTTTACATTACGTGTTTCTCTATGTGGAATGTTTTTTCCTGTAGATATAGCTTATTTTTTATTTATAAATCAGTTTCCATGCAATTACATCATTATTGATACGTATAGCTTTCTGCCACATACATTGATAATGCAGTATAAAGCATGTTAATGTGTGGCTCTCTTTTATAGGTCGTCTTAGGTTTAAGGAAGGGCTAGTTCACGAAGGAAGCCATTCTTATAGTTAGGGAGAAAATAATGGGGTTTCTTAACCCAAGAAAACTATTCATGTACTTTGCAGAACGTTTTATCGGTTAAGTAAATAACCTGATCTTCCTTCAGCTGTTGTGGCATGCGTTATGCTAAAAATTTGATTGTGAACGGAACAGTTACTTATTCGTTAACTAGTGTTGGAAGAAATATTGTACGGATACACCAAGCGTGACTGCCGACGCAAGAGCAGTCAGTTATTAGAATTCATCTGCATCTTCCTTTTAAATTAGAATGAAGTTGGAAGAGCTTGGCCAAATATTTTTCTCAGATGTTTCAAAGCTGTGGCTTCATTATTTTGTTATAGAAAACTGTGTATGCTTTTCAAGTAAGTAAATAAGTTTGACGGGTGTGTTGACTTTCATCTCCGCCTTTCGTTTATCTGCTTTGCATTATATTTTTAGATAAATCCATATTTATACAATTCTTCTATTGAGTAGATATTCTCCCTACACTTACGAGGCTAAGATTAATAAATATATTTCAGCATTATTTCAACCTAGTACAATTATTAAACATTTGAACTTAAATTTCAGTAACATATGACTTGTACATGTTCAATGACGTGTGCTGCTAGACAGTGCAACGTAAATTGTAGCTAATTTGAAGACCATTGGTACCTTGAAAAACATATGTATGCAGTAGTTTTTAACTAGTGACTAAGAAAGAAAAACTGTGTGGCGTCGTATATGAGTTGATCATCTAACACAGTGACCTCAACTAAGAATAAATACTCCCAAGTACTGAAATCAGATTCGATGTCGTCCACTTGTATTTTCATTATAGTATACTATGAAGGTGGTGTTATGTAACGAATTGTATAAGCTAGAGAAAAATGTATAGCAGTAAATCACAAATTTTATTTTCTGTATGTTGCCGAAGTGCCATCTTCTAATCCTCCTGTGGTACTCAAAATTTTCACTGCACCAAAAAAAAAAAATAAAGGAGGACACCAGTTCTTTTCAGACCGCGTAGTATGGAACGAAATGTGATTGTCCTTACATTTAAGAAGAGGACACATATTTACGTTTTGAGACATATAATTACTGCGCAGTATCCAAGTTGTTCGAAATCGTATTTTGTGTTCGGCTCAACTGAAGGATACTTCACAAACATTCGCCTCTTGGAAGCTCTGTAACAGAAGTGTAACATACTTTCTTATTCCATCTTTAAGTTATGGAATTTACTTTTTATATGCTGAAGTATTTTCCTGACATTATAAAAGTTACTGCCAAAAATTTAGGTTTGGCCAGATGTAAAAACATGTTCAAAGGTAAAACAAGGTCGTGCATCTATGAACAAATATTCTATTGCAATTTAAAAGCGTTGTAATCGAGAAGACTTTGACAATACTGTATTAAGTCGTCTATGCATTACATTAATAATTTATTACACAACAGTGACAAGTGAGGTTAGATGAAGACGTATTTTTAAAAACCAGTTACAACTGAAATACACTTTAAAACTGGAACTATTGGAAACTAACACAAATTTCCATTTTCAAGACATGTAAAACTGTACAGACATTAAGGAAACTCAGTAAATTTGGAAATATTTTATTTACCGTAACGTTCCGTAATTGAAGAACTGACTTTTTATACCAAACTGCAATAATATTCAGACTTAAATATGTACATTTACATATATACCCAGCAAGCCACAGTAGTGTCTCGCTAAAAGTGCGCCGCCTACTTTCCTCATTTGGGTTCAAAATGGCTCTGAGCACTATGGGACTCAACTGCTGTGGTCATAAGTCCCCTAGAACTTAGAACTACTTAAACCTAACTAACCTAAGGACAGCACACAACACCCAGCCATCACGAGGCAGAGAAAATCCCTGACCCCGCCGGGAATCGAACCCGGGAACCCGGGCGTGGGAAGCGAGAACGCTACCGCACGACCACGAGATGCGGGCCCTCATTTGGGTTTCCAAAGCGTCTTCGTAATACTTGTATGCTGATCGAACATACCAGTAGCAAATCTTGCAGCGTAGCTCTTAATTGCCTGTATGCCTTCCTTTAATACGAGCTGGTAGGGATCCAAACACACGAACAATACACAAGAATTGGTCTCAATAACGTTCAATCAGCTGTCTTCTTTATGTGGGTAAAAGAGTATCAAAGAAGTGGACCTGCTATTTACACAGCTTTCATCCTACGACTTTCTACACTTTTCAAAAAAAGAGGCTTAGGATCAATGGAGAACCCAGTGGCACATATCGCTGTAGGCTTGCCTCAAATGGCTCTGAGCACTATGGGACTTAACATCTGTGGTCATCAGTCCACTAGAACTTAGAACTACTTAAACCTAACTAAACTAAAGACAGCACACACATCCATGCCCGAGGCAGGATTCGAACCTACGACCGTAGCCGTCACGCGGTTCCAGACTGAAGCGCCTAGAACCGCACGGCCACACAGGTTGGCTATCGCTGTAGGGAAATGGCCTTTAGTTCACTTCAGTTAAGCGTACTATAAGAACAAAACCGTAGCACAGTGATAAAAATCTCCCAAAGAAGTACGTAACATCTACAATTAGAATAATGTTGTGAAGCTCACAATCTCTACAGGATTAGACTCACTGATTCTCCCACATGTACCGAACATCGAGAAGACAACAGACATCTGAATCATATGATTCGGACGGATAGGATGTGTGTCTGCAGTGTACTGACGCAGGAGGAGCTGGCCATTGTTCGCGAACAGTTGAACGTGCTGATGGCCGCGTCAGCCGTCTTCAGGCTGCTGCCTCGGAGTGTAGCGGCAGTGGGGAGTCTAGTGCATCGCATGGTACACCCCAGGTGTCATATGCTTCACCCTCGGTCCCTGCTATCGAGACATCTTCGCGGGTACCGGGCGCGGTTGGGCCACCCTCTCCCCAAGGGGAGTGGCGGGTTCAGCGGTGTTCGCGTCGCACGAGGCGAAGGTTCAATGTGGAGGCTGGCCGTGTGGCGTCGCCCACTCTGCTTGTGAGTGGACATGTGGCCGCTCCTTCAGCAAGGTCCGAGCTGGCACACGGGGGGAGGGGTTTATTAGTGATTGGGAGCTCCAATGTAAGACGGGTGATGGAGCCCCTTAGGGAAAGAGCGGAAAGGTCGAGGAAGAAGGCCAGTGTTCACTCTGTCTGCTTGCTGGGGAGGTCTCATCCGAGATGTGGAGGAGGCCCTGCCGGCGGCGATAGCGAGCACTGAGTGCACCTGACTGCAAATTGTTGCTCGTACTGGCACCAATGACTCCTGCCGTCTGGGTTCAGAGGTCATCCTCAGTTCATATAGGCGGTTGGCGGAGGTGGTGAAGACGGAAAGCCTCGCTCCTGGGTGGAGTCTGAGCTAACTATTTGTGGTATCGTTTCCAGAACCGGTCGCGGTCCTCTGGTTTGGAGCCGAGTGGAAGGCTTAAACCACAGGCTCAGACGATTCTTCGGAGATCTGGGGTGCAAATTTCTCGACCTCCGCCATCGGGTGGAGAAATGTAGGATCCCCCTGAATAGGTCAGGCGTGCACTACACGCAGGAAGCGGCTACAAGTGTAGCGGAATACGTGTGGACTGCACATGTGGGTTTTTAAGATTAGAGATTCCCTCCCTAGGCCCGACAAGACGCCTCCTGAGACGCGACAAGGTAGTAGTAGGCAAAACGCAACAGGGAATAAGGACATTAATGTGGTAATAGTAAATTGCAGGAGCGTCTATAGAAAGGTCCCAGAGCTGCTCTCATTAATAAACGGTCACAACGCCCACATAGTACTAGGGACGGAAAGTTGGCTGAAACCAGATGTAAACAGTAATGAAATTCTAAACTCATACTGGACTGTATACCGCAGAGACAGGCTGGACAGTGAACGGGGAGGCGTGTTACTAGCGATAAAAAGTGCAATAGTATCGAAGGAAATTGACGGAGATCAGTAATGTGGAATAAATTGAGTGAAGGTCACGGTTAAAGCAGGCTCAAACATGGCACCTGAAGAAAGGAAAATATTTGGAGTAGATTTCCAGACAATGTTATAGTTCTGGGTGGAGATTTTAATTTACCAGATATAGACTGGGAGACTCAAACGTTTATAACGGGTGGCAGGGGCAAAGAATCCAGTGAAATATTTTAAGTGCATTATCTGAAAACTACCTTGAGCAGTTAAACAGAGGATCGACTCGTGGCGACAACATAATAGACCTTCTGGTGACAAACAGACCTGAACTATTGGAAACAGTTAACGCAGAACAGGAATCAGCGATCATAAAGTGGTTACTGCATCGATGATTTCAGCCGTAAATAGAAATATTAAAAAAGGTAGGAAGTAACAAAAAGCATATTTCAGAGTACTTGACAGCTCAACACAAAAGTTTTGTCTCAAGTGCAGATAGCGTTGAGGATCAGTAGACAAAGTTCAAAACCATCGTACAATATGCATTAGATGAGTATGTGCCAAGAAAGATCGTAAGAGATGGAAAAGAGCCACCGTGGTACAATAACCAAGCTAGGAAACTGCTGCGGAAGCAAAGGGAACTTCACAGCAAACATAAACATAGGCAAAGCCTTGCAGACAAACAAAAATTACACGAAGAGAAATCTAGTGTGAGGAGGCCATGCGGGAGGCGTTCAACGAATTCGAAAGTAATGTTCTATGTACTGACTTGGCAGAAAATCATAAGATATTATGGTTTTATGTCAGAGCGGTAGTTGGATCAAAACAAAATGTCCAGACACACTGTGACGAAAATGGTACTGAGACAGAGATGACAGACGAAAGGCCGAAATACTAAATACCTTTTTCCAAAGCTGTTTCAGAGAGGAAGACTGCACTGTAGTTCCTTCTCTAGATTGTCGCACAGATGACAAAATCGTAGATATCGAAATAGGTGACAGAGGGATAAAAAAACAATAAAAATCGCTCAAAAGAGGAAAGGCCGCTGGACCTGATAGGTTACCAGTTCGATTTTACAGAGTACGAGAAGGAACTTTTGTGTGTGTGTGGGGGGGGGGGGGGGGGAGGGGAGGAGGGGCGGGTGTGTGGGTGTACTTTATGCGACCTTTTGAAAATATTGTGATCTAATCATCTATGTTAGATTTAATTTTTTTAAATTATTGTTCACACGAATTCTTCTACTAGATTCCACAAATGATTTATATTATTGAGTTGAATATAACCGCAAAATTTCTGTGTCCGAAGATGTCGCATTCCATAATGAAGCTTCAGGACCTTACTTACATATCAATATCTCTTTAAAAAATACGTTGTGAATAATAGTCGACAACAAGTTATGAATCTTGTAATTTTAAAATTTTATTTATAGTGTTCATAAAGTACGACCAACTTGGTAGCACACATTATTGAAAGTGCGTTGACATTACTAAGAGTGCTGTAACATTTTTTTTAGGCTCTGGAGCTTATTTATGCCTCAAAGCCTGTTTAAAATGTATATTGTTAATACAAGCCAACAACAATTAACCAATGTTGTTTGTATGAGGTTTTGTGTGGGTGGGTGTAAAGCACCCCAACCCCTCTGTCTTGTCGTCTTTGGTAATGCTCGTTACGGACAATGCGTTCGTATTACTAGGCTTAATTACGTGAGCTTAAAATGGGGGGAAAGGGGCCTTAGAAATGTCACCCATTTAAAAAATGGGAATGGCGGAGGGCACTGAAAAGCTCATGTGAACTTTTTAATCCAGGGAATATAAATTACTACCTTATCGCCCGCTGATTCGCGGATTTGAACTGTATGGTCTGCAAATATGTTTTCCGTTTTCTCTAATTGAATTTTTGTGATATTCTCATAATGCCACACCTAACCCTTTCACACTAATTGAGACCACAGACTGATGGTCTTTTCCGAATATACTTCTGACCAAAACCGATTCAGGTAGCTGGATTCCAAGGTTTTGGTTAATCATGCCTTTTGAGTCCTTGTGGTGATATTTCCATAGAAATTTATGTTTCCTAATCCATATTTCCTTATATCTATCCGACAAGTGAAATACCAATTATCAGAGATTCAGTTTAATTTATTTTAAATGAAACATTTTACTACAAATTTGCGTCTCCTATTTCGCCCCCTTAGAGGTTGAATTTCCTAAAACAGTGAACCACGTAATTTTTTATATTTCTAACAAAGAAGGCTAATAAAAATGTTCATAGATCTAGCTCTGAAAATCTCATAAAACTTTTCATCCTCTGAGTCACTTCCTTAGGGCACTTAATTTCCAAAAACACTGTCGTACGTATTCCCTTTATTTCTGACTGAGAAACCAATATTAGTTTTCGTAGTTCAAAACTGTCTTAATAGTGACATATATTCAGAAAGCTTTTCATCTCGTTTTTGACTCTCTTAGGAGTGGAATTTCGAACAATCGCTCCTTAGTCGCTGCCTACACTAGAGGATCAACACATTTTACAAATTGCAAGTTTCTGCCCTTAGCGGTTTCGGCTGGCTGATGATGAGTCAGAGAATCAGTCAGGCACTATTTTACCGGCTTACGGGACGAATTTCCGAAAACAGGCAAACATGCTTTTTTTTTAATTTCTGACAGAGAATTCAAATACCAGTTTTCACAGATGAAGCTATAAAATCACTTGAGTAGTTCTTTATAGTCTCGCCAACTATTACATCCTCCTAGGTGTCGAATTTCTAAAAATTCTGAAGCACATAATTCTGTATATCTGCCTCAAAAATGCCTCAGTAGTGACATGTTATCACAAAACCTTTCACACTCTATTTCATCGTCATAGAGATGGAATACCACTAAACGCCATCTTAAACGGCGCCTACAATACAAGCTCAACACCCTCTGCAAATTTCAAGCTGTTGTCCTATGTGGTATGGGCTGAGCGAGTGACTCAGTCAGGACATCACTTATTAGATACAGAGGTTGTAATGGATAACGTTTTCTTTTATATACACAATATGAAAGCAACTACCAGTCCTTGGAATGACCTCTCTGTGCCTCACACGTATAGTATCTACACGTGTAAGGGATTCCCTAATCAGAGTCAGTTGTCTCGTTAGTATCAGATTTCATTCCAGAAGTCCCCTGACGTGCCAATCGAAATCACTGTGTGTCAGTCAGTGAAGTAGTCAAGATGTTCTAAAACGCACAGTAAGCCGATGTTGTTGTGTTGAACATGAATTTTTATGACAACTTCTATAATGTGTATGTTTAGCTGCATGCCGAAATTCGAAACAAATGTGCCGTACGACAACTGCTGTCTATCTCTTTTGATTTATGATCATTCTACCCATAACAGACGCGGCCTCTACTGTGTGTGTGTGTGTGTGTGTGTGTGTGTGTGTGTGTGTGTGTGTGTGAAGCTGAAAAGTGGTCGGCGCTGCATGCAACCCCATGAGCAACTGCGGTCAGGGTTCAACCATCACGTGCAGTCACCCATCGGGATGACGAGCCTTTGTGCGCTGTGGGCTATGGGCTGGGAATGTCAGGTGTCCAGTAATCACAACAGAGGAAGCACGTGAATGCCCATGGAGTGAATGAACAGTTAGGGAAGGTGATGTAGTGGTTTATCTTAATTTTACTTATTTGCAGAACCATTTGGCAGCTCTCAAGATGACTCGACAGAATTAAACTAGTTATAGTGAACCAAAAACGCACTTGTCATTTTCACCCCCAGTATCATAGAAAAACTTTGAACATACACTGAGATACGTCCTAATATGGTCTCAGACTTCCTTTTTCTCGGCGTAGTGTAGCAACTCGACGTGACAAGGACTGAAGAAGACGTTAGAAGAACCCTGCAGAAGTATTGAGCCATACTGCCTCTATAGCTGTTCATAACTGCGAAAGCGTTGTCAGTACAGAAGTTACTGAACGAATTGAGCTCTCTGTTTCGTCCCATAAATGTTCACGTTGGGCTATCTGGGTGGCAAATCCATTCGCTCGAAACGTCCAGAATGTTATTCAAACCAAGCGCGAACACCTGCAATACGGTGATATGGTGCCTTGTTTTGCATAAAAATTCCATCGTTGTTCGGAAGTCCATTAATAGCTGCCAATGGTCTCCTAGTAGCCGGAAACAACCTGGCTCCAGTGCATTCCATGTAAACACAGTCCACACCATTATGGAGCCACCACCAGTTTGCACAATGCCTTATTGACAACTTGGGTGCATGGCTTCGTGGGGTCTGCGCCACACCCGAATGCCCCTATCATCTGAATTGAGGACTAATCTGACTACGCCACGGTTTTCCAGCGGTGTAGGGTCCAACCGATATGGTCACGAGCCCAAGAGAGGCGCTGAAGGCGATATCGTGTTGCCAGAAAAGGCACAAGTGTGCCGTTAATGCCAAATTTAGCCGCACTCTCCTAAAGGATATGTTCGTCGTACATCCCACATTGATTTCCACGGTTATTTCACGCAGTGTGTCTTCTCTGTTAGCGCTAACGAGTCTAGGCAATCGCCGCTGCTCTCGATCGTTAAATGAAGGTTGTCGGCTACTGCATTGTCCGTGGTGAGAGGTAATGCCTGAAGTTTGGTATTCTCTGCGCACTCTTGACACTGCGAATCGCTAAATATTGAATGCCCTGACGATTTCCGAAATTGAATGTCCATGCGTCGTGGATCCAAACATCATTGTGCGTTCAAAGTCTGTTAATTGCCATTGTGCGCCCATAATCACGTCGCAAAGCTTTCCGCCTGAATCATCTAAGTACAAAGGACACTTTTCCCAATGCACTGCCCTTTTGTACCGTGTATAGGCGATAGTACCACGATATGTATATGTGAATATCGCTCGGTTTCACCTCTTTGTAAAATATTTGCTTTAGGTATTTTAATAGAATCTCATACATTTTAATTATTTAGTAAATATAGTTCAAATCTCACGTGATGGGTAGGGGTGGAGTGTGGCACCACATATCACTAAGTCTCACCAAGGACGGGGATGATTGTGTCCAAATAAAAAAAAAGTCCTCGTGCAATTTACAGGCGTCCCTTTGGGACGTATACACGGCAGGAAATCGGAACCTGTGTGTAACAAGACACGTAAAGCTAAATGACTTTGTTCCATTGCTTCACAGTCCAAGTTTTATGGCTTTTCGGCGATATGTTTTCGTCGAATGTGCATTTGCATCGCTGACGAGTGGTTTGGTAATTCCAGCTCTCCCTGAAGTTCCCTCCTTGTGGAGCTCCCATCGTGTTGCTTTGGTGCTGCCGGAGTGCGCGAGTACTACATACAGTTCCGAAATGAATTTCGCAGCTGTTATTTTTCGTCAAGATCCTCCTCAATGACTGCCCGACACGACCTCTCAACAAAACCTTCGAATACGTTCTGATTTAGAGGATGAGTGCATTGAGATAGATTAGTAGTAGATGTGGTGCATAGTGGAAAAACAAACAATTTGGAGCACCCACCATAGAAGACCCAACAATCTTCCAAAGTTCCAAATTATATAATCCCGACGTAATTTTCTCACAGCTATGAAGAACACTGTCCTGATCACGAATGACACTTGCAGGAAAATGAGGATAATACACTACTGCCCATTAAAATTGCTACACCACGAAGATGACGTGCTACAGACGCGAAATTTAACCGAGAGGAAGAAGATGCTGTGATATGCAAATGATTAGCATTTCAGAGCATTCACACAAGGCTGGCGCCGGTCACCACAACGTGCTGACATCAGGAAAGTTTCCAACCGATTTCTCATACACAAGCAGCAGTTGACCGGCGTTGCCTGGTGAAACGTTGTTGTGATGCCTCGTATAAGGAGGATAAATGCGTACCATCACGTTTCCGACTTTCATAAAGGTCGGATTGTAGCCTATCTTGATTGCGGTTTATCGTATCGCGACAATGGTGCTCGCGTTGGTCGAGATCCAATGACTGAGAACGCCATGTTGGATCCCAACGGCCTCGTATCACTAGCAGTCGAGATGACTGGCATCTTATCCGCATGGCTGTAACGGATCGTGCAGCCACATCTCGATCCCTGCGTCAACAGATGGCGACCTTTGCAAGACAACAACCAACGGTTGTTTGCAGCACAATGGACTATCAGCTGGGAGACCATGGCTGCGGTTACCCTTGACGCTGCATCACAGACAGGAGCGCCTGCGATGGTGTACTCAACGACGAACCTGGGTGCACGAATGGCAGAACATCATTTTCTCGGATGAATCCAGGTTCTGTTTACAGCATCATGATGATCGCATCCCTGTTTGGCTACGTCACGGCGATCGCACATTGGAAGCGTGTATTCGTCATCGCCATACTGGCGTATCACTCGGCGTGATGGTATGGGGTGCCATACATATCGGTCACCTCTTGTTCGCATCGACGGCACTTTGAACAGTGGACGTTACATATCAGATGTGTTACGACCCGTGGCTCTACCTTTCATTTCAGCAGGACGATGCACGACCCCATGTTGCAGGTGTTGAATGGGCCTTTCTGGATACAGAAAATGTTCGACTGCTGCCCTGGCCAGCAGATTCTCCAGATCTCTCACTAATTGAAAACGTCTGGTCAATGGTGGCCGAACAATTGGCTCGTCACAATACGCCTATCACTACTCTTGATGAACTGTGGTATCGTGTTGAAGCTGCATGGGCAGATGTACCTGTACACGCCATCCAAGTTCTGTTTGACTCAAGGCCCAGGCGTATCAAGGTCGTTATTACGGCCGGAGGTAGTTGTTTTGGGTACTGATTTCTCAGGATCTATGCTCCCAAATTACGTGAAAATGTAATCACATTTCAGTTCTAATATAACATATTTGTCCAACGAATACCCGTTTATGATCTGCATTTATTCTTGGTGTGGCAATTTTTATGGTCAGTAGTGTATAAAGACACCATTAGTGATCAAATACAACAGCGCAATGTATAGAATTTGTTAGAATCTGCATTTATGTTCAAGCATGTATTTCTCGCTGTGTTTTCATATATTTGTTCAAAACCTGGTACATTAAACCAATTTTAGCCCATAGAATACACCAGTAAGAAGAAGATACCATAGCCACAATTCTGCCAGTTTATCTCAAGCAATGCTCCCATCACGATAAAGTGGTTAATGGCAGTACGTCTTGGGCACATGAGTGAGTATGCAGGACAACGACAAGTCTCATCTTACGGTGTCTAATATCAGAATCTTAAGTGGACGAGATCTGCACGCCCTCAGTTCTGTGAACTGGTCAGTGCCTCTCCCGAGGAACATCAAAGCTGAAGTCGCATCAGAGAGTGGAGAGGACGAGGTCGACACCTCTAACTACGTTCACGCTATCCGAGGCAAGCTGATTTGCAACTTGTAGCGAGAAACGTGTAATTAGCTTATGGCAGGGAACGGCGGGCGCCAGCCCCTCGGTTTACGAGCAACCGCAGCCAAGTTTCCCTTAGCAACTAAGAGACTATTTTCCCCAACTGGAGCTCACATTCACACTTACGGCTTAGTACCACCAAGTTACTTGGAACCACGCGAGCTGCGCAAAGAGCGGGGTGTTTTAGAATAGTAGAGAACCGTAGCGTTTGCCATCCTGTTACTCTTCACTGCAGGCAATTACATATTATGTTGCGCTAGTTGCAGCTGTTTTCCACCGGTTACCAATAAAGGTGGCATAACAGTAGATGGAAAATCGGTTTTCACTTCACATCATTATGCACTCACAGGCAGTGTTTCGCGTATTCACACAGTCGGAAAAAAATCACAACACCAAGATGGAGTTGTGCGACATAAACGAAAGTTTGTTGGCGTGTTTTGCGCCTGAAAGGTGATGTCTCTTCAGATTTCAAGCCAGTTGTGTAAAAGTGGTGATAGTAGCGCCACTATGGGAATTTAAATCAGGTTTACGGTACGTACGCTTTGTAACTGTCGAGAGCCTCAGTTACCATTGATATTGGATGTTGTGAATCGATGTTGGTCAAGAAAGGTGACAAAGTCGACATTATCAGCACCTCCCCGAGTTTGAATGACGTCGTGTAATAGCGCTGGCAGAAGCTTGATATCCCTTCAGTTGGGAGGAGCACAACACAGAACTGCAGAAACGCCTTAACAAATCTGTATTTGCAATTCGAGTGTTAGCAGACACAGGCGACATAAAAATGAAAAAGCTTGCATACTTTGCCTACTTTCAGTCCATAATGTCATATGGTATAATATTTTGGGGTAACTCTTCAAGTCAAACAGAGTCCAAATGCGTGTAATCCGTATTAATTGTGAAGTAAATTCACGGACGTCCTGTAGAAACCTCTTCAAAGAACTGGGTATACTAACTACTGCCTCTCAGTATATTTACTCCTTAATGAAATTTGTCCTAAATAATATATCTCTTTTTCCAACAAACAGCTCAGTTCATACCTACAATACCAAGAACAAAAATGATGTGCACAAGGACTTAAAAGCACTTACTTTAGTTCAAAAAGGGGTCCACTACTCAGGAACACTCATCTTCAATAATTTGCCAGCAAACATAAAAAAATTTAGTTACAAATAATGATCAGTTTAAAAAAAGCCTGACAGACTTACTAATGGCCAACTGCTTCTACTCCATTGACGAATTTTTTAATAGAAACAAATGATGTATTGTATATACTCATACTATTAGTACTGTTATTTCAGCTTAAAAACATGATGTATTGTATATACTCATACTATTAGCAATGTTATTTTAGTTTTTATAAAAAAGTGACATGTTCCACATCAACGAGGATCTCCTCAGTACGGATCTATGGAACGAAAAACTAATCTAATCTAATCTAATCTAATTCTTATGTGACACTGCAGAAAGCTTGGCCACTGTACATGATCGCTGACAGCGGTGGTCGTGGCAATGTACGGTCGCAAGAAGACCTGGCTCCGGACGTCCACGTGGCACTACCGAGAGAGATCAGCATGTTGTTCAAAGTAGACTGTGGCACATCGTACTGCACCTACAAATCTGAACAGCAGTTGGCACCAATGTGAGACAACGAGCTGTTACAGATCGATTACTTCAAGGACAGATCCGGGCCAGAAGCACTGACTCAGTTCCCACCGTAATGTTCGATTTTAGAAGTGTTAAGCCGGAGCTCATTGGAGGGCAGGGTGGAGGTGTGTTTTGTTTTTTGATGAAAGCTGATTCTATCTCGGTGACAGTATTGACCGTGTGGTGGTTAGAAGGAGGACCGTGAAGGTCCTGCAAACAACCTGTCTGCACCTGAAGTTACGGTGCGATTTCCAGTGAAAGCAGAAGAACTCTCGTAGTCATCCCAGGCACCCTGACGGCATAGCTGTTGGTCAGCCTGGTGATTCGAGGTGTTGTGCTACCATTCACGAAAAGCAATCCAGCTAGTGTTTTCCAACAGGATAATTCTCTCTTAAATGCGGCTATTGTATGTCAAAATGCTCGACAGACTGCGAACACGTTTCTTGGCCTGCTCGATTTCCAGATATCTCTCCAATCGAGCACGTATGGGACATCACCATACAACAACTCCAGCTTCTTTCTTGATCGGCGGTAACCGACCCTGCTTTGATCGACAAGTGCAACAAGCATTCTAACTACTGACATCCGATAGCTGCATAACACAATGCATGCACGTTTGCATCGCTTGCATTCAGTATCCTGGCGATTACACCGGTTATTAATGTACCTGAATTTCACATTTGCAGTGGATTATATCGAATATTAACTTGTAACCTTGCAGTGTTGATCAGTTACACATGTTACCTAAACAAATTCATTGCCGAAATTTCATTACTGTGCATTAATTATTGTTTGTTGTTGCGATATTTTAGGTCTGAGTAAATACTCCATTAAAAAAACTATGTATCTTTCCAAAACCATTTTTGGTAACCGTAATATATCAGTCGAGTAGTGTAATCTGAAATAACTTTAAAATGAAAAGCTCTATGAACATAAGATGCATCGATCGTGACAGGATTCAAAGTGGTACCGCACCCGTTATTTTGTTGAAAATTGACATGCTGAGCCGGTGCCTGCGTGCAAATACAGTTTAATCTTGCAATCCAGGAAAAAACTTCATATGCCACTTTTTATGTCATCGTTGATTAAAATCGAACACCGTTGTCACCAGGTTAAATAGGATGTTCACGATTTAAATTACATTTAGCTGTCGACGTATGTCATGTTTGCTTTTTCGTTGTGCCGAAAAGCTATATATGTGGTAGCGCTGTCGGAAAACGGCGGCTTTATACAGCGCTGTTGACTGTGTCTCTTGAAGTCTATTTCTCAGCGAATTGTGAGCAGGGTTCACTACTTTTCTAAATTTTAAAGATACAGTCAGTGCAAAGCACCGTACATCCACACAGTACCCGTATGGCCTAAATATTTATCCTAAGGAATATTCGCGAAAGCGAAAGGCAACCGCCATCGTAAGTGCACCAGAAACTAAATCCAGAAGCTGTATGTGAACCTTATAAGCCGTCTGACAACGATCGTACCGGCTTGAAACTGGAACTGGCGGTATTAGTTCTATATAAAAAGCGTTATTCACAGTGGCTACACGCTGTTTCTACTTTGTTCGAAGTACTAACCTCTGTACCACATTGTCGGAGCCATTATTACCGTGGTGACTAAGACTGCAGTCACGTCATTGTGCATCATACTGGTGTTATTTGAACAAAACAATTTTCCAAATTCGAATAAGACCAGTGCTCCGATGGTACCGTACAGACTTATTTATGTATATAGACAGTTCATCCATCCTGGGGATTGGGAATCTGAACGAGTTTTGTCTGTTATCGACATTGATACTGGCAAGATATCAGTTCGGAAATTTCAAGACTTTCAGTTTTAAGTCTGAAGTCGGATATCAAATGACAAACATTTTCTTGAGTGATATAATTACAAATTAAAATTTCAGAATTTTCATTTACTTGTACTGTAAAACTTTGCTTCCTGCTAAATTTCATATTCAAGGTCAACGAGAAGTACCCTACAGATTTCAACAAGCCAATTTTCGCATATCAAAGTACGTTACATGAATGGCCGTACCTTTTGAATGCACTGACTTAGAAGCTTCAATTCTTTACAGCACCAAGGGAACGTAGACGTAAGTTTTAACTTGATACGTGTATTCGTTCCTGAGAACAAGTGGTATTAACGGACGGACAGGCAGATAGTCGGACAGCAGATGAGAAAAAAGTACTTTTTTATTTTCTAGGACGCAATTACAAATTAACAACTTCAGGAAGTTTTATTTTACCTTTAGAAGCTTGCTGTTTGCCAAATTTAATTATTCCGTGTCAACTGGAAGTACCGTATAAGTTTTGATGAGTGGGTTTGCGAGTATCAAAATACGTGGCATAAACTTCTTTTGACTGCGCTTACTCAGAAGCTTTCATTTACTACTCCGCCACATCGCAGTTAAATGTCGATAACTGTTGCAGCTTTGAGGACAACTCTTTCTCCGCCGTAACGAGGGAGTTGGGAGAGATACTGCTGCAGAGAGTGGGTTGCAGTGGCAGAAAAGAGTGGTGCAAGTTGACTACAAACCTCTACTGCACTTACAACAGCAGGAGGACGTGGTCTACAATAAAGAACGTATCCAACAACCCGCCCGGTTAGCCGTGCGGTCTAACGCACGGCTTTCCGGGCAGGAAGGAGCGCCTGGTCCCTGGCACGAATCCGACCGGCGGTCTTGTGTCGAGGTCCGGTGAGCCGGCCAGTCTGTGGATGGCTTTTAGGCGGATTTTCATCTGCCTCGGCGAATGCGGGCTGGTTCCCCTTATTTCGACTCAGCGGGGACAGAGCCTCTCAGTAGTTTCTAGGCCCACAGTTAACTTACAACATACAACAACATACTTACCCAACGAACCTGTACGATTTAGCAACGTCACCGGAATTGAAATCATTCCTCAACTTCTACTTAACAGGAGGTGGAGCGGAAAGCGTCTGAAGACTGTTGATAAGGTAACACGCAGTAGAAAATCAGAACCTGACAGCGCAGAAGCCCCTTCGCAGCAGAATGAATCACTAATGGTATCCGAGCTCTGAAAGATGGCAAAGCTGTTGGGGTACACAATGTACATGTAGAATTCGTAAAACACCTCGGGAAAATAGATGTTGATTGGCTTCACCAAAAGTTCAACAACTTCCTGGAAACGTTTGACTCTCCGAGGCTCTCGAGACAAGCTCACGTTGCTGCTCCGATCAAGCTCGAAAAAACACTAGACGACCCGAAAAATGTTTGGCCAATATCTTTACTCTCTTATCCGTTCAAACTATTTGAGCTATTTATTCTAGCCCGGCTCTTCCCATGACTTGTAAAAAAAAAAAAAAAAAAAAAAAAAAGGTTGAAATGGCTCTAAGCAATATGGAACTTAACATCTGAGGTCATCAGTCCCCTAGATGTAGAACCACATAAACCCAACTAACCTAAGGACATCACACACATCCATGCCCGAGGCAGGATTCGAACCTGTAGCAGCAGCGCGGTTCCAAGTTGAAGCGCCTAGAAGCGCTCGGCCACAGCGGCCGTCCAGGAATTGCACCTCATTTATTTTTGCCAATATTATGGCCCTCTCTACCCAGCATAAGACATTTGGAGGCATTCTGCTGTTGACGACATGGCCATATATTACGAGGTCAACAACCTGAAGCCTAATATAAGCAAAACAGTAGTTAGCGCTTTCCATCTCCGTAAGAAATATGATAACTACAGGTTCCAAGTCTCATGGCTGGGAACTTCTACGAGTTACAGCTCTACCCCTAAAAACCTCGGGTTTTCTCTTGATAGGAGGCCGACATTAAGTGACATTGTGTCAGAATGAAGATCGCCTTAAAAATCTCAAATGCACAGGCTGGGAGGAAGCCCACATACACTTCGGACGTTGGTTCCAGCCTTGTGTTACTCAGCATGGGAATCCTGCCACTCGATACAGGTTAACCTGACACCAACGCCCGTCAATAAATCGGGTTCCTGGATGGAAAAGCCCCATCCGATATCCGGCCATATTAACAGCAAATTCCGAAGGGGCAAAGTCAACAGTAATGATACGCCCACTCAACATGCGCATGAATCTGATGCCCAATGTTTCCGAAGCAGGAAAGGCTTCAAGTACCTCCCCCTTAGTAAATTCAAATGCGGGAGAGAGACATCAACGCTGGCAGCAGAGAGCTAAAAGTGACTGGATGTTACAAAAAGAGGAGTGTCCCCAGACCATGGCCACTATGGAGATTACTTAACCGTCTTAGCGTCGGTAATTAAAACTGCCGTGTTAAAATGGGGACTCTGCTATAACCAAGATATGTCCTGGGCTTTTGGTGTTGAGCAGACGATGATCCATTTCAAATGGCTCTGAGCACTATGAGACTTACTGCCGTGGTCATCAGTCCCCTAGAACTTAGAACTACTTAAACCTAACTAACCTAAGGACATCACACACATCCATGCCCGAGGCAGGATTCGAACCTGCGTCCGTAGCGGTCGCGCGGTTCCAGACTGTAGCGCCTAGAACCGCTGATGATCCATTTCATTCACTGTCCTGTTTACACTGTCTGAGTGTCGTGAAGCAAGAGGATCTGGCATCAGAAGCGCAAAAACAGTGCTGAGGCAATACACTTGATTTAAACGTTTGTCATTGACACGTTAAGAAGAAGAAGAAGAAGAAGACGAAGGAGAACTATATCGCTAGTGGACTATACACATGACTATAAGCCACATATCTCAACTTGACTCGTCTACACGTTTCAGAGAAAAAATGGGTCTTGGCAAACGGATGGGCAGTCAGGTTAAAAAATGACAAAATATTTATTTTCCGTGTGAGATACATACAATTTAACAGTTTTCTGTTTTTTCCTTCAGATGTACTGTTTAACCTTGCTTGTTGCCTAATTTCATGATTCTATGGCAAAGGCAAGTATCCAATAGGTTTGGATGAGTGAGTTTCCAGTATGAAAATGTGTAAAACACACAGCCGCATCTTTTGATTACTTTGACTTAGAACGTTACACTTACTACAACGCCAAGTGAACTAAGATCTTAATAAGTAGCATTAATTTCAACTTGATACGTTCATTCGTTACTGAGAAAAGGGAAACTTTACAGATGGACGGACCCAGTTGAATAGCAAATGACAAATTTTTTCGTGTGACATAAATACAAATTAAGCATTTTCAGAATTTTTCCTTTAGTTGTACTGTGAAACCTTGCTTTTTCCGAAATTTAATGACTCAACGAGAAACATCCTACAAGATTTCACCGAGTTTTCGTGTATCAAAGCACGTGACATAAATAGCCGTAACTTTTGACTGCAACGACCTAGAAGGACCGGTTTTTTACATCACCACGTGGTCGTATTTCTTAGTATCTTACATAAATATTATCTTGATACGTTCACCCGTTCCACAGGAAAATCGTTTTTAACTGTTGGACGGGCAAACAGGCAGATAGACAAGAAAGTGATGCTATCAGGGTTTCGGTTTTACCTATTGAAGTGTGAAACGCTGAAAAAAGCGGGAGCACACTCATTGCTGTTTTATATACCGTCGAAAGAGACGCTGTGGGAGACAATGCCCGTGTAAAGAGAGGACGATGCAGCACGTCTGCTTTGATCTTGCCAAAGAAAACATTTCCGCATTCGTCTCGATCAATGTAGGAAAACCAAAGAGAGCCTGAACGAGGTTTTGTCGCTAGGTGATTCGAGCTTTGCTCATCTTGACTATGAGCCCATTGTGCTCACCACTCCAGCTCCTCGTTCGACATATGTAGCGAGGTCTGCAGCAAGAATTAATGCTGAATGATTGATACAGTGAGTAAAGTTGCTGGGAACATGGAATGTACAAGAGGAATAGTAACACAGTGTAATTGTCAACTGTCGAAGCTGCGTTGGTAAAATACCGGAACATCAAGCGCTGATAGAAAGCACCGAAAATGAAATCGATATAGGTACAGAAAGCTGGCTGAAGCCAGAGATAAATTCTGCCGAAATTTTTACAAAGGTACAGACGGTGTTTAGAAAGAATAGATTGCATGCAACCGGTGGTGGAGTGTTCGTCGCTGTTAGTAGTAGTTTATCCTGTAGTGAAGTAGAAGTGGATAGTTCCTGTGAATTATTATGGGTGGAGGTTACACTCAACAACCGAGCTAGGTTAATAATTGGCTCCTTTTACCGACCTCCCGACTCAGCAGCATTAGTGGCAGAACAACTGAGAGAAAATTTGGAATACATTTCACATAAATTTTCTCAGCATGTTATAGTCTTAGGTGGAGATTTCAATTTACCAGATATAGACTGGGACACTCAGATGTTTAGGACGGGTGGTAGGGACAGAGCATCTGAGTGCACTATCCGAAAATTACCTCGAGCAATTAAACAGAGAACCGACTCGTGGAGATAACATCTTGGACCTACTGATAACAAACAGACCCGAACTTTTCGACTCTGTATGTGCAGAACAGGGAATCAGTGATCATAAGGCCATTGCAGCATCCCTGAATATGGAAGTTAATAGGAATATAAAAAAAGGGAGGAAGGTTTATCTGTTTAGCAAGAGTAATAGAAGGCAGATTTCAGACTACCTAACAGATCAAAACGAAAATTTCTGTTCCGACACTGAGAATGTTGAGTGTTTATGGAAAAAGTTCAAGGTAATCGTAAAATGCGTTTTAGACAGGTACGTGCCGAGTACAACTGTGAGGGACGGGAAAAACCTAACGTGGTACAACAACAAAGTTAGGAAACTACTGCGAAAGCAAAGAGACCTTCACTCCAAGTTTAAACGCAGCCAAAACCTCTCAGACAAACAGAAGCTAAACGATGTCAAAGTTAGTGTTGTGTCCAGGTCCTACCGTCCAGACACAACGAGGTAGCTAGGTGCACGCTAACTAACGCAGACGGGCTTGAAGTTCTGGAACATTAGACTTATTAATGAATAAGAAGAAAAGTACATATAGGTTTGTTACTTAACTTTTAATGAGTCCTTGGAATACATCTCTCTTGAATATTAGTACGCTATAAGCACTGATACAAATGGCGCCTTGCTAAGTAGTAGCTATGGACTAAGCTGAAGGCTATTCAATCTGTCTCTCGGCAAATGAGAGGAAAGCTTCGTACGTCTGGTCGCAAGCTATGTAGTCCGTACAACTGGGCGAGGTCTAGTCCGTGTCTTGTGACCTGCCATGTGGTGGCGCTAGGTTTGCGATCACCCAGTGGCGACACGCGGGTCCGACATGTACTAAGGACCGCGGCCGATTTAAGTTACCACCTAGCAAGTGTGGTGTCTGGCTGTGACACCACAGTTAGCGTAAGGGGGGCTATGCGTGAAGCGTTCAGTGAATTCGAAAGTAAAATTCTATGTACCGACTTGACAGAAAATCGTAGGAAGTTCTGGTCTTACGTTAAATCAGTAAGAGGCTCGAAACAGCATATCCAGACACTCCGGGATGATGATGGCGTTGAAACAGAGGATGACACGCGTAAAGCTGAAATACTAAACACCTTTTTCCAAAGCTGTTTAACAGAGGAAGACCGCACTGCAGTTCCTTCTCTAAATCCTCGCACTAACGAAAAAATGGCTGACATCGAAATAAGTGTCCAAGGAATAGAAAAGCAACTGGAATCACTCAACAGAGGAAAGTCCACTGGACCTGAGGGGATACCAATTCGACTCTACACGGAGTACGCGAAAGAACTTGCCCCCCTTCTAACAGCCGTGTACCGCAAGTCTCTAGAGGAACGGAGGGTTCCAAATGATTGGAAAAGAGCACAGGTAGTCCCAGTCTTCAAGAATGGTCGTCGAGCAGATGCGCAAAACTATAGACCTATATCTCTGACGTCGATCTGTTGTAGAATTTTAGAACATGTTTTTTGCTCGAGTATCATGTCATTTTTGAAACCCAGAATCTACTATGTAGGAATCAACATGGATTCCGGAAACAGCGATCGTGTGAGACCCAACTCGCTTTATTTGTTCATGAGACCAAGAAAATATTAGATACAGGCTCCCAGGTAGATGCTATTTTTCTTGACTTCCCGAAGGCGTTCGATACAGTTCCGCACTGTCGCCTGATAAACAAAGTAAGAGCCTACGGAATATCAGACCAGCTGTGTGGCTGGATTGAACAGTTTTTAGCAAACATAACACAGCATGTTGTTATCAATGGAGAGACGTCTACAGACGTTAAAGTAACCTCTGGCGTGCCACATGGGAGTGTTATGGGACCATTGCTTTTCAAATATATATACATGACCTAGTAGATAGTGTCGGAAGTTCCATGCGGCTTTTCGCGGATGATGCTGTAGTATACAGAGAAGTTTCAGCATTAGATAATTGTAGCGAAATGCAGGAAGATCTGCAGCGGATAGGCACTTGGTGCAGGGAGTGGCAACTGTCCCTTAACATAGACAAATGTAATGTATTGCGAATACATAGAAAGAAGGATCCTTTATTGTATGATTATATGATAGCGGAACAAACACTGGTAGCAGTTACTTCTGTAAAATATCTGGGAGTATGCGTGCGGAATGATTTGAAGTAGAATGATCATATAAAATTAATTGTTGGTAAGGCGGGTACCAGGTTGAGATTCATTGGGAGAGGCCTCAGAAAATGTAGTCCATCAACAAAAGAGGTGGCTTACAAAACACTCGTTCGACCTATACTCGAGTATTGCTCATCAGTGTGGGATCCGTACCAGATCGGGTTGACAGAGGAGATAGAGAAGATCCAAAGAAGAGCGGCGCGTTTCGTCACAGGGTTATTTGGTAACCGTGATAGCGTTACGGAGATGTTTAATAAACTCAAGTGGCAGACTCTGCAAGAGAGGCGCTCTGCATCGCGGTGTAGCTTGCTCGCCAGGTTTCGAGAGGGTGCGTTTCTGGATGAGGTATCGAATATATTGCTTCCCCCTACTTATACCTCCAGAGGAGATCACGAATGTAAAATTAGAGAGATTAGAGCGCGCACGGAGGCTTTCAGGCAGTCGTTCTACCCGCGAACCATACGGACTGGATCAGGAAAGGGAGGTAATGACAGTGGCACGTAAAGTGCCCTCCGCCACACACCGTTGGGTGGCTTGCGGAGTATAAATGTAGATGTAGATGTAGATGAAGAAGGTAGCATCTTACACCAACCAGAACGCTACAATCTTAAGAATCTCGTACCACTTAATTAACCTATTTGTATAGATGAATGAAAGGAAAAACAGAATGACCGGTAATTTTACAACGGCGGAATCTCCCTGCTCGACTTGTCCCACGAAGCACAGGTGGCGGAAGGAAATATGAGAACACCAAAAACACAACGTGTTACCATGCCTAATACAGTGTAGGATATCTGTTGGCATTAGAAAGAACTTCCATTCATCCAGGACACATTCACCATCCTTCTGTCGCTTTCCATAGATTCTGTAGCACCTGCACAGTCGATTGGCATTGCCTTTTCAGAGATGCTCTTTCCTAGCACCAGGCCATAACTATCTGCCCTTTGACAAAGTCCCTTCCGTCAGTGGATTTCAGCACTAGTGGACCATATCGTCACCTTTTTTACTTTCCTTACCGCGTTATTTGCCCTGCTGGCATTCAGTCTTGCATTTGGCTTTGGCTACATTATTTTGTCACCTCAGCGTATTATGATACTGTAACCTCAAGTTTAGTGTTATATAAAATGCAACATTATAGATTTCTCCATATTAAACAACAAACTTCCAATTTTTTGGTGTAGACACAAGAACCTTTGCTCATTAAACAAAGCACGCTTGACAAATAAATTACCCTACGTCCTACAGCCTGGAACCGTGAGACCGCTGCGGTAGCAGGTTCGAATCCTGCCTCGGGCATGGATGTGTGTGATGTCCTTAGGTTAGTTAGATTTAAGTAGTTCTAAGTTCTAGGGGACTGATGACCTTAGAAGTTAAATCCCATAGTGCTCAGAGCGATTTGAACCATTTGAACTCTACGTCCTTTACAAATAATTATTTGAGTGTTTGCCGCATATTTTTACTTTTCTTCTGGTGCCATAATTGGCCGTTGCCGAGAAACTTCATAACGCATCGTAGTTTGTAAAACACTGTTTTGGATGAGAGCACTGTTCACTTTATGCGTATGAGGATCTGTCATTCCCTGTCCTAATTCTTTCGCGAAAATTCAAATTAGTTTACCTTCCTGGTAGTTGGGATGCTGTTCTGAAACAAGTGTAGGCCCATAAAAAGATATAACACCATCTCTTCACAAGTTTATTACAAATGTAGAGAAGTACATCACTTCAGTCACTTCTGGTCTACAGGAATAAAATGACTCAGAGCACTATGGGACTTATCATCTGAGGTCATGAGTCCCCTAGAACTTAGAACTACTTACACCTAACTTAACCTAAGGACACAACACACATCCATGCCCGAGGCAGGATTCGAAATTGCGACCGTAGCGGTCGTGCGGTTCCAGACTGAAGCGCCTAGAACCGCTCGGTCACAACGGCCGGCTCTACAGAAACTGCTATTCATTTAGTTTCATTACTGAATATAGCCGTCTCTTTCCACCATTCATCTCCTTTGGCGTGGAGGAATAGAGTACTTAGGAATACCAGATTTTTATTGTTTTCAGAGACGTGACTCACAACTGTCAAAATGTAACTAACATCAAATGATGGGCATAAATTTATCTGATTTTGCAAGCCTTCACTCTTGGTTGAATTTCGGTTCTGTATAGTCTCAACTTTGCCCCTGATATACTCTTATCCTCAACTATTTCTTGAAATAACGGAACTCTTCTGAAAAAATCTATTCATTGTGTTATTTCTTACATACCGATAAATTTCTTCTTGTTTTTACTGTAGTATAAGCAACAATAGTTTACTTTGTCAGATCGGGCAGATTTTCCAGCCTATGGTCTATGAAGTCAAAAGTTCGACTAAGATAAATATTTTATTTCTGTATTCGTATCGTTTACTGGGAATACACGGAATAAGCTTGCGGCAGACACAGAAAAGAATTTCTTCCTATATTCAAAATACAGGATAAGTGACTAACTGTTGCCAGAATAACTCCGAAAGTATGATGATAGCTGAAGAGTTTGTGGGACAAATGATGCAAGGGACCACGTGGGCGCTAACATGGCGTAGGTTTTTTTGTTTCTAGGTGGGGTCGCAACAGAGATATGTAGATCAACTTTGTTTTTATAAATGGGATGCTTTAGGTGGGTACTTATTTTCTGATAGCGGCTATCGAGACGAATCCAATGATGTGTAACAGTAAGGTATTTGAAGCTGAACGAAGTTCAAAAAGGTGGCATGAACATCCATTTACAGAAGGTGTTCGAAGTGATGACCATTGGTATGAATGCAGTGCTGCAGTCTTCTTATCACGAATTGAGTGGCATTCCTTATCAATTCAGCACTTATCGAAGCACATGCTCAGACAATTCTCTCCCGTATTACGTGCAAATAGTAAATATTCACCGAATACGACGTATCTATATAACGTGCCACAGACATGTGAACAACCATTCGCTGGTGTCGCAATACAACACCAACAGAAACGGTAAGAATAGTATAGTTGAATTAAGGGAATGTGGATGATATATTCCTTCGAAGAACAAGTCGATATGCTTCTCATTTACGGAAAAAGCCAACGGAATTTAGTGAGAGCTAGAGACTTATACGCTCTAAGATGTCCTCAACATACTCATCCTACACGACGTACATTTAAATATGTGTATGATAAATTGAGAACAACTGGATCTTTAACGCTCGGAAACACATCATGCAAAGGAAACTTACTAACGGGGAAACGGTAATTGGTACTCTTACCACTGTGGTTCGAGATCGTTTTGTTAGTTCGCGTCAAATCGCAAGCTAATCTGGTATGATCCGGAGTAGTGTTGTTCGTGTTCTGCATCGCCATAAATATCATCCTTACCATATGTCTCCACCAAGAATTAATTGGTACGGATTGTATGCATCGCATTGAGTTCTGCCGATGGGGTCATCTTCAGATTCAGAGGGATTGCACGACTTATTCATTTTATTTTGTTTTCTGACGAGGCTACATTCACAAACCATGGAATTGTTAATTTGCATAACATGCGTATTGGGCAACTGAAAATCCATGTTGGCTGCGGAAAACTGCACACCAAAACCGTTGTCGTTGAATGTATGGTGCGGGATTCTGGAGGACAGAACTGTAGGTCCCTATTACATTGAAGGAAATCTTAATTGTAGGAAGTACACCACATTCCAGAAAGAAAGATTAGGTCTTTTGTTGGAGGAAATACCTTTAAGAACAAGAAATGGAATGTGTTATCTACACGATAGGTGTGCGGCATATTTTTCGCTGATAGCTAGAAATGAGTTGCAGTGACAAATCCCAAATTGTTGGATTCGACGCGAAGGAGATGTGTCGTGGTCGATCGTTCGCGAGACTTGACGCCTCTGGAATTTTTTTTTTCTGTGAAGTCGTAAAATACATTGTTTATAAAGACGTTCCAACTACACCTGAAGGTATGCGAGAGAGAATTGTCAGAGCATGTGCTTCGAAAAGTGCTGAAATGATAAGGAATACTACTTAATCCATGATAAGAAAATTGCATCACTGCATTGATACCAATGGTCATTACTTTGGACACCTTCTGTAAATGGATGTTCCTGCCACCTTTTTGACCTTCGTCGAGCTTCAAAGACCTTACTGTTCCTTATAATTGGATTCGTCTCGATAGCCGCTACCAGAAAATAAGTACCAATCTACAGCATCCCATTTAAAAAGTACAAACTTGACCTTCATATCTCTGAAGCAACTCCACCTAGCAACAAAAAAAAAAAAAACCAACGTCATAATATGGCCACCGTTGTCCCATGCAACTTTTGTCTCATAAACTTTTCAGCTCATATCATATTTTCGGAGTTATTCTTGGTGGCAATAGTTAATGACTCATCCTGTATATTCAATTATTCCTACATTCAAAATTTTATGAGGTCGCAAATTCTCTGGTCTTTTCTATGAAAGTTTTCTAAATATAATGCAATGGTGCCGAGATGTTGGTCTCGGTCCTGGGCACATTGAACCATTTGTCATCAACCATCTACATCTACGTGACTAAATAGCCGTGCCTGGCAAATAATTCCTCGAACCACCTTCAAGCTATTACTCTAGCATTTCAATCGGGAAAAGCTTGTGGGAAAAACGAAAGCTTAAATCTTTTTGTGCGTGCTCTGATTTATCTTATTTTATTATTATGATCATTTCTCCTTATGTTGGTGGGTGGCAACAAAATATTTTCGCGTTTTCCTAAATTATGAGAAGATCTAGCAGCAACGAAAATCGCCTTTGTTTTAATGATTGCCACTCCAACGCAAGTATCATATCTGCGACACTTTCTCCCTTATTTCACGATAATACAAAACGAGCTACCCTTATTTGAACTTTTTTAGTATCAGTCCTGTCCAGTACGAATCCCAGCAAACTCCAGAAGACGACGCACAATCGTAGTGCAGACAGTCAGTTCAGTAGACCTGTTGAATTTTCTGCCAATGAATCACAGTCTTTGGTTCCATATTCCACTACATGATCGTTCCAAGTTACGTTATTCGTGACTGTAATTCCTAAGAATTTAATTAAACTGGCCGCCTTCAGATTTGTGTGATTTATCATGTAACTGAATAGTGGCAGATTCCTTTTAGTACTCTTGTGGATGACTTCACGTTTTTCCTTATTTAGAGTCAACTGCCACTTTTTGCACCATACATATATGTAGACCATATCATTTAGCTAATGTTTTTGATCATCTGATGACTTTACAAGAAGATAAATGACAGAATGATCTACAAACAATGTAAGTGGGATGCTCAGATTGTCTCCTGAATTGTTTATATAGATCTGTAAGACCACAGGGTAAATAATACATACTTGGGAAACGCCAGATTTTAATTCCATTTTAATCGACGACTTTCGGTCAGTTAGTACGAACTGTGACATTCCTGAGAAGAAATAGATCGCACGCCTCCCCATTCTACACACGGATAGTACACTCAATGATACAACGTGTAATGTGCGTGTATATGACTAGCAATCATTCCTCGCAAGGTGACGATGCTGCCGTCTCGACGGGTTTATATGGGTAGTAGGTGGGTGGTTGTAATGTTCGTTTCATCTAAAAGGTCAAAAAGACCCTGGTCACACAATAAACATATTGGATTGCAAAATTAATAAAAATGGTTAATGTGACTTACAACAAATAAAGTTCCTCCTGACGAAATTCAGTTGTGTTTCCAAAGCTCACACTGCACACAAACTGAAATCAACTAATTTTAAGACACTTTACTGATGAAACGAAAGGTTGGGCGGCTCTTATATGACCCTTGTTATCCACCAAAGAGTTCGTACTGGTTTTATGTTGTGACTGAGACATATGAAAAAGGAAGGGAGGATAGTACAGGCTGGTGCCAAATTACAATCCCAATCACTCTACTATCGTCAAGTGGGTAGATGAGCGTGTAGCTATTGGGTAGCTTCTTGCTCATCAGAATGTCACACCATTTAAGGAGGGGCCATGGGCGTTTCCACCTTGTGTCCAATGTGTCCAATGTGAGTCATGACCAAGCAGGGCAGTCGATTTCGTTGCCTACTTGCAGGGGCTTCGAAGCTGACAGGGGGGTGGGGGGGGGGGGGGAGGGAGGGGGTGTGGATATGGCGACAACACACGAATGTTGCCAATCAAATATTCACGTGTTAGAACCAGAAACTTCTATAAAGAGCCATCATAAGAGCTCGGCTGGAACCAAGAGTTCACTGAAGACAGCCACACCAAAAACACTGATACTTAAAGAGAAACGGGCATTCTCAGTAAATTACGAAACTAGTGGAGATTCAGAGTGGTGGTCAACTTGCTGTTACTCCCGAAACTAAATATAGCCACAGCATTGCAGATATTGTTGGGGAAACCAGTGGGAAGTTATTGCGCCAACGAGGCAACCGAGGAGAGTGGTTGAAATTTCTTCTTACAGCTTCGAGATTCGATGGTGCCTTGCGGCAATACTCCGTAGCTGCTTCCCCAAAAACTTACTCTTGCTGCATTAAAACGATGATGATTTATTTCTGGCGTCGATATACATCTTTGTCCAACTTAATAAACACAAAACTGTAACGAGACCTCGGGTGGAAAGTGTCATCTACTACAACCGCTGACGTCCGAATAAGGAGAATATAGCCGAGCCGGCCGCACCACGGGTATTATGACCTCGGAATAACATGTCCTCAGTAAACCTTCGAAGGAAAAAGTAGTGCATCTACCAACTGCTGAGAAAGGCAGTGTTCAACTTTTACCTCCTGACACACAGAAATCAGATAATGCCTTCATACTCACAGTTTTCCCATTCCGTCTAGGAGTCAACCGGTGCTAGTAACGACGTTTTCTTTATGAATTTGCCTCTTTGAAGAAGGACCCATCCAGATTTACGTCAGATGTTAACGATTACCGCTGTTTTGCAGGATGTGCTAACTTTTCTCATTATGGTCGTGAACCGTGCGAGGGCACGTATCAATGGTCTTTACAATCAGCTACACTGATCAGCCAGAACATTATGAGCACCGATCTATTATCGGTATACACTCATTCACGTGATAGCAGTGTCACATGGGGAAGAATGACTGCAGGTCAGAAATATGCACGGTGTATGTGAGAGGAGGTATTGACAGAGGTAAAGAAATGAGGGGAAGGTTGTGATTTCCGTCCTCCCCTCCCTCTTGGGGACAATGCAGCCCATTTTTCCCGGTGATTGCCATTACCCACGCAGCGGAAGTCTTAGTCCTCTTATAATAAACACTTATCATCTTTAATCGAATGTGGCAATTTTCTGGGAATGATGGTTACCCTGTAAACTTTCCATCATTGCCCCTAAGTAAGGAGTGATGGCCATCGTGTCCACTGACGGTCATTTGCAATGGAGAGTGCAGCCCATCAGCATTCTAAATTTAAGAACCATAATGTTGTCATCTTCAGTCTTTGTTTGGATGTCGATCGAGATTGAGTGTTTATTCCAAAAAAGAAAAAAAAAGAAAAAAAAAGCCTTATTACAGAACGCAATTAATTGTCCGTTTTATTGCTTCTCCTGCAACACTAACGATTACACGGCGTGAGGGTAAGCCCTACTTTGCGCCACACAGATGTTTACTTAGAATTTTAAGCACATTACTCTTTAATTTCTCTCTAAAGCACGGGAGGAAACTAGGAAATGTCGTTAAGGTCCTATACCCGATGAAGGGAAACTCCTGATCTACACCTCCATGAGGATAGAGAGTGGACAACGTCACTTCATGTGGTGACTAACGTAGACAGGGAGCGAGGCTTGACTGGGATCAGTCATCACCTCAGCATTTGCTGGACAGGGCATCCTCTTGCCCTGGAATTGAGAAATCATTTCCAAAGGAGGAAGAACCAGCTGACGGTCAACGGCATAGGATGTGGTAGGCAACGGGAAACCACCACATTAAAGAACTACTGTTATCCCAAGCATCAGCAGTAAACCATGTCAGTATCTTCTGTAAAATTTTCCACAGATAAAATAGTCCCTCAATCGGATCTCCAGGTGGAGACTGCAGAAGATACAGACAACGTGAAGGAAAAGAATCCCAATTTTAACATAGCCACTTGGAAATCGAGAACACTGCTTCAGTGTAGCAAACTAGAAAATGTAAAACTTGAAGTGGAACGACTGGAAATCGTTATCCTAGGCATATCGGAGATGTGATGGCCCCAACCAGGTGATTTCTGGTTTGGAGAATACAGAGTCATTCACACCGGAACTGACCAAGGTATACCAGGAATGGGAGGAGTTGGAATAATTTTGAGGAATAATTATTGCTCACGTGTCAAGGGATATGTGCAATATCGCTCTCGAATAATACTAGTCAAACTTGAAACTAAACCAAAGGACACTGTGATAATACGAATATACATGCCAACATCCAAAGAAGAAGATGCAGTCATTGACGAAATATACGAAGAAGTAAGTAACGCGATGAGAAATGTTAAGGGAGATGAAAACCATATTGCCATGGGGGACTGGAACGCGATTGTGGGTGAAGAACCGGAGGATGGAATTGTTGGCAAATATGGACTTGGAAGAAGAAATGAAAGAGGAGATCGACTAATCGAGTTCTGCTCGAGGCACCAATTAGTTGTTACAAACACACTTTTCCAACATCACAAACGAAGAAGATACACATGGAAGGCCCGGGACACCTGAGGAGACAATGGATAGATTACATTCTAGTGAAAGCACGTTTTAGGAACAATATAAAAGATTGCAGAGATTGCAGGAGCTAGCCATCTGCAGACATAGGCAGTAATCGTAACCTGGTCCTGATGAAAAGTTCACTGAGATTCAAACGTTTGAAGAAGAAGCCAGTAAAACTTAAATGGGAACTAGAAAAAATTAAAACTGAGACACTGGCAAAGCGCTATGCTCATGAAACAGACAACGTAGCTAAAATTTTTCAACATGGTGGAGTAAATGAAGACAGGAATCAAATTAAATCTGGTGTATACAAAGCAGCAGAAAAGATAGTTGGAAGAACTGAATCCAAAAACAAGAGGAAATGGATTATAGCAGATATTATTGAGCTTATAGAAAACGGGAGATTATACAAAAATGCAACTGATGACCAAGGAAAAGCTGAATATAGAGGACTATGGAATTTAGTTAGTAGAGAAACTACGAAAGCAAAAGAAAATTGTCTTGAAGAGATGTGCAGGAAAGTGGAAGAAAATATGCAAAACGGAAGAACTGATTTAGCTTACTGAACAGCAAATCAGTTTTTTAGCAAAAGTAAAACAACACTCTGAGGCACAATTGAAAATAAAGAGGGGAAAATGCCGTTTGGTGAAGACATAGTGAAGAGATGGAAAGAGTACATAGAGGAGTTGTATGCCGGAACACCTCTTTCGGAGGAAGTAATAGGGAGAGAAGAGCAAGTAGACGAAAATGACAAGGGAGATGACATTCTGCAAGAAGAATTCGACAGAGCTCCAAAAGAACTACGGACAACAGAGCCACTGGTATTGATGACATCCCTGCAGATCTAATGAAAAATGCTGGTGACAGCATGAAAATGATGCTGCTTAAACTTATTAGGTCCATCTATAACTCAGGAGAGATGCCGACAGACTTCCAGAAATGTATCATTGTTCCTATACCAAAGAAGGCAGCAGCTACAAAATGTGAACAGTACCGTACTCTAAGCCTAATATCAAATGCATCAAAAATTTTCATAAAAATAGTTCTGAAGAGAATTGAAGAGAACTTGGAGGATATGCTGAGTGAAGATCAGTTTGGTTTCAGAAGGGGATTGGGAATAAGAGAGGCGATTCTGGCACTGAGACTCGTTATCGAAAAGCAATTACTGAAAAATAAACCAACTTAAATTTCCTTTGTAGACATTGAGAAGGCATTTGATAACGTTATCGGGCAAGAGCTGTTCAGAGTTCTGAGGAAAAGTGGAATAAAGTACAAAGACATCCGTGTGATACTCAGTTTCTGTAAGAATGCGGTGGCAGTGAATAGGAACTGTCACCAGGAACAAGAGGCAAATATTAGAAAAGGGGTAAGACAAGGATGTGCTCTCTCTCCTCTTATATTCAATGCTTAAATCTAGGAAGCTATAGACCAAGTTAGAGAAACTACTGAGGTGGGCATCAAAATTAATGGGCAGAGGACAGACATGCTACGTTATGCAGATGATATTGCTATAGTCGCGAAGACAAAAGAAGATCTGGAGGAAGTCCTCAGAACAATGGAAAGAATTCTATGCAATCAGTATGGAATGAGAATAAACAAGAAAATGACTAAAGTGATGGTATACAGTACAGGAGCAGAATATAAACCTCTGAGAATGAGAATTGGAAAAGAGGAGCTGGAAGTGATAGAGGAATTTACTTACCTGGGAAGCAAAATCTAAGGGTTAGTAGAAACAGGAAAGGAATTGCGAGCGGAATACAAAAGGCCAAAACTGCATTTAATCGGAAAAGGAACTTACTCACCAGCAACAACAGTAGCCTGAATATAGGGAAACATATCATTAAAGTTTTCGTTTGGAGTGTGGCCCTATACGGATGTAAAACTTGGACAATTGGAAGAGAAGAGAGAAGACGGCTAGAGGCCCTGGAGATGTGGTGCTATAGAAGGATGATAAAGATCAGCTGGAGAGACAAAGTAACAAATGAAGAGATGCTTAGAAGAGTACAGGAAACCAGATCTCTGTGGAGGCACGTCCAAACAAGAAGAGACAAACTAGTAGGGCACATCCTACTACACAGCAGAAGGAGCTATTGAGGGTAGAAATCGGCAGGGGCCACGAAGGATATCATACATGCAACAGATCATGAATGACGTTGGATGTAACACATACGTGGAAATGAAGTGAAAGGCAAACAGAAGAGAGAAATAGCGCTGTGCTGGAAACCAATTTCAGGGCTGAACACTGAAAGAGACTCTTTAATTGTTGAATAAAGCCTTACATTCGAGGCTTATATCTTACCCTATAATGTGACCATCACCAGCCTAATAGCAAATAAATAAAAATAAAAAAGTGAAAAAGACAAAGTTTATCGTTTATAAAGGCTACAGAAAATCTGAAGGACCTTTTATCAGACTGGAAATCAGATGTGGAAATGAGTCAACCCGAGCTTAGGAAGGAAACAGCTGAAGCTACAGTGTGTTTAAAGACGGAATTCATGAAGTATCCACTTAAACCTCCAATCAGAGTAGTTTCTCATCCGCTAGGAACAGTTATTTTGAAAGGAGAGGACTGACCAAGACGAAGTAGATGAAACCTAAGGAAACAAAGTATTTATGAAAGGAGAATGCAGAAGACATGAATTTGACGTTGAAAGTTCAATTGCCACTTTTGGCAACGTGCAGATATCTTGTTTAAATCATTTTGCAACGGGTTTCGATTTTCTGATGATTCTACTAGACATTCTGCAACCACTTAAGTTGGCGTTTAGATTGTCTCCTAAATTTTTTGTATTGATTACGGCAGCAGAAGGCCTATAGCAATTTCTTGAGGAACGCCGGATATCACTTTTGTTTTACTTCATGACTTTCCGTCAATTGTTCGATTTGTGACCTTCCTGAAAGAAAATCACGAATCCAGAAGCAGAGTTGAGACGATACTCCATAGGCACGCGATTATATTAAAGTTGTTTGTGAAGAACAATGCCAAAAGCTTTCTGTAAATCTAGAACCAATTTAAGATCCTCTACTCTGTCGATAACACTTATCACTTCATGCTAATATAAAGCCAGTTGTGTTGCTCAGGAACGATATTATCTGAATTCGTAACGTTTGGACACAGTTATGTTCTGAAAGGTACCTAATTAATATGTAAGCTGGACTGTAAAATTTGAGTTTATTATTCTATGGTATTGTATCGTATGTTAACCGAGGCCCTAGAAACGACGGAGATGCTCCGTCCCCGCCGCAGCCGCAGTGGTCCACAACCCAAAGACGACTACCGCAGTTCACTTCACCCCTCCGCCGCCCCACGCCGAACTACTGTTTCAGGGTTATTTTGCGGTTCCGCCCCCGGTGGACCCCCCAGGGAACGTCTCACACCATACGAGTGTAACCCCTATGTTTGCGTGGTAGAGTAATGCTGGTGTACGCGTACGTGGATAATTTGTTTGAGCAGCAATCGCCGACATAGTGTAGCTGAGGCGGAATAAGGGAAACCAGCCCCGCATTCGCCGAGGCAGATGGAAAACTGCCTATAATCACCCACAGACTGGCCGGACCGCGACATAAGACCGCCAGGCGGATTCGTGCCGGGGACCAGGCGCTTCTGCCCAATCCGGAAAGCCGTGCGTTAGACCGCAAGGCTAACCGGGCGGGCTGCCCTTATTAAGTGACTTAAGCTGCTTCACTATACCGACAGAATCTACTTCTAAGTGTCTCATGTTGGCAGCAGTTCTTGTTTAGAATTCTGGAATATTCTCTTAGTCTTCTTTGCCGAAAAAAATTCAGAAAACAGTGTTTAGTAACACAGTTTTTGAGGTAATCTCATTGATAAATTACCTTTGCTATCGCACAGTGAAGTTACTGACTGTTTCAGGCTACTGCGTTCTTTACACACGACCAGAATCTCTTTGGAATCCCTCTCTGATGTCGAGACAGTCTCGTTTCCGAAATTATTAAAAAGAAACTTGTATCGAAGTGTGATAAATTTCGAGCTACTATGAAACATCGCCACTCTTTGAGATTTTGCTTCATTTTGAACCCTGCAGTCTCTTTTTCGTTGGTTCTGCAACTGCGTGCTGATCTGTATTTTGTACAGTTGAGGATCTGTTCCGTTTCTCAATAGCCGCCAATACTATTTCTCTGAATATAAGCTAAATCTTATCTGCCCTTACAAAATTAGCTTAGGAAGAATGGAGACTGTCTCTTAGGAAAGCGTCAAGTGAATATTTATCTGATTTTCTAATGGATATGTTTTGGGTTTATATTCGGTGGATTTGCACGGTATTCCGTTATTATTATTTATTCGGTCTCGCTACAGCGACCTTACCCTCACTACACCCTATGTCTGTAGTGATTATTTTCTGCAAAGAGCTCAAGTACCATATGGTGGTGGGTTTCCGGGTTCCGCTTAATTGATCAGGAGTGCACTACGCACAGGAAGCGGCTACATGGGTAGCGGGGGCTAGTAGCAAGGGAGTGGGCGGTCTTTTAGGTTAGAGGGCCTCAGGAAACCACAGAAACGGCGTCCGCTTAAAACGGGGCAAGTAAAACATAGTACGGTAGTTGCAGCAACAATTGGTATTGTAGTTGTAGGTTGTCGTAGCAGTGTTGGGAAAGGACCAGAGCTCCAAGCCCTTATAGAAAGAACTGAAGCTCAAGTAGTTATACGTACGGAAAGCTGACTAAAGCCGGAAATAAGTTCAGCCGAAGTTTTTTCAAACGATCTAACCATGTTCAGAAAGGAGAGACTAAATACAGTTCGTGGTTGAGTATTTATTGCTGTCGGAAGTAGTTTATCTTATAGTGAAATTGAAGTAGATAGTTTCTGCGACATAGTATGGGTAGAGGTTATAATTGACAATCGGACTAAATAATTAATTGGATCGTTTTACTGACCCACAGGACTTAGACGATATAGTTGCTGAACAGTTTAAGGAAAACTTGTGTCTCATTTCAAATAGGTACCCCACTCATATAGTTATCGTCGGTGGTGACTTTCATCCACCCTCGACATGCGGGAAAAATTATACGTTTAAAGCCGACGGCACTCATAAAACGCCATCCGAAATTGTACTGAATGCTTTCTCAGAAAAATTATTTTGAACAATTAGTTCAAGAGCCCGCTCGAAGCGTAAATGGTTGCGAAAGCATACTTGACCTCTTAGCAACAAATAATCCTGGACTTGGGAGTATCATGACTGATACGGGGATTAGCGAACACAAGGGAGTTGCTGCTAGGCTGAATACCGTAACACATACAACCATCAAAAAGAAACGCAAAGTAGATCTATTTAGAAAAGTTGATAAAAATGCTGTTAACGCCTTTTTAAGATATTGTCTCCCCTCCTTCAGATCTGACCATGTAAGTGTAGAAAAGATGTGGAATGATTTCAAAGAGATAGTATCGACGGCATTGAGAGATATATATCACCTAAATTAATAAGTGATGCATCTGATCCTCCATGGTACACAAAACGGGTTAGATCGCAGGTGCAGAAGCAACGAAAAAATCATGCCAAATTTAAAAGAACGTAAAATCCCCAAGATTGGCAATGTTTTGCATAAGTTCGTACTTCAATCCGAGGTGCTTTTAATAATATCCACAACGAAACACTATATCGGAATCTGGTAGAAAACGCAAAGAGATTCTGGTCATACATATAACACACAAGGCGTTTCAGTCTGGAACCGCGCGACCACTACGGTCCCACGTTCGAATCCTGCCTCGGGCATGAATGAGTGTGGTGTCCTTAGGTTAGTTAGGTTTAAGTAGTTCTAAGTTCTAGGGGACTGAAGACCTCAGGTGTTAAGTTCCATAGTGCTCAGAGCCACTTTTTTTTTTTTTTTTTTCCTTGCGACGGGATCTTCTCCTAAAATTTCAATCACCAGCTTTCTTCTCCGATTGCGAAAACATTCTGTAGACAACCACCTACATAGGTAGAAATGATCATCACGATAAAATAAGAGAAATCAGCGCTCGCACAGAAAAATTCAAGTGCTTGTTTTTTCCCGCGCGCCGTTCGAGAGTGGAACGGTGGAAGACAGCTGGAAGGTGGTTCATTGAAACCTCTGCCAGGCACTTTAATGTGAACAGCAGTGTAATCGCGTAGGTGAGGATGTTATCGGAAGCAGTTACGCTTCAACCAACCAAAACAATTTTCTGATAGTGTATTTACTACAACTGTATGCCTACCGCCGATTTCAAACAAGTATTTTCGTCAATGTATTCAATGTAGATTGGATACACCACCAACTATACATGTGTGAGTCGGCTACCTGTCGAGATGAGAGGGAAATTTTCATTGAAGACTATAGCAACTATATTGTCTGAATTGGGAGGTCGGTAAAAGGAACCAGTTATTAATTTACGAGGTCACAGCAGCTATCTACTTCAATTTCACCCAAAGATAAACTACGTCCAACAGCAACAAACACGCCACTAATAACTGAATTTAATCTATCGTTTCTGAAAATCACAAGTCTTCGACAAAACGGCTCAATTGATATCTGGCTTTAGCCTGCTATCAGTACCTATTATGACCTTTGTTTCAATGCTTTCTATGAGCACTTGGAGATCTGAATCTTCTCAAGACAACTGTAAAAATCTATGATGAAAAGCAGTATCTTCAACGACAGCATCAATAACTGCATGTTCACTTGCGGGCATTTCACTGGTCTCATTTTTATCGTCTTGATGTCATTATTATATCCGTGTGTGTATGTGTATATCCATGTGGCAGAGTAGTTCAGCGATGACACATGACACACAGAGTCGTCGCCACGGCTCCTTCCCACAAATTATTTCGTATATTCCACTTACAGCGCAGATCTTCCATTTCTTCTCGTCTCACTGGTTGTCTACAATTATCACCTTCATGTCATTATTCAATCTGTTTATGTGTACCTCTTCCCTTCGGTTACAAGAAGCGTAGTACAGCAGACACGTACAGTTCCATCTCGGTTCCTACACTTTTCTTTATGTACTATTTCGTTTACAAAGTGGAATCATCTGATACTGTGTCCTCCACAGCACCGGCATCACAGATTACTGGATGAATAAAGAAAGAGGCCATTAAACTGCTGTGTGATTTTCATGCGCATAAATTTACATATACAGGCTACGCGTGTTCTGCATGGACACTGCCTTCGCGTCCTCGCCATGCACGGTGCGCCACAGCGTGTTGCGCCCTCGGAGTAGCACACAACATCGTACAGGCCACCGGTGTCTGCATTTTTCACATCTGTCACCGCCAACAGCTGCGCGCGCCATCCGCTTTGAGCGACACTTGTTCAGTCGTCGCTATTTTCAGGGAGCATATCCGATGAGTTTCCACCGTAACTGGTTGTATGTCGCTGCCACGGTCGGTCGATGAGTTTGTGACTCAACGAACGTCGAATCACACTCCACGGAGCACTTTGATCTACCTGTGTTGGTCAACGCTACTTAGTAATTCTTTTTTAACAAAATCCATTTTTAATGCCCTAATTTTCCGTTCTTCAATTAATAATTACACTTCGAGGTTTTGGCCACTTATCATATGAAATTATTCAACTATCGAGGTCTGTGGCAGCAACCTCTGGGTTAAGAACGTTGCGAGTGACAGCCCGCTTTGCCCACCCCGACTACCGAGGAAGGGATATTGCGGATGTCGTAAAGATAGTGTTTTTCTTTGTCCTGAATCTTTTCTTTTTTTATCTTTACAAGTGGATGCTAGAGTCAAGGTATCGGAAAAGCAGTAAGGAAAAAGAGATAAAGTTATCTCTGGAACAGATACACTGGAATAATGCATTAAAGAAAACCGGCTCTTCCCACTGTGACATGGAACTAAGTTTTACACACAAATGTGGAAGCGCTGACGCCACTGCTCCAGGCACAGAACAGTACAGCAGATCCATGTCTAACAAGCAGGGCAGAGAGTTCCTGTGAATCCTACACATATTGAAGGTCAGCTATTCTGTCGCATTTACAGACTGAATGCTTTATTAACAAACGTTAGAGTTTAGTAAACGTCGATTTGTATTCACGAAAATTTCTGTAGCAATGACCTGGAACGGAAAAACACAGTTTCTCCAAGTACAGTGATGAATAACGGTTATTCTGTACTTTTAAGTTCTTTAGTTTGAAATTCATTACCTACACAGATGACGTTGTGAAGTTCTGTGTCTTTGGTATGACAGCAAATTTCTCTGAATTCTTATGGCAAGAAATTATGCGTATGTTTTATTCTTACGTCATATTTGAGAGCCCTCTAGAACTACAGTGTTCTTCTTTTTGTAATTCAATACTCATATTTGTGGAAATATTAACCGGGAATAGTATTGTAACTGAGGGAATGTAAATCGAAATGAAGGTATCTAACAACAGAGGGTAAGAAAAATTCATAGACTGAAAATTATTATAAAGATACATTCAAAAAATTACTGCAATTGAAAATGAAGACATAATAGAAAGGAATGCATACCGCACCCTAAATGATGTACTTTCTAGCCGCTAAATTTAGTTAATTGTTTAACAGTAATTGTAACTCACTAGACTCCGTTATAGAACAACAAATATTCCTAATAGTTGTTAACATGTGAATACTTAGGGCAACGATACTGTGGCACGTTACATTGCAAGGTATGAAAAGTATAAACAAGCATTCGAGCTGGTTTTCCTCATTCAGCAACCCTTACGTCAGAACCAGATGATGTTAGGACCTGAAATCCTTGTTAATAATAAAGGTATATATATAAATAAAGGACTACTTTTCGAAATACGATGCCTTAACATATTTTCAGCTTGTTTGTCGAACAGAGCTATCGCATCTTAGAATGTTTATGGCAGGTTTTGTCTTTCGCAATAGATTGAAAGCAATGAAATAGTCTCAGCTTGTTTTTGATTAAAATTTTATTTTCGACAGTCAGATTTATTAATACAGATTTGAATTTATAGCTAACTACCTTATTACCTGCGTTGCTGGGGTATCTATTTATTGTAACTCTGTCGGTCCTTCTCCTTGTCCCACTTTCATATATCTGTCTCCTCTGCCAACTTCTCTGTCTAACTCTTTGTACCTCTCATTATTCACCTGCTCCACACACTTCTCTCTGTCCAGCTAATAAAGCCTCTCTGTCAGTCTATCTGATACTCCTCTCACAATCTGTCCATGTGCTACTCCACCCTTTCTCTGTCGATCTGCTCTTTTGCATTCTCTCGGTCCATCTTCTCCTCTCAAAGTCCATCTCCTTCTTCATCTTTCTCTTTTTATTTACTCCTTATTCTTTTCTATGTCCACTTCTCACTTCCTTTCTCTCTGCCCACCTTCTCCTCTTTCCCCCTCTTTCTGTCCATTTCCCCTCCCCCTATCTATGTTCATATTCTCTGCCTCCACATTCTGTCCATATCCTCCTCCGCCTCTCCCTCAGGTCATTCGTTACCCCTCGTTCTCTCTCCACGTTATCACCGCCTTCCCAATAGGTGGATTTTCGTTACTACCCCCACAGTATGTCTTGCATATAGTAAGTGATATGAGCATCAAGTTTAGGTGAAATCGATCTATGGGTTCCAGAGGAGTTTCTTACCTTGGGCGTTGCCCTCATACGCATATGCAACATCTATTACCACATACTGAACATATTTCACACATAGCTGTACACATATTTCACCTGTTTCTCTAGAAAATTTCACACTGCAATTTCGTTCTCACGCTGCTCAATGTTATGACGCTCCATACTGAAGCGCAAGAAAGGCTGGTATAGGCAGGCGTATTCAGAGATATGTAAACAGGCTAAATACGGTGCGGCGCTAGGCAGCACCTACATAAAACGACAATGGTCTCGCGCAGTTGTTAAATCGGATACTGCTGCGAAAATGGCGGGTTATCAAGATTTAAGTGAGTTTGAACTTGGTGTTAAAGTCGGCGCCCAAACGATGGGGCACAGCATCTGCGACGTAGCGATGAAGTGGGGATTTTGCCGTACGACCATATCACGAGTATTCCGTGAATATCAGGAATCCGGTAAAACCTCAAATCTCCGACATCCCTGAGGCCAGAAGGAAGAGCCTGGAAGAACGGGACCACCAATGACTAAAGAGTATCGTTCAAAGTGACAGAAGTGCAACCTTTCCCCAAATTGCGGCAGGCTTCAATGCTGAGCCATCAACAAGTATCAGCGTGTGAACCATGTAACGAATCGTCATCGATGTGGGCTTTTGTTGCCGGAGGTCCGCGCGTGTACTCTTGATGACTGCACGACATAAAGCTTTACTCCTCGCCTGGGCCCGTCAACACCGACATTGATGACTGGAATTGTGTTACCTCGCCGGCCAAGTTCCTTTCAAGTGGATGGACGTGTACAGATATGGAGAAAACCTCATGAATCCCAGACAGTGCACGTCAGCAGGGGACTGTTGAATCTGGTGGAAGCTCTGTAATGGTGTGGGGCGTGTGCAGTTGGAGTGTTGTGGGACTTCTAATACGTCTGACAGATGACACGTACTTAACCATTCTGTCTGATCACCTGCATCCATTCATATCCATTGTGCATTCAGATGGACTTGGGCAATTCCAGCAAGACAATGCTGGATACCCCACACGCCCAGAATTGTTACAGAGCGGCCCCAGAACATTCTTCTGATTTTAAACACTTCCCAGGAATGAATATTGCTCAGTATATGTGGGATGCCTTGCAACGTGCTGTTCAGAAGAGATCTCCATCCCTCGTTTTCTTACGGACTTACCGGACAGCCCTGCAGGATTCATAGGGTCATTTGGCTCCAGCAGTACTTCAGACATTAGTCGAGTCCATGCTACATCGTGTTGCGAGACTTCAGCGTGCTCGCAGGGGCCCTACATAATATTAGGCAGGTGTACAAGTTTATTTGGCTCTTCAGTGTACTCATAGTTGACGTATAATGATATAGTTTCTAGGTATATTCAGCAGCGTATACGGAAACTGCCTGTGCAATGTGTTGAGAATAGAATGCATATGGATTTGACACAAATTGTTAATTTCCAAATATCTGATTTCCATATACATAGAGTATCTTTGGTTATGATTTCCTTTTCTTATGATGATCGTCCCATATCAATCTAAGAAGCTGTTTCCAACTAGCATTACCGAAATAAGCGTTTCTTACGAATATCACATGTTTCTCTTCAGACTCAGAGTCGGATAGAAAAGTTTGTTATGAGATGAATAGGAAAGTCACATGAACATTTTCACAGATTGGTAAGGCTGGTCTAACAGAACAAGCAAGACAAGAATGACGTAGCACTGATCGAAGCATTGTCTAATTGCAGTAAAGGAGCCTTTAACAGACTAATTGTTGTGGCATAGTATGCTGTGAAACGTAAAAATAAGTGATTTAGAATCAGACAACAACATACAACCTATCACACGACGTCTAAAATTTTTATTTTCCCTCATGCCAGGTAAATAATCAGTCGTAGGACCTCGTGCTGGTTCATTTGTCAAGTGGCCATAAGCGACACATGTCCAGCCTGACATATGGCTGTGACCGGGGGAGCACCTACAAAATAATGAACCTCTGTCCTGTTAAGTGACGGACTTTCTTGCCACCTTCTGCCTGTGGAACATTTCACATTGGAGTAGTGTAGAGGGTGGGCTGCAGGAAAAAATGGTGGCAGGTATACTGTTATCACTGGAAGGCACAGATTAGTGAAACGTCTACCAAGATTCATTGAGTATTAATACCAACATTTTTGTTTCGTTATTAATCTTCTGTCTTGCTTAGCTTAGCCGCAACGCCTACATGTTCTATGCTGACCTGCTTCTATCAGAACAGCACTTACATCAAACGTCTTCTGTTAGTTGTCGGAAGTATTCCTACCTTCCCTTCATTTTTACCCTCTATAGCTCCTTCTCGTGCTATGGAAGTTATTTCTTGATGTCTGAACACGTTAGTTACCTTTCCCCTTCTTCTTCTCAGGGTTTCCTCATGTTCTTTCCTCACATGTTCTAATAATCTCCTGCAACATTATATCCTACATGCTTCGATTTTCTTCTTTTTCGGTTTTCCCACAGTACATGATTTACGTTCGTACAAAGGTGCTCTAAATGCATTTGTTTCTCAAACTGAGGCATAGTTCTTTTGGCCACGAATGCGATTTTTGCCTCCGACAGTATATTTATTATGTCGTCCTTGGTTCTTCCGTTATATGTTATTTTGCTTCCTAGTTATGAAATTCGTATACTTCGTTTATTTTGCACTATTCAATCTTGTGTCCATTTATCGCTAATCTCGCTTCCTGCTTTCATCTGCCTTCGGTTTACTCCAAATCCATGTTACATTGTCGTTAGTTATTTTATTCTATTCTAAAGGTCCTGTGACTCGTACTTACTTTCACCGAGGACAGAACAGTCGTCAGCGAATCATATCATTCATATCACACCATCCTGAAACTTAGTTCCACTCCACATCCTTCCTTTTATTTCCATGATTGTTTCTTTAGTGCACAGTCTGAACAATAGAGGCGGCAGTTAGCATCCCTCCCAGTCATCCTTTTGACGTAAGTACATAGTTCTTGGTATTCTGCTCCTACTTTTCGGCCTTGATTGTTGTAGGTTTTTTATGTAATGGCGCAGGATTTTGGTGGGAGTGGAGTAGGCTGAGTTTTGTGTGACAGTGTACTCTAAGTCGGATGAAGTTTAATTTCACTAACAATAAGTACCGTGCATGAGAAGCGAAACCAGAAATTGGCATTAATTTTTATTAAATTGTCGTGACACGTGATACAATAAAATAATAGTCTGAAAAATGAACTCTGGTCTCACAACGATGAATAAAACCTTTAAAGGGACACCAATGAATATGAAGGTAGCAGGGCTAAAATGCTAGGAGCGGAAGACTATTTGCAACATATACACAAACCAGATGGGGTTATAAGAGTCCAGAGGCATGAAAGCGAGGCAATGGTTTGAAGGGAGAGAGACTGGGATGCTGCATTTCTCCGATGTTATTCAGTTTGAACACTGGCAAGAAGTCAAGAAAACCAAAGAAAAATTAGGAGTACGAATTAAAGTTCAACGAGAAGAAATAAAAACATTGAATTTTGCCGATGACGTTGTGATTCTATCGGGGCTAGGACAAGACTTGGAAGAGCAGTTGCACGAAATGCCAATATCTTTAAAGGAGGATGTGAGATGAATATCAACAAAAGCAAACAAGGATAATGGAACGTAGTCGAACTGATTCAGAAAATGCCACCGGAATTAGATTAGGGAGCTAGACACTTACAGCAATAGATGAGTTTTGATATTTGGTCGGCAAAAGACTGATGGTAGACGATGTATAGAGGATTTAGCACGTAGACTGGCGATAGCACAGAAAGCGTTTGTGAATAAGAGAATTTTGTTAACATCGAGTATAAGTTTAAGTGTTAGGAAGCCTTCTCGGAAGATATTTGTCTGGAATATAGCCATGTGTAGAAGTGGAAGATGGACGACAAACAGTTTCGACAAGAAGAGGACAGAGCCTCGTGCAATGTGTGTTACAGAAGAATACTGAAAATTAGATTGGTAGATAGCGTAACTAATAAGGAGGCACTGAAAATATTTGGAGAGAGAAGGAATTTGTAATACAACTTGACTAAAAGTAGGGATCAGTAAATAGGACACATTCTGTGACGTCGAAGAATCAATAACTTTTTATTATTCGGGCATACGTGTCTTTGAGAGGGGGGGGGTGGTGTAGAAATAGTAAAGGGTGACGAAAAGATGAATATAGTAATGAGATCCAAAAGGCTTGCACAGGATAGAGTGGCATGGAGTGCGGCATCAAACGAGTCTTCGAACTGAAAATCACAACACGACAACATGGGTACTCAATCTGTAGACCTAAACCTAGTGTACTGCATCCAGTTTGACGTTTGAACCCCCATCGACTAACTTTACAATGAGGCAAGAAATTTATTTTTATTTTAGCGAATTGTTTACATTTCTTGAGGCGGATTCCCCGAACCTCATATTCAGGCTTCGCTATACTTGAAACAATCTTAGTTTCAATTTCTTCGTTGTAAATTCTCCTTTACTTAATTAACTCAGAACAGGGTCTCCCCCTTTTCCCCTCTACGGTGGCTGATAACAAAGTCCTTCTTTCCGGAATCGGTCATCCCTTAATTTCACTGTGACCTACGAGCGGCTACAACGGATAGCTTAGCGCAGTATCAAGGCGAACAGTAGAGACACGAACTGTGCTGTGTATGGCCGAGCGAGATAAGTCAGAAGGGTAGGATGGTGTAGCAGCGTAAAGAGGGGGCCGTGGGCCTGCAAATGCGCGGCCAGTCACTATGCTTACGAGCGAGGACCCAGGCCAGACTTCCTAAACCGATTTCCCAATGCCGCGTCAAGCTGGTCACGTAAACACTGCAAAATCTATTCTTGAAATCCGGCTATCGCTGCCTGTATTCCATTTCTACAATCGATTCTCGATCCGATGCAAAAGCACAACCGTTTTTGAAACGTACTTGGGCTGTGAGGTTACGTTTTGTGTTTAAAAAGTTTCGGAGTAAAGGAGACGTAGAAATATTAGACTAAGCATGGAGCTCTCTACCTCTAATATTTCACTGAACATAAAAAACGATTGTGCTGACTGAATCATAAAGTTGAACAGCTGATTTTCACACGCCGTATTTGAATGGCCTGACAAATGCGCTTCAGGTCTTCACATGTAAATACGACATTCAGAAATTCGCTTGTTATCTTTCGGAATATGTATCGCAGGTAAGTGGTACAGATCCCCCAAGAGTGGGGGATGTATACCAAGATGGTCTGGCGCCTGAAATCATCATCAAATTTTCAGTCAAATAGTCGAAACTACTCACAGATGAGCTACAGAAAATATGTGGACACCACTGAAACGGTCGAATTTCCTACAACCAAAGAAACATATCACCAAGTATGTAGGACGTCCTGTTGAGAATTTACTACAGTTTAAATGTTTATTTATTTACAACTAGGTAATAAACATTTGCAGACATGATATTGATACATATATATGACACATCAACGAATAGGCCCTGACTTCAGTTGCATCATCAGCAAGCATGGGCGTGCGATATGCTCGAAACTAAATTGTTAAACTAATTGTTTATGTTATTTAATTCAACTGAGCAAAGCAATTCTCCATATGCAAACTGTCGATTAGATTCAGCATGTTGATGGTGTTATAGGGACTATGGTGTAATAATTTACATGCAAAGAGATTGATAAGTTTCCTGAGACCAAAGAAATGCGCTTTTGATTATGTAGTGCTGTAGAAAAACGTAATGCACTTGAGTATGCTCTGTGACCTTCTCTCAGAACGAATGCACATTAATATACGAAAAGGATAAAGCAATCTACTGACATTAGTTGTACGAAGCTATTTTGCACTTCGCTGAACCAAGATTTAATATTTTGTGTGCCTAGTGTGGATAGAACGGTATACCAAGATTACATCCGTTCCGACTCATGAGCTAAAGAAAATGTATTTCATTATTTATTTGCAACGGGAATTTTATCAGTTTATTGCACAGGGCCATAAATCTCGGTGCCCTCGAGTCTCACTAAATTTCAGAGGGATTGATTTCATTATAGGCATTGATTCCATACTCGTTTTCCAGATTATGTTGTTTAATTTTTTTGTTGTTGGGACTACAGTAAAACTGATTGAGCACACCATTTGCCCAACAATACATTACACAGTAAATTTCCGTAAGACAAACAATACGCACTGCATATCCATTGGCAAACACAAAATCGCAATTTTTTTTAAAAGAACTTTGCATTAGTAGTGTCCGTGTCGTTGGCATTAGGCATTAGGGGCCCGAACTGGCAGGCGGCGTAGGGTTGAAATATAAGCATCGGTGTGCGTTACAGTTGCAGACAGTCAACATGGGTCTGGAAAAAGTGAATATAGCTTTACTGGTAAAGCTGTTTTACCAAACCAACAACGCTAGTGCTCCTGCACCTCGTGAATATTGCTGCATTAGAGAAATATGGAGAGGTCCTCTCCCCACACAAGGGTTGAAGAACGTGATTCAGAAGTTGGAATTAACTGACGATTTGGGAACTGCCCTGGAGAGACCGACGGCGAATGGCACCCCAAGTCGTTTAAGAAGTTAATGTAGCCATGGCTGGGAATGCTGGACACAATGTGCGATCTCCAAGCAGTGCACGATCTGTGTCACCACAGCTGAACATTCCACAGCGCATCGTTCGAAAAGTGTTACAAATAACGGTGAAATGGTATACCTAGTGCAGGCTGTTGCCGAAGCAGATGGTCGTCACGCTGATCAACGTATGTAAGTTACCCTCACCTGGGAATGAAAATGTATTTCTTTCAATTGTTTATTAGTTATTTCTCTTCGAAATGTCCTTTCAAATATTCCCACAAAGTTTCATTACCTTACAATCATTTGTTTTTCATGGGGGACCCCTCAAATAGCTAAAGTGTAATTATAACGACTCTCTGTGCTCTGTTGTGTGTTGATGTGTTTTCCAAGTGAGTTTAATTATATGCATTAAAATTCGCTAGTAGCCTGAGCATATTTAATCAATTAGAAATAGAGTATATAATAAATATAACAATGCCAGTGTCTGACAACGGAGCACAGCTTGTTTGTGATGTGTGGGATGCATTTATGCAAAGAATTGGAATGAGGCCCATAAAGATATCAGTGTACCATCCAGCTAGCAACCTGCAGTATGGTAAATGAGAAAATGGGGTATACTGTGTAGTACATACAGCAGTAAGGAACATAGTACATCGAAGGTATATATATGTAAACGTGTTTCAAGGTTTGACGAATACACCATGCAAAGTTGTGCAACAGGTTTCTCATCATATGAGACCATGATGGGTCAGTATAGCGGATAACATAAGATCAGACAATACAGAAGTTTCTCTGACTCTGATAGTATAAGTCAGAAGAAGGAACAGTTTCCAGAGTGAAAATTATTAAGAAAGCGCAGCAGAAAAAAAGTTCGTGAAGAAAGGGTAAGAAGGTGTTCATGCCAACCAAAAGAAAGTCAAGTCATAATGATGGGGAAATTAATAAGTTATGGGCCATGCATCTAAGAATCCATTTTGACTGTGAAACGTCACACTGCAAATAAAGTATGTTAAGAAAGACTGAAAGTAAATTAGGAACAAATTACCATACACTGCATTTATATATAACAGTCGGTACAGATATAAGTATTTGGGAGCTCATTTTTCTTACAGGCATGTGAACCATGTATGTAAGTTGTTGTAGCTGGGAAATTAATTCTTGGTGCACATTGATGGAAACCTACAGTATGATACAGTACTATGGAACTGCTTAATATGGAAACATACATATGTGCTGTGTACTGTGGAATGGGTTAATATGCTTAGTCATACATTTAGGTGCGTATTCATATAGAATCATTTTATGGGGATTTGATCGTTTCGTATACTAGAACATGTTTCCTCACTTTTTTGTGCATTTGTCCCGCACTGGCATAGGATCAGCATGGTTATTAATGGGTTTGGCATAGTTAGTTTTGGAGGAGGGTAGTTGCCCCTCCTTTCACCACCCCATCACCCCACAGGATTGAATAAGTTGACTCCAATTGTGTGAGCTTGGAGTAACTCATTTGACAGCAGGCAAAACTTCTCGAAATGTTTGCAGATCGTGTAACTGAGGCTTGACCAGGATACCAAATGGTTACGTAGTTAGATGTGGGGAACCTCCTAAAAACCAAATCCAGGTGGGCTGGCACACTGGCCTTCAGAGGTGGTGCATACTCCAGTTCCATAACCAGAACTTTAACATGTTTAGCTATTGGGGTAGGTATTCTGTAGTGTCGCGCAATGGTAAAGAGTTGGAAACGTGAAATATAGTCAAAGTTTCGTTGCATATGCCGAGAGCCAGAGGCAGTAGGTTAGCCAAGAAGTAAGAGAATTGCACATGTACTGGAATGTGTCGTCACACAGCGGCAATGGCCTAGTTACACACAACAAGCGAGAGATAATTGTTTAGCACGCTGGTTTGTGTTAGACGGAGACTTTCATAGAGTGTAAGACAGAGGTATAGCGTCAGCTGTACTGCATTTCACAGCTTCGCGTAAGTCTGCCGTAACAACACGTAACTCTGTCGCAAGAACACCTAAGGGGCGAGTACGACAAATGAGTCAGCAGTGTAAGTGGAACGAATGCATTCATTACAAACGACCATGACGTCAGGACGTCGCTCGAGCTTCCTTTAAATATGCCAGCTTTGACAGCAGCAAGGCACTCGCAGTTAGACTTGCAGTTAGATGTGTACTGGGTCGCTGCGTAGCGCTCAGCTCGGTGATCGCCATGTTAATCTTTATTAAGGAGATGTTGCAGTAAGGGCGGCCCATCCAGCAGCTGACGTGAGGAGGCAGTAACAGCTCTGGTCCTCTCTGCTGCCGCTGTCAATCATCAACCCAGGATTAGCAGACATCGCGACAGACTCGTTCGCTGCCAATGCTGACCACATCAGTAAGCCATCGTCGAGATCATACGGGGCCTAGGCCCTGTGCATCTGCTGTCACAACCGGGTGAGCCGACGACACTGGGGGACTGCAGCCCCTTCCGCCCGTCCACAGCGGACGAGCCACCAGGAGGAGCAGGGAAGAAGACAGGATAGGGTAGAGTACACTCCGCACTACGAGAACGCCTCTCGTGCCGACAGCGCCGGGACTCCAACCCGGAGCCTCCTACGCACAGAAGCCTGCTGTCCACAGCCAAGACGGCCGGCCAGCCGGGCACCACCAGCCACGCGTGGCCGAAGTACGAATTAAGGACATTCCTTCGCTACGTCACAGCACGCGGCGCTGCGCTAGCAACACTGTGCGGACCGGAGCTGGTGTCATCGCTACGAGTCAGCGAGGACTCGGGAAGGTCGTTGATATCACCAAGCCACATTGTACTCGGCAGGAATAAAGGTGTTATAAATTAATAATGTTTCTTTGGCGTTTCTGACGGGTCCACAGTCATTTTCTAGCATCCTGACAACTGGAGAGGTCACCGCTCGGCCATCCAGTCCACCGTAGGCGACCGGGACCACCGGGGTGCCTACAACACCATAGAATAAGCTAACGTTTGTATTTCTTACGTGAATCTGTCTGTTGCCAGAATGAGCCTCATTTGAGACATGAACAGATGGGGCACATGGTATTTCAGGAAAGACGGTAATAGTGTCACCACCAGGAGTCACGAGTCTGCCTTGTTTACATACTTGCTTATTTTGATTTATAGCTTTTTTGGAGACGATTTGGCTAGAAAATGTTGTATATTACTGCTGGTGTACTGATGGTTTTGTTGAACATATTGCTTTACACTGCTGGAAGAAGCCAATAAACTACTACTGCAGGAAACCAATCAATAATGTACAGTGTCAACAAAGTCAGTTATATGTATATGTTTAGCATAAGGTGTAGGCTGGTGGGGTAATTTTTATCACATAACATGTTAATTCCGTAGTTAGATAGATTCTACTCGTTAAACTGATTCGTTTGATATGTCACAAGCCATACTTCGAACGCAATTAGGCAATTTGCATAGTACAGAGTGTAATAATAACATACACAACTGGCATGCACATGGCACTAACAATTTCTGTCTCCTTAGAATGTAGATGTATTTTGGTAGTAAAGGGGTACTTAAGGGAAAGAGGTTTCCACGCAGTTAGTGGACAATGGACGTGGCCCTTGGAATTTTGCAAAACGAAAGCACAGACTGCAGTGTCACAGACCTTTCGTAAACAGTAAAAACACGTCATACGGCGGTGGACAGTGTGTGTGCTTCACGTTCTGAGCACTTGGCCCGGTGGAGGGAATCTCGAACGCTGGTTGGTCAGGAAGAAGCCAGCATACGCAGTATTTAATTTCGGAGATTCTCATTGGTCAAGAAAGCGATGATAGACAGTAACAAGCACGCCCACTGGCCGATAACAGTTAAGGAAAGAAGAGAAGCTGAAGAACAGTGGGAGAAGTCAGCGACAAAGTAGTCAATTTTGTAGAGATGATTGAGGACACAATCTATCTGGAAGAGTCGTGTGTTGTACAGAGCACTTAATACTTGGTCGTGACACCGAAAGAGATATTTTTCTGTGAGCATTTTGTTGATTCAAGAAGCTCTGCGTTAGCCGAATTTGTGGTGGATATCTCGTATATTTCCGTAGTGGAGGACACGAGAACGGTTAACCTTTGATTAAACATTGTGCACGCCGTCCAGCCTTGGCGAGTGTACAAAGTCATCTATCTTGTCTATGGACGCAAACAGTTTTCCACTTCACGGGCACATAGGAAGTGGCAAAATGTTGGATTCAATTAGAGACTAGCATAGTTTTGTCAGGTGAACAGTGTAAGTAGGGTGTTTAGGTTTTTGCCGGCCGCGGTGGTCTCGCGGTTCTAGGCGCGCAGTCCGGAACCGTGCGACTGCTACGGTCGCAGGTTCGAATCCTGCCTCGGGCATGGATGTGTGTGATGTCCTTAGGTTAGTTAGGTTTAAGTAGTTCTAAGTTCTAGGGGACTGATCACCACAGCAGTTAAGTCCCATAGTGCTCAGAGCCATTTTGTTTAGGTTTTTATATTGGTAATGCCATGTAGCGCTCTGTATGAAAATCACAGGCTGTACTGTGTGCAGTCTGTGGCTGATTGGCATTGTTGTAATACTCGCTATTGTAGTGTTGGGCAGTAGGCTGTTAACAGCGCATAGCGTTGTGCAGTTTGAGGTGTGTCGCCTGCAGTGGTAGATGTGGGGAGAGAGATGGCGGAGTTTTGATAGCGGATGATATGGACGTGTGTCCATCAGAGACAGTAAATTTGTAAGACTGTATGTCATGAACTGATATATATATTATGACTTTTGAACACTATTAACGTAAATACATTGTTTGTTCTTTATCAAAATCTTTCATTTGCTAACTATGCCTATCAGTAGTTAGTCCCTTCAGTACTTAGAATCTTTTATTTAGCTGGCAGTAGTGGCGCTAACTGTATTACAGTAGTTCGAGTAACGAAGATTTTTGTGAGGTAAGTGATTCATGAAAGGTAAGGGTTATTGTTAGTCAGGGCCATTATATTGTAGGGATTTTTGAAAGTCAGATTGCGTTGCGCTAAAATTATTGTGTGTCAGTTTAAGCACAGTCATTTATAATTTTTCTAAGCGGACGTTTCAACAGGTACGAGAGACGACGCAAGCAACAGCGGACTGTCGCCGAGATTATCGCTCAGTTCTGCAAATGGTAAATGATGAATTTCTCAGGAGTAAGATTTTGAACTCACCAGTGTGGTTTCACTTCAAGTCTGCATTACATTGGAGTAATTATTCGAATTCCTCGCCTCCATGTCAGTCACGTAGTCTGTGCGTGATGTTGAGGTTTAAATGTAAGGAAGTGATCCGGCAGATATGGTTTGTTGCCAAGCAACGGTACCTTAATTTATATTCTAACAGTATACAGTTTAGGTTTTGATAGCAATGTCAACTGAAATACTTTTACTAGATTTTCTGAATTAAGTTGAAATCAGTATTTTCCATGTGTTGGCTCTTGTACGGGTTATTTCTAGTTTGGTTCTGAGCACTGTGGGACTTAACATCTGAGGTCATCAGTACCCTAGAACGTAGAACTACTTAAACCTAACTAACCTAAGGACATCACACACACCCATGCCCGAAGCAGGATTGGAACCTGCGACCGTAGCGGTCACGCTGTTCCAGACTGAAGCGCCTAGAACCGCTCTATGTCCAGTTTGTGTGGGATTTTTATAAGGTTACCATTTCCACATCTTGGACCCAAATGTGTATGGTAATTCATGTAATAAATTCTTTTGTACACAGAATAGACTGTTGTTTGTCCCAAAGTAGAGTTTCCCTCCATTACTCACTGACATATTTCATGGACACAGGTACTCCGATGGCAGCTATTCTTCTGACTGTGTAACAGTCAGCGTGGCTGGTAACTCCAGACCTGGCAGGGGCTGGGTTCACCTGCTTAAGATTTAAATTTCTCTTTCGCAGAATTCCTTGTGCGCTCAGTGATGGGGTAGATCACACTAAACCACATCGGCTAGTTAGAAAGGACATACAAAGTGATACAAATGTCACACCAACAGATTCATAAATAGATTACAATAAGTAAAGAATAAACTGTGTAAATTGAGGTAAGTTTGTTAGTAGGATTACAGAGTGGTGTAGGTGATGAACATTGTAATTCAGCACTACCAACTGATAAAGACTCCACGCAGGATACGGTGTCCGACGCGCAATGATCTGTTTTCGTCCAAAGCGCTGGGCCAGTACATTCGTTTGTTCGGAAGGGGAGGCTGACAAGTGTGCTTCAACTTTCGGCGGGTCAGCGGTTACAGTATCGAGGCGCACTCTGTGAAATCTTTCTCAAACGCTACTTTTCGAACTGGGTGAACCGATAAGAAACTGTTCTGTGTGCTAGTTTGTGCCACACGTATCAGGCTAATGGGACACAATGTGTTGTCAGTGACAAAGGAAGCGGCTAGGCCAGATAATTGAGTGCAGTGTCGAGTCAAGCAGGAGAGAGTTACTATGAATGTCTGGGCAAGATGAGTCAGGAAAATTTGCGTAGAATGAATGAGGTGGCCGAAAGTAGGCAGGTGTCCACATAAATTGTGGCAAAGGGAAAATCCCGTGGCTAGCAGGAGAGGAACCGTGTGAGAGGATTATCAGACCAGCTGTGTGGCTGGATTGAAGAGTTTTTAGCAAACAGAACACAGTATGTTGTTCTCAATGGAGAGTCGTCTACAGACGTTAAAGTAACCTCTTGCGTGCCACAGGGGAGTGTTATGGGACCATTGCCTTTCACAATATATATATAAATGACCTAGTAGATAGTGTCGGAAGTTCCATGCGGCTTTTCGCGGATGATGTTGTAGTATACAGAGAAGTAGCAGCATTAGAAAATTGCAGCGAAATGCAGGAAGATCTTCAATGGATAGGCACTTGGTGCTGGGAGTGGCAACTGACCCTTAACATAGACCAGTGTAATATATTGCGAATACATAGAAGGAAGGATACTTTATTGTACGACAATATGATAGCGGAACAAACACTGGTAGCAGTTACTTCTGTAAATTGTCTGGGAGTATGCGTGCGGAACGATTTGAAGTGGAATGGTCATATAAAATTAATTGTTGGTAAGGCGGGTACCAGGTTGAGATTCATTGGGAGAGTCCTTAGAAAATGTAGTCCATCAACAAAGGAGGTGGCTTACAAAACACTCGTTCGACCTATACTTGAGTATTGCTCATCAGTGTGGGATCCGTACCAGGTCGGATTGACAGAGGAGATAGAGAAGATCCAAAGAAGAGCGGCGCGTTTCGTTACCGGGGTTATTTGGTAAGCGTGATAGCGTTATGGAGATGTTTAGCAAACTCAAGTGACATACTTTGCAAGGGAGGCACTCTGAGTCGCGGTGTAGCTTGCTGTCCAGGTTTCGAGAGGGTGCGTTTCTGGATGAAGTACCGAATATATTGCTTCCCCCTACTTATACCTCCCGAGGAGATCACGAATGTAAAATTAGAGAGATTCGAGCGCGGACGGAGGCTTTCCGGCAGTCTTTCTTCCCGCGAACCATACGCGACTGGAACAGGAAAGGGAGGTAATGACAGTGGCACGTAAAGTGCCCTCAGCCACACACCGTTGGGTGACTTGTGGAGTATGTAGAATATGAAGGCCAAGTTCGCCTGGCGTCTGAAAGTGCTGTTTTAAAAATTATCTAACTTTCCAACAAAACAGTCAAACAGGGAACAGTTGAGTCACAAAAAATACATGGATGTCAATGAAATAGGCAGAGGCCCTAAAATGCAATAAAAGACGCTATGCTGAGTTAAAAGTTTTGAAATCTGTGCTGCTAATTGCTTTCATTTGCTGACCGAAAACGTAGGAAAGCTATATTTCATTTGATCTCTTACTTATCTCTAGTGCTCCCTTCGTCTGTTTGTTTTCCCAGGAAAAGTATGATCTATACTTAACAGTAGAAATAAATCAGTCTCTATCAGATATTTTGAAAGATTTAAGTCAGCACAAAAGTTAATTAGCGATTCACTTCACTGAATTCAGAGTTTTTTGAACGGCCATCGTCTCCACTGAATGAAAGTTTGTCAGAGAGCCTCTACCTATCAAAATCTAAATTTCCTAAACTCCCTTCTGCTCTAATGGACTAACAATATTGTGCAGTATAGTGGAACGTTTCGTTGTCAGGCGTGTTTTTATTACGGTATCACGACACGGTTTAGAATAGCGCTGTGTTTTTACTAGTCCGATGCCAAGTTTATTTACATTTCATTCAAAGCTTTAGGAAATGCTATTAACGCAAGATAGCCACGATATTCGACGTTCACATTACAAATTATTAAAACAATGTAACATTTATGACGGACCCAGGGCCGAACGTAAAGGAAACTCTTCAACACCACAAAGGTCCCCCATGGGCATTGCACTGTATAAACACAGCATTAAGGCACACGTTAGATGACAAGTTCCTTAACGAAGAATTACTTGATAGTTATGAATCCTTCCAGCCAATTGCCTAGAAACGCTACGGTTTGGTATCAAGATTAGAAAAGAAAAACATTACATCAAGATGTTCCATCGAGGTGGAATAGCATTTGCAAGATGTCGCATTCGTTTCATGCACACAAAAATGGAACTGAGAATTTGGTGTAAAAAAAAGTAGAAAGGATATCTCCGTATAAGCCTGATGTAAGTTAGGGCGTACTTAAGTCCTCTGAATCTCTTAAAGAGGCCACAGATGGCGTGGAGAGTGAAACGGACCTGACCCCTGCCTTTCTGGCATTTCTGGTGCCATAGGTATAAAGTTTACTAGATACATGCGAAAGTAAAGATGGTACACCGATGGTTAAACTGCTGAAAGGACGTGCAGAAACCGACCTAACGTAAAAATTAAAAAGTTTTTAATGAATTAAAGTATTCTCTACACATGGCTACAGATTTTTATATACATGTCAAGGAAGACATGGTACAGCGTAAAGAGAAGAAGGAAAATATTTATCAGACTGTTCGTGAGAAACTAAATACTGTATTTGTAGAAGAAGAGAAAGAAGATCCGAATGCCTCTCCCGCAAAGAAGTTCCAAAGCTCGCTTTTGCCAACTTCTTAGCGATAAGATGAAACAAAGATATTTGAACGGGGACGTCCCAGGTGATAACGTCAAGAACTTTTCGTCGTATCGAAAGGCCAGTGCCTTTGCCTTCCCCCAAACTCTATAATAGGCGAAAGAAATCCTTGCAAGCGAAAGAAATTTTAGCAGGGCAGGCTTAATTGTGCTGCTGTATCGATCCAGAATGTGTCAATGATATTTTGTTAGTTCATAACAATAAGAGGGACAAGGGATTGTTTTATGAATTCTATCGTAGCATACGAGATGGAACACTAACAATCTATGTAAATAGTCCCCACTTGTGAAATATAAGTTTAGTACACAGGTTTGCATTCAGAAGTTCCTGTTAATAATAGATTTTTGAGTTCTAGACTTACAGATATCATGTATAGTGTAACATTATCTTCAGACTCTAATTCATTAACTTATTCCGTTTATTCATTAATTACTCTAGTAGGTTTAACCTTATTTCTTGTTTAAGTATAAATAATGTTATTTCTTCCATTAAACGGCCATGAAATGACTTCATAAATTAAGTTTGATTGTACTAGAGAAATGTGTTACTCCTTGGCCATCCTCAAGAAACAAGTCGTGTGACCATTTTCTGCTTGTTGGATGTTTATAAACAGCCTAGTGCAAATATCAAATATCAAATATCATGAACCATGGACCTTGCCGTTGGTGGGGAGGCTTGCATGCCTCAGCGATACAGATGGCCATACCATAGGTGCAACCACAACGGAGGGGCATCTGTTGAGAGGCCAGACAAACATGTGGTTCCTGAAGAGGGGCAGCAGCCTTTTCAGTAGTTGCAGGGGCAACAGTCTGGATGATTGACTGATCTGGCCTTGTAACATTAACCAAAACGGCCTTGCTGTGCTGGTACTGCGAACGGCTGAAAGCAAGGGGAAACTACAGCCGTAATTTTTCCCGAGGACATGCAGCTCTACTGTATGATTAAATGATGATGGCGTCCTCTTGGGTAAAATATTCCGGAGGTAAAATAGTCCCCCATTCGGATCTCCGGGCGGGGACTACTCAAGAGGACGTCGTTATCAGGAGAAAGAAAACTGGCGTTCTACGGATCGGAGCGTGGAATGTCAGATCACTTAATCGGGCAGGTAGGTTAGAAAATTTAAAAAGGGAAATGGATAGGTTAAAGTTAGATATAGTGGGAATTAGTGAAGTTCGGTGGCAGGAGGAACAAGACTTTTGGTCAGGTGATTACAGGGTTATAAATACAAAATCAAATAGGGGTAATGCAGGAGTAGGTTTAATAATGAATAAAAGAATAGGAGTGCGGGTTAGCTACTACAAACAGCATAGTGAACGCATTATTGTGGCCAAGATAGACACAAAGCCCATGCCTACTACAGTAGTACAAGTTTATATGCCAACTAGCTCTGCAGATGATGAAGAAATAGATGAAATGTATGACGAGATAAAAGAAATTATTCAGGTAGTGAAGGGAGACGAAAATTTAATAGTCATGGGTGACTGGAATTCGTCAGTAGGAAAAGGGAGAGAAGGAAACATAGTAGGTGAATATGGATTGGGGGGAAGGAATGAAAGAGGAAGCCGCCTTGTAGAATTTTGCACAGAGCATAACTTAATCATAGCTAACACTTGGTTCAAGAATCATGAAAGGAGGCTGTATACATGGAAGAAGCCTGGAGATACTGACAGGTTTCAGATAGATTATATAATGGTAAGACAGAGATTCAGGAACCAGGTTTTAAATTGTAAGACATTTCCAGGGGCAGATGTGGATTCTGACCACAATCTATTGGTTATGAACTGCAGATTGAAACTTAAGAAACTGCAAAAAGGTGGGAATTTAAGGAGATGGGATCTGGATAAACTGAAAGAACCAGAGGTTGTAGAGAGTTTCAGGGAGAGCATAAGGGAACAATTGACAGGAATGGGGGAAAGAAATACAGTAGAAGAAGAATGGGTAGCTCTGAGGGATGAAGTGGTGAAGGCAGCAGACGATCAAGTAGGTAAAAAGACGAGGGCTAATAGAAATCCTTGGGTAACAGAAGAAATATTGAATTTAATTGATGAAAGGAGAAAATATAAAAATGCAGTAAATGAAGCAGGCAAAAAGGAATACAAACGTCTCAGAAATGAAATCGACAGGAAGTGCAAAATGGCTAAGCAGGGATGGCTAGAGGACAAATGTAAGGATGTAGAGGCTTGTCTCACTAGGGGTAAGATAGATACTGCCTACAGGAAAATTAAAGAGACCTTTGGAGAGAAGAGAACCACTTGTATGAATATCAAGAGCTCAGATGGAAACCCAGTTCTAAGCAAAGAAGGGAAGGCAGAAAGGTGGAAGGAGTATATAGAGGGTTTATACAAGGGAGATGTACTTGAGGAAAAAATTATGGAAATGGAAGAGGATGTAGATGAAGATGAAATGGGAGATAAGATACTGCGTGAAGAGTTTGACAGAGCACTGAAAGACCTGAGTCGAAACAAGGCCCCGGGAGTAGACAACATTCCATTAGAACTACTGATGGCCTCGGGAGAGCCAGTCCTGAAAAAACTATACCATCTGGTGAGCAAGATGTATGAGACAGGCGAAATACCCTCAGACTTCAAGAAGAATATAATAATTCCAATCCCAAAGAAAGCAGGTGTTGACAGATGTGAAAATTACCGAACTATCAGTTTAATAAGTCACAGCTGCAAAATACTAACGCGAATTCTTTACAGACGAATGGAAAAACTGGTAGAAGCCGACCTCGGGGATGATCAGTTTGGATTCCGTAGAAATGTTGGAACACGCGAGGCAATACTGACCTTACGACTTATCTTGGAAGAAAGATTAAGAAAAGGCAAACCTACGTTTCTAGCATTTGTAGACTTAGAGAAAGCTTTTGACAATGTTGACTGGAATACTCTCTTTCAAATTCTGAAGGTGGCAGGGGTAAAATACAGGGAGCGAAAGACTATTTACAATTTGTACAGAAACCAGATGGCAGTTATAAGAGTCGAGGAGCATGAAAGGGAAGCAGTGGTTGGGAAGGGAGTGAGACAGGGTTGTAGCCTCTCCCCGATGTTATTCAATCTGTATATTGAGCAAGCAGTAAAGGAAACAAAAGAAAAATTCGGAGTAGGTATTAAAATTCATGGAGAAGAAGTAAAAACTTTGAGGTTCGCCGATGACATTGTAATTCTGTCAGAGACAGCAAAGGACTTGGAAGAGCAGTTGAACGGAATGGACAGTGTCTTGAAAGGAGGATATAAGATGAACATCAACAAAAGCAAAACGAGGATAATGGAATGTAGTCAAATTAAGTCGGGTGATGCTGAGGGAATTAGATTAGGAAATGAGACACTTAAAGTAGTAAAGGAGTTTTGCTATTTAGGGAGTAAAATAACCGATGATGGTCGAAGTAGAGAGGATATAAAATGTAGACTGGCAATGGCAAGGAAAGCGTTTCTCAAGAAGAGAAATTTGTTAACATCGAGTATAGATTTAGGTGTCAGGAAGTCGTTTCTGAAAGTATTTGTATGGAGTGTAGCCATGTATGGAAGTGAAACATGGACGATAACCAGTTTGGACAAGAATCGAATAGAAGCTTTCGAAATGTGGTGCTACAGAAGAATGCTGAAGATAAGGTGGGTAGATCACGTAACTAATGAGGAGGTATTGAATAGGATTGGGGAGAAGAGAAGTTTGTGGCACAACTTGACTAGAAGAAGGGATCGGTTGGTAGGACATGTTTTGAGGCATCAAGGGATCACAAATTTAGCATTGGAGGGCAGCGTGGAGGGTAAAAATCGTAGAGGGAGACCAAGAGATCAATACACTAAGCAGATTCAGAAGGATGTAGGTTGCAGTAGGTACTGGGAGATGAAGAAGCTTGCACAGGATTGAGTAGCATGGAGAGCTGCATCAAACCAGTCTCAGGACTGAAGACCACAACAACAACAACATGTAGATGAAATAATGACTTCATCAAAATTGTACACATCATACCTGCAATTTTCATTGCACACCTTTGATTACCATACTTTGCCTATGTCCCTTCCGCTACGAGCGAGACAGAGTCGCCTCGCTCGTGAGCGGCGGTGCTCGAGCCACGAGTTACTCGCTGTCCCACTCACGTGCAGCTGCCATGCTCCAGAGTAACGAGGGAGCTTGATGCGCGAACTGATCGACACTATTACTGATGCATATGACACACCAGAGGATAGGTAATGCCTTCAGCTACACGATGAGCAAGAATGGATGTGCGATAGGCACGGAACTAACTGACTGTTAACCATATTTTCTGATATTTAATCCAATTGTGAAAAGAAAAAGAAGTTCCCACATGTAAGCTGTCAACTTCATCATGCTGATATTACAGTAGGGTTACGTTGCAATAATTTATCTGCATAGAGTTTTTTTAAAGTTTTGCAACAGTCAATAATGTGCTAGGGGACACATAGTGAGGGGTAGAATACTGACATGTACTTGTTTTGGTTCTGTGACTTCGTCTCAGAGCGAATGCAAACTAAGATATGAAAAGGCCAAAGCGTAAATATTCAGATACACGAAACGTGTAAATATCTATAACTCTTTGAATATCTTCATTAAATAAGTATTACGCACACAAATCAGGGTAGAAGCACATTATTTAGGTAACGTGGCCTAGAGAAAGTAGCCGTCTTCACTGCAGTGGTTGGTCATGAAATGGTTCAAATAGCTCTAAGCACTATGGCACGTAACATCTGAGGTCATCAGTCCCCTAGACTTAGAACTACTTAAACCTAACTAACCTAAGGACATCATACACATTCATGCCTGAGGCAGGACTCGAACCTCCAACCGTAGCGGCAGCGCGGTTTCGGACTGAAGCGCCTAGAACCGCTCGGTCACAAAGGCCGGCGGTAAGTCATGAGATAGAGTTCATGAATAAGCGAGCAGAGCGTGCATTCTTATTTTTTGGTCTAGTAGTCTTGTTCGACAAGCTTAGTAAAACTGGGTGGAAATCGAGCAAGATTTGTAAATGTTGCTCAATATAGCCGCAATTTCTATGTAACCCCGTAGAACAATAGGGGAGAGTGTTGTAAATAGTGTACCTAGGACAAAATGACGTTATTTGGTTGGATGTTCAGTCTAGTGGTTAGTTTGAAAACGCGTGAAGGAAAGTGCATCAGAGACCGCCATAAGCTACTGCCGTTTCCCACAGTTTCTGTTGTTGCTAGACATGAGGTTGAGCTTTGTGAAGTATTTGTATATATTTCTAGTTCTGCGTATTTAAGCGCTGTGTAATATACTAAAAGTATTTGGAATATATCGTTAATTCTTCATTAACATTTTTTTTTTGCTTTTACCATTATTATATTTTTAAATCTTGTTATATAGCGTGTGGACGGGTAAAACATACTTCGTCGGCCATGCACCATCTAGTACTTTGAAACAGAAGAACGTCTTGTACGATGCAACATTTTATATCTGCAAAGTAAGTGAGCTTCGTTAATATATTACCACATTTGTCTGTCTTGGATATTTTTGTAGTTTAAAAGAGTTTCAATTGCAAAATTTACTTAACTTCTAACTAGTTATTGATAATAATTTTTCTTATTTAGGTTTTACTTAATGATTACTGGTGTTTCATAGAGTAATAACGTAACAGAAGAACGAATAATTAAAGTGGTGACAAGATTTTCTTGACTGTAACACTTTTAAATTTCACTAGAACATTTGTTCCTAGATGCATTACCACGCTGTACCTTAAAATATGTCTTAACAAATGAAAAAAAATCTTAATTTTCTCGAGTAGCTTTTGTAATTTCAGGATAAGACGGCAGCACACTAAAAGTGAATGCAGTCATTTAAAAATGGGATATGACATAAAACTTTATTACAGATATAACTAGATGCAAAAGTATGAAAAACCTCCGAAAGTTGAACATTGTGCCCGAACGTATTACGTGAATGAGGAGGAGAACGCATAGCAATGACTGAATTAACTTGATCCCTTAGCGAGTCGAGTTTTTTGAAACTTTTGTGAACATTGCAGATTACTGGAACTATCTCATGTGCTAAGAACTGTAACGATGTTTAGTGTTCGGAACTTTCATACGACGCTATGCTGCTTCGTTCTGCACTGTAGATAGTTTCGTTTAAATAATTTCTGTAAATTCATTTAATATTGTATGGCCACTTTTTTGTACTTGTTTCTTATTCTTTCATTTTTATAAAATTTGTAAGTTTAATTTAAACCTGATCGTTATCCTTCGGCATCCTGTACATCATTTCGTTTTCTCTTTATTTATCAGTCTGACTTTAAATGTAATTTGATAAACCTATGCTTAATAATATTAATATTTCACTAACCATCATGCCAAGAAACATCAGTGTGTAAACGTTACTTGTGGCACAAGGCAGTATATAAACGACCCTTAGATATAGTCGAGTGAGAATAATCGTAGCTCGTGTGTTTGGCCAATCACTGCATTTTGCCATTGATAGGTCCAGAATGTGCAGACAGTTGATTTGATCATCGGAAGTAATAGTCCAATGAGCTCGCAACCTCGCTTGCCCCTACTATTTTAAAGCCGTTTCTCCACATCTTCGGTGAGTTTTCATTCGCTTGCATATTTATTTATCTAGGATCCTCTCTTGTCTTAAGACTCTACAACTTCTCCTGAAAAAATCCATCTGCATTATCTCAGATCATTGTATATCTTGTTTTGTCACTTCCCAGGATTCCGCTCCATAAAAAGAAATGCTTTATATTATTGAATCATACAATTTTTTGTCGTTTTATCGTTTTATTATAGCAGGGGACTGAATTTAGCTTTGATTGTTTGTTTGGATCTTGTTTTTTACTGCATCCCTGAATTTAGATTATAGCTCCCAGATATATGCTATCTTTTAACATGCGTCAATAGTATTTCTATCTGCGATAATATCATGTTATTTACTTCCTACCGAGTGATATTTTGTTTTTTCAAAAAGTTATTTTAGTCCAGCCTTATTGTATGTTTCTAACATTTTCTTCACTATATATTCTATATCACAGTCATCAGCTGCAAATATTATTTGGTCACTGGCAAATAGTAAACTCAATTCGGAATCCCCATCTATGTCTACGCGCATTCCTCGCTAATTAATCCGTTCTTTAATAGTTTCGTTCAGATAATGTCTAAGCAATGTAGGTGCTACGCAGTACCCTTGTATAAGGTCGTTGATTTATCTCATTTCTCGGAAGAGTTCATCCCCTATTTCATTTCTTGTTTCTAATCTTTTAAAGTCTTGTAAAACTACAGCAACGTGTATTGTATTTATTTCGATTTCGTTAAGCTATCTATAAAGATTCTTTTTTGTAAATCTATGAATTTTAAATACATGTCTCTTCAAATGGCTCTTCAGTTTTTAGTTACCTCATTTATAGTAAATGTATAATCTACGCAGAGTCATTCCTCCGTAGAGCCATTCTGTTCTTCTCCTTTTATGATCTCATTGTTCAAATGTTCATTTAGACCACATGTTACGCCCAAGTTCAGTTATTTTTAGGCTGACGTCTTAAGCAAATGTCATCCAGACAACGAAGACATAGTTAAACAATCTACAATGACATATTAAGCAAATCTACATCAGATAACAAGACTCACAGAAGGCAATTTTAGTTACATGGGGACTTATCCCAAAATTACATTTCTTCAGACAACTCACAGCTTTGCAAACTTCAAACATCACAATGTACTTTTTCTGTTTCATCATATTCATGTACTTGCAGTATCCGTGGGCTCATGGCTAATCTGCCTGTAATCCAAATCACATCCAAGCTATGCACTCTGCTGGCTTTATTACTGACGAGACTCAAGGGCTGCCATTCTGCAAACAGCCACCAGGTGACGACCGAAATGCCAGCAGAGATTGCTGACCGTACGGATCTCTTTCGTAGGCCAACCACATGGCAGGAAGCAACACCAACTACTTCTTGGCGCCGAGGGCCCTGAGCAGGCAGTTTACTCCAAGTGCGTTTCCTGGGCAAGGTGCCAAATGCTTGTGCATTTCTTTAATCAGAAGCTTACTCCAGAGCCATCACTACCAAGAATATTTTATAGGCCTACCTTACGCTTGGAACTGTGTTTATTCCATTACCAGCCCTTCTGCCTGAAGTACTGTTTTGTGTTAAAACCAGAAAAAAATTAAATTGGTCATTACTATTTCGTGATTCATTTCCAAGAAGGAGGCTCGTGTTCTCTTCATTCAAATAAACTTGGATTCATTTTATAACTGGGCGTTTACTTTTCGACCGCCTGCAGCAGACAAATGGTTCAAATGGCTCTGAGCACTATGGGACTTAACACCTGAGGACGTCAGTCCCCTAGAACTTAGAACTACTACAACCTAACTAACCTAAGGACATCACACACATCCATGCCAGAGGCAGGATTCGAACCTGCGACCGTAGCGGTCGCTCGGTTCCAGACTGTAGCGCCTAAAACAGCTCGGCCACCTCGGCCGGCTGCAGCAGACACTAACTGGCAATGATGTGTTTGTTTTTCTCAGTCAGTGCTCATGTGTGTACCTCCAGCTGCTGCATACAATGTTTTTGTGTATGTTTTTGTTTACTTATGTTGTTTTAAGGGTCTGTAACAACTTCTGCTGCTCGTACGAAGCTGTTGGTGACGTAGTATTTCTGGACCACTTTTCACGCACTTCCCTCGCACACAGTTGACGTTTCCTTGTGTAACTCTTCTCTTTTATGCAACCTCCTTTCATGATTCTTAAACCAAGTAATAGCTAAAATTAAGTTATGATCTCTGCAAAATTCTACAAGACCGCTTTTTCTCTCATTCCTTTCCCCTAGCCCATATTCACGTACTACTTTTCGTTGTCTTCCTTCTTCTACTATCGAATTCCAGTCACCCATGACTACTAAATTTACGTCTCCCCTATTTTAACAATTTCTTTAACGCATAATGCATTTCTTCACTTACTTCATCAACTACTGAGATAGTTGGCATATAAGGTTGTCCGCGTATTATAGCAACTATAAACCAAATAACATTGAAAAATCCATGGGACCAAACATAGAATGGATGTAATTGTCCGCGTTGAGCCAGTGCTTAAGATCGCCATTCACTACATTATTAGTAATTGTTCCACATTGAAAAAACTGGGGATACATTAGGACATTCAAGAATTATTATCATGAAAATATAAACAGCAACGTGGTTTGTATGAGAAGTGACAGTAGTTTCTGTAGCATTTGCCTTAGGGAGCTTGGCTCATGAGACAGGTGAGGAGGAGATCTCTTTGGTATACGAGAGTTAATGTCATTCCTGGTAGATGACGCCAGACTGATGACTGTCTTGGTTCTGGTCGGCTGTACGCTTTGCTGGTCCTCTACAATTGAGAGTGATGGTGTCGTGATTTTCGTTCGGAATGCCGTTTTCTTCATCTCGGTGTATCCTGAATGAGGTAATGTTCACCAGTTCACCTCTGTTTGCTGCAGTTACAAATGTTTGAACGATGTGGCTGAGAAGGATGTGTAAATTCAGTTCTTGGTTAACAGAAAACCGTCTCGGTAGCGTCTTCATGATTATCGTACAAGATCTCAGGAAAATCGTTACACCACTCTTCATCCCTTTGAACGCACTTAATACATAAACTGAACTACTTAAAATTATTTATTTTACTGAAGGAGCTTTATATTTCGGTGTTACGTTCAGAGTTATTGCTAGTTCATCACTGTTGAATAAAATCTTGTTCAAATTTTTAAATAACGATCTTTCAGCCATCCATGCTTTCTCAACTAAACTGATATCGTCTTTTGATATAATTAATCCCAGACCTTCGTATTTACGTTTGAAAATATAAAACCTACTGAGTACTGCCATGCTCTCTTTCAATTCACTGTTGCTTGGTTTTGTAAAATGCTTACGAGCATTATACGTCCGGTATTTTATTTTAGTGCTTTTGACAAAAGTCCCGTGACAACTTTCAGGTAATCTTGCAGCAGCATGTTACACTACAGATAAATAGACAGAGCAAAACTGAACTCAGTTGAGCTTGTTGCACAGGGAAGAATTACATTAGGGAATGACAAATTTTTATTCGCAGTATTTACGCAATAGCGAACATTTAAAGTAGTGGACCTTTACACACTGTTGCATAGATTCAATTTGTATCAGTTAGTATACATGGTTCGCCTATACATCAGTGAATGGAACGATCTGCATAGTTGAAAAGTTATTACAGATGCTATTTAAAACTACTTATTACCTTTTGGAATAATGCTTTCAGAAAATTTGCCACCATTGTATATTAACAGTGTGGCACAGGAACGTTTCATATATAGAAAGTTGTACAGTCATATTACTTTCGTGTAACAGTGCACAGGCTAAAGTTTGTGGATTAAACAGCAGCCACAATTAGAACCTTCCATTATCCCTTCGGAACGTTGTGCAGAAACCTTCTACAACCTCAAAGTTACAAAAGTATAGAAATATGGAAGTTCGACAGTAAACGCTCAAACATTAGGTTTCAAAATTAATGTGAGACAGGTTTGACGACTGATGCTATCAAGATGTGTTCAGAACTTTTGCAGCATACAAAAACTGGGTAAACTGCTTCCATAACAATAATTTGTTCACACATTCCGTCATAGCACACGAGTCTCTACAGTTTATAATCTTCGAAAATCATAGACAAAATACCGTGTTTTTATAAAACACGAAAAATTAATATCAAAATCATTATATAGGTACGATCTGTTTCTGCTTTCGTCCCTTATTTTGGACTCCGCTATCACTTCTTTCTTCAATCCCTTCCAGATATCTCATATTTCCTCCATAGTCGATCTTGTCCGTCGCTTGATGCTGCTCTCCATTGGTAAAAAGGGTATTTATCTAGGTGTTTCTTACAAAATTAGCGTGGTATGCAGAAGTCGCTTAAGGGGCTCCGGAAAGGCTCAAAATCATGAAAAGTTCAAATTTTACTTTTTTGCGTTTTCTGAATCTGCAGCCTATTACCTTTTAATAGATATATAATTTATTCAATTCCGAAGACTACAACTGTTTTTAAATTTTTTTAAAATGTGTTCTACTTGGGCGTGACCCACTGTGGCGCTGTTAAACTGCTGTCAAATGGTGTTATTATTAACGTCCGTGTTCATCAGGTACATTTTAGTGATGTGAAATAAAGTATGTGTTGTGGCTAACCTGTGATGGTTCAATATATATCGCTGGTGTGATTGTCGATTGTTTCATGTTTATTTACTCTGTCGTTATCTCGAAAATATTCGTAATTAATTCTGTTTCTTGAGTCTCTGTTTTGTTGAAGTATAATAATGAGTAAAAGTAAAGTTATTAGAAATCCTCTGAAGGCTTTTAAGAAGAGGAGAAATGTTGGAAAGCCAAAGGTATGTGTTATTACTGTAAACAATAAAGACGATAACCAAGTGAGTGAACCTAACCTCTCAAGTACACCTGCCCATAGCAGTCAAAGTGGGAAAGAAAATACTTCACAGAAGAAGCTTGGTTCAATGAGTGAAAACTATGAATGTGTTATGGGCGAATCGGATGTGAATGAAATATTTGATAAGTCGGTTCTCAAAGGAATTTTTTCAAACTGTGTAAGATGTACTCATTGTAGTGAAGTTGGTCTGGAACTCTCCATAATAAAGCACGTAGGACTTGCTAGTGAAATACAACTGAAATGTGATAAGTGTTCATACATGACCACCTTTTGGAACAGTGTTGCAGTAACTGCAACTGAAGAAAATTGTAGCAAAATCTACGAACACAACATTAGATTTGTTTATTCCTTGCGTTCAGTTGGTAAGGGTGCTACTGCAGGTGCAATTTTCTGTGGCATCATGAGTCTTCCAAATCCCCCAACCAAGTTTACGACCTATAATAAATTAATAGGGTCTAAAGTAGAAGATGTCTGTATAGAATCTATGAAGAACGCTGTGGAAGAGGCAGTAATGGAAAATAATGGTAACAGAGATTTGACTGCAGCGTTCGATGGTACCTGGCATAAACGGGGACACACATCTCTTCATGGTGTAGTATCTGCCACCAGTATGTATACAGGGAAAGTTTTAGATGTAGCAGTAATATCAAAGTATTGTAGATGTCCACAAAAATATAAAGGTACACATGAAAATAATTGCAAAGCTAACTATAGTGGCAGTAGTGGAGGAATGGAAGTGGCTGGTGTTGTCAGTATATTCCAGCCTTCTGAGGCGTGTGACAAAGTGCGATATGTTAATTACCTTGGTGACGGTGATTCTAAAAGTTTCAAACATGTTCAAGGACTGAAGCCCTATGGTGATGATGTAGTCCAGAAATTTGAGTGTATTGGACACGTACAGAAGCGAATGGGAACAAGACTTCGGCGACTGAAAGCTTCGTACAAAAAACAAAAACTCAGTGATGGTAAAGGGTTGGATGGGAAGAGAAGGTTAACTGACAGTGTAATTGACAAAATACATAACTATTATGGAATGGCTATTAGGCAAAATACACAAAGTGTCGACGAAATGAAGAAGGCTGTTTGGGCTCTTTTTTTTTCATACTTCTTCAACCGATGAAAATCCCCAACATAGCTTGTGTCCCAAAGAAGAAGACAGTTGGTGTAAATATAACAAAGGATTGCTAACTGGTGAAGTGTAAACTCATAAGCATAGTCTGCCTCATGCAATAATGGAGGTGATAAAACCTATTTTCAGAGAGTTACCAGCACCTGAACTGTTGAAAAAGTGTATTCACGGAAAAACTCAAAACCCCAATGAAAGTTTAAATAGTGTTATATGGTCGAGAATCCCCAAGACTGTATTTGTTGGAATAGAAACACTTCACTTTGGTGTGTATGATGCTGTTACGACTTTCAATGATGGCAACATTGTAAGGTGCAAGGTATTTAGAAATATGGGAATGAAGATAGGTTCTAACATGGTACGAGCGATGCTTGCTTTAGACAAGGAACGCCTTCGGGCTACAGACAGGGCTGTAAAGAGTCTAGAAATACAAGCAAGAGTAAACAGGAGGAGGAACAAGAGGAAGCTGGAGGAGGAGTTTGCAGAGATGAAGATAATCCATCCTATGGACCTGAAATGCACTAAAAAGTTAATCCAATCTTTGTCGCTCGATTACCAAAACTTTTATTTTCTCATACTAATTACATGTTTTCTAAGGATCTTCCAAATATATTTGTTTCAAATGGCTCTGAGCACTACGGGACTCAACTGCTGTGGTCATAAGTCCCCTAGAACTTAGAACTACTTAAACCTAACTAACCTAAGGACAGCACACAACACCCAGCCATCACGAGGCAGAGAAAATCCCTGACCCCGCCGGGAATCGAACCCGGGAACCCGGGCGTGGGAAGCGAGAACGCTACCGCACGACCACGAGATGCGGGCTTTGTTTCAAACTTTCAGTAAATGTTACACAGTACCTTCTGCATAATTTAACTCAGCCTTTTTCCAAAAAACTGTATATTTTTGAATATATAAATAAAAAATTGCAAAAAAATGTTGTGAATTTTCATTACAATTGAAAAAAATCATCTTTAATAACTGAACTAAAATTTTGTAAAATCCCTGTGTTAAGTTGTAGCCCATATTCCAATAAATAATCTGTAAAAAGTTCAACTTCCTACCTCAAATACTTTGTGAGGAAAGATGTAATTTATAAGCGTTATTTTAACATTGCAAGTATAGGGCGTTCCGGAGCCCCTTAATGGACAGATTTTTTGCAACTATCTTCCAAGCAAACTGGCAAAACATTTCGTCGACTGTGGTTGTGGATTTAGAGTTTTACTGTAGTAAGTAATTACAAAAAAGCCTGACAGCTTGTAAAATTGTGAAACAACTGTCCTTAGGACAGCTACTCCGAAACAGTCAAGGACATCCAAAACCCAACGAGCACACATTGTCTACAAGACAGCTCACTCGCCGCAGGGCTCTTTTGAGGCACTGCGAAGAGCTATTACTGCCATAGTGGCTTAGGATCGCGTCACCGCACCGCTACTCTGGTATAAGCCTTGTGACAACAAGGCTTGTTCCACTTGAACATGCGGCGCTCATCATTCCGCTTGAAGCTTGTGTGTAGTGCGGTTGTATACGCTATATCTGAGCAGCGTGCTACATACAGGTGTGAACATGGCGAGTTAACCGACCTGGAACTTAGAATTACAGTCGATGCAAGAAGCATTGGCTACGAATATAGGAGGTTGCACAAAATTTCGGATTTCCCAAGTCAACAGTGACCGGAGTGAAAACTGGCTTTTATTCATGGGCAAGATACACGAACCAGTGATTTTAGAAGTGAATATTGTCACTTTAACAACACATTATATTTTAAATAGATCAGTACGACAGCTGACGACTTGTGAGCTGTGAAGCATGCTAGTAGTGATGGTACAAATAATTTCATTTGTCTATGGGTACGTTGTATCGTTGTCTCTATGTTTTTCCAGTATCTCTGTTTCTTCAGAAAGGTCCATGCATGTCTCTGTTTAGTCACTGCTCCCTCCTCCCTCTTCATACCACGGTTTTTCAATTATTATGTGGAACAAATGTAGCCGGTCATACATTTTTAATCACTCAGGAAGTTTCAAACCGGCGCACACTCTGCTGCAGAGTGAAATCCGCGGTAACCATCTTTCCAGCAGTGACAGTCCAGTAAGTTATAGCGATCAGAATCTATAAAGTTATTAGCTAGAAGAGAGAAAAACTTTGTGCCTAAGCTTCTTGTAGCGTAATTTAATTGAACTTACGTCTCTTTCCGTAAATTCGAGGTCCATTACGACCTAAAATAATTGTACAAAGTAAGAGATTATTATGACGTAGCATACCAGAAACTTTCGGCTACTACATAAGAGTCCCTTTACATATTTTTGTTTGGATAAGGGTGGTCATAAAATTTTCGTTCGAAGGCCATACAGTCCAAAAACGTTTCTTCAATTATGCAACATCGCCGTGAACAGTGAGACAGTCACCCAATCGACGCATCACGTTGAAGACACCCGTTTCGTAAAACACAGTGTCCTGCTGCGTGAAGAAGTGCGTTATTGCCTGCTGCATATCCTCGTACGACAGGAATCGAAAACTCTTCAAGGCCTTCTTTAAGGCACCGAATGGGTGGTAACCACGTGGGGAGAGATCAGGAGATAGGGTGGGTGCTCTAATATCTCCTACTTCAGGTGGCGTAACTTCTACGTTACGACATTTGCGCTATGGGGACGTCCGTTATCAAGAAGTAACAACCACCATGGCGCACTGACTTTCTGCCCCATACACACTCTTCACTTTTAGGTGGACGTCTGCTGGTGCTCGTCCTTCGGCAACCAAGCTCTGTTTGGACGCATATTGATAATAACGTCGCCAAAGTTCACATTTTCGCTTTTACCTCACGCAAGGCAGAAGGAAATGATATTAGCCTAATCTTATACCTACATGAAGGGGTCTCTACAGGGTGTTCTGAAACTATTCGTTCAGATGAATACAAGAGTTAGAGAACAGCAAAAAAAATGTATATCGACACGGAAGATATGGTCCCTGAAGTAGACTTATAACGTAAGGGAACATTTTGTTGGTGGTGCTGACGTAAACTGTTGTATCAGTGTCACCGACCGTGAAAGTCTACTGACACTCAAATGTCCACAATTCACATGTTTGTCCACTCCTGAATTCACCTCGTACTCGTCAACAACAACTCGGTGCTGATGTGTGGGCCGACATTCTCGGTGACAGGTTGACTGGACTACACACTCTTCCATTCCGCTTCAACGGATGGAGATATTATCGTAGAACTTGTGTTGCCAGAACTGCTGAAGAGTGTACATCCGAATGAGTAGCAAAGGATGTACTTCTAGCAGGATATGACGTCAGCGCATTCAGCAGTGCTGTGAGGAGTCATCTGCGAGACACCTTGAGGAATCGATGGATCAGTGGAGGTAGCCTTATTGCCTGGCCACCCAGGTCATCTGACATCAGGCGTCAGGATTTCTTCCTCTGGTGGTATATGAAGCAGCTGGTGTATGAAACTGTTGTGGAAACAGAAGGAGACTTCATCGCTAGGATTGCCGTCACTGCTGATACCATTGGGGACATCTCAGGAACCTTAGAGTGGAACGACATCAGTGGTCCAACGATGTACTGCGTGCATACAGGGCAATAGTCGCGCTTTCGAAAAGTTCCTATAGACACCACCTTCTGGGTACAACTCCCCTAGCATCAGACATTGTCGTCAAGGACCTTAACTTGGCATCTGTCCTTCCTCAAAGGATAATGATGTAACATATTGGTTCAGAGTCTGCAACGTTTGCTGTGCTACTCGAGAGTGGCAGTTTCTGCTGCAGTTTGGACAAATGAAACGTGATGGACTTCGAACAAGAACCCTTTCCATCTTATCCTCTTCCTGATTTGTCCTTGTGTGCGTTCGTTCTCTGTGAGCTTGGACGATTTTCGTACAGTTAATCGCAACTCAATACCATCATCAGCAGTACTTACCCAGTGATTTGGATTAATATTGGCCTTTCTAAGCTCTCTCTTGTAGACTCCTTGAAGGGAGGATGCAATCTTCCCGCTGGCCCCAGTCTTCACAGCACTTTTTCGGTAATCGCTCAGCATCCGTGTGCTTGACATGTGCCACCAATCCGTCTGCAGCTCAGGAGTGCATGAATGCTGGTTGTGATCACAAGCTGTAAGACTTTGATGTTGGGTACCCTATCTCTCCAAGAGATCTGAAGGATCCTCTGGAGACAGCGGAGATGGAAGCTGTTTAATCGAGATTTGTGATTATCAAAAGTTATCCATGCCTCACAGTTGTAAAGAAGGATGCAGAAAACACTACCGTAGTAAGCCGAACCCGATGGTCTTCTCTCTCGGTAGTGCCAAGTGGCCATCCAGAGCCCGGTCTTCTTGCGACAGAACATTCCCGTGACCACAGCTGCTAGCGGTCATGTGTAATGGCTACAATCGTGCGAAGCATTTCTGCAATATTGCAGAAAGCACATCCAACTTATGACCCTGTTACACTACCTCGCTCAAACTGAATATTGATAACGTTGGCATAAAGGCATGCATGATTGAATACTCACGACGTCCATTCTCAACGGTAACTAAGGCTCACGACCATTACAGCGTCTATTTAAAGCAAACCTCATTTATATCCTTATAGTGGCGCTACGAGGGCCACCGTTATGCGATTAGGGTGGAAAGTTATTAGACATCTTTCAGATGTAGAAAAACTCCTACCAACTTTCGTTTATCTCTCACAGCTCCTTCTTGGTGTCGCAATTTTTTTCTGTCACTGTGTATTTGTCTTCATGTTCTCTACCTTCAGTACTAATTCCAACGAATATTTTCGGAACACCCAGCATACCCCGTTTGGAGTCGCACTAGGTTACATACAAGCGGCAGCCGCGCTCTCAAACAGAAACTTTTGATCGCCCCTTATATTTAAGTTGCCAGATTTCTTCGCGTTTCCAAGTTTTCGTATCGGGTTTCACTTGTACAAGTTATCCGCAGCTTAACTAACTAGTACTGAAAGTCCGAACCAACTCTCATTAGCAGTGACGTAATAGAATTGGTGGGGGATGCTCCCATGAACTAACCCAACAAAACCTTACATGACAACACTGCTCATCCTAATTTTCATACTAGTTTTCAGAAAAACATTTTGGAGCAATCAATGTATTTCAGTCGAAGAAAGAGATCAACACACCTTCATTCCTGACAACGAGTTTCACTTCAAAGACGGTTTAAATATTATTAATTAATTAAAACATTTATAAAACACAGTAATATCTCTGTTAATACTTGAAAAAACATGATTTGAGTTGTGAGATCCTGTGATAAAAGGAAAACGTTTGAATTTTTTTTTTTTTTTTTTGGAATTTGCTACTGATATTTGTATTTTTTTAGCCCTGCCGAACCCTTGTAACCCGGTTCAATCAGTATTATATTGTATACAACTATAGTCAGATACAGTAAATTATATGTAACTCCAGACGTCATGTACTGACTTATGCACATAACCAGTCATCAACATAAATTAAAACTGCATGAAACATAACTGAATTCTTGAGACACGTACGGTTCCTTTGACGCCAGAACAACGACGTCGCAAGCCACCGGAGTAAAAGAAGCCTTTGCTGGAGGTGGGCACTTGTATGGGTAGCTTTGGGGATTATTGAATTAATTGACCTAGTGATTCATAGTTTTCGGTTTTATTGTGTTGTATGTTCGCGATATTGATTAAGCAAGATAAGGACGTATTTATTTTTGAATGGAACAATAAAAGGCTATTGTAAAGTGTCGTGGGTTTACTTGAATTGTAAGTCAGACATGTGTCACAAAATTAGGCTGCGCAACAAAATAATGAATGATGAATGAGACGTGAATCACAATTCACCTTCCATCGTTAACGTAGTTCATCATTAACATAGACAATTACTTTGATTTACTCCGAGAGAATTATTCACAAAATAACTCAGACGCTGCGAACTATACTTACGGGGAAAAAATCACAACCCGAAGGAACTGTTCGATAGTAGTGTTTCTACACGTGAAATGTTGCGCCACGAATAAGCAGGCGTTGATTTGGGGAATTCTTTATAAATCTCGCGCATCTATGGCTGGAAAGCAGTAGTTAAGGGACCGACTGGCATGTCAGATGGCAGGCGCGGGCGATGTTGATATTTTGCAAACGAGTCTGTGAGGCAGGTTTACGGCTAGAAGGCACAGCCCGGCAGGCACTGTATACAATTGTGAAGTAATCAGGTCAGCATAGACACCGACATGCTGTGAATAACTCATGCGTTGCCAACACAGGGGCCGAAGCGGCCTGAGGTAAGCTGAAATTGTAATTATCTAAGAGCACTCCACTTGTCCTCTGGAGAGGAACTACGACAGATGGTAGGGAAAAGACACATAAATAAGCGGGGCCGGAGGCTCAAAGCAGGCAGCCGTGTCGCCATTTTGTCTGCGTCTAGACCCAGAGACAGCGACGATTGTTTAACGTGCAGGCGAACCACGATGACCTTTTGGCTATGGATATTGGCGGCCAACCGGCCCGCTGAAGCTATCTCCAACCTCAGTTGCACGAACGTGTCATTACTGTGGCGGCGAGCATCCCACCTGGGTGCTACACCGGGGGGAGGAGCGAGAGGGCTGCTAGTCTCCACTCCATGGGTGACGTCGTCCGGCGGACTGAAAGCTGTCGGCTGGAGATGTGGGGCTGTAGGGCGAACTCGAGGTCTCCCGGGTGCAGAGCTGTCTCCGGGCACTGAACGGGCTGCCCTAGGAAGACGGCAGGAGCTGCTAAGGCTCACTACGACGACTGCGGTCGGCTGCTTCCCTTCGGCGCCTTAGATGGCGTCGACGAGTCGCGCTCGAGGGAGCTGTCAGCCCTGTTCCGTCCCACGGAGCGCAGCAAACGCTCACGGCGGCCACTTAGCCGTGGGCGGGGCCACAGCGCGACGACGCTGGAGACTCCGGCATTGGCAAAGTGTGAGGCGCCAAGGCCAAGCTCAGCAGAAGGCCCGCTGTGTATCTCCGATGTAATAAAGTCAGTGACACACTTGCCTCAGGACCGAGCGAGGTGGCGCAGTGGTTAGACACTGGACTCGCATTCGGGAGGACGACGGTTCAATCCCGCGTCCGGCCATCCCGATTTAGGTTTTCCGTGATTTCCCTAAATCGCTCCAGGCAAATGCCGGGATGGTTCCTTTCAAAGGGCACGGCCGACTTCCTTCCCCATCCTTCCCTACTCTGATGAGACCGATGACCTCGCTGTCTGGTCTCCTTCCCCCAACAAACCAACCAACCAACTTGCCTCAGTTTCTGTGCACGCTTCGGCCTGAATCACGCCTTTCTTCCAAACCATACCTCTCGGTCGGTCTGACATATTACAGCTCCGGATCTCAGGGGGGGATTGTAACAATTTGGTGTCAGGAAGTGGTCGTTTCACTTTCCAACACAATACGCTGCGTTAGAAAGTGTCCGTCCACGTCTAAGACTACGTTTTGGTGAGAGACATGGTTTTGCTGAGTGGTGAGTGCGGCAGTGGCATTTGACGTACGTACCAGCTCAGCACAATGTAGTGCGGTGAGTCTAAGTTTTATTTATATTATTTTTTATGACTGCTCTAGTCATCATAGTTACTTGTATCAGCTGGAATACAAGATTTTTAGAGTTATTTTGGTGATGCCATAGGATTCCGTGGACTTATCTTTGTTTAGAGATAATGATGGACGTGATAACTTAGTGCCAGTGAGATGACCATTTTGCAATTTGTCTGGGCACGAGTTGCCGTGTACCAGAGCTGTAGCAGCTGTTTCTTCTATATGTAGGCGTATTGGTCATCTGTCTGGGCGATGATTCGCCGGAAGAATTTATTTGTGTTTACGTTTTTTGTGTAGAGCTGAATGGAACTTTGTGTTTTGTTGCATTAAGTTAGAAGGAGACACGAAAAACGGTGGAAGCAAGTGCTACTACAGCAGATCCCGTTGTTGCTTTAATTCGGCAAGTACAAGCGTTAACAGAGCAGTTTGAGAGCACGAAAGAGAGAAATTCCGAACTTAATGTGAGTTACAGGGTAGTAAGCAGAGTCACGATCAGTCACAATCAGAGTCTAGGGAAAGTAAAAGTGAACTGAGAGTGCCTGCTATTTAATATGATCCGGCAGTGGTCGCACTAATTAATCCCTTATCGGCAAGGCAACGGAGGACGTGGCAAAACAGTTACAACAGGGACAATGGCGCAACGCTAACTTATGCTAAGAATAAAACACACACACACAAATGCGAGATGGAAGACTCGAACCTCCGGCAGGAGGGGCCGCGCAATCCGTGACATGGCTCCTCAAAACGCGCGGCCACTCCGCGCGGCTGTGGGACAGAACCGAATCCGAATGATAGCCCCTGAAGTGCAAATATAGTCATCGTGCCAAAAAAGTCTGCGGATGGGACAAGGAAATACAGATTTTGTTGTGACTGTAGATATCTAAGCTCAGTAATCACTTCAGATGCTTATCCAATTCCAAACATCATGGAAACTTTAGGTGGTGCCTGAAGATAGGCTGAAAACGGCGTTTACCATCCCAGCAGGACATTTTCAATACAAACGCATGCCGTTTGGACTAAAGAACGCACCGGTAACTTGTCAAGGCTATTATATGGCGTACTGAGAGGATTAAAGCCAAGAACATATGCATCTCGATGACTTAATTGTCTGTTCAAAGGATTTACCGGAGCATCTGTAGCGTTTGCAGGACGTCTTTAGTAAACTGCAATCGGTACGTTTAACGCTAAGTTTGAACAAGTGCCACTCTGCGCAAACACAAATAATCTATCTGGGGCACGTGATTCGTGATCGTGGCGTGCAGACTCATCCTTGTCTTACAGATGCAGTTCGAAATTATTCTGTATCACAAACAACTAAACAGGTACAGTCATTCGCATCTTCTGTTATTATAGACGGTTCGTGAAAGAATTTGTGAAATAGCGAGACCCTTGAAAAAGCAATTGAAGGAGGGGCCGAAATCCCATTTGTCACAAGAATGTCAGCATTCGAAAAATTTAAAGAAGTATCAGTTTCAGACCCAGTATTGGTTTTTCCGGATTTCGAGAAAAAGTTTATCCTTTCGGGCTACGCTTCATATGAGGCAGTTCGCTGTGTATTGGGACAGATGGTAGATGGTCAAAAACATCTGCTATCATACGCTTCAAGCCAGTTAAACTAGATGGAGCGTAACTACACAACAATGGAGAAAGAGATATAGACGGTCATATACGGTATTACGTATTTTCGGTGTTATCTGTATAGTAGGAAGTTCGAGGTCCTGACAGATCATGCCTCCTTGAAATGGTTGCTTGGTTTCAAAGATCCATCTAGTATATAAACTCTGTGGGCTCTTAAGGTTAGTGAATTCGAGTACCAGTTAATCCATAAGCCAGGGAAACCACATGCAAGAGCAGATTCGTTAAGCTATGGGCTAGCAATGTTAAGTGTGCTATGGATGAGCGCTGAAGAGTGGCGGTGGGCACAGGCAATGGGTAAGAGTGCCAGGCACTTAAGTCACAGCCACAATTCATCATGCACGAGGGTTTGTCTTGTAGAACGACGAGATGTGGACCTCGTGTGGGGGTTATAGAGGGTTTCGAGAATGAAGTTTTACAACAAGCTTACGACCATATGATGGGCGACGTGCGATGGACAGACGAGTAGCAGAGCAGTTTTGATGGAGGAACAGCAAGCGTAACATGGAGCAGTATGTTAAGGCCTGTGAGCCATGTGTACCGAGGACCGACATTTCGCATCAGAAAGAGCCATTGCAAAGGTTACCAGAGGCGTACAGTCCATTTTCTACGTTGGGGTTGGATGTTCACGGGCCGTTTAATAAAACACCTGCAGGAAATAGGTTATTTCTCACGATCATCAATGTTTATTCTCGGCTTTTGGCAATGTTACCGATGCCAGACCAATGGTGTAGTAGTGTAGCGCAGGTGTTGGTTAGGAACTTGATATTAAAGTTTCGGGTGCCTGAGACCATAATTACGGACGAACTTGGTCTCGCATTTAGTGAAGTAACTATGCTGTATATTGTGTATAAGGAAGTTACGGACAAATCAGTTTCATCTGCAGATCAATGGGAGAACGGAACACAAGAACAAGACAACTGCAAATACGTTGTGCTGTTATGTAGGTGCCAGACACAACGATTGGGTTACCTATTTGCCGTATATACTATGTGCATATAATTCGAAGGTTCATAGTGCAACAGGCTTGTCACCATTTTTGGTGGCGTACGGCAGGAAAATGCCATCTCCCTTTGATGCTTTGGTGAGTTGGTGGGGAAGTTTGCCAGGACGAATGTGCAAAAGGCAAACACATAGGCGCTAGAACGCGAGGAACAATCATACAGACGCATGATCAAATTGCCGCAATACGGGTATGGCAATGGGTAATCGTCACTAGACCCTGTACGTGAAAGAGGAAAGAAAGAAATTTTTAACAAAATAACAGGGACCATACCACGTCGTGGAAATGACTTCACTGGTCAGCGTGAGTACACAGTTCACCTTGAAAACGTCTGTTACACACGTCAGTCGCATAAAACAGTTTAAAGGGATGATAGAGGTGATAACACAGTTATCGACAACCAATCAGGAGATGAAAGTTACGAAGGGTAAAATGAAGGAACCTGGAATTGGTGAGCAACTTAATCTGCTTGTTGTGCCATGTAGGTTAATGTCGCTTAAGTGAATTGTATAATTGTAATTTGCTGGTTCTTTATTTTGGTTTAGTATGTCAGGGCGTATGTCATATTTTGCCGAAGGTATATTTTTTGTTTCTCTTTTAATCTAGAGCTGTTAGTTTTTCGTAGCTTAATTACCGATGTATTATTTCTTTCTTGTGGATTGTGTATTCTTGGAAGGAGGGAGGGGGTGACAGAGTAATTTGCGGTCTGTCTGGGTGGCCAAGTACGGACTGATAAGTGGACATGTGGAGCGAGTTTGTTTCTGGGGGAGTAAACGGGACGAGTTGTGTGAAGGCGCTTCTACCAGTTCGAACGTACTTCCAGAGTGTGGGCACCCATTGATTATACTCTGTATTTATGCCGGAAAATGGATGGTTGTATTGCGGAGAAAGGAGCAAACCGGTAGGGTTGGAAAAACTAGATTGCCGGGAAAGCAGAATGATCGTTAATGGCACGACTTGTGAGGCAGTCGGGACTGATATTCGTCGTCTGACTACGCTCACAGGCTCGACTATTATGACATTGTCGCGGAATACGCTGTATTGGCCACGAGGATCTCTGAGGGTATATCGCATTCAAAATTTATAGTATTCAAATGAATCACTCAATTTAGAGCTTTCGCAGTCCTTGGACAGATTAATAGAGGTCCAGCAAGGGGGGAATTGCGATGGAACTAACGTGGCAGCATGTACACCATTTCCGGGAAGTACAGAAGCATAAAGTATTAGTGGTGAGCATATCGGCGACCAGTTGTGGTGTGTTTCTCGCCGGCTTTTTCGTGCTGTAATTCTGCGTAAGGCGTAAGACGGCATAGCCTGTGAACGTGCCAACACACCAATTACCAGTAGTATGGTTGACCAGCATTGATCGGGGTAGGAATTAGTTTTAAGGTCTAAATTACTACCAGTTACCAGTAGAATGGTTGACCACCATTGATCGGGGAAGCAATTAGCTGTAAGGTCTTAATTATCGTATAATGATAAGATAAGGGATACATGATAGCAGTAACAAAATAAGAGCGAGTCTCTCTGAATGGAGGAGGTATGGTGCGGCACGAGAAAAAACAGGATGGTACAAAAAATTCAAATTGCTCTGAGCACTATGGGACTTAACATCGGAGGTCATCAGTCCCCTAGAACCTAGAACTACTTAAACGTAACTAACCTAAGGACATCACACACATCCATGCCCGAGGCAGGATTCGAACCTGCGACCGTAGCGGTCGCGCGGTTCCAGACTGAAGCGCCTAGAATCGCTCGGCCACACCGGCCGGCGAACAGGATGGATTTGCGGCTGGAAATCAGTAGCTAAGGGACCGATTTGCACATCGTACGGCAGCCGCGGACAATTCTGCGTGGCAGGTTTACGACACACCCACAGGCTGGAAGGCACGGCCCAGCAGGCACTTTATACAGATGTGAAGTAATCAGGTCAGGCGACACTGACGACATTGTCAACACCATACTGAGTTTGAACGAGACAAGCTGTGCTTTCTTCTGGAATACTGCGGAGAGACTTGTCAGGAGTGTAGCCACTGTACATGATTGCCGGTAGCGATGGTCACGAGAATGTACGATCGAAAGAGAACCAGGATACAGACGGCCACATCACACAACCAACAGGGAAGAGTTCGGTATACATTTCTGGTGCATCCACTGCATCTGCAGCAGCAATTTTAACAGCAGTTGGCACCACAGCGATACAATGTACTGTTACAAATCGGTTACTTCAATGACAGCTCCGAGCCAGATGCTTTGTATCGTGCATTCCACTGACACCATACCACCGCTGTTTGCGACATCAGCTGTATCAAGGGAGAGTTCATTAGCGGCCAGGATAGAGCCCTGCTGTGTTTTCTGATGAAAGCTGATTCTGCCCCAGTGCCAGTGATGCCACTGTGTTCTTTAGAAGGAAGACAGTTGAATATCCTCACCCAATCTGTGCTCACCACAAAGGACCTGTGAAGTGATTTCGTATGAGAGAAGGAGCATTGTAGTTGGTTTCCCACGCACACTGCTTGCATATTTGTACGCCAGTCTGGTTATTTGACCCTTCGTGGTAACATTCATGAACAGCATTCCAGGGCGTGTTTTCGAAAAGGATAAGGCTCGCCCACGTGCCGCTTTTGTAACGCAACATGCTCTTCATGATATCGATATTCACCTATCCCGGTTCGACACGAGATTCGTCTCCATTCAAGCACATGTGGAACATCATCGAACGGCAACTTCAGCACCATCCGGAACCACCATTAAACGTCCCTGTATGGATCAATCAAGTGCAACAGGTATGGAACTCCATCGCACAAACTAACATCCGGCACCTATACAAAACAAAGCATGCACGTCTGCATGCTCACATTGTACATTCTGGTAGGTGCACCGGTTATTAATATACTAGTATTTCATTCTTTGCATGACTTATCACGCTCTTACATTAATGTGTGATCTTGCGATGTTAATTACTTAAGTATGTTACCTAGACAAATGTAGTCATGTAATTTTATTACTCAATATTAATTATTTTTGGTGTTTCGGTATGCCCCTAAAGCACAGCGTCACCGTGCCCACATGTAAGTGAATATCAGAGAAATCCGTTGGACAGCTTCTCGTGAACGTTCATACGTATATACAATGTAGGCCTACTGCACAGATACATCCGACCCACTGTAAGATCGACGTATGTGAAAAGTATGAATAAATTATTCAATAGCAAAATTCACTATTAGGTGCTTTAGGTTCTTATGGTTCGCAGTGCGTCAATTACTAAACAGTGGCGACATTCTTACAATAGGACCTGCAGCATCGTCGACAGGACTGACTGCGGACCTTTGGTACAGAGCCGAGTGGAGGGTCTGAATCAGAGGCTGAGACGGTTCTGCGACCATGTGGGCTGCAGATTCCTCGACTTGCGCCATAGGGTGGTGGGGTTTCGGGTTCCGCTGGATAGGTCAGGAGTCCACTACACGCAACAAGCGGCTACACGGGTAGCAGGGGTTTTGTGGCGTGGGCTGGGCGGTTTTTTAGGTTAGATGGCCTTGGGCAAGTACAGAAAGGGCAACAGCCTCAACGGGTGCGGGGCAAAGTCAGGACATGCGGGGACCAAGCAGCAATCGGTATTGTAATTGTCAACTGTCGAAGCTGCGTTGGTAAAGTACCGGAACTTCAAGCGCTGATAGAAAGCACCGAAGCTGAAATCGTTATAGGTACAGAAAGCTGGCTGAAGCCAGAGATAAATTCTGCCGAAATTTTTATAAAGGTACAGACGGTGTTTAGAAAGGATAGATTGCATGCAACCGGTGGTGGAGTGTTCGTCGCTGTTAGTAGTAGTTTATCCTGTAGTGAAGTAGAAGTGGATAGTTCCTGTGAATTATTATGGGTGGAGGTTACACTCAACAACCGAGCTAGGTTAATAATTGGCTCCTTTTACCGACCTCCCGACTCAGCAGCATTAGTGGCAGAACAACTGAGAGAAAATTTGGAGTACATTTCACATAAATTTTCTCAGCATGTTATAGTCTTAGGTGGAGATTTCAATTTACCAGATATAGACTGGGACACTCAGATGTTTAGGACGGGTGGTAGGGACAGAGCATCGAGTGACATTATACTGAGTGCACTATCCGAAAATTACCTCGAGATATTAAACAGAGAACCGACTCGTGGAGATAACATCTTGGACCTACTGTTAACAAACAGACCCGAACTTTTCGACTCTGTATGTGCAGAGCAGGGAATTAGTGATCATAAGCCCGTTGCAGCATCCCTGAATATGGAAGTTAATAGGAATATAAAAAAAGGGAGGAAGGTTTATCTGTTTAGCAAGAGTAATAGAAGGCAGATTTCAGACTACCTAACAGATCAAAACGAAAATTTCTGTTCCGACACTGCCAATGTTGATTGTTTATGGAAAAAAGTTCAAGGCAATCGTAAAATGCGTTTTAGACAGGTACGTGCCGAGTAAAACCCACCGTGGTACAACAACAAAGTTAGGAAACTACTGCGAAAGCAAAGAGAGCTTCACTCCAAGTTTAAACGCAGCCAAAACCTCTCAGACAAACAGAAGCTAAACGATGTCAAAGTTAGCGTAAGGAGGGCTATGCGTGAAGCGTTCAGTGAATTCGAAAGTAAAATTCCATGTACCGACTTGACAGAAAGTCCTAGGAAGTTCTGGTCTTACGTTAAATCAGTAAGTGGCTCGATACAGCATATCCAGACACTCCGGGATGATGATGGCATTGAAACAGAGGATGACACGCGTAAAGCTGAAATACTAAACACCTTTTCCCAAAGCTGTTTCACAGAGGAAGACCGCACTGCAGTTCCTTCTCTAAATCCTCGCACTATCGAAAAAATGGCTGTCATCGAAATAAGTGTCCAAGGAATAGAAAAGCAACTGGAATCACTCAACAGAGGAAAGTCCACTGGACCTGACGGGATACCAATTCGATTCTACTCAGAGTACGCGAAAGAACTAGCCCCCCTTCTAACACCCGTGTACCGCAAGTCTCTAGAGGAACGGAGGGTTCCAAATGATTGGAAAAGAGCACAGGTAGTCCCAGTCTTCAAGAAGGGTCGTCGAACAGATGCGCAAAACTATAGACCCATATTTCTGACGTCGATCTGTTGTAGAATTTTAGAACATGTTTTTTGCTCGAGTATCATGTCGTTTTTGGAAACCCAGAATCTACTATGTAGGAATCAACATGGATTCCGGAACACAGCGATCGTGTGAGACCCAACTCGCCTTATTTGTTCACGAGACCCAGAAAATATTAGATACAGGCTCCCAGGTAGATGCTATTTTTCTTGACTTCCGGAAGGCGTTCGATACAGTTCCGCACTGTCGCCTGATAAAACAAAGTAAGAGCCTACGGAATATCAGACCAGCTGTGTGGCTGGATTGAAGAGTATTTAGCGAACAGAACACAGCATGTTGTTATCAATGGAGAGACGTCTACAGACGTTAAAGTAACCTCTGGCGTGCCACAGGGGAGTGTTATGGGACCATTGCTTTTCACAATATATATAAATGACCTAGTAGATAGTGTCGGAAGTTCCATGCGGCTTTTCGCGGATGATGCTGTAGTATACAGAGAAGTTGCAGCATTAGATAATTGTAGCGAAATGCAGGAAGATCTGCAGCGGATAGGCACTTGGTGCAGGGAGTGGCAACTGTGCCTTAACATAGACAAATGTAATGTATTGCGAATACATAGAAAGAAGGATCCTTTATTGTATGATTATATGATAGCGGAACAAACACTGGTAGCAGTTACTTCTGTAAAATATCTGGGAGTATGCGTGCGGAACGATTTGAAGTGGAATGATCATATAAAATTAATTGTTGGTAAGGCGGGTACCAGGTTGAGATTCATTGGGAGAGTGCTTAGAAAATGTAGTCCATCAGCAAAGGAGGTGGCTTACAAAACACTCGTTCGACCTATACTTGAGTATTGCTCATCAGTGTGGGATTCGTACCAGATCGGATTGACGGAGGAGATAGAGAAGATCCAAAGAAGAGCGTCGCGTTTCGTCACAGGGTTATTTGGTAACCGTGATAGCGTTACGGAGACGTTTAATAAACTCAAGTGGCAGACTCAGCGAGAGAGGCGCTCTGCATCGCGGTGTAGCTTGCTCGCCAGGTTTCGAGAGAGTGCGTTTCTGGATGAGGTATCGAATATATTGCTTCCCCCTACTTATATCTCCCGAGGAGATCACGAATGTAAAATTAGAGAGATTAGAGCGTGCACGGAGGCTTTCAGACAGTCGTTCTTCCCGCGAACCATACGCTACTGCAACAGGAAAGGGAGGTAATGACAGTGGCACGTAAAGTGCCCTCCGCCACACACCGTTGGGTGGCTTGCGGAGTATAAATGTAGATGTAGATGTAGATGAGTATTTGAAATGGGGGTCTCGGGGAAGATGTTAATAATCGCACAAGGGAAATAATTTAATTGTGAAGTGCCCAGTGATTGTCGCGATGTTAACAGGTAGCAAATGGTACTACACAAGGAAATAAATCACATCTGTGGATGAAGCGGAAAGACATCTGGGAATTGATTCGAAATATAAGTCTTCAAAGTGAAGCTTGGAGTCATCGAAATGTTATAAAATGACTTCTGTTTCCTTACACAACTTCCTACTCTCGCGGCTTCATCTCACCATAGCATTGTAGTTGGAGGCTGACGTGGTTGCAAAATCATCGGCTACATCAACGGTATCGCCAGCAGCAAAGTGCAAATCAGCAAGAAATTTCTCTAAATCGCCCGATACATCAACTCTTTTGGCAGCACACAGCAGCAATAAGTCGAAGACGAAACCTCGGATGGAAGTCAAAGGTAAATACAGGGTGTTTCAAAAATGACCGGTATATTTGAAACGGCAATAAAAACTAAACGAGCAGCGATAGAAATACACCGTTTGTTGCAATATGCTTGGGACAACAGTAAATTTTCAGGAAGACAAACTTTCGAAATTACAGTAGTTACAATTTTCAACAACAGATGGCGCTGCGGTCTGGGAAACTCTGTAGTACGATATTTTCCACATATCCACCATGCGTAGCAATAATATGGCGTAGTCTCTGCATGAAATTACCCGAAACCTTTGAAAACGTGTCTGGCGGAATGGCTTCACATGCAGATGAGATGTACTGCTTCAGCTGTTCAATTGTTTCTGGATTCTGGCGGTACACCTGGTCTTTCAAGTGTCCCCACAGAAAGAAGTCACAGGGGTTCATGTCTGGCGAATAGGGAGGCCAATCCACGCCGCCTCCTGTATGTTTCGGATAGCCCAAAGCAATCACACGATCATCGAAATATTCATACAGGAAATTAAAGACGTCGGCCGTGCGATGTGGCCGGGCACCATCTTGCATAAACCACGAGGTGTTCGCAGTGTCGTCTAAGGCAGTTTGTACCGCCACAAATTCACGAAGAATGTCCAGATAGCGTGATGCAGTAATCGTTTCGGATCTGAAAAATGGGCCAATGATTCCTTTGGAAGAAATGGCGGCCCAGACCAATACTTTTTGAGGATGCAGGGACGATGGGACTGCAACATGGGGCTTTTCGGTTCCCCATATGCGCCAGTTCTGTTTATTGACGAAGCCGTCCAGGTAAAAATAAGCTTCGTCAGTAAACCAAATGCTGCCCACATGCATATCGCCGTCATCAATCCTGTGCACTATATCGTTAGCGAATATCTCTCGTGCAGCAATGGTAGCGGCGCTGAGGGGTTGCCGCGTTTGAATTTTGTATGGATAGAGGTGTAAACTCTGGCGCATGAGACGATACGTGGACGTTGGCGTCATTTGGACCGCAGCTGCAACACGGCTAACGGAAACCCGAGGCCGCTGTTGGAACACCTGCTGCACTAGCTGCGCGTTGCCCTCTGTGGTTGCCGTACGCGGTTGCCCTACCTTTCCAGCACGTTCATCCGTCACGTTCCCAGTCCGTTGACATTTTTCAAACAGATCCTTTATTGTATCGCTTTTCGGTCCTTTGGTTACATTAAACCTCCGTTGAAAACTTCGTCTTGTTGCAACAACACTGTGTTCTAGGCGGTGGAATTCCAACACCAGAAAAATCCTCTGTTCTAAGGAATAAACCATGTTGTCTGCAGCACACTTGCACGTTGTGAACAGCACACGCTTACAGCAGAAAGACGACGTACAGAATGGCGCACCCACACACTGCGTTGTCTTCTATATTTTTCACATCACTTGCAGCGCCATCTGTTGTTGAAAATTGTAACTACTGTAATTTCGAAAGTTTGTCCGCCTGAAAATGTACTGTTGTCCCAAGCATATTGCAACAAACGGTGTATTTCTATCGCTGCTCGTTTAGTTTTTATTGCCGTTTCAAATATACCGGTCATTTTTAAACACCCTGTACGTAGTCAAAGGTGAAGTGATTTCCCCTCTAATGTTTACTACAAGAGAGGCATTCCGCGTTTTATGTCCTCTATTGAATTAATATTTGCTGGTCTCGAGATCTTTTGAGCGCTGACTGACAAATACTCCCTGCAGCACAATATTCCCCTTCCTGAGGCATTCCTGTTTTGGTTATCCAATAACACTCCTATTACAATCTTGCACAGAAAAAGTCGCTTCACTCTTTATACTTCTCTGTTACCAATTAGCCGGTCTTCGGCGGCACGGCAGAACACGATCTAACCTGCAGATTATTTAAATGAGCCAATCCCTGTAATTCTTATACGGCATAAAGATTTGTTTTTTGGAGGAGTCAACAGTTTCAGTGGTGTCTCACGTTTTCAAAGGTCCAAAACTGTGTGTCCTCATTCCATTTTCAAGATGTTTATTTGTGGCGTGCTTTTTGTGCACGATAGTGCTTTCTGTTAAAATGTCGCCCTCTTTCCGGATTGTAAAATGTCGGCGGTGCGAGTTCTCACCAGAAGACGTCCTTTCTCTGTGTCGGCCACGCTTTGGGGCACCACGGCGGCGTCACGAAGAGCTGTCTGGCTGTGGGCTACTGAACTGCACTCTACTCGCTGGAGGCCTGCTGCAAAATGTCTTATTGTCCCTGCACTGTCCAGAAGGCTTTTAAAGTCCTCTCACTTCTACACAGCATCCAAATCCTAATCAAGAGTAAATGGTGAATAAGGTTACATTAGGCAGTTACCGATAAATACTAGTACAGTAGTGTGAATTTCTTTATGTTACGTTACTGTTTACGAAAAAGTGGTCATACAACCCAGTCCTTACAAAAAGGTTTTGTTTCTTATTTATAAAGTCACACCAAACAAAGATGTATGCGTGTACCCACAATCCTGGACAACCAACCACCAGTAGTTAAGTACATCCATAACACCTGTGGATCTGAGAATCTCCTGATGCGGATACGTCTCTTGTAAGCTAAACATCACCCTCAAGCTCAGTGGTGAGAGCGCTGCTGAGAAAAGCAGAAGACCATTTTCGAGACATCGTCCGTCACTCAGTTTTTACCAGCACTGGTGGATCACTGGTGGAATTTCAGAGTTTTTAGATCTTTTCAGTCCGACACATTCGAGTACAGTCGCCGCTTACGAAGACATGTGCAACAGCATTTCACTTACAAGTAGGTAGTTCACTCTGATCTTTGTAGTGAAATAAAAGTTTGTCACTGGCAGTATTTGAGCGTTTTGTTGTTATTACTTGACGCAATTCATTGATGCTTTGTTTCTGCATTTCTAGTAGTTCATCATCGGTATTAGGGCAGCCGTGCATGGATAGGTAGTGCGAACGTTTTCTGGTCTTCAGATGACGATGTCCTGAATTAAATTCAAAAGCTATTCAGAGTGTCACATGGAATGAGGGAGTGTAGACAATTCTGATGGCAGTTGCTTTTTTTTATATTCGGGAAATACACGGCATATGTCGTCATCTGGTGTCAGCCTATCCCTTAACTCATCGCCGACATTAGCACTGCATACAAGAGGTGAGTTCACTCCGTACACGTCAAAGTAACCGCCGTATTAGGTACATGGCATACACACGGCTGGAAGGTCATCCGCTATGATGGTTTTCACGAAATTGTGAGCAGTTCGAAATAATTCGTGTCGCGTACTGGTAAGACAGCGAAGCACAGAGATAAAAGACACTTTTTACTGTGCGTAGCGTGTCAGTGATATCACTTGTTTGTGTTTCTTTTCTTTCATCTCTTCAAGAACAGACATTGCTTCGGACTGATATCGATATAATCAAGCACACAGTTTAGAAAATTTGAAACAATATTAAATTGAAATTGCTTCATACGCAGAACATGAACACACTGTAAATTTTGAAATTAATATCTACACAATCTGTTATCGTGACCATAAGAACATAGCATATTGCGACATTGGACGGTGAGCTTATCCATTAAAATTAATTTTAAAAAGTATCATTAAACATCTCTTTTAGAGAGTTTAAGGAACTTGTAAATATATTTACTGACTTTACTGTTTTATGAACTTACAGATAATCGAAGTGCTCAGTGAAAACAATTTTTAATCTTTTGGTAAATGTTTTCTCCCTTTGTTTGTAACATTTTACACACTCCAGTTAAAAGAAAAGGATGCGTTCTCCAGCTACATATTGTATAATTGACACTGGGAGTAGGCATTATCTCTAATAGCAATTTGGTGTTGTTGCTAGTCACACTGAATGCTCTTAAATTATTAATGGTGACAATCTCATTCCACTTGAGGCTACAATTAAGAAATCCTGGGGTATATTATATGTGCTATTGGGTAGCCAATACAAAGATCATTCAGTATTAATGTCTTCATGAAATAGCGTTGACTACTCGCCTCTGCCTAAACTGCAAGCTGCGTCAAAATTCCCAGTTCGGAAGAAGTATTAAACTGGAAGCTAGCTGTTGCACGATTTTTACAATATGGGCAGCGCCTTAATGGCTCCTCATGTTGATATTACCAGGTATCTATTGGAATCGGATCAATTAACGGAAATCTATCGCTTGCGTAAGGTATCTTACGATATCCTGCGCTGGATATTTAGATTCACCAATATACGAGAGACTAAAATCTATCACGATACATATTAGCTTCGTTAGGCAAACGTATAGGTATGAACACGTTCTAATTTTTCAACTTACACTAATTTCTGTGTAGTGATATAATTAGTACGTAATAGAATATATCCAAGCCGAATCTTGTTTATACATGAAACTAATTGATGTGAGCGACTCTTATGTTATTACTTTTCAAGAAGTATTAGAATAATGTATTTTGCATGCAATGGAAAAGTTTAAGCATTAGAATCATCACTATTGTAAGCAAGAATAATATTATTCCATTCTTAATGAAAACTTACATTCGTACTACGTGTCTGATCGTTGAAAAATATTCAGTTCACAGTACTGAGAATTCTAAAACTCTGCATTTTACAAAAAGATTGTTTAAAATATGTCTTTATCCCCTAATGACCATGATGCCGCATGTGATACTATTTAAAGTTCTTTTCAATGAACTCACGTGTAACGTTAATTGTATTAATGAAACATGGTTCAAATGGCTCTGACCACTATGGGACTTAATGGGGGTAGGACGTCAAACGGGCCGACTTGGAGCAGGAGAGTCACCACTGGACATTTTAATTTCTACTGTCAATCCTTTTACAAACTAATTCATAAAACTTTGTCACCATGACTAGTAAGGATTGAGGACTCACACTTATCGCAGTAGAAGTTCAATAAAGTAGCAAAATACCTTTTTTTACATGTGAAATTTCATCATTTTTGCACTTATTACTGGATGCATTTGTTGCTATAGGTACACTTTTCTTCCTAAGTAAGAGAGATTCTTCGATGAATTTTTCATAGCATACAAACAGTAGTTGCAGGTGTATGGAACTCTAGAATTTTCCAAATCTATTAAAAACTGAGGAAAAAATGAGATAATTAACTATAAAACTTGAATTTTTTCTTAACATGAATTTTAAAATGTAACAGTTCATTCATATTTTCGTAAATTAAATAACTTCTGGAGCTTCATACACCTGTAACTATGGTTTGTATGCTGTGCAAAAGTCACCGAAGACTATCTCTTACTTAGGAAGAAATGTGTACCTATAGCAACAAATGCAGCTAGTAGTAAGTGAAAAAAATGATGAAATTTCACATGTAAAAAAAAGTGTTCTGTTGCGTCTTTAAGCTTCCACTGCTATGAGTATGAATCCTGAATCCTTCCTGGTCATGCCGTTAAAGTTTTATGAATTTATTTGCAAAAGTATAGACAGTGAAAATTAATATGTCCTGTGGTGCCTCTCCTGCCCCAGTCGGCCCGTTTGACGTCCTACCCCTCTTAACATCTGAGGTCATCAGTCCCCTAGAACTCAGAACTACTGAAACCTAACTAATCTAAGGACATCACACACATCCATGTCCGAGGCAGGATTCGAACCTGCGACCGTAGCGGTCTGGCGTTTCTAGACTGAAGTGCCTAGAACCGCTCGGCCACACCGGATGGCAATTGTATTAATCTCTAAAGTTGAATGGATTGTGAAGGTTTTAATTAAGTGACTGTAGCTCTGGCTGCATAGGTTTTCGTAAGTGTCATAGTTGAAGAGAATCGAAGTGTAAGTGGCAGTCAAGAGTTGTTATAACACGTCCCAGTATGTAAAAAGGAAAATAACTGGTTATTTTTGTAGGATTTCACATTTCAAAGGGTAGAAACATGAAATATGTATGATAATCAAGCACAAACCGAAGACATACAATCCTTGGATATCTGCAGCGAACAAGAATAATATTACAGCTATGTCAATAATAATGCACACCCTTAATGCCTGGAGGTAAGTAATAACGCAATAGTCTGCCACTTCCTGTTCGAAGAATTGATTCCATAACATTTGGAAATAACTCTTTTACAATTAACGTACAATGAAATGTCTAAAATGATATCTAAGTTTTCGTGTTTCATGACATCATGAGTTTTACAGCAGACTACAGTTTTTTCCTAAACTTATCGTGAGAGGGGTGGGATTGGTGCATAAAAAGACTCTGAACTTGTTGCTTCGTTGCATATAACTTGGCCTGCAAATCAGCAACAAATAACTCAGCTGTTATTGTGGACGTCTTTTCAGGTAGCAGGGGCAGGGGAGGGAGGGGGTGGGGGAGCTGTATATCAGTTATAAATTTATTTTACACCTGCTTCCTTTCTAGGAGCATGGGATGAGACAGTTATAAATTGATGTAATGTGTCAGATTAGTTACTAATTCAGTGCGGAGTGTATTTTCAGTGGTCAGTAAGTAGGTGTAGTATGGCATCAATGACACGTTGAGTCCAAACTTACTGAACGCAGTAACGTAATAACGAATGGGTAATTTAAAATTAAATAAAATCAGAGAATTTTAAATTATAGAAATTAGAAATTATAGAAACCAACACAAAGTGGACTAACCTTGAAGTGTTTGAACTCTGTACTAAACACACAGCAGCATTGGAATTGTAGAGGATCAGAGTATGCGGGTACTACAATCAGCATGTCATCAGTGCTCTTACGAAATAGAATCTGGAGAATAATAGCAGCCGTATTCTACTAATAAAAGTAGACCTAAACCTACCGTACGTTTTCGACCACTCTGACGAACAGGGAAGAGCTGTACAAGTTCTACTCGAGGAAAATGATGTGTATAAACTGAATAGGCCTGCCCAATAACCAATCATTTACGGAAGAGCAGATGCGTCAAGTTACATCGCTATCTCTGTGTCAGATAGCAAGTGGTTGTGGGAAATCAGCATTTGGATGGTAGGTTATTACGTTGGGTATTATGCTTGCAGGAATTTCAGTACGAAATTAGGTATATAAAAGGATCTCAAAATGTACTTTTGGATGCTTTGTCAGGACTTCCAGTAGTAATGGAGAATATTAGCATTGCAGAAGAACCAGGAACTAATTACCATGTTTATTTCCTTTTAAATCAGAAGAACGAACGTAAGGTTAAACGGTTAATAATTGCTATTTAATGCAATTAAAGAAATGACGATCAGTATAGGGATGTTAGTAACGGGGAAGAAACAGTTAACACTAGAGTTGTGTGGTTATATTTCTACGAGTTGTTGTACTGGAAAGCACAGAGGGAACATCAGAGGTGGAAAATTTGCATTCCGAAAACTGTCGTTTATTGTATCCATGAAGGTTACGGCCATTTTGGTATTCATAAATGTGTCAAACATCTGATAAAGTATTATTATTTCAAAAATATGTCCCGTATTGTAAAAAGCATTATTAGAACTTGTGAAATCTGCTAAAAAGTTAAAGTTAGAAACAAATCCAAGCATTATAAATTATATGCGGTAATTCCTCGAGGTCTATGGGATCTACTATCACTGGATTTTCTCGGTCCTCTGCCTCGTAGTTCAGGAGAATTCAGTTATGTAATTGTTATAATGGAATGTTGGTGCAAACATGTGAAACTATACACTTTGAAACGAGTGAATACAGCAAGCGTTATACGTTGTCTCACTCGAAATTACTTTGTTAACGGGGGCATTCCTAAACGACTTATGTCTGACAACGGTAGTGCTTTTATTAGTCAAAAGTTTCAAGATATAATAAAACAAAATGGAATAAGGCACATCTTAATCTCAAAATATCACCCTCAAAGTAATTTAGTAGAAAGAGTCATTAAAGAATTAGGAGGGTTATATAAAACATATTGTGCATCTAGACATACCCGGTGGGCCAAACTAATGCCTGAATTCGAAAAAAATATTAAACGAAATGCCTTATCTAACGACAGGGTTACCACCTATAGAAATTTTAGGCAAACGTATAACAGGAGAGCCTTTACTAGCTGCTTTACCTTGGCCACCAGTAAATGAGACCCAACAATGCATTTAAAGCGACAAAATTCGCGAAAAGATTGTTAAGAGAGCTGAACGGAGACTTAAGGTCCATATGTTGTCCATAAGGTTGTACATCCCAAAGCGTTACTTCTTATGGAACCTTCGTCAGGTGTAATTAAAGGTTTATACAGTGTTGATCAAATTAAACCCTTCATTCCTAAGGAAGTTAATATTTAATTGATGTTACATATCAACGAGTGTCCGTGGTTTATTCATGCAACTTTTTTTGTGATAGGGACGTATTATTTTAAGGAAATGACAAAAAGTTTATACAAGGGCTCAAAAATAATCTACCGGTATTTCAAGAAAGGAATGATAACTACAAAGGGTTTATATGGAAGAAATTTTGTTATTAGGTCAGAAGGAATTTTGTATATATTTGTATTTACTCGGATAGTAGGAACCAAAGGGGATGGTTAATGGCTTTAGGGACCATGGGCTTCCAGAGCTATAATGCTCACGAGGACATAGCAGAGTGCCTTTAATAGAGATTGGTAACAGTGTTAATATAGAACACACCAAACCGGGCTCTCTCGCTTGTTTCTCCTAAATAAATTGCCATTACCTAGTAACAGTGTCCGAAGGTAAAGAAAACCGTGCCGAGTTTCTAAAGGAAGCTTGCTTGATTTCTTGTTGACCTCATGCACAAACAAAGTAAAGGAACGATGTAAGGTAAATAGGAGTAGTAGTTATTGTGAGAAACACATTATATATAATAATTTGAACGCTCTATCCTAATGAAATATCGTTAAGGAACGTGATAAGTCATTATTTACTAGCAACTATTTAGGGGTAATCTCCGTGTATTCAGCTACGAATAACAACAATAACAACGGCTAAAAAGTAAATGACAAATAGTCACAAACATTCATGATATTATTTCTTTAAAGTCATAAGAGGATAAATCTATCTAAAAGCAAAGACATTAGGCTACGTAAAATGTAAGAAAAATGCTTGAAACTTTTATTACCTTAACAGTTAATATTGCATATACGAGAAGTTTTATTTTCGGTTAATTCCTGCCAGACTGAGCTTGTGGGTGGGGTATGTAATGGGACGCTAAATTAAAGTGTCACCCATCCACAAGGATCAGCTCAGTTTGCAGGTAAATATAAGTTTAATTTAGTGTTTTGCTTATGTATTTGTAATATTTTGTTATGTTTGTAAAATATTTAAAGTTTTGCATTTTTGTTTTGTATGTTTCATGTTTGGAGAGAGCAGCGCAACTCGCGGGAACAGCATCTTCTCTGCCGGAATCAGAAAGAAAATTGCTGGCCACTAGACGTCGCGGGCCAATGGCCAAAGAGCAGCAGAAGATCCTGTGACTGGGTTGTTCCGTCGAATCTCCAACATTCAAATAAATAAAAAATTGTAATTTTCCATTGTAATGACGTCACAGAATGTTTAGTTCATGTTGTATTTTGTTCAGTTCTGTTTTGTCGAGTCTGATGTTCACATCTGTATGTAGCATATACGAAGACAATAAAACAGTGTATGCTCTAAAGCTTAAATACGTGTTCGAGACCTATTTATGAAGAGTTATATTGAGGAAGAATTATTACTGGATTTTTCCGTGATATTACTTTTCAGAAGAGTTTCATTTCGATTTTTGAATCTTAAAGGTTTTACAGTCTGATTTTAATATGGGAAAAATAAGATAACTTGCAAGAATATAATTTACAAGAAGAAACAAACGACATCTAAATTTCAAAAGTTTGCGCAAACCATTTGGACTGAGTGGCGTAATTTTGCACAAATGACTCAACTGAAGGTGTTTTAATTACAGTATCGTTCAAGAATCTTTTATAGAGAACTTTAAAAGAATTTAAATAACTTTTTGTAGTGTTTTTTAAACGACGTAGGTGACGAAGTCTGCACATGGTCATATTTCAAACAAAACTCAATGAGTCCTACGCGTCGTTACACTACATAACGGTGGTTATTATGGAAAACTAGGTTAGGTAGCTTTCTACAATCTTCTTTATTTCATCATATTTTTAATTATTTAGCACTAAACTGGTACATAATAAATACCACACTGACAAAACTGTGAATGTCTTTGAAGTTATAATAGCCACCAAAATTCCGAAGGCAACATTGATAAACTAGCAAAACCGTAGTCTAGTCTGATCTGCTCCGTGTCTGTACATGGCAAATGTAAGAGGAATATGATTTTGATAATTTTCCTCGACGCAGCGAAACTCTGTTTCAGGGCCGCAGATATTTCTCTACGGTCATTCTGTTGTTGTATGTTGAACATGACAGAATTGTGATTGTATATGCAACAAGACCTGCTTCGTAAGAGTAGGAATTTTTGTAAGAACATTTTTGGCCAATCACGTGCTGCCATGACCCGCGCTGACTTCTACAGCCATGCAGCAGTGGTACTCAGTCGCTGTTGGAGTGCTGGTTATTCTCGCTCTTTTACTGTCGCTGTTAATACATGTATAAACCCTCCGAAAACCAAATTGCAAATGTCTTCTAGAATACCAGGCAAAATGAGTCTGGCGGCTCTTAGGAGGGACACTAGGTAACACAGTATAGACGGGGGTGGCGTACTTTAGAAAAAGTTGTCTTCCACGATCCATTGTTTAACGCTTCTAAGCCTATACACGGCAGTAAGAGACCACGACATGTTGCGAATAACTGAAGACCTATCAAACAAAATGTCAAAAGCACTGTTAGCTGCATGTAAAGATAGATGTCGTCTCACTCTTGAAGGCTGCCACAGATGCAAAACACGGAGTAGGAAACTGCAGTAAGTGTGAGGGAAGAGAGAGCGCAAGTTACTGCAAGTGGTTAAGTGACGATGTTAAGCCTGTATAGCGCATACTTCCATCATAAGGTGTCCGCTTTCTCGCCAACACTTACACTTACAACGCTACCTACAGAACGACAAAGTGCTGTTTTCACATCTGGAGCATGTTGAACGCTTAGGCTTAGATACCTGGTAACATTAGATTACTATTATAGTAACACTGAAGCATACTGTACTAAGTTTATAATGTAGCATACATTAAAGCCTACATAATACTAACAACGGCACTGTAATGGGATGAAAGGAATCGAGATCTTTAGAGCTTGAACCACAATTGTAGTATCGTGTGGAAGTGAAATTGTGACAGAATACAGTCATCTAGCAATGGGATGAGGAATCGACGTCCAGGGTGTCCCAGGAGGAATGGTGAATATTCAGGGATATGACAGCATCGCTCACTTGAAGGGAAAAAAATTCAATAATACTACATACTGACACCCCATTCCGAATGATTTTCGCCATAGAACGCATATAATGTACATTTGGTTGTGCGCTTGTAGCGCGCATATACGTGTCTTACCTGCCCCACCTCTTTGATATTTTATTCTGGTTCAACATAACTCGCTACTTTCAATCTCTTTGCTCGGGATGACTTTCTGCCACTAAACTAGACCGTTCAACGCGCAGCTGTTTATGGTGTGTTGTGAGTCAAGTCGTGCGAGAGACTGTGAGTGCATCACGGAGAGGCATCGGTTTACTGTCTTTGTAAAATCGCTGGTTAAAATTCAAGACATCTACACAAATGAGGAATGTGCAGCTATGACGCTTGTGTATGTCTACTGCTTCTACGATGGTACAGCTCCTGCTCGGCGCTAATCGACATGTCGAATTCCTGACCATAGAATATTTACCAGTTTTCAGCACATTACGTGACACAGGTACTCTTCCAAGTTCCCACTTTTCTTCTTTTATTTCAAGAAACTGTGCAGAAACGGCAATAGTGTTGAAATATAATATCGAATCAAATCACATTCAGCCTCCAAAATTTCCACTTTCTTCCCCAACTAGTTTCTTCAGCGTTACGTTACGCTATCTTCAGACCGCCACACCGATGTGTAGGAGGAATCCCACATACAAACCTAACGTTTGTCTAACAGTTCGCAAGTGATTATCGAAGAAATCGCAATGTTGAGAAGAAATCTACGGATGCCAGTAAATGTATGCTGGCCCCTGTTTCGACTGTAAAGAGGTAGGATTCTTCCTAGACGTCGGTCAGGGGGGTCTGAAGATGGCGTAATGTTACACTGAAACTCGGGGCACAAATAAAATAAAACTGGAAATATAGACGGCTGAAGGTGTTTCCATTCGACATTTTACAGTGAACAGCCGAGCGCCGGCAACCATCTTGTGCTTAGATGGACTTCCAGAGACGTTGCTGATACGGTGCAACGCTGCCATGCTACCAATGTACTACGAGGCGACTTCAAGCACGTACCAGTATCTTATGAAAATTACATGCTGGAGACTTCTACCCATTTCACACAAAGCGTGTTCATGTTCAGCCACCGTAGTTTCTATGTCTATACTTGACTGACCAATGTAAAACATGAATGCATCTGGCATGTTCAGCCACCCTAGTTTCTATGCCTATGCCTGACTGACTAATGTAAAACATGAATGCAGCTGAAGGTTGCAGAATTCTGACTTCACATTTGCTGAGAGTGTACTGATTAAGGGTCACAACTACAAGCCAAAGTCCCATGTCCTTCTTCTTCTTCTTCTTCTTCTTCTTCTGCTTTTACGGCCTCATTGGACCACTTCAGTCAATCATTTCTGGTCCTCTTCTTTGGTATTTTCCCCTTCCGAGTGGCCCAGTATCTCTTCATTCGTTCCGATGCTTTTCGTCGTTCCTTATCTGTAAATACCCTTTTCATTGTATGTCGTTTGTCAATTTTTGGTTTAAATCTTATTTCTGTGTCCCTCAACTTCTTTAAATTTGGCGTTTTGTTCTGCAAACCATCCAGAGTTATTTCCAGTTCTTCCATATCCTCTCTTATTTCCTTAAGCCATCCTCCTTGTTGTTTCAAATTCCAGAGTTTCCTTCACTAAGCAAACAAAGGCCATAATCTCAGCCTCCTCGAAGTCCTGGAAATTAACAATCATCTAGTTCACAGTCCAGAGCTTATATTAAATGACCAGATACAGCTTAACACTTCAACTGTCCTTAACTTCACATTTCTCTTTCACGATTCAAATTTTGTCACTGATTAAATGACAATGACAATGACAATCGTCATTTGCATTCACTAAAGCTATTCAGTGATAAAACCACTTTTACATGGAATGGAATTAACGACGCACGAAACAATCATCGATAGTCGCAGGAAACTCCACACGCTACAGTGAAACCTATTCCCAACTTTGCTTTTCGATCGATGTTTGGTGCTTCATGATGGGTAAAATTTTGATAGGCCCTGTCATTTTAGAAATTAGATAGTTTTTTTGTAAAATTTGTTTGTTGAATACTTTGAGGACGGTTCTTTGGCATCGAGAAGTGCAATGTACTTCCAGCATGACGGAGATCCTCCGCATTTTTACCAGACGTCTGAGAGAACGTCTCAACAGCACACAACCTAATCGTTGGATTGGTCGTGGTGCTAAATTTAAGTAGCTACCAAGATCGCCAAATCCTACGCTATCTGAAGTTTTTAATTGAGGTTGGATGATGTCTGAGACGCACAAACGAAAGCTGAATACGTGAATGAACTGTCTGGTAGCACTGCCTCTATTAGGCAACGTGCAGAGTCACTCACGAAAGCAGTACATCTTTTACCAGCAGTGCACAAATGTGCTGAAGTTAACGTTGTGATATTCTAACATTTTTTGTGAATTGTACAAAAGCTGTAAAGTGACAGTACGATAGTGCCTAGAAGTAAATGTGTTAATAATACATAATTTTCGAGTGATACTGCGTAAAACGCATTGTTTGGTAACTGTTGTACATGTGTAAACCTCACGACGTACTGAATAAAGTAGAAAATAAATAACAATGTACTACGGTGTCGTAGCAGGCGGAGAGGTGACACTCCGACGTGGCGCGTCCCAGGTGGCGGATAGGGGGGTCCTCACCGGTTTACCGGCGGACTTGAGCGAAATAAAATAGCTCTCGCGGACCAAACACTAAACAACCTCTACGGCTAACAACCGTAGTTGTAACTCGGAGCTTGCTTCATACAAGGTTGACTACCTTTGGAAGTCAAACATGGAAGGAAATCTTTCAAGGAATAATCCACCGCTTGGCAATAACCAAGGAAGACTGCACTCGGATACGGTGGGCAGTCACCTGAAAGATAACTTGGATGAGTCGGAGCATCTGAAAATACCCAAAACGGACAGACGACCAAAACTCAAGACAGGACAAATAAACTACATTGCGACACACAATATAAATTCCCTCATACAACCAGGCAAACTCAAAATTCTGACGGATGAAATGGATCGCTAGGGGATTCTCATAACCGGACTTCAAGAAATGAAAAATACTGATCACGAGCCGATAGAATCACAAGGATATAGGATTCATAAGGGAATACCAGGGAAAAGAGTCATGAAACAGTGTCCACAATTTGGAACAGGATTCGTGGTGAGTCTGAAAATAATAGAGTCCATAATAGTATTTAAAGCACAATCTCCCAGGCTCTCAACATTAACTCTAAAAGCTGCAAATAAAATGTACACAATAATAAATGCCCATGCCCCGACAAATGATAAAAATAATAAAAAAGAACACAGAGAAGAGGTAGAAAAATTTTGGGAGCTCTTAGATCAAACGACGAATAACATTAATAAAAATCACATCAAAATTTTAATTGGAGACTTCAATGCCCAGTTAGGAAGGGAAAAGAGATATAGAGACATAATAGGGAAATGGACAGCACAAAGAAGAACAAACAAAAATGGCATAAGACTAGTGGAATTTTGCAGAAACCATGACATGATCTCAAAGTCGACGTATTTTAAGAGAAGACCAAGTAAACTAAAAACTTGGAAACATCCAGACTGGAAAAAAGGAGAATGGCAACTGGACCATGTCTGCATGGATAAGAATTACCACAAGGAAATTTACAATGTGAAAGTACTGAGAGGGACAGATACCGGATCAGATCATTACATGATATAAATTAAAATTAAATTAACCCCATTAGCAAAGAAAAAATCCCACCAGAAGAAGAAAAGAACCTATGACCCTCATAAACTGATACAAAATGAGGATTATGAAGCACAAACCAGGGATATAAAAATAACAGATGATCTGGAAGAAATAATTCCCAAATTGAAACAAATAGCTGAACAAGTTGCCCCTATAAATCCAAGGAAAAAACACCAGTGGTGGAACGATGAATGTGATGAAGCAGTGTTGGATCGACACCAAGCCTGGTTAAGGCATCAAAATGAAAAAAACAGAAAAATCATATTTGGAACTCACAAAACAAAGGAAGACAACACAAAAAATAATAAGGAGAGTTGAACGTCAGTACCAAAAAGACATACTTCTAATGATAGAAAAAAAAGTGAAAAAACAAACTCAAGAGACTATTACAAAATATTTGGCAGACAATTACAAAGATATGATCCTCCAACATTAATGTTAAAAGATAAAGATAATAACCTAGCCCATAGCAATAGTAAAAATACAGAAATTCTAGCAGAAACATTTAACAAGTTACTAAATTGTGAAGATCCCCCAGAACTTCTTCAGATAAACACAGAAACCCCAATTAAAACACCAGCAGAAAATATAAATCCACCTACAATTAATTAGGTCTACAGAGCTTTTGAAAGAACTCAAAAACTACAAAGCAAGTGGAGAAGATCATAAGTTTGCTGAACTTTGGAAATATGCAGCAGAACCAGTAAAGATAGCATTACACCAATGCATAGTAAAAATCTGGAATGAAGAGAAATTACCAGAAAATTGGACTACTGCTATAATACATCCATTACATAAGAAAGGAGAAAAATCAAATCCAGACAACTATAGAGGAATTCCCTTTTGGACTGCACGTATAAGATCATGTCAAGAATACTATACAACCGTTGTTCCATAAAAACACGGGAGAACTGCCGGATATCAGTAACTTCCTGCCACGATATTTCGGCGCAGAGTCTTCTGGCCATCTTCAGGTGAGTGCCACTGTAGTAGTACTACTACAGTGGCACTCACCTGAAGATGGCCAGAAGACTCTGCGCCGAAATATCGTGGCAGGAAGTTACTGATATCCGGCAGTTCTCCCGTGTTTTTATGGAACAATCAGTACGCCGGGAAAGCTTTAAACATCACATACTATACAACCGCTGTAAAGATCAATTAGAACTGGAACTGGGAGAATATCAAGGAGGATTTAGATCCTGGAGAAGCTGCCCAGAACAGATAATCACCTTGAAGTTAGTTATGGATGTCTACAAAAGAAGGCAAAAACAACTAGTCATAACCTTTGTAGATTTCAAAAAGGCATATGATTGCATCCATAGATCTTCAATGATGAAAATATTAAGGAATTTTGGACTTCATCCTAAATTAATAAAAATGATACAGTTAACCTTAACAAACACCAAATCTATAGTAAAATTTAGAGGAGAAATATCTGAACCATTTACGATTAAAACAGGGTTGAGACAGGGAGATTGTTTATCACCATTGCTATTCAATTGTGCTCTTGAATATGTAATGAGAGAATGGTACAAGGAAAATCCTATGAATATTAAAATTGGAACTAAGAAAGATAAAATAAACCTAAATTGCTTGGGATTTGCTGATGACCTAGCATTACTAGCTAATAATATTCAGGAAGCCACGAAACAAATAACAAGCTTACAAAATATAGCACAAAAATTAGGACTCCAGATATCATTTGAAAAGACTGAAATAATGGTAACGGATCCACTTTTAATAGATCACATCGCAGTGAACAATAGGGAAATTAAGATAGTGAAACAATTTAAATACCTGGGTGAAATTATAACACATAAATTGGACGAGAAACCTGCATGGCGAGCAAGAACTAATAAAATGATAAAACCTCAAAAACTAACATGGTCTACGTACAAAAAAAATGTCTATCGATTAAAACAAAATTAAAACATTACAAGACCGTGGTTCAACCAGAGGTTACATACGGAAGTGAAACTCTTTTTAAAGTCACCCAGAAAAACAGAATTGACAAAATTTTAAAAGTAGAGAGAAGAATTGCTAGAACATGCATAAATAAGAAATATCGAAAAGCTGGGCAATGGCGGATAGTTCCAAATGAAGTGGTATACAGAGAACTGGAGCCCATCACTGATACTATAGGAAAGAAAAGGATCTCTTTTTGTGGTCACATTCAGAGGACACCAGAAACCAGATTATCAAGGAAAATTATTGAGAAACTCTGGAATTTGAAACAACAAGGAGGAGGGCTTAAGGAAATAAGAGAGGATATGGAAGAACTGGAAATAACTCTGGATGATTTGCAGAACAAAACGCCAAATTTAAAGAAGTTGAGGGACACAGAAATAAGATTTAAACCAAAAATTGACAAACGACATACAATGAAAAGGGTATTTACAGATAAGGAACGACGAAAAGCATCGGAACGAATGAAGAGATACTTGGCCACTCGGAAGGGGAAAATACCAAAGAAGAGGACCAGAAATGATTGACTGAAGTGGTCCAATGAGGCCGTAAAAGCAAAAGAAGAAGAAGTACATTAAATGTGTTCTGTTTTCGAAACCGCCCACATTATTTTTCTTCTTCGAATTATCGTTCCCTCCTTATCCATAAATCCTGAAAATTCCTCCTGGGTCATTATGCGTATTGAAAAGTAGCAACCTACGCCACTGAGATGAGGACTTAGCCATATCTCATACTACTTCCTCCTGTGTTTCATCTTCGGTGTCTTTTCATTAGGTTCATGTAATTTTCCATATTGGAAGCGTAAATCACTAGTAGAACTATCATTAATCAAATTATTAATTTATTATGTTAACTGAAATTTCCATCGATTCTTGGAAGAACAACGTTATAATAAACGAAAAGCGCTTGTTTGCTTTTGTTCTACAGTATTACATTATTATATTAACCTGTTTTCGGCTTACAAGGCCATCTTCAGACATTTACTGACTATTGTCATCAAAGAGGTTACAATGTTTGTAAACAACACTGGAAGAGAAGTTACACATCTAGATTGAACAGAAATGTACAGTAATTTAACATCTTTGACAGTGTGGTGGTAATGCAATGTAAGGAGGAAGAAGTTGAACAGTAAATAAATACTGCCGGCCGCTGTGGCCGAGCCGTTCTTGGCGCATCAGTCAGGAACCACGAGGCTGCAACGGTCGCAGGTTCGAATCCTGCCTCGGGCACAGATGTGTCTGATGTCCTTAGGTTAGTTAGGTTTAAGTTGTTCTAAGTCTAGGGGACTTACGACCTCAGATATTAAGTCCCATAGTGCTTAGAGCCATTTGAACCATTATGAAATAAGTACTAACGGAGTAACAGGGAAAACCTTTAACACAAAACAGGAACAGCGTGTTTACACAACAGTTTATATTAATAAAGGAAAAGAATAAAATAAAATAAAATTAGTACTTGACAGGGCTATTTTAGGAGGTGTAAAACATAGAGAGTAATACACAAACCAATTAAAAGAAGAGTTTTCAATTGTAAATACAGAATATATAATTCATTTCAGCAATATCAATAAGATAAACAGAAATGAAGAAATGCAGGAAAAAGGAGTGTGTGGGAATATACAGCAAATGAAAACTTAATATGTGGGGTACTGCATTTTAAAAGGTTGAAAAGCTGAGCAATACCAAAATACAAAAGGAGCAAACAGAAAAATCATTACACTCTACTCAAACTGTGTCTATGTAACAGTTTTCATTAAATAAATGAACCAGTATTTTATGAGACAACTACAAGACGTATTAAAAATGGAAAATAATACAAGTACCACTTAAAAGATAGCCTTAAAAATCGAAACTACAATCTATATGGATTACCTAGACAAGTTCAATAAAATAACTCAATGAATACAGAAAAATGGGGAATATGTAGGTGTAGTGTGGGAAGTAGCGAAAAGAGAAAGGGTTATGTGAAGTTTAGGACAGTTCAAGTGTTAAGCTGTATCTGCTCATTTAAGATTATCTCTGGACTGTGGACTGTGAACTAGATGTTTGTTAATTTCCAGGACTTCCAGGAGGTTGAGATTATGGCCTTTGTTAGCTAAGTGAAGGACATAGGACTTTGGCTGGTAGTTGTTACCCTTAATCAGTACATTCTCAGCAAATGTGGAGTCAGAATTCTGCAACCTCGAGCTGCGTTCATGTTTTACATTGGTCAGACAGGCATAAACATAGAAACTAGGCTGGCTGAAGATGAACACAGCTGTAACTTCTCTAAATTGATGGACATCGTTCCGGACACGTAAAGAAGGCTGCGAAGTTTCACGGAGCTAGATAAGCAGAAAATGCTTTCTAGAAGACGCGAAAGAAGAAAATCGCAGTGAAAGGTGCCCTCGACGGGCATTTACGATGAACAAGAAACGAGTACCCGAAGTGAAAATTTAACGCGAAAATTCGAAACTGTGAGAGTGGAGTAATCTTTACTTAGAGGTGGCGCCTAAGAGACGGCCGCGCGCCTCGCGGCGATACTTTAAAATTAAAGCTGGCGTCTTTCACGGTGCCGGCAGCCGCATTACGGACTTGGAAAGAGCTTGACGCCTTAATGGAAGATGGATGCTAAGTGAAACAGGTCGCCATAGGGTCTCCAGTTCGGGGACGGCTAGTGCACGGCGGATAGGAAAGCACTACATTGCTTCAGTCATCTCATAGGTATTACTTTTTTAATCAATAATCAGTGATGTCTATTGTTTTACATATATATTGCTTTCGTTACAGCTCAGTTTGGTTTGGCTAGCAAATAATTTTAGTTTACGTTTCTTACCTCACGTACAGTCGTGGACAAAACGAGCGAGACCCCTCGCCTTTTCGTTATGCTGATCCGCACGGCTTTAAAGTCTGCTACACAGCATAACAGGCAAGGCGACGAAGTGCTACCAACATACTATGCGCAGGCGTGAAATTGACAAACTATCTGAACTTTTTTAGACTGTATTCCATTATTTGTAAGACTATATTAATGCTGATTAGTGTGTTAAATACAACACGTAAATATAAGACAGAACTGAAAGAACAAACGTTAATTGGTATGAACTGGACAAATAAAAATGATTTTCAACTTATCGAGATGACTTAACTGTTTCAGTAAGACAAAGAACCCCAGATCGTTACGAAGTAGCAAAATAATATCCGCATTCGGCCGCGAAACGGTCTGTGTCAACGTTCAGACCAGTCATACTGGATTACCGTTGCTGACCTACCATGAAAGTGTGCAAATTTAGCAATGCGTGAAGATTCATAACGAAATTCAGTTAAAAATCATTCAGTGCCACGCTTAAGTCAATTCCATTATTGACAGAAGCGGAAAAAGTAGGCAGTAACATGTATGAAATTCTACAAGAGTGTCATATTGACATGCACAGGGCGCCAGTACAGAATAAAGGTAGGGATAAAACGTATTGGGTGCGCGAGAATTTCTTAAAATTGCTTTACTGATATTCTACCTGCCTCCATAGAGATTAGAACCGAAAACAAACCAGACCTTCCTTTCACTATGCTAGCAGACAACCTAGGCAAACAGCCCTCTATTATTACCCCAGACATGAACAAGCAGGCAATTTCGAAATGAAAATCTGCAGTTTCTGTTGCATAGAGCTTTCTGGACTCAAAAACATGAATTTTCTTCCTTTATGTCACCGCTTATGTGACAATCATTCGGGATGTTTATCGAAATAACAAATTACTGTTATTAGAGAGTAAATTTTGTAGGATAATTCTGCACCACCCCAGGAAATAAACGGCTACATAGCTGCCAAACGTATTCTGCATTGTTTCGAATTCTCCACTAGACTCGCCACACCCAGAAAACGTTCATTAGCAGAAGTGTTTCTTAAGCTAGCTAGCAATGAGAATGTTCGTACTTCTAAAACGCGGTGGCATTAATACTGGGATGTGAATTACCACGTGTATAGGCAAATACATTCTATTTGCATTCCTGTAAACGTGATTTGGATCGAAAACGTAGCTACGACTAATATGCTTATGTATCGACAGCAACTAGAACATTTCGAATAAAGAGTAGCGGGTGTTATTTATGCGGCCCTCATCTTCAGTGTTTTCGTTGTTAGGATTTCTTCACCTAAACCGGTAAAAACGGAACCCTACTAGTCTCACTTTCTTGACCGTCTATCGGTCTACCCAACCCTTAAAACCCGTTTACCTCCAGAACGGGTGGACATAATAAGCGGAAATGTATCGCACTTCTTGCTGTAACCGGTCCCATGCTGGTGTAAAAAAGTGAGCTTCTATGTCAACGCAATCAAAAGATACGACGGTTTATGTAAAGAAAATTTACGCGAAAGGTCAAAAAATGGCTTCAAGAACTATGCGACCTAACTGCTTAGGTCATCAGCCCCTAGACCTAGAACTACTTAAACCTAGCTAGCCTAAGGGCATCACAGACATCTATGCCCGAGGTAGAATTCCAACCTGCGACTGAAGCAGCCGTGCGGTTCGTCACTGAAGCGCCTGGAACCGCTCGGCCACCGCAACGCGGCGAAACCCTACTCACCTCATGTATAATGATAATATATACTGTCTAGTGAGGATAAACTGTATTCGCCAGCAACTCAGATCGTTTGCTCACGGAACTTTTACGAAGCTACATTCAAACTTTGTCGAAGTCGTCTGCAATATCCATTACAAACACCCTAGGAACTTCGTATGCGATATCCACTTCTGAAGACGCTGGCAGATACTGCAGTACTATAACAAGTAGGTGGTAATTTATTGTTATTGGTCCACGCATGACACTTTATTTCAATATCAATTTAACGCGCCTAGGTGTTTGTATATGCCTGAAACTATTGAACAAAAAGTAAATAAACAACAAACGAGCCGGCCGCGGTGGTCTCGCGGTTCTAGGCGCGCAGTCCGGAACCGTGCGACTGCTACGGTCGCTGGTTCGAATCCTGCCTGGGGCATGGATGTGTGTGATGTCCTTAGGTTAGTTAGGTTTAAGTAGTTCTAAGTTCTAGGGGACTTATGACCACAGCAGTTGAGTCCCATAGTGCTCAGAGGCATTTGAACCATTTTGAAACAGCAAACAACTTCGATGTTTAAATCAAATGAAAGTCACATGTCGTAATTAAAACATAATTTCGTCGTTACATCTACATGACTACATCAACAGGATTTCTTGGCAATCCGGACTTACGTGCCTGGCAGAAGGTTAGGGTTATTTCTCTACCGTCCCACTCATTAACAGTGTGCGGGAAAAAGGACCACTTAAATCTTTTCTTGCGAGCCTTGAATTACATTATTACTATGGTTTCTTCCTGTGTTCCCGAGGAAATACCCCGATCTTTCTGAAACTTCGCTCAGTGAAAGCGGGGACAAAATAAGCGAACACGTGTCTCGGCTTATCTGCTTACACTCTACCGCTTCTGAGAAAACGACGGTCAAAGTTTTCAATGCGCTGTTACTATAGTGTAGACACCTCTTAGCGGGTAAGCATTCAACTGGAGCGGTGGCTCTGCGGCTACCATAGCGATTTCTGAACTTTGCGCTGCGAGTTCGAAACCCGGTTTTTCCTTTTTTTTCCCCTCACTCTCTGATTTATCTACGAATATTTATTCCAATTTATGTTGAAACACTGTTGTCGTTATTCGTCAGTTAATTTACTGTGTAAAGAAATAAGTTAAAAACGGAACACACAGTGCGTAGTGGGGCGATCACTCTGTTGTAGAAATAATTCAGAAGCCAAGATCGCTTAAATATTGTTTACTGGATAACCGGTTTCAACACACTAAAGGTGCCATCATCGGATCTGAATGTAGATTAACATTTATAAAATATTTGGTTATAACGATACATGAGGCAACCCAGATGATGTTAGATCAGCTTGTCTCATTCGTTTATTACTTGTTAATTCATTAATTACACATAAAGTTAATTGGCGAATAATGACAACATTATTTCAACATAACTTAGAAAAAAACATTCGTAGATAATTCTGATAGAGAGGCAGGAACATAAAATAATTAAAAAACCCAATATGGTATCGAACACGGGAATCAGTGTTAAGAAGGAACGACGGTAGCCACCGCTTCAATTGCGTTCTCGGCTGCAGAAGGTATCTACACTAGAGCAACAGCGCGTTGATAACTTTGACCGTCGTTTTCTCGGAAACGGTCGAGTGTCTGCAGATAAGCCGAAACACATGTTCGCTTATTTTGTCCTCTCCTTCACTGAGCAAAGTTTCGGGACAATCAGCCTATGACATTTGGCGAGTTCCCCTCGCTCGTCGAGTCGCTTCTTACGCCCGGCGAGAATTATGTATGCCTCCGAGTAAACTGCGCCACCTGGAAACACGGCGAGCGGGGATAAACACGTTTTCCTTCTTATAAGGCAACCCTCTACAGATAAAATTCATGAAGTGTTCTTCAGGTTGCCTCAGATATTTCAGAAATGTTTCTTGCGTCAGGCCTGCCGCATATGCAAAACGTAAACATTTCATTTCATGTAATATTTATCAGGATAAGACATGACAAGAGTGGACCAGTCACTTCTGAGAAAAATTAGAGATTCTAAGTTGCTCCACTATGTAATGACACGGGCACGGGCTTGCGATCTGTCTTTTATGCCATCGATTTCCGTGTTACACATACTTGGCCACTGCGTTGCGGCTGCCATCTTGGAGGAGGCAGTCTGTTTCCTGCCAGCGCTGTTTCCGCAGCCAATATTAACCGCGACGAATCATTCAGTCAACGCTAAATGGCCCATCTGGCTGAGGCAGACAAGGGCGCTATAATACTCCATGCAGAGGGATCTTCAAATGCCGACATAGCGAGAACTATGGGTCTTCACAAGTCGACGGTAGCCAGGTGGATCAGACGAAAGGAAGAGAGTGGTAACTTGAATGGGAGGCCTCATGGCCGTCGCCGCAAAACAACAGCAGCTCAGGATCAGCAGATACGCCGTTTCAGTGAGAACCACCCATTTGTCAACGCACGACAAATCAGCAAATTCATGAAGCTTGGAATGAGTTACTTGAATCTCCTAGTTATGTGGCTCGAGTTGTGGGCTCAATGCCCAACAGACTTCCAGCTGTTGTGGAAGCCAAAGGAGGCTATACGCGATTTTTTTTTACAGACTTATGTTTTATATAATTTCAAGGAAACGCAATAAGTGGAATGGGGACAAACAAATTAATTCACAGCAAGATATGTAATATTTAATTTGATAAGAGAAGAAATACTCACCTTATATATTCATTCAGTCTCTATAAAATACGTGACACACGTGTGTATGCAAGAAGGGTACAAAACAGTTCAGCACAAAATAAAAATGTTGAGGAGAAGCTCCCCGATGAAGACGTAATTGCAGAACAAAGGTTGGGCTAGAAGGAGAGGTAAGGAGGCCCGAAAAAGCAGAACAAAATCAAATACGCAATAGACTTTGAGTAGTTGTCGCAGCAAAGGGCGGTAGGTATATGCGATTCGGAGCAACTGTACAAGAATAGTTTTATTTACTGATTTTTGAGGCTTTATTTTGTGACGGCTAAACAGTGCTGCATCATGAGACCCGCTATTTTTCCACATGTGGCTAAACATCAGAGCTGAAAAAATTTTGAGAGGTACCGAAGTTCTCTGGAAGAGTAAAGTGTTTTAGACAAGAAGATGATTTTTAGTTCATTTCATTTTAACCATTCACACTATGCTTCGACATTCTAATCTTTGATTTCATTTTATTATTACGTATCTTTCCATCAGTGAAAGTCAACGGTAGTAAGTTTCAAGATATGAAGAATAACTGGAAGTTTTTAATTTGTGGAATAGCGTATTTAACAGTTCATATTTTCAACAAATCTGTAGTTATAGAACATATTAAGAAGCAAGTAAAAATGGCACTGTGGAAAGATCAGGTTGGCCTCTAAAGGGTAACGACGGTAAAATAGCAAATACTAAACAATGGGTAACAACTATTGTTGATGGTGAGTAGCCGTAATCGATATGTCACTTTTCCGTAATTGTATTTCTGAAGTTTATCGTCAATCCTAGGACTGACATCGATACTCTGTTTTACGTAAAGAATACAACCTTCAAAATTTATTTAGCAGCGCAGAATATTAAATCACAGTTTATAGATCAGGAACCTAATCCAACTGCCTTTAATTTTATTCTCACGGAGGACTTTGGGACAGTAAATAACAAGAGAAATAACAAAACTCTCAGAATCAATATATAGAATTCAAGTGTCCAGTGGATTCAAAAGTTTGCTATAATAGCGATTAATTGCTTTTACAGACTCCTTCATGCCTACATTTTCTATCAGACAATGTTTGAAACTAGGACTAAGAAGGTAAACAATATTTCCACAAATTGTCAAATTGGAAGTCGGAGAGACAGTTACACAATTTACGATGACAACAAACGTTTTTCAAGTAAACTGATCACAGGAGGAATCCAACGCATTTATTGTGAGTTACATGCACAGTATGTAAACTGGCAACGCCACCAACACACAATACCACTAACAAGGGAACATCCCCATCGCACCGCCCTCAGATTTAATTATAAGTTGATACAGGGGATAGGCCTTGAAAAACTGAACACAGATCAATCGAGAAAACAGGAAGAAGTTGTGTGGAAGTATGAAAAAAATAAGCAAAATATACAAACTGAGTAGTCCATGCGCAAGATAGGCAACATCAAGGATAGGGTGAGCTCAGGAGCGCCGTGATCCCGTGGTTAGCGCACGCAGCTGCGGAACGAGAGGTCCTTCCGTCAAATTTTCCCAGGAGTGAAAAGTTTAATTTTTATTTTCAGACAATTATTATCTGTCCGTCCGTCTGTCCGATGCGAGGTAACCGCGCCGTAGTATGATGACGCTACACCTAAAAAACATCGAAAGACATGACGTCAGTCGACTATAGCGCACGGAAGAGAGAGTATTCCTGCTAATGAGGCTCCCTGGCTGGCAGTTAACTGTTCGCTACTTTGGACGAGAGTGCATTAAATACGTGCGATGCATTGCGTGGGCAATATGAATCCAGCAAATATAGCTCGTGACTCCAATAACAATGTCAATGAATATTTTCCGAACTGTAAGGCATCGGAAAGTTCCTTAAGGGATCGAACGATTGTCGAACATTTGTATGATTATTTCCTACATTTGTTGAATAACAGTACGTGTGGTGATGATTGTCTGAAAATAAAAAAAATCAAACAACTAACCCGAGGGAAGACTTAAACCAACGACCTCTCGTTCTGCAGCTCCTCACGCTAACCACGCGACCACTGCGCTCCCGTGCTCAAGCTATCCTTGATGTTGCTTATCATGCACACGGACTACTCAGTTTGTTTGGTTTGAATATTTTTTTCATAGGTCCACACAACTTCTTCCTGTTTTTCGAATGATCTGTGTTCAGTTTTCAAGGCCTATCCACTGTGTCAACTTATAACTAAATCTGAGGAGGGTGCGATGGGAAGGTTCCCTTGTTAGCTATGAAAGAAACTGTAGCAAAACAGAGCTTCCTCGTTATCCATGTGATGGATAAGACGACTAATTCGCAACATAAATGTCAATGTAAGCATCAGTTTCTGTTGGAACGTGCTTCCCGGACCAAATAACATACATTTCCTACGTCTTCAATGCGAATCATGTAGCAAATGTAATTTAAAGGACATAAAAATATCGAGTGAATTTACTAAAATAATTATGAACCACTTGAATTTGCATTCAACAGGCAATGTTCAGAAGTCTGGTGTAGGAGTACTGCATGCTCTAATTCTAAACAACAAAAATCAACAGAGTAACTATTATTGAACGTCATCAGGTCACTCATCGAGCATTCCTATGCAGTACTGTTACTGGTGACGTGTTATGATGCCTTTATCGTTAGCTTCCTAAGAAGAAATGAAAGGCTGAGCCCCACCAAAAGACGTAAACTCGAGGAAAGAGTTGCGTGAACATATTATTTTACATCTGATAAATCCAAAAGTGTGTTTTGGGCTACGAATTCTGCCCCCAGGGTGTGTGCAACACAGCTGGAATTTGTTGCCAACAACTGAGTCACCTTTCGGTCACAGTGTAAGAAAATCGAGCAACAAAACTACATCACCTGTGCTACTGCATGATAACGCACTATGTTGATTTGAGAAACAAAACTATCCAGGAGATTGATAGGAAAGTCGTCTCTCAGGCACATTTGTATTGATAGGGAAGTCCTCTCTCAAGCACTTGTCCCTCTCGTCATATATTTGTAAAATTTTACCTTTCCCACTCTAGATCGATCAACCGTCAAGGCAATTCATTTCTAGACGAAAATACTTTTAAAACTACTCTGGTTTATTGACATCGTTAGAACAAGTAGGTTTCTACAGGCGTAGAATTTGTAAACAACTTTAGCATTGTCATATCGTTTTAGATATAGTGAAAGAAAATTCTGCTGCTAATTAATTTCTCTTTGATAATTACTGTTGCGTTTAGTAAACTAATGGAAAATGCAATTAAAATATTCACTGTACTAATACAAACTAAAGTCAGCTTAATACAGAAACATCACGACGGCAGTCTATCTTAATAAAGCATTAAGTTTCTGTGAGACAATTGGGCTTATTTTAACACGCATTAGTAGGATATTACAGACTTTACACTTAGAAAAGATCTGTATTTATTTCATTTCCTGTACCATTCGTAAGTGTTATGAAAATGGGGCTTTTCATAGATAAAATTATGTATTCACAACAACAAAAAAATGTCGGCAGAAAACAAAAGTGGCATTATGAATCTGGCAGTACCGTAAGGTTTTCACTCTGACACTAAGAGTTACTGAAAGTAGCAAGAAGAATTTTGCTCGAGCGTTGTCTTACGATTCCCTTATTAAGTTTTTATCTGCCTGCTTGTAGCTGTGCTACAAAAGAATTAAAAATCTGGCTTTCAGCAAGTCTCGAAAGGCGAACAAAAGCAGCTTGCACCTGGTTACTAAGCATGTTACCTGGGGACTGGTTTTTTCTTAAAGCGGGAAGACATCCTTTTGTGGTTCAATTGGCAAATGTCAGTCAGACGTGTGACGTTAGTCTAAGCGTTTCGGTGTGTTGAATTTGTACCAATGATTTTTCTACACGTTTTTTCTGTCCCAAATAGAGTTGAAGTCTCCCATTAGTATTTTCACGTCATCTTGGTGAATTTTGCTCATGGTATTTTCGAGTGTGTTCCAGAATTTTTCAACATTGTCGGTGTTTTTCTTATTTTCGATGTTGGTGGGTTCAAATGGTTCAAATGGCTCTGAGCACTATGGGACTTAACTGCTGTGGTCATCAGTCCCCTAGAACTTAGAACTAGTTAAACCTAACTAACCTAAGGACATCGCACACATCCATGCCCGAGGCAGGATGCGAACCTGCGACCGTAGCGGTCGCGCGGTTCCAGACTGTAGCGCCTAGAACCTCTCGAACACTCCGGCCGTCGATGTTGGTGGGGACACGTGCATTGATGAGTGTATATGTTTTACTGGGGCTCTGAATGACCATAGTCATAAGTCGCTTGTTGACGGGCCAGCCGCGGTGGCCGAGCGGTTCTTGGCTCTTCAGTCTGGAACCGCGCGACTGCTACGGTCGCAGGTTCGAATCCAGCCTTGGGCATGAATTTGTGTGATGTCCTTAGATTAGCTAGGTATAAGTAGTTCTAAGTTCTAGGAGACTGATGACCTCCACTGTTAAGTTCCATAGTGCTCAGAGCCATTGGAACCTTTTGATTGTCGATCGGTGTGAATTCTTTGGCAGAGTTGATAGATCGGTGTTCGAGAAATGCAATGCCGAAGATTGGATTGTATTCCGCTCTTGAAGATGCAATGGTTTCCCTAATACACGGTTTCATTGTCAGTTAGTCGTGGTTCTTGAAGTGCAAGGATGAGAATTTTTTGTCGGTCCATTTCTTTTGTGAAATTATTTAGTTTTCGTGTTTGGATCAAGGTATCGATGTTTACTTTTAAATGCATGTTTTTTGCTTGTAGGGAAATTTACCAGAGATCTTCGATATTCTCTGTCGTGCTAACCTGGACTCCCCAGAATCCGAAAATCCAACTGCCGCCTGTCGACAGCCGGGTTGTGTACCACCTGGGATAAAGTTGACTTTGCTTGCATAGTTTACGTTTGCTTGTGTTTCATTGGTTGTGCTTGGGTGATACCAGGACCGGACAGGACCAGAGGGTGTTGAAGCCTTTGAAAGCAAATATTTTCAGCCAAGCTCATTGAGCTAACACGGTGACCAGAGTAACGGTGATTTTCACTCAGACGTGTCTGGATTTTGCGTTCAACGGATTGAGTAGCCGTTCAGGATTGTGTTAGTATTTGGTTCACCCCTAGTATTTGATTTACTCGGTACCACCCATATGGGGGAGGGTTTCCACTATCCGCCACACGCGATTATTATTATTATTATTATTATTATTATTATTATTATTATTATTATTATTATTATTATTATTGTCATTATGTCTCAGCAAATCCCATATGGTGTATCTTCCCACCACTGAAATAGATGTGTATTGTTCGATTCAGTATTTCCATCACATAAATGTGGTTTATAATTACGTTACATTGCTACTAGTAGACATATTTCTCACTTTTTCTTAGACAGTTGCTACCTGTTACTCCATCATAGGAATTTATGTGCGAAGCATTGTTGAAATACAGACGTTCAAATTATCCGATTTCTGTAATTTCATTTCGATACCAGATCGTTCTAATCGGATTCAGCCAGGTAGTCTTAATGTGGATATCCGACCACGACTGTCATCATATGATAGACTGTGTAAACCACATTCTTTATCGGACTGTTGAATATAGATCACTTATCTATGACAGGACCTGAATTCTTAAACACTGTGGAAAATAATAATCCGATGTGCTTATTACAGATACGTTATTCCAATATAAATATGTGAACTAACGAGATAACAGTTTATTTACAGGAGCAGAACTAATGTTGAAATGTTCAAATGTGTGTGAAATCGTATGGGACTTAACTGCTAAGGTCATCAGTACCTAAGCTTACACACTACTTAACCTAAATCATCCTAAGGACAAACACACACACCCATGCCCCAGGGAGGACTCGAACCTCCGCCGGGATCAGCCACGCAGCTCATGACTGCAGCGCCCCTGACCGCTCGGCTAATCCCGCGCGGCTACTAAAAGTATACTCGTCCACAAAACCCATGTGGACAATTATCTGATAATCGGTCAAGCTTTGCTTTGTCGCAGCTCTTTAGGATACAAGTCCATTTACTTTCAGGCTCTTACATACAATTCTTGCAATGCAAGGTAATTGAAAAAACTCATCCACTCGACGCCAACTGAGGAACTGACTGGTGCATGTGTTGTTCAACACACAGTAGTTGTCACCCTCACTGGAATCAATGAGTGTGTGCGTGTGTGTGTGTGTGTGTGTGTGTGTGTGTGTGTGTGTGTGTGTGTGTGTGTGTGTGTGTGTGTGAGTGAGTTTTCGTGTTAATGCACAATCTGAATCAATACTATTAACATCAGACAGACAACCGGGCATCAAATATGACTGTAAAGTATGTTATTGCGATGGGAAGTTACAAACTGAATTTTCACCTAACCCACGTCCTGCATATTACGTTAAGTAAGATGTATTAACTCCATAGTATCGTTAGCAGAGAGTGCGCTCTTGTTGTCGAGGCCTGCGACAAGCGCAGCGATCAGCACTGCCCAATGCCGCCGCGATTTGTTTATGTTGGCTGAGCGTGGACACTGCAGCAGACGCTTCGCCATAAACAGAAAGAAATCACCTTGGCTCTGACTGCAGTGAGCGGATATCACTGCCTGCGTGTTCTTATAGTAACCAACGTGAGACTCTACTCACAGGTGCCATGGAGCAATTGCAACGGGTATCATGTCATTAGTCATGAGAATATTAACCAGTGATGAAATGTCCACTCTATTTGAATCCTAAGAAAATAGGAACCTTCTCACAAAGGAATGTGAGGTGATATCAAAATTTATCCAACATACAAAAATTAACTGCAGGGCTTTCATGTATGCAGTAGTAGCACACAAGGAAATAATATGTCTTGGAAGCGTATATTTCATTTCCTCTTCTCATATTAACGTCCTTGTTTTAGAATGAAGTGAGAAAATTAACGCGAAAAACTTAAGTTCCTGAGAAGCATATAAGTCATTTCCTCGTCTCATAGCTTTTGTTTTAGTATGAGGTGAAAAAATAAACAGTTTACGGCTCTGAAACATAATATGACACCAGATTCTTATCGTAGGCGCTATCGGAAACGCAAAAAGCAGGGAGCTGTCCATTCTTTTGTCCTAAAGAGCTGCGACAAAGCAAAGCTTGACCGATTATCAGATAATTGTCCACATGGGTTTTGTGGACGAGTATACTTTTAGTAGCCGCGCGGGATTAGCCGAGCGGTCAGGGGCGCTGCAGTCATGAGCTGCGTGGCTGATCCCGGCGGAGGTTCGAGTCCTCCCTGGGGCATGGGTGTGTGTGTTTGTCCTTAGGATGATTTAGGTTAAGTAGTGTGTAAGCTTAGGTACTGATGACCTTAGCAGTTAAGTCCCATACGATTTCACACACATTTGAACATTTCAACATTAGTTCTGCTCCTGTAAATAAACTGTTATCTCGTTAGTTCACATATTTATATTGGAATAACGTATCTGTAATAAGCACATCGGATTATTATTTTCCACAGTGTTTAAGAATTCAGGTCCTGTCATAGATAAGTGATCTATATTCAACAGTCCGATAAAGAATGTGGTTTACACAGTCTATCATATGATGACAGTCGTGGTCGGATATCCACATTAAGACTACCTGGCTGAATCCGATTAGAACGATCTGGTATCGAAATGAAATTACAGAAATCGGATAATTTGAACGTCTGTATTTCAACAATGCTTCGCACATAAATTCCTATGATGGAGTAACAGGTAGCAACTGTCTAAGAAAAAGTGAGAAATATGTCTACTAGTAGCAATGTAACGTAATTATAAACCACATTTATGTGATGGAAATACTGAATCGAACAATACACATCTATTTCAGTGGTGGGAAGATACACCATATGGGATTTGCTGAGACATAATGACAATAATAATAATAATAATAATAATAATAATAATAATAATCGCGTGTGGCGGATAGTGGAAACCCTCCCCCATATGGGTGGTACCGAGTAAATCAAATACTAGGGGTGAACCAAATACTAACACAATCCTGAACGGCTACTCAATCCGTTGAACGCAAAATCCAGACACGTCTGAGTGAAAATCACCGTTACTCTGGTCACCGTGTTAGCTCAATGAGCTTGGCTGAAAATATTTGCTTTCAAAGGCTTCAACACCCTCTGGTCCTGTCCGGTCCTGGTATCACCCAAGCACAACCAATGAAACACAAGCAAACGTAAACTATGCAAGCAAAGTCAACTTTATCCCAGGTGGTACACAACCCGGCTGTCGACAGGCGGCAGTTGGATTTTCGGATTCTGGGGAGTCCAGGTTAGCACGACAGAGAATATCGAAGATCTCTGGTAAATTTCCCTACAAGCAAAAAACATGCATTTAAAAGTAAACATCGATACCTTGATCCAAACACGAAAACTAAATAATCTCACAAAAGAAATGGACCGACAAAAAATTCTCATCCTTGCACTTCAAGAACCACGACTAACTGACAATGAAACCGTGCATTAGGGAAACCATTGCATCTTCAAGAGCAGAATACAACAAAAGGTAACGAAAGGCGTACCAATCTTCGGCATTGCATTTCTCGAACACCGATCTATCAACTCTGTCAAAGAAATCACACCGATCGACAATCAAAAGGTTCCAATGGCTCTGAGCACTATGGAACTTAACAGTGGAGGTCATCAGTCTCCTAGAACTTAGAACTACTTATACCTAGCTAATCTAAGGACATCACACAAATTCATGCCCAAGGCTGGATTCGAACCTGCGACCGTAGCAGTCGCGCGGTTCCGGACTGAAGAGCCAAGAACCGCTCGGCCACCGCGGCTGGCCCGTCAACAAGCGACTTATGACTATGGTCATTCAGAGCCCCAGTAAAACATATACACTCATCAATGCACGTGTCCCCACCAACATCGATGGCCGGAGTGTTCGAGAGGTTCTAGGCGCTACAGTCTGGAACCGCGCGACCGCTACGGTCGCAGGTTCGCATCCTGCCTCGGGCATGGATGTGTGCGATGTCCTTAGGTTAGTTAGGTTTAACTAGTTCTAAGTTCTAGGGGACTGATGACCACAGCAGTTAAGTCCCATAGTGCTCAGAGCCATTTGAACCATTTGAACCCACCAACATCGAAAATAAGAAAAACACCGACAATGTTGAAAAATTCTGGAACACACTCGAAAATACCATGAGCAAAATTCACCAAGATGAAGTGAAAATACTAATGGGAGACTTCAACTCTATTTGGGACAGAAAAAACGTGTAGAAAAATCATTGGTACAAATTCAACACACCGAAACGCTTAGACTAACGTCACACGTCTGACTGACATTTGCCAATTGAACCACAAAAGGATGTCTTCCCGCTTTAAGAAAAAACCAGTCCCCAGGTAACATGCTTAGTAACCAGGTGCAAGCTGCTTTTGTTCGCCTTTCGAGACTTGCTGAAAGCCAGATTTTTAATTCTTTTGTAGCACAGCTACAAGCAGGCAGATAAAAACTTAATAAGGGAATCGTAAGACAACGCTCGAGCAAAATTCTTCTTGCTACTTTCAGTAACTCTTAGTGTCAGAGTGAAAACCTTACGGTACTGCCAGATTCATAATGCCACTTTTGTTTTCTGCCGACATTTTTTTGTTGTTGTGAATACATAATTTTATCTATGAAAAGCCCCATTTTCATAACACTTACGAATGGTACAGGAAATGAAATAAATACAGATCTTTTCTAAGTGTAAAGTTTGTAATATCCTACTAATGCGTGTTAAAATAAGCCCAATTGTCTCACAGAAACTTAATGCTTTATTAAGATAGACTGCCGTCGTGATGTTTCTGTATTAAGCTGACTTTAGTTTGTATTAGTACAGTGAATATTTTAATTGCATTTTCCATTAGTTTACTAAACGCAACAGTAATTATCAAAGAGAAATTAATTAGCAGCAGAATTTTCTTTCACGATATCTAAAACGATATGACAATGCTAAAGTTGTTTACAAATTCTACGCCTGTAGAAACCTACTTGTTCTAACGATGTCAATAAACCAGAGTAGTTTTAAAAGTATTTTCGTCTAGAAATGAATTGCCTTGACGGTTGATCGATCTAGAGTGGGAAAGGTAAAATTTTACAAATATATGACGAGAGGGACAAGTGCTTGAGAGAGGACTTCCCTATCAATACAAATGTGCCTGAGAGACGACTTTCCTATCAATCTCCTGGATAGTTTTGTTTCTCAAATCAACATAGTGCGTTATCATGCAGTAGCACAGGTGATGTAGTTTTGTTGCTCGATTTTCTTACACTGTGACCGAAAGGTGTCTCAGTTGTTGGCAACAAATTCCAGCTGTGTTGCACACACCCTGGGGGCAGAATTCGTAGCCCAAAACACACTTTTGGATTTATCAGATGTAAAATAATATGTTCACGCAACTCTTTCCTCGAGTTTACGTCTTTTGGTGGGGCTCAGCCTTTCATTTCTTCTTAGGAAGTTAACGATAAAGGCATCATAACACGTCACCAGTAACAGTACTGCATAGGAATGCTCGATGAGTGACCTGATGACGTTCAATAATAGTTACTCTGTTGATTTTTGTTGTTTAGAATTAGAGCATGCAGTACTCCTACACCAGACTTCTGAACATTGCCTGTTGAATGCAAATTCAAGTGGTTCATAATTATTTTAGTAAATTCACTCGATATTTTTATGTCCTTTAAATTACATTTGCTACATGATTCGCATTGAAGACGTAGGAAATGTATGTTATTTGGTCCGGGAAGCACGTTCCAACAGAAACTGATGCTTACATTGACATTTATGTTGCGAATTAGTCGTCTTATCCATCACATGGATAACGAGGATGCTCTGTTTTGCTACAGTTGTTTCATAGTTAACAAGGGAACCTCCCCATCGCACCCTCCTCAGATTTAGTTATAAGTTGACACAGTGGATAGGCCTTGAAAACTGAACACAGATCATTCGAAAAACAGGAAGAAGTTGTGTGGACCTATGAAAAAAATATTCAAACCAAACAAACTGAGTAGTCCGTGTGCATGATAAGCAACATCAAGGATAGCTTGAGCACGGGAGCGCAGTGGTCGCGTGGTTAGCGTGAGGAGCTGCAGAACGAGAGGTCGTTGGTTTAAGGCTTCCCTCGGGTTAGTTGTTTGATTTTTTTTATTTTCAGACAATCATCACCACACGTACTGTTATTCAACAAATGTAGGAAATAATCATACAAATGTTCGACAATCGTTCGATCCCTTAAGGAACTTTCCGATGCCTTACAGTTCGGAAAATATTCATTGACATTGTTATTGGAGTCACGAGCTATATTTGCTGGATTCATATTGCCCACGCAATGCATCGCACGTATTTAATGCACTCTCGTCCAAAGTAGCGAACAGTTAACTGCCAGCCAGGGAGCCTCATTAGCAGGAATACTCTCTCTTCCGTGCGCTATAGTCGACTGACGTCATGTCTTTCGATGTTTTTTAGGTGTAGCGTCATCATACTACGGCGCGGTTACCTCGCATCGGACGGACGGACGGACAGATAATAATTGTCTGAAAATAAAAATTAAACTTTTCACTCCTGGGAAAATTTGACGGAAGGACCTCTCGTTCCGCAGCTGCGTGCGCTAACCACGGGATCACGGCGCTCCTGAGCTCACCCTATCCTTGATGTTGCCTATCTTGCGCATGGACTACTCAGTTTGTATATTTTGCTTATTTTTTTCATACTTCCACACAACTTCTTCCTGTTTTCTCGATTGATCTGTGTTCAGTTTTTCAAGGCCTATCCCCTGTATCAACTTATAACTAAATCTGAGGGCGGTGCGATGGGGATGTTCCCTTGTTAGTGGTATTGTGTGTTGGTGGCGTTGCCAGTTTACATACTGTGCATGTAACTCACAATAAATGCGTTGGATGCCTCCTGTGATCAGTTTACTTGAAAAACGTTTGTTGTCATCGTAATTTATGTAACTGTCTCTCCGACTTCCAATTTGACAATTTGTGGAAAAATTGTTTACCTCGTTAGTCCTAGTTTCAAACATTGTCTGTCTGACGGAAAACGTAGGCATGAAGGGGTCTGTAAAAAGCAATTAATCGCTATTATAGCAAACTTTTGAATTCACATGATACTTGAATTCTCTATATTGATTCTGAGAGTTTTGTTATTTCTCTTGTTATTTACTGTCTCAATGTCATCCGTGAAAATAAAATTAAAGGCAGTTGGATTAGGTTCCTGATCTATAAACTGTGATTTAATATTCTGCGCTGCTAAATAAATTTTGAAGGTTGTATTCTTTACGTAAAACAGAGTATCGGTGTCAGTCCTAGGATTGACGATAAACTTCAGAAATACAATTACGGAAAAGTGACATATCGATTATGGCTCCTCACCATCAACAATAGTTGTTACCCATAGTTTCATATTTGCTATTTTATCGTCGTTACCCTTTAGAGACCAACCTGATCATTCCACAATGCCATTTTTGACTCGCTTCTTAATATGTCCTATAACTACAGATTTGTCGAAAATATTAACTGTTAAATACGCTTTCCACAAATTAGAAACTTCCAGTTATTCTTCATATCTTGAAACTTACTACCGTTGACTTTCACTGTAGAAAAGATACATAATAATAAAATGAAATCAAAGATTAGAATGTCAAATCATAGTGTGAATGGTTAAAATGAAATGAACTAAAAATCATCTCCTTGTCTAAAAGACGTTATTCTTCCAGAGAACTTCGGCACCTCAAAATTTTTTACACCTCTGATGTTCAGCCACATGTGGACAAATAGCGGGTCCCATGATGCAGCACTGTTTAGCCGTCACAAAATGAAGCCTCAAAAATCAGTCCACATTCCATTTACTGCGTTTCCTTGAAATTATATAAAATATACGTCTGTAAGTAAAAAAAAAAAGACGAAGAAGAAAGAAACAAAGCTTGAAACAGCTGATTGGTGAAGCCTCCTTTGGCTTCCACAACAGCTCGAAGTCTGTTGGGCATTGAGCCCACAACTCGAGCCACATAACTAGGAGATTCAAGTAACTCATTCCAAGCGTCATGAATCACATCAGAAAGCTGTCGGCGAGTCGACGGTGACTGCCCTTTTCTCGTATTACTCTGACCATTTCTGCCCAGATATTCTCAATGGGATTCGTGTCAGCTCCTTTAGGTGGCCATTCCGTTACAGTAATATTACTATGGTCGTCGACCCGCCTCTTATCCACACGTGCCATATTAATAGACGAGCGATCTTGTTGGAACATGATCTGATCATCGCCAAATCTTGCTGCCACAGCAGGCAACATCACGTTCTCCAGAATTGATATGTAATTGCGCGCATCGAATCTTCCTTCCACTTCCCACAGGAGCCCACACCCTTCGGCCGATATCCACGCCCATACCGTTACCGACTACAAATGGCTCTGAGCACTGTGGGACTTAACATCTGTGGTCATCAGTCCCCTAGAACGTAGAACTACTTAAACCTAACTAACCTAAGGACATCACACACATCCATGCGCGAGGCAGGATTCGAACCTGCGACCGTAGCGGTCACGCGGTTCCAGACTGAAGCGCCTCGAACCGCACGGCCACACCGGCCGGCACCGACAACCTGCCACTCCTTCGGCAACTGTAAATATATTTTCGATTATACCTAGCACATTTAGGCCGGTAAACTAGTACTTTTCCGGATGATGCCGTAGAGAAAACTTTTTGGTGCGTGAAAATCACTCGCCTCCAAAACTGGAGAGGTTTGTCGCCATTTTCAGTAGCAAAAGCAAGGCAAGCTTCTCTTTGGGAAACAGTCAATGTCTCTTTCACAGCAGCGCTTCTTGCTCTCAGTCCACCTTCCCTTACACGAGGAGTGACGGTCTTACTGGTAACATTGAGACCCAAAGTTTGCTGAATTTGTCGTGCGTTGACAAATGGGTGGTTCTCACTGAAACGGCGTATCTGCTGATCCTGAGCTGCTGTTGTTTTGCGGCGACGGCCATGAGGCCTCCCATTCAAGTTACCACTCTCTTCCTTTCGTCTGATCCACCTGGCTACCGTCGACTTGTGAAGACCCATAGTTCTTGCTATGTCGGCATTTGAAGATCCCTCTGCATGGAGTTCTATTATAGCGCCCTTGTCTGCCTCAGCCAGATGGGCCATTTAGCGTTGACTGAATGATTCGTCGCGGTTAATATTGGCTGCGGAAACAGCGCTGGCAGGAAACAGACTGCCTCCTCCACGATGGCAGCCACAACGCAGTGGCCAAGTATGTGTAACACGGAAATGGATGGCATAAAAGAGAGATCGCAAGCCCATACCCGTGTCATTACATAGTGGAGCAACTTGAAATCTCTAATTTTTCTCAGAAGGGACTGGTCCACTCTTGTCATGTTGGTTGGTTGGTTTTTGGGGGAAGAGACCAAACAGCGAGGTCATCGGTCTCATCGGATTAGGGAAGGAAGTCGGCCGTGCCCTTTCAGAGGAACCATCCCGGCATTTGCCTGGAGCGATTTAGGGAAATCACGAAAAACCTAAATTGGGATGGCCGGACGCGGGATTGAACCGTCGTCCTCCCGAATGCGAGTCCAGTGTGCTAACCACTGCGCCACCTCGCTCGGTCTCTTGTCATGTCTTATCCTGATAAATATTACATGAAATGAAATGTTTACGTTTTGCATATGCGGCAGGCCTGACGCAAGAAACATTTCTGAAATATCTGAGGCAACCTGAAGAACACTTCATGAATTTTATCTGTAGAGGGTTGCCTTATAAGAAGGAAAACGTGTTTATCCCCGCTCGCCGTGTTTCCAGGTGGCGCAGTTTACTCGGAGGCATACATAATTCTCGCCGGGCGTAAGAAGCGACTCGACGAGCGAGGGGAACTCGCCAAGTGTCATAGGCTGATTGTCCCGAAACTTTTCTCACAAGGGGAGGCCGCCAAATGTGAAATTCAGATTCGATTCATACTGCGCATAATAAAAGCTCATGGCCAGAGGTGTAATGTGGCAAAGCACCAAGATGCACTTCTCAGCTGTTGTCGAGAAAATCGACAGTTAGAAGAAACCGTTGCGGTGAAATACTCTCTACGATTAATAATTTTCTACAGCGTCGTGGCGCAGCGGTAAGCGCTCGAGTTCGTAATCCGAAGGTCGCCGGATCGAATCTCACGCCATGCAACAATTTTGTATTATTATTATTTTTTTGTAATTCAAATATATATATATATATATATATATATATATATATATATATATATATATATATAAAAAAACTATTAATGAATTGCTTATGCATGTTGGTGAAGGCGGATCGCTCTCCAATTGTACCGCCTCCATTTTACCGTTTGTTTAACAGGGTGTACCAAAGCTCTCACGTCCGCACTGATTTTCGACGGTGTTATAAGTTGTGCTAGGGACCGCATCTACCTTCTTTCGAAGTTAGCAGGCAACTACGCTGTTATGCGGCGGCTCGTTTCGGCCCATTCAACATCTGTCCTTCAAGTGTAACGAGCGATTAACGGAGTTTATATTTCATACCTGCCACAGCAAATTTGTGTTCGTGGGGTTTCTATTCTAATTCGAACGTTTGACTTACGCTATACGTATTCGTTTCGGAATATCGTTTCTACGTCTTCCGCTAACTATACGTGGTTAACATTATGAAGACAATTAATAACATTTGTGAAATACAAATTTGTTTGCGGAAAACATAATGATGTTCGAAGTCGCCAGTTTTTCCACGACAAACGACTTTCAACAACTTATTATATGCATAATTGTTGCAACCTGTTGCCGGGAATTATATATATATATATATATATATATATATATATATATATATATATATATGTGTGTGTGTGTGTGTGTGTGTGTTTATACACACATTTGAATTACAAAAAACAAATACTAAAAAAAAAAAAAAGTTGCATGGAGCGAGATTCGATCCGCCGACCTTCGGATTACGAACTCGAGCGCTTACCGCTGCGCCACGACGCTGTAGAAAATTAAGAATCGTAGAGAGTATTTCACCGCAGCGGTTTCTTCTAACTGTCGATTTTCTCGACAACGGCTGAGAAGTGCATCTTGGTGCTTTGCCACATTACACCTCTGGCCATGAGCTTTTATTATGCGCAGTATGAATCGAATCTGAATTTCACAATTGGCGGCCTCCCCTTGTCAGTGAAGGAGAGGACAAAATAAGCGAACTTGTGTTTCGGCTTATCTGCAGACACTCGACCGTTTCCGAGAAAACGACGGCCAAAGTTATCAACGCGCTATTGCTCTAGTGTAGATACCTTCTGCAGCAGAGAACGCAATTGAAGCGGTGGCTCAGTGGCTACCGTCGTTCCTTCTTAGCATTGATTCCCGTGTTCGAGACCATATTGGGTTTTTTAATTATTTTATTTTCCTGCCTCTCTATCAGAATTATCTTCGAATGTTTTTTTTTTCTAATTTATGTTGAAATAATGTTGTCATTACTCGACAATTAACTTTATGTGTAATTAATGAATTAAAAAAATAATAAACGAATGAGACAAGCTGATATAAAATCATCTCGTCTGCCTCATGTATCGTTATATCCAAATGGTTTATCAATGTTAATCTACATTTAGATCCGATAATGGCACCTTTAGTGTGTTGAAACCGGTTATCCAGTAGACAGTATTTAAGCGATCTTGGCTTCTGAATTATTTCTACAACAGAGTGATCGCCCCACTACGCACTGTGTGTTCCGTTTTCAACTTATTTCTTTACACAGTAAATTAACTGACGAATAACGACAACAGTGTTTCATCATAAATTGGAATAAACATTCGTAGATAATTCAGAGAGTGAGGGGGGAAAATAGGAAAAACCGGGTTTCGAACTCGCAGCGCAAAGTTCCGAAGTCGCTATGGTAGCCGCAGAGCCACCGCTTCAGTTGAATCCGTAACCGCTAAGCGGTATCTACACTATAGCAACAACGCATTGAACACTTTGACCGTCGTTTTCTCAGAAGCGGTAGAGTTTAAGCTTATTTTGTCCCCTCTTTCAATGAGCGTAGTTAAAAGCAAGATCGGGGTCTGACACTTGGCGTGTCCCCTCGTAAATTGCGTGCGTTGGGATTCAGTAGACAGAATGCGTCCACTTTCCTCGACTACTCATTGACATGTTTGGAAACTTTCTTTGTTGTAGTTGCACTTTGCATTATGAGGGCTGGTTTTCTTGATGAGGATCTACTTATGGACTTTGCTCCTAATTTACGTTACTGTGTAGTAGACCTACTGCAACTACTTAAACCGGAAACGTTTGTTTGTTTGGATACTCCGCTTCTTAGTTGCTACATTTCGCTAAAATATTTTCCTTTTTTTCAAAACGGCAAGTTAAGATGACCACTGCAACATGGTAAGATCAGTAACAATTTAATACTTTGAAACAGTTATGTGTGGTGTACGAGGAGTCTACTGTTGTTGACTGAGGAATACATTAAACACGAAAGCTGCGTCCAATAACAATAATTAACTTTCGGTTACATGACAAAACACAAGTCGAAGCACTGTCAGTTCATCTCAGTACCCAGTAAAACTTAAACTGGAAAGATCGAAAACATACTTTTGTGGGGAAGGCAAACGAATGACTGCGTTTTATTGGCCGCACACTAAGAATACGCAACAGGCCAACTGAAACCACTGCCTACACTACGTTTGTCCGTCCACTGCTATAATATCCTTGACAGACGTGATTGACTGTGCACGCAAAAACGTCCAAGGAACGGTAGCACGCTTTGTAATGTCACGAAATAGGGGAGAGAGGATCCCAGATTTGATAATCGAGTTGGGGTAACATTCATGAAAACATATGCGTTTTTCGTTGCCACGAGATCTTTTCACGAAATTTCAATCACCACCATATGTTCTGAATGCCAAAACATTATTTCCTAGGGTACTTACACAGGAAGAAACCATAGTAATAATGTAATTCAAGGCTCGCAAGAAAAGATTTACGTAGTCCCTTTTCCCGCACACTGTTAATGAGTGGGACGGTAGAGAAATAATCCGAACCTTCTGCCAGGCACGTAAGTCCGGATTGCAAAGAAATCCTGTAGATGTAGTCATGTAGATGTAACAACGAAATTATGTTGTAATTACGACATGTGACTTTCACTTGATCTGAACATCGAAGTTGTTTACTGTTTATTTACTTTTTGTTCATTAATTTCAGCCATATACGAACACCTAGGCGCGTTAAAGTGATATTGAAATAAAGTGTCATGCATGGACCAATAACAATAAGTTCCCACCTACTTGTTATAGTACTGCATTATCTGCCAGCGTATTCAGAAGTGGATATCGCATACGAAGTTCCTAGGGTGTTTGTAATGGATATTGCAGACGACTTCGACAAAGTTTGAATGTAGCTTCGTAAAAGTTCCGTGAGCAAACGATCTGAGTTGCTGGCGAATACAGTTTATCCTCACTAGACAGTATATATTATCATTATACATGAGGTGAGTAGGGTTTCGCCGCGTTGCGGTGGCCGAGCGGTTCCAGGCGCTTCAGTGACGAACCGCACGGCTGCTTCAGTCGCAGGTTGGAATTCTACCTCGGGCATAGATGTCTGTGATGCCCTTAGGCTAGCTAGGTTTAAGTAGTTCTAGGTCTAGGGGCTGATGACCTAAGCAGTTAGGTCGCATAGTTCTTGAAGCCATTTTTTGACCTTTCGCGTAAATTTTCTTTACATAAACCGTCGTATCTTTTGATTGCGTTGACATAGAAGCTCACTTTTTTGCACCAGCAAGGGACCGGTTACAGCAAGAAGTGCGATACATTTCCGCTTATTATGTCCACCCGTTCTGGAGGTAAACGGGTTTTAAGGGTTGGGTAGACCGATAGACGGTCAAGAAAGTGAGACTAGTAGGGTTCCGTTTTTACCGGTTTAGGTGACGAAATCCTATCAACGAAAACACTGAAGATGAGGGCCGCATAAATAACACCCGCTACTCTTTATTCGAAATGTTCTAGTTGCTGTCGATACATAAGCATATTAGTCGTAGCTACGTTTTCGATCCAAATCACGTTTACAGGAATGCAAATAGAATGTATTTGCCTATACACGTGGTAATTCACATCCCAGTATTAATGCCACCGCGTTTTAGAAGTACGAACATTCTCATTGCTAGCTAGCTTAAGAAACACTTCTGCTAATGAACGTTTTCTGGGTGTGGCGAGTCTAGTGGAGAATTCGAAACAATGCAGAATACGTTTGGCAGCTATGTAGCCGTTTATTTCCTGGGGTGGTGCAGAATTATCCTACAAAATTTACTCTCTAATAACAGTAATTTGTTATTTCGGTAATCATCCCGAATGATTGTCGCATAAGTGGTGACATAAAGGAAGAAAATTCATGTTTTTGAGTCCAGAAAGCTCTATGCAACAGAAACTGCAGATTTTTATTGCGAAATTGCCGGCTTGTTCATGTCTGGGGTAATAATAGAGGGCTGTTTGCCTAGGTTGTCTGCTAGCATAGTGAAAGGAAGGTCTGGTTTGTTTTCGGTTCTAATCTCTATGGAGGCAGGTAGAATATCAGTAAAGCAATTTTAAGAAATTCTCGCGCACCCAATACGATTTATCGCTACCTTTATTCTGTACTGGCGCTCTGTGGATGTCAATATGACTCTCTTGTAGAATTTCATACATGATACTGCCTCCTTTTTCCGCTTCTGTCAATAATGGAATTGACTTAAGTGTGGCACTGAATGATGTTTAAGTGAATTTCGTTATGAATCTTCACGCATTGCTAAATTTGCACACTTTCATGGTAGGTCAGCAATGGTAATCCAGTATGACTGGTCTGAACGTTGACACAGACCGTTTCGCGGGCGAATGCGGATAATATTTTGCTAATTCGTAACGGTCTGGGGTTCTTTGTCTGTTATCTGGATAAGCTGAAATTCATTTTTATTCGTCCGTTTCATACAAATTAGCGTTTCTTCTTTCAGTTCTGTCCTATGTTTACGTGTTGTATTTAACACACTAATCAGCATTAATATAGTCTTAGAAATTATGGAATACAGTCTAAAAAAGTTCAGATAGTTTGTCAATTTCACGCCTGCGCATAGTATGTTGGTAGCACTTCGTCGCCTTGCCTGTTATGCTGTGTAGCAGACTTTAAAGCCGTGCGGATCAGCATAACGAAAAGGCGAGAGGTCTCGCTCGTTTTGTCCACGACTGTACATCAGAAGCATTTATTTTATACTTAATATCAAGTGAAGCAATTACATACACTGGAAGTAACTACATTATTAATTGCCTGCTGTTGCAACTAATTGTTTGCAAAGAACCTTATTCTAATATTCCTACTTTTGGAGAGATTGGGTAACTTACACGTCAGGCTTCCTAGAAAAAGTAGCTACGTACTTGGTGGTGGCTTTAGTAACCTGTATTGGCAGAAGGAATATGATAGAAGTGTGGTGTTTTCTTTTTATTTTATCTTAATGTTTATCATTAGGCGAAGGATAGTAGCCATTGTTTCTGGCTACCCCGTTAATAATATTAATTTCTGTAAGTTTTTCTGGGTTGTCAAGCGGGATCATGCGCGTCTGATTCAATATTGTTCTTGCATATGCTGTTTTGTGTCGGTCTGGACGACAAGGACTGCTGTTGATTTTTATATCCGTTGTTGTTGATTTCCTGGACATGTTAAATTGCTGTCACTAATTTTTATCGTAACTGTAATGTTAAGGAAAAATTGTATTTTTATTCTCGCCCTATTAGCGAGTGGAAAAGGAAAGTAAATGGCTAGTAGTGGAACACTCCGCCGCACACCGTACACTAATTTGCGTGGTAAGTATATACATGGAGATGTAGATGAAGATGTTCTACAGGGTAGGTGTTACTTTTGTGCATGGTGCTGAACTGAACTGCAAGGGTGCCTGTTTCATCATTTTTCTACCACTGAATAAGTTGATTGTATAATCAACATGTCGCATGCAATTGAAAACTCTGTCACTAAGCTGATGATTTGTTGTGAGAATATATATATATATATATATATATATATATATATATATATATATATATATATATATATATGTGTGTGTGTGTGTGTGTGTGTGTGTGTGTATACAGGGTACACACTTCGTGAGTGTAATGTGTGGATCAAGGTAAGAGGAAAATGTGAAATAAAGTTTTGTCTGAAACCAATTTATTTCCGACTTGCGTAATGTCATATGTGGTAGGGGCCAGTACGGGCTTTTGGCGTATCGTGCACACCAGCATAGCGACTGATGCTTTGTCAGAGGTGCTCCTGCAAATTTGAGCCCGGAGGCAGAAGAGTATCTCAAAGTGGCATATCCTGATAAGTAGACGGGTCGGGCAGGACCACTTACTTGCCTGCCCGATCTCCGAATCCTTACGCAGTAGACTTCTACTTTTGGGACCATTTCAAAGAACTAATGTATGGTGTTGCACTTGAGAATGTAGTGCAACTGCTGCAGCGAATTGAAAACAGCTATGCAACTGTGCATGTCCTGGGGTAAAGTTACAGTGCGTAGCTCTGTTGAGTTTCACTTCACGCTGTTGCTTTATAAGAACAATTAATTTCCTGCTGCACTTGTGATCCATACTCTTCTGCATAACTCTGAAATAAAGCGATTTCAGACAACACATTAGTTAACGTTTTACTTTTATTTCGATGCATACGTTAAACCTACGAAATGTATACAGTTACTGTTGAAAAGGCCAGCTGCTATCCTACTGTCTCTCTGTTACTGTTTATAAATTTTATTATTGAAATTGAAATCATTATGTGACAGGATGTGTTCCGACTGTTCCAGCAATTCGTTTATTCCTGGTAGTTCACTTTTTAAATTTAATGAGATTGTTTTTTAATATTCGTATTTTAACAGTTTCTACAACTAGTACATTTGTGTATAGATTGACTATGTCTCGAAAAGGAAACTTTGCTATTTGCGGTATATGTACATATTCATGCTGTCAATTATTTCAGAAATGTTTTTGATGGTGTTTGTCTTTTCGAAAGTGATACTGGTTGGAATTAGGTCATTCAGTTTTCTGGTAATCTCGTATGCAGGGCTGAGAGTCCAGAATGGAACGTAGCGTAGCAGACGATCTGGTTTCTGAATTTTTCGTTTCATCACAGTGCAGTCACATATGTCAAACTTCGCGACTGAAACCTTCATTTATTAAGTGCAATTTTTAACTTGCTGTGAGAAATACCAGACTCTTCGGGTACACTCATTACACTTCATCCTTCATGCAGTTTCTCCCTTATTCCACCCCACGTGAAGTCATTGAGATGTTGTCTCCAGGCCATGTTACAATGAAGAACAGCACCACAATGGACTGTAACTGCTCGCTGACTCACAAACACTTTCTCCTGTTCCTTCAACAAACGCTTTTAGCAGGGCCAACTTCATTTGGCGCTCTAGTCATGCTGACCTCACGCCGTCCACCTTCCTCTGCGCTACTGAGAGATCGCTGGCAACATATTCCAGAAATTTCATTCATTTCCACCGAGTAACGTCACGTTACCTTAATAATCTCGCCCTTAAATGTGGCAGTTCAGTACAGCATTTCCACGTTTGGCTCCATCGGCACCATCATGGCAATAACTTTACAATCTGTTCTCCGAACTGTGTCCACAAAGACTTCGAAGACCTGCCACGTTTGTTGGTAAGATTTTGTTCGCGGATTAAGCAGCTGAAACTGAAGAGAAGAAGTTCATAGCTGCAACGTACTCAGGTCATCGGGACGCTCCTCAAATTAGGTTGGTCAAGAAAGTAAGACACTCCTTCACTTTAAAGCTGTACATGAAACAACCTTGTTTATTACAAACCATAGGCAAATCAGTCTCAGCTGTTTTGCGCTACTCCTCAGTTACAGGTCCACGATAGCTGAGTAAATAGCGACCTTGGTTATTCAGTGTATGTCATAGGCTTTTCAAGAACGGCATAAACGGACTCCGTTTTGTGGATAAGTCTCTAAATAACCACAGTATACACTGTTCCTAATAGACGTGATCCAGCAGTTACTGTCGAACGTCATACAACACACGTGGTATCACAGTTATGGGCCTTTTTAAGAGAACTCTTAAGGGTTCGTAAGGTCCCTCGTTCGGCAAACAAAAAATGACAAGCACACCCAGACTGAACACATCTGGATTTTTATCTATGAGGAAAATTAAAACTAGGGATCTACAAGGAAATATCGATGTCTCCCGAAGAAATGAAATGCCTTCTAACACGGATCTGTGCTGCGACAAGCGCAGATAATTTCAACTTGCCTTTGTTAAACGTTTACTGATATTTGGTACAGTAGAGCAATGGCAGTGGGACCACCCTATAACAGCGGGATATTTGTTTGTGATTCTGTTGCCGTGTTACTATCTGAACAATTTGCTCACATTTTATATCGATGAAGTCGTCTTTGATGACACATTCCCGTGGCGTAGAAGAAAGGGCATAGTTCCACAGAAAAAAAACGTAATTCAGTAGCTAAAAACGATAAAACTTAGTTGCTTACGTAAGAAAATTCGCCACTATTTAACGAGAACCAAATCTTGATACACGTTGTATTTATTAGTTCGTCATGAATTTTAGATGACCTTTCTTGGCTGCAACACCCTTTACTTTGCATTGCCCAAGTCTGATTAAAAGAAAACAAATTCAGCAATTGGACAGAAATATGGAAACACCAGAAACACGACGCATTACCATGCTTCATAGCGTTTAGAAAAGCCGTTGAAATTCAAAGCAGCTTACAATTCTATCGAATTACAAGTCCTGTACGGTTTGAAAGGAAATATTATACTTCTCTCTGTAAAACGGTGGTAAGTTGCATTACGACGATGGTGGTAGATAGTGATCATGCACTCTTCTCTTGAAAGTAGACCACAAATACTCAACATTAGTGTGATCTGGTGACTGTGGTTGTCAGGAGAGATGCCATAATTCATATTCGCGCTGAGAAACCAGCCCGGAACGGTGCGAGCTCTGTGGCCAGCGGTTCTGTTCTCTTCGAACACTGCATCACCACCGGCGGAAAAGCGTTGTACCATGGGATGGGCCTCGAAACTGGGCCTGCTGATTGGTTGTTTTGAGGATGGGGTGGCTGAGCAAACAGGAACTGGACATCATTTGCTATACAAATAAATTTTAAGTACACCTTATTACAGTAACCAAGTTTCTTGAGAGTATGGAATGATCAATGCTAATGAATAATGACAGCTGATACTAAAGAGGAAAAATTTTAAGCTACGACGTCCTCCGCTCATCGGGACGCTCCATAAACAAGGCTGGTCAAGAAACTAAGGCACTCTCTCACTCTAAAGCTATATATGAAACAACCTTGAAATACATACAATAAAAAAAGAAGAATTAACAGAGCACCTGCATTGAAAATAGCGAACAAGGTACATACATTAACCCAGTTACCAACAGATTCAGAAGGAAAATTAGATATGCACCAAGATTAATAACGCAAGAGTTAAAATTCTGGTGAACGCGTTCAGTCAGGAATTAGAACACTTGCTTCAGTTGCATAACAAATTTTACCGGCATAAATGCACACTTAAAACTGATTTAAATCACCAGCAGGTTTGATGAGTACGGATGCTCTCCTACTAGAAATAGAGGAAATTGTTGATAAGGCGGGTACCAGGTTGAGATTCATTGAGAGGGTCCTTAGAAAAGGTAGTCCATCAACAAAGGAGGTGGCTTACAAAACACTCGTTCGATCTATACTTGAGTATTGCTCATCAGTGTGGGATCCGTACCAGGTCGGGTTGACGGAGGAGATAGAGAAGATCCAAAGAAGAGCGGCGCGTTTCGTCACCGGTGTTATTTGGTAAGCGTGATAGCGTTATGGAGATGTTTAGCAAACTCAAGTGGCAGACTCAGCAAGAGAGGCGCTCTGCATAGCGGTGTAGCTGGCTGTCCAGGTTTCGAGAGGGTGCGTTTCTGGATGAGGTATCGAATATATTGCTTCTCCCTGCTTATACCTCCCGAGGAGATCACGAATGTAAAATTAGAGAGATTCGAGCGCGCACGGAGGCTTTCCAGCAGTCGTTCTTCACGCGAACCATACGTAACTGGAACAGGGAATGGAGGTAATGACAGTGGCACGTAAAGTGCCCTCCGCCACACACCGTTGGGTGACTTGCGGAGTATAAATGTAGATGTAGATATAGAATCACTTTAAAACCATTCTCTGGAGGCAGAAACTGAATAACAAGGCACAGGCGCCCAAGCTAACATGACAATAAATAATTTGGGTCCTATAAGGGCAGCCGGAGTGCCCAAGCGGTTCTAGGCGCTACAGTTTGGAACCGCGCGACCACTACGGTCGCAGGTTCGAATCCTGCCTCGGGCATGAATGTGTGTGATGTCCTTAGGTTAGTTAGGTTTAAGTAGTTCTAAGTTCTAGGGTACTGATGACCTCAGAAGTTAAGTCCCATAGTGCTTAGAGCCATTTGAACCATTTGAATCCTATAAGGATAAATCTCTTAAAAAACGAGCTAAATCCAGACACAGCTTGCGTATTGTACCAGTACATCAGGAATGAAAATGCTGAGCCACTTAATCGTATTAACTACACATGACACCTGCAGTGCAGTCAGTTACATTGCTAAGTAAGGACGGCAGCCCCCGTCAACACACAGAAAGGGAGCAGAATTTACTCTTCCTATTTTCACAAGCTACCCTGCTTGAACAGTCCATTAAAATGAAGCACAAGCGGCAAGTGCATCACGAAATTCAAAAGGGAATAGTTCTTAAGAAGCTTATTAACTGCATGGCCCAGAAACACTTTAAGAGAAGCTGATTTCCACTGCACACATGTTTAACTGTTTAAAACTCACTTGTCGGCCTCGGATAATCAAATTTATAACAGTAACACGAGGAAACGAATTAATAGAATTGTCGGTTAAAAACTACAAAAAGATTGAGACCATTGGTTCCACAGCAAACTGTTGTTCCCCAAGGTCACACCGTGCGGTAAGACGAACTTAACCACAGAGAAAGTTCTAAGCCTGTAATAAGTGTCTCACAATCTACTAGGGAACATAGGTGGACGTTGGTATAGGAACCCTTTTGCGCCAGTGGTAGAACTCTGTCGCTGCTAGCTGCTGCTCACAAGAAGGCTTTTACGGCGCTAAGCGCCAGGCGCCTTGCTCCGCTCAGCCAGCCCTACTATCATTCGTCCAAGTCGCCACGGCCAGCACGCTCCGCTTGCACCAGACGGACTTCGGCGAAGGACCCACAATACGAGGCCACAGGAGTCAACACGAACTGTGACCCACTGCCGTCTCTGCTCCACAACGAACCTCGCTGTCTGATGGCCGAATTTCAAGAGAGCGATCCTCCTTACCGAGTGGCGTAGCAGGTCATCAGCCACGCCCTCTGGTCATAGATGAATACAATTGAAAGCGTGGCGCGACCTGTCAGTTCGCAACGCGGCACAGACCTGTTCAGCCAAAATGGTCACGTATTGCTTGGTAGGAACGTGGCATTGCAGAGTAACCATGGGGCCCAATTCAACACCGAATCCTTGCCATGTTTCACGCTGGGGATGTTGAAAGGCGGCAAGCCCTTCGGTTCGTCATTTTTCATTTACTAACCTTTAATAATGCAACAGAAGGAGAGGCTGGTTGCTTAGCGTGAGTCATGAGATCACAGTGAACTCATCTCATTTCTTCTTCTTAACCTTCTGTAATCTAACGTGCTATTGGGTAAACCAATTTGCTTTATAGGCGGGCATTGAAACTGAGACCGGGGTGCAGAAGTCGCGGAGCTTTGAGGCGAACAGATCGACGTTCTACAGACTGCGCTCTCAAACACCGGAGTCGTCTGGAGTCCGTGTCCGATTCCTCAGCCGTGTGACAGTGTCCCTGACCTTTGTACAAATAGAGGCGTGGTTTCTCCACTCTGGTTGTATCACGTAGAAGATTATCGTAAGCATAGCTTACAGCACCGGAATATTAGGGCACGCGAAAACTTGTAATTAAGATTCGTGATGTGTCTCACTGTCTCTTATTTGTCAGTGCGTCTTCAGATCCTTTGGGTTCCTACGGTCTAGCTGTACAAAAATGTAGTCACTACGGTCCTCATAAAGAGTGATTCACCTGACCGTACCGATGCCATTTTATGGAGCACGCAGTGTTATGCTTGGTCCACAGAAACCAGGACCAAGAATTTTATGTTCTCTCTCTCGCTGCGCGCCAACCATTAGTCCTGCAGAGAAAATGAACAGCATTTGTTTTATAGGAAATTTGGTGCAGTTAAATTTTGTAACGGAATATGTTTTCGCTAGAGGCCTCAGTTCTCGAGTTATTCGAGAAAAACGTACAATAGTCAGCTTTAACCCCACTCGCACGCTCAGTCCCCATCGGTCAGGGGGTCTTGTATGTTGCTCATGGCACTCCCTTCTACCGGTGGACAAAAATTTGCGACTGCACGAATTACTTCCCACAGTCGACCTTCCTTCTTCTTTATTGACTGGCCTCATTACGCCACCGTCTTAGTCGAGCACATACAAAACGTAAAACTGGCGTTTGTGTAAATTGTACCTAACAATTTTGTGAATTTTAACAGCAGAAAGTAAACTATTACATCGTTGTATTCGTCAGACCTTCTGGCTATGGAGCTACTACGCTTATATTTTTAAATTTGGATGGAACTGTCAGCTTAATTAGTTTTAGTGTAACGTTTCCAAAAGTCAGTTTTCTTTCATATGACCCACAGCGACATTTAACGAAATAGTCCACTATACATTCCTCGGGAGCCAGAGACGGTAATCATGTGCGCGTGAGTTATGTTTACGTGATTGAGTGTGTTGTCTACATTAAAAAAAGACCATTCGGCCGAAAGCTTAAATGTTTAGCAATCCTTTTTTTTCTTATTTGTTCCCGTCTGCGACTCGACTTTCACACTATATGGTGGATTGGTCTATTCTTTTCATAATACTGTCACTGCATAACACTGCCCGACCCCGCTGGCCAAATGGTCAGCGTGACGGATTGTCAGTCCTCTGGGCCCGGGTTCGATTCCCAGCTGGGTTGGGGAATTTTCCCCACACAGGGACTGGGTGTCGTGCTGTCCTCATCGTCCTCATCGTCATCCTATCATCCTCATCGGCGGCAGGTCGCTAAAATGGCGTCAAATTGAAAGGCCGGCACCCGGCGAACGGTCTGCCCGACGGGGGGCCCTAGCCATACGGTTAAATTAAATAAAATTACATAACACTCGATTTTATATAAATTTATTTACCTTCTCGCGGAGTGTATTTTTCCGAAAAACAGCTTGCACTACTTGCATTAGGATATTTTGCGCTTACTTCAGAATTTTGTATTTCGTATGTAGTAAGGATTCTGTTACTGAATCGGAACAGTGCCCATGCAAGAATGATTTTATAGATTTACTAAAAAGTGAGAATAACGAAGTAATATTTATCGTATGTGGAAAACTAGTCTACAAGTCTATCGCACTATTTGTAATGGAACTTTCATAAGCTGGTGTCCTTATTGCCCAGACTTGATATTTTCCTTTTTACCTTATAACGTGTGTTCACGGAGATTGAGGTTTTTAAATGGTTCAAATGGCTCTGAGCACTATGGGACTTAGCATCTGAGGTCATCAGTCCCCTAGAACTTAGAACTACTTAAACCTAACTAACCTAAGGACATCACACACATCCATGCCCAAGGCAGGATTCGAACCTGCGACCGTAGCGGCCGCGCGGTTCTAGACTGAAGCGCCTAGAACCGCTCGGCCACAGTGGCCGGCACCTGAGGTTTTTAATTATGTGTTTTACAGACAGAACAATACGACTGGCGTATGAACAAGGGAGGGAATCTGCTTTTTAATTGAATTAATAGAGGATTTTTTACGCTTGTCCATTTCGTAAACAGTATGATTGGAGAAGCAGACACAGCTGACAACTGCCGCTGGAGCGTGCTGGGATCGCGTATACCACAGTGGGGCCCACGCATCCTATGCGCAAGTTGCATCGTTTCTCAGTGTTTAGCAGCATGGTGACCTCAGCACGCTCAACGATGACGTTCGAAAGCACGGTCTGTGTGTCGACGGCCTTAATGTGTGTGTTGTTCTGAGTGTGTTAGCTCTGGTAAGATGAAAACCGTTCACCATCATAGGAGTCGTTAATCTTTGAATATAAGGCGTCCTGAACCTTCTCTCGAAAACTTAGGATCTTTTGTCTTTCTCCTACCAGCTTATCCTTAGCGGATCAGGTGAATGGCAGGCGACCTCCATTTCCGGTAGCCGCACGTAACGGTCGAAAGTTTGACGGCTCTCAGGAAGGCAATAGCTGAAGTCCCTTGGCCCATAACTGCTCATTGCAACTTTGCCGTCCTTATCCACAACTACGGTGCCTTTTACGGAGTCGAGGGACATAGAAGCCTACCGACTGCACTTGCCTGTTTTGTGCGTGTGACTGCTTGTGTTGATTGTGTAGAAGAGTACCGTATTCAAAAATTATACAGGTCTTATATAATATCACGCGGTGCTTAAGTCAGATTCGCGAGATTTTGTTGTTATGTTGATAAATAGGTGAGAAAAATTTGTATACAGTGCTACCCATATCGGTTCTCAATGTCTAAAAGGCTATATGCGTTTTGAGGGTATCGCTGATTATTTGTTTTGCATAAAAAAGGATCAAAAAATTAAAATTTTGCAGTAAAAACTGAATAAAGTGGAGAAAATTCTTAGAAATATTAAATATTGCTTGGCTGGAGTGTCATGAGCGAACCAACTGTCAACAGGTGGGAAAAGCGTTTCCAATAATATCATGAAGTTAATGAAAACACCTAGCGTCCTAAACACTCCAGCAGATCATCAGCTTACGATATCGAGGAAAACGTGAAAGAAATGGTTAGAAACATTCGCCGAATCACAGTCAGGTCTTGTTTAACGATGTTGGCATATTAACTGGCTGAAACCGTGAAATTATTTAGAAACATTTCAGTATGAAACATCTGACAGTAAAATTTGGGCCATCTTTGTTGAATTTCGAACAAAACACAGTGGTGATTGCAAGTTACTCAGGAGTCTCTAAATGAAGTCAAGAACGATGCGAAACTACTGAAACGTCTCGTTTTAGCTAAAACATTGGTTTCGGACGTGAAATAGAAATTAAGCTTAGTCATAATAGTGGATGCAGTGGATTACAAAGGTCGAAAAAAGCTAGACAAATGCGGTCAAACGTGAAGGTTATGCTCACTGAGTTCTTCGATTTTAACGTGTCAGTGCACTATGAGATTTTGCCACACTTGAATTTGCAGCGAAGCACTTCAAAGCTTTTGTACTAGGTTAATGCAATAGAAAACGCTTTTTTTGGACATACCAATAGTGTAATGATACCCCAGCCTTCACATTTGTAATGCATGGCCCCAGGTGACTTTTTTATGTTGACGGAAATAAAGATAACTTTACAAGACCGTCGTTTGAAAGGGAAGATGAGGTTAGAGATGTATCGCTGCAGAAATAAAAGCTATCGTATACCCAAATTGAGTTCCAGAAGAGATTTGTTGTTTCTTAGGAAAATAATGTCTCACGAGTGCTGTAGTAAAGTGGCTAACACTCATGGTAGACAAGTAAATAAATTTTTTCAAACTTCTTCTTTATTTTATTAAACACGCCTCCCTAGCTTTATATAAAAAATTATCTGCATGTGTGAGTACTGAATATTTTGTTTCCTAAGACTTTCTACTCACGTCATGTTTGCTTTAGACTTCGATTCAGCTGCTGAGCAATACCGAGTATTGGTTGCGCTTGTGGACGGTATCATGTAACCAAACTTTAAACTTCATGAAATACTGAATATGAAATAGTTGAAATGAATCTAATTAACTACCATAAGAAACTAATGTATGCTCAGTGGAAACTATACAACTGAGACTCAATAGCGAAGTACGTCATGAAAGTTGCGTGATATGAGGGGCAATGATTGACTTGGAATAACCACAAAAATAAATTACTGCTCTAATCAGAAAAAACCTACTGTATTAAATTGTCAGCATTGTTCAGTGAAAATTAATCTGCTTGCTTAGAACAACATTTGATGATTCTCAATCCTCTTATGAATGAGAGGTCAGATCTGCTATGAAATAAAAGTGACCTACCTCTTTCTCGGTGTGCTATTTTGAGTCTGACATTCTGGCGTTCTCGAAAGCAAATACAAATTGGCGGATACATAAGCTAAAGAAAAATTATCTACTCTATTTTTCTTTTTTACTTGTCAGAAACAGCCTGTTGCCGCGTGTGGCGTAAGGTGCAATGCACACACAACAAAGTTTTCGGAACTTTAGTAAGTATGATGGAGGAGGGTTTTACTTTAAAGAAAATCGTTGTTGAAAAATTAAACTCTGATTATTGACAGAAACGACTGTACAAAAGGAAAACTCTAACAATTCCGAAATCCTCTCATTACAAAAATTACAGATATCTCAACCAGTTACGCAATTTGTGACATAATGAAAAAAGAGCCCAATTTAACGCTATCATAAATGTTATTAGTTATCTGAGGGACAAAGAATTCTTCCAATTAATAGTTCTCACAAAGAAACACATTATTCTAGCGCGTGCATGGGTAACCTTCAAAAAATCCTCCTGAAATCTTCTCCGTTATTATAAAGAATGAAATAGCTTGATAAACATCTCTATAATAAAGTATTACAAAGACTGTCTCCCAGATTCACAAGTTGTAACGCCAGAAATGCATATCCTCCTATTTCCATCTATTGTACTATAAATTTGTTTTCCTTATTTCTGTTACCTGAATATATAACATTTCTGTGTCTTCGTATATTGTAACTGTTTTACTATATATATATATATATATATATATATATATATATATATATATATATATATATATGCATTTATGTCGAAGTATAATTGGTTTGTTTCGTAAATATTATTTGTATTTTTACGCTGGGTCTTGCCTAGGGAAAACTGCTATCGAACGATTACATCGATAGGTCGTGTGAAGAATCAAAGTGTGTAGGATCTTTGGTAGTGTTAACTCTGCCGCGTGGAGCGCGGGCAGGGCAGTGGGAGTCTGGCTGGAGTAGCGGGTGGAGCAGGTGTGTTGTGTGACGCTCCCGCGAGTTGCCGCGCTTTCGGGGTTTGGCAGCATGTAATTGCGCTCGACTCGCGATGATAGTTTCTGACATGGTGTCGCGGACGGGAAGCATTAGCTGGCACATCAAGAGCCCGTTTCGTTTGGTGACCGTGTCGAGAAGAAGGCGCGCCAGCATCCAGCTTCTGCAACAGCGACGGCCGACAATGAGTGACCGTCGCCACCTCCTCGATCGACGGCTTCAAACCTTCAATCAACTAACAAGGAAGACTAAAAGCACGTAAAGTTTCAGAACTGTATGGCAGACCTCAGCTTTTCACATTGTTCCATTTGCCTCGCAAAATTACAGCAACTTAGCATGAACCTTTGTTGCTCATTGTCCCAATTGCATTACCAAGCAGGGTCCCTTCCTTTTTCCGAAATGAAACCGAGTGTCGTTGAAATTCAGACGCCAGCATTAAAGTACTATCATTGCATTTCATTACTTTAGTTTCAAAGTGTAGTTAAAGCATAGCTGGCTACAATAGTTAGATTACACAAGCACAAATTAAGAGTGCGAGTTTTGTTAGCATATTTTAGCTTACCTGTGACTGCAGCTCAGCTTGGTACGTACTAAATTTTACTATTGTTAATTATTCAGAATCATTTAATTCAAGTTCAAAGTTAAATCTCTTGTTTCTAAATTGCGTAGAGTCAAGTTGCTTTTGAAATGATTGTTGAGGTAGTCCAAGGCTAACCGTATTCTGCTGGATTTCGATGTGCTTCAGAAAGAAAGCTCACTATTAACTTCAGTCACTAAATTAACTTTCGATTTTCCGGATTTATTAATTCTTTTGCTAAATTAAGTCAGAGTGTAGCGAAATTTATTACTTCTGACAAACTTTCAGTTTTCACACTACACGTGTCAACCTTCAGTTGCCACGCTTCTAGTGCTAATTATATGTGTAATAACCTTTCTTTTTCAGTTACTATAGTAATTGTCCTTAGGACAGGCGGCCATGATTTCCCCCAAATCTCAAATATCTAATTACCGCTAGTTAATTGTTGACGTAACGGACGCACATTTACTTTCTTTATTAACTTTACCCCTTTTCAAAATTAATTTCCACCAGTTTCATTTGCATTTTTCCTTTCATTTAGATGTAACCCTTTCCTCCCTCTTTACCGACAGATTAACTTCGGTGACGATTGCTTTTCCAAAATTCCCATTAGGTACACGCGGTTTAATTTTTCACTGTAATTAAGGTCGACAAGTGAGGGGGAGGTTACACGTGGCGACCGTGACAGGATGTTGTTCAATTTTGAGGTTGTTCTGGACACGAATTTTGCATTGTGCAAATCTCGTAACAAAGTACTGGTTACGAAATGGTCGATACGTCAGCGAGAATATTAGTCTGAGGAATCCTAATTAGATTTGAGATTTGTTATTTATATTGAAAATTATTAAAATGAGTGAAGGGAACAATTACCAAAATTTGGTAGACTTGGGTACGGAACAATCGGTCGAACAGTGGGAAACACGCACCGCGGTACCCATTGTTCAGGGGCAGGCGGCTAGCATGAAAGACGCGACCGCCGAGACGCAACAAAGAGCAGAAATGGAATTCCAAACATTAGAAAATGTTTCGGAATCGGAAGTGAAAATCAAATCGGAATCCCTTGATGACGAATACGGGGGGACAATTAAAGAGTAAGCCGCTACGGAAGTAAAACCGGTAGTTTCCGGGAATTTAACTGATTTATTGAATGTTTTGATTAACGAAATCAAGGCTCAGTCTAGCAAGATAGAAACTCAATCCGCCGAAATTAAAGCTCAGTCTGAAAAAATTGACAGGAAGCTAGACAATCAGAACAAAGCTGTTAATTTTGTTAACAACAATGTTGGAATTGTTAACACAAAAGTTGATAAAATCAAAGAAGATATTGTTGTGATTAATACCGAAATCGGTAATCTTAAACGGGAAATGATAGGCGTTCAGGCGGAAATTCCGAGCATAAATACGCGTTTTAATTCCGAAATTAGCAGAATCGAGAAAAGTGTAGGAGACGCAGTTGCTCCGATCATCGAGAATAAGGTGACGGAACAAATTCAATTAGTGAGAAAAGACGATCAACAGAAGGTGGAAACTTTAAAGGTTTTAGTATCCGAAGTAGATACCAAAGTGAGGAAGCAGGCTAATACCTGCGAAGAGAAAAAGAGGGAAGTGGAAACGCTTGCGACAACCACTTGCCAAGTAATTACGAGAGTGTCGGAATTAGAAAAGAAACTTGACGAAAAACAGAGCTATGTGCCAATCTGTGCACATAGTTCGGAATTGTTGACGAAAGAGGAGCGGTTCGACCCCTTGAAAAAAGGCGGTATACACGCGACGGATTTCATTAAAAACTGTGAAAGAGTTTTACCCAGATCATGGACTAATGAGAGAAAAATTAATGCGGTTATTGATGTGTTGGCTGGTGATGCCAAGCGTTGGGGCTTAAACCTCAACATTACGAACCTGACCTTTGACGAGTTTAAAAATTTGTTTCTGGCTGAATACTGGTCAGAGCAAAAACAGCAAAGTGTCTGGCGCGAATTTGTCGTATCGAGGCCTTTCGATGCGAATTCGCGCGGTTCGATGAAGGAGTTTTGTGTGGGCTGGATCCGCAAGTTGGAATATTTGCGTGATCGCCGAACGGAATTCGAAATAGTCTGGGAACCCTACAAAAAGCTTCCAGATGATACAAAACGCTACGTAGGAAGCAATTACAGGACAATAAATGATTTCCTGGAAAGAGTGGAGGACGAGGACAACTGGCGCAATAATCGCGACAGTGGTGGAGGCCGTGGTAACAACAACGGGTACCACAGCAACCACAACAACGATAACCATGGGAATAATGCATACCGCAACCATGGCAGCAGTAACAATAGTGGTTCGGGCCGTAATGACAATCGATACAATGCAAATAATAACAGGAATGACGGAAACCAGTATCATACTAGCGTGATACGGGCTTCGCAGAATAGTAATAACGCCAGAGTGTGTGATCAGCCGCCTCAGCAGCATCCGGGGAGCGTATCTGCTGGGACGAGACAGGGAAACCATTAGCCGCGCCGGTGAGGGGCCGACCGGGCGTGGAGAAATTTTGGCGGCCCAATAACAGGAGAACACCCAGGTGTCGTCGTTATGAAAATTCCGTGTGGAATAATCAACGGCGGGAGAGTGTGCCAGTGTTAGGAGAAAGAAGTGCGCCCACAAGTAGTAGATCAGCTGTATACACGGCAGTAGGAAGTACATTCACTGTCAGTGAGAACAATTTAAGTAGTGTTCCGGAAATCGATTATAAAGTTCAAATGGTTCAAATGGCTCTGAGCACTATGGGACTCAACTGCTGAGGTCATTAGTCCCCTAGAACTTAGAACTAGTTAAACCTAACTAACCTAAGGACATCACAAACATCCATGCCCGAGGCAGGATTCGAACCTGCGACCGTAGCGGTCTTGCGGTTCCAGACTGCAGCGCCTTTAACCGCACGGCCACTTCGGCCGGCCGATTATAAAGTGGCAGCTGTAATACCCACAGCGGAACTGGAGATTGAGTTTAAGAATGATTCGCAAGTGTTGAGAGAAGATCAGATGTCGGATAAAACGTCCGTCATCGAGCGAGGGGATGCAGAGAGGGATGAGGTCTGGTTAAGGCAGTTCGGTCGCTTATACGACGAACTAAGAGATTATAGGGGTCTGTATGGGAGAAGCGTTTATGGGGAGCGCGGGCAGGATTTGCCGCGTTTCGTCCCACAGGAAGATAGTATTTGTGAAGTGATAGGAAGTTCTGGCCCTAACCGGCAGACTTTACTAGGAATAGTTGATGTTAATGGGGAGCACGAGCAAGATTCGTCGTGTTTCGTCCCGCAGGAGTTGGCTGTTGAAGTAGTAACGGAAAGTTCTGGCCCTAACCGGCAGACTTTACCGAAAGTTACAGTGGTAGAAGTAGCCGACCCATCCGACGCAAAACTCCAGTTTAAACATTGCGAAAGTATTGAGGAGAAAGATTACGAAAATTTTAGTGATAGCCGGACACGATTGGTAGAAAAGCATGTGGATTACAGCGTGTATGAGGTTAGAGCTGACATTATACGGTCAGACGATAGCAGTGTGGGTTGCGCAGATCTAGCGGAAGTAATTGCAGAGACTACTGGGCACATTCCTCCAGGTAGATTGGCGGATGATATCAATCTGGCCAAAGTGGAATCAACGAAGGTGACAATTAGTGAAATGATAGCAGGGCAACACTCACTAGTTGACGAGTTAGAGGAAAAGGTTTCGGTATTGGAGGCGAAGCTACAGACTAAGCCTCAGGACAAACGTGTTGAAATTAAGCCTGTATGTGAACAGAGGCTGAAAAAGCCGCCAGATAAACCGGATTTAGGATCAAAGCCGGATGGTTTTTTCTGGAATGACCTGGATATAGACGAGGATTTATTGTGGGAAAATAAAGAAACAGTCGAGGACAAGTGTAGACAGATAGTAGTGTCTGCTAATATGCACGACCTACGACTAAACGTGTTGATTGACACCGGTGCAGAATTGAGTGCTGTATCTGGGAAAATATTTGAGTTACTGAAAGACAGACCTGGTATCGTAGTTATGCCAGTAACAGGAGTGAAAATTATCGGTGCTACTGGGAAGGCCAGTAAACCGGTCACAAAACAGATTTTTGTCAACTTCGAGATATGTGGGGCACGATTTGAACAAGAGTTTGTCGTCGTGCCAGACTTAACTACGGATGTAATTATTGGGTTAGATTGGCTATTAAAGTACCTTGCAGTCATTAATTGCAAAAGCAAAACTTTGACATGTATGTCACTAGATAAAACAATGGTAGTTGGTTTTGACGAGGCAGGAGGCGGTGTGCATAGGCAATACCAGCCTATACACATTGTTAACTGGCCGGATGGCATTGACGTAGGAATGAATTTGGACTGCCGTAACGTGAGGAATCTCGGCAATGACAGAAGTAAAAGTTTAGTGGAAGAGATAATCAAATTCCCTCCACGGATTAACATTAGTATTGGTGTGGAAAAAGATCGTTTGCGAGAAGTAATTAAGCTAAAAGCCGATGTTCGCATACGTCGTCATGACGCTAAAGCGCGTTTTGCTAAGTTTGCAATCGGAGACTTAGTACTTGTAAAAGCTCATGAGAAATCGAGCGAGATAGACAATTAAATCGCTAAATTTAAGTTTGTGTATAATGGACCATATAAAGTCATTGGTATACCTCACACAAATGCTTATTGCTTAGAGTATCCAAGCTCTGGAAAACGATTAGGTATACGGAATATTGTAGACTTGAAATTGTACCAACCTAGGATTGATTAATACCACAGAATGGGTAATTTGTACAGTATGTAATATAGAGTGTAAGATTTAAGGATGTGCCATGTTGCGATGCTGTTGCCTGACCTAGAGGTCATTAAAGAACTTGTAATTAACAAGTAATTAATTTTTGATTAGACGTTTTAACCAATTGAAAAATCCAAGCTGCTAGTTTAAGTTTTCAGCTGAGTCACAGTAGATTAAGGAATGTAAATATGCTTTTGTAACTAGCTGTCAGATTTCATGAATGTGTGTTTTGCTAGTCATTGCCGATGTACTTAGACGCTGTTTTAAGTTTCAGGCTAGTACATGCGTGTGATGATGGACAGTGTTGGGTTATCCACTGTGATAGTATTAAGGGACTCCTTGAGATTACTCGGGAGTGAGTTTTCCTAAAGAATTCAGTGAAACGGACGTTCTGGAAATGCCGCTACACAGGCGAGTGAGATCAAGCGTGCCGCACAGGCGGGCGCAACAATACTGGCAAGGTGGAGCCGCTGTCGGCTCTTGGGTCGCTGTCGGCTCTTGTGCCGCTGTCGGCATCCTTTGTACTTGCGAGTACGGAAGGCGGAGTTGTTTTTCTTCCCGGACAGCTGATGTGAAAGAATTCTGCTGTCAATATTTATGTTTTTGTCGATCTACTGTATATTATTTTCTTGTTTAGCGTTAAGTGGACTCTCATGACGAGTTAATAGTTATGAAAAGGTTATATAAAATGTGTATTCTATGTAATTAATTATTAATTTGCGTATTTTGATATACCTGTTTTCTATGACCATGTAATCTGATTAATTTTGTAAATAGTATTCCATTTCTTGATACTGCTAGGAATTTAGATTTTTAGAATAGCTAAACCATTTTCTATGTTCTCTATGAATTTTAATATATTGTCAACCTGTTTTATTTTGTGCAAGATGACAGAGTGGAATAAGATTAGGAGTGTCTCCACTCAATTATTATCGTCTAAAAATTGGTTTACGGTTAATTAGACGAATGCTAAATTTTGTTGATGTTTTGAGCATATGCATTTCCGCTGTTTCTTTTTTGGGACATTTTCTGAGTCTGTTTAGGTTACACGAACATCCTCAGACAATGTGGGGCACGTGTAACGCCGGAAATGCATATCCTCCTATTTCCATCTATTGTACTATAAATTTGTTTTCCCTATTTCTGTTACCTGAATATATAACATTTCTGTGTCTTCGCATATTGTAACTGTTTTACTATATATATATATATATATATATATATATATATATATATATATATATATATATTACGCTGGGTCTTGCCTAGGGAAAACTGCTATCGAACGATTACATCGATAGGTCGTGTGAAGAATCAAAGTGTGTAGGATCTTTGGTAGTGTTAACTCTGCCGCGTGGAGCGCGGGCAGGGCAGTGGGAGTCTGGCTGGAGTAGCGAGTGGAGCAGGTGTGTTGTGTGACGCTCCCGCGAGTTGCCGCGCTTTCGGGGTTTGGCAGCATGTAATTGCGCTCGACTCGCGATGATAGTTTCTGACATGGTGTCGCGGACGGGAAGCATTAGCTGGCACATCAAGAGCCCGTTTCGTTTGGTGACCGTGTCGAGAAGAAGGCGCGCCAACATCCAGCATCTGCAACAGCGACGGCCGACAATGAGTGACCGTCGCCACCTCCTCGATCGACGGCTTCAAACCTTCAATCAACTAACAAGGAAGACTAAAAGCACGTAAAGTTTCAGAACTGTATGGCAGACCTCAGCTTTTCACATTGTTCCATTTGCCTCGCAAAATTACAGCAACTTAGCATGAACCTTTGTTGCTCATTGTCCCAATTGCATTACCAAGCAGGGTCCCTTCCTTTTTCCGAAACGAAAACGAGTGTCGTTGAAATTCAGACGCCAGCATTAAAGTACTATCATTGCATTTCATTACTTTAGTTTCAAAGTGCAGTTAAAGCATAGCTGGCTACAATAGTTAGATTACACAAGCACAAATTAAGAGTGCGAGTTTTGTTAGCATATTTTAGCTTACCTGTGACTGCAGCTCAGCTTGGTACGTACTAAATTTTACTATTGTTAATTATTCAGAATCATTTAATTCAAGTTCAAAGTTAAATCTCTTGTTTCTAAATTGCGTAGAGTCAAGTTGCTTTTGAAATGATTGTTGAGGTAGTCCAAGGCTAACCGTATTCTGCTGGATTTCGATGTGCTTCAGAAAGAAAGCTCACTATTAACTTCAGTCACTAAATTAACTTTCGATTTTCCGGATTTATTAATTCTTTTGCTAAATTAAGTCAGAGTGTAGCGAAATTTATTACTTCTGACAAACTTTCAGTTTTCACACTACACGTGTCAACCTTCAGTTGCCACGCTTCTAGTGCTAATTATATGTGTAATAACCTTTCTTTTTCAGTTACTATAGTAATTGTCCTTAGGACAGGCGACCGTGATTTCCCCCAAATCTCAAATATCTAATTACCGCTAGTTAATTGTTGACGTAACGGACGCACATTTACTTTCTTTATTAACTTTACCCCTTTTCAAAATTAATTTCCACCAGTTTCATTTGCATTTTTCCTTTCATTTAGATGTAACCCTTTCCTCCCTCTTTACCGACAGATTAACTTCGGTGACGATTGCTTTTCCAAAATTCCCATTAGGTACACGCGGTTTAATTTTTCACTGTCATTAAGGTCGACAAGTGAGGGGGAGGTTACAAAGTAATTGACCCCTTTCTTCTGAAAACGTAGCTGCTTGCTACTATGCCTGAAATGAGAATGGTCCAACGTTACACAACTGACTGACTTTCTAGTGAACCATAGATAAAGCTAAACATCGAGTCAAGGATCCTGTTCTCTATATGTGCCGTGATCTCATTCCTCTTTGTCCCAGTACAGTAAAGGTGAATTATTGACAATATCAGAAAACTTACGAAAACATTACATGTCTTACGACCTAGTCTTCAAAAGAGGGAGCGCTAAATAGAAGAGCTACTCACTAAGAGACAGATAAATGATCATCTGCGGTCGGGTACAGTCTAGAGAACCGCATCAAGTGGAAAAACCGAGTTTTCAGTTCTTCTCAGCATTACTCATATCTTTCTAACACCCCGCTATGACGCGTTTCAGTAGCCCTCCAAATTAGGCATTAGGACTATTTGTAGATGGCGAATATGGCCTCAGTTGCTACTCAGAGTTGATTCCCAAACGCACCTGGGCTTCTTTATTAGCAATGCAGACACAAAATGTTGTCCAGGGAACCACATTGGGTCCATCAATACACCATCAGCGACCTATTTTGAAATAATGCGTTTGCTACGTGTTACGTAAGGGCGCCTATGTAGAACCACAACACATTTAAGATTGGCGTGTCCGCAAATGACTAACGACTCTGCGCTTAATAGTATGTTTGTGCTCTTTTGTCCCATATACGTATTCCTTACAAATCTGAATGTGAGATGATTGTCATTAGTTTATTTGTGTCCGCCTGCTTAGCTGAGCGGTTACGTGCTTACCTTCCATTCAGTGATGGTTCAAATGGCTCTAAGCACTATAGGACTTACCATCTGAGTTCATCAGTCCCCTAGACAAAAACAATGAAACGATCGTGTGGCATTGTTGGCCCGGACGACTCTTTCGGGGGAGTTCGGCCGCCGGGTTTCAGGTGACGCCATATTGGACGACTTGAGTGTCTGTGATAATGAGATGATGTTGACAGCACAACACCAAATCCTCGAGCGGAGAAAATCTCCAACAATGCCGGGAATCAAACCCAAGCTCACTGAATGGGCCGACCGCTGTGGCCGAGCGGTTCTAGGCGCTTTAGTCCGGAACCGCGTGACTGCTACGGTCGCAGGTTCGAATCGTGCCTCGAGCGTGGCTGTGTGTGATGTCCTTAGATTTGTTAGGCTTAAGTAGTTCTAAGTTCTAGGGTACTGATGACCTCAGATGTTAAGTCCCATAGTGGTCAGAGCCATTTCAACCATTTTGACATCAACCTCCTTTCAGGTCACGTTCCGTGTGACCGTCTCGCACATACGCACCACTACCACTTAGTACCATTTCTAAACCATCTACAGTACTAGAAAGCGGTCAGTATGCTTTTTAAGAGGTAACTACGAGGGGGTGCTGAGAAGTAACGCCTCCGGATTTTTTATGTGAAACTTCAAAAGCATTTTAAATAAAACAACGTTTGTTAACGTCCTGCATCTTTATTCTTCATGCCTACATACTTATTTGTCAACATATACACCCTGACGACGAACTCATTGCTCCCAAGGAGAGACCAGTTTTCCGATAACCGTCACAGTTCAAAAAATGGTTCAAATGGCTCTGAGCACTATGGGACTTAACAGCTATGGTCATCAGTCCCCTAGAACTTAGAACTACTTAAACCTAACTAACATAAGGACATCACACAACACCCAGCCATCACGAGGCAGAGAAAATCCCTGACCCTGTCGGGAATCGAACCCGGGAACCCGGGCGTGTAAGCGTCACAGTAGAATGGTTGATATTGTTGACGGAGCGACAACCTCACATCTGCTTGCACTGCTTCATCACTATTAAGGTGAAGTCCTGGAAGGTGTTCTTTAAGGTTTGGAAACACATGAAATTAGGATTGGACTGTGTGGAGACTGATCGATGACAGTGAACCCAAGCGGTCTGACCGTTGAAGACGCCGCAGCGCTATTGTGTGGTCTGGCATTGTTATGCTGAAGGAGAGATGCTCCATATGTGAAAGAGCTCTTCAGTTTTCTAAGTGACACTTAAGCACCGACATAGTTACGTTACTCATCACCACGTTACAAGCTACAATTCGAAGCCCTCTAGTGGCGGAGGGTTGCATCTTTCGTCAGCGAAGCGAAAACGTTGACCATGTAGGATGCATGACACCTAACACTATACTTTTCTGCAACCCATTCCAAAATTTCGTGCGGTGGGCTTGCTACCTTTGTGCTCCCATTGCATACCAATCTCACACACATGCATCCGCTATCATCAGGAAATTATTCTTCATTGCAACGCCGTTACAACAAGACATGGACAACTTCGAAATTATCTCTTAGAGTGATGATCATTCCTGTGAGTGACATTTACGTATGCTTTTTATTCGTTTTTCTCGTCAACATATCAAATTAAAGAAGTTTATTAAAACGTTCTTTGTAGGTTTCTACAGACATAGTCCAGGCCGAACAGTGAAATGAAGGTTAATAAATCCGCCGTGTTTCCTATAACTAAGTTAACAGGATCAACGAAACGTTAGATTCAGAATACTATCCACTCATAAGGTATATTTCCATTTCTGCTTATTATGCTCGTGAGCAGAGTGTTGAGCGGGCTATTTAAAAAGCAGCCGATTATACAGCCTGGGTCCTCCCCTGCCAAATTCCAGGTGTACCAAATCACCAATGGTAAACAGATGGTGGTAGACTAAAACTTCCGGCATTTACATTACAATCAAGGGATACTTCCCAACAATTTGGGTAAATTAAGGGATCGAAAATTTCATTTTATTTGCGGAGATAAAAATGAAATTACTGTCATAGTAAATGAAGAAATTATAGAATATTCATCTGAGTTTCAATGGTTTGCATTAGTTTGTGAACAGAAAAAAATGAAACTAATTTACGTTAGTGTCTATCGCAAGACGTTACTAAGCTTTTAGATCATTAATGAAACTTCTGTGTTTAACTTCTTGGGATCCGTAATTTTTTTCGATATGCGATTGGTGTGGCAGTTTATTTTAGATAACGAAAAGATCTGTTCCCATGTCATCTCTGGGGAAGGCATTTCTCGTTGTACTGCTAGCTGCTTACAGCTAAATTGGAGCGCCGATTCGCTCTCTAATTGTATTATTCAGCACCTCTAATTCTAATAGTAGAAAAAATACAAGTTGTTATATTAATTTGTTAGGTGCAGACAGTGTCCTGACAGTGAATTTCCTGGTTTTTAATTTAAAAAATAGAAACAGACTGACAGATTCACAGTCCGGTATGTGGGTGGGAATTTATTTTGCCGACTGGAAAATTCACATACTGAAATTTATGGTATGTGCAGAACAATGACATTTTATAAATTGTACCTGCAAGTTAATTTAATAAAATACTAATCTAAATCACAGACCAGCCCCCACCCCCACAAGTTTCTACAGTAATTCGTACTCGATTCTTTGTCTCGTAAATACACTTTACTCATTGTGTTTTAACCGAGCTTTGATTTCCACTACACAATGCCGCCAGCTCCTCCCACTCCCATCCACTGCTTGACTGAACAATTACATCATGGAAATTCTGTGGTTTTACAGTGAAAAACTGCACAAAAACGATACTGTTTTGGTTGATGCTTCTGTTTCTCGCTGGTAGATCTGAATTCAGCTGTCTCTGTCTCGCTTCCAAGCTTATCTAACATATTAGACATAACAAATTAATTTCTCTGGGCATGGTTCATTGACGTCTATGAGATGATACTACATATCCCTAAAAAGTTATTATTACAATTCAAATAAAAATTTGTACACAACCAAATTTACATGGATTCTATTGCAGTGCCAAGTAGTACACTTCCACTGATCGCCAGGAGACAGGTTTTAAGAGAGTTGAAGACGATGAGGATCGTTACAGATTACAGTATCCACATTTACATTTTTGATTTGAAGTGAGTCATTTCACAAGATGTTATAGGTGAAACGTCCCCTTTCAACAATTATACACGACTGTCCTTAAACTGACACACAATATTTTGTTAGCGCAACGCAATCTGACTTTCAATAATCCCTACAAAAGAATGGGCCCTGACTAACATGAACCTATGCGTTTCACAAATCGCTTACCTCACAAAAATCTTGGTTACCCCAACTACTGCAATAAAGCAAGCGCCACTACTGCCAGCTAAATAAAAGATTCAAACTATGGAAGGCACTAACGCTACGCGCTGTTCACAGCCAGCTGCCTAACACTACAATGGCGAGTATTACAACAATGCAAAGCAGCCACAGACTGCACACAGCACAGCCAGTGATTTTCATACAGAGGTGGCGTTATCAATAAAAAAACCTAAACAGCCTACTTACATAGCCCCCATGCTACCCACAAAAAGTTTTACAAATTTTTTTGGGCACTGGCCAATACATATTTGTTAAAATTTTTCATAATCGTAATTACAATAACAAAGAAATCAAATGCACACACTTATTGATACAATGTTGGTCAAAAGCTAAACTTTCTCACAGTCCATAAAGACAGTCCTAATCGTTCATCAAGGTAAAATATCAGTGTTTTTCTCAAAGTCTGAGCAGTAAAAGAAAATGCACCCGGAAGTAGTGGATTTCCATTCAGTCTCGAAGAAGTAGCGTTGTCCTTCCAACGGAAAGACAGTGCTGACTCGACGTCCCCTTTCAACAATTATACACGACTGTCCTTAAACTGACACACAATATTTTGTTAGCGCAACGCAATCTGACTTTCAATAATCCCTACAAAAGAATGGGCCCTGACTAACATTAACCTATGCGTTTCACAAATCGCTTACCTCACAAAAATCTTGGTTACCCCAACTACTGCAATAAAGGAAGCGCCACTACTGCCAGCTAAATAAAAGATTCGAACTATGGAAGGCACTAACTACTGATAGGGATAGTTAGCAAATGAAAGATATTAATAGAGAACAACCAATGTATTTACCTCAATAGTCATCATATAAAAACCTAAACAGCCTACTTACATAGGTTTACAAAAATCTTTCCCATCATTTAGATCTCGAGGCTGCCAGTGCATACTCATGGAATGGACGGCCAGGCTTGGTTCTCATGTTTGTCCATTCCACTCTGGCGGCAACGTCGTTTTGCATGTCTGCGATAGTAGCTCCAAGAGCTTATACACCTCGGCAAAGCGTTGTAGGTGGCCGGATCCAGACGTGTCTCCAATTCAGTGCACTGTTGACTATCTGGTGTGGACAGGTCTGTACCAGACAGCGCATTCTCATTCTGTTACATAACATCAGGACGATAACGCTGTTACTATTGAACATTGTACCCGAGACCTCCAGTAATTACTCTTCTAAGAATTATACATCTGGCTCTCACTTTCAGCCTTGTATAGCGGCAATGCTACTTGTGACATATACATGTTTTTCACATGGTGTACTGGCCAGCTGAACTCCTTACAATGAGACCTTGAATTACTGAGTTACCATTGTGCCTGTCTTCACGTACAATGGAAAGTACACAGCTCGATTTGGAGAGGACGTGGGTGACACAACTTTTTATTGTAACAAATACTCATCTTCAGGCGCCATTTCACTTCCTTAAAGGACTTACCTTGAGCAGTTAAAGCGCAGTCGTCTGCATAAAGAAATCCCCTGGTGTTCTACTGATTATCTTGTTATGTGTTTGGGTGTTAAAATCAAGCGGGTTGCAATAGCTAACTTAATGTAAGTTATTGTTCGACTTTATTCATTCCGAAATGTCTGATTTGTTAACATCGGTTATTGCTTTACCATTCTTGCAATATTTTCACGGACTACGTTCGGTTCAGCTACACTAAAGGGCAGTTCATTGTATTCACATTCTTTAGTCCGCTTCATTTTAGGCATGAAACTCTTACAAGGTTTTCAGACTAGCTTTTCTACATCTACATCTACGTACATACTCCGCAATCTACCATACGGTGCGTGGCGGAGGGTAGCTCGTACCACAATTAGCATCTTCTCTCCCTGTTCCATTCCCAAACAGAACCAGGGAAAAATGACTGCCTATATGCCTCTGTACGAGCCCTAATCTCTCTTATCTTATCTTTGTGGTCTTTCCGCGAAATATAAGTTGGCGGCAGTAAAATTGTACTGCAGTCAGCTTCTAATGCTGGTTCTCTAAATTTCCTCAGTAGCGATTCACGAAAAGACCGCCTCCTTTCCTCTAGAGACTCCCACCCGAGTTCCTGAAGCATTTCCGTAACACTCACGTGATGATCAAACCTGCCAGTAACAAATCTAGCAGCCCGCCTCTGAATTGCTTCTATGTCCTCCCTCAATCCGACCTGATAGGGATTCCAAACGCTCGAGCAGTACTCAAGAATAGGACGTATTAGTGTTTTATAAGCGGTCTCCTTTACAGATGAACCACATCTTCCCAAAATTCTACCAATGAATCGAAGACGACTTTCCGCCTTCCCCACAACTGCCATTACATGCTTGTCCCACTTCATATCGCTCTACAATGTTACGCCCAAATATTTAATCGACTTGACTGTGTCAAGCGCTACACTACTATGGAGTATTCAAACATTACGAGATTCCTTTTCCTATCCATCTGCATTAATTTACATTTATCTATATTTAGAGTTAGCTGCCATTCTTTACACCAATCACAAATCCTGTCCAAGTCATCTTGTATCCTCCTACAGTCACTCAACGACGACACCTTCCCGTACACCACAGCATTATCAGCAAACAGCCGCACCTTGCTATCCACCCTATCCAAAAGATCATTTATGTAGACAGAAAACAACAGCGGACCTACCACACTTCCCTGGGGAACTCCCGATGATACCCTCACCTCCGATGAACACTCACCATCGAGGACAACGTACTGGGTTCTATTACTTCAGAAGGTTAACACTATAACCAATCTGCTCGAGGTTTTGCGGGCTCTATAATAGCTGCTCAGTCACAGCGGAATGTCTAAAAAGTCTCCAGATCTTCTATTAATTCTTAAGAAGCTTTCTTTCGTCCATCACAAAGGCTTTGTATTGGTATTTAGATACACACATCAAAAAACAGTTTGCATCACCCCGGTTCCCAGAACTCCTGAAGATAGACGTTGACTGTGGATATTCTATCACAGACGCAGTCACACTGAATGTTCAGAGATGTCACTAAACCTACCCAAAGATGTAAAGAACCATGTATGAGGAGCGCCTATTAGACGGAGGGGTCCGACAGTCGATCATTCCACCAGGAAGGAGATATACGGCTCGTGTTGTCTGTACTTCAGCCATGCCTAGGCGGTCAATACTGCGGTTCAATCGCGTCTGCCTTGTTACTTTGTGCCAGGAAGGGCTCGCAACAAGGGAAGTGTCCAGGCGTCTCGGAGTGTATCACAGCGATGCTGTTTGGATATACAGGAGACACAGGGAACAGGAACTGTCGATGATATACCTCGCTCAGGCAGCCCAAGAGCTACTACTGCAGTGGATGACTGCTACCTACGGATAATGGTTCGGAGGAAAAGTAACAGCAACGCCACCATGTTGAACAATGCTTTTCGTGCAGCCACAGGACTTCGTGGTACGACTCAAACAGTGCGCAATAGGCTGCATGATGCGCAACTTCACTCCCAACGTCCACGGCGAAGTCCATCTTTGCAACCACGACACCATGCAGAGCGGTAAAGATGGTCCCAACAACATTCATAATGAAACACTCAGGATTGGCGTCACGTTCTCTTCACCGATGATTCTTGCATATGCCTTCAACCACACAATCGTCGGAGACGTGTTTGGAGGCAACCTGGCCACTATGAATGCCTCAGACATACTGTCCAGCGAGTTCAGCAAGGTGAGGGGTTCCCTGTTGTTTTGGGGTGGCATTATGTGGGGGCGAGGTATGCCGCTGGTGGTCATCGAAGGCGCCGTAACGGCTGTACGATACGTGAATGCCCTCTTTCGATCGATATAGCAACCACAGGGCAGCATATTGGCGGGGTATTCGTCTTCACGGACGATAATTCGTGTCTCTGTCGTGCACATCTTATGAATCACTTCTTTCAGGGTAACGACATCTCTCGACTATAGTGGCCTACATTTTCTCCATACATGAACCGTACCGAACATACCTGGGACGGATTAAAAAGGGTTGTTTATAGACGACGCGACCCACCCGTGATCTACGCCGAATAGCTTTTGAGCAGCAGAACAATCTGGACCAACAGTGCCTTGAAGTCACCATGAATACAGGCATGCATCAACGCAAGAGTACGTGCTACTGGGTATTAGAGGTACCGGTGTGTTCAGCAGTCTGGACCACGACCTCTCAAGGTCTCACTGTATGGTAGTACAATATGCAATGTGTGGTTTTTATGAGCAATAAAAAGGGCGGAAATGATGTTTGTGTTGATCTCTTTTCCAGTTTTCTGTACAGGTTCCGGAACTCTCGGAACTGAGGTGATGTGAAACTTTTTTTGGTGTGTGTATTATTGGTGATATTTCTTCTCAAGATTACAGTGTTACAGCAGTGAGAGGATTTTAACTGTAGTACTCTTTACTCAGAGCCAGACGATAAGCTTTTTATACACCGTGTCAGAGACCTCGAGGACTGGCAAAATGCGAACAGTACTTCACCGTATTCGGAAAGTAATAATATGAAAATACAAACGCTGACAACTGACTATTTGTTCATTCGAAATCGAAGTATATTTTCTTAAAATTATGTTTACCAGGAAGGGGAAAGTCATTTCCACAATGCTGCTTTTATTTAGTTTGTTATTGGGTGTTATTGGTTGCTAGGGTTGGCTTGCCAACCTTTTTTTACTGTTGACCGATTTTCCCGCTCGCGAAGATAAGATGAGAATCCTCACCTCATTTCAAATAAGCGTATTAATCATGCAGCCTGTTACCACGCAGCCAGAGTCAGGTTACTTGAGCTTCCCAAATTGACAGCCTCACCATTTGCTTAAGGATTAAAATTTTTCCGTATCAAGTTTCGAGTGTTGAAATATCCTCCCACAAACTTGCTGTGTTCTTCAAAATAGAAATGAAAGTTGATGTTATGTCAGCTGAAGTTAACAGTGCACTTACTCTCCTTCGGTGTTAGAATTTCCATATCTAATGTTCCTTATACTCCTGTGAGTAGAAACTTTATGTTAGGTTGTAGAGACAGCGACACCACATTCTCGATATAGATTTTCCATCGTTGCCCAGCAGGCTCAGCTTGTCTTCCTTATTTTATGACGAAGCATCAATATTTATCGCCATTGGTGCTGCGATGGAACGTTGTAACGTATGTTTAGACGTGATAATGAGGCTGTAGTGATATATCAGTTGGTAATTAACACCATTGCAGTAGAATGTCTGAAAGGAATATGAAATTCTTTTTCTGTTTCCCTACGCACCACTGAAGATACTGTAACTGGAACACAAAACTCTGTAGATTAGGCATAAATCTGTTCAGTTCAAGGAAACCAAGTCACTGGCACAATAAGTCTGTAGTGTCTGTCGTCAGTTATTAAATAAAGATAAATGTCACAGAGATTATGCAAATTTGAACTGAAATATACATAATGTACAAAGCACAAGATCTCGAAGTAGTAAAATGAATAAAACTTAACTGTAGTTGTCAAATACAAGAAATTATTCCTAGGGCGAATTTGAAATCGAATTTTCACCAGGTTTACTTCTTCCTGGAAGTAGGTGCAATTATATATCATCTTGCTGGTTATGCTCTTTCCGCTTGAATGTTAAAATTTTATTCCCGAAAATAAAATATAGATCTCTTTTAAGTAAATGTACACAAATAAAACGATACCGAAAAGTATGCAATAACAATAAATTTGATTAAATTCATCTGCCACTTAGCACCACTTAAATACACTCATCAACTAGGACATTTTGGTAACCGACCTACTATCGATATAAATCCGACCAAGCGATAGCAGCGTCGCCTAGCGAGGAATAACTACTGGTCACACACACGCACGGTGCATGTCGTATCAGTGAGCATGCCGTCCTCATTGTTGTTGTTGTTGCAGTCTTCAGTCCAAAGACTGGTTTGATGCAGCTCTCCGTGCTACTCTATCCAGTGCATGTTTCTTCGTCTTCCAGTATCTACAGCAACCTACATCCTTCTGAATCTGCTGAGTGTATTCCTCTCTTGGTCTCCCTCTACGCTTTTTACCCTCCACACTGCCCTCCAATACTACACTGGTGATCCCCTGATTCCTCAGAACAAGTGCTACCAACCGATCCCTTCTACTAGTCAAGCTATGCCAAAAAGTTCTCTTCTCCCAAATGCTATTCAATAATTCCCCATTAGTTACGTGATCTACCTATCTAATCTTCAGCATTCTTCTGTAGCACCACATATCCAAAGCTTCTATTATCTTCTTGTCCAAACTATTTATCGTCCATGTTTCACTTCCATACATAGCTACACTCCATACAAATACTTTCAGAAACGACTTCCTGACACTTAAAACTATACTCGATGTTAACAAACTTCTCTTCTCAAGAAACGCTTTCCTTGCCATTGCCAGTCTACATTTTATATCCTCTCTACTTCGACCATCATCAGTTATTCGGTTCCCAAAATAGCAAAACTTATTTACTGCTTTAAGCGTCTCATTTCGTAATCTAATTCCCTCAGCATCACCAGATTTAATTCGACTATATTCCGTTATCCTCGTTTTGCTTTTGTTGATGTTCATCTTATATCCTCCTTTCAACACAATGTCTATTCCTTTCAGCTGTTCTTCCAAGTCCTTTGCTGTCTCTGACAGAATTACAATGTCGGAGGTGAACCTCAAAGTTTTTATTCCTTCTCCATGGATTTCAATTCCTACTCCCAATTTATCTGCTGTTTCCTTTACTGCTTGCTCAATACACAGATTGAATAAAATCGGGGATAGACTACAACCGTGTCTCACTCCCTTCCCAACCACTCCTTCCCTTTCATGCCCCTAGACTCTTATAACTGCCATCTGGTTTACGTACAAATTTTAAATAGCCTTTCGCTCCCTGTATTTTACCCCTGCCACATTCAGAATTTGAAAGAGAGTATTCCAGTCAACATTGTCAAAGCTTTCTCTAAGTGTACAAATGATAGAAACGTAAGTTTGCCCATTGATTAATCTATCTTTTAAGATAAGTCGTGGGGTAAGTATTGCCTCACGTGTTCCAAAATTTGTACAGAATCCAAACTGATCTACCGCGAGGTCGGCCTCTACCAGTTTTTCCATTCGTCTGTAAATAATTCGCTTTAGTGTTTTGCAGCCTTTACTTATTAAACGGATAGTTCGGTAATTTTCACATCTGTCAACACCTGCCTTCTTTGGGATTGGAATTATTATATTCTTCTTCCAGTCTGAGGGTATTTCGCCTGTCTCATACATCTTCCTCACCAGATGGTAGAGTTTTCTTGGGTGGGTCTCCAAAGGCTGTCAGTAGTTCTAATGGAATTTGGTCTACTCCTAAGGGACTTGTTTCTACTTAGATCTTTCAGAGCTCTGTCAAACTCTTCACGCATTATCATATTTCCCATTTCATCTTCATCTACATCCTCTTCCATTTTCTTAATATTGTCCTCAAGAACACTCCCCTTGTATAGACCCTCTATATACTCGTTGCACCTTCCTGCTTTCCCTTCTTTGCTTAAAACTGGGTTTACATCTTGTAGGGAAGCAGCCTACTCATGTCGTAGTAAATTCACATCAGTCTTTCCATTGTGTGCCAGCCAGTCCGCTGCAACTACCTCTGACGTCATAAATGTTGCGCAATACTTTAAAAATCTAGCAAATAACCTGAAACGTTTCTAGCATGTCAGGAGTAATACTAAATTAATATGTGTTGAATATCAGTTCGATAACTTTAATCATTTTCGAAATTTGGACGCTTTTCTGTAAAAATCATTGGCGCAACAGAAAAGAGCTAGAGACTTAAAAATTTATATCTAGATTCCTTTTCCATAATAATTTAATAGAAACAGTACTTTGGATTTCAAAAATTAAAATTTTAGTGAAAATTCATTATTTTCTGGTTTTTGTCTTAAAAATTAAGGAAGCAAGATAGATTAAGTAGGCTAATAAATAGGGCTAGGATGTATATATTTAAGTAGAATGGAGATCTGCTATAGCTATAAAGATGTGACAACTTTCATTTGAATAATTATAAAACTATAGCTATAGCGTATCTCCAAAGGGCAAGTTCAGAGCTCGTTTACTGCGTGCAGTGTAATTAAATTAATTCTCTCGCCCAAAATATTTAACTTCGCCACGTCAAACTTTTATTATGATTACTTACCTGTGTGTTGAATGTACATTTAAATTGAGAGTTTCATCGGCCATCAGCAAAAGAAGCTATGATTTATTCGGTAACTTGAAGTGGTGCATTACTAGCCCAGCGGCTAGTCGGGAGAGCCGATTTGATCAGGCGTTCCCTTAGCCGTCCGCACCGCCGCTTTATATACGCACCTGGAAATGGAAAAAAGAACACATTGACACCGGTGTGTCAGACCCACCATACTTGCTCCGGACACTGCGAGAGGGCTGTACAAGCAATGATCACACGCACGGCACAGCGGACACACCAGGAACCGCGGTGTTGGCCGTCGAATGGCGCTAGCTGCGCAGCATTTGTGCACCGCCGCCGTCAGTGTCAGCCAGTTTGCCGTGGCATACGGAGCTCCATCGCAGTCTTTAACACTGGTAGCATGCCGCGACAGCGTGGACGTGAACCGTATGTGCAGTTGACGGACTTTGAGTGAGGGCAAATAGTGGGCATGTGGGAGGCCGGGTGGACGTACCGCCGAATTGCTCAACACGTGGGGCGTGAGGTCTCCACAGTACATCGATGTTGTCGCCAGTGGTCGGCGGAAGGTGCACGTGCCCGTCGACCTGGGACCGGACCGCAGCGACGCACGGATGCACGCCAAGACCGTAGGATCCTACGCAGTGCCGTAGGGGACTGCACCGCCACTTCCCAGCAAATTAGGGACACTGTTGCACCTGGGGTATCGGCGAGGACCATTCGCAACCGTCTCCATGAAGCTGGGCTACGGCCCCGCACACCGTTAGGCCGTCTTCCGCTCACGCCCCAACATCGTGCAGCCCGCCTCCAGTGGTGTCGCGACAGGCGTGAATGGAGGGACGAATGGAGACGTGTCGTCTTCAGCGATGAGAGTCGCTTCTGCCTTGGTGCCAATGATGGTCGTATGCGTGTTTGGCGCCGTGCAGGTGAGCGCCACAATCAGGACTGCATACGACCGAGGCACACAGGGCCAACACCCGGCATCATGGTGTGGGGAGCGATCTCCTACACTGGCCGTACACCACTGGTGATCGTCGAGGGGACACTGAATAGTGCACGGTACATCCAAACCGTCATTGAACCCATCGTTCTACCATTCCTAGACTGGCAAGGGAACTTGCTGTTCCAACAGGACAATGCACGTCCGCATGTATCCCGTGCCACCCAACGTGCTCTAGAAGGTGTACGTCAACTACCCTGGGCAGCAAGATCTCCGGACCTGCCCCCCATTGAGCATGTTTGGGACTGGATGAAGCGTCGTCTCACGCGGTCTGCACGTCCAGCACGAACGCTGGTCCAACTGAGGCGCCAGGTGGAAATGGCATGGCAAGCCGTTCCACAGGATTACATCCAGCATCTCTACGATCGTCTCCATGGGAGAATAGCAGCCTGCATTGCTGCGAAATGTGGATAGACACTGTACTAGTGCCGACATTGTGCATGCTATGTTGCCTGTGTCTATGTGCCTGTGGTTCTGTCAGTGTGATCATGTGATGTATCTGACCCCAGGAATGTGTTAATAAAGTTTCCCCTTCCTGGGACAATGAATTCACGGTGTTCTTATTTCAATTTCCAGGAGTGTATAAGAACGCTGCGCGAGGAAGCAAGGCCCCAGTTCTCTCCAGACGCTGAATAGCACACCATCTGTGTCGGGAGTCGCGTCGCGTCGGTATCATTGCTATAAACGGCCTCGGATGCTGTAGTAAATTACTCGGGATACGCGTAACCATGAAATCATTTTCGAGTGAAGGGTTAACTCTGGGATGACTTTAATAATCTATCTTCAGTTTGCGTATGTCGTATTTTCACCTGCCACCGCGGGACAGACATTCTACCATTATTTAGAGTGGCGTTTGGTGAACATTATCATCAAATTATGGCGAGCATTCACTTAAACATTTAATTTGGACAGTTATAGTGGCATCAGTGCATTAGACTCTGAACGGCTCTGTTAGATTGTGTGGATTTTTTTCTTTTTTCTTTTGATCTGTGACTTTCAGAATACAGAGAATTTTTAGAAAATCGTTTTTTGATTATGAATCCCAGACAATCTCCTAATTTCTCAGAGCTATAAGCTGCAGCTATAAGTGTGCTTCTCAGATGAAGTGGGCGCTAGGAATTCTAATTAGAGGCTCCACGTTTTGTTAATCACTTTCTGGTTGCCAATATTGTAGTTAGAGAGCCAGTGTTGAGAACGGCAAAAGACAGCATAAATAATAGGAACATTTAACAACAAATAATTTCCACCAGCCGCCCCACAAATGGTGCTAATCGGCCAGGAAAGAAACAAACTGAGTAAAGTGAAAGTGATTTTTAAATATTCGGATTCGCGAGTGAAATGCGACACGCAACTGAGTAATAGACAGTGAAAGTGTTACGTGTGCATGTGGACGACGCAATTGGATTAACAACGCATCTGGATTGACGGAGCTGGCACTGAGTCTAGCGGCGCTGCCGGCATCGCGAGAAGCCAGTTTCGCCTCACCGCAGTCGTCCGCCGGAGCATCCGGAACCGCGCCTTCGGTTGTGGGCCATGCAAACACACAACAGCCGTCGGAGTGTCGTCTGCAGTTCAGCGCGCTGCGTTGCATCAGTAATCCTGGTACGCCGCGAGGGCAACGCCATACGTCGTGCAGAAGGAACTAAGTTAAGTGAAAAGCTGTTAAAAATTTTACTAACCTGCACTAAAAGACTGTCGGAAATGGAACCGCCAGAAGAAACCGAGGTTAAACTTAAATTAGAACCTATGTCTGTTGAAGGAACTGTAAATCCAGACAACGGTTCGAGTGTAAATATGCATGAAAGTAGTAAAGTTAAAGTGGAATATGAAGTGTTGTCTCCTGACAGTAGTGCGAAAAGGGGCGCTGAGTCAATAATAGAGACCCCTGTAGTAAAACAAAAATTAGAAATTGTTGATTTATTGGATGATAGTTTACCTGATGAGTTAAAAACGAAACAGTCATCAGTGGTGGTAGAGTTTAAGAAGGAGAAGTTAGATATGACTAATCAATCAGAAGTTTCATTTAGTTTTGATGATTCTGGTGTTGGAGCTAGTTTTTTGTCACCTGAGTGTGATAAAAAGCCAGCTAGTGAGCAACCCAAAGATAATGAGGCTATGGATTTAAATGTTATATTACAAGCAATAGCTGCCAGTAATGCAAAAATGACAGCTGAATTAAAGTCTGAAATTGTGGCCAGCCAAACCAATTTTACTAAACGGTTTGAAGTAATGGACAATACCTTCAAGGCTGGTTGCAATAAGTTGAAAGAGGATCTGGACAGTTTAAATTATAAAATTGATTACAACCATGAGGATATTAAGAAAAATGTTGCTCAACAATTTTCTGAAATGTATAAAACAGTAAGATCCGAAGTTGCTGAGGTTCGCAGAGACTTCCAAATGGAAGATGCGACGCTGGAGCTCAAGTTAACAGAAAAGATCGAGGCGGAATCTGAACTGTGCTCAGATAGATTTAAAGATGTTAATATAAAAGTAAACATATGTCAAGCAGAAGTAGATGCAATCAAAACTGATACTACTCATATTGTGCAAAGAGTAGATAATGTTGAAATGAGAGTAAAAAATATTAGTACTAACATTGCTAACATTGAGAGTAAAGTAGCTTCAGTAACTTCTGGTAATGGTAGTATACAACAAGTTGTAGCTGCAAACGCCGCTTTTATCGGGTGTCGGCAGTTCTTGCGGTTCGATCCAGATAGAAATATCCACCCGCTAGATTTCTGGAACGATTTTGAAGATGTGATTCCACCAACTTGGTCTGAACGAGAGAAAATCTCATTTATTAGAAGACATTTAGCAGGTGACGCCATGCGTTGGTCAGCTGATATTATGTTGAAATGTAAAACATTAGCGGAATTTAAAACAGCTTTCATTAATCAGTATTGGTCTAGCAATAAGAAAAATGAAGTTTTAAGAGAATTTAGGAGTGGAAAACGCTTCAATGCTGGCAAGGAATCTATAAAAGAGTTTGCTAGGTCATGGATCTCACGTTTGTCACATTTGGCCGAAAAGCTAAAACCTGAAATGGTAATACTAGGTCTTGAAGCCAAACTGCCATGGTATTGGCAAACTAGAATTATATCAGCCCCTAGAGACAATCTGGATCGTTTCATTGAGTACTTGGAACGTGTAGAGCGTGTGGCTGCCAATGAGGAGCAAGCACGTAATAACAGAACTGCTAATAACACTAGTGTAATTTTAAGAACGAGCAGAATGGCAATGTAAACATCAGAACAGTAGCTGTTTGCCATTCTTAGAGAGGTAAGAATTGGAGAAATAATTATCAGAACCAACAATGGCATCCAAATGACAGTAATTTTGTTCCAAACAAAATTATGCTGGTAAACAACAGTACGGAAAGCAATGCTGTGCCAGTTAACTATAATGGAAATAAAGGAAACAATAGTAGGCAGAGGCAGGAAAACTAGTTCCTGTCTATGAGGACACTGGCGCTCACCAGGCGGTTACTTTTCCTAAGCCAGTAATTACAGTAATAGGTAAGACAGATCAGAATACTCAAACGGAACATGTAGATGACGGGTCGGTAGCATCTAAGGATACAACAGAAATATTAGATCACTCACAGTATTTGATAGATACCGTGTTAGAACCGCTTTCTAAGTGGGAAGAGAAAGAGAAGGCGCAGCAGTGTTACGGTAGGGAAGAGCTACAAAATACTGAATCGTCAGGTGAAGAAGCAGAAGAAATTCATGCTTATATTTACGATGAGGATGATGTGCTCTTATCTAAAGTGCCTGTGCAGGATGTTAATACTGTACTAATAGATTTAGGACAGGAGGTAAGTGAGAATGTAGAGGGTAGCGTGTTGAGGGTCGATGAACCCAGTAGCTGCGACCAGTTGTCACTGGAGAGGAAACCCGACGATAATAGTGAAAGTGGTTTAGCTGTAAATAGTATTATGCCCGGTCTGGAGGCGCAGAATCGCTCAAACTACAGTAATTTGGGTCATGTTCAGCAAACTAAATGTAATGAAGTCGTGCGGTGTTTCGATTTGAAATTGATAGACCGACTGGAAAAGGCAGCTGAAAATGTAATTCAGGAAACCCCTACACACTTTGACCTAAATGCAATGAAGACGGACGTCGATCACTTTAGTTGGAGACAAATCCAAAAGGAACTATTGAATGAGTTTGAGGAACCACCTGTACAACCTAGAATAAGCCACCCTATAATAATAGTGAATATATTGGGTATCAACGTACGTTGTCTCTTAGACAGTGGAAGTGAGGTGAGTGCGATATCTCAGTCCTTTTTTGATGCATTACCTGCTAAAGACAAGCTTACAGTAATGAGGGTATCAGGACAGAGAGTAATTGGTGCTACTGGCAAGGTGTCAAAAACAGTAAAGCAAGAAGCTTTGCTGCTCTTTAACATTCATGGTAATTTAATTGATCATCCATAATTAATTGTAAACAATTTCAGTATTGAGGTTTCAATTGGCATAAATTTCTTGTCGAAATATCAGTGTTGTTGACTTTCAAAGAAGCCAGTTAAAAATTGTCTTGTCGATAACCGGAGTAATTGCAGTACCTTTTACTGATAAACATGTAGTAACTAATGATGAAACTTGGGAGCTGCCTATACGAGTTCTGAAAAATAGGAGGTATTGGGACGAAGGTGTTAATCTTAGTAAAAGTACGCTAAACACAGAAGAAGAAGAAGCCATTATTTTGGACAAGATATAAGCTAAACTGCAGGAAATCGATAAAATTTCAGCTAATCAGAAGGAAGAACTGAGACAGGTTTTAAAAAGGCATCATAAGGTATTTTCAGATCGACGTGGCGTGGTCAAAGTTTATGAATGAATGCTGTAGGGAGGAGGTTGTTCTGTAACCTCTACACAGTGTGGCAGCTGTGCAGTCCCAGCTGTGTGAGATCTTCTTTCCTTTTCAGATCTCACTCATTCTTCATCTTTTCTATCCACCAAAATTTCGACTCATTCAAATACTAAAATTTTCCGTTATGGTTATCAAACCAATAATAAGCTAATAAATTCTGTAGGGAGGAGGTTGTTCTGTAACTTCTACACAGTGTGGCAGCTGTGCAGTCCCAGCTGTGTGAGATCTTCTTTCCCATTTCAGATTTCACTCATTCTTCATCTTTCCTATCCACAAAAACTTCGACTCCTTCTTTCCAGTATGAAAATTTTCTGAAACCAATGAATTCTGTAGGGAGGAGGTTGTTCTGTAACCTCTACACAGTGTGGCAGCTGTGCAGTCCCAGCTGTGTGAGATCTTTGTTCCATTTCAGGTCTCACTCACTCTTCGTCTCTCCTATCTACAAGAAATTTTGACCCCTTCTTTCCAATATGAAAATTTTCGGTCATGGCTATCAAGCCATGAGTTCTGTAACCATTCTATACACCAATTAGTGAAACAAAATACCTAACGTGAGAAACCTAACAGTGACATAAACAACAGAGAAGTATGACGTAATTAAGATAAAATGTATTTGAGTAACAAATATGTATAGAACCCTGGTAATATTGTAAGTACAAAGTTGTTGTTTTATTGGAAATAGTCTCACAATATTATTTTAAAAAGATATACAAATTCGTGTACAAGCAGGATCTGAAGTGGCAGTGAAACCAATTGTATGCTGTAGAGCTAACTAATTAATAGTAAAAAGAGATTGCTTAGTGTTATGAAAAAAAAAAAACCAGACAAGTTGTAAGAATAAACTCACCTTGTGTAGCAAGGAATGGCAGTGTAATAGAATTGAACAGTGTTTGTGGTTGAGACGTGAAGGACACGTCTTTGAAATATTTATAAGGTTGGAGCTGGCCGTTATTTGGTGTAGTGTGTGACAGGACACACCTACATGTATTGAGGTTATGAGTTGGAGGCGTGAATGCGACCATGTTGTAGTTCTTGTGGTCTTTAGTCCTGAGACTGGTTTGATGCAGCTCTCCATGCTACCCTATCCTGTGCAAGTTTCTTCATCTCCCAGTACCTACTACAACTTACATCCTTCTGAATCTGCCTAGTGTATTCATCTCTTGGTCTCCCTCTACGATTTTTACCCTCCACGCTGCCCTCCAATGCTAAATTTGTGATCCCTTGATGCCTCAGAACATGTCCTACCAACCGATACCTTCTTCTCGTCAAGTTGTGCCACAAACTCCTCTTCTCCCCAATTCTATTCAATACCTCCTCGTTAGTTATGTGATCTACCCATCTAATCTTCAGCATTCTTCTGTAGCACCACATTTCGATAGCTTCTATTCTCTTCTTGTCCAAACTATGCGACCATAGGTACCCTTATGTTAGATGAGACAGAGCAGCTCATGGTGTCCTATAGATTTAAGGAATTTAGCATTACGCTCGTCCATATTTACTTGACGCACTTTAGTGGTGGGTCGAGAGAGACTACCTGTGGTTTCAGCGTCCGATCGAGTGGAAATGGATTGCCACGTGAGCAAACTGATCAGCTGCAATACACTATGGATATGAAATAAATGTGCTTTCCTATGCTTTAAATGTTAATAGAGTGAGTGTTAAATAAGTACATACACTAGCACATTTTTGAGTAACCTAATGGCAGACGTGAAACATTATTTATAGCTCAGCATAAATACACTTGGATGAAGTAAGTACATAATTGCAGATGTGGAACTGATACAGCAGCAGAGGACCAATAAGTGGATTTAGTAGTCAACTAAACGTAGTGTGTTTTGAACACTCAGAACTGTACTATTACCAAAAGGTACTCACAGGTACAAAGAAGCTGAGAAACAACTACTAATCAAATATACTCATACTATCTCTAAGAATAAGGTAATCAAAGAGGAGTCAGCTAAGTGAATAAAATACAAATGTACCAGGAATATATCGAGCATTGGTTCAGTGTTTCGGCCCAGAAATAATAAATTCAGATTAAATAGGATTTATGATTGTATGCCTTGAGCATAAATTTTCTCTAATACGTGACTAACGGCGTTTTGAGCCATTTGTTTGCCGATTTTATGAAAATTAAGTAACCACGAGAGTAAAATTGAAAAAGTTCTGTTAACTTTGTTCCAGCAAAATATTGAAGGATAAAATGTATATATCCCCATTTCATTGTGACCCACCCTTAGATATTAAGTGAACAGAGTCTGAGGCACTCTTTTTGTTTGTTCTACAGGACAAACCAGATAATGGCAGCCTGGTAGCTGCGTGAAAGCGTGGATTTACTTGGACACAACTCACAGTGACCCCTCCCCTTTCCCCATGTAATTTAGAGTGAACGTGAAGGACGCACACCATAGCAACTTCCCCTCCTGTACCCTTGTGAAGCCGGCCGAAGTGGCCGTGCGGTTAAAGGCGCTGCAGTCTCGAACCGCAAGACCGCTACGGTCGCAGGTTCGAATCCTCCCTCGGGCATGGATGTTTGTGATGTCCTTAGGTTAGTTAGGTTTAACTAGTTCTAAGTTGTAGGGGACTAATGACCTCAGCAGTTGAGTCCCATAGTGCTCAGAGCCATTTGAACCATTTTTTTACCCTTGTGAATGGAAGTGTAGGACGCCAGCCAAAGCAGCTACAATCACGTGTGTAAAAATGATTTGTGAAATTTTCTTTCAGGTTTAGAAAAGACTGCTAAGATATAATCATCTGTTTATGTATCTTGAATAACTGTGTTATTTTCTTTGAATTTGTGTATGTAAAAGTGTATTTAATGGATTTAAGACATTCATAATTTTACATAATTTTATGTGTTTGTTTGTCTAAAGTAATATGTATGCCAAAGTGTTTCATTGATTTTGCTTAAATTTTGAGTGATAATGTTGCTCAAGAGGCAGTGAACATGCCAGTAATTTAAATATGTAAAGTAGGTAATCAGTTTTCTTTTAATATTTCTATATGTTTACATTTCAATTTTAATTTTTCATAGGGAGTTAAGCTGTACTCTTGCTTCCCTTTCTGTAATTAATTTTTTTCTCGTTCATTAACATTCAAAAAAAATAAGTAGGGGGTTATGTAGGGAAGCAGCCTACTCACGTCGTAGTAAATTCACATCAGTCTTTCCATTGTGTGCCAGCCAGTCCGCTGCAACTACCTCTGACGTCATAAATATTGCGCAATACTTTAAAAATCTAGCAAATAACCTGAAACGTTTCAAGCATGTCAGGAGTAATACTAAATTAATATGTGTTGAATATCAGTTCGATAACTTTAACCATTTTCGAAATTTGGACATTTTTCTGTAAAAAACATTGGCGTAACAGAAAAGAGCTAGAGACTTAAAATTTTATATTTAGATTCCTTTTCCATAATAATTTAATAGAAACAGTACTTTGGATTTCATAAATTAAAATTTTAGTGAAAATTCATAATTTTCTGGGTTTTGTCTTAAAAATTAAGGAAGCAAGTTAGATTAAGTAGGCTAATAAATAAGGCTAGGATGTTTATATTTCAGTAGAATGGAGATCCGCTATAACCATAAAGATGTGACAAGATTCATTTGAATAACTATAAAACTGTAGCGATAGCGTATCTCCAAAGGGCAAGTTCAGAGCACGTCTACTGCGTGCAGTGTAATTAAATTAATTCTCTCGCCCAAAATATTTAACTTCGCCACGTCAATCTTTTATTATGATTACTTACCTGTGTGTTGAATGCACTTTTAAATTGAGAGTTTCATCGGCCATCAGCAAAAGAAGCTATGATTTATTCGGTAACTTAAAGTGGTGCATTACTAGCCCAGCGGCTAGTCGGGAGAGCCGATTTGATCAGGTGTTCCCTTAGCCGTCCGCACCACCCCTTTATATATAAGAACGCTGCGTGAGGAAGCAAGGCCCCAGTTCTCTCCAGACGCTGATTAGCACACCATCTGTGTCGGGAGTCGCGTCGCGTCGGTATCATTGCTATAAACGGCCTCGGATGCCGTAGTAAGTTACTCGGGATACGCGTAACCATGAAATCATTTTCGAGTGAAGTGTTAACTCTGGGATGATTTTAATAATCTATCTTCAGTTTGCGTATGTCGTATTTTCACGTGCCGCCGCGGGCCAAACATTCTACCATTATTTAGAGTGGCGTTTGATGAACCTAATCATCACATTATGGCGAGCATTCATTTAAACATTTAATTTGGACAGTTATAGTTGCATCGGCGCATTAGACTCTGAACGGCTCTGTTAGATTGTGTGGATTTTTTTTCTTTTTTTTTTTTTTTTTTTTTTTGATCTGAGACATTCAGAATACAGAGAATTTTTAGAAAATCGTTTTTTGATTATGAGTCCCAGACAATCTCCTAATTTCTCAGAGCTATAAGCTGCAGCTATAAGTGTGTTTCTCAGATGAAGTGGGCGCTAGGAATTCTAATTACAGGCTTCACGTTTTGTTAATCACTTTCTGGTTGCCAATATTGTAGTTAGAGAGCCAGTGTTGAGAACGGCTAAAGACAGCATAAATAATAGGAATATTTAACAACAATAATTCCACCCGCCGCTGCTCATATGGTTAATCGGCCGGGAAATGCAATGTTTCTGCATTCAAACATTTTATATAACAACATTATTCCTACCAGCCGCCCCACAATCTCTTATCTCCAAAGGTCTCTTTAATTTTCCTGTAGGCAGTATCTATCTTATCCCTAGTGAGGTATGCCTCTACATCCTTACATTTGTCCTCTAGCCAGCCCTGCTTTGCCATTTTGCACTTCCTGTCGATCTCATTTTTGAGATGTTTGTATTCCTTTTTGCCTGCTTTTTTACCGCATTTTTATATTTTCTCCTTTTATCAATTAAATTCAATAGTTCTTCTGTTACCCAAGGATTTCTACTATCCATCGTCTTGTTACCTACTTGATCCTCTGCTGTCTTCGCTATTTCATCCCTCAGTGCTACCCATTCTTCTTCTATTGTACTTCTTTCCCCAATTCCTGTCAGTCGTTCCCTGATGCTGTCCCTGAAACTCTCTACAACCTCTGGTTCAGTCACTTTATCCAGGTCCCATCTCCTTAAATTCCCACCCTTCTGCTATTTCTTCAGTTTTCTTCTACACTTCATAACCAATAGATTGTGGTCCACATCTGCCCCTGGAAATATCTTACATTTTGAAACCTGGTTCCTAAATCTCTGTCTTATAATTATATGATCTATCTGACACCTGCCAGTGTCTCCAGGCCTCTTCCATGTATACAGCCTTCTTTCATGATGAAAGAAACATTATGAATCACCTGGAAGGGAACGATCTATTGATAAGTAATCAGCATGGTTTCAGAAAACATCGTTCTTGTGCAACGCAGCTAGCTCTTTATTCGCACGAATTAATGGCCGCTATCGACAGGGGATCTCAAGTTGATTCCGTATTTCTAGATTTCCGGAAAGCTTTTGACACCGTTCCTCACAAGCGACTTCTAATCAAGCTGCGGGCCTATGGGGTATCGTCTCATTTGTGCGACAGGATTCGTGATATCCTGTCAGGAAGGTCGCAGTTCGTAGTAATAGACGGCAAATCATCGAGAAAAACTGAAGTGATATCAGGTGTTTCCCAGGGAAGCGTCCTGGGACCTCTGCTGTTCCTGTTCTATATAAATGACCTGGGTGACAATCTGAGCAGTTCTCTTAGGTTGTTCGCAGATGATGCTGTAATTTTCCGTCCAGTAAGGTCATCCGAAGACCAGTATCAGTCGCAAAGCGATTTAGAAAAGATTCCTGTTTGGTGTGGCAGGTGGCAGTTGACGCTAAATAACGAAAAGTGTGAGGTGATCCAAATGAGTTCCAAAAGCAATCTGTTGGAATTCTATTACTCGATAAATAGTACAATTCTCAAAGCTGTCAATTCAACTAAGTACCTGGGTGTTAAAATTGCGAAAAACTTCAGTTGGAAAGACCACATAGATAATATTGTGGGGAAGGCGAGCCGAATGTTGCGTTTCATTGGCAGGACACTTAGAAGATGCAACAAGTACAGCTTACACTACACCCGTTCGTCCTCTGTTAGAATATTGCTGGGATCCTTACCAGGTGGGATTGACGGAGGACATCGAAAGGGTGCAAAAAAGGGTAGCTCGTTTTGTATTATCACGTAGTAGGGGAGAGAGTGTGGCAGATATGATACGCGAATTGGGATGGAAGTCATTACAGCAAAGACGTTTTTCGTCGCGGCGAGATCTATTTACGTAATTTCAGTCACCAACTTTCTCTTCCGAATGCGAAAATATTTTGTTGAGCCCAACCTACATAGGTAGGAATGATCATCTAAACAAAATAAGAGAAATCAGAGCTCGAACAGAAAGGTTTAGGTGTTAGTTTTTCCCGCGCGCTGTTCGGGAGTGGAATGGTAGAGAGATAGTATGATTGTGGTTCGATGAACCCTCTGGCAAGCACTTAAATGTGAATTGCAGAGTAGTCATGTAGATGTAGATGTAGGTGAACCAAGTGTTAGCTTCGTGCCTATCTTGGCCACAATAATTCGTTCACTATGCCGTTTGTAGTAGCTTACCCGAACTCCTATTTTTTTATTCATTATTAAACCTACTTTAGCATTACCTCTGTTTGATTTTGTATTTATAACCCTGTATTCACAAAACATTCTGCCACCGAACTTCACTAATTCCCACTATATCTAACTTTAACCTATCCATTGCTCTTTTTAAATTATGTAACCTGCCTGACCGATTAAGGGATCTGATATTCCACGCTTCGATCCATAGAACGCCAGTTTTCTTTCACCTGATAACGACGTCCTCCTAAGTAGTCCCCGCCCGGAGATCTGAATTTGGGACTATTTTACCTCCAGAATATTTTATCCAAAAGGGTGTCACCCTTATTTAACCATAGAATAATGCTGCATGCCCTCAGGAAAAATTACGGCTGTAGTTTCCCCTTGCTTTCAGCCGTTCGCAGTACCAGCACAGCAAGACCATTTTGATTAGTGTTACAAGGCCAGATCAGTCAATCAATCACACTACCGGTACGACTATCTGTATCGCTGAGGCACGCAAGCCTCCTCACCATCGGCAAGGTCCATGGTTCATTGGGCTGAGGGGGAGGGGGTGGAAAAGTCACGCGATCTATATGAGTTTGTCCGAGGGCGGATTTGGCCCGAATGATCAGCACGAGCTTTTTGGAAACTGCACGATTTGTCAGCTGTTACAGGAGTGCTGCGGTGAGTGTCTTCATAGGTGGTGAACCCAAGGTGAAACCACCTCCAGACGTCGTTCGTTTGGCCGGTCGCCCCTCATTACAGACGTCGGATTTGTAGGGTGGGGAAACTGGTAAAACAGGATAGGCGGCGAACTGTAGCGGAACTAACATCAGGCTTTCAAGCTCGGCCGAATACAAGAGTATCTGAACACACAGTGCACCTAACACTTCTAACGATGGGCTTCATCAACCGACGACCAAAGCATGTTAAAATGTTAACACTAGGACATCGGTGACTGAAATAGCCACGTAACCATCGGCACTGGACTTTGACGCAGTGGCAGACCATTGCATGATCTGAAGAATCCCGATAGCTTGTTTGTCATGCCGATGGGAGTGCGCGGATCTGTCGTCTTCCAGGGGCACAGCTCCTTGACACCTGTACTGAGGTTCAGAGACAAGCTGGCGGGTGTTCAATTATGCTCTGGGGAACATCCAAGTGGGCTTCCGTGGGCCCACTGGAGCTCGTGCAAGACACCATGACGACCAAGGAGTATCGTACAATCGTTGCAAACCATGTACACCGCTTCATGACGATCTTGTTTCCCGACGGGATTGGTATTTTTCAACAACGTAATGCGCCATCTCACAAGGCCAGGAGTGTTGGAGTGATTTGAGGAACACAGCTGAGAGTTCCAGTTGATGTGTTGGCCTCTGACCCGATCGAACACTTTTGGAATTCGATTGAACGTGGCGTCAGACCACATCTCCCCCCTCCCCCAAGTTAACGGAAATTAGGTGATTTGTGTAAGTAGATGTGGTGCCAGTTTTCTCCAGCGACCTACCAAGGCCTCATTGCTTCAAAGCCATGACACGCAGCTGCCATTATCTTTGCCAAAGAGGGATATACCAGCTATTACGTAGGTGGTCATAAAGTTCTGAATGATCAGTGTAAACTGTTTGAAGCGTTGTGTCAGAGAAAGTAATAAAATCTGAAAGGAAATGCTACTAGGAGCGATGAAATTTACAGTCCTATGTAGTTTTCATACATATGGTACGATTGTGGAAAAGCTTTAACTATCTACTAATTAGCCTTCAATGTCGCTCACGACGACTAATTTCTTATACAGGACGAGTCACCAGCTAATGCCACCAAGAATAACTCCGCAAGTATGATAGCAGCTGAAACGTCTGTGGGCCAAGTGTTGCATGGGACAACGGGGACCATAATAGGACGTTGGTTTTCTGTTGCTAGGTGGGTGCGGCGGGGCGGGGTCGGTCGTCTGCGTTCTCTTTTTCGAAAGTCCACCTACCTCGAAATGCTTCTTTCCGACGTCCCTTCACTCTGTAGTGGCAGATACGTGCTAGGCAGTGTAAAGCAGCCCTTGATGAAACCACTGCCTAGTATCTACCACACAGAGGCCGCGTAACTTGAGTTGAAAATCAGTTCCTGACAGTTCCTATTTAAAAAATCGGGCATTTGGAGGATGCATTCTACTTGCAGAAAGCATTTCAAATTAGATTCAATCTACTTTTTATTCGTAAGAAAACACATTAAATGGCTATAAAGTTCGTATTTACTATGGTAATACTCTATCATTCAAAGTTCACTGTGCAACATAGTTTCAGTCGAAAAGCAGCCAGAATTTTTTAAAGGCCGACCCGACTAATTTTCACGTTCTAACAGTCACAGACCGACAACTGTTCACTAGTTAAGTATTCGGTCGTTTCAAATGGTTCAAATGGCTCTGAGCACTATGGGACTTAACTGCTGAGGTCATCAGTCCCCTAGAACTTAGAACTACTTAAACCTAACTAACCTAAGGACATCACACACATCCATGCCCGAGGCAGGATTCGAACCTGCGAGCGTAGCGGTCGCGCGGTTCCAGACTGTAGAGCCTAGAACCGATCGGTCACACCGGCCGGCTCGGAATTTCAGCAGTCTTCTTAGTAAGAAGTGCTCGCCAATGTATTCCATACACAGCACGAAATATGCCACGCGGAGTTGTTACTACGACCTGTAAGTTCACACAGCCATAACTCTCAAAACTTTTTAACTTTCATAAAAATGTTCGTAAATCCAGTCGCTTCACTCACGAGGTATTCGAATCGAAATTAACTCACTATTCCTTGATTTTTCACAGTATTTTTACGGAGCTATCTAACATGGTGTTATTCGTAGGCCGGGTAGCAATAGACTATCTCGAACTATTCTACTCACTGCCCATTGCACTATATTCACGCGGGAACAGCTTAATTCTAATTGGCTGTTGATCTAAACGACCAATCACAATGTTCCTTCCAGATCATTCTCGCGGAAAAACTTGCCTTATCCAATTAATAATCTGATAGTAAATAACATCATTAAAACATCAATTTCTAGTATACTGTTTAATCAAAATAAGGGAAGTACGAATTATTATCGAAATTGATAAGTAAAGTTATTCCGTCTCTAACTTTCATTCTGGCTACTTTTATACAAAAGCAAACACACACCGACATACGTCATTTGAATCATGTTTGCACCATAACTTTTCCACGGTCTATTTGTGCAAGCTTTTATGAATTTACGAAATATTACATATTAAGTTTTAACGTATGCCCCACATACAATCTCTCAGTCATTCTCATGCACTCACACCACAAAATATAATCAAATAATAATTTTGACCGATTTTTGTATTACGTAGTGCACAGTGACTGAAGTGCTGGAAAAAGAAAAATCTAATTAATTGATTTTTATGCACTGGTAACTTTGTAATGGCTACTGATGAAAATGAAAGTCAATCTGTATTTATTCCTAACTTGGTTTAAAAAAAAAAGCGTAGGTTTGATTACTTTTAAGTAATTTTCTATATCTCCGGAACTATTGCAAATAAAAATTTGAAATTTTGACAGCGTTATTCCATTAATAACAAAAGGCTGTGTACCAAATTTGAACCAAATCGGATAATAACTAATATGGATTATTTAGATTCATAGAGGGTATGATCCTTCGTATTGACTGACTGTCACGCTATGCTGTTCTCACGGCAGGCAGTGTCAGCTGCGCTGTGAGCAAAGCGACAAAAAACGTAGCCATCCTGCAGCCACCGTACCAAACGGCTGCGTGCCTTACTGCAACGGATGTCAACTCGTAATGGCTTGCTACGTTACAGTGGGGTCGCGTTAGAGATTCTTCTTCTGTAGTTCTCAATCCAAGGATTGGTTTGCAACAGCTACAATGGCAGCTTGTCTCCATTCTGTGCGTCTTTCAGCTATTCTCTTCATTTCTTTATAGGTGTTACATCCCACATCTTTCACGATTTGATCCATGTACCTCAGTCGTGGTCTTCCTCTTGGTCTTTTTCCCTCGACATATCCCTCTATGATTGTGTTCAGGAGTCCTTTATGTCTTAATAGATGGCCTGTAAATTGCACTCTTCTTTTAACAATGAAACTCCAGAAGCTTCTCTTCTCACCTGCTCTTTCCAGAACCACTTCGTTTGTGACCTTGTCGATACATTTTATTTTGAGCATGCGTCTATAGCACCACATTTCAAAAGAATTTAGCTTCTGGTCTTCCTCTGTCCCGAGAGTCCATGTTTCACACCCATAGCCTGCCACACTCCACACATACGATTTCAAAAATCTTTTCCTGATTTCAAGGCTGATGCTCTTAGATGTTAATATGTTTTTCTTCTTGATAAAAGCAGCCTTTGCTTGAGCTATTCTACTTCTCACTTCTACCTTGCTCCTTCCATCCCTGGTAATATTACTGCCCAGATAAGTAAATTTATCAACTTGTTCAAGCAGTTCATTGCCTACATGAACTTGAACTTTCACTTGATCTTCTTTGTCGCATGCCATTACTTTTGTTTTTGCTTTATTAATTCTCATATTATATACTTCACCCATAACTTTACCCATTCTATTCAGTGGGACTACAAGATCTTCTTCACTTTCAGCCAGGACAACTATATCATCGGCATATCTTATCATATGTATTCGTTGGCCCTGAATTACTACACCTGTCTGTGAATTTTCCCTTACTTTTTTCAGCGCCTCTTCAATGTATACGTTAAAGATAACAGGGGATAGTGCGCAAACTTGTCGGACACCTTTCCGTATCTGCACCTCTTCTTGTTTTGTCCGTCCATGGATAACTGCTGTCTCGTTTTTGTACAAGTTCAATATCATTTTTCTATCTTTATGGTCTATTCCTACTTTTTTGAGTACCTCAAACATCTTATCCCATTTAACATTATCAAAGGCTTTGTCTACATCTACGAAAGCTATATATGTTTTCAGGTTCTTATCTAGTCGTTTCCCTATTATTAGTTTTAGAGCAAATATTGCTTCTCTGGTTCCTCTATCTTTCCGGAATCCAAACTGGTCTTCGGAGAGTGTAGCTTCGACGTTTTGTTCTACGCGTTTTAGGATAATTGAAGTTAATATTTTAGAGGCGTGCGTAACTAGGCTGAGCGTCCTATAATTTTAACGTCTTGTAGCATTTGCCTTCTTTGGAATGGGGATCATAATGTTTTTCTCAAAGTCTGTAGGAATTTTACCCTGCTCGTACATGTTGAAAACAAGATTATACCACTCCTGATTCAGTTTTGCTCCTCCAGATTTCAGAAGTTCGGCTGGGATATTGTCTATACCAGGCGATTTGTTGTTTTTCAATTTTTTCATAGCTAGTTCAAACTCTTCCTTTAATATAGGTTAACCTGTGTTGTGTGCATCTACTTCTGTTTCTTCTTCCATGATGTTTTCAGACAGGTCTGGTCCGCTGTACAGTTTTCCTATATTTTGTTTCCATCTTCTTGCAACTTCATCATCGTCATCCAACATATTGCCTTTTTATCGATCACAGCCCTACACTTGTTTCTTCTGTCTCCAAAGCAATGTCTCACACATTTATAGGCCGTGTCGATATATCCCTTGCTCATGTTGTCCTCAACTGAAATACAGAGATCATCAAGGTATTTTTTTCTTGCTTGTTTTGCCTCTCTGTTGATTCTGTTTTTCAGACTCTTGTATTTCTCTTGGTCTTCCTTCTTCACAGAATTTTTTAATTTCCTTCTTTCTTCCATCATATTCAGTAGGTCATTAGTGATCCATTCCTTCCTTTTCTCTGTCCTTTCTTTTCCTATTACTTTTTCTGCTGCTTCTAAAATACCATTTTTTATTTTTCCCCAGCTGCTTTGGATGTCATTGCAGCCCTGTGTATTTGTTTTCTTGTCTGTTTCTAGTTGATAGTGCTACAGTGTATTTTCGTTTCTCAGGTTTGTCAAATCCCATTTACATGTACTTCTTTTTTTAATGTTCTTAAATTTTAGTTCAGTCGTCATCATAACGAGTATATGATCACTTTCCACACCACAACCTGGATATGATCTGCTTGGTTTTTAAATCTTTGCTTCACTAATATGAAGTCAATTTGATATCTGTTAATGTCACCAGGCATTTTCGAAGTATATCTTCTTCTTGGATGATGATTAAAGAAGGTATTTGTAATGCAAAGTTTATTTCTTTGGCAGAATTCTACAAGTTTATCCCCTCTTTCATTTCTTAATCCTAATCCAAAATTCCCTGCCACATCCTCTTCTTTACCTTCCCCAACAACGGCATTCATATCTCCCATGATGACAAGGTTTTCAGCTCCTTTAATTCTGCCAATTACTTCTTCGAGGTGGTCATACATCATGTCGATTTCATCATTCTCGTGCCTCGTAGTTGGCATGTATACTTGGATTATGATTGTGTCTCTAGGTTTAGTTTCCAATCGGACATAAATTATCCTCTCACTATGTTGAACAAATCCTTTTACTCTTAACACCATCTCTTTACTGAGGATATTTCCCACTCCTGCAATCCCGGGATTGTCTTGTGCTGTTCCAGTGTGTATGATTCTGTAATCCCCTGTCCAAAAGTCGCCAGCGTTTGGCCATCTCATTTCTGAGACTCCCAGTACATCAATATCCATTCGTTTCATTTCCATTTTCAAGTGTTCCGGTTTACCACATTTAAGAAGTGAGTTGACATTCCATGTTGCTATCCTTCTTACATTAATGCTTTTGGATTTTGGTATCTCTTTAGTTGTCCCCGCCCGGATATCCGAATGGGGGACTATTTTATCTCCGGAGAATTTAACCAAAGAGCTTTCCATCATAAGCTGTTGATACTTGGGATACCCGCCCGGGTCTTTAATGGAGTGGTTTCCCGTTGCCTTCTACATTCTATGCCGTTGGCCACCTTGTGGCTCCTCCGCCTTTAGGAGCAGTTTCCCACCCCAAGGGCAAGAGAGTGCACTTCCTTCTAGCCGCACATCCGCCCTCCTAGAAGGCCGTTGGCAATTGGCGTTAGATATATGGAGGTGAATATATATAAACGGGAGGCTATAGTTTGGTACTTATTTTCTGATAGCGGCTATCGAGACGAATCCAATAATGTGTAACAATAAGATATTTGAAGGCAACGAATGTCACAAAAGTAGAATGAACGTCGATTTACTGAAGGTGTTCGAAGTGATGAATATTGGTATCAGTGCAGTACTGCAATCTTATTACCATGGATTCGGCACTTACTGAAGCACATGCTGTGAGAGCTCTTTCTCATATATCGTGCAAATATAAAATATTCTCCGAATACGGCGTATCCGTCTAACGTGCCACCGACATATACATACAATTCGACAGTTTCGCAATGAAACACTAATAGGAACGGTAAGACTAGTATCATTGAATCAACCGAATGTGAATGATGTATTCCTTCGAAGAACAATTAACAATTCGATACGATTCTCATTTGCGGAGAATGCCAACGACATTCAGTGAGAGCTAGTAGAGACCTATATGTTGAAAGATATCCTCAACGTACTCACTCTACACGTTGTACATTCAAATATGTGTACGATAAATTGAGAACAACTAGATCTTTAAAGCATCGGAAACATATCCGGCAAAGGAAACTTACTAATGAGGAAACGAAAATTGGTACTCTTGCCACGATGGTTCGAGATCCTTGTGTTAGTTCGCGTCAAATCTCGAGGGAATCTGGCATGAGCCAGAGTAGTGTTCTTCGTGTTCTGCATCGCCATAAATATCATCCTTACCATATCAGTGCCCACCAAGAATTAACTGGTACGGATTGTATGTGTCGCATTGTATTCTGCCGATGGGCTCAACTTCAGGTTCAGAGGGATGACACATTTATTAATTTGATTTTATTAACTGTCGGGGCTACATTCATAAACCATGGAAATGGTAATTTTCATAACTTGGATTATTGGGCAACTGAAAATCCATGTTGGCTGCTGCAAGTGGCACACCAAAAGCCGTGGTCAGTGAATGTAAGGTGTGGGATTCTGGGGGACAGAATTATAGTCCCCTATTTCATCGAAGGAAATCGTGATGGTAGGAAGTAAACCACATTCCTGCAAGAAAAATTAGGTCTGTTATTGGAAGAAATACCCTGAGGAACAAGGAACAGATTGTTATATCAACACGTTGAGTGACCGGCACTGTTTTCTCTGATGGCTAGAAATGAATTGCAGAGACAATTCCCAAATCGTTGGATTGGACGCGGAGGAGATGTTTCGTAGCCGGGTCGTTCGCCAGACTTGACGCCTCTGGATTTTTTCTTGTGTTGTTTGTTGTTGTGGTCTTCAGTCCTGAGACTGGTTTGATGCAGCTCTCTATGCTACTCTATCCTGTGCAAGCTTCTTCATCTCCCAGTACCTACTGCAACCTACATCCTTCTGAATCTGCTTAGCGTATTCATCTCTTGGTCTCCCTCTACGATTTTTACCCTCCACGCTGCCCTCCAATACTAAATTGGTGATCCCTTGATGCCTCAGAACATGTCCTACCAACCGATCCCGTCTTCTGGTCAAGTTGTGCCACAAACTTCTCTTCTCCCCAATCCTATTCAGTACTTCCTCATTAGTTATGTGATCTACCCATCTAATCTTCAGCAGTCTTCTGTAGCACCACATTTCGAAAGCTTCTATTCTCTTCTTGTCCAAACTATTTATCGTCCATGTTTCACTTCCATACATGGCTACACTCCATACAAATACTTTCAGAAACGACTTCCTGACACTTAAAACTATACTCGATGTTAACAAACTTCTCTTCTCCAGAAACGCTTTCCTTGCCATTGCCAGTCTACATTTTATATCCTCTCTACTTCGACCATCATCAGTTATTTTGCTCCCCAAATAGCAAAACTCCTTTACTACTTTAAGTGTCTCATTTCCTAATCTAATTCCCTCAGCATCACCCGACTTAATTCGACTACATTCCATTATCCTCGTTTTGCTTTTGTTGATGTTCATCTTATATCCTCCTTTCAAGACACTGTCTATTCCATTCAACTGCTCTTCCAAGTCCTTTGCTGTCTCTGACAGAATTACAATGTCATCGGCGAACCTCAAACTTTTTATTTCTTCTCCATGGATTTTAATACGTACTCCGAATTTTTCTTTTCTTTCCTTTACTGCTTGCTCAATATACAGATTGAATAACATCGGGGAGAGGCTACAACCCTGTCTTACTCCCTTCCCAACCACTGCTTCCCTTTCATGTCCCTCGACTCTTATAACTGCCATCTGGTTTCTGTACAAATTGTAAATAGCCTTTCGCTCCCTGTATTTTACCCCTGCCACCTTTAGAATTTGAAAGAGAGTATTCCAGTCAACATTGTCAAAAGCTTTCTCTAAGTCTACAAATGCTAGAAACGTAGGTTTGCCTTTCCTTAATCTTTCTTCTAAGATAAGTCGTAAGGTCAGTATTGCCTCACGTGTTCCAGTGTTTCTATGGAATCCAAACTGATCTTCCCCGAGGTTGGCTTCTATTAGTTTTTCCATTCGTCTGTAAAGAATTGGTGTTAGTATTTTGCAGCTGTGACTTATTAAACTGATGGTTCGGTAATTTTCACATCTGTCAACACCTGCTTTCTTCGGGATTGGAATTATTATATTCTTCTTGAAGTCTGAGGGTATTTCGCCTGTTTCATACATCTTGCTCACCAGATGGTAGATTTTTGTCAGGACTGGCTTTCCCAAGGCCGTCAGTAGTTCCAATGGAATGTTGTCTACTCCGGGGGCCTTGTTTCGACTCAGGTCTTTCAGTGCTCTGTCAAACTCTTCACGCAGTATCAGTTTTTTCTTGTGGGGATCCGTAAAAGACATTCCAACTACACCTGAAGATATGTGACAGATAATTGTCAGAGCATGTGCTTCGATAAGTGCCGATGTGATAAGGAATACAACTCAATTCGTGATAGGGAGATTACAGCACTGTATTGATACAAATGGTAATCACTTCGAACACCTTCTGTAAATGGACGTTCATGCCATCTTTGTGACCTTCGTCGACCTTCAAAGACCTTACTGTTACGCATCAGAAGGTAACTTCACCAAGGGAAGGAAACCCTGAAACAAAACCCTTACTTCTCCAAGTCAGGTGGTGCCTCATCTAAGTAAACCATTAAAACACTCATAGGCTACACAGGGAAAAACCGGACATCCAATGAAAACAACTAATTCAAGGAAAGAGGCAAAAGGTTTGGCAGAATAGATACGTTGAAGCTCACCGCATGTAGTGTAAGAGGTCTCAACAAGAAGGAGCTTGTGTTAGAAACGCGGTTATAAAGTAAAAACATAAATATCTTAGTGATAAGTGAAACTGAGAAAAAATTAAAAGGCCAGAAATGTGGATTTAGTACATGCTAATATGCAGTGGCGTAGAACAGCACAACAGAGCGACCACTGAAACTGTAATGTTACTTGACAAGAAATGGAAAGAGACGATCACATGTTACGGATATGCAAATGAGAAGATAATTACTTCTGAGATTAAGATAAACGAGTGTATCTCGCCTTGAGTGATGTGCATCACACGAAGGAATGGAGGAAGATATGCAGTAGTTCTATCGTACAGTGCAGGCAGAAATATATTAAACGAATAAAGCAGGCATCTCCATATCAACAGGGCATTTAAATGTTAAGAAGGGAATATGGAGACAGAAAACTTAAAATTAAAGTACAGAGAAGCACACCTTCATAACAACGGAAAAAAACTTAGAGAATTCTGTGACTATAACAAATTAAAAGACACAAATACATTTTTCTGAAAATAAGAAATACACATATATACTTGGAGTGCAGATGATCGACATCGCTAATAGACTATGCAATAATCAACAAAAAGTATGCGAATCTACAGGTAACTACAGACTTTATTCCACATCTTAGTCAAATGATTATTGGGCAAGGTGAAAGAGAAACGGAACAAGGGGAAACCGGGGAGGACAATAGGAAGCGCAATATAGAACAAATTCAACATTACAGTATAGAAGATCTTTACCAAGGCGACTGACTACATGTATGTTAAAAATACATAGATATAGATACAGAATATCCAAGGACACGCCATACAAAAAAGAGAAAAACGATCTGTCTACTTGAATTTGATAGAAAGTAGCTCAGAAAAATCAGCAGAAAAATACAGACAACAACGAAACGAAGCTCAAGCTGTAATAAGAACTGCACGAAGGGAAAGCTGGAATAGGCTTACACATACATATAAAATGATATGCATGGACGTATGGACTTCTTGTAAATTGTTGTGAACCTGAAAAGTAGGAGAGATATTGTGGAGACGGGTACAGCAGAAATTCAGGATTGCGTCAAACACTATGAAAGTCTTTTGTGCAATGATAATGAGGTGGCAGGCAAAGAGAAAGTGATGGAAACAAAAGGCTTGAATCCCGTAACAACAGAAAAACAGAAAGGCCCCTGCTTCAAAAGGAATTATTGCGGAAATACTAAAATACAGAGTAATGCTACTGAAATACGCACTTTAGGTTTTCACAAATACATTTTGGCTTCGAAAAGAGATATCACAGTGGCGGAGGTTCGCAAATGTAGTGTTAGTCTCCAAGAAAAGACGTACAACTGGCACAAAAAATTATAGAAGAATTAGTATCTTGACAGCAGGATACAAATTATTTGCTACGATAGATGCATCTCATAGCAGGGGTCATTTTATCTGAGGTTCTAATTGGGTTTAGGAAAGGAAGATGTTGCTCAGTTACTATATACACAGGAAATAGAATTCTGAAGTAGCGGACAGAATATAACCTTCCGCTACATAATGGGTTTGTCAGTTTTGAAAACGCGTTCGACAAGGTAAACAGGGAGATACTATAGGAAATTTTACAAAGACATAGTTACCCTGAAGAGCAACAAAGAACCTGTATCTGAATATATAGACAGTTCTGCGAAAAAGTAAGAGAGCAGTAGGTTATTATTTATAAATGAAGGTGTAAGACTAGGATGTAGTCACCCTCTGAGACTGTTGAAAATTTATTTAGATCAAACAGTCGTTTGTGGCAAAGCACATTTCCAACGCACGGTATTAACCTAGGACAAACCGAATTTGCTAATACACTCCCATTTGCTGATGACCTACTGGTTATAGACAAAACACAAGATGAGTTCCAAATAGCACTACGTAAGTTGCTGACGTGCTCATATCACTACAATCTTAATATTTCCATAAACTAAACAGTGGAGATGCTTTTTTGTGAAGAAACCCCTGAGAAACAAAGTAATGGTCAATGACAGACTAATGGAACAAATGTCTTTCTTTGGCTTCTTCGGCTACAAAATATATTTTGACGTCAACAGCGACATAGATATTAAATTAAGTAAGTTCCAAATATTTAAATGCTAACATTTTAGGTTAGACTTTACCGTGACTGTTATTGACATTAAATGAAACAACAATTTCACTGTCAGCAGTCACCGTTTTATTTATCTCCACGACGCGTTTCAAAGGTTTAAACCTCCATCATCAGGTGCATTTACATTAGCTAGTATGACATTTGTCTGTGTGTTGTGTTACGATTTTTAGGAGGAACTTGTGTCACTGTCTAGTGGAGAAACAAGACACTATTTCAGAACACGGTTTTGGGATTCTTCTGACAAAAAATTAAACTTATATGTAACGATAAACATAAAATAAGTAAAACAGAATACCTCCAGTGGTCACAGGTTCCTTTCGCTGTCATAACACATCACATGTATTTGTAAACAAATATGACGTCTGGAAACTGCTGGGTTCAAGGTTCGTACAGCAGGAGATAAGACATTATGACAAAGTACAAAGAATATACATCGTAACAACATTATTACAGAATATTTTTTTTAATTGATTCGGAGGTGTTCGTTTTGAGGTGTCGAATACATGTGTTGGAATAAATACTTCAGGTGGCATATAAATCCGATTTTGACGAGTTAAAACAGCTTAAATTTCATACTCGCTTATGCAATCAGGTGAAATGTTAAAATGGCTTAAACTTCATACTTGTTTATAACAATGAGGTGAAATGTTACAGACTAAGTACAATAATCATATTGGCTACAGCGGCAAAATTATACATAAATAACAATTTTGATTTGGATTAATAGATAGATATGAAAGGCTGGAGGCAGGAGGAGAAGAGAAAGAGATAGTGAGAGGGAGAGAGACGGTGGAAAGAGTGATTGTATGAGAACAAACTTTACGTAGCAAAGGGTCTTAGGATTATATCTGTTAGATATATTATCTGCCTAAAGGTTGGGGTAATACATTTGTTAATGCTTTCAAATAAGCAGATGGATGTAAAATTTGTGCCAGTAGTTGATGTATACATAGTTTCAAGATGACATGGGGTACGAGCTGTTGGTGTTATGAAATATCTGTAAATGTGGTCAATCTCTTGTACTCTTGGCGGCTGTCATGGTAACATGATGGAGGTTTAGAACTTTGAAACGCGTCGTGGAGATAAATAAAACTGTGACTGGTAACAGTAAACTTATTGTTTCATTTAAGTTCCAAATGGTAAACGGCACTGTAAACAGAACATTATAAATCAAAGCTCTGAAGGTCATCCAGCTCAATTTTCCATAAAACTATGTAAGTGAGTCATATATAGAGAGAGACTGTGGTAAAAGCGGCGTACAAACAACGGAAATAAAATTTTTATGCTCAGTAAAAGGACGTTGTAAGTGATGTCGAATTATAAATTACGAATTTAGAGAAGAGGTGCAAATATATAACCTAAACTATAGAATAATGACCTTCTTTAACGCAAGAGTCAAAGAAGGATATCAAAAGCACCAAGAAGATGCTAGCCAGATAAAATAAGGACAATGGGAAGACCGAAGAAAAGGCGGTAATAAACCTTATGAAGCTGGAACTGATCCACTAAGGCTTAGTTATTCTTGGGTAGAACGAGAGGGATAAAATTAATGGGACCCCTCATCCTTCGATATCAACATATTCTCAGAAGACAGTCATACGAGGTAGTGCAAATTCTAGAGTCGTGAATATATTTGTTATTCATAGCAAGCTGATCTTAGACAAGTCTGTTGTGAGAGCGATCCCAAATTTGAGGGCTCTGCAGTAGCTCTCGAAAGATCACGTATCTCATTTCACACCTATCTCACTCCGACAGACATGTGAAATACGGACACGCGTTTGGTAACGAGCAGCAGTGGAAATGAGATTAGCGTCAAACCATCAACACTGGCGACCACGAAATAATATCTTCATCTATCTTGCAAGCAAAATAACACATGACAAACAAAGCAAGAAGAATATAAGAAGCAGACTAGCATAGGCAAACAGAATATTCATGGCAAGAAAAGACCACTAATATCATATATAGGACTTTCACTGAGAAAGAATTTTCTCGGAACATACATTTCGAGCACAGCCTCATGGGGAAAAAAATCACAGATTGTGGGACAACCAGAGGAGAAGAGAATAGATGCATGTGAGATATTGTGCTGCAGACAAATTCTGAAAACTGGGTGGCCCAATAGGAAATGAGCAGGTTCGCCGTAGAAATGGCGAGGAAGGAACATGTAAGAAACACTGTAGGGATGTAAGATATTAGGGAATAATTTCCATGGCCGATACGGGAGATGTAGATTGTAAAGGTTGAGGGGGATGCCATGCGAATAAATCCAACTGATAATTGAGGATATAGGGTACAGGTGATACTCTGGGATGGAGAGGTTGAATCGGGAGAGGAATTCGTGGAAAGCGGCATAAAACCAGTCGTAATAATAAAAAAAAAACAGGGCTGTGTAGTGGGAGGAAAGGAACTGCTTTCACTTGGCCAGTGCGCTACGAGTTCTATGAATACATCATGCAATCGCAGACCTACTCTAACACTCAATCTGTCACGAGATTCTCTCACGTTTTTCCATTCTCTTTAAAGGCCACACGATGGTTCAGTTAGTTTGGCATCTCGAGGGATAGGTTGCAATGGAGAAGAGGATTAATCGCAGCCTTAAGTAGATTGAATTCTCAAACTCAAATCCGGATATAGTTCATGTTTATTAACAAGATATTGACTGGAATGAAGTTTTCACTCAGCAGTGGGGAGGGCTCTGATATCAAACTTCCTGGAAGATGAAAATTCTGTGCCGGACTGAGGCTCGAAGCTGGAACTTTTGTCTTTCGCGGGCAAAAGCTCTACCTAATGAACAAAGCAATTATGACTCACGGCCCATCCTCACTGCTTTCAATCCGCACACGGTTTCTACCTGCGAGGAAGTTTCAAGTTATTGACCTATTAAAATATTGTTCCCGGCTGGAATTAGAACCCGAATTCCAAGCGACATCCCTGGGCGTGACGATGAGATATATTTTTACTCTCCACGATATCGTGCCTCTTTATTCGCTGAGCTGACTGTAAAACTGAGTTTGGAAAGACGATCTCGTATCGATCCATGAAGCATGCTCAGTTTGTATATATTCTTGCGCTTTCTTCTATTTGACGGATGTTGTGGAGCAGTTTTAACTTGTCATATGTGACGAAAGCAGTATGTCAACTACATAGGAAATTCACTCTCGCAAACGATTATTTCTTATTTGTCGGAAATAACATACATTATTTTTCATCCTGAAGCCTTATACGGTTATGACTGAAAGGAAATGAAGTTGCCAGTCGGCACTGAAATACATCTATGTGGCAAGTTGGAAATTTATATTCGAGCCGGATTAGGACCTAGGTCTTGTGCTTACAAGGCACGTACTCTGACCACTAAGCCATCCAGTCACAGTGGTCATTGTAACTGCACAGACTTCCCGTCAGGCCCAAATTCTTAACTGATCCATTATCCTCAACACTCGCAGCATTTCGCTTATTCCCGTAAGACTTTGACTCTGGTGTGCATCTGCTCCAAAGAGACAATCGACCGTGTCGCCTTTATTATATATATATATATATATATATATATATATATATATATATATATATATGTATATACTCTCTCCTTTCTCATAAATGGGATGAGACGACACAGTGGTACTACATCCTCTAGGGTTAACCCTCGAGAGACGATGTCTTGGTAACGTCTTTCAACAGGACATAGCCTGTTTTCATAGAGTACGCTACTCTACGGGTTACCACTTCTAAGCCGGAGAAGCGTAAGTCTTCTTCAACTTCTCTCGCTAGGAAGGGGTCCATTGGGTTCCGCCCTTCCCAGGTTCCTACCAGTGGCAAACCAGACTCCCGCCAGTGGCTGAAGAAACCCAAGGCAGTTGGTCGTAGGGCTTCGTGGTTCTCTTCAGTCCCGGAGACTGAATCAAAGAAGCCCTCCCAGCCAGAGCAAACCAAGGAATAGCGCGAGAAATCAAAACCGAAAACCCCTAAGACGAAGGAAACTGCGGTTGCACCCCCACCGCCATCGTTACCTACCAGCTCTACCCCTAAGGATGAGGTGGAGATTCTGGGGTCCGCTGAGGACCTAGATCTCGCCGGTCCCGCAGACACGATGCGTGTCTCGCCCATAGGTAATCAGCCGCTGTCAGGAGGTGACGCAGCGTCGTAATCTACCTCCTCGGTCACTTCACGCCTTTTTCGGCCATGGAAAATGTCATTCTCCAGTAGAATTGCAGCGGCTTTTTCCACCACCTTCCTGAGCTCCGACAACTTCTCAGCCTTCACCCCTTTCCTCTGCATTGCTCTTCAGGAAACTTGGTTTCTGGCGATGCGAACCCCAGACCCCCGTAGCTATCGGGGTTATTATAAGAACCGGGCAGCCTATCAGAGGGTATCTGGTGGCGTCTGCATCTACGTCCTTAACTCTCTTTACAGCGAGTGCGTCCCTCTTCACATACATTTAGAGTCTGTCGCTGTTTGGGTGTGGACGCCTCAGGCTGTTACTGTCTGCAGTCTATCTTCCACCGGATGATGATATTCAGCAGCATGTCTTGGCTGCACTTACAGCCCAATTGCCACCACCTTTTCCGTTACTGGGCGACTTCAACGCCCATAACCCTCTGTGGAGTGGATCAGTGGCAACAGGCCGAGGTACTGTCGTTGAGCAAGTTTTGGCACAGCTCGATCTTTCCAATAATGGTGCCTTCACACACTTAAGTGTGACCCATGGCACGAATTCAGACATTGAACTTTCGATATGCAGCCCTAGCCTCTTACCATCTGTCCAATGGAGTGTGCATGTCGACTTGTGCGGTAGTGACCATTTTCCGATCTTTTTGTCACAGCCACAGCGTCACTCTTCTGGGCGCCCCTGCTGATGGTCTATGAATAAGGCTGACTGGGACTTGTTCTCATCCATTGCCACTGTTGAGCCTCTTTCCAATGACGCCATTAATGCCGTGGTTCACACGATCACCACCGGCATCGTTACTGTCGCAGAAGCTGCATTTCCCTGTTCTTCCGGGTCCCGTCGGCCGCATACTGTACCTTTGTGGTCACCAAAGATCGCTGAGGCAATTAGAGATCGCAGGCGGGCCCTCCAGCGTCATAAGCGGCATCCATTATTGGAATACCTCATCGCCTTTAAACGGCTCCGTGTGCAAGCCCGCCGCCTCGTTCATTGACGCAAGCAAGAATGCTGGGAACGGTATGTCTTCACCATACCTCTCCATCGCAGGTTTGGGCAAAGATTAGGCGACCCCTGTCAGCGTACCTGGGATTTCCCTGAATGGAGCAGTCTGTACTGACACCGACATGATTGCAAACCGCTTAGCGGCGCAATTTGCTCAGAGTTCCGCTTCTGCAAATTACCCTCTGGCCTTCCGCACCCTGAAAGACTGGTTGGAACGTCGGAGTCTTTCATTCCACATGCGCCACCCTGAAGCGTACAATGCTCCATTCAGTGAGTGGGAATTCCAAAGTGTCCTAACCACTTCATCTGATACGGCTCCCGGACCAGATCGCATGCACTGTCAGATGCTCAAACACCTCTCGGTGGACTGCGAGCGCCGCCTGCTCGACCTTTACAACCTTACCTGGGTTGAGGGTGAGTTCCCATCGCAATGGCGGGAAATCATCGTAATCCCCATGTTAAAACCTAGAAATAACCCACTGGAGGTAGACAGCTACCACCCAATTAGCCTCACCAAAGTTCTTTGCAAGTTTCTCGAACGCATGGTGAGCTGGAGGTTGAGTTGGATCCTTGAGTATCGGGGCCTTCTGGCTCCGTCTCAGGCTGAGTTTCGTAAGGGCCGCTCTGCCACTGATAATATGGTCTGCCTGGAGTCTGCCATCCGTATGGCGTTTGCCCGGCGTCGGCATCTGGTTGGCATCTTTTTTAACATGCGGAAGGCGTACGATACATGACGACATCACATCCTCACCACGCTGCATGGGTGGTGTCTTCGGGGCCCGCTTCCGATTTTCATACAAAATTTTCTGTCGCTTCGTTCTTTCCGCCTGCAAGTAGAGGCCTCCCATAGTTCCTTCCGAGTTCAGAAGAATGGGGTCCCGCAAGGATGTGTCTTGAGTGTCTGCCTCTTTTTAATTGCAATTAATGGGCTCGCTGCAGCGGTGGGAACGTGTGTCTCAGCTTCCTTGTATGCTGATGACTTCTGGCTATACTATAGCTCCACTGGCATTGCAGCTGCTGAACGGCAGCTGCAGGGCGCTATCAACAAGGCGCTGTGCGCATGGCTTCCAGTTTTTGGCTTCCAAGACCTGCATTATGCATTTCTGCTGGCGTCGCAGTGTTCACCCTGAGCCACAGCTTTATCTTGGTGGCGAACGTCTTGCTGTGGTGGAGACGCATCGGTTCTTGGGATTGGTTTTCGATACCTGGTTGACTTGGCATCCTCATATTCGGCAGCTTAAACAAACATGCTGACGGCATCTTAACGCTCTTCGTTGTTTGAGTCACACCAGCTGGGGTGCCGATCAGTCTACCCTTCTACGGCTGTACCAGGCGTTCAGTCCTGCCTAGCTTATGGGAGCCTGGGTTACTGTTCGGCATCACCTTCCGCGTTGTGGTTGCTTGACCCCATCCTTAACTACGGGATTCGACTCACCACTGAAGCTTTCCGGACAAGCCCTGTCACCAGCATACTTGTGGAGCGTGGTGTCCCTACATTGCGGATCCGGCGCCACCCTGTAGCTTGCCCGGGTATCCCAATTACCGTCGGCTGTTCCCCAAATCGGTCGTGTATCTTAAAGAACGGCGGCTACGGTCAAGTTGTACAATCGCGGTTCGCGTCCGGGCTCTTCTCTCTGCACTTGAGGTTTTCCCTCTTCCGCCTCTTTTCCGGGTCCCTCTACGTATACCCCTATTGTGTGTGCCCTGCCCATGCCTTTGGCTCGATCTGGCACAGAGCACGAAGGACTCAGTACCTCCTGAGGCCCTCCGCCACCACTTTCTTTCAATACTTGCCGCGTTTCAAGGCTCTGACGTGGTCTATACCTACGATTCGATGGTTGCTGGTCCTGTCGGTTTTGCTCTTACTCTGGGGGATCATTATGAACAACGCTCCATGCCGGCTGGCTGCAGTGTTTCACTGCAGAGTTGGTCTCCATCTCTCACACCCTAGAACATATTCGCTCCTGCTCAAGTGAGCCCTTCGTTCTCTGTAGTGACTCCCTGAGCGGTTTACGAAGGATCGACCAGTGTTTTCCTCGCTCTCGTGTGGTGGTGGCTATCCAGGAGTCCATCCATACTCTTACCCGTTGCGGCCACCCCGTCGTTTTTCTGTGGACTCCGGGTCATATCAGCATCTCGGGTAATGAACGTGTTGCCACGCTGGCCAAACAGGCTGTCGGTGCACCGACCATGGAGATTGGCCTTTCGGGGAGTGATCTCAGGTCGGTTTTGCGACAGAAGGTTCTTGGTACCTGGAGTGATGAATGGTGTACCCTGCCTTCACCCAACAAAATTCGGGCAATCAAGGTGGCTACCAGTGCGTAGCATTCCTCCTTGCAGGTGTCTCGCAAGGACTCTGTTTTCCTCTGCCGGCTGCGCATTGGCCACACCTGGATGACACACAGTTATTTATTAGGCTGCGAGGACCCTCCTTTATTTCGCTGCGGGTCAGCTTTGACGGTGGTCCACATCTTGTTGCACTGCACGCTTTTAACTACACTGAGGCAGACGTTTGCGTTGCCTGATACGCTTCCTGCACTTTTGTCAGACGACGTTGCAATGGAAGATTTAGTTTTGAGTTTTATTCGTGCAGGGGGTTTTTGTCGCTTGATATAAGTTTGTGTCCTTCTTTTTTGTGTTAAGTCTGGCCTTACCTACGGTTTTAGATTGTGGTTTTTAATGTGTCACTCGATGGTTGGCTTTTCCTTTTTCTTTTCATGGTCGGCCAACCACTGTCACATCCTGTGTGATTTTAGTTCCTCTTGTCTGGTCTCTGTCTGTGTCTTTCTTGTCCTGTGTTGTCCCTTGTCATCGTCGTTGTTTGTTTTTATTATTTGTGGGTGTTTAAATTTTGTGGAAAAAGGGACCGATGGCCCTTGTCGTCTGGTCTCTTCAATCCCACAAACCAACCAACGAACTCTACGGGTTACCTGCGTACTTCCTTGCCAGGAAGAGCTCCATGTCCGTCGATAATAGACGTTTTGTAGGATTGGGTCGAACGGCAGTTCCATTCTAGTCTCAGTATCGAAGAGTCCGAAGGTAGATTGCACCAGTTGGGGGCCGCTTTCCTAACGAGAGGATGCGGTGACAGTAAGACAACCTTAACTATCAAATCAAAATATGCAATTCGCAGTGATTAGGGATCAGCTGTGTGTTTTTACTGACACATTCGTTGTTTATTTAACTGTCAACAGTATAAATTGTCAGAATTTGTCTTTTCTACATTCTTATAGGTATTTAATACTGTTATGTGTGTGTGTGTGTGTGTGTGTGTGTGTGTGTGTGTTTGTGTATTCCGCCTAGTAAGTAAAACGTTCCGTAAAAATATAAAGTAGCTTCTGTATGGCATTTCAAATTTAAATAAAGGATAATCAAATAATTGTTGTTGTGGTATTAAGTCTGATGAGCGACTTAATGCAGCCCTCTATGCTACTCTGTCCCGTGCAAGCCTCTTCATCTCAGAATAACTACTGGAACCCACATCTGTTTGAGCCTGCTTACTATATTCGCGTTACGGTCTCCCTCTACAATTTTTAACCCCTACACTTGCCCCCAGTACTTACAGATGATTCCTTGGTATCTCAGAATTTGTTATGTCAATTCTGTTCAGTAGTTCCTCATAAAATGCCTCCAGAAAAGGCTTCCTAAAACTTAAATTTCTACTCGATATTAACAATTTTTTTTACAGAAACGCTTTTCTTCACATTGCTACGCTACATTTTATATCCTATGTACTTCGACAGTCATCAGTTATTTTTCTGTCCTAATTGCGAATTGCTTTTAGTGACTCCTCGGCACCACCTGATTTAATTCGACTACGCTCCATTATTGTTATTTTGCTTTTGTTGACGTTCACATTATAGCATCCTTACCAGACACTGTCCATTCTATTCAACTTAAATTCCTTCTTCTATTGTTTCTTTGTTTTCCTCTACTGCTTGCTCAAAGTACAGACTGAATAACGTGGGTAACAGGCAACAACTTTCTGAACCAATGTTTTCCTTTTATGCTCCTTAGAGTCTTGTGACTGCCTTCTATACCTACAAGTTATATAACCTTTCGCTACTGGTATTTTACTACTGCTACCTTCAGAATTTCAGAGAGAGTGTGGCAATCGACACTGTCAAAAGCTAAAAGCTTTGTCAACATCTACAAATGCTATAACATTTGTTTGAGTTTCTGTAACCTTTCTTTTAAGGTAAATCTCCTATTTTTACATCTCCCTGAAAGCGACACTGATCCCTCGATATCGGCTTCTATCGGAATTTCATTTCTTCTGTAGATAATTCGTAACAGCACTTTGCAACGATGACTTATTAACCGGACGTTTCGGTAATATTCACTTCCACTGCCTATCATACAAGGGACAAACACACAGTTTTAAGAGTCACTGTAATAAAAAGAATCTTTTCTGGTTTTTAGTGCCAATTTTGCTTCAAGAAATTCAGCTATAATGGCAGATTACATTGAACTGTCATTAAGTTGCCAGTAAGCAACTGACAAAATTGCTAGTGAACTAAATAATTTGGGTAATTACAATCGTAGCCTCATGTCAGAGACTGACTGGTTCAAAGTCGCATATCATTAAAAGCTTTCGCACACGATGCAAGCGAGGGCACTCATCTACACAAGCAAGTAACTATTGAGTGAGTACCACAGAGAGTAACACTAATCTGCTATGCTGAGTGACAGAAAAGTCGGCAGTTCTTTCGCATTAATAAAGGCTGGCTAAAGAGCCGGCAGGGCGTCGCGTGCGAGTTTAACAGTTTGCGTGAGCCTGCTTTTGTCACGGGCAGATGCATTACGCCGATTTGTCGCATCAGCTAAGATCCTCCGTGGCACGTATGTGGTAGAACTCTGCCAGAGAGTACCGCTCTACCAGAATATTAAATTTTAGGTATTTTAAAAGAATAAGTTTAGTTGGGTGGTGCGATAACTTCATTACGGAGAGAGTCATGTTTCTTTTACAGAATAACCTACTGTCAAGGGAAATAAAACATTTGGAGAAATTGAAGTATTAATCTTGCAAGGGAAATAAATGCGATATTCCATTCTGATCATGGAAGAGCAGTCTTAAGATTATTACGGAACCGAAACTGCCGTGTTAAATATCAGTTAGCTGTTAGTATCTGCTTCTGGTATTTTATGACTATAGGAAACATGAAAATCAAAATCGTTTTGAAACATGGAGACCACAGTTAATCCACCACTTTATCTCTATGCTACTGCATCAGAAAATTATTCGTCGTACATGACTCTCTAACCAACAATGAAACCTACTTTCCCACTGCAATCATTGCCAGACAGGGTTGATATTGTCTGACATCTTTATTTGTATTCTAACGATAAGGGATTTACTTCATTACGACAAAAGTGTATGTTACCCATTCCGTAGCCGAAGTTGCTAACGCACGCCTATACCTCAGCACACGACTCTGAGATGTACCCGTTCGAATCATGGTGATGGTGGTCATTTTCACTACCAGCGTTTAAAGAGCTAGAAGAGCAGAACTGTTGCATAAAGTTCTCGATGAGGAGTCCTTGCGCCAATGTCCAGGATTAAATTCCTACAAAGGAAGAAGTAAAGTAAGGAAATTTTTGTAAAGTACCTATGGGACCAAACTGCTGAGGTCATCGGTCCCTAGGCTTACACACTACTTAATCTAACTTAAACTAACTAACGCTAAGGACAGAGCACACACGCCAATGTCTGAGAGAGGACTCGAACCTCCGACTGGGACAGGCGCGCCAACGGTGGCACGGCGCCTAAGACCGCGCGGCTACCCCGTGCGGGGTAAAGTAGAGTTTTAAGGCCCGTCATCAACTAGGTCATTAGAGACGAAGGACAAGCTCGGAATATTTCTAGGTTGGAAAAGAAACACGGTCATGACTTTTTAAAATAACCATCCCGTCATTTGCCTCGACCGATTTCGATAAATGACGGAAAACCTAGTCTGGGTGGTTATCCCGAATGTAGATGTTTGTGTTAGCCACTGCGCCACCTCACTCGGTGGTTAAATTCCAGACCTGTCAGCAGAGTCTCATTGAAAATGGTGATAAGTCAGTCGTATGGGATGTTAAGCTCGGTGGCACACTTTATGCTATTCGAGTGGATTAGGTTATTTGAGGGCCCCGTTTTCATCCTCAGCATCATACAACACAAACTCAACACCACTTTAGGCATGTATTCGTTACACACAACTACACTCCATAAATAAACAACTCTCATATTTCCTCAAGGAAACTCGACCAAAGCGCGCGGAGGAACAACACCTTTGCGTCCATGATGGCCGAGCGTTTCGAGTCGCTTCAGTCTGGAACCGCGCGACCGCTACTGTCGCAGGTTCGAATCCTGCCTCGCGCGTGGATGTGTGTGATGCCCGTAGGTTAGTTAGGTTTACGTAGTTCTAAGTTATCGGGGACTCACGACCTCAGATGTTAAGTCCCATAGTGCTCAGAGCCATTTGAGGCATTTGAACAACACATTTCCCGCTGGGCAGATGTACCCATGCCTTAGGATATCGCAGTCAGCGATACCATGTGACGTTTACATTTCTAGATCGTTTGTTCAGCTGCTGCTGATTCTGTGCAAAGATTAAACAGGAATGTTCTGCAATAAAATTCTTCTCTTTTAATCTAAATACAACTTCATACAAGTACAGTAACCAAAAAGTCGAGCTTTGCCTGTTAGTATGTCTGTAACTGTAACGTCAAGAAATGTCTGTCTGATACATTTGTGCGACACAGTATTACTAAACGCAGATTAGCTATCAAGTTTAAGCAAATATTACAAGTCCTGTAGGAGATACGTCTACATTGCAACAACAAGTAGCTTGGGATGTAGGTGGAGTGGAGGTTGGGCTAGGGAATGTGCAGGCGTAGGTCTCAATTTTACAGTTGTTTCATTAAACATCAAAACTACAAGCAGCGTAACAGTAAACCACTAACAATTACATATAAAATAAATATATATGTACACTATGAGATCAAAAGTATCCGGACACTTGGCTTAAAACGACTTAGAAGTTTGTGGCGTCTTCCAACGGTAATGCCGGAGTTCATATGGTGTTGGCCCACCCTTAGCCTTGATAACAGCTTCCACTCTCGCAGGCACACGTTCAATCAGCTGCTGAGAGGTTTCTAGGGGAATGACGGCCCATTCTTCACGGAGTGCTGCACTGAGGAGAGGTATCGATGTCGGTCGGAGAGACCTGGCACGAAATCGGCGTTCCAAAACATCCTAAAAGTGTTCCATAGGATTCAGGTCATGACATCTGTGCAGGCAAGTCCATGACAGGGATGTTATTGTCGTGTAACCACTCCGCCACAAGCCGTGCATTACGAACAGGTGGTCGATCGTTTTGAAAGATGCAATCGCCATTCCCGAATCGTTCTTCAACAATGGGAAGCAAGAAGGTGCTTGAAACATCAGTTTAGGTCTGTGTTGTGATAGTGCCACACAAAACAATAAGGCGTGCAAGCCCCCTCCATGAGAAAAACAGCCACACCATAACACCTCCGCCTCCGTATTTTACTGTTGGCAATACACACGCTAGCAGATGACGTTCACCGAGTATTCGCCATACCAATACCCTGCCATCGGATCGCAGCATTGCGTACCGCGATTCATCACTCGACACAACGTTTTTCCACTGTTCAGTCGTCCAATGTTTAGGCTTCTTATACCAAGCGAGGCGTCGTTTGGCATTTACTAGCGTGATGAGTGGCTTATAAGCAGCCGCTCGACCATGAAAGTTTTCTCACCTCCCGCCTAATTGTCATACTACTTTCTGTGGATCCTGATGCTGTTTGGAATTGCTGTTTGAAGGTCTGCATAATTGTCTGCCTATTACACATTGCGACCCTCTTCAACTGTCGGCGGTCTCTGTCAGTCAACAGACCAGGTCGGCCTGGAGGCTTTTGTGCTGTACGTATCCCTTCAAGTTTCCACTTGAGTATCACATCGGAAACAGTGGATCTAGAGATTTTCAGGAGTGTGGAAATCTCGCGTACAGACATATGACACAAGTGACACCCAATCACCTGACCAACTTTAAAAGTCCGTGAGTTCAGCTGAGCGCCCCATTCTGCTCTCTCACGATATCTAATGACTACTGTAGTCTCTGATATGTAATAATGTGGAATACACAGTAGGTGGCAGCACAATGCACCTAATATGAAAGACGTATGTTTTTGAGGGTGTCCAGATACTGTCGATCATATATATATATATATATATATATATATATATATATATATATATATATCCCAAAAGGACTAAAATAACCGTAACCACCTCTATCCTTATGAAACTATGAAACTAATGTAACAATTCCGAAACTCGTCTTACAATGGATAAGCCGGCAAAAAGGTACACCATTTATAAAGCCTGTTTATATAACACGTCCGAAACGATCCAAATGTTTTCTTTTAACAATCACGGCAAAATAACTGAAGTAGTCTCACTAAAATAGCCATGATCGTAGCCACCACTTCGCTTCGACTCCCAGAACACAGGACGAATTCAAATACACACGGCGGCATGGCCATGTCGACCGCACACCGAGAGCCTCAAGGAGGTGTTGCTATAGAGGACTAATCGATTCTGACGACAGGATGTCTTTGCACAATGCAGCATAGACTGGTTCGCGACTAACAGAAAATCGAAGGTGTGGCTAAAGATAAAAGTACACTTTAACATCTAACTTTCAAAGTGAACAAAGATGACACTTACTAAACGCCCTCGTGTTCTGTCAATAGGATTCCTATTTTCTCTCTGAAATCTTCTTTTAAATATTAATTTATATTCCGAACTCTACTTTTCCGCTCGCTTCACGCACCTCTCTCCTAATTGTACTCGATTTGTTGGATATTATCTGATTTGGAACGCTTCCGCAATGAGGTTTTAAGTGTCATATAAGATCTATGCTACGACTAGCTCGAAACAGCTTACAAAATTTCAGTTTCCTTTCCTCTCATTGCATAGTAAAGTTCAGCCTGACCTGGTTTATGTACACCTCTATATCTATAATAATTACTAAAGTATGAAACCGTCGTGTCCCTCTGTTTGAACAAGCTAATCTCCAAACCAACCACCCGAATTTTCAACGGGTTTTTACCGGCAAGTTGAGCGTAGTTTGCAGTAAAGCACAGACTTCATTCCATCAAAATCGTGGCACGGATGTATTCATTTCATGTTTTATTTGAAACCGTCGTGCCTGTCTGGCTGAACACGCTCATCTCCTAAACTACGAGGCGTGTATTTACGGAGCATTCGCATGCACGTTTAGCATAACGTGGGGCAACATTTTGGCTGTATTTCATCAAAATCGGACCACGGGAGAAAAATGTAACATAATTTAAAGCTTTAAGAATCAACTCAGTTTAATAGCTCGGTTCATCACCCTAGGGACGGAGTAGAACCAATACACGGTACTGTTAATTTCGTTTTGCATAGAAGAACCAATAGATGGCGCTGTTAGATTTTCTTACCTCAGTGACAAAACTATTTTCGTAAGTAATAGAGTTAAACGCTACAATATTATCGTTACGAATACAAACTAATACTGGATTTCCGAATTTCGCATTATGTTTTAAGAGCGCAACGAAACTACTTTGCCTCTTTCGATATGTTTGATTTATATTTTAGTTCTTGGCTCGGAATAAATTTACTGTCAAAGCGATGCTGTGAACGAGCCGTATTTACCGACTGACGCACACAACAGTAAATAACGACGGTATGAAAGGTCCTTCTATAACTTGCATTGGGAAGCAAGAGCGTATAACTACTTTGATAACATTTACCTTAATGTTCACATGTTTAATGTTTGCACCTCTCTTTTCAGCCAGTGTGAGTCTGTATATCACACTGCCTGTATGTGCCTGTCCGGAAGGACAAAGAAACTGGTATAGGCATGCTTATTCAAGTACAGAGATATGTAAACAGGAGAAACGGATCTGCGGTCAGCAACGCTTATGTAAGACAATAGGTGTCTGGCGCAGTTGTTAGATGGGTTACTGCTGCTACAATGGCAGGTTATCAAGATTTAAGTGAGTCTGAACGTGGTGGTATAGTCAGCGCACGAGCGATGGGACACAGCGTCTCCGAAGTAGCGGTGACGCGAAGATTTTCTTGTACGACCATTTCACGACTGTACCGTGAATATCAGGAACCCGGTAAAACATTAGATCTCCGAATCCTGCAAGAACGGGACGAACGGCGACAGAAGAGAGTTGTTCAACGTGGCAGAAGTTCAACCCTTCCGCAAAATTGGATTTCAATACTGGGGCATCAACAAGTGTCAGCGCGCGAAAGATTCAACGAGGCATCATCGATATGAGCTTTCGGAGCAGAAGTCCCAATCGTGTACCCTTGATGACAGCACGACGCGAAGTTTTACGCCTCGCCTGGGCTCGTCAGCACCGACATTGGACTGTTGACGACTGGAAACATATTGCCTTATCGGACGAGTCTCGTTTCAAATTGAATTGAGCGGATGGACGTGCAGCGGTATGGAGACAACTTCATGACTCGATGGACTCTGCATATCAGCCGTGGAGTGTTCAAGCTAATGGAGGCTCTGGAAAGGTGTGAAGCGTGCGCAGTTGGAGTGATATGGGACCCCTGGTAAGTCCAGATACGACTCTGACAGGTGACACGTACGTAAGCATCCTGTATGATCGCCTGCGTTCATTCATGTCCACTGTGCATTCCGACGGACTTGGACAATTCCAGCAGGACAATGCGACGTTTGACACGTCCAGGATTACCACAAGGTGGCTTCAGCAACACTCTTCTGCGTTTAAGGAAGTGTTTAAACTCAGAAGAGTGTTGCTGAAGCCACACTTCCCCTGGCCACCAAACTCCCCAGACATGAACATTATAGAGCATATCTGCGATGCCTTGCAACGTGCTGTTCAGAAAAGATCTCCACCCCATCGTTCTCTTACGGACCTATGGACAGCCCTACAGGATTCATGGTGTCAATTCCGTCCAGCACTACTTCAGACATTAGTCGAGTCCATGCTATTGTGTTGCGGCACTTCTGCATGCTCGCGGGGACCCACACGATATTACGCAGGTATACAGTTTCTTTGGCTCTTCAGTGTAAGTTGTAAGGTCAGCAACTTCTTCTGAAGAATCGGATCTACTCTTAGTTTATTGATAATATTAAGGGTTTTTATATGTGTCCATTGCTTAATTTTCTGTTTGGACTAGATGCAAAACAAAAACTGTACCTCAAAGATTTGAAGGATAACTATTCCCATAGTTGCAGCGCCGTACTTTCCTACCAAGTTTTAGTCTTTTCCCTAATTTTTGTTGTTGCCTTCGTAATCACAATCTGCTGAGCTCTCGTCAATCAACCAATCCAAAATAAATTATTGTCTAATAATTGCCGTTATTGCTAGTGCGAGTGGCGTAATTCCGTGTATCTAGTTTCTAGGGAGATAACTGATAGTACAAGAGCTTTTATAAATTTCCTTTTACTCCAAGGAGAGTTACCAAATTTGGTTTAGGAAAGGACATTGTATTATATCAATTCTCCGCATATTATCATACAAAAGCTTCTTACAAATTATGTGTTTATTATTGACTGCTTCTTTTATGTGAGTTTTAATCCATTTTATGTTGTTTTCTTTCATCTCTTTAAAGCCACGTAAACTGTGCAGATAAATGAACTAGCATCAACAAAGTGTTTTGCTACCAGCATAAGTGGTTTATAATCTTTCCATTTCTCTTAAAATTCACGTTAACGTTTTTTCACACACTCAGTATTTCTCGTACTATTACGTTTCTCTTTACTCTGCGAGATTTCATATCGTTATCGGCACCATCTTCACAGTTGCGAAAATGTAGTCATACAGAGGAACAGTCGGTTATCATCTTTTCTCCTAATTGTAGGAGTCATTGGATCCCTATGTAACTTAAACGCAGCACGCTGTTTCAAACTTATACACACTACAGTGTTTAATGTACGCTACGTCGTGGGCACTGTATTGTACCACGACAGCGTTTGTAAGCCACACCCACTTTAACATCTTGCAGTGCTGTGCTGAAGAAGAATGGTTTTCAAATCGCATCTCTGTACTGCCGCCCTATATTCCAGAAACAAAAGCATAGATTACGAATGGGATTTCGGCCCCAGAGGTTTAAGAGGACTTTATCCCCGCGAATTTATTGCAAGCTGCCGGTATCGAAATACTCTGGGAAAAGGCCGTAACACATTGACCTCTAGAAGGTGGCTGGCAGAAAGACCAAGACCTGGAAATATACCGCACCAACATCTGCGCGGCATTTACTCGGTACTGCAGCGATTATATGTGTGTGGCACCAGTGTGCCAGGATTCTCCAGTGTACTCAACATTACGCAAGTATCAATAGGATTAAATCGAACTGGCTTTCCCGAATGTTTGCGACTGTTTGTTGATACATGCGACTATTTATAAAGGACGTTTCACACTGAATGTAAGTGCATTGTCCGTTGTTGTTAATGAACAATACGCTCGTAGGCAAGGTCTTGCGCAGCATGACGCTTCGCCCCATTGAGCGGACATTCTGAAACTGAACTCCAGGTTTTGTATACAAGTAGTGTGTGCCGTCGTTGACACATGAAATCACAATCTCTTACTTGTTTCGATCATTACTGAAAGGTTATAAAAAGCACAACATCTTCTGATGTAATAATTCGGCGTCTGTGTATAGTTTTTAGGAGAGTGGAAAAGTTTCATGTGAAATGCCTAACCTCTTGTTCAGCTCTCTCTTCAATCAAGACCACTTTCCTGTGAAGGCCGCAGCTCCTTAAGACAGAGATACGCGAAGTAATTTAAAAATTATCTTCTAAATACGAAGTTGAAGTTTGTGCTCAATTCCAGCACATGTAAGCCTGTACCCGTTTATTTCCCATAGTGAAATGGAAGGTATCTCCTCGGTAAATATTTTGTCATTCTCTTAAAGTGTCGTCGGTGTTGGGACACTGCGGAGATTGGAGGATTATTTGACTAACTTAACGGTGTCCTTTTGCAGGATTCTGTGTGTGTATGTGTGTGTGGGGAGGGGGGGGGGGTCGGAAGCATCATCCAATTTCTAGAGGCCTGATGAATTTCATACATATCTTTTTTTCATAATTTCAACTGTAATGGAGACGGTGCTAACTTCATTACTGAGATATTCTAAATATTTTCAATGTCCCTGAGGAGATGACCTTATCTGTATTGTTGGGTCTCTGACTGTAAAGCCAATACAAACTCAACAGTATTCTCTAGCACGCCACTGTCAAAAATCAAATGGCTCCGAGCACTATGGGACTTAACATCTGAGGTCATCAGACCCCTAGAACTTAGAACTACTTAAACCTAACTAATCTAAGGACATCACACAATCCATGCCCGAGGCAGGATTCGAACCTGTGACCGTAGCGGTCGTGCCGTTCCAGATTGAAGCGCCTAGAACCGCTCGGCCACACCGGCCGACTCGCCACTGTCATCGTATTATTTCTTCAGTTCCCCATTCCTGTTTTATTTATTGATGAGGACTGCCTTTCTATCCCACTCATGGTGCTGTTCAGTTCTGTTTCCATCAGAAAATGTCAAAGTACGGTAGTTTAGCTTTATGTATCTGCTCTACAACACGTTTGCAGTAAAAGCGTTTCATTTTTCAACCGCATGGCAAATTAAGATTGCAGCAACAAACTGCAGGCCCGTGGAGGAACAAATTGGTGACAGTATTTCAGACGTTAAATCCTCTCTTTTCACAATGCGCATAACATTTTGAGGAAGTTCAACCAGTCACTTTTAAAATAAAACTCTCGATGAAGTATCTAAACCACAGAAATAATTTCGAGGATTTTAAAGGCAACTGAAATACGCTATAATGGCACAGACAGTTAGGGAATTACTGATTGACTCAGAAACAGACCTCTGTACAAGAAGTTTAGTATAAAGGGCTGTCAAAAAGTTTCCTTTCGAAGGCCATACAGTTAACACCCGGTACGCCAATCACGACAATCGCCGTGCTCATTGATGCAATCATCACACCGACGTATCAGGTTGAAAACATCCGTTTGGTAAAACAATATCTCCTGCTGTATGAAGAACTCTGTATCTTCCTGGTGCACGTTGTGACGGTACGTCACATAGATTGACATCTGGAGAAAGGGAAAAGAAGTTTTTGCTATGAGACGTGTGAAGCATAAATTATCTAAAGACTAAGTATGTCTTCGCGATTTATAACAAATAGTAATGAACGTAAGTTGTTATTATCAAAACACAAAGATCGATTTAATTAGCAAAACACAGTTTTTTGGTATAATCTCTGTGTGATATGGGCCATGAAGATCAGAGACAATGCTCTGATTGAACCCACTCTCCTGTTTTTGTTTCTTCGAGAGGTAGGCCGCCATTGTAGCACTGGATAATATTTAATGTAAGATTTGGAGTAATTTAGTAAAATATACTTGTAACTGTTACTAGAAAGTGTGTATTATTGACTTAGTTGTCACCTCTCATGATAGTAATCATTAATTATCATTAAACAAGTTTTTTCAGAGGTTCCAGTTGGGGGGAGCTCTTCTTCACTAGCAGCATTTGGTCGGCCATTACGCTGACGATTCATGTTATTAAATGTAAATTCGAGAGACTTCTCAGTTTTGATCTTTCACTAATTTCAAAGTTAAAAAGAGTAGTGATAGATTTCATGCACCAAAATTCACAGCACTGAAAAAGTTCAGTATGTTTCAATTTAGCCGCTTAACGGCGGATGAGGTTCTCTCCAGTTCTGCCTTGCAAATAACGAAAAAGGAATATTGAAAATCATTCCATTCAATAAGCTCCGCAACATCTCAGTTAATTTTTGTGACATTTGGTATATAAATAACCAGTAGTCCCTAAGACCCATATTAATAATTACAGTTTGCGTGGGAATACACACTTTTTCTTTTCTAAATATCAGTGCTCATGCAAACTATTTACCAGAAGGCGGTGAGTCGCGCGATGTGTTTAAAAAATATTATATCGTACGTAGTTTGGGGTAGCCGATGTCCGTACGAGTGTTATGGCGATATAAGTTAATTACAAGTCTAATGCTAGCCCACAATATTTAAAGACACACCAACCAGAATCGTAAAATATATAACTATAAAAATATAAATATGTAATTATACAGTGATAAGTCGCATAATACAAGATCAGGACTCTAAGGCGGGTGCCCGAGTGTCTCTCATATGAGTTGGCTTAACTTCTGTGTTACGACATTTGCGATATGTGGGCTACTGTGACGAATCGTGGCAAGCGCGGAATTTGGCGCACCATTCCACAACGGTCATTTTCGACAGGCATGCTGCCCCATAGGCATTCTTCATTCTCTGATGGATTTCTGCAGGTGTTTGTCATTCGGCAGCTAAGAAAAGAATAAGAGCACGTAGGTACTGTTTGGGCGTCTTTGATAATAACAGGTAATTGTAATGGTAATAACGTCGTCATTGTTCGCGTTTCCGCATTTACCGCACGGTCGTCAGAAAGACACGAATACCACATAATCCCTTGAAGCGGTAGAAGTAGCAAGCTTCATTGACGAAATTCACTTGGGAGTAACATGAATGACATTATTTCGCTAACAGATAATGAATTTTTCACTTAATTACAAGTTACTATTAACCTAATATCAGTCTTTATTTTTATTTTTTATTTGCGTACCCCAACTCTTGGACATAGGAATGGAACAAACCAGTGCTTCATTTCAATCGCGCTGGATCACACTCAATTTTCCTTTCCGTGACCCTCCTATAATGTGTGCAAGAAATAAGAAGAGTGTGTGTAGCTCCATACATACACTACTGACCATTAAAATTGCTACACCACGAACATGACGTGCTACAGACGCTAAATTTAACCGTGAGACGTGTGTTACGATTAATCAAGGAAAACCCCCAGTTGGGAAACGGGGCCAAAATTAGTTGGTTACTGTCGAGTTGCAATTTACAATTTCTTTATTGATTACTTCAACCATTAAAAGTCATCTCTTTATTACTTGACCAGGAACAGATCCAAAAAGCTAGTAAGCATGAGCGCCTTTTCAAAACAATTTACTTTACAGTTAACAGCCAAGCCATTTTACTTAAAACCGACTTTGATAAAACATTTGACAACAAATCAAAATTTTCCAAGTAATGAAATTAAAAACTTTGCTTTACCGTTAATAGCCAAGAATTTTACTTAAAACAGACTTTGATTAAGCATTTAATAACAAAATTAAAACTTTCCAAGTAATGAAACAAAAAAAACACCGATTTGCATACAATTTCGCTACCGAACGAAGTAGGGAGCCAACTTCTTTCAAACTTTGACACAACACGATATTAAATTACAAGGGCTCGCTAACAGGGAGGCAGAACTAGCATTTTCAAAGGATGCCAAGAAGATTAAAACAGTCAAAGTAAAGATACAGTCATTCACCTTGTAAGTAGGATGTTTAGGTTTTCTTATTGGTAACGCCACGTAGCGCTCTGTATGAAAATCACTGGCTGCGCTGTGTGCAGTCTGTGGCTGGTTGGCATTGTTGTAATATTCGCTATTGTAGTGTTGGGCAGCTGGATGTTAACAGCGCGTAGCGTCGCGCAGTTGGAGGTGAGCCGCCAGCAGTGGTGGATGTGGGGAAGTGAGATGGCGGATTTTTGAGAGCGGATGATCTGGACGTTTGTTCATCAGAAACAGTACATTTATAAGAATGGATGTCATGAACCCCTATATATGTTATGACTTTTGAATACTATTAAGGTAAATACATTGTTTGTTCTCTATCAAAATCTTCCATTTGCTATGACTATCAGTAGTTAGTGCCTTCAGTAGTTTGAATCTTTTATTTAGCTGGCAATAGTGGCGCTCGCTGTATTGCAGTAGTTCGAGTAACGAAGATTTTTGTGAGGTAAGAGATTTGTGAAACGTATAGGCTAATGTTAGTCAGGGCCATTCTTTTTTAGGGATTTTTGAAAGTCAGATTGCGTTGGGCTAAAGATATTGTGTGTCAGTTTAATCACATTCATGTATAATTGTTCTAAGGGGACGTTTCATATTCACCTTTTACAGCAACTAACAATTTCAAAGCCACGTAATTTTAAAAACCCATAATGAAAGGCAAACTTAACCTTTTTAAACAGTGGCCAAAAAACAATCAGAGTAAAATATAACCATTTAAAACTTTACAATAACTAACAATTTTAATACGGTGTCCTGCCACCAAAATGTCCTGGTATAGAAATAATTAACCGAACGGGTGTGAGGGCGGCCACAATTGTCCCCTGAAGGATTCTCAGGCTAGAAGCGGACTAACAGACCCACAACGCCTCACATTCAGCAATCACATCGACCTCACGCGAGGCCAGGGGAGGAGGAGGAATCAAATCAGGAACAATAATCCCTGCCCAAAAATAGACTTCCTCCCAGGTAGTACTAATAAGAAGCCAAACGATCACTGTCTATAATTACACCGGCGACAGGGACAGGAAATTCGAAAGCATAATCACTGCCCAAAAATACACTTCCTACCGGGCAGTACTAATAAGACGCGGAAAAGATCATTTTATATAAATACACCGGCGACAGGGACTGGAAACCCGAACACAGGAGGCCACAAGGCAGAAAAGACGCTGGTTGCACAAACCAAAATTCTTCAATTAACATCTAAACCTTTAACCAACTTAACTAGCAGTTTATCAGAGAAACAGCAGGTGAACTCCGATGCAAAGGTTCCTAAACCCGACCGTGTACACGTCGCCAGCGTACCCAACGGGGCACAGTCACGCAGCCACGCGCTCTGTCACCGGAGCCCTCGTCTTCTCTGCACCCACGGCGGCGAAATACCACTCCTCAGGTTAGGCGAGTTACTAGTCCATTATTCCCGCCTCCAGACGGAACATTTGAAGACATCTGTTGCCGCACCCACCAAGTAGTGACTCGGAACCACAGCCGTGGCCCCCGGGTGCTCGCAGCAAGAGCTTACAGCCTTTTCCGTCAACTCGTCCCACTCATCTCGCACCGCTAGGATAGACCACGCGGCTTCTGGGAACAAGAGCCAACTCTCCACCGCCACGCCACGCCGCGGTCTCATCGTACGTAATTCTCTCATTCCCGATTTTAAAACTCGCCCGACCGACTCGTCACCGCAAGGCAACCAACCGGCCATACCTCCATAGATCTTATTCCCTTACACAAGGCTAACAGGAAGCAACGACTCGAAGATCGATAAGATCAGACACGCCGCCAGAGAAGAATCTCAACACAATCGTACGCAGCATAACAATAAATATGAAAGAATCAATTAACGATGGAATGGAAGGACTCAGAACAATCTTTACAGCGCGATATATGTTGAGAGCCGACACACGGCTCAAACCGACAGAAAGAAGATGCTGTGATATGCAATTGATTAGGTTTGCAGAGCATTCACACAAGGTTGACGCCGGTGGCGACACCTACAACGTGCTGACATGAGGAAAGTTTCCAACCGATTTCTCATACACAAACAGCAGTTGACCGGCGTTGCCTGGTGAAACGTTGTGTGATGCCTCGTGTAGGGAGGAGAAATGCGTACCATCGCATTTCCGACTTTGATAAAGGTCGGATTGCAGCCTATCGCGATGGCGGTTTATCGTATCGCGACATTACTGCTCGCGTTGGTCGATATCCAATGACTGTTAGCAGAATATGGAAATGGTGGGTTCAGGAGGGTAATACGGAACGCCGTGCTGGATCCCAACGACCTTGTATCACTAGAAGGCATCTTATCCGCATGCTGTAACGGATCGTGCAGCCACGTCTCGATCCCTGAGTCAACAAATGGGGACGTTTGCAAGACAACAAACATCTGCACGAACAGTTCGACGACTTTTGCAGCTGCATGGGCTATCAGCACGGAGACCATGCCTGCGGTTACCCTTGACGCTGCACCACAGAAAGGAGCACCTGAGATGGTGTACTCAACGACGGATCTGGGTGCACGAATGGCAAAACGTCATTTTTTCGAATGACTCCAGGTTCTGTTTACAGCATCATGATGGTCGCATCCGTGTTCGGCGACATCGCGGTGAACGCACATTGGAAGCGTGTATTCGTCATCGCCATACTGGCGTATCACCCGGCGTGATGGTATGGCGTGCCATTGGTTACACGTCTCTGTCACCTCTTGTTCGCAATGACGGCACTTTCAACAGTGGACGTTACATTTCAGATGTGTTACGACCGTGGCTCTTCGCTTCTTTCGATCCCTGCGAAGCCCTATATTTTAGCAGGATAATGCACGACCGCATGTGCAGGTCCTGTGCGGGCCTTTCTGGATACAGAAAATGTTCGATTGCTGGCCTGGCCGGCGCATTCTGCAGATCTCTCACTAATTGAAAACGTCTGGTCAATGGTGGCCGAGCAACTGGCTCGTCACAATACTCCAATCACTACTCTTGAACTGTGGTATCGTGATGTAGCTGGATGGGCAGCTGTACCTGTACACGCCATCGAAGCTCTGTTTGACTCAAATCCCAGGCGTATCAAGGCCGTTATTAAGGCCAGAGGTGGTTGTTCTGGGTACTGATTTCTCAGGATCTACGCACCCAAATTGCGTGAAAATGTAATCATATGTCAGTTCTAGTATAATATATTTGTCCGATGAATACCCGTTTGTCATCTGCATTTCTTCTTGGTGTAGTAATTTTAATGGCCAGTTGTGTAGGTAGTGGGGTGGAGGCTTCTCATTGCAGAACCTAGCTAGGCTCAAATTAGGAATGGCCTGCGATAATTTTGAGACAGACCAGTTTGGTTAGAGTACAGAAGACACTGGTTGGCCCTCAACCAGTGAGAGCGAACAAGAGACGTTGGGTCCGACCAGGAGCCCTCTGCAGTGTTACTGCTAGCTGGAGCGGGCAGGAAAGTGCACGGGCGAAGAGGCATGTGAAAGGAATGCAAATGAGATCGACAGTAAGTGCTAAATTGGTAAACAGGAATATCTATAAAACAAATGTAATGATGCAGAAGCATGTATCACTAGGGATAAGATAGGTGGCGCCTACAGGAAAGGTCAACAGACTTTGGGAGAAAAGAGGACCACCCTGATGAGTACCAAAAGCTCAGATGGGAAACAACCAGCCCTAAGCAAAGAATTGAAAACATAAAGGTGGAAGGAGTATGCAAGGGCGATGTAGTTTAGCGCAATATTATGGAAGAGGACGTAGATGATAGATGAGATGGGAGATATGATACTGCTTGATGAATTCGACAGTGCACTAAAAAGACCTGAGAGTAGACAAAATTCCGTTATAACTGCTAATAGCCTTGGAAGAAAAAGCCATACCAAAATACTTGCACCGTGTGAGTAAGATGTATGAGCCATTCAAAATAGCCTCAGACTTCAAGAAGAATATAATAATTCCGTTTCCAAACAAAGCGTGTGCTGACAGGTGTGAGAACTACCGAATTCTCAGTCTAATAAGTCGAGGTTACAAAGTACTAACACGAAATCTATAAATAGAAAAGCTGGTAGAAGCCGATCTCGGGGACGATCAGTTTGGATTCCGTAAAAATGTAGGAAGACACGAGGCAATGCGAGCCTACGACTTATCTTAGAAGAGAGGTTAAGAAAATAAAAACCTACTTTTATACTTTGTAGACTTAGAGCATGCTTTTGGCAAAATTAGCTGGAATATTCACTTTCAAATTCTGAAAGTGGTAGGGGTAAAATGCAGGAAGCGAAAGGCTATTTACAATTGTAACGAAATCAGATGGCAGTTATTAGAATCGAGGGCCAAGGAAATGAAGCAGTGTTTGAGTAGAGTGTGATCGTTGCAGCCTATACCCGATGTCTTCTAGTCTGTATACTGAGCAAACAATAAAGGAAAGAAAAGAAAAATTTGGAGTAGGAATTAAAATCTGTGGCGATGAAATAAACACTTTGAGATTTGCCGACGACTTTGTAATTCTGTCAAGCACAGAAAAGGACCTGGAAGAACAACTGAACTGAATGGGCAGTGTCTTGAAAGGAGGATATCATATGAACATCGACAACAGCAAAACGGGAATAATGGAATGTAGTTGTTTTCAGTCAGGTGATGCTGAGGGAATCAGGTTAGGAAATGAGGCACTTAAACTGGTAGATGAGTTTTGCTATTCGGGCAGCAAAATAACTGTTGATGATCGAAGTAGAGAAGATATAAAATGTAGACTGGCGGTGGAGGGGAAAGCGTTTCTGATGAAGAGAAATTTGTTAACATTGAATACAAAGTTGAGTGTCAGGAAGTCGTTTCTGAAGTATTTGTTTGGAGTGTACCCGTGTGTGGAAGTGAAACATGGTCGATAAACAGCTTAAGCAAGAAGACAATAGAAGCTTTTGAAATGTGGTGATACAGAAGAACGCTGAAGATCAGATAGTTAGATCACGTAACTAATGAGGAGATACTGAAGAGAATTGGGGAGAAGAGGAATTTGTGGCACAACTTGACTAGAAGAAGGGATCGGTTGGTAGCATACTTTCTGAGGCATCAAGGGATCATCAGTTTAGTATTCGATGGAAGCGTGGAGGGTAAAAATCGGAGATGGAGACCAAGAGATGAAGACACTAAGTAGATACAGAAGGACATAGGTGGCAGTAGTTACTAGGGGATGAAGAGGCTTGCACAGGATAGTGTAGCATGGAGGGCTGCATCAAGCCAGCCTTTGGACTGAAGACCACAACAACAACATAAATGATTTCAATTTGTGATGTAAATTTTGTGAAATTAATGTTATATGTCATTTCCTTTGTGATGTGTATTGGGGCGAAAGTTGGCACACATTTCCATGTGGCACCTTCAGTATCCACAGGAATACGTTCTGTGAGCACATAAAGATAGAAAGTGCTGGATATCAAGGATAGGAGTGGTGTTTCCGTAAGTTTCACTTAATTTGAATTTTGATGTGTTTCTTTACGTGTTGTGTTCACACCACGTGTCGTGCGGCAATAGTAACAGTATTTCACATTTGTAATGTTCTTTTGCGTTAAGACATTAAGATAATTTTTCTGAAACGAGAGGGGCGGGTTTTCTACAAGTTTTGTTAATTTCCAGGTGATTTTCTTTGTGCGAACACTAACATTTATTGCTCACACCACGTGACCTTGTGAGGGCGGCTCCTGGCTTGGTAAAGATATTGACACTACTCTTAACCACTACGCGAACTCATTAGCGCTATTCTTAATGCAACCATTTTATTTTCTCTCGAAATTTTTGTGGCTGTTTCGTGCCCGAGCACGCCACGTTTACGATACTGGACGATCTGACAACGTATTCAGTTTGTGCTTTTTTTGGAAAAATACTCAGTGCTTAGTTATTCCTAACGACGTAGTTTTCAGCCATCCCTGTCGTGTTAAGACCAGAGCTTTAGCCGTACATTTTCCATGAGAAAAGCGTCTTTGGTCGCTTCCGCCAACTTGTGCTAGAATCGTCTGAGCCGCGACAGCACCGATCACGGCAGTTGCTGTAGAAACGCACTGTAATTTGGTTCTCCAACTATTAAGTTGGACAACGTGTAATTCTTTCGGTCAGGTCTTTGTTTTTGCTTCTGGAAACCTCAACTTGCAGCCCATTGCGTAGCATATTTCGTTTCTCTAACTTGCACTTTGCGTAGCCAGTGCTTTGAGCACATTTTTGTTTCTGTGTGTGTTTGTGTGGGCTAGGGGGGGGGGGGGGGGGGAGGAGTCATCGAGTCCATTAGAGAGACAGGAGAACGTCAATGCCACCAACTCCCACATAGTGTGGCCCATGTGGCCCACAGTAATATGAAAAAAGAAGACCAGTTGTGTAGTTCATTTGGATTTGTGTGTAGAGACAAATCTGCGTAGAATCAAATGAAGGAATTTTTTTAAAGGAATAAATGTAAAATATGTCTTAATCAAAATAGAAAATTAAACCCTCTTGCCAACTAAACCGACTCAATATCAATCAATAAGTAATGAAACATAGTTACTGTGCCTCTAAAACATTTTCAATGAAAGTAATTCTCATAGGCAGTATTCATATAAGGTTCAGCCAGTAGTTACATCCGTAGGTGAGGCATGTAGGTCAGGCATGCTTACAGCACTCGGTTACCGCCTGCTAGCGTATGCGTTGGTTTGGCGTGTAAGAATAGTTATCCGTTGTACAAACTTTTCCTGTAAAAGTAATCAAATTAAATGGAGGTTAATATGAAATGCCTTAAACGTATATCCTCAGTATACGGTACGGGAGGTACTTTGCAGTACAGTACAATAATTAAATAGAATTCGAACCAGCCAATGAAGATACAAGGTTTTGCAGTACGTCTGACAAATTAAAATTTAAGAACTACGGCTAGAGGATAAACACGCACACTTACCTAAATGCCGGTGCTTATATATCCGCACCAGAGTCGTGCTACATGTTGTAGACGCTACAGCAACGCTCTCCAAGAGAAAATTTTTATCGTGCCTTATACAACGGGGATACCGCTAATTCTCAGGGGGATCACGCTGACGACTGTTTCTCCTCAACAGCAGTACACAACATAGCAGTTTGGTTCACATTGAAGGTGAGAGGCTTGTGTTGCCCTCGAAATGCGGGCAGATAAAGAAAGTTACAAGTTCCCTGTGACACAGAATGGTCCATTGTCACTCCAAACTCTCGTTATTGAAGCTTTCTTAGAGTTTTCAGTTATTGAAGCTGTAGACTGGTTATAGCATAAATTAAAAATGCTATCTGATCCAAATACGTTTGATTGCACTGAAGTCATTTTAATAGAAGACAGCATCAAGAGGACAATTTTTTGGTAAGAAGTGTGCTACTTGCTTTAATGTGCTAATTATTATCATTTCTACGTAGCCGCGGGCACCGACCTTGCCGCAGTGGATACACCGGTTCACGTGAGATCACCGAAGTTAAGCGCTGTCGGGCGTGGCTGGCACTTGGATCGGTGACCATCCTGGCCGCCATGCTCTGTTGCCATTTTTCGGGGTGCACTCAGCCTCGTGATGCCAACTGAGGAGCTACTAGACCGAATAGTAGCTGCTCCGGTCACAGAGAACCATGATAACGACCGGGAGAGCGGTGTGCTGACCACACGCTCCTCCTATCCGCATCGTCAACTGAGGATGACACGGCGGTCGGATGGTCCCGATGGGCCCCTTGTGGCCTGAAGACGGAGTGCTACGTAGCCGCACAAAGTAGGTAGGAATAATGTCATGTACATTCTATATACGGGGTGAATATCAATAAAATTGTCAAACCATAAGGATGGATTCCTGACTGGAAATTGAGCAAAGGAGGTCTTATTAACATGTGTCCGGCAATGAATCGTTGCCACGGTAGATGATGCTGACGAATGACAGTTCCTCAGATCACGTGCCCTGAGTTCCTGGTGTGCTGCATGCTGTGTGATCGACGCAGCGTACTGTAAGCAGCAGAATGGTCCGGTATTCATGTCGGGAACAAGCCTAGGTGGTGTCTGTATACCGACAAACAGACGGAAACGGTGGAGGGACAGCACAGCTATACCAAAACAAGTACCCTAACAGAAACCAACCATACCACGCAACATTCCGAGCACTTTTAGGGCGTGAGTGTGATCATGCGTCCTTTCAGACAGGTGAACGTGCAGGGATGCGGCGGACTGTGCGTACAGCAGATTTGCAGAAAAGGTTTGTGTAGGATATTGAGACGAACCCTTGTATAAGCTCCAGGCAAGTGGCTCACCAACACGGTGAAAGCCAAAGTACCATTATGCGTATACTCCATGACAATCGCTACTACCCCTATCGCCTGCCACGAGTGAAACGATTATTAGCAACGGATTTCACTGTACGGAAAAGGTTTTGTCAATGGTTTTCGCGCCAGACCATCACAACTATGGGATCTCTATCATCAGTTCACTTTTCAAACTAAGCAATTTTTACCAGAACTAGCATAATCAGTCCGCATAGCCGTCATCTGTAGGCTACAGACAATCCTCGGGGAATGGTTGAAGCATATCATTAGCATCAATGTGTGGACAGGGATCCTTGGCGACCACATGGTGGGACTGGATATTTATCGACAACGACTTGACGGAGGACCGAACCTGGACTTGCTGCGGAAAGCTCTGCCTGGGCTGCTTGAAACTTTGCAGTACGGTAGGTTACGTGGTTTCTGTATGCCGAAGCACCACCTAAGTCCCTCATTACTGTTCGCCGACTCCTCAGCATCTTCCCGGACGTTGAGTAGGACGCAGGAGCGATGCAACATGAATCCTGGGGAGGCATCTGAAAAGCGTTATGTATGATGAATTAGTCCTGGCGTGCAGACGCTTCTGTAGCGTGTTCAAAAATGGTTCAAATGGCTCTGAGCACTATGGGACTCAACTGCTGAGGTCATTAGTCCCCTAGAACTTAGAACTAGTTAAACCTAACTAACCTAAGGACATCACAAACATCCATGCCCGAGGCAGGATTCGAACCTGCGACCGTAGCGGTCTTGCGGTTCCAGACTGCAGCGCCTTTAACCGCACGGCCACTTCGGCCGGCTCCTGTAGCGTGTTCATGACGTCTGTGACACTATTCAGAGAGAGGACGGAACTAGCGAAAGAGTGCTGCAATCAACGAATCCACGTGTGAACGCGTACACTCATCCCATGGAGCCCCGTTTCAACATCTGTTGTGAGGTGGATGCAATGCAACTCTGTACTGTGTTCCGGGATGAGTTTTTGTCATTTCATACACACTGTCCACTTCCAGATACATGTTCGTTGGTCATTTTTACCTCCAATTTCAGTAAGCAACCCGTCACTGCAGTTTGTCGATTTAATTAGTGTTCACCCTGTAGATAGGAAAATTACGCAGTCAGTTTCTCCTTTAGAAATCGCTTCTGATTGTCTTTTGTTTGTGAGAATGGCGTGCTATGCCTCGTGTAAGAACGAGAAACGTTTACAGCACGTTTTGGAGTTCGGTAGTAGCAGGATGGTGACCTTTAGAATGTGCGGCTTATCGTTCCTCAAAATTGTTGGCTGCAACTGCTGAAACTGCGACTGAGGTCACCTGGCTGTTCTAAGCATCGTCAACATCAACTGATGCTGCTGTCTGAAGATGGCCTAAGCCGAAACCAGTCATTTAATAAAGCACCATCGCGATCTAGACTGTTTATTTATTAATTTTATACAGACTACACGATCACTGCTTCCTGAAAATGTTAAAATTTTCACACAATTTATTGTGCATAACCCGGCGGGACCAGCACATCCGGAAGAAAGGGTACTGTGGAGACACGGCTTAGAAACAACCTTGGGTTCCAAGCTTTGCGAACAATGCAGCTTTCCTTCATGTGGAAAACCGGTTGAAATTATCCACTT